>NC_052019.1:45923015-48423015 GCF_015832195.1 Motacilla alba alba | reverse complement strand
AAAGACCAGTTAGGCCCATGTGAGTTGGATTCGAGTGATTACTGTGTTTAAGACACAGAAATGAAAGCTATAGGGTGACAATAAACTTTTAAAAAGGGTGAAGCTGGAGCTCCTACAATTAATAGAAAACTAGCCTGTACTATTTATATGTTGCTATTAAATGGAATTAAGCATCCTACTACTGTAGCCTAAATGTAGCCCAAAGCCTGAAAAAAACCTCTCAGACTGTTAAATGCATGTTTAATTACAAAGTTTTGCAAGTTACATTTGTATCAGATTACCAATGAAACGTATTTCCAAGAGCATGTGTTATTTGCAGTACAGGGTGATGCAAACACCTGAACACATCTGCACCACGATGGCTGCTTAAAGATAAGTGTGAGGGGGAAAATAGAAAATGCAGCTGGTCTGAGTGGTTTTCAGTATCTTCTTCTCCCTAAAGTTGAGTGAGTTTCCCAAAAGATATGCTATTTTCTGCCCTTTTTTTACAGTAAGTCCTTCAAAATCTAGCTGTCATCCTCTGGAAGATAATGGAGCAAGGGGAGAAGAAAAAACCCTGTCTTTTACTGACAGTAACAGGGCACTTGAACAAAGAGCACAGCTTTAAAATCCCACTCTTAGCAAGTTTTTTTTTTCATTATCTATTAGGAGTACTTCTGGTTCATGTCTTGTTTCAACCTTTTGCCCCCCCTCCCCCCCTCCCAGAGTCAGGAAGATCAGGGACAACTACTGCAGAGCTGATCATGATCCCTTTCCGAGTTTTTTGGAACCCTCATGCGATTTCTCCCGAAGCCATTTTTCAGAAAGACTGCAGGTGGCAGTAGCTATACAGTTATTTATTTTCCTGGTTCCCTCTTGCAAACACTTCTGGCTGCTAAAAAAAACCTTTCTTCCTTTTTTGTGAAACAGGTCGTGGGAGGACAGTCAGAATCAAGACCGAAAAAAAAAAAAGTTCCCCCTCTGGTTGTAAAAGTTCTAGGATGCAAAATGTACTCATTTCCAAAAATTCCTCTTTCCCCTCCCAAATTAAATCAGGTTTCTTGTCTAAGAGGCCATGTTGGAGGGAAGCAAGGGAGATGTGTTAAAATCTTTTCAGGACATGCCTTATGGTCGGATTTTTGATAGTTATACAAAAGTATAGTTATTTTGACGTCTAAAAGCAATACTGTATAGTTTTCCTTTAAATCATCTGACTTTGTATTTTTTTTTTTTTTAATATTTGGCAAGTAGCAAGGGCTAAAATAGGCATTTTTTTACCAAAAAAAAACCCACTTCAAACCTTTGAAGTCACTTTTATGGATTGTGATTCCACATTCAGGATAAAAACAGTGAGAAGCCCAGATTAGTGGTGAGGACACTAGAAACAGGAGGTTAATTCTCTGCTGAGTTACCCAGGTTCACACTGGTTGCCACAAGGTTGGAGCTAGTAAGACACAATTAAACTTATTTAATTTAGTTTAATACAGGTAAGGTCCACTTTTTTTACATGTAGTTCTATAAAGAACATTATGGTTGTGGTATCAGGGACAGCCACAAGGATGTCAGCATTTGGGTAGTCTGCATATCCTTATTTTATGTACCAACACTTGTACTTCATACAAATACACTGTAACTACCTTTATCTATATGATACCATCGTTTTTATTGCTCCCACTCCAAGCCACTGTTCACTGAATGAGCAGTCATACATTGTTCTGTTTTCCTTGCTCTACCTCTACATATTCCCATGCCTTTTTCAGTGAAATCTATTAGAATTTGGGCTGGAGGAAGTATTGATTGTCCATAGCTCTCCTCTCTCTCTCTCTATCCCTCTTTTTTTTTTTCCTGATTTATGTTCCTCAACTCTACAATAAATAAAAAACCCCAAATACTAACATTATTAGATATAACCTCGCAATCACCTTTTGAGTTGGTTCTCCCCTGCCAAACAGAGTTTGAGGTCAAGGCACAGAAAAGTTGAAAGCTGCAGCCCAGCTACATGAACCTCTAATCCTACACCAGTGAACTGCTTCCCTTTCTCCCACACATACACACCATGCTCTTGTCTAAATATTTGAAGATGCTTTTTAAGTGTTAGTTAGGCTTGGTATTAGTGTCTGTTATGAAGATACCATTGATTTATTAAGAATTAATAAATTGATTTATTAAGAATTGGAACTAATCCTGAGGGCAGTGTTTTGGGGACCATTTTGCTGTTAAAACTAGTTTCATATTAAAGCACAAGAAAAAGAAATGCAGTAAATAAAAATAACCTGCCCTTGCCATAAATAAAACAACAATGGTATATCCATACTGGCAGAAATTATATGGTTTGCATCAAATTGTAATGAACCCTGTAGAAACTATACAAAAAATTACACACAAGTCAAATCAGTGAATTGCAGCTCTCATAAGCCTATGGAATTTCATGTTCTGTAAAAAGTAACTAAAGTTTTGGAGTAATTTTAGTCTCCTAACAATATTATGTCCATTTGAAAAGAATACACAGATTTTTTACAAATCAGTGAAAAGAGGTGAATTTAGTTGTAAGAGTTTTAAAGGAATAACTCTGTTGCCTTCATCTTCTTAAAATAAGGCTTTAGGAGCATAAGCTTCATAAAAAAACACAGTGGTACAACTGTGATTCACAGCCCAATTTGTGGGCTGACCCCACACCAACCGAAGGATCAAAATCTGTCAGCTTCTGTTTCTGTGGGAAGGAAGAGTTTGGGCAGGTCCTCTATTGAAGCAACTGAAGGACAAGGATCTTTATGCATTGTAGGGCATGCACTTGCTATAACACTACATTTTCACATGACCACTTCCCAAAGCCTTTCAAACTTTCCTTCTGACGTCGTTTTCTCAGCTGGCTATGGAAGCTAGCTCTGCAAATCTGATTAGCACTACATATAGTACCAGGCACATTTCAGAAAATCCCATATGGAAGTTCTGCTTTCTGGTTTTCTACATCAGAGTCTAAATTTGATGCCCTGTGTCACTGTGACCCATTTTACCACAAGAATCAGTTCCTCTCTAGAATTTTTCAAAAGCCTGTCCATATAGCTGGAAACAAGATCCCTGCCTTTGATCCTACAAACAACTCATAACACAGTCGTTTCCAGACTCTCAGAGTCTGTCTGCCCTGACAAGCAGACTATCACCTCAGTCTGCCTCACATTGCTCCTGCTATCACTAAATATCCTTCAGGCTCACTCAGTTCAACCGCTCTGCTCATTTTCTGTGCAGAAGATTTCCTTTTCCAGACACAAGCTGGCGATGCTTGTCATCCATTCTTCTGGTGAATCCTGTTGAGACACAACCTAAAACCCCTCACAGGGCACAGATGTTGTTTTCTAGGTGTCAGGCTCACAATTTAGTGTTCTCTCCATAGCACATAGCCCTAAATCCCTCAGGAGCTTAAACACATTCCTTCCCACAGAATCACAAAGTACACGAGTTCTTCAGAATCAGAATGGCTCTGAAAAAGATTTCTCAACACTGAAAAGAAAAAGGCATTTATAGCTATCCAGGAAAAAAAGACAGGAAGGAAAAAAAAAAAAAAGGTGCACAGCCCATAAACCAAAGAACCTTTATCCAGACTCACCCTGTTGTTAATCTTGTTAGACATTCCACATATAATGAAGAAAAAAACCCCAGATATTTTCTGTTATTACTGTCCTCCTGATACACCACACAGTGTAACTGCTAGAGAACACAAATTTTCGAGTCCTGTTACAGCTCTTCAGGCTTTCTGTCATATGACTGAAGTAGCCTCCTGTCAGGTGATGAGATAGATCTTCACTAGGTGATTTGAGTGCCAGTATGCCTTTACTGATATCTCCAGCCTGCTTATTGCTAATCTACTCAATGTTTATAAAGGTATTATTTTAATAGTAATTTCCTTAACTTGATGACCTTCTGCTGGTTCTAGGATTCTTTGACATCTTGTTCTTCCATGGAAAACCTTCATGCAGTGACAGGCACAGTACTGTACCCAGGTGTCTGCTTAACGCCATGGATTAGGTGGAAATCCACTGGGGATTTTTTTTATTTGTTCTGTGTCAAGTTTGTCTCCTTTCTTGTGTGGCCAAGACAGACACTGATGAATACTGACTCCACTTACTCAGAATTTCCCTCTCTATTTTTTCCCTCTGGTCTCTGTTAAACAAGTTTAGATGTAGGAAGTCCGACATGCTGCCTAGGTTTTTTCAGATCTACTTCAGCAAGTCTGGAGATTCCAGAGCTGCTGTTCACAGCTCAGAAATACTTACTTAACAAATTCATGTCTGATGTGACTATTACCAAATTTGGAAATTTTGGAGATTGTTCAAATTGCTGAATGGCTTTTAAGGTTGATCTTAAAAGCATAGTATGTCTATTTCTTCTACAGATTTCAGGGCAGGACTACGTTTTGGGTGGTCTCTGCTAATGAGATGTTACTTTTATATATGTGCCACTCATTTTATTTCCATTGCGTCGGTTCTCTGATGCATCTTTCAAGCATTTCCATACAAATCAAATTAAAAAAGATTAAAACTCAAAATCAATGTGGGCTTTCCTTTCTAGAAATGGCCAGTGATAATCTGGCAAAGTATTCTGGGGATGACACACTTTCTGCAGAGAGTCTAGTTCAAGCCATTATAGCAGTCCTGGCACAGAAGCACATGCAGGAGTTAAAAGGAGTCAGAACAGATTTTTTAATGTTTTTTTCATGTTGATATGGCTTTGATATACACATGGAAAAAGAGGCACTTTGCATAGCTATTAGAAGAACTCAACAACAAGCCTAATAAAATGCAATAGCTGTTTTTTTCTGTTAAGGGGTCAGGTGACGAAACAGAAACACTTGTGGTTGGTTTTGGCCCCTGGTTAAAGAACTGTAACAGGTTTGGGCATGCACTGCATGGCTTCTCTACTGGAATCTCTGACCTGTTCAGTTAAAGACATGAATCACAGTCTGAGAAATACAGCAGGAATCCTCAGAAAACCAGGAAGCTCCCGAGAGTTTGAGATGACAGCGTCCTCGTTTGCAGTGCTGCTTGACTATTTCGTGATTTTACAGTACTTTATGACAAGTAAGGAAACGTGTGTATACCTCATATTGTGGGGAGAGATCATCAATGACTTCAGAAATATTTCTGTTCTAAAAGGGGTGAGGAGGAGGAGAATTCTTCAATTTCAGTAACATCAAAGACCTAATAAATGCCAGAGATGCAACAGTGCCTGACAGTTTCAGGTCATATTGGAGTCAAGTTAGTGGGGGTAGACATTTTATACAGTTTCTTGTGATAAAAGGCGTCAAGAGTTTATAGCTTGGTAGTCCAGTTTTCAGATTTACCTTCCTGCTCAACAGTTCTGCTTCAACTTGTTCTGTTCTTAAGCAGAGCATGTTCTAGAAAGAAAAACAGTAGTTCAATTTTCAGGGAGACTATTTTTTTTTTTCAGCTAGAGATGCTGCTTATGTGACTTTGTCACAGAAAACATCAATAAAGTTTGAAAGATGAGTCATACATACTTTGATTAAAACTGGCCCTGTCTCTTCCACTTTCAAGTTTAGGTAAGACTTGTTTCAAGGTTTTAAAGCTGCTCTTCTTAAAGGCACAGCTTAGTGAAACTATTGGCAGATCAGGAGACTGACCTGTGGCAGCTACTCAGTATGGGTGTTTCATGCAACCAGAAAAATCACTCTACTGCATGCCAGTGGAAAATCAAAATAAGCCTCTGCTATCCAAGTGAGCAAAATCAGGATTTGTTTGCAAAATGGAAATAACTTAAAGGTTGCATGCAGTACTACATAGGAATTGGTCACTGGCTATTACCTTTATTTTAGCTCTTCCCTTTTCCTCCAGCCTTTAACATAAGTGGTCACATTGCTCTCCCCTGAAGTTACACTTGAAGATAACAAGGAGAGCCCTGTTCTGAGGCTTTCGCTCTAACCACAAGTTTGTCTTCATATTATGAATGGGGATGATTATTCTTCTAGCACCAGTAAACTATCAATGGGAACTTCTTATTAAGAGGAGATTATTTTCCCTTTATAATTTTAGAAAAGCTTTTTTCCTCTGTGTGAAAGTTGCTATTCCAGGGCACCTGTATCAAGCTGAATTGTTAGGATAGGGCTGCTCTAGAGAAGAACTGCACATTATAAAGACTGCTTTCTACAGGGCCTTCATTACTTTCCTGGCAAAAGCTGGGAGGATTGTAACAAGCAGGTAACTGCAGGAAGAGACAGCGTCAGATCCTTAGTTCTGACCAAGGGAGCTGCAAGGTCTCCTCTTCCCTGCTAGAGTTCCTTGTCACACCACATAATCTAAACTATTTACAGGTAGTCAGTGTTCCTCATTTTCTAGGCGCTTAAGACACTGAAGTCTTAACACAGAAGTACTAAAATCACTCGCATCTGCAAATGAAATCAAAGGGGGGTAATTGTTTTGAAAACAGCAAGTACTTTACTAGTGTGTCCAACCTCTCTAGTCAGGCAGGTCCTGTAGTATCATGCAATGACCAATTACTTTCTTCTAATGGCACAACCACCTCCTCCAAGTATTCTCATGGGATGGGACAGGACACAGTGAGCCTCATAGCCAAGTGAACTGTCTGAGCGTGGCACACAGAAATCAAGATTAAGGTGGACATATTAATCTCTGTAGTGATAAAACCTGCGAAGAAAATGAGTCTCTGTGTTTCAAATTCATCCTACCATTCATCTTTTCAATCTTCACTTCTTTGGGCTTTTGTTTCCTATCCTTAGAGCAAGAACAGCATTTTTGTCACAAGAACATCATTCTAACCTGTCTAGAGCACTGTCAGAATTCCAGCAGACCCGCTGGACCTATCCAGAAGTGCTCATAAAGTCACCATGACACACACCTTACTTTCTTGCAGAGCAACACACAACTTGCAAAGCTAAATGCTCCTTCAAGAAAATACTACAGTTTTGCAGATGCCTTACTACTTGCAGCCAGGTGAGCCCACTGTCAGAACGCTTTCCAAGTCTCCAGAGCAGGCAGGGATCCTCCCTCAGCCGCCAGCCCTACACCCAGGTAGGTCAACAAGAGTTTGCTGTTGATCTGAACACAAGCAGCACAGTTCTCACTATGCTATCAAAGGGAGTGTCTTGGGTGCAACCAATTGTTGGCAGCACAGTGCTTAAAGCTGGGAAGAGCTGTTGTAAATACACCCAAGGGCTTAAACCGTAGTCTCATATTCTTATTTGGACGTCTAGGTAAACAGCAACATTTGAAGACTTTGCAATTCCATTTCCCTGCCCTCAGGTGAGAAAAGTCACATGCACTTTCAGGTCAGGTCTCAGCAGGGCAGAGACCCTGAGCCCACAAGTTCACGTGCTGAATGTTTGAAGCATTGTGTGGGGTTCCTTAGCTTTGAAAGCAAGGCAGGCCATGGAAGCGTGACAACATCCGAGACAATGGGCTTGGGAACAACAGCAGAATCACATGGTCATACCACTCCTAGCTTTGGTGCCCGGATCTTTATCTATAGCTTAAAAGTTTCTGTACTGTGCTCTTTCACCAGGGAAAGAATCAAAGACTGTCCCGCTATCAGCCAGGCTTCCGCTTCCAAACAGTAAATCACAAAGGGAACTGAGAAAGAAACCAGAATAAGGAGAACACCCTGCTTCCTCCACCTACTTCTTGTGTAGAGTAAAAAACAGACTGAGGTCCCTCTCCACTCCTGACACCCTGCTCTATCCGGAGTTCTCTCTGTCATTACACTGCATACTGTCTTGCTTTTCATCAGCCTCTTGCATTATATCACAACCTTAGGTAGTGCCTGTATTGCTTCTGGTGTTGCAGCTTTAAGTCTAAAACAGTTCGCTAAAAAAAAAAATTCAAACTCTCATAGTTTTGGAACAAAGGTTAAAAAACATGAACTTTTGAGAAATCAAATCTATTTGACAGAGATTGTCTAGGAGACAATATTTTTTTAGTGCCCTCCAAATAATCCTTTTATAATCTTGTATTTTTTGGAAGGCTTGATCCATTACACTAGTGATTTGTCTCAGTTCACCACTCACTGCAGTTAATCCCCCATTGTTACAAAATTATAAAGTCCTCTAAGCCCACAGGATTTGCCTAAAGAGAATCACATCAGTTTAAAAAATACCTTTTAAACATTGACACTTCTGGATTTTTAAACATTAAGTTTTCATTGAAACCTGAGAAAAAAAAACAACAAACTAGCCATATCAAGATATTCCAGGACTGGACTTTCAAGAAGAATATCATCAGGAAAAGCTTAAAACTTGAAACAGAAACAGCTTGGGAAATCAGAACTTAGTTCTACCCACAATTGAGTAGAAAACTTAAATTAAATCACTTCATGAGTTCAAACAGTAGTGAATGTCACTTTCAGTTTTCATAATCTGTTTTCCATTATATATTTAGATGTTGAAATTTCTGTGGCAGAAGAAATCCCTTCCCTATATATTTGTACAGTGTTTAGCTATCTGGAACTTTCCTTGAGCTGCAGCAATAAAACAGCAGCAATATAAATCAAGTTAGCTAAATTCCACTTTCTATACTGTGTTAACATTGGTCCTACTCAGTACACCGGACCCAAAATGACCTCATAAATTGAACTGAGCATGTATTTAATGAAAGTGACAAAAGAAAGTGACAAAGACAACAAACAGCTGCTTTTGTTTCCATTAGCTAACTGGGTGAAACATTGGTGAGGATCTAAAGCCACAGTTGTGTAATGGGAAGAACATATGTCCCTTGGGAAAACAGGCCCCTGAACTGGGTTGTGATGGATGTAATCAGATAGAAGTTAAAAGTTCTTATCATGCAAATATGCAAAATACTATGAAGATAATCCAATCATCTCATATATTAAATACTGACTAGAGCACAGGATATTAATCATAACACGGGGAGGTGGGAAGAGAAGGGAGTGCACGCAGTGGACTGGTAAGAACCTGCTGCCACTGAACTCAAATGGCAAAAACCCACCCCTCTAGCTTCAGTGGCTGGCCAAGGTGTTATACAGCCGAGTGGCAGATGAGTGAATCACTCACAACCTGAATTAGGCCCAGATTCTGGAGAACTGACTGGCAGTTCATTAGATTTATTACCACACAGCACAGCTCCTGGCCATAACAGCACTTGCTGGAGCAGTTTGCTTTGGGCTCTAAGCTGCATGAACTCCACATTGCTACAGTGCTACACAATGGTTCTCTGAATGGTTTCTACAAACACAACCATTTCTCTTCTGTCAGTACATGCCCTTACTGTTGTACAGTGTTACACTGTTCAGCCACTAAACCTGGGCTGCTGAGTAGGACCAGCCTAGGCAACACTTTGGAACAGAATGTGTGTTCTGGGTGAAGCAGCTTCAAGGCTCACGACTTCTCACAGTGGTCTGGGTAGCTCAGTTACCTTGCAGCAAGTTCACAGAGAATCTATAAACTACCATTTTTGGTGTAATTAAGAGGTTTGGGGTGGAACTCTCCTTACTATCCGCCAGTGTAAAAGAAAAGGAAGAAGACCTAGCATTACACAGACAAACTGCGGGAAGGCTAGGCTAACCATTCCAAAAATTATGTACATCAAATTGCCTTCTCTGCTTGGTTCTTTCAATGTCTTTTAGGAGGCGATACCCTATACTGTATGACAGCTATAAGTAAATGTTGAGCAGTGTTCCCTTTCTTGTTTACTTTTAGCTCTCTCCAAAGGTTCCCTTTTCTCTGTTAATTATACCCATCAGCCATGTCTACAGCTTTGTGGTTCTCTTACTTAAGTCTACTAAATTAACTCCCCTGCACCTGCCCCCCCAATTGTTATTTGCTACTGAAAACCCCTGCTTCAGCTCTGGCAGTCTTACCCAAAACCCCAGAAATTTAGTCTTTCAGCAAAGTTACACACCTGAACCACAGTGAGGTGGTTCAGGTGTGTAATATGAGATCCCGTGTCTGATTTGTGGCTCTGGAGGAAGCAAGCAAGAGGTGCATTTGGGATGTGTCCTGTGTAATTAGAGAAGACACCACACTGTTCAAAGCCTTGCAGGGTGCTGCTGTGTCCATCTAAATCGGACGAAATATGTGATTAATTGAGGCCAGTTCATCCACCAAAAAATAACATGGATGATAGCAAGTACTTCTCATGAATGCTGCAAACTGGGGATTCAGCAGTGTCATTGAACTCTACGCCCTGCTAGCGGCAATTCAAATGGTTTGCTTTGCACATTTGGCTATTTAAAATGTTTTTAAAAATATAGTTTCTATTGTCAACTTCATTAGGCCTTCATATATATTCTCAGAATGATGACACCATCTGAAAAATACAACTTTTTTTTTTTTTCAACATTTTGTCTTCCTGTGATAGCAGCGGATTCAAGCTATAGGAGACAATGGCAATGCCAACAGCAAATATTGGCTAAACACTGACAGTCTCTATGAGACTGGAGTGTGTTAAGATGATGACTGGGTACTACACAAGGCAAATTAGTTTTTAAGTTAGAACTTCTGGATTATCTGGATGAGAAAGAAATAATGGATTGACCAGAAATAGATTTGGATAGTATGGCATAGTAGTTCAATGAAGATGGGCAGTTGAAAGGTTTAAAAGGAAGTGTCTCTCAGTAGCTATTTTAGACTTTCCCTTATCTTTTCCTGCTTTAGCCTCAAACCTACTACGTCAAACGGAATGAAAAGAGCCTAACCTGATTCCAACACATACGTCAGAAACAGATGACAAATAATGTAAGAAACTTTCATGAATTTTTCCAATCCAGGCATATCAATTAAAGATTGATTATTTTAAAAATCTCTACTTGTCACGTCGATGCTTATCTATCATTAGTTACAGGATTAAAAAATACTGAGGCCGAAGATTTCTGACCCTTGAAAGGGATCTGTATACCCAGAGCAAACCTAGCAGAGAAGGGACTCAGCTTCTAAATTGCATCTGCATATCAGGAAACTTAAATGCACCCCACCTGACTGAGGGGAAGCAGCCTGGTTAAGTGTACAGCTAGAAAGCCTTTCCCTCAGTGCACCTGCCCAGCTACCACTTCACAAAGCTCGCCTCAGCTCAACAGCAGGCATTTGCTCCTTTGGGTTCAGCTCTGATCACCTGCTCTTCATCTCTGGGCTGACATTGTCCAGGTACTGAAAACAGTGTTATTCAGGAAATAGGCAGCACTTTGTCACTGCAAACCACTGAGCCTGTATTATCTGCCTGATTTCCTCAGTGGTTGGAACGGGATTTTGTAGCTCTTCAAGTGGGAATCCTGTGCTACAAAGCAGTACATTTATCTAGAGTGTCCTGTGAAGATAATTTTACCAAAGTGTGGGCTTACAGCCTGGCACTACTGTGGGTGTCAGTAGAAGTGACATTTCAGTTACAGTATTAAGCTCTAAAAAGGGCAAATTTGTGCTTTAAACATAATTGAGAAGAGGATTTTATTGTAAAACCTAGATCTTTGTGGAAGGTGCTTAAGATTTCACAGGGAAAGCTGAGCCTGAGTACCTGAATACATGTCCTTTTAAAATAAATCCATCAGGTAAGTCTCCTTAAGTTTTGGAAGCTGTCCACCTCATCTGATTTCCTGGTACTTGTTCATACAGGTTTTGCCCTGTGAGCACACCTTTGATTAGCTATGACATGGCACCTTTTCTTCAAATGAATGTTATTTTGAAACTTCTTTGTGTTTAAAATCCATCTAGACTTCCTCCTTCAAGGGCTTTGGGACACAATTCTTTCCTCACTTGTCCTATTAATTCAGTGTATTTTCTTCCATTAAAACATTTAATATTGGGTCTTGAATGTCCGGGAATATCCCCATATAATAAGGAAAACATGTTTTACTTGGAAATGCTGAGTCATTCTCAACTCCCGGTTTGTACTGGGAAGAGAACAGGGGAGTGCATTTTTAGAATTGCATCACAGAGCATGAATGGCAATCCAAAAAAAAAGGAAATTACTCTCTCTTCATACATATTTATGTGTAACATGTAGGAAATGTCATTTCTCAAGAAAGTAGAAAAAAATCCTTCACACTTCTGAGCCCTTTTTGCACCCATTTTAAATAGTCTGTCTCTGCTCCAACCCAGAGATGTGGCACAAAATGTAACATCTGAACCTACCTCCTTTATGGTAAAAGGGAGAAGGTTCATTTCATTTTGTTCAAGAGGTGGCTTGTGATTTTACTCTATTCCTTTTGAGCATATTTATGCTGTAGGTTACAATTCCTTGCTTCAACACGAAAGAAAAAGCAACAGTCATATTCCTTGGTTCCTTTATATGTTTGGGGGGTTTTAAATCCTTCTTTTAAATAATGATTTTTCTCTTTCTCATTCATGAAGCCCCCTGTCATGTGGCCTTAGTATAACAAAACTCCCCAGAGGTGTGCTGCTGAGTTTCTGTGCACACACACATTCGGCGAGCTATGCTGGATGCTTATTCGAGGCACCCTTAGCAAACCAGGCGTTTAAGATTCAGCATTAAGATATTTGAATTTGTTTTACATAGCATTTGTGCCAATTAAACGTGGCACCAGCTGACTTGCTTCAGCCTTGGTTAAATGGGTCTGGGAGACTTGATTACTACCCTTCAAACCTGGATTCTGGTATTAAAATAAATAAATATCAAACCTGGTATTAAAAAGCGTATTATTGATGGTTAGCACTGTTCAACAGAAGTTACCTGGGAGCCTGCTCTGTCAGAAACTGTGTAAATCTACACAAAACTGGTGCTGTGCATCCTGTACTCCCTGCACGGTGATGTTGTCGGGCGGTAAGAATTGGTAAATTTCCTTTAATTTAGTGCCAGCGAAAGCCAGCCAGCAGCCAGGCACTGCGTATGGCGGGTTAAATTCACTCTATGCAGAGTCTCTCTCTCCCCTTCCAAACTTTATATTTAGAGGTCAAAAAAACTTTGGCAGCCACCGGGTCGGGCCCGTCTCCACAGAGGTGTCGCGAATGCCGCCGTGGGCCAAGGAACGTGGGCGAGGACGGCATTATTCTTGGCGGCGGCGGTGACTGCCCTGCGATGGAAGGGCCCGCGTGTTTACGCGGCTTCCCCCGGGCGGGAGGGCCCGTCCCCGGCTCAGGGATTCCGTGGCCAGCGGGTGGCTCAGTGGCCGGCGCTCCCCGGCTCCTTCTCGGCCGCGCCTCCTCCTGCCCCGCCGGCCGCCGCTCCCGCCCCGCCCCGCGCGGCCCTCCGCGCTGCCGGAGCGTCAGCGGGAATTTCCAGCCAGGAAGTGCGGCGGGCCGGAGGCAGGGGCGGAGGCTGCGCAGGCCGGTGCCGGGCGGGTGCCCTCGCCGGTGGGGCGGGCGGGAAGGAGGGGGAAAGTCCGCGCGGAGCCGGGAGGCGGCACGCCGCGTTACATGGCGCGGCGCTGAGGGACCGCCGGCGGCACAGCACGACGAGGAGGAGGCGCCGCCAGCTCTGCCCCGGTGAGCCCCAGGCGGCCCCTGGCCCGCCGCTCGCTGCCTTCTCTCTCCCCTGTCTCCCCGTCCTCACCGCCTGGCTGCGCTCCCTCTGTCCCGCAGCAGCGGGAGCAGGGCGGGAGCTGGCATTTCGCTGGGCTGGAATGGGCTGGGCTGGGTCAGCGCGGCAGCTCCCGGAGCTCCGCCGCTCCCGGTCCGGTTTGCCGCGGGAAGCTGTGCCCGCTCCAGCCCTGCGCCTGTGACCTCGGCGCCGGGAGGGATTGCCGCGGCTTTCGCCTGCAGCCATTCCGGGGAGCGGGCGGGATGCCGGCTTTGCTGCTGCTGTGTCACCGGGGTCCTCCTGGCCAGGGAAGGGGTGTCCCTGACAGCAAAGTGAACAAAATTTGCGAGCCCGGCTTCTGCCGCTCGCATTGCGGGTGCTCGTAGGCAAAGGAGGTGCCGCTTTTGTCGCTTTTGGTTTCGAAGGTGACACGCGTACGTGCCGAACCTGAGGGGCGGCCGGGGCACAGTCGCCGGCCGGGCTCGGCAGTGCAGGTGGTCAGCACGAAAACGGGGGGTGGTACTGGCAGCTCTGGGTGACCTCGCCCTGGGTGCTGCCCCAGAGTGCCGCAGAGTGTATTAAAAGGTACGGAACAGTGAGGTTTTTAAAGGCAATTTAGTTGCAAGTGGTGAAACCGATAAGTTCTCGTCGCGACGGGGAGTATTACTGCACTGATTGCTCGGTTACATTTGACCTTGAAACCCAAGAATATCGAACTTCTCATCATCACAGTTATTTTTTTCCATCTGTTGGTGTTTTCTGCTTTGATGGTAACTTTGGTGAAGGAGCGCTAGTGACTTACTTCACGTGAATGTGAATCGAAGTATTGTTTCTGTGACATGAGGTATGTGCTCTTGGGCCACTACCATCATGGGTACAGCTGCGTATTTTCAAAATAAGTAAGTCTCAGTGCCTGTGAGCATTTGGGGAATAACACTTTGGAGGCAAGGGATTATCTGCTGCATTTCAACTTCCTGTCTTAAAATGCTCAAAATCTTTGCTTAAGAATAATGTTTTAAAGGAAATACAGATTATTGTTACCATGATTTTTTTAAAAGGGTTTTAAAGTGCTGGTTATGTTTGGCATGTTTTGTGCTTCAGAAGTTCTCTTTTGGCTTACTCTGTTCACAAAGTGGATGAGTTCTTTGCTATCGCCTTGTGCCTTACATGCTGCAGGGTGCTACCACCAGCCTTGTCAAGCTCACAGAACAGGGTTGAAAATAGAGCACTTCGATTTTATTGACATCTGGAGTCTCTCTGCTATGTTCTGTGTAGTATCAACTTTTGAAATAGTATTTCAGTCAAAGCATTTGTGTTCTTTCATGAAAGAAAGTAGCTGCCCGTTCTAGGAAAGCGTTAACCAAGACGTCATTCTAAGACAGCATCCTGTCTGCAATGTTTTGTAATCTACAGAAATGACTACAGTTTATGAGAAAATGAAAGAGAAAAAAGTAGCCTGCAACCATCCAGAAACAGATGCTCTGTTCTGTAATTTTCCCTGTCCGAGAATTTAACTAACAGTTACGCTAAAATACTATTGTCAGGATGTGCCACCGTGTGTGGAGATTTCAGGGAATCTCAGTGCTGAAATCTGTGCAAGATATGTCGAAGAACTTATTTTGAAATATGAAGCAGAAGGGGAAAAGCTTTTTTTCTTTCCACCCTTTGTCCCCTTTATAAAGAAAGAAATGTCAGTCAGCGGTAGTCATCAAAAAATGCTGTTATTTTCTCATGCAAGAAATTAACACATTTTGAGTAAAGATTATAAAACAGAACATCTTTATATCACTTTGCATTGCGTTGTGTGTTTTTAAAAACCAGTGTTTTAACAGATAAAGTTCCTATCTGTGTTCACATTGTTCCGGCGACACGTTGGTAATGTTTTTGTAGTATTTATTTTGAAATCAGAAAAGTTTGCTGGATAAAAGTGCTGGGACAGAGAAAAGGAGTAAGAGGGAGAGAGGGTGGAAAGCAGACACTGGTGTTTCATTTATGTGAACATTTGAAGATTTCCTGATTCATTTGTTGAAAAATAGCAGTTCTGGTTTTTTTCTCTATTACTATGTACTTTACTTTTGAAAATTAATTTTAATAATAAATAAAAATTTATTTTAAAATTTTACTTCCAAAAATTCAATAATAAATTTAATTTACTTTTTTCCTTGAGGTGGCGTTACGTGATTTCAGTAATAGATAGCTACAAATAAATATTATTGACACAAATTTGCTAATTAATGGATTTTTGAGTTTCCTTTTCATTGCTGCCTTTTCCAAAACCTTCCCATGCCACTTTCTCATGAATACATGCAAACTCCAGAAATATGTTCAGTTAGGAATTCATATTATTGTGCATATTGCTGACTCTGGAAGGACAGGAACTAAGCTTGAAGGCCTGGGAGTCTTTACTATCAAAAGTGCTTGTAATGCAAAGTAGATGTTAATTTTTGAAGTTGCAAAGATACAGTGAAAGAAAATGTATCTTTTACTAACTTGCAGTTGGCTTTTTGATATAGGCTTTTTGATGGCTTTTCTCTCTATTGTTGAGAAAATTCACCTGTGGTCTTCAGAGATGCTGAAGGTTAATTCTCCTGTGTTTTCACAGATTGCTTCAAACTGTGCTTGCTAAAATACTTTCACCTTTCAGTGCTGTGTGTGTTTGCCAACTCTAAGTTCAAAAGTATCAGTCATAAAGAAAATTGTTACTTGTTTATGTAAGCGACTAATGAAACCTCTACAGTTAGTTAAAAATCCTTTCTTTCAACATACTGATAGCTTTCTTTTGGTTCTCTGACAAAATAACACAGCTATTATAAAACAAAGACGAGAAGATAATGAATGTTTCAGGCATGTAATGAAAAAAGCAATTCCTGGTTTTGGTCACTTTTAGCTCTGACAGAGGTATTGTAGAAGTGGAAGTTGTAATTTGATGTCCTTTAAATAAGCTGTGAACCTTTTATGAAGTTCTGTGTTGATAAGATCGTAATTATGGTTGTCATTAACTGTGCCCTTAGGTCAGTCAGGCTCTAAGTTTGCATCTAACTTTGAGCATTGAAATAATTTGGTGAATCGTCTTCAGTGCTTTCATTTAAATATGTATTTTGATGAAGCACTGTTGACAGTTTCAAAAGTAAGGCCTTAAAAGATGTTTCAAGTTATTATGGTCTCAAGGTAATATCCTTTGTTTAGCATTTAGGTGGAGCTGACAGATCATGTGCGGGGAGGAAGCTTCTACTGCTACTCCAAGCATTATTTCCCCCTTTCAACTTCTGTGTTCTTTTGAAAAGCAGTGGCAGATAGATACACCTTTTTTTTCCCCCTTCATTTAAAATACTAAACTGAAATGCCCCCATGTTTCATTGTGTCCTCCAAGCAAACTGTCAACAGGTCAAGAGCAAAGTAGGTCTGAGTTGTGTGGTTTGGGTTTGTTTAGGGGTTTTTTGCTTGGGTTTGGCTTTATTTTTTTGTTTCTTCTAGAGGTCATGTTTCCATCCACCTAAACACGGACAGATTTTAGCACACAAATAAAGTATAAACAAAGGAAGCAGGTGGGTTTTTGGTCTTATTAGTTTAATCCAAGTGAGTTTTGTTGTGTCATAAGTTACATAATGTACAACATTGAGACTGCAGGAGTTTTGCAATTTCTTTGGAAAAAGCAAAAAATTAAATCTTAGTTAGCCACTTCACTTCTGTAGATTTCAAAACTGGGTATGACTGTGATGGCGCTGGACTCAGCTGTACCTGTTTGGTTCCTTACTGGTGCTATTTAAGCGACTGATCCTGTCGCATTACGATTGCAGTGGCTGTTCAGAACCGAAAGGACTCTGAGAATCCCTTAGTTCACCTTGGTGATTGCAGAGGTAACAGCCCTGGCTATTTTCTGTTCATGAAGCGCCTGTGGGACTGTGTCTTCAGTAGGAGCCCAGAGCCTGTGTGACTGTACCTGGTGATACAGCAAACCTTGTGTGAGCTCAACTTCTGCAGCTGGGGCTTACATGTTGCTTGGCTTCTCAGAAACACTGTTCTTCCCATGCCCCCTCTACCCCTGCCAAAAGAAAAAAAAAAGGGAAAGGTTTGAGGTTTGCAGCCTAATATTAATGATTCATTACACTTCTGGCTTATGAAATGGGTGTGTGTGGCTTCTTAAGTTAAAATTTGACTTTGATGAACAGCTTTTATAGGATCTAGAGCTGTTGGCAAAGAACATTCAGTGATTGATCTTAATCTGGAGGAAAAAGTAACAGCATTTTAACATCATATTCAGGGGTTCAAGTAAAATTAGCGCCCCACATGGCTAAAATACAATGTAGTTACTACAGCTGTTTTTCTTTGTTGAACCTCAGTGTTTTTACATCTACTTAGCATTATATGTGTACCAGAATATGTTTGCCATATATTTGAATACTGTTTATTCCTTTGGTTTAAGTTGCTTTGAATGTGTTTTAACAAAAACATTCTAACTTTATTCCAACAATATGATGGAAAAACAGTTTGTATGTTTATGGCATTTTAGTATTTCCTCTTTTCATATTAGTTCACTACTTTGATACTTGGGAAAGGAATAAAACAACAATTCTGTTTGCAAACATAGCTAATAGAACATCTTTTAGGTAGTCCAGTTACTCTTTGACAAGGAAATTTTCTTATGCTATGATTTTTTTTCCTTCAGATTTTGTTGTTACATGCTGTAATAAATTTGGTTCTAGATTTCATAAAATAATTATGCACCCAACAATTCTGATTTAGAGCACCACACTTGTGAAATCTCAAGTACTTGTGATTGATTTAATTTCCAAAATATTCTGTACTTTTTATACTGTTGTCAAGTAATGCATCTGCTCATGACTGAAAATACTCAAAAATTATAACTTCAGCAATTTAAAAATTTTAAAAATACATAAACACAACTGCCAGGTCCCACCCAACAGGAAATAATAAGCAGGCTTAATTAGTCACAAGAGGAGGCAATTTGGGTTGTTATATTAGAAAAACAAACAGTGTCATTTAGGGTTATGTAGTATTATTGCAGCTGCAAGAGTGTGTGGATGACAAAAACTCTGCGGAGGAAATTGGAATCTTCGATCAAAATGTCTCTCTGTACAAACTTTTTTGCACTTGTATATGAGAAATTGCGCTCAGATCTTTATTGAGAGATTACACATCTTTGAAGTACCAGAAGGAATGTGAAAAATACAACTTCCTTATGCTGCTTTTGTGAAAATTGAGTGTTGTTTCCTTAAAACAGCTCCCTACACCCCCAGGTATTGAAGTCATAGCTGGGAGAAGAAATAGTAGTAAACATTTTGACATTTAAAGGCAAATTTCAAATCTATTTCATTACTGACTTAAAATCCCTTCATAATAACATAATAGATGTGGCTTTGTGTCAACATGAGCGAGTTAACAATCGCTTCTTGTGTTTTTGAACATATTTTTCTTTACTATTTGATTTACTATTTTACATGAAGACATCTATGCCAGTATTGTGGGTGAAAGCATGCATGATGTTCCCTTAATATTAGAGTTCTGTTTACTTTGTATATTACAGAATATGTTAGCTGTTTATTGTCTCTTTGATTTAAAAGTGTTGTGCTCTGGAGCTGTACTTCTGGAACTCTGGGCAGAATAACTGGGTTCCAAGGGAAATGAAGTGCTGGGGGTAAGTGGGGAGGTGGCCAGAAGCAAGGTGAAAAAGCTGTGCACTGAAAAGAGTGGGCAGCATCCTGACTTGGAAGGGACTGCCGTGGTGAAAGGTTGAAACTGAACAGCTTGGATCGTATCTCTGCTTTGTCAGAGCAGATCCTGCTCTGGCCTCCAGCCAAAATCATCTCAGCAGCTCATGTCCTGCTGCCAGCCCTGACCCAGCAACCCAAAGAGTCTATTGCACAATACCTTTTCCCAGCATCTCTGTTTGGGGAATGCAAATCTCTGAAACAATTGTCCCCATACAGCTACAGATTATGTTTTGGAAAGGGTAGAAGACTGAGGCTCAAGGACGGATAGTTGCCACCTAAAGTTAAAGAAGCAGCAGCAGGTAAAACATGTTGTCCTGTCTGCACGATACAGCAGTTACTGTTTCTACCTCAGTACTTCATAGTTGCTACAGGAATTCTGAAAATTTGGTGCTGTTCCTAAAAATATAGTTCTCTGTAATGAGATCATCCTCCACACTTCATAGCCCTGATGTAGTAAAAATATACTTACAATATATGAAAGAGACACATCTTTGCTTCATTTTCATCCTTATTCCTCTCTATTTTTAGTAAGCAAAATAAACAGGCTAAGAGCATAACCACACTGAATTTAATTAACTTCATTCAGTGTCCTGTTTAAGAAGTTTATTTTTAACAGGTAAATTCCAATGAAAGCCAAGCTAAAGAGAAAAAGCACTCTGCTAGAAAACTTTTAGGAAGAATTGTTCTTTTAGTTTAACAAGTCAGTTGAGTTTCCCATTGTGAGGCTTGCTTTCTGAATCCCAGCCTCGAAAGGTGAGAACAGGGTGATGTAAAACATGTCATGAACTAAGAGATGGTTTAAATAAATTTCCTGGTGGAAGAACATCCATCACACTAATTTCAGTTCTCAAGTGCAATGAACTGGGTGATAAAGATCATGTTTGTCTGTAGAAAGGTAGTAGGGAGAAGTCCCATTCCAAGTTTTTAGGGATTGGATTGGATTGGATACTGGTGTCAAAGAGAATAAGGGTTCACCTCATGCTTAAAGTTCAGGCTGGAAAGTTGAAGAGAAGTAAAGGGAAGGATCTGTACCCTTGAAAAAATCAGGGGGGGCTGAAAACAGTTGAGTAGGGAAATTTATCTTGCTTTTTAAAAGGTAAACAGACACAGTGAATGTGGGAGAATAACAGGGAAGAGCTCTGAAATCAAATGATTGAGATAAGAGAAATGAGAATTCTTGTTCGTGGATTACAGCATTCCTACATTAATTATGTTGTTTTCATTTTAAATGGCTGCTCCTTTTGAAGCTTTAGAACAAATACTCAGAGTACAATAAATCATGTTCTTCCAGCTGTGCCACTTGAACCTTGTATCATCTGGTTGTTGAGGAGGAGCAGTGGTGCAGAGTACCTGCCATTAGGTTTGCTTGGTTGTGTGGTGCAACAGAATCATCTCTTATGTGTGTATACATGGCTTCCTAGGTGTTTTTTCTCTTTTTCTCTCTATTTAAACCTTTTTCACAATGGCAATTGACCTGCTGCGAAGAGAGAGGAATATGTATGCACATGCACACACATCCCACACTTACTTTCAGAAGGTACAATTGTGTGGGTTTCGGCAAGTTTAGCTGGGTTTTATGTTTTCCTGTTGCACTAGGAGCTAAATGAAATTTCTTCACTGACCTTTGAATTTTCTCACTTATAAATACTGTGAATTGAAATGTCTAGCTTCCTGTGCCCCATTATCTGAAAAACTTCAGACGATCTCCAGGGTGGAGACTGCTGTGGTTAACTGTGGTCTGCAGGTGTTGGGGTATTTTTTTATTGTAGATTCTAGTTTGCAGTACAATTTGTGGGAATTGGAGGAATATGCAGGAAGCACGCATCTATAATAACATGAACTTCCACAAAGCAATTTTAACCCAGTCATCTTCAAATGAGAGAGGTGGCAATCTCTGAGCCATAATACAGCTCGCGTAATGAGAGAATGAACAAAGCTACTTGAGGTAGATGCTAATCTTACCACCTGATGCAAATGGGAAAGGTGCTTAGAAACTGGAGCAGTAAGGGAAGAGGCCAATTAGAGGTCACACAGGTAGTGCTAGGGTCTATTTTTCTGTGTCTTTTTGGGGTTTTGATCACATTACCGACTCTGTGGATTTGCATCAATTTTCATGTAAGAGGAAGTGTACGGATTTGTAAACTTAACAAATCCTAAGGAAACAAGCGGTTATTTGAAGGTAGGGCTCCCAGAACACTTTTGTTATCTCTTTCGCTTTGCAGAGGACAAAACATAGTGAAACTGAGTGTTTTCAGTCATGTAAACGGGTTATTTTAAACAGCTGGGTTAATCTTTGTCTAGGCCCCAATAAGGCAATTAAGTGTGAGTTTACATATTACAAAGGTGTATGTTTGCACGTCTAAATTATAATCTGTTCATAATAAACTGGCTTAATGTTCAGGCCAGAGAGAATGTCTGTAACCCCCTCCCTCAAGCAGTGCAGCTGATCTGAACATGGAAGATGTCAAATAAGAGGCATCTGCACTTAGGATGTGAGAAGAGGTTGTGTTTAGTGCCTGGTTAGGCATTCATTAGTACCTACCTACAGCTCACTGGGTGCTATGTCTGTAGTTACCTTGCTGCTTCCAAGTGTCATGTTCACAGAATAATGGAGTAGTTTGGGTTGGAAGGGATCTCAAAGATCATCTAGTCCCAACCCCCCCAGATTCCCTGGGTGGAGACACCTTCTGCTACCATAAGTTTTCCAGATTGCTCCAAGCCCCATCCAACCTGACACTTCCAGGCACAGGGCAGCCACAGCTTCTCTGGGCAGCCCATTCCGGTGCCTTGCCACCCTCACAGTGAAGGATTTCTTCCTTATATCCGATCTAATCCCACCCTCTGTCAGTTTAAAGTCATCCCCCCTCATCCTGTTCCTTCACATCCTGGTGAAAAGTCCCTCTCCAGCTTTCCTGGAGGTCCTCTTCAGGTATGGAAGGTGCTTTAAGGTTTCGCTGAAGCCTTTTCTTCTCCAGGCTGAACAGCCCCAGCTCTCCCAGCCTGTGTGCAGAGAAGTGCTCCAGCAGTCTGAGCATCTTCATGATGTCCTCCGGACTTACTCCAGCAGGTCCATGTGTTCCTGGTGCTGAAGAGCCCAGAGCTGAACACAGCACTGCAGGGAGAACGTCTTTAAAGGCTGCTGTTTTCATGTCATGATGTTGTTCACTGCATCAGCCAAAAAGCCAGAAATTACTGTTTTCAAAAGGTGAAACTGAAGGACTGATTCAGATGGACATAGTTTTTGTTGTTTGTTTTTTTTTTTTTCCTAAATGTGTTCTAAGTTTTACATCAAAATACTTGAAATGAAGTGTTTTCAGAAGTAATGCCTCTGCACTATTTTTCCACTTTGTTGGAAAGTCATGTATTGCAGAGGTGTAGATGTGACCAGAAGTGTGGCAGGTGTGAGGACACTGCCCCCAGAGTTCTGCTGGAGGGAGGGGGGTGCAGCCTGAGGAGCTGGAATAGGGCAAAGAAAATAGAACCTACTGTTACATTTATTCTGTGACTTACAGAAGAAGCTGTGAGATGCTTTGTTTGAAAGTTGGGCAAAGTAAACATTGAGCAAACAGGCAAGTGGGCAGATGCCATTCACGTTAGCTCCTCAGAATATTTTATTTTTATGAACAAGCATGTTTACCATGTCATCTGGAAACTTCAGGATTTTGGAACACAGTTTTGCATATGTGACTGAAATGTGAATGAAATCTTAAGTGTTTAAATATGAGACATCACAAAACAAGATTTTTAGGACTAGTTTTTTATTCTATTTCTGCAGAAGAAACCTGGCATTTGCACTCACACTTACCTAATCAGGGTGTAACAAGAGGGTGGGTATTTTCTGACACCGTGTAAAAAAAAGCTGGCTGTTGAGGTCTTCAGATTGCTTTCTGTAATATCTACACCTTTTAGTAAGAAGTGTTTGACAAAAAATGTTACAAGTTATTTCAGTGATTTAAATAACTTGTCAGTTGGTGATGTTATTTATATTTTTTCTACAGAGCAGAAGTCAAATAAAAACATCTTAGTAAATTTCGTTGTATCCTGAAGGTTTTAACATGCCTTGTATGTTGACTTTTTCCATAAAAATGAATAATAACCATGGCAAATGGTTGATGAAAATAATGCTTTGCAGAATGTGCCTATGAGCTAATGGGATTGGTGTTTTTTTGTCTCGCTGAAATCCCGTTGTATTAGGTGATGAAGTACAGCATTGGTGACATTGTCTCCTTGTTATATATGTTACTAATTTTTGGCTGGAATCTTATTACCAGTTATTTGATATTTGCACAAATAAATAATTGCCCTGTAAATATTTTGAAAATTGATTTATAGTCAGGTGGGTACTTTTATTTTCTAGGTTAAAAAGCAGTTGTACCCGCATAAATGTCTTTTTCATTGAAGTCATCTGTGTATTAAGTGTCTCCTATTTCTCCATTTTATTTTTATTTACATTTTCTACTTTGTGGGGAATGGGTGAATGTTGTCTTTGGAGATTGTTAGCAAGGAGACTTACACCTCCATCAAGGTGAAGTACCCAAGTATTCCAATTTTCCTTTTGATAACTGCCTTTCTAGTTCTTGTAGGAGGTACATGGTGACTCAGTTTTTCTTTGACTTACTGATCTCTTGCACCCCTCTTTGATAGTGCAGTAGGTTTTCACAGTTCTCTTTGCTGGAAATCATGGCTCGTGTTCACTGTGGTGGAATATGAGGGCTAGTGACCTGTTTCTGTCTTCTGTTAGTTATTAACCTTGTTTAGTGTCTGTTGAATGCAGACATGAGTCTCTTGAAATAGTCCTACTGTTCTTTTCAGATGCGCCCTGGGAGAGCTTTATTTAGTGAGCTCAGCATAGGTGAAATTGTACTTCTTTTAGCAACATGTACATGAAAGGAAGTAACACTATACTAATATCTTCTAATAGACCTAATAAATTCCTTGGAAAATTCACAGGTTCTGCTACTGTCCCAGTAAAACTAACCACGCTAAACTTTTCCAGTGTCCAGAATTCCCACGTAGACCTGTGAGAAAGAGTTGTGATGGATGCTGTGCATCCATAGTTGTCATTGTCAGCACAGAGTTGTTATGTGTGCTAAGCACTTTTGGACCCCTGGAAATAAAGGTGTCCAAAATTAGTCAAGAATAGATTCCTGGTTTTTTTTAATTTTTTTTTAATACTGTCTGTTCTTTCTGGGGTGTCTTTATTTGCATTTAGTAATACTTCATAAGAAAACTGTTAGGGTTCATTCACGAATGCTCATGATGTTGTTTTTATTGTATAAAAATGAAGAGTTCTGCCATTTCTATGGTAATGATGTTGCCTAAAGCCTAATGGCAGAATAGTCAGAGCAAAGACAGAAACAGTTCCTGATTTTAAGAAATTTTGATTTCTGGACTTTGTAATTTTTTATTTCTTGGCAATAGGCAATGGAAAATCCTAGCTGTAGTCTATCTTGTCCTTACATTGCCCCTTCCAATTAACGAGGAATTTTAGAAGTGTTTTAGAAATCATTAATGTTTTGAGTAAAATAAAAAGTGTCAGAGATTTGGCTTTTAACTCTAAATGCTTTCCAGGCTTCTCTATTGCTCTACATTGGGAAAAAAATGGGAATTCTAATCAAGTTTTTGTGTTTCAGGACTTAAAATGGCAGCA
The DNA here is from genome assembly GCF_015832195.1 of Motacilla alba alba. NCBI lineage: Eukaryota > Metazoa > Chordata > Aves > Passeriformes > Motacillidae > Motacilla > Motacilla alba. Next base: position 48,398,203 of record NC_052019.1, on the reverse strand, counting down.
GAAGATTCCTATATTATGGGAGTATCTGATCCCCAAGTAAGTGAATTTCTGTGTTTTCAGTATCCCTGTATCCTCTCCTAGCTGTCTGTTTAGGCCTTCTCTTGTATTGTCTTGTCATTTCCCAGACTTAATATGGACATAGAAAATCATTCTGCTTTGGCAGAAATCAGGGCTTTTTTCCCTAAGCTGGTTTTTGTGTGACCTGTAAAGTGCCTTTACTGGTTAAATGGCTGAAATGAGAAGGAAAGCTAATCCTGCTGAATTAAGCAGTTGAAAAAACCCTTATTTTTATGCCCTGCATGCCTGTGACACTTGCTCTGGAATTTCTTCCATGGTAGACATTGGAGTATTTCTGAAAATAAAACCCCTTATGTCCTAAAAGGCCCTTTTGTGTAAATTTTTGTGATATTGGCATTGACAGTGGTGACTAAAATGTTCCTTCACTCACACATATCCATAGGCCTAGCTCTTCAGGAGCTCTTCCTGATCTTCTTAGATCATTCCATAAATTACTTGAACTGTGAGAATGGTGCATGAGTGAAAAGTGTAAGTGAAGAACAGGTCATTTCTACTGACCTTAATTTTCAAAAAGCAATTATTTTCTCCTTTATGCTTGCTCCACTTTGGAAAAAAGATAGATTTATACCTGACAACACTTACAGTAAGTTAAGACATATCAGTGTTTAAAAAAAAACAAACCACAACCACACAACTTTAACCTGGCTGTACTGTTTTCTTGCATTAGAGCTTGTAAATATATTTACATAAGGAATGTAGTCTGGTGGGGTTTAATCAGAGAAGTGGAAATGAAAACTCACAGGTTCTTAGCAAGGCCTTGGGCAAGACATCTAGGGTTCGATTTTCAGAATTTACTGTATAAGCTCTTTAGGATCTATAGTTTTAGTGCAGGTAAGCAAAGTGGGTGTTTAGAAACTGCTGAGGGTGGTGTGGCCTCATGATTCTGGTGAAGCTTGGGTCGTTGCTGTCAGCTCTGCTTGCAGTGCTGTTGCCAGCAAAAATAAAATAGCTATAAAATGTTTATGTAATTCAACGAGGTGTTTGCAGTCTCAATATTTGCAGAGCACTTTAAAGTGCTTTGCTGATAGATGTTTTATGCAACTGTGTATATATGTAATAATGAAGAGTATTTTCTTTCAATATAGATGTTTGCAGTGGATCAGTTCATGGGAATGAATGCTTTATTTAACAGCACAAATTACATCACTGCAGACTTACCACTACGAACAGGTAGGAGCCCTTACTATTTGATGGTGCCATTGTCCTGCTGATTCTTCCTGTTTGTTTTCTTTGGAGGAGTTCTTTTCAGAGCCTTTTTTGTTTACCAACTTGTGTGTCATAATAATAGATCGCAAGTTGTCAACTAGTTTTTTTATTACATCTTCTTGCATCTTTCTTCCCCTCATGAAATTTCAGCAGTGAGAAAAATCAGATTTTCTTGTGGCTTGTACAGAAATCGAAAGTTTCAGCAGTTTCCCAGGTGAAACCAGGACAGTGACCAAAGAGCTTTGAGTGACCCAATTTTATAAATTACTTTGTTGAGGCTTTTTTCTGAATTTGAACCTTCAGCGAGTTACATGTTGCTATTGCCAGTTTGCTGACTGCAACCTGTGCTTCTTTTCCTTTTGAATGCTGTTGTATTTTTTGTAGTAGTTCTTAAGGTGCTTGTTTTTCAGTAATAAAATGCAGAGAATATTAACTTCCTGTACCATTCAAATGTATTTTTCCTTCTCAGTGACTTTTCTGTTTCCTGTGAAGTGGCAGTGTGGTATTAGAAGCACCTGACAATTTCCTGAACAATAACACTAGTTTGAAAGCTCAGACAAATTTTGCAACAAACCACTGAAAATAAGCAAAGTCTGATAAGCAGTTCTTACAGTATGCTTCCAGAACAGTAAGAACAATTACAAGTCTTTTATAGCTCAGTCAGTATCAGCTGCTTGATCAACCTCGGTCTGGTTTTGCTTATTTAAGTTCTTTATAAATATTACTTCTTGCATGAATTTGGAAAACTCTTTTCTCCTGCTTAGTCTATTGGAACAACCGATACAAAAGAAAGAAGGAAATTAATTTTAATTTAAACTTTGGAATTTTTTCTCAAAATATAGCTCAAATATAGCTGTTCAAGTCTTTTCCCATGACAGCTTTCTCTTGTTATCTGTTTGACTCTGTTGTATTAGGATGTAGCTGGTGTCTTATGTATTGCAAATTGCTTTCTTTGGTTGAAAGTGCAAACCGCTTCTGATTGCAGTGTTTGATACACTTCACAGCAGTGAAGGTGTTAAGGGTAAAATGAATTAAGCATTTAACATTTTCCTTCACTGGTAAAATTCCATCCTAAAGTAACAATAAATGCTGCTCATAGAATAAAAATTAAAGCAGGCTTACTGTTTTAGTGTTTCCTTGTTTTCTTAAAAGAGTAGTAGCAAGAAAGGATCAAGAAACACATGGTACAGATAATTTTGTTTCAAGATAAAATGTTCTCATGAGCAAAGCTCTTGACAAATATGGAAAAACATCCAGCAAATGAATGTTGCAATCATTTGTTTACAGTGTATTTTTATTAAGGCAGATAAAATTATTCAGTAAGATTCATCTATGTACTATTAAAGGGCTTGTGCATTATAGACCAAGGGATTTTTTCTCCCAGCTTCCGTTGAACAAATAAACAAATTTCCCTGTAATGAGCTCTTTTACATGTGCCTTTTGAGCTTACTCTGTATTCTTCATGGCAGACTCATTCCATACAAATTATTCAGATATATAAAACTAATTTTCAGATAACTGTGTCTCATCTAAAGTAGAAAACAGCTGTTTCCAAAAAACATGTCAGGGAGTCAAGGATTCACTGAGTTCTGCAGCTGCAGAAAACTCTTACTGGGCTAAGTCTGGCTCTGTCCTTAATTTGAAAAATTGCTTCAAAAAAGGCCTTTTTTTTTAAGTGCCACTGGTCTTGTCTACTGCTGCAGTATAGGTGGCAAGTTCCTTGTGCACAAGATGGGATTCAATAAAGGATCATGGATTTCAGGTTATCACAAACAAAAAGTTAATGAAAAAATTTCCAAAGAAGTTGATCATTTCAGCTGCATCTGATGATGCCACAGTTGGTTTGTTTTGTGAACAGTATCCCAATAATGCTTATTTCTTCCCCTTTTTGAAAATATGCTGCATTGTTACTATGGACTAGCTCTTCAGTTAAAATAATTTTTATATTCTACTTTAGTGGTTTTCAAGCAGGGACTAATGATTTCTTTCTACTGAGCAAAGTCAGTTAAGAAAGTCCTGTGGGGTTTTCCAGAAGTACTTCCAGCTGAGATATGGAGAGAGTGAAATAAAAGGATTTTTCTCAAGGACAGATGGATGATTAAGGCAGAAAGAACCAAAGACACGAATTGTTCCTCATGATCTGGCTGTGGTGCCTATATCTTTCAGTCTGTGCATCCATAAAGGCACAATGTCAGCCCTATTACATTGGAGACAAGTTTAATGTATAACCGTGGATTGCCGCGCCGTGCCAGCGGGGCTGAATCAACAAGTAGCTGGGGAATTTGGGGACTTTCTGGTGATAGATGTTCTGCTGCTACGTTAACATTTACAGTAATAGTAGAAAGCCTTTGAGATGGTGGGGCACTGATTTTCTCAACATCATGGTCAGTGCTCAAGTGTCTTTGCTTCTTTTTCTCTCATATGTCTGTTTTAAATAAAAATTAGGCTTTTTTTTTTACTTTGGCTCTAAAGATGTAGTAGTTATGTGGTTCAAGTTTTACCAGCAGAAAAGGCAGTACCTCATGAAGTCAGCCTCTTCTTTGGCTTGCTGGGAAGTATCCTGCCTTTGATTAGGTAGGTTAGGTACTGATCCTTAGTGATGTTGGGGATGTAGGGAGCATTAACCCACAGCATGTATTTCAGTAGAGTAGAAGTGAGTGCACGTCAGTGAGACGTCCACTGAAGAAACAAAGTGATGCCTTACATTGGAGAGGAAATGGGCAGAGCTCTGAGCTAAGGGGTTTGTAATTTTGGATGTTCTGTACTCCCTCATGATGACCCAAAGCCATTTACAGCCATGTAACGTGCCCCAGTTAGAGGTGGGTTTGGGAACTGTGTAGTTGTTCTGGCTTCAAGAGGCTCTGGTCTAAGTAGCTCTTGGCATTAAGGTGGTGTGTTTTTAAAACTTTGAAGTTGAAGCAGAGCCATCAGGAGCTGAACAGTATTGCCTGGAGGCTGCTAAAATTAATTTTCTGCTGTTTCTTTCACCTCCTCTGTCCAACCCTCTGTGAGACTTGCTGTGAAAAAAATGAGAAGGTTATAGAGGGAAAAAGAAGGCACTTACTTTTTTTTTTTCATATTTTTTTAAAGAGAGAGAATGTTAGAGGTTCAAGGAGACCAGACCACCACCAAAAATGAGATGAATGTTCATTTTCCCTTTTCCATAGTAGTGGCCATAATCCTAAGGAGCTTGGGCAGACTTCCATACGTTTTCTGGTGTTCTTTCTAGATCTTCTGTGCTCGTGTTTGGAAGAGCGAACCAAGGGAAGAAGTTAAAGTCTCGTGTGCCATTTGCTTTAAACATCATGCTTTGAACACTGAAGAGCTGGGATTCAAGAGTATTTCTGTGCAGGGGAATCCCTGAGGGGTAGGACATGCAAATGCTACAAAAGGCCTTCAGGAAGGATAAGGCACTATGTCTCCAATCGGAGCTTTTAGCAGCAAGGTACCACTGCCAGGATGGACTCAAGAGAGTTGATGTGGGATTTAATCAGAACCTACAGGCTACAAGCATTTCTATTCATATCCACAGAGAAAAACAGCAATTACAAGGGTGAGATGCCTGTTCTGGAGGCCCACCAACAGAAAGGATGTGAGGGAGGATGCTTGTTCACAGGTTGTTGCAGATTAAATTGAATCATTTTTGGTAGTCAGAAAACTGTTAGATACAGGACCCCACTAGTCCAGCAGAGTTGCCAGGCTTGCAGGGATATCCCACCAACCTCAGAGACTTCTTTTTCCTTGACTTTGCTATGGTGGGAAGAAGGAATCAAGGGGGAGCCCAGGATGGGTGCTCCTTTGGAAGTGAGTGTGTGTAGGGTGAGGCCTGTCAAGAGGAAGAAAGAATGCAAGTGGTGGGAGTGTCAAGGGGCAGGAGGGCCTCTGACTCAGGCAGGAAGGAAAATGAAGAAACTTGGCAGTTGAAGAAGACGTGGGGAAGTGGGACTGTGACTCAGAGTGGAGTGGGATGCGAGTCGGTCTGTGGCAACCGAGGCGAGAAGACGGAAAAAGGAGCCCTGAAGCATGGCCAGGATGTGGCAAAGCCCCTCCAGGCTGGAGGACTGCATGTTGCAGCTGCAGTTCTTGGCATCCCAGCTGCGGCAGTGCCAGGCAAAGCACCAGGAGCACTCCTGTCAAAACCTGGCTCTTGGCAACCGTGAGAGCCCTGCCTGTGTAGGGGCAGCTCCATGACTGTGTCCTTCAGCCTCTCTGTAGGGCAAAAGTAGAACATAAGCTATGCATTAAGTAGTGTTCCTTCTTGTGGCTGTTTAGCATTTAAAAAGTGGTTGCTCCCTGAACAAGAACTTAAAGCAAGCACCTTCCAGGCTGGAACAAATGATCATCACAAATCTCGCCATTTTTAGTTCCTCTTACAAGGTGTTCATCTTCAGGTTCCTGCTCTTTGTCTGCTGAGACAAAGACACACCTAGTGATAGAAATAAAGTATTTGAAACTGTCGTCTGCAAAACACTAAATGTGTTTTCTTTTCCCAATGGGAAAGGATGAGTGAAAGAAGGAATTACACATAGCCCATGTTAGGCTGTGTAATGTGCCTCTGGGAAGTATGCAGAGTTCAGTGAAAGCAGCTATATGAGACCTTTCACTAAGTAAAATCCTTTTTATAATCAAAACAATATGCCATTTATGCCTGGATGTTTTCTTGAACATTGCTGTTTTGTTTTGAAGTAGCATTTCAGATATTATTAAATGCTTTGCATTAGAATGCCTTGTGTCTGGTTCAGGTGCTATACCAAAGAATTATTTGTTTGGTCACTGTTAAAAAAAAAAAAAAAAGGAAAATCTTTAGTCATGGAACCCAAAGGCTAAAATAAGACCTCAAAAAACTGTTTTAAGTACATTGCTATGTTATTTGTATAATGTGGCTTAATGATAACAGACATCTAATTTGCCTTTGTACATTTACTCTGCATAAGTTTTGCACTTTTCTAGTGCTGGCATATAAAACATTATGATTTTCATCAGCATATTTGTATGCCTTTTATAACCTTTTTTTCCAAGAGGTCAGTCCTAAGTTTTCCTGAATTTTCACAAGGAAAACTATTTCAGTGGTATGAAGCTTTTTCTTTAGTTTTCCAATGTGCCAAGATAATAGTGCATATGCCTTACTTAGGAGTTTGAAATTCCTGATGCTGGGGAAAAGCTGTAACTTGAGTGTGATGTGTCCTGGGGGACTTCTTTAGCCATTTAGCCATTGGATAAGGACACTTCTTTTCTGGCTAATGTTTGAGAGAAAGCAATGGTATTTTTTGGTAACCCAACATGTATGTCTTGAAAATGAATTCCTAAGAGGAGAAGAGCCAAAGAACAATTACTTGGCAGATCATGCCCTGGAGGCTTGGTTGAAGGTTGAACTACACTGTTGTATTTTAGGTGCATTATTTCTGCCAATGCCCAGGAAGTACATAGCTTCTGGATTGTTAAAATATAACTTTTCAGGTGCCTAAAGCATGAGGAGGGTTAGAGGTCTGTAAAAAGAGGTCTTAAATTTAAGTGCTGATGCATTGCTTAAACCTAACTCAGCTCATCTTGACTCTGTCTGTTACAGAATAAAAATTGAAACACAAGGCCACAGCTAAATATTACTCTGCCTCTTTTAAAGTTCTGGGAGTCCTAACTGTTTTTCCTGCTTAGTAATGCAGGATTATGTCTTGAGGCAATTGTTTTTCATGACTTCAGGAAGCACTGTTTACTTTTTCAAAGAAAAGTACCATTGATGGACTTGGGAAATAATTTATCTTTAAATGTGAAGTTGTTGTGACTGATAATATTTGCTATATAACTTCAACATGAAGTTAGTTCAGTTGCTGAGTCAGCTAACTGCAGTAGCAGAATACTAATTTTATCTATTGTGTATTTATTCAAACTTCCGTGTTGGGAGAAGTTTGTTCAGTAAAGATCTGTGCTTAATTCCTTAGCATTAATACCTTTAACAGAGTAGAACTGATAATACAGAATTCCAACAGGAATATGGCTGGAAGAATATTATGTAAGTATTCCCAGTGAAGCTGTCGTTTGGCGTCTACTTTGAAAACAACAGATCTTTTAGCATTGAAATACAAATCATCTTGACTGCTTAGCAAGAGAGAGGGAACTAATCATAGCTCTTGGAACTGTTGTTTTGAGACTCATCAGTGGCTTGCATTTTAAGAGGTATTTCACAGCCATCCACCCTGAGAACTTTCCTTCTTGATGTAAATAATCTAAATGATCAGAGTTGGAGCTAAGCTTTGATCAGGTGATGAATGCTTAACTCCGGTGGCACTGAATTCTCACTGGATTTAGGGCCTACTCAAAAGCTGTATAAACTGGTGAATTTTGCATGAGGTTTATAGTATGAAGTTAGTCACTGTATGAGACTGAAAGTTGTTTAATGAAGCCTTCTTTAAAAGACACAAATAGAACATAATCCTATGTATTGGCACCATGCCCAAGATGGATCTCAATATCGAGTTTGTATTAGTAGTCAAATTGAGTGTATTCAGCGTTTTTAGAGGCACAGCAGAACACTACATTTAAAAGTGTGTCTGAAATTATTAAAAGAATGTAAATTGTTTAGTCTTCTCAATTCCAGAATTTTTTTAAAAGCAGTTCTGACTGTTTGGGGCATGTTGAGACAGCTTGAATTCCTCCTGTATTCCCATGCCTCAGAGCTTCCCATTGGCTGTCTCTTGACTTTCAAAAGCACCTATTCTGTAGGAAGCCCTAGGGCCAAAAGCTGGCGAGCACAGTCTCTAGAGCCCAAGGGGTTTAAATACAGAAGTTAACCTTAGCTCAAGAAGCCAGGCTGCTGTCAGTGGCAAGGGGAGGATCCTGTTCTTATTCACCATTGCAAGTTTTAACTGAGTGATCTTTTGTCCATTTAGGCTCTCTGAGTAAAATTAACCTTTTTGACTTAATCTTCCTCTTCTTATTCCACTGATCTTTAGTTGGGAGTGATGGACTGCCATGTGATTAAATGATTTATTGAAATTTAAGTTCTGAAGAGACTTAGATGCTTTCAAAAAATTTATCTCAAGTCATTCAAGGACAGAATTTACCCCTACAACCTATATATTCATTATAGCAATGGAAATATAATTTCTATTAATACTTTTCTTTCTTTTATGTTAGCAGATGGACCATATCTTCAAATCATAGAACAGCCAAAACAGGTAAGAACAAGACTACATTTTGAAATTGTCTAAGGTAGCTATATTACTACATTCAGCTTTGAATAAACTTATGACTAAAATAAAAAAGAGCACAGAAAAGCCTGAGCTCTCAGAGCAAATGTGGCACTTGAACATGAGGAGTTTTAACTCTTACTTTTGTAGTTAAAGCATTTCCTGTTTTGTTCTGTTTTCTTTATATCTCTCTGGAAGTGTTATAATACAAAAAAACCAACCCTAAGGGTTTTAAAAATATGCCTTGCTAAGTATAGACTCTTCATCTTAGAAGTTACAGTACCCCAGTATTTGGAAACACAAACTAGTAGGTCAAACACAGAAGATTTTTAGGATCTGTTTCATAGTTTTTGAAACACAAGAGGTTAAAAATAAAAACACTTAATTCCCAAGTTACAGGAACTTCTGACTTGTGTTTTGTTGTTGTAAAGAAATGCAGTTGTCCTTTGAGATTAATTTTGTTATGGTTGTCTGTTTTGAATAATCCAAGAAAAATGAAGATAAGTACTCAAATGAAACTTTTTTCTGTTAGGTAGCAAACACTGACCTATGCTCCTCTGACAGCAGAAAAATCATTTCAGTGCACTGGTTAGTTTTCATGCAACTGATATACGAATAGTTGCTGAGTAAAGACTGCCCTGAAGTGTGCCTGGGTATTGCTCCCCTTTGGCTGGTGGCACCAGCAATTACAAGGATTCCTCCTGAAGCTGTTACAGGAGATGCCTTTCCTGTCTGTCCCAGTGAATTGCATAAAATCCTACCTTATAGAGCTCTTCAGTAAACAGGGGAAGACAGTGGCTAAAAGCTGTCCCATCTTCCTTTTGGTCTTCTGCAGAAGCATACTGCAATCCAGTCTTCCTGGCAGGAGGCAGTGGAGAACATTGATTTCAATCACACACCAAAGATATTTTTGTGCTGGACCATCCCTCCAGGAATAGGGCTCTGCATCACTGTGAACTCTTGGAAGAATATGCTGCATCTTCCTCATTGTTTTAAGTTCATCCCGAATCAGGCCATGCCTTTGCATGGTGGGGCCTGCAGTGCACAGTCTATAAGGAGGAGCCACTGTTTCCATGTGTGACTTTCTCAGCAAGTGGCTCCTCTTGTGGGGTACCTATGTGGCAAGCTGGGCAGGGGCTTATAGCAGGGTGATGAGGGTGATCCATCAGCAGAGTGATGTGTCCTGACTGCAGAGGGTTTATTTGCCTTTCACAGAGGTTGCTTTGCCTTTTGATCAATGCACAGAACTCTGGCTTACTCAGTTCACCTTAGGAAGACAATTGGTTGGGTCTGAATAAAAGTCATAAAAATTTACATTTGCTTGGTAAACAAGTTCTTAGCCTGAAAAGGCTTTAGTGAGATAGGTACTGAAGCTTCTGCTTATGGAGTAATTTTAAGGCATGTTGTTCACTTTCAGCTAATACAGTTTTCAAATTCAGAGTGGTCTACTACTAGAAAGAAGCTGAATGGTTATTGGAAAAGGCTACATTAACTAGTGCTATTTGGACACTGGGAGCCCTATATAAGATGGGGATTTTGCCAGAAATTGCAGGACTGGAGAGTAGATCTGAAAGCAAAATTGAGGACCACGTGAAATATATTGTTAAATAGAGTTACCAGGCACCTTTGCTTAAGAGTTGCATCTTTGGTGCTTTATCAATTGCCATGTAAAACAAAGGGAGTGTTCATCAATGGAGTTGATGGAGAGCTGTGTTCTGGACTGGTCTTCAATATCCTGCAGTTCTCTAAAGTATATTCAGATGTCTATTTATGTAGCTGAGATGAAAACCAGCCAGAGTCCCCTGAAGCTTTCATGCTGTTTCTGGATTTCACTCAGAGATACAGCTTTCATACGTTTTTCCCAGAACGAGGAAGTGTTTCTGTTTCATCCCTGTACTTTCCTTTATGGTACTTTAGACTTCCTTATTATTTGTTTCAATTTTGTCTACTTAGCAGCAATCTTGGGAGAGAGTATCTGCTCTTGCATTCTCTACAAGTGAATTTTTATCCTATTGTAAGAGTATAAATAGTTCTCTGTTTCAAAATATCTTCACTTAAAGAAAAACATGAGGTTGCTGTTGTGTGTTAACGTGAGAATAGAACAGGTTCTCTAGCAGTTCAGTGATGCTTTGTTACCCAGCACTCAGCATTTCATGAATGAACAATTGTAACTTTTCCATTTGGGCGAGCCTTGTTTGTGGGCATGTGTTCATCTTTGTGTGTGCTATTTCTCTTTTGGCTCTGTTTCTGTACAGCTTTCAAGTTTCTTTTCCTTCATTCCACAGAGGGGATTTCGTTTCCGATACGTGTGTGAAGGGCCTTCGCACGGTGGACTTCCTGGTGCTTCTAGTGAAAAGAACAAAAAATCATACCCTCAGGTCAAAGTAAGGACGTAAAGCATTAATTCTGTGAAGTCAATGCCAGTGTCATCGTATGTGTGTGTATAGGGCCTTATTGCAAAGCAACATAAATTTGTATGAAGTTGCTCAAGACAGACTACATTTCCATCCCAACGTTCAAATTTGATTGTGAAAATAAAGTTGTCCTAAGATGCATGGGTTTGTTTTGGCACTGTTTTTATCTGCCAGCAGTTGAGCAGTAACTTATCTGCAGCTAGTACCTCACTACCATTGTGCAGACTAATGGATCCCTTCCTTACGGTGCAGTTTGAGCGAGGCTTGGGCTGCTCAGTTGCTCCATTTCCTTTGCAAAGCATGAGTCTGCTTAGTTATTCCACTTAATTATTCCACTGCTATTTACCAAGTTTTCCCTTTTTTTCTGTTCATGTTACTCCTTATTCAATATCTCGAGGATACTCCATTCTTAGGAACTGCATTCCTTTAAAGTCAATGTAGAGCTGCTCATTTGAATAGGAACAGTGTTATGTTCAGGTGTTCACTGAACTTTTTTTGTAGGTTTTTCCCCCCCCCCGGAAAAAAAAAATTCAAATATGTTAATCAAAGAAATGTTCTATGGAGGCACAGTATGAATATTAGAAAAGTGATTAATCATTCTGGGACTGGAGAATTGTCTTTGCCTATGTTTCTTGCAGCAATTTTTTTTTTCTGTGGAAGTGTGGAAAAGCTACACTGTGTCTTTTCAGTATTCTTTTTAAGTTAAATGCAAGCCTTGGTCTTCTTATTGCATTACATCTTTAAACTGGTGCACTGCAAATTCTCATGAGGAGCAGGGTTATATTCTAACTCTGGTGTTATTTCTTAATGTATTCTAATTCTGGTGCTCTCTTACTCCTTTATGGGGAAAGAAGGGGAGGAAAGAGTGGCAAGCAATAAACCTCTGCCTTGGTGTGTGCCACTCCTGGTTGTTCTCCTCAGTGTGTGTGTGTAATTCATCTGCAGTTCTTGGGAAAGGCTGGAGTTTGGAACAGTTGCATCTCCTAATGAACCAGTATAAGCATAACATAATGGAAAATAATCAGCTCTGGCTCAGGTAGCCTAGGCTCATAATCTTGTGAATTGAGAAGAAGCTGGGAAAGCTGATTTCATATAGCCTTGCAAAACTCTTAGGAAAAATTACTAGCCCAGGCAAATGATCTACTTGCTTTTCTCTTTCCAATTTTGACAGTAATGATGAACCGATGAATGAAATTTCACTGGAATGTTCAGATATAAAATCATTCACTTCAGCTGAGCCAGATCTTTGGATTGTGATCCAATCTGTAATGATATTAATACAAGTGATACTTTATAAAGGTGTGGTAGGTCACACAATAGCATGACAAGGAGTTCTACGGGAAATGGAATTTCTCCTTGAGCAAACTAGAAAGCAGAGTGTTCTTTGGCTTTCTATCAAACCTTCTAATTTCATTGATTAGCACTTTTTAATTTCATCTAGAGTTTACACACACACAGACACATCCCTTCCCTTCCCTCCCATCCTACTGTGTGCATCTGGGTTTTTTCCCTAGTACAAATCCCCACATGGCAACACCTGCTGGGAGAGGCTGGCAAAGGAACACAAGTAAATTCCTCAAGGCCATTGCTTGTTAGTGCCTGTTCTTGATTCAAGTGGTGCCAGGAAAGACAGAAGTGTTTCACACCTTTTCCTGTAAGTCTTTTCTGTGTTTTGTCAGAATGTGCTCACTTTGTTGTAACTGAGCGGAGCACAATTGAAAATCGCAATTTTTTGTTGTGTTGGGGTTTTTTGTTTTGGTTTGGTTTTTTAAATTTTATTTTTTGTTTTTTGGTGGTGGTTTTTTTTTCACTCTTGTGCCAGTGTTTTCACTATAAAACCTACATTATTTGATCACAGTGCAGTGAAAGGACAGTAGCATGAGCTTTGGCTATACTGTAAAAAAAGGAGGTTTTGTGACAGATCTTTAAACCCTTGGCCATGGCATGGTCAGTGCAGCTCACTGCTTTGGGAGAGTTTGGCCAATTCTCTCCAAATTTACTAGTAGCTACCATGGGATGTCCTGAAATCACATCCTCAGTGCACAAAAAACCATTGCAGTCTCCCTGTTCTGTTTTCTCAGGATGATGGATTGGAGGCCAAAACAAAAACACATTTATGGGGTGTGACCTCTTGCATAATGTGAACTGTTCAGTTTCACCCTTTGTTTTTTTTTTTCCTCCCTGCACTGTCACTAACTTGTAACTAAGCTGGAACACATCAATACAAATCTCTCACATAAAGGCTGGAGTTTTGAAGACTTTGCTATGTCTCTAAGCAAGGTGTTTTGGTATTTAATGACGTGTTTAACCTCTCCCTATATAGTATATTAGTAGGTGGTGTAGGTCAGGAGTTAATGTGGCAGTTCTGTAATGCCAGTCTTTACACTTGAAACAAATCTGCACTGGCCAGCAAGGTGGAATTGGAGTAAAACCTCTTGTTTTATGGAACAGTCCTGACTAATGGAGTCTAGATAACAGTGTATGTTGTTCTATAATATCAAAAATGGGATTAATTTATCGTAGTGATTTGTGGAATTATGTTCCTTTGCTTAGCCCTGTCTTTGCTAAGAGTAATCTTAATATGTGGAAAACATCTTGCATATTCAGAGGATTCTATATAACTTTGCATGTCATTATGGAGAGCTGAGAAGTTGTAGATAATAAATATGTTACAATGAAGTTATGTTTTATGATTTCAACCTAAAATTTTCCATTTAAATTTCATTTTCATCCACTTAGTGTAAGTAACACAGTGCTGGAAAACTTTACTGTCTAGAACAGTTGAAATAAAAGCTGCTGAACTGCTTATTCATCATTACTTTTTTGTCCAGGGGAGAAAGCAATCAGTTGTATAAAAAGAAAGGATAAACCAGCAAAGTCTGATGTTATCACCAGCATACTTAACTATCTAATTTTTTTTTATTTATAATTTGCTTGGGTTTTATATATTTGAAAAAATGTGTGAAAACTCGAGCAGAAAATTTCCACTGGCCTTACACGTTTATCATGTGTGTCCTGATCTTGCATGCTGCTGTTAGTGTGGGCAGATCCATGTTTTACACTGGGGCACTTGATCCAGTTTTAGGTGTGACAAGAACTTGCTGAAAACAGCAGAGTGAAGGAAATGTCCTGAATTTTCATCTCCTCGGGGGCAAATCTACGTGGGTGGCTGCAGTCTTTAGTTCAGTGTTCTTTGTGAGCTAGATGTAAATGAGCTCCAGCCCCGAGTTGAGAGGTGTGCCTGAGCTAAAGAGCACCATCTCTCTGCACAAGAGTTTGGGAACAGAGCACTTTGGCTTGTGAACTGAGCTGCACACCAGTTAGGCAGCTCTGAACCCAGGCACACCAACAGAGCTGCCCAGCCAGTCGGTCCTGGGGTTATCCCAAGTTATACCTCAGTTTGGAGATAAGAGTTCCAGAAATCAGGGATTTTAGCACATTTACTTTGAGTTCAGGAGGAGAATTTATGGGAAATTACTTTGCTGATGAGCCTTGGTGACAAAAGGAGCATATTTATTTGCTTTTCCCCTGCCCCCAATAGGAATTAAATGTAAAGTGATATAGATTGCTGATTACAAGTCAAAAAAATCACCTAACAGCTGAATGAAGGAATAAACATGGGACAAGAATGGGCAGACTCTTTGGTATAAATCTTTACCTCTCTTAAAAATCTACTGAACCAAATTCAGTGAGATTTGAGCTTTTTACTGGTAAGGCTGATTTAGCTGAATAAGAGGCACAGAATCTCTTTAGAAGCTCCGTATTTTTTGCCACTAGAGTGACCTCACAGTCAGAGGATCAGATCTTCAGCTCCCATTGGTTTAAATTACTTTACATGGCTTTTTCTCAAGTCTATAAGCAAGTACTCAGTTGCCTACAAGTACTCAGTTGCCTACACGATTGGTACCACATCTGAATATTTTGTCTTTAATTAGCAACTGAAAAAGAGAGAGATACTGCTGTGTAAAAACAGGCTGTTTATAAAGAGTGAGTGAGGCCTCATCATTGGAACACTTCTTGTACATGCCTGGGACAGCAGTAGTGACACTCTGAAGGACAGGCAGGGCTGGGGCTGCAGTTGTTTTAACAAAGGGATTGGAAGGAGAAATAGGTGTTTTTGTAATGCTGGTGTTATAGCTTTAACATGGTCTTTTTCATCATTTGCTCCTGTTGTTGACCAATTGGTTCCTTTTCTTGCTTGTAAGAGTAACTGGGAAAAACACTTTGAAGTATGAAAATGTTCTTGTAAAGTTTTGGAACCTATAAAAATTGGCTGGGATCTGGATTGCAGGAGGACATGAAATAACTGAAAAAACTTTCTACTCTTGTTTTGAAATTGACTTAATTTCGAGTTCACAGGGTCCTTTTAATCTTTCAGGCAAATCTCTCAAACAGAAAGAGCAGATAAATGTAAGCCTGCAGCCTTTTAACTTTATCAGATCAATTGAGTGCTGCTGCAGGTACAGGATGTAATCAAGTATTACAGCTATACTCTGCCCAGGAACTTCTTCTTTTCTTTTTTCCGCTCACCTTTAATTTGAAGTTCAGTAGCTGTTTTTTGGATCACAGCTCTGATTTTGAGCCTTACAACATCCACACGCTATCTCCCCTTCATGATGAGTTCGGTTTTGTGTCAAAACCATAATCCCTGTTCAGCATTGTAACATACCTTCTACCTTTTCAGGCCTTTGACTGTGTTTCTTAAGTTCCTGTGCAAAAGCTGGTAGTTCCTGGTATACCTTAGTGCCAGAATCAATTTAAAATTATTCTGAAATTGTGGTGTGATTCCAGGACATTGAAAAGCTATTTCAGACTTAATTTATGGTACTTAAGGATATTTAACCACTCAGACTATTTTCCTGGGCACCAAGTTACCCCAAATGACTCAAAGTCAAGTAGGAAAGTCTGTCTATAAGAAATAAAGGTAGAAGATGTTCAGAGACATTCTGTCCCCTTTGCAGCATAGGACATGAGACTGGATGGCAAAAATAGTTCTTTCTTGCCTTATGACCTATATATAAGGTATTACGTTTTAGGAACCCTTTTGTTTTTCCCCGAGAGGGAGAGACTGCAAAGATCATGGTGAGCTGAGTAACAGGGCAGATTGCAATCTGGTTACCACTGCAGTTCTGGGCTGTGCTTGCAGGAGCTGGAAAGTCCTTGTCGTGCAGCAGTCCTGCCTCCAGTTTCACTGTGGTTTCTACAGCTGATGGAGGATTGTCTTGAACTTTTCTGATGTGACACCAGAACATCGATGCTATTCATAGTGAATATAGCACTGCAGATGTGCTGGGAGCTTTGTAGTAGGGAAAGGCTTATTGAGTGAGGGGTAAAAGGAAAATAATTTTTTTAAAGCTACCTTTTTGAAAAGTTAATTGTAGCAGTAGTGGTGTCATACTGTAGCACCAAACGCAGTCGTTTTTATTTTCAGATGACTTTGTGAAAGGTACAAAAGAATTTTCTCCCTGCTGGTAAATGGCAGAAATAGTCCAGTAGTGATGAACCTGCATCTCTGTACTGTTTCAGTCCAGATTTCCATGTGGAAACAGGAGGGAAGCATCAGCCCTCTGTCTTGTATTTTAGAAACTGCCACTTGTAAAATGCACATTACTGCTGTATTATACAGTTAACTAGCAGGAGTGGGTAATGGGAGGGCTTTTGCACACCTGCTCCTCCTGGAACAACTTTTTCGTGGTTGGGATTTTTTTTGCTTTCAGCAGTGAATAGGAAGGCAGGGAGGGCACGCATTGTACATATGCAAAGTGTTTCAGCTGTGATGGAATGGGTTCAAGAGAGGGGTTAACTGGAGAGAAGGAAGCTAGCAGGACTCAGTAATGTGGTGAAATCGAGGCAATCCCTCGCTATCAGCATTTTATCAACAATATAACCTTAAATATTCAGTTCATCACTGATTCATCACTTTAATGTTTATCGTGATCCTTTAATACCTTGGTTGATTAGATCTATATGCTGCTGTAATACAAAGAACTTGGCCCAAGGCAAATTAGAAGAAAAATTAGAGGAGGAGGGGGAAAAGCCCAACATTGATAAAAGGGTTAATTAAATGAATTGGAAGGTAAGGTAATGTTTGCTTTTTAAAATGTGGGGTAATTTTATGTTCAGCATAATTTGAAAGTGGTGCATAACCCATAACAGCCGTGGAGTATTACTGCCTTGGAGTGAGGAAAGAAAATAAAGAATATGTAAAGCAAATAACTTACCAGTATGGTATGTTATTAGTAATTTTAGATGTGTTTTTGAGGCATTGTTTTTTATTAAAAGCTGTTTAAAATGTATGGTGATTAGAAACTGTGGCAAGGGGAAAAAAAAGGCTTTGTAGGCTTTCAGAGTTGGGTATATGAAAGAAAGCACACAGTTTATCATAGTTCTAGTCCAGCAAAATCCTAGGTGTACACTTAAGGGAGATATTTACTGGACTGAGTAATATGTGTTGATGAAGTACATTGAGCTAACAAAATGCCTATTAAAATAGAATTTATTCGCTGTAAAATCTCTACCTGAAGAATCATTGTAAAGCAGCCAAAATGTTTTAAAATAATCATAATGTTTAAAAGTAATTTTTAAAGTATTTCTGAATTGGACAAAACAATGCAGGGTTTTTAGTATAATTTTCTGTATGCTTCTGAATGGGTAACAATGTTTATTGTGAATTCAATGTACTGATTGAAACTTAAGGACAGCCATGTGGACTAAATGGCCAGAGTGTAAAAGTGAGATTCATGTTTTAAGAAACAGATGAGGCTTTCCTTTAGCTTTTTTGGTCAGTACTTCTGCCATTTGCATATCAAGTTTAATTGCAAAATAAAGTAATGATCTGGTACGGTTAGTTTGCCAGTTGTATTTCATGAAGAAATGCATACACATTTCTCCTATATAAACTCGATTGTACTTAACTGACAGAAAATATTTACCTGGAATCATTACTTGTTCCACTGTTAAAAAACAGTAAGCATACCATCCCACTTTCTTTATATTAATTTACAGATCTGCAATTATGTTGGACCTGCAAAAGTAATTGTCCAGTTAGTAACTAATGGGAAATACGTCCACTTACACGCTCACAGCTTGGTGGGTAAATTCTGCGAAGACGGAGTGTGCACGGTTCTGGCAGGACCCAAGGACATGGTTGTAGGGTAAGTCTGGGAGCTCCTCTGGAAACCTGAACTGTGGGGGAAGCATCAAGACTCTAAAAAGCAATACAGAAATACTCCTGAGAGGCAGCTCTGGGGAGCAGTTGTTTCCACGCTCTGATCTCTGTTTTTTTTGTATCATAAATGGAAAATTTAATGGGGTTTTTGTTCACCTTTGTAGAATTTTCCCTAAGCAGGCTAAATAAATTTAAGTAACTAATTTTTTACTTAGAATTTGTACAGTTTTAATCTCTTGGTGTGCAGTCTAAATTTGTGTTGTAAGTCCATTCTTTAAAAGGAGTTTTCATCAGCGAAGGGACTAAAATCAGTGTTAGCATTTTGTTACCTCTTTGATCAATATTTTACTTCTATTGAAACCTGTCAGTAGAAATGTAATGGAAAGCATTAAGAAAATAGGATTAGTAAATTTGAAATTAATGCAGGACGGGTATAAACATGAAAATACTGCATAAGTCCAACTTGTAAAGTTTAAAGCAGAAAGATTGTAGTGAAATTGTAGTTGGCCTGTTCTTGTTTAATTTGAAAGAATAATTGTTTATATCGGTAAATGGAGCTGAAGCTCCCAACCGTGTTTTGAGGCTTAGATCAGGTTTCATGCTGGCTGTGAGTTTTAGTTCTGTGATCTCAAGAATGTCTTTGTTGGTGAAGATGATGAAGTTAAAAAAGCTGAGAAGGTTGGGAGAGAGAGATTCTTTTAAACTGTAACTTTTGATGTCCAAGCCCAGTGCACTGACTTTACCGCGCACAACAATTTAAATAGCTTCATTTCAAATGCTCCTTTTCATCTTGAAAAGTTTGGCTCATTTTCTAACCTGTCTTGTTTTTCATCAGATGTTTAGAACTAGCTTTCCTGTCCTCACTTGACCCACATGAAAATTGAGTTATTGTCTTGTTTTCATACTTCCAAATCTAATTGATTTTTCAATATGCCAGCAGATTTTTACAGAAGCACACCTTGTATTGTGGAAATTTTCATTCAAATAGATACCCAAAGTGTCTTGCAGAATGACCAGATCCTTCCTTAAAATATTTTAATTGTAAAATACTGCACTGTTTTCAGCTTCTTAGCTTGCTCTCCAAACCATTTTCAACAGATGGAGCATACTCTGAGCAGTTGCTCTGCTTAACAGACACACAGAATGACATATTAATGTCAATGCTAAGACACAGGAAATAAAGTGTGACTACCAGATTTTCCAACATTTTTTAGTTGCTTTCCCAGTGGAAGTCTGAAACCTGACAGATTACTACTTATACCATAGGAAAGTGCACCCATATGATCGCTGTCATATAATGGTGCACATTTTACTTGTTTTGTGATCTTGACTGAATATTTCGTGATGGAAAATTCTCCCTCAAACACTAACAGGGCCTAAATAAGCCTGTAGAGTCCTTCTGTAGACTTGGGTTGTGTAGCTGCCTCTGGTAAGAGAAAGGCTGCCTACAAGTCTGGCCTAAAGCATTCCCCAAATCAAAATTTGACAGGTTTGCAAATCTTGGAATACTTCATGTCACGAAGAAGAAAGTGTTTGAGACTCTGGAAACACGCATGATAGATGCTTGCAAGAAGGGATATAACCCAGGACTCCTGGTGCATCCAGAACTCAGCTATCTGCAGGCAGAAGGATGCGAAGACAGACAGCTGACTGGTATGTGAAAATGATGGCCTGGTTTTAATTGGACTTTTATTAAAAACAGGCTGAGCTTCTGAAAACATAGATTCCTAGCTGGAAAAAGACCTTGTGTAGGACAACAGCCAATGTGCTTTTAAGAGGTGGTGCATTGTTGCCCTGTTTTAGGGAATCTGAAAGCAGTCTGCTCTCAATGCATATGTGAGAATGGAGAGACTTCCTTCCACAACTGCCTGTACCAACCTCTGCACTTGTATTCCATTGCTCTTATGCTGTTGAATAAGCTCTTAAATAGAGTAATTGTGCATTAAATTATTGCAGCAAGACATGATATCCTTAATTAACTTAGGGACCTCCTTTTGAGAGCACTGTTTCATTCAGCTGTGTTTCACCCATATTGCTGTAACACCTGTGGGCTGCGTTGCTTTCAGGTACTGTATAGAGGGGCCAGCTGTCTTTTCATCACTCGTAACACCAGGAATTCAGGTGTCCTCAGGAGTGGCCTCCATCCTTTTTGCAACTTTTGTAAATTGAGAACAGAAAGTAGTAATTTTGTAATTTTGTCTTTTAATTGTGTAACTTGAATAAGATCTGATGCAGATCTTATTCTGTCAGATGAACGCAGTATAATTTGAATAACTTCCAATGGATGCTAAATGCAAGAGAAGACATTTCCTCCTTATCCATGCCTTTGGATATTTGTTTGTTCTCTCAGTTTTGTTAAGGATGCCCTACCCTTTGCTTTAATTCCTCTGTCTGTCGATTCCAGAACGGGAAAGAGAAATCATCCGCCAGGCAGCCATACAGCAGACCAAGGAGATGGATCTCAGCGTGGTGCGCCTCATGTTCACAGCCTTCCTTCCCGACAGCAACGGCAGCTTCACACGCAAACTTGATCCCGTTATATCAGATGCAATATATGACAGCAGTAAGTATATTTGGTTGTAATCAGTTTTTAAATTAGGAGCAGGCTTTTGTTCACACAGAAATGACAGGTAGATATCGCTGTACATAGACTCATCTAGCCCTCCCTGCCTGGTATTTGATGAAAAACAAGGATCCCGTGGATAATGAGCCCCATGTCTGTCCATGGACATACAATATCATTCTGGTTTTAACAGATAGTGATGTAAGCCATAGAGGGAGATTTTATTTTGCTGTTAGCATGTTTAATCCTGCTGCTTTTATTATGAAGATTTTGTAAGTTCTCTCTATATCCATAAGAAGGGCTTGAATTTTGAAAGGTTTTCAGTTGCTTTCTGTGACAAAGCATTATTACACGAGATGTGAGGAAAAAAATTATTTTGCTTCTATCTTTGTTGAGAATTTGACACCTTTCAGTTTTGCAGACCATCTGCTTGTCCATATTTTAAAAGATAATGCAACCATTTCCTTTAGACCTGTCAGTATTTTTAGAGCATTCCTCTATTTGTCTTTTTTCTAAGAGAATTTTTTCACTTCATGTTTTCCCCTATGCTGTTAAATTATAGTGACTCATCTTACTTGAACTCTTTCTGCTGCCTGAATTTTCCTTCCTGAGTCTGTGGGATCCCATGTTCTTGATAGTCATTCTGTAATGACTCAGGAAAAGTACCTTTTTTTTCCTTTGTGCATCAGTCATGTCTATATTATTGCTTTTTAAGGGCAAAGTCTAGATCAAAAGGTACTAAATGCAACTGTTCTGCTATAGTCTGTGCCTTGCTGTTAACTGGGCAATGTAGGTCAAAAATTTTGTCCTAAACTAAGGAGACAAACAAAGGTCACATTTTGGATGCATGTTTCTGCTATTGTAAGTTGCCACACAGATGTCAGTTACTAGTTTCTGATCTCCCAAGGTGAATTGTTGAATTGTTGATTGCTAATTTCAGAAGATCTTTCTTGGGTTTTGTTTGGGTTTTTTTTTTTTTTTTTGGATACTTCATTGGCACCATTCAAGCCTTTGCAGAACAGACATAACTTGTGTTAGCATAACTTGCCTGTCACAGCCGCTCTCACTTATCAGATGATAGTTCTGTCTTGAGGACCAATAGTTGTCTGTAGATGCCTCTACTAGGATCTGTGGAGCTGGGCTTTTTTATCACTGCCCAGTACACTGGCCAAAAACTGGCATGCTTTCAAGTAAGCCACAGTGTAAAGCAAAGCACTGTAGATAGCAAGAAACAGGAAACAGCTCTCAAGAGTGTCACTCTGTCAGAAAGCAGGGAGGAAAAAGTTAGATTCTCTTGTACAGCCCTGTTGTCAGAAAATGAGTGCTAGTGCAGGGTGCTGGATGCAGTTCAGTGCTGGGTTACCTTGCTAGTGCAGTAATTGTGCTGCAGTGGCTGGGACCTTGTTTTGTAGTTCACCATTCAGTCAAAGCTTAGAAGAGATGAGATTGTCTTTCATATGAAAACCCCTTGATTTATTCATGTTTGAAAAAACACAGACAAATTCAGGTAGGTTGTATTGGAAGCTTGTCTTTCTATTGCATTTCTGTGTGTTGTGCTTGGTTGTTGTTTTTTGAAGTCTAAATTTGTTACAAAAGTAAGCAGGTTTTTTTTTTTTTCATCTTCCCTTTCAATAGAAGCTCCCAATGCCTCCAACCTAAAAATTGTAAGAATGGACAGAACAGCAGGGTGTGTGACAGGAGGGGAAGAGATTTACCTGCTCTGTGACAAGGTTCAGAAAGGTAAGAGTCATGAGTACTGTGAAGCACACCAGGATGTTCATCTGGAGTACACATAAAGCCTCCTGTGCTCTCTTTAGTGTTCCACTCTGATAGGCTGAGTGCTTACAAATCCTGGTGCACTTTCTGGAAGTCAAGGCAGCAGTCCAGAGATTTAATAAATCACAATAGTCTATTGCAAAGCAAATTCAGCTTCTCTTACCTCCACAGAGACCATGTGATCATCTTTGTTCTTCTCAAGTTTCTGCCCTTGCATGTGTTCTGGAATTTTGGGGGGTGGTGGGTGCTGGGTAATGTTTGACTCCATTAACTAACATCTGCTCCGGATTATTCTAAAATTTCTGATTTATTATTAAGTTCCTCATTGTGAAGAGTAAGTATGAGTATTCTCTGTTAACCATGGATGGGAGCTGAATGTGTTCAGCACTGCTGCTGCTAACTTCACTTTTATGTATATGCTTCTGGTAGAGGTTACCCAGTGTAAACAGGTACTTCAGACAGGTTCATTTTCAGTCTCTTCTTGTGGCTTTGAATGTGAGAGCATTTGGCAGTGTGGATTAGGGTACTTTGATTTTTTTATTGGAAGATAATGGTTAAATGTGGTTTGGTATATTTGGGCTAAGTGAAAAAGAAAAAAGATGGGAGTGAGGGAGATCCTTTGTATTTTTTAGCTACAGGGAGTATTTGGGATGCCCTAGTGTAGATTACGTGGTAGAGTGGAGTGAGTGCCCTGTTCTCATCTATTTGGAAACAGTCCTTGCTCATGTTGTCAAAACCACTGTGACATTTTCTGTTGGTGCAGGCTGTCCTTTTCCATCTCTCTTTCTTCTAAATGCCCTTCTACCACTTAGGGAAGAGAGAAAGCTTTGGGGGCTTTTAGGGACTTTGAAAGAGCTATTTTCCTTTAATAGTGCATCTACCCTCTGCTATCAGGAGGACTGAGATAAAACATAACTGTTACGCACAAAATAAATAAATAAATGTCTGACTCAGTGGAAGCCCTGAGGTGGGGTTTCCCCTCAGCCAGACTGGGGTTTCCCCTGACCTCACTGCCTTCAGAAACCTCCTGCCTGAAGGAACTTGAGCATGCAGGACAGCAGGGCTGGAAGTGGTGGTTCACAGTCTTGAGAATAGCAGGTGGGGCACCAGGGGAAGCAGTCTGTCTGCTACAGAAGCCTGTGCTGCATCAGTTGCCCTAAAAGACAATAGGCTTTTTCTTAGCTTTTTCTCACAGGAGTGCTGTGGAAGGAATTTACTAGTGAGATGCTTTTCCTAAAAATATAAATAAATAAATGGAAAGAGAATAAAGAAAATTTGTTCAGAGGAGCAGAAGCCAAATGCCACGTTTCTAACCTGTGCCTTTTGGGGGTGAAGGATCCCTGCTGCCACACTGCTGGCTCACACCCCCCCAGTCTCTGAGCTGCAGCTCCACCGTGGCACTCTGCCAGCAGCAAGCGGAACTTGAACTGTGGCACTTCAGGTTTTGCTGCAGTTTTTTGAACTGAAACTGTTGGAGGAGAGAGGGTGGTTTCTACATTTCACGCTTCAAGTTCTCCCCTCCTTACATGTTTGTTCCAAATAAGGCTCCTCTGGAATGTTTTATAACCCTAAAATAGGAAGATGATGTGAACCTAGTTCTCTTTTTACAGCTCAGTAAATAGCAACTTCAGTGAAGTCATTAGGATTAGGCCGATGTAAATTTGATGTTGGAAATGGGTTATTTCTGCTGTTTTCATAAAACAGATAAAGATAATTGATGTATTGTGTAGTATTTTCATCCAGCCAAAAAGTAACCATGTTGATACTTATCTGAAATAACCATAGCCAAAGGTTAAGCAAATGCACAAACATCGCAGAGTGTTACTTTCATTCTTTGCAGATGATATTCAAATACGTTTCTATGAAGAGGATGAGAATGGTGGTATGTGGGAAGGCTTTGGAGATTTTTCTCCTACGGATGTACATAGACAGGTAAGCAACAGAGCATTTGTCCTTTGTTAATGATTCTCCCATCTCTGTAAGCTAGGATTATATTCTAGTTTGTAAACTATGTAAAAGCATCTGTATCTCATAGTGACCTCCTCTTTGAGTCATTGCTTCCTAACAAAAAATTGAACAGTTCTTTAAAGACATCTGGAAGGTGACTAGGAATACAGTGCAAGGATATTAGGAGAAAGCCCCATTGCTTTAACATGCACCCCCTGTAAAATGGGATGGGACATACAAACAGCTCTGAGAGCTCCTGTGAACACACTGAGAAAGCCACAGAAGACATGCTAAAGGATGAGGGGACAAACATGTGCAGTACTGACATATGGGATGTGGTGGCACTTAGCATGGCAGTTCTGTCTTTCCCAAAAGGCTCTAGGAGTCAACTTCAGAAGTGAAACTGAAAGCTAAAATGGAAGTTTATTGTTGTAACAGCCCTTTGCTCTGAACTTTTGCCTCCCGAGCCCTAAACTAACATCTTCAAAATAGTGCAAATGTAAAAGCCAAGTTGTCAAAAGCCATGCTCTGTGACAGATATGCTTGTCTTTGTTTCCTTCACAGTTTGCTATTGTGTTCAAAACACCCAAATACCGAGATGTCAATATCACAAAGCCAGCATCTGTATTTGTACAACTGCGTAGGAAATCTGATCTAGAAACAAGTGAACCAAAGCCTTTTCTCTACTATCCAGAAATCAAAGGTAACTCATTAAACCTGTTCTACAGATGGGGCATGGAAACTGAAGGGTCCCTAGGAATGGTTTTCATAAGATAGAACTGGTTGGGTGAGGAATTTTTTTGTTTTAGCTGTTATTTTTAGAAAATATATTTGCCTCCTTGTTTTGGACAGAGTCAATATGGAGTGTGGTAGGTTTATAATGGGTTTTGTAGGTGATGTTGTAGGACTGGTAGGCAGTAAATCCATGTGTATTTTCTGAGGCTGGTTCCTTGCAGATTCCCTCCAGGCACACATGCCTGTTCATACAGTAGATGGCACTCTTCCTCTGAGTTTCTGCCAAATAATACCTGAAGAGATTTTGCTGTCAGTACTCTCAGATGAAACCCTAAACCACAACCTCTTTGGTGCCTGGTGGAAAAGGCACAAATTTTGCAGTTCTCACCTTTTACCATCATGCCAATGTCACTGATGTTTCTGTATTTTCCAACTGCCTGTAGTAGTTAAGTAAGCCCAAGACATATCTTGTGCCAGCAGGGAAAATGCTGTTTCAATCTCTTGTTTAAAATTTTAGTTGCTTAGAAGAAGTAGAAGAATAGTCAGTATTGGATCTGCTTCCTAAATTATTGGTGAAAAGAAGTTTAATCAGCAGATCTGTGCCCTTTGAAGTCTGCATTTGAAATGTTTGACAGGAATGACGTTGGCAGTCATGGTTTTAAATGCCAATAATGTTGATGATATGGAAATGCCTTGAGGCCCAAGTCATAATTGGTGTTTCATTGTATTAAAATTATCTTTCTGCTTAGGAGTTTACCTGCCTGCAGGTTACACTCCTGAATTCTAACCTTGAATGTTTTCTGTGCCGAAGGTAGAGCCGTGTTGAAATCAATTCCCTGTCAAAGTCTCTAAAATAAATGTGCAATAGTGGTGAGAGATTCAGGACAGCTGAGGAGGGAGTGGTGGTGGTCCAAGTGAGTCTACTTCACAACTCTTAGAATAAAATAGCATAAAGCATGAATTCACAAAAGCTTCCAGAGCTGCCAGAGGATTTCTTCTTGGTAATGATTTCAGGAACCTCTTGCACAAGTGTTAAGGGAAGTGTTCAGCTGCAGAGCAAAGTTGCCAGATTTGAAGCAAACCTTTTTTATGTGCCTCTTAATTGAGTAAAATTAATTCAACATTTTCAGGTCCCCTATACAACCTCATCATGAAATTACCATTTAGGAACTATATTTTTCCCTTGTTGCAAATGTTCCCACAAACTTAGACCCATGTATGTGGATTTTTTGTGTTTCTCTGACTAGACTACTCTCTAGGGTTTTCTCTCCTCGTCAGTGTGAGTATGCCTGATGTGTGCATGCATACATACTTACACATCATGTTTACCTGGAAACAATGCACGTGGCTATGTCAGTATACTGTCTCATGTATTCAGCTGTCTCATCGGAATCTGACTGTGCCTGTGCATGAAATTTCTTTTTGTCATATGCCTGTTGAAAACTACTAAATGGTTTAATAAGCGAATGATATTTTTTTCTTTTCTCAATAGCTTTACTGGATTTTAACCCATGTAATGTTTGTATCCCTATTTTTATGGCTCTTGTCATGGCATTTTCACTTTCCCCAGTCATTGGGATAGTCCTTTTAAATCTTTGTGTTTTGTTTTCCAGGGCTACTAAGTCTTACTTTGTACTTACACTATAAAATAAATTTAGGCTTTTTTTTTTTCTCCTGCTACTCAGCATGGTTTGACAGTAATATATCCCTGCCTGAAAATAAGTTGTCTTTGTTATAGCTGCTGCTACGGTATTTGAAGTAAATCATTTCAAGCAAGCACGGTTTTCACCATTTCTTGCCGTCCCTTAAACAAAAGTTGAAAAGGCACTGCAGGTACTCTGCACTGTTGAAGCTCAAAAGTGCCTTGTGATTCTCAGATAAAGTTCCATTTCTGAAGCAGATTTGCTTGGAAGAAGAGCATGTGCTTATATTCCCCAAAGGCAAATTTTCTTCAACAAATTTGGGGTTTGGAGCACTTGGGCTGATTCATGACTTGGCTTAGACACTGAAGAATTTCAGGGCCACTGATCTCCAGGGCTCTCAGTACACGAGACACTTTTGAAGGAAGCTCTGAGCCCCCCAGGACATCTCCATATGTGTCCCCTGAGTCTGAGCACAAGGCAGGGACGTGGCTGAAGAGACCAAGCAGGACCAAGCGATGCTGCTGGCCTGACTGGGGACTTGGCACTGGCTTGTTCTCAGAGGAGTTCTCTCTGCTCCAGTATGTCCAAAGATTTTCTGCTATTTGGAGCTTGAGGAAAGTTGACTCTTCTACCACACTCTGCATTTTCCTTTATAGACTAGTAACTGTAGTGAAGCTTTCTGTATGCACACCCTGTGTGTGCTGTGCCTGCCACCAGCAGGACTGACTCCCTATTCTTTCTGTTCCTTCTATCCCAGATAAAGAAGAAGTGCAAAGGAAACGACAGAAGCTCATGCCGAACTTCTCCGATGGCTATGGTGGAGGCAGTGGCACTGGAGGTGGTGGCATGTATGGAGGGGCAGGTGGTGGTGCTGGCTCTGGTAAGGCAGCAGTTTTGGGCAAAGAGGGGAAAGAGGATTCTACTTTGAGAGCAGGACAGATGT
This sequence comes from Motacilla alba alba, assembly GCF_015832195.1. Taxonomy (NCBI): domain Eukaryota; kingdom Metazoa; phylum Chordata; class Aves; order Passeriformes; family Motacillidae; genus Motacilla; species Motacilla alba. The sequence goes on along the minus strand of NC_052019.1, from coordinate 48,370,546 downwards.
TTATGCTGATTTTTTAAAATGTAAAGAGGATTTTGTCTCCTAGGCATGTACGACCTGACTCCGTTGCCTTTATTCTACTGTTACTCAATTCAGTCAAGCATCTCCTTATCCTAAACACTTCATCCCATTTGCCTTCCCACTTTGGAAGCTTTTTTGCATCCTAGGGCTTGGAGGTGCTGAAATTCATGAGACAGCTCAGTTAACTATCATTTTGGGTGTCTAAAAATAAACAGGTTCTGAACTGTTTCTTGGACCACAGTTGGAATTTGGCAAATTAACTCTGTTAGTGCAAAGAGCTGTTAAAAAATTGGAGATACTCTTTAGTAAATTTTCTACTGTGCTGTATCTGTGAAAGTCAGAGTACATCTGATATGCAGGATCATGAGAGCATTGCTTTGGTTCTTGCAGCTGAGCATTAAAAACCTATAGGTCAGCAAATGTCACCTGAACCACAGCCCTTTTTTTAGAGCAGGGAATAGAGCAGCAGTTTTCAAATTGCTACATGTGTTGCTGGCAGCACACCTATAGCATAACACCAGAATACAAATGTGTTGTTATCACAAAGATTCAAAAGCACAGAGGCAGCTTGTGATGTCTCAGTTGAGTTTTAGAGGAAAGACATAGCGATGCTACATTTGTGTGGTGTTATGGATGTTGGGATAGAGAGTGTCACTAGCCAGCCACCTAGAATTTCTTTGGATTTTTGTATGAGTAAGAATGGGGAGAGCTCACCTTTAGCCTGGAAAATTAATTGGATGGAATAAAGCTGAAGGTATGCAGAAAACAAAATCTCAGTTCTTTAGGTTCAGTGTTGTTCTTGATGGTGTTCTCATTGTTGTTAGGATGTAATTCTATTGATTCTTAATCTTTCTCCTTTCTTTAGGGTTCAGTTTTCCTTCATATGGATACTCTGCTTTTGGAGGGATGCATTTCCCTGGCACAACCAAGTCCAATGCTGGCATGAAACATGGTAATAGCAGCATAAATGTTTGGGTTTTTTTCCAACAGCTGAATTGAGTTTGACCTGTATTTTTTTCTACAGTATGAGCCAAAGTGTCAGGCAGGTCTAGCTGAGTGTGCTGGACAGGGCCTCTTCTCAAACCTCTGGCAGCAGAGGGGTTTGTGTAGCCTATACTGCCCTGCTTCTCTTTTTTCCTCTCAAAGTGTAGTTTCTTTTTACTGTGCAGTCCTGAGCAGCAGTGACCAAAACCCCTCCACATGCTTCTGTATTCAGTATATTGTTTCAAGCAACAGCCTTCTTGCTTGCTTGAATGTGCTGATTACAGATGACCCAAGGACTAGACCACAGAAAATGTATCTTCCTTTTTTGCCACAGTCTGGTACTACCCTGTAGCCCCAGAGAAATCAATGGAAAAGATTAAGTTAATAGTAAGGACACTCTTGGCTTCCTAAAATAGGCAGCTAATTTCAGATGTACATGTTGATCACTCCGTAGATACTTCCAGAGTCTCAGGGATGAATTCGCTGGTAGGAAAAAACATATTTCTGAGTAATTCTGGTAGATTTTGTGTGAGTACTTCAGACTTACATTCTTGTACCATGAAAAGAGAGGTAAATCTATTGTAGTGTATAAAAGTTTCTTTCTAAAGTAGAGGCTGTCAAAAGACTTATCATCACTTTACAGCAAGTCACATCACTGTGTCTGTCCATGTGTGTTGGCATCTGGAATATCATGATTCATTAATTTAGTGATAAGTTTTACACTGAAGTGAATTTTTTTATTAATTTATCAGGGTTTGGTTTTGTCTAGTTGAGTTTTATCATTTGTATTAAAAAAAGAAATAGTACTGGACATTAATTATTCTACTTTTTATTAGAAGGTCTATCAAAGTGCACAGCTGAACAAGACAGAAAGAGCTGTGATAAACAAAATGACCAACAGGACATGAAATGTGATGTGAAGATGGAAGCCATGGAGAGGACTGAGTGCAGAACATCTGCTGTTCCTGAGAAAAAGGAGGATTCTGGTTTTTCCTGTAAGACTGAAGTAAGGGAAGCAGATTGCAGGTGGCAGGGTAAGTGACAAATAAATGCATTTAGGGTAAATCAAACTGCAAAGCAAGCATTAAAGGTTTGGAAACTCCAAAAATATATGTTTGCTGTTTTCAGAACATGAAAATTCCCCAAGCTCTAAGGTCCATCCCCATACCTAGTAGTGTAGCTTTTACCTTCCTACTTTTACCTTCCTACTGCCACTGGACACTTGAGCTTCTGCTGGTCATGCAAGGAGATGAGACATCTTTGCCTGCTGGGCATGTTTAACACTGCCTTTGAATACACTTGTGTGAGGAAGGAAGCTGCAAGCAGTGAAGGCACAGGGAATACAACTCGGCAGCTGACTTGCCTTTTGATATCTGAGAGACTTTAGTGGATGAGTTAATGGATGTTAGTGACTTGCAGTAGGTCTTCCCTGCAACACTGCTGAACTGCTGCAAAGTACCATTATTGGTTTGAATTTAAAATGTAAAGGTACCTGTTTCCATTTGGCAAGTACACAGTAAAATAACTGCAGTAGCAAAGTGTTACACATCAAACTAATGCCTAAAAATTTTTGCTTTTTATGTATTTTTCATATATTTGTAGCTTTGTAGACCATTAATATGTGGTTATACAGTTCCTGGTATTTTTCCTACCCTTTCTCTTAGATTTTAGAGTAATAAGCTAACCTTCTAACACACTCCTGAAATACTGTTTAGTCTTATTTTCAAGTAGAGGGCCTACTGAAAGAACATTTTGTTTTCCAATCAGAATCTTGAAAGACATAACAAGAGGTTGGGCAAAGAAGCCCTGGACCAACTCCAGTGGGGCAGTACCTGGGGGAAAAATTACCTAACCAGCTGCTCTCCTAATTGGACAATGTTTGTTAGATAGGATAATTTGTTAAACTTACAAAAACTGTAGAAATCTGTTCCTGGGTGTGCCCATAGCCCATAACTATGGGCACATCTGGAAGCTTCTAATAAAGAACTTGTTTTTCATTTTACCATTTTAATACTGTTGTAAGGGGTTTTGTCTTTTTATTTCAGGCAACAAAACGAAAGGAGGAGGAAGGCAAGGGTAGTAATCAGAACTGGTTTAGCAGCAGAGTTCTAAAATATATGAAAACTACAAATCATCCTTTCCCAGACAGCAAGATGTGCATTTCCTGGATTGTTTTTTTTAAGTAGTTGATGGAGACTTTATAAAAGGATTTGAGTAATCATGCTAAGCATAAAATAAAAAAAACCCAGCAGTTGGACTAGAGAGACATGGTATTGGTAGGAATTGAGCACCAAGGAATTTCTGGGTTCTGGTTTTTACCAAGTGCAACATGATCTAGACAACTTTTGTTATTCCCTGGATCAGGGAGAGAACACATCACCTTGTGTGTGTCAGCCCTGTCTGACACTTGCTATTAACAGCACTAGAAACTTGTGGCTTGAGAAACCAAAGTGGCACAGAGATGGGCTGTAGTTGTAAACACCTCCAAGGTGTAGCTTCTTGTGGTCTGAGAACAGATAGTGCTGATGCAACCTGCTGTTTGTTGTTTTGGTTGTGATAAATCCTGTGACTGGTTCAGAGAACAAAATCTTGTGCTGATATGAAGAAATAACAATGTCCATTTAGCTGTCATGAAGGAGGGGTCTGTATTGTTTACCTGTTTTCCAAGCAATTAATATTGTAGGCAGGAAGCTGACCTTTTTTTTTTATTTTAATCTATTGTAATGGCATGAAAGGAGGCAATTTCTAGCTCCAGATTATACAAAGAATTGGTGCAGAACAGGCTTCATAAAATAGCTACTGCAGGCTAGATCATTTGCTTATTAGATTAAAAGTTACATATAATATTTTGAAGGTTATCTTTCCTGTGTGTTTGATTTGGAAAAACAGAGAATTTCAACATCCAGTTCTTTTTTATCTTTGGAAATGTGTATAATGAGAAAAGACTGAACTGCTTAACACCCTTTAACCTGAATACGTATCCTGAATGTAACACATTTAGTGTTAAGAGGTGAATGGCAAATATAAATCCATCAGCCTAGGCATACAGTACAGCAGCCACAGGGAGGCACTGGCCAGAACAATAAGCTTCATGGATAGGTGAGTAAGTCTTTGCCCTAGAGCAGCGATGTGTTCGATGTGTTCGTGTTCATCAGGGACACGCTTCTGACCCAGTCTAAATGCCTGGTTTTGTGTAGCTGGAAATCCTGGCTATTGTTTCCCCATGTGTGCTTTAAATGACACAGTCGGTTGTACTTGTTTGCACTTTGTAATTCCCAGCCTTACAAGATTTTATAGAAACATGAAACTGTTTAAAATACAGGCTGGTTTCAGATGATACTGCTTCACAGAATGACGCTGTAGTTTCAGAGCTCATCTGTTTCATTTTCACTAGTTTCTTGCTGATACAGAACCACAGAAGTATTGACAGAGCAGCTGGAGTTACTTTTTTCTGCAAATGAGTTTCTTTTCTCCCATTTCTCCTTTTTGTCAACCCACCATGACAGCTTCTGCTTTTGGAAATCTCAGTGGCTTTATAATTCTAAAATCAGGAAACAAATACTAAGCATTGCAAAAAGTGAAATGTTTTAAACAGAAGATCTCTGTGCTGCTGCTGTGCAGGCCAGACTGCATGATTTGGGTTGGAGGAGGAGTGCAAAGCCCTGCATTTATTCCATAGCTTTTCTCTGAGCCTCTCTGCATTATCTGATGGGTCACTTAGGCTTCCCGTGCCTCAGCTTCCTCAAGGCAAAACTACTTGGACCTGCAAGTTCCAGATCCAATTTCTGCTCCTTTTGTCTCATTTCACACAACTGCACATCAGTGCTGTTAATTCAGTGCCAGTCAAACCAGAGGGAGCTTCCAGATTTGACTGTTCTCAGGGTTCCTGGTGCCTGAGTGCTCAGCATGCACCTAGTTTTCCTTCCCAGGCCTTTGTCTCCTCTGTCCTTACCTCTGAGAAGTGATTAGCGACCATCTCAGTGAAGCAGTGAATAATGCTTGGTGGTCTGCACTTTGCATTTCTGTGGCAGCACAAGTGCCTGTCAAAAGTAGGTGGTGTTCCAAGGAAAACCGAGCTGATGAAGAGGAAACTTTGTGTTGCAGATGCTCTGTTCTTGGAGAAGGCCATGCAGCTTGCCAGGCGCCACTGCAATGCTCTCTTCGATTATGCAGTAACTGGAGATGTGAAGGCACTGCTGGCGGCTCAGCGCCATCTCACCGCTGTCCAGGATGATAACGGGGACAAGTGAGTTGACCACACTGCACTTGCTGGGTTGAAACTGATGAGTTTGGGGGCAGAATGGTGTAGTCAATTTGTTCTGTCCCTCATGGGTGCCAATCACTTCTCTTTTCTGCTGTTTGGGAGAGGTACAGCTGTAATTTAGACACTTTTGTTTCATTTGCAAAGAAGTCATGTACACCATAAACTTCATTGATTCCGTACCTGTCAGAAAATAATCTGGTCATTGAGGATGTGTTGAGCATGCTGTGAGTTTGAGTTTCTTTGCCCTTTTTTACTTAAAATCTTGACTGAGCATGAATTGCTGTGCTTGCATCATGATACATGGTGGGTGTATGGGGATCCTCAGCTTGATGCTGAAGGAGAGGACCCTGCTTTTTATTCCATGCAAGTCCTTAAGTCTTCATAGGATGCTTCAAGTAAGAGATGCACCAGGAGATGTAGAAACAATAGCTGGAGGGTCCATACTGCATTTCTCCCACTGACATCAAGTTCTTTCCAGAGGACGTTGTTTTGCTCTTGCTTATGTCTATAGTGTACTGTTGTCTTCCAAGGGATTGCACAGATGCTTGTGGCAGACTTGGCTGCTAATATTTGCATATCAATCTTTTAATAATGTGAGCTGGAGTAGAAATCCACTTTATTACTTTACAGCCATGCAGGTTCTGTGGAACTCTGTAGAGTGAAGTACTGTCTGGAAGTAATGATCAGTTATTTAAATTCAGCAGAAGGGCTCTTAACAAATGCAAAGATAATCTCTTGCATGAGCAAGTGACACTATCACATCCTCACTTTTTAGATGGCAGGCCCTGTGCGATCACCTGCATTTCCTTAAATTGTAGTGTTTTGAACAGTAGAAGCCAGCTGAGCCTCAAGGTGTCTAGCTAGAAGGAAAATTTGAAGTGACTGAGACCTGTATCCCACTGTTCAATTACTCTGAGAAAGGTTACCACTTTCACTCAATTTTCAGTGAAAATTGGCTTCAGATTACAGAGAGAGGACTGCACAATCAGAGCGAGATACTTTACAACTCTGCTTTCCAACTGGAAATCTAATGTCAGCTTTGAGATAAGCAGGAATATGAAGGAGGTGGGAGCTAGCAACAAAATCTGCAAGTGCTATGGACAGTACAGCTTCTGTGTTTAGAAAAAGAAAGGGGGGGACTTAGAGGAGTATTGAGCAAGTAGGCCCTGCATTTAAATACCAAAAAGGCGCTGCTCAGATTTGGACTTGCAGGGCATTTTAACTAAGATAAATACTTTTTAGAGTGATAATAAATAGTTGTTTTCTTGCTGGATCAAGAAGTACCTGCAATTATGTGAGGCTCGAGTTTACGTTGCCTTTCTCCTGAGATGGATTTATTCTGTGAGCATAATACACATCTGTATTACTTCACAACTTTTTAACAAAGCAAAGCTTTGGTGATTGTCTTCCAGCTCTCTTGGGGGAGAAGAAAAAGGTCAAAATTACTTAATAAATCGCCTTGGTTTTCACTTTAATCAAAAAAATTATATGGCAACTAGAAAGTTTTTGCTTAAGCCTTTCAAAAAACTTTGCTGTCAACAATTTATGGCTTTGAGACAGAACCCAGAAACCTGTGATTAGTGTATATTTACAGTGGACACTCAGTTACACTGGCTGTGACTGTATTTATACCAGTACCACTGCTCTGTAGATATCTGATGGCTCTACAGTGGTGCTCAAATGCATTTTTTCATGTAGGAATGTTTAAGAAATTGAACTGATCTTTCATGGTCTAGTCAGCAGCATCACATATAATGGTAGGGTAAAATTAAAATACTTGCTGCTGAAATGAGAAGAAAAAGCAGTAGACAAACAAATGCGCTTCTAGTGCTCTTACTGTGTAGTGAGATTTGGAAATAAAATGTCAGCATGATACAGAGCATAATGAAAAGCATCTATCAGAGCAGGAGAACAGCACTTTTCCAGTAATGGTGGAACTGTTCGTACAGCACAGGGGAGTTGAAGGAGGGAAGATGCCATGACTTCCACTAGCAGTGTATAGAATCAATAAAAAATGCCCTTTAAGGATGAGTTTGGTTTGTAAATTTTTTTCCTGTTTTTTAAAATATCTTCTGGTTTTGACTGCTTTCTGTCTCAATTTCTAGATGACTCCTTGCCCTGAATGGCATGGAACTTCCTTTTTATTTTTCTGACAAAAGTGTAAATCTGAGACTGTTCAGGTGTTTCTTGAGTGGCACAACAGACACACCATATGTCCTGTGCTGATATTTTGTGTCAGCAGCAACTTGCTCAAAGATGAGTCTAGAAGGTGGTCAGCATGTGCCAATGAAGGGTTTGGCAGGGTATGTTTGAAAACAAAGGGCATGACTTTCAAATGAAGTCCTAAGGCAGCAAGGCAAATGGAGCTCTGTGGGACAGGGGTGATGGATTCACAACCTGCTTTTTCCTGGTGCCATGTTGCACGTCCAGGGACCTGCCTTTGGAGAAGAACACAGGAAGGACCATTGCATTAACACAGTAGAAGTGACTTGCTATGCAGTCACTCATGTCTCAAACCAGGTGCTTGTTTGGCACGATGCCTCTGGCCACTGTTGCAAATCCTGTGGTTGTTAGTCACTGGGCCTGAGTCCTTAGTCATTTTTCTGTTTGAAAACGAAATGAAGAAAAACCCACAGATCTGGGGAAACCCGTAAGGGAAAGTCTGCTTTGGTAGCAGAGAGGCTTGTGGAAATTCTGCAGGAAGGTTGTCACAGTAAGAAGTGTTTATCTGCTGCATAATTCAAAATATGAAAAACCAGCAGAGAATCTGAGGATTTCTGAAATAATTGTTTTGTGCCACACATTTTTTATATTAGCCTAGTTGCAAAGTAATGCTGAGGGCCAGCAAAAGTCATCCCGAGTTTGCTTTTGTGATTGAAGGGTTAAACAGTTACCTTTTCACCTGGTTTCTTTCAGTGTTGGGATTCATTTTAGGTCTTGATACTTAGTGTTGGAATCATTATCTCTAATAGTCAAGTGTTAATATCAGAATGCAGTCAAATCTACAGCAAAGTCTTGAAACTTTTGCAGTGAGTTTGAAAACTGTCTGAATTTGTTAATCTGTTATTTGTTTGTTTCAGTGTCCTTCATTTAGCAATTATCCACCTTCATACTGAGCTGGTGAAAAACCTCTTGGAAGTGATGCCCCGTTTAAATTACAATGACATCATTAACATGAGAAATGACCTCTATCAGGTGAGCAGTTGTGGGGGTTGCTGATTGTTTAGCCAGTAAAAAAGAAATTGCACAAATTGTTGTCTGTGAGAAGAGACCAGACTGATGCAAACAAGTTTAAAAACAAGGATATATTGGAAGGTCGTGGAGGAAAGAGAGCATGTTTTCACTGTTTTAGTCCATAATTCTCTTGATGGTAACAGAGGTGTCCCCATGGGCTAACTGTGGAACAGTCCAAAAAGAGTAAATTCTTCAGTTCATGGCTTCAGTATTTGACTTCTCTGTCACTAAACCAGAGGTATGGATTACAGCTCTGGGCTCCTCTGACCTTTCTGACACTGCTTAACTTGGGATCATGAGTCAGTTCCTGCATCATCAGTTATCTATAGGCACTATCTGTAGGCACATGTGGAAGCCATAATAACCTCTGGTGTTCCTACAGCCCAAATTGTATTTGTGCCCATCACGTGAGCACCAAGATTTCCCTTTCATTTCTGCAGTAACTGAGAGAAGCCCATCCCCTTGTCTTTAACCTAGGAGGAAAACAACTGGCAGGCACAGTTCTGTCTTCTCAACTATAGTCTGGCCTGTTTGTATTGCAATTCAAGTTCTGAAAAGAGCTGTGGGAACTTGCCTGGAAAATAATCTCTTATAAATATAAGAGATTGAGAAATTAAGCAGCACTCTGACAGTACAGGTAGTCCCAGAAGGTTTATTTTGACTTGTTTGTTTTCCTTCACATTTTTATGTTCTTATAAAGCAAGTTTGAAATGTGGAGGCTGCTGAAAGTAAGCAGAAGATTCTGAATTGAATTCTACACCCTGTGTTTAACAGAAACAGGAAGTAAAGCTGGGCTCTGCACAGGAAATAAATCCCTGACTACAGAACTCTACAGCTCTCCCTACCTTCAACTTAAACCTTAAGCCATTAACAGAAGAGAATGTAGGCTTGGGCTAGATTTTTCCTTCTCTACAGATATTCTGAAAGCTGACATATCTATTGACAAACACAGCTTATTGTGCAGAGCTGGAATTAATCTTTATTTTTAAAGTCCTCTGTCAATGTAATCTAGATATGGAATCTTACTCAATTTTTAAATTATTTTAGTATTGGAAATACCATTTCTCAGACCTCACTAGAATGCTTACTGTTTAAATACATGCATGTGTATGTTCAGTGTGATGCTGCTCAGAACTGACAAGAATGCAGAATGCAACCAACCTCAGGAAGGTCCAAAACCTCTCAGCCTGAGCATTGCTCAGTGCTGCAGGTGCACAGAAATGGGGAATGTGCAAATGGGATCAGCTAGTTCAGCACACATGGCATAAATGCACAATTGTTCTGCAGTTTGACAAGTGCACAGAACCTGCAGGATTTTCTTCTTTTCTGTGCAGCCATAAGGAACTCCTATCCCCATGGCTGTAAATCTCTGATTCAGGAGCAAAATGAAAGGATGGTTCATTGCTAAAGGATCTGAATAGGGCCTGGAAAGCCCTACTCAGGGAGTAGGGAGCACGTGTGCTCCCACTGTGGCATGAACTTGGCAGCAGTGGAAGCATGCTTGCAGTGTGTGTGGGACACAGGGATGATCTCATTTCCCGAGTCCCTTGCACTGCAATGCTCAAATAGCTAGGTCAGTGCCCTGGTTTATAGAATAGGCAGCATCTTTGTTCCTCCCAAAGTCCAACTGCTGACATTGGCAAGGCAGCTTTTATTTCCAGTATGTAGAAACCCTATTTGTAGTGTTCAGTAGAAAAGAAGCTACATCACTCCAAAGCCAACCCAAATCTTGCATATGTGTACAATCTTCTCACGCTAGAAGCTTTTATGGGTTTCAGAGATTTCTGTGCAAGTGATGTAGCTTTGGTTATCTTCTCATGGCTTGCTTCGGTCACTTGCAGACCCCCCTGCACCTGGCAGTAATCACAAAGCAGGCAAAGGTGGTGGAAGACTTGCTGAAGGCTGAAGCAGATGTCAGCCTTCTGGATCGCCACGGCAATTCTGTCTTACATTTAGCTGCTACTGAAGGAGATGACAAGATTTTGAGTCTACTCCTCAGGCATGAGAAGGTATCTCCCATGGTCAACCTCCCCAATGCTGAAGGTATGGAAAGATAATGGCTGTATTTTACACTTGCCTACTAGACAAACCCACCACAATTCCTGCCAACTCTGTGTTGCTACACAGGTAGATACAGACCCTGAAAATAACATCTTTCCCCATTTTGCATATGCCATCCTTGGTTTTTATATGCCTGCAGGCACAGATGAGAGAGCACAGGCGTGTCAGTTTTCAGGTTATACAGAACAGGAAGATTGGTAATGGTCACATGACACAGAATGGATTTGAATTTTTGTCCCTGTACATTCTCGTCCATCTCACAGAACCTCAAACACTTGTGTTCATCTTGTTCTTATTGCATCCTCGTTTTGTTTTAAAAATCCCCACGGAAGAAAATGTTTCCTCCTGCCTAGTGAATGAAATCCCCTTAGAAATAGTTTCTGGACTAGCATTGAGTTTCACATCTGGCACTTTGTGACCATACAGAATTAAGGCCTGTAAAATAACCACAAAGAGACAGTTCTCCCATTTTTCAGTGCGTTGGGGACTTCAATTTAGTGCTCCTGCTCTAGTAGATTGTAAAATATCTGACCTAAAATTGTTGTCAGGGATTCAAAAAACTGTGTTCAGTTCTTCAGAAAGAGAGGATTTTTTTGGTTGGGTGTTGGTTGGGTTTTTTAAAAAAGGCTTTATTATTATCTTTCTGGTGCAGGTTTCTTGGGTGTCAGGTTACTGTGACCTTACAGGAGGATGATACTAAAATATACCAGTTACTCTCCAAACCATTTTCTAGAGGAGATGTTCAGTGGCAGATGGGGCCAGTGTGGGGTACCTACTTGTTTAGTACCAAGATGCAGATTTTCTGTTTAAGTCTATTCTCTTGAGGCAAAAAGATGCTCTAGGTGAGCTCTGTAGTTCCTGCCTTCTGTTCCACCTCGTAATCTGATTTTTTTCTCCTTGCATGGTTTTGACTCTCCAAGTTCCAATTTATGCACAAAGAACATATTTATTAAAACCATTCACTTCATCCTCAGCCTCCACCTGGAGTACTCCCTTAGGGTCTGGGGCCCCCAGCATAAATAAGAAGGACATGGGCTGGTTGGAGCAGGGACAGAGGAGGGCATGAAGATGCTCACAGGTCTGTAACACCTCTCCTCTGCAGACAGGCTGGGAGAGCTGGGACTGTTCAGCCTGGAGAAGAAAAGGCTCCAAGAAAATCTTACAGCACCTTCCAGTACCAAAGGGGGCCTACAGGAAAGCTGGAGAGAGGTGTTTTATGAGGACGTATAGGGACAGGACAAGGGAGAGTGGCTTTAAGCTGACAGAGGGTGAGTTTAGATTAGATCTAAGACAGAAATGTCTCACTGTGAGGATGATGAGACACTAGAACAGGTTGCTCAGAGAAGTTGTGGAAGCCTCATTCCTGGAAGTAGGTTCAAGGTCAGGTTGGATGGGTCTTAGAGCAACTTGGTCTGGTGGAAGGTGTCCCTGCCCACAGCAAGGACTGGGGTGGAACTAGATGATCTTTGAAGTCCTTTCCAATCCAAACAATTCTATGATTCTGTCATCTTTTAGTGTATAAGCAGGCAAAATTTGTTACTTCTGCTGAGGTAACTACAGTAACTCATTTTACAATTTTCTCACTTTGAAACTCATTACTCTGACATTTCTGAATTTTACAATATTAATGCAGATGATGGATGGGTTTTGTTTTGTGTAGGTCTCAGTGCAATTCACATGGTGGTGATGGCAAATAGCATGTCCTGCCTCAAACAGCTGATTGCTGCTGGAGTTAACGTCAATGCTCAGGAACAAAAATCTGGACGAACTGCATTGCACTTGGCTGTTGAACAAGAGAACATCCCCTTGGCAGGCTGCCTTTTGCTTGAGGTAAAGGCAGAATTTCTTTCTTCCAGATCTTTTCAATTACATATTTAAAAGCTGCTGACAATCCTTGAGTGCTTCAGAATGACAGAAGTGAGAGGGGAGGTTACTGTTTATTGACTTCATTACTTGAACTGGTATAGTGGCAAAGTTACTGGTACTGTTATGTTGTTCAGCACTGCTGGTGAAGCTTTTGCCCAAGTTGAGGAATTTAGAGTTTGTGACCCTAACCTGACTGCATATGTTATGCATAATTTACACTGAGTAATGTTGGCAGGCACTGAAGTTACCATGAACAAGTTCATCCCTTCATCTGTGTGAAGTAGAACATGTATAGAGTTGTGTAGAGAGATGTAGTTGTGCAATCTGTAAATATTTGTTTCATCATAACACCTTGACCCTGGTATCCTTAATTCTACATACCCCAGCTGGCTGTGTAGCTTTCCTCTGTGTTCATGCATGGATGTGCTACCACACTGGCTGTTCTGATGAGCAGCAGGAGGGCAGGATTCTGTGCACACCACTCCCACTCCAAAGGCCACGGGCAGTCAGGTGGCAGAACTTTTACAGGGGATGCAAAGTGGCTTTTATCCACATGACCTGTTTGGAGAAACACCCTGTGCCTCCTGCTCTAACAGTGGAGCACACTACCACTCTATACATGCAGACAGACAGCTGTAGTTACTTTCTAACTTCTCCTTTTCAGGCAACAGTTTTTATGCAGCTAAGCATGGAATGGTGCTTACTTGCACAGTAGCAGTGTTTATGCTGACATGAGCCTCTGCAGCTGCATTGTACAGATTTCTTTTCTTTTTTGCCATTCAACAAAAACTTAGGGTGATGCAGATGTGGACAGCACTACATATGATGGGACAACTCCACTTCACATAGCAGCTGGAAGGGGCTCAACAAAATTGGCAGCAGTTCTCAAAGCAGCAGGTATGGAAATCTTTGCTGGAGACTTCTCTTTCACAGTGACAATTCAAATTAGAAGGCTGCAAAGTAGAAAAGAATGTGCCAGTGAACTTGTTTAAATGGGTGGAGGAAGTAAGATGTTAAAAGCAAGAAGGTCTGAATTTCCTCAGAAAGTCCTGCTCTGAGGTGCTATACTCATCACTCTTCAGCACCATCTAATGTCTGGAAAGGCAAATTATGTTGGTCAAAAAAATCTCGAGAGGACTTTGGGAAGTTTCTTGAGTATCTTTTGTAGCTTTTATAGCTGAAGAAGTGGAGAAGAGATCTTTTTATGTATGTGGGATAAGTGTTGGACTGCTTTAGAAAGAAAAAGCCAAAAAAAAAAAATACCATCGCTGAAGCATGAGCTTGTTAGTGTCTCCTGTTGCTGTCACTTTGGAAGAATTAGGTTGGATTATTTATTGGAACATTTTGTCAATTGTACTTAAACCTAATTTTTCTCCTTTGAAACAGAAACCCAAGCCTCCCATTGCTGAGGCTGCCTGCTTGGACTTTTAAAAACACCCCCACTTTCTCTGACACTCTAAACAGCAGCACCACACCATCCCTTCATCACACGCATGCTGTACTGTGTGATGTGAACATGGGACTGGGAGTCAGTTGATAAAACCAGAGCTCTTTCTCTGGGCCCTAAGGCTCAGCTTGTCGTTTTTTTCTCCTCTTTATAATGGAGAGTAGCATTGTACAGAGATGTGACAGCATTTAAATGTAACTGATAAAAAGAGCTACTTGCTAGCTTAATATAAAATATAGTTTATATTGATATAAAATATCATTTACCTGGAGTAGCTAAATTAGCTGATTTGCCATTCAGTAGGTAGAACACACATTTTAAATATTAATGAGAAGCAACTTGAAGCCCCTTTCTCCCCCTCCCCTTGTTTTTCAGGTGCAAATCCTCACATTGAGAACTTTGAGCCATTGTTTGATCTAGATTATGTGAAAGACGATGAAGATGATGATGAAGGGATTGTGCCTGGAACAACACCACTGGATATGGCAGCCAACTCTGAGGTATGTAGTCTGTTTTCTCTTTTAGTTTTTTTTGGTTTTTTCCTAATTATAAAGGATAGTTCAGCTCTCTCAGCCAGCTCCTTTCATTGCATCCAAAATTATTGCAATTAATTTGATGAATTTGCCATCAAAAATTAAGCTAATTCAGCCATAAAAGTCCCCTGATGAAACAGCACTGGAAGAAAGCTCCACTGAACTAAGGCTGCTGAACAGAAATGACCAGGCAGTTCTTGAAGAAGTTGCACTACAGTCTTCAGTGTGGGAAAGTATTTACCTGGGTGGGCAGCTTGTGTTTGAAGGCCCATTCTCCAATGGGTTTCTTTGCTGAGTGTTCTTCAGAATTGCAGCCTGTGTGTGGTGGGAAAATGCACTCCTGTGTTCTACCCAAACAGTGATTGAGCTGATTATTGAGCCTGTGGCTTGGTGTGAATGTGAAGGATAAGCAGTCAGCATCTGTAATCATCCGGAGCTGGGGAGTGGTACCAAGCTTAGGTGAAAATCTAACCCAGGCTTTGTTTTATATTACTAGTTGCAGACAGGCAGCAGCTCCTTGCTTAGTCTCTGCTACTGCCATTTATTTACTGCCAAGACTTCCTCTGTGTCTTGAAAATAGCTGCCAGATGACACAGCTTAAAATAAAGGAAGATTTAACTTCTCAAGATTTCTCCCTAAAGTTTAGCACAGGTTTTGTACAGTGTCCTTAGTCATACTGAGCCTAGGAGTGAAAAAAATGCTGATTTACAGACAGAATTTTATAAAACACTGCTGAGACTTAATGGAAACTAACCAGATTTCTGCTAAATACTGACTTTAATGTATTCTCTTAGGTGTATGACATATTAAATGGCAAACCCTACGAGTCAGCAGAGGTTTTGGAGGACTTACTCACACAAGGTAACACCTATAAAGACTGGACAGTATCCCTCTAGTAATTAAGAACTGAAAGCATAGTGGCAGAAGACATTGCCCTGCTTGTAACTGAGCTGGTGAGAGAGAAGAGGTGCCCTCCCACCCCCTCACTCATAGAATGAGCATGATTCCCTTAAGATATCTCAAGGACAAGGAGTACATTTGCAGTATTTCAGCAACACATTTGTAAATGCTGGGATTGAACTGTCAAATAGTCTTCAGTTTGGCTTTGTTTCTTCTTAAAAATGAACTGGTGCATTTTTTGTATAAATAATCAACTAACATATTTCTCTGTTCCCCAGGACATTTGAGAGAGCTGAATGAGAATTCCAAGATGCAGCTTTACAAACTATTGGAATTGCCCGATCCAACCAAAAACTGGTCCACCCTAGCACAAAAACTGGGTCTTGGCATACTTAATAATGCCTTCAGGTTGAGCCCTTCCCCATCGAAGACTCTGCTGGATAACTATGAGGTAATGTGCTGTAACAGGTTATAAAGAACATTGATAGACGTAGAGAACCTTGTTCTGCACAGTGAGACAGTGCAGCCCTGCAGTTTTAGCCAGCCTGGATCATGCTGAGTATCTGATGTCTGCTCTTTCAGGTGTCTGGTGGTACAGTTCAAGAGCTGATCACTGCTTTGAGACAGATGGATCACACAGAAGCCATAGAAATAATTCAGGAAGCGCTGTCCATCTCACGCAGACCGTCTCCCCTGGAGGACAGCACAGCAAAAGCTCTTCCATTGTCATCACCACTCACCTTTGCAAATGGAGAGACAGGTAAAACTGACAGCAAAATATGAAGAGCTTAATTTAAGACCTTTTTTCAGTTTTCCTTCCCCACTCTATCTAGAACTGTTAGGATTGCACACCTTCTTGCACACACTGCTTCACCTGCTTACTGGTTTCAGAAATATTTTACTACAGTGTGACCCCTCTCATCAGAGGTATCTGCTAGGCATAGGAGAGAGAGGAAAAATTAACCACTTGAATCAGTATGCCTACATCACAGTATTCATTGTACTGCTGACCCTTCCTAAAACCAGACACCTACCATTTGCTGCTAATGGTAATGCCTTGGAGGTACTGGGAAAATAGGCAATTATCTCCCAGGTGTGTACAAGTGTCATTAGCTTTTGACTTTTTTTTTCCCCCCCTCATATCTGGATAAACAAAAACGTTTTGGGTTCCTAAACTTCTCAGCAAGACTTCAGTATTAAATTCCTCCTTCCAGAATGTGTAGCACTCCAAAATGGCCCAGTGTTCTGTAGGCAAAGAAACTGGGGATGCCTTAGGTTACACAGGTCCTCGAGCAGCCCTGCTGGCCAACTATGTGCTCAGAGCAGGGCCAGTGGAACGTGACATGAGGTTGCCCATGTTATGTCCAGTTCTGAACACCTTCTGAGTTCTGAACACCTTCAATGATAGAGGTCCTACAGTAATTTTGGACAGGGAACTCAAGAGAGACTGAAAAGTTTGTCATCAGGGCAGTTCAGTCCATGCTTGGCCAGGTTTAGTAACAAGAATGTTTGTTTCTTCCTGTTCAAACACTGGTAGTGCTGCCTGTAGCCAAATGTGGAAACTTTACACCCTGTGTGAAAACACTGTATGTATTTCTGGTAAGAAAAAAGAAACACCACAGTCACTCCATTCCAGTCTAACATTGCCAGTTTATTCTCTACTATTTGGTCAGTCATGGAATAAACCTTCACACCCACCCAAAAATGTGCTTGTTACATATCACATATTGCCCCTTTAGATTCGTCTTGAAGGGTAAGAGGGGTTCTGCTCCCTCTGCAACATGGAGGGTATCATCATTTATTTTAAGATGTTTGTTTAGAAAAACAAGACTAAACTCCTAAGGTACCACCAGTGTTTTAGTCACACCGATCCCACATCCTACCTTCAGTTTCAGCTCTTGCAGTCAGGCACTCCTGTAGATCCTGCACAGGTGATAGATGCTATTGACTTGTTCCTATTTCAGGGTCACTCACTAGATGAAAGCTCTTCATGTGTTTGTTTCAAAAAGAAATCTGTAAGTTGAAATAACATGAATTAGAAGTTTTAGGAGCATCATCCTGGAATTGTACACTTGCACAGTGTGCGACTCTGAGAACCAGAGAACCTTTTGCTCTGTGATCAGTACAGCTGGGCAGAGTCCTGACCCAAGTGCAGTGACAGCATTAGTGTCAGTAGAGGACCAGGCTTCTCATCCCATCCAAGCTCCCAACTGCAAGCTGATCTCTGCCAGCAGTACATCAGATCACATGCTTTGGTGGCCTGGAAACATTCAGTGCAGCTCTTCCTATTACAATACCTCATGCTAGACTTACTTTCCTATTGAAGAGCTTAACCCTGTTGGTTTGTATTCCTTAGGCTTTTCTTAAAGCAACCTTGCTCAAGCCACACAAATGATGATGTTTCCCTTTTCTCTGTCCCTCAGGTGAGCTCTATAATAGCAGATTCCAAGATGCCGAAAGTACGTGTGACAGTGGCGTGGAGACCTCCTTCCGCAAGCTGAGCTTCACTTACTCAGACTCTCTGACCAGCAAGTCCTCACTAACGCTGGGCAAAATGGCCCTGGGCTATGGACATGAAAGCTCAGGGCAAAGCAATTACATAGCTGACTAGTGATCTTCAGTTGGCAATATGC
The DNA here is from genome assembly GCF_015832195.1 of Motacilla alba alba. NCBI lineage: Eukaryota > Metazoa > Chordata > Aves > Passeriformes > Motacillidae > Motacilla > Motacilla alba. Next base: position 48,352,606 of record NC_052019.1, on the reverse strand, counting down.
AGTTACAGGAACAAATGGGACATTTCAAATTACATCAGTGTCATCCTGGCCAGAGGGAAGGGAACTCACAACCAAAAGTGCACTGGAAGAATCCCACCTGAACCTGAACAAATGGCAACTGCAGCCTGTGACTCCTAGCCACTGCTTCCTTCCTCAAGTACATTTAATTGTGTTCATTTACAAGCCTTTTACAACAACCAGCGCTCGACTGCTGCATTAATACACAGGTCTGGATGCTGTGAAAGACTGACTGAGCTTCCCTGGTCTGTGAGGATTTTCTTTTACAGATGAAAAAGAAGTTGTTAATACATATTACAAACCTACTAAAGAGGTTGAGCACATGAGCAATTAGAGGATACACTTTCTAGCTGCTCTCTTCATATTTTTTGCAGCACAGTTGCATGCAAACAGCTTATAAAATAGCTGGCAAAGAAAAATCATTACTTTAATCACAACAGTGACAACTTGCCAAAAAAAGAGAATCCTAAAATAATCTTGTATATTTCAAATAATGTATTTAAACTTAACTTTGGTGCCTCTTATTCAAAAATTTTTTCAAGTTTGGCATTTTCCTACTTGTAAATAGTTTTTTTTATATCTGTTCCTTTTTGAAAAAGCGTGCTTTTTAAATGCTTATTTTTATTTTACTTTTATAATAAAACCCCAAAATTAATGCTCCTGTCTGTGCCTGCCGTGATTTTGACATTACTTTTCAAGTTGAGGTATTGAAGATTTAGCATCTCCATTTTAGGCATTGACACAAGATCATGCTGATTTCCAAGCACTAAAATAAAAGGCTGCAAGCCACCTGGCTTAAAGCTAAAGTATCTTTTATGGAGGGAGAGCAGGACCATCAGCTACTGCTGAGCAGCTGTGCTTTGAGATTAAGGCCTCTTCCTTGTTTTAGTTCTCATCATTATGGCAGCAGAGAATCATTTGCACTGAAACCAATTATTTAGTGTCTCAGCAAATTTCTGATAAGACAGCTCTTCTCTGGGCTATCTAGAATCTCCTGTAGTAACTGTGCTCATGAACAGTGTTTCTCCTTGTCTGACATCAATTCTGAGATGTTGAGTGTCCTGTTATTGATGTTGGCCCAGCTAAACAGAACAGGTATCAGAGTTCATGATGAAAAGCCAAGAGGGACATTGTACCACTGTCACTTACTTTAGCCAATTTCTGTAGCACAAAGATGGAGTGTTGACAAGGTGGTTCTTGGCTCAGCTCAGTCTTCAGTAACCTGGGTGTCACCCCTGAGAAAATGAATCAAACCTTGAAAATGGTTATGTTTGGAGTGGTAGCTGCTGCAATGAATTAAACGATGACTAATGAAAAAAACTTGTGAATTAATTTTATAATCCAGCTGAATTACTGAGAATGTTAATTACTTCCAGAGAAGATGAGTAAAAGTACCATTCTATCTTTCAGTTCTTGTATGTATAACCCTCATCTAGGCAGTGTCTAAGGCATATAAATTTTTGTTCCATTAATGTACTTCTCCAGTGTTCTCTTTGTATACCAGCTCTAATAGAAACAGGCAAACTCATATTCCAGGAGTGGAGGGGCTTTTTAAGCCCCAGGAGAGCTGCTGTTCAAGTAAAACACACCTTCCGCTTCCAAAAATTTCCAGCAGCACAGCTCAGGGGGCTGGTAGAGATTTTTACTGATGTTTCTACAATCCTGCAGGTCACCAGGGCACCCCGGCTGTTATGCACACCTTTTAGCTTTAGTTCGGACCAGCTCTGCTTTTAAACCACCAGAAGATACCTGGATCTGTATTTTCTTAAGGTGTTATTGCATAATAGTTGTTTATCAGGTTAGTGATCATGCACAGCAGCTCCCCTAGGTCCTCTGTATGGAAGTGCTTTAAATGGCAGTTTCTCAGTTTCAGTGTATTTAACAAAAAAAGGCTTTAATATTTTTTTGGGTTTTCCCCTTTGTTTAGAGATAGAAAAATACTAATGAGCATGTCTGTTTACACCTGGCTTATAGAGAGAAACCTCCAAACTTAATCTGTATGTGCAGTGGAATAGAGCTCGCTCTGTTATTCTGCTACTCTGCTGCAGTAATAAACATCAGAAACTTGTGGAAAGCAGCAGAAGTTGTGACAACAGATCTCTTCAGATGTTCTCTACATTTGATATTAAATTAATAATTCAGAAAGTTAAACTACCCTTGATTTTAGATTGGCTGCTATAGCTGTTCATTTCCTGTCATCATCTTAGCATGTATGTACAAACGTGGAAATCACTGGTAGCTCTAGGCAGCATTCTGAGATTCTGTGGACTGCAGGAAGGATAAGAATCTTATCTACATGTAGTGGTATGTGAACTGTCTTTTCTCCCTTGCCTGGAAAGTAAAATGCTTCTTTCATGCATTTAAGAAAAAAGAGCCACTCTCCTTGCTTCCCCCGAGTAAAGGGACAGGAATGGTGGTGCCCGTTTGCTAGCTCATGGTGCAGTGGTCAATACTCACCCACCATCCACAGCTTCTGGAGTTTCTGGATGATCATGCCTTGAAATAAAGCAGTTCTACAGTAATGGCCAATGGTGCAGTCCAAACTTTTGCTGGCTTCAAAAGATTCCTACAGCAAAAAACAACACAATTACCGAGGAGTTCATTTCTTCCTTTCAGCATTATGAAGCAGCCTGATGTCCTACTCAGAGCCAAGCTGGAGTATGTTTTTCCAAAGCTGCAGAGGTTTCCCATGGCCTCATTTAAACTGAACTACTATATAATTTTTTAGCCATCCAGTCACCCTTGCCCTATGCACAATGCAGAAGAGCACTAGCTCAGATATTATAGGTCTCTACTGACTGACTATGTCTCACAGAGATGGCCTTTTTTCATTTAAGTTTTGGTTTTCCACACTAGTTGAATGAATTTGGGGCTTTTGTTCTGCTACCTTGTAACATCTGACTGGAAAGCAAGTTTATGAAAACACAACTCTTGGATTGAAACCTGTCCTAAGAATTTCAAACCATGAATTCCTGGTACCCTAAGGGGTAAGAAAGAAAACAGTGATTCTGACAATAACAAGGCTGGTTTATAAGCTTCAAACCCAAGCTCTCCTCTACTGAAAATAAGAAACTCATTGGCCCATTTCTCTGCTCCTGACACTGGTTCAAGTTAATGAAATGGTCTCTGCTACACATCTCCAAAACCAAAAGGGAACTAACAGAAGTAAAAGTACTGAAGAAAGATGTGCTTCTAAGGCAGAAAATTTGTCCCAACCACAAAGAACGCAAACAGCAGGTAACAAGAAAGACTAACAGAGAACTATGAACACTTACTTAGAGAGTAATTTTTAGATATATTTGCATGCTTCTTTCCTGGAGAAAATGCAGAACTTGAAAAAGCTTCCAAGGACATGCTCCAGTAAACTGGAGCAAAATAAGTCTTCCTTGTGAGGCAGGAAGTAGAAACAGGTGCCCTCCAAAGCACAAAATGGCCTCTGCAAGCCCAGAATGTGTTCACAGCTAAATCCCACACAGAGAATGGTTTTAGGACAACAGATTAGGCAACACCACACAGTGTTCTTCCCAAACCTGCTCTCAAGTTCTGTTCTAGAAGGGCATTTGTCATGGCTGTGGGGCACTCTGGCTGCTGCTTTTGCCATCAGTGGAGAACAGCCCAGAGGGGCCCAGAAGCAAACACAAGCCATGAGCACAAGAGAATTCACTGGTCCTTAACAAGACACTGCAAGGAAGCACCCTGAAAGAACACTGACAGGACCAGTCCCCTCTACTGCCATCAATCATGTAATGACACTGAGGACAAGCACCACACCTACCAAATGCTCCTCCTAAGGCTCCTGCTGCCAAACCCCCATCAGACAGACCTGCCAATACAGTTCACAGCTGCTGCAGCTGTAACAACACTCAGCTGGCAAGATGGATGTGTGGACAGGAGTGTTCCCATCTCTGCAAAAAGACAAAAGCAGAACAATGTAACCAATACAGCACAGGACGCCACTGCGAAAATACCAATGGTTAACCAAAGCACACCTTACAGCCACTGCTGCATGGTGAGAGAACACCTTCCACAAATATACACCTACTACAACACCAGGAAACCAAAAGAACATACTAAGGATATTAAAACAATAATGGAAGTCAACCTTCCCCTTCAAATTCTGTTTTGAGTTCAAGCATTTGGCTTAAGCAATTATTAATCTTTCATAATGGCACCCTAGTGCTGAATTAAAGATTTTCATTGAGAAAGAATGAACCTACTCCTTAGGGAGCTCCTGACCTTCAAAAACAGCAATAATTTTAAAATTGCCCAAACCTTGCTATGTCAATCTGGTAATTGCAGAAAGCAACAGGGAAAAAAATAATAGAACACTGTTATGTGTAACTGTGCTGGCAGACTTTATTTGCATAGCCACTTCATCACTTATTAATCATGTACCACATCATTTCTTTCAAGATTTTGCCTAAAAATTGTATGAGGCTAGACGAGGTCACAGTTATCCAAATTAATGAATGGGTTTTGCTTCTAGCAGTCCAAAAATTTTTCTACATATCTCAAACTTCACTCATATGCTGAGATGAACAAATATCACTGACCTCCAGATAGGTCTCTTGATTGTCTCTAAACAAGTGATTCCTCCAAAGCTGTATTTATTTAACACTATTAAATGCCATTTTGAAATTCTATCTAGATGTTGCTGGAAGAGACATTTCTCCATCAATGTAAAAGAAAGACATCAACAGACTTGCCCTCTTCCTAATACACTATAGCAGTACATATTAATCATATTTTCTCCACATTTTTTCTTTCTTACCATATTTTTTCTTTCTTACCTTGACTTTACTGCTGCTTTGATTCCACCTTGATTCCAGGACGCCAAAAAAAAAGGAAGGATTTTTCTGGTATTGTTGGCCCATGATGCCTCCCAGAATAACTATTTAATTTCCTTTGTCAATGCCTGCATTTGTCAAGTTTTACTCATGACTGTCATTTTCCCTGTCTATTTTACAGAATCTATTAACATTGGCACATACGCATCCATATTTTGATTATTTTCATGTCTTCTTTTAACTAGGACTTGTTTTGAACCAGATGCAACTGCAGTTAGTTGTTTTGGTGACCCAATAAAGCATTTGAAAGAAACTCTCATTAATCATTTCCCTTTCATCTCTAAGTTCTTCCTCTCACTCAGGAGTATGTCAGTTTTGGTTAACACTCAAGTATCAACATGCTCATTAAAACTGTGATCACAACTCAAACTGAGTCCGAGTTCTGCAATGGAACATACAGCTGTGCCCCCCACACGTGCTCCAGACCCCCCACACCACCAGTGAGTAATGCCCACCTGCTGCTTTTAGGACAGCAATGGACATCAGTGGCAGAGCTCCTTCAAACTCCATCTATTGTGATGCCGATTCTGCTTTGCAATAAAATTAATATTTGCTTGGGTGAACAGAGGATCCTTCTGGAACCCCAGCAAGATCCCAGCTGCATTTCAAACCACAGCTGACTGACAAGTGAATGTTTAGCAACCTGCCCAGGAGTGGCTCAGTGGCCTACTGGAGGCAGTCCCAGCTTCACTCCCTGTCCTTCTCCCTTGCCCCCAGCATACCTTGCTGTTATCCTAAACTGAATTTGCACTTGCAGCATAGTGAAACAAACAAAGAAAATGGATGTGTTTTCATGGTTTTCATGACACCACATATATTATATGTAAGCTTTGCTGTTGGTATCTTTACAATGAACCAGCAGTTAAAATTCACAAGACAGGAAGAGACAGTATGTTCTTCAGCCAGCTCAAAGTGCATGCCACTTCAGCTTCCATCAAATTCTTCTAATTTTTTTTTTCTCCTCCTGTTTCACTCTTTATCTGGAAGGAAATGAAGTATTCTCAGACAACGTCCAGTAGAGAGGTCAAGATTAGTGAACTTTCTAGTTCTTCAACACTGGTAGGTTCCCAAGGATAAAACACAACCATTTTCTTCTTTTCAGTCATGAGGAAACCATTATCACTAAATCTGCCTTTTATACTCCCTACATCCAAAGTAACAAAGGGAGCAATTGCAGTGGTCTGAAGAGCAAACACATAAATGTCATCTTGTTGGGACACAGAGGCCTGAAAGAGAAATAAAAAATATGCATTATTTAAAAAATACATGTTAAAGAAGACCCCAGTTACACCCATATTGGGAAAGACCTGCATATCAGTAAAACAACCACATTTGATCAAAAGTAGTATTCTTCATATCTAAGAATCATGTAAAAACTATAAATGTTACTAGAGCCTTCCTACAGAATACTACAGACTGTGGAAAAATGCCAAGAAGTATTATCACTTTGCCATCTTCTTATGGGAATAACTGAATAAATGGTAATCTGAGTTCTACATAGTACTGCTATCCCATACTTACTGCATTGAAAGAGATTTGTCTTTTCACCAACACTTCACTCAACTTATCAGTTCACATCTACTAGAAGAGCTTGCCTTTTTCAATTATATACATAATAGAAATACACAGAAACAAAAGATGGTAAAAATCCCAGAAGGACAGAAAGACATCTCATCTTAATGCATCATGGCAGTGAAGCCCTTATCCTTAATTTAGTTATATATTAAAAAAATAATTGTGAAATATAAGGTCAAGGTATAATGTTTTGTATTAGGCTCTATCAGTACTTAAATCTCAGAGAGACTTTAAATCCAAGCCAGGATGCATTTTCATGCAGCACTCCCCATTCACCACAATGAACGATTATGCTAGATAACTTTCAAATATCAGTTAACCATCTACAAAAAGAGGACAAATTACAGTCAGTGCAGGCATCATGTTCTGGTTACAAGAAAAGCAATGCTATTCATTTTTGAGAAAAAGCACACATCCTCTACACATTCTGTTTCCTGAAGAGAGACTAATGCTTTTGATGCTTTTTAAAAGGAATGCTAGGAACTGTAGCTCTTGGACAAGCAATGTATTTGAAAGCCCAGTTAGTTTATTAGTAACTAAGTATAGATGTACCAGCCTCTCCCAACTCGGTCATTTTTTTAATCACAGCTGCATTTCCTAAAATGACCACTTTGCATTTATCCTTGCTAGTTATCCTTATTAGTTAGTATTGCAAAGACAACACTGTTACAAGATAAAGGAATTAAATTTTCCAAAAATGCTCCAGTTGCAGAGCTTTTCTTATTGACAATACTATTCATAAACCAAAAAACCAAACAAAAACAAACAAAAAACCTCCCCACAGCATGACTCAGACTGCAGATTGTACCACCAGATGAAAAAAAAAAAATTAAACCAGGCTGATTTCTTTTCTTTGTATACTCAGGAGGCAGGCTGTGCTGTCGTGAAAGAGATAAGAAGAGAAAATCTGGCCCATTTTCTTTTTGTAAAGCAATTATGCTGGTCCAGATTCAAAGAGATTAGACCTCTATTCCCCTCTTGTTCAGTTTAGCACTAAAGAGCAAAGCTGTAGTTTGAAAGCCAAATGTGAGAACACAAAGGTCCCCATCCTGCCCATCAGATGATGAGGAATTTTTCAATAAGCTGTACATGCTAAGAAGTGAGGTTTAATAAAAACATGTGTGCACACACAGGGCATGCAAGCTCTCTATATATACAGCAAGCTTCCTAGGAGCAGAAGAAATCTAGGAAAAAGTAGCAAATTGACTAAATGACAATGTTATACAACACTAATGGGTTTTTTGCCTGTTTAGGAGACTGACACACTTGCTAACTATTAAGAATAATCACTATTATGCAAATCAGAACCCTTACTGGAGGGCAGGGATTTGAAGGAGGAGGAAAGGAGCATGCATTACTGCGTGTTAGTAATGTTACACTGATCTGAGAGCGTGAGCACTTGTAGAGGAAATGCTGCTGACAGTAATGCACTCCACACTCAACTGAAGTAGGATCACCTCATCCTGACATACAGTGCTGTCTGCAAGCCAGAACACTTGTCATGATGCTATTTGCTGTCTAGGGACAAAAAGAAAGAAAGGAGCAATGCTGCAAGGTGGAAAACAATCTAAACAAATAAAAGGGAGATTTCATTCTTTAAAACAGAACAAAGCCCAGACAAAAAACACAAACAAACAAACCCCAGCAGTCTTATCTGGATACACATATAGTGACACCAGAAAAAAATCTGATTTTGAGCTCAACCTGGAAGCCAGAAGAGCAACAACTAAGGAGAAAGAACATTCAGTGGAATCAGACACTGCATAGCCAGCAAACAACCCAAAGCTGTAGGACAAGCAAAAACAAATACAATAATTTAGCATGATTGATGCTTACACTAAGCTGGGTCTTCTCTAATCCCACGGCATCCTTGAATGATGAAAGGAAGTAATGGTTCACAGGACTCTGGAGCCCATCTTCTCCCACGAGACAGAAAGTAATAACACAGCTTCTCCTGGTACAATTTCTGCATCTTTCCAGAAGGTCACTGATGGACTCGTTGTAGATGGGGACAGCACTCTGTGCTTTAACAGTCACACCTTCTTTGGCAAGGGTGCATACGGGCTCCAAAGAGCTCCAGGCGTGCACTACGACCTATCAAGCACATTGAGAGAGCACAAAGCTTAGAAAAAGGCTACATCTGTGAAAACAATGCAGCATCCTAGATTTCAGATTGCTCATTACAACAGACATTTTTCTGACAGCACCAGCTGACTTCCACCTACCAAGAAACTACACAATAGATATAGCATAAAAATTAGATCATTGTAAAATTCTAACAAGAGGTCCATTTCAAACACTCTGGAGCTGCTCTTGATCTGCAAAGACTTTTTTGTTTTCTCCAGGCTCCTTGAGAAGAAGAGATTGCCAATTCCTGCCAAGTGATTGTTGGGAAATGGAATTATTGAGTGACTAATTTGTTGACTCTTTTTCCTCCCTTCCTGGATTTAAAAAAAACTCAAACAGAGGATTTTCTTGAGATTGCTCAGCGTTATCTGATGTAACCCAACTGGGTATGCTAGAGTTCCTGCATAATAACCATTAAACAGAAGAAAACTCCATCATCTTAAAATGGATTATGAAAGTTATATTAATACAGCAAAATACATTCCCAGACATCTTCCATTCATTATGAATTTACCCTTTTTAAAAGGGCATAATTTGGAAATTGAGCACTTAATAAGAATTAAAACATTTGGTTTCATAAATTTTCAGTTATTTTTTGCCTTAACAGGAGTGTGGAGTCAGGAATAGATCTTAACTCCTTTCAAGAGTTAAGTACCAAATCTTCTTGAAGTGCAATATACAGTATTCATCAGAACTATTCTACTGCCAACACTTCTCTGATGCTATCAGAAAATCTGAATTTATGTCTGTTAGAATAACTCAGACTGGAAACGAACAATTTCATTAAGTGCAGTCCTACTCCAAGAACTACCGATCCAGAAATTGCAACCATTTTCTGTAGCATATATTACTCCATATAAGCAACCTTATAAATCTGAAAATTCATGGAAGCCCACCAGACAGAGCAATGATCTAGGAGCTGACATACTTATACTACTAGTGAGTCATTCCAGGTCTTGAGGTCTGTTTTCCTATCCTTCATACTGTTTTCACATGGGACACACTTTATGTCAGGAGCTATTGCTCATAGTGGAAAATGGTCCCTAAATTCATCTGGGGTCTGGCTGCCATATGATTAACAGCAACAAAATGTAACAAGCTGAAAAGGAAGACTGTTGTCTACAAGAAAACACAGCAGTCCAAATACTGACTTAAAAATCCTATCAGTTTCTACAGCATTATCAGAAAACAGTTAAGGCATCAATTGCAAAGTGGTGACATGCATAGGTGACCATCCAATTGAAGATGTGCTGTTCATATTTCAGAAGATAATCCCATCCTTTTTCCCAAAACTGTATTGTTTGAGTACTGGTAAGCAATAGTACAATTCCTTTTTTCCCCTCTACTTAATCAGGTTATCTAGTTCTAACACCCAGGGAAGAGTTTTGTTAAGTATTGAGGTACCATTTTTCACACTTTGTTCTATTTAACCATCAATCCCTTTAAGATTTCAACAGAATAATTCATTTCAGCCTTATACCTACAGGCTATAAACAAAGTAATTCCTTCTTCTGTGAAGGACTACACACTACTTAAATAAAGGATAGTGTTGCCCCTAAGATTAAACACTAGAGTTGCATCTCATGATGTTTGAGCATGGCCTTACTGAAGCTTGTCATGCTCACTTGACAGGCTCCTTTCAGCTTCTCCCAGTTTTGTAGGAGGCACACAAGAATGGTGAGGTAAGTGTCACTTACCCTCAAAGTCAGCTTGTGGTCCTCATGAAGATCTGAGACACCATAAATGTGCAACATCCCTTTGTCTTCATAGGCCACAGGCAGCAGTGGTGCAAAGAAGTTCTGGGCAAAATAATGGAGCAGTTTCCACTTACCACCATACTCTAAAAATGGTTAAAAAGAAGAAAGACTGAAACTGAATCCAAGATTGCCTTGTCACACATTCCGTGTATGTGCTTTCCGGTCCTGCTATTGGCAATCCAACATCCCCTTCCACCTTTTTTCATCTCTATCAAGTGCAAAGAATGACTGAAGGTACTCTTGCTTCTTTCCAGGCAAGGCTCTGCCCTGGAAAAGATCTGATGCTCCTTCAAGCTTTGAGCTTTTCCAAAAGTTTACATTTTTCTCTGTCTCTGTCCTATCACTGCTACACTGTCATTCAGTTAAAGGAAGCCTTGAGCACAAGTGACAAGGCTGACACAACACACCACACATAAACCAAGCAGCTGGAACATCTGTGCTGTTGAGAATCCAGACAAACACACTGGCATTGCCACAGACTATCACTACTATAAAAAGAGACGAGATACTTACACTAAGTGCTCTCTTCCCCTTTTTCAGTCCTCCTTTCAGTTCTTCCTTAGAGGACGTCAGTAACAATAAAGACAAAAACAAGTTCCCAAACCAAAGACAACTGTGGCAAAACAAATTTGCCAAGATCTAGAGACAACACCTCCTCCATGGGAGTTAGTATTCATGACAGACACGTGACAAACAGTTCACACCGCTTCTTTAATGGAAAGCTGTACCTCATTACTTTCAATACTTTGAAAGCCTGCCATTAAATTGGAAAAGCCATCAAACTCTGCCTCCTCTCCAAAAAAAGCACTTTTGCTTTCCTGCTTTGCAACAGTGCCACATAAATATTTTGAAAGAGAAACTGTATCCATTTCTTCCTCTATTAACATTCCATCTAGCACCCACTATCTGCATTTTAAGTTTGTCCTTGCTCAACTATTATCCAGTCACTGAAATGGCACTAAAAAAAAGTAGCAAGTCAGCTGCACCATCTCACAAGGAAAGAAAAGTTAGATACTGGTTTCATTCTTGTTTCTGGCTCTTTACTTTATACAACAAGTTTAAAGCTGATGTATGCTTTATGACATATGAAGAATATTTTCAGTGAGATGTTTTTGTTGTACCTCTCAGTAATTACTCTCTTAAGTTTTGGTTCTTGTACAAAGCTCTTAGCACTTTCAAACATCTCATAATTAAAGACTTATCCAAAGTCATCTTTAAAGGGCTGTTGTGGAACTTGAACATGCTTTGTCTGCACTCCACATAGACATGAATGAGCTTTGCGAAGAATAAGTGCATTAGCTCCAGTTTAGCACCTTAACACATCACCTCGTTCTCAGCAAGTTCACAACCAGCTAGCTTGGAGAACAAGAAAAGCTCTTATCTGCCTGGAAAACCCACACAAGATTGAAGTGTGCTATGAGATCAGTCTGCTGCCAGCAAAAACACCACTGGCATTCAAGTTAATTGCACTGAAGCAAACTGAAGAGATAAGGCTGGAGGAAAACTTCAGGAGAAGCTGCTGCATTTATTCAAAACAGACAGTCAATAAACTCATGAACATACTCAGTATATTGGTGCTTCTCAGTATAAAACTGTAGAACCATTTATGATGGAAATGATCTCTAGGATCAAATTCAGCCTGTTCACCTGCCAAGTGCACCATTAAACCATGTCCCTAAGTTCCCATGCCATGCCTGTACATCTTGTAAATACCTCTAGGGATGGTGGTTCTACCACTTCCCCGAGCAGTTTGCTCCAACGTTTGAGAACACCTTCAGTGAAGAATTTTTTCCTAAGATCCAATTTAAACCTGCACTGGCACAACTTGATGCCATTTCCTCTTATCCTGTCACTTGTTAAGGGAGAAAAGGAGCCGACCCCCACCTTGCTATGACTCCCATTAAGGTAGTTGAAGAGACTGATAAGGGGGGTGTGTGTGGGGGTGTGTGTGTTTGTGTGTCCCAGCCTCCTTTCCTCCAGGGTAAACACCCCCAGCTTCCTCAGCTGATTTCTACAAGCCTTATGCTCCAGCAGACCCTTCCCCTGCTCGACTGCCCTTCTCTGGACATGCTCCAGCACCTCAATGCCATTCTTGTAGTGAGGGGCTCAGAACTGAACACAGCATTTGAGGTGCAGCCTCAGCAGTGCCAAGTACAGGGGGACAAATCCCTTCTCTACTCTTTCTGGCCAGAGACACAAGCCAGGATACCCTTGGCCTTCCTGGCCACCTGGGCACACACCAGCTCATGTTCAGCCGCTGCTGACCAGCACCCCCAGGTCCTTTTCCACTGGGCAGCTTCCCAGCCACTGCCCCCAGCCTGTGGCACTGCCTGGGGTTGCTGTGACCCAAGGGCAGGACTCAGCACTAGGCTTGTTGACCCTCACAAAACTGGCCTCAGCCCATTGATCCAGTCTGTCCAGATCTTTCTGCAGAGCCTTACTGCCACTCCCACCCAGCTAGGTGTTGATTGCAAATTGGCTGAGGGTGCACTCGAACCCCCAGTTCAGATCCTTAATAAAGATATTAAGCAGAGCTGGCCCCAGTACTGAGCCCTGGGAAATCCCAGCAGCGACCTGCAGTCAGCTGGATGTGAATCCATTCACCACCACACCTGGCCTGGCCCTCCAGCCAGTTTGTTTTCATGGTGAACAGTGCACCCATCCATACCATAAACAGCCAGTTTCTCCAGGAGAATGTTGTGGGAAATGGCATTAAGGCTTTGCTAAAGTCTAGGCAGACAACACCACAGCCTTTCCTCATCCACCAACTGCATCAGCTTGCCATAGAAGGAGATCAGGTTGGTCAAGCAGGACCTGCCTTTCAAAAACCTGTGCTGGCTGGGACTGATCCCCTGGTGATATGAACAAAGGCATGTTCTGGCATTCCAAGGACACTTCCTGACAGAAAACACTGGTGGTTTAAAGAACAAATGTACCAAAAATAGGGGGTGCTAACAAATTACTCTTCAGTTATTAAACTTGAGAAGATGGGAGATTCAGACTGGAGATGGATTATCTGAAACAGAGTGAACAGGAGGGCAGTATCTGATCCAACAAACAAAAGCTATGGGCCTTGTATGAGAAATGGGCAGGGAGGGTCTGGGAGGGGTTGAAATCTCTAAAGCCCTCAGGACTGCTACAGGACTTCCCGGAATTTCAACAGTCAATTAATTAAATTGCCAATGCAATAGATGTTGCTAACTGCAGAATCCAGGCAAAGCCCACCACAAGCACAGACAAGTTACCCAGCATGGTCTGAGGTTTCAGTGCCTGTTGACTTGAATTTTTTCCTGAGCTAAATTCACATAATGAAAATCTAGGCTTCAGCTGTCTTATATATGGAAATTAATGTAGAGCAGTTTCTGCTACTTAGTGCAATATAAAATCCTGCTTCTTTTTGAATGGGTCCTTCTCTCAACCTCTGCTGTGCCTTGCTTTCCAACTGGATTACACAGCCACACTGCAGAGGGAAAGAGAGGAAGTTTCTACCAAGGCAGCAGAGATCCTCAAAAAACCTTTACAGTGAGGATGACACACTCAGGGTGAACATGGCATCAAACTTCCACAGGAAAACCCAAGCAAACAAAAACCCCAGCCAACAAACAAAATCAAACAAACCATACACTTAAAAGTTTGCACATTTTCAAAACCCACTGTACTACTTCAACACCCATTGTTTTGGAATGTTTGAAACATCATTCGTCTGCTTAACTCAAATCAGCTTTTAATATTGGTATTTCCCTTCCCAAAAAAACTAGAGCCATTTTAAAGAACCTAAACTCAACTGCTGTAGCAGTTTCACACACACACAGGAAGTGTTTTCCAATGACAACTTTTCCAGCAACAGGATCTTAATAATACATTTGTCAAAGTAACTTCAGACAGCAAGGAAAACTGAAGCTAAGTAAAAAGCCCGTATTTTTCAGTTCTTCTGTTGTCTTGATTTCCACAGGACCAGAACTACATTCCTTTCTTTAAAAACAGGCAACTTGCATATCTAATACCCCACGAACACACACCCAAAAATGGATATAAAAAATCTGGAGGTCAGGAAGTTATCATGAGAAACCTCTAGGTTTAAACTTTCTTGTTACAGACATGCATGCCCAAAGGCAACAGTCAAAAGTTATTTAAAATAGCCCTGGGGTGGTTTTCTCCTCCTCCCACATTTAGAGAAATTCTTACAGAAATCCAAGTTCCTCAATTTTTCTTGACAATAACACGGGATTTGCACTCACTGTGGTACTAAACTTCCAAACAGGAAATTAGGTTTGTAATGAGACCCAATACCCTTTTTTCTGACTCTTCCCTGAAGCCTTCTACACTGATGGCAGGAGTGCAAATAAACAGATCTCCCTGAAATGATTTCAAATTAATCACTTCACACCATTAAATGCAACCTGAGAAACATGCTGCTAGTTCATTCCTCACCTCAGCCTCATGAATTCAGATCAATTATTCTCCCTAACAGCCTGTACCGGGGCTCACCAGGGGCTCTAAATATTGAACCTGCAATAAAAGCCAGTTATCTGCTCAAGGCAATCTCAAGACTACTGAGTTGGGTACCTCAAGGTGACACTTGTCTGGGAGTGTCACAGCACTCCACCAAAACATACTGCAGAGATGCTAAAGCATCCAACATGGCACAGCCAGCTTCACAGCTAGGTGCTAACAGTAAGAACCCAGTTGTGATAAAAGCTGTTTACTTCTGAGCTGCAGAAGTACCAAGATACAAGTGCTGTGCTGTGTTTTCATTCAACCCAAGCAAACATCCTAAAGGTAAAAGTTAAAAGGAGAAAGATTTGCTACCTTCTTCCTTCCCCACCATGTGCAAACATTTCTGCTTTGTACCGGAAATTATGTAAACCCCTCCATGACTTCCTGCAAAGCAACAGATTTAAATAAAAGCACTCATTGGTGATACTACTGTGCCACCTAACAAGATGCAGAAACGTGTTTTTGAAGTGCAAATAAAACTAATTTCTCCCAAGTCTTGCATAATTTCAGCCATTAGCATTTCAAAATCCCTCTACCACACTGCCTAATTAAATGAATATTAAACCTTTCCTCATCTCACTGAGGGAATACAACAAAACAAAGGGACAGCTGTATCTCTGCTGAGCTTCTTTCTTCTAAACTCCAACAACATATGAATAATTCAAGTATTTGATAAATACATTGATGTCATCTCTGTACTCAAAAAGACATTTATGGTCTCCACGACCATTACATCTATCAATACACCTGTCTTTACAAAGGGAGACTTTTCCAAGCATCTTTTTCTCTTGAGGCACTTAAAACCTACAAGCATCACTCATTGCTACAATCATAAAAGTGAACATTGTGATATTCCATTTCCTAATACAAGCCTAGAAAGTCCAGAAAGATAAGCATCATAGCTGGACCACTGCCTTATCATTTAAATAAATTAGCCTCTTTCTTCTACTGGTTTTTGCTTTGTCATTGCAGTTATTTTGTTTGGATTAATCAAAGGAAAAAAAAAAGAACAGAAAGGGAGAGGGACAAACATCTCCCAGAAAAAGAGGGGGAGGATGGTGTGGGCTAATTTTTTCCCAAAACCAGGCCAAATGGCATTTTATTCCAAGGGCACATCAAGACTGTCCATAGACAGTCTTACTTTTTGTCTCAGCTTTTTCTAGTTTGTGAAATGCTTAAAGATTTTCAAAACCAAAGTATGTGAGAAATAACTAAAATTGAAAGAGAATCTACCCAAGTCCTATACAGCTGCCATAGGACAGCTTCTCAATTTCAAAATGACTCCTAGACAAAATGTTTGGAACATGAAACACAGCCACTTCCCTCATGCCACATATTCCTCATTCCACCCCTACTTCTTACTGTCTGAGTGACTTATCTCTTTATATGTCTGATTAGTTTTGTGTTCTAAGAGGGAAAAAGAATATGCGTAAATAGCATATTAGCAGAATAATTTAGTCATGAGGAGTGATTTACCTCATTTGACACCAAGTCAGACATCAAATCTCAGCCAGTCATCTCCTATAAAAAGCTCCTCAGAAGACACACTAGGTGAAAGATATCTTATTAAGTTCTATGAAAATCAAATTCATCATGGAGAAGGTAATTCACCCCAGTTCTGAGACAGCTAAGGACACAATGAATCACATTTGGAGATAATCATCTCTTCCCCCAACTGACTAGAGAAGAAATCTAGATGTTCAATTTTTACATCATAAATCCCATCCTGTAATGCATTTCTAAAGGACAGACAGAAATACGTTCAAAGTTTGTAAAGGTGCCCAAGAGACAGCGCAGAGCTGTATTTCTTATTCTGATACTTCCAGATGAGGAAAACACAACTGGTAGCTGGTGCTTTTTACCAGACTGTCACAAAACTTACCCAAGGAAGCCCATGAGGGTGCCTGCCAAATGTCATTGAGTTGCCAGTACAGAGCTCCCATGGTGTGTCCTTCTCCATTGATTATTTCACTTTGACTAAAACGATAGAATTCGGTTTCTGTCTTTATACACTGAGCCTGCATCACCTTTGTCAACAAAGAGATAAAAATTATTTTTGGCATATCGGATTTTACTTTTTTTTTTCAAAACGTGTGAATATATTGATACACAACACAGACTTCACAGCAGCAGCACACAACTTTAAACTTGAGCCCCGAGGACTATCCACCTGTAGTGCAGTGGAACTCTGCTGAAAGGAGATCTATTCCTAGCAGCTCCCAACAGCTTTGCAAGCAGTACCCTTCAAGAATCTCATATGGGGCTACTTCCATACAGTGAGGATGGTCTTTGAAAGGCAAATCAAAGACAAGGAAAATAAAATGAAATTTAAAATAAGTATTTTTTTACATTAATTTAAGTAACCCCCTCCAGAGTTGCAAACTTATGTTGAGCTGCTTTGCCTTCAGTATACATTACCTTAGTGTCTAAACCCCTACACTCTGAACTTACATTCTCACTACAGTTAAAACTGTGCATCAGAAAAGCAACCTTTTTTCAGATGCACTCCCACTCCTTTTCTCCTTCTCCATGACATCTAAAAACCACTTTTCAGAATTTTCATTGGCCAAGTTCTCAATGGGTGCTAAACAGACTGATATGTTCTTCACACAGTTTATTATTAGGCTGGGGAAATATAAAGAAATTCTTAAAATAAAGTTAAAAGCCTTTAGGACAGCCCAAAAGGTAAAGATATTACTTCTAGTTAACCATTAAAGCAAGTGTGCTTTCTTTATCCTTTTTGCTATCATTATTTTGGTATTAAATTGTTTAACCTGTTAATAAGGCCTTGACAGACTTAGCCTTACAGAAACTCTCACAGCTTTTTTGAGTCAGGACCTCATGGTGAAAGCTTTACCCCTGATTTCAATTTCACAGCATCATCTATCCTTGTTCTCTTGTCAAGAGTGCCAAAAATTCTCAAGAAATTTTGCTTTTATATAAAACTTG
This sequence comes from Motacilla alba alba, assembly GCF_015832195.1. Lineage (NCBI taxonomy): Eukaryota > Metazoa > Chordata > Aves > Passeriformes > Motacillidae > Motacilla > Motacilla alba. The sequence goes on along the minus strand of NC_052019.1, from coordinate 48,334,836 downwards.
CTGACAGCAGCTCTCAAACATTAGAAACTCAGTGAGTGTGCAGTTATTTCCATCAAGAGTGTTTCTGAAATTCTTGAAACACACCAAAAATTAACAGCACTTTCAATTTCCATAATAGCATTAGAAAGTTACTTAGCATCTTTTAAAATTTGCACAGAAATTGCAAATAAAGAAGCAAGCATGATGTAGAACTACTATGAATCAAAAGCAAAATACATGCTTCTGATCTGAAAAAAACCCCAAAATGTATTCTCTAAAATATCAATATTTGAGTCCATAACAAAACAAAATTCTCTAATTAACAGAGAACTACATTCTTTGGAAAAAATATTGCTTCCAAAACTTGTGTTTTCCATGTGGCAAGAATCAAAGCAGTGAGCCTACAGGGGCCACATGAAGAGCAAAACATTCCCACCCTGGAACAGGGAGCAACACGCCGCACTGGGAATAATCTTGTACCATGGAAGCCCAGCACATCCCTGCATCCTCCCCCAGCTACATGAGCCCAGCTGGGGAGAAGGACCAAGGCAGCACATACTGACATACTTTCTCTCAGTTGAGACAGTTTCTGGGTAATTCCCTGATTATTCCAGAAAATTTGAGTCTCTCTACAATTAAGGAGAGACAAGCTAGCTCCAAATTAAACTGGACTCTCCAGTTCTTCAGAATGGAAACTTTCTGTATGATGGAACACTCCCTAAGGGACCAGGTCCAGCTCTAACAGCTGACAGAATTTAATAGAACAAGCATTGAGAGTGACTTCTATGGAAGAATCACTGTTACCTGAGTGAGGAAGATCATATCCTTGAACTGTTTTACAGGATCTGGGCTCTGCGGAAGCTTGAAATGACGCCCAACCTCTTGAAGCATCTGAATATTGCCACCTTCATGGTGCTGCCGATGGAGAGAAAAATTGCTTGTGTAGGACCAGTCCTCAGGGGAGGAAACCTTTTAAAAACCACAAAAATAAGGTATCTGAATGAAAAGGTAGAAGGTACAATGACAACCAGGATATTGAGGAAAGGATATCCACTGCAGCCTACTGATACAATGCAAAATATTAAAACTGGTAGTATATTTCTAAAGTGCCTCATGCAGTTGCAAAGATTTTTAATCACTAACACTCTTTGCTTACACTCCTTGTACAAATGAATGAAAACACACATTGCATTGAACCCAGAAGAGCAACTTTTGCCTCAGTGGCATTTAACTTAATTGTCCTAAGGTTTGGGCTGGCCAAGGGACCTCAGAGTTTTGCTTGCATTCACAGCAAATCAGAAACACCATAGATTAATATGGAAGAATGTAATCTAGTCAAACACATTGAGGTATAAAAGTTATATAAATCAGTAGGGGTATAAATTCTAGTAATATGTATATATATTTTCAAAACCTGCCTCTGATAACAAATGATCATAAACCAGCTTTTTTCAACTAAAGACAATGACACAGTATAATTCATTAAGCCATTATTGCCAAGTTTTCATTGTAATTACTCTCTCTAAACAATCTTATTTAAATTTGTTTCTTTTTAGGCTGGATTGAATAATTTTTATTATTAATAATATAGATGAATGTTCTGATTATGCTTCAGATAATAGGCTTTACCCAGCAAACTGAAAAAAACATTCTGAACTCCTTTTGGTTGCATGCATGAATATCAACATCTCTCCCTGGACATACAGCATGGTATGTCTCTGCTCCACTTTGGTAAATAAGACAGAACATATAATATCTAAATTTAATGCAGACAAAACCAAATCCTCTTTCAGGCAATACATTAAGAAACAGATTATTTAAATGAAAGAAATTGGTAAATACATAAAAATCAAAACATTTTAAAACCCAGCACAATTCAGCTTTTGTCTTATTTCTCCTCTTTCTCAAATACCTATCCCTAGACACCACAAAAGCAAACAGATGTTAGTCAATCATTACTGAGCTATACATTAAATAGAATTACTACCAGAAATAACAGTTTCATATTAGTCTCTCATCCAAACCAAGTCCCTCTTGCAACATCAAGGTAAGTATATTGAACACCAAGGAGGGAAACAGAATGGTTCCATTCTCTCTCTCCCCACCAGCACACACCTCTAACCCACTTATGCCATATCATGCCTAACAACACATTACTACAGTTTGGATGCAGAAGTTTTTTGGGAAGAGACTCATTGCCCTCACTAAATGAAAGCAAAGGGGACAGCAAGGTTTGGAAGCCCAGCCTTACCTTTTCAATTGTACTGAAGGAAGGCCAGGACTGAAATCCATACTCTGAAGCAAAACGAGTTTTAGGATACACTGTCCAGTTCCAGCAGTCACTGCTGTAGTCATAAAAGTGTGTGTCACCATAGTGCGTGTCATAAGGATTCCGGGAGAGCCAGCCTTCTTTAACTGACTCCAAGCCATTGGTGGGACTGGATGCCACAAAAGGACGACTCTTATCTTCCTGGGATTTAAAACAAAACAAAACAAAAATACAACTCCCTTACAAAGTGATTGGCTTTTACCATCTGAATACACAGACCATTTTTTGAAAAGAGGGGCTTGGGAGCAGGGAGACCATATTTTTTCCAAATTTCTGAGTCACCACCTAGGAAACATTCCCTTTTTTATGTCCTACTATTCATCATCTTTACTTACTTAATTAGGTTCTTACTTATGTTCTTGGAGGACAGCTGGGCACGATTCTGCTTGCTCTGCTCTTCTGAGGGATTCTCTCCTCACATCAAGAGATTTTCTATCTTTATATGCCTCTAAATTCTTAATGAAGGCTATTTAAAGTGTGCCTTGTGAAATATATACTCAAGGAACATTAATATTTGAGTACTGTGACTTCTTTATGGAAAATTATTACTTTTGCAGTGTTTTTACAGGAACAAGGCCATGATTTTCTCCTTTCTTATTAAATAGTCACCTAAATTTAGTCCTAACAAATCCAAGGTGTTCTGCTTTTAATGCTTGCATGGTATCATTACAGGTTATTGTCATTTTAGCTGGCTCTGCATGCTAAGATGGATGAGACTACAAGAAGGGTTACATTTCAAATTGTTCAGAGCTGCCTTTATTTATAGTCTCAGTAGACTTAGAATACTAAATCTTTTAACAATAGTCTACAAAGTACTGAAGGAATCCTTTTTCAGGTGTAATTCATTCAACACCCGACTTCTAGTAAGACAGAGGCCCAAGTTACCAGTAGCAAGTTACTGCAATTGTTACGAGCAATTGGCTCGAACACAGCAATGCACTCAAGACATTTGCCCCATTTTAAGAAACAATCCTGTTTTTCCCACATCATCTTTCTTTCTTTGTTGCTGGGTGTGAGTAATTAATAATTAACTGAAACAATTTACTACAGGAAATCCTGGATTCCCTGAAGTCTTTAGCTCAAAGGTAGAAGTCTTTTCAAGTTACCAAGTCCAGCACTACTAGTAGTTACAAGTTTCCTCAGCTGGCTTTTATTACACAGGACCTGAACTTATCTCCCTCTGTGGTTCCTTTTTGCACTCAAAATAGCTATTCTATGGATTTAAAATAAAAATGGGTCCGTCTTGGATGGCAATGCCGTACAAGTACCAAGCCAGAACACCTCACTTTGTTGCACACACACTGGCCACCCAACTCATGTAGCTAATCACCAAAACACCACAGCACACCTTTACACACAGCTCAGTACAGGAAGCTAGAATCTCCTCTTCTAAGAGGATAAATAAACCTAAAAAACCTGTGCAAAATCACACTAGACTTCATCAAGGATTCCAGATGTTTGTGGACTGCATACTGACAGTTTAAATTTTATATCAAAATATTTTACTTTGCCTTCATATACTGTAGAATACCAATATTTTGTTTACAAAATCAATACAATGACTACACAGCATGAGTTCAATATCTACTATCACTTTTGCTTTACCTGCTTAGAACAAAAAATATTCAGTCACATACTGAAGAAATAACATCTTTATAGATTTCTTCAACTGCTATTAAAAGATCTGAGGGCTGCTGAATGCTTCAACAAAATTGGATGAAGAAAACCTGATCACCAAAATTAATTAATTAATGGGCAAGCTGATTTTTGTCCACTAGAAGTGAAGGCACTCGTGGACATACTAAAAGCAGGAAGGAAAAAAGCAGCAAGATCTACTACACTTTCAGGTCTTACTTTACACATCATTAAATGTTCAAGACAAGTAATTTTTTTTTTTTTTTTTTTGAGAATAACTCTTGAGTTTAGAGAGTTGTTTAGAAGAGCTTGGAAAGAGCAATTGCTCAAAATGCTCTTCCTCATGTCTTAAAAGAATTAAAAGAAAAAAAAGGAAATCCCAGCTTGCTCAAACATTAAAACCTTTTGCCAAGCCATATCCTCCTAGAGTTTCTTGAGATTACTTACTCTGAGGACTATTTCACGGATGTTCTCCACATAAAGGGTCACGTAGTCTTTGATATAGACTCCTACATCAGAATAAGGTATGGAGAACCAGTTGCTTGCAATTGCTGCTTCATTTTCATTGTTACCACTCCACAGAATAACTGATGGATGAGATTTTAAACGTCGCACCTGAAATACAACTTACAGTTTCAGAAGTCAAGCAAAATTACTTCTCCTAACAAGGAATTTTAAAAAAAATAATCACTTTATTACTAGTTGAATTACAAGTCCATATGTATCTTACATATGCTAAGCCTACAATTCCCTTTTTTTGCCACATGGTTCACTACTCCCTTTGCCTGCTACCAGCCTCAAAGTTTCATAATACAGACCTTCAGAAGGGGAAACTTCCAATATGCTGGCATACATACATGCACGTATGTACCACCTTATGCACGTATGTACCACCCACCTCTACTCAGCCATGTGTGAAAGATAAATTCTGTGCAGTCTGCTTGACTGCTCCTGCAAGCAGTCAGAGGAGTTCAATAAGATTTAGCAAGGTTACATTTTGTGTCTGCTACATAAAGGTACACTAACAAAAACTTCAAAACAACCATTTTTGGAAAGCTAACTTACACAGTCAGTCAATGAAAAACAGATAATGTGAAACAGAGCTTTGACACATGGATAAAATACCTGATGAGAAACTTCTGCTCTTACTGATTCCAAATAATTCTGGTCAGTTGGATATAGCGCACATGCAAACATGAAATCCTGCCAAATCTACAAGGGAAAGGAAAGATTTAAAAAACTGTCAGCAAGTTACATACTTGAAAAATATACGGCTACTGGGATGCACAGTTCTTTGTTCAGACAGAAAACAAATCACATTCACCATGGGGCTCAAGTATGTGCATACTCTACTGTGGTTATCCTCAATATCAAGGTTACAAAATATTTACCCTTAGGAATCAGCTCCTGACAGCCTACATTGAGGAGCAGAATACGGCTCAGTAGATGAAGTTCTGTGAGTTTCAACAGAATAATCAGAAACATGAACATGTAGCAATCTGCAGCTGAACAGAACAATTTCATAATTATTTACTATTTTGCAGGTGTAACGCCAAATCGCCATTACTTAATGAGAAGAGACAATAATTCTTCTGATGCGTTACTGAGCACAGTAACAGACCTTAATGTGTACTTGTTAAGAAAACACCTCCATACAAAATTATCTAAAAACCAGCAAATCTTACCCAGTAAGAGGGACAGAAACAAACTAGATGCTCTAAAAACAGTGATCTTTCTCTTTAAAGAAAGATCAAGCAGATACTACTAGAGAACAGCAAGCTTTTCAATTCAAGAACAATAAACTCCATCTGTACCTTGCAGCAGAATTACAAAAATGGGAACAGAATCCCAATGAGATGGATAAGATTTCTTGTTTACCTGTTTTGTTTTTTAAATTGCTGTAACCTTGAGGCTCCTTCTAGTCTGTCTCAAATATTAATGAAAAGACCTCTAGAAGGAGCACCCTAACCCAAAGGGGTCTGTAGGAGACTCCACTTTTCTGAACACCATGCAACATAGAGAGACAGAGACCAGCTCCTCACAGAATTGCATTTTCATTGCAGTGAGAATATGCTTTTCCATGGCTCTTTTTAGCACACATTCCCTAAGGAAACTGAAGATAAAGAATAGGACAGTGGGGGATAATGGAACCATTAATAATTATTACAATCCTAACACTGTACAGAAAAAGCAAAGCTATTGCTGCAGAATTACTTATAATCCTTTAGTGACTGTTGGTGTCAAAACCCTCTATTGAAAGAAACTTTTTCTCACTATTTCCCTCAGTGAGCTATCACTGGTTTTCCTTAAGCACAGTTTGACTCCAATGCACTTTTAAGTCCTTGCAAGACCATCAGAAGAAACAAAACCAAAAGCCTTCCCCACTGCCCCTCCAGAAAAAGAGTCTGATTTTCTGCATTTACTTGCTATTTTGGCTGTTAAATAGGATCTAAATCTTGCACTTAGCACTGTACAGACACAGATCTATGTGGCCTACTTAAGGTGCCTAGTGTCAAAAATTAAAGAACTGTAAGTGCTCAGAAGCCTTGAAAATCAGGACACTCATTCAGATCACCAAAATAGATGTAACTTTTTTTGCAAGCACACACACCTGAAAGCAGCAAGGTACGAATTTTGTTTCCCTGCTTCTTATGGTGTAGACTAAGACCAAACACACTTTGTAGACTAAGACCAAACACACTTGTCAGGATTTTTAATACCAGATGAAACTTGGCCTTCATTCTAGTCACTACTTCAGCAAAACTTATTAATACGTGCCTCCAAGCTTATATAATCAAAGGTACTCATCTAGGATTAGTGACTGCAGCAGGTGTCCACCTTACAGCTACATTTATATTCAATTATAGCTTGTTCAAAATGATCCCTTGAAAAATGCCTTCCATATTTGTCTTTGGGCCAAATGAGGACTTTGAACTAAAAACACCCAAACCTTTTCAGCTAGTGCTAAAAACAAGAAAACACTTTTAAAAGAAATAAAATCCATTTCCACAACTGAGAAGAGCATAACTACCTTCTACCTAATGGTGACCTTCTACTATAAAGTCTCCAAAATATCACTTCCAGATTCAGACAGCCTCTGTAATCAGAAACCATTCAAATTACAAAGAAATTAAAGAACCCCAACCAGTCAACCAAAAAATCAGGTTAATCTGACCTCTTGTGTTGATACTCTATAATGTCCTTTGGAAAGATGGTTAGAACTTATGTATGAATCCTCTTTTTTTTTTAAATTTGAAGTGGATTTTCATCTACAAGTTCTTGTCAGTTTTTAAATAAATATTCTGTTTTTATTGTTTTTACCATTATTCCTATTTCATCACAAATATCGTAAAATTCATCTTGTTCATATATTCCTCCTCCCCAAACCCGAAGGGCATTCATGTTAGCATCTGCTGCAGACTTCAAGAGTAGCCTTAGTCTGTCAAATACAAAAAGGAGATATGCAAGTTTTGTGAAGTTGTATTAGTTAAGAATTTCTAAGGTTACACAAAAAACAAAGAAACTAATGTCCCTACCACAAAAAACACCCAAATCTAAATCATTAGTAGGCAATCTATGACTTATAACTCTAACAGAAAGTATCAAAATACTCTGGTTTCTAAACCTGCATGTCTGGACAGTGCTCTCAAAAAGCAATTTTTTTGTGCAGAAAAAGCTGCTTGATCCTGTTAACAAAAAACAGATTGAGTGACACATGTGTAAGTGCTTTTACAGAAGTATTGGCAGGACCAAATTTAGAAATACTATGTTTTATTAATCATGTTGGTCTAATATTACTTGCTTTGTATGTAAATTACTTGAATTCAAATTCTCTTTAAACACAATCAGGAATGTATATCCCTCCTCCTGAGTTCTATAATGTAGAGTGAGAATAGGGGAGCAAGAGGGTGAGGAAAAATACTGAGACTGGGAATCTCATTTTAAGGGTTTTAGGCTTCCTTTTTCCTTAAATCATACTGGTAGCCTCTAAATTGCATGTGGATGCACACTGCAGCATGCCTTGTAGTCCTGTAGTTCCCCAATACCCCAGGGCAAAGCTTAGTCCAAGTGCAGCACAGCCCCCATCCAACCTGAATCTCTGGGGTGCTGTGCACTGAAATCCAAGTAGCCTAGATGAGATCAGGAGAAGGGGAGAGGCTGCCATGCACCCACATAACCCTGCACGATATGGGTTAGGAAGTGCACACCCTCTGACTACCAATGGATGTGTCCAGACAAGGTCAAACAGTCTGAGGATCATCCCTAAAAATACTCAAAAGGCCAGTAACTATGAACTGCAAGCAATCACCTTCCCACCAGCAATGGCACCTACATGCCTTGAACATCACTCAAATCTGTTCAGTTAATTAAGCCCTAATTCTGAAGCCTCCCCCTCCCACCCGCAACAATTAGTGTTCTACCTTGAAAGGTTTACCCACTAAAGCCAGCCTTTGATAGAGGGTGTAGAGAGAATCAGGAGGAGGAAAACATCATCCTTTATCCTTAGAGAACATCAAATGTGGCTTACGTGTCATAGGTCACTCTGTCCTGGAAAGAATCTGCTGGAATCCAGTTTGAGCCCTTAATAAAAATGGGTCGGCCATTGATTCTGAAGTAGAAACTCAGACCTGGTGAGCCAGGAATAGGCTCCTGAACAAGTTCTACTGTCCGAAAATAAACCTGTGAAGACATGAAACTTAGATTTAAAGCTGACAAAAAAGGAATTAAAAGGAATTAAAATAAATGAAGAAAACCATTACAAAAGGGATGCACAACCGAATAATAACAGCTCAGAATTGGTCAAGGGGTCAAAAGACATGTACTCATCTCTAAATTCCTGCTTGCTGAAAACACTCTGTAACAGTACTAGAAAGAATTCTTTCAATAAACCTGTTCACTTTTTAAAGTTTCTATCATATTAAGAGAGAGCAAGAGAAAGCATGAGGAAAAACTGTACATGTGCACACAGGAATGTAAGGAGAGACAGATGAAGTTTGGTTTTTGCAGAACTTAGTAAAAAGGCCAGAAATAGGAATACAGGGGTTCCACCAGATCAAAAACACCATCTAATCTGGAATTTTCTCTACCAGGAGACTGCAGCAGCTCAGTTTTAAGTCTTGTCCCTGAACGGATGCCATGAGATTCACACGGTACAAGCAAGATCTTCTCCTTTTACTGCTCTGAAATTATACTTTTTTAATAGATGTAACACTTACAGAGAAAAAAACACCCATGCAAACACAAACGGCAGTTTGCAAGTGAAGGGCCCTCTGGCCATCACAGCTGTGTTGGAACAGCATGATCAGCAATAATGACTCAGAGTGACCAGTTCGGCTAAATAAACACTTACTATGAGTAAAGTATTAAAGATAAAGCACATCTCAAGCGGAAGCAGAAGCCAAACTTTTACAGCTGCTCTTTTAGCCTAATATATGGCATTGTGATGCTGAAACAAGAAAAACTTCCTTTCTCCTGTTGCAGGTGGAATTAAAGCTCCCAGGAAATTGTTCCAGACGTTTTCTAGGACTTCACTACAAGTAAGAATGCTGCTCTGAGGGGTATCCTGACTGCACTGACACAGCCACGAGGGAGCAGTTAATGCACTGCAACAGCACTGACCCCTTATTTGTACAGGTGCCTTCCCCACTTGCCACATCAGCTCCTGCAGACCTTCAAACTCTTCCAGAAAACACCTCTTTCAGGGACACTTTAAACAAATTCTCCTGCATACTTGTTCCAGTTCAACTTCCTTAGGTCAGGAAGAAAACACATTTTCTTTCTTGCACCTGTTGTTCATTATCATAGGGAGAAAACTGGAAAATTAAATAAAGGGAAGGAAAGCTCACAGCAAATTTTAGCCAAAACAGGTTTGGATCAGAAGGGTAGGAACCAAATTTTTTTCTAAACTACTCCTAAGATAGCAACCACTCCTCTCTCAGATGACTATTTGCTTTACCTTTTCAAAAGGTCAGCTTGTAGAGTACAGCCTGTTCTCCCTCTGCCACAAGCTTCAGCTGAGGCAAGTATCTGTCACTAAACGAGGCTAAAATTAACCTAGTTAAGTACAAATGATACACCTGTCTTTAAGACAAAATGCAATTCTTTATTTCACACACCAGACATGGCTGTAATTCAAAAGGGAAATGATTAATCCCACTATGGGACTGCCTTTTCTGAACGTTCAGCTTATCAAAAATCACACATCTAGACAGAAAACTATTTCTAGCAGTAGGGAGGAAAAAAAAATCACCACTTTTTGCTTCCTCTTTGGTGCTTCTAAGTTAACGGGACAATACAGAGACAATGCATGTGACAAACCAGATGCATTAGCAGAGGTCGCAGATCACTGAGCTCAACCTAAACAGCTCTGCATCACAGGAGCAACCATTCCTATAATTTTGTAGACTTAGTTTAACAGGAGAAGTTGAATTTAAATAATAACCAAAGTTTCATGCAACTTTCGCAGTTACTCTAACTCCTGAAGGCTACAAAAGAGAAGCTACAGTATGAGTACTGCACTAGTGAAAACGTTCTGACCTTCCTACCTTGAATTCAATTCCTTGGAGAAAAACTCCTCAGTCTCCATTGTGGCTCTGTTTTTATGGCACAAAGTGGAATGGGACTCGCAGTTGGAGCTGCCAAAGTATTTGAGATGTCATCTTAATGGATGTCATCAGGCAGGTTGGGACTGTCTGAGAGTGCATTTGTAATGGATTATTTATATTACTAACAGAAGCAATGAGATATTGCTTTATTCCTGCTCAAGTGGAACTCCTGCAACTGGCCAAAACCAAGGCAATCTGAGAGGCTGAAACATTCAGCCAGGACCACCCAGACAGCAGGAGCAAGAGAAAAAGCTCCTTAGCCTCAGCTCACATTCCCAAGCCTTCAAGATTCAGCACAACTCTATTGTTTCTCCGGGGCGAGCTGGTAACAGCACATCTTCCTGTTCCTAATACAGCTTCCTTCTGCCTTGGAGGGTAAAAGAAGGGCAATGGGAGACAACCAGCATCTGGCATGCTTGGCTACGTGCCCTTCTGGCTACCAAGACCATGGCCACCTTGAAATCCGCCTGATAGAGCTTGCTGCCTGAGGGCTGAGCATTTCTCTCAGTCTCGGGGCACGCACAAGAGGCTCTCTAGCCACCACAGACCAATCAGCTGATTCTGGGCACAATCATGAAACAGATACCTGTCTTTTTAAAGCACATACAAAGGCTTTGTACACAGTTAAGTGACCTGTGGATCACATTTGGCATTCCCATATTTAGCAGTAGGAAAAGAAGTAAGGATGAAGATGCCTAGAGCTGAACTAAGATCACAGAACAACCCAGCGACCTAACAAATTAGCACACAGCATGAAAGTGGTGTGAAAACTACAAAGCCAGAAAGAAAGACTTCTGGAAGTCATGCTAAAATGCCTGGGGGGAAAAGAGTGTGTAAAGGGATGGAAGGAAAGACTGCTGGAGGCCAAAATTTTGAAAGTACAAAAATAGCCTTAAAAAACCAAAAACTCTGAGTACAATGCTGGAGAAATGAGCACACAGAAAGATGGAGAAATAGAACTGAAAAGCAAACAAATGCTTCATGGGGCAATGAAAGAGGTAATAAATGTGGGGATAGCAAGAAATAAGCAACTTATCAATAGCAAACAGGACTCTCCATCAAGAAAACCAATGTCACTGTGAGAAAACCAATGTCACTTTGTTTCATATTATCCTGAGAAACAAACTCTAGAACAAAATATTCAAATGGAAAACCAAACCAAAACCAAACCACATCCCATCCTGGATGTTGGCTTTTATTCTGCTTTGGTTTTCTGCTACTCTGAACAGGAATGAATAACTACTGCTCTGAGCCAAAGAGATTCCCAGCACTGCTGGCTAGAGCTCTATAGAGCTCCTGCAAGTACACACTGGAAGGCCACCCAGAAATATTCCCAAAGGATTAGCTAAAGTTTTGAAGACTACTCTAGCATGTCAGAATCCAGGAAGTAGTTTAAGTTAGGAGTATCCAAATCTGACACAAGATCAAGCTGTGCTTTCTCACACGTACAGTTCTCATGCTTTGGTTTTCTCCTGTCCGAAGTTAAGTAGATACTCATATGGACACAAACCACTTATGAAATGCCTCACCTCTATTTTTTTCTGAGGGCAAAAAAAAAAAAATCATGGAAGTAGGAAATTTATTCTTCCTGAATACAGTCAGTACAACATGGACAACAGAACTGACAACAAAACAACTTTCAGGAACATTAATCCCTGATTGTATCTCCTGAACTACTCAAAGTTCTTATTAAGCTATATGAATGTTGCTGTTCAGTCCTGCTGACATGAGAGAAAATTATGCTACAACATGAAAAAACTGCATACAGAGCCTTTCTCCACTCATACAGCTCTGACTGGGGGGTGATGGTGTGTGCGTGCATGTATGTTTGTCAGAATCCAAGACAGAGATTCACAAAACATGGGAAGGATGACCAGACTTCACACCCTAAGCTGTAAAGGCTTCATATGCTGGTTAATTCACAATGCCCACTATGTGGTGCATTTGCTTTTTTTTTCCCCTCTTTCCCCTTAAGGAGAAAAAAATAGGAGGCTTCTGTTGTAGACTGTGAATTTCTGTTGTAGACTGTGAAGTCCCCATGATCATATGCCACAGAGCTCATTGAAATATTCTGACACAAGCACCCAAATGGAAATTATTAGCTTTCCTATCATTGTGCAGTTTTCACACAGTAATAACAGAATTTTCCCTTTTAGACGCTTTACAGTTATATTTCCAGCAAGCAGTTTCTCCACACAACACATGCTGTGTTTACTTGGTGTGGGTTTTTTAATTGTTTCAAAATTAGAACACTAATCATAGCAAATAATAATAATTATTATGACTTCATAATCAAACTAGGGGCTAGTCCTATAAGGATACAACACCAGAAGCTACTAGTTTTCCTAAGTTTTTTTCACACTAACAAATGTTACAGCAAATAGCAGTTTAGATGCCTGGTGACCAGATTAGTTTTTAGTAAAGCAGTACACAACAGAAACATCTAATAAATGCATACATTTATGTGGTTGTTTCCACATGTTCATGACATAAGGAGGCCAGTCTCATCTCTAAGATTTTTGTTTCTAATGGACAATTGGAAATTACCTCCTCTAGGCTCCTTAGTAAAACCAAACAGATAATTAAACAGCCAGTGTGTTAGGTGAACCCTTAAAAACTCCAAAATACTACTTTTATGGTCGTATTTAAGACCTTACCTTTTCTTAAGCCGGAAGCACATCTACCACATTCTAATAAATAAATGTATGTTAGGTTTTTAGGAATGTGTCTATCCCATAAATTTTTACAAACTGAATTAGCAAAAAAAAAAAAAAATCTCAGTAATAAACCTTTGCATAATCTTACAGAAATCTAAAAGGGTTTTTCAGTGCATGATACAAAACCATGAGCACTGTATATGAAATTTAGAAGTGCTGTTTTCATAAGCTAGAAAACTTAAGAAGTAAAAAGTCTTTTCTCTTCTGAGGTTTCTGGTTAACTGTAAACCATCCTGCAGCCACAATATAAGTAAGGGCATCCATACAGGGTAAGACTACCAGAAAAGAGGTAGCCACACATTGTGACATTAAAAAACCTCATTTCTCATTAGCATTTTCACATGCATATTACAACTGAGCAAAATATTTAAGAGCTCTAGACACCCTGCTATGCAGAGCAGATGTCCTAACACTAACAGTGCAATGCCAGATGTAATTAAACTTTAGGGCTCACCTTTGAAAACTTCTCAATCTGGCATCCTGCCTCCATCATGAAAGTTGTTGTCATGTTGTATCCAGTTTGCTTTCCATGTCCATTTGGCCACCAAGCCTCCACTGCAGCACTCTGGAACATACAAGGGAGAAAGCCTGAGCAACATGTATAACAAGAGGTCTCAAATGCACCTGGGCTCAGGTATCTTTGAGTGAATTACCACAAGCCTAAGGAGGTTTTGTGCTTCAGCTGAGATATACTAACGTTCTCTCCAGCTGCAGCTCTGAGGTGAAAATCATTTAAAGAGAGAAGTGTGATTTCTTCTGCTCAAGTCCAGACTATTACTTCATTTTGTGTCCACAACAGGCCATGAGCACGCCTAGACATGCATGCACACATCTAGCTGCCACTCTTCAGCTGAGGTACACTGACACACTATTCCTCCAAACCCCAAATATCTGTGTCAGGAGCAACCATTGTTCACTGAGCTCTGTATCATACACCTCCTCTCATTGATCCTTTTACCTATCCCATGCAATATTCAATATACAGCAGTAACACTTTTCAACTGTGATTCTGGTAATATGTGACCATAATGACTGCTTCACTTGTGTAAAGCTTTTAAGTCAAATTCTTTCATTTGTTCAGTGGTTTTTTGCTTTGTCTCTCTATGTTTCCTAATGACATCATTAGTACTCTATGATTTTTACAAACATGAAATACAATCTCCAAGATGACAGAATATTTATCTTCACTCTAGCAGCCTACTTCTGCCGCTCATTCCTGTTGCCAGCATTTGCCAGTTGAGTGCAAAACACAAAAATTGTGGAAAGAAAGCAATAATGAATGCAACGAAACAATGGAGGGATCAGCACTGAATTTAGTTTTGCAAGGAGTCCCTCAATCTTTTCAAACAAATTGAGGCCAGAAAGCAGCCCAGCAATATATTTTGCTGTAGGTATACTTGGGCACAACTATGAATATACCATGAATGTATCTTTCAGCTTCTCCAATACAGAATTCTCACAACTGCTGGTGAGGAAACACTGATCTCTGTGCTGCATGGATACAAACAGAAGCACAGACTCAGCGAGTGCCTCGACAACAAGGGAGTGTTCGCAGCTGCCTGGAACGACTGGATGTCTCATTGGTCACTAATGATGTCACCCCTCAGCTCAGCACTAGCTGATAAGCAAAATCCTGTCACGTTGGCAGCACAGCACTTTGCATGGCAACCGCAGGAAGGCTGATACACATCTCAGCGATACGCACCACTCGAACACCTACTGACTCCACAACATCATCTGCAATAAGCTGTTAACTAAAAATACATTTCTGGTGAGGTCTCAGTATCTAACATGCACCACACAAGTCTGTGTACAGAGTAAGGGCTGTGTTAGCCTCATCAATACATGAGAACACATTTCGGGGCTTCTTATAAAATCAGCTGATGTGAATTCATGCAGCAAAGCCTTTTGTGCACAAAGAATAATGAAACACGGCTGCCTCTGCTCTGAAGGAAGTGCTTCCTTTCAGACTTGCAGTTGCACTATACTAACAGATCTCTTCTGAGGCTGGGACAACTAAATAAGCAAAAATAATTTTTGAAGTTTCACTTTGCAGTGCCTGTTTAATGTAATCCATTAAAAGGCTAAGCAGAGGCTCATGGTTGCTTTAAATGAAACTGGGTATTGGTAATTGCTCATGTAACTTGCATGTCAGATGACAACAGCAACAAAAACTGTATGTTTCTATGCTTCTATGTCAAAATAAAACAAAGCACATAAGCACACAAGTCACAGAGTGTGCACACTGGAACATAAATACCCTGCTTGCTTTCTCTCCACACAACAACTGACAAGTGAACTCAAGAACACACACGGTCAAACTGGCAAAACAGATGCAGCGTTACACAGCAGTGCAGAAAAACAGCAGTGCCAGTAAAATACAGAAGAGCTTGAAGGCAGACCCTCTAGTGCTATTAACTGCCAGTATTGTCAGAAGCCCCAAATTCCTGCTCACAGCACATTATCCACCCATAAATGTGTGTCCTGCAGCAGTGAAGCTACTGTGGAGAACTCCATCAGGTGTGGCTCCTGCTGCACCTGCCAGGGCTCCCACTGCCCACTGGCTGGAACCTGATTTTTTAATTGAGTTTGCTCCTCATTAGAGCACCTTCTACCAGTCAAAATTCCTCCTGAGATTTGCCTACCCAAAGGACTGCAAGCGAATCTAAGGAGTATTACTCCACAAAATTTTCTTTTGCTTTTCTTTACCTGAAAGTAAATAAATATCTACTGAGGAGCTTGAGGAATGTTTCCTCTCTCTCCTGGGAGAATCCCATGTATTGTAGTATATTCTGGTCCCAATCAGTCCAGTAAACAGTAGCATGTGAGATACCTGCTGCCAGTGAAGTGAAGTGACACAGGGTATCCAAAGGTTATTTACCTAAATAACTCAAAAAAGGTCATTTAGCAGTGGCCAGTGATTACGTGACCTTTTTCTAAGGTTTCATCATCTTTTAGCAGTGAGCTACATACCTTCACAGACATCAGATTTTAGAAAGGAAAAGAACTGTGTTCTCCTACCCTGTAAGGGATACAGAACTGTTGTTAAAAGTCAGGAACACAGTAAGGAATGGGAAGGAAGCCTAAAACTGGCATGGAGGCAGAAAGTCACACTGGAAACCAGGGGAAACATTATGTAGCTGAACTAGCTCTCCACACACACCACTTTACCTTGTTGATGTTTACAAGCAGCACAATGGTGCCTTCTCCAGGTTGAAGTTTCACACTGAACGTTTGCTGTGTTTGTAACTTGGGAATGTTCACAGTCACAAGACCTGCAATTGGCTTGGAGCTGACTACATCAAAAATAGACTCGACTTCAAGATACCACAGATGAGTACTCTTTTCTAAGTGAAGAGAGAGAAAAAAATGGGAATTTAAGAATTATGTTTATATACCTATTTGTTAACATGATCTTTCATTAAAGAAAAAATTCAGAAACATAAGATTAAATTTAACAATTTTTATGCTGTGTCTGAACCAGCCTACATGGTCAATCTGCTTATTTAGTGTGTTTGACATCTGAGTCCAATGGAAGAGAACAATGCAATATGATTTCTGTTTTTTAACTCTTTTTTAATTCAAAATCCATCCGGGCTTTTTTTTTTTTTTTTTTTTTTTTTTTTCCAGAGCTCTGAACAAAAGTCAGAGACCTTGACACCAGTCACTGCATTAGGAAGGAATTTTTTCCCACCAACTCCCATAGACATTGTATTTGCTTTTAGTCAGCACTCATATGAACATGGTACTCTTTGGGAAAGATTGTAATCACAAGCCAGTACAATCACTTTTGTCAATGAAACAAAAACAGTATTAACAGAAAACGAGCTGAATTCATCCCAGACTCACTGGACAAAATGAATGGTGCTACACTGGGGATGAATTGGGCCCACTGTGTCTAGACTTGACAGGCTATATCTTTATGTCCCTTCTCCCACCCATGTGTCATGAAAGAAACAAGTTAATGACTTCCCTGAGATCTCTCGGAAGTTACCACAGAGCATCCTCTCTTTTACAGAACTTACTGAATAAGGATAGCCAGGGTCAAGGGCACTCAAGACCTATGTGTAAATTTCCCACTAACTTCAGCAGTTGAATTGCCTAGCTACTAACACAGCCTGGCTAATCCTATACTTCAAATATTGCAGATTAACGTATAAGTAAAAGCAAACAAAACAGAAAACAAGGAGAACTAGAACTAAGACACATTTTGTATACCCAAACTACTAATAATTTGCTTTCTCTTTTCATTTATATAGTCTAGCTCTCCTTCCTCCACAAGAGAAAGAGAGCTCACTCCAAAAAAAACCAAAGAATTGCATTCAGCCTTGGTGTGATTTTCACTGTTTTTCATAGAATGAACAGCAATGACTGAGTTCCCAAGTTTGTATTACACCCAGTATTACCCAGTGAAGACCAATTCTCTGAAATGTGGAAAAGGTTAAAAAGCACCCACCCTACAAAGGTCAGACATTACAGTGTATTCTTCCTCCCTTACAAAAGCATATAGAAATTCCAACCCATTCCTAACTGCCTGAACTGTGGGGTCTAGGCTGAGAAACCAAGAACAATGAATCTTTTACGGACTCAGTGGTCAAAAGGCTGTGACACTAAATCTGATGAACAATAGAAGTACACGCAGCTTAAATTCAGGTTGTTCATTAACTCTTTTTTTTTCAAACGTTATTATGTCTGAATACTAATAAGCTCTTGCTCTGGTTCCAAGCCACTCTCTGCTGAAGGAAAGAGGTTTGCTCTCTCCACTTACCCAGAGAGCAAGACTTTACCTACCAGAAGGTGGAGTTGTTGGAATGTGGGAGGGACCAGAAAAGATTTGTACTGTAACTAAATTTCAGAAAGCACACAGTCTGTGCTGGGGCTTTCCATGGAAATTCCAGTCACATCAATTCTATTCAAGACCTGCAGCTATTTCAGGACACTTTAAAAGCAGCCATGGAGTGATGTCTTCCTCTTTTATTCCTACACAACAAATCTATTCCCAAGGGCCAAAATTCACCCCAGTGCAGAGGACCCACGTGCTAGCCTGTATTCCACTGGGTTCAACAGGCTGTGAAAAAAAGCACGTGGGTGGTCTACAACTGGGCATATCACCATTTGCAGAAAGTTTCAAGGGAAAATTAACTACTTTTGCACAGCTGCAACAATCTTCAGGACAAAGGAAAGGAAAATCAGAGACCACTGCAAGAGAGGAAACTGGTTTGGTAAGTTAGGTACAAGAATGCAGGAGGTTATCCTCTCCAATTGCAGCTTTAACAATTATCCTTGCATAGCACAACTGCTTTTCTCTCTCAGACTTCATGTTGCATCCTGAAAACTCAGCACTCTGAACTCTGCTCACTGTGCATTTGTCCTTCCAACACAAAACTGAATTTCCATAGCAGCTTTGCCTTTGTTTGAAATGAAAGTGAGACGAAAGTGAGACATATTTACAGGGAGTCTTGGTGAAAATGCATGCCAATAGAAAGGAAATTTTTCAAAACCAAAGAACAGGTGCTAATCTCAATTATGCTACATTTATTTCTGCAGTTTTTCAGGGATTTTAAGAAAAAAAAAAGATTCTGAATTCTAACACTTTTAACAGTTATTGTTTGTATTGAAGTACTGTTTCAATACCTAATAAAGGTGTGTTCTGGAAAGAACTACACACAAAGTCATAAAAAACCTGTAGAACACTTCCTACGTGACAATTAATTTGGCTTACCGATAAAATGGTTTGTATTCTAAAGGTGAAACCAATAACAAGAAGAAATAAGAGACTTACCAAAGAAAGGAGTTACAGAAAAGTAAATCAGGTGATAATGGTTATAGGCCTCAATCCTAACATCTTTCCAGATTCCTTGAGTGGGAAAAGAAGGGCCCCAATCCCAACTAAATGAACATTGCTCCTGGAAAACAGAATGATTATGTTACAAATGCCTGTTTTTCACATAGACATTGATGCCATGGCAGAAATAAAAGACATTTGCTACCTGGGAATAAAATATTGACATGCATTGAAAAAATTTTTCCAGTTTCCATAAATCCAGAAGACCCTACAGTATTTTTTTCTTACTTCACAACCAGAACTTTGCTGCTACTACCTGTATTATACAAAAAAATTAAATTTTGTATTAAATGTCCAGGTAGAGAGAAATTTTGTATTACCAAAAGAGCAAAACAACACTTAGCATACCACTAAAAAAACACCAACAAAACTCCAAACAGTAAAGATCAAAAAAACAATCCAGGAGATTACTCTCAATTCAGCTGTGAATTATCTTAGTTTGTAATGTCAGTATTTAATTGTATACCTAAAAGACGAACTAAGCAGAAAACTGACAGTTAGAAATGTTATAGTATTCTAGAAGAAAAGTATCAAATTAAAAACCATATATGAAATAGTTTATCTCCTATTTTTAGTTTTAACACCACAGAGTAATACAAGGAAAGAAATGGATATGTCTGGAGTATTTACGTAGTTCAGTCATGTTCACCGTTTCTCCCCTTTTTATGGTTCTCTTATACAAAAACAAAGGGAACAAAAACATGGGAGAAGTAGCTTAGTTCTGGTACTAACATCAGAATAACTGTCAGAATTATAAAATGCTGGTCAGGCAGAGAAGTACGTACACTAATTTCCATTTAGCTGTTTTCAAACCTGGTCAGACCTCTACTTAACAAATCCCTTGACAACATCTATTCAGCTGCCCTCCAAGTTTCACACAGCCCCAGCCCCCAAAGCAAATACAATAGATCTCCTAAAGTCTTGTACAGTGACACACAGTTCTAAATTTAGAGACTAATAACTTACAGCCAAGGCATACTAATTTGGGCAAACCACATTGCACAAGCCTGGCCTATCCTTGCATTGCCAGTCAGCCTCCCTGTCTATCAAACTGCAAAAGAGCCTTCCAGGAAGAAAGCACTGCACCTATTTCAAGCAGAAAACCAGGGATAACATATTCTTAGAAAACATGTCCAATTGGAAATAATTTTCCCTTTATAAAAAATAAATAAATGAATCACTGACAGATTGGCAGGTTTCCCTAAAAATACTGCAGAGACTGCTATCAGAAAGAGTATGTCACAAGAACAATACATCTGTATCACTGGAGTACATTAGCAGTGACAGGTTTGTGTTCTGCCACAAACTCCTAATCAGATTTAGGTAAGTTTACTGCACTTAATACTGCACCTGAAATGTGTAAATAGCTCTCCATTGCTTTCAGATAGGAAACAACCAGCTTATAGCAATGTCCTAGTATGTTTGTTTAGTTTTAGATGTGACATACCTGCTGTTGTTGCCAATACCTGGAATTCAAAATGTTTCTGGAAATTTCTGAACCAGTTTCCAAGTACACTCAAAAAATTCATTTGAGGAAAAAGCACTAGGGTACTTTCTAACAAATTTAAAGGTATAGTTCAGTGAAGCATAAAATCATTCCAGGTCTCTTTTGCTCTATAAATAAGACTACACCTGAGTAAGTGCTCTATTCCTTCCAAGCCTCTCCTTGCACTGATTTCTGAGAAACACAGTGGACTCAGAAGAACTAATAAACTTTCTAAAATGTAGAGAAAATAAAGGTAGCAGCAAGCAGAAATAAAGACAGCATCTTAATCCTAAAGGATCTTTCCAGGACAACACAGAGTCCATGTTAACATTATTAAATTTTAAAGGAAATTATATCCAGGCTTAAATACCAGATTTACAGAATCCTAGTCATTTTTTGAGGAGACTCTAGAAGGATTTCATTAGAAAGTTTGAAAATAATTATCAAGAAAGGCATTCAAGAGGAGACAAATATGCAAAAATTCCCAGAAAGAGAAATTAGAAAATAAGATCATCTAGACATTGCCTCTATCTGCTGCAAAGCTATCAGAAATACATGAGATGCTACTCAAATGATAGTTTGCCTTGAGTCAAGTTTTAACAGCAAAAAAGCCATATCTTAAATCAAAGTTTCTGAGTTTCATTAATTTATATTACACTGTTGTTTTCATTGAATATGCACATAGAAGTCACACTTCACACACCAATAAGATGAGAACAGGTCCCCAGTTAGATAACACTTCTTGGGACATGCCAGAGCTGCCCAGTATAAATAGCACAGCACATGAGCAACAGCAAACACTCACAAAGCTGCTTGGATGAGATTTTTACAGCCTTGGCTATAACACACTGCTATTTGAAACAGTGAACTCCATTGTCAGCATACACTGCTAAACCCACCCAGTGGATCAGAATGGAATGATTGCACATTTCCCAGTGCTACCTTGCCCTCTTAGCAGCAAGTCTCCTTGCTGACTCTTTGATGAAAACAGCCTTTTAACCATTCTTATCACTTAGATATGAAGCCTGGCCTTCTCATGCCTCCTGTATTGTCAACATACAAGACTACAGGTTTCTGGGGGGGATGGGAGAAGGAAGCTGCAATGAAAAATATGCCCTACTTATAAAACAACATTGCAGGTTTCAGAATACAACTGTAAGGACAGCTTGTGGTGCATTCCTCTTTCCCAGCCTGAAGCCAGAGACAGACAATTCTGCCCCTACCTTTCTGATGAAATTAACGTGGCACTCTCCTTTCTGCACAGGTGGAGGGCACGCCGGGGGGATGCTGTGTGCTTTGTGACATCTGCTCTGCTCCGCTGCGTATGAAATGGCTGACAAGAACCGGACTTCAACGAAATTGACCTCCTGGATCACACTGGTAATATCAAAGCTCTAGGACAAAAGACAGAACAAAACCATTACAGTGCTGACATTTATCTATGAGATTTATAATCACTATTACACGGGGATTTTAATACCATACATATATTATTCAAAAGCTTTTGAAATACAGTCTCAGCATGCTCTGGTTTTGAAGGAAAAGAAAAGCTACTTTGTAAACTGAAAAAAAGAAAATACACAGGAGTGTTCTAGAAAGAACATCTTTGTTTCTGGGCAAACCACTTTGCTCACACCAAGCTCTCATTGCAGGCTGCAGCACTTTGCTTGCATGGAGAAGTACTTGAAGGACAAGAACAGCAAGAGAATTTTTACCCTCATTCCTCATCCAAAACCCATCTGCATCTTTGGGAAGACACCTTATTCCAACTCAGAGAGCTACTCCATCCAGGAGTGCTCCCAGCTCATCTACCACAAGGCACTGAGCTGCCTTGT
Source organism: Motacilla alba alba (assembly GCF_015832195.1). Lineage (NCBI taxonomy): Eukaryota > Metazoa > Chordata > Aves > Passeriformes > Motacillidae > Motacilla > Motacilla alba. Next base: position 48,312,405 of record NC_052019.1, on the reverse strand, counting down.
CCATGAATGCTGCAAAGCTGTAGTTCATTCCCCAAAATGAAATGAATTGCATTCTAATCCCCCAAATGTTGCACACACATTCTATACCAGCACCAAATGAAGCATTTGGGGGCTTCCTCACCAGGTCACAAAATCCCCTTCAGTGTGGCTGGAGAACAGGAGAAATGTTCCATTTCAGAATTATCCTGTGCTATCCAGACAATATGGTTCCAATGGCTAATATCCATTTATTCCTCAGAGTGCACATTTGTGAAAAGCCAAGTCTTGGCCATTTTTCTTTAATTTGGGAGCAGCCCAGCTAGAATCACTTATTTCTGTAGCATACAGCAGGATATTAGAAAGCAAATAGTATTCCCCAATCCAGAGCCTTCAGAGAGTCCTTCCTGCAGATGTTGTTGCCATGTGGAACAGGTGAACAAGGCACCAGCCTGGGTCACAGTAACCCCAGTCTCAATTTAATGCAGTACATGCTGGTTTTACAGTGAAGGCCATTTCATGAATTGTTACAATCTTATAAAAAATGAAGTTGCAGAAATATGGACAAAATAATACCACTTCCTAACTTTCAGAGCCTGCTACTGACAAGGCTTTAGATACTCTCCAAACTAAGTAATTACAATTTCATAAAAACTCTATGAAATTTTTGATTTCACTGATGGTAAAAGTAAGTCAAAGAGAAACTAAGTGGCTTGTCCTAGGTCACACAGACCCAGGTGGCATAATGTCTTATGTCTCAGTCCAGTGCTTCTGCAATAAAACCTGCCAGAACGGTAAATGCTGAGATATGGAGACACCAGATTTCATTTGTAATTCAGTTATTCCACCATCAATCTTCCTTTAACTCCTCAGATTTTTTGATTCTTTTAAGATAAAAGCAAGAATTGTTCCTTATGTTAATACCAGAATAATTTTGTATTTTAAAGCAAAAAAATTAGTTGGAATGTTTTTGCCACTCTCAAGATCATTCCATAATGAATACTCTCATGCTGACATAAGCGAAGCTCAAAAATGCAAGACAGTGTTATCCAAAGTACCATATTAAAAATAAACCACCCTCTCTAAAAACCAAAAGCATGAAAACACACACAGGCTTTACAGCACATGCATTTTCATTGCAGTATGGACATGTAAACCATTCTAATACCAATTAGTAAGCAGATTTACAGCTAATAAAACAGAATTAAGCTTACGTTTTCTTGGAGCTGGGACAGATCCCAAGAAGAAAGACATATTATTAGCTGAACTGATCCTCTTGCATTGGTCCTCTCATTTAGGACAAGGCACATTCACCTCTAGATATGACCCTGTTGCTAGTGAAAAGGTAAGTACACCTCCCTTCCTAACATTTATCTGATTATACATGCAGTCCTCAAGTCAACACTTTCTGCATCCAAGCACCTACTTTTAAGGGTACTTGAATGCACTGGAAGTGCTCAGAACAAAAGGGCTTTGAAGAAAGCACAGAAGCACCTTCAGAAACAAACACATTACTTACATATCTATTGAACATGTTGTCCGTTCTCCCGAGAGTGACATTGTTGAGCAGGATCTGTGCTACTGTATCTACTCCCTCAAAAACCAAATTCACCTTCTGCCACTTTCTACAAAAGAAAACATACACGTGAAAAACTGTCAGAATACCTAGAGTCAAAAACACACAGGACACAGACAATGTAAAAATGTGCATCACTATTATACCAGCTGTTGCTTCAGCTACTTTTGACTCAGTGTAGCTACACTCTAACTTTAAATAGTCAAATTAAAATAACAGCAGAAGTAGCTCAAGTCAGCATGTTCAAGAACACATCAGGTTCCCACCAAATATTAGATGGGATAGCTTTCAATTAGCCTAAGTACTGTCTTTTTTCAGCTGACAATTCATAAGTAATTTTTAACAATCAATTTAAAAAAAAGAAAAAAGCAACAATTGAAGTGTTCTGCAGCAACAGCTTTGCAGCTGCACATGATTGCATAGTTTATTTTATCAGATACAAAAGTATTAAGCAGATTTTGAGTGGATGGATTAACTTGCAATTCTGCATGAAAGATGGCCCAGAACTATTTTAGACATATCTTTACTGCATACCTGAAGTCAAAAGGAGTTTTGAATGTCCTGCTGTAAGTCCAGTTATCTAGCGAGATCCATCTGTACATCACATCATTAAATCTGTAGTATGGATCCTAGTAACAGACCAACAAAAAGAAAATTACATTATTTATTTAGTTAAAGTGTTACTACATTAAAAACATCACAATATCCATTAGCTGAACTTGTTATTTCAGTCAGTCTGCAAATGCAAAATCCACCTTAGTTAGTTCTGATACTCCTTTTCACCCTTAAACTTTTAAGTGAAAGCAAAGCTTTAGTAATATTTGACTTTATTTATATAGCTCAAAACCCTGTCCGCTATAATCACTCAAACTAGAAGCAGTAGGATTTGTTTTTACAGAAGAAATTACTGGTCTGGAAATTAACCAATAAATCCAGAGAGCTTGTGACCTAATGAGAGGAACAGAAACATGATCACCCTCATAATTATGGAGAAAGTAAGACTAATAGGATTTTAAGAGGCAGAGAAACAGCATTTTAGGCCTCTAGGGACAGCAGTGAACAAATCTCTAGTTTAAAGTTATCGCAAATAATCCAGTTGTTCCTTGTCAGCTAGACTTGCTGTGGTAAGGATAAATTAAATTGCTGTATGTGGAGGGATGGAGAAAGAGAAGAAAGAGAAGCAACACCATTCTGGTTTTGGTAAAAAACTAAATTACTACTTTTAAGAATAGTATTGCATTTACACCAAATGTGTCCTGTTCCCTTTAACCACACTACCTAGCAAGAACAGAAAGTAGTTGGTCTAAGCTACGTGCTCAGCCTTTCTGGCTTCATGCTGTATTTATTACCTTACAGTGGGTCACCATGTCCCTCACCCAGCTTAAAGGACCGGACACCCCAGGGCCTCACACCTCACATAAAGGCAGCAGAAAGGCCCCATCACATGTCAGAGAGCAGACAGCCAGTGTCCCATCCCATGTCAGAGAGCAGACAGGCAGTGTCCATGCCGTGTCAGAGATCAGACAGGCAGTGTCCCATCCCGTGTCAGAGAGCAGACAGGCAGTGTCCCATCCCGTGTCAGAGAGCAGACAAGGCAGTGTCCCATCCCGTGTCAGAGAGCAGACAGGCAGTGTCCCATCCCGTGTCAGAGTGGCAGTACCCGGGTCCCAGCCTGACAGCCCAGTTGCAGCCCCTGCAGCAGCTGCAGGGCTGAGCTGCTGCCCCAAACAAAGGCCAATCTCTTCCAGCCTCCATGACTCAACCCGGCCCAGAGAGAGGGGAGCTGCGTTCGGGTTTGCTTTGACAGGAGTGTTCTAACAGTACCAACTTAACTACCCACCCTGAATATCCTCAGTCACTCTGAAGAAAATCTGCCCAGCTTTTTTCTTCTTTCCTACTTGCTGGAACTTTTCTCCCCATTTCAGGCGTCAGTATGCATAGTTACATTTGGAATTTGAAGTCTTCTGAAAAAAAGGGTCTTATACCTCATATTTGTTTTATAACTAACAGGGTCAGGCTCCGTAATAAACACATAAATCTATTTACACAGCAGAACTAAATCATAACATCTAAGTGACTCTCCTCAGCAGCACAGACCCTTCAGGAGTCCTACAGCAGTACAAACATTATTCCCTGGGCTCATACAGAGGGAAAGGTGTCACCCTGCTTCTACATGCTATGCTCTATCAAATTTCTTACTACAAGGGAAGAGTCAGAAATGAAAAGCCTTGTCCCTGAGTAAAACTGTGACTTCTGTATTGATAATACAGTGCATTCTCTAAAAGTTAAGTCATCATGAGCTTACAGGACTACCACTGAATTTTAATACATTCATTCCATTACTTTTGGTGAATATATCTCAGACTTTTATTGAGATGGAAAAGTTAAAGCAAATAAATGCATACTAATATGCAAAATTTAGGCTCATAAAAGAAAATTCACTGAGATCATTGTACTGAGATAATGAGAGGCAAGCATAGAATGTCAGAGACCATGAAACCCCACAATATGCACGTTTTTTAACAACAGTCTTGCTTTAACACTATATACCATCTTATATATATTTACATATGCATACATATTCGTATTTAACATTACATACTATTTTATTTCACATTATGCTTTGAAAAATGTGCATGTTAAATTTCAGTCTTTGCCACTTGTATGTGTGAAATATTTAACAAGAGGTGTGAGAGGAAAGTTCCAAATGCAGTACAGCAGACTGTAAAGCCATTTGGTTAATGGTCAAACAATCAACATCAGTGTCTCAGCAAAGATGCACAAAAGAAACCTGCACCATTTCTCCCACAAAAGCACAGATAGCAAGATGTTAATGAACAAGGTCCTGACTTCTGCAAAACACAAAACTGGTTGTCTAGCAGCAGAAACGCAGGAATATTTTATCAGAGGCAGAAATCATTGCCAAATGGGCTCTTACAGGAGCTTACAAAGTGACACGTTTAAATCTCAGAATACATTGAAGATCCTTTTTCCTGAAAGAGCTTTCTTCTTTACTAGTCTAAAGCCTTCAAACTTCAAGAAATGCACTGACTGCTAAAATAGATGTCATAGAAAGTGCAAATTAGCCCTTCTGACTCACAGGCATCCACCCTTTTAGATGGAAAGCTCACAGTTCCGTGTACCTTCATGTAAAACTTAACAGTTTACTGATACGATTGCTACCTAACCAGTAAGACAGCTCATACATCACATAAAAGCTGTTAAATGCTAATAGCTGGCCGGCCATTTTAACCATGAGAAATGTTGAGTGTTGTAAAATCAGGGGTGGCAATTTTCAAGCAATGCTTTTAAGACAATTCTCAAGGTTTAGGAGAAACGCATGATCACAACAAAGTCCTCTAAGAAAGCAGAATTACTTTGCCAATACACTTGTGAAGTTATTGACTTTTCCATTATTAAATACAACTGTTCTGAGTGCTGGAAGATGTAACCACGTAAGTCAAATTGTTTGGATTTCTCTGAAACATAATTTCATCCCACGTTAAATCATTTCACATCAAAATGAAAGGCTTAGTTCAGAAAAGTGCATTAAAAAAAAAAAAAGGACAAATTTAAACCACTTAAAGGCACAGGGAGAAATTGAAAGATGGTAGGAAATAGGCTGCACATCTATTAAATACATTTCACATTCAATAGCTCAACGACTCAGTGTGTTCCTGGAAGCAATTCATAGAGGGGTGGAGTCAACTATAGCTATTTTTAGATCCCACCAACCATAACAGCCTAGCATTTTCCTGCTCCCTGCAATTTGGGGGAAAAATCTGAAGTATTCAAGCTGCCTGCCTGTTTGTTCCCTGCTCTCAGGCTCAACGCTGTAAGCAAGCAGCAAATCACCTCCTAAGAGGAGGTTAAAAGCCCTGCTACAGATCATCAAAAGGAAGCAATTTCCAGGTCGGCTAACAGGACATCAGCAGGACTTCAAAAGCACTGGCAGCACGACAATGAAGGACCTGCCAGCGCCCAGATGGAAGCTTCTCCTTGCAATTTTAAGGGGATATTGAAAAGCCACGGTGAGATAAGCTAAGAGCTTCTCCTGTTAAGCAGGAAATGGATGAGATAGGAACACACGAGAAGGGAGGCTCCAAGCCCAAGTGAGCGAGCGACCCTAACCCTAACCCTAACCCTAACCCTGGCCCAATAAAAAGGACACCTTTTGGTCACCCAGGATCCAGGAGTTCCGAGGGGCACGGCACAAACACCTGAATGACACCAGACAGAGTCAGCTGTACCCAGGTGGAAGATCTGCATGAAATAAAATGAAATCAAGAAAGAGAACAAAAAGCAGATTCCTTTGCCTTACCCTGCTTTTGTTATGGTCTAATCTGAAGTCACCTTACATGCTCTTCTCTCATAAGTTAACTCTGATGGTGTAACAGATCACCAGAATAAAATCTGCAAATGATGCTTCATGATTTACAGTTTAAAGATTCCGCCCTGGGCAACTTCAGATGAAAGCTAAGTAGTTAATACATACTTATCTATACCCATGTGCTCCTTGACATCACAAGTGACAGCAGACAGGACATTTATATAATTTTCACAGCTTGAATTCAGGCTGAACTAACAGCAGAGATGAATGGATCATATACATCCTCGAGCGTGAGTTTTGGAAGTTCCTCCTAAAGTAACTAAATTTCAGTAGCTGCTCTCAGAAAGCAGTAAACTGAATGTCACTGTCAATGCTCAGGATGTGTCACAGCAGAATACTAAGCCAAATATGACTAAAAGTTAACATACTAATACCCACTGCTTAATACTACTTGAATACTTGGATGTATTTAACAGACCACTATAAATCTTACCTCTTTTAACATCACAAGCTTTTGAAAGAAAAAATAGAGTGTCCATTAATATTTATGCTAAGTTTTACTAAGGGTTTTGAATGTTTGCACATGTGTTCTCATAGTTCAGCAGAGCACCTGTATTTCAGTGGAAAATAATATAATAATCAACTATTCCAAGAATGAATGCCACACAACCTGAACAGAACCATAGGATACCAAATGGAATTATTACCTGGCTTGCTCCAAAAAAATCTAAGTTGTGAGGAAGTGTCAGAAAACAAACAACAGCATATTTTATACAAATGGAGAACAAGCTGCAGAAAACCAAACCACTTTCCAGAAATGCAGAGCTATCACAAATCAGTACAAACTTCTCTCTCTCCTAATACATTTTGATATCCAAGTACGACCAAGAGCACTGTTAGCTTCTCTGCCAAGTGCACGCCCTTGTCTAACAGGCCAGAACATGCTGTGTTACCCAGCCCCTATATCAGCATCACACTTGCAGACCTCTCATAATCCTCCACATAAGTCTAAGTGACAACTAATAAGACAAAACAGCCTTATGTGTAAATGCAAATGGCTGTCATATGAGAGAATCCAGCTACAACAGCCATATTTCTCAGAACTGGAAATTTACAGGAGTCACCTGCCAGCAAGAAATGGCATCATGCAGAACCTGGATAGAATGTGGTAGAGGATGCCTATTTCCAGCACACAGACTTAATAAGCAAGTTGGGTACATATGGCGTACCAGAACAGTGCCTGAAAGAAAATACTACGCTGACAGTGGTCAAAACCAAAACTTTCAGTCAAAATAGTTTCGGCAAGTCTTTTTCCAGTGCTGTAGGGTTAGTAAAAGATTCACTGGAAGTTTGTAAAATGTCTGTATTCAAAGCAAAGCTTTGCTCTACCTTTATGCAAGTGACTATTACCCTTCTCTATGTGCATTTCTCATGGTTTTTTTTTTAATTTTACATGTAAATAGTAGTAAGAGCTATAGTGTCTTAATGAAATGCTATTAAAACAATCAAGCCAAACACATACTCTGATGCAATCTCCTGGCCCTAGAGCTTTTATCATAGTTAATCCAGCATTTGAACTACATTGATTGAATGTGAAAGAAAATAATACTTTGGTAGGAAACTCAAGAGTCTTCCCCAGGAGCATTTTTTGAGACACATCCATTTGGTGCATTCAAAAAGACATGTTCCTCCAATGTATATTTTATGAGCCAGAATAAAGATATCTCTAGAACAAATGCTAAGAGGATCCAGAGAGATGAGTAATGAACCCTCAGCATCAGAGAGATGTTTTTTCAATTCAAGTGTATGGCTTGCACAGCAGATTAAAGTAAGGCTAAAGACACGCAATCAGCTAGAGCATCCCTGTGCAAAAACAGTTTGTGTGTCGACCTAAATTTGAAATGAACCACACAATGATAAAGAAATTGCTTGCAGCCTAGTCTTGCAATCTAAGCCATGTTCTGAAGGCTTAATATTCATCAGCTTGCCCCTGCTGCCCTTCTTCCCCTTGTTGCAAGATGCCCACTAAGCTACATTGCTGGAATAGGCCCTTCCAAATTCTGCTTTAAATTTCTGTTCCGGGTGCTAACCCATTGAAAATCTCATGGATACAAAAGCAAAGGATGCAGTGAGATTTGCCACTTGCAAATCACACAGAAAAACAGCATGTAGATTTCACCAGGTTGCAGAACATAGGGGTCCTGCTACCCAGAATGATTTTGTTCCCACTAGCTTTGTTCTCCTATTTCCTGGTACAGCTTTCAGATCAATCTCCACTTTCGATTACAAGCTGGGTTACTGATCTAGTGACATCTTCTGTAAGACGAACAAAGATCCTGTATTCCATTGCAAAGACCAAAAGGAGCAAATTAAAAAAATACCTAAGACCAAAACTTGAATTTAGGCGTCTATAATAAATCTCCTATTTCTATACTTGACACAACACCAAAAAGGGCTGATTTCCAGAGATAATGAACTCTGAAAAAGTGGAGCAAACAGTGCTCTATGCCTCTACAATTAGGGCAGTGTGCATGCTTTTGTTTGAATAGGAATACAGGAACATGATGTTAGGCAGCTGCACTTGAAAACCTTTGGTCACATTCACCGCAGTGAAGAAACCTCAGGACAAACAGCTGAGCCTCCCTCTGGAGCACAAAGCCTCACACTGCAATAACGAATGATGTCACTGACTCCCTCCAAGAGTCAAACAACCCAGGCTTGCTGCTTTGCAGAATGCAAAGCATTTAACACCACCTGCAACAGATTTCAAATCTGCTAAGGTTGCTCTGCTGTTTTGGTATGGTCTGCATCCTATCTTTTGAACAAAAATGCAATTTTAAAACAATTTAGTTATCCTGGTGCAAATTTTGTGTGAATGCTTCTTTCTGTAAACCGAGCTTTGCTAAACTGAGTAAGAATGTGTTTATGCTGACTTGAGTTACCTGTACACACCTATACATAGAAACAGGTACCTCATTCTGAGCTCTGGTCTAGCCAGACACCAGCTGAGTCCAGTCCAGAGATCAAGCAACCACACTAGTGTACGATTTTGGTTAACTCAGCACTCGAACAGCAACATCACCAACTTGGCAACAGCTTCCAGTCCACCAGCTGTACTAGCACGTGTTTGGAGCAAGCTCTTACTTGCATTCAAGTAAACATGTTCTAACTGACCACAACCAAACATCATCGATTTAATTAGCCCAAGCACCCACTGCTACCCAGCTGGCTGACTAAGCTCTCTTGCCTCTGTGCAGGCTTGGGATTCTGCCCAAGCACATGAGAGTTCATGATCCTCATTTCCAAATATACTGCTAAATTACAAGTCAGTTTGCAGCAATGCATTTAAATTAGCAATCACATCTTCTCACTTCGTAAGTGTACTTAGTGCGAGTAGTTAAATGTGAGTCTTCCATTACATCACTGTCTTGTGTGCCTGAGTCAGTGCATTGGTCACAGTTTCTCTTGATGGTTATTCACACTTCTTGCAGCAACGCCTCCCAGCACAACCAAACATCCCAGATGTTCAGTTCACCTCGTGCACTTTTGCATCAGAGAAACTAGCACAGTTCCCTTCACCGATTCTCCACGTAAAGTCTCCCTGCCCCCTGCACATTTGACAACTACAGAAGAGCCCTTCTGAAACCTTAATTCTCAATGTACAAGATGTCACATAACTTAGCACACAGATGTTAAAACAACAGATTATCATAGCTCTGCCCATCCCTTCATAGCACAGTTCTTTTTCTAATGTTCATGATCTGTATCTGGCAGTGACACTCCTTGGAATCTATTATTAGTGCTGGGATTCCCAACCTGTGCCAACACAGAAAATGCTAAAATTATCCTGCCCAAATGGTATCACTTTCTCCTTTTACTTCTCTAACTTTAATCAGAGTATAATACGCTGAAGGATAAAACCCAATAAATAAAAAATACACAATGCATACATCCAGAATGTGTTTTTTAAATAAATGATGCACAAGAACTGCACCATTAGGCCCACAATGAAGGACGGGTAATATGATATACTCACACTATACAACAGTATATTTTCCAGCACAGAAGTGTATTTATCACCTTTATAGATGACTTTGTTAACTTCACTGTTTTATATCTTTGTTCCAGGTACACATTTCATTTTCCTTGTTTCCTTTGAAAAAGGCGTCTTATTTAAACAATGGTCCAGTTAGTGCCACGTTTCTTGTCAGGTCTGAGTCACAGGCACCTTATGCTAGTATCAGATTACTTTTCTACCCATATGCAACTGCAGTTTTGAAAATTTTTCCAAGAAAGTGGTTGCTGTGTTTCTATAAACTTAAACATCTAATAGAGACAAGTGTAAACAGAAGCATAAAAGCGTCTTCAAAGTGTTAAGACAGCAGTCAGTCCTTTAAATTTCACTTCTTCTGTTTCAGACTATACTTTCCTTATGCAGAATGGGTATATATTGACCTCCACCATTCTGACAGTCCCTGCAAGCTTTAAAAGAGCTTTTTAATGGTCTGAAGTCTCTAGATTTATTACATCAACGAGCCAGATTTTAAGAGTGTGGGTTTAACTTTCCATTCTTCTGAGGAACCACTATAGGTACGCATGACTTATACGCTGTGAGGGTATTGCAGGTATCTGGTGTCAGCACCTTGGCTGCGTGTCAAAACCACAATCGCACATACTGCAAAGCTTCCATTTGTATCCTCGGCCTTATGTGGGTCTGAGGACACTGCAGCCACCAAACGAAGCCCGGCCGCTGCCCCGGCGATGCCAACCAAGCCTGCAGCGGCCGGGCAGCTGCCGGGACGGGGCTGTGTTTTGGAGGGCTGCGTTCTCCCCTCCGGGCTGCCCACGGCGGGAAGGGCTGCTCCAGGGCCCGGCTCTCGGCGTACCGTACCTGGATGAGGCCCTGGCAGAGCAGCGCGGTGTGAACGCAGCCCGGCACCTCCGCTCGGAGCGACACCGAGCCGTTCCCGCTGCGGAGCCGCCAGCTCCCCCGCAGGCTGCGCACCTCCGGGCCGCCCGCGGCCACCGCCAGCGGCACCAGCAGCATCGGCAGCAGCGCGGCGGGACCCATGACGACAGGCGCCGAGAGCAGCGAGCTGGGGCGGGGCTTCCAAGGAAGGAAAGGAGGGAAGCGGAGGGAGGAGGCCGGCGCTGCTGAGGGCGGCGCAGCGCGGCTGCGCGCGGGGCCTGCGGCGGCCGGGGCTGAGCGCGGCCGCGGAAGGCCGGGGACAACGGCCGGGCCGCGCTCCGCCCCGGCTGCAGCGGCTCCGAGCGCACAGCCCTGGCCCGGGAGGGTTGGCTTTCTTTTTTCATCCAAGAGGCACGGTGGAACGGTGATAAGAGGAGCTCTAATACGGTTACGAATCTTTCAGATGCAGCAAATGCGCTCGGAGCTCTAGAAAACGGCAGGGAGGCGGGAAGGGATGAGAAAGAGCTGCGACAACACCGCAGTGGGTTCTCTCAGTACTGGCTCCCTCGAGTCGTGAGGCTTTTATATGGCCTCAGACTTCCACATCCTTTTTTTCCATAAAAATACAGAGGCATATAAAACTGTAACAAACGTCATGGACATCTCAAAGTACTGTGGTTTCCTCATAAAGCAGGGCTGTGTATTTTGTGTATAAAAATACAGTCAATTCCTCTGCAAAAGGACAGAAGCATCAGCTCCTAAGAAAGAACATACAAGAAGTATGTTTTTCAGATCACACTGTAGCTTTCCAGTGTGCCCTCGCTAGGTTAAGTCCCGTCATTCACAGCCCAAAAGCAGGAATTAAAGCAACAAGTTTTTAAATAGCTCCATGGAAGGCCTTAGCTACTCTCCAGGTGTAACACCCATGATACTTCATGCTCTGTTCCCACTGCACCAGGGGATGCAGGGGCTTCTAGCTCACCTCCATGAACTGGGAATGTTTCACACCAGGTCCCCCAGACTGACAAGAACAGGAACACCAGAGTTTTGTTTTAGCTCCTGGCTTTCATACACCTATTTCAGCATACTGTAGGAATCCTCCCTAAAATTTGTCTTTAAAGCATGACTGAACATGGTCAACATGCCTATATATTTTTGATGCAAATCTTTTCGAGCTGACAACCCTTTGTTTCAATGCAATATAAAAATGTCAGTCCTTCCATTCACCTTCAATAAAAAGTACACAATCCAGCCACAGGTAATTTTTTTCACCTGTGAAAGCACAAGGGGGGGGTGCAGTTCTGAGAAATACTGACTCAAAAAGAAAAACAGTAGCTGATCCTTTTTTCTCTTAAAAAATTTCTGCCACCAGCTTCAAAAAGGGATCGCTGGGACCCATACTTTTGAGCAGCAGAAGGCCACGCAGAAACTTAGCTGTTAGAACAGTTACCGTGTGTGTAATTTTAAGACAGAGTAAGCCACATTCAATATACTAACTGAAATGCTGGTCCTATTTCAGTTCAACTCCCAGCTGTCTTTTAGTGAGATTGCCACAAAAGACTATCATCCTAGATTGAGTTACCCCAACTGGCTTTGCATGGTGTAGAATTCAGTAAAAATTAGCATCTTCTCACCTTTAAGAGTCCAGACTAAAAAATAATTATACATTAATAGTATGAAGCCTTACTCTGTTTCTGTCCTCATCTGTCAATGAATAATGTTTTCAGGGCAATCAAACATTTCAGTGTTCTTTCCTGAAATTCACTGATACAACACTGAAACCATTTAAACCTTATAGTGCTGCTTGAGAGATCTTACGGGATATTATTTCTCAAGAAGCAGATTTACAGCTGTCAAAAAATAAACTGCCTTTTTTTTTTAAGTAAATCTTTTCCAGCAAGTCACATGATAGGTTCCCAGTAAGAAGGAAACTGCATTTCAAGATGTTTACTGTACTTCCGTGCTTTGCCTTTTATTCTTTCTGCTTAAGACTGACTGGAGCAACACACACACACAACAAAAAACCTCAACCTAAAAACAATGCTGTAATTAAGTATTCTGAGAACATGCTGTTTCCTTGTTCAAGGTTTATAATTAAGTTAAATCATGTCTCGTTTTCATGTCCCAGTTTTAGGTGTATTTTTTTGTTTGTTTGAGAGTATTTTTAAACAAATTACATTTTTGCTGTTTCAAGATATGAATTTTAAAGGCTGTGTTTTAATATTTTTAAATTTTAAAACACAAAACAAGATAAACCAAGTACTTTCTTTTACTGTGTACTATATTAACCCTCTTTCTGAAATACCACAAATTTCTTATTTTACGATACTGCAAGCAGATATTCTTTATCAACTAAGACAAAAAACTGAAGGCAAAACTATGCCTTTAGCTCTATTAGAATAAATTCAGAGCAGTTCCACTGTAGCTGCCCAAATTCTGCCATGCTAATCCAGTAGTCCTTTGTTTCCAAATGCTATGCAATCTCTATTATTACAACGGGCTGCTGCTATTTTCTCTTTCAAATTCGTGTTCAATGAGCTCATGTAAAGGTTTTAAACAAAAAGGTTCTCACAGATTTGGATGCAGTACTTCAAGATATTACTGCCCCCACCTGTCCACCCTGTACCATTCTTCTGGTGAAGGTAAACACCTCTGAAGCCAAACAGGACTTGCGCCCACAGCAGTCCGTATCAGGGCATGCTCTCTCTTTTGTTAACTGTGTGCTGCTGCAGATACCACCACCACAGACCATTTGTCAAAGATACAAAGAACTAAAGGATCATTGGCCTTAGGGAACTTTCTACAGATGCAGCAATATCACTGTATACATGTTGTATGAGTGTAAATACCTTCAGGCAGCACAGAATATCCATAAGAAAGCCCCACAGTTCCTCAACATTAACACCAGACCTCTGTTTTCTGACTACATCTGCAGAACAGAACTACTATGCAGAACAGTTACCCTCTGCGCTGGAGTAAAGACAATATGATGCACGGAGCTCTCCAGCTATGGATTTCTAAAGGACATTATTCTGTACTTATCTTGAACTCCATCCAAAAGGATGTTAAAAATAAAATGAGGAAATAAATTAAGATTGCTTCTAGATGAGGATACTATTAATACATCACTAGAAGAGAATGTTGTAGTAAGTTATCATGAGCAAAATACAAAGTGACAATCTAAATGGTAGGCCTGGAGTTTCTTTCATAATTATGGCAAAGTCTGTAGGCCACTGCAAGGGGATTTCCTCAGCAAACAAAATTACCAACACTAACAATCACGAGTAATTAAAAATAAGTATGTAGAAGGGAAGCTACTGCTCCAGGCAAACGCTGTAATGGAAGGGGAAAAGCAAAAAAATATGTAATAATAACTTTAAAATTTCAGAAGCAGAAAGACAGGTGATGCTTTCAGTATAACCTTCAACTTCATCAGGCATGCTGGGGCAAAAGCCTGTATTTGTATCTCTAGATAACATCTTGCTTTGAGATGCACTTAAACCAAAGATTTAGGTGTCACGTCACCACCTTCCATAGAACAGGCACAAAAAAGCCAAAGGATCTTCAAAGCCAGCATGGCCAGATTTCTAAAGTCATGTTATTTAAAAGGTGGAATTTCCACAGCTTTTATTCTCTTCATTTAATAAACAATTTTGAATCAATCCTAATCTATTTATAAAATTATGTAACACTGATCATTGCCATTTACCCTTTGTTTCATAAGCAGTAAAATCAGTGCCTTGTACAGTGCTGTCCAAGCTCCCCTTCAATTCTCATTAAAACTTACTTAAAACATACAGATTCAGGCACTTGGAGAAAATAAGTGGCACAAATGCAGACATTATGAAACAGGTTGCTTAGCCTTTCTTAGAGGCTTAAAACTAGACAGTCATCTGTGACCACGGTACAATGTACAACTTGTCCCTGAATGCCTAAAACGAAATCCCACCACATGTGGCGATCTGTAGGTAGCAAACTTTCCACCATGATGGAAGTTTGAGAGGCTTCACTGAGCCCGTGTGCATGGCACTTTACCAGCTGAGAGCAGGACATACCAGATAGATCACACTACATATGAAGCGCACATCCAGCCTACTGTTTTAATTAATGTTTTCTGTTCAGTTATTAAGAGAATGTCAACAAAGGTTTGTAGCTGATAAATTGGATGAGTAAATGTAAATGGATTTGGAGTTGCTGAAACAGCTGGGAGCTTAATTTCTTTTTCTAACTTAAGTGACTCCAAACACACCACTGGGGCAGGTCAGGACCTCTGTTTCTCAAACCTTCAGTGTGGCTAATGCGCCTGGCTTCAGCCCTAGGACAAATTCTGTCCCTTTATTTCTATCAAAATGACTCTAATGCAAGCACCAGAGAATATTCAAAAAAACTTTCCTGAAGACTGTGGGTACTCAAGAGACACTTTTTTTTTCCCTTCTTGAAAGATTAATGATTATTTCATCACCTGTAAGAATTTCCAGAATTCTTAATCAACAAAGTTCTCACTGAATCAACTCAAGCCCCACTTAGACAACAGCATAAGCCAACAGCATGGCTACACAGGCAAAAATATCCACTTGTCTGAATTATTCCAGTGAAAATCCCTTGTAGGTAACAGAGCTTCATCCTCGTGCAGTCCAGGAAGCTACATGCCCTATCACTTGCTGCACTGGTACAAATGTCTCAGGAGTAACATTTACAGAAACTGACTCTTGCACATTCATGAAACAGGCCTGCTTTAATATGGCCTCTTTTTTCTTTTTTTTTTTTTTCCGAATGACTTCATACATAAACAGCACTAAAAATACTACTTTATATATACACCCATCTGTTAAAAAAAGGCATTATGTGCTTGATTCTCATGGCAACAAAAAGCAAAAGACTACTGCAGTATACAAAGAGTACTGGAAGGATCAGAGAATATCTCAAATTGGAAAGGACTCATAAGGATCATCAAAAGTCCAACTCCCTTCTCCTTGGAGGACTGAATAAAACTAAACCATATGACTAAGAGTAACATCTACATGTTTTTGAACTCTGGCAGGCTTGGTGCTGTGACCATTTCCCAGGGGAGCCTGTTCCAGTGACCAACCACTCTCTCAGTAAAGAATCTTTCCCTAATGTCCAACCTGAAGTTCCCTGACACACCTTCATTCCATTTCCTTGTGTCCTCTCACACTGTCTGACTAGATCTCTTGTTTTGGTACTAGTCTGAATTTCAACATTCTGATATTTGCACTGGAAGAAGGGAAGGCAGGCAGTAGTTTTATGGCTAGAAACATTAAAAAAGAGCCTTAGGGGTGTGAAAAGAATCTTGTCTCTTCAGCTAAGTCCTTGGTGAGAGAAGGACCCCTTCAAGGAGTGGCCATGCTAAAATACTACTCACACACATTTTGTTTACAGCAAAATTCTCAGCCCAGTGGATCCAAATAATCTGGTGCTTCAATTAGTCCCTATGCCTTTGATTGCTGCTACAAAGGTCACTGTTCCATGGAAGAACTCTTCTCACCACGAGGACTATAGATAAGCACAAAGGCAATAACAGCCCATAGAGAGGTTCTAAAAACCACAAGAGATCACTCTCTGGAATCAATCTCCTCCCAGATTGTTTCAGCAAGAGCAAAGATCTTCAGCTAGTCTGAACTAGTATAGATCTAATGAAAGGACAAAAGATGCAATATAACTTCAATTAAACCTTGTATTAAACACTCGGCATACATTTGGATGTCAACAGAGCATTTCACAGAAGTGCCACAATATTCTGAAGGTATTTCAAGTTTTAATTAGTGCATTGAAGAGTGAACAGCCACCTAAGCTTTTGGCACTTTTTACATATTAGCAAAATAAACAACATTCAGCAAACAATCATTTCCAAAGGTATGGCTTTCTGAGGAAAAAGTTTCTTCATCACAGGAAGCTATCCTGACTCCAGAATGTTATTCAGCACTTAACAGGTTCAAGATGCAAAATTATCTTGAGTACTTATTTGTCAATAAAGGTTCTACTATGTTGATTATCTCAGCATATTTTCAGTACGTGTATCAACAGTGGTCATATTGAGAAATAGAGTTTTAAAGGTCTGGAAATGCCCTGAGGAATTTCAATCACACCAAAAAGATACTTAAAACTATTTTTAAAATATATTTTAGGAAATTCAGTCTAATGAAGTACTTCAATATGCCTAGCAAGTTGACAAGTAAAAATTTTTCCACAATAATCCCTTTGGAGTCCTCCATGGTCAGACACATGAAGATTTACTTGGAGGACAGAAGGGTACAGCTAAGCTTCTCCTGCCACCTCCTACTCTCACAGTTAGCAGTGCACTGCTTAATGCTGACATAAGAAAGTTACTCATTGTTTAGTGAACATCTTGGTGGGAGATTGAACTTGGAGGTTTTTCAAGACCTCTTTTGTTGTGTTCTCTCATTGCCAAGCATGCTGATCCACTGTTTATCCTTCCAGCTTCCCGGCAATGACCCATAATCTTGTAACCACCAACTATTACTGCTACTTCCGCCTAGCAGAACTCCGAGAACAGCTTATCAGTTTGCTGCAGCTGGCTCAGAAAGTACAGCTGGCTGCCCTCTCCTCTGTCCACACCCTAAATTATTCATGATGTATGTGTCAGCATATGCTTCATGGGAACTTCTTTTTAAAACCTCACTGAGGCTTACAACATTGAGCTTTCACCCTTCACTCTGTATATCTGCACTCTAGACTCCTAATCTTAATACATACATGACCTTTGTTTTACCCGTATTCACGTAACTTAAAAACCTAAGGAAGTTTCTTAGTCTAGGAGGGCTGATTGGTCAACTATAACCTATTTCTGGATCTGGTCTCCTGCTCTGGGAACCAGAGATGTAGCTTCAGTTGAACAGCAAAGGGCAACTTCTCACCTTCCTTTCTTTCTCCCCTCTCAAACCTCATAAAGCACAGCATAATGCATGTTTAAGATATTAAGATGCCATGCCAGTCACGTTGAACAAAAAAAGGGGAAAGAAAAAGGCTGTTTCAAGTTAAATTTTGCATCCAAAAATTTTAAGGTAACTGCTCAATGCTTCTTCACAAACCTGTCTTTTCACGTTTCCACTCTGAAAATTTGGAGTGTTTTTGTACATCAGTCTTACCAGTATTGAAAAGAATATTATGTGCAAAAATGTGATTCAGGGTTACCTGCATTTTTTTTCAAAGCTTTTCTTATATCATTTATAGTTAAGCTAAAAAGAATGCTTTTTTACTTCTTTCTCAGTTTATAAAAAAATAGTTAAGGATATGAAAATTCACATCCTTTGCACCAAATGGTAATTCTGAGTGTGAAGTGCAGCACACACAAAGTAGGAGAGGACAAAAAGAGCTAAGTTAAGTAGCAACCATCTACCTACCTCCTCTCTAGTTCAATTGCTTGTGATTGTGGGATGATACCTTAAAGTGCTGCTTTCAGTGAATTTTGAACGGATTCTCAGGAAACATAAATCAAGCTGTAAACAAGAACTTAAGAGATATCTTTATGAAATACAACTCAAACTGTAAAAACAGAACAGTTAGTACAACCAAGCAATAAAACCAGGGGATCACAATTCATTTACACAAGAAAGTTCTACTTCTTAATGCTGGTTAGACTCATCACCTGCACTTGTGCTCTGGCAGCTTGTTACTGAGCTTAGACCAGGCAGACGTGATTGAGAGGTGCAGTACTTTAACTCTTCACAGACACAGAGACTGAACACCACCGGTCCCAAATACTAAACTGAATTCTTCAGCCAGCACTAATCCATTCTAGAAAAATATCACTGCCATGTTCCACTAAGTTTGTTACCTGAGAACTCCTACAGTCACTAACAGTGATCCTGTCCTCAATGTTATTCTGAGTAGACACACAAAATCTAGAACCTTATGAAGAGATCTGGACCTCTTACTCCAACAAAAGCATTCCAAACCTTTCAATATGAAAAATTAAAAAATGGTTACATTGAATAGATCCTTCAATTACTGAGGTATCTGTGAAATAATTTTCAGCATTCAATGTAAGAGCAGGATTAACACTATGGCAAGTAATCTGCAAAGCCTGTTTTAGCAAGAGTATCCTTCCCCAAAGAATTAGCAGCTTCACACTGAACAGTGATCTTTGCCAGAGCTATGACAGATCTTCACTATTTACCTTCATAAGTTTACCAGGAAGGATTATAGACTCACATTAAGTTCTCTATGTAAGGTTGTAAATTGCAGTTCCTCCTTTAGTTCTCAAGAGGATTAGAGCTGCACATTTAGTAGAAAGTTCTGTTCTAGAACATTCTCTAGAAAACTCCAATAACCCCACAAAACAAAACCAAAACAAATTGAACCACCCCACCCCCCCCCCCCCCCCGCCATGACTCATGACTGAACAGTTTCATTTTTGACTTGCATCAAAGACTCTAAGATAAGAAGTGCTGAGGCTTACCTAGCCAGAGGGGAAAAAAACAAAACAGGCTTGACTTACAAACAAGCACAGCATCTCTTCTCCTCAGCACACATGAAACTACCACACTCAGTGTCTACAAATGCTTTCTAAGAGAACATCACCTCTTAGGCAGCTCTTCAAAACACAGGTAACAATTTTTGCATTCCCTCTAATGAAACAGGAGATCACATCTGAGACTAAACTTGAGTCAGAATTCCCATCCCTGATAAAACTAAAGGCATTTTGAAATTCTGTCTCCACAACCCTGGTCTGCCAAAGGAGCTGGAGCAAAGCCAGCTGCCCAGCTCTACAGCTAGCATTCCTCCCATGAGGATAACCTTGTATCACCATCTTCTAAGCAACTGTTCTTACTTTGCAGGCTAAGTCTGTGACGGGACAATGCACAGATAATATGAAGATTATTGAAGTAGGCAAAAGACAGAATTACATTATCTGCCAAACCTAGGACTCCCAGCTACTCAGAGCTTGAGTATTTCTGCTTGAAGTTCCTGAAGGGGAACCAATCTCAGCAGAAGCCATTTAAAGAGAGGAGCCTACTCTTCCAGAGCACCGGAGCAACCCCAGAAATCAAAGATCAGTATTAAAAGCTGTTGAAAACCAATATATTCTGTTCAACTGTGTGTCCTGATAAGCTTTGTCCCATCATGAAGTAAAATCCTTCACTATTCAAAGAAGATACTGAAGTCTCACCACTACTTCTAATGGATAGGCAAAAATACCCCAAACAAACAAAAGCTATACTGGGCAAACAATGATGTTTACCAGAGAAATTTTCAAGTATTACTTTACACAGAGCTGTCCTGTCAAACTCACTGTTTCACTTCTGGCACCTATCACTGTGAAGATTATGCCTGCCACCTTGTCTAACCTACCCAAGGCACACAGATGCTTTAGAAATAGTTACAGCCCTTGCTCCTGCTGATCTGGAAGCTACTGAACTCTTCCCCCACATGTCAACTGGTTGACATTAAACCAACCACTGCAGTACAGGAAAAAGACACTGACAACTTTGAACTATCCCTGCAGAAGACTGAGTGCTAAATGCACTGCAGACCAAAGTTACTACAGAATTTACTGCTGCATTAACCAAGAATGCAGTCAGTTTACAGGCATCAGCTAAACCATCACAAATATCAATTTAGGAACTGTTCTTCACTAAACACACCTGCAAGAGCTTTTCTGTCTGCACTCTGATCTGGTTTTCCAGTTAAAGGTTATTCTGAATTGCTATTCTCTGTCAGACTAAGATGGACACTTAAAATTATAATTTATCAACGATCATATTCCAGATTATTTTGAAACCAGCTACTTTTATACTAGAATGTATGAATTGACAGCAGCCCATTTTCACTTCACAGTAATACAGGCAGCTTTTACCTCTACCTTCTGTACCTCCCCGTGACATCATGTATTTATGCAATTTTTTCCCTGTGTTCCCATGCTTTCTCTGCATTAGTCCTGCACTGTTGCCAAAACACAAGCCCCTCAGCCTTGTAAGTGAAGTATTTTAGTCACAATTCAATCTGCCTTTTAAAATACGCAATTGCCTATCATGATCTGTATCCAACTGTTCTTCAATTTATACTTGCTTTATATTTATATTCCAGGTGCTGGGGAAAAATACCATCCATTCAATGACACCAAGAACCAAAGACCAGAAAGCAGATAAATCCAATCAGTACCTTTTTTTTCACATTTGAAGGAATTGTTCTAGTAAAATAACCTTCATACCTTAAGATCCTTTATTGATCATGCATTAGCTCATTCCATTCTTTTAGTACGAATTTGTTTAATTGAACTAAAGAGGGTTTTGTCTTGGTCTCATTTTCATGTATGAAACCACAAACAAATCAGGGAAAAACAACTACCATAATGCTTTTTTGGACAGCTATAAACACAGCAAGAAATCTTCAGCTGAATTCCAACTATGCTCTGTTTTACTAGGGATATGCAGAATATCCCTGAAGACTTCTGAATCATCAGCCACATTTGATAGACCCAAGGTATCTGCTTCAGATGATAATGCCTGTTAAAACATCATTTTTTTAAAGCAATTAAGAGTTTGAAATAAAATTACTAGAGAGAAAAATTGAAAGGGGGGGACAGCAAAAAATAATACAATAAAGTTATTTAGAAAATTTCTGGCTGTATTTAAACCCTATTATCTGCTGATTACTGTGAACTTCTGCATCAAGAACTATCTAATCTAACAGGACCAGTACTGTACATCTGCATATCCATCTACTAACTGGTTGTCTTTTAATCATTTGCCAGACTTTAGTTCCATGCCTCCACAGCAACCAAAGCTTGTTGCTGTGGTCTGCTTAAAGCCAGGTTTTCCAGAAAAAGTTAGCATCTGTTATCTTCATATAAAACTATGGCACAGTGCAACTGAGAAGAATGTTTTTACTCAAGCATGCAAAAATGTGTGTATATTCATTTTGTAACAAATACAGATCCTGTGTGCATCAGAAGACAGAAAAACCAGAAAAATCCCTAGCCAATGCTACAGATCAAGTTTTTCCTGCATCCTGAAAATACTTTTTTTTGCTTAAAACCACTCAAGGTTTTTCCAAGTGAAACTTAAACTGATTGCAATCGTGTTGTTAAATTCAAACCCCAATTAAACACAGCAAACAATCTTTGAAAAATTCTTGCAGAAAGAACACTGTAGTTTCTTTCCCTGTTATATGTCTTGGCTTGACATTTTGTTCTCTATACTCGCTCTCAAATAAAAATCTTTGAAATACAGATAGATTTTGTTTAATCCAAATTTTCTGGCATGAAGCTGACCCCAGTGAAGCTATTACAGTATTTATCTTGACAAAAAAATATTTTACCACAACAGAACAGGAAAACTCGCATTTCCAAACCCTTCACTTCTTACATTAGGTTCAAATGGAAAATTTTCCACCCTCCCTATGTTTCAAAGGAACAAAGATCCACTACGTAGTTTTTAGACTACCGGTGGTTTTGGTAGGTACTCACTGAGGTAATCACCAATTAAGCTTTTTTTTTTTTTTGGTAAGTCCTGGAATTCTTCTCCACCATGTCTGTATTAGCTCCTGTCTACCAGCTCCTTCCCTTGCCCCCCCTGCTTGAAGAGGAAGTCCAAATGTAACTTTTGTACAAGCCTGCACCAGACAGAACTGAGTCTGCTTCAAGGACAAAATACCTCCCATTTCCCACTTTGGACCTCTAGAGTGCTTCTAGAACTTCTACAATCCATCCTCATTCTTTCATCAAAGTATACACCTGCTAATTACTAAAAATTACCTTGGGAACATGACAGAGGCAAAAAAGAAACAGGTACTGGTCCAAACAAGACTCCCATCTTCCATGTAATATTTTACTATTTTCTTCTTCCCTGGCCCTTCATTATGCACACCTCCTTGCGTTCTCTAACACCCGCTGCCTTACACCTCACAAAACATCTTCCCAGTTGATCGTGTAAGTGATTTCAGTGGCTGTGACTCCCAGGCAAAGTAATAAGCATCAAATTAACACAAGTATAAAAAACAATTGAGACCAGCACATTTTTAAGCTTAAAAATATAAACTTTTACCTCAGTTGTGATGCTACTGGCAGCTGTATTCCAATTTTCCAGCAAAACGGTGTAAGCTGGTTAGCAAAGCAGAAATGAACTGCAACTTCACCAACAGATTTCAGAAAGCAGTCATTCAAGCTGAAGCATGTACAGCTAAAGAGAGCCCAGGTTTCTAAATTCCAAGCCAACTGAACTTGAACATTTCAAGTCCACTATCATAGTTTAGAACCAGAACAAACCATGTCCAAACTACATGTTCAAATTTTTATAAAAATTAAGGTTTAACATTTATTTTACATCTAGCTTTCCACATCCATGTGGGGACAAGGAATCAGAATGTACATAACTATAAGCAGTGCAAAAGTGGTGCCAGTGAGAAGTCACAGATGCACAATAAAGTGATAGTACAAGACTAGAGAAAATGAAGCTATGGATGTTAAGAATGGAGACCAAAAAGATTAAACAAGGAAAAATATGAAGGAAGAAGGGAGGAGAGAGTCAGATGTTTAATAATGCCCTTGTTGCTGAAAGATAAACTAATGGCACAAGACAATGCTTCTTGTAGAACAAAAATCCAATAGCAATGAGTCTTTATTCACGTTTAGTCACCTGACATGAAGAAAGTGTCTGTTGCATTAAAATAGTCATCAATGTAAATGGCAGCATGGCTGAACAAGTCCTTTTCAATGGTAACGAACATCCCACATAGTAAAGTCACTTCAACACAGCCTCATGACAATTCCCACATCAAAACAGTACTTTATTTTATAATTTTTTTGCCTCATCATTACCCCCACATTAAGATCTCTCAGTTGTCAAGTGTACAAGGTGAAGAAAAAGGTTCTCAGTCAGCAAACACGGGTGCATCAGGAAGTATCTCCACAATACACCGCTTCAGATCTGCTGGGTCCCAAGTCCATCCTTGAACGCTGGGCTCCCAGCACCAAGTGCAGCCCCCTACTATGGCTACACGACTATGTTAGCTTATTAATTCTGCATCCACCAGGCCGAGCAATGTGCCAACCTGCAACAGACTGAGCATTAGAACTGAAAATGGCAGAAGAGTCACTCTATTGAACTTTACATCATTATTTGATGTTAAACAACGAGGCAAATGCCAACAGTATATACAAAAACCAGCTTTGCTTTTACAAAAGATTTTGTTTCCCATATTGATTAATCCAGGCAGCTAACTCATTGGTTTATGCAACTTTATTGAAGAAAATAAATCAATTACTAGTAGAGCTATTAGTTGATCACTCATCCATTGACAACTTGCATCATTTATTCAGTGCTATATTAAACAGTGTTTTGGAAGACAGATTAACTAATAGCTCCAAGCCTCCTAACAAAATTTAAATGAATTACAAAAATGTTCTTAAACCCTATTCTGGAATACAAGGGATGTTTGACTTCCAATTTCCATTCTCTGTAAAACAAGAACTGGTCATTCCTTTATTGACATGCATAAGATACATCACATTTTCTGTTCTGCTGATGCTATAGATTCAGTACCAATTCTCCAGACACATCAGTTATGAGCAAAAGTATATAATAAAACCTCAGTTCTCTAACACTGGAAGGTTTGGAACAAGATGGATGTTGCTACAGCAATATTACTTCTTTGATGGGAGAAAACTGAACATCCATCTCCCCTCCCCCCTTCAGGTGGTATCTTCAGTATCTGTTAGAGCAGTGAGGAATGTTTGTTTTTATCTCATAACCAAGTTAGAATGAAGACATTGGCCACATAATACACATGCTCCATTAAAAAAAATTCTGAATCTTGGGCAATTGTTCTTGTGTAACTACTTTACAGATTCTAAAAGCAGTTATTGTCCAAAGCTGGAAGAACTAAAGTCTTCTCAGATGAGCATGTGCATGAATGGAAGGAGGTAAACAAAAAAATAAAAAAGATGAGGTCTGATAGGGGAGCAGCCGGATAAGAAAATCAAAAAAGGAACAGTAATTTAAAGTTTATTCCAGCTATAATGCAGGTTATTCTGACTTTAAGGTAGCATCACATGGCATACTTCTGAGTCCATTCCCGAGATATTCTGTTGTACCTGCAAACAAAACCAGGAACTTAATTAACATCAGCATGAAAATGACAATTTCCTACACAGTTTATGACTAAATATGATTTTATTCCCATCTCTCTATTCTCTTTACACTGTTGAGAAGTCTCTTTCTGTACCAAGACATACTTGAACTCAAAAAATGGAACAATTCCTTCCCTATACCAATTAGGATAGACATTCTCTAGTTTTTAGGAAAAGCCTTTAAGTCAAGACAAGCAAATCTGCTACAAGTCCGTTATGAAAAAAATTACTGAAAGAGAAGAAACACCGAGTTTCTGGGATGGAATAAACAAGGCGAGTATTTAATTTGAATATTGTTCTTAGGTTAAGATTACAGTATATATCCCATGCCATAAATAACGAGTATTTGGTTAATAATGTCACTGGATATAAAATGTCAAATTTCCAATTTTAAAGAAAAACAACACTAAGCATTTAATTGCACTGAATATTCTTTTCACGCAAATATACTGATCAAAATTTTAAGACTATTTAAAGTACACTACCTCCACAGGAACTGAGCTGACAATTAGTTAACACTTAACTCCATGCTTGTCAGTAAGAAGTTAATACTTAACTATACAAGCAGAATATCATTCCCATACATTTCCAAGTTTATATATGGAAGACAGACACTGCTGATTAAAGATAATTGAAATCTGGATTGTCTGAATTCACTCATGTCTATATATGAGGTCTCACTACAGGGCGTCACTTGAACCAAATTCTGACAAAATATGGGTAAAATACTTACCAGAACAAATTGACAACATGGCTCAGAACTCAGTAATTACTCCATACTAACTTTTTTTTTTTTGACCATGCAAGAGTAGTATCTGTGAGAAATAGTGACTAGCCAATACATTACACACTAACCACAGATCAAGCTGTTAAAATTTCCACGTTCAGTAACTGGTGCATCCATTATCTGTTAGTTAATCCAGTGCCTTAGAGCATGCAGCACTCAAGTGCTGACAGATTTCCATTTTGTTAAATGCACCATAATTTGCAAATATTCTTACCCTACAGCATAGCGTATTTCTCTGTCCACTCTCTTGCTAACCTATTGTACCTAATTGGACAAATATATTTAGCATTAATATATACAAAACTCCCAAAATCTCCTTAATATAATTCTATCTGTGCAAAATGTTAAAGGAAAGGATACCTAAGGAAAATAAAGTTGTTGCAACACAGATGGGGAAAAAATTCTGCTGCCCATTTTCAATGGAAGAACCAAAATTTAAGGCCAAGCTGCTGCCAAATGAAGGCATCAAAACAACAAAAACCTGTTCAAAAAGCATTATTAAGATCTAACTAGATTTATGCATGGTAAGAAATAAAAAAAGCTATATATATATATGTATATATATACACATACACACTGTAAAATACTTCCATGCATGTGAGAAAAGATAAGTCTCTTTCACCCATAAACTTCAAAGATGCCAAGCTCCTTTGTTTTAAAATTATGCACTACTCACTTCTTTGACACACAAGTTTTCTCCATCTCAGATCTTCACAAAAGGCTCACTGAACACAACTGCTGTCTGACAATGAACTCTTACAGTCTGTTAAAATACCAGTCTCGCACCATTCTCTACTTACTTGTCTCTGTCTGTTTTATAGATACGTGCAATCTCTGGCACTAGTGGGTCATCTGGATTTGGATCACATAACAGTGAACAAATGGATAAGAGAACTGTAAAAAAAAAAGCAATCTCAATAGTGAAAGAGGAACAGCAATCTCAGAAACAATGGTGCACAGATCTTTACATAAGCACAATGTCGTCACAGGACAGAATCTAGAAAGTATTTTCCCGATAAACAGCCAATATAAATTCAAAGCTCAATCTTAAGTAAAAAGCCCAGACTAACTTAAAGGTTTGTAAGAACTATTTGCTTCCTATTTCCCAATACTTACAGCTGTCAGTACATACACGAGAACAGCACTGTTGTCCCCTGCACTATGATGTAACATAGCAGCCAACACAAAAGCACATTATGTACTCTGATGAACAGCATATCCATTTGGTTCTTATCACTAGAAGTAGAAAATCCTCAAATTTAAGATTTTAGTTTTTACATCAGACTGAATTCTTTATTTGTTGTACATAAGGCAAGAATATTCGGGTCTGGACTGATAAAACTACACAAATGTAAAAATCTCAGTGACACTGTTGTGGGCAACTAGGAGGACTTAATCTTTTACACTCACAGGAGCTTTAGGAGAAAATGTGAAGTTTTAAAATGTAGGGAATCCACATTCAAATAAACTGACTGTTTGGACAGACAGGAAGTACAAATTCTATAGACAAAAGGGCATTTTGAGGGATCTTTTGAAGCCACAGTGACCAGTGGCTTTGAGGCAAAACAATTAGATCATCATGAAAATATTTGAGAATTATCTGTTATTTACTGTAGTAAAATGAGCAAAGCCACAAATCTTCTCTTGCAACACAACATCAATTTATCATGAAATAGGATCAGTAAACTTAGTGCATTAAGTAATGCAATGCAATGCCAGTGCACCGTGGTAGAAAGCTGTATGTATCAATAACAGATTTATTCATCTACCACAGATATGCTAATAGAACTATGCATGTAACTCTAGACAGGATGAAAAAATTATGCAAATTTCAGTATTAAAAACTGACTTGAAGTTAATCTTTCATTTAATATGCATGTGTGTCTACATGGGCAGCTCCAAACAAGCAGTTTCTTAGCCTGAGCTTGAACACCCCAACACAGGCCTAATTCAATCCAAATACCAGCAAATTGCTCTGGGCCCAAGCCGGTAAACTCTGCTAGGAATACTGAAGCAAGTAAATGGCCAGACAAGGCCTTAAACAGCCAGATATGAGGAAGTGTTAGGAAAAAAAAAAATCCATTAAAAATGCAGTATCATCAAACTGGCAAAACAGAGGCTTGAATGAGGAAGGTAAGTTAAGGGAAAATCAAAGAGATAGGTAAGAACTTAACACAATCAAAGCTAAAAGCACAGTATTCAGCACAAGATGGAAAAATTTCTCCTTCACAAAAGTTACCTTTAGAAATAGTTAAAGCAGGAGACCACTGTGATCTTAGAATATCAAGACAAATGCTGCCATTACTGTTAATATTTGGATGATAGATTCTTGTTGTAAATGCAACCTGCAATAAAAAACAAAGAAACCAAGAGTGCGTTTGGGTCTATGACAATAACTGCACCCGTTTTGCTCAGTCAAGCTATCAGTCAATTCCATTTACTCTAAAAGAAAAGGATTAAGCAGTTAAACTGCATCACATTCAGGGAAATGCATCCCAGCCACAAGCTCCGAGTCTCCCACTACCAGGCATTATTTCCAATAGAGAGAGGGCAAGTATGAGTGTTTTAATCTCAGCTGCATTTGATGAAGACACACAACAGCAGTGCCTAAACCACAGTAACACTGCTGTCACAGAGCTAAGGCACTCCCAACACTGCAGGGCTTCCAAGGGTACGCCTTCCTATTGACTGAAAATTAGAAGATGAAGCTAGTGGCTGATAAAGCTACCAAAAAAGAACATATTTTGCAATTACTGCCAAACTCTTAACAAATAACCTCTTCACTTGATTTTAGGCACTCAGCAAGTAAATCCCTACCCACAGTGTCACATTCCTACAGACCAATCCAAACAGCTACACAAATACTTGACAGTCCCCTTGGCAAGAATTCTATTGTAGCTACGCAAAGCTAACAAAGTTTTCCTATCAATTCAGAAAACCAGAAATGAACCCAAATATTTTAAGACATTTGGAATTCACACACATGGATTTGCTCATAAAGAATATGCTAACACACCCAATTCCTGTGGTAGTCAGAATGAGATCCACACATCTAATAGATGGTAGGAATGCCTGAAAAGAAGTGAGAATTGACAATACCACAATACAGAGGCTGGCAATTTCTGTCCTGTACTCAGTTCCTTAAAAAGCACTAATTTCACAAATGACATGGCAATACTTACCTTAGGTGGTTTGAATGGGTAGTCTGTGGGAAAGTGAATTGTCAAGAAGAATACACCACCCTGATATGGACTGTCGTTCTGTCAAAGCAAACAAATAATTGTCCTATTACCATCTTTAGGACTAAATATCACTGAAGATCTTGTTTTTAAAAAATGGAGAGGAAATTTGTTTAAACCAAAATGTTTAACCCACCAATGCAAGTGAGACAAAATTCAATTCTTACTTCCTAAGCTAAGTAGTACAGAACATATACATGTCATGTTCCATGTGAACCTCTCCAAGCTAATGCATCATAAAACTCAGCAGCTCTG
This sequence comes from Motacilla alba alba, assembly GCF_015832195.1. NCBI lineage: Eukaryota > Metazoa > Chordata > Aves > Passeriformes > Motacillidae > Motacilla > Motacilla alba. The sequence goes on along the minus strand of NC_052019.1, from coordinate 48,283,223 downwards.
ACAATCCACTCAGGACTACAGGGCAGAAGCATTCAAATGCTTCAAAAATAGCTCCAAGAAGTAATGTTAACAGAGTGGGGAACCCATCAGATTCGAAAACCTCCAGTTCTGTGTTTGGAGCTTATTTGTAGTGACCACCCAAGTTCAGAGTACCTGTGGACTCCCATTCTCTCCTAAATTCTGTCCTTAGCTTCAGCCCTGCAGAAAACCTGTGAGTACACAGCTACATCCCTGTTCCTTGGGAAAAAACCCAAAAAGACCCCAACAAAAAAATCTCACCCATCCTACCAGCACAACCAAACAGACAAAAGAATAATCATAATTCAAGTGAAATTTTCCTCATTAGAAATTCACTGTAATCTACTATGAGAGAGTATTTCACATTTCCCTGCTCCAAGGAAAGAATTACTGGGGTAATTCATTCAGGTGTCAACTATAAGCAGTAAAGCAACATGTGGAAGTAAAAAAAGATGATAGTAAGAAAAAGAAAAAACTGGAGTGACTGAATAGGGATTGTATAAGTTAGTAGTTTCAAGAAGAAAGAAGCAAAAGGTTTTTAACTCAAAATTACAACTAAATTTCTGAAATAGAGCTAACCATTTCATTGTTTAACCTGATGAATACTTTGCTGGTAATTCTGGGCTCAGGGCTAAGGAAACTGAATTTGAGGCATACACCGTACACTTCTGCATAAATAGAATTCTCATCTTAATTGCAAAAATATTTCACCAATGTAAAGAAATAATACATAGTTATTTATAAAACATATATATAAACATATATAAATATATATAAATAAATATATAAACACATATATAAACATATATATAAATAAATATATAAACATATATAAAACTATGTATTATTACTTAAATACCAGAGAATGAAAATCTGCACCACAAGACAGGGAACTCAAATCCTCAACATGTAGATTATAGCCTACCCTGTCTCTGATGATATCTAGTGATCAATACATAACCTCTTGTATTTGGTCAACAGATACTATATGAGGCCTTAAGGAGCCAAAAAATACCAACCCTTTCACTGGACATATTCTGGGGATACATTTTATCAATTACAGAAACTCCTCTTTAAAACATGTTAAACCAAAGCACACTCACACACCTATCCTATCAGTAGGAAAATCACAATATCCTAGTGCAGAGGTGAAAACCAGATGAGTGGTTCTACAACCTGTGTCTGTTATTAAAGGCAGAATCACAGCAGCACTAGAACTACTAACACCACACTGAGACACTTCTGTCAGGACACTGCCCAATCTGGAAACACGAATGCAGACCTTCTGACACCACGAAAACCACATGGGGAAAAAAGGAGCTGTACATTATTAAACCACAAGGGAAAACTAAAAATAATAATCTCAATTTAAATTCAACCAGTGCTTAATACCTTGTGACCATGCAGACACCAGCCACACAGAATCATCATATTCAGTGTAGTGCACAACACTCCTCGCCATTTAAGTATGAATATAGCTATTGAACAATTCTATCTTTTTGAGGTACCTAGTTCCAATCAATGATGAGCAGGTACTTTGGGATTAAGAGAAATGTTTCAGTCCAGTGAACCTCTAATAGCCACCTCCTAATGACACACTTATAGCTATATATAAAGCCAGGGTAATTCAGCATCACTGATATTTAATGCCTACTTTAGCCTCACCAAAGGCTTGTCTTCACAAGTTACAAGGCTTTGTCTTTTAAATACAGGTAACCAGAAAACTCCAGATGTGAACTGCTTCCAGGTTGTTTTCAACAAAAGCAAACATTTGACTTCCTTGATGAGGAAAAAGTCCCATTCAGGTTTCAGATGCTTACTGGACATTCAACACTGACTTTTTTCCTCCAATCAGAACTCAAAACCTCACATTTCAATGATTATTCCCTCTTATATTCTTTCAAATATTCAAGATCTCAGCATTACACCACACCAAATATGGATTCCCTCCTAAGATCCACACAAAAACATCCCAACTAATTCCTGACAGCAGAACCAGATCCTAGTACAAAGTTCATGCTAGATTAAAACTTCAGAAAAAGTTAAATGCAAAAAAAAATTTCTAGATATTTAGTAATAATACCTAGCATTGCTCTAGAGATTATTTCAGCTGAAATACACGTCGTAAAAACACTGCAACAACAAAATAATTGGTGGGTTCTTTCCCCTCCCTGATTTTCCTTTACTGTAATGAAGACCTCTAGAACTTAAGTTGGATAAGAGGAGCTAACAAAAGTAAATCAAAAACCCCAGAGTTTTCTCCTCAGTAGGAACTACTCATTCAATATTACATCACAAGAATCAGAATACTTACAGGTCCCATAATTGTGGCTTGCCAATGAAACACTACAAAAGAAAAACTCCGCATTATTATCTAGGCATGATATGCTTTGAGTCAGCAGAACAAAACATAAAACTTAAAAGTCACTTACTGTCATCTCCAACGGGACCTGCTGAACACTGTGCTGGAGGATCACGGGCTAAGTCACTAAGTTCCTTTAAGAAAACAAAAACAAACAAAAATAATTTCACTTCATGTCTAGCAAACCCTTTTCCATACACAAAAACAGAAGAATGTGCAAGTATAAAAAATATTTATAACAGACAAAGGAGCACCAAAACCACCTATGACTACAATGACTATGCCTTTCCAAATACATGTATGTCACTACTGTGAAAACACTCCTGCTGAAGGAAGAAGCAGAACACAAAGCCTTAAGCTGGCAAAGTGTAATCACTTTTTGATTGAGATTTACAAGGACTCAAGTCTAGAGAAGCCTGAAGTGGAAGTAGAGAAACATGTTGATGAGTCTTCATGAAACAGGAAGCACTCTGTATGTAACATCTGACGTTAGAACTAAGAACAGCAAGAAAAAGCCCCACAGAAACTTGGTTTCACTTTACCCACTACCTGCATTAGGGATGTACTTTGCAAAGATCAAAACAGACAGGAAAATTCAAGAGGCTCTAATCAGGCAAAATATCTGTATTTTTATTTTAAACTTTAGATTTAAGACAATTATGCCTTTAAAATTAAAAATTACTGAACTGCAGAAACAGTTCTCTCCCACTACTACTACAGAGGAATGGAAACAGACATTTCAGATGGAGGATTCCTTGTGCTGTAACAATATTGCTGAGGAAACAAAGAAGCTCTCCGTTAAATTGTTTAATGCATTTGTTTGGACAGTGTCTTAAAATTAAATTTACACTTTCAGTTAGAACATGTAACAACCACCTTCTTTATCCTCTGCTTTCCCTTGACTCTAAAAAGGGCTTCAAGAGCTTCTGTAGATGTATCTGCACTTGTCAACGTATCTAGAAGTCTTGATAAAAGGCAAAATATTCAGCCCCTCTTTCATACATTAACAGTTTCACACAAGCTGGTTTTTTTCCTTGGAAGTCTATACAAGCCATTCAACCAAGAAATCTGTCAGACATTTAAGAAAGCCAGGCATACCTATTATGCTGGAAACATACGCATATTTGGACCAGACAGCTAACTCTTGCCTGGAAAGATCCTAATGGACATCCTTTAAGTTTCACAAATTCTGCACTCCATAAAAATTTACTAAGTATAAGCCAACACAAAATGAGGACAAAAAACCCCAACTTATGTTTCTTGTAACATAGAACACCTTGTTCTTTGGTAAGATGATAGCTCCTGGAAACACAGAAAGAGTAAAACCACTTCAACATGTGCAAGTCCATACATTAAAAAAACCCCCAGTCACAACGAACCAACCAAACATCCCCCACCAAACAACAAAATCACATCGCCCAAAGCCCACAACAATCCCCTTCCCTCCACACACCAAGAAAATTTAGTTCCAGGTTTCCCCTCCCAACACGTGTTATTCTGATGAATTTCCCAGTTAATAATATTTCCATTTTGCACTGGCATCACACTGTTTTACAAAATGAAACCATATCAGTTTTGATAAGCAATGGCACAATGAAGTTAATAATAGTACAGCTCACTTCACTGCTGCTGTTTGTAGAAGTGTGGGAAACAGCTCTTTCCAGATCATCACGGTACATGCATTTAGAATGCATTTTGCTACACTCTCCAAATATTACAGGGGGCCTGATGACAGACTTCTTTCTGCCACTTAATATCACTTCTTAGGTCTATATGTTGTTCTTTATCCTCCAGAAAAATCTGCTAACTTAGATTTATGTTATCCATGTAAAGGCAAATAATAAATGTAGAAGAAGCTTCTGATAAACAGGGTTTTATTTTTTAATTTTCAGGGCATTTTTTTTCTGTTAACAAAACTTGCTGTATTTGTTAAATCAGGCTTATTTCTCATCAGAATGTATTTTCCAGTTCTAAGAATGATCAATCATTTCCAAAATCTGAGAGGAAAAAAGATATCATGTCCTTTGAAGTAAGCTGTAGCAACAGAATAAGCAGAAAGACACAAATGTTATTATTTTAATGCAGTTGTAGAGTTATTACTGGATTTAAAAGTAGAAGTACATTTAGATCCTCGAGGCTTTTTTAAAACTCTCACAGGGACTAAGAACTATGAAGACGCTTCATGCCATTTATGAAAATTATAAAATTAAGTAGCATGAAGACAAGGATGAGAAAAGATTAGCATAAAGTGGACTGTCAGAGATATGTGCATTAGACTAGAGAGTTCTTCAAAAGGTACAACTATCTTCAGAGAAACAAGAATTCAGTACTCAAGATAAAAACAGGTACTTTACCACAGCAGGAAAATTAGTAATTCAACATCAATAATTCAACCAGAAAAAGTTATTGCAGATGTAAGACACAAATTAAATTTAGTAAGTTCCAGTGATACATTTGTGCAAAAACCCTATGGTAATACTAAAAAAAAAAAAAAATTAAAAGCTGAAACAAATGAGTTTCAATATTCCAGGCTCCAATAATTTCAAAATTTATGTCTATACTCCTTTTAACTACATGAACTGCTCAAGATAACAAGGTAGCAGTGACCTTCATTAACAAAAGGACTTAAGTTTTGTCTGGTCTAAAACACCTCAGTAAAAAAACCCACCCTAATTGTGCTAATCAAATCAGTTCAATATAGAGATAATTCTGGGGAAAAATGATATACCAGTTGGCATTTCACCCACAGAGCAAGTAATTCACCCACTAAATTTGGGGGAAAAAAGCTGAGGTGGCACACACTCTTGTATTTGCTTCTCTGGGGTACTATGGTCAAAGAAGTCTGTAGTAAAGCTTTTTGCTTCAGCAGAGTGCGAAGGGCTGTGGAAGAACTCGGGCAAACATGAAGCAAAGCTTGGTTCACACTAACACCAGATCTACTTTATCTCTCTGTTGAGTGACACTTCACATCTACATAAAAAGGGGAGGCTTTTTACAACAAGGGAGTGGAAAGTTCTTAGTAACTTTAAAAAGCACCTCCTTCTGAAAGCTCCAACTCTACTGAACACAACAGGCAAACTGGAATAACTGGAAACCAAACAAGCAGAGGCACGTGGGCTGTGAGATCTGGAGTACACTGAAGTGTTGAAGCGTTTTGTTCAAGGAAAGGAAGGGGCTTTTTTTTTAAAAAAAGCTTCCCACTCAGCAATATAAATACAAACCTACTTTCTTTCTCAGCTTAGCAATCAAGAGTAACAATTCTATGACAAATAAATATTGAATCTAATATTTTTACATATAAGAGCTTTCTGCTTCTCCTTTCTACCATACCTACTTCCCCAACTTTACTTCCTTTTGTTAACATGGCTTCAGTAGTGCTTTCCCTTTCTCAAGAGGTATTAAGCTACATCCCAAATTTTCTTTAAAATCCTCAAAATAGAACCCACATTTTCCTGGAATCGGTTGTTACAGTTTTTCACTTTAGAGGTGGCTTTAAAGAAAAACCAATCCAAAACTCCAAAGCAGCAAATGGGAAAGACTACATAGAAACAATAACCCAAATTTGGTGAGGAGTGTCACGCCATGCACCTATCGGAAAGGATTAGTCTTGAATTACAACCGTGACCAGCAGTCTCTGTCACTGCCAGAGGTTTCCGGTGCAGCTCCAGCATGTCACTGCTTCTGTGTCCCAGTTTCCAAATATAAAGTGTGATAGTTCCTACCTCTCCACAAGGATCATTAGTCACTCAGCATTTTACAGACTAGAACACTGTTAAATGAGTAAGCACCAATGCTACTGTTAGAGGACAACAGCAATGTAACACAGACAAGGAGCAATACGTGTACAATTCTGCAACAGTTTTGGAAAACAGGGATCAATAGAAATAAAACAGCAGTACCCATCACTGCAACAGACAGATCTGCTCTAACATAAATTCAGCAGGTTGTTCTCTGCCAGTTTCACATTAGGTTGCTAGCAAGAATCAGTTTCATTGGTGAAACAGCCCCATTTTTTATCTCTTCCATTCTCTTTCACTTACATTTATCAGAAAGCTAACAAAAAAACACAAACCAGTATTTTCAAGAAAAAAATGCTTATAAAAAAGCTAACTAACCTGCTTATTTTGCAGAAATATAATCACAACTAACATAGAAAATATGGCTTAAGCTTCAAGTGAGGATTCAGAACTCTGACATGGGAGAGCGAATGCAGGACTATGATCCTATAATAAAACCAGAAGTATCTTTCTTTTCTTGACAGAAAAGCTGCTAAAAAAATCCCTCAAACAACTCCCCTCTACCAGCTATTTAAAAGATTACAGAAGCCATTTAAAGAATTAAGAAACTTTAAAGACAGACAAAGGGTATCTCAACCAAATATGCATGAACAAGAAAACGGAAGTTTTCAGGTCCCAGAAAATTCTGTAAGAGATGATAGCCTGGAGCCTACCAAGCTGCCTTCTTGCAAGGTACCAAATAATGCAGCATCTGCACCAGTTTCTTCCCATTTGTCAGATTCCATACTCCCTGTGGCACCACTACATTTTTTTTAGTTAAAGCTGGAAATAGCCAGGCCTTCCTTTTAATGATAGTAACAGCTGACTTAAACACAGTGACAGAAGATCACGCCAACCAGAATGACTGAAGATTGTCCTCCATAGGCCTTAATTCACAGTTACACTTAATATTGGTTCACAACACAGGTATTTGTTAAAATCACACATTGCAGCTTCCTGGTTTGTACTCAAGAAAGCATAGGAGTTAATTTAGAGGGGTTTGCCTTAAATTTCCAGAAAATAACTTGGAGGACGTGAAAGGTGATACGCAGTTATATCAGAAGTTAAGAAAAAATAAATCAACAAACCACAACACAAAAACCCCAAACAACAACGCACGATGGGCACACACGCACAAAAAACCCCACCCCCCAACCCAAAGAAACCAAATCCAACCAAAAAAGGACAAAGAGAAAAACGAACACTTTGGCCAATCAAAAACTCAACATTCATTAACTTGACTGCTTGTCTAATGATGTGTCAAACAGGATATTTCAAACTCCAGGCAGCCAAAAATTCATCACTCACTAGTCTTACTCATTAGCTCACAGCTGAAAACAGCTTTAAAAAAGAAGGAAGGATTGGAAGCAGCTATAAAGGGAGGGGAAGAGCATTTAAGCCTGTTTGAAGATTAGGAAGTGTCAAGCAGCAAAGAACTACTGCTTCATCGCACACACCTGCATTTGAAACATTCGTTTCAGCATGGAAATTAATTACACCTGGAAGTAGAAAATAACAGTTTTTAAGGATACTGAATGTGGATTTTCTAAGCTGAGTAAGAAAGGAATGGCATAACAGACATCACAAAACAAACGTAACCAGCAGAAAATTATCTGTTTCAAACAAGCTGGCCTTTTGGAGAAAAATAAATAGATAAAAGCAATGTGCAATGGCAGCACAAGATACAGAAAGACATAGGTTCCTCTTGATTAAAAAAGGACAGAGAAAACACATGAAAAGCAGTCAGAAAAAACAGCAAGGACAATGAGCACAGAAACATTTTTAAGAAACCCAAAACCCAACTAGCAATGTAATAGCTGTAATTCTCCCTATTTTGGTTATTCTGCTTCTATTTTTCATGGTTGTCCCTTCAGTCCTTAGTACTGGATTTTTCAGCCTACATCTCACATATTGTTTGTACAGTGTCTAGCAGTAATACCCTCGTGATATAAGAAAAGACAAACATTGAAATATTCATGTTTTAAGCCTCACACTCAAGGAAGGAAATGCCAGACTGCTGTGCCACTGTAATTAAATCACTTGGCGTACTTGGACTGTGATATAAACTACTCAGATGACTACCTACTATCTCTTCAAAGAACCTACCTTCCAGTACACAAGCCCTTTGTGAATGAGAGTATTGTCTACAGGTGTTCTCATCTGTTCTGGAATCTGGAAGGTGTACAATGCAGGTAATGGTTTTTGGGAAATTTCAGAGTTACTGCAACTAAAATGGCTCTCTATTTATTCCAATGTTTTGCAGAGTAGTTGGACAGATGCAAATAGAAAAGAAATGCAGTTACAGACTTTGCTGTCCTGGTCACTCCCTCAAGGCTTTCAGAACAAACTTTAAAAAAAGGTGGCAACTACACACCTGTAGCTGTGCCTTGAACCCAAAAGTACAGTTTGTTTCCCCTAAAGTAACCAAAACCACAGAAGCTGTCTTACTCAAGATGAAGAAAATCTGATTGCTTAACACACAAATTCTGAGGTATTATAACAATTACCATACCCTGAAAACAGCAAAGCTTATTAAAACACTCCTGTGCTCAGTCAAAAATGAGGACTGTACCTATTGCCTAAAGTACACTGAAGGAGCAAGTGTGAAGTGAAGCACTGATTAACTATTGAGTGATTCAGTGACAGCTGGGTATTTTAATTCTGCCATTTCCAAGCTTTTGAATATCAGACACTGAAACTTAGCATGGCTTTTCCCTTCAGAGTTAGTTTTATTCCTGCAAGAACCACAGTAATCTTTGGCTCTGTAACCCAGGACTACAATGCAGCCCTCAAAGAAGAGGGTAACAGGTATAAACAAAGGCCACACAAGAAACACCAAGATGCACCTTGCTAAATGAAACAGAATGACTGGGAAACGAAGGGACAGGTGAAACTCAGTACAGACAAATGTGAACTGATGCAGGTGGAAAGAAGTTTATACTCAAAGTAAGGCACTCTGTCCTGATGGCTACCTCTCAGAAATGTGATTTGGGCATTGTGCTAGACATATTCACACCAATGCTGGCTTAATATTCCTTAGATGCTGGAGTTTGGCAGCATTATGCAAGAGCCATCCAACATGCTGCCTTGTTGAGGGCACAGGAACTTAGAGCAGCATTTGACACATAACCAGCAGCGGCATCTGTACACTCTGTGCTCCATGTGACAGAAGGGTCCCAGAGTTTGCCAGAACTACACAAACAACAACTTTGGAGACCGGCAGTGTGCAGGACAAGTTTTTGTAGAAATGACAAGTGGCCTCACAGGGCACAACATCAGTGAGTCTGTACTTTCTGAAAAGCTACAACAATTATCGATGTTCTAAAAAAAATGAGGACGGTATAACAGTTATCAAATTAGTATTCTAACAAGTAATACCATGTCTGTAATCAGCATGGTGAATTCACCGTTTAGTGGTAGCTTGATATATTATTCTGAAATTTATTAATTAACCTAGCAAACTCTGAAAATCAGCTCTCCTTTTAAAAAACTGTTTTGACTTTCACCAATCCATATTTTGTATGAATAGCAAGATACATGTGAAAGTTATTACAATATACCATCGGGGTGTAGTCTGTGGACACAACTATGTGGGGTTGACTATACTGCCTTAGCTTCTCTGTACAATTACCTTATCATATATCATATTATGCTATTTCTGAAACCACCCTTCACAATCATTCTAAGGGCCTGTCTAGAGGATCAGGTACAGTTACACACAAAATCAACTCACATCAAGACTAAACCAACCACTACCAAAACAAAACACAAAACTATCTGGAGTACAACTCTCTTACAGTTGAGTTCCACCTCAGCTACCTGGAGAATAGTAATGTACAGAAGGATCTTAAAAAATAAATGAGGGAAGTTTTTTAAAAAAATAAGCTTTAGAGCATCTCTATGAGCAGACTGCATCCTGAAGTACAGGAATAGAAGGGGGTCTTGCTCATGTGGCAAACTAATTCAGGAGAGCCTCCTATATTATTCAAGGCAAGAAAAATTAAAACTAAGGCTAAAAGGAAAAGAACTTTGCATTTATCTGATTTAAGAGATTTTCTGGCATTACTACTCAAATAGGCCAACAAAGGTTGAGAAGTACTGCCTTTGAGCAGTGCACTTATTTATATTTATTAGACACTTAGAAGAGCTCACAGAGGTGATGAACACCTGGCCAACCTAACTCCAGGTTACAGAGAAAGCTCACTATAAAGTTAACTGAACATTTAATACAATCTTCTTGCCTTCCCCACCTGAAAGACCTAAAACACTTCAGCATCTGCACTCAGTTCAGCTGGCAGCTCTGGTGTCCAGATGCCTGTGGAAAGGTTTAAATGTTGGTCACCTTTATCTACTGGGCTGCAACATTTGCAAAGCAGTCCACAATCCTCTCATCTTGCTTTCTTAAGACCATAATAAAAACCTATCACAATTACAGTGGAAAAAAACTGCAGGAGATCTTGAAGATATCTAGTGTATCACACGTCTCAAAGGGATGATGTTCAGAACAAAGGCTTCCTTTACACAAAAAATTTAATACTGAAGTTTACTGTTGGTAAAAATCCCCCCTATCTATTTAGCTTTCAGTCCTGAATCCTGCAATGCTCTATCTTCCAGTATTAAACCTTGTCTACACCCCAGTGTTTTACTAAGAGTTGCTAAAGGCATAAACACCAATTTAAACTTGTGAATGTAATTTTAACTTTTTTTTTTGCAAAGCTTCCCCAACACAACTACCAAATTTAATCTGAGCCCTATAGAAGACCAGTGAAGACAAACTGGTTTCATTGGTTTTTTTTAATCTCCTGCATTTTTCATTTAGAGTTTAAGATATTAAATTTGTATTCCAAAGTTTACAGAACTTTGTCAAGCATGTGCAACTCTACACAATTTAAGACTTTAAGACCAACTTGGCAAAAAGCAGGTAGTGCATTTAAAAATGCACTACTGACTGCAGTTATATATATACACTTATTCACAGCGCTGCCTTCAGAATTTTTTTCTGCATATTCTACTGTCAGGTTACTACATCAAATCAATCACAGGAAAGACTGCTTGTAATTCAGCCCTTCCAATATAAGCTATAGCATCTTAGCCTAAAACCATAAACAGAACTCAGCTCATTCTGAGAGATCAGACCTAAGGCTGAAGTGCAGACCATAAGTTCCCATCTGCCAGCTGTGATGCACACAGCAGGGACCTACACAAGAGCACAGGGCAGACACGTAAAGTGGCAAAACTTCCATATTTGCAACAGAAAGACTTATCCAGGATGGTGTATCAATGCCCTAATCCGAATGACACAAAAGATCAACCCTTTCCCACTCCACCTTACCAGATGTTACTTGACATCTCAGAGAAGGTTAAGAACCTCCATCCTCTCTCTTTGTCCAACAGTTCAACCCAATGGATGCAGAGAACACATCCACGGGTAGGGAGGGCATAACACCAGGCTGGAACTGGGCTCCACAAGGAATAGAGAGATGCCTTGGGCAAGAGGCAGTTCACTGCTCAGTACCCAACAGCTGCTGCTTACAGCTGTTTCCATCCTTCTCCACTCCCTTACCCATTATTTGTGAGCTCAGAGAAAAGCCTCAGAACTGATTACAGACTGGGCAGGAAGTCAAAGGGAGCTCATTCTGTAGAGTTCCACATCAGGCCTTCTGTAGAAGAAACCTACACTAGGAATAACAGCAAAAGCACACTTATTTTCAAAACTAGATCTCTAAAAGCTGGAATGATCATAAAGATCATAAGAGCTGGCCACCCTTTTTACTCTGTATACATTATCCCACCTAAATCCTTGATATACTGGAGGATTCTTTTTAAAGTATGCAAGAAGAACCCATCTAATGGAATATTGATCTCTGAAGTTCTGTAAATCACTTAAGTGAGATAACAATCCCCATTCTCTTCCCACTCCAATGCACACATTTAAAGTTCTATGCTGACTGGGAACTTGTTTCACAAGCACTGTGTTCAATTAACAAGACAAAACTTTAAGTTATCACAGTCCAAACTTTCTAGCTAAGGAAGCATCGGTTTTCCTCTGTCATAAAAAATGACCAGTTCTTAAAACACATCCAACACTTTATTAATAAATGCTGGCCTTCAATACAGAGTACCAACCTACCCAACTAAGAAACATTATTTCCATTTTAATGGTATTAATTTCATAGTAGAACTGTCACTTCTTTTTGGATAAGCTAAATCTTAAACAGAATTTAAGTGATGACAGCTTTCATCTAATGCTAAATATTTTATTCTGACTTTAAAAAAACCTTTATGTTCTTCAATACTAGGGCCTCCCAAACTCCATTACTGCAGTATCATGATTTAAAAACCAACCACTGCCTTCTGGCTCAATGTGACCTTCTTACAACTGAGTGGGATAGTTGCACTGAATTACCCACTCAAGGCAGGGCATAGTCTAGCCCTGGATATTCACAATAGTTAAGTGAAATTACAGTAAAAAAGGTAATTCAATACATAGAGAGAGCATTTACAAAGGTTTAAAGCATTTCAACTAAGCTTACATCAACTGAATTTCATTAGCTAGCTAATCTTAACTTTCTGAGCCCCTAAAGACACAAATCCAGACTTCTTTCTACACATTCATTCAAAGCATGAGATCAGTCACGTAACTTCAACTTTTGAGAAAGCTCAGTAAACAAAATCCAAGACTGCCTGCAAAAGTGTTGTGGGCTTCATCCAGAGAAGAAAACTTAATTCCAACCAGTTTTATTATAGATTGTTTTTTAAAATTCAAACCAAGTTCAAAAGAAAGAAGTAGCAGTTTAAAAATAAAGTAATAAGCAGGCTTTCCAACTCTGACTTTGGTTAAAGTAATGCAGCTTTCCATGCAGTCCTCACTGATGCACATTACACCTCATCTATGAAAAATGCTGTATTTCCAGGGTTAGCAGCATTTTTTACTATGAGCATCTGGAGAAGGGGGGTTAAAGTTGCAATTAATTATACATCTAGGAACAGTGCTGGAGGCTATAGCCTGGGGAAAATAGTTAATTCAGTCTCCACTCCACCAGTGTCAATGGAAGCCTTCTATCTGTACTTAAATAGCAATAAATGGTTTTGCCACCTTCAGCCTTTAGCTTCCAGGATGCCAACTCCACTTAAGATTTTCTAATAAATTATTCCAATATAATGATGCTGGCTTGTGCTATGCTTAATCAAATGGCCATAAAACACAGCAGGCACCAGCTTTCTTAAGGATTAACAGACGAGACATTTCATGCATACATCTCCTGTATTAATTCTATTTTTAGCCTATCAAGATCACTTAGGCCACTTACATTACCTCTCTTTAAGGGATGCGTACAGCAGTGATAAAATGGATGTGCAGCAATGATGAAACATTTCCAAGTTTTCCAAATTTTATGCATTCCTGATTCCCTACTCCTGCATAAATGCTTCCCTGCTACTGGATCATCATCATTTGAAGCGGAAGCTCCAGCATGCTGCAGCAATTACAGGATGTGTTTTTAGCAGGCACCATTGACACTTCAGACCAAGACAATGTGCCACAGCATGCACCAAGCATTTAGATACATGCTCATAAATCAGAGGAAGAGGGGTAAAAAGGGAAAAAATTTCATCCTCAGGAAAAAAACCACTCAATTTTATAGGAAAAGAACTTGCTTGTAATCATAAAACAACTGCAAAGCAAGCCGGATCAAGGACAGAGTTTTGCCAAATGAACACAAGCTGCCCCCAGAGCAGATGGCACTGATGCCACGACAAACTCCAGCATAACAATAATCTTTCTGGGATTGGCTGTGTACCTGACAACTACTTCAGTTTGGGGAGTGCTTTATACAGAGTGTTCCAGAAGCAGACAACCCAACACATAAATACACATTCACTTTCATTTTCAAATCAGAAGTAGAATTTGCCAGTTATGTCTTAAGAGTGATTGCATTCTGAATGGGTAACAGACTTCAAATTAAAGATACACACACACTAACAGAGTCTCAAAGTCTCAATAGTTTACTCAATAGAATTAAGAATGTTATTTTGCTTGATACATCAAGTCCACAAAGAGGGACTCAACCAAACAGACTCAAAATATCTTCACTGGTACATTCAGGATGTCATCTACTGCAGGAGACAATGAATTCTAGTCCTCACGAGTAATAACACAAACTAAACCAGCTATGGTGATTACAATGTTCTGAGGTCCTGGTTTCTCTTTAGCCTGTTCTCATCTACTGCCAAAGACATACTACAAGGAAGCAGAGAGTTCCAAGGTCTGATCTGTGATCTTACAATTGGAAGACATGGAATCCCAGCTTATCAGTGACAATGCCGTTCTCTCTGGGCTTTACTGGTTGACAGGATTAAAATTACAGTCACAACCATTCTGTTACAGAACTGGCCCTGCTGCTTTTTTATGTCACCATCAGCCCCTGTAAACATTTGTACTGAAAACCAGTAAATAAATCAATGTGCAAAGAATGGTTTCAATTCAAAAATAAAGTTGACCTTCCAGGCTTGCAAATACAAAAATCACAACCAGAAACTCCATTAGAATTTTGAAGTGTGTCTTGTAGTGTGGTGTGATTAAACTGATAAAAAAAAACCAAACACACACACAAAAAAAGGCAAAAATAAAAAACCCTAACTCAACGATCTTCCCAATCCTGAACTCTTACAAGAGTAAAGGAAGAACCTTCCTACTACACAGTGCAATAGAGCATAAGGACCAGTACATGACAAGACTGTACACAACAGGCCAAGACGCTGAAGTCAGAGATGACTTGCTGGTTCAAGAGTCACGCTGAATCGCTTCCAGGTTCTGACCACCAGATTACTACATAAGTGGGGGTTTGTCTTGGTTCACATTTGACAATAAATTCTTACCTGCAGCGCCTGAACGTGTTTCATAAGCATGAGCTGATGACAAAGCATACCAGGGAGTATCCTAGCTGTGTTTCAACTCAAGTGATATCATCCACTAATACAGGGAACAAGTTTTGATGGGAGATTCAAAAGGAATTGTTTTGAAATTCTTGCCAGAGCACAGCCATAATTCAAAGACAATCCCTTCAGCTAGCTACCCAGAATGGATTTAAAATTTTCAAGGATAACAGTACTATCCATTCACTAAAAACATTATAAAAACGCTTTTTTTGTCTAAAATATGACCACAGGCATTAGGTGAAATTAAAGCGAGACTAACAGGCGGCATAAAGTTTACACACTGTCTACAAAAGGTGTTTTGTGGACTGAAATTCAACGATTTCAGGACACACTGACGTTCTGCCATCTTGGCAGGCTATGAGATGACCAAGAAACTCCTCTGAGCTCTTGAAACACGTAAATGCTCCACGTAGCTCGCGTAAGAAGGAGCACAGACCAACAGCGACTTCCCGGTTACGCCGCTGCGCTCCACATCGCGTTTTGCCATTACATCCCAGCAATTCTCAAACCTGCCGAGAAAACCTAAGCCTGCTTAGGGGCAACTTCACGCCAGGAGCCTTCTCACCCTTGGAGCGGTTTTATAAAAAACAACCACCGCCACAAAAAAAAAAAAAAAAAAACAAAAAACAAAAACGGAATAAAAGAAGAAAAAAGAAAAATTAAAAAAAAAAAAAAAGAAAGAAAACCAAAAGAAAACCAAGGCAACAAACTTTCATCACCTCGGCATTTTTTCCGAGTTAGCCGCCGCGAAGTTGCTCCACCCGGCTCCGATTGTGCAACGGGGGGGAGGCGGCGGCGCGCAGCGCGCTCCCGCCGGGCGCGGGGGGAAGCTATTCCCGGACGGTCGATGGACTCCCGGGTGTCCGGAGGGCCCCGGGGCGGCGGAGAGGAGCGACTGCGGGGCGAGGGCAGCGCCGCGGTGGCTGCTCCGTGCGTCCGCGCCGCGTTATTGCGGAACGCGAGGGATCCCGGAAAGCGCCCGGGCCAGGCGGACCCGCCGCCATCTTACAATGCGGGAGAGAAGTTGCACAGCCGAGGGGAGAACCCGGCCGAGGGGCTCAGCTGCTGCCCCGGGCAGCTCCTCCATCGCGCCGAAGCCCCTCGCACACACCGGCCGGCACCATCAGGGCCGCCTTCGGCGGAAGGGCAGCGGCAACGACCCCGGGCTGCGCTGACATCCGAGCGGCCCCGGGAGCTGCCTCTCTCCGAATCCCCGGCCCCCGCCCTCAGGAAGGGGCCGGGGCCGAGCTCAGGCCCGGAGAGAGCGGCCTCGCAGCCCCAGCCGGGCCGCTGCCCCGCCGGAAGGAGCCGCCGCTCCCCCCCCGCCCGTCTCCTCCAGGGGCGAGGGGGGGAGGAAGGCGATGGGGGAAGGGGAAGAAAAAACACCAAAAATATAACAATAAAAAGAAGGGCGAAGCGGTGAAGGGGGAGGGGGGGACGGCGGAGGAGGAGGAGCCGCGGTGCTCACTCACCTTGTTGATGCGTTTCAGCGCCATTGTGTGTGTGCGAGTGCCGGGCCCGTCTACGCGCCGCGGTGACTCCGCGCTCCGCTCAGGGGGCCGGGAGGGAGGAGGAGGAGAAGGAGGAGGAGGAGGAGGAGAACGGGGAGGAAGGCGGAGAGGGGGGAGGGGGCAGCTGCTCTTCTCCTTCCTCCGGAAACAGCCGGGGGGGCGCCCGACCGGCCGGCCGCCCGAAGTCCTGCCTGCCTGCGGGCAGCGGGGCCGTGAGGCTGCCGGGGGAGCGCTCCGCCCGCCGCCGCCCGTCACGGCCGGGAGAGGGTGCGAAGTGCCGGGAGAGCCGAGAGGCGTCGCCCGCTCAGGGAAGAGCGAGAGAGGAAGGGCGAGAGAGCCCCGCGCTGCCGCCGCTGGCCAGGCCCGGACGCCGCGGGAGGGAGGGAGGCGGGGCCGGGCCCGGCACGCCGCCGCCAACGGCTCCGGGGGCGGGGCTGGGGGCGGGGCCAAGGGCGAACGGGCGGGGCAGGGGAAGGAAGGTTCTGGGGCTGGCCGCGGGCGCCGCCGGCTCGGGACCGCTGTGCGGCTCTTCCTGCCCGCGGCTGCTGGGGGTCGCGGCGGCTCCGGAGCTCGGCGCTCCCCGGGGCTCGGCGGCGGGCGCGCACCGCTGACGGCGGGTCCCGCCCCGCCCGCCTCCCCGCGAAATGGCGGCAGCGGCCGGATCTAGGCCCGCTCGCTGACGCGGCGGCGCGGTGTTCCTCCGCGCGTCAGCTGTCTGTCAGCGCCGCGGAGGGGTCACCGCCAGCCCCGCGCCCGAGGGCATGGAGCGGGGCTCGGCCGGCCCGGCGCCTGGGGAGAAGCCGCGCTCCTGCGGGCATGGCTCTCCCGGGAGAGCCTGGACACGGAGCAAGGCGGGAGCCCCAGAGCGATGGGGTTTGCAGCGTTCGCCTTGGTGCGAATGACGAAGCTAAAGCGCTGCTCTTGCCCAGGAAGAGCGCGGGCCTGGTCTGAGGGTAGCGGGCCTGGGCCCTTCCTTTTCGTTGCTTGTCGGCACACACGGGGATACCAAACCAAGTGTCTCAGTATAGGGGAAAAAACATCTCCAAAGGGAAGATACGGTGACGTGGACTGTCAGGACAAGGGCCAGATGCATCAAAGGGAGTCATATAATCATCAAAATAGGAAGTGGCCTTTAAAATCATAAACTCCAACTATCATGGGGCATTGCCCCTAAACCGTATCACCCACTGCCAGTTATAGACACCTCTTAAGCATCTCCAGGAATGGTGGCTCTACCACCTTCCTGGGCAACCTATTCCAATGCTTGACCACCTAAACATTGAAAAAAATTATCTAATTTGAAACTACCCTGTCTCACCTTAATGCAATTTTGTCTAGTCCCCTCACAGCAGGGAGTCTAGAAGAGACTGACCCCCCCCACCTCAGGACAACCTTTTAGGTAGTTCTAGAGCATGAGGAATAATTATTTTATTTACAGTGATACCATCTATGGCATTTCCAGCTCCTTGTTGGGTTTTTATTTTGTGCAGCATGGGCCAACAGATCACTCTCAGCCACGTGTTTTTTTTCTCACAGTAATAAATTGTGCAGGTTTATACATAGTTCTCTACAAGGGGAAGGACTCCTCCATTTCTGTGAACAAGAAGAGAAAGATTGCCTGACTGCCCTTCTGCTGTAATGATGGGATGTGTTAGAGTGACAAACATGGCATTTGCTGTCCAGGGGGGATGTCCACATAACTGCCCTGCACTCAGTTTGTGTTTGTTATAGTGCGTAGTGTTAGTTGTCTTGCTGTCTAGGATACTAATTATTATTGGTCTGCAGAAGGCAGAATATTCAGAAAAGCTTACTGTGTAACAACACTTTCAGTATGAAGCTTGACAATAGGCAGCAGCGAATTAGGAGAGCAGTGGGGTTTTTTTATTACTTTTAAAAATAGCATGATAGTAGGACTGCCATAGTTTTTTAACACTGATATTTACAAGTGAAAGAGTAAACAGTGCATTGTACTTGTAAAGTCCAGTTATCTTGCTATGATCTCTTAAACCAATCCTAGCAACTTCCCTATGTAGTCTTCATTTTGTGCTTATTCTTTTAATTGTACTGAACAGCATGTTCAGGAAGTGTAATTACAAACTATTAGATTTTCATTCTTATCATCTTGGTCAAGAATATTGCTGAAGAACACCTTGCTGTTCCAGCTTTGGATTATGGATGCTATTAAACTGCTCCAAATCACCAGCGTGTCTATCTTTGTACCACAGACATGATCCTCTGCCTTGTAAATTGCTCACAAACTTTCTGAGCTTCATTATGGTTTGTCATCTCAGGAGATTTAGATACTTGGCAGTATTCCAGTTCTACATTTTGTAATTATTATTTGAGATTAATGACCTCTAATGACTTTATATTAACATTTTTGATCAGACTTGTGATTCACTTTTTTTGTATAATGAAAGAAATTAAGAACAGCACAAACATACTGTTGACAGTGTGTAATTTCCCCTGCTAATTTAAGACAACTGGAATTGTTAATCTGGTAAATCAAGTTTTGTTACATATTAAATTCTATATGTCTGTTAGCATTTGACCCCAAAGAGAATTTAAAATTTATTGGATAGCTCTTGTTTATAGCCATAGCTCAGAAACAGATTTGCAAATTTTAGTTTAGTATACTTGTTTAGCCAAACACTTCATTGCACTTGCTGGTCATTTTTAAAAAAACAAATCTGCCCATTTAAATACTGACCTTTGAGAAAAATAATAAAAAAATATGGCTTGTGTAGGAATGAAAAAACAAGACACACAGTCACAGTTCTGTGACCAGTTCTGCAAGTCATAGCACACAGTTCTGCTTGGAGAACATTATACTTTCCACTCTCACCTCCTTTTCCTCAAATTGTGACATAAAAATCATATATTTTCTCCTCAGTATTTGGAAATAAATAAAACCAAATAAGTTTTTTTTTTTTACTTCACTAGGAATATTTGAGCAAGCAAGGCCTCAAAACCTGAATATGTTGATGTGCCCATGCAGAGTTTTTCAGCTTTACCACACACAGCATGTATATTCTTTTGCATAGATTCCTCATAGGGTAATATAAAATGCAGGAGGTGCAGATGATGGTTACTGAATGAGGGTGTTGCAACTTATTGTGGAACTATTTGTGTTTGCTTCATTTTAATTTGATTTTTGAAGCTAATCCTCAGAAGTGGCTGTGAGAGGTATTACCATGTCTAATCCTCCACAGTAGTGGAGTCGGGTTAGACTTTTAGAGGTTTATTATGCAAAATAGCTCAGTAGATGTGGCCTGGTAATAAACAGTTTGCACAAAAATACCAAGAGCAAACCAACTCTCTTGAACCCTCTCTTTAAATTTTGTTTTTTCAAGTATGGTGTTCCAGAGCCCTGTGTGGCCAAGTGATAAACAGCTTCCAAAGGCTGGATTCACCAGTCCATTTCAGCTGCTTCCTGATGGTCCAATAGAGGATTGGATGGTCCAGCCATGAGTGGAGGTTGCCTTGTTTGGCTGTTACAGCACTGCCCCTCGGGGACTGAAGGGAAAAGCAGCCCCGCCTTTTAGTTTAAAGGTTAACATAGGTTACTTGGACATGAGTGCTGGTTTTTCACTTCTGCTTGCCCGAGACCAGCCAGTTTTATATTTGGAGCATGCTATTCTACCTGCCTTCCAAACAGGTGGAGCAACCAAGCATCCTGGACACCAAGCAGCATTCCATACAGGATGCTTCATATATCTGAGAGGAAAGGGGGAAACAAGATGCAAATGTTTTCCAAAAATATTTTCCATTTTAGGAGAGAAAAAAAATTACTTCAACAAAAGCAAGATATCCATCTAATCCATCCAATAGATTACTATTAGTTCCTGTTTGGAACATTTCAGCTCATGCTGCTGGAAAAGACAGCACTGAGATGAACAACAACAACAACAGCTTCTCCCTGTTTGCATGTATTACCAGGCCTCAATTTTCTCTTCAGCATCCTGTCCAACTTGTTTTTCCTTTAATTACTGTAAATCAAGCTTGCAGCCAAATCCTTCTTTAATCTGAGCAAAACTCACCTTATTGAGGACCCTTTTGATTCAGTGGATACCACAAAGAATAAGATCACAGGAAAAGGTGATAAAATAAGATTGTTCCATTGGCTTTTTTTTTTTCTTAACAGAACAACAACAAAAAAAAAAGGGTGAATTTGCCAAGCACCATTAAAAGACAGTGGAAAAAACAGGTTTGGGGATGCCATTGGGTTCCACTTGATCTGTTTCAAATTCCAAAGTCAGCAGGCCTTTCTGTGTAGCTGAGGGCTTCTCCCCTTCAATGAGGATGACTAGGTCACAGTTGTCAGCACATTCTTCGTTCCCTGGCTGTTGCATCTGTGACCATTATGTCTCCTTCCGTTAGGAAGAAGGGGTAGGCAACCTCCTTTCACATCTGGAGTGAAGCCCAAGGTCAGTGTGTTAGGCAGCAGTTAAGTTTTTAAGAAATACCAGATAAAAGGTAACTTTCTTGATATTCCAACTTGGCCAATTCTTCATCTCCCGTTGTTTCTTCAACAGCTTCCCTGACATTTTCACTGAAACAATTCCCAAGCTAATCCACATTTCCTTTGAATTAGAAGTGCTTTTCGTCTCACTTCTCGGTCATGGAGCAAAATGCTGAGTCCCTACATCAATCCATTTTAAGTTGTTGCAGCTTTGTATACAGAGTTGGAAAGCCTAGAGTTTAAGTCTGCGTACGACTCCCATTGAAAACCTG
This sequence comes from Motacilla alba alba, assembly GCF_015832195.1. Taxonomy (NCBI): domain Eukaryota; kingdom Metazoa; phylum Chordata; class Aves; order Passeriformes; family Motacillidae; genus Motacilla; species Motacilla alba. Next base: position 48,261,885 of record NC_052019.1, on the reverse strand, counting down.
GAGTGCTTTGTTGAATAATGATATGCTAAGTTTTCATGGTTTGCACAGTCATGTGGGATTCACAAGAGCACAGAACACTTCAGTAACTTACACCAAGATAAATAGACTGAAATGCCCTACCTTCTGGTCTTCAGGATTTTGTATAGCACTTCATTGTTTGGCACTTTGTTATCTTCATGGCGACAACATCATTTTCTTTCAGTTAAAGATTTTTCTTTCTCTTTCTTCTCTTGAAATCCTTCCAGAAAATAAGAGCTATTTTACAAGAATAAACGTATGACAACATAAAATTCTTTATGCTTTTTTTCACAGACCTAAGCAAGAGAATCTCTAAAAATCACTACAGGTTATTTATTAGTATGCATACAGAGGATCTCTCTCTTTTTTTTTTTTTTTTGCCCAGCAAAACTACCATTTGATCTAGATGAAAAATATATCCCTGTCAAGTCACCAGCAGCTTTTTTCAACAAGAATGTTCATTTTCTGTGCTGATTCAGCTCTATGGATATTGAAGCATGAAAGTCAGATGAGCATGTGCGTGGTGTAATTATGATGCCAAATCTGAAAACTGAATTTTTTTGTTGTCGTGCATTTACTAACTACCTCTGTTTCCTTCTTTTGTATGAATTCTTTACATGCCTGAATAAACATAGATAATATGGCAAAATAGGAGAGGTGTGAAGGGCTAAGCAATTATCCACTGTTGCTAAAATAAGGTAACACAGGCTGAATTCAGCAGGCAAAACCCCTCTCTGGAGCAACTCAGGAATTTTATCAATTTCAGAAGGCCAGGGTACATCAGTTGGAGACCTTGTCAAAAAGCTATTTAATGGTGACCTACTTTACCCTATCCCTTTGGAGATGGTTGCTTTTCCTTGTTATACCTGTTTTTTGTCCCCTCAGGCTGCCTTCAGACTGTAAGCTAAGTCTGTCGGGGTTACACTGTTACTGAAAATGACCAAGCTCTTAACAGCAGTTTTCAGCACTAGGTAATTTGACCTATTGTGTTTACTAAAGGAGACATCAAAGGATTCTCTGGAGTGCTTTCAAGATATGTCTATTTTTATTACTTTGATGTAATTGATTACTAGCCAGATTTGGACCATCCTAATTCGGTTGCCACTCTGGTGCTTGTTCCAGGATGCAAATGTACTAAGCAAACCACAACCTTTGAGGAGTGTTTTGGTTTAAGAAAGTATTTGAGCAGTGTACTTTATAGGCTTTAAAAGTTGCTAGTTCAGATAAAATGTTAGTGCTTAAAGGTAATTACTCAAACAGGCCAGTTGAGGTGTTTCACAGGCTCCCTGGTCTGGGCACGGCTGTTCAGGAGTCAGAGCAGGCTGTGCTGATCGAAGTGCAGGCTTCCATTCACCTGCCCAGCCACATGCAAAGTACAATTTTCACTGACTAGAGGTACAGGGAATGAGTTAGCCTGAGCTGATCAGGACACTGATGGTGTACTTCATACACTGAAGTAGAAACCACCTTTTTTCTCAGTAGGTTTCCCTGCAGAAATCAGCCAATGTTTCCAGAAGACCTGGGCCAGAGACCCTTGCTGAACTAGAAGCCCTAGTACCATTGATGTCATAAATGGCCTGCAGCAAACTACTTCTCCTGGCCATGCCTCCTTCTTCTGGGGGAGTCCTACTAGTGAATTGTTCACATATTTGTAGCTAAATAAACACTACACTTCAGCAGAGGCAGCAGGTTGACTTTCTGTCACTCTTCATTTAGAGGGATTTTTCCTTGAACATTCTTTCTCTCTCTTTTTTTCCCCCTATTGTGTTTTATACAGAAAAATGGTATGTTTCTCTGGGGAAATTATTAGTGTCTTGTAGAGTGCTGTGTTTTAATTGTTTGATGGTGTATTGACTTAATTTAATGATTTAAGAAAATAAGAAACTCCACAGAAATACTTTAGGTTTTTTGTTTGGTTGGTTTGTCTTTGAACTGTCAGGAGTATATGCTGTTTATTTAGACAAAGGATTTAACTAGCCAATTATCATTGGAATGAAGAATCATTTTACTTGCTTTCTGTCTTTTTGAGCAATCTCACCTTTAAAGATTTGCCTGCTCTTTTCTTTGCTATGTTCCAGTTAACCACAAGGTATCCAAGAGCTTACTTAGACCTCAAATACCCAGGTAATTACAGCCAAATATATCTCTTAGAAAGATGGCATACTATTCTTGTTTGATGTCCTATTGTAATTTGGCAAATATTGTTGATGACTCTAAGTCACCAATACTGAAATTAGCCAGTTAACTCATCATTACGGTTAGAAGGATGGACCAGGGCAGTATTTCTGGGGAGGTGGGTTGTGACAGACATGGTAGTAATGAAATATGGCCAGGTGTTGGCAAGTTGCTGAAAATTTTGCAAATCGTAAAGCAAAGGCAACCTGACTTCTGTACTCCTGCTGACTTTTATTCTTCAAGGTCAAGCATGCTTTTCAGTTTTTCAAGAAATACTGCATGGATTTGTCACTTTTCCAAGCAATAAGTGTGAATCTGTTTTTATAAAGACAATAAGGACTGCAAATGTTTTGGTTTGTTTTGCTTTCGAAAATGGAATATCATCTTGTAAAAAATTACCCCCTGGAAAATACTCACTTAAGGAGTTGGTAGTGGAATCCAAGACACTAATTTTCTCAGTCATAGCAATTTAAATTCAAAATAACAGCAAAAAAGATAATTTCCTTCCTGACTACTTGGTGGCTTATCTGAAATGATTTTATGATCTCCATTTAGCTCCCATATAAGAAAAGCACTGCTGCAATAGAAATGGAGGACTCGGGTACTTGGCGACTAAATGATACCCTTACCCATTCATCATTCAGGATATTTGACAGTATCAAATCGTGATGGACAGGCAATTTGAGGGACTGTGTGCATCAGTGGTTTCTACTATGCTTGTTTCCTGAATAATCAAAACATTTCTGTCCCTGAAACTGTCAAAGTAACTCACACAAAAGTAAAAGAAAACCTAAACAAAAATAGTTTAATTTCTCTTCAGAAAGCAGCTTAAAACATTTGCAAGTGTTTTTATAAATTAAGTATAGACACTATCACAACATTAGCTTTCAATAAAAGCCTTTCTGTTCTAATAAAAAGGGGCACCAGGATCTTTTCCTAGTTTCCAAAAGCACTCTCCTAGCATGTTGTTCAACATGAATGCCTCTCAATTATCATGTACCTTTCACAGCCATTAGGATTACATTTCCTTTAATGTAAGTTGTGTAAATTTGGGAGTGATATGTTTATATCCTACATTTTGTGTTAGTTACCTTTTTCCCCTTTGAATCAGCAGAGAAAGCATCTTATTAAAACATATTTACAGACCTTACAGTTCTGTGCACTGGGCTGGAGTACAGAATTTATATAAATTTCTGGCAATATCTTTAAAAGTAAATGAAGTAACTTAAAGATCTAGGGAATAGCCAACTATGCAGATCTAGAAGTGCACTGTGCTATAACTGAATTATGGTCCAGAGGATGGGGAATGTCTGGAAAAAAATAATAAAAAAGAAAAAGCACGAGTCAGATAGACATAAGTGAGCTTATTTACTAGCTGTAAAACTATTCCATGCCATTGCCTTGGAATCAAGATAGCCACTGTTTTCTGGCTTTCCTCTCCATCTGTTGGACATGCACTTGTCTATACTAAAGAGGCATGTGAGATGACAGAGAATGAGTATGGGTCACTATCAGTGCCAGACCTGGCTAACCTTGAAAAGGGGAGCCAGGCTCAGAAATCTCCTCAGTGCTGCACAGCTGTCTGAGAAGGGATGACAAACTGCCCTTTCCCTGCAGTGTCACTGGGTATTGTGACACAGCTAGAACTCAAGAGCAGAGTGCAGTCCTACAGCAGAGTTCATCTACTCTGTCCTCAGCAGGGAAGCTGGTAGTCTTTCTGTGCTATAATTAGCCAGTGCCAAAAAATGCACAGTGTCACAGGAATTAGTCTTGTGGCGTTCTCACCTTTGCCTTCCAAAATGAAGGAAACATCTTTCAGTGAGAGCTCTTATGCCAAGGGAGTAAAGTACTAAGGAAAAAAAATATCCTCAGATATCTGGTCAAGAATAGACAGTCTTCACTCATCAATGCAGTTTAAAAAGGAAAGGTGAGTGGTCTGCTGCTGAGAATATACTGACATATATACATACAGCTTCTTGTCCCCAGAATTCCCATCATGAGCACAGCTTGTAATGTTTTGATAGTGGTTTTACTTCACATCTGTTCATTTAACAGTGTGTTCTTCCCAGATTATGTCAGCTTTGTCCTCTGTAGGTCCTTTAGTGAAGGGGAGGATGTATCTGTTTTCCATCACTGCAGCTTCCTCCCAGGGGACAATCAGGGATTTTGCAGTCTGGTTTATTGCAACAAACCAGGCAGAACTTGCTACAAATCAATAAAATGTCTGGTCTCTTATGAACATACTAGTGAATCCTAAAGATACTTGTTCTGATTTGAGTAAAACTTGTGAAATAGCAGCTCCTTGGAAGCCAACGAAGTTCCAAATCTATGCAAGTCTGTATGTGACCAGCAATCAGATCATTCTGGATCCTCACGAGCAGTACATACTGGATCAGCTACCTAGTGCAGATGGAAAAACTGGGTGATTTGTGTAATGGGTCCAAATTTAAAACTCATTGCAATATTAAATTTACTGTGTACTTTCTTGTGCATTGTTAGTGTTACTTGACTGATGTTTTTTGCAACAGTTTCATGTCATTCAACTTGTTGCTTTCTGTGCTTTAAATAAATGCAAATTCAACTTAGGGTAACGGAGTGGATATTCATAGTTTCATCTTGTGCTATTTCTGCAGCTGTTAGAGTAGCTGTAGAAACCACTACCAGTGATAACCACTTCATAAAAATACAGCACCAGCTTGGAAAAACCCCCATACAATGTAAGTAGAAAGTAACTGAACTTTGGCTGGGGATATCTGGGAAGTTAGCCCTAAATACACTTTTTTTTTTTTTTTTTTTCTTGAGCTGGGGATTTATTCAACTTTGTTTTATACCCAGCTCATGGGTAACATTTCCCACTCCCCAGGAGTAGCAATCAGAGAAAGGAATTAAAGTGTTAAACTCATGGCTGAGAGATCAAAGCATGGCATTTTTCTCAAATAAATAAAAATAGTGTCTACTGTTCTGTTCTCTCATGTACAAAGTTGCCATGTTGGAACCTGATGCAATTCCTAGAAATCTTGCAATTTTTCTTTACATGCTTGTTTTCATTCTCTTCAAAATTAATTCCCTACAATCTCCAACAATAAGTGCCATTCTAAGCTGCAGGGATTTTTAAAATTCAACAATAATACACGCTGTTAGTGGGACACTGCAGTTACTTAGGCAATTATGATAGCACCTCCTTTCAAAACATAATGGTTACATTGTAAAATTCTTGGACATTAGATTGATTAGAAAGTAATGCCATGCTCATTTAGTAGTAATTTTATACCATGAACATTATGGTATCACATGATTAGCCCACTGATTTTGTTATAAATGTGATTTGTTTCCTAAACTTATTTTTCTCTCAAATACTTTGCCCACCATGGACAGGTAGCTATTTTCAATAAACACCAGCAGAAACCACTTAAGGTGCCAGGTCTCAGAGTCAAGTGAAAACACAACACTCTCAGCTTTCTTCTCTGGGCAACTAAACCTTTGGATGTAAAAATATGAAATAAAAACCTAACCTGTGTGCAGTGCAATTGCAACTTGCTTACAATGTTATTATGCATAAAATACAGGAAAGTAACTGTATCTTCATGGTCTTATATCCAATTTTAAGCTAGTCTGCTTAGTTTTTGAGATTCAGTTATTTAATAGTTGGATGTTGACAGTGCTGCATAACTAGCTGATGGAGATTTTGCACTCAGTGAATCACAGTTCCTACAGCTCTTTTGGGGTGTAATGATTTTGCTTGCTTTTGGGGAAGTGGAAGAGAGAGATCTTTGCATACAGCAGGAACAGCAGCTAATCACACCCCATTGTGAAATGTTTTAAATACAAAGGGACAGATCTAGCTTCCTCCTAGACAGGAGACTTGTGTTTGCTGATCACAAGAGCCAGCCCTTTTAGCTGGCAGTAGTACTTTAGCCTGCTGCAGACATTATTCCAGGTGGTCGGTTTGGAAAATGGCAATACCAATTCCAAGAAAATGGCTGAAACAACACCAGACATCCTCTTGATAGAAAAGCTCATTACCATGAAAGAGTACTGAGCAAATTACTGTGCTACTTAGGCTTGTTTTACTGATGTAAGAACTGTGTGTCTGCTGCCTCAGAACCTTTTATCTTTTATCCTTACTGTTGTGTACTAGGTAAAATAAAATAAATAGATGTCATTTATAAATATGTCATTTATAAATGTTCTTCTCCTTTGCAAATCTCACATGTTCTAGACAGACCAGTAAATATTATCTCATTTTACAGCTGAATTAAGGGCAGAGGGAAACAGAGCAATTTTCAAAGGGTAACACAAGGAGGAACACAAACAGATTCTTTTAATCTATCCTCAGTCTGTTGGACCAGGACCAACCAGCTTGTGGATGCTGAAGGCAGCTCTTATTTCTGCTGTGAGCAGGATCAGTGCAGCTATGTTGTAGTGATAAGAACAAATTCTGCCAAACATCATCTGCACCACAAACTTTTCTACCATTCTTATTGAAGCACGGGCTGGTTCTCATTTGGGCACTGCTTGGGGAATTCCATGTCAAAGACCTGAGCTAGCCCTCTGGATGGAGATCTCTTCATGTGGGCTCCTTGCTCCATTTTATCTGTAATGTTCTTGCTAGATGAAAAATCCCAGTGATAGAGGATACCTAGTGCTGAAAGCAATATTCATCTTCCCACACAGGTGACCTAGGTTCTGTTCAAGTGTCTGTGTTTGAGCTTTTTGTGCTGCTCTTTTATTACAGCAACTTCTACATATCTTCCCAATACCAGAGTTTCAGTGGCCAAATTTAGCATGAAACACACAAGCAGAGGCAATCTCTACTTTTTAACAGCTCACAGACTGAAACTAAATATACAAGAACGAAGTGTTGCATGTTACTCTCCCCATGAAAAAGTGCGAAAATTTTCCAGATAGCAAACAATATTGATATTTGAGTTGAAAAATACGTTGATAAAATCCTGAAGTAGCAATCTGCCTCTGGAATAAGAATGTCCACATAGGGTGTTAAACATGTGTAACAGAGGGAAGATGTCACACCTACCTGCTAAACCTCCTGATGTTGACTAAGTTCTGAACCAATAATGTTGTCTCTAAAGATGGATTACTGTGTAAAACCCTGTTCTTTCCTACAGGACTGAGCAAGCCTGAAGCTTACATTTCCCACCTTACAGCAAACGGGAAGTTTGCAGCCAAACTGCAGGGTGAACATGCATCTCCTGTGCTCTGGTTCAAACTGGGCTTCTAAAGACCACTTTTCACTTCTGCTTTGGTTAAGGATCTCATTCAGGTTTCATTTTCTTTATAGTTTTGCCATAATCTGTGACTTTCAGACTTTGATAAACCAAACCCATCCGTGACTCATGTCAGCTGATCCCTACATAACAGGAGGGACACAGGGAGAGCAATTCCTCTCTGCAACGTGTGCAGATGGACTTGCAGCGTGCTGACTGCAGCACTGATCAAAGGCAGCACAGCAGGGCTCAGAAGCTTCCTCACAATGTCAGCTGTGCTCCCAGCATCCAGAGAAGGCTGGAAGAGCAGAAGAATCTGGGGAGGAGGAGGGTAGGACAGAGGTTCTAAATCTCAGCGTGAAGTTGCTTGATTTAGGGCTGGAGTATTTACCTTATGTGTTCTTCCCTCAGAAAATCTCACAAAGGAGGTCACATCATGACATCTGATGTATAATTTTTACAGGAATAACCAAGTGTTTCACTCTTTCATTATCTTGTCTAATAGCTGGCATCTGCCTAGACAAGGAGGAATCATCTTAGGACATCAGACGCAGTCATTACATGAATAAATTTAGGTGAGGTGGGGAACTTAGATACTCTGAGATCACAGGAATATTCCCACTAGCTAAAGATGATGATTCATCAGGAAATGTTAATGTAGGGCCACAGATAGAAAAGTAATAGGCCAGAGGCACAAATAAATTGGATTTATCCTAAACCTAGCTTCCAGTATTTTCCAGCAGGAGAAGTACACAGCTGATTTGGGTAGATATGGTGGGATTTCAGTATGCTGAGGGAGAGAGAGAGAACTGTGCTTCAGTCAGGATCATGTTAGGAAGGAGATAGGTCTTGCAGGATTGTGCAGCTTTCCTACTCATGCTCTGTGCTACATGCTACTAGCACTTGATAGATTCACTTAAGATAGGTAAAGCACCTTGAACCAAATGGTGTTGTCATGACCAAGGGATTAACATTAGAGTCTCCAGGTGTGGATGGATTGTCTAAACTGACCCAAACAAAATGCTTCTCACTTTTTCATCTGCCTATACACGGAGGATTGTCTATGCCAAAAAATGTCCAGTCTCCTAGACATAAAAATAAAAATAAAGTGAAGACAAACAAACAAACATAGTGATAGGTCTTATTCTGTGCAAATTATTGCCAAACACGAGGTGGATGGGCCTCTCCCTGTAACTTTAAACCTCTCAGCACTCACGTTATCCTGCCTCCTTCACATGAAAAAAAACTTTCAATCTTCTTACTTCAATATTTATAAGACCATCAACATGGAATACAACTTGAACGCAGCAGGGTGATGACAGGTAATTACATAAAACCTGTAAAGCATAAGCCACATATTACTAAATATAGTCCCTCATGTTCCCAGCTGTCCCCTTCCCTTCCCTTCCCTTCCCTTCCCTTCCCTTCCCTTCCCTTCCCTTCCCTTCCCTTCCCTTCCCTTCCCTTCCCTTCCCTTCCCTTCCCCGCCCGCGCGCCCCCTGGCGGCCGGGAGCGCTCCCGACCCCTCGCGCCGGCGGCAGCGCCCCCTAGCGGCGCCGGCGGGGGAGCGCGGCCCGGGCGGCGCGCGGGGGTCACGGGCCCGGCCGGGCGGGCGCGTGCGCGGCCCCGCCCCGCGGCGCGTGCGCGGCGGGCGCATCGCGGGTCGGCGCGCGGGGGCACGGCGGGAGCGGCCGGCAATGGTGCTGGAGACTCTGGCCCGCATCGTCAAGGTCCAGCTGCCCGCGTACCTCAAGCGCCTGCCGCTGCCCGAGAGCGTCGGCGGCTTCATCCGCCTCACAGGTAGGCGGGGGGAGCGGGACCCCCTTCCCGCCGCGGCGGCGCCGTCGGTCCTGCCTGGGATCCGGCTCTCGCCCCTCGCCCCGGGCATCGCTCGCTGTCTGCCGGCCGCGTCACAGCACGGGGAACCCCAAACCTTGAGCGGTCGCAGCAGGAGATGACCCCACAGGAGGTGTAGGGGCCGTGTGGGGCAGGGGAGCTGTCAGGATGAAGTGCAGGGACAGAGTAAAAAACGTTCGCCTCTGAAATTCCTCTGGGAATCGACTCCGGTGGGCCAGAGGCCGTGCGCCGGATGGATTGGGATTTAGCCGCAGGCCTAAAGCACGGCCTCTTCGTCTGCCTCACAGGTCAAAGACAGCATCTGAACCGAGTTAAACCAAAAAAATCTCTTTCTGGGAACCTGCCACATACATATAGCTAGGATAGTTTTTTAATTTAGTGATTTTGGTCAGTATTTTCTGCGTGAGGGAGTAGAAACACCCGCTCATTGATCGTAGCCCTGTGGCAGAGTGAACAAGAACGAGAAGTGAGCAGCGGCGGCTTCTGCGGGCGCTCGGTGCTCTGCACGCCGAGGCTCTGGGAGCCCAGGCTCGGCCGTGGTGACACCGGCGCGCCCTCAGGCAGGGTCAAGTGACAGGATTAGTTCGGTGACAAGAAGGAAGGAACGCTCTTCACAGAAAGTAGAAGTAGGAAAAGTTATCAAAGTGCAGAATCAGCCTTATATCTTGCAGCACTAACACCACGACTGTAATAGTGTTGGAAAATTGTTAAATTTAGAGCAGGCACGGTTTACTTAAAGCCGGCTTTGAGCACTTCTTTTTATCCAGCATGTTCATGCTGCTTGTGAACTGCAAGTCTCATTATCTTCCTCAGAAACAAGCAAATCTCTTTTAAATTAACTGTTCTTCTTCCACAAGTACTCTCTCATGTGAAAAAGCTGTTCATTATATTTACCAAATAGAGAAATTGAGCTGCTAAAAAGTTGGGAGGTAGGAGAGGATAAAACAAACTACAGAGCCATGCAACTTTTCCTGTTTCTAGTATTTGGCAGTTTATTAATGAAGCCAGTTGCCATTGTAACCACAACTTGACTTAAAATTTGTCAAGCTTAGTAATATTTTAGTATCTTACTGCTTCACTTGTCTAACCGTGTCTTTTTGTGACAGGTTTTTACTTGTGCAGTCTTCTGTACTCATAATGCATAGTAGTAATATGATTTATTCTGAAAACCTCTGGAAGGTTTGGTATGTTCACCAAAATCAGGGCTTTGGGTTTTTACCTGGTGTGATCAGTGTGGGAGAACTGTTTTGTTGTCACATTGTTTACCCTGTTGACTTCAAGGTACATCCTTGAATTTGGAGAGAGGACAAGAAGCAAATAACTGATGTCTTAAATGTAGACCAAACATGTGAAATGTCAGTGCCAAAAATACTAAACAAAAGTAAAAGAAGGAGCTGAGTCAGAAACTGCTTTTGAGAGCTGGTTGGTAGGATTTAAAGCGTACCTGAAAAATGCACTGCCTCTAGTTCTTAGTGATTTTTTGGATGGACTCTAAAAATGGGAGACAAAGGTATATTTAAAGATACATATAGAGAGAACTTTTTTACATTTTCAAATTTTTTTCAATAGTGAGCTAGACTAGGATCTGCCACCATGCTTACACATCTCCTTCCCAGGGTGAATATGAATGAAAATGGAGGGAAAAAAGCAAAACTGTACAGGTGCTTTACATTATGACATAGGGTAAATGCAACACAGTGAGACTTTTGAGAAGGATATTGAAGGACACTGCATCCTAGGCACCTACATTAAAAACTATCATCTCTTAGGGCATAAAGGTTATTGAAAGTCATTGAAACGTCATTGCTCGGTGAAGAGTTGTGTGCTTACTTGCACCCAGAGCTGCTGTCAGTCTTAAGTTTCATTTGAGAAAATGATTGCTTGAGCAAGTGCTGCCTCTTCTGTGTTGTTGTGGTCTTTGTCCTGTCCTAAAGCCTCTAAGAGCAGGGCATTCCCAGTCCTGGGGTTATTTTGCAGTGAATTATCATTAGGAAAGACTATTAGACAATAGAGAAAATCAGTGTGACCTTTTGTGTTTGCTACTATTACAGATTACGAAGTAAATTCTTTGGTAAATGGCATAGTTTGCTCCTTTTTGGAAAGTGAGAAGTAACATTGGTGTAAAAACATTTAAAGTGCATTAACATTTGCCCTTTGGTGACATCTGTTGAACTTAATCGGGGACCAGCACTATGAAACACTGGGCAACATAGACCTTGTTTGGAAATGCAGGCCAGAATCCAGATTTGGAACTGTGCAGTCTTTTAACTCTTTTATTGCTTCTAAACTCTCATTAGGTTGTAGGCAGATGCAATTTCAGTTCCTGTAGTGCATCAGTTGTAGAAACAACAGAACAAAAGTATATAGAGCATTTTGGTTTTTTGTAGGATGTTGTATAGTGTGCTGGTTAGAGATCTGGATATCTGTTATCTGGTGTGACCTTAGAAAAGCAGAATGAAGAACTGCTAACATCCAGTGCATACCTCCTGAAGGTAAAAGCAGTGAGGGAGGAAGGAAAGAATGTTTGACCTTGGGTTTGAAAGTGGATATCTAAATTATCACGCTGTGCTGCTCAGAAGCCTCTTCCAGTGTCTTGTCATTGCTTCTTTAGTCTTCTCAAGTTCAGGGAAGTGAACAGTGTTGTCTCATGCCACCATTGCTTTTTGCCCTGGATGGTGTCATTAAAATAGACCTCAAAATAGCAAACAACCAAAACCAGGATAGATCTGCTTGTTAGTTCTGAAGAGAATGTAAGCAAGTACTTCAAATTTCCATGAAGAATGTCATCAATTTAGAGACTATACAAGCACAGTTCCAGTGTTCCTTTTGACTGGTAGCTAATATTTGTTAAAATTTTGATTTGCAGATGAGCTGTTACTGTAAGAAGCTGCTTTTGAGTCTGCATAGGGTTATTTCCACAAAAAGTAGCTGAAACATGAGTCAAAGGTACCAAAGGAGTAGTTGATGGAAGACAAGCAGGGAATACCTGCTTTGATTTTCCTCTCAGTGGCTGGTCTGTACCTTTGTTCACAGTGTATGTGTTTCTTTTGGTTTTGGATGTGTTACTGTTGGACTAAAAATTAAGACCACCTCTCCTTGAAAATATCCATTGCCTCAGCTTCTTGGAATTCTCTGGTTTCTGATATTTTCCAGGACTTATCTTTGGGATTAGTCTCTATCTAACACAAGTCTGAAGACTGACCTGTTCCATACACTACTCTTCATTTCTGTCTCCAAAATCTGCCTCTCCCCATGCAGCAGAACCGATAAAGAATCTCCAGAATCAGTGTAATGGCTGAATTCTGAGTTGTCAGCTGTGAAAATAAAGTCTTGTGAATTGCCCTACATCTGCTTCAGAAAGGTATGCATGGCTTCAAAACCAGAGCAGTCTGCGCTTGGAGGAAGGCATCATTGCTTTAGTGTGGATGAAGGGTTTTTCCCATCCCTGCTCACCCAGACAGTGTCTTGTATCTCATGCCTTTGAACATGATCACATTGATTTTTCAGTTTAAACACAGGAGCTTCAGGCAGTCTTTTGTCAGTAACAAGCCAGTTTATGATTACTGTACACATGAATGTGACTGGGGGCTTTCCAGAGACTCCCAGCTTAGAAGTAAGCACAGAATTTACTGGCTAGTGAGGACAAAACTATTTATCAGCAGTTATCTTGGTACAAATATTAAATAATAACCATCCTAAATAACAGCCTTGTACATGCTATTCATGTTTATTTCTAATTTCCTTTCTCAGAGGTTACAGCTGTCACATTCCTTTTTCACTTGTATGAACCCAGCTGGCTGTGAGCCATTCAGAGACATGACCACAGTTCTGATTTGGATGCAGAGTGAGACACGTCCTTTTTTGTGTTTCAATCTTAGCCCACTTTTATACACCACACACTTGACAGATGCCCTGGTTCTGGTGTGCCTCTTGGAATGTCTGTTCTGTCTTGGAGTTCAGAGGAATAGCTTTGTAGAGATCCACATTTCTGCCAATAGTCAGGTTAAATATAAAGTTGGGAATTTTTCTTCAGTGACCAAATATTTTTCCTCTCTTTTGAAATACATTCCAAGTCAGTCCTTCAGGTAAGGTCAGAAAGTATATTTGGATTCCTGGTGGAATTGATGGAGTGTTCTGGAAAAGTAATGATAGAAAAGGCAAACAGGCATTGCTGTCCAGGAACTCAGGATTCTGTGTAGCTGAAAAGATTTAAGTATCTCAGTGTTAATTATTATTTAGGGCTTGCAGCTCGTTGGAGGAACTAAGGAAGGAGCGCCAGAGGTTGATGTATTGCAGTGAGTCTTAGTGAATGTGGTGGATTGTGATTTATAGGGACTGCTGCAGGTGCAGTTGGGGAATGACTGCTGAGACTTCTTGCAGTGCCTTCAGCATTTATGCAGCTGTGATGCATTTCCAGATAAATGCACTGAATGTGGCTGTCAAGTCACAGGCAACAAAGAACAAAATATTAATCCCACAAATTATTTTCATTACGTGGTCTGGTTCCAGAAAATTCAAATCCTTAAGAAAAATCCATTGGACTCTAACTGGAGAAGTATTAGCATAAACATGTGTTTTACTAGTACAAATAAAATCAAGCTATATAAATAATGTATTTTTTCAGGGCTACAACCCACCTGGCAGACTTAGCCTGCTCTGTTGTATTTTCTTTCTTGTACATCTTAATTTCAAAAAACAATCTGTAGAACAAAATCTTGCTATATTCTGATAGTAAATAATTTAGAAGTTGATTAATGTCTTGTCTTAAAAAGTGCTTGTGCAGCTATTTGTGCTCCAGCTTGTTATACTTTTTTCTTTCTCTTCTGAAATATTTTTAAACTCCCTTCTGTATGAGTGTTTAGATTTAATTATTCTCCAGAAATTTAGAAAAATGCTTTCAACCTTTAGTTCACCATGGTGTTTAAATTGCTCTGGAGTATTGTCACAGCATGTTTTGCTGGAAAAGTAGATCCACCTTATATATATAAATGCCTATTATTGATGCATTTCTTAAAAAGTCCAGTAAGTCTTTTCTTACCAGTATGCCTAAAAGATTTGTAATGATGTAGCAGGGCAGCCAGATCTGCAGTGGATACTTTTATTTTTTACCTGTACTTGAAAGAAGTTCCTTACCTTGGTAAAAAGCAATTTTCTGTGACTTGGCCTCTCGATCTTAGGTGTCTTTCTTTCTCTGTGTTGTAGAGACTGGTTGCAGATCCCTGAGCAACCACAGGCCTGAAAAATAAAACCAAAGAGATTGGTGAAGGTTTTGCCAGTGCCTTAGGGTTGCCCATTTCAGTAAATCTCCTGTATGTTTTATATTCTTCCATTGAATCATCTTCTAGAGTGATAGAATTCAATTTCATCAATTAATTTCAATTCATTAAATTCTAGGAGTCAGATTTTTACTTTGGCTGGAGTAAATCCTAGGACTTAATCTATGTCTTCTTTTTTTTCCTTGAGACTCACCAATGGAATCTTGTTTGCTCTGAGGGCCCTGCTGACTGAGCAGCCCCGTTTCATACCCTCAGCCTGAGCCATGTGAAAGTAGCTGATGCTGCACCATCCTGGAGTGGTGCCAAAAGCCAGCCTAAATCCCACCTTATCTCTAGTTTCAGAATGGCTGCGGTTGCTGCCTTTCCTGGGCGTGCTGGCCTTGCTCGGTTACCTTGCTGTTCGTCCCTTCCTCCCCAAGAAGAAACAGCAGAAGGATAGCTTGATTAACCTCAAGATCCAGAAGGAAAATCCCAAAGTAGTGAATGAGATCAACATTGAAGATCTGTGCCTCACTAAAGCTTACTGCAGGTGTTGGCGTTCAAAGACGGTAAGACATTTTGCTGCTGTAGGATTAGAGACTGAAACTTGCATATTTTTAGCAGTGTTTTGGTGGTGGATTGCTCTGTGTTGAGCTGTTGCCTTTGTCTGGAATTGGAACGTGCTCCTGAACTTTGCAGAATGGCACAAACCTGTCTACATGAAGAAAGCAACTGTAGAAACTTGAAAGAAACACATTAGGGTTTTTCTAGAAATGTTTAGAGAGTGGTAACAGGTGAGTAAGAATAAAACCAAGCAAACCTGTTTTACTATTTGGAAATATATTGCAACTAATTAAGAGATAACTACTCTTATTTTGCAAAAAACAATGCTTGAAAGGTGTTCATATTAGAATTAAAATAAGGCTGGGCCTGTGTTGGTGGTTCCTATCTGGTCCAGAGCAGTGAGATGACTGGCTGGGATATTCCATATCCCCCAGATCAACTAGATGTAAATTAGTGTATTTTGTCTTGCCTCTGTTTTCATTTCCTGATTCACTTTTGAATGTCCTGACCACACACTGGTTTTGTTTTCCCTGGACCAAATGCTTTCCTTTTTTAATAAAAACAAATAAAGTCTGCCCTGAACTGAGGCAGCTTAACTCAGCTATTCTCACTTTGGACTAATCACTTCAGCTAACTATTTCAGCTTCTCTTAAAAAAGTACTTTCTGGTTGCAAATGACTAAATCTATTAAGAGCACTCTTAATAGTTGCACAGTAAATCCAGTTGCAGCTGTGATGGCTGTTTTGTTTGCTGTTCTTTCACGGAAAAGGCTTTGTCCCTGACTTTGTCTCTAAGAACAGCTATTTTAGGATCTCACAAACTTAGTTACCCATTAACTGTGTTTGTTGTCCTTAGTATCCTGTGTGTGATAGGAGACAGGGAGTTTGACGTTGAACCAGGACATCACAGGAGGAACTAGCAACATTATCAGAGCAGTCAGGGCGTAGGAAGAAATACAGAAATCACCATGCAACTGCTGTACAGAGTTATGCTAATTCCTTGTGGTTTTTTTTTTTTTTTTCAGTTCCCTGTCTGTGATGGCTCCCACAACAAGCACAATGAGTTAACGGGAGATAATGTAGGTCCACTAATACTCAAGAAGAAAGAAGTATAGCAGATGTTTAATCTAGGTCTTGACTGATAAAAAGTATTTTATACTGTTGTAGTTGCAAGGGACGGCGTTTTGTTATGTGATTGGTATGATTTAGTTTCATGATTGCTGTAGATTTCTTTTTGGAATAAACTACATTTAGACAGTGATGAATTTGTCACTGCTTTGGTACCTTATTCTGAGAAGAATTTTGCCTGCTTTGTAAAACTGTAAAGTACCTATTTCTGTAAATAAGTCGTTTATTTCAATAATAAATTGACTTTCTACAACTAAGCCTTTTTTGTATGAACATACAATTATAAAACTGTCACTATTTCAAGTGCACTTTTCTGTTGAGTTTGTTCTGCTGAGAAATCATGTTTTACTTAGCTTTTCAGAAACAAATTTAAGTGTACCTTAATGGGGGAGAAAAAGATGCCTACTTTCTCCTTTGTGAATGTATCTTCAGGCAGCAGATCAGTGTTAAGTCATGCAAGCTGAAGGTCTGGCCTGCGTGGTGCCTAAGTGGGCAGTTTGTTGGTCTTGCACAAAGCAGCCCAGCTCAGACAAACCCTACAGTTTCACACAGCATCCCAGGTGGAGTGCTGGCAGTTCAAGGCCATATATAAACCAAACTGTTGAGCAGTTTACCCACCACCTTTATCCCTGTATTTTGGGCCCTGTGTTGATGGTAAGGAAACACAAATTTGCCTCCTGCAAGTTCTCTTGCACTACAGTCACTACTTTTTGCAATAGGAATTTTCAAGGAATTAATGGGTTAAGAGACAGAAGTGAGGATGCAGAGCTGAGCTGTTCTCTTGGCTTGTTACCCATTCAGAATTATTATTTAGGCAAGTCAGAACATTGCTGTGCTGAGGCTTAAGTTCACATGCAGATAATTACTACTTACCTAACTGCTAGATTTCTAATTAATTATTCTAAAGTGCTTGATTCTCCCATGAAATAGTATATCTGTCAGTTAAAAAGTAAAAATGTGGTCCATGCTACAGTTTTAGACAATGGTACCATGACAGATCTCGCCCATTCCTTAACAGCATTTCATTTGACCCATTTTTAGGTGGGAAGTTCCAGAGCTGTTGCCAAAGCTGATCACCACAGTGCTGAAAGAGAGTCAGAAAGCTGTTTTCACACATAAGCACTCTTGCAGCAGCAGCAGCAGCAGAGTTAAGGTAGATCATTCCTCCTCCATTTGTGACAGTTGTAGTTGTAGTTCTAGGTTCCAAAACCTCTTGTCTTGCAGCAAAAGATGGCAGATCAGGATGTGACTGTGTGTTAAATGCCTGCTTTTACAAAGTGTGTAGCAGAACCATGGTATAATGTTTACTGTTTAAATACTTCATGGTGGTCTTACCTCAACAGCCAAGCAAACCATAAATGTATTAGGATATAAACATTTATAACAGAGAAAAATATATAAAGGTAAGTGTCTTACACTGTTTTCACTTACAGATGTATATAGAATACCAATCCCCAATTCTTGGGTTTGGTGAGGAAATTACTGTGAAATGTAGCCCTGTCTTTGACTCTTTTTTTTCCAGGGTTTAAAAACCACAGTTTATTGTAGCAGACTTATTAGACATAGGCCTGTATGTACTTCCAGCTTTTCTCAGGATACTTCTGTATTCAAACAGTTTGGTTCCCCTCTGAAATCACAACCAAACCTGTTAAATTAAGACAAACCTTGTTAAAGTGAGTAATAGAGCAACATGGTTTTGTTTCTCCCAAAAAAACTCCTTGAAGAGAAGAACAATGTAAGGTTTAACTTCTTCATTCCATCTTTAACACAGCTTAAGTAATTATTTTTTTCTCCCTACTTGCTCTTAGATGAGATAGTTTAATAGCCATCTACAAACACGGCTGTAGGATAAACAGGGACAATATTTTTGTTTGTGCTTGTATCTGTAAGGGCATGGAACGAATTTGTAGTGTTGCAAGAGTAAGTCACAGTTCTTTTGTAGAAAGGACATTTTAGTAACTTCCACAAGATAATATAATAAGAGTCACAAGCAAGATAAATCATAATTTCCTTGGATTTCAAAATCTGTCAAGGTAATACTGTCTCATGTCCACAGAACTTCCTATAGAAAATCTCAAAGAATTTACTAATTTGTTGTATCTAAAGTCTACAGAGATGATGAGATGATAGATAGCTAAAAACTGAAGTGCCTGTCCAGCTCTGTGTTGAACCAGCAACTGAGAAGTTGAACCAATTTTTTAATCTAATTGGGAAGCTCCATACACAGGAATAAGTTTGCCATAAATACTGAGGTCACAGGATCAGCTCTTCAGTCTTGATGGAAAATCTGGGGAAATTTAAATCAGCATTTTGTGACACATATTTACTCTACAAGAACAGCAATGTTTTCCTTTCTTTTCATAATTAATTTGAACATGGTTATAATAGAATACAAATAAACTTGTAAAACAGGTTTGGGGAAAGGTGTCTGACTTGGGGCAACTACTAGACAAAGTAAATGTAACTGAAGTGCAATTGAACAAAAATTTGACCTCTTGCACTCCTATTTAAAAAGCAAGATGCAGAAACTACCATCCATTTTGTGTCTGTATTACACCATGACTCTTTCACAGTTAATTTTAGACTTCAGTTTAAATTCCATAAAAAGCTCAGTTCGGCTGAAAAAGAGAGGTAAGCAGTGATTATAATCACATCATCATCATCACATCCCCATGCCTGTTCAACTCTCTGCTTGCAGACAGACAATTTCTGTCTTTTCCCATATGCTGCCTGCTGTAACTGCTGGATGCTGGCTGCTGGGAACACTTTCTGCTGTCAGACCTTTCTGCTGCCGAGGTTCTTGTGAACCTTCTGGAACAGCACACTCAGACTTCCCCCACAGTATGCCTCTGATTATGTCTGCATGACAGCAGGACTCTGGTTATCAGTTACTGCAGTGTGCTCTTATTTTATTTCCTGCAAATAAGGGAATACCATGGCATAATGATTTAACTGCCTTGAATTTATGCCAATCAGTAACGATTTTCAAGGCATTTTGTTAAAAGGGAAGTGGTCTTTAATGTCGTGCTTCACCCATACTCTGATAAAAACTGAAATCAAATCTCTCAAAGTTAGTTGCTATTCAAAAGCAGCTGAAACTGTCATGATGCTTACTAAAAAAACCCAGTCTCTTTCTCTTCAGTTCTTAGTCCTGACCTATCATTTAATGAAAAGATGCAAGTGTTTTCTTTCTTTCTGGAAGATAAGGAGAGAGAACATTATAAAGTATTAAAGCTTTTAATTTTAGATCTGCAGGTCTCTGTAATAGCTCCAACCTGATACTTTTTGAAGATTTAATAAAAGCTGGGGGAAAGGGGTCTCATGAGAAATACCGACATAAAATGGCAGGGAAAGAAAAATCTATTCAATCTCACTCAGATTAACAAAAAAGATGACAAGATGAGTTTTCATTGGTATCGCTTATTCAGACACTCAGAATTGTGGAAGTGATCTAATGTATAACCAAGAGCACACTGAGGTTAAAGGAACAGGTAAATCCCATTTATGGCATGCTGTTTTGCTGGGGAGGAAGTATTAGAGGCTGTCACGAACAAGAGCTCTTCATCAGAGGTTTGCTTTCATAGTTAAGGTTGTGTCCAAATTTACAGGGCTGTAATCCTTACAACATCACACTTCTGTTATTGAACACATTCCAAATTTGGCATAGTGATCCCTATGGGAGAATTCTGCTTTTTATAAAGCTTTACAAAAAAGTGAACTCCTGTAAGTTTTACTCAAGTAGAACTATTTTATAGACAGTTACTGATGAACTGAACACTATTTCCTCATCTTATCAGTTAGCTTTACCAACATTACAATTTCTAATTACTTAACCTCCTATTAAAACTAAGTGCATTTCACAAAATCACAGAATCAATGAGGTTGGAAAAGACCTCTGAGATCACTGAATCCAACCTATGATCACCATTTCAACAAGACCATGACTCTCAGTGCCATATCCAGTCTTTGCTTAAACACTTCCAGGGAAGATGATTCCACCACCTTCCTGGGCAGTACATTCCGCTGTTTAACAACCCTTTCTGTGAAGAAATTCCTCCTAACATCCAACTTAAAGCTTATGAGTCTGTCCTCTCATCCTGTCCCTGGTTTTGTGCTAGAAGAGGCCGACCCCCACCTGGCTACACCCTCCTGTCAGGGAGCTGCAGAGCAGTAAGGTCCCCCTGAGCTGCCTCTTCTCCAGGCTAAACACCCCCAGCTCCCGCAGCCACTCCTCACAGGACTTGTGCTCCACACCCTTCCCCAGCTCCATTGCCCATCTCTGGACATGCTCCAGCACCTCAGTGTCCTTGCAGTGAGGGACCCAGAACTGGATGCAGCTCTTGGAACTGTGGCCTCGCCAGTGCCCACTACAGGGGACAATCACTGCTCCTGCTGGCCACACCACTGCTGATACAGGCCAGGATGCCCTTGGCCTTCTTGGCCGCCTGGGCACACACTGGCTCATGTTCAGCCGCTGCTGACCAGCACCCCCGGGTCCTTTTCCACCGGGCAGCTTCCCAGCCACTGCCCCCAGCCTGTGGCACTGCAAGGGGCTGCAGTGACCCAAGGGCAGGACTCAGCACTTGGCTTTGTTGAACCTCATTCTGTTGGTCTCAGGCCATTGATCCAGTCCAGATCCCCTGCAGAGACTTCCTGCCCTCCAGCACAGCACCACTGCCACCCAACTTTGGTGTTGTCCATGAATTTGTTGGGAGTGCACTCAATCCCCTTATCCAGATCATCAGTAAAGATACTGAACAGGACTGGTTCAGGGGGACACCAGGAGTGCACGTGAAGTAGGCAGAACAGGCACAGAAGTCCACGTATGTCACAGTAATGCCCAAGCACAGCACCCTTAACCATTGCTCCAGCTTCAAATCCATCAGGTGCAGTTTGAAAGCACCTTCCTTTCGGGTCAGGAGACAAACTGAACCAAAGATGGCACACTCCCGAGGAAGCAGAGAGAGCAGCAGTGTGCAGAGTTAGAGAAATATAATGTATTGACAACCATTAGGGGAAAACTTACCAAATAATTTCCTGGCATTTTTATCATTGTGCTGGAACAGCAGGCTATGAAATTTAGGTATTTCTCAGGAAGCTTTCTTTTTGCTTAGATAGTAAGGCTTATTCAAAGACATGCATGTACAGTTCATCTGCATGGCATATGACTCTCCGCAAATAGTGTCAACATCAAAAGTATTTAAATAGTTAAAAGTATTTTTGTACATTTTTTGTTCTGCATATTAAAAATTTAAAAGATGAAATAGAAGTTATTTGTTCTTACTAATTCCAAAACTTAGACACCATCAAATGTATTCTACACAGTATCCTGTAAAATGAGTTCAGTGAACTGTAGTGTAGCAATCTGCAGGAGAGTGTTGTCCACCTCAGTTACAGGCATGGTCTAAAAGCCTTTTCAAAAAATAACAAAGTAACTTCCAGATTCTGATGGATGCTGTACTGACCCCGTGCTTCAGAATGGAGTTACCAACAACTTACTCAGAGCCAGACAGATTTGCTGGTATCTGTCAAGTGATACCAAACTTAAAAGGCAAGAGCAGGATTTTGATCAACAGAGGTTACTCCTGGCTGTAGAACAGCATCTCTCTCTTGACATCATGTTGTGTGAAGGCTGAGGTACACAGGTGGAGAACCAGTCATCCCAATCCCATACAACCCTCCCCCAGTCCTTATAGCCATCCCACAACCCTCATCTCATTTTCAGGCTCCGTCTTTTTTTCTGTCGGCACCAACATCTTTACTACCAGTCTATGATGGCCCCAACTGGCTCTTTGAGCATGTAAGTACCACTTGCTGTATAACCAGAGCTGACAGTCCTGGAAGGCACAAAGGAGTGCCTCAGCAGTGAGGAAGAACAGCAATAGGGAAAAGCAAGTTTTGGAACACAAATGAGGAAGGAGAGGGAATCACCAACTGATCAATCACCAATCATCAACCAGCTGATGGCAGGACTTGTTCATTATGTGTCAGCAACCTCTTATTTTGAAGTTGCTTTCTTTGTGTTGTATAACTTCTCATCTCACAGCCCAGTTTCAACCATCAAGCAGTTATTCACATTAGTCTCCATTTTTTTTTGCTTATATTCTACCTCATGACTCCACTCCACACCTCAACAATTCTGACCCTCTCCTTGGCCTCACCACCCACACATTTCAAGTAACTCTTGACTGCTAACTTCTCAGTGACTCACTCCCAAGTCATCTTGTTCACTGTATGTTCAGCTAGTTCATATCAAGGCACCATCTTCACATAAAAATATTTTATAGAACTTCACCAGGGCTGCTTTAAAAATAGCAGGGGTGACTGATAGTTTTATGTTCCTCCAGCAAGATTAGACATGCCGTCTTTACTCAACAAAAGTGTCAGGGTTGAAGGACCAGAGTGCTGTAGCTGTCTGTCTGTCTTACGAAGGTTCACAGGCCTCTGCCTCTTCTCCAACCACTGCACCTTCCTCATCCTCCTTGCTATTTGTCTGAGCCTTCTGCAGAAGTCTGGGCCCTGCCAAGCCGATAACCAGGGCTCCAATTGGAGCAGTGATCAAGATAGCCAAGAAAGCCACTGTCAGTACATCCATTCCATACTTTTCCAGTTGTTCATCTTGATGTCGTCTTGCTGTATCCAGGGCAAGAGAACCTATTGCAGCCTGCAGGGAAGAAAACATTGCTGAGATAGAGCAAGTAATCTTTAGCACTGCATGAGGAAAAAAGCATTAGTCAACATTTCACAAATATTTGACATTTTTAGTATATTCTACCTGTTTTTAGGCTGTACATAGCAAAGTAAACATTATATTACACCTATGAGAACAATTTTCACTTGACTATGCTTGGAATTTCCTAAGCTAATGATTTTATCTGTATGGTTTCCCTCCTGTGAGGAATGTTGCTTAGCTGCCATTTTATCCTCATTTCTGGACAATGTGTGATTAATGAAATAGGCCAGTATATTGTGTATTGCAGTTGTGAAAATGCCACGCTTGTAGAATGTATCCTGACAATAGTCAACTAGTGGCAGCTTCTGAAAATTAAATTCACTGATCATGTAATAAGCCTTGCCTGTTTTGATTATTAACTTTGGTTTGCAAGTAATCATGCTATTGAGGCAAAGTCTAAATGACATGACAATCACTGAAATAAAGGAGCAGGAATGTAGCCAGCCTGAGGCATCTCTATTAATATGTCTCTCAGGCTACTCCTTGCCAAAATAATCACAGACTGAAACCCATTCTGAGTTCGGATGTGACTGTCCTTGCAGACACTTCATGTGTAAGAGGGAAATGTTTTTACCTTTGAGAGTTCTCAGAATCTGTGTGTGAAGGCACAATAATCAGCAATGGCTGAGAAATGGTTAAATTTCCTGTGGTATATGTACAATTCACTGTCATTATAAAGAGTAAACCCAGGATGCAAGCAAAACACTTGCACATAGAAGGTTCACACACTTTTTAAGCAGTTAGTGTGTTTTAGAGTATGAACAGTCAATATTCTACATTCAGCTGTCATTGAGCCTGAACATTTCCCTGCTTACTGCTGTACTAGTTAGGGAGCTTTGCTAAAGAAAATAGATTTAGCCTGTAATGAAAGTGATGTTGGATTGTTTACCTGGACAGTGGCTTTGGGAATCCATGCCAGTGAGACAAATACCTTCTCCTTGAAATTAAACCCAGCAAAAGACACCATCAGGAACGTTGCTATGATTCGCACAACTAGGGCAATGCCTAATATAGCAACACAGAGCCCTGCAACAGACAAACACTTTTCAATACTTTTGTGCATAGGTGCTTCTGGTTTTTGATTTTTTTTTTTTTTGGGGGGGGGGTCAGCCATAATCTGCTTTGGTTTAGATTTCTTTATAGAGATTCTTTCAAAGCCAGTAATGAAAGCTGGATAATTTGTGAATGATCTTACCAACAGTTTCAGGCCTAAGAGATGTAATGGATACTTCTGCTCCAATTAAACCAAAAAGAAAAGGCTGAAAGATATTCCATGCAACTGCCACAATTTTTTCTATTTCCCTCTGCAACAGAAACAAAACTAATCTGTAAATTCACAAAAAGATGGCCAAGCAGACACAATAGTTAAGTAATCATAGGACAAAGTGAAAATGTTTCATAAAGATTGTCCAGAATTTTCTTCTTTCTTTGACTTAATACTAAAACATTCAAAATCAGCTGCACACCTTTTGAAGGTCAGACTGAGTCTGGATGTCCTAGTAAAGAAATGTTTGATGTCTTGAGAGGAGAAATAAAAAGCACTGGTGTTTGAACAGTAACAGAGCAGTTTGCAGACAAGAGGAAGAAAAAAAGCATTGTTGATTTTCAGTATTTAGAAAGATGTCATTTCAACAGCTTTGCCATGAAGTTTCTGAGCCTTTGGGAACTGCATGCCTAAACATGTTCTTCCATTTGGAGCTGAGCAGAGTCAGACTCTCCCAAGTTTCAGTCACAACCTAACTCTGTTTGTGCTGCACTCACTCAGAGGCCTTTCTCCATGTCAGCAGGAGCAAAGTCAGTCTGAGCAAGTCTGAAATCTTGCTCAGGAACAAGTGCTGAACTTTCCACTGCAATATAGTGTATAAAGGCAAAACCATCTTTTCTCTTCATGTTTGAACTTTACACAATTTTCCTAAAACAACTGCTGCCATGGTAAACAGGAATCTTCCACTTAGACGACAAGGTGCACATAGCTTGTCTTTTAGTTAAGTGGGTTCTACAATAGCAAATGAACCTTCAGGCAGGAGTGTGTGGAAAATATAAGTGCAGTGCTCTGTCACTTAATAATCAGTCCAGGGCCTAGACATGTCCCATACTTGGTATTCTCTCTGGGACTGATCCTGCAACACCTCTTGCTCTTCTGTCAAGGAATGGTAGGTTATAGTAACACAAA
Source organism: Motacilla alba alba (assembly GCF_015832195.1). Classification (NCBI taxonomy): domain Eukaryota; kingdom Metazoa; phylum Chordata; class Aves; order Passeriformes; family Motacillidae; genus Motacilla; species Motacilla alba. The sequence goes on along the minus strand of NC_052019.1, from coordinate 48,236,758 downwards.
AACTTCTGTAAGCTTAAAGAATAAATAAATAAATAAATAAATATTAAAAAAAAACTATTTTTGCCTCATTTCTCCTTGTTACTTCACCCTTTTCCCTTCTGGCAAAATAAAGTAACATTTAAAAAAAGAAAGCCCCCCCAAAGTCCCTTCTTTACACATTTCAGCCTATTCACTGCCCATTTGACTGTTCCAGGAATAGGTCCAATGTTCATTGCTCTCTGCAGACAAGTGTTTGTCAAGTGCCTTCCACCATGGACAATGGGAGGCAGTGGCCTTTGAGAAGCTCAGCAGGAAAACCTTGGTAATATATTGAGTACACAGACACCTCTATCTGAGAAAAAAAAGAGCTAAGGCATTTGACATCAATATACTTAAGGCCATGAAGCTTCATTCACAGATCAAAAGATTTTAAACTAAGCCATTATAGATTGCATATCCCCTCTTAAGGTCCTTCCTCCTATAATGGTTTAAAAGCTTTTCAGTAGGGAGCTTTATCAGTTGTAATGTCCTTAACTAGTAAAGTCCCAAGAAGAGTTTTTCATCCTTTAATATTGGACAATTATAGTTTCTTTTCATTGTTATAACAAACTTTGAGATCTTTGTAAAGTCAGGGTCAAAATGGGGATAATAACATGGACTCTACTATATCTAATCCCCTTTCTTTTTCTTCTTCCTCTTCTACTGAATGCCACAAAGCTATAGCTGTGGAGAGAAGATGTCCTCAAAACATTAAATGTAGATGGGATCAAGCAAAAGAAACAGTCAGACATAGCAAGGTACAGAGAGGCAGTGGGCCAGCAGCATTAAGATGAAGTAGGCTAGGCTAAGAGAAAGTGACTAGAAAGCAGTCTTTTATATGGTTTCTGTATGGCCTCACATCATCATTTATTGCGTACACTCCACTCTCTAAGTTATCCAAATTACACTGGCTGGGATTTGGGAAAGATGAGAGGATAGTTAATCACTGCTTTTCATTTCACCCCCTCCAAACCACAGGAACAAACAAACCCTCAGGGTATTCAGGCCATGTCCACAACTGCATCTTGGACACCCATTTGTAAACTTGACATAAAGTGACTGTACAGACACTCACAGAGCTGGGAATTGAAGCTTTGGATGGCTACTGTCAAGTGCCTTCATAACTAAGCCTCCTTCATATGGCTTAAGATGTCTAAGAAAAGCTGAGCACTTCTCAATCAGTACACCAGGCTCTGTATTGGCATACATATTGCTCTACTGACATACACGGTAACTTTCTGTCTCAGGAAATGCTAAAGACTTCCAAAACAAATGTACAGTGTGCTGCTTGGTTTGGGGGAGTTTTGGGGTTTTTTTGCTTGTTTGTTAAATCTGTACATGCTCTAACGCTTCACAAATATACCATTACCACTCCAGACAGAAATTCAAGCTCCTGTCAAGCTGTACATTCACCAGACTTTGGATATGGCATGCTTCTTGTGTGAACATTCACCTTTTCATCAGACCATCCCACACCTGCAACAAAAGCTAAGACTAATGTGCAAAGCCCTCCTGATCCAGGGAAGCCAAAGTAGATGCTGCCAAAAACAGCAAACATGGACAGTCCAAGCACAAAATATGATCTCTTCCATGCCAAAGATGCCTGCAGCCAAGGAAAGAGACAAACAAAAAAGGTGAATTTCTTTCAGAAATGGGAGAAAAAAAGTTACACTCCTGTTAATTTTGAAAATAAGAACTTGAAAATTAAAAATTAATAATTTTGAAGGAATCAAAGCTTCCAAGTGTGAATTGAACTGCTCAGTTGGATTGAGGATTTTTTTCAGATATTAATTCCTAAGAATACAAATTTTGAAAATGTATTTTTTTACTTCTGCCCATCCAAGTTCTTATTGCCACTAGGCTATTTTTTATCACAAGGAACATGATGCTCTGTTCCAGCAGCTCTGTCTCAACTCTGCAATAGCAGGATTTTCTACCTGTGTAGTCAAGTATTACAACAGTTTATCCAAGGAAACAAGGAAAGGTGAAATTTTTGCCACCAGATGTTTTTAAGGACAAGTCAAACACTTGCTAGGAATAATGCAGTTTTATTTCATTCAGTCTCACAGCAGACAGTTATCTACCATTGCTCCTCATTTCTATCTAACTCTTCAGCTCTTGAATCACAGTTTTTACATTATTTAAATACAAAATTTGATGCCACTGAGGGCAATAGATGCTCTGAATACTGACTCTGGTAATCCAGAGCATATCTACATTCTTACACAATTTTCTGTTCATTTAATTACCCCTCAACAGAAAATTCATCTAACACTTTCTACAGATGTAATTTTTATGAAAAGTAACACATTCTAATTAATACTTATGATATGATCAATAACTTAAAACCTCTAATACATCTGCTTTATTAATTTTTAATCTTAAGCCTACTGGGTACATCTTGAAGAAGTACATGTGTCTTGCATCAAACGAATAAATTATTATTTTACTGTCTGAAATGGGTATCAGACCCTTCCTCCATTTCCACTACCTTCAATGAGAGCAGGATGGTGAGCTGGGTTCCAAACTTCCATCAGGAAGGACTGTGAGATCACACATTATTATTGGTGCAGTAAATAAGTAATCACCTTTAAAACAAATCCTCACTTGACAGGTTTTCCAATCCGGAAGCTGCTAGCACTGTAAAAAGCTTTCCCCAAAACCAGCTGCACAGGATGTTGGAAATTAATAACTCAAGAAAATAATCCCTTCGCAAAGAATCACTTGATTGTAATTTTTTTTTAACTAGGTTTTTACCTGATCATGGCTTGGGAAATATCGAATAAACATTCCCAGAATTCCCCCAGCTGCTATTCCAACAGCGACCTCCAGCACTCCACGGAGCACATTGTACAGAGTAGAACCTATTTCGCAAAAGGAAAACACGTTCAGTAAGCCATCCACAGAGCTTCACGCAAACCATGCTCTAGACCTATGAGGGTGATTCCAGGACAGTGTCTGCTTTAAATTACTTGGGGCAAAGGAGTTCAGGAGGGAACCTATGGGCCTGAAGGAACTGGATGGTGCAACTTTCTTTCTCTGAAAGCTCATGCCAAGAAAGTGTGCAAGAGAAGTCAGAGAAAGAGCCACTGTAAGAACATTGCCAAACCCAGTGAAATTTCAAAGCATCATGTCGGGCATGCAGGGCCCAGTCTTGGCAGCTAAGGGAACAGTCAGGGAAAATGGTTCTCTGAAAGTTCTTGTGACCCACAACTCAGAGCTGACCATGTTACACCAACTTTTGAACATGGGTAATTTCCATCTCAGTATTTAAGGCTATACATTAATTTTATAATGAGATGCCATGACGTTACAAACCAGTCAGCCGCAACAGAGCACACATTCTCCAAAATATCACTGGTTCTGCATTTCATTGTGTACAGATAAACCACCATACCAGAAGAGAAAGCCATCCCAAGACATGTGTTGAAGCCTGTGATAGCCAGAATGTCATCGATGCTTCCAGCTGCCATTAGCAAAGTTGGGACACCTTTCTCCACCCCATATCCCCCAGCTTGTAAAATCAGCATGGAGGGAACCACCACAGCAGGGGAGACTGCACCTAGAACAAAACTGAAAACACACAGGTTCAGCATCTCAAAAAGAAAGCACTGAACTAAAAAAAAACTTCAAAATGTTCTGATCTGACCTTAATTCTTTTGAAGTATAAATAAGTAGACCTTTATGTAAAGTATTTTCCTAACCTTTCCCCTCTAATTACAAGCAGGGATATTTTTATGCAGATCTGCGATCAGCTCTTACTTTCTGCCCAACTCAGTTACATTAAAAGTAAAAGGCTCCACAGGCTAAAACTGGAGTTTCCACTGCAGGCCAGTTATGCTCCCTGACAGATGCCTGGATTGTCCCATTTGGAAACCTGGTCTAGACGTGCTTATGACTCAGCAGCCCAGTTCCTTCTCATAAAATTCAGCGTGTGTCAGAGGAGGAGTTCACCCATCTTCTTCTAATGTATGGGTCTGGCCCAAGTCCTCCAATTTAGATAGGACTGGATGGAAAAGGTCTTCTCTTCAAGGATATTACTGTAGAATGTACTATGCCATAGCCTTGTCCTTGACTTGTGACAGGAAGGCTGTCCTATGTGTATCTCTCTGTGTGGAAGTTCTGAATTCCAGTATGAAGATTCTCCAAACTGTGGTATAATTTGCTGTCCCTAAAAGCCCCCTTTGTTGTGGTTCAAGACTCAGGGATTGCACCATCCTTTCTTCAAGTGCTCAGGTCACAAACACAGAAGAGTAATTATGCAAGTACTCCTCCGCAGCCTGAAAATATGACCTTTAAATAAGCCACAGAGCCAGACATAAAAGGTAAGCAGAAGACCAGAGGGGCTAAGCATAGCTTCCCAAATGGCACTGAACTGAGGTCTCTGCTTGGCACAGAGAACTAACCACAGCTGGATCACTGAGCTGCAGCCTAGAAACCAGCAGTTTTGTCATAGAGGCGAAAAGGCAGTACATTACCCTAATATAAATCCCCATTGCCATGGCAAATGCAGGAACAAGTAGGCAAGGACAGCAGCTGTGCCTGTTTCTGAGAGGCACGGTCCGAAAGCAAGCCGTAAACAGACAGCTTTGAGCTTCTTAAGAGCCTGCAATCATACAGGCACAACAGTGTCAGAACCCTTGGCTTTACAGAGAGGAAAAACATTTACAATCTGATATTGCTCGTTAAAGAATCCTGTCTGAGCTGCACTATAGGACGTGACATGGCCTAAACTAGAGATAAGCCTAAGCCCAACCGGATTTGGGTATAAAATTTCAAGTGTGGCAGTGAATCTAGGTTTGATAAGGTTCCTGAATGTCACAGGAAGCAGTAACAGAAAATTCTGTTTGGCTTCTTGTAATTTGCTCCATCCACAAAAGACTTTACTATAATCCCACAAGTTGCATGAGCACCCCCCCAAAGCTGCCCCAAAATCTACGAACAAATCATGAGAAGTTGTAGAACTACATCAACTTGGCAAAAGGAGCCAAGCATCTTTCAGCTGTCTCTCACTTGATATTCAGAGATAAAGGTCCTTTTGGCTCAGCAACTTAAAAAAAAAATCCTGAACTGTCATATTTGCTTCTAACAGCTGTCTTTAATTGTTAGTCACAAACACGAGTCTGCTATGACAGGTCCCTAATTTTGACATGAAATTAAAAAAAAGAAAAAAGAAATAAAAATCAGTGAGTTCTACTTTTACCAGTCCAGTTTATCCCAGCATAATCATGACTGAGAAGAGAAACTGACTTCTTTGTCTTCAGAGTTTCAATTATATGAGGAACAATTGTAGCTGCATCAAGCATTGCCACACACAGAGTCCAAGTGACAGTTTTCTTACCACATGGAAGAAAAAGGAGTCAAAAATGAAGTTCTCTCAGCAAAAAAATGTAATGAATAGAAAGAAATGCAGTCTCACAGAACTGGACATTCAGGCTGTGTCTAACAACACACAGTTCATGCTCATACAAGCCTCAATGTTTTGGAGAAGAGGATGATGATAATTTAGGAAAACAGATATTTTTCAATATTGACAAAACCTCATTTTCCTAAATAACTGTAGCACTGGCAACTCTGTAGTTTTTCTTGTTTAAGAGAAATTAGTTTAGATGTTCTAAACTAACCATATATCTAAGTTTTATATAAACTGAGTGATTCCTTCAACAGGGAGGTTGCTTCAACAGTATGGTACAGCTTTACTTCAGCCAGCTCACTGTGAATAAGCAAAACCTTGCCTTCATCAATTTACGAGGTATCATGTTTCTTAGGGTGCAGAGATTTTTTGTTCACAGGACTGCTATGGCTTCATTGTGATGAGAATCATTGTTTCAGTAGTGGAGCAGGATTCATCTTTGCAATTAACATACTTGCATTAAAATGGAAACGAAAAAGGAAAATAAAAGGAAAATAAAGTCACGCAGGGTTTAGACTGTTTTGGTTGGTTGGGATTTCAAAAACATTCTCTTTCAAGGACTGGGGATCACTTGCATTGCTTCAAATTTTCAGTATAAAATAACAGGGAGTTGGTCAGGGAATGTAAACTCTTCCTGACAGACCATGACAGCGCACACATTCTCAATACGTTCCACTCATAAAATTCAGAAAATTAAAATAATAATATTTTTTCTTCAGGTTTTTCTTTTTGATTGCTTGCCTACTGTACAAATCCAACTGCCAATATTAACATACATATAATTATACAACAAAAATTATGCTTTCTCTGATGATCTAATTTGCCGATGCTCTAAGACCAAGCGGTTGAATATTTTTAATGGAACTAATTATTCAGTTTTTTTTGATTGCTGTTGTATAGTCTCCCACACACAAATGGCTGGTGCCATACCTTTGGATCCAGGCCAAGTCCTGCTCGGGTCAAGATAATGGAAAGAGCAATATTCCTCAGTGCTGCAGACCAGCGTAGGTTTATCTGGACAAAGTCACTGATGAACGGGGTATTTCGGATTAGGAAACCAGCAAGTAGCATCCCTTAAGTCAAAACAAATAAGCTCCTGTCAAATTTTTTATTGCACAAGAAAAGCTTGCATAGCACTCTTAAAAATAGACACCATATCATGTTTTTATGAGAGACAAAGAAACAATTTCTATTCCAAATTATTAGCCATGTTTTAATAACGGGACTGAGGCATGAGAAGAGATAAACACATTTAAAGCAGTGAAAGTGGCCTCAGAACACAGCAGGTCACCAATGAATAAATCAGCAGGATGCTAATACACAGCTTCAGTCTGAGTGAAAAGAACTCAGCTTTGTTTACCAGGTGCAGGTCATACTTACCATAAGCAAAGACACCTCTGCATTCTTAAGAGATTTTTTTCTTGTTAGCTTATTTTAATACAAAAATAGGAAGATCATCTAATATTGTGTATTTATCTCAGAAGTTGGGAATTGTTAAAAATCCTCTTAGGTGTGAGAACTGCAGGTAACACAGCAACCATAATGCTGCATTCACTAGGATATATAGTCTAAACCAGCTCATCATGGACTAATTTAAACATTTTCAAGTGCTCTGGCAATAAGACTCTTACACAAAGAGGGGACAAAAAAGGGAAGGGAAATCAGAAACTTAGTTTTATCCTCTATTTCAGCTACTTGCAAGACACAACATTTTACAAATATTAGTAAAACTGTCCAAGCAGAGACTTCCTGCAAAGCTATCGAAACCACAGCTCTGGAAGCATATGGAAAAGTACTGGAAAAGTTGACTGCAAATATGGATCTACAGAGGATTCACTGTGACTCCTGATGATTCAAAGATACATTTTTGTGGCATAATTTTATATTAGTCATGTTTAGAAACAGGAAACTAAAAAAAGACAAAAAGTAAACAAATCACTGTGCTCAGGTTGGTTCCAGCTCAGTGTGAGCCTTGACTGTGAACTTAATTTGTCCTGGGACACTCTATACCTTCCAACATTGTTATTTCCACCACCTCTTGGAAAAAAAACCAGTGTCATAATTAATTTGTGGTACCTCATGACAATTATACGAGGCTGGCACTGTGATCATACGCTCTTTGCAACATTTGCATGAGGTCCAAGTCACTGGAGCTACCCTGATCTGGGAATCTACTTAACAAAGCAAAAATCTCCACCTCAAAGGATATCTTAATTGACTTGCTCCATGCTTCCTGCTGCAGAAACTTCTCTGCAACATGAACCTAAAATATATTATGTAGTTGTTTCAGTACCAATTTCACTCCTTTTTTCCTGAGAGAGGCTCACAATAAGGTACTTAAGTGCTCAGCCACCTTACACTCTACTGGACCTAGCAAAAGTGGGTTATAGCCATATAAGAGCACATGGTTTGAATTTTTTATGTAAAAACAGAATATTCACAGACATTGTCTGTCTCATTTTCCGAGTCAGATCTCTCCAGTTTTCCTGAAAGACTGGGGATCGGAACAATGAACTCTGTCCTAAACAACTCAAGAGACATGTGCTGTCATGCTGAAGTTTCTGTTGTCCAGTATTACCTGTCTGACAAGCAGTTTCATGCTCAACTCATAACTTTCAGATACAGATGTAATTAAAAAACTCCCAAACAAGCAGAACCCAAGTGGTCAGAAATACTTTTATTTGTTTAAGAGGGGTGTTTACTTAGAAAGGGCAGACACCCTGTGTGTGGCATTCCCGGTTCACACTGCAGGCATGCATGCCATATGCAAAACCTCCCTCCCTCTCATTTGAATTTTTTCCCTCTGGTGAAATTAAGCAGCACAGGAGCGCACAGGCTGCCTGGACAGAGCCGTGTGCGAGCTCCTGTGTGAGGCACAGCGCCAGCTGTGCAGGCTACAGAGTCACATCTGGCCCACTCTGCCGAGGAGTTTTACTGTCTGTCGGCAGCTTTACTCATCTATGCACTAAACAGAGCAAGGGGACAGCATGCAGCTGGGGAGAAGAACCTGGAGCTTCATTTCCAGCTTTACTGATATCACAGCACTTCAAAATACTGTCTCATCTAAGCAAGTATAAAACCTCCTCTAGGAAAAAAACCGGAAAAGATTTTAAAGATGTCAGAATTAACATTATTTTCATCTCCCATTTCTATTTTGCATTTTTATGTAAGGTAAAATAGGATGTTGATGTGAAAAAAAAAAGTTATGATTGAATCAGAATAATTCTCTGCAGAATTATTCCTTATTGTGAATTTATTTTCTCAGGTTTCAATTATCGTGAGATAAAGGAAGGAGAAGAAAGAAATCCTGACCACCAGTAGCAGGGAATTGCTGTAATGTTTTCTTTGGAAAACATTTTCATTGTGTGAGATACTAAAGAAACAGCTCAGCAATAATTCTGCAAAGAGATTACTGTAAGATGATGTCTGGATGAAGATTCCTGTTTGGTATTATTAAAGCCAAATTTTAAGTAACTGTAACAGAAGGGTCTGAAGGACAATAAACTTGGACTCTGTAGGCAAACAGTTCTCTGACCCACAAAGAATTAAGAAGAGAGCCTTAGTTAATTTCACCTGAGCCAGTCTGGGGAATTTTGCACCTTTTCAGAGAGGACCAGAAAAAGTCATTTGGAAAAGCTACAGATTTTGAATGTAACACAGTTTATTTACTCCCAATCCAAACACATCTAGCATACAAATACTACTTGATGGTTTAGACAACACAAAATATGCAGGAAGAAAAGAAGGAAGGATCTCTTACCCAGAAGAGCAGGGAGAGGGGGTAGTGTTCGTATTTTAATTAATCCAAAAATTTTACCTCCGATGACAGCAAAGAAATAAAGAAACAGAATTCCAAAGAGATTTCCACCTGGGAGACACTCAGCCCCAGTTATGGACCAAGCCACAGCCCAAACCAGAACCACAAATGCAACTGGAACAAAACAAAAAATAATTAACATTTAATCATCTCTCAGCAACAACTTTGCTGTTAGGTCACATTTGTTTTGCTACTAAAGAAAAACATTAGCCATGACTTTTAGAAATGAAATTACTTACCTTAAAAATTAATTTAATCATAACAATGCAGTTAATCTTTGATGGTCCCTAAACTGATGTTCTGATTTTATAGATGCGAAAATATTTTAAAATTGGTAACACGCACATCATTAAATATAAAAATAAATTTAGTGAGCCGTGGTCTGCTGTGAAAAGCACCTCACAAGTTCCAAACTTAAAGCAAAGACTTTCCCTAACTTATCTTGCATTTGCTTATCTTCCTTCAGCTACTTCAGAACCACAGCAAAATCTACTGTTGAACAGCCTGGTTGTATCTTCAAGCTGATGAATGCAGCTCTAGTCTAACTTTTTCAAATAATTGAAGCATAATTTTTTGGCTGAATGTGTTTGTGCAATACATTGCTATTCCTGGGAAAAAAATTCTGAAGAGGGTGATGTCTCTGGACATCTGGAGTACAAATACTTTCCTTGATACAGCAATCAAAGGATAATACAGAGGGGGAAAAAATCCTGAAAAATATTATGAGAACAGTGTGTGAAAATATTATACAATATGTGAAAACATTATGCTCTTTCAAGGTTCAAAAATCTGTTCCAACAGATGCCCAACGAGAACAGGCATGCATACATACAAAACAGAAGACTGAAGAAGAAGAAAAATATGTGTTGAATAAATGACCTGCATTTTCAATTTGGAGTTTTCTTAATCTTTCTTGAGAGTGACAGGGGGCAAAGGAAGACAAGTAGATTTCCATACATAAAAGCCTAAGAATTCCAAGTGGCTGTGGAAGCAATCAAAGACACATGAAATGTCTTTTGTTAGGAAAAATCTCAAATAATTGGCTAGCCAGGCATCTCTTTTGGGAATTTTCAGTTTAGGACAAATTCTAAACAGAACAGATCAGTTTGCCTTGTAGTGAGGACTCTTGGCTTTGCAAACCTGTAGTACTAAGGACAAACTATCAAGACAAAAATTAGGAGGTCTTCTGATAAAAACAGTTTGCAGTGCAAAAACATACCTACCATAGTAAACATATGAGACTGGAGAGACAAAAACTGTACATTCAAACCTTTGTTTCATCTTTTTTTTTTTTTCCCCCCCTCTGGCAAAACATTCAAACAATGGTTTGATAAGTAAAACCCAGTTATTTCCATTCATTATTTTCAAGGACAGTGGACAGAAATCATCCCATTCAAAAAAAAAAAAAGTACTTCATTTGCCATTTATCATTTCAATAAACTCTGTCTCTCTTACCTACCATTTGTCACTGTTTGGGCCAGTAAACCCTGAGGAGGACAAGCAAATATTTGCCTCCATGTTCTTGCAGGTATTGAAGACCCTGCTGTTGGTTCTGGAGGTTGTTGAGTGCAATGGTTCAAGAGAGCAGTTTCTTCTGTTTGTGCATTCCCATCAGTACCTTTGGCACCTCCTGTTGGTGCCTGCTGAAGGCAAACAAGGAGACTCCCTGAGAAGTGGCACTGTATGTATATGAAGCAGTGTGCACCACCTGAAGTCAGCTGAGATGCACTGGATCCTCACTGGCTACAGGCGACCACATTAACTGAACAACCACTATAAGAATGTCCAGCTTTGACATAATTTTGGCATTTTTGGCCCTGTGTTTGTTTTTCTGCACTGCATCAAGGACTGCATGTGAGAAATTGCGGGACATTTGCCTTTTTATCTGCACCTGACAAAGCTCCTGTCCCAACAGATGTAGCACCTGTGCAGTAACAATATTTGCATATTTGATGAAGAAACAATAATAGCAGGACAGGCTCAGCTTGTCTTGTGTACATAACTAAACATTTATTAATATTTTCTACAATTTGATAAGGTTCTGCTTCCAGACTGGATTTCAAAATAGAATTAATAATTAGCATCATTCCAGTGAGATGGTGCTTTTAATATAACTCCTAAATAACTACTGTTGCAAAGCCTTGAACCAAAATAACCAAACAAAGATGAAAGAAACAGCACAGCTGGCCAGCACAAGCTTTACTTACATGATCCATTGCTGGAAGGCTCAAGCAGGTAAGTCAAACTAGAGATGGAGAAATACTATAGCTGGGAGTCATTCCCTTGAAGCTGTTCTCTTATACTGGTACATTTACTTATCCATATTCATAACCAAAGCACTTTTTGACCATTTTTGGATATGTCTCACTTAATTTTAGCATTATTTTTGACAAGTTAATCATCTGCCTTCCTGTATGATTATTCATGTCATCATATTGTCATACTGTAGACATGGAATTCTGCTTATAATGTGGTTTGGCCCTTCTCCAGTAATAGTTCCACATTTCTGATTATTTTTCAGTCTCTTTCCTCTCTCTCTCTATATATATATATTCCTTACTCAGAGTCATGACTGGAACACAAATCTCATGAGCTTTCAGCATGGAGTTACTTGCTTACTCCATGATTCTGTGATCATCATGTGCATAAAGACATGCCAAATAAACATCTATATGAGATACACTCAATACTATATGCTTACTTTTAAGTGCCTTTTACATTAAGAACTTTATTCTTTAAAAAGGAAAAAAAGAAAAGGAGGGTTCTCTCTGGCTAGAACAATACTTTGAGATCCTAGTTAATTACCTCACTTTGCTCATGCATAGGAATCATGCCATTTCTCTCACATAGTGATGGTTCAGAATCTTCACTGTCATTTACATCTTCCCCTACCATTGCTGCAAACCTTAAGAAAGAAATAAAGGTGGAAAAGTTAAAGAGAAGCAAATAAACACTGTTTTCCAAATGGATGACTTCTCAATGATGTCTTTTCTCCACAGACCACGTGGAAAAGTCCTCTCAGCCCAGTTTCAAGTTCAATAGTTTTTGTGTCCCTCTGTACACTGTACCTAAGAACAAGAGACAGAAACTAACCGAAGAACAGTATTAAACTTAGAAATTCAAGCACAAAAAAAACCACAGTAAAACCCCACAAAACCAAAAAAAAAAAAAAAGTTTTAGAATCACAATTATCTGTGCTAACTTCTTCATTCCTTCTTAAAATGACAGCTGTAGTATTTATCTATTTGTGCCTCCTTTCAGCACATAAGAAAGGTTATTTGCTGTCCACATTGCAGGACCATTAGGACAATTCTGAAAGTGTCACAGGTCCTGTGTACGTATCAGTGCAAGTGACCATTTAATGCAGTTAGAACAACTGTAGTTTCTAAAACTCTAAGAGGTTTCTAAAGCTTCAGGAGGGGACACATTACACTTTTCCCCTAACTTAAGCCTAACCGATCCAGGTTGATTTTCAGATGAATTTTAACAACCTGATTTCTCTAGATGCTACTAGTTACAAACACATTGACTGTGTATCTAAGAAAGTGAAGATGCCTGTTTGCATAAAGATCAGGACTTTTCATAGCTTGCAGCCTGATTAAACATGGCTCTTTTTTTACTGATTATATCCCATGGAGGTACTTCTCAGACCGGGAAGTAATATCCAAGTCATTTGTGGATAGTTACCATTGTATTTGCTCAACTCTAACTGGTCCACTACTTGTCCCATAGATTCTAACAAGTGATATGGCAGTGCACTGTTTTGTATGTCAGATATTTTTTGATGCACCTATTTACTGTAGTTTCACAAGTGTGAACCATCAAGGGGGGCAGGCATGTATCTGGAGACAAGGCTTGATAGTGTTTTTTTTCTCTCTTACAGCAAAGGTTGTCATTTATTCTCCATCAGCTAAATTTCTTTCAAGTCTTTTACATGGCTCTGGGCATATAAAACACCAGTGAAGCAAAGCTAGACCTTCTGAGCCAAGAAATTCCTTCCTTGCTAAATGGCTGGAACTAAGTCAGAGCTGGTTGTCACAATTATCAAGCCTCAAATTTAAAATGAAATATTTGATATTTGGGAAGGGCTGATAGCATAAAGACTAGTGCCATTCTAACACTATGAGTTTTTGTTTGAGCTGTTCTGATATGAAACTGGCCTGAGGCATGACCAAGGCATAGCAGAAGAATATAGAGCTATAGGCAAACACTTTCAGTGTGTTATAGGTAATAGTTTTGCTTTTTCTCCGTTTCCTGTTTAAAGGTAAAGTGTTTATTTACTCAATTTTCAGTATTTTTCTGTATCTTTAATTAGTACTTGCAGAACCAAATAGCTGTGGTTTTAGGATTTTTTTTATGACATCAGTGATACTTTTGATTTGGTTTTTTTTCATCCTTTCATTGGGACCAGGAATCCACAAGTGCCAAGCCTCCTAACTGGAACAGAAAGGATCAGCAATCTACCAGTGCCTCCCTCCTTCCCTTCACTGACTACTTTCCCAGGGTGGATTTATGAACTTAAATTTGCACTAGGTTTGTGTGCAAGCAAAGGACAGAAGGATATTGTTCTCCATCCAGCTTTGCACAGGCAACATCCCAGATCAGTCACGTCGCTGTTGACACAAAATTAATTAATACTTCTAAGAGTTAATTGATTAATTAATACTTCTGAGAAGGGCAAGTTCACCTCGCCACAGCTTCAGCTCCTGAAAGTGCTGCTCACAGCAGCGTGTGGGACAGGCAAGATAGACTAAGCAGGAATATTGAATGTTCTGTTTAACAGGAATGGTTTCAGGGAGTGAATGACGAATCTGACAGTGCTGTCCTTATCTGTTTGTGGCAGGTCTTCACCCTGTTGGCAGGATCAAGAACCTAGTTCCAAAAACTGCCCTTTGGATTAACGGGACCAAAGTGAGTAGTTACTGTACTTATGGAAGCTCACAGGTTTTGGGTTTTTTGGGGGGTAGTGGGGTTGTTTTGGTTTTTCAGTTCCACGTTCAACAAAAATCAGTGATTGAGAAATCATTGAGAGGAATTTATATCTCAGGGTTAAGGCCTATCCCATGGAAACCAGCCAGGAACAGACCTATTTTCGTACCTCCCTGTGAAATACACTTTTCTAGTTTGGAAAGCAGAAAGGTTTGCATTAGTTCCTCTCGTTTCAGTTGTTTTTGAATGGGTAGTGAGGGAGAGCTGACTGACTGACAGCATGCCCATGGCACGAGCTCTGCTGCCTCGGTGACTCCGGGCGCTCTGCTTTGCACACAGAGTACAGAAAGCCACGCAAACGAAACACCACGAACCCCACCGCAGCAACTGGCACTCAGAACAAACAACGATTGAAACACCCAAACCATCATTATCCACAAAAAGGCGCCAAGTAAACCAGGGAGCAACCTCCTGCCGGCCAAGCCGGCTCTCCGTTCCCCTCCCCGGTCACTCCTCCTGTTGCAGGGGATGCGGCTGCAGCGAGGCAAGAGCGGCACACACTCACCTGCGGCACGGCGGGCGCACGGCCAGGGACCCGCTCCCCGCGCAGCCTCTCGCCGCCGCGGCCCCGAGCGGGCACAGTCTGCTGCACGGCTCCGGCTCCTCCTCCCCCGCTGCTGCTGCTGCTGGCGCAACAGGCCCTCCTCCACAGCCTCAGCTGCGCCAGGCCAGCAGCTGCCGCCGGAGATGCCCCGAAGGGCTGCCCGCAGGCCTTGCTCAATGGGTCACCGCGGGAAAGGCGGCAGGAGACGGGCCATGGTCCGAACTGTCAGGTTGGTGAGAGCGATGGGACCAATCCCGAGCCCATCCAAGGTTCTGGATACCCGTCAGGGCACCCCGGAGGAAGATTTTTTGTCTCTTTCCTAGCCAGTCCCCCAGGAGATTCAGTGCATCTGCTACACACGAAAAAGGCCTTCTGTGCTGCCTTTCCCATGGCTGTGGGAGGATGCATAGGGAAGCTACACGCTTTAACCCAGACTACAGCACTGGAGAAACTGAAGATTAGGTGAAAAAGAAAGGGTAAGGAGCTGTTACTGATTCTGCTCTGGGTGCACACACACAAAATGCACTGGGGCAGGCAGGAGAATTAAAAAAAAAAACAAAACTAACCCAACCAACCAATCCCCAAAACAAACACAAGCCGCATATTTATGTTCTTCCCATCCCAGCATTTTGAGTTCTTAAAGATAAAACAAGTTCATCCACCTCATTTGTAAGTGCACATGAGGTAACGAGACAGACTTTCTCTTTTTCTCAACCCTAAATTTGCAAGCTGCACTCAGTCCGTGTGAAAGCAGAGTCAAATGCATCATACAGAACTAAGCTGACTACAAATCCAAGAGAAAATGAAAGCATTTTCTGATCAGATTAAATTTTCCAGAAGGACTCGGAATCAGGGAAGTCTATGCCTCCCTCCCCCACAAGAGAAAAGTTTGGCCTAGAATCTGAAAAGTCAAAAAGCCTCATTTATCACTGGGGTAGAAGGAAAACAAAGAGAATTGCCCAGTTTCATTAAAAACAGACTAGGGAATTAGGTCACAAGAGCATTAAGAAGCATTTTCCTTTAATAATTCCTGCAAGTCTGCTGAAAAACCTCATGACATTGGAACACATTTCAGAGTTGCAGATGTTCACACCTCCATGAAAAGCACTGCTAATAAGGCAAGAGGCAGCAAGCTCTGCTGATTTTTACTTTTCTGGTCCACCAGATTTGTGGCCTACCACTAAAAAAACCCTTTGTGCCTTTAGTGCAATTTAAAGGCAAGTGGTACTTATTTTCTTGCACAAGTGCTTTGACAACAACAGCAGGAGCCATTTTTGAGCAGCAGCTCTATACTAAAATCACTTCTAAGTGAGTTTAGAAAGGTTAAGTAATGATGGTCAATGTGCAATAAGTATAATGAATTTTCTCTCAGATTCTTAATTATATTTTTAGAATACACAGTACATGTTCCTTGTGTTACTGCAATGAGGAAATTCTCTTTTCAAGGTAAGCCTTTTGCACCTACAACAAAAGGACTCAGGCCTTCATATTAAACTCTGAAACCATTGAAATTGTGTCCTGCCAGCCTCAATTTTTAATATTTTGCATTTATGTCAGTGGACATTTTTGGAGCCATTTTGGATTCGTGCCCCAACTTGATCCTGCTTGGCTGCCAGGGTCACTTGATTGAAATATTAGATTCTCTAAAACTCCATAAACAAACTACACAAGGTCAGAATGCTCCAACCATGACTAAAGGTAAACATGAAGCCCAAAATGAGCCCAATGAAGTCAACATCCACAATACTTTTCTCATTTGTAAAATCTAGATTTACATACAATTATTTTAAAATAAGAGGCCATATTTTAACTAGATGTTTTCCATTATCTTTGAAATCAAGTAATTTATAATAAATTCAGCTGATATTGAAAAGATTAAACAATAATTTTATAAACACGGCAGTTGTTGCTACAGAAACACACAGACAATATTGTACATTTTTCCTGTGCTTTGATTTCTGATGAATCATATTAAGTAGCATTTAGTCCTTAATTCCTTCCTCACATATATATGTATATAATGTATATGAAGATATGACATAGAGTTTCATTTATGAACTAGATAAATGGAGCTATGTTAAAGGTAACCATGGCAGTCAGACCATGTAATTCATGTTGGTTTTAAGCAGTATGTTAGCAAAACAAATGCTTTGTGAATTCAGGTTATTCATTGTTTTAGATCTCTGGGTCAGGAGCTATGTTTTCTCCCAGAGTATGAAATAATAGGTTGACAATCATAGGTTTCTATTTCATGAATCAAAGCTACCACGTGCTATCGCAATAAAAACATCAGCACATACTCTTGTAGAAACAGTCCTTTTCAGAGAAATTTTGCCTTGTGCTTTAGTGTGAGCTATGTGAGAATAATGCATAGAGCACCAAAGTGTAGCACCTAGCAACAGATTTTACAGAATTTGTCCAATATTAGTACATCATTTTGGAGACCAATATATCGTCTCTATCTAGAGTGGTAAAATCCAATCCTTTTGCTTTTGTGCTACAAGTCAAGCATATTAATAAAGATCCACCCATGTATTTAAGAATACTCCTCTCACATATACCCCCATCTATACCTGCTAGAATATTGCCCTTGCATAGTTGTTCCTGTACATGAAAATCTAATTGTGAGTATTTAATTTCCAAATACCTCATAAGGTGAGAATAAAGATAATAGTTAATTCCCTTCACTCAGATTTTGCTTAAAACACAACTCAGATTTCATAACTTGAATAATAATTTTGGCCTCCTGAAATCTTAAACATTAAGCTGCTGTTCTTTCATGTTTTTGGAGTTGCCATAAATTGAAGCCACATGAAGTATGTTTTACTCTAGTGTTTCTCTATTTAAGGAAAAGTTAATCAGGAAGATCCATCTAGAGATAGCAGCAAATTTGTTTGGAAAGACATCACATGCATGATCTCAATCTCTGCAAGAAACACCATCCTCATTTTTTGCCCATCATAGTATGAATTTCCATTTGCAGGCAGAGTCAATCACAAGCTCCATCCTCCATCGATGATTAGTTCATTACCAGTCACATAGGCAGACTGAAATTACATAAAATAAACAATGATTTCAAATAATTTTTCACAGCTGTTAATTACAGAGAAACACTTTAAATTAAAAAATCTCCTTTTTATACACTTTTTTTTTTGTTTTACAAAAATAGCTGAGTAAGTAATATAATATCTAAATAGAAACAAACATAGAAATTGAAGCCTTTTACTTAATTCAAGGAAGTGTGGCAAAAGTATTACTAGAGGCATTAAGATGAGAATGCATCCTGAGAGTACAAATTTACAAAAGCTAGACTTTAGATATCTTACCTGCAGGAGTAAATTCCTCAGACTGTGATGTTATTAGGTCTGTTCAGCTGAGCAGAATCTGACCAGGTTGGCCAATAATTATAATGGGACCTAACTAAAAACTCAGACTATATGGATAGTGGGGTAAGCCACTGAGCTGTTGACATTCTTCCCTATGTCACTGCTGAAACATGCTGAATACATTGAAAAAATGGAATTCTGTTTACATACCATTGAAAACTCTGTGAACAGACTGGAAAAAATTATTAGCATTTCTTACTAAAACCAAGACAAAACTGAGAAACATACTACTGACAGATAGCAACATTAATACTGAACTAAATCCATTGAAGTATTTTGACATGGACACTAGGACTGCTGGACATGTCCAGACAAATCCAGTCCAGTTTTCAGTCTCAGTAAATTTATTGCAGCTGAAATAACGTTGGTGTGTGCTCATTAGTGTTGGTGCTGTTTGCAGTGGTCATCAAGAGTCTGGTGTGTAACAACCACAGCGGGTCTGTTGTTTTCCTTATGCTGAGATGGCAAATTCCTCCTAAGCATTAGTTAAAATCTCCAGCAGCTCCACTAATTCTACCTCCTTAAAACATGATCTAGCCATGGTGTGAGCTTGGTAAAGCTGACAAGCTCATTTTGTTCACCATTCAGGATGACCTGGGGTCAGTCAATTTGCTCAGGTGACATGCAACCACCAGGCTATGGCACCAAATACATAATGCCTTGCAGTCACTGTCAACATTCAGAATACCTTTTGTATTGCAGGATAAACTCAGTAAAATAACATAGTTTTGTTTTTGTAGTAATCCAGCTCCAAGAGAATGGAAATTGTCCTGAAACAAATACCTTCTTTCTAATGTGAAGCAGCAAAGTAGCATGGGATTCTGTGACAGGACATTTTATTGTCTATACTTACTTCATCAGAGGCCAAGTACACAAAGAGATGGGCCACTTCTTCTGCAGTAGCCATCCTGCCAGTCTTCTGTCTGGCCAGAAAGTCCTTCAATGCCTGGATATGCAAGAGCATTTGGTATATCAAAAATAAAAACCCAATTACTTTTACCTACTGACATCTACAAAGCAATACTGGAAACAGGCCTCTAGTCATAACTTCCTTTAGTGCACTAAGTAGGGAATTAAAGCTGGAAAAACATAAAATCAACAGGGATGTCAATTTAGGGTTGAAAAAAATTAGGTGACTTGTAGAAAGCAGCTAAATCTCCGGTTCCAGAATAAAGCCAACAAAATCCTTCTTCCTTTGGTGGTGGATATTCCCATGTCCTTCGAATGAGAACTTGCCATTATCTCATAAGAATGGTTAAGCATCCCCAATAATGTGGAAATGCATAGGCCAGAATGCTCTGTCTGTACTGCTTTTGCGCTACCTTGTGGCTGACACATGCCACAATAGAAAACGTCCTCTGCTTTTGCACTGGATACTGTAACCAACACTTGGAGTAGCTTCCCTGGATGAGAGCCCTCTGCATTCACTAAGCAATATTATCCTTTTGAGGCTTCAGTTCTGGTCTGGCTGTAAGGCCTCAAGTTCAAGCTGACCACACTTTCAAAGGAGACAGCAAAGTTAAGTTATCCACAGTACTCTGAAATTGAGGACATTCTTGAATATGGGCAGAAGGGCAGCTATATATTCTTTTTAAAAAGAGAGTTAAACATATATATATGTGACCAAGGTAATAAATTGCTTTCTCACCTGTTCTGGGTTAGGCCGGGCTTGGATTCTTTCCTGTAAAGATGGCGTGTCAACAGTTCCTAAGCAAAATTTTAAACTCACTGTTAAAAATTAACTGCATCATCAATCATGACAAAAATTTATTTGTTCTATTTGTATGTCTTAACACCTATGTGTAACTTTGTAATATAATTCATGAGAAAGACTGCAAAGCCACCAATAGAGCACAGAATTTTAAATTTCTGTAGAAGGCAAGAGTTTTGAGAATTAGATTCAATACTTTTTGTATGGTTAAACAATGGTCAGACTGTTAGCTAGCTCTTGCCTGCTTCTAACTTCTGAGACTGCATCTTTGAAAAAAAAATATTCAATTACTGTGTAATTTATTTATAAAGTGCGGATAGTAGGTTAATCAGACTAAACATCCAGTTTAACCACAGAATAACAACTTTTCTATATTAAGCCTTTCAAGCATGCTCTCTTCTTGTAGACTGTTGGTAACTTCAGTTACCACTTGCAAGTCTATTCTTTGTTAAAAAAGCCAGATTTAATCTGGCCTTCTAGCATCTGCTCCTAGATCACAGGATAATGTAAGAACACTTACCAGGACATATGCAGTTGCATCTGATGCCTTGTTCAATGAAATCAGCAGCCACAGCCTTTGTTAGCCCAATAACTGCTGCCTTTGAAGTACTGTAGACACACCTGTTCACAACTCCTAACAGAAGGTCCGTGTCAAGGCAGCACAGAAACATAGTTATAAAGGAAAAAAACCAAAGAGCCAAGATTGTTATAAAGGAAAAAAACCAAAGAGCCAAGATTGTTCAATATGCACCTGCTTCTGGACTCCAGCATTTCCTGTAGCAGCTGTAGCCTCTCCGTAAGGGCAGGCTAGCTGGAATACCAGCTGCCAGAATTCTGCTCAGGTACACATCAGAGGAAAGTACACAATCTTTCAATAGTGTAAGTCTGGGGACTAGTCTATAAAATGTAACAAGCAGCAAAGATTTAGGAACAGTAGAAATCCATCATGATCAGGCTTATTTTGAAAGCATAGTTACAGCACTTATATAATTGCAATTTTTTCATTATATCTCTGAAGAACATATATACCAAGATATCACTGGAAATAATACCTTTTCAGTTAATACGTACTGGTAAAAAAGGAGGCTAAAAAACATTGAAAAAGCTCAGAGGTAAGGATCTTGGAGTTTCTACAATTTTCCATCTGTGTCCTTGCATTTATGTTTGAGTTGAATGTGTTCATTTTTTTTTCCTAACTGATCCCACCATAGGATTTAGAAAGAGCTTTGAATTTAGAATGTCCTCTAAGTTCAAGGTTGCACAATATTTATATTGTACATCCATCACCTTAAAGATTTATATAAGGAACTCTTAGCAAGCTACTGACCTTTGATGCTGGATGCTACAGAAGACATATTTATAATATTTCCAGATTTCTGTTTAAGCATCTGCAAAAGAGTACTTATGTCACTCAAATGAAAACTGTTTTGTCATCTGCAGGTTCAGCAAAATAGCCCACAGCAACTCACAGAACAACCCTACACGCACTAGATACACAGGGCAACGAAGCTCAATTGGCACGGGTAGGTGCCATTGATTGAAGCAGTAAAGCGGAGTCTGAAATTCTCACTCATTCCCCGAGCCACATCAGGATTGAAGACAATGCCAGGAAAGGTTTTTTCCTTAAGTTGCCACCTCTCAGTCATTGCCCTCTGTCACGACAGTAAGTTACACCACACAGACATCTGCCCACACCATCTACCAATTCAGCAACTCACTGATCCCGCTCAAACTCTTCTTGTATTGGCAAAGACTAAAGCACAGCACTCTAGCATCTATGAATTGTAGCTAATTTTCTTTAAGTTTTGACCTTTTTAGGCATCCTAAAATCTGAAGTTCTTAAAAGACCCTGAACGTCAAAAATTAAGTTCAGCTAAGAAAAAACTCACCCCAAACAAGCTAAAAACCAAACCAACCAAACAAAAAGAACTGGAACAATACTGAAAAGAGTAGTTATCATCCAGTCACGGTCACAGCTTTCAAATCTGGCCTTTGCATTTAGGGGAATGCAAACACCTTATTCAGTCCACAAGGTTTTGTAGACCCAAACCTAGTAATTATGTAAAACCAAGAAGCATCTTTGAGCTGCTACAGTCATTGAGCTGTTGTGCTCTAATCAGCATGATAGTATCATCATCCCTGAATTTTTTCACAAGATAGTCTCCAGAGCTGTATAAAATTCATATTAATATAGATGATTTATTAATACTTTGTAGCAGTGGCATTGTGCAGCTGTGTGCTGTAGTATAATACATTAGCACTGTATTGCAATGATTCCATCACTGCTCTGCATAAAGTCTGAAGTATTTCAGCTAGTTTACACAGGCCAACTCCCCAAATAAATCTTCTCTAGTATATCCTTTATATAAATTGGCTACTTGAAGTATTACGCAATGCAGAGAATGTTTTACAGTAGGATCACTGAAATCTAAGGGCTTCCCTATCCAAAGTGGCACCACTTGTATTTTGTATATTGTCACAGTGGCAACAACTCTGATCTGTCACACTTTAAACAATGCAGCAGAGACTAAAGGTCATGGGCAGCCAAGCCTTGCCTTTGGAAGGAAAGTCTTGATCATGAGGTACATGCTGCGAACATTGAGGTTCATCGTGAAGTCCCAGTCTTGCTCCTCACACTCCAGAATGGTTCCATGGTGAACAAACCTAAAATGAGTGCATGAAGTGGATTACATTACGATGGATTACGCCTGTGGTTTACATTTCTATGGCCCTTTTTCCACCACGATTTTGTAGTAATTAACTTCTCCAACCTTGAAAAGAGGGGGACAAGAGCTCCTTTGAAGAATGCAAGCAGCAGTGTATTTCTTCTGATAAGTGTCAAGAACACAAAGCAGACTCAATACATGCAACAAAATGATGGCAATAGAAGAACCAAAAAAAAAAAAAAAAAGCATTAGCAGATGGTCAGGCTTTGTTCACTGTTGTGCTAGAAGGGCCAAAGCTATCAGTGTAGGATACCCATAGAGTGAGGAAAACAAGTTCCAGAGCTGTTCTATCTTGGTCTGGGTTACATGGCTGTGCAAAAAAGTTCAGTTTTGATGAAAACACATGAAGGTTTGTATTAAGAGCATAAAATCCATTAAAACATAAATAAAATGCATTGAAGTAATAGAATGTAGTTCTGGAGGACAGGGAAAACTGGAAAAAGAGTAGTAGCAAAGAGAATCTGGTTACCCTGCAATGTTACACAGCACGTCAATCTTTTCAATCTCCTTGGCCAGATTTTCAATCTGCTCCTTTTTGGTGACATCCAGAACCCGTATTTGAATGCCTAGAAAAAAGTCAGCATTTGTTTCAATGCATTTGATTGAGGATTAGCTGAGTATTTTTCTGATGTGCTGAGAATAGCACTTACGATTCAATTCACTCAATGATTAAGTTAGTGCAGTGGTTAATCTGGGACAGCGTATCATCAATTTAAAATTTCAGGAGGGAGTTAAAATTATCAACTCTTTTAATTGTTATACAGCATTACACAAGCAGATGAGCTACCTTTTGTAGTAGTAAAAACACTCCAAATAAATTTGAATTCTCTATACTCTCACACAGAAGAATTATAGAACTTATATAATCATAATGAACTTCCATGCTCATTATCATAGAATAACACCTGGAACTAGTTACATGTGTCTTACAGTGCCATTACATGCCACATTCTCATGTGTAGTTGATGATATTATGAATGAGCTTTATATCATTTAATTAATAAGGAAAAACTATTTTGCATAAGCTATTAAAATCATGAGGGCAGTCACACTGGAACAGGGTCCTGCGGAGGAAATTCCATCCTTAGAACCTTCAGAACTTAATTAAGTTAATGTTCAGAACTTAATTAAACACAGCCCTGAGCAACCTGCTCTAACCAGTGCCACTTTGAGCACTAGATGGTCTCCCAAAGTCTAACCCGGCAGATATGATTCCATGAAACACTGTAAAGCTGCCTGTAAAGCATATGAGTATTGTTAAAGGAGAACTTGATTTGAAATGGATAAAATCCTGGGCTTTTTGGAAACCAAAGCAACAAGCCCATGAAAAGGCTTTCTGTGCCTTAGTTAAATGTAGAGACACTTTTGAAGAGATTTGTGTATTCGATCAGGCTACAGGATAGTGATTAACATCACATTGGAATTACCTCTCCTGGATAAAATTCAAAGACCTCAAAGTGCCAAGTCTTGATGAATTATAGATTGACTAATCATATGTCTAAAGGATGGAAATGGCTCTGAGTATATGGAAAATTATTTCTTTCCTTGTGAGCATACTAGCAGAGGAAAAAAAATGTAACATTTTCCCAAATACCCTCAGAAGGAACCTGAAAAGCCCTCAAGTTCCCAGATAATTACAAAGGGATTTCTTGTTGTGAACTCCAGTTGGCAGAGCCTGATATTCATGCTAAAAGTTGTGCCAGCTGTGGTTTTGTGTATTTTACTGTCAGACAATAGGAATTCTTTAAATCCACTTTCTTCTCTCAAATCAAGTTAGAAGCATTTTCAGTTGTAAACTATATCCAAGTCTTATTTTTATTTCAATATTGAAAAAATACTTTTTAACGTAATGTCCCACTTGTGATTATATACCTCTGAACAAAACCTGCTCCTTGAAGCAAGTTCCTGTGGTGGCAGTACAAAAAAAACCCTTCAGGCCTAAACATTTGTACCAACAGAATAGGAGTATCTAGGATCACTAGCATTAAATTTCTGAAGACATATGGATTCTACAGGACAGTAAGGAATGCATTAAAAGGACAAGCCAAGAATGGACCATAGAAATGCAAGCACTAGGTCTATGTTTTTGTATAGTGGGATGTTCTCTTGATCAGATAAAAAAGCATTCCATGCCTTCCAGAGTGATGCACTTGATGATTAGCCTAGTGAAGCCAAACGGTAACTGAAATGGGTGCTTTCAGCAAACATCAACTTCTGTGACACAAGAAAATCAGTTATTCCACATGTCTGGAATAATACTCTGATATACTGATGTTGCAATATTTTACATGCCAAATCTCTGTTCTTTCACAGCGCAGCAAACATCAAAAGAACTAGTCTGGATAGTTTCTTTTATTCTGTCTTTTTCAAACTTTCCTATCCTCAAAATGAATCTCAGACAGCCTACACAAAACTTGTAAGAGCAAAACTAATGCCTGCTGTAGGCCATTTACCTGGATATTTCCCCAGTTCTTGCAGTTTTGACTCATTGATATCTGTAGCAATGACTTTGGCTCCTTCTTTAGCAAAAGCCTGGAGAACACAGAAGCAGTTTATATTTAGATATTCCAGGTCATACCAGAAATAAAATCTGGGGTTTTTTTCAGGTGCTTTTTGGCTTGAAATAGAAGCCAAGCCAAGCTGAAGGCAGCTATCTCTCAGTTTTCATTCTGGGCATATCAGGGAGTCGCACACAACTGTGTAACTTTGTGTGATAAGACAGATTTAAGGTGTTTTCCCTAAAGGAAGGAATCCATAAATAAAATATAAGAACAGTAACCAGACTAAGATAATGGATATTATTATTGCCCTGATTAGCTGCACTAGTAAGCAGTAGGGTTAGAACTGTCTGTATTGTTAGATTTCAATCTAAGTAATTTAACTCTAATTTAAATCTATTGTTAGATTTAAATTTAAAGTTACAAAATATGACATGTAAAGGCAGAAGTCGTAAACCAGGATTTTTTTAACAAAATCCTTTGTATCCAAGTAATTGGAATAGAACAATATTAAAAGCAGCATGACTTTTGGTATTTAACCAGAGACATTGCTTCATTCTTGATGGACTCCTCAAAAGCCTCTTTTTATTGCGATTACTGATAAATCAACAGCTACTGAAGTCAAGTCTGTCAAAAGTATTCTGACATCTTGGACTGTAGCCCCATATCTTCAAAACAGGTGTCCCAAGTGCAGCTTAAGAGGATAGTGACATTAAACATATCAGCCTTCCATGGCTGGTTGGGTATTTACAAAGTGAAACCATCAGGAGGATTACCTGCTCCTTGGACTGAGTGATTCATGTAAGAGCCAAGATCAGCAGTCTTCTGTGTTCTCAGCTACACGCATGAGAAACTAACCAGTCTGGCAAAAATGCTATAGGAGCTGTTGAGCTGTCAATTACATTAGACATAGCAAGATAACTCCACTGGGTTTTTTATTTGCCATGGAAAAGGGAAGTATCAGGAGAAGAACTGGTCAAAAGGAGTTGTAAGCTAACTGGAAAGTTAATACGTACCTTGAATTCTGTTTAACAGTAATCAAACAAAATTTGTAAAGGGTTTCTTACATTGTGAACCATGTGTTAGTATCATGTGAACTTGGTTATGTCAGTCATGAATATAGGTAAAATACCTTGGGTTTACTGTAGGGGATCCTCACAGTATCCAGCCTTAGACCAGGAAATATTCCCTCTATCATCTCTATTTTCTCCCAGAACAAAGCAACAGAGATGTTAAATAAAAGGTACAGGCAGTACCAACTATATATTGTTAGAAAAGCAGATGCAGCTTTCCTCAAATCTTGTTCTTATCCTTGTGTAACATCTCCACTCACAGTTGAAGATTTTCATGAATTGGAACAGCACAAAGCCTGCATGATACAGCACAGTTGCTACATTATACCCTGATTTTTTCACTGGGTAGTTCTGGTCTCATCTATGGTTTATTAATTCAAGAACTGGTTTGGTGCAGGTGTCACTGGACAACCTAGAATGAGAGACCTTGCACAGGCCCAGCAGAACAAACATATTCCAACTTACAATAGCAGCTGCTCGGCCAATGCCCTGTGCTGCCGCAGACAACAGGATTATCTTCCCATCCAGCCGCCCCATGGTGCTGACCTGCACAGGCATGGGATGGCACAGACATTTAACAAAGATAAGCCAACACCACCCCCAGGAATCAGCTGCAGATACATTCCCAAAACTAGACATGATCCAGGGTGTACCTCTGCCATCACAATTGTCCTGTTTGTGCGCTGTGTGACCCTCCATTTTCCAGGCTTCTGAGAGACAGGGCTGCCCCACCTTTTCTTTTTTTTTTTTTTAGTTATACATAAAGGATATCAAGAAGTCAAAAGGTATTTGAGCTCAGAAGTTAAGCTTCATTGTAACAATAATTGGATTGTATTTTTTCTTGAATGTGAAAAAAAAAAAAGCCAGGATTAAACAGCAGTACAATAATTCGTAATCTAGTGTTTCCACTATCCACGGTATTCTCAGAAAGCAGGTCTGTCTTCTGTTTCGCTACAAACTTTTCAATGTCCTAGACTGCAATTCTACATTCTACACAATGCCCTGGCCTTGGTATCTGCCCTCAGTTGTTCATGGAATCTTCCAGCACAGCAGGCTCCCAGCCCCAGTGAAGCAGGAAAATGTGGGGGATTAAAGTCCCCAGCCTTGCCTCTTGTTCCCTGTTCTCAGTGTACACTGAATGTGTTTTGAGCAGTAGGGAACCTCTAGGAGCTGCTGCCTTAGTATGGATGGAGCAGCCAAAAGGCAAAATACAGCCCTGTTCGAGTGCTGTGTTAGGTTTAGCAAAATACACATCCAAAAATGCAGGCCAACAAGTGACAACAAAGGCCAAGTCTCAAAGAACTCCGTAAAAAGTGAGGTCCCTGTGTTCAAGTCACAGCGTAGTATCTGGAGTTTAATTGGGTTCCCCATATGCAAAGCTGCATTCTCATAATCCTCCAAGCAACTCTGTCTGTGTTGATATATGGGTGTGGAAAGGTGTCATAGGAACAAAGTTTTTACATACACACATAAATCCAACACACCAAGTACTTCACCAGGAAATTAAAATAAAGGTGCTGTAATCTTCCCTATGTTAGCAGCCAGTGCTGTCCTCTAGAGATGCTCAAATCCATGCTGGGACTCAGATTACTGAGTCAAATTTAATATCCTACTTTATTCATAAATTATTATTTTCTCTTATTTTGATCAGAAATTCTGTTTTGTTAGATATTTTTCCTGACAAAAGTTGCAGCAAAACTGTTTCCCTGAAGGTTAGAGATTCAACAAATTAGACTTCTGAAGCAACGTAATGGAAAAATTCTTTTCTTTCCAAAAGCCACCTGGACCAGTTCAAGTACTTCCCCAAATCTCCTTAACATGTGGGAAGCAAAATGCATTACAAATACATTTTTCAATCTAACAATCAGGTTTTATGAACCTTTGCCATACTGATTCTATGAAGCATTTACAAATAAATATTAATACAGTCACTCACCAAGAGATCTCAAATAGCTTTGTTATATTTACCGACCTTCGTACAAAAGGAAGTTCTATTTTTTTTTGCCTCCTCTGCTTGTTGGGATTTGTAGTCCAACTGCTAAGTTTCTCTAGAACGTAATTTCCTGTTGAAACATTGAAATGCTGCCATCTAGTGAAGCTCAGGATTTTAAAAAAGTGCGATTTTTCTCCTGCACAGGAAAGGACACAAAAGTATCACCAGCATTAGCTGACTCTCTTGCAATGGGAATTCAAGAGATCCGTGGAATTCCCACCAAAAGGTCACAAATCTGTTTTTCCAAGCAATATTTTTGTCTTTTTGCAATATAAACTATCAAATTCCAAACCAGGACAAAACTTATGTGACTATTTTTTTTATTGTTGTTCAACTGGCGATTTGCCAATGTATCTTTTGTTTCTAGTGGTTTAACTTGCATATGTTAAAGCAGAATTAATGTCGTTAGAGTGAAAAATTCTAGGACAAACTAATTTAGCTATAAGCTCACACTAGACTTAAAGATGATAGTATTATTAAGGAATTTGATGTCCTGTTTAAGCATCAGTTAGTTCTCAGAAAAGCTACTTCTGTGGATAAACTGGGACACGCATGTACAAAAGTTCAGTTTATCCTGCCTTTCTGCTAAACTATGATAGCTTTTAAGGCTTTCTAAATCAACTCCCCAGTAAAAAAAAACCTGTAATGACTTAATACACTAAAAGCATTTATCCTTCTGTCCCTAAGCTTTTGCCACCACTAAGTTCAGCCACCTGTTGCAATGTTGCACCTGTTTGTGCTTTTTTTAGTTCAATCACCAGAAAAATCACCAAACCGAGTCGCTCCAAGCAAGTAATAATTAACAAAAAAACCAATGGAAATTGTATATAGAAGAGGTAGATCTATATATACACCTTCTTTCCTGATTCTGGAAGAGAAAAATCAGTCTAATTCATTTATTAGTACACCAAAATGCTGGTAGCCAAAGGAAATCTCGTTGATCATAGAGGGAAATAAAAAAAGTAACAAATCAAACCAAACAAAAAATAACCCAAAACAAACCCAAAAAACTTTCAACCAACCTCAAAAAGAAAAAAAAGAAAAAAAAGAAAAAAAAGAAAAAAAAGAAAAAAAAGAAAAAAAAGAAAAAAAAAGAAAAGAAAAAAAAAAGACCACCAAAAAACACCACCACAGACACACCAGCACTTTGCAGCACCCAACTCTGTAATGGTATTTAGAACCTGTATATTTTTGGCTCATCATGCCTTTAAAAGCTTCCCAAAACACGTTCCAGGCCAGAGATTGAGAGAAATCCTTGCAACTTCCTACTAGGTACAGTAGTTGTCAGCTCTCAGCCATTCAAAGTAAATAGAAGGTTGGTTCTTTACTACAGAAGTATCTCCATCAGGTATATAATCCTTGTGTGACTCCCCCCATTCCAGTAACTGCTGAATGCTCAGGAACATGTCAGTGTAGCCATTTGCTTGTCACTTTGGGTGACCCAAACAGGACCTAGCATCACAGAGATTATTCCAGTAAAATAAAGATGGTGTTTTTGGATGCAGGTATCTTCCTTAGGGATGACTTTCTCATCTCAAGATGATGATTTCATCCTTAATGGAGTTGATCACAGGTTCTGACTGCCCAATTCCCGTTTAGTTGGCAGTGGAGGGCACGGAGGAGAGGAAAGGGAGAAGGATCTATATTTTAGACTTCAACCATTTTCTCATAGACTCAAAGAATTAAATAAAACTCTGACAACAGTAAACTTCTGCATATGTAATTGCTGCAGAAGGTTATAGAGGACAGAGACAAG
Organism: Motacilla alba alba; assembly: GCF_015832195.1. Lineage (NCBI taxonomy): Eukaryota > Metazoa > Chordata > Aves > Passeriformes > Motacillidae > Motacilla > Motacilla alba. Next base: position 48,206,834 of record NC_052019.1, on the reverse strand, counting down.
AAGAATAATAATGATTATGGAAGTGATTAAATCAGTACAAAAGACAGTAATTTGGTAATATTTAGACACTGAATGTTGCAGTCAGCATCCTTGGATCATAGCACAAGTGAACAGCAAAACCATTTTTACATATTTAACACAATAAATTTTATTGTCAAGTTAAAATTTCTTATATAAAACTTACAAAACGTAGGTCTCACAATACAGATAAGTAGGTTAATAAAGGTCCATCTTGCCCCAATGATCTGGTTTGTTTTCCCTTCACTAGAGAAGCAGAAGAGTGTGAAGTCCATTGCTTACTATTTAAAAAAAGTCCAATACACAACTTCAGACAGGTATATTGAAAAATGATGCAAAATTCAAAGTTACTCACAGTACCATAATTGGCTGAGCTGCAGAAACTTTTAAGGAGTTTAAGAGGAACCCTTGATTGTATGCTCTACAAGCAGAAGATCATTAACTTCGGTTGCAGTGTCCAAAGAAGTCAAGATTGTGGTGAAAATGCAGTTTCTGTTGGCCTAAAGTATGGTATAAAAACCACATGCCAAGAAACAAAAAATATTTCTTGCCAAGTCAACATCACTCTGAAGATAGTAATATCTACACCCCAGAAAAGGGCTGTTTAGGAATGACAGAATGAAAAGTTTGAGACTCAGAAGTTTCACAGTAGATTAGTTTGTGATCCATTGTTTTTTCTGTTTTTTTCTTCAATACATTAGCCTCTCTTTGCCATCAAAAAAAGTCCACATCCAGACACCAAAGTGGAACATTAGCAGATGAGCACATTGTGGGGCAACATCTGTTTTTCCATCTTTGTCCTCATATTTCAGCTTTTCCAGTTGTGAGAAGGAAAAACTCCAAGACAGCAAAGACGGAAGAGGCTGATGGTTTTTAACCTGAAGCAATTTTCTTTTGTATATGCAGATCCTGGCTGTAGGCACTATAAGGGCAGCTTACAACAGAGCATCTTCACTGGGTGCTGCAATCAGGGGCTTTATCTCTGTCTGAAGTCCCAAACAAGTGCTTAAGATGTTCTTCTGTGGACTCTGTGCCCTCAGGTTGTGTATCTGTACAGAAGACAAGAACATTAAAGCCTTTCTCACTTAGACAAGCAGCAGGAATACAGTGATTTAATCTTGATTAGTGTTTTGTATGTCAGCTATGAAATCTTCCCTCTGAGGAGCTTTGTGTTGTGAGGAAAGCTGTGCTGTTACCAAGTTGGCCATCACAAAGAACATGACTCGTTGGCTTTCTGGAAGGCTGCTACTAATACCTCAAAAACTGGCTACTCTTCAACATGTCTGCTCAGCCTTCTGAAGGCCGTGAGAAGCATGAGGGCAGAAGGTCACTAAAAGTAGCAGGCCAGATATAAGAAATCTGAAGTGAGGCTGTGGAACAGAAGTTCTCATCAAAACAGCTGTTATTGCAGCTGGAGCCAGGCAGAGTAGCAAATGCAACAAAGGCTAAAGTCAACCATCTTGAAAATCTTCAGAAAAAAGTTAACCAGCCGTTAACTTTATATAGTTTTACCAGAAATCTGTACTTAACCAATGTAAAGTTAGAAAGCAAAACATTTTAGAGCACCAGCTGTCTAATGAGAATATTTTGCTGACTCACTTTTAAAAGTCACTCATCAACACTTCCACTGCAGAAAAGGAAAAAAAGGTTCATATATTCTTCAGCAGGTGAAGGATTCATTTTGGTATTTTGAGTCTGTAGAGCATACAGAAGCTGGACAGCTTAAATAGTCAGCTTTTCAACAGTCATATGACAAATCATTCAGGAAAACTTATCATGCAAGTTTCAGATCTCAGGCCATCCCTTACATTTTGCATCTTCAAATCTTATAGGGCACTACCACTGTATTACATACCTGTTAGCACACCCAAGTGGGAATTATCAAAGAAATTTGTTGGACAAGTCAGAGGCAGAGGTTTTGGTAGGTCCTGAGTCACTGTTTCCTGAGAAACACTTTCTTTGCAGGGTGAAGGTATTTGCTCTTTAAAGAAATATGACACTGCCTTCTTAGGAGACTTCAGTATTGTCTCTCGAGTAGTTTCTCTTGAGGATCGTTCTCTCCATTTCAGTGCTCTTTCTTTCCATTTCCTGAGTTCCTCTTTCAGTTGAAGTTCATTACTGCAAAGAAAAGAACCCCAGCATTCAATTAAGAAAAGTTTAAAGCAATTTCTTTAAGAAAAAATCCCTGAAAAACAGAGTTCCTGTATTTTCAGATGACTATGACAGACATGGCAGTAGAATAGCTTGGTTTCAGAGGATTTTTTTTAAACTTAAATTCCTTCCAATGTACAATTCAAGTGTATCTTCCATCATGTAAAAGATTCTTAAGAAAGCAAGCAATTTAAAGTTCAAAAGGTCTTTATGGCTTTATAAGCCATAAACCACTAGCTTTTATTTAAAAGTTTATGATGTGAAATCTAAAATTAATGATTATTCAGTTCCATAGGTCTCCCAGAAACAAGCACTAATGATGTACCTAAAGACATAAATGTACATAAATGATTTGACATGCTGCTACTCAGCTGTCCACTTACCTCAGTAGAAGGTCATTTTGTTTCTTCATCTGCAAGTTCTCTTTCTGCAGCTTGGCTTGTTCAGATTTTAGAACAAGTATTTGTGTGCTCTGCACAATACCACTGCCACCACCACAAGTAAGGGGTATTTGGGATTGCTGAGGATCTGCTTCTTTCAGCACTAGAAAACAGATTTATACATATGTGTGTGCATTATTTGGAGAGTGCTTAAAACCAAACCAATACCAAACCAATTTTTTAGCCTATTCCTTCTTGTGGTCTTATATGTGAAACTTTACTGGGTTACAAGTGCCATTACAACAGTTACTCTTTTTCTACAAAAAATACATCTCCCAGTATTCACACTGCCAGGGAGATATTAAGAAACATGACAGATTCTTCACTGGGCCATTTAGTGGTAAACTAGTTCTTGTACCAGGTATGTCATAGCTTTGATTAGAACTAGGTATTCATATGTCAAGGAGAAAGCGGCAACATGAGCTACCACCACTGCAGCTTATCCCTCCACAAGGGCAAACGTGGCTGGAGAAAAGCACAAGAGCTGCTGTGATTCTAATGTAGTTCATATGCAGCTGCTGTAACCTACTTTCCATCTCATCTTCCAATGCACCCAGTTCTCCTCATACCCTTTGAGTACAAGGCTTGCATCTCAACCTGGTCTTCAAACACTTAGCCTCAAAACTCAGCGTTTAACATGAAAGAGTCCCTTCTATTTATCTTGAATTTACCAGTAACATCTTGCTCTTGGTGTGCTCTTCTCAGTTCTTCTTTTAGCTTTGTTAACTGTTGTTCTCTGTGTTCTGCAAGGGCTTTATAATTAGCAAGTCTATATGAAGCAGGAAGGGAGGGGAAAAAAAAAATCAGAAAAACTCAAGTTTAATAGTTATTACAGTTTCAGTTGAATTCCAATGAGCTATCAAATACAAGATACACCCATGTTATACAAGAAAAACTACATAAACCTGGTTGTCAGTTATATTTTGGATAAAGTGCACCCAAAAGTTGGACTAATTATTTTTGGTGCATCCTTCTCTCTAGTGAAGTAGAAAGTGCTTTCAGTTATTGCTTTCCCCTTGCCTTCTTTTGTGAGAACAGTTATTCCATTTATGGCTGAACATGGTTGATTGAGAAGTTTTGGTGAGTGTACAGGGAAGAAGTTTTGTAAGCAACCCAAGGTACATACAGATTTTACTTTCTCTAACCAACATAAAAACTTACACCACCTCAAGCTGAATGCTTACTTATTATGTGGGAAAAGAGCAAAGTAGAAGCTAGGAATGAAGCAGTTGAGAATTGTAAGATAAAATTTGAACTTACTTCACTTCAAAGGAGTTGGATTGTTTCATTCTTTCCAGATCACATTTTACCAATTGTGTTTTGAGCTGGTCAATTTCTTCTTTGTACGGCTCAGCACCTTTATCTAATTTTGCCTGAAAATAAAATATTTAGAACAAATAAGGGCTTTTTACTTAGCAATGAAATTAAGGGACGTTTACCTTGTATTTTTGCTATGATCTACTAGCTTTTGCAGGACAGGACCAGGAGCAGGAAGTTATTTTTCACTAAGGTGGCTCACATTACCAACTAGCACTATGGTAGCAGTTGGTATCCTACTCTGGTGTATTACTTGCAACAATATTTTAGCAAGTTTTGCCGACTTTGGTGCAGATATAAATCTGGGAATTCTAAATTAGCGTGCAAATATTGACTAAATAGTTCATGCTTCAGTTTAAAAGTTTTAAAATGTTTCAAGTGTTTCAGAAATGCATCACATAGAAGTGACACATTTAGTTTCTAGTATCGTAATATGGATTCTAAAGTTGCCACTGAAGGTTGCACTGGTAGAATGTGAAACTGTCTGCTAAACAAGCAAGTGGAATTTACTCTAGGAATGCCATCCAGAACAAATACATTGACTATGGAGAGCTATGCTTCACCTACAACTGTTTTCAAGCATGCTTTGTGTCTTTCATCAGAGGAGAAAGAGAAGAGTGAAGTATTTTGCTCATACCTGAAGACTCTGTTTTTCTGTTAAGGCAGTCTTGAGGCAATTATCCATCTCATTCAGTTTGGCTTGCAGTTGGGTGAGCTCACTTGTCTCTGTTCTTATTCTCATCTGTGCTTGTAACTTGCTTATCCTGTCATCTCTCTCTTTGACACTTTCTCCTACTTCATTTATTACCTTTTCTAACTTCTGAATTTTTACTTCCATAACCTATTGAGATACATCAGTCAATCAGTTATGAGCAGTTATGTCAAAAGACAGCTACAGTAACAGCACATGGTCATATCTTAAGCAAGAACTAGCAAAAACCCAAACCACACCAAAAAAATCCAACACTACAGGCTCTGTGGCAACTCTTCATGTCCAGGTCACTGTTTGCGTCACCTTTTAATAGTCTAGAACAGTCAAGTCTTGGAAAAGAATAAGTGCTTTGGAGAAGGGTAACTGTGGCATAAAAAAAGAGAAAAAAATGATTTCTCAATTCCTGTGATTAAATAGAGAACTCTTCTCCAGCTTCACGTATAGTGAATACCATATACTTACAGGAAGCATCAAGAATACCACCCTATTAAAGTCAATACTTGAAAAGCAAGTAAAAGCTTCCATGTGATTTCTAAACTGAGCACCTATTTGGGTACAGAAATCAGGCCATTAAAACAATCATGTTAAAGGCAAAAGCTCAAAATTCCACTTTGGAAATAAAAGAGCGACTGAAATAAAGTGTACTCTATTTGTATTGTGGTGGCATAGATTTACAGTTGCCATCAATCCTTATTTTCAGTTTGGAGTACTCTCCCTTAGAAAGCAAGCATCAAAGAAGCTTTCCTTTGAAGCAAGTATTGGTACCTTTTTATCGTGTTCTGCAGCCTTTAATTTATTATGAAGCCTATAATTTTCTTCTTCTAATGCCAGACTGGCAGAGCCACCAGGGGCCAGTTTTTCTTTTAGAGTGTTTAGATCTTGAAGCAACTCTTCATTTTTCTCTTTTCTCTGTTTTAATTCAACATCAGCATTTTTACTGTAATCAGCAGTTCTGGCATCCAGCTCTGAAGAAAGTTCAAGGAGTATCTGAAAGTCAGTAGCATCACACAGAATTTTTTAAATCTGCTAGAAATATGGCAAGTGAAGAAACAGGAAGTAGATTAGGCTGCATTATTATCACATTCTTGTTTCAATGCCCTATTTGACAATGCTTGCTGTCAGAAATAGTATCATTATCACTCAAAGAACAGTTTCATTTACAGAAGAAAGGGAGAAGATGATAATGCAGAAATACTGGTAAACCTGCAATACACTATCTCAAACTCTTAATATTAAAGAAACAAAAGGAACTATATTGGGAAGACTTCTTGAAAGTCACAGAAAACCATAATTATTTACAGATTTTTCTTCCTAGAATGTATTCACTGACTAAAGGAAATTAAATCTACACATTGGACTATTCTAGAAACCCACATGTTTAACATGTCAGATAAATAAAAACTTCATAGTCGTCAGGAAATGACAATGTTTACTAGATTTTTGTTTGTTTGTTAAAACCTTTGATCCACATGATATTGGGGTCAGGGAATTCTTCCAAAAACCTCGCCAACACTGCAAAATTCCTAAAATGTCAAGACGGACTATTGACTCTACAGAAAAAACTTTTTAAAAATAAGCTAAACTTAAGATTTAATCAGAAAGATGAAATCTTGTGAAATCCTGTTCATGATGCACTAAACCCTGAAAAATGCTGTCCAGAGTTCCAAAAGAAGCAAGCAGTAAGCATAAGAAAGAAAGGAGTGTAAATATAAATTTAACTGAGTTCAAAAATAGCTATAGTGGTTTTGATAAAGTTTGGCAAGAAAAGCAACATTTTCCAAAATTCAGACTAATAAAACCCCAAATAAACAACCCTACTCCCATTTATTACCTAGAAAGTCTTTTAGAAAGCAAGTTTTCAAGTTTAAAAAATCTTCAAAAATCTTTTAAGTACTCCTACATCTTCCACTTAAGGTATGAGTAAGTGCTGATAATAAATGAATGATTATTCAATAGCCTTTTTTGTGTTTTGTTTTCCATCAGAGGGCTTACACAAAATGCATTTCTGATTCTATAACATTTAACTTTACCTTTACTTTAGGAGTCCAGAAAGTTAAGACTTGCAAGAGTCTTTCATTATCTTTCTTTAGTTCTTCTTTCAGTTCCTCGGCATCCCAATGAGCTACTGAACAAGCTTCCCAGAACTGTATTGTTTCTTTTCTAGCACTTTCTTCCTGCTGTATCTCTGCTTCTATGCAGAGAAGTTCATTTTCCAATTCTGATACATCTTTGAGAATGCTCTTGAAAAAAAATTGAAAATTTAAGTACTGGCTTGATTATCACATGTTTAAATATACCTTCTGTCCTCTCAGCTATCAGTATTGCAGGAAGTCTGGTTTAGCATCTAATTATCATATAAAAGGAGTTTTGCTAGACTTAAAATTACACCCTATTGGGAAAGCAAGAAGACAATCTGTGTTCCTGGGGCAGGTGGAAAAGGAAAACAAAGTGCTTATTAGCAAAAGTTTATTCCACTGTTTTAGAACAAGTCATCTTGGTATTGGATAGTATGCATTGTAAAGGGCAAATAAGTAAATAACATTCCCACTATTTTCTAACATACTAAATTTATTTTCAGTTGCTTTACAAAGCAAAAGCCTTTTATTATAGAACTAGCAGCATCAAAAATAACTCTATTCCTTCAGCTCCCTTCAGAAAAGTTTTAACAGATAAATGCCCTGCCATTACATTCCCACCACCAGATGACCCCATGCCTTGGAATGGGTTTTTATTGTCTATTTTTTTCCCCAAGCATTACCTCTGCATCCAAGTAGAAACTCTGCAGCCCCTCACAGCTGTTTAACTCTTGAGTTGATACTCCATTCTGCTTCAAATTAATATTACTGAGACATTGAATCTGGGACTGTAGGTGATCTTGTTTTCTCTTTTCTTCAAGCAACTCCATTTCATACTTGTGAACAGTAGTGTGATAATCTCTTTTCTTTGTGCAAACAGAGCTGAACAGAAGCTGTTGCAGAAGCACAGAATGTATCAGTGAGCCCATTTTAAAATGGTAACAGCTAAAATACAGTATTTTTTAATTCAATCTATTTACTCTCTGAGCCTCTAAATGTCCAGGATAACTAACACTTGACTAAGAAAATCAGGTTCACATGTGCATGACAGTAATGGCATGTAAGCCTTTTAGCTGAGACAGCACTCTTCTAGTACGCTATTTTCTGCAGACTCCAAAAAAGCCAAGAAGTCTAAAAGGCTCTAGACAGTCTTACGCAAATCTAAACTTTGTTTTTCAAAGTGAAGTGTTCTTTGTTATATTTATTTTCTCTTGGAGTTGTGAAAGGTGCAGATGATCTAGGAAAAGAATATCACTGTGCTGATTTAAAACTATTCTACCAGAGCTTGCTAGTTGAATCTTAAACATCTTTAACCATAAAAGTTAAAAACCAGCTATGGAAAAAATTAAACCTAAAATGGCTGTGTTAAGTTATAAAATGAGGACCTTTGGAATATTAGTTCATCTTCCATGTTAATAGTTTTTGTAGACATCACTGACTGTCAAGAACCTCAGTCTCTCTCTCCAGGTCTGTGCATGTTTCCATGCTCCAACTAAAAAAACCCCAGCCCTTACTATTTCATGGCAAATAAAGAAACAGAAAAAAACTCTCGTCATTTACTGCACTTCTGCATATGTTAACAGGAATTCTTTCCCAACTACCCTTAACCTTTTTGCTAATAATTTTAGTCCAATGGAGAAACTGATTCCAAACTGGGGAACGCTGTAAAATCAAACTACCTGGATAGTTTTGCAGAGTAAGCATGCGTCTCCAGGCCATCTTGCATGTCTCTTTCCCCCACAGAGAAATAGTAATCTATTATTTGATTTATAGAGTACAGAAAGGAAATTTCATTTTCCAGTTAAAATGGAATAATATTAATGAAATAATTCTGTGCAAAGCAGCTGAACTACAGTTAAAAACTAAGTTTGATTTACATAACTAAGTAGTTACAGTTTTCTAAGATTGTAAAACAATAACTATCAATTATTTTCTCCAATGTATGGACTCTCAAAACCCTAGAGTATAACCCCCAAAAGCTAGAGTATATAAAATCCTAGCTGTTGCCATTGAGAGCTTATTAAAAAAAACCCAAAACCAAATCCAAGCAATATGAAGCATCCACACATTCAGCATTATAAGCTGGTACCTTCAATTTGGTCAATAACTTCTGGAGACGAGTGTTCATTTCCTCATTTTTAGTTTGAAGTGTTTTGACTTGTTTACTCTGCTCCAGTGTAAGCTGAGGCAGTATCACAGCTATCAGTGCTTTCTGACTGTTCAGTTCACTCTTTAGCTTAAGAGACATTGTAGAGAGACATTCATATCTCTTCCCCATACTTGGGAATTTCTCAAGAAGCTCCTAAATGCAAGAGAAAAAATAATACGTTCACAATACGGGAAAGTGTGATTAGCTATAAACAGAAACAGAAAATAAATTACCTGACTCCAGGACTAACCCCTACAGTATGTACTGGTTTTACAACAGGAAAAGTTATTATGATGAAGACTTCAGTTTTGACTTGCCACGGCAATATGACAAAAACACTAATCCAGGCACAAACCCAGATAATTTCTTAGTTTTCCAGCAAGTCACTTTACAAGCTCAAATTGTCTTTGTGGTTTAGATTGCCTGGCCACATCAAGATTTGTAAATCAGGCAGGAAAAAAATTATTGCCTGTTCACAAGTTTGCCAGCTGGCTTTCCATCAGGATGGACTCCTAGGATTATCTGCTTCTCCTTTCTAGAAGGAAAGGGCTCATGAAGTCGGTCCTAGCACTCTGCCACAAAAAGGAAGGTGTGAACAAGTAGTGAGCAGGCTCAGTAGTGCTACAGGCTTGAAGACCCAGTAACCTGCAACTCCAGAATCATGTTTAATTGTCTATGTGCTATCACTGAACAAGAACAGCAAATCAACTGATCCCATGGTGTGCAGCATCTTTGCATATCTTGCTAACCATTTTACAGATAATGCACAAAAGGCTTATGCTCCATGACAAGTGTCATTAAGTTTTTATGTGCATCTTTAAAACAAAGAGAAAAATAAGCTTACCTTAATTGTCAAGTTTTTTTCTGTCAAGCTGTCATTGGCCACCTGCTCTGCAATATCCACTGGGTTTACCTGAATGGACATATTTATATTGTTCAGGTTTCTCTGCTTCAGTTGTTCTAAAGCATCTTCCAGTTTTGCCTTTGTTTCAACACACTAAAATAAAAAAGACATATTTAAGTACCAGTTGAGACAAGAAGTAATTCATAACTCAGGTATGCAAATTGCAGCACTCACCATCTCAGAATTTCTTTGCATTTCTGTCTTGAGCTGGTCCCGCTCAGACCTGACATCCTGAAGAAGTTTTTGTAGCTCATCTTTTTCACGATTAACTGATGAGATTTGTTCTTGAAGTTGTAAGGAGTGATTAGTTCTTTCAGCTAATAACTGGTCCTTCTCATATGAGACACTATTTAGTGTCTCAGTTAACTGTTGAATCTACAATGAACAGGGGAAAAAAATGCAAATCACAATTTGGTGGTTGGGGTCTTTATACACCCTATGAAGTAGTCAAATCAGTTGTGTCAAATAGAAAAAATCACAATTCTTAATTACTAAAATTCACACTAGCAGAAGGAAAAGTTTAAAAATAATTTGTGTGTTCTAATAACATAGAAGAAAATGTACAAGGAAGAGGAACAGCATGACACACAAAGAGTTTACATCAGTCAACTTGGTTTTCCATAAACCAATAGAAATAAAAGGAAAAGGCAATCAACATATGTCTATATAACAAGAAAATTAAAATAAATAGAGAATGGGCATAAAAAATGGACAATATCTTTATATTTCCTCTACTAGAGTGTGATATTTGCTAAAAGGAAGCAATCCTCAATTATACTCTTTGATCTACAAAGGAAAAATGTGACAGGTGAAAAGCTGCAAAGCAAACACTATGAAAAGAATGAGTTGGCCAGAACTAAGTGCAAGACTTCCAAACATGGTCTGGTATTCAGAAAGCATGCAAAGCACCATGACTTCAAAACCCAGTTGAGTACATGCTGTCTACACAGTTTTTTTAAAAAAGTTGGAATATATATTCAATTACTGATTATTATATTAAAGATGCACACAAATGATAAATTCACACTCATTCCAAAGAAGGACCAATCCAGTGGGTTACAAGGCTGAGACAAGTAGAGGATGTTATTACTAAACATCAATAAAGAAAGGTAGACAAAATCCCTTGCCCAAGTTCCTGTTTGTTTACCAACCATAAAGCTAATGTACCAAGAATAAAAATGAAAGCTTGTGCACATGTTTACCATATGAGTAATAAACATCAGAATACAAAATAGTGACTAAACAACAAAGCTTCTCACCTTGGTTGTTAGGCTGACTTCCAAAATCTCTGACTGCCTCTGAACCTTTAACAGGTGTTCTTCCCTTTCTTTACAAGTCTCTACCATTTGCTGAAGCTCATCCTTCTCCTTGTTAAGTGATGAGATTCTCTCAAGCTGCTCACTCAATGCCCTTTCAGTTTGTTGCTTTTCTGCCAGGAGGTCACCATACTCAGCTGAGACACGAGCCAGGTTTTCAGTGACTTCAGTGAGCTGGAAAGAACAAATCCAAAGCAGTATTGGTATTTATAATCTCGTCTTGCATGGCCAAAAATAATTTGATGCATCGGAGAAAATACAACCAGTAACATTATAAGTTCCTAAGTATTCCTGTCCCAGCAATGAAGTTTAGATTGAAAAGTGTTGTCGGATCATCATTCAGAAGCACTGTCTGTACATATGGGTTGTTGTAAATGGATTGTTTTAAGGAAAAGAACACCCCCAGAGGTCTCCTGCTATAGTAAGCCAAAAAAGACAAAATTTTGCTTAAAAGCTAATCAACTGTCAGTGCTTCTGTGTCAGTGGAAGGCAAAAGTAAAATGTGGAAAAACATGTAAGACATTCTAAACCCATAAAACTGCCTCAGTTGCTGTATGCATAGGAGACATGACAATATGCTAAAATGAAGCCTACCATCCACACTGGCTTCAGATGTGAAAACAAAAAGTAGAGAACAAATTTATAATAGTGTAATAAATTAAAAAATGAGAAGCTCAGCTAAAGTTGCTCACCGACCTTCAGAATTACATAGCTAATATACACTATTGCAATGCATCAAATTTAAGACTGCGAAAATGGAGAGAGGTTAAAATGTATCGATTCTAAATACTGTTCATTCATTCAGCACCAAGTCATATTTAGTTATAAATAATGGGTTTCTTTAGTACATCTACTGGAGCCCTACAAACTGAAGCTAGCAGTAGACATGGGCCGCCAAACCTAGCAGAACTTGTAATTTTCTTGGCAAAACTGCTTCTGACCTTCTGCTGCAGTTCATCAGTTTTTTCCTTCAATGCCCCTTGCACCTTCAAGACCGTGAAAAGCACCAAGGATTCAAAACCCAGTTACGTTCATGCTGTCTACACGATGCCTTTTAAAAAGTTGGAATATGTGTTCAATTACTGATTCTGGTATTGAATACGCACTCAGACAAATTCACATTCATTTCAAAGAAGGACCAATCCAATGGGTTACAAGGCTGAGACAAGCTGAGGATGTTATTGCTAAATAGCAGTAAACAAACTTAGACAAAACCCTATGCCCATGTTCATGTTTGCTTGCCAACACAAAAATGATCCTCTGAGAATTAAAAACTAAATAGGATTTAAGTGGAGCAAGAGTTTGGCACACCAGTGACAAAACATCAGAATACATAACAGCGACTAAACACAAAAAACTCCTCACCTTGCTTGTTAGGCTGTCCTTCAAAATCTCTGACTGCCTCTGAACCTTTAACAGGTGTTCTTCCCTTTCTTTACAAGTCTCTACCATTTGCTGAAGCTCATCCTTCTCCTTGTTAAGTGATGAGATTCTCTCAAGCTGCTCACTCAATGCCCTTTCAGTTTGTTGCTTTTCTGCCAGGAGGTCACCATACTCAGCTGAGACACGAGTCAGGTTTTCAGTGACTTCAGTGAGCTGGAAAGAACAAATCCAAAGGAGTTGGAGTGCATTGAGTTAAAGACCTAAAACTGCATTGCTGTGCATTGTTGATACCAAATACTATTCAATTGTTCAGCACCCAGACATGTTTAGTTATAAATAATGGGTTTCTTTAGTACATCTACTGGAACCCTACAAACTGAAGCTAGCAGTAGACATGGGCTGCCAAACCCAACAGAACTTGTAATTTTCTTGGCAAAACTGCTTCTGACCTTCTGCTGCAGTTCATCAGTTTTTTCCTTCAATGCCTCTTGCGCCTTCGAGAGCTGGTTTTCTTTCACTGAAACACTTCCTTCCAGCTCCACAATCTTCTCCTGATGTTGTCCAAGAGATTCACGAGTACATCTCAACTCCTCCTGCATCTCTGAGTTCTTTGGATACAGTTAAAGCACATTAACACATTAACACCTGAATCACACTTCCAACATCTAAAGAAACCTACTAGAGCTGTTCTCCTATGGGAAGAGAACTACTTTTATTACCTTGCTAATTGTTTCCTGAAGCATTTCTCTTAGCTGGTCTCTCTCATTCTGGACATTTTCCAGTTGCATTTTAAATTCATCATCTCTTTCTGTCTGGATGCTGACTTCCTGGGAGTCATGTGGTTTTGGAATAACATCTGTTCTCTCCATTTTTTCAGATTCCCCTTGATATTCACTGGCCTTTGCTTCCTCCATTTCTAGCAATTTCCGCTGTGCCTGGCTCAGCTCTTCTCTCAGAAGAAATAACTCTTGCTCCATAGATTGCCCTCGAATCTGTGGTACCTATTTTGTAAGAGATTCAAGTAAACACATTCAGGATGCAGCTTTAGGAAAAACTTATCTGACACCTTTGACAGGTTGATTATGTAGAACAGACAGCAACACTGCTTTAGACAGATTTGTACTATTTTAGAATATTAAACTTTGACCAAACTCCATATCAATTTAAGTTTCTTTAAATAAGAGACATTTGAAAATAAAACTTGAAGCAAGAACTTCTAAAAGAAGTTATCAGAAGTGTTTCAATGTCATAGTTGGAGCATAGAGGGGAATATCAGCAACAAAAAAGCCTAACAACAAACCTCTCCCATCTCAAAACTGAAGACCTTATCTCTATTACTAGTCTCAGCAGTATAACATGCTAGGGAGGCCCAGAAAATTATTTACTTGAAATATGGCCATAGCCTCTTCAATATTAAAATAAATGCACATACATTACTTTTCTTTTGAAGTTTACATTTTATATATATGTGTATATATATATATGCACACACAGAGGTATAATCACCACAAGCAGTTATAGGAAGTGTTGGATGCTATGTCCCTTCCACTGAAAAAGGAAAATGAGTCAGTTCTACATTTAAAAAAGCAGAATTACTCTGTACAGATGAGCAAATTTTAGCTTCAGTTTCCTTGATTATAAGAACTACATCCATGTGCAGATCAAGGCAGAACATCACCCTCCTATATCAAGTCAGTATTTTACTAATAGAAAAAGATTTGTCACATTCTGGTACCAGATGTCCATTCATAAATATGTGGGGAGTTACATCTCAAGTAAACAAAAAATTTGCTCTTTAATGCTCCGCAGATTTTGAAAATTATTTCACTCAAGCAAAAGTTTTAATAACCAAGCTTCCCATTAGAGCTTTAGCATAATTACCAAAGTTCCTTCCCCAAACTCCTCTGTTTTCAAAAGTAAACTGTCCAGCTTCTCCTGCAATGAACGGTTCTCTTGTGTAAGGAAAATGATTTGTTCCTTTTGCACCTGAAGCTGATCACTTTCTTCACAGCTATTACTTTCTGATTTTTCCTCAGCAAGCTGATTTCTCTCTGACGTGATGATTTTTATTTCTTCTGTCATTTCTGAGATCTATTAAAAAATAAGCAAAGACAGCATTTTCATCAATTCAACATACAATTATATGCCAAATTTTTGTTTGATTCACTCTCCTACAGTGCTCCTAACATCCAACCAGTACAACCAAAGTAGATCATCTTTCAAATCAAACCTGTTATTCAGAGAGCATGGAAAGCACCAAGGATTCAAAACCCAGTTAAGTTCATGCTGTCTACATGATGCCTTTTAAAAAGTTGGAATATGTGTTCAATTACTGATTCTGGTATTGAATACGCACTCAGACAAATTCACATTCATTTCAAAGAAGGACCAATCCAATGGGTTACAAGGCTGAGACAAGCTGAGGATGTTATTGCTAAATAGCAGTAAACAAACTTAGACAAAACCCTATGCCCATGTTCATGTTTGCTTGCCAACACAAAAATGATCCTCTGAGAATTAAAAACTAAATAGGATTTAAGTGGAGCAAGAGTTTGGCACACCAGTGACAAAACATCAGAATACATAACAGCGACTAAACACAAAAAACTCCTCACCTTGCTTGTTAGGCTGTCCTTCAAAATCTCTGACTGCCTCTGAACCTTTAACAGGTGTTCTTCCCTTTCTTTACAAGTCTCTACCATTTGCTGAAGCTCATCCTTCTCCTTGTTAAGTGATGAGATTCTCTCAAGCTGCTCACTCAATGCCCTTTCAGTTTGTTGCTTTTCTGCCAGGAGGTCATCATACTCAGCTGAGACACGAGTCAGGTTTTCAGTGACTTCAGTGAGCTGGAAAGAACAAATCCAAAGCAGTATTGGTATTTATAATCTCGTCTTGCATGGCCAAAAATAATTTGATGTGTTAGAGAAAATACAACCAGTAACACAACATAAAAACATAGTATGTTCCTAAGTTTTCTTGACCCTGCAACGAGGATTGAATAGCGTTATTGGATCATCATTCAGAAGCAGTCTGTACATATGGGTTGTTGTAAATGGATTGTTTTAAGGAAAACTTCCCCAGTGGTCTCCTGCTATAGTAAGGCAAAGAACAAAAAACCTAATTTTGCCTAAAAGTCAATCAACTGTCAGTGCTTCTGTGTCAGTGGAAGGCAAAAGTAAAATGTGGAAAAACATGTAAGACATTCTAAACCCATAAAACTGCCTCAGTTGCTCTACCCATAGTAGACAGGAGACATTCCTGAGAGTTAAAAATGAAGGCTACCCTCCACGCTGGCTTCAGATGTGAAAACAAAAAGTAGAGAACAAATTTATAATAGTGTAATAAGTTAAAAAATGAGATAAGCTCAGCTAAAGTATCTCCCGGACCTCCAGAATTATACAGATAATATACACTATTGCAACACATAAAATTTAAGACTGCGAAAACGGAGAGAGGTTAAAGTGCATAGTTTCTAAATACTATTCATTCATTCAGCACCAAGTCATATTTAGTTATAAATAATGGGTTTCTTTAGTACATCTACTGGAACCCTACAAACTGAAGCTAGCAGTAGACATGGGCTGCCAAACCCAACAGAACTTGCAATTTCTTGACAAAACTGCCTCTGACCTTCTGCTGCAGTTCATCAGTTTTTTCCTTCAATGCCTCTTGCGCCTTCGAGAGCTGGTTTTCTTTCACTGAAACACTTCCTTCCAGCTCCACAATCTTCTCCTGATGTTGTCCAAGAGATTCACGAGTACATCTCAACTCCTCCTGCATCTCTGAGTTCTTTGGATACAGTTAAAGCACATTAACACCTGAATCACACTTCCAACATCTAAAGAAACCTACTAGAGCTGTTCTCCTATGGGAAGAGAACTACTTTTATTACCTTGCTAATTGTTTCCTGAAGCATTTCTCTTAGCTGGTCTCTCTCATTCTGGACATTTTCCAGTTGCATTTTAAATTCATCATCTCTTTCTGTCTGCGTGCTGACTTCCTGGGAGTCATGTGGTTTTGGAATAACATCTGTTCTCTCCATTTTTTCAGATTCCCCTTGATATTCACTGGCCTTTGCTTCCTCCATTTCTAACAATTTCTGCTGTGCCTGGCTCAGCTCTTCTCTCAGAAGAAATAACTCTTGCTCCATAGATTGCCCTCGAATCTGTGGTACCTATTTTGTAAGAGATTCAAGTAAACACATTCAGGATGCAGCTTTAGGAAAAACTTATCTGACACCTTTGACAGGTTGATTATGTACAACAATCAGAGTCACTGCTATAAAAGCACACATAGAGAAGTGTAATCAGCACATGCAATTACAAGAATTGTTTTGTGCAATGTCCCTTTCAGTGCCAGTAAAAAAGTCAGTTCTACCTATGCTTTAGAAGAGCCAATCCACTCTTTTCAGATGAGCAGTTTTTAGCTTCATCTGCTTAAGTATAGAACATTCCTGTGCAGATCAGTACAGACCATTGCTATCCTGTATCGAGTTAATATTACAGTCATTCTCCTACTGGATGTCCCTATATATATATAAAAAAATATATATACACACACATTTATTAATGTAAACAATATGGGTGGCCTATATTTCAAGTAAACCATAATAAACTTGGAGTTTAATGAGGTGCAGTCAAGTACCACGACCCTTCTCTACAGTGTGTTTTGCAATTATTTCACTCAAGCAAAAGTTTTAATAACCAAGCTTCCCCTTAGAGCTTTAGCATAATTACCAAAGTTCCTTCCCCAAACTCCTCTGTTTTCAAAAGTAAAATGTCCAGCTTCTCCTGCAATGAACGGTTCTCTTGTGTAAGGAAAATGATTTGTTCCTTTTGCACCTGAAGCTGATCACTTTCTCTACAGCTGTTACTTTCTGATTTTTCCTCAGCAAGCTGATTTCTCTCTGACGTGATGATTTTCATTTCTTCTGTCATTTCTGAGATCTATTAAAAAATAAGCAAAGACAGCATTTTCATCAATTCAATATACAATTAAATGCCAAAGTTTTGTTTGCTTCACTCTCCTACAGTATTTATAACAGGCTTCTGTAATACATTGGGATCTGAGTTGCCATTGACACTCATGTGTTACACTTCTCATTGGCACTGTTATCAATCATGGAATTTGTCTTTTAAATTTAAATCAGCCTCATTTCTACACTTCAGTAACCCTCATCTCCTCTTCCATTCCCCATCTAATGCCAACACTCAAATGCACAACCATGGGGCATGCAAGTTAAGCAAAAGTTAATTTGACTGAACATTACATCTTGAAACTCTACAGAAACAGCAGCAGCTGGTCAAGACTTGGATTAGGCAGTACTCTTTTCCTGCCCACTTGCTATCAAGAGCCTAGAAGGTTTTTAAGGACACACAAAAGAGACTAGAAGCCAATTAACTGGGTTTGTTTTAATTATTTCATGAAATTTTACCTGTATTTGGAGCTCTTTAATGGTTTTCCCTAGTGTTTCTTCAACACTCAGAATCTGAGATTCTTTTTCAGAAATGCTTTTTTCCAACTTCTTGACAGTTTTCTGGGATTCCTTCAGAGAATTCTGTGTATTTCTCAGATCTTCATGTGCCAAGATGTTCTTTAGAATACAAGAGAGAAAATCCACAAAGAAAATACATGTATTTTGTAATATTAATAAGCATTCCTTGATTAAAAACAACCACACAAACTCCCACTCCTATATTCTCCTAATTTTTTGAATATCGTTTAAAAGTCCTTCTCCTACCATTGAAACAGTGTCCTTTATATCCTCTCTGAGTTGCTCTGTCTCAGCTTGGAGAAACTCCCCTTTTTGCTTCAGGTCATCTCTTTCCTGGGTTAGAGTTTTTATTTCTTCCTGACATTCTGTAAGCTGCTGCAAGACTGCCTGGATCTCCAAATCTTTGGCCTCCAGTCTCGCTTCACTAATCCTTTCTTCCTCTTTTAATTGTTCCAGTTCGTTTAACTTCTGCTGAGTCTGAACAAGATTTTCTCTTAGCTCAAGGAGTTGTTTTTGCTCTGCTTCTTTCTCTTCCAGTTCTTTCATTTTGCTAGAGAGCTTTAGTTTGCAAAGGAAAAGGACAGACACTCTTATTGTAATGCAGAACTCCATTCTATGTACATGTCCTCACAGATTCTTTTATGAGCTTAGAAAGGAAGAAAGATGCTAGCTAGCAAGGTTGTAATTTCTCTCTAAATCACTGCTTATACTCTTGCCCACAATAAATAAGCATTTGTTTATGGAACCTTCCTGTGATGGCTCCTTAGTGGCAAAAGTCTTCCTAAAACATACACATCAAACTGCAGCATAGCTTAGGAATTATCAAAACCATAGTTTGAATATGACAGCCATAGCAGTGCCCAAAGCTTTGTCAAAAATAAGTATGCTTCACTTCCTTTTCTTTAAAAAATTTTAATATTTATTTTTCCATTCTGGCCAAATGGCCAATTTCTGTTGCTATTCTCTCCGGTTTGAACAAACTCGTGTTCTAAAAGGTCTCCAGTTCCCAATGAGGAAACTTTGTTTCTATACCTTTATATAGAGTAGGTGAGAACAGCATTGATAGAAAAAAAACTTACATAATAAAGATATTACTTAAGAATGGAAAAAGAAAAATTAAAAGGTCAATTACAGAAGAATCTAGAGCAATTATATATTTCTTTGCCTACAAAAAGAGTCCATTGAGCTGACTAAGCCTTCAATATACTCCTGGCATAGAGTAAGTAATACCCCCACTCATGCCAGAGGAAGCCAGCAATCTTGTAATTTATACCTCTCAGAGTATTTCTCCAAAAATGTTTTTTATGATTTTTTTTAGCACTATGAATTAATTCCTCAAGTCTCACATGTAAAAAGGAGCAAGCTGACACTGACCTCTAATTTCACTTCATCCAAAATTGTTTTAGACTCTTGTGCTTCTTTAGATAGGCATTCTATCTGGAGCTTCATTTGTTCATTGGTTTCTGATGCAGCTATGTATTTTTGTTCTATTTCTTCATGGAGCTGTTTAAGAGCTACATATTCCTCATCAGACTTGCTATATTTCAGTTGTACCTCTGTGAGATTGTCTTTTGATTTTTCAATTTCTTCAGACATATGTTTAAGTTTCATTTCATTATCAGCTACTTGAGAAAGCAGCTTTTCATTTTCCAATTTTAATAAATGTAACTCCTCACATTTTTCAAGGATCTGCCAACAGAAAAACAACCTTAATAAACAGTGGTTTCTAAATCAGTATTTGTCAGAACGACATAATAAAAACCAGGTACAGGTGAAGATGTAGGAAATAAAGTACAGGTAAACATACACAATACAGTGGGTTTTGCTCTGTTGGGAGGGAACTGTCTAGCAAAGACTCTTTAAAAGAGAAGGATTCCCAAGTCCTGAAATCTCTCTACTAACTCTTTAGATGTTCTTCAATACTTCCTATTTCCTATGTTTGAGCTAAGACTGGACTCCTAAACTGAATTTTTTACATTTATCAATACTTTCTTCATAATACTGATCCCTTGGACTGGCTACCTAGAACAGAGGCAAGAAAGAATTAGAGAATAAAGTAGGTATTTATTAAAGGCCTTCAAAGGATACACCTTGGGCAGTGCAAAAGCCTGGCAGAGGCTACACCCAAGATAGACAACAAGTCACAAGTTTTCTCAGACAGATAGAAGTTTAGTCTTTTTGCATATCAGAGGTTAATTGTCCAACTATAGCTTCAGGTAAAAGTCACATTCCCCCAGTTTGCTTTCCCCCCCTCCCTGATGCACTTTTACTTATATTTTCCGGGGCCTGAGGCAAATGGTGTGACCTTAGTTCCCAAGCCCAGGGGGATTGTTCAGTCTGACCAAAATGTGAAGAAAGCTAACTAGTGTTTCATATAGAGTTCAGAGTTATACACTAATGCAGTACAGAATCTGAACAATACAGAAGCTAAAAACTTAAGGCATCAATACAGAGATGAAGTTGTTAACATCTAGTTACATTTTGTTGATCAGTGAAATTAGACCCTTGGAGGGTTTGGAACTTTTTGCAAAGCATTAATGAGTTTGTAGATTACTTGCCCTGAATCATTTTCACTACATACTTAGTAGCAAGTGGTTCTTAGAACAAAGAAAGCTAGAAAGTATTTGCACACAAACCATTTAAAACATTTCCAGCATACTTAGTCTACTAACCCCTTACCTGCTAGGAAGTAAAGTTTCCTAACAAGTTTTCCAGAATTTGCTAGGTAAATCTAACTTCTCAAGTAGAGTTTCTGCTAAGAGGTGTTCACATTTTCCCTTTGCTCAGTTACACAAAAAAATCAGTTCTAAAATAGTGCCTAGGATCAAACACCATTATATTTATACATTCAGTTGTCAGTGGTGACCACAGCAAATAGACACGCAAAGGTTGCACTAGAAAAATAACGCATAATTATAGCAGTCAGTGACAAAACAAACTAAACAAACTTATTCCTAGGTACAAATTTTAATATCTGAGAAGCAACAAGTTAACAGACTTAACTGTAAAATCTCAGGTTGACTCATGACAACTTTTGGCTTTAAATCTTCATATTCAAAAGGCCTCCATTAGTACATTACCAGTGAAGAACAATACAAAACCAAGAAAAAAAGGTCAGATTTCTTTTTTTTACCTCTTTCTTTTGCATCTCAACCGTATCTGGTAGAGACTGAAGTTCTGATAGGTCATTTACTTGTTTCTGTAGAAGTGCCTTCTCTTTCAAAGCATTTTCTAGTTCCCCTTTTAAGTCAGCTGCCTTTTTTTCCAGCTCCACATGAGAAAGCAAATCTAGAAGATGAAGTTTAAACTAATAAGCAAGTGCAAGAGAAAAAAGCATATTTTAAATTAAGCAGAAGATTTATAATCTTTCTGGATGTCATATTGTCGTAATTCCCGAAAAGTATATTCTACTGTTGCCAACAATTAAAAGACTAAGCTCCTGGTCTGAACTCTGTCAGCACTTCCTAGGTTGATATCCAGTTTATTTTAGATTCTCTCCAACAATCTTCATTAACTTGACTGTGCAAAATATTTTGCAAGCTGCAATTTTCCAGAATGTTCCAGGAAATGCTCAAGTAGTTACTCCATGCCAGCAATACCAATACTCTGGTTGCTTTATGCTGACCAGAGTCTCCATATATTGAGGAAGACAAGAGCCAAAGCCTTGCCTATCCTCCCACCATTACAGGGAAAAGGGAGGAGAGAGGGAGCAGGGAAAAGGCACCAACTGGAACTGTACCTTTTGGAACTTTACCCTCCATCAGTGAAGTTAGTCTTGTGTTTTCTTGAAATAAAGATTGCAGCTCTCTCTGCAAGTCAGCTTGCATTTTTCGGTAATTGGCTTTTCCCGCTTCTATTTGGCTTTGATATAACTGGACATCCTTTTGCATTTGGTTGTGGTTATTTAAGAGTTCATTCTTCAGGAAAACAATACAACATGCGAGTCACACACAGAGTAAAAGTCTATGTACTTGACATTTAAATAATGCATCTGGTACATTTTCTGTTGTCATTCTGACCAGCTTTGACCTTGATAAATATGGCAGAATACGGCACAACTTAACAACTGCATTTGTGTCAGAGTCCTCTAACAAAACCTGCCTTAGACATAGCTGCTGCTGCTAGTTTGTCTTTACTCTTTGAAAGCTCAAAGTAAGCTCCATTCCACTTCTGAGTCCACATTTCTTATTCTGCTTTGTTTTCTGGTAAAATTATGTCTGAAGTCTTTTGTCCTAATAATGCACTAAACACTGCTTCTTTGATCTCTCTCTTTCTCCCTCCCTCCCTCCCGGTAAACCTAAAACTAACCACCCATTCCTATGGAAAAAGCCTTTACTTTCTTTTTTATCTCTTTCCTGAAGGCCCATTTTCTACAAATTGCATAATAAAAGTATTAGAGTATTTGGAGAAAGCTAATGATGAGTGCTCCACTACACTGATGGCCTCCTTCACAAGCCTGGAAGCAGACAGGCCCTTAAGAGCATTTGGTCCAGCTATAAATGCAGTTCAACTAGTACTTGCCATCTTCTCCTTCAACTCCAAATTTTCACTTCTGAGAAAAGCAGATTCCTTTTTGGCATCCAAGGCTATGGCTTCACTGTCTAAGAGGGATTTATTCAGCTGCTGAATTTCTTCAGTTAGTTTATCACAATCTCCCTGAAAAACACAACACTCAAAGAAGCAAAACACAATAGAGCCATAATAAAGTAAAAGTGTTCATTTCAATGTGGTTGAAATGTTAAGTGCAGGCTTAGAAAACTCTGTAAGTTTACTTTAGGAGGAAGAGTAGCAGGTTGTTTGAGAGATTGGATAAACAGCAGCATTTCTCATAGCTTGACTTCCCCAGATTATTGCTGTATGATATGTAGTAATTAACATTTTAAACTTTGTACAACAAAATTCCCCAAGACCCATAGGGAAGCAGATGTTCATAATACCAAGGCTATACCTAAATTTGATCCAACTCAGAAAAACAAAGTAATCCCTCAACCCAGTAGAAAACTCAAGTTTACCAGTGCAAAAGATGTCTCCTTTTTTTCCACTTCTGCATTTTGTAGTTCTTTCACACGATTCTGTAATATTTTTATTTTGTTCTCTTTCTCTTTCAGCTGTTCCAGTTTGGAATTTATTTCTGCCTAAAAGTTGGAGGGGAAAAAAGGGGGAAAGAAGACTGGAGTGTTCAGTTTGGGTTTTCAGGTCAGAATTTATCAAAACCTACACAGAAAGCATTCATGGTTCTTAGAGTATCCTCATAGCTGGTAAGATTAACCCGAGCACAATGATGTCTAGCTTGTCCTCAGCAGATATGTTTTTTCAAGCTAAACAAATCAAGCACATTTTATACAAGTCTTACTACCTGTAAATCTGTAAATTCATGGAGAGGCTCACCTCAAGTTCCTCATTGTACACTTCAGCATTTGAAATTAGATTCTTTAAGTTGGTAATTTCATGCATTAGTTGAATCTGTGGAGCAAATTAAAGCAAAATTGCAGAGGATGTTAGAAAGCACCCACGCCAGTAGTTTTAGTTGCCAACACCATGAAAACAAGCCAGGTCTATCTTGTGTTTTCTTTTTTATTAGTATATACTCACACATCTACTTAAACAGCTACAAAGCAAGATGCTACATACTCTTTTAAAATGGATATGTGAGATGCAAAGCTCTGTTTTAGCTTCCCAGTAATTAGAAAGGATTCAAGCACAATTTAATCTGCAATAGTTTGACAAGCAAGAGCAATGTGATCACAGCAATTAATGCAGAAATTGTACAGATACCACACTTCAAATTCCAGTCATGTTTAGCAGCTTTTTATGACACAGTGCAGATATTTATGATTTCATTTATTCACTGACAGGAATGAGAAGGTGCCAAAATGGAAGTAAAATAAGCCATGAACACATTTAGTGGCATTCTCTGAAAGAAGTCACAAGTAGAAGATCAGATAGGAGCTTTTTCGATTTCTTTCTTTTGGTCTCTGTTAGAAAAGTTTTACAATAAGCACTCATCTACAAGTACTTCTGTATAGTCACAAGCAAAGGTAAGAAAATGCAATCTGCAAACTTAATATTAGCGAAAAGCTTTAAAACAAGCACTGTCCTGTGAGTATTCCTATGTAGTTTACCTGTATAAACTGATATATTTAATCTAATGTATTTGGTGATGTATGTGACCTTTCAGTATTGCCATAAGTAATCTACTACACGGGTATCAAGAAATGCTTACATTTTATGGACTGTCTTCAGATATCTGCAAACAACTAAGTCAAAAAGCAATTCTTGCAATGGAAACTACTTTAGACATTACATGTGTTATTAGACACCCAAAAACTTCTCAGGGAAAACTAACTTAGGATTTGTTAAACATTTAGCTAAGGAAGATAGTAGTAGATTCAGTCTAGCATACAAAGGGTCTTCTAAATAGAATCTTAAATGCAAGCTAAATGGTAATATTTTAAAGAGCAAATTTCTTTAAGATCCATAAATCTTTGTAGGAAACACAATGCAAATAAGCAGTGACATTGTTAAATTGTAACCTGAAATAAAAATGCAAAAGGATGTAACAAACTTCAACATTAGTGTCATGATCAGAAGATATTACAGAGACTCATGTGCACAAGTCATGTCCAGCAAAGGTATCAGGAAATAAATGGAACAATACATCCATGTCTCAAGACCTCAAGTTACTGGTTTTGTTTGGGGTTCTTTTTGCCATAACTTATTTCACAGTCCAGCCTTTAGGCAGGTAAAACCTAATACAAATACTAAGTATTTTGGGCTATGGAATCAGAGCATAAACATTTGGATAAACAAGGAACATCTCCAGTAACCACACAAAGAGTGAAGAGAACTGAAAATCAGCATTTCCTATATTCTAAGTTATCGAGTAGATAGCTTCACATTTTTTGTGACTTCCTGGCACATAATAAAATGTTTTGATTTTACTATTACTATTCTTACTGTTATTTTAAAATAATTTCATGACTAAGCTAACTAACATGTTAAAAGTTAATGCTCATGTAGTTCATGGATTACCAAAATGAGCTATCTTGGAAGTTAAAACAAGATGTTTCACACAAAAAATACAGGAAATATGGCTTAGAAACCATACTTGAATTTCAAAACAGTTCTAAAATGTATTTCAGCAGCAAAACAACTGCCACACAAGTCTAGAGTGAAATTCAGATCACACATTTATAAAAGTAACATATAGATACATATATACACATAAATACATGTTTTACCAGGTTTCAGTGTGCAACTCTCCAAAAATTTGTGTGAATTCTACACTCCAAGTAAATCCAGCTTAAATCCTGGGTTCATTCATTCTGTTGTTGAACGTATCTTATACCATCATCTGTTTGTGAATCAACATTCAAGGCTATGTACACTGCATAAACTCCAGAAAGCATTTGAGCATAGAGAATTCATCTCTATTTCAATGCAGCTTACCTCATGATCTTTTTGCGTTTGCTTTTCCAGTGCTTCAAATTCATCTATTTCTGTTTTTTCCTTCAGTCTCTCTTTCAGTTCATTTATTTCTGATTTCAACTGCTCATTTTCCAGCACTAGATTATCAAAGTTAGCTTGCAGGGTGTTGACCTCATTTACGGCAATATCCTGAAGAAGTAGCACAAGAAACTTTAGAGCTGTTGCTGCAATATTAGCCTTATTTCTAGAAAATTCAGAACAGACCTACCTTTTCTAGTGCTAATGCTTCACAGAGTTGCACAGATTCTTCAAAGTCTTTCTGGGTCTAGAAAAAGAAACATCCTCAGTTAGCAGATCTACAAGATCAAGCAAGTGGAGTATTATATTCCTTGATGCTTGTCTTTTCACATAGCTAATCCTGTTTAAGACCAAAGTTGACTGGAGCATTTGCCACAAACCCACAGAAGCACAGAACCATACCACAGTTTCACAGAGATGTCCAAGAGACTTTCTAACCAGTTTCAACAATTCTGCAGACACAGAACACTGGTGGTCTACAGAAGAGTAAGGCTGATCTTACTGAGAAGCATGTTATGCATACGTGTAGTATCAGAAAGCCAAAACAGATTATAATGTTACCCAATTCATGTTAGGACCAGCAATCCATTCCACTTCTGAAATTTGATCAGGAACCATCAGGCAATGGCTGTCATACCCAGAATTCTCTAAGGTAGCTGAAAAGAAAGGTGTATTAACAAAAATACCAGTAGATTTTAAACTGAGCATCAAAAATTCCCATAAAATAATTTTACCACATTGGAAACAATCATTCAATGGCAAAAACACAGCACACTGAGTACAACTTCTGACTCTCACGATTTTCTGTCATGAAAGGGAACACCACTGAAGTCCCTATACTTATGTTGACCATCTTATCATGAAGTCTAAATCAAATCCAGAATATATGCTTAAGTACAGACTAGGAGAAGTTTGAGTGTCAAGGAAAGAACCACTCAACAGTAACCTGCAAGATGTCAGGAAAAAAGCATCCCACCCCCATACAGGAAAAAAAGCCAGAACAATCCACTTACAAGCAAATACATGTTTGACAGGAGAGGTAATAAAGATGTAAGATGTAATTCAGCAACAGTACTACTAAATTGTCCTCTTGTCTTCAGTTTAATTTTCTTAGAAAATTTCTTTTCCAATTTTCAGTTCACTCCTTATGAATCCTTGAATTTCTCTGTCTCAATCTGATCTTTGAGTAATGACTTCCTATTCTTGTTTAGGATTTAGGGATTTTACACACACACCCCCCTCTCCATTTTTGGGAAGAGAACATGGGTTGAAATGGATAGTCTGTGTTAAAGAACACTTCCCCAAAATACTAGGGGGTGTGGGAAAGGCTGCATGGCAAGTGTTCGTAGACCCTGCCATTTACCTCACAGCTCTCCCCTTTAGTTTAAAGAATTAAAAGCTCAATATCAAGGGAACTTGGGGTAGTAGAAGCACTTCTCATTGAAAAGTGTGTACAACAACACTTGGAGTCTTGTTAATTTGTTTTTTAATTTGTGCTGTCAAAGGATCAACTTATTCCCTTTGGGAAATGTAATGCAATCCCTGCAAAGTTATTTATTGGGAATGTCACAGAAAATGAAATAGAATGGTCTGGGTTGGAAAGGACCTCAAAGACCATCTAGTTACTTACAGTCATCCGCATCTGGTACTGCTGGCAGAGACAACTTGATTTTTTTTGTTTCAGTCGGCATTGCATTTTCAAAGTCTTCAAAAAAGCTCATGTTTGCCTGGTTTATTTTACCAGGAGCCCAGGTAACTCTTCTTCTTCTCTTGGCCTTTAAGAAACATTTACAGAAAAAGTGATAAACCTAAACCACTAGGCAGAGAGTAGATGTTGCCTCAGGCCAGTTCTGTATCAGTACCTGTATCACCAGTTAACTAGACAGTGTTTTGCCCTTTCCTCAAAATTAGTTGGAAAGCAAAAAAAGTCCCTGCAGTCTGTTCACCACAAGGCAACATTGAATTGACAGAAGTTAAAAGCTAGCCCCTTAAAAATACAAAAAAAAGACTGAAAATTGCCCATGATACTTACTCTTCATTATCAATATAAACCTATGTATGTAATGTTACCTTTTGCAAAGTATTTCAGAGTTATCAGGTAAGATCTGAGCAGGTGCTTACTTTAACATTCTGTTTTGAGGCAAAGGAAGCAGAAGTGACCAGCATCTCAGTTAAGTTTCGTATTCTGTCCTCCTGTACTTTTTGAAGGGAATTTTTTTCTTCCAACAGCTGGGCCAGTTGGTCCTTTTCCATTGCATGAATCTGAGTTTTTGAAGACACCTTCCAAAAAGAGAATAGTAATCACACTGACATCTTAAGAGCAGAAACCACTCCTACAGTAGATACACAATTACTGATACTTAAAAAAAAAAACTACACACATATACTTCTTAAAGTCTGGAAGAGAGATCTTTAATCCTTAAGAATGAAAATGACAGTTTAGTCTACATTTGGACTGCAGACTTAGTATTTAAAAGTGGTCAAAACCCCTAGAAACAATAGAGCCTCAAATTTTTCTAGGTATAAAAAGAGCATTCTCCCAAATATAACTCACTACCTGCTATCACAGAAGATACAAAACATACTCCCAAGTTCATGTTGCAAATTCATTATCATTAAAAAGAAGAAATAATTTTTCTAAAAATTTTCTCTAATGATATTTATAATTTGCAATAAAAATGTGCATTCTTTGATTTAATGCACTGGAACAATACGTTCAACATTGTTACTTTCCTGTGCTTAATGTTTTATTATCTGTGGTCTAACAAGACTAGCAAGATTCTTCCACAGCTCCATAGATTTTTAGAGAAGGAAAAACATCAGAGACTACATTGTTTGGTGAGAAGCTACTATTGTTCATTTTCTAAATGCAACTTCCACCTATACATGACCTAAATTTTGCCAGTGATATTCATGCAGTTGCAACTTCCTGCAACTCAAACTGAAGTTAGACATCAGTAAGGGAGGATATAATATGAAGTTGGGATCTTTAAGAGACATTCAATCACTTCTTCGATTAGGTACATGATATGTTTCGATCATTAATTATATGATTTGTTATGATTTTTTTGATCAGTTAAAGTGTGCTATAAGGCATCACAAATTTCTATTTCTTAATTATATTAACCTACTAATTAGGTGTAACCAATTAACAAATCTGTCAGTTGAACTCATTCAGCCTTAGCCTGCACACAGATTTTGACTATCATCAGTTGTTCTAGACTATTCATCACCTATTCAATTTTTATTCTCTCAATAATAATGGCAAATACCACTTTACAAGTTCACCTACCCCTCCAAATTTAACACAGCTGGTCTCCAAATAGCTATCAGTACTAAGGATTGATTTATTTGAGTTTATTACATACTTCCTCCAGCTGCTTTTTCAAATCCAGAATTTCTTTGCGGTATCTCTTCAGGAGGGCATCATCATCAAGAACTTCATTGACTTTTGGTGTATTCTTCATTCCTTTGGCTGTATTGGCAAACTGGAAGAACAGTCTTTCATGGGTAATAGTTGAAGCACAAATATCTAAAAAGACTAATTTTGTCCCATATTTCCCAACAGAATTAAAGCAAGAGTTTATTAGATAAAGAGCAACATATAATAGGACACAAATATTTGAATTAGCTTATTTTTAATGTATTCCAAGCTTTGAAAAGGTGACGTTTTCCTTTCTTGATATTAATACCTAAAACATGAAGCATAACATTTAAGTAAGAGTATCCCAAGTTATTTTTTATTTCATAAAAAGCTCAGAAGATCATCAAAAAGGAAGACAATCCTACCTAAAGAATATATACTGTTTATTAACAGTTCAATTCCTGTAGTGCCTAACATCTTGTGCTAGCAAAGACTTCTCTAACTAGGTTTGGAAAAGGCAAATGAGATAAGAGTGGTTATCTCCTGCCTGCAAAGTGAGAGAAGGAGCTTTGTTCCAACTTCCGAAAAGCTCTAGGTAGACAACCTAGCACAAGATGATTGGGAAAAGATGCTGTGTACAAAAAACTATTTCAAATTCTGAGTTTACAGAAG
This sequence comes from Motacilla alba alba, assembly GCF_015832195.1. NCBI lineage: Eukaryota > Metazoa > Chordata > Aves > Passeriformes > Motacillidae > Motacilla > Motacilla alba. The sequence continues at coordinate 48,177,333 of NC_052019.1, read as the reverse complement.
CCCTTCAGAAGATCCAAGCCATTAAAGATCCAGCAGATTATACTGCCACTCCTCAAACCTGTCTACAATAACTAGTGCTGGAGAAGAGGTGAGAAGCTTTACCTGAAGAGTGCTGAGTGTCTCATCAAAAGAAACAGGAGTAATTGTACAAATAATAACTGTTTTAGCATTTCCTCCAAGGGAGTTCTGCAGAATTCGAGTCAGCTTGCTGTCTCTGTAATTTATGAAGCTAATAAAAAAGAGCCAACAACAACAAAAAAATGTCAGATTTCTGCATAAACTTGATAAATACATTTTCTAGAGGTAATAGGTTATGTGAAACGGTTACCTACATAAGATTATAAAGAAAGGATTTTAATTTCTTAGTTTAGCAGTGACTTATCTTATAACAGGTCCACAAACAATTGCTTACCCAGAAGGGTCATCACAAAGTTTTTTGATAACTTGACCCAGAATGAACAAGCTCCGATTTATATTGCAGCCTTCTTTCAGTCGAACACCTAGGTACCACACATTTTATTATTACTATTTTAAATTTATAACAATACTAAGATACATTTTCAACCTGTCAAGCTTTTGTGCCATGATCAATGCTCAGAGGCATTGATTGTCCAAGAGTTAAACCATAAGTGCCACAATGCACTATTGACCCATCAGCAGGCAGTACCCAATCCTTCATGATAGCCAAAATGCATTGAAATAAAACAGTAACCAAAAATAAACATTTAGAACCTTTACGTAGTAAGCATCTGAGGCCGTAAGAACTACAGTTTTGCTTCCTGTATATATTTTGCAAATGCCCATATTTACATGTATAACAAACCTGTTTTAGATACAAGTTTTAGGTTAATCTCTTTGTAAGAGAGACTATTACTTGTGTCCCTCTCAGATCACTTTTTTCTGATGAAGGCACTTTTGTGCAGCTTCATGCTGTCACTGTTAACAGATGAGTTTCCTCTGAACTAAAGAGTGAGCCATCTATTCCCTCTTCACCTTGACACACAAGTCCCTAAAAAGCTTATTGTGATTTTGTTGTTACAGGGGCATCTTCACTGAGTCATCCCCATTGTATTAGCTCAGTGCAGGACTGTTGCTGGGCAATTCTAGAAAAGGCACATTACTACTTAATTGTTTGCACTGCACAGCATTTACAGTATTTTCCTGAGTAGATTCTGTCCTACCAAGGGGAAGAGGCCTTATTTGTAAACAGTAAATAACACAATAGCACATGGATCAAATAATTTCCTATCATAGTTTCTCATAGGGGTTAATTACCAGAAGTTGTTGTCAGTGGAGCCTCATTTAACACTCACCTTCAGATCCTGTTTGACTAGCTCTTTCACTGCCTGCCAGATCTACCAAGTTCTGCAAATGCATTAAATATTTCACAGGTTAGTTCTGAGGCAATTTAAGTCCTTGTAATTCAAAATCTTTGCCAAGAATTTAATCAACTAAAATTAAGCTTCAAAAAACAAAAGTAAAGGGTCTGTCATTACTGGAATTAATGCATAGCTAGTACACACAACTAGTACTTTCAAAGGTACATGAGGGCGTAGAGTAAGTTTGTATGAACTCTTATTATTCCACCCCAAATAGTGTTTCAAACTCACAGTGCAACAATCTCTACCCTTGGTCACAAAAAGATGAACAGTTTCTCAATACAGAAGTGTTAACTACTAATTAACTACTAAGCCAGCTGTAGGAATGTTTCATGGGAAAGAGCCTAGGTGAGATGATCTAGTGTCCTGTTCTAAGCTGGCTGTATTTCTCTTCTTGCCTATTAGTGTGGAGATAAGGAAAATAAATGAACTACCAGAGGAAAAGCCTCACTCTGAACCTGGTTAAAAGCCAACTAGAACATTATGGCATCCCATAATGAGCAAGTAGCCCTCATTTTAATTAATTTTTGCTTCAGAGGAGTAAAATCCTCTACTAACTCCACCAAGCAGCAACAGACCAAGAGGGCCAAAATCCTTCTCCCCTCATCCCTGTTACTCGTGGTTACTCTAGAGTCAGTTGGAACTGAAATGGGGCAGAAGGGGGTGGTGCAGGAAGAGTGGATACCCCAAGTTATGGTAAGCACAAAAAGTAGGTATTAGCTTGCTGAGATACTGCATGAGCAGTATTTATACTCAGACACCAGAGCTTTTTCATATGAAGCCAGAACAGAAAGCTCTTTCTACAATGCATGTGATTAACTTAATGCTATTTCCAATTCTGAGTAAGAGTGCTCATCAGATTTTAGCAGACTCCAATAGTATCACATTGGTTCCATTTCTGCAGCTGTTTCAGACAATTTTCTGAGAATCAAGAAAAGGCTGTAGAAAAGGCTTCTGAAACCTTAACATTTCCCTAGAGATGTCCAGTGGTATTCCCCCCAGTTTATGGTATTTCATATACCAGTAATCCACCAAAGAGATGCTAAGAGGGGTTACTTCTGGAAAAAATGAATCTTTTGGCCATTGCAGATGTAGGCCATAACTAAATTTGAGGATAAGGCAAGTCTTAAGGTTACCCATTTCACAGGTTATTTCACTGGACTTGTCAGTGGTCAGAAACAGTTATAGGGAAGATTTATTTAATAAAATGCAAGAGCCCTCTGACATAGTCCCTTATGCTCCTAGAAAGTCACAACACACAACACTCCCCCATCCAGCATGAATAATTCTCATGTAGAACTCCCTCTGGTGGGAACATCTGCTCTAGATAATGCCACAGGAGTCTCCCTCTATACTTAAGCAACATCTGTCAGAGTTAAGGACAAAGAGCTCTTGTAAGTCATTATGAAGTCTCATTATCATTAGTCTCTCAAACAAGCAGTAACAGCAAATTCTCTAGTTAACCTGTACTCCAGGAAGGTATTAAACAGACATTTACCAAGTGGGAAACCATGACTGCTCCATCACAGTTTGCATTTGCAGGGTCACTTCGTTCTCTGCTTTCAATGATCTAGATAGAAATGCAATGAAGTGCAATGAAGTTTTTGTTACTTTGAAAACAATAAAACCACTCCCAGTAATGAAACAGTTTTTACCATTCTGAAGATAGTGTGAGAACGGCTGCTGTGTTCATTCATTTTTGTTTCTCCGTAATGGCGATTTCCTGTCAAAAAGCAACATTAGAATACTTCTGCTTATAATCTGATAAACAGACAAAAAGCACAATTTTAAAACTCTCTGAAAAACTTAGGTTTATGAATGTAAAGCCAAAGGGATACCCCATGGTTCTAAATATACCTGATTAAACAACACTTTTTTAAGCTATCAGCTGACATTGTCCAAATACTTACTTTCTCCTTTTCTGATCCATTCCATAACTTGCTCTGGGGCAACTACCACTTCTTCAATCAGATCTTCTACATATGTATTCCTCTATAAAATAAACACCGTAATAAACTTTACTGAACTCCAAAACACACTTCAATACATGAAGTTAACATTACCAGCAATTATTAAGGTATTTATTCAACAGCTGAATGTCTTTTTATTCCAAACACAAGCGATGTGTCAAGTTTAGACTTTGACTAAAATTGTCAAAGGCAATTGTCGCCTAAGGGCACAAGAATCAAACACTAGATTTAGAAAGTTTCCTAAAAACAGAAGGGCTGTGTGAAATATCCTCCTTGACATTTTCTGAGGGAATTTAGGAGTATATTTCTCAGTAACTCTTACAAGGACATAGTTATACAACTGATAAATTTCCCTTCTTCCTATGTTCCAAAACCATGATCATTTAAGGGAACCAAAGGAAAAAACACCCCAAAACCCAAACCAACAATTTTTATTATTCCCTACAAAATTATATATTATAAAGAAACTAAAGATAGTGTTAATACAGATTTCTTTTTCTATAGTGATCATCTTACTGAATAGTTCTAGTCTCATGGTTATCCTGTGATCACAGTAGCATATCACTCGCAAGATGATATGAAGATGATATTAAAGTAACTCTGTATATCTGTCAGAAACTTGAAACACATAGAGCTTAATTTAACCATTCTTGAGGTTTTACTGTCAAAGTTAAATAAAATATATCATCCTGGAAACCTTGAGGATTAAGTTTACTTTTATAAAGATTTATAAAAATGAACTAGCAATAGCAAGCCCGAAATCATTGTTGTTATTCTACTACATCAAGTGTCCTTCTGCTAATGCTGAAGATAAAATTACACATTTTGTCTCAGAAAAGTTTTCCCCTGGGTGCTTCTGAAGGCATTTTTTCCCCCAACTTGTTTTACTCGAAGCAGATACAGTACTTATACATAACACCCACTTACATTAACATCCTCACGAATTCCCAGAGGCTTCTTTTTCCTATTATCACAAAGCAAATCAGTAATTGTTTCATTGTAGATTTCCATGTACGAAACCCTTAGCAGGAATTCTCTATCTGGAATCTAATGTTGAAAGGGAAAAAAAAAATCAAACAAATAACAGACTGATGGACATATTTTAATACAAATATTCTTAAATTGGAGATAAAGGTTTGGATATCACTCCACAGATTTCTTTCCCTTCGTTCTTGCTGTACATTAGCATTAAACAATACAGAATAATTTTTCTTCTGTCCCACCTCCTTCCAGCTGCATTAATGGTGTACCACTTCTAAGAGGTTAAAAAATTAAGATAACTGCCCAACAGAAGCATGACAATAGTTCTCCTACTTAAATACCATTTCCATAACCAACTTCCTTTTGCTTAGGCTCTTTTCTCTCTGTATACCTTGTCTTCTCTCTTTACTTGCTTGGATTTACTTTCCTTGGTACAGAATGTTGGGGTGAGGAAAGGCTGCACAATGGACTCCAGAAAAATCTTCTTGCCTTTAGTTCTATAAACCCTCTAAGGGTACTCTGCACCTCCTTAAAGGAGTGACCTTTTCACTTCACTGGTAACAACTACCTGAAACCCTCGAGGCAGAAGCAAGCACTCTGCAAATCACATTTTGGAAATCACTGTTTTAATGTACACTTTCTTTCTCCTTACTTTTATTAATATTGAGCAATAAGCAATCTTTTGTAAGCCTCAAATAAGTAAATATAGTGTCATATTCTTCCCACTACAAAAAAAGTAAGTCTTTAATTGTTAATTTTTTAGACGTTTAAAATAGCAGAATAAACATAAAGCTTCACATTATCTTATATAAAACAATAAGTGAGTACCTATTTTTATTTGAAATCAGTTTAATGTATTTGGAAGGTTAAGGTTCTACTCAAAGGTAATTTTTTTGACTCCCCATGTCTCAGAACCCTCCTCAGTTTTGTTGTGATTTGATTTTAACTAATAAAGTCCCATAAGCTTTTTGTTTGAAAACAAAAGATGAGCCTGGCTCATCTTTGCCAGGCTGCCTAAGTAACCGCAACATTTAGTCCAATATACGTTAATGTCCTTCATAAGCCTCTTGATACTAAAATAAATTTTTATGTAACCATCACAAATATTACTAGTCCTAACTTCAACTTATTAGAATTGCTCACCTCACAAATAATTTTGAACACATGTTGAATTGCCTTCGGGATGATGCCCACGGAATCTTCATTCCCCATCATTGTGTAAGTCTTCCCTGAAGCAGTCTGTCCGTAAGCAAAAATTGTGCCTAGAAAGATGGCTAAGTTTTACCAACTATCTCTGAAATACAGTCCAAAAGTTTTTTAAACACAGTTTCAAAACTTACCATTATAGCCTCGCACAGCTGACTGTATAATTGGAACAGCTACACCATCATACAACTGCTGAGTGTTGTCACTTGAGTGAAAGACACGATCTTAAAACAAAAACAACAAAAAGCATGTGAATCCACTCTATTGCAAGTCAAAACAAGCTGTCATTCACTACTGCAGACTTCAAATCCAGTAAATTTGCATAATCATCTGCAGGTTAACTCCAATATAAATATCATTGTAGCACCACTAATGCAAGCTTTTAAAATTGAGTTTTTAAAGAAATATTAAACACAAAATCAAGAAAAACACAATGCACAGATGATAGACAAGTAAAAAACCCCAAAAACTAAGAATTATGACCACAGTTAAACAGTCAACCCATTTAATCCTAAAAGGATTTGGCTAATTTATCTTTAAGTATGGTAAGCCTGACAAGATAGGTCAATTGTTAAACTCCTAGCCTGCTGAATGCTTTTACTGATTCTGTATTTTGGGAAAAATACTTGTAGTGGCTACGTTCATATTAACAAGTGGAGTGAATCAGTAAAAGACTCAAAGGGAGCCAGTTAGTTACAAGTATCCAACATTGACTTTTGGGACTGTGTTCTCCCATACCCTTCTCCCTAAATGCTCTGGACTAGCCCTCGTTTAGTCCATTTGTAACTGGATTTCAGATCAATAAAATGTGTTTCAAAGCCACTACGGCATGAACCAGAGCAGAGAAAGCAACGTCCATCAGGAAGCTGACCTCAAAAGCACATCCCGGTACTGCCTGCACCAGAAATCCTGCGTGTCCCAATGACACTCCTTGGGAATTAGGAAGCTGGGAAGGTTGGGGGACATTTCAAGAAGCTCAGGGCATTCACCACAGTCGACACGTTCAAGAGAACAGTAGCAAAGTTTCACTTAATTATCTAAATAAAGCAATTGCTTTCACATTCTTACCGTAACTAAATATTTTGGTACCACTCACGTCGGAAACAGTATTATTCTCGCTTCTCCAGTGCAGAGATACCTTATCTCCTGAGGCATTTTCTCTAAAAGAAGAGACACTGTGTTACCTTTATTGGGCGAGGACTCAGCTCCCAAAACGCGGGCCCCTTCCCGCGAATCCCTCTCCCCGGCTCTGGCCAGCCCCTCGCTCCGGTTCCCTCTATCCGCTCCCTGCCCCAGCTGCGGGGCACGGCGGCACCCAGGCGTGCGGAGGGAGCCTCCCCTGCCGCCAGCCCGGCGGCTCACCTGGCGATGAGCGGCCGCACTCGCACGCACACCGTGACGGCGCCCTCGTCCGCCATGCCCGCCCGGGACAGGAGGAGCGGGACCGGGACAGGGACCGGGAGCGGAGGAACGGGACCGGCACAAGGGACGGGCTGGGAGCGCCCGCCCCAACCGCCGCCGAAGTTTGAACTGCACCCGCAGCCGCTCCCTATTGGCCCGCGAGGGACGCACGCCGTGCGTGGAGCGCACCACTCGCACGAGCTGGGGGGGAGGCGTGGGGCGGCTGCCGGGGGAAGCACGGTCCGGAACAGGCGGGTGAGCAGCCCCGGAGCTCTCCTGCGACACCTCCCCCCCCACCGACAGCCGGCAGCGCCCAGATGGCAGCGGCCAGGGGACCGAGCGCTGTCCTCACAGCCGCGTCTGGCGGTGTTTTAAACACCCCGCGCCGTTTCCCGGGGCAGCCGTTCCAAGGCTGAGAACCCTTTCCATTAAGGACTTTTCCCTAATATGCTGTGTGAACTTCCTCTGGTGCTACCTGAGGTTGTTTCCTCTTGTCGCTTGTAACTAGGGGGAAAGGCCAGCCCCCACCCGGCTACACCCTGCCGTCCGGCACTTGTGTACAGGGATAAGGTCTCCCCCGAGCCTCCTTTCCTCCAGGCTGAACACCCCAGCTCCCTCAGCCGCTCCTCACAGGACTCGTGCTCCACACCCTTCCCCAGCTCCACTGCCCTTCTCTGGATGCGCTTGGGCATCCCCATGTCCCTCGCAGCGAGGGGCCCAAAACTGAGCACAGGACTGGAACTGCAGCCTCCAGTGCCAGTAATGAGCGGTATCACTGCCGTGCACTCAGCTCCCCGTACCTCAATAAGCTGCCTACTGACTCTGAACAGTACGCTTTTACACATAAGAGTGATACTGTCATGGGATTTAAAAAAGTTTATTTAAGTAAAATGCATATATGTATTGAAGTGAGAGCTAGAAAAACAGTGTAAACATCTTGTGGGTGGTAGTTCTTAGTTCAAAGAAGCATCATTTTAGGAAGCAGACTATGTTTGCTCAGTCAAACAAACAGAAAAAGCCTTCAAGCCAGTGTGGACAGGTTTGAGGGGTGGGGAAGGAGAGGAAGATAGCTGCCAAGAAAAGCCTACAGAAATCAAAAAAGAAGGCATGCTCAAAAATAATTTCTTTTGACGTCAGCAAAAAAATGACTACGTTACAAAACCACTTTTTATGATCAAACTTTTAAAACAATCTGTTTTCTTCCACATTTTAATCATCCTCCCCTTCCTCTTCTTCCTCTTCCTCAGCTTCGGCTAAGGCTTCTTCCTGGGCAGCCTTGAAAGCTAGTTCCTCTTCCACAGTGGGGTCTGCTGTCTCAGTGACTCCTGGCTCAATGGGGAATTCTGTTTCTGCTGGTGGGGGCAGTGCGGGAGTGTGACTTTCTGGATTGTACTTGTGTCCCCAGCCAAAGTAGATGTTCTCAAATTTCCTGAGAAAGAGAAGTTAAAGATCACACATTCACCCCCTGGCAAAATATTAGCAGAGAGACTGTCAGGCATCCTTACTATCCTTACTCTGCTGTGCAAGAAGTCACTGTGGTGTAGATATCCTACAGCAGAAGAATTTCAAACATGGCACTTCTCTTTACCTGCCCTCATGGTTATGAATACATCTATTTAAAATGATGAAGTGTCACTGTACTGCAGTACAGTGCAGTGGAATGACTGCAGTGGAAATCTACATGGAGGTAATAACCACGTGTAGTGGAAACAAACGAACATTAGAACCACAGAATGTAGCTGGTTTTGTACAAAGTCCCACAAACACAAGAGTATGTGTTTTAAATGAAGGACTGTGCTCAAATACTAACTCAGCATTTACATCCATTAACTTTATGCCAGCCTTTCCAATGATTATTTGTTTTCAGTCTTAAATACCTATTTACTGTTGCTGTGCATATTTAAGTGGCCTTCTCCATCAGTCTCTGGAATAGCTGGAACTCAGTCAATGAATTAATAATAAAGTAACTGTGCCTGCATTAGAGATGCACCTGTGTGTAGCACATACAGTGGGTGCTGTAACCATGTCAGGTGGACTCTCACCTGCCAGATGCAAAGGCATAAGCTCCAGGCCATCGGTTAGACTGCAGGATTGCAATAGAATATTCCGGGATCAGGTTTGTAGAAGCCTGAGCTGTCCAAGCGGGGATGTTTTTCATGCCTGGAGACAGCCAAACACACACTGCCTATGAATAAATGGACTTGACGAGCCTCCTCAAAATACTTAAGACTGAGCTAGAAGACTTGCACAGAATTCAAGGAAGGTTTATTCTAAGTTGCACGACAGCAAGAGCCAGAAGTCAGAAACAGTATGTGTAGGCACTGCTTTCCAGCAGGTGGTTTGCATGAATGGGTAGGTAGCACAGGAATGCTGATAGACCCCCCCACGTACAGGAAAAATTCAGTAGCACTCACCCCTGGGTCTTTTGTCAAGTGTTACAGTCAAGGACTTTTTATCACTTACAGATAAATTGTATAGCTATATTTCACCTTGATTAAAGAATGGAGAGTAGAAAAATAATCAAATATTGATGTAGTCTAATATTCAGGCTCCCTCATTCCCATGATTTGCTGCAGTGATATGCTAAAAGATCTAAATTCTTATACAAGTAATGTATATCAGTGCATGTGTGTACATATTAATTATTCTGTTTACTTACACATAAACATACATTTTTCTTTTTTCCTAAAAAGATGAGATAAAAATAGCTGAATGTATTTCATGTACTGAGCTGTTTTGAACTTGCAATAACATGACAAGTCTAAATTATTTTTTCCTTTTAATCTGAACAAGATGGTTACCTAGTAAACCTGATCATTTCAGTTTTAATGTCAATACTATTAACCATTTTGCTTTTGATTGATTTTGTAAAAGAACGTGTTTACCCTACAGAGGCAAAGTATATTGCTCCAAGGAGTGTCAGAGTTTAACTTCAAATATTTACTGCTAAATAACAACATTCCTAGTGACTCTCAATCAAAACCTTCATATTGCATGAAGAATACCTTCATCTTCAGAGATTAGAGTAAGAAGGGGGTGTCCTGTTTCTTCCTGGTGCTCTTCTTCCTCCTCCTCTTCCTCCTCTTCATCATCTTCTTCATTTTCCTCTGATTTTTGAGCAGGATTAATCCAAACACAGCGACCCTATAATTGACGTGGAAAAGTAATAAATACATGTAACAATCATTAAAAGAATGCAAGTTAAAACTAGTTAAAACAATTGGCTCAGACTCACACACAGTTAAGGGATAGGGAGAAGAAAAATTACGTATTCCATAACTGGAATATTGTTAACAAAATATTGTATCCTCTTGGCAGAATGTTCCCTTCATTCCTTCCCTCATTCATTCCTGCTTACTGTTTGAGAATAATCTTGTACCTCTGTACAAGAGCTTTTTGTCATTTTGTATTCTTCAGTTCCTGGCCAGTTTGGTTTATATCCTTGCTACATTACTGGTTACTGCAAACTATGGACTTACTCCTTCTTTTTAAAATCTGCCTTGTTATTTGGCTACCAGTCAGAGGAACATAACAGAATGTTCTTACGATACTAATGCATACTAATTTTATTTTTTACAACTATTGTTTTGCTGATAGTAAGCTTAGCCTTATTTCCTATCATTTGCTGTTATTTTACACTAGCATTCCTGAATTGGTAGACTGGCCATCAAATCATCCAGCAATAAAAGCCAAATTAGTAATACCTCTTTCTAGCACTAGTCTGATAGAACAGGTTTTTAAGTTTTTTCATTCAAATGTTTCACAGCAGAAAGTATAAAACAAAAAATTAACCAGAGGGAAACACCACGTAAGTTCCATTTAGTATATAACCATTAGCTATCTGGTTTTCAGCATCCTACCCGAGAAAAGAGAATTTTAAACATTTTAATCAAATAAGGATCTCAAAGAAGAAAACCTAATACAGAAGATTGTAAGAAATGATTGTTATCTATCAGGGCCTAGCTCCATATTGTTATTTAAAGACAGGTTTCAATCTCAAGAACACATCACTGGAAAAAGTACTAAACCTAGAGGTTTCCTAAATATATATATATATATATATCTACACACATAAAAATGGATGGTATACATAAATACATGCAAGATATGTACATATTATATAACATATAAAATCCATGTTTTATGGGTAAGATATTTTGGTATTATATATGATATAAAATGTATTTTCTTTATAAAAATCTTTCAGTCCAATACCATTTGTGGTGAATAGTTTGCATGTGCAGGTGAGGAGTGTCACTCACACTCTGTAACCCTACAAGCACTGCAGTGTGAGTGGCATCCAAGGCGCACGTGAGCTATGCTGGCACACACCTGCTTTAGAATGCCCTTAACATGGTGTGCCCACGTGGCGAGGGACTCCACCATTTCAGCCACAGGAGGAGGCTCAAACTCAGGGTTTTCTTCATATGTATCTGCTCCTTCTTCTTCTTCTTCGTCCTCTGGAAACTGGTAAAATCCAGTGGGAGAGACATGGGTTCCTGCCGAGATTCGAGCTATCTGTGCCCGCAGGTAATTGGCCTCATTTCCAGGAAAAGGAGGGAAGCTCACAACAGGAGCATCCAAGCGACCAGTGAAGAACTTCTTGATTTGCCTGGCACAGACAATCTGGGCAGGTGTCACTGGAGGCAACTTCACCCAGGGTTTGCCTGGCTCGTTACAGACAAAGTAGACATATTTATTTGTCCCAGTCCCGTTTGCTTCTTTTGGGATCTCAGGTGGGGGTTTATAGGTGGACTTTGGTGGTTCAGGTTCTTTTTCTTTCTGCTCCTCTTCTTCTTCACCCTCACCCACCTCTTTCTCTTCTTCTGCAACAGCTTCCTCTCCTTCCCCTCCTGCTTCCTCCTCCTCTTCCCCTTCCCGTAACTGTACTTCAGCTATAATATAGTTCATTTCCAGGCCCAAAATTTTGCCCCAGAAGCGACAGGTCTGGATTGGCTGAACATGAATTAGGTTTTTAAAGGCAAGGAATATGTAATAGCATTCATCTTTGCTCAGGCCGATTCCAGCCTGCTCAAAATAAAAGGCTGTTTCCATCACATTTGGTAGAGCGGGCTCTCCCTAGGAAAGAAGATTCAGAGTTAGATAATTATACTTCACTTTCCTGTCGTGCCACTTATTATCTCAAAGTGTTTTGCAGACATGCATTCACTACTTTTTTTACTATCATTTAGAAAAAATTAAAAGTCTTTTAGTGATAAAGAAGAGATGATGAATGCCAGCTCTTAGAACATAGGATTTCAAAACTGAAACTCCTAATTACTGCAAAATAAGGAAAGTCAGCATTCTTACACAAGACCTACAAGGGATTCAGTGCTAGGACATGTCAGCTAAGAGGCCTTGATGCCTGCAAACAGTGACACTGTGTTGCCTTGTGTTGTAGATAATACAGATTTTATATATTTAGGCATCAGAGCAACAACATTTCTCCGGGTTGAATGTTGCTTGGCATACAGCTCCCTGCAGTTTTTAAAATATTGCCCCATCTCTGATCAAAGTCCATTGTAAGATTCCATCTGGCTTCAGTGGAAGCAGAACTAGGCCAATAATTAAGTATTTCCAGTTGCTCTACCAGCCATTTCTCATTTTATGGGGGGTAGGTGATCATATAACAGAGTAATCAGAAGTTGGACATGAGAGGGTAGGGAATTTGGAAGAATTAGTGCTAGTTTCATATGGAATTTCTTTGGATCTGACAGGTTTCTTATAACAAAGCAAGACTGATAGGATTATGAAAAATTCAGAATTCCTTTCTGAAATACCCTACCTTTTTCCCATTTTCAGTATCTTATACTGTTAATGTAAGATACATACCAGGCTATGGAAAAGATGAAGGACTGTCTCTTCTGTGGATGGTATTTGTACTCTGCAATGGTAATTCATTTGAATATACACTGGTTAACTTCATATGAAAATCAACATCTTGTTGAATGATTTCCCTTGGCTATTATAATTCTTATTTATATTCTTTTGTTTCTCATTATAAGATTTCTCATTTTTCCTTGGGTACAAATGCTTCTGCATATAAGCAACTGAATAATGAAAAATCCTGTTTTAAGAAGTGGCTTTTCAATTGTATTAGTTCTCCATTAAAACCATATTTTGTTTCAGTTGGAGAAGGACAGACTGGAACTGCACCAGGAGCTGGAAGAATCACAAAATTCTGCATTCTGCTATTTTACAGTAGCAGCTGTGCACAATATTATCAAAGAATATGTCTCAAAGAATAATGTATGTCAAAGAATATATCAAGAATTATGGACACTTTAGGCAAAGAACCATCCCTTTTATAAAAAGAAAATGAACTTGGATGCAATATTCTGTGCTGAACTGGCATATGAGAGATGTTACAAACCTTACATTCTGTTTATCACCTCTAGAACGTCCCTGATTATAATGGTTCAGGATATTAGATTTACATCAGGAAAAAAATCTCAACTAAGTAACCAGATGGGTTTTTTCCTTCGGAACTAGGCATGGGACGAGCTCAGCTGTGAAGAGGTTACAGGGTGCTGTGACTGCAATTATTTGTATGGTCAGGAGAGGCAGCACTACTGAAGAGACCGCAACTTCCTCCTTTTCTCCTGTCCCTTCTCACCATTCGCCCACCCATTCCCTGGTATATTTGGTACCTGTTTCACTCTGATAATAACTCACCATCTCTTCATCTAGTTCTTCATGATCTTCTTCTCCAACTTCCTTGATGAACAAAGCTTTACACTTTTCTGCAGCTTCAAATGTTGGAGGGATCACATGTTCATCTCGAAGAGTGTCCATTTTTTTCCGAAACTGCGCCCACTTCACATCCTTGCTGATATTCTCAATTATGTCTACTGTATTTGTGGGCTGTTCATCCAGGATCTTTGTTAGTATGTTAGCAAAATGATCATATCTGTCATATAAATGTAAATATTGTTGGCTTACTATACAAAAGTCTTATGCTTTTAGTAAAAAAAGTAAAGGCTAATCATCTGGATCTTTGGAGAAATTATTGAAAGAGTTAGAAGAACGGGGATCATGGAGCCTTGAGGCAAATTAGAGTTATAACTAGTCTGATTATACTTAAGAACATTCCCATCATCCATTTCTAGTATATACCCCACCTGTCTATGAGCTGAATCTGAATTTAAACTTATACTCAATATCGACTTGTTTTTGAACTCTCTATAAAATTCCATTAGGGATTTTGTTTCTGAAAGATGTTGGACACTAGTATGCAAGTATGACTAGTGATGGAATATTGCATGTATAACTATTCTATATGTCCCTCCCTTTGTCCTTTTATCTTTCTCTCCACTCATACTTCCTGCCCTATTTGATTGTGATCCTTTTTCAGACTTACAAGTTCAGGCCAGATTTTGTGCTGGTCTTCAGTAAATAGGCTTTTGCATTCTTGATTGCCAGCATCCGGGCTTGGGGATCGGGAATGTCATCCTCATACGGGCTGTATCCGGGCTGGTCAAGACCATAACCCGGTTCGTGTGGCTGGTAAGGGCCATGCCCACCTTCATAGGCATCTTGTGGGTAGGCACCTTGTGGCTCCTGTGAAGGGTCTGATCCCGGCGACTGATCCATGCTGTGCCGTGCCCCCGGTGCCCTGGGAGCCTTGTCCCGGCGCGCCTCTGGCTGCTGTTTGGCGCTGGCACCTGCCGCTGCTCAGCGGCTGGCGCTGCTGGCCCCGGGGGCCGAGGAGCAGCACCGGCTCTGTGACGGACACCGCGCTTGTCCCGCTGCTCGGGCCGCCCGGCACTTCCCCTGCGGTCCCGTGCTCGGTGCGGGCCCTGGCGCGGCTGAGAGATGCTTTTCCTCAGCCCTCGTGGCTGCTCAGACCCTCCTTATCTCCCGGTATTCCCAGGGAGCCGGTCCCGGTTCCCACGCCTGCGGCTCAGGAGGGTCTCAGAGGGCGCAGCCCGTGGCCGTGGTGGGCGGGTGAGCGGTGCGGGGCTGTGTCCGCAGCACCGGCGGCTCGCTCCGGGGGCTCGCTGGGGCCCGGGCTGCGGCCCGGCCCGGGGACGCCGCGCGGCCCCTCACGGCAACGGCGGGCGGCGCGTCACCGGGGGAACGCGGCCGCGGGCAGGGAGGGCAGCCCAGTGACCCGCCCCAGCCGCCACGCCCCTTTCCAGGGGCTTTTAAGCCCTTCTTCGTCCCTTTCAGAGGGACCCAGGGGGTGTTGGTGAGAGGGTGGTGGCTCTGCTTAGTCTGTACGGGGTTCTAAACAGCCTGATCTAGTGAGTGGCGTCCCTGCTTATGGGATCGGGTGAGAAGTAGCTGATGGCTAATGTCCCTTACAAGCCAAGCCACTCCTGTTCTGTGAAGCCGTGAAATGCTGTTAATGTTTTCCCTTGGACGTTTGTGGTGCAAGTCTTTCAGCTGTCTGCTGAGAGCAAAAGAGTGATTCTTCAAAAGTTTAATCTTGTTTTAAAAGGCTGTTAATTTGCTTTCATTGCTTTCATGTGTGTTTTAGTGGTGATATGCTGTTCATAAAGTACAAAGGTTTTTCTTTTAAGAGAAAAAAATTCTCTTCCTGGATGCAAGGGGAAAAAGCCCCAAGCAGTTACAAGCTAAGCTGGAGTGAAGGTGCTTGGCGAGAAAGCATATTCAGTGTTAATAAGAGGATTATGGAATCTGCTGAGTTGGAAGTGGCCTATGAGGCTCACTTAGTCCGACTCCTGGCCCTGTGCAGGACACCCCAAGATTCACACCAAGTGCCCCAGAGCCTTTTCCAAATGCTTTGTGAACTCAGACAGATTAGGTGCTGTGACTGCTTCCCCAGGGAGCTTGTTCAAATGTCCAGCCATCCTCTGGGTGGAAAACCTTTTCTTGGTATGTGACCTAAACCTCCCCGACTCAGTTTCATGCTGTTTCCTTGAGTCCTGTCATAGGTGAAGAAAATGAATTAAGGCAGCAGGTGGCCATAATGTGAGTTAACTTTTGTTTGCAACAGTATTCAAACACTACATTTTTTAAAGAATTGCTGTTATTTCCCATTATCCTGCTTTGATTTCATTGGTAAAGGATTTGGTCTGTTTCTCCATGGCAAGTCTGTTTTGCCCGTGATAGAAATATGTGAATGATCTTCCTGCTCTTATCTTGACCTGTTGTGTTTCTTCTCCCCTCTCCAGTTCAAAAGAGGGAGTGATAGAAAATCAACTTTGGGGGGCACTTGGCATCCAGCCAGGGTGAAACCAATACAGTGCTGTAAAAATCGCAGCTGGATGCCCTATGAAAGTTATATGTTGTGTCAAATAAAGTAGTGCAATACCTGAACTGTAAAATACACTTCTCTGTCATTGATGGATCAGCTAATGTAACTTTTAAAAAGTATGTTTTATTTTGGATATTATTTATTTTGGGTATAAATAATATTTGTTTTAATATTATTTATTAGAAGCAACCAAAAAAAAATTATGAAATAGAAAAAATGTTAGCTCTGCTGGGTTTCTACTTGTAGCGGGTTTTTTTTGTTGTTGTTGTTGGGTTTTTTTGTTTTGTTTTGTTTTTTAATTGATCTTTGCAAGGATTGTGCCCAGGCTCATTTTGCAGAACCTGCCCATTGACTGCAGAGGGCGATACAGTACTTGCAAATTACTTGTGGATTCCCTTTGATTTCCATATCTCATATTTGGAGGGAAAACTTGTTTAGTAATTCTATTAAAACTGTATGAACTAAGTTACCTTTCTGCTTGTGTGTTGGGTGAAGTAGCTGGTCAAGAAAGGGCAAGTGCTTTGTCTTTTCAACTTTATTCAGCAGAGAAAGAAAACTGGGGCCACCCGTATTGCAGTTGTTTAAGTTAGGACACACGTGAAATGTGCAGGGCTCAGGACAAGTAACTCATCAGTGCAGGAGGATGTTTCACCAAGGGGCTTATGGAGGGGCTTGACAGCTGGCCTGCAAGCAAAGTTGAGTTAATAGAAGAAATAACAATTGATGATTTTCAAGTGTATCCATAGCAAGGAAGAAGACAAGGCCGTCAGCACAGAAACAGATTAGAAGACATACATGAAAATCTTTGTAAGCTGGGCTACGTGCATAGGTAGATGTGTATACGTGCCTTATTAAATTTCTGTAAAACTTTTGCCAATTATATTAGCATTAATTACTTTGCACCAATTAATATAATAAGTTACTGTGAATAGTTAATGACTTAAAATCATGCTTTTAGAGTATATAAGCTAAAAAAACCCCATAAAATAAAAACTTTTTTCTTCTTAAACTCTAATCATGTGTGTATATGTCACATCCAACCTAACAATAACTGGTGCTATGATGGTCTTTTGTTGATAGAGAAAAGTAGGAAATGGAGATGTGCAATACTGCAGCATAATCATACTCTGGCCATTGTCAGTAGCATGGGTTAATTAGCAGAACAGTAACTAAATTATTAATGTTTTCCCTTTCCAAAGGAGGTTTGTGTTGTCTCTGCTGTGGCCAGGTAGCCATTGTTTCTTGTCCAGTGGAATCAATTTTGCTTTTCGGAAGCTTTTTTTTTTTTTTTTTTTTTTTTAACTGAACTCCTACCTGTTACTGACTTTGAAATGGAGATCCAAAAAGTATTGCACATAGCACTGGACAGCTGTTGCATTTCTATACAGGTTCATTTGTGAATTTTGAACATGTGAATTTTACACTGGGAAGGGAATAACAGGCAATGTGAAGAAAGCTTCCCTTTTCAGCTGACAATCCTTCTCTGCTCTATTGATTTCTTTGCAAACAAGTATTGAATTGGAAAGCCCAGATTCAGGTCCCACGTGTGTCTTCCTAGAAGAATGCTTTCATCTCCAGATCAGTAAGTAGCATCTGTAACTATTGAGGTGAATCTGGTATCTCCTGTGTAGCAGGGAAGGCAAATTTAACTTAATTCTAGCCTCTATCATAGGATGCAGCTGCTGTTGCTTTCTGCTCAGAGCTTGATCCATCAAGGAGTTGCAGGTGTGCTGGCAGCTCTCTTAAGAGGAGGACATAATTAGTCAGTTCTTGTTGAATTTCCTATGGCATAGGTTTCAAACTGCATGCTGTGGTCAAGACTCCAGTTCCTGAGAGTCTGAAGAGGCTGTTCAGCTTTTCCTTACTGTTCTGTTTATGGATTAAATTCTTATGCTTTTTCTGACTGCTTCCAAATGACTTCAAGAGGAAAGGTACTTGAAAAGTACAGATTTTGTCTTTCTTCATTTGTTAATCCTTTTTGAAAGTCTACTAACTACATAACTACTTTTTAATCTCTTTTTCATGGTTTTCTAGCAAGTCAAAGTTATTTTTTGTATGTCACTTCTGATAGTAATTTCCTGCTAAATATCTAAGGAGGTTCTTGTATATATAAAAGTAAATATTATTCCCAGAATCTTAACTGTTTATGGTGTAGAGAGGAAGAGATACTCATACAAGTTCTCCTTAAAATATGGCAGATGTTTTTCTGTTGGTTCCAAAGTTTTCACTGAGTCATTTCTGCAGGCATGCATCTTTCTTCTCTCATAGGGAGATTGATTCTTTCATTTTCTTTGTGCTCTGTGCTGAAGTCACAACTGTATTCCTCAGGTGGTCATAGACATTAGATTAGCACTGACAGTCTGAGATGCTTTTCTATGTGAGAGCTTCTCAATATTATTGGAAAGCTGAGAGACTATCATCCTTCTGCATGGGACTGATAGGAAATGCATTTGGTGCTCTGAAGGAAATAATAATGGTTTTTGGAGATCTAGTGCTGGCTTTTGCTCTTATTGAAGTCAGCAGGAGCTTTGCTGGTGACTTCTGTGAAAGTGAGATTAGGTCCTTTGTCATTTCATTTTCATGTTTCAACATAGGCGAGGATATATGCTGGTAGACAAACTGGTTTTAATTCTGACTTAGGGTGGAGAGTTCTTGTGGTTAATGCAGAGTGTGACCTTGCATTTTGATGTGTGAATTCTGTATTTCACATTCCCCGAGTTCAGAAAATCACCACGAGTTGCAGGTGGTGGTGCAGTGGCGTGGACCAGTAAAGTTTCAAGGGAGAAATTTTTTTTTTTCACCTGGTAATCTGAGATCTAAAGCTTTGTTGTAAAGTGAACTTTTGTTCAAACAATGTTATTACAGTGACATGCTGAGGATTTTTGTTAGGAGAAGCGCAAGAAATTGAAACTGATAGTTTTTTAGACTCTGGAATATAATGACTTTGTATGTGATTTCTATTACTGAAGGTGGTGGTATTTCTCTGGCTTTGGTCACTGTAATTGACTAAAAGTTGCATGGGACAGCATAAGTAGTGCTTCCTGGGTGCTGTATCCCTAATTTAAAATAATTTTCATTGATGTTGATGTATCATTTTTTACCTGCCAGTACTATCAGAGTGTGGTGGGTTTTGGTACTTAAGAGGAGAAACAGAATTTTCCGGCAAAGAGGGTGTGGCAGTTTCTAAGGTAAATGCTGAGTTTAACTGCTGCCAGCCGAGCTGCTTTGTGCTGGTGCTCAGAGCTGTCCTTCTCCTACAAGTCTCTTAGATTACAGCTGCACATTTTCTAGTTGTGTGACACTTTCTGGGGTGGGAAGAAAGGCAAAGTGACTATTGCTAGCATGTTACAGATGTGATACAGGGTTCAAATGGGCCTATTTTGGATCCAAGTAGGGTTGGCTCAGCTTCTGCTACATGTTTTTGTCAACTGGCGTGCAGAGAAATCTGAATGTCTTGGTGGGATGGGGTCGTCCCTCAGAAAGTTCTGACTATGCATGATTGTGTGTTGCAGCACTGTTCTCATAAAATGAACCTGTGGTTGATGTTGAGGACACCCAGTTTGTTCCTCAGAGCAGTATAGATCCCAAAGATCATTGTGTTGCAACAGTGCAAAACTGGACTATGGATGTTTAGGATCTTTGCTGCAGCAGTAGTGTGGAATAAGCTGCAAATAACATCCTTTGCTCAAAGGCTTATGAAACCTTGCCAGGCATGTTTTCTCATTGTTGTGCATGTGAATTTCTCCTTTTTGGGGGTGTGGGTTAGGGGAGGGGAGGTTTTGTTCATTGTGGAAATCCTTGGCGATTTTGTTTCAGTGACGAGTCAATTAAATAACAGTTAAAATGGAGCAATGACTTAATGCCATTACTGGGAGGGAGGTTCACTTTTTACTTTGCACATCTGGAACTTTTACTGTATTTCTGAGAGTCATCTTTTATATTTATTAGGTACTGTATTCAATTTACAATGATTATGTATAAAGGTTTTAATCTTACATGAAGCTGAGCAAGTGCAAGTACTTCAAGATGATTAAAAACTCCATTCCTTATTTTGGTTTTCCCTAGCTGTGTGTGTCACAGCCCTTTCATTGCAGAGAGAATGGATTCTTTGATTTCCCCACCCTACCATGGTAAACCCTCTAGTCTGTAGCAATGGTGTAGAACAGGGTACAGTGATTCAGCAGTATTTTACCAAAACTATCTAAATCATGTGGAAATAGGGAACCAGTCCTGACGCTTGCCCCTTTCAAATAGTTAGGAGGAAAAGAGAAGAATATTCTTTGCTATTTATCAAATAATTAGAAAATAAATATTCTAAAACCAAAATCCTTCAGAGGTGTAGATGGAATTGTTTCCATTAGAAATGGGAAATAAATGGCTACAGAGTTTTGTGGAAGTTAGGGGTATATACAAGAGGTTTAAGTATTTCAATAGCATTAATCATATAAATAAGTTCGACCTAATTCTTTACAGGAGGAGCTTGCCATGTTAGATTCCATGAATATGACATTCTACTCAAAAATGCATTTTCATATTGCAGTCCTGTCACGAAATTCATGCTACTGAATATGACTCAAAAAATATTCAACTTTTAAGGCCATGTTGCATTTCAACAACACCCAATCAAGTTGTCCTGTATTATGGTGTTTTGACTGTGTTATGTGTAATAATGGACATGTTTGAGGATAGCACTATACTCAAAATAGTGTGTTTCAATTCACTGAGTTAATAATGCAATTGCATTCTTAATTGGAAATAATACTCAAACTGTAATGAGGAAGTAAGCCTGTAAAGTAGATTTTGATTTCCATTAAAGAGAAACTCATCTTTATCCTTGAGCTTTCATGAAATGCCATTAGATCAGTAATTTTATTTGTAAATAATTTCTACAAATTCAAACACTCATTCGTTGTAAATTTCATGTCTATGATCAGTATCCATTGCCGCAGACAATTTTGTCCCATTTTCTTTTTTTCCAGACTTGCAGAACTTCCTGTAAACAATAATCTCCTAGTAACAAACATGCTCACTTGGAAACTGCTTTTGTTTTCTTGTTCTGCTTTTATTATGTTGGATAGAGCATTTATTTTCAGTTAGTTGTTTAGTCACCATGTCCTTTTTCTCCTCTATGAAAAGCACAAGATAAACAAAGCAAAAATTTGCATCAGCAAAGTGCTATATTTAGAGGAAGTAAACAGGAGTACCTATGAACTGTCTCAGACGTTTCTCCTTACTTTATATTAACAAGTTTGCAATGTCTTGACTTTCTGTCCTGTTTTACATATAAATATGTTTGCCATAGAAGATAGTGTAAATTTAGATAGTAATGCAGATTCTATTAGTCTGTTTTTCTTGCAAAATATTTATAGAACCATTCTAAACAGTATCTTGCTTACCTGCATTTGAAACTTGTAACTTGTTTCCATCTATGCTTTGTTGATGAAAACAGCTTCTTTAGCTGCCAGTGTTAATAAGTGTTTGAAGCATTCATATTAAACCTTTTTTTTTTTTTTTTTTGCATTCCTTTGTCAAAGCATGAAAAAACATTGTTTCCAGGTAAGAAAATTTAAGAGCATCGGAAAATGTGCCTTAGGTATGTAAAATTTTGGGGCTATGACATTTCACTTATAGCTGTCTGGAGTGAGATTGAGAACTCTTTGATGCTTGGTGTTAACATGCATGGGGTAAAATGTTTGGAATTTAAAAAGACATTACAATCCATGCGTTCAGTAAGGATTGCTTAAGTGAATGATTGGGAAATTGTCATCATAGGCTATAAGTTATGCATCTCTTCAGGCTTTAGTCACCTTTCTTATAACAGAAAGGGGTCACGACTCTCTGTTTCAGACTCCAAGTTTATTGATCTTCTACTGAAGGAGAAGGCAACTTTCTGCCTTTTCCTTTACTGTCCAAAGAAATGAGTAGGGCTTGTTTTCTGAAGAACAGGTGTTGGGGCACAAACCCTTTGTTTGCCTGGGTAGAGCTCACTAGGGGAAAGACCTGAATTCAGCTCCCTTCAGGCTAAGACTCAAACCATATTCCTTTCATCTAAATAAGGGTGCTGAGTCTGTCAGAGGGGACTTGGGTACTCTACAAAATTCTGCTATCCTTTTCCTAGCTTAATATTCAAAGTTTTTCTTTTCCTCTTTGATAAATTGCTCACACATGTAGTCCAAGGTCATGGTTTTGCTTTCTTAGGAGATTTCAGTATCATTAGTGAAAAGATGAAAACAATGAGTGCTAATACTTGACAGCCAACAGTGGTTTTCCAGGATAAAGTCATAACTGTAAGGAGAAAACATGGGGAGCAAAAAGTCCAGACAATAAAATAATTGCCAATAGAGCTTATACTTCTCTGTAAGGAATTTAGGTCCAAGCACTGTCGGTTAGTCCTGCAGTGGTTTGGTTCCTGAAGTGACCATACCAAACTGCCCTGTGGAGTTGCTTAGTTATCTCAGAGACAGTTATGGCTCAAAAATCTTGTCTGAAAGGAATCCACATTACTTTTTTTTTTTCATTTATGATGTTTCACAAAAGGACATACTAAGTTCATGCATTTAAAAAACCCCTAACTTTTTGTACAGATATAAATAAGTGTGAAGCATTACAAATGATGTTTTGAGTTTAAAAAAAAGAAAACCAAGCCTCTTACTTGCAACGTGGTGTGTGTACAGATGAAAAGAAATCATAACAGGCAAACTTTCAGCAGTCTTAATTTGCCTGCTACCTTGCATTTCCACTCTTGTTGACAGCTCATGGTAATTGGTGCTTTAGGTTTGGATAATTATTAATAAATGCTACTGTGTGTTGCGAGGTGCTGCTTTACCTGCTGCTTTGAGACAAGCATCAAAACCTTTGCGAATAGGTTTAGACACTTTGTTACTTGTATTCAAAAGAATATAATGGCAGTGGAATTCTGAGTTAACAGGTGTAATTATGCACCATATGACACTGAATTAGCTTACCCAGCACTTGAAGACACATTGTATTAATATTCTTTTTTCTGTGGGGATGAAAATAGTGTCCAGGTGGTTTCATTACCAGGTCTGTAAATGCTTGACCTGTTTTTAAAAGACACTTCTTCAACCTGAGATCTTAGACTCAAAGCTTCTTTTAATATGTAATGCAGAGTTTGAAATTTATTTGAATGAGGTATAGATTTTGAATTCATCTTTGTGATTATTAATTGAGCAACTCTTGCCATTTAGTCTTAATCAGCCTTTCACTCTGTGTGTTAAATAATTTTGTGATCAGAAAATTAACCTTTCATAAGTAAGCAAATTGATTATTATCAGTAATAAAACTGGATTATTTTGACATCATGCTTAAAAAAAAATCAGGTCCAGTTTTAAATTATGTAGTTTATGTTGCCTTTCTCTTAATTTGCTTAATACTGAAGTACAACAAAAATGGGGGGAAAAAGGCTTCTAAATACAAGTATTAGTACTTTGAATTTTACATCTCTTAATTGTAACCTTTTACAGGTTTCTAGATTTCTGTGTTATGAGAAACACAGAAATCCAAATATAAAAAGAATCAAGACACAATAATGGCAAAATTACCATGCGTTTTATTTTTGGGAAACAGTGTAGTTTCTGCAATTCTGGATCTTTTCTAGAAGTTGTATTTCTTTCCCAAGCCTTCCCTGCTCCCTTTTCCATTGTGATCCTAGGCATTTCTTGAAAGCTGCCTCTCTTGTCCTAGGTGTATCTTCCATCTGCAGCTGATGGGCTGTTCGTTTCCTCCAAGCATGTGCTATAAATTAATTTCCCAACAACTATCTTCCATTTAGTCTCCTCTTCCTCACTGTGGAACTTGTCCTTGGGTGAGTCTGAGAGCTCATAACTTAGGGTCTATGAGTTCTCTTCACCTGGGGTGTGTGGGGAGAGGAATGCAAGTTTAATTATTAATTTCCTGCTAGGGGGAACTCGGTTACTGTGTTATGCAGTTTGTCCTCTCTTATCTCTTCCTGTAATAAGGTCACAAATTACCTTTTGCCCTGATTTGAGATTTTTGGCCCGGTGTTAACAGAAATATCATTCAGAGAGCTTGCCAATTTTCATTCTAGTTTAATTATACAGAAGTCACTGCCTGAATTATGAGGAAAAGAGAAGGGCACTTTTTAGCAAAAAAACCACTAAATGTGTCACTATTTGAAGATACTGTATTTAAATAAGCCCCATTTGTAACTGAAATTAATTTATACATTTTATTTTGGACAAAGATAGTAATAATAATTTCAGAATGGATACAATTGTACTTAGGAGCCTATTTTCAACAGGTTTGAATCAGAACAGCTCCATTGCAATATGTAAAACTTCATCTCCCTTTGGTAGATAAAAATCTCTCTTGTGCTGTCTGTGGTATTCTTAATACTGTCTTGCTATCTTTTTCCCTTCCAACTTTCTTGACCTATTTTAATTCTAAAGTGAAGGGTCAAGAGTGTTTTGAGATGAGCAGATAAGATTAAAGTGGCAAAGCGATGGATGTTTTTACTAATTAACAAATTGATTAGGTCTCAGGAAAGGCAAACAGATTTGACTAATAATATTCCAGAAGATATTGAAACACTGTGCCTAAAAGTCAGCAGATAAAGGCAATAGTTATGTTACTTGTAGAGGTGACATTGTTGAAAGAGGTTGGGGTTGCACTGACGATAGCTGTCTTCCTAAAATGGATTTCCTGAATCAGTTACCAGAGAGGAAGCTGAGACTTTTCTGGTAGGTTTCCCAGAGGGATCAAGGCAAAATCGTGGTGAGTTTACAAAAATTGAAAAAGACCTGGTTTGACTTTTGCTGAGTGTTTGCAGTCTTTCACTTTCAGCTAGCAAGAGCCCTTCTGGTTCTGAGATTCAATGGAAGGATGATGAACACAGGACACAAAAGTTATAGAAAACGTTTCTCTAGTTAGGTGTAATGTATTTTCAGGAGCATAAATTTTGTCTAGTGATGCATCTGTTTCTGTAACCAGCCTCTAGAGTGAAGTGTTAGGGTTTAGAAGCAGTCATTGCTTGATGAAGGAATAAAATTTATTTCTTATCAGAAACAATAAAGGGTCTACCATGTGTAGTTTATCTTATTCAAACCTTGAAATCTGTTAAATCAGTAGGTACACAACAGTAAAAAAGAAAAAGGAAACATTAGCTTTCTGCTGATTTCATATGTTGCATCTGAACACATGTAAGATCTAATGTTCAAACAGTCCTTCAATCTCTCTTTAAATGCCACAAGTACTTTTCCTCCATTACTAAATATATTTATGTGAACATCAGTTAGGCTCCCTTCTGCCTCAATTAAATGTGTTTAACAAGTAATCAATCTGAATTAACAGCAGGAGATGTCATGCCATTCATATATCGATAACAGATGTGTTCAGATAATTCTGTGCATGTATCTGGCAGTGAAGGGAATCTGCTGTGATTCACCTGTTTCCTGGGAGAAGACTTGGGGAACACATCATCTTAATTAAGCCTTTTTGCTTTAGGCTTCTGACACTTTGGATGAAGTTAAATAATAGCTCATTAGTTTCTGTGTATCAAATACTTGTCCTAATGAAGCTTTTATATGAAGAGGGGCCTTTGAAAGGACACTCTTGAAAGATTTTCTGCTAATATCTTTAGGGAAAGAGTGGAAAATATTTTAACAAATTACTAATAAATAAATAATTTGATTACCAAAATTCAAACCCCACAAATCAGCTGCTTGGAAGTATTTAATCTTCATTTAACATACACAGGAGTAAACATAACAGAATAGCTGTGTGTGAAAATGTTTACTTGTTATGGATTTGATGTCAGCCTTCATTTTAGTTTTTATTTAGTTTAGATTTTTAGCCACTTAGAATGTTTGCCCTTACAGTTCCCTCCCTTGACTTCATTGTAATCGCTGTTTTGTGTTTCTCTGAAATTGGGCACTGCCCATTTGCTTAATGTGAGAGAGTAGCTGGGCTAGCAAATCGTATGCCTTATTTATGTGGGAGATTTGAATCCCCAAAGAGAGTGAAGCCTTGCAGAGGATTAGCTCTAGTTCTAGATTTAAAAGTGTGGGCTGATTCGACTGTGACTGAATGAATTTTGGAACTTGAAGGCAAATCTGAAATGAAAGGACTGTTTTCTGTCCTTCACCTTTTGTAAATATCACGCGCCAGGGCAGCGTTTGCTCACTGTCTGGTTTGATGTCACAAGTGTTTATGCTCTAAAAACCTCACCAGTGGACAGTTCACTCAACTTCCTGGGAAAAGTGGAAGGAGATTTCCTTATATTACTTGGGATTTATGTATTTATGGCATATAATCTAGATGCCATCTGATGAGACCCCGGTAAGACAAAATAAGGAGCAAAGATCTGACTGATGGTGCTGTTTACAACTAAAGAATTGATTATTGAAATTTTTTATTCTTTTCCAACAAGATGAATTTCAGAAATTAGAGACATTTCTTTAGAGATGTACTTCTGAACTTCATATAGAGGGCAGTTTGGAACCTCTGTAGCTTTTGGGGAGCTGCAAGACCAAACATTATTTCTCAGATGGCTCTGTGTGAAAAATCAAGGAGCTCTTATCCTTTTGTCATTAAGTAGTTTTGTCTTGTGATTACAAGTGTATTTGCTTTATTTTTTGGTGGTGATGTGCATGCAGATGGGAGCACCAGCCCCCATCTTGCCTGTAGAAGGTAGGAATTAATTTTTACAACAGGTGCTGGGCCAACTGGCGCCTGTGTTAGTGTGGGGCACTTTGTTGCATTGAGATTGTGTGATTATGGCAGGAACACTCTTAATGTGACTTGAGTACAGATACTCCAATATACTCAACTCTTGTTGTAGAAGATATTTTATATTTGATATATATAATTTCTGTTACTTGTCTGTTAGTTTCAGGTGAAATGGCTTTAATCTTGAGTGCAAGATTCTCAAAATGGTGGCAAGAATTGATTTATGGTTCATCGATGGTCAATGTTTCGAGCATCTTCAAGTCTAATTCTTGAGTCTTAAGTGAAAAGCAGATAGTATCAATATGCTGCTATTAACATTAATCACTGGAAGGTGCAGCTGAACTGAACTCTTTTCTTTGCTAATTGTTTTTTACCATACCAAGTCAATTTACTAAAATGAATGGATGAAAAGACAAAATGTAGCACTGCTTGGGGCAGGTGGGCCATGCAGTTTTACTATTAAAATTATTAAGCCAGTAAACTAGTAAATTAGTTGTGGATGTGATCATTCTTTAAAGCATGCACGAATCCACATGCATATTGTGGATGGTAATTCATCAAATTGAGCTGCTTTTAAATAGAAGTGGTTCTGTGCAATTTGTGATGAACAGGGTTATTTTGTTGATATTAATATGCTGGTATCTGACATAGTTGTTATGAGTAGCTCAGCTTAATTAAAATACAGTTATATATTGTATAATATTTTTCATATTATTTTTCCTAATTTAAAACGGAAAAGTTTTGAACTGATTCCAAATCAATAGTTAATGAAAATTGAATTAAATAGTTTTGAACCTGTTTTATTCCATAGCTTTTACTCAAGTTAACAGGCCTTAGCTCTTGAAGATCTGCTTGTTTACATAAAAAAGAAAAAAGCTAAGAGAATCCCAGAAGACCTTTGTGTTTTCCTTCTTGAGGAAAAGCAGGGTTTTAAAAGAAATCCCTTCTTTCCATATGTTTGATTCAGTCTTGGAAAATACATTCTAATCCTTCATTCTTACAAGAGGGATAACATTATGTTCTTAAGATGACACCATGCTTTGTCTAAATAGTAAAAATAGTGAAAATTTTTGAATACAGTTGTGCTGGGTCAGTACATTTTTTGTCAGTCTTGACAAAGTGGTGCTCTCAGTTGAATCTAAGTTACAAAAAAAAAAAAAGGAATTGGACTAATATATAACTTCAAAATAAGGTGTACAGTTGGCTGCGTGAGTAGAAATTGTCCTTTTTGTGCCATTATTAATTTTGAAATGTTCCTTGATCTCCCTGAGGGAAGAGGTGCCTGCTGTTTCAGTTGGTGGGAAAGTTTCAGTTTATAGGAAAGGTTATTCCAGTTTGCTACAAGCAAATGTTTGAGTAGTTCTTCCTAACAGAGGCAGCTATTTAATGTCTTATTGCCAGGAATAAATAAATCCTGTAAAATTTGAATCAGCTCTGAACAGTAGTGGAACTCCCTTAGGTTTCCATTTCAGTTCTGTTAAAAAACGCACATTAGCTACACAATCCAAACCTCAAATTGTATTCCAAACTGTCTCAAAATTCAAGGGGATTCTCACTAAACTAAAATTTTACTGGAATGCACTTTGATATTGAAATACAGAATTGAGTTTAATGTTCTTAAGTCCTGGGCTGATAGTGTTTGGGGTTTGCGTTATTTTTTTTTTTTAAACATTAAATTTCAATTTCCTTCCTACTTTCCCCTGCCATTTTTAAGTCCCCATATTTTCTGCTGGTGTTTTAGTAGCTCTGCTTTGCTTGTGGTACCAATCCTGTCTCACAGGCTTGCAAGTCAAGTCTTGCTATGTTCATCACACTGAATTTCCTTTTCTCAGCATCAGCCAAATTTAATCAGTCCCCTGAGCAGAGATGGAAATTGAACTTGCCTCCAGCCCACTTCAGCTTGGCAAATTCTGGTATGATAGGAGTGAGAAAATGAAAATGGTTGCAAAACCCACTGCACGTAATCCCTTAATCCAATATTGAGGGTCCTTGGTTTGTCTGTACAAATATCAAATACTGTCACAGAACATAAAGGAAGCATTAAAAGAGAGATGAACGCTATTCTTTCTGGGGAAAGTATTTGGAAGGAAAATGGTTTTCTTCCACAAAAATCAGATGTGGGTGGCCAGGTGTTATTTATTTGTACAATTATGACGTGAGAATTCATTTGATGATTCCATCCTAGTCTTCCTTTCTTTGGTCCACAGCTGTCCTCTGGTTAGATATCTGCCTTCTAACATTTTCAATTTGG
Organism: Motacilla alba alba; assembly: GCF_015832195.1. Taxonomy (NCBI): domain Eukaryota; kingdom Metazoa; phylum Chordata; class Aves; order Passeriformes; family Motacillidae; genus Motacilla; species Motacilla alba. Next base: position 48,148,215 of record NC_052019.1, on the reverse strand, counting down.
TTTCAGTTTGAATGGTGTGATTATTTTCTGTTCTTAGCTGTGTTGGTTATAGTCTCTCAGCATAATGTAGAGCCCTAATTCTGCCAAGGAGGAGAGGAGAGGATGCTTTTGCTGTGTCTTTCATGGATGTTTGGGGTGTAAGATAAAGTCTAAGCTTGTCCTGAAGCCTTTGCACTTGAACGCACTAAAATTCTGTTTTGCTTTTAAAATGTCAGGCCCCATCTGTGCCTATGAATCTCAGCAGTGAATTTGTCTCCCTTATAGTCAGCTCTGGCATGGCTAAGAACTGATTCTGATTCTTAATTGGTGTAGCATAAAAGAACACTGACAGAAGATCAATATGGAAGAAAGAACCCTCTCCCTATAATTAAAAAAAACCTCTTTAATGTATCTTATTTTTTCTTTTGTACTTTTCCCAATGAGACTTCACGGAGGACTTCAGTGGCAGGAAAAAGCACAGTTACTGGCTGGGCTTTGTACAAAAATTTTGAACTGCCTTGCTCAGTTCTCTGCATGTGTGGGACATTATCCTGAAAGTCACACTGAGAAATGGCACTAGCAGCATCAGGTGACTGCTGTGATTTTTTTACACCTCTGCTTAAGTTTTCTGTGCATGCTCTAGTTATGAGCCTTTTTTCTTTTTTTTTTTCCTATCTTATTTTTATAGTATGGATCCTGACTTCCTTTGCAGTCACACTAAATTTCTTTGAATACTAGCTGAAAGAAAACAATTCTTAAATTTTCCTGAGATTCACTAATGCAGTCTTTTAGGTCCTTAATCTTGATTGATTGTTGTATAATTTAAAAATTTTTGCTAAATTAAACCTCAGACTTTTTTTCCCCAATGCCACAATTTTTTCTTATGTGCATTATGTTGTCTCCTTAATTTAGAGAAATTGATGTAATAGATCCTTCCAAGTTCAAATTCACCCTAAACTACATAAGCAGCTTTTTAGTGGTGGTGGATCATGGTGATTGTTTAGTCAAACAGGGACTCAAGCTTATCATCCTTCTGGCTGCTCTCCTTGAATAGGAGATATGTATGGTTGTGTATCCCTGTTATAAATGCGCTGTAGGGCTGCAGTTCTGAGAGCACAGAGCAGCACTGAACATTAACTGATAGGTAGCAACTTAAAAATATATAATTTACAGCCATAGGATTGATTAGTATTTCCAGGAAGAAAGTTAAGACCATCATGAGTTTTGTCCTAGGAGTGACAGGTAGCTTTCCAAGACTTTTATGGAAGGCTTTACGTCTGTAAACTGTAGATGTCTGTGCAGTTTTGCCTGTGGGGTAGGATGTATGAAAAGTAGAATTTAGATCTGCCAGATCTCTGGTCTTAATCTAACTTAATGCTCTGTCCATGGTGTTATTTGCCTGGAGGTACAATCTCACCCTGTGTGCCCTTCAAGCTGTCCAAAACAATATCCTTCCATGAGTGTGGCTCTGAGCCTGAGCTAACAACTCTCATTCAGGAGTACTCAGGCTATGGTGGAAAGCTGCACCCACACAGCTACATATGCTGCAATTGTGGCTGAGTGTGAGCAGAACTGTTCAGAGAGCAGCTGGAATGTGAGCTTGGGAGAGATCAGCCAGACATCCCCTCACTCAAATTTAAGCGTGGAAATGATTCCACTGAAGCAGTATGCTGCAATGAACAGATACTGAGCCACCAGGAATATAGGTTTTGGGTGTTTCACTAGCATGGTCATAAAGAACATTAGACCTGATAAGGTTCTCCAGTGACTGCCTTGTTTTGTTTGTGTAGCTTTTACTTCTTCCTTCTGTTTGGGAAATAAACCAGCCTTTTACAGCTGAAACTGTATATTCTTCAAAAGGACAGATGAGGTAAAAGTGTAATCAATACTTGGTTGCTAGTCTATCTATCCAAAGAAAGCCTATGGTAACATATTTCCCATGTTACCAGAAGTCATGGTCAATCTTTGTTGTTTTTGTTTCTTGTGTTGAGATAGAAATGCTGTTGGGAAACTTTACTTGTTAGTCACTATACATTGAATTTCATTTTTTCCTGCAGAATAGGGAGGATAGGTCACCTCACTGCTTTTGAGTTGCATAAAATGTTTATGTGCATTTTATTTGACATAGCATAGCCACTCAGCTGAGGACTTGGAAGCTTGAAGAAAACCAGCCACACTGTGTCTTGGGGAGGAGGAAAGGGAAGGAAAAGATACCTTAAATTTCCTATTTGCTAGAAAATTGGAACCTGCTTTTGACTAGAACTTAGGTAGGAATAAAAGACTTCAAAATAACACACCTCTCATCCAGATTCTTCCCTAACCTACCACCAAAGTAATCTACTTCTCTGAATGTTTTGTTTCCCAGGAAGAGTCTCCTGAAGAGACTTCGTGGATTTTGGTAGTTTGCAGGCAAGGAAGATAAAAACTGGGTTTTCTCAGGGGAGGAGTAAAATAAAAATTAATACTGATAAAATTAATACTGATTTTTTTTTTAATCTACTGTCAGCTTTCAGACTCTGTATTTGCCAAATCTTGTGTAAAGCTGGCAGGGTATTTGATCACATCTTCAAATTTAGAGATGCATTTTATCAGAAGAACACATACAGGCACAACAGTTTTGGTGGTGGTTTTTGTTTTTTGGTTTGTTTTTTTTTTTTGGTTGTCTGTAGACTAGAGCCTTTTAAATTTATTAGTACTGTCTTCTCTATACATGTAGCTTAGAAGAAAAGTGTTGCTTTGCTGCTTTCTCATAGCTGGGTGATTTTGGACTCCACACAATGTAAAAGTAGTCACTAAGTCATATTAGTGGTGCCATCTTGCCTTGGAATGTGGAAGTGTTGCAAGACACAGTTAGTACTGGTGGTTATATATGACTTGTGTTCTCATTGCTGCTATTAATGAATTCCTGTCCAATGGTGGTGTAAAGCAAATAGTTCTCAATGAGACCTTCAGCTGGAGCTTGTTGCTGTGATGATTCTTTGTAATAATAGTGGACAAGCTGAGAAGTATAATATAAAAGAACCTGTGAGAAAGGGTGCCAAGAATTTTGGCTAAATTGATAAGAAAAGGTGTGAAGACCTTCTGCCAAAATGTGATTGGTGTACAGCTTTTTGTCATTATTCTTGGCTCAGGTCCTGGATCTTTAAAATGTTGCACGCCACTGAAAGCAAAGAATAAGCGATGTCAGTAGCTGTGCTAAAGTGGTGTTAAACTCAGGTGCTTCTTCTCAGCCACAGAGTCTGATTTACTGTTTTCTTTGTTACTCCAGTACTGTTGTGTTTGATTATCAGTGACTTGTGAAAATACTTTTAGTGCTGTTTCTTGGCTTTCTAAAGATATCACAGTGGAGTTTGTAGCAGAAGACTGTCAAAGTTTAGTAAGCTTTGATCCAGACTCATGGAAAGTTGATTGTCTTTTCCTTTGTGTTGTCTTTCTGAAGTCCCTTACAGTATGGAGGGAGAGGAGAGCAGAACAGTGTTTTGCAGCAGCTAAAACGCCACATGAAGTTAAGTTATTCAGAGTGGGCAGGTATTTACCACATTTAAAAAAATGTAGTAATGTATTTTTCTGTGCTCCCCTAGACACATTAAAATTATGTCAGATAAGCACTGTCAGCTTCAGGTTGTATTATGCTTTGAAGCATCAATGTGAAACTAATACATAAATTTGAGCTCTGATTTTTTTCAATTTAGTTTTACTTGGTGTAAGAAATGGGAATTGCATCACCTATTTACCAGATTTATCAAGTTTTGAACTAAATAAAAGCAACCTGTATTCCTCAGCAAGATGCCTCCCAACACCAGGGCATATCAAAGCAGAGTGCACCTACTGTGCTGCTCAGGTTTTCTTGCATATTTCATTTCCATGTTTGAATGACTACCTAACACATTTTGACTTTAATAAATATGCAAAGGAAATGAAGTGTTTAAAAACTAACAGGCTTTTTTTCTCACATTTTTAAATGTTCAGCTTGATCAACAGCAGTCAGATTATGCCAAATACGTGGATGGATCTTGGCATTGGTTGCTCCAGAGTATGTGTTGAATGTTGTGCATAGTGGTATATTACTGACTGTGGTGTACCAGCAGGCAGCTAAAATAGTGTATATTTGGTGTGTTTACTTGTATTTGTCCATGGATAAAAACAAGGTACAAGTTTTGTGTTAGTTTTTGTGATTATTTGGCAATGTTAGTACTGAATTACTTTTCACTTACAGTTTTTGTGGCCTTGTATAACCTATTCCTCACTTGGTTAGCGAGTTAGGATGGAATTTTAAATGTTTCTGCATGTTTACACTGGGGGAGGTTGGACAACAGACAGAAATTGGAGCTGACCATGGTTTAATCTTACTGGAAGGGAAGGTTTATTAGGGTTAGTTGCAAGGAGTAAATTTTAAATGCAGCAAGGTCGTTACATGTAACTGATTACTGAAGCTCATGGTTTTGTGCCTGCTTGGAAGAGGGGGAAGCCTATTGAGAACTCAGTATTTCCAGAAAGTGTATATGTTACTGAGATCTTTGGATGGAATAAGTACAAGTAGTAGAAATCAGTTGTGAACTAAACAAGGAGCTCTCTGGAGTCTCCAGATCTGATAGTGGTTTCTGTTTCCCTACTAGAAAGCTCAAAAATCTGTTAAAAACTGCAAAATAAATAATGAGATACCACTGGCTGTACTTGGGAGAACTTAATTTTGCTAGTCTTTTATAGCCTTTCTGCTGTGTTTTGCTTTCTGACACTTTTCATCTGTAAACATATTTAATTTATAATATTTTCAAGAACCTTCTTTGGAAAAATTACTGTGGATATCTTTGATGTGGTAAACTTGCTGTCTTATCAAGATACTATATATTTGATGCTTTTGGGTGTAATTATTTTAACATATTAAAACATAACGACATTTAAGTTGTTGCTACTTAAATGCATGAAGATTTATGCAGCAGAAGTCATGAGAATGAACTCCAGGGAACTCTCCTGAATCATCTGAGAGTCCTGAAGTCACGGTTCTGAGGTCCTCTCTACTAACCTAGGCAGCCACTGCAGTGACCACACTGCACTGATGTGCTTCTGTAGCTGTCTGTAGATTAAAATTGCCAAACAGGGAGAGGGAAAACATAGGAAAAGGAAGGCCTGGTGTGTTTGTGTTGTCAAGGCACTTAACAGCTCTGAAGTAAGCTATTTACCTTTAATTGTTCTCTTATTTTTCACAAAAATGCACCCTTGAAGTAGTATATAGAGATGTATGATGGTTCTCTATCCCTGGGTCCTTATATTTCAGTAACTTTTTTTAATTGAGAAGAAGTAATTTGAGAATTAAATGCTATAAAAGCCACAGACTAATGGTCTATATGAAAAGCAGCCACAGTATAAAAATATAAATGAAAAAATTTTCAATGGGTAATTATATACACAAACAGGTTTAATCTTGCAACAGGAGTTGAGTGAGCTTGTTACTTGAAAGTATCACACTTGAAAATGGAAGTGTGGAGGTCTTATTTTTAGAGCAGTTCTGTTGTGTTCACTAGAACAACAAAAAAAAAGTATTTTGAAAGAAATAGGATAAAATCCTGACTTGAAAGACAGGAAGGAAAGCAAGGAAATGCCTGAATGGGCTAGGCTGAGTTATAGCTTTGTGTAAACTGCATTTTGAAAAGGTGGAGAAGGTGAGGCATATGGGGTTGGTGATGAAAAGCTGTGGGAAGACCAGTTGAATTGGCTTAAATTCAAAACGTTGTTCCTGATGACATGAACTAACCTGAAGCATCTGTACATGGATGCTATTAGATAATTGTGTTATGGAATTTCTTGAGTTGTCTCTGAAACATTATCAGACACAGATACACTACTACAGTTCCCTGTGACAAGTGCAAAAACATCTACTCATTTAAAAAGTTATGAAAATTGACTGACCATAGTTTATATGATGTGAACATATGTTAGTTTTAAAATGGTCTTACTGAAAAAGCTTGGTCTGAAAATTAGGGATTGTATTACTCTTGATGAGTATAAATACAGCAGTAAAGAGTCTTGTTAATGGAACTCCTAGCCTCTTTCCTTATTATGAGATTTGTTAGGCTTTGACATCTGAACATCAGTTATGGAGGATAAAGGTGTTATTGGTGTCAACAAAGTGTCAGAGGCCAAGTTCCCATGCAGCATTGTGTCCTGAGGAGCAGAGCTTGTCTGCTGTAGTTCTCCTTTCGTACTCATTGGTGCCACATGGCAGCCTTCTTCCTTCGTTGCTCGTGTGCAGAAAGTTCCAGGGCAATATGAATTAATTAGAACTCTTTTTTACTAGCATAGCATGAAAGTCACAATTAGCAGTATTTTGGATAATTAGCTTCTATGCTAGAGAATTCCATGATTGCATTTGGGAGACTGCTAGTTAGTAGAGTCCTGTTAAATCAAAACATGGGTGCATAGATACTTTGTAGTCTCTTGGGAAATCAAAATGAAAATGTTCTAAAGGGGATTTTATTAATGTGTTTCAGCTCAGAAATTAATTTTCCCTGTCTGGGTGGTAATCCACTTGTTGCCTGTCATCAAATAGTTTGGGTTTGATTGTGGAAACACTTGGAGTCATAAATCAGTCAATGAACTACTTATGTTCTTACAGTTATGGCTGTGCATAAATAATGGCAGGAGCAGCATCTGGCACTGGGAATTCTTTAATAGAGAACCATATTGTGATTTGTCTGTTTACAATGTTTTATAGTAAGGCTCTAATTGCTATTTCCTCTGCACTGGAAAATGTGTAAGATTCCAAATTACATGTGATGCCTGTTCCTATTATACATAAAAATAATGTGCTCACAATGATAGGAACACTTCTCTCTCTCTGATATATTTATTCCCTCTCAGCACTGGTGAAACAGGAGAATGCTTAGATGACTGACCACTGAAAAAATGAGGCACTGAAGCTGAGATGCTTTTAAATGTCTTTATTCCATTAATTTGGATTTACTAAATAATTTTACATATCTGTTTACAGAGTGTCTCCCTGATTAAAGAGGAAATTAGAACAAGATCTCCTGAGTCCTAAGGGCACACTTTGGTCTTTGGATGGCTATTCCTCCAAATAGCTGCAGCAATCTTACATCTGTAACACTATTTGAAGAGGTCATTGCCTAAATTGATGTGTTCTGTTGAATGCTACCATTTCCCAAATTGCATATATAGGAATGTAGAATTTTAGATCTTTGAAGGGAAAACTTCATGATTTTATATTTAGCACCTGTCACTTCTCTTCTTCCCCAAAATGCTTACTTTGTTGCCTTTTTTTTCCTTAAGAAATAACTTCTTATATAAAAATATACTGGGATATAGATATATATATTCCCTATAATAATTATGGATGAGGGTCTTTCTTACAGTTTGGGAACACGGAATAAGATTCAGGGTCTTTTACTTCACAGTCATTAATTTCTCATACCTAACCAAAACATAAGAGTAACAATACTCTAAACAGATTGCACCAAGCCACGTGGTACTGGAAAAACCTTAAGGTGACATGTGAATTACCCAGTAGACAAATTCAATCCTCCTCTGTTCACAGATAACAGATGGAACCCTGTCATTCTGGACACTGGCTGGGAAGTTTCAGCTTTCTTTAGTGCTCTAAAGCATTTGAAGCTTCTCTTGGAATTCTTGCTTTTAAATATTGCAGTGAATACTGGGTAAAATCTGAAATTACTTGTTCAAAGGCAAAAAAGAAGTCCTAAGTCTAATACTTGGACTTGTGTCCCACCTAGCCAATGGATTTACTTTTCTTTCTCAAAGTCCCATTAGCTTCTGGGTCCATCACAGCCTGCCTTGATGTCAAATCCACTAAATCTTTGAAAACTGAAGCTGTTTTTTTGTTATGATCGGAACTTTTAAGGCTTTTTGTCTCTTGCTTTGGTTAGTTCTGAATGAAATGATCTGAATTGTATTCGCTTCATATGCCTTTAGTCTCTTTTAACTTGGAGTAGATCCAAGATCTTCATGAAGAGTCTACAGAAGCTGGTCAGTAGACTGAAGGAGATTAGGTAAGCAAAAGAAGTAATCCTTTTTTGCCACTTCCCTTTAATCTCTGGCTATTTGTTGACAAGATAAAAGGATAGATTGTTTTCCACAAGCCCTATTTCTTGGAATGAAACTCTGTCCATCCCTGCCTTTGTGTAGTAGGCTGATGGTCACTTTTCAAATTCTGTTGCTGAAGATTTTTCATATCATCCTACAGACAACGCACAGGGTCTGGCCTTAGGCTTGCTGCTTCTTCAGCACCTAATGTTGCCAACTCCCTCTGTTCCTCACAAAATACTAGGAGAAAAACTGTTGAAAACCAACCATGATATGAAGCAGCAACTGAAGATGAGTAGTCAAGAGTCCCACTCAAAAGCATAGGAAAAATTTAAGTTGCAATTCAGGTTTTTCCTCAGTGGCCAGCACACTTTATACAATAAACCTGGATTTAAAGTGTTGTCAGTTCCTTGCCAGAGTGAAAAAAAATGCCTGACAGATGATAGATTCATTGCAGTGGTCTTAGTCTGCATTTCCTGGAATGGTTAATTGATGTCAATACATGTAAAGCTGTGTGTGAAGAGAAAGCATAAATGCATCAATTTCTGCATTGCCAACTTGTCCATCACAGTACCTCAAAGTCTGTCCAAATGGTTACCAGAAAAGCTTCTGAAGCCTGGTTGGCTGCTGCTGCATGCTAGCTATAAAGCAGTGTTGTGAATGCTGACAGGTGCTTTGTGTGACTTTGTTTTAGGGAAGAGGAATATTTTCTTTTCTGTCTGTAGTTCATACTTTGTGGACAGGCCAGTAGAAGAAAAGCACGTAGCAACTTAACCCCATGGACTAGAAACTAAAGGTGAAGATCACTTCTCCTCTGCATTGCAGAATATTATTTTGTGGGAAATGTTACAAGACAATTTTCTAATTCTGTCTGAATCTATGGTAATAAACTTCCTACAAATTTTGTTCATGTAGTGTAAACTAATATTTCCTGTGGAAGTGTATGGGTAAATGTTTTCTGAATTGTTATGAGCACAGAGGTGTAATGAGAAGGAACTTCTAGCCTGAAGCTATGAGGTCTGTGAACTAAACTAATGATTGAAACAATCATGCTGTCAGTGATACATTCTAGCAGCTTGGCCTATGTTTATTTCTACATATTGAGTATAAGTAAATACCGCAGCGGAAGTAATGTTTTAATGAAATGCAGTGTTCTAATGAAATGCCGTGAAGCAATATCTGACGTGTATTACTACAACCTTTTAGCAGACATATTGGCTGTGTTTGGGCTAATTGCATATTACTTACTGGAAAGGCCATTCTCTTCAATTGATTTTTTTTTTCTTACAGAAAAGTTAGAACGTAGTTTTTGCATATAAAATTAGCATGAACATTGCTTTGGAAAAGAAAGTGGACAATGACTCCAGTGCAGCTCACCATAGAAACATAGAATATGCTGTATTGGAAAGGACCCATGAGGATCATTGAGTCCAACCCCTGGCTCTGCACAGGACACCTCAATAGTCACACCATGTGCTTGAGAGTGTTGTCCAAATGAATCTTGAACTTGAACAGGCTGTGCTGTGCCCATTTCCTTGGGAGCATGTTCCAGTGCCCAGCCACCCTCTGGGCGAAGGACCTTTTCCTGATATGTGACCTAAAACTCCCCAGACAGCTTCAGGCTGTTCCCTCAGGTACTGTCACTGGTCACAAGGCTGAAGAGATCAGTGCCTGCCCCTGTTTCCCCTCAGCCTCCTCCAGGCTGAGCAAGCCAAGTGACCTCAGCTGCTCCTCATATGGCTTCCCCTCCAGAATCTTCACCCTCCTCGTGGCCCTTCTTTGTAGTCTCTAATAGTTTAGTATAATTTTTTTATATTGTGGAGCCCAAAACTGCACACAGTGCTTAAGGTGAGGCTGCTCCAGTGTGGAGCAGAAAGGGACAATCCTCTGTCTTGCCCCGCTGTTGATGCTATGCCTGATCCCCCCCTGGGGCATCCTTGGGCCTTCTGGCTGGCCGGGCACAATGACTCATGTTCAGCTTGCCATCAGCTGGGACTGCCGGCTCTCTTTATGTGGCACTGCTCTCCAATTTCTCATTCCTCAGCCTATACACACCACCAGGGTTGCCCTGTCCCAAGTGCAGAATCTGACATTTGCCCTTTTTAAGCTCCATACGCTTGCTGATTGTCCATCTCTCTAATTTGTCAAGGTCTCTCGGCATGGCCTCTTCTGCCTTGAGACAGTCAACAGTCCCTCCCACTTTAGTGTCATCAACAAACTTTATTCAATATTCCTTTGAGATGTGTGTGTCTCTGTGTGAACTTTAGTTTTAAGACACAAACAGCATGATATTGCTATCTGACAATTAATGCAGATATTCATTAATGTAGGAAAAGGATAAAAGGAGCAAAAGGAATCTGCACTAGAAGAGTGAAAAGCATAATGTATAATGTCAGGTTTCACGGTTTGTGATGACAGCTGAGGCTTGCTTTCCTGCTGTTTACTTCCCTTGAACACTGCTGACCATGTTTCCCTGCATGATGAGTTAATTATCCATTTCAGTTGGGTATAAAGTGTAAAATTACATTGTGATAAAGTTCTAGACAGCTCCTTTATATGGTAAGGCCTAATCATGACTGTCATGCTCATAAGATTTTTTTGGAAATATAAGGTAATTAACAATTGAAAATAAGCAGCAGTCTTAGTGGAGACTGAGGAGTAATTTTTATTCCTGTAATATTTATAAATGACAGTGGTACTACCAGTAGCGATGATAGGATGAAAAATTACAGTGATGTGAGGGAAAGTAAGATGACAGGAAATGGCAAAATGGAAAAAAGTAATCCAGATAGAAGAGATTATTAAGAAGGTTGATAGAATACGGTGGTGAAAATGGAGCCTGCCTTTTTGGAATGCCTGGGGATTCAATGATTCAATTAACAGTACCAGAGTAACTAAAACTGTGGGCAAACTGTAACATTCTGCTGTCAAAAAGGTCTATCTGGGTAACAAGGCAACTAAAATCCTGGAAAATATCATCATGGAGGGAACCTTGCTGTTAGATGCAAAGCTGCAAAGTAATGGTTGTCATGAGTGAAGCTGTGAAACAGTTTGAGAGTAAGGAGGAATTTCTTTGAGCTAAGTAATGAACATTTTGAAAATTTATCAGATGAATGCATGAATGAAAACTGAAAAAAAAATTGTTTTAGTCTAGACCTGTTGCTCCTATAACTCTAGATTTTAAAACCATATGAACTTTAGTTATCTAAACTTTTCGCAAATCCACTACATGTAACCTATGAAGAGTTACTTATCAAAAAGATTGAGCAGTTCATTTTACACAGCAGCATAAGGACCACCACACAGCTTGAGTTTACAAGGGTTTTTCCCAAGTGAGTAGTGACAATTTGTCAATCTCAACAACAACAAGCTGTGGTTGAAGTTGTGTTGTATTGAGTTGGCATTTAAATATCTAAGGTTCTGTAGTTAAAGTTTATATCAACATAGAAATAATTAATTTTGATTTAGAGCTGAAATGTGTTTTTCTGGGTTTTGCATATATCAATTAATTCCTGGTTTATTTTTTTCTTTAATTTATTCTATTCTTACTCAGTTTCCAGTTTTCTTCAGCTAAAGTTTTGTGGTTTGTGTGATACACATTTTAAATTATTTTTCTTATTATTTCTTAATAGACTTTCTCCTCATATGTGGGTAGTAATGTGAAACAGTCATGAACTGATATATGAATGGATAAGTTAGATGATGATTTGTTTGCTGGAAAAAAGAATCAATAAATTGGAGAAGTCTGATCTGTTCACACATAAGGGAAAAGGATGGCATAAAATCAATTTTTCAGCCCTCCTTGACTTTCTGGAACTTCAAAGATAACAGGTCAGCAATAAGTCACTTTATTATTGCTGTAATACAGTGCTGACAATTTGAGGCAGAACATTTATAAAAGATGGGTGATTTAGAAGAACATAAAATTAAAATGAAATAAATGCTACAGTTCCTCACAATGCCTGAGCATTCTGTAGTAAGAATTTTGCCTTTGTTTTGGATAAAGACAGCCTTGATTGAAATCCTTAACTAAATGTACCAGCATGTCATCATGTGCAAGGACATAGAATATAGCCAGCCAGTTCTCTGTTGGCCTCTTCTTGAATCTGTTTGTCCATTATTTCTTCTTTACTCCTGAAGAAAAAGCTTTAATATGTACATTCTCCCAGCATGAAAAGTTGAAAGAATGCACTTGAACTATTTTGATGAAAGCAAGGCAACTGTGCATTTTTTGTCATTGGGGTTAGAAGTCCCTGAACTTGGGTTTGGGGAGTGGGGTGAGGGATGATTTTCAAGAAATGTTTTTCTTTGTTTCTGCTGTCTAAAGAAAGGTTAAATTTCATTTCCTTCTCATGGTTATTGATATTGTATGCATGCATTTTTTCCTTTTAGGTAGTTGAAGCGACATTGTGTTCAGGAAAAGTTTTGTGCCTGTCTATCAAGGTGCTTTTCTGTCAGGAGGGCTGGAGAGAGGGCTGACAGCTCAGCCATACATGTAAAATACCATAGTTTTTTCATTGTGCATGAAGAACAACTATCCATTTCAATTCAAAATGTGATGGAGCGTTTGAATGCAAATTTTTCTGGGGGTAGGAAAAAGGACAAAATTATTATTGCTAAATGAATTACTACATCTTATGGCAAATAAGTGGATATTTTGTGATAAGTGGAGTCTTTAAATAAAGAACTGTATGATCCTTGTCATTAGGCATAAATCTGCAGGATGTGAGTCACTGGTGTAATATTCTCTGCCTGTATCTGTAACTATTGAATAATGGCTTCGTGATAGCAGGTGCTGAATTACAGCCTCAGTGACATGTCAGCCTCTAGTATCAGTGTAAATGCTTAATTACTGCTAATTCACAGGACAGTACAGAATGGTCATACTGCGGATTTACCAAATGTCTAAGGAAGGTTTCCTTGCAGTACTCCAGATGAAGCCAAAGGGAATCCCATTGCTTATTTTCACTCTTTATGATGAAAAAGCAGCTTGAGTTCAAGTCATTAAATGAGAGACCTATGAACACTCAACTTTTGAGTTCAAAACAGATGTACAGTTGTAATTAATTATTATAATTAATTCTTAGTTTGGGTGCACAGGTGATGATATCCAGGGTCATCTTCTTCTAACTGACCCATATCCAACATACTTGTGAAGGAGTAGACCCTTTGTTTGTTGCCTGGTCTACAAGGAGCAGGTGCTGGAACACAAAAGCTGATGATTGACTAACAGGGCTGCAAACAATGGAACAAATCTCAGAAGCCAAGAATCTGGTCATTAGTACTGAAATTTGAAGGCCTGTTTAAAATAAAGCTGTGTATCTTAAGAACTACTTGCTGGTTCATGTCAAATTTTACCCTGAGCTATTTTTTGTTTTTCTAGTTTTTTCACTGAGTAAGGGCAGATCTTGGATTGATAGAAAGTACAGCAGCTTAGCTGAAACCCACAGCAGCACCAAATTTTACCTTGTCTGTGACCTTTTCCTGCTAAAGCTTAGTAATTATGAGTAGAGTTGTGTGATATGACTTATTGTTGCTGCCTAACTGGGCAACAGGAGAGTTGTTAGTACAGGCAGCATTGCTTCCCACTGGCAGTAGATTTAATCTGTGCAAGTAATTCTTTTAACTGAGTGTTAATACAAGGAGAGGCTGGGAGATAAACTGTCTTTATAAACAGAGGTTTGAATTAGTGCCTGTACGTGGATCCAAACAGAAAGCATGTGACCTGTAGACTTTTAAAATAAAAATATATTTAAAACAAATATAGAGCCTGCTCACATCTCAAATCCATTGAACAGAATTTTATTGCTATGTATTAATAATAATTATTTATTAATAACTGGCTTAATATGTAGGTACACACAGTTTGTGGTAATTGGGAGTGGGGCTGCAGCCGAGCCTCATCCCCAATGAGCTACAGCTGTCAAAACCAGGTGAGCAGCATTGACAGCAATGAGCCATGGAGTGCCCAGGTGCACTGACCCATCACCAAAGGGCGTACAGGTGCAATGCATGACCATGAGTGGTATAAAAAGTTGGGCTAAAGAACAAGAAGGGCTGAGACTTGAAGCCTTCTGCAGTGGTCTGATGTTACTCTGTATGGGTTTTGGTTTTCTGAAATGGTATGAGGATTGTGGCTGTGTATTGTGACTGTCTCAACTGTGACATATGCCATGACATTAATACAAAAAGCCTTTTCTTCTTTCTTTGATTTTTCTTGCACTTGTGCATGGCTCTAATCCCCAGCTCCCATTTTAATTTTAGTCTTCAGGGTACTTCACCAGCATAGAAGAGAACATGGTGTACTGGTTGAAACCTACACTGGTATCACAGTAACTTCCCAGCAGCCACTTATGAACATCAGCAAGGAGTCCTTCATAAGAAATTGTAGTGAGTTCACTTCTCATTTTCAGCTTTTTGTTCTATTTGTATCTGTAAGAACTAAGAAAGATTGAGCAAGTAAGAAAGCGGGAATAGAGAAAAACTTCATAAAGCTAAGAGGCGGGCTATAGATTTTGGGTAGTGTAATAGCAATAGGTTTATTGTTGTTGGATAAGAAATTTTTTCTGAACTTTAAAAAATATAAATGCACCAATGCAGCCTTTAGGCACTAATTCATCAAAGCTATAAATTATAGTTTTGAATAGTATAACTCAACTTGACAGTAAATGAATCATAAGGATTAAAGCTAAGATTTTTTTTAAATGGTAAACTTTAAAATAATAGACTGGAGGTTAGGTTTAAATTGTTCATAGGCAACTGTGCTAAATTATTTTCAAAGGCAGTGTATGAGAAGAAAATTATGGCTGTTCAAACAAAGTAATTCAAATCTTACCAGAATTAATCAGGAAGAAGGCAGAATGGTAATATCTTAATTCAAGTATTTCAGTTACCAACTGATCTAATTGAGTGGAAATCTTAAAAACTCTCTTGAGAAGGAAAGGAGCTCATATTCCAGGAGACAGTAGTTTTATTTTTTATTTAGCAACAATGTATTTAAGTCAAGTTTTCCTTTTCCACTTCAATGCTAACATAAAACTGTGTCTACACAGAAGAGGCTTCCAGGGATAAGAGTGAGATGACAGTGTCTCTTTTCAAAGCATTTATTGATTTTAGACTATATTACATAATTGCATTGGGAATAGTGAAATAGAACAACTTCATCTCTTCAGAATCAATGGAATAGAACTATCAGGAGGTTTTGATTAAAAAATTATATTGAATCATAGAAAAATTTAGGTTGGAGAAGCTCCCTAAGATCATGAAGTCCATCCATTGCTGTGTGTGAGAAGAGAATTTTCGTTGTAATGATTTGGTTATAACTGGTAATTTGCTGGTGAATAGTGCGTTATTCTCCAGTGTAAAAATAAGAAGTTGCAGTATGTTTGTGTTATTGCACCAAGCATTTTGCAAACTTTATATCTATGCATTTCTTGGTGGCAAGATTGCTTCACCCTCAGAAATAACAAGCAGCTCTGTAGACACAGCTGTTTCAGCATTCTCTGAGCGTGCAATGATATTTTTATAATGAGGAGTCTTTGTGTTAATTGAAGATAGCTTCTATTTTGATGGGCATCACTTGTGGAAGGACTTTTTAATATTGCAGAATGCAGACAGGAACTAATCTCATTTTTTGGAATATGCTACTGTGGGGCACCTCACATAAGGTGCATTTTTATTTTCAGCTCATTATTTTTGCTATATTCAATTATTCCATATGAAATTTTATCATATTTAGATCTTTTCTGTAGTCCATTGAGAGGAGGAGGTTTCTGTTATTTTCACTTTTGCAATTACCCTCTGCTCCATTGTCTGAAAGACTTGATGTAGCAACTGGTGAAAGCACAAAATAATTTTGTCAGTGCAGTTTCTGTCTAAGCAGATTTTTTGATAACCCTTTAAGCCCTTGTGCTGTGCTATGATGAACCTAAAGGCAGACTTTGTTTTTGACTTCACATTGACTTAATTATTTCAAGCTTTATCTCTTTTACCAACCTAGTAGAGGTTCAGATTTCTTCATTTAAATTATGAAAGCATTGCAACTTAAATTCAGCCTTTTTACTGCTGGAAGATGGTGTATCCTGGAGAAATTTTTGTCAAGGTAATACATTTGTTCCATTTTTTGGTGCAAGGGTGTGGGGGGATAGAATGGAGATGGTATATAAAGTAATGTTACCCCTAAGGAGTTGCAGCTGGGCTAATTATCAAAATGAGGAGAAGGCCTAACTTCAACAAGCCACAGCTGTAACTAGTAAGAACAATAGGAGCTATAAAAGAGTGGGTTGGCCTCTCAAGAGGAGAGACACCTTAAAGCAGGAAGGGAACTGGAGTCAGTCGGTTATCTGGTGAGAGAGGAAGGATGTGCTCAGGGGAGCTGCTCATCAGAAAACACCGAATAGGTATGAAACTTTTGTGAGAAAGAGATAATAGTATAAAAATTCCTGTTAAATATATGCATATATGATGAGACAAGGCAATTCTAGAACAAGGGCAAGATGGAACTTGATACTCTTTTTGTCAATGAAAATGTGTTTTTCCTGACAAGTGACTTGAAAATTATGGAAATTATTTTCATGGAGATGCTTTATAGCATTTTTTTTCAGGAGACATGTTAAGTAATTTCTTTACTGTTTTTCTTTCTTAATCTTTTTGCAGACAAATTGCTGAATATCTGTCTCTGCTTTAAGTGTCTGTATTAATTCAGAATAATATACCAACATCCTTGAACATGCATAAGTCTGCAATGTAAGTAGTTCTATCAGGTCGTAGGAGGGAAGACCACTTTTGTTTAGCACTCTAAGTAACTAAGCTGTGAAGTGGACAAGAAAAATGTAGGCAGATTGTGCTATGACATGGAACAGACCTAGTAAAGTAGCTACTGAAATTTTGTAAAGAAAAACATAGCCTGAGACAAGGGCACAGGCCAAATTCAGTGCTGAAATACATCAAAATAGGTTTCTTCAAAGAAAGACAGGAATGTCACCAGCTTACAAACTGTTTTCCAAGGAAATGTCAATAGGGTGGTATTTGTGAAGCCAAGTGGCGTGTGAGGATGTGTATGTTGTGAAGCCATGTTACAATGTGCTGATATTGCAGAGGCAGACAGAACAGTGCTAACAGGAGCTGCAGTGCCAGAAGGGAGCAGCCCCACCTGAGTTCCCTGCGTGGTTTGTGGTGACAGAGGCAGATTGCCACAGTAACTCAAGGCACTGCAAAGCCTCGTCGCTTGGCCACACAAATGGCATCTTGCACTGATGAGCAAGAGCTCGAGGAACTTTTGCCCTGCATGTCCTGGCAGTGCTCAGCTACTCTGGCTGTCCTGGTCAACTCCTCCTGCAGTTTCCTGATGTTATTTGTGATGTGCCTGTGCACTCGTACGGTGCCATTCACCAGCCATCTCCATTCCAGTCCCATTTCATCGTCTCTTTTGCCCATTTCTGCCCTGCCAGCTCCTGGTTGGTAGTTCTTGATCTCAGTGTAGTCTTGCCTGTGCTCTAAACCTGGTATCTTTCCTTCATGCTATGTTCTTGAGGGATATAAGCCCTTTGGGGGCTACATCCTGAATGGAGAGATCTGGGAACAAATCAGACAGTGCTTTATGTATACAGGATTATGTATAGGGCTGGCACACCAGCAGGGTTTTCTAGCAGACAATTAATTGGTATTTAAAAATAGTCCAGCTTTTGGTTTTCAAAAGCAAGCAGGTTGTGAGGAATAACTATGTAGCCAGTGAGTTGGAGAGTGACGCTCACAGCTCTGGTTACTAGTCACGCAGTGAACTGACTTGCCAGAATTCTTTTCTACTTTGCAGTCTTCTTTTTCAGTGGTTAGTGCATAAAAGCCTACCAAAGTGAACAAGAGGCAAGTAACCTCTGAAGTAGAAATCCATGTTTAAAGATGAAAAAATATATAGAGGGGACATTTTTAATAATCATGCAGGAAAAAAGTGCACTCAATTTCATGACTATGGCAAACACCAGATTTAGCTATGAAAGATGTGGTTTTTACCTGGAGAAAAATCTGGAGAAAGAAAATCCTTGGGATTTAATTGGACTTTGAATGTAACTATGAGAAGATTCATACAGTGGCTATCCCACTTTGACAGGAACAGTGACTTGGTAGTTATTAATTTGACCTTGGACAACCGAGCTATTTGAACTGTCTTAACCCTGTGATTGCTGCTCCATGGCTTTTATTCTTATCTGTGTTCCCTCACTTCCTCACTAATGGAACTAATGTTTGGGCAATGATTCAGTCTTCTCTTTGGAGAATAAATCCTGCTCCATTGATTGTGGCTTTTTTTTTTCTTTTTTTCTTTCTTCTTTTCCATTCCAATCAGTTCTCTGGTACTGCTGTTTTGGAAGATACCTTCACATGTCTTCCTGCCAGCAACAATAATATCTAGAGACAGAACTGCCTCCCCCCTCCCCCTCCCCCCCTTTTTTTTTCTGGCAGTATGGATGCTTAAGTGCAAGCTAAGCACATGGTGTGAATGACACAAGTTGTTTCTTGATTGGGAGTTACCATTTTTATTTCTTGTCCTGTAGCTACTGCTGTTGTGGAGGTTGCTTGTAACTCTTCTCTGGTATTTTTATTTGCTAGCAAAAATACTTTATAGAAAAGTTTGTTAGTCACTCCTGTGGCAGTATTTGAGAACTTCTCTCTCCATTTATTTGGAAAAAATGTTATCTAGATACTTTAGGATATCTTGCACTGCCTCTTATTTAGTTGGATCACTTTTAATCAGTACACAGGAGTATTGGAATCATTACTGTCCTCTGTGTGAAACGTGGAGACTTGGTTAGACATAAGCCCACACATTCTCTGGGGAGATAGGGAAATACTTTTTCACAAAAATATGGTGAATTGTTTGCTGAAATTGTTCCTCAAGATGAGAATTGAATAGAAATTCCTCTGTGTCCTCACAGCCTCTTTTATCTTGGATGCTATTCATTTAGTAGGATTGTGCTTTCTTGTAAGTCAAGGTATTTTCTCACTCTTCAACATAGTTATGATTTTACAGTACTTCTACTCTGTTGTGACTGCAGTTATTATTTATTCTGGGTCCCGTTTCATGCATTTGCTCTACATTCAGAGTCAAAACTGCCAAGATATTGCTCTCACATCAGCCTTACACCTTTTCATACTATCACAGCAATACTTTGAACTCCTTATTATTCTATCCGTCTGTTTACCACTAACAGAATGTTTGCATCAACAAGATGTTGAAACCTATAGAAAATCTGGTCTTTTAGAACAGTGATATCGAATCTCTGACATATGGGGGAAAAAATTGAGTAAAATTCCAAAAGCATGGGAGATAGTACTTGAAATATGATATACTTGTTTTGTAAAAGAATCATTATTGCTATTGAATGTGTCATATAAATTATGCCAGTCAGCTGCCTTGTTTATTTTTTTTCAGGTAAGGTCATACAAGTCTTCTTGATATAATTGGAATAGCAAAATAAACTTTATGAAATTAAACTACCAAATATATTTTGCTTGGTTAATGGTTTTGCTAGAAAGTCAGTGGAGAAAGAATCATCTTCAATTTTGCTGGCTCAAGATCCACTTTAAATTTAAGCAAAAAAAAAAAGTGAATGCATGGGGAGAAAAAAAGCAAAATATTTTTGGATTTTGCCTGCGTTTAGGACTTGCTGGTGTTCAGGTTTTTGTGGACTAGGTAATGGTTGTTTTTCTCTGATTTTGGTAGTATAAGAAGTTGCCATTTTCAAAGGAATGATTTTACAAACACTCTTCATTTGTTCTAATAGATGAAAGCTAGATAAGAAGAGCTTATGGAAGGGTAAATAGATTCTTGTTAACAATTTGTTTGGGGAAAAAAAAAATCTCCTTTTGCAAACTGGACTGTGTATTCATCCAGGTGAGGAGAAGGTCGTAAAATCTTTATACAACCCTTAAAAACAAATTTAAAAATCCTTTGTAGACTACATTGAATTTGTTGCAGTTTCTAGAAAGATCATTTGCATCCTCACTTCCCCCCTCAGTAACCATGAGACATGAATAGCTTTCTTTTTTAAATTTTGTTATAAACAAATTGCATTTCTGCTACAGAGAGGCAGTCAGTTAATTCATAGAAAACATTGACACTAGATGAGAAATTCTGCCTTTCTTCTTTCCTTTCTGCTCCAAAACTGCTTCTGATATTTTCTCAGTATTGGGATGTCATCTGGGAATCTGCGGTACCTGACTTTTCTAGAATCTCTCTAGTGCTTCTTATGTTTGTGTTTATTTTCTCAATGCAGTTGTTCAATGATTTTCATGTGGAAAGATATCCCAAGTGCATTTGTTGCATATATAACTAAGCACAAAGCTGTATATTGGCATAGGAAAGCCTGAGGACTGGACATAAAGGCCAGTTTCAGTTTGTGATATGTAGCACTTCCTTTTTCATGTCCTCATTGAGTAACATTAAGGTGTGCTTTAACACCTGACTCAGCAGAAGTGTGTGTTTCAACTAGAATAGTTTTCCTGGCTTTTAAAGGAGCAAATACAGACAGATCCTTGTTAGGGGTAAGATTCCTTACCTGTGCAATTTCTTTCCCTTTATAGCATGTCTGCCCAAAGCTGTCTCGAAGTCTTTATTACTGCCTATGAAGTCAGCTACATGTTTTGCAGCAGTGATTTGGCTTGGCAGTGGAATTAGTAGCTAGAATTGGCTCCTTTATCTACTGGGGACCTGTCCTTCTGTCTTCACAGTGTTAGTATGTCTTTAATTGGTCTTTCTACTTAGGCTCATTTCCTGTTCTCCTTCACATGTACACACCTTGAATTCACTTGAAAGGAAGACTTTTCTTGTTGTACTCAAAGCACTTTTCTTGTCTATTTGGTTCATGTGAAACAAAAGTGCATAATGACAAAAACATTAAAGAACCCCATATTGTAATATTCTTTGACAGTCATAATGTAGTTACCTAAATAAGTTAAAATGGGTACAACTGATAGCACTAATGAAAAACAACAGTGATGGCTCGTAGAAATCTGCCTTAGAAAAAATTGCCTTCTGTAGACATCAATCCTTCCTGTCTCTTGCAGACTGTTTTCTTTAACATCTTTTCTTTTTCCTGACCATCTTTTTTCTCATGTGTCTAGGTCAGCTTGATGAGTGACACACAAACCCTCTCAAAAATTGAAAGATTAGCAAACTTAAAGCATCTGCTCTTTTTCTCTTAGATATGAAAAACAGCAGGAAACCTTAATTGTGTTTTACCCATTTGGAATATTTCGGTTCCCACAGGAAGAGGTGGCATTCTTCCTATATGGATTTAATGGAAATTGCTGTACAGATACCACTGTATACATAGCTCAGTGTAAGCTTTCTGTCAGTGTCTTTTTATGGTACTCAGATGTGAGTATGGGGTAGACTTCAGTAATGTAGATAGTGGAGGGTTTTATAAAGAAATATGTTCATACCATTGAGGAGAACCATATGAGAGACCTGCTGAGATCATCCGAATCAGCCTTGGGACACCAAAAGTCTTATTTTACTGTCTAGCTTATAGTGAGGATAAGTTCAGTCTCTTTTTCATCTACTGAGTCTCTGAAGACAGGCAGTTTACTGGCTAGGTGAAAAGCAAATACTGCTAGTAAAAATGGGAATACGCTGATTGGAAAGGACAGTTCAGCTAGAGTTCTTAGTCTCAAGGGTGTTCCCATTTTCTTTTTAGAATGGGTGTTCCCATTTTCTTTTCATGGTGTGTACTCTTTTGCTTCACATTCTCCTTGATCCTGTTGTGCCTCTGCATTGCTCAATGTGCTCCATCAGTATACTTAGTCTAAGTTTCTTTATCACAATGTCTATGATTCATCCATTTCAGTCCCTGAGTTGCTCAGAGAATGTGCATCACATTGTTCAGCTTAGAAGTTTCATGTTTATCTTAAGAGAGCTTTCTGCCTTGTTTTGAGTGATTTAGTGTTTCCATAATTTGTCCCTACACACTGGTATGTTGTCAACACCTTCCTAGCCATGAATTCAAATCATAACACTGTGAGGGCAGCTGTGGGGAAAAGTAGCTCCATCATATTCAGGCCCAATACAATCTCCACCCTTTATTCCCTATGGTTTGCACCGAACTTATGTTCCACATAATTTAATACACACACACACACACATATATATGTACACATCAGTTTGTAGTATTTAGTTAGTTGTTTCTCTTTGCTTTTACTGTGTTCTTTGGGCTTTTATCACATGTTGTGGAAGTTCATTGTGGAAGTTTTTTTCTTCCCCTGGAACAAAATGTTCCACTTTTGACAGTCATTCAGGCAAGCTATTCCTTAGACTTCAATACATATTTATAAAAACCTCTCAGGCCTGTTTATATTTGGATACTTTTGCAGAATAACGAGTGTGTGGATAAGAATAAAGGACAACTAGTTCCCTGAATTCCATTTTCTGACGCATGCACCAGAAACCTGTTTCACAGAGGCTAAAGCAACTAAGTTGTTGCTTTTGAGTCTATAGGTGTCATTGAGGTAATAGCTTGTTTTCGGTGCATTTGCCTCATGTTTGCAAAAAAAACATTGATCTGAAATGTGCTGTTTTTCATCTCCACTTCATAATGTCACAACTTACAGCATTATAAGATTTAGTATGTGCAGTGTATCTTTGGCAAGATGCTGAACTACTTTAAAAGCATATCCCTTGATTTTGTCAGGAATCAGAATTTCTCAGTACTTCAGAGAAAGATGCTTTTCTGTAGTATGAAAAGATCTTGTTTGGTGTGAACTAATTGACTCAAATGCAGACGAGAAAACTGTGTGATGGTTTAGACCCTTTGTTTCAGCCTTTGGTTTCTCAGTTGAGGAGGAGCTAATGAGTTCCATCCAGTGGTGGGAAATTCTGTTCAGCTGTATTAAGTCCACATCACTCAACTCACTGAAGTGCCCTCCCATGTCAGGTGTGGTACCACACTTTGAGAAGCTCTGTGTTTTCTTAATAATACAGAGTACTGTAGCTCAATTGTAGAATAACCCCTAGTAATAGCTTTTAGAATACATAGAAAAGCAGCTATTGCTTTTTAATACATTCAATTTTTAAAATAATTTTGTCTTTTTAAGTGATTTTGCCCATTACAAGTTCTTGCTTTTCTGCAGTTAGGAAGAAGGATTTGTGCTTTTTGGAAGATTAGGACTATGGTTGTGTTGTTGTGCAGTCAAGATTTCCATTCATGATGAATTAGTTAAGAACAGAAGGATAAATATTAGGTAGTTTGGAGGAAAAGTCACTTGAGACAGATCATAAACCCTGTGTCAATAACAAGGTAAACAAGGTCATTAAAAGCTAGTAGTTCCAAGGGACTTAGGATGAAAAAAAGACAAAATTCTTCTAACAGCAGCCAAAGACTGCTGTGCTACCTGCTGCCTCTGTTGGATGTGATCCATGTCCACAGGTAAAGATTTTATTTCACCAACATGGAGCACCTTGCTTTTACAAGTCATGAGGGAACAGACCCTGGCTGTTACATTGCTTATAATTTGAAGATTTCTTTACAAACACCCCCTGTTGTACAGTAGGAAAGGCTTTTCATCTTACATTCAGGAAATTAAATAACGTGAATAGATTAGTGGAAACACCTAAGGTCTCTTTGATGTTTGGATACTATCAGTGCTTTTTTGTTTTCACTTCCATGAGGGTGAGTCCTGCCTGATGAGCACAGTGGCCCTCTATGACTGAGTGACTATGTTAGTGGACAAGGAGAGGCTACAGATTTCATTTATCTAGACTTCCATAAACATTACATGGTTCCTCACAACATCCTTCTCTCTGAATTGGAGAGGTGGATTTTATGAGTTGACTGTCAGATGAATCCGACAGTGGTTGAATGGTCATGTCCAGAGGGTAGCGGTCAATGGCTCTCAGTTCCGATGGACATCAGTGACAAGTGATGTCCCTCAGGGGTCTGTATTGTGACCAGAGTTATTTCCCATCTTCATTACTGAAATAGATCAAGGGATTGAGTGCAGATTTAGCAAATTTTGTAGATGACACCAGGCTGAGTGGTGCTGTTGTGACACCTGAAGGGTGGGATGCCATCCAGAAGGACCTGAGCAAGCTTAAGAAGTGGGTCAATGGGAATCTCATGTGATTTAGCAACACCAAGTATGAGGTGCTGCAGCTGGGTTTGTACAACCCTGGTACCAACACAGGCTGGGGATGAACAGATCAGAGGAGCCCTGCTGAGAAAGACTTGGGCATGCTGGTGGGAGACAGGATGGACCTGACCCAGCAATGGGAACTTGCAGCCCAGAAAGCCAAACGATTAGGAAAAGGTTTTTCCCCAGATAGTGGTTGGGGACTGGGCTCCCCAGGGAAGTGGTTCCAGCATCAAGCTTGACAGAGTTCAAGAAGTGCTTGGATAATCTTCTCAAGCACCTCGTATGATTCTTGGGACTGTCCTATGCAGGACTAGGAGCTGGACTTTGATAAACCTTGTGAGTCTCTTGCAACTCAGCATATTCTATGATTTCTACAAATCTTGTCATTTATAGCTCTATAACTTTATACAAGTTCTCAATTTCTGTGTAAATGGATGTATTAGGTGCAAAGCTAAGAGAAATAATGATTTGGTTTTTTTCTTTCTACCTGAATGAATACAAATAAAATGTTATAATGAAAATATCTGAGTCAATTTTTCTCAGTTATATCAGAGTGAACCTTGTGTGATTTAATTAACTGTATTGCATGCAGTTGAAAAGAAAACTGTATTTGGTTCCAAATACTCTCTCTCAGACCATCTTGTGAATTCAATGTTAACCTTGCCAGGAAAGTGAGGCATTTTACATTTCTGTTGAGAGAACCAGGAGACATTTTGAGAGCCTTTCCTAATCAAGTTGACTATTATTATAAGCAAACCTTTTTTCATCTGCCAGTCATTGTGTTACACATTCTTGTGTTACATTTGAATTCTAAGCACCTTGAAGCAGTGGTTTTGTTTTCTGCTGAGATACGCAGCACAGTGGGTCTTACTCCGTAAGAACTTGGTCAGTATTATACTACTAATGTAAGAGAAGTAAGTACTGTGCTTATATATTAGGATTATAAAATAAGAATTAATTTTATCCTACTGATATCATGAAACATATCCATGCCCTGTCATGGTTTGCAGTACCATGTTTACCCAGTGCCTTCTACAGGTGTACAGTTTGATATATAAAAAGAATTATTGCTTTTTCATGTTACAATGGTACAGACATGTTTGTACTTTAATAGTAAAAGGTCATAGATTATCTGGTGTGGGAAAATAAAAAATTTAACAAGAGCTCTCTTAACATTTGTGGGAAAGCAAGTTGAAAGGAATTACCTTTGCCTCCCCCCCCCCCCCCCCCCCCCAGTTCCCCATTCTTATTAAAAGCTTTTCTGGTGTGTTCATTGAGGAAAATGCTGAGCTTTACAAATATACATTTAATCAATTCTATATCATAGAGACTGACTGCTTTCCATCAAAGTAGACAAGATTAATCTACTTTTTCCCCCTATTCTTTTCTATGTCTTTTGCCATTATCTCTTCTTCCCCCCCCCCCCCCCCCCTCGAATTTCTTTGAAATAAAATGATCAATCAGCTATTTCTAAGGGTGTTATTTAACAACATTTATATTATTTATTTAAGGGCACAATACATAACTATAATCTTGAGCTGATATTTGCTGCTTTGCATCTGTGTTACAGAGTAATGTTTTTTTCTCTTGTTGATTGCCAAAGCATTTTCTGCAATTCTCATCTTTAAGGTTTTATGAACAAACCTAGTTATCCCCTTTCCATCTACAGAATTTGGGACAAGCCTCTTAACAAAAGAGGAGGAAGAGCTGGAGACTAGTGTTTTTTCAGCTTTAGTGGGCTGACTCTAACACACTTTTCTATGGAGGTCACAGTAATTCAATGGGACCATTTTCAGGCTGCCTTACAAGTACAGGCCGTGCATAATAGTCATAGTAGTCTTGCTAGAGGAGCAAGAGAAAAGAAGTGGAATTTACAAATATGGGCAGAAGCTGATGATGAAACTGACAGCTCTAATACTATTTAATCTACTGGAGAAATATGGCAAACTACAAATATTTTCAAGGGATTGAATTTCATCAGTCTCACGCTGCAGTAGTGTGATTTGGTGAAGCATTCAGCAAAGCTGTCATAGGAGAGAGCAAAATTCATTTTGATTAACCATATCATAGTCAAGTCTGACCCTGTGCATCAATAGCTTGTGATAACAAGTTACTTACGTATGCTAATTCAATCTGTGTTCACAGTTGTGGGTTTTTAAAAGCATCCAGATGTTATACTCAGTTGTTCCAAGTGTCAGCTGCTCTCAGGACATTTGTTCTTCTTCTTTGGAGGTTGACTGGCATATAATCCCAGTATCGACAACAGAATTCTCTGCCTTCATCTTCAGTCTGATTAAATATGCTCCATGAAGAGAGAGCAGGTGAAGTTTCTTCTTAGTTTGAGGAGAAACTATATCAAATTTAAAAAAAAAAAAAAAAAAACCAAAACCAAAGAACAGGAGGAAGAAAAAGTATTGTACAAACTGGGAGAAGGGTTTGAGAATTGGTGGCACAAGTGCATTTAGAATAATGCACTTGCTGAGTCCCTGCCAGGTCACACAAGTGGTTCCTGGCTCTTTGCCTCATGGTTTAGTGCTCTGCAGAACATATGTGCAGGCTTCTTCTTCTGTGGCCTAAACTATATGGTAAAATTGCTGCCTCTGGTGTTCCCCAACACCAGTGAACATCTCTCCAGAGACTAACCTTTTCAAAATTTCAAATTCACATCTGTCAGGCAAAAGATAGCTTCTTATTCTAATCTATTTTGTTCAGTTTTTTTCTATCCTTGGGTTCAGGCAGGAACTGTGGACCTTGCAGAGTTAACAGCCTTGGTATGTACTCTACCTCTTCAGCAAAGTTAATTTAGTGTTTGACCTTCATTATTAAGAGCTTTTGCAGTGATTGGAATTACAGAATAATATTAGCAGGGCTTTTTCAATTAAAACATGAAGACTTGTTTTAGTATATCCAGAAACATGTGGTGCCTTGTGTCAGAGTTTTTTTTTCTGTTTTCAATTACCCCTAAGACAACAGCTCCGAAGTATTTTGGTGCCTGAACTCCAAGTTCTCTGTCACCTGCTCCGAGGCCTCAAAAGAGTTAAGACCCTTGTGCAGTTATTAGTTTTCAGGCAGTTTTTCAGTAGAACATGCATTTCAGCCTGAAGATCCTATTACGTTGATTAGGCAAATGGTCATCCAGATCCCCTCAAAGCTGTATATCAAAATTGTATGATTAGCACACTTTATCATACCAACCTCTGAGATATCGACATGGATTTATGTTGAAATACTCACCTGCCAGTGGAAGAAGGTGGAAGATTATTAGCATTTAACTATTTGGTTGTCCCAATGCCTCATTTCTGAATTCCTGTTTATTATTGAGTGTTTATTATATTACTTAAAAATTCTTGCAAGGGTTTGAGCTCTGTGAGTGGGCCCCAGAACCAGTGCTAAGAGTCCAAGGTGCACTGGGAATTGCTTAGTTCTTTTCTGTGGATGAAACTAGTGGATTTCATTCAGGATTGTTTTCCTTCCCCAGGGCTTGTGTGTGTATGTGTGCATTGGTTGTTCTATTTAAAAGAATTGATGTGAAACCCACCCTTCCATGGCAAGCAAGGCAAATGGAATGATTTGGTAGAAAACAAATAGGATTTGGTAGAAAACAAATAGGATTTGGTAGAAAACAAATAGGATTATCACTCCTGGCTCTTCAGGTATTTAGATCTATGTTGAGATAAGGTGTGGAGCTGTCAGAACTTGCAGCCATGCTGGGAAATCTGTCGGGTTGCACCACAATTCTCTCATGGCCTTAGGGTCAGGCTTCTCTTGGGTTGAAACAAGGAAGGGCTGCCAAAGGTGGAGTAGGATGGAATGTGTGTAGAGTGTGTGAGGAGTTCTGCCATTTCCGTTTTTGAGAGCTTGGCAGATGGTTAGACTGATTTTTTTTTTTTTTTTTTTAATTCTCTTGGTACACATTAAGATAATAATTGCTTTGGAATGTGGAGGTAGCTACATGTGCTGTCAGTGGGATAGTAGTGCTGTATCATTAGGGGTAGTAGAAATGGTCCAGCCAAATGCCAGCATGGGCAAGTTTACCTGTGGTAGCTTGGTAATTTCAAGGTAAATTTTAGCCCCCACAGAGCTCCATGTTCATATATCTGTGCTATATGTATCTAAGCTTATCTGCTGCTAGCTCTAAAGTATCTCTACATCCTATTAGTTTTAGGGTGATGACATGTCTAACAAGCTATGAAAAGGAGTTTTGGGGCAAGCTGTTTGACTGCTTCCTCCTTCCTCTGTTAGCAGTGGTCCTGCTACGCCATACACATTAGCCTGGCTAGGTGGCAGCAACCACATGACTTAGTAGCCATAGGGTGCTGCGGTGCAGGGCATGCATAGGATGAGAAGTGAAGATCATAATGCTTTATGATCACTTATTGTCTGCCTTGTTGAAGTTGCCAGTCCTCGGGAGAGCTGCTCCAGGTGGGCCACCTCACCTGGCCCATACCTTCTTGGTGACACATTTGTCTAAATGTTTTCAAGGTTCCAAACTCAACCAAATGAATGAAGCCTGTGAATATTAGAACACACTTCTGAATAAAAGCTTACTTTGCCTAGTGTAAGGTCCCACTGAGTAGAGCTTCAGGTCAAGTAAAGCTGTACCTTTGCTCTTGGAGGTGTTGCTTGCTGCCTTAAGTTTTTCAGTTCTCATACAAGATACAGATTTCAGTATGGCAAACAGGAAAGAGCTGCTGGCTGGACTGCTCAAAGGACTGCTCTGAAGTCCTTTGATGCTGGGACATATCCCTGTCCTTGGTCAGACCTCCTCTGGCAGAACCTTTGCAAATCTGGAGATGCTGCCCAGGAAGTTTTCCCTTGCATTCAAGAAAGGGCTTGCCTGAAGTTTTGATGTGTGTAGTATCTAAAGACTTGGTCTGTTAAGTTCATTTGCATATGGATTTGTGGGCAATGTTGTAGAAGAGTTGCTGAGCCTTTCAAGTGTTGGCAGATTTGTAGGACTTAATTGGTGAATGCCTACTGATTAAATTACTAGTTGGTTTGTTTTGTATTTTTTAAAATCTAAAGTGTGTAAATCCAAGCAAGATGGGCAGCATGAATTTCCATAGTAAGTGTGCTTGGAAAGTACAATTCATGTGACTGTTCCTGGTGTCCCTTTTTCTGTTTGCATCACAAATATTGCAGTGAAAAACTCATTGTGAAACTTAGGAATAGTGATTCCAGAGGCTGTTACTGAGCACCTATAACAGACAGGTTTGGTATTTGTAAGCTTAACCCTTTGCTTTGGGTAATCTGATTCCAGTTTAATGCAATATGCATGTTTCAGTTTTATAGATGGGAGAGAAGCAATTCAATTAGCCAATGACTATGTCCCATGTGATATATGAGCCCATCCAAATACAATTTGTATTTAAATACCCACAGCAACTGCTCATGGACTGATAAAGAATTAACTTTGACTGGTCTCAACAGATCATTTTGATTTATGAATGTAGAACCACTTGAATCTGCTCATGAGCAGGAAGACACAAATTGAACAGAATGCATTATTTAATACAGGGAACTCACAAGATATCTGTAAACAGTCGGATACCCTTAGTAGTATCTCTTGCATCTTTTGTAGCAGTCTTTGATGGTATTCTTTAACAAACAGCCCATAGTATTTGAGACTCTAAATTTAAACTCATCTTGAATTAGAGGAAGAAGTTCAGCAGTAAATTTCTACTTGGAATAGGCACTTCAAAATTAGGCACTTGAGAGAAGTGCAAAAGGAACAAGAGTTTCTCTAAATCCTGTGTCCTAGTGGGCACAGCCTGAAAGGTTTTGAAATTTATATCAGTGAAATAGGTTCTTCTTCACTGGTGCGAAAAGAAATTCCCCAGTATTAAAGGAGGAACATCCACTTCCAAAATACCTGAATGGTTTTATTTAGATAAAAAAGCACCAACTTTTAAAACCGGCTTTGTTCTCCTTTTTTTCCATCAGTTCCTTCTGTACGTTTTTTTTGAAAATATATGTTGGTATTGATCAGTGACATTTCTCAGTGACACATTTAGTTACCAGATGTAGACATTCTGTAAATAGCTCCCTGTGCGGGTCTGCCAGTGCCTCCCAACCTTGGCAATGTGCTGTATGTGAACGGGAAGGAAGGCTGTCAAGGGATTCCTACCAAAGAGATCCAGGCTGCAATCTGCTGAATGCATCCTGTCTGAGTGCCCTGAGCTTGCTTGGAGTTCATTTTTCCTCTCAAGATTATAGTTTTATGTGGAAGACTGTTGCGAATTCTGATTTAGTATTCTGCTGACTATGCCAATTTGTCACAATTGAGTGGTTTAGGTAGCTTAAAGAATCACTGTCACGGGTATTGAGAAAAGTAAGTTTTAATGTAAATGTGTGAAAGTGCAACAAAGTTCAATAGCAATTTTCTCTCTATTATTTACTATGTAAATGAAGCATACAAAGGAATATTGACTTAAAATCACTAGAATGATTTTCATGGTGACCAGGGATCTGAGTGATGAGGGTGCAAAAGTAAGGAGGACCTTCCCATAGTGGAGTGGACCCCATTAACAAACTTAGCCTTAGACCTGATCAATGTTTCATGCTTAAATGATTTAAATAGTACTTAATTGATTAACTAATTCAGCATTTATAAAGTAATTCAATAAAATTGACTAAAATTGCAGTAGTTACTTAATTATCATTCTGAGATGTCAGTGTTTATGCTATACTTGCTACAGGGTATTTAAATCAATTCACACACATGCATGCACACAGACACAATGAAGTGTGTACAGAAGTATCTGTGAAAAATTCCCTCTGATTTCAGTCAAATACCCCTGTCGAGGGCCTTGGCTTTTCTCAGCAGTTGAGGATTGATGCTCAAGGAGTGAGGCTTTATCTGCCTATGCCCTGTCTTCAGCTTTCTCACAAAGATGAGAGTCTGCATGCTCTGAGAGTCATTCCACTCAAAGGGAGATTCTGGTGCACCCCCCTGAAGTCCAGGGAAGCTCAAAGGGCCTTGCTTAGTGCCCCTATTTATAGGGTAGTGAGATGCAATCTGTAAAATTTCCATCCTCAGATCCATAATGACTGGAGTTTCCAAAACAATTCCAAATTGTTTTCAAAACTCCAGCTACAGTGCTATCATTCCCCTTGGGTTATGGTCCAGAGAAAGTCCCAAGGCTTCAAGTGGGGGACTGTGTTCTTGTCCATCATCTCAGGGATGTTCTTGGCTTAACCACTCAAGAGTTGCCATGTGGTCAAGGGAAGCTTGACCACCCAACTCATCACACAAAGACCAATGCCCAGTAGGGATTCCTGAGGTTGTAGAGTGGTTCAGGGAAGAGTGTGGGGAGAAGAATGCACCACCACGAAGACTTGAGACAAGAAATGAGGGGGCCTTTTTTTATTGTTTAAATAGTCATGTTTGCTTTTCAAGTCAGTTTGGTTATGTTTTCTGTTTCTGTTTTTGGGTTTTCTTTTTTGCAAGTTCAGCCAATGTCAAGGGAATGACAGAGTAAACTGATGGTGATTATTTCATCTTTGGTGATGTGTAAGTTAAACCTGTTCTCTACCAAGAGCATCTCCTTACAAAATGGCTGTCCAGGGAGCAATGATCTCTTCATCACATACATGTTTGAGGCAGACTCCAGTAGGAGCCTGGGTTGAAGTACTACAAACTGTTATACTGAGAAGAATGAGCATGTTTCAGAAGGTTTCAGGATCAGCAGACCTTTCCTTATGCTGTTTAATTGCAGCTGTTTTGGAGTATTATTGTGCCCTTCTCAGTGAGAAGTTAGCTCTGTATCTATCCATTTTCCTTAACTCACTCCTAGCAGAATTGAAGAATGTGGATTGAAGGTTGCAGACATGAGACAGCCACAGTGCTGCACCAGCAGTCATGCAAGAGCACGTGCTCTGCCTGCCCACTACTACTTTGAGCAGTCTTACTGACACAAACTGAGGATGACCTGATTTCCTCTACACGGTGAGTGGTGTCAGGAAGCCTATAAGGAATTTTATAGTGACCAGGCCACTTGCTGAAAATGTTTGTTCAGAAATAGTAATTCATATGGAAGCTGCTGTCAGTCACAGCTTTTGTTGTGCTACTTGTTTAACTGTGTAGCCCTGCATGTTCTTAGGGGCTGAGACACTGATTGATTTGCACCATGTTATCACTGTAATGTTTTGTTAAAGCCATGCTGTGATTTCAGGCATATGTTTCTTAATTTGTTATACAGAAATATCCTGTAACTTCAGAGAAGAACTACAGGGATGGTGAGGGTGTTTTTGATACCTCTAGCCCACCAAAATATAGCAAGCTTATCTATGGATTAGTTGTCCAGGAGGTCATATCATAAACACTTAAAGTGAAATTGTTTCACTAGAGGTACAAGTGTGAGGAAGCCACCATTGCTTTTTTGATTTTTGTCAAGGAAGAATCCTAAAAGTTACATGAAGATGATGTTTTATACATTTTTCCTGCTGTCCTTTTATATACGGCTTTTAAAAATTTATACTCTACATTTAAAAACAATAATTTATCAGCACTGATTTTGTAATAGCCATAGTTAGAAAAGACTGTTTATTTAACAAGTATACATTTTCTCTAGGTATGTTCTCAGAAGTTGTATATGAGCAGACAGAGGACTTCACAGCATGTGTTTGTAGTACATGACCTTCAGGTTAATACACTTAGCATAATTTTTTGTTTGTGTGTGACTATCCTGGATCCTCTCAACAGAGTTGTTAAAAACCTGTGAAGAATTCAAGTTCTTAAAACAGAGTATTTCAGGGGAAAAATTCACAAGTATTTTATAGGCATTGCATGACACTTGCTGAATTACTACACACAAAAAAAACCCCAAACAAACAAAAAACCAAAACCAAGGAGAAGTGAGAGGATAACAATTACAATGTTGGATAATACCTGTTTTTTTTAGAGAAATAGACTGTTGAAAAGCATGGATCAACATTTAAAAGGGAACTCACTAATGAATGGAGCTCTTTGTTTCAGTGGATTTAAGATCAGGCCGTAGACAGAAAGCGTGAGTCTGGAATTGTGATACATTTTTGTAAGAGTGCAATATTCTATGACCAGGTTCTTCAGTTATTCCATACATGGAGAGTTTAATGTATCAGGTTGGTGTATTTGAGGATATTTTACCTTATGCAGGATTTTTATTTAGTAAGTGATACCACAGTGCACTGCAATCACTATACAAATACAAGTTAGCACTTAGCAGAACATAACAATTGACTATATACATGAATCACAATACAAATATGATTCTTGCTTTACTGGTCTTGTTTGATATGTTCACTGTCACAAAGCTGATCATCCCCAGTCACTGGGAAGGAATGTGGACTAAAGCCAGCTCAAGCCTGCCTTTCTACAAATGTCTCTATTAATTGCTCAGCTTTGGTACTGTGTTGGGTTCAGCCAGATACGCTCTGTCCTGTGCTGGTTTGGCTAACTCAGGAAGACATTCACATTGTTGCTTGTGTTTTTATTAACTCTTTGACAACAAACCTTCATGTAACCAATCTATCCATGCAACTGACACAGTCATTTAACTAAAACAAAGGCTGCTCTCTGGTCCCTTTTTTTGTTACATTTAGCTTTCTCTGCAACAGTGATGGTAAGTGGATTTTGTCTGAATTCAGTGCGAACGTGGCTGTGTAAGAATGCCTAGCATATTTTGGGAGGCAGGCACAGGAGTATTTTTACATGCATCAAGCTATCGGAAATTTGTGAAAAGAGCCCAAATAGGTTTTTTTTTCCAGTGGAAGTTTTTCATCATGAATCTTGTTACTTTATCTTCTGCAGAGTAGAGTCCATTGCCACTGTGATATTTTTTTCATGTATGAATCTCCAGTTTAAAATCTTTTGGCCTTTATAAAGTCAATCAGAAGTGACCTGTTAAGGTCACTGGAGACAGACCTTACCCTTAGAACCAAGATATCAAGCTGTGAGAGATTCATCAAAGCAATATATTCCCCTGGAAGTACAGATCCCATTAGAGTCTAAAGTTTACTAATATGCAGACTTTGGTAGAACTAACTTAGTCTCTTAGTCATGTTCTCCTGTTCTTATATATATTTGCAGAATTGTACTGTTGCAGACAGAGCTGAACTGCATTCACGTGAACTTAATTTCATCTATTTGTCTGGGAATGGAGTTAAGTTGTGAAACAGCTTAATAGACTTGGGGCTCATTAGACCTTCATTATAAATACATCTTTATAATCAAATATCATGTAATTTTGTTACTGTAGAATTAATACACTCATAATGGAAAACACAGTACATTTCTGCTTCAATAAATAAAGGAGCCTGTTACATTTCGGTAACAGGTCAAACATAAATGCCACAGATCAGGGACAACTTGAAACAAAGTTTTTTATGCCATAGGTTTATTCTGGATAATCCCTACAAATGTGGTTGTGGCTAAGGTGCAAAAATGCTTTTGGACCAAGACATACATATGTCTTCAAATTCCTCTTCCTCTTCAAAGCAAAAAAAGTAAGAGATTCCCAAAAGTCTCACAATATTTATAGCTAGGGTTTGTTAGTGGAATCTGGTTTGCTTTCTTGTGGTGATAATACCAAGTCCCAAAGTAGGAGAACCTTGTCCAATATTGCCCTTCTAGCAAGGTGAAATGTTTAGGAATAAACATCTGCTGATGTGTGCAGTGAACTGATGAGGCTTGAGGCTGTGGAGACAGTCTTGGAATTCCTCTGTGAACAACCATTGAAGTTCAGGTCCCTTGGAGCTGCTCTTTTCTTGTGGCTGGAGTGCATGCTGTCTCCGTCGTTGGTGTCAAACACCACCGTCATGCTGGAGTCCATCCTGGACACAGCATAGAGGCTGCTCTGCCGCGTGGGGTGGAACCTGGCTGCCTTGAGCTCCAGCTCGTCATAGCTGGACACCTCAATGAAGGGGCACCAGCGGAAAGCTCGCTTGAAGCCAGCTCGGAACCTAGGAGGGAGGGAAGAAGCCTGGTGAAAGCCTGTGCCCTGTGAGAGCCAGCCCCAGGCCCTCACTTGAAAAACACACAGTGCTGCCAGGATACTGACTTGGCCAATTGTCCTGCTCCTATGCCTGGGTGTGCTGAAGTCAGTGGGAGTTTCCTTGACTGAAGTCAGAGTAGGGCAAAAAAGATAGTGGTAACAACTAATTTCAGTTTCTGGTTTTCTATATGCTGTCCCTGCATTTTAACAGTGGTGTTTTCCTTATAATGAATTTCCTGGTTTTTGCCTATGCAAAGTAAACAAATACCAACTTTCACAGAACTGTCTTCACAGAAATTGTTTTGATTGACCTCTAAGGAGATCTGCACCTATATTTTCGTCTTCTTTCAGCAAGAAACTTCGCATCTTTCGTTTCTCTAAAATACCATCCCAGGTTCCAAATTTCAATCTCCCTTCTGTGTTTCTCTCTAAAAGGCATGCTTATATGGGAATGATGTAATGACTAATAATTGTTCATGTAAAATATTTGGAAAATAAATTTTAAAATTAAGAGGATCCTCGAAAATTGAAATATGAATGTGAGCAATCTGCAAACTGACTTTTTGAGGCTTCAGAGCATCAGTGTTTGCAATACTCAAAAAGAGGTAGGGATTCACCATAAAAACCATTGTTATATTTGGTGTGTATACATTTCCAGAATAAGAGTTTAATATATTAGAAAAGCAATTCCCTATGTATCTGTGTATAACTGGAAAAAGAACACCTTTTCACCTAGACCTAAAGCTTATCTGACTTTCTCACTTGCCATGCTTCTCTTGTTTTGTTTTAACCATCAGCTCTGTGTATCCTGTCTGTAAGCTTTTTGGAGCAGTGTTTAAACTACCACAGTGATGACTGCAGGTAAAAATTCAGATCAATTGTTCAGTTAAAGTTAACAGATCTCACAGTAATGACTTTTCCTTCCTTCAAATTTTTAAGTTTGCTGTAGAAGTTCTCACATGATGACAACCAAGCAGGTAGCTTGCTATTCAGCATTCTCTGTTTACATGCAGTCCATATTTAGGAAAAATACCTAAAGAACCTCTGATGGAAAAGGATTTAGTGACAGGAATTGTAAAACCAAAATGTCTTTAAACTGTTTTACTTTTCTTGGCACCTTCCGTCCTCCTTCTAATTCAGGGCATGTTTTTTCTTCATCTTGAAATAATGCTCTCTTTATCTAGGTACATAATATCCTAATTAGCCTGGAAGATGAGGCTGGGGATAGATGTTCTAACTCTGCCTGATACTAGATCCAGCAAAGGCACGAATTGATCTGACTCCCAGCAACAAGCTCTATTTTCCTGCTTAATGAAAAGGAAGCAGACATTCTGGTATCTTCATTTCAATATGGAACTTAATTATAAGAACACTGTCACCAGGACTTCATTCTTGCATCAAATTCTGAATAAGGTGACCTTTAGTATGTCTCAAAATATTAATTTTTCTTTGGCTGTATTCTTTAATCCAGACATTTAATTTTGCAGTTTGCAAGTGTCAACATAAGCCACATAAGGGATATTATTCTTTTATAAATACTTTTGTAATGGTGCCAGAAAAAATTCTTGAAGAAAATGGGATTAGTTTAAAAGTCTCATGGTAGTAATTGAAAAAAATGAGGCCTCATTCTTCCTTGCCTTTGATTTTGCAGACATTGGGCACTTAGTGAAATCTAGTTTCTGTTGAAATTAATGGAAAATTTGCCATTTGAGTTAGTTTTGTTCTGGCATGCGAAAACTTTACCTCATCTTTAAGTAGTTGTAAATGATGCAAAGCTCATCCTTAAGCAGTTGTAAAATGATGAAAAACTCATCAGAAGGCAGAAGGCTCTATGAATTTAGTCATTACCTTGTCTTTTTAAAAAATCATGAGTGTTTAATTGTTGTAAGTTATCCTCATCAAGAAGTATGCACCAGTGTTTTTACACCAATAAAAACTTGTTAGGATTTTTTCACTTCATTTTTGATTAGATTCATTTTGACAGGTACTGCATGATCTTTAATGGGGTTTAGAAATACCTTGCAATATTGGTATAAAGTTTGACAGTAATTAAACTTTGCACTGGCTGCTAAGTCAAAAGAGATTTAAAATAATCTTTAAGATTACTTATTCAATACTGATTCGCACTGACTGAGTTTGTGAAGTAATTAATTGTTCCTGTTTATCCAATAATGCTAGAAGACATACTGGTGACTAGGATGGCCAGGATGATGTTTGTGTAGATCCTGGTCCAGTAAATTGAAATGACAGGCTTGAGTCCATTCTGGAATGCAGTAGTCTCAGACTAGCAAGTATCTGTAAAATGTCACCAAACTCAACAGGTGCAGTGCCTTTGAAATTCAGAGTATAATGTGATGCTATCAAACAATACTTTAAGTTAGTATTAAGTAATGAGAATATAAATATTTGTATAATATTTATCAGCCTCTTGCAGATCTTGGGACACAGTAGAAATCTAATGCTGAGATCTACAGAACAAAAAAAAAAATCATATTTTGTATTGCATTCTTCCAGCAAAACAAAACTGGGGCAACATTTACTGAACATAGAGCTTGCGCTCTATGTCACTAATTACCATCTTCTTTATTTTTATATTTTGCAAACCAAAACTATTAAACTGCTATAGGGTTTTTATTTTAATTTTTCAGGTGCACATGGAAAGGACTGGTTTCTGAAAACTGAATTTCTGAATTTTGCTCTCAAATTTTAAGTAGACCAGAATGTTTACTGGAAGTCTGCCTTTGGGTTTTTGGGGATTTTCAAGTACAAACCTTTAAGAAAGGGGGTTTTATTTGCATTTTGTTTTTTCACTAACTGGAAGCTATTTAAGTGGAAATTCTGTGTCTTTTTTTTTTTTTTCCATTTAAGCAGTTTGTTCTTGGTGAAGTTATGCACCTCATTTCATAACCAGCTCTTACCTCTTATTAAGACAGCAGTAGATAATGGGATTGTACATTGTAGAGCTCATGGCAAGCCAAAAGCTGGCTAAATAGATTTGCTGAATGTATTTCCACCGATTTAATTGTTGGTAGATCCCAGTGACTATGAAGTAAATATGATAGGGCAGCCAGCAGACGGCAAATGTCAGCACAACCACAATCATCATTTTTACCACCTGAAAGAAGTAATAATGATATTTAGCCTTTTTAATTTGGACTAGCATTTCAACATCTATTATTAATTTTCTTGTAATTAATTTTTAAAGTTAGTCAGAGGAAAGCTGAATATGCTTTTGTATCGTTTTTCCTTTTGATCTGACTCAATTATTTTCTTTTTCCTCTTTTTCCTAAGAAAAATAGCAAGAAAACCTTTCCTGATTTTATTTGTATTGATTTTTGTAAGTAATATATTTGGCTATCTAAAATATCACTTCTTTTCTGTACATCTAACCATGGTGCAAGGTTGCAGTGTGTTTTATTCGGGCACCTCATTTAGGCCTTTATTGACCTTGGTCTTCATTTTTATTGTGGTCTGCAAATCTATTTCTTGTCCCTAATTTTTAGATGTGATTTGAATAACACTAGGTTGTAGGAAATGAGCAACTGCAGCATCCTGTGTTATTTCAGAGCCTAACAATTCCCTTGGCTGGTGATTCTTATTTGTTGTTTTCTGCAAGCATCACAACATGCATTAAGCTGCCATAGTTTCCAGTAAGCTCAAATGAAGAGGAGCTCTGCTTTGTGCTCCAAACACATGAAGAAAGCTTGCAACTCATGTAAAATTTTCACTCCCACCTTTCTCTTTTCAGCTATGTCAAATGGTAGTCCAGCTACCATTTTCAGCACAATATGTCACATATTTACACCACAGGTTTTCTTTTTGCCACTGCAAAGAAACTAGACATGATAGATCCATGCTGGGAAGTCTGTTGTTCATTCTTACTTGTGAATACTGAGGAATAACAGGGATCTCTCAGAACAGTTCCTTTGTTTTCTCCGTTTTACCTGTTTCTAGTTTTACCAAGGGAAAAATCCAAAGGCCTGAAATTTCCCATACTTACATGTCTTTGGTTAATGTTTTTATAAAATCCCAACTAAAATAATGACATCATTTTACATGTAAATGTTATGGTATCCTCCTTAACTCTCATTACATCTTCCTATGGGAAACAGAGCAATTTTTTATTTAATAGCTGGCACCAATTAACCATCTTTCCTGCTGGATGGGACTGTAATGTGCAAGATTTTGCTTATAAGATTACTTACTATTGTTATATATATGCACTGATCATCACTTAAAGGCAAAAAAGAGGCACCTGGCCACATATAAAACATAATTAGTAGTTGGTTCTTCTGAAGCACTTTCCATCAGTTAACTATCAATCATCCTGTGATCAGGAAGATCATTGTTATAAAGCAAGACAACACACCAAAACGTAGTATCACTTCTACTTTTCACATGTATGTCCGTGTGTCTACATCTAGGCATATATATGTTTATGGGACTATATATGTGATTTTTGGTGTGCAGGGAAAAGGTTATGATTTTATATGGACAAATTTCTGGACTGAACTATGTATGTGAAATGATGCATAAAAATATGTTGTCAAATCAGTCTATCATTAAATGGCATCGCTATTTCTCTGCTTTTGATGTAACTTCCACTGTTCTGCTGGGGACTTACACTTCAGCCTTGCACACATTGTATAGATAGAAGCCTTAATTCTGTAGTTTTACCATGGTAATTAAGCTCCCTGTCATTGATTTTTCAGGTGCCCTTTGCTTGTTGTTGTGTTTTTATAGATCTGTCAGGAATAAGTGTTACCTCAACACCTTTCGGGACTTCTGTGATTTCAGAACACTTGAGAGTCTTAATTTTTTACCTTGATATTTAATTAGCAAGCCTTGCGGTTCCAGCTGTGCATGTGAAATTGTTCCTGGAATTAGTAATCACTGGAATATTGTAGGTATGAATGAAAGGATTTTTGTGTCCAAATTTTCAGAGTGTAAAGAGATAAATCTATTTACAGTTTACATTTCATCTGTGCAGTGCTTGAGAACCAAAACAGTTGAGCTTCCCAGCAACAAATGAAGTTGAATCTGGTTGAGCACTGTGTCACTCATGCCCCAGAGATGCTAGGAATCACAGAAAGAATCCAGGTTGCCTGTTTGGTGTACTCAATTGTGTTAATTTTTTCCAAAAGAAAGGTGTTTGTCTTCTTTCTGATATCCAAATGCTTATTGTCTAGTTTTCTGTGGTATATTGAAGGGCAAGGCAAGCAGTGCTTCCGGAGTCTACTTAAAGGTCTCCTAAAGCTAATAAACCTTCACAAGCTGTACAAAAAAATAGATTTTAGATTTCAACTGCTGCAAAAATTAACCTTGAAGAAATGAAGTTTCAGTTTAAATTACTATTAAATACAACATTTCAGGTTTTCTTTAAGGGACCAGAAATCCCAAATTAACTTCTACCCTGCAAAGAAAATCCACATTTTTTTTGGTCACAACTTCAGGCAATTCAATTCTAATTTTGAATGTTTTAACTTTTTTAAGCTTTGAAGTGAAAAATGCCAAATCACCCACAGAGAATTGCATCTTTCCCTGCAAGGTTACTCTTTTGTTTAAAACAAAATACTCATAGTTTAAAAGAGTGAGATTCCTATAAGGCTTTCTTGTTGCTGTTTCTGTCTGGAAATCCATGATTAAATATTAAGTCATCATCTTCCTGAAAGCAGAAATTTGTGAAGCAAATAGTCAAACTAGACAAGCTACAGATGGTTTTAGATGGACGTTAGTGTTTGATTTAATTTGTGAAGTAACAAGTCACTTGAATGACAGACAGTGAAGCACATTACATTCTTAATCATTCAGGTTTGCATGTCATTTTCAGTATTTATGTACTACAGTGCACTTACTAACATATTTCCTAGGAGAAGATAAGTGAGATGTTGCAAGTCTGTGTGGTGTAAAATTGTTGGAAACAGAAGGCAATTAAGGTTAAATTTGAAGTCAAATGCAGAAATTGTGAGAGGAATCAAAAGGACCTAGTCTATTCTCATTTCGTCATCTAAGAATGACTGTGTTGGCAGAAATGGGGAAAAAAAGAATCAGAAGAAGGAGGAGATTATTCCCAATGTCCTTTTCCTTTTCAGAGAGAGGCACACATTGCAAGGCCATACCTTGCAGTTTATGGCTGTGGTTCTTGTCTGTAATGTTGGCCTTTCCAGTATAAAGTTTCATTTCTTGATTATATCAATAACAATGACCAGAAAGTGACTTCAAGGTCTATAAACCCAGGGCACCTTGAGTTTACTTGGAATAAATTCTGATGAACAAGTGCCTGTAAGCCAACAGACAAACTAAATTAAACAGGCCCAGTATGAATTTACCACAAAAACTTGATTGCCTCTTCCCAGTACACTGTGATGTTTCATTAAGAAACCCCAGTGACACTTTATAGGTCGAACTGCAGAATATAAAAGAGAGCTTCAGTGCTGGGGTTGTTTTTTGACTACTTAAACCTGTCACAAAAAAAAAAGCTCTTTAATAGGTCTTTTCTGTTTTACTATTTTTCAGTTGCTTTTCCTTCTGTTCTGAGTTGCATAGAATTCATTAGAAGGGTTTTCTCTTGTGCATCAGGAAACATTTCTAAAGCAAGAAAATTACTGAGTTCAGTTGCTTAGCTTAAAATCTAGCTCTGTTCCTGCCACCATTACACCATGGAGCTTTCCAAAATGTGAATTGCATCTAAAAGTCAAAATCTTTTATCCTGGTGGCACCATTTTCTCCTGTTGTTCTGTTCAATCTCCCTCTGTGTATATTATGGGCAGCATGACTGGAGGAAAGAGGATTTTTCCTGTTCTAGGCAATACTTTTGTTAAATGAGTTGTGCTGCGTCTCTCAGTTGTGCAACCTTCATGCAAGTCTTGAGGCTAGATTTGTAAATGTAAAATCAAAGCATTTATTTTTATACATTGGTTTTCATCAACCAGTTCTGCTGATTAATGCACTGCTGCCTATGTCTAAGAAAAACTATGTCTAGAAAAGAAAATTGATGTGCTTTGTAGTCTTTTCCTTTAAATCCTTTCTGTCTGAGTAAGAAGCATTGTTTCATTAATGGATGTAAAGAGAAAAAGATATATTTAAAAGAGCAAAACTGATGTAAGTTCATTGGAATCAGGGTTTGCAAGTTTGCTGTGAAACACTTGGAACAGCAACAGTGAAAAGGAACTAACAGATTCTGCTACACTTGAAAAAAACAGCAAGTACATTTATTTTTCCATCCTGTTTCTAGTTTGCATGAAGAATAGCTAGAAGAGTAGTCTGGTTTAAGATGTAGCATTGAGAGCAGATCATGAAAGATTGGGAATAATGTATACTGTTCTGAG
Source organism: Motacilla alba alba (assembly GCF_015832195.1). Lineage (NCBI taxonomy): Eukaryota > Metazoa > Chordata > Aves > Passeriformes > Motacillidae > Motacilla > Motacilla alba. Next base: position 48,105,755 of record NC_052019.1, on the reverse strand, counting down.
AGACTCAGTTGCTGCTGGAGAACTATAGCAATTCACTTTGCAAGGCATTGATTTGCCAGCAATACCTAAGATGTGGACCATGCAATCATTTCCTTTTCAATCTTCTCTGCAGCTCCTTATTGCCTTTCTAAGTCATCTTTGATACTGCGGCTTCTGCAAGTACAGGAATTTGACTTTTGGTTTCATTTGCACTTATATCACAGGGAACAATTTATTACTTTTATTCCAGGGTGTTATGCAGATATAAACAAGAAGCAAATTATTTAAGAATCCATGGAGTGTAACAATGTCTTTGTTTACCCTCTCCTGGATGTTATTTATTCATGAATACAGCTTAAACACAGTTCACAGATAATCCCTGGAATCATAACTTTGGCCCTGTGCTCTTTTGGGACAAGTAAAATGCCACACTGACATTTCACAAAGTGTTTCTCCCAGCATGTTAGATGCAGCCAGTAAATCCACTTCCTAGTCCTGGGGACGTACATGGTGCTTATGCATGAAGCACCAGAGAGAAAGGAGCACCAATATGCCTTTGCTTCTTCACAGTGCTTCTTTGGAGTAAACCATCTCTCTTCTGCCAGAAAGTTAGGATTCAAAGGTAATTCTACTGGCAATAGTACAGAGATGGAACTGACTTCTGAGGTACCAAGTGTTTTGACTCACTCAGGGATTTTCTGTGTTCTTTCAGCCCATAGGAAAGGATGGATTATCAATAGCTGAAGGAGATGCACATTTAGGAGGAGAAAGTATGAGAGTGCTTGGAATTCTTTCAGCCAGGTAGGGTATTTGCCAATTCCAGTGCTCCAGATACTTTTAGTCTTCTGACTTATGTGTTCCATCTGTTTTTCTTAGTTACTTGCAATAAAGAAACTGTTTCTCATTTCAGTTTGCATAATCCCTTGTTGCAAAAAGAATTCATAATCATTTACTTTTTAGTTAAGCTCCAAAGTTAAAAAATATATTCTTGTCTAGAGTGAAGTAGTTTTTAATTAGTTTGGTTTCTTCCAAATTCCCCAATGTGGGACTGCCCTCAAACCAAAGCAATTCTGACATTTTTTGAGAGTGGTCTTAGCTTTGCAAAAAAGGGGTAAATATTTTGCTCAAGAGTTTTATTTTCCTTGAGAATATGTGATTTTACACGCATCTGATTGGGGGCAAGGAGGAGAAGTTCCCACAAGTTTTGTTACTTTATCTAAGAAGAGATGTCTCAATTTCTCACAAGAGATTGTTGGATATTTGGCAACATGCTAATGTCTGCTACTCAACCTAAGAGGTTTTTTCTGTAAGCTAGATAACAAGGAAAGGTAGGTGGCCATATATGCTTTTCTTGGTCTTAAGCGTTGAGTGGCCTAAGAAGTTGATGTTCTTTAGAAAATGACTCTGAGTGGCTGTTTTGGGATTGGCATTATTGGGCATGATTATCTACCAAGATCTAGTCCTGGAAAAAAATGGGAAAGTTGATCTAGTGCTTTTGTGCTTAAGATTCATACCACCACTTAGTTTACAATAGTTTCCTTCCTTACCGGCAATGAATGATGTGGCATGATTCATTTCCATGCCTCCAACCAAATATGAGATTTGGTGTGGGGGGAAATAAAATAATACTATCTTCTCTTTTGTTTTGCTAATAGGGGTGGTTAATTCTGAAGTCCACATGGAAACAATTCCGAAAGTTTTCTGGAACCTTTAATCCTCATTGTAGGCTCAATGTTTAAATTAATTTTCCGTATAAGTGTTCTCAAGAAATGGCACCTTGTGAATGTTCTCTTTTGAAAATTAATCTTATATATTGGACACTGCAATAACCAACTGATGCTATGATAAATTATGCCAATGAATTATGCAGAAGTTGCATACCATTCTACCTGTGTTTTGCTTAATGTGGGCTCCTTATAATGAAATCTGTCCTCCTGAACCTAAAATGAGATGGGTACCTTTTGTTATCTTTGGAATAGGAGCACAGACTCTTATTTCATACAGGAAGACTACTTTTTGAATTGTTTTATTTCCACCTTATTCACCTAGGGGAATTAAATAAGTGATTTATGTAATTAGAGGCCATTTGAATGTTTATGATATTTCTCTAGAATTTTGGCACAAGAAAATAATGAGAAGTAATGCAGATGGTTGACTACATAGTTTGAAAAACATCTTTCTTCTCTTCTCTGTTGATAAGAAAATAACTATGAATTATGCCTGGACTGTACTTGTTTAAATTGCATGGCAAAATGCTGTTAGAGAAAAGCACAGTGAAAGCTATTTTTAGTTGCCATTGTAATTATGCATTTGCAGTGGTAATAGCGTCTTCTCTTTCAAAATCTGAAGAAAAAACTTTTATTACCACCTAAGAAAAAAAAGGGCAAAAAATTTCAATATTGTTCCCCATTCTATTTTCAGTCTAATTTTTTAAATTGGCTTCAAACAAAACCGTTCATGTCAGTAATGTTGAGGTTTATATTTTGAATTTTATGTACCTAGTTTATTTTTGTCATTCTTCAAATGGCTATGCAAGGTTGTGAATTTATTAGGAGAAGTAGACTTGTAACTCACGTACAGAATATTTTGGAAAGACTTGGTCAATAAAAAGTGGTACATGCTATGGTCAATTATTGATGAAAAGTATCAGGAGTGGTGTTATCCTGACAGCATCTACTTTTGTACAGACAAGCATTGCTTCAAGTATTAAAGTATCCACATGGCTTGGCCATAATGGTCAACACGTTGGTCATTATTGCTCTGGTTTGATACTCCTTTGGTATGCCAATTTGTGGAATAAAGAATAAGCTGACCCATGCCGGGTTGGCTGAAACTGTTTCCTAGGAAACCTGCTTTAAAACCTGGGGAAATAAATTACTTCTCTCCACCCCAGAAAATGAGTAATGAAATGAAGGTGCTTTGAATAGGTTGCAGTAGAGAAACTTCTAAAGAATTAAATTCTTGAGTTAAAGGATTAGATTTGTTAGGAGAGGACATTAATAGACGTAACAAAGACACCCCTCTGTGTGGAGGTGTGTAGATTTCTGCTTTAACTCAGAAAAAGCCTGTGCTGAAGTTATGTTTTGTTTTGACATGAGGAGCATCATGTAATGAATGCAGAAGTGTGTGGGTGTAATACTGGAACTACAGTACTGTTCTGCTGAATATACAGGTCTTGGCTCTGCAGTCCTCCAGAATGAGTGATCTGCATCACATTTCCTGGGCTTTTCACCACACAGATGCTTGGCAGTAATCTGGAAAGCTCAGCAGACTGAAAACTCATACTAAAATTCATTTGTTCATAACTTCCCTACAGGGACTCAATGAGGAAGGGGTTTCTTAATAATTTTCTTCTGTTTCTCTCTGTGTGTGTGTATATATATGTGTGTATATATATATATATATATACACACACACACACGTGTTTTTATGCACCCGTGCGCACACAGCACTGTTCACGTGGTCATACTTCAGTATATGTAATGGGATAACTTTGCTGATTAGATGATACAACAAAAGACCTTTTGAAGTTTCCAAGGTGGTGAAAAAATTTTCGTACGACTTAAAGAATACACTTTGTCCTGAATGTGGGATTTCAAGGTTATCGGTCTGGAGGGTCAGGTCCCAAACTTGAACCTGAGGAGAACTGCATAGAAAACATGAAGTCTGTCTTATAAAACCCAGCTCCGTTGTTTGAACCATGAAGATGATAATCTCCATGCTGAAAATCTGAATGTTGAAAAAGAGACACTTGGCTTTTATTTGTCTTTCTCGTAGGTATCTTGGTTTTATTGTTAACAAACATGTATAGTTGAATTCAGCAGTGCATTTGAAAACACACTGAGCTCTCAGACACTGGAGTGAAGCATTGTTGAAATTTTTTGTCGGTTAACCTAGTGTTTCTTCCATTCTTAAAAATATGAGGCACTAGTAAGCAGAAATTTTTGCCCTAGGACTGTGCCTAGACTTTATAGTTCACATAAATTTTCTGCAAATAGTGATGGAAAATATAAAAATAACAAGGAGAAACATCACAGCAACTCTAACTGCACAATTCTGAGCCTAATTACTGACCATGCAGAACCAGTCTCTTAAATCTGCCCCTGATCTGGAGGTGTTGCCAGCTGTTCTATAAAAAAGTATTGACCAGAAAACTTCCATCAGTTTCCATGAATATGTGAACTGGCAAGGCTCATGCACAGTATAAAGCCATTTTTAGTATTTCCTTCGCTTTTACTTCTCTGTGGTTGCTGCCTGAAGCATGGACAATGGGTGTGGCAAGATGTGTTTGTTCACAGGTCATAGCAGAGTTTTAGGACCTTGAGGCAATGTGTTCTGTAGCTATTGGGAGATAGAGAGCAGAGAAGAGCAGCTTCCAATAACTTTGTTATATTTCACTGTGTCAGTCATGTTCAGAGAATGACTGGGAGGACGTCTGACTTTATTTTTACCTCAATAGGAAATCTTTTTCAAAGTTATGGGCAGATCATTAAAAAGATAACAATTTGCTAGGAAAAAAATCTTGAAAAGGAGAACAGGTAATCTTTTTTTTTTTTTTTCTGAAGTTCTAAGATGATAAAACAGCTCTGTAAAAAATATTTTGTGTTGAACATGCAGTGACAGCAATTCCCCTGTACCTCATGCCCCAATTTTTCCCTAGGCAATTTCTAAGCATGTGAAGAGTGAGACTGAAAAATAGAAATCATGATTCACAACATTAATGATTACTTTGCTCATTTCCTACATTTTCAGTGGGTTTTCAGTCCATATACTTGGTAATAAGAAGAGTTTACAGAACTTTTTAAAACTTGAAACCAAAGATTATTGGTTACTCTGCCTCATCCTTATGGGAAAAAAAGGTGCCTCTTTGTGTGTATGTGTTTATGGAGGGGTCATGCATTGTAATTAATGTGATGATTGTGCAAGAACTTAATTCATCGTTAATGAAAAAGCCTAAATCAGGCTTTCATGTCAATATTCTGTATTCTTGTGGAGATTTTTGAGAACTATGGGAATGTATTACTGCTCAAAATAGTAACGGATATCTTATTCTGCAAGTATTTTCACCAGAAAGATACTCCTATGATATTCTGATCCTCATTACCCTTTTCAATTTTTTCTTAAACTTAGAGAAAATAAGCTTGAAAAAAGTCCTATTCTGCAAACATTTGACTGTAATAGCAATTACTTGCAAGTAGAGACTTTGACTATAGTGTTAACAGCAATCTGGTGAGTCTGACAAGGTATTTGTCTGTATGGTTATGGAACAACTGCTCAAAATGTTAGTGAACACCAACATCTGCAGTCAGGTCCAATAACCTTAATGGCCAGTCCTGACTCACAGATGCAGAGCCATGGAGAAGAGCAGCAGGCAGGGTAAGCATCTGTGCTCTGTAGGAAACATACACAGCATCATGTCACATCTCCTTGCATAGCTTACTCTATCTACATGGTTACAAACCCAATTTTAGGCATGTGTAGCACTTTGTGAAGTCAGACTTAGCTTCATTAGGATTGGTTTGCATCTACTGTATTAACAAAGCTATTTCATACTTCCCATGAATAGTCAGAGTTAAGGATATCATAGTAAGAGGCGCCCTGAAGCAGCGTGAGAGGAAACCTATCTTTAGTTATTAATGTTTGTTAGTAATTTTACCTGCTACTTGTCATTACTGAGCATGATTTGGGGAACACTTTCCATTGGAATGGTAGTGGAGAGAAAAAAAAATTGAAAGTATTTAATACTAATTTCTCTCCAATCTGGGGTATATTCTCCAAGTATCAGTCTTGAGATCTACCTAACTTAATGTATTTACTTAGCTGTAATGTATTTACAGCAAAATAAAGGGATGCCAGATAAGTTTGATGACATGACACTTCTGAGTAACTTTGCTGCTGCAGAAGCAAGAAAGAACTGGGATGTGGAAGAACTGTGGGAGCAGAAATGAAGTTTCACAGTGCTGGTCATATACTTTGTATGGTACCAGTAGTGATTGTGTCCCTAGGTGGAGTAGTGTCAGTGACAGATATAACAGAATAGATAGGAACTGCTGGACTGGTACTGTGCTAGTTTTGATGAGTTGTTTTACTGTACTTCCATAGGTATGATCATACTCAGAAAAATTCTGGGATTTGCTCAATTAAGGACTAATAAAATTATCTGCAGTGATAATGATGAGGAGGAGACAGTTGCTATTGACTTATTATAGCAGGACCAGGTCATCTGTTTCATGAAAGGAGAAAATGAGATATTAGGATGTTCCAGATGAGGCATTCTCAATGGAGAACAGGGAGTTACCCCTGTGCAGGACCATGGTGACACTACATTGCTGGCATTCCTTGTCTGGTTTTGGCCACTTGTTGCATACAGATGCTATATACAGAAGCACTTGTTTCACTTATGTAACAAATGTAAACAAAGACTGAGAGAAGAAACAGACATAAAAACATCTGTAGTCCTGACAACAGTGAAGGATGTTAAGTAATTAAGCGAACTGAAAATAATGGGATAGATAGAGCTGTCTATAAAGAAATTTAGCCTGGAAAACTGAACTCTAGGATTGGTGAGATTTTTTTAGAAGATGGAAGTTTAAGATGATATCAGAGGAGTTCTGTAAGAGTTGTTTGTGGTGACAGGCCTGAGGGCTGATTCCTATTCTGTTTTCATTTAATATTTTACTATTGAAAGACCCAAACTGACACTCAGTGAATAAGTGGAGAAAACACTGGACACAGTTCAACATCTTCCAGTGTCTGGCAAACAAGGGATGAGTTTGTTTTCTGAAGAGCCTTTAAAACCACCTGAGAATTCCTTCTTCTTGTTTTCTTTTTCTTTACAATAAGTAACAAATGTGACGTTGTTGAACACAAAACTTTGCATGACTCATTGATATGAAAGTCTTCAGAAAGATTTAATTTCGAGAGTAGCTTCACAAAATCAGAGATGTATGACTCCGTGATTATAACCTCAGAGGAGACTAAATTAAAAGTATGGAATCATAAAGTCAGACTAATCACTTCAGAAACTTTTTGGTCCCTTTGTATATTTCTATGGGGAAGCACAGTGTATGAGCATAAGCTTTCACTTTGGTGTTTTTGTTACACCTTCAGTTGCCTGAGAATTTAATCAGGGACATTTCTATGTAAGGACTGCAGTCTTTAACAAGCATCTCTTTTTCTGTTGATTGTTGGCTGATAACAGAGCTGTGGAGTGCACAGAAGTGGCGCTAGCTGGCGTAAGTTGTTCTTCAACCTCGTATTACTAAGTCTTTTTTTCTTTTTGAATGTGCTGAACAATGATTGCTAAATTTGTGAATGTGGCTACACTGAAGTACACCTGTGGCTTTCAATCACAGTAGAGTTTTGGCCAGCAAGGTGCTCACGGTGCATCAGCCTTTTGGATAAATGGTGATTTAACTGTAGCTGTATGAAATTTCAGCTAGTCTAGCAATACCGCCCCCCACACATTATAATATAAGCCATAGTGCTATGACTGTTAGATCAGTGAGATCACCTCTTCTTAAAATAGTGTTTATTTCTCCAGCTTAACCTTCTGTGTTAGCTCTCTTCTAGTATTTATTTAGTCTGTTTTGCATTTTGTTTTCATTGCTACTCTCTGCAAAGTCAAAGAGAAGACCCATTTACAGAAGATGTGTATCAATGGACCAAAAAATTATACAGGCCTCTATTTTTGGCAGGAGATACAGTGTTCCTAGCTAACTGAGCTTCTGCACCTCATTACCCCACAGCAGGAAGGGTAGGTTGTTTCACGTATCACTCCCAGAAATTTAAGACCAGCTAAAGGGAAGAGGTGTGTGAGCCAAGTGCTCAGACACCACCATTGCAGTAGTTTCTGTCCGGGTGCACAAACACAAACAAATCTTCAAGGTGTTTGTGCCACACTCGTGCCCCATGAATAAATAAATGGTGAGGAAGGCACAGCTCTCTTCATCAGTCTGCTGTTGCATGGCAGGTTTGGGTGATCTGTAGTCCTACACTGTATGTAGGGTGAAGATGCATTCACTGCACATACAGGGTGTTCTAGGATTTGGTTTGCTTTGCACACCTAAACATGTGTAGTGAATATTTTGACCGATGTGCAGCCTTGGCAAATCATTACCTGAAAAAAGACCATAAAATTGTGTTTCTTACTGTCTGACTTTCAAAAACTAGTCACATGCGATGATTCAGTGTATATAAGGGCATCAGCTGTCAAGATTGTGCTTTTCCTTGAAATCTGTAGTACAAATTTGTGTAGACTAGTTGACTGCAGGAGGAGGTTAATTGAATTTAGGATAATTGAGTTATATTTACTTTCTGCTGCCTTAAACTTCTATTCTCTATGTCGTTTTGAAAATGGCATATAAATATAAGTTAGTGGAGATAGCATGGGAACCAGCACTGCAGTGATAAGTCACAAGATGGATTGCTAAAATAACTGATTTTAAATGAGTGAAGATTTTAAACTTACCATGTCTTTGCTTCCTCACGGGACTGCATAATTACTTTCCAATCTTGAAGAAGTCTGAACAAATATGTAGGATGGAAGTGAAGTTTCAAGATGGTGTAGGAAGTCACATGCAAGATAAACCTTTGGACCCAGAGTGTCAAAACATTTTGTTTCACATGGCTGGATGCAAACTTTCATGAAAGGTTTTATGAATGGAGCTGTATATAACCTTTGTCTGTCTAAGCTTAGTGGTTGCTTGTTAACTGGAAGGATCTCTGGTTTCAGAGTTAATTATTGGCTATCATCTGATCTGTGAGTTCATAGTCTAATATTTTCAGCACCTATTTATTTTGAATAAGCTTTATATTATGAGGAAAGTCTTGTTTTTTCAAATATGTGTCAGCCCATGATTAATTCAGTATTTCAAGAGTTTTGATGCCGTACTGCAATGTTTTAGGCTTTGACTCTCTTGCTTTTTTTTCTCTCTTTTACTTTTCTCTTTTTTCCTGCCTCTTCTCCACAATAAATTGCTCCATAGAGAAACAATTCATCTTCTATTTTTTTGGTCTGACCTGGTTGGCTACCTTTTAATGCCAGCACAAGTATCATTATTTCTAATTAGTGCTTCTCTTTGTAAGGTGTGGTATAAAATATGTATTAATGTGTTTTCATGTCATTTATTCATATGAGATAAAGAAATAAAAAAGGGAAAGCTGCATTTTTAGTGGCACCGAAAGCCAGTGAGAAGTCAGGGGTATTTTTATAGCTGCACTGCTATGTAAAAAACTGGAGCATAAAGACACAGGACAGTTCCTTCTGAATCAGACAGCTGCCCATCTATTGTACTGTTCTGTCCCAGAGGCAGTAGGACGTGCTATTTATCCCCTGAACCTGGCCATTTTCCTAATACTATCCCAGCACCCAGGATTGCATTAAAGAGGAGTGCATCTCTGATTCATCCTTTCAGTATCTACTTGGACATTAGGGAGAATTTTTGGACATCAGGAAGCATTTATTCATGGAAAGGGTTGCCAGCCATTGGAAAAGGCTGCCCAGGGATGTGGTGGAGTCGCTATGTTGTTACATCTGAAAGTGTTCAAGGAGTGAATGAACATGGCACTTAGTGTTGTGGTCTGGTTGACCGTGGAGACCGGTCAGAGGTTGGACTCGTTATCTTGGAGGTCTTTTCCAACCTTTTCCAACTCTATGATTTATGAATTTATGTTTGTTAATTTTTCTAAAACCTTTCTGAATCCTCTGATATCATAAGCATCAGGCAGGAGAACATCTCAGATGCTCTTTACTGACTTGAAAATTATCCTTTCTTAAAGTGCTCTCTCTTCTACCAGCCTTGTGCTGCTCTCCTATTAGTTCTTGCATTTCAGGATTTGGTGAACTGGCACTTCTTCAGTCCCTTTATCCACTATCTTTGTGTTTCCCTAAACGCTGACATCGTGTCCCTTGGCCTCCTCGTCTCCAAACTAAGAAGGGTAGGCTATTTTAATCACTTCATAAGTCCTGTGATAATTTTTAGCTGCCCTTCCTTAGACTTTCTTGAAATCTATGAAAAGGAGGGGAAAGAAAAAGAGAGCAAACCAGAGAAATATGTGTGAAGTGTTCATACAGGAGTTCTCACGGAGGCTGTGAGAAGCAAAAATATGGGGCTTTTTTTCTCATTTTATACTCAAATTTGAGAAAAAGAAATGCATTGAAACAATGTGGCTTTTAATCAATCTTCATTGCTAAAATAAATTGAGATGACACCTCAAGCTGTGTTAGGAGAAGCGGAAAATACAGGCAGAAGCATAAGTGTGGAGGAATGAAAATTACTGAAAAAGATGCCTGGTGACATATTATCACCAAGTAACAGTCATAAGTAAAAGGAACAGTAAATGAAATGCAAAACTTAAGGAGAACATTTTCTGCTCCTCTTTATTCTTCCCATTGTGGCCAGCAATAGCATCTTCTGATAAGATAAATGTTCTTTTTTTTTTCAGCAAACTGTTGTATCAGAACTGTACTTCTTGATAAAAACAATACAAACTGGTTTTACTTGCAGTACATGATTATTCCCACTTATGGTTTAAGTAAAGCTGAAAGAATGATTGGAACTTGTTAGCTAGCAAAAGCAGGGTGTGGGGACAACATCTGAGAGCAAGGATTTGCAGTGGATATAAAGAACATTTTGACCTAGAAAATCTTATAGTAATATTATCAGACACTCATATAAACTTGTTATGTGTTACACCATTGAGACTATAATTCCATATTATGAAAGTGGGAATTGCAGAATTGCAGGAGAGTAAATGATGTTCAGCTGAACATCAGTCAGTCTCATGCCAGGAGCTTTAAGAAGGGATAATGGCTGCAAAGTCCCCGCATGTAGGAAAGTTCAGAAGTTTAAGACACTGATACCAGGTAGATGTGAATGGGTCAGTCCCTGAGATATTTGAGCTGTGTATCCAAAAAAAAAAAAAAAGGCAAAGAGAAGTAGGTTTGTCGTTCCATCCAGCCCTGAATTTCTAAATATTTTGTCTTTGACCTTATAGATACTAAGCATGAGTTTGTGTTGTCCAGCCTACAGTGTGCAGTGTGAAATTCTTTGAATCCTTTGTCCTTCAATGTTGCTTTCAGGAGGATTCAGGACTGCATTGCCCAATCATAAATATAAAATGATGACACTTTCTGTTGAACTACTAGCAACTGTCTCAAGCTTCAGATCTTTTGCTGGCAAACATTGTTTCTTTTAAAGGTCTTACATGAACTGTTTGTTACTTAATGTTAAAATTATTAATATTAATATTAAATGCCATTTCGAACAACCCTAATCAGACACCTTTGTGCTGTAACATGGCCTGATATGAAAGGTAGTCAGCTATTTGATATTTCTCCTTCATAATAAGTGCACAGATTTTTCTATATGTCTTGATACCTATATACTTAATAGCAAGAAAAAAAGATTATTTCTTTGCCTGAAAAGGGCAAAGCACTAGCTCTGTTATCAGAGGCAGGCTGAGTTATGGCTTTATTTGGATTCCAGTCTGTTAGTTCCTCTCCATGAATAACCAATTATGATTCATCTTCCCAAATACCAGTTATTTCATAAATCCTGCTGGAGAGCACAGCAGTGTAGCTAAAGTGCCGTCATGGAGCTCTACCCATAAAGTCACTGATGCAGTTATAATATATCTGCACATAATTTAATTCCCTTGTTGCATGTCTTGAAGGTATGCATCCCCGTACTCTCACATTTAAAATCCTTTAATTAGGGATGCTCTTCCTTGTCTCTTGTATATATTTAGAATTCTAAACAGGTGCTTTTTTTAAAGTATTCAAGGGATTTATTTGGGCTTTCTGTTTCATATAGTAAAAGCCAGATTTGGTCTTCAGAGGCCTCTAGTTTCTATGTCACAAGATGATTACTTTTCTTAGTCATTATGATAACAGGTTCTGAACTTCTGGCATGTCCTGTTTCTGCAATAATTTAATAATTTCCCTTCCACATTTGCTTTTGCAAGTTGTGTCTGTTACATAAAGTGATTTCTGCGGTGTCCTGAAAGAAATGAAAATGTTAGTGTTCTCCAGAATTTGCAGGAGATCTCGTGTGGTCTCAAGACTCAACTCTGCTGTTGCTGCAGCACAGTAGCATATTCCACTGTTCAAACATACTCACAGCATCAGGAAGCAAACTGAGCAACTGAAAACGTGCTCATTGTTGTGAATTAGAAGTTTGCATTAGGGTACCATTTTTTCAAGTCTGAAAGGTTAACTACATTTTAGTATAAAAAAATGTGTCAGAAATAAAAAAGTGGAATGCCGCCTTACAAAATAAGAAAAGTTAGGTAAAGAAAAAGAATGTTGTGGGAAAGAAACCTTCATTGCACTGCAACATTAGGAAAACTGAACTGGAGTTAGTCAAATAGTTCATAAGCAATCCCAAATCTAGTTAGTTTAAGCAATACCTACAGTGAAAGAGATTGAAAGAAAATATCTGGGGAAACTTGTTTGCATTTCTCACAAAAAAGTTATTGTTTAAAAATTTAATTTATTTATTATAAGCAGGCTGATCAGTGATTATCTCAAATATGCATGGACCTTAATTACCTGAGAGTTACAGCAAGATTAATGTTTGTTCTGGTAGGATGAGACTCTTGCCTAACAAGAGCTACTGGTTTGCTAGCCCATTGTTCAAAAGTCAGTGTCTTAACTCTGTGAAGGCTAAACTTTTTGCCTTAGCTCCCACATAGCAGACACAGTGTGTGCTGCAACATGTGGAGTAAGAAGTCAAAACCCAAATGTTTCCTTTATTTAATGACAAGCATTAAAGTTATGAAAAGAAGAGCCAGTGAACAGAGAAGACAACTTGTCACACTTAATGAAATTTTGGATTGAAGCTGATCTCTCATTACTTCTATTTCAAGTGATTTGGTGTTTCTGAAAGAATTTACTGTGATATGTTGCAACACAATTGCAGATGATTTTATAAGTATTCACTTAGTGAGATTTACTGGAACAGTACCTTTCTCTTAGCTTTGAGCTGCTCATGATATTTGTTGGATGTGTCGCCTGGTATTTCTCCTCCCCAGAGGGTAATTCCCACCATGGAATAAGTGATGCCCATGACAAGCAGTGGGAAACAGTAGACCAGCACAATCACGATAACATGATATCTGCAATAAAAAGATATTAAGGTGTTAAGTGCTTTCAGAGGAGCTATACCAATGGAATAGGTTGCTACAAGTCAAGACTTCTATTTTAGCACAAAGCATGTTTTATATTAACTGGCTAGTCCTTGGTGTTTTCACTGTTTTTTTGAAAGTCTTGAATTGCACTGCAAATTTATGTACATTTTAATGCATGTGCTTTGTGGGGTGTCTAATGCTGAGCACTAGTATATTATGAGTGACTGTATAGTTTATCATGATTAGTGATAGCAGAATAAGGTATGTTTGCCCATAACTAGCTGAGTTGATTTAATTGCACAGCCGAGTATTATGAGGGCAAGCTAGGCATCTGGAGCTCTAGTCTGGACCATAAATGAAAGAGGAAAATAAGTGTTCTAGTGATATATTGATGCAAAGACCCTGATAAAAGTCCTGTCACCCATCATTGGGTGGGTGATCACATGGCAGATCTGTAGCACATGGACAATACAGATCTGCAGCCTGTGTGCAATATAGTCACCACTGGGAAAACAAAGATAATTTCTTTTGCCTCCTGTTAGTTCCTGGTTAAATGCCAAGTTCAGATGAAATCCTAGTGAATGATAAGTGAAGGATCCCCAGCTGCCACTAAGTGTGACCTTCCTGCCCTAAAGAGAAATGTCTGTGTATGGCTTCTAAAGTGATAAAAATTCTATGTGACTAGGATGTCTTTCACCTGCTTCAAAAAGAGCAAAGGGTCAAATTTGATTCTACAGGGTTACGCAGACTTTCAGCCTTAAACACAATATTTTTCTTAAATGTCAGTGATGACATGAAAGGACAGATGCCTAAGTAGCCACTTATTCCTAATTCTACCAGAGGGACAAATAAGATATATTTAATTTAATTGACTGATATTCTCACTTTCAGAAAGTGGGACCAGTTACGGATTATCCAGTTTTGTCTTGTGGACTAGTATCTGACATAAGTAATTGTGATAGTGTCACAAAATGAAGTGGCAAAATCCAGCCCTCCCATGAAGAGATCTAGAGAAAAAAACCTGGTTAGAGCCTTCTCATTCTCTACAATTACCTGAAAGGAGATTGTAGTAAGGTGGATGTTTGTCTCTTCTCCCTAGTTACAAGAGAAGAAATGGCTTCAGGCTGTGCCAGGGGAAGCTTAGACTGAATACTAGGAAATTTTTTCCATGAGAAGGGTTGTCAAACATTGGTACAGGCTTCCCAGAGAATCAATTGATTCACCATCTCTGGGTGTATTGAAAACGTGTTGCTGTGGCATTTAGGGACATGGTCTAGTGGTGGACTTGGTAGTGTAGGGTCAGTGGTTGGACTTGGTAGTATAGGGTCAGTGGTTGGACTTGATGACCTTGGAAGTCTTTTCCAACCTAATTGGTTCTAAGAAGAGACTAGAAATCCTTGTTTTCCTGGTTAGGATAAAGAGGAAGCTTGCTTTGAATTGCATGTTATGTTCCTAATTCTGACCGTCTCTGTACAGAAGTAGTGCTCTTAAGCAGAGCAATGATGGTAAAAATGTAGCACAGGAGGGAGCTCACTCAGATGTGGTAGAGAATAAATTTGTTCTGTTTATCACACATAATGCTTTATCATCCTTACTTAGAAAACTGGCTCTGCATTTCTCAGATCAAAGCTGTTAGTTATTCTGCATGCAGAGTATCTGCATGATGCCAGAAATTTTGTGAAGTCCATGAAGTCCATTGCAAGTCCCAACACCACCATGCACAAGTTTAAAAGAACAAAAGCTTACGTAAAATGCTGTTTTGGACCACCTGGCCATGCTACATAGCAAAGAGTTCTCCCAGGCATCACCTTGGTTATGGAGTATAGGCACTGGGGAAAGGCCAACAGGAATGCCAAAATCCATATGCTCCCAATGACCACCTTGGTAGCAGTTGCAGAGAGCCTAGGTTTCAAGGGATCGATAATGGCCATATATCTGTAAAAGAAAGCAAAAAACCTTTGTGTAAGAACTCTTTGGAGATTCACATATATCTAGAATCAGCCGAAGCTTAGGATAAAAGCAGAGACATTTGTCCTCCTGCAGTTGTGATGTCACTGTGCTCTTTGTGTAGTTCATCTCCAATGAGGGCAGCACTGGAAGAAGAAGGTTCATTGGATATTATTTTGGAGCCATGGGACACCCAGTTAATCAAATGTGTATCAGTAGAGAAACTATTTTGCAAAAAGTTAGACCATTCTGTTACTGTACACCCTAATTGAAAAGCAACAATGCAGCTGGATCCTCTGTTCCTCTGCTAGGTCATACAACATTTATTTCTTATACAAAAATTTACAGCCAAGCTGTGAGGATTATTAGTCATCTGTCCCAAAGCTACAGGAACCTGGTAAGTCCACATGCATTTATTTCAGTAGAGATAGACTGACTTCAGATTGTCTGCCAAAGAACACCAGAACACTGATTCATACAGAGACTGAGAGAAGAGCCAGTTTAGAACTGGTAAAAGCACTGAGGGAAATAGATGCATGAAGCAAGGAAACATCTCATTGGCCTTCTCAGTTCCCATGCTCTCAGGAAGGATATAGCATTCTTTGTGCTGCCCCATAATTGTATTGGCAGTTCAGGTGTGCTGGTAACCTTAGAAGAACATGTAAAAAAAGAATCAAAATGTTTAAGTATTTACAACGTAAACGCTTAGGAAAAAAAGCAATGAGAAAAAGCATCTAGATAGACGGTAATAGAAAAACAAGTCTTGTTTTCTGGTTTTTGATCTCTGTATCTGATCTCTACAGATGCAGGGAACAAGGGATACAAAATTTGTAGCAATCATTTTTTTGGTCAGTGTTTTGCGTTTGCTGCAATTGAAAGACTCATACTCATTTCAAATAAATGGAGTGATATATTTTAATTGTTACAATACACATCTAGGTTCTTGGCAGACTTGTCCAAGATTTTTACGTATAGACATTAGCCATGATACAATAACAATAATATTGGTAAGATAATGTTCCTGATAAGAATTTGTGGAAGAATCTTTTGCATCTGTATTTATGTGCTGTGGTACAGAAATTTCTCTCAAGATAGTCTTATTTTTTTGGATATTTTATCTTTGACAGATGAGTAATTACAGAACAGATATTTGTTTTAGCAAAGCTAACTCTGTTTATAGTTAATGATAAAATATGTGATAAATCCGACATTGGTCATAATAGTGTATGCCTTTTCTAATAGACATAACTGCCCTAATAGCTTAAAACATCTAGTGCTGTCAGAAACAGGGAGTGATCTAAAACAGCTTCAGTTCTGAATCATCAGTTTCCATATCTGGAATTGCAAGCTTGTTAATTTTTTTGTTTTACTGCACTTTGATATTTTTCTCTGTAGGGTGACAGTTAGTTCCCCTCTCTTTCACCTGCCTTTTGGTTTTTTATTTCAGCCAAACTGGTGCTTCTGGTATTACATAGTATGAAATAGTTTTGAGTGCTGGGTGTCTTCTCTTTCTTGAGAACAGCAGTTGGGTTGCTGCCCTCTACCACCTAGCTCCCTTCTCCTCCAAAGAGTATGTACCACTTGGTAAATGTAGCCATGAGCCCTGTCTTTCAAATTGAGCTGGCTTTTGTGTGGACTGCCAAACACTGTCCAAATATTTGAAGATCTTTACTTGTAGTAAGTGATAAGCTGTAAGCAGATAATAATGCTTGTGAGACTCTTAAGGCATCTCCTCCTAGCCTGGAATCTTTCCTTCAAATTGCTACTTTTCTTCAGATTGCACATATCTATTATTTTATGTGCTATTGTCAGATTTCTATAACATTCACATTATTCTTATTCCCAGTTATATTAATCTTACTCCCAAAAGATACCAACAGTAGTTCTTGTTGCCTGAGATAAAATTTGGTTGTTTTATCACCCCGTCTGCCCTTTAAAGACATGGATTGTTTGGGTGAAGTGACTCATACAGCTGTACTGATGGAAATTTTAACAACTGGCTGAGTAACATAAGTCAAAGGACAAGGATCAGATGAAAGGCATGCTATTTATTTTTAGAGTTCAAATTTGAGTGATAAGCCAACAGCCTAGCTATTGCACAAGATTGATTACAAATATGTAGCAGGCAGTCATTCTAACAAGCAAAATGGAAAGGAGGTTGGGGAATTTTGACTATTCCCTCAATGATATCTTTGTGCTGGGTAGATTTAGTGGAGAGTATTGACAACTCTGTTACAGAGCCTTTGATAACAAATCTACGTTATTCTACTTTGCCAGTACACTAACAATTACAGTGTATTCTGTAAGTTCTGTAAGTGGCTTTTCTGAGAAACAAAATTGCTTAATTAACATAGTAAAATGTTGCTTTATAACTGCAATTATTACAATCACTCAGATTTGTCATACGTGGTTGGTAGCATTTTCTTAGAGAAACCATCATTGCCACAAGTAAGTAAAGCAGAAAATGTGGAATGACCCTTCATTGAAGGTCAAAAACTACCTCCATGTTTGAATGGAATCTGGATGTTACCTCTGTAGCCAAAAGAAGCCTTAAAAAGAACTGATTTCTTTCTACACTTTTAGCTGTAATTTGCAGAGGAGGCACACATGCTTCTGCTTATGATTTTGTTTGCTGTAAATGTTATCTTACCATTACAGGTATCTAAGGGTAGTTTGGCTGTCTCTTTAGGCTCAATCTGAAGTAGTGGTAGCTAAATTTTCAGTTTGCTCTCGCTTTTGATCTCTCTCCACTCAGCAAGGGTGCTTCCAGCAGGAATGAAAGCTCCTGCTAGCACAGGCCAGAGGTTCCATGCTTAGGTGTTGCTCAGAAAATCAGTGAGGTAAGGAGGCTAAGGATAGGATGATGGGTATGTATGATGAGCATATTGCCCCGTATATTACGATTCCCCATGGCTGACAACTGTCTGTCATGTTTCATGTTGTAGCTCTATCATTATGGCTAATGTTTTTGCTCTGTATGATATCCTTACATATGTTAAGGATGGCAAAATGCCAGTTACAAGGGGGAAGCGTAGGCATGCTATCTGAATTGTGCAGTGAATGGTGCTGAACATGGTGTAGAAATAAAAGAAACGTTTGAATAGGCCAGGTGTGAAAGGGAGAATGATGAGACATAGGATCTAGCAAAAGAACGGAGACTAGGGAGCAGTTTGTTGAATGAAAAAAAAAAGAAGTGAAAAGAGAAAAATGAGAAACTAGTAGGAGAAGCAAATAAAGGAGAATTGTAGAATAACAGCATATAGAAATTGTGTTGTGAGAATAAGAAAGGAAACTGGGGGTCATGTAAGAGCAAAAGACATGAAAGAGATCAGCCCTAGCATAGCAGAGATTCCAAGGTAAGAAGTGGAATAAAACCAGAACATTTTGGCAGTGTGGCTATGTGGTGGCAAGCCCTCCTGCCTCTGCAGGTATATGGGAGAGAACTCCCAGAGAGTTTATCCTCTCTGTAATCAGCCAACCATAAACAACGTGTTTAAGACTGCAGTGAGATTTCTCTTCAGTTTCCTCTTCTCTAGGCCGAGCAAGCCAAGTGACCACAGCCACTCCTCATAAGGCTTCCCCTCCAGACCCTTCACCAGCCTTGTGGTCCTCGTCTAGATGCTCTCTAGATAGATAAATGCCTTTTTATGTTATTGTGCCCAAAATTTATGCAGTTGTTCTGAAGCCAGTGACAAATGCAGAAGCCCTCATAGGTTCACCATGTTCAGTGATATTTATACACAGACCTTGTACCTCTCCACATCTCCTCTCCAAGGACAGTAAAAGATGGTAGGCATTTGAGCTGAAGAAGGATTTCTAATGGCTACAAGCAACTGAAGCCTTGTTACACCACTGAAAAGCATTCTGGAGCCACACATCCATTTTTTCAGTGGGATGCTGTGACAATTTGCTTTGCAGTCTTTGGACAGTTTCTGTTCCATCTGTCACCAGGCTTGAGCTGTGTGGTTCCCTGCTGAATAAAGGACTCTGAACTCCCACTGAGGTGGTTTGATTTAAAGGTGGGACTTCTAATGCTTTCTCACTCCAGTGGGAGCTGTTGATAGTGCTACAGATAGCTTATTCTACACAATGAAGCAGGGATATAAAATGTACATCGCTGAAAGGAATGAACTCATTACACTCATCACAACAAGGAAAAATTATTATTACCCCACCCAACAAAACATTTATACTTGGAAAATAATTATAAGATGGAATATTCATATTTAGAAATGGAGGGATAAAAATAGGTGCAGGTAGAGTTCAAGCCAACGCTTCCAAGAATGTGGCTTGCTTAACAACTGCACCATGTTCTTCTGTGTATGACTCCAGAGCATTTTAGGTAGCACTTCAGTTTCATATGTTCATCATTAGCACATGATTTTGTTTCTTGTGACCATATGACATCCCACTGTCATCACTTCTCTTACAGCTTTATTTTGTGTGAATCTTTGTCCCTAATTGATTACTACTGAAGTCACCAAGAGTCTTTCCACTGAGCTTAATGAGAAATCATTCAGGCTGTATGATACAATGGCTGGTGCATCATGGTGTACTTGCTGCTGCACTCTTTTCTTAGCTTCTGGGGTCAGAACAGATCCAGTTCCCTTCTGAGCTGCTCTGTTTGTCTAGAATCTACAATTTAGACTCTTCTCTTCTTGTGTCTTGGGTACCAAATCAAGAAAACCTGTTTTCTCTGAAACAAAAATAGAGACAGTCTTCTTTTGAGTAATGTTGATAAACTCTTTAAGCCAGTAGTTTTAATGGCAGCATAATCATGTATCTCTCTTACAGTTTTCAAGCAACATGAGCCAAATAGCTGCTAAATACTATAAAAGCTTGTGAAGTTTGTGTATGATGATCCCAACAATAGAAAAGATTAAAAAAACCCCTTATTTGTCATTTTGTAAAATAGCATACACTGGCTAATACAGCTAGGAAGACCTTTCGTCTTTAACACATCATTTAGAAAATTGTGGCAAAAATACACAAGATGTTATTAAAATAAAATGAGGTTCAAAATTGGATCCTACAAATGCCCATTTGGAGACCTGGTTGGAAGCCTTTAATCATCCTGATTTGTTTCACCTCTTTACAATGTATTTATAAACTCACATGGGGCAAAATGTAATCATCCCAGATTGTAATAGGAAATTGGAACTTGACAAAGGAAGAGACTGAGAGAAAAATCACAAGTGACTTGTCAACAGGAAACAGCAGAGCATGTTTCTTTCATTACTACACAGAAGCTGTTATTCCCTCAAGACAGGAGCTGGTCTTGAAACTTTCTACTTAGAATCAACTGGTATTTAAAAAACTTAAGGGAATTGCTGTGATTCCCTGCCCTTGTTTAGAACATTGCTGTGGAAAATCCTCCAAAATGTGAGCTATATAGAGTAGACTAAAGGTGATGGAATGAACTGAGATTTTAAATGCATTTTTTGTATGATGAAAACCAAATCTTTAACTTTTGTATTCTTAAATTTTTATCTTCTACCTACTGTAGAACAAGGCACCTTCTTTTCTTGTGGGACTGGTTTGTATTAATTTATTTAGTGTGACTTTCTCTGCAGGAAGAGAGCTGTGGGCATTTCTGTAGGACTATAACTGACTGTTGAGAAGGGACTGGTTTTGGTGTCCTGAAGGGTCTGTTGTGCCGTGTTCACCTTAAAGCTAATGCCATAAAGGAGGTGTGTGACAGCAGACAGATAAACACCTGGTACATTTGAGATATCGGTGGGCAATATCCCAGGGTTATCATTTGGCCTTGATTTACCCAGAGGAATGTGTGCTGCTCTGGGTGAATGACTATTTGTGCTTTGAGCAGGGGCAAACACTGAAGTTTTTCTGAAATCAGGAGTATCTTCCAACGCCTTGCTTACAAGCTCCTCTTAACTAAAACCTAAAACCAGTAACAGTGAAAGTTTTCAGGATGGCTGAGCTCTCATAAACAATGCTTTCTACTTGAGGAGGATCTGGTAACTGACAATGGGCTAGATTTTTATGAGTATGTAATTGATTTTATGCAACGTATTCTACATCTATGAGTATTGATAGAAAAGGTCTGTCTCATAAAATGATAGACTGACTTCCCCTGACTGAAAGGTTTCTCCTTTTCTTTTAGTATCATCTACCTAGGCTATTGAGGGCCAATATCAGTGCAAAGTCTGTAGAAGCAGCTGCATTAAACCACTGTTAGTGTCTACATTTCTGCCAGTGTCATCTAGATGGCTTCCTACTTGTTTCTGCAGTTATCTTGATATAATTTTACTTTAGGGAAACAGATATCTGAATGATACAACTCTCCTGGTTGGTAAATTAGTAAGAAGAACATGCATTTAGGCAATAATATTTCAGAAAATAAATAAATGAAACAAACCTTTCTCCCCAAAAAACTCATCACCCCAATCCTTGACTAACTTTTAAAAGTACCACAGGCTACATTGCATAGTAAACCACAGAACATATTTTAATAGTTTTCATTAAATTAGGAACAAGTATGTATTTAATGCTAAGACTCTGTCTAAAATGAACTTGTTGTTTGAACATAAGGTTAAAACTTAGTGGCTATTTCCTCTCTGGAACAAGAATTCTGGGGGCTTGTTGCTGTTGTAAATGTTGCTTATATTTCTCAAGATATTGGTGTATCAACCTTTTTTTTACAGCACCTTTTGAAAGCAGCTTATTAAATAGAATATTTACTCAGTACAAAACAAGAAAGAAAAAATAACTGTTATGCCTGTATTTTATTTTTCCTGGACTGCCCCAATATGTTGTTAATAGTATAACTCTGACATGAAGTTTGACCAAAACTGCAAAAAAATCCTGTCTTTTTGCCCAATTGCTATGAAATTGTATCATTGCAGGAAAAGGTTATTTTCCCTAGGCCTCTGCATGCTGAATCCTGTATCCATTGTATCAGTGTTCTGCAGAAACTATCTCACCTTTTTAGTAAAAGAGAAAGAAAGAGATTTGTCAAGTCCCAAAAAATACTTTTAGACCCCCTGATAATAGAGTCCTTTGTGTTTCAGCTCTTGATATTTGAACCCTTAATGCCCTGCTATTGAATTTTCTCTCCAGTTCTAAGAACTAGTAAGATGTGCTTCACCTTCAAATACTCTTTGAGGAAGACAGAGAAATGGGGAAGGGATTTTCTCTTTGAATTACATAGTTTGATTGGCAAAGTAAGAATAGAAATAAAAGTGATAATTTCTAAAGCATGTCTTGCATTTTTTCCCTTCATGATATGCGGTGACCAAGACTGATTCCCAAAGTTGTGATTTTGAAGTCATGCATCAGTTTGAAAAAACATTGTGTTGCACTTTAGTGTGGTAGCAGGGGCATGGCAGGTAGTGTTTTCTGTAGTTATGTGGCACCAGAGGCTTTAGGAAGAGCCAGCTAACAGTAAAATGGCATCTTACAGAAAAAAAACAGACAGAAGCACTATCCATTTCTTCTGGTGAAAATATTCTCAGTTATGAGGGGGAGGTCTCTAGACTGTGAAGCACAAGAAACCTGGAAAAAACTCCATCTCCTTTTTTGTTTTTCTTGTTCTGATGCTCATCTCTCCTCTCACAAGTCTTCAGTACAAATTCTCACTTCTTTTTACATGAAAACCATTTACTATGAGACATGTAAATCTGAGGAAAAGGGAATGAGAGAGAGGCCAAAGCTCTGTGCCAGGTGTGGCAGCTGGCTGGGCAGTGCAAGTTTCCTTCTGTCACTGCTTCAGCCTCCTCCATTCACCAGTGAGCCAAGCACAAAACACTTGGTGTCAAGCTCACGTTCGAGGATGCAAATACCAACAGATCTTCTTGATGTGCATCTCCTGCTGACACTGCTGCCATATGACCACAACACAGGGTCATTCCCTGTGCATTGCATGTCTTAACCTGCCAGACATGTTTGAGATCATTTTTACACATACACATTGCCCTGTACTTTATTATTTCTGAGCACACAAGGCAGGTAACAGATACTTAATAACAGTCAGATCATAGATCCTTTGGAAGGACTATCAGTGTAAAATGCTTATGGTGCATGAAGGCCTTAAGCAGTTTGTCCCAGGAATGGGAAATCAGGCAGAATGTGATAGCAAAATGTATTCTACTGGAAAGATAAGACATTTTGGTGCCAATTGCCTACTTCAGAATTTCAGTAACATTAATTTATAGGGCTTGTAGTACTATTTTGTGACAAAAATAACTGCTCTTACAGAATACACCTGGAGAGATTGAAGAGCCTAAGTGATATTTTGAGGATGTGAGTGTGTATATATGATGAGTTTGGATTTTTTTTTTATGAGGTGAATCCTGCGTTTATGTCTCATGTCCATCTTTGTTACAAGCTTGTATCATTACTTTTGCTGGAGTCTGAGTGTGTAGAGGGATTATTAACAGCCATCAGTAACTGAACAATGTCACAGAAAAAAAAAACCTGACACAGTATATGTGTGCTTCTGTAGATATATTATAAGTGAGAAACTAAGGTAGGATGACAAGTATTGAATAAGGACATACATATGCATGCTAGTAACTAGGTAGTACTAAGGTTCATAAAAAAGAGAGAAGACTGTACAAGAGGAGAAATAAAATTGAATATTAAATATAAAGTCACATAAAATCAAGGCAAAACACATTTGCCTTCAAAGACCAAAAACTTGCAGGCATACTAGAAAGAAAATAAATGATAAGATATGAATAGGATCAGCAACTGCTCGCCATTGCTATTAGAACACTTTTAAGTCCAGAGGAGTTGCTTTTACAAAGAGGTAAATTCATTGACATGTGAAAATCATTATGGAATTGCAGAGGAAAAAGTAACTGAGAAAGTAATACAGTAAATGTGCTAAAACCAGGGAACAATGCATAGTACTAAGTGCTCTACTGAAGGTATGTTATTTTGTTCTGTATTGCTACATCCCCAAACTTCCACTGTAATCACCAAGCATCTGCAGAGAATTTTTAGGCCTACACAAAAAGCAGGTTGTATAACGAAGCAATCTCGGGACTCAAAAGTTATTGCTGGCATACCTGAACCACCTTCTTTGCATGCTAAGGTCTTGTAGGAAAGGACAGCAAGTCTTCAGTGGCCAGGTGGCCTAAATTCTGCGTAATTTACTGTCATGAGTATGTCCAAGAACTGTACTGCAGTCACACCCTGTATTGCCATGATCACAGATGGAGTTTAGGATCATGCGCTGGTCAGTGACAAGGGCATATAGGCTCCAGAGTCATCTCCTATTCAGTTTATCTTGGACTATTTACCAGCTTATCCCCACAACGTAGCTAAAGGAACTGTTGCACTGGAACCTATGGAAATGTGGAACTGTGCAGTGTGAGCTATAGAAGAATGCAGGAATGAATGCCCATGAAGCAGCACACTGCAAAATCTATGCTGCTTCTGGTGCCTGAAACAACTTGGTTTGAGCTATCTGTGCCCTCTCTGCAGTAGACTGCAAACAGCCTGCTGGAAAAGAAGGAGAAAGCAGGGAGAAAAAACACCACTAGGAAGGGATAGTCAGAAGTGTGAATAAATCTGCATGAATTTGAGCCTATGTTCTAGGACCAGGATATTCAGTCTTGGATACTTTAATCCTCAGCTCCAGCTGCAGCTCACCCCCGCTGCAGGAAGTGCCTAGTTCACAAAACTCAGTGTCAGCCCAGTAATCTCACAATTCACACAGCTTCGAATGTCCTACACAACCAGATGTGAAAAGAAACATGTACTGCCCATGATCTCTGCTCATTGATGTCCAGATTCACAGTCACACGTTTATACTCTATGAACATTTGGATGCTCTAAAGCAACCAGTGGAGCATATTGCACCATACTTTTTAGTGAGTTACTACCCATGACCTTTAGTGTTTTGGGATGGTAACAATTTCTGAAGGAAAAGCATCTGATCCCCTCATTTCAGTTCCCTTGGCAGCTTTATCCTGATTTGTAGCTTTTGTTGTTTTGATTTTTTTTAATTAAAAGAATGTGTAAGGATGGGTTTACTGGGCTAAAATGGCTGAACTTTTATGAAAGGCAAACGGGAACCAAAGTTTTAAAAGACATCCATCCAGCAGATCTTTGCCCTGGAATAGGGCAGTCTGATCCTACAAGCACATTCCTTGGGATCTATTTTGACCCTTAGATTTCCTCAACTTGACAGAATTGTTTTGCAGAGGTAGCCGGGGAATGCTTAAAGGCACGGGATGCATCAGGTGTGATTTGGTATAAAAGGAAAAGGAATAGCAGTAAGATAGGGAAGGAGGGATGGACAGCTCTTCCGTTTGTTTTACATGACGCTGCTTGGTACTACAGAGAGCTCACCTAAACACAGCTATGTCATTGCTCGTTGGGAAGATTTTCATTTGCCTTTGGAGGCAGGTGAACTTAGAGGATGTGATGGGGTGCAAATGGTGATTTCTTTAGGGGATTTTCAGACAAGAACTAGGTCAGAGTGAGTAACAGGAGCTATTTACTCACCTCTGAGCACCAGCGTTTTGCACTGCTACACCAAAGAAAACATTTCCAATAGATGTATCTGTCCATTGCACTTCAGTCACTGTGGAGCAGAGCTATTTTCTCTCAGTCTGGAAATGCAGTTTGGATTCCTAAGGAGCGGTATTCACTTTTGTTCCTAGTTTCCTAGCATAACTTTAGGAACTGCCAAAGTAGTAAGTACTACATCTCTGTGGATAATTTTGTCAGGAAAAATGAAATAAAACATTACTCAGAGCATCCCTGTAACTGCTCAACTAATGACTTGATGAGCTGCAGCAGTAACTATTCAATATGCAGCTCTGTTACATACTTCAACTAAAGCCCTTTTATGTTTCTGAAAACCTCAAGCTAGATGAGAATTTTAAGCGAAGACAAATGAACTCAAAGAGACTCATAAGGACAATGAAATAAATCTTTTCCTGGTCAAAGGTAGTAGCAGTGGTACATTATCTTCTCAGTTTTTAATGGGGATTAACATTTGAGAAGATACATCACTGGCAGGAGGAAAGTGTACTGATTTCCTCATGTCTTCTCTCATCCTCAGAGCAGGAAAGTACAAGAGTTGCCAGGAATCTAATTTGCTCTTCATTTCTAGCTTTACAGAACAGAAATGCATCTAGCTGAGAATGCCACTGAAAATTTTCAATTAGTAGGGCAAACAGAAAAGTATTATGAACTTGGCCACAAGTACAAAAGGCACAACAATTTTTCACAATCTTTGTACATGGAAATGAGAAATAGCATTTCAGAAAGTGGATTGAACCTTTAAAAATATCTTAACTATCATCACTTAGAAATACTGCAGTTCTGATAAGTCAATTAAGAAAATATGTATAATGTGATTTGAATATATAGGAGTTTAGTGAGTAATCTCAGTGCATTGCTAAGAGGAATAAAAGACCTGAAATACAAATCAATCTGTTTTTCTAAAAAACCCCAAAAAACCCAGTAAGTTATCTCTCCAGCACAGCAAATGTGAAAATAATAATAATAAAGAAACATTTCCCAGGGGAGACTCTGAGAAACAGAGTCCATCAATCCATCTGTGTAGGAAACCCAGCAACTACATCTCCCCTTTGCTGTATGCTCAGTACAGCTGTCTTACTCCATTATTGTCAGGAGTACAAAGGTAAAGTTTTCCCCAGACTTTTTTTCTTTGACTGTCACAAAGCTTTATTTTAGTTCAAGAAATCAGAAAAAAAATTGAGCACTTTGAAATTGTGTTCTTACCAGACCTCTAGATACACACAGATGGCAATGTAAATAGTCTCATTAGTTAAAATCAGCAGGAACAAAGCATCTCAGAGCTGACTGTGAGAAAAGCTATTAAAAACAGGATCTGAAGTGATTTCTGAAGAGGAGGCAAATGCCTCTGCCATCTGCAGAAATACAGAGAAGAGGGAAATTTGAAATCCTCTCCCTTTACACACACACTCTGCAACTCCTTATCAGTATATATTAGATGACTGGCTGAGAGACAGACTGTTTTCACAGCGGGGAGTAAAACCCTGAGTTGCTGTTACAGAATAAGTATTGAAATATGGAGCACAGAAAGCAGCTGAAGTCAAGCAGAGAGAGGAAATGTTTGTTATAAAAGAAAGCAGAAGAATAAAAACAATGGAAGACTGAAGAAAAAAGACCAAAGACCTGGAGAAAAAGTGGTGTTAGGGAGAGATCCTAAAGAAGCACAGAGGAGCACAATGAATGAACTGTTGAGGTCTTTGCCTCTCATCACTATGATTGCTGTCTCTGCATTTTTATTTTGGCAGAGAATCTGATCTCAATCTCTGACTCCTAAACTTTTTCTCACCTGTCCACAGCGATGGCTGTCATGGAGTAGATGCTGGCGAAGACAGCTGTGATTGGGAAGAAGTTGTGGAAGCGGCAGTAAGCTTCTCCAAAGTACCACTCGCTGTGCAGCGCATAGATGAAGTTGATGAGAGTATTGAAAGCAGCCATGGAGGCGTCAGAGAAGGCCAGATTCACCAGGAAGTAATTTGTCACCGTCCTCATGCGCTTGTGAGCCAGGATAATCCAGATGACAATAAGATTCCCAAAAACGGCCACTGCCACCACACCGCCGTAAGCCAGAGACCACAGGGCAATGCGCCAAGAAGGTTGCACGAACTGATTGGAGAAGTTGCCTGCTGAGGAGGCTACGGGGGCAGAAGCATTTGCAGCTGGAGCCTGTCCCCAAGGATTGCCTGCTTCAGCAAGGCTCACGTTCCACCTGCTGCTCATGCTCATGTTCCACTTGGCTGTGGGGACCGAAGTCATCTTGGGTGCTTCTCTCCTCTCTTCCAGGAATGATGTACCTCTCCCACCTCCCTCTCCCAACCCTCCAAAATCCTCACCAACAGATAAGAAGAGGGAAGGAAGAAAAGGGGAAGTAAGGCAGCACAGCAGGTACTGGAAAGGAGAGCTCTGTCAGAAAAAATCTTTGGCTATCCTGTTCAAACTGTTAGAAATGCTCTAACAGACAAGCCAGGAGAGCTCCCTCGGAGTAGAACAGCATCCTGTTTCTCCTCTGTACAGCCTCTTGCTTTTGATTTTGCTTAAGGAGAAGGGGACTGGGAGCCAAGGCACATTTTATAGGCTTGTGAGTTCCCAGCGTCATGAAGGGAGTGGAGCGATAAGCTCCATCAGCTGGTAAGCTAACAGCTCTTTCCCTCTGCTCTCCCTCCCCTTGTATGCCATTCGTTGCGAGCAGCAGGCACTTTCAGGAGCTGTGGAAAGCATCACAGCAAAAATGAATTCTCATCTCGTTTATGTTGAGAGATTTGTTTTATATTGTCTTTCTTTAAGTTTCATTATTGTGCATCCTTTTTAAAATAGTCTTTTTGCCCTGTGTTTGCCAGGCTAATCAGCTGGCTTAGTTGAAATTCCCAGGACTGAGGCTGCCTTTTTTATTGAAGCTCTTTTCAGATAAATTTATTCCAGATCAATTCAGAGCTGCTTTTTTTCTGCACTCTTTTTATTTAGTACACATTTTCCTTGAAACCATTCTGTTACCTACAGGTTTAGAATAGTGACTCTTTCGGACAAACAAACACATTCTCCTGCTCTTTAATTTCATTTTTCATTCTGTAATATGTAATTGATATCAAGAAGTGTTTATAAGCTATTTGCATGTTCAGCAGTTACTGATTTTTACTGAAACAATATGCAGCCCTAAACATAGGTGTCCCTAGTAATGGGCAAAATATTAGTGGTTTGTTTTCTTTGTGTCTTTGAAAAAAAAAAAATTAGTCCTTTTTCCTGATTTGCATTTATTTCATGCTTAGTACTATTATTATTTTGAGCAACCAATATTTTGATATGCAGTGATTTTTATCATGGTATAAAAGGGTAAATGAGGAAATTTATTTCAAATCCAAAATCAGTTTTCTTGTTAATATGTTAACAACAGCTGGCATTAGGAATGCATGTTTTATGCAAGGATTGATTGCAAGGGACTTCAACTAACAAACCTTTGTTATTCAATAGGCTGCAGTCTTAAGGGAGAAAATGTGTTTTAGTGCCAATCTTTCATGTTTCAATAATTTAGAGCTACTACTTGTCATCAGCAGAGGTTTCAATTGTATCACAGCAGTGGGAGCTATTCAATGTCCCTATCAGCAGTGACACATTCAGTACTTTTTTAAACAAAAGCTTCAAACAAAAATCAAATACTCCTGCGTACCACTTCCTCCCTGATGTATTTACCCAGTGGAAGCAGTGCCTGCATTTTAATTGTCAGGTTTTCACTGCAGTTTTAATTTGAATGAATGTAATTGTGGCTGTTTCTATATGAGCTTTTACCAACTTACCCCAGCCTGAGCACCCGCCCACGTCAGGCTTAGAAGCTCTGCAGAAAACCACAGAAGCTCTGCTGTAAACCAGGTGAGCTCACCTGCTCTGCTCACCTGGTGCTGCAGCATGTCTAGAACCTACCCATGCACTGCAGATGCTTGTAACAGGAAAGTCACTGCAGTTAATCCCAAAGTTCCATTTTGAATTCTGAATCTTCCAGCTTCCTCTTCTTTCTTCCTCTCCCTGGAGACGAGCCTGAAGAAAGGCATGGTAGACAATCTCTCTGAGTTTGAGAGATGAAAACATTCGATTGCTGGTTCCAAAGAGTGAGGAACAATGGACTGACTAGTTATAGCAGAGAGTTGGACACTCAGCTCTTAATTCCAGCAGCTGCACTCAAGATTTTCTCATGGCTGTAAGCTAGAGAGTAAAAGCCCAGCCCTGTGCCTGATACTATTCCACCTTTATGCCCAAACTAGGAGCTCCAGACTTTATCCTTTTGCTAAGCTGATGTGTTTTTTACATTTGTACACCAGTTGCACAAGTGCCCCACAGGCTTCTGTTGTTTCCATCCATCTCTTCCAACCTCAGCTGTATTACTCCTTTCCCTTCATTTCAGCAGAGACACGGGCACCTTATTTCTAGCACACAGTACTGACAAGTGTGCAGCAGAGTGTAAACATACAGGACCAGAGTCCTGTAGAGCACTGTGGTAGTTGCCTCTGTATGGGGAGATAAAGGATCTGTGTTTGAACCACTTGCTATAGTTCATGGAATCCCATTCTGGTCATGTGTGTAAATTCTGTCTCAGGTTTCCCTGAAAAATGTGCAATATCCAGTAGTGCTGCAAAGTAGGGACTGGATTTTGACTTTGAAAGCAGCAGTTTAATTTCTTGTTCTGGAATGAAGCTTGTTCTAGCTTTGCTGTGAAAAATTGCTTGCCATTGCACTCCAGGTGTTCAAGAAAGACCATTCCCATGTCTTTCCCTGATCATGTGCACTGCCCCCAAGGGAATTTGTTCTCAATGCATTCCTAGTCACAATATGAGAAGACAGTACAAGGCAACATCTCCTTATTCTAGCAGAACTATAGGTAAACAGAGTCCTTAAGACCTACTTTAAATACAAATCAGGAAGCTTTTTGTAGTCTGTGTTTGTGAAATGTCAGCCAGGCCACCAGCACAGGAGTGTCAGCTTTGCAGTGTAGAAATCAAAGTGTCATTGATTCTGTCTTCCTCTTCAGAGGTATCCTGAGGAAATAAGCCTTCCCTGTAGGGAAATTTTTATACACTATGCTCTTCCCCATCCTCTCTCCCCCATAGATGAGAAGAACTGTGGGGTACCATTAGCATAAAAGGACAACCTAGATTTTTTAATTCGTCATTTGCTCTGTAAGATGGATGTGATCAGCCTGCAGCATGTATCTGACACTGGCAGAAGAGGTGGCTGGAATATCTGAATAGTCCAGAATATCTGGACTTGTTTCATTTTGAGAAGTAGAAAACTAAACAGCACAGGACAAATATTGGGCAGCTGGATTAGTCTCCCGTGGGGAATAGTTATGATTCCTTTTGGAGATGACTGAATATTTGCTAGAATAAATTCTCTGTGTTCTGGTTTTCCTTCTTACTGAAACCACAGAGAAGTAATTGGAGCAAAACCAGATTTTCCTGCACCCGAAGGGCTACAGCAAAAAATAGGGTGATCTGCCTTGCTAACATTGTACTTAACTAAATAAGAAAAGATGTTAGGCAGCCAGTCATTAATTGCATCTTATTTATAGAGGAAATTCACATGTATAGTGATGTCAGCTGTGCTTCTCCATCAAAATTTGTATTGATTACACATGTACTGATTGAAGTTTAGTCAGCTGGAGGCCATCAGCATTGAGTTTCTCAAAAAAAGTTCCACAGCAACTTTGGTGAAAACATTTGTGTTAATAATTTCTGAGTAGCGTAATCTACCTGACTGGGATGCACCTTACGCAAAGGAGTAGTACAAAAGACAAGGATCTATGTTTTTTCTCAGTCTCTCATAGACAATGGAGGGTAAACTGTTACAGGTATGTGATTTCTTATGTTGACTTTAGGCCATTCCAGTTTATGCATATTTGTAGTTGGAATTTTTAATTTTCACTCTGTAAGGCTACTCAATTTTAGAGTGACTTTCTTCTGGCCATCTGTTCCTAATAGTCATTTGCTCCTTTGCTTTTCCACTGACTGCTACTTTGTGCCATGTCAAAGCATGTTGTACCTTTAAACTGGGGTTAAATTTGACACTATTAGCAGCTCCCCATTCCCAGTTTCACAGAAACACTAGGAAATCTATGAAAAATATCTAAAGTGTGAAGAGAAAAGTACCTGTGATTGTCTCTACTTCTTCATTTTTGTTATATAGTTTGAAGCTGTTTTTTCACAGTTCCGGCTTAGCTGGCTCCTACTTAGAGCAGAAGCTAAGCTCCTGACTTAGCATCTTGACTAGAAGGTTTATGATATTATGATTTAATTTTCTACAGGTCTTCTGATGTGCTCGAAGTTTTTATTGGAAATTGTTCTTCCACTGAATGTTTCTGTGTGCTAGAGAATGACAGACAGAGAATATCATCATTATTGCACAAGTCGGGATTTGTGGTAAAGCAGCAGCCTGCATAGTATCTCTGTTTAGCATAAGTGAAAACTGCATCATTAAGATGTTTCACAAGGCCTGTCCTCTGTCCCTTCTTTTGTATACAGAACAGAGGGCATTGTGAAGTTTGCTTTTGGTTTTGGATTTGCTTGCTTGATTAGGCTTAGCCTAATAACCTCTTTCCCTGCCTCCTTCCTCCAGTGCCCTGCTGGAAGAAATGATCCTTCAGCAGAAGCTTTTTTTATTCTTCAGATTTGATAGCTGCTGTTCATCAGTCAGTCATGAAAAGGTTTAGCTAGGGCAGCAGAATTTATGCAATTTAAGGATGCTCAGCACTGTCCTATTTATCACGGCTGTGTGTTTTTATTGTGCTGCTGTCATGACAGTGCCAAACCTAGATTTTAAACAGTTTGCTTTTATTTGTATAGCTTAAAACACATCTGGAAAACTTAATAATTCTTTGCAAAAACTTGAAAACTTCTAATAATTGTTTATGAATGCAAAAGTCTTATTCCTGTCACCAACTGCGACTCAGTAGGATATTTAGCAGCTTCACAAGCACGCAAGTAAGGATGTTGCAGCAAAGGGGAAAGACCAAAGCCAGAAATGTAGTGTGTGGCTCTTCATCATGGCTAGAGGGGGCCAAAAGGTGAGGAAAATCAGAGGCAAAGAACTGATTAGAGACAAGTTTTCTTCTGGAGTATGATGCTGAGATGCACCTTTGCTGAACTATTTTTACAATAAAGTAAAACTCAATATGTCTAGAGATGAGTTTTGAGAAACAAACAGTAAATAGAAATGAAGACTATTTTGAATTTCAGATAATACTCACAAATTATTTTGTATGAGAAAACTTTTTTTTTTCCTCAATGAAAGATTTCTTCAGTCATTGAGTTTGATCTTCTGTTCCTCCTGAAAGGCTAAATATATCTGTTTTCCATTGTCATCAGCATAGCATATCTCTCTGTTCTTTAGCTGCTACACACAGGACGTGACTGAAGGCGCTAAATTGCTGGCACGGTGAGGTGCCTGTGCCAAAATGTAATTTGTAGGGCCCAGTCATTCTGTGAAAAGTAATTCTTATTTATTTGCTTTCCCGGTCAGCTAGGGCTTTGAGAGGAAATACATTATACAAAGTGAGATACTAGCAATTTTTTTGGAAGAAACGAAGTGGATTGATTCAAGTGGTTCTTCTACCTGACAGCAGTGTATCTGGAGAGGAGGTAAAGGCAAAGTGAAATGGACCATGGTGTAATAAACATTTTTTTAGGTTATTGTGATTAGTCTTCTTTCCTGCTGTTATTGTTTTCCTCTTTACATTCTTTGTGACAGTCCTTGACACAAAGTGGGGAACCTTCACTGATACTTTTTTTCCCTCTAGCTGCTGTACATTCTCTATTTTCTCTAGTGGGAGATAATTTATTTGCAATTGTAAATCCAGGCACCTCTTCGTCTTCTTTCTGCAACTTCTCAAGTGCCTGTCTAAGTGTAATAGGTGAGATGAACGGACTTCTTTGTGTGCACTGAATGCATGTTTGCCCTTATTCTTCTCTTCTTTTAAATTGCTTTAATAACTTTTTTAAAAGTTAAATTTAACGACAGAATTATCCATAAGTCAAAACTTGTTGGGTTAGATCTTGTAGGTTCAGAACCTACAGCTTTGAAATTAATGGGTAGCTGCTGTAGCCACCTGAAATTGCAAGTCCACTGCAGTCAATCGAAAAGACACCTACTGGCAAAAAAACCATTTCCTCTGTCTTCTACAGGGCTCTTTCCAGCAATTTTTTTCCTTACAAACATCCAAATCGAGGGGGATTTTATTGGTGCCTTTTCTGACTCTTGAAGTTACTTACTCAATTACATATATATATTGCATGTAATAAGCACACATATTGTATATCATTTACATAAATACTCTTACATAATAAAATGCATGTTTTAAGGTCTCAAGCAAGTTGAAAAGACATGAATGGAACTGCAGTAATTCAGTGCTGAGTAAAATAAAAAATAAGATTTTCTGATGGCTTTACCCATGTTATTTATAGAGCATCAGTGATACATCTGTGTATCACTGTTACATGAAAAGTGAAACAGATAGGCTTTTTGGCTTGGTTTTTTAATAACAGGAGGTACTATCTTATCATTGTGGTATCAAGAGAATATTCAAATTTTTTTTCCTCATATAAAATATTTTTTATTGATTTATCTGTATAGAAAGCACTACAGGAAATCCACAGATTTAAAATACTATATAGACAGTATTTCTAAAAAATAAAATATCAACTCATCTACTTTAGAAAACTAATTGGAATGTTTGTATGGAACTGTGTTCTCTCAGCACAGAAATAGTTGGTTGCTCTTTGTTGTACAAGAACAAAAAGGGAAAAAAAAAGTACAGATTTACACATGGTGTTACTATTTTCTTATGAATTTTGACCAAAAATTTACATTGTAAGTGCTAGAGCAGGGTCAGAGAAAAGGGAATTTTGTAATTGCTTGTGTAGTAGGCATATGATAATTTAGAAAAGCTGTATCTGCCAATGTGTAATAAATACAGGAGGGAACCTTTGTCTTGAAATATATCTATTTTGCATGGTAAGTAAAGGATAAAATGAAAACATTCTCAGCTATTCTCTCAAATGTGCAATACCATTTCTGTTCTGTTCTATGTTTTGTAGTGTGATTTGCCGTTTTTATAATCCAGGTTTTTCATCTGAGATAGAAGTGGAAAGGAGATCTGAACTTGGCTTCTCCACATTTTAAACCACTGTTGTGGCCCAAATGGTGACAGTGTCTAGTCATATCTTGTTCATTTGCCTGTGTGACTGTCAGTGGAAAAGAAATTACTGTCAAAAAACTGATGCACAAGGATTATGTTATTCTTATGACATTTAGTCACACACTATTTCTAAACTTAGAATTTCTTAAGCCAAAAGTTCTGCTAGTTAGTTGGTGTTCAGTGAAATAATTCATTTATTTGTCCAAAATCCCATATGAATCACCTATGTAAACTTTTATGGAGCCTATTGCTGAAATTATTGTGTCTTAAGAACTAGTATTTTTTACTGGCAGTTTATTTGTTGCCAAATGTATTTTTTTTCTTCTCCCTAATATTAAGGTTGTTTCTCTGTTGTGTGACCTTTCTTCTTCCTTTGGAATTGCAATGAAAGGAAAAGCAACTACTTCCAAATCAGTGAAATTCAATTTGTGGCTTCAAGAAGTCAGACTCTTGCACCTTTTCTGCAAACCACTGCACTATCTTGTTTCTGCTGTGACATATATTTACAAAGGAGTTCCTATTAATTCGATTTTCTATATTCATGTTGAAAGAGATTATTTAAGTGAGAACAAGAGTTCAAGTGACCTAACCTTTCTCAATAATTCAGCAAGTTCCAGAGATATTGTAAGGCAACAGAAAGGAAGGCAATTAATTTTCTGAGGTGAAATGACTTAGGCTAATTTATTTTTTGTGGATGATATATATCACTAGATGAATTTTGAAGAAGCAGTAGCAAAGAGGGAGGGACAGGCAGAAAGCAAAATGTAGTAACTAAATATAATTTGTGAAGAATGCATCTTATTAATTTGGCTCCAAGGATTAGCATTCAGATTTGGTGACTAATAACTTTTGAACATCATAGAAGGTACTTATATTTTTGTCATCATGTTCTTTTAGGATTATTTTTGTTAATTTTCAAGTAACAGCCTCCTTCTGATCCTCATTGCTGGGTTTAGAACAAAACCACAACTTTTATGAAGAAATGATTTTAAAAAAACAGTAGATAGCGTTGCTATTGCTTTCCTGATGCCAGATTCAAGGCAGGTGGGTTGACAGTGTGTCTGCTCCTGTAACATGTCATTGTGTTAACAGTGATGGTATTTGATCCTCTGGCATTTCAATTAACCATATTAATCTGCCAGCAACAATGTTCTCCTTAAAGAATACCATTCATTTAGGGTTGGCAACAGGTAGCAGTATCTTGCTAAAAATGCTTTCTAGCTTTACTGGATTTCTTTTAAAATAAAAACGAACAGCCTTTCCTGTCTAGGTTAACAGCAAAGGAGGAGGCTCACAGCCTGAATTTTTCACACGTGTGCACACCCCTGTTCACATAAACAAATACAGACAAGGATATTTTGAAGATAATTTCTGTGTCATAGGGTTCAATAAGATGTTTGACTCCAACAAGAGACAAATGAAAACGAGTTCTGTGGAATTATAAACTTACAAACTAAGCCTCACTGTAGAAAAACACATGCAACTACCCTTGCCTGATGCAATGGCTCTTGCAAGAGAGTAGCTGATAAAAAGACTATAAAAGGAGGTCAGGGAACTGGAATTGTAAAAATTAAAATGTAATTCTTCCTTACCTTTCCTGAGGCAGACAGAAAAAAAAAAAATTCGATTAAATCCCTTACATTCCCTTCAGGCTATTGTCTGAAAATAATTTGTTCTCATGTAGCAAGCACTGGGGATTGAAGCTATTTTATAAATCTTTTGCTCTTTTAAAACCAGATGGTGGGCGTTGATGAAATGTTTGTTGTCTCCTTAAATTGTTCATATAATCTAATTTTATCGAGTAGAATTTGTAGTGGTAGGAATTATGTGTAGAGGTAGCATTTGTAGGCTGAAGAAACTAATTTCTTGTGTCTGACTTCATGTATTGAGGGTTTTATCTAATGGATTTATTTCCAGATTTATCTGGTAGAGAAAGGGCCCTCCATCTCTCCTGCTGTAGAGCACACAATTTCTTTTATGGATGACAAAGAGAGGGAAATCTTGGGCTGGTGTACAGATTCCAGCATTGCCCTAATGAAATACTGCTGTCATAGAAAGATGAACTAATGTTCCCTGCTGCAAAGCAGTGTTTTTCCTTCATGTTCTTCTTCCTTATTGAGTTAGTGTGTGGGATACCCAAGAAGGAAAAGCAAGGGGCAATTGGAGTCTGAACCTGTGGAAGCAGACAATGACAGCTACTAAAACCAATTTACATTCACTGCAAAAAGAGAGAAAACTGGAGAGAGAGAATCCAAAGAAAGGACTAAAGGGTAAAAGAAAAATCACTGAATAGCAGATTGGAATAGGTGATTGGAAAGACAGCGTTGAAGATAATTGGAAACTGAACCAAATTGTTTGGGAGACGAGGGAGAGGAGGAAAGACTGAAACACTGCTTTTGTCTGTGGTTATATTAAGAATTGTATAATGATGAATTTCTACAGGCAGCCAAAGTGATGGATGCAGTTTTATCTGTCAACACAGAGCAGCCTTGTTTAGGCCCCTGTCTTTCAGCAGCAGAATTTTATTCATCCTCCATTACCACAGAGTCCAGATGCTTCTCATGTCTCCAGACTTCAAATGAAAGCATTCGACTTGCAGACTGTGGAAATTGTTTCTTTTGTGAAATACTGCAAAGCAGTCTGCGTGGGGGTGGGTTTTTTATTGTTTGGTTTTTTGTTGGTTTTTTTTTTTTTTTAATCTAAACTCTTGAGACTTTCCACTTGAGAAAAAATATCTCCAGTTCTGTGAAGATATTTTTGTTTTGATTCAGGCCAAAATACATATTGGAATTTCTCATGGCTGTACACTGGAGGCTGTTTTTTTTGCATACTATCCAGCTTGTGGCATGTCTTTACCAGCA
Organism: Motacilla alba alba; assembly: GCF_015832195.1. Classification (NCBI taxonomy): domain Eukaryota; kingdom Metazoa; phylum Chordata; class Aves; order Passeriformes; family Motacillidae; genus Motacilla; species Motacilla alba. The sequence goes on along the minus strand of NC_052019.1, from coordinate 48,068,147 downwards.
GCCCAAAGTCATAATGTCAGGAAATTGTGTTTTGATAATATGGGCATTAAAAAAGGATTTTCTTTATCCAGTTGCAACTCCCTCACCACAACTGCCATTAATCTGCAGCAATCAACTGTGTTTTTCACTGCTGTCACCTCTTGTTTGAAAAGAACAAACTGTTCTTTTTGTAAAGCAAAGTGCAACCTGGCATTGCAGGTTTATATGACTGACAAATTCATATTGATATGCTAATCAATCTATGTTGTCACCTTTGTGCCGAGCTCTTTCCTATCAGAATGGCTCTTTGTCCCACAGGCTTTGTTTTTTTTGCAAGATGCTTTGCTAATGCAATTAATCATCTAATCCAGGAAATCTTCTCCTGGCATGGAAAACTGACATCATCTTTTCTGCTGTATGTACTCTGCATCTTTTGTCTGTGGTGGAATCATAGATTCTTAGATACATCTACAACGTATTTTATCATTATAAATTGTTACCAAATCCCATGCAAAGGTGCTACTATATATATACAGTACATTTACATACATACATACATACATATATATATATATGTAAAAGTTTTTCTATCTTTACCATAGACTTCACTAAGCAAACTAAGCAATTGGTCCAGTGGAAATCTCTCCTTCAATACTATGATGTTAAGTGTTGAAAAGCACATGTTTAGATAATTCTAAAATCCATACATAGCATTTCCTGGTTGGCACAGAATGTATGATACTAGATTTAGAGATAAAAACCTTCAATTTTTAAAAGAAAGGAAACTCAGTGAAGTAAATTACTCTCCTGAATTTCTGCTGCAATGAAATTGTTATTCAATTGCCATGGAGGCTTTCAAATAGAGTGATGCTGCTGCTGGTTTTTTTATCCAATAAAAGAGGCCTCAATAGTTCCAGATAAGTATAGATAAGACTCTTGAAAGGTGGGCTTCTGGGTTGAAGGGCTGGCCACCAAGTTTTTCCAGTACAAAGATGGATAAAGCTGAACCCTCTACATGACAATGATCAGCTGTAGCTTTCTATGTCAGAGATATAAAGATTTGAAAAAGTCTATTACGATCTTTCCCCCAGTGTGACATTCTAATTTTGTTTTATGGTGTCCTGGGAACTTACTGAGGAGATCAGATTTGGGGTACCATTCTTAATAGTAATCATGAGACCTAGCAAAAGTGGTTTTATTTATACTTTTGGTAGATCCAAAAGTAAATAATATCCAGCCCCAAAAAGGTATTGCATCTTGTCTCTTAAATTTGTGGCCTGATAATTTCTTTGGACTCTTCCTAATGCTGTTGTTTATAAAACTCAAGAAATAAGCATTCTTTATATTCTCCAAACCCTGTTAAGATGTATTAGATGTGTTTCTCTTGCAAGCAGAGGATTTATAATATTTTTAAACATTCCTAATTGTAAACTGCACCACAAGCCTCATTCCTGTTAAATATTGTTGCCTTTCTCTGCAAATCTTGTCATTACCCGTATCTTCTTTTCTGAATGTTTATAGTTGCATTATATATTAATAGAGCAGTATAATTGTGTTTTGTTCTTTATACCCTTTCTGGTAGTTAATATGAATAGTTAATATGTGAATTTTGGTTGCTACAAGCCAATGCCTTCTATGAGTCAAGCAGCCATTTAAAGCCTACATGGTGGGCCCATAGTCACAGGGGAAAAGTGTTTATTCTGTGGAAGTTTTTATTGACTCTTTTGGTAGTAAAGGCTCTTTCTATACATGCTGTGTTGTTATTTACAGGATTTAAAATTTCATCCATTAAAATAACATTTTAAAAAGTCTTGCAGAAGGCAATTTGAAGAACTGAAAACATACCCTGAGAAACCAGAAGCCGAATCAGAAGGATTTTCACTGGACCACCTTTGCCTTCCAAGATCAGAATCCTGACTTCTGGATTCTTGGTATGATTGTTCTTGTGTTAGGGAATTGCAAAGGATGGGTGGCCAGAGAAAGAGGGAGAGAGCATAGGAGTCTGGCTATAGAAATCTTTGAAGCAGCATCCCCTTGTGGGAATTCATAGATTAGGATAAATAAGACACAGGAATTGCCCTGGTAGAAGAAGGCTGGGGTGCCTGTCAATTATTTTCTTTTAGAATTATCTATGTATCAGCTAATGAGATAGGAAAGGGCAGGTTTTTGTTATATGAGGAGTTGGTCATTTATAACTGAGGCAGTAACATGAATTCACCTGTTCGTGTTTTCTTGGATTATTAAGAGAAAACATAGGCATTCCTGTAAGACTTAAAAAAAAAAAAAAAAGGAACATCAATAGAATGTCAAAACCTGTAAAAATATCACTCCCTAATACAGGCTACCTTTTTTTTTTTGCAATGTGAAAAAATAAGATGATGTCTTCTAAATCCTGTAAGATTTTTCTAGTTGGGATGAATTTTAAAATTAGATTCTTAGTAGGTTTTAGTTGGTGATTTTAGCAGTGCCTTTCAGAATTATAGAAAGCACAAAATGTAGAAGAAAACTGCTGAATAATCACAGAATAGCTTGGGTTGGAAGGGATCTTAAGGTCATCTAGTACCAACCTACCACCATGGGCAGGGACACCTTCTACTTGACCAGGTTGCTCAAAGCCCCATCCAGCCTGGCCTTGAACACAACCAGGGGTGGGGTATCTGCAGCTTTTTTGGGCAACCTGTTCCAGTTCATCACCCTCACATTAGAAGGTTTCTTCCTAATATCCAATTTAAACCTAACCTCTTAGTTTGAAGGCATTCCCTCTTATCCTATCACTACATGCTCTTGTTAGAAGTCTCTCTCGAGCTTTCCTGTAAACCCTTTTTAAGTACTTGAAGGCTGCTATAAGGTAGCCATGGAGCCTTCTCCAGGCTGAACAACCCCACCTCTCAGCCTTTTTTTTGGTAGCTTGAAGTTTCTGGAGGATGATCATCAGGAGTAAAATGCATAATTCCTCTATAAGTAATTATAATCTGCATTATGGTAGATGAAAAGCAAGCAACAGCTCTAAGTAGTAAGTCTCCAAACTGGTAGAACTATGGATTAGGAATGGATCAATGTACCCTTTATTTGGCAAAATTAACACAGAAAATAAAAGAGGCAGGATATACAGTCAGTTAATTATGACGTTGGAGGTTGAAGTGGTGCTTCCCATCAGGGCTCAGTATTTGGGCCTGTCTTGTTTAATATCTTTATTGAAAAACTGGATGAGGGGGATTGAGTGCACCCCAACCGAGTTTGTAGACAATGCTAAGTTGGGTAGGAGTGTCAATCTGCTGGAGGTTAGGAAGGGTCTGCAGAGGAATCTGGACAGGCTGGGTCATGGGCTGATGCCAGTTTTATGAGGTTCAACAAGGCCAAGTGCTGAGTCCTGCCCTTGGGTCACAGCAACCCCAGCCAGTGCCATGGGCAGGGGACAGAGTGGCTGGGAAGCTGCCCAGTGGAAAAGGACCCGGGGGTGCTGGTCAGCAGTGGCTGAACATGAGCCAGTGTGTGCCCAGGCGGCCAAGAAGGCCAAGGGCATCCTGCCTTGTGTCTGTGGCCAGAAGGACGAGGAGGCCACATTTCAAATTGTGTGTTCAGTTCTGAGCCCCTCATGAGCTACAAGAAGGACATGGAGGTGCTGGAGCACGTCCAGAGAAGGGCAACAGAGCTGGGGAGGGTTGGGAGCACAAGTTCTATGAGGAGAAGCTGAGGGAGCTGGAGGTGTGTTTAGCCTGGAGAAAAGGAGGCTCTGGCAGAGGGAACCTTCTTACCACTCTACAACTGCCTGAAAGAGGTTGTAGATAGGTGGGGGTCATTATCTTCTCCTAAGTAACAAGCTATTTGACAAGAGGACATGGCCTCAACTTGAGCAATGGGAGGTTTAGGTTTGATATTAAGACAAATTTCTTCAAGCATTAGAACAGGTTGCCCAGGGAAGTGGTGGAATTGTCAGCTGCTTACTCTGGAAGTATTTGCAAGATGGGTAGACGTGGCATTTGGTGACATGGCTTAGTGGTGACTTAGCGGTGCTTGGTTAACGGTTGGACTTGATATTAGAAGTATTTTCCAACTTTATGATTCTATGATAATCATGCTGGTTGATTAATTTCATCTTTTAATCTTCCTTGTATTTGAAAAACAAAGTCTGTGCCTGAAACACCTTGACTGTGTAACTGTTATTCTCTTGGGATAAGAATCTAAGAATTACACTGACAAGAGAAAACTGAAGAGAGACTAAATGACAAGGGGGAAAAATAGCATTTGCTTCAGAAGGGCAGGAGGCTGTTTACATTTATGTCTGTCATACCTAATTCTTAAAGGTCAATACAGTTTCTTTTTAAGAAAGCAATCAATTAAGTAATACAGCAATAAGGCATCAAACACTGTAAAAAATATAAGCTGTCATTGAAGAAGAATGCTGACATTTTGCAAGAGATGTTGGGGGAGTCAATGGAAAACACTGAAGAGAGGAAATGATATATTTTCAAACATTAATAAGAGTTAGTGATATTTTCAGGAGAGTGACAGTATTTGCAGTTCAGTAATGGCATTCATTTCAGGCCTTTGGATCTGAATTTTGATTTAGAGCAACTGAAGTGAGCCCTTTATCAGCCCAGCTGGTCCAGTGGAAGCTAACAAAACTGTGAGAAACTGCTCAGGAGTTTTGTTTGTATATGAGCCTGGAATTAACAAAATCATTAGAAGTTATTCAGGTAATCTCAAAAGCATCTAAATTGAGGTACAGGGTCTTCTTGGAAGAGAGTACTGCATTTTTGGCAGTTGATGAAATGTTCTGGTTTTGTTAGTTTGTTTTTATACCTCAGGAAACCACACCCAGGTAATTCCTTTCAAAGTCTCTGATATGGACGTCAGTGAATAAACTGTGCAGCCTGGGAGGGTTCCTCATTGCTCTTATAGTGACTTGTGTATGGCACTTCCTTGCTGAAGGCAGCACTTCCAGCTCCTTCCAGACACCTCTAAGATTGGTGCTAATTAGAGAGAAGGGGAGCTGAGGAAATGCAAAGGTGCTAGGCTTGAGGAAGAAGCAGCTGATGGATATATAGAAGCACAAAGGACAGAGCTCACTGTGTAGCTGCTGTCCACTAAAGCAAGCCTCTGGAAAAGTAGCAGAATTAATTTCAAAGACAAACCTTCCACCACCAAGCTCTTATTAATAATAGTCAAACTTTTAAAAAATGTTTTATTAAATGTTAGTCAAGCTACTATTCTCTTTCATAAAACTGGCAGTATTTTTTTTTTCTCTAAATCTGAGTATTTTGAAAATAGCTGCCTGAGAGCCGTGAGAAACACAGAGCAGACACATCCTATTTTCTTCTTAATGAAGTTTACCATGGTGTCTAAATGGCTGTGCTTGGACATGCCATTTAGGACAGCAACAGCATTCTGAATGAAGCCACCTTTCACAAAGTCACTCATTCCTTGTCCTTTGATGCTGTTTAAATGACATGACTCTGGTTCATAGGAAGATTTTTTGAAAAGGGGTAAGACAGACTGTCTTTTAAATGGTACACTTCTGCAGCTGAAGTAGAAAAATAAACTTGTAAACAGTGATTCACAGTAATTATCTGAATGGTTTTCCAGCAGAGATTTATGTTAGAAGTATGTGGAAGTCAAAGCATGAGAAAAGGTTAAAGAAAATACCTCTCAGTTGTGTTCTTTTATCTAATAATCACTTCCTTTGGATGCTTGTTTTGTAACATAAATGACTAATGTTTATAAAGCTTTTTGGAAAATACGAATATAAACAGTGTGCAAGTGCTCACTGTTATTATTACACATGAATCATTGCATTAACAAAAGCAATGACTTGGCTCAGGCATGGAGCCAATCCCTCTCACACTTGGTTTGATAGGATGCATCTTACGACTTCAATGAGGGTCAGTTTGGCAAGGTTCAGTCCATTTTACTGCTCCTCATTTCATCCAAATCCATTTCATTTTAGTCACTTTGTTTCAGAATTTTTATCACCCCACATTTAATGTTTGATTAAAAAAACACTGTTTTAAAGAAGCTTTTTAAGGTGCTGCATTCTGGCTGCACTGACATCCCTTGTGTTTGTTCTGCCAAAGCTAGCAGAGTGCCTCTCTGACTTAACCAGTCTGTTATGTGTCGTAACTTTTTAATGAGGCTGGGTATCACTGTGCTATGTAAATTTCTTCTTCCTCTGTAATTTTCTTAGCAGACATTATTTTTCCTGTATAGATATGCCATCAGTCAGCTATCTCTTAGTTCCAGCATTTTTATTATTCATATACAGGAAAGTTTGGTAGTTAATTCAGCCCTGTGTCAGAAGCACGCCAAAGGGTTGCGACCTAGACGTGTGCCTTAAGAGCATGAGGTGTCTTCTACCCTCACGGAGTTACCACACAAAAGTATTAAGAATACTCAGCTGCCTGTTTTATTCAAGTACAACAACATCAATGAGCACCCAGAGCCTTTCTGTGAAACTTGTGGGACTGAGCAGTAGATTTGGGCATGTGGCACAGAGAGCTGTGGGCTGAGCAAAGAGTTTTTGTGTGCACATGAGAACATTTGCCTTGCTTGTCTGAAGTTACTTATCTGACATGTTTTGCCATGTAGAGTGTTGAAGTCTGTCCCTTCCTCGCATTTCTTGTACTATTGTTGCCTGGAACAGCCCCATATTAGAAAACAATGGGGAGACCATACAGAAACATCGGCTTGGAAAACTGAGACCTAGGCTGGTGGCAGTGGTGATAGAAATTTTATTTTAATTTTTGTTGTACAATTCATTTATCTCTCCTAAGGCCTCTCTCTACATCTCTGTGCATGACATGAAAGGCATAAAATTCCAATTATGAGATCCATACGGTATCTTCTATTTCTATTGTTTGTGAAACCTAATTTTTACTTTAGTTTTCTCTAAACAAAGATCATGGAAGAACACTAAACCCGCTTAATTTCTGGACCATAAAAAGCTTGACATTGAATATGTTGGGCTTTACATTTTCTTAAATAAAAATGGCAGGAAATTAAAGTAAAACCTCTTTTAAGTGTGAATTTTTTAAGGTTATAACTTCTTATAGACTAAAAAAAAATTGCATTTAAAGAATTTTTACAATTTTTTGGAATACAGAATCTTTCCACATTTTTGGAAAGAAGTATCTTTTCTGGAATAGCACCTATCCATGTATGTGTCCAGTCAAGATAACAGGACTTTAGTCTTTTAGCACTCATTGATTGCTTGGGCAATGGTTTTGCTCCCTTTCATGTTCAAGATAAAAAATTCCAGAAGATGTATTTGTATTTAAAAAGAAAAGAGCTTGTGTCTTGCATTTGAAGCCACACATTACAGACCAAATACAGGATATCACAGGATCAAATGGAAGCTGTGTTTCTGTCTCCACAGATGCATAATTAGGGAGGAATAGAGGGCAGTGCAGAAAAGCAATGAGTTAAACTATTGGACAGAAAAATAATATTTAATATTTGGTAACTAATGCAAATGAAGTCATGCTGAACTGCCAGCTATGGCAACCATACATAGCTATATAAATTATTAATAAAATTTCCTGGTTTGAAGAAAGGAGGTGAAGAATAATTTATGAAGCTCTTTTTCTTCAAGGGGATAATAAAATTTCCTGGTTTGAAGAAAGGAGGTGAAGAATAATTTATGAAGCTCTTTTTCTTCAAGGGGATGAAATTATGGTAGCTGTTCACCTTGTTTCTGCCATGCTATGGTTACAAGTTATCAAATACGTTGTTGGAATCGGCCCTTATTTCAGCACCAAAGATGATCCCTTGTGTTTAGTTTGTTGGGTGGGGATCTCTGCAAACACAGCTTACACAAGTACTTGCAGAGATTCTTGTAAGACTTGAAACACAGCTAACAACAAATATTGAGGCAGGATTTGGAAACTTGGAATGAAAGTGGAACTGACAATAAAATACCTCTTTATAATTTAAGAAATAAACAGAATTTAAATAAGAACTTGAAAAAGAAACAGGGGAACTTGAAGCACAGCAAAAGACAGCTGTCAGTGCTGCTAAGGAGTTAAAGAATCACAGCCAGGAGATAATTCAGAGGTGCTACCTTATGTGTCCTGCTTAACCCTTGGCACCAATCCACACTCTACACCGCAGCCTTCTGAACAGCTATAAGGATGGATAGAAGATGGTTGTGAGGGATAAGTGAAAAGAAAAATAGCTGCAATCAGTGGTCTTCTGATTCCTGAGTGCTCTAAGCTCTTGAGAGTACACCATTATTACAAGACCTAGTTTCTTTTCTGTTCAGTACCATTTTTCATGTAGTCCCTTTGGAATGAACTACAGCAGAATAACTGTCTTTAATTTGCATCCAGCTCTTATTCTGGCAAAGATCAGGATGAGTTTTGCTGCTTTTGTCAACGGAAGCCTTGATAGGTCCTTAGCTCTGCTCTGGAGGTAAGAAATAGTACTGACTCCAGTGGAAAAGGGTGAACAATGTAAGAGCTGCCAGGGAAGTAAATGAGCATCAGCTGAGCAACTTGGAGTTCAAGAAGAGGGGCAAGAGTATAAACAATCCACATTAAGCAAGTATGTGAGAATAGAGTGGCCCCAAGTTTGTTGACTGGGCAGAGCTGGGAGCCCAGTGTAGTACTGAAAACTTCACCACTTACTTCTCTTTGACACTTTTCTTTGTCTATGCTCAGTATCAAAGCTGGACTACCAAAAAAAAAAAAAAAAACCAACAAAAAAAACCCCACCCAAAAACAAAAACCCAAAACCCCCCACTATTCCTGATGTGTTCTGTTAAAAGAGTTACATCAGCACCATCTCTTTATGTGTCTTGGTTTCCTTTCAAGGGAGAGCCTGGAGGCTCTATTGTAGCAGTTCTTAGAATAGAGTGTGATGTGCACTGTACTGCCAAGCCTGCTGCAGACAAAAGTCATTCTCTGCATGAACTGAATGCTCACATGCACTAGCTGGTTTTGTCTGATGGCTACACAGTGCTTGCATTTTCGTCTCTTAAAGGGAAAAACTAAGTGAAATTTAAATATAATTTATTAACTGAATCCTTTCTTATTCTACAGATTTTTCTGCAAAAATTGCCGAAAAGAAGTGTCTCCTTTCTGGTGCTGAGACCTTTCTGTTCAGTTTACTTTATAATATCTTGTTATTCTGTTTATGATGATTAGTTATGGGTTTTATTCTTAAAAAATATTGAATGTAGATATTCCCTGCATGGGAACATTTTTATTTTCCATTCAAAGGGTATCTGAATTCAATTTATCCCTTCTCACCTTTTGGTTGCTGTAAAAATTTAATTGGTCTCTTAATTTATATCTGCATCTGTGTTTCAGTTTTATTTACTAATTTTTGAAGGATCAAAGGCAATAGATGATGAGCTTTTTAAAGTGAGTATGTCTGGTAATTTCTACAGTGCTTCAATATTGGATTGATTAGATTTAGAAGTAGTTTCAGTAACAAATGTTACAGCATTTGTAATCCTCTTTGTACTAGTAAAGATAAGGTGGTTATTTCTTCTACTTCTCTATTTAGGAAGACTAGGAGAATCCTACTGTGACTAATCCAAAATTACTGCCAGTGTGATTTTAAAGATTTCTTGTGCATTTCCATGACACTATTACAAGGGTCAACAAAAGCAGCTACATGATGCAAATATCATTTGCATCAAATGCAAATGTGATTTGTGGTTAAAATTAGAAATAGGTCTAGAAAGTTGTTAATAAGAGCAAGGAGGGCACAAAAGTAATTCTAAGAGCTGTAAGTAGGGAGTGTGTGGAATTGTGTCTCTGTAGGAATTATACAACTGCTTTATAACATCAGAGAAATAACCTTTTCTACTTGGATCTACAACCTAAAATATCCTAAGAGCTAGTGTATGATAAACAATGTTTCTAATTTCTAATTCTGTAACAGAATGTATGCTTTTCGGTCAGTCTCATTGCTGTTAATGCTGATCATGTACTAGCCAGCCAGCTGAGTCCTAATCTGCACAGTGTGCAACTGCTGTGAAATCCGGTCTCTTGCTGGCAGCTGTAGTGAATTGAGCCTGTCTGCAGCTTCCTATCCGGATCATGATGCTACTCTGGACTTCCCCTCTTCTGTTGAAACTGAGCCAGTGTCCACTAAAGGACTGAAGAAAAAGCAAAGCTGGAACAGGGTGGGCTTGTGGCCCAGAGATAAGAGCACTTATTTGAATGATCTGTGTCAGACACCTCAGTGTTCATTTCTCTATTTCATTAAATGCTCAATTTAATACGTATCACAGAAAAAAGTGTTGCTTGGGATAGAAGAGGTTGCAGTGCGACAGGTTAGTGTCTTAGTATATGTTGAGGTCATGGAAGAGAATGGTCAGCCCTGGAGGTATCGAGTCTATATTTTGGTGGTTGGGGAATACACCTTTTGAAGTGTTTGCTCCCTAGGACTAGAACATGACTGAGCAGGAAGGAAAACATGTGATAAGATTTGATAAAACATACGTATTTCTATGCAAAACTGAGGACTGGTGATCTAGCAAGTGATGTGGATGCACGGAAAGCTATTCAAAGTTCATGAAAGATGCACCTCGTTTCTTCTGACACCTTCTTGTTCTTGTGCCTTATGTGTGTTCTCAACAAATTACTGTGCATGATCACTACCTTGAAGACAAAAAGGATTTTGAACAATTTGTAAATTCCTATTCATAAATAACACTGCTCACCTTGCATTTGCCATGCTGCCTACATGTGAGAACTAGTTTGTTGTTAGAACTGACTTTCTTACAAATCCAGAAAGTTAGCTTAGTTAGTTGTCTTGTTTTATTCTGTGTGATCCCAACTGCAGAGAGTGATTCTTTGTACATGACCATTGAGAGGAGCAAGTCTTTACCACCCTTGACAATCCCTGAAAGACTAGCAGCAATTTCTGATGTTTCATGCATTTCCAGGTATTTAGGTTTGATAACAGATTTTAAATAAACAAACAATTTTTTGTTTTTAAAAGAAATTACTTTGTGTTAGAATAGGAAGGAAAAATGAGTGCCATTACTCAGTAATCCGTTTTTTCCCCCCTGCTTCGGGCCTGGTCTGTAGCAGCACTAGGTCTTTTTCTTTCTTTTAAGTAAACATACAACTGAACCCTTGCAAGTGTCAAGACTGAAACATTTCATACAGAGAATAATTCCTCCAAAGATGTCACTTACTGAAAAGCTCAAAACACATTTACTTGGTTGTTCCTGGAGTAAACTAACACCACCACCTTCAATAGAGTGAAAAAAAGGTTTTTAACAAAATAATTTTTGGCCTCACCCAGAGTTCAAATAAACTGCAATTTCAATTCTATCATCAGTCCATGACAGTAATAATAACTACATATTTGTGCCTTTAAGACTTCAAGAACCAAAACAATCTTTGGATCTAAAACTGACCTGATATAAGGGGGAAAATTGACAGGGGTTGACAGGTGGTCCAGAGAGACTGTGAAAGAATGAAGTTTTGGTGTTTGTACTTTTTTGAGTATTCTCACACACTTTCTGTCTTTAGCAATCCATAGCTGCATGCATTGCTGTTCTGTGATTTGACAACAAGTGTAGGTAGGATGATATGGCGTTAATTTGTGGGAAGAAAACAATTTGAAATTGGACAAAGAAAAGGAGAAATTAATTAAGATGCTGACACTTACTACTGTCTGAAGAAAATGAAATTAAGTAAAAGATGTTTGATGTTTTAGCTGGGAGGAAGCAGTGCTAATAGTCTTTACTTGAGTAATTATGGCGATAAAAAATTCCTGCTGTGATCAGTATTTATTAGATGGTAATATTTCAGTAATACTCCATATTGCTGTTAAAATCTAATTGGTGGTGCTTTTATGAATAAAGCCAAAAGCATGTTCAAAGGGTGGTGTTAACTGATGTTCCCAATGAGCCATTTAGAAGATTTTTTTTTTTTTGCTTCCTAAGTATGTTTCAGCCTTTTGCTGTTCCTTGTAATGCTTTGAAAAAAATGCCCAAATGCTTACTGGCACTATTCACTCAGGTTTTTTTCTTCCTAATAATCAGTAGGCCAGATGAAAGAGTTGTGATTAACTGGTCTGTTCTTTTTCAGAATATCTCAAATGACTGAGTTCTACCCATGAATTAATTCAGGAAAGGAGATGAGCTCCCTCCAAGACAGGACCACATGTTTTTGAAAAATATCCGGTTTCACTCCAATAGCTCCAAGTCCAACTGCATTCTTAGGTAACCTACTAAAAATATTTGTTTCCTTGACCACTCCTATTGGTGGTCCCATTACCTAGGTATACACTCTCAAAAAGTCTGTTCCTGTCTTCCAGTCAGGATTACAATTTGTAGTATCCTCTGCCAACAGTCATCTGTGACATTGTTAAATCCACAACATCCCTCTTAATGTCCCTCATTTTGTTCTTGATATGTTCCCTGCCTGATCAAATTGGTCCCTCTTTTATTACTATTCTCAAAGCCTATGCACAGTTTTTCAAACATTTTAGTGACTTTAGTCCTTTCAGACTGAAGTCTTTGATTCTTCTCTGACTTGTAGCCTGATTTCCATCTGTCCGGTTGCTTCTTCTAATTGTATGGCTCATCTGCATTTGCATTAGGTTGTTTCCTGTATGAGAAATGAGAGCTTTCTTCTCATTTATTGTATCATTAAACTCAAGAATTTGATGCAGCCAGCAGTAACACCTGAAAAGTTCTGAGACAATATTTGGATACATTTGTTGTCAAATTCAGTCAAGAGTTTAAGGAGCATTTGGGACCTGTGACCCTGAGGAGTTATAGCAAGCCACAAATGCTGCCGAATTTCACAGCATTCATCTGCATCATGACATGCTAGAGATTTTTAGTAAACAGCTTAGACAAAATGGCATATTTTCCAAAGCCATCTTCTGCAGAACATCTGAAAACTTCCCCTGTGAGCCCTGCAACTCTCAAAATCAATATGGAAGTTACTATGAAAATAATCTAACTTTGCTAGTGAGAACATAGAATTGTTTAGGTTGGAAAATACCTATAAGATCATTGAATCCAACCCTTTAACCAGACCTTCCAGTTTCACTGCTAAACCGTGTCCCTAAGCACCATATCTCCTATGTGCCCCCTCAGATTTTTCTTGTCTTTTAAAGTTGTAGCCTCTGAAAGAACATACACCTAGAGTTACATTTACAGGATCAGTATTATAAATTCTGCTTGGATTAATGATCCAGTGGATTAAAAAAAGAAAAAAAAAAAAGGTTTGCTTATTACTTTAAATAACGAGAATGTCAACTTTCTGTGAGGACTCTTGACCTACCCTCTTGACAGATCTCCCATGACTGGGCTATTTCTTGACTTGGTTAGCTCACTATATTAAGACCATTGCCTATTAACTTAGTTATATTTTGAAATTATTCTTTGAAGTTCAAATCCCTTAGAGGGGGAAAAGAATATTTTTTGGCATTGAAGTAGATGCAGGGGTGTGGAAAGAACAACTATTTCTAATAATTTCACATCACAAGTCAGACTATATATGGGTGTAAAAAAATTTTAAAAGCAGCTGTATGAATTTAATATATAACCTTAGTGATCACTTCATCCACGTCTGTGTTAATCACTTACTGAAAGCTGAGTGTATTATAGAGGGATTAGCAGCTATTTCCCCAACACATTGCTTTTTCTGTAGCACTGAACTCAGTCATGCCTTCTTTTCCATCAAGAGTGAATAAGCAGAGATAGTGTAGTCCCATGTGACAGACTGAAAGCTAAGGGATCTGGAAACATTCACTTCAGTTTGAGAAATTATGTGCTGGGATCCCACTTTTTCTGCAATGTAAGAAAAGTGACCTGAACCCTATATCACACATCCAAAGAGACTAAGGCCATTTTGTGTAAATGATTGGTCAGTAGGGATTTCCCCATGACCTAAAATCGCTGCACATCTTCTGCCTCCCAATGGCCAAACTGGCTGGAGTTAGAGCTACCGGGTCAGAATTGGGTCAGAGCTAGGTTAGTGCATGGGAATATGGTTTAGGAATTCCAAGATGTAGGGAGCTTGCTTCAGGCATTAGTGAAAAGAATTGCATTGAGGGACTAGTGTGGAGTGTAGGGTTAGAGATAAGGGTTGAAAGCTAACTGAAGTGGTCTGCAATCACCATCTCACTTTACTGCCCTGATTACTCAAATCCCCATGATTTTTTTTCATATACTGAATCATCAATTTGATGCTCTGAAGGTACATGAGACCTTCTGAGCTATCAACAGTGAGTGGAACCTTTTACACAAGATTCCCTGTAGATAATTCTCCTTTGTGTGAACAGCCACTGTGAAGGTAGAAAGAGGTTTTATATGACTACATAAGAATGAGGAAACCAGGTATTGGAAGACAGTGGAATCTGGTATATGGGATCAAAACCGACAAGAATATTAATTGATTTATGAGTGGTACTGGGTTCCCTTCCATTAAACAGGTTGACTGAATCAATCTGTCAGGAAAGAATTCAGATGAATGGACATCAGGCAGCTGGTGTGTGTCTGATCCAAGAGTGCACAAATCAGATGGCTGATCCTAGGAGAGGAAGGGAAGGACTAGGTATCTTTGTACAACAGAGATGAGAAAGGAGAAAGAGTAGCTGATAACACTATTATAATTACAACAGAATTTTAAAGTATTGCCATGAAATGGGTTCAAAGCCACACAAGTCACCTACTATGGTTCAATTCTGTTCTGTATCAGTTTATTTGTTAGGAGATAAATGTGAAATTGCAATTCATTTGCAATTTATGCTTAAGGGTGTTCGTCAGTGGTATATGTGGATTCAACTAAATTAGCTTTAAGGCTGATTTAGGTTTAGTTGGTCTAACATTTAGGCTCAGGCAAGATATTTCAAGATCTAGACAGGAATGATACCTTACCTTCCAATAAATTTTCTGTGGTATTGATTTTCAGTGTGCTTCAGCATGTGAAAAAATATCAGAGGGATATGTCTAATAGTTCTTCTGTAAACTAGAAATAACCATTGTTTTGCATCTTTTCATAAATAGGATTTTACCTTGCCAATGGAAATTCTATTACTTCTTGATAAAAGTATAAAAGATGGAGAGAAGGTAGGGATAAGAAAAAAATCACTGCTTCATATTTTACTGGAATTCCTATAAAATTCTAGCTGAATCTGAGTATGAAATAGCTTGAATAGGACTACAGTAATAACCTAGCTAGAACAGTTAATGTAATAGGCAACAAGTAACATCAGTCTGTCTGGAAATTAGTATTAGAAACAGTTTTATTAAATGTCTCTTTATGTAAGCACTCAGAGAGGGTATTGATAATAGTTTAATGAAATCTGAAGGTAGTACTGAGATTATGAAAGAGGTGCTCACAGTAGTTGAAGCAGATAATAAAATGTTAATTTTAGGAAAATACCAATTTATAATATAAGAAAATAAAAAAGGTGAATGTTGGCAAAAAACAAACAAAAGAGAAGGTAATTTATATAGCTAAGGAGGATCTCAGCAATGCCTTACAAAAACTCACATACACGAGTCAGAAGAGACTCACATGAAAAGTTGTTCAACCAAGGAGATCTTGGGTGACAGAAGTGTGGTAGAAAACGATGGCTTATAGTGATACTGCAAAGACGACACACTCAAAGCTGACTTGCCATCCAACAGCATCTAAGGTAGGGAACTCTTTGTATGGCACTGATGTGACAACTCAAAACAATTTATTATCAGAGAAGTAAGAAAACATAGGCATTTCAAATACTGTGGAAACCATCCTCTGCTGCTCTATTCTGTGCTAGTAAATTCGAGAGTGCATAAAATAGAGGTGAACTTTAGCAAAAAAAGAAAAAAATTAAG
Organism: Motacilla alba alba; assembly: GCF_015832195.1. Lineage (NCBI taxonomy): Eukaryota > Metazoa > Chordata > Aves > Passeriformes > Motacillidae > Motacilla > Motacilla alba. Next base: position 48,052,369 of record NC_052019.1, on the reverse strand, counting down.
CTGTCAGGACTGTTCCCCATAGCTACCCTAAAACTGATGTACATGTGTTGAAATTGCTCATGGCAGGTTGAAAATAAACAAAGAAAAAAAAGAAAAACATACACAGAGCTAAGCTGTGTAATTCCTTGCCACAGGCTATTGCAGATATTTAAAGTTTTCTGGTGTTCAGAACTGATTGGATACATGATTAGAAGAAAAAATTATCTATGATATTAAAAGAAAGATGTCAACTGTGGTCGGGAAATTTTAGAATAAAAACCTAAAAGCTAGATGCCAATTCTTGGGAAATATATTTCTCATTTTCTTTCTACTTTTCCTTAAGAATCCTCTACTGGTGTTAATGAATATAGTATACTGACCTAGACAGACCATTCATCTGACATTTTTGTGGTTGGTTCCATTTTCTCACTAAATCTTCTTAAACCTAAAGCTGTTCTTTATCTAAACTCAGCAAGTGATCCTCACCATTGCAAATCTTCCTCTTTACCTCCCAGGGCTTATAGAAGGGGTTACTGAGTCCATGTGGTCCATAAAACAATAAGACACCAGTTTTTCACTAAATGGTCTCATTTAAAAGGAAGGTATTTTCTGGGAAGAATAGACTATAAAAAATAAAAAATAGCTTTATTTTAATATGCATTTTTGGCAACAATTGGGAAAAAAATCTATTATTCTAGTATGTCACACATCCCTTCCTTGCAAGTTTCTGTTTTCCTGTGCTCCTGGTCTCTTAAAAATTGACATAAAGTGATGTACTGGACCTAGCTCTAGGAACTGCAGATGAGGTGAAGGTAGAAGTGCTTAATGCCTTCTTTGCCTCAGTCTTTGGTGGGGAGACAGCTTGTCCTCAGGATAACTGTCCTCCTGGCTTGGTAGATGGTGTCAGGGAGCAGAATGGTCCCCCTGTTATCCAGGAGGAGGCAGTCAGAGAACTGCTGAGCCACTGGATGTTCATGAATCCATGGGACCAGATGGGATCCATCCCAGGGTGATGAGAAGTGGCAGATTAGCTTGTGAAGCCGCTCCCCATCATTTACCAACAGTCCTGGCTCACTGGGGAGGTTCCAGAGGACTGGAAGCTGGCCAATGTGACGCCTGTTCACAAAAAGGGCGGGAAGGAGGATCCTGGTTATTATAGACCGGTCAGCCTGACCTCAGTACCTGGTAAGGTTATGGGACAGTTTATACTGAGTGTCATCACACAGAACTTACAGGATGGCCAGGATATCAGACCCAGCCAGCATGGCTTTAGGAGGGGTAGGTCATGTCTGACCAACCTGGTTTGCTTCTATGACCAGGTGACCCCCCTGGTGGATGCAGGAAAGGCTGTGTATGGTTGTTCTCTGTTTGGACTTCAGCAGGGCCTTTGGCACTGTCTCCCAGCACACTCCAGGAAAAGCTGGCAGCCCACAGCTTGGACAGGAGCACTCTGTGCTGGGTTAGGAGCTGGCTGGATGGGCCCAGAGAGTGGTGGGGAACAGAGCTGCATCCAGCTGGTGGCCTGTCACCAGTGGTGTTCCTCAGGGGTCTGGGCTGGGGCCTGTTCTGTTCAATATTTTTATTGATGACATGGATGAGGGGATTGAGTCTTTCATTAGAAAATTTGGGGATGACACTAAGCTGGGAGCGTGTGTCAATCTCTTGTGGAGGGTAGGAGGGCTCTGCAGAGAGACCTGGAATGGTTGGATGGATGGGTGGAATCCAATAGGATGAAGTTTATTAAGTCCAAGTGCCCAGTCCTGCATTTTGGCCACAATAACCCCCTGCAATGTTATAGGCTGGGGATGGTGTGGCTGGACGGTGCCCAGGCAGGAAGGGACCTGGGGGTGCTGGTTGACAGTCGGCTGAACATGAGCCAGCAGTGTGCCTTGGTGGCCAAGAAGGCCAATGGCATCCTGGCCTGTGTCAAGGATAGTGTGGCCAGCAGGAGCAGGGAGGTCATTCTTCCCCTGCACTCGGCACTGGTGAGGCCACACCTTGAGTGCTGTGTCCAGTGCTGGGCCCCTCAGTTTGGGAAGGACGCTGAGATGCTGGAGTGCATCCAGAGAAGGGCAACCAGGCTGGTGAGGGGCTTGGAACACAAGCCCTGTGAGGAGCAACTGAGGGAGCTGGGGGTGTTTAGGCCGGAGAAAAGGAGACTCAGGGGTGACCGTATCACTCTCTGCAACTCCCTGAAAGGCGGTTGTGGTCAGGTGGGGATTGGTCTCTTTATCCGGGCAGCAGCTGACAGAACAAGAGGACACAGCCTTAAGCTGTGCCAAGGGAAATATAGGTTGGATATTAGGAAAAAGTTTTTACAGAAAGAGTGATAAAGTACTGGAATGGTCTGCCTGGGGAAGTGGTGGAGTCACCGTCTCTGGATGTCTTTAAAACAAGATTGGATGTGGCACTCGGTGCCATGGTTTAGTTGAGGTGTTGGGGCACGGGTTGGACTTGATGATCTTGACGGTCACTTCCAACCTAGAGATTCTGTGATTCCGTGTGATTCTGTGAATTATTAAACTTAGAAAAAAAGCTCCAGGTTTATAGGCCCTTAATATTCCTTGAGGAATAGTGTGCTTTATTTTGAATAAAATAGCACAGCTGTGATGAATGCCTATGAATTCTTGTCATGCAAACATTCTGCTTTTCTGGGTGAATTTAAAAGCATCTGATGTGGACAATTTCTTGGAAAACTAATTTCTTTTTAGTCCTGTGGTACAGCACAGGTGTGCTTTGATCTCTGGCAGAATTATTGCATAGACAGTACTTACTTTGTTGCAGTTCATAAGCTTATTTTTCACTAATTCCATCTGTGTTGCTACAGTGAGAAAAACGTGTGGTATTATGTCCCCAGGATTTTCAAAACAAAAAATAAAGCTTGTAAACTTCAGGTTAACTCTGGTAGTCCTTCCTGAAATGATGTGAAATATTATTGTATATGATCTTACCATTGACCTGCCTTCTTGGTTTCTTAATATAATATGATCTTCATTTACAAAAATTAACTGTACTAAAGTGAGCTGAACTGAACACTTACTGGTGACTCCTCTGATAGAAATGGCATACTCAGTGGTGCAAATGATAGACTGTAAATTCTATGTTAAAATTTCATGTCCTTTTGTGTGTGTGTTTTCTCAAATTTCTTAGCCTAAACTGTTGTGTATTTGCAGAGTTTCTGTTTCTTTCTGAAATGGAAAGAATGAAAAGGCTTTATTGGGGTGGATAAAAAGGGCTGTGATCTGCTATATTTTCATTGATAATCAGACTGAATTTCCTGAAAAGAAATACATTGCTGAAGCAGTGATTGCCTCAGTATACTTTTGGTTTAAGAGACAAATTTTACCGTTTTCTATTATGAGGTTAACTTTTATCTGAATAGGAGATTCACTAATTTTTAATAGCTTAGTGGTAGAATTCCTTCCAGAATCATCAGGAAAAAAATAGTATTCTCCTTTTAAATGACACTCTGCAATTAAATTTAAGTGAAATCTAGAATGAAGTGTGTGTACAGAAAATTAATGAATATTAGCATCAAATATAAAAGAATATGTATTTAAAAATCAGTCCAGTAGTAAGAAGATTGAAAGAGTTGAGAGTGAAAATATTTTTTTTTTTTTTGCTGTAGGCAGCAATTGATTAGGGTATGCCTCACTTTCCAGTTAGTGGATAAAAAACCCAAAGAAATCCAGGAAGGGAAGTTTTCACACAGACAAAAATCTGATGTTAATCAGAGAAAGGGCAGAGGTTTAGAGGGATCAATATTCTGATCTGGCATTCCACACTGCCACCTCCTTATTGCTGTGTACTGGATGAGGGTTTGTGACATTCCAACCCTTTGAAACTCTGCAAAACTAAGTCTCTGCAGTCAGGTATTTCAAACAAAGATTGGGTGTCGGGAAAAGGGGGGAGAACTGGAGTCCGAATCCCTAAATGTCGGAACCCAGGACTCTCCTCTGGGTGCCCTGGATGGCCAGAGCCACTGGCAGGGGGCTCTGGGACCCTGGCATGCAGCCAAAGATACACGTGGGGTTTTGATCTTAGCCCGTGGAGCAAGTTACTAACTCTGTATGAAGAATTACAAGCCACACACACAAAAGTTTAGATAGTATAGTAGAAGTAGTCACGAAGTAAAGGGTAGGATTTTTGAGTGCTGTACAGGGGTGTTTAAGCCTTGTACACAGGGGTCCAAGTTTTGTACATGGGGGTCAGGAGTTTTAAGATGGAGGGATTTGGGTGTGCCCTGTCCTCTTTCTTTCTCCTTCCTAACCTCCATGTCTTTGGTGGTGTTGGCACTCACAGATTGGTCTAGAGTAGAAAGTCACCATTCAATATAGATAGTAGGCATTGGAGAGAAAGCATAAACATGTAGTACGTAATATATGATATAAAAGATAGCACCAGCCCCCTGAGAGGGCAGAGTGCCTTTGTCTGACCTGCTGAACGGGCCACAGCAGTTCAGGAGAAGAATCTTGTAGATAACCAACAATAAACAACCTTGAGAACAGACAACAGAAGACTGCTGAGTCTTTCTTCGAAGGCACGGGCTGGAGGAGGGACTTTTCCATCTTTCGGGGTCATCCCAATCCGGGGGTGAAACCCCACACCTAAATATATCTCAAGTGTCTATTAAAGATCTATGGGGAGATTGGAATAAAATCCCTAAAGACCAAATTGATTTTTCAAGGACAGTCCACTGTGGTCAGACAACCAAGAGATCCGCCTGAATGTGGCGGGTACGTTCCATCTGTAGCTTTTCAATCTAGTCAGTGGTAGCAGTGAGTACAGAATATGCACCATGAGTTGTATATTTGGTAGAAAATTGCCAATGATAAGAAAACAAACTTAGGCTGTCAAAAGCTGAGCTCTTAGAGGACATGATTCTTTCCATTTGTTGTCAGACTCTTTCCTCTGTCCCTTGCCAAGGTAGCTGCTTACGAATGCCTGCTGTGAAGAAGGTCCTGCCGAGCACAGGGGAGCGCATTCCTCTGGGTGGAGTGAACTGTGCTCTGATTTGCCACAGGATGGAGCACAGAGAAGGGCTGAATATGCAAGAGGGAAAATGAAGACTGCCTAGTTCCTGTGTGCTTAGGAACAAACATCATCCCAAGCATTTTCCTTCACCGCTGGTCTCAGGATGATGACTCCATGAAATGAACAATCATGGAAAGTTAACAAGGAGCATTGTTATTGGATGGTCACTTGCCATTCATGTTTGTTCTATCTGTGCTGAAAATTTAAAATTTACCCTTCATAGTTGCTAAAGACACTGTCCAGCCCTGAAGGTGCTGCAGGCCTAGTGTTTGCTTAATCAGAAAACTTTTATTTGGGCAAACTATCAATAGTTACACCCTAGGGATACTTCGAGCAAAAGGACATGGGGTGCTAGTGAAATTGTGCCTAATTTCCTCTGAGCTTACCATCTTAACTAAGAATCCTGTGCTACAGTACAGATAGGACCTCCTCACTCTATGTGTCTGGGATACAAAGACCGTTTAAGTACCATGGGAGTGAAAGGAAGAGCAAAAGGCCAGGAATTTTCTGTCTGGAAAAGGGAAGACAGAAGGGAGAGGTGATTAAAAAGCATGGAAGAGATGAAGGGGAATAATTCCTTTAGAATTTGTCATTCAAGTATTAGTTTTTCTTCCAAGAAATCAGGATTATAAAATGAAGCTACAAAGAGATAGATTAAAAAAAAGCAGAGAAATTTCTCTGTGCCTTATATAGTGAAACTGGGGAGCTCTGCTGCAATGTGTTGTAAAGACCAGTGTTTACATGGATGCAGAAAAGCAACTAGAAAGCTTTGTAGATGAAAAAGAGCTGTTGACCTGTTCTAAAAGAGCTGATAAATGATAAAGATATTACCTCAAACCCCAGAATTTAGGAATGAAATTCACTATCTTTCAGGTCCCTTCCAACCCAAGTCTTTCTGTGACTATGAGTTTCTTTCACCACAAGTGCAAGATTTATGTGACCAGATGACTATATGGGGAAGGATAAATACCTTTGTTTTCTTACAGTCTTTCTCAGGCATTTGCTGTTGCCTGCTGTCAGAACAGCTGGATGTTGGGTGAGGCTGTCACTGTGCAAGCTAAGCCCTGCCCTGACACAGATTTCTTATGGTGAACTCAGATCTCTAAACAGTAACAAATGCAATGAGAGTATTCACTGTAGCTTCCATGACCTTTGACATGGCTGTAGCTGTAGTTCTGTCCTGGCGTGTCTGTGACTGCAACCCCTTAGATCATGCACATGGGATCCTGGGGAGGGCATTAAGAGGAAATGTGAACTTTAGCAAGGAGGGAGTGAAAATATGGGACTTCTAGTGCATGAAGTAATCTCTGCACTTACTGACATTTTGCAAGGTCAGTAAGCTTGCTGCTGCTTAAAGAGAAAGCTCAGCTGTTGCTTTTTTCCTCTGGTTTGACTTCATTCCCTTGTGTCAATATTCTAGAAAGCTGCCAGTAAAATTTCTGTCTAAAGCCTCCAAGGCTGGCATCTTCTGTTTTGAGATAGATATTGTGATGAACTTTTAATTCAGTATATTTATTAGACGTGCGATGTCCTAAGTCGCAAAGATAATAATAAATCACATACAGACACCTACCAGCTTTCCAGCTAATTATTGGAGAAATCTGATTTTGATTTCTGCTGTACTGATTGCTACTTTTCTTCCTATTAGAAAAATTGCTTACCACCTGTGCCTTAGCAGTACTGTTGATACTGTAAGTGTTACATTTCTTCTAAACTTGGCTATGTTCTAATGCTGAGAGCACTTGCTAGCTTTGAATTAGGAAGTTTTTCCTCCTGTTTTCATCTCTATGCAAAGGTACATGAAATTGTTTAATTTCAAACTCCCTTGCATATGTTTATATCAAGTAAAGATACATTTCTTAAAGCAGCATGGTGGAGAGAATTCAGATGACCATGTGTCACACAAATTTTGGTCATGCCTATATGATCTCTAAATAGCTGATCTTACCCCTCTCCTTTTCTGTTACCTGCTGTAAAATGTACATCACTGTCCCCTTCTGACAGTTATATGCAATCATGCCTGCAGCATGAAACCCATCTGCAGGGCTGGCTTGCTACAAAAGTAGATGGTACAGTGAAAAAGGGAAGAGAAACCGAGATCCCTGCATTTGATCTTCACTAGTTCCAGAGTCCATTTGTGCTTTGCACGTACAGAGCACTTCATGAAACCATTTTTCTGATATATGTAACCCCTCTTTTTTTTATTTATATCGTAGATACAAATTTTGTAATTTCCTCAGGAAATCAATGTTAAAATTGAGATTAAATTATTTCATTTTTTCCCCTCTGTTAATATACAACAGTGTTGTTCAGAAGATTTCAGTTATTCACCATTATTCGTCTCCATTAGGAAATGAAAGAGTGCTCAGGGAGAGAAAGTTGTCTAACTAAAGTCACATTTATATTCTGTCCCAGGAGAATGTTCTGGCTATCTTGGACCTACAGATGTAAACAGTTATTAAAATGCTGCACACATTTCAATAATACAGTTAACCTTGGTATTAGGCATGAAGAAGAACATACTGTAATATGAATAAGTAGTAATAAAATCACTTAGCAGTTCTTCTGCACACACCTTTTATTTGTTTCTTAAGGTTGAAGCTGCTGTTGCAAATACTCTGTTTACCTGCTCATGTACCTTCATGTATGGATAACTGTGCAGTTATTCCTAAAAGTAAGAGAACTCCTTTAAAATGCTTTTCTCTACTGTGCTGGCAGTCTCTAGCATCTGCACTTCAAAAAAACAAGGTTTAAGGGTGAATTGAACAAAGTTTTACATGGTCTAATCAAAATTTTGCTCTCTTTTCTTGCCAGCTTACAGGAGTAGTTTACAGTGATTTCTAAGAATGCCTGTGTACCTTCCAAAGATTACAGATAAATGGAATTGTAATATTATTTCAGTATACTGGTCTCCAGTAGGTATCTCAGCTTAAAATTGAGTCCATTGCAGAGTTATTACAAGGAGCAAACATCGTGTCTGCTTGATAGTCTGAACTATTTTTCTAAAATAATATTTATATTGATGAAGATCTTGAGAACTGAAGTTTGGCAGGTGTTCATATTGGTTCCATTCTGCTCTTGTGTTCAAATCTCACATTCCAAAAATAATCACAGAAGATTTGAGTGAAATTCTGAATGCTATAAATGTTTTCGACTTGACACAGTGACAAGTTTACAAGAGTCCCTGCAGGGTCTGAGCTAATTTTAGATGTAATTACAAAGATGTATTTAACTGATTGTGTCTAATTAACACCAGAAAATTTGGCTGGAGCTTTTATAATACTGAATTTATGTAAGGTACTTTATTATTTTGGTATAAATCTAAACCAACTTAATCCATTTGCAGTATCTCTAGATCAACTGGATACTAAAAAGAAGTAATCTCTTAGTTGCATATACTGTTATATGAACCATTGTTCAATAAAATCGCATAGTTGCATATACTATTAATGAATCATTGTTCAGTAAAGAATGAAATGAGCACGTTTGTGCTAGAATCTACTCAAAAGTGACTTTTATTTTAAAATTTCCAGGATGATGTCCTGTATTCTGCATCCAATGAGGGGAATTAATTTCAAATGTTTACAGCATTTTAATTTCCTAAAAGGAAACAATGAAAATACCATGTAATATTTCTGCTGTTGAAACATTTCATAGTCACAGAATGGTTTGGGTTGGAAGTGACCTCAAAGATTGTCCAGTTCCAACCTTGCCTTTATCCAATTCAAACAGAAATAATGTATGTCTAGTTCCTAAACAAAAATAAAATTTTTGTCATGAACTTTGTTACTAAAACTGAATTTCATAATGAGTTCATTAATTTTTTCTGTGCATTGCCTGCTAATGATCTTGTGAAATACACAATCGAAAATAAGCATGCAAACACAACTGTGCTCTGGCTGGAGAGGGGCTCACCTTCTCCTACTTTTGAGAGGTAAAACGATTATGCAAACATTGTGACACACCCTGAGATGAAAATACTTTACCAGTCATGCACAAACACTCTGGTCAGTCCTTTCCAGCTCCTTGAAAACTGTAGGAGACAAACTGTACAGAATGCCATATTAAGACTTTCTGTCCTCATCAGCTCTGCAGTGCAATTCACCCATGCAACAGCACATAGATAACCTAGGGAGGAGCATTAAGGGAGTTTAGCCGGAAAGCAAAATTTGAGACATTTGATGCTGGCTGGTTTTTTTTTTTCTTCTGGTGGTTTCTTTCTGTTTTTCTTTTTTGTCTTGTTTGAAACTGCGGCACAGTACGGAATGACTGATAAGATTCTGTGTGGTGGGAGTAAAAGAATAGATATGATCAGAGCCTTAGGCTGCACTTAGCTGGTTCTTAACACTTTAACAGAGTGATATCTTGAGTGCTGTCAGGGATTCAGGTGCTAAACTTTAATGTTTTCCTTATATTTTCTCTGTGACTTATTAGGCATAAGTCATGTGGTGCCAGGTGTCAATACCAATAGCCAATTTTCAATCAAAAACAAAACTATCACAGAGCTAGCTGGTGGCAGAAATGTCTCTCAGGAATACTTGCTTAATGCAGATCATGTAGCACAGGAGAGAGGATGTACCTTACTCATGTGCAATCTTATATATGCATGGTAAAAAACATATTTGCCTGTTACAGAATAAGATGTAAACAGATACTCTGCTAATTTATGTACCTGTGGCCAGCAAGGACAATCTCATTTGATTTTGGATACCTGAAAGGTGGATTTCTGCATCTGAGTTGGTTGTCTAAGCTTGCTGTGCAGCCAAATCAGAGTTAGCACTTCCAGTCTGTGCTTCTTCAATGAAGCTGAATCATCCTCAAGAGGATCCTGTTGCTCCAGTCTGATTTGAGAGAGTTTCTATGAGCATCTTTGGAAATAGCTACAGTCAGATGGGGACTTAATGAACTGAACTCAAATACATAGTGCTGCTGGTATTCCTCTGACAGAAGGGAATCTTCTGCCTTATTGCTCAAGTCTGTGGTATTGTCCTAGTCTTGCAATAACTCAGTCATGTGCACAATTTTTATTTAGATAATACTGATGGGTGGGTTTTTTCATTGTGGAACTTTAAATGAATTGAGAGATGTATGGTAGCAAGACCTATTAGCAAGATTATGCATTCTGGGCAATATAGGAAAGTTGAGAATGTGAGAACAATTTTTTATTGAAAAAGAATTTTTCTTTTACTAATAACCCAAGTGATTTATATACCATGTACTTTTTTTTTATTTTACTATGTTAATTTTTTTACTAATAACTCAAGTGATTTATATACCATGTACATGATTTAATTTTGACAATTATAATAAACATGCCTCATTCAGAGATAATTCAGACTATATTCTCATGCAGACTACATTCTTGCATTAGTTTTTGAAAGCAATATAATTTAAATTGTTTTAATGATGAAAGTAACTGATAGGACCAAAACTCCAGGTGATATAAAAAAAAGGTGGTTGTGCTATTAATCATTCTTTTTGCTTGCTTTGCCATTTTCATGTATTATTTACATAAACATTCATAAATACTTGTGGGCTGTTTTCATGTTGGCTATTTAATTTGCTAGAAATGGTTTGCTTTAGTATTATCTTCTTTCATTTTGCATCTGTAGCTGTAAATATGAAAGCTGCTTATAAGAAAAAGGAAGATTAATTTTATGTGTGACATAGCTTTAATTTGTGGCTACTTCTTTGTTTCCTCCTTCCTCTGTGTTGATCTGTTCTGCCTTGTATAATGTAATCCTTCTACTCTTCTTTACCCTGGGAGGAATGGTTTTTTACATGTCATACTGTTTCTAAACTAGATTTTGCTGCTTGTGCTGATTTTTTTAACACCTCTAGCCACAAAAGCAATAAATCTTTACTGTGGTTTACATGAGGGGCTAAAGCATGGGCAATCCTTAGTCAAGAGTATCTGTTATTCCCATGAAAACTTGCTTACACCTAGGCAGCAGGATTTATTTATTTTTCAATGAAGGGAGAAGTTCAGCTTCACTGTTTTAGATGGTTTAGAAAATAACAAATGTCAGTGTAAGACTGTCTAGAAAGGAGGGCTTTTGCACAGCTGACATTATCTCAGAGAAAGCCCATTCTAAAAATATTATGTGGAAAGATCTAAAAAACACTGTAACTGACTTATTTGCAAATGCCTTATTTGTGTTCTCTCCTGGTTTGCTGTGCTTTACTTTAAAATATTCAGAGCTGGTGGAAATTATTTTTCTTGCCTGTAATTCTTATATCTTCTTCTGTGACTTTTGTAATAATAATAATAATAATTGTGAATTACAAAAGACAGAGAGAAAAACACTGAAATGTGCTGTTTCATGTTTCCTCAGGTCTGTATTTTTGTTAATCTGGGAAGAAAAACACTGGATTTAATCCAAATAGTTATGTAAAGACAGAATTAATAAATCCTGTGTAGTTTTTGCCACACTTATCTTTGCACTGCTTTAAAAACTGTATGGATTTGTTTCCAAATATAAAAGTTTTTCTTTGCATTTATAATTTAATTTAACTTGTCACTCTCTGGGATAGGACTGAGAAATTGTGTGTGTGGGTGTACATGTAAGAAACACTCAGTTATTTTTCAGAATATAAAAATTAATATTTAGCACTAGGACATACTTTGGTAGATTAGAATTTTTTAAGCATCTAGTCTAAGCCCCTGTGCAATCCAGGGCAAACTTTAAATTACAAGGGAAGTGGCCAGGGCTTTGACTGGCTGAGTTTTGAATGCAGTTTCTCTGGGCTCTAATCCAGAGCCTGATCATTATAAAACTGAATCTTGTTTTTCTATTTATGCGGGCAGAATTTCCCTTGCTTAAACTTTTGAATATTTTTCCTTGTCCTTTTCTTGTGAAGAAAGAAGATATGTAATGTGCCAATCTTATCTATTATCAATAATGTTGTTTCAGAATAGAAATACATTTGTCAAATCCTGCTTCATTCCTCACCACATGTAAAACAGCTTTGGGAAGTACTGCTTACAAAACAGTGGGTGAGATAATTCCTAATGACTCCAGTATTTTTTATTTGTATGTGGAGTGCTGTATTTTAAATGCCTATTTAATTGAAATCTGGTTAATATTACCAGTCAACTTTTTCAATCAGTGTCTTATACATTCCCCACGATATTTTCTTCCTTTAATGTCTAAAGTAAATGTCCTTTTAAAATATGTACTCTTATTAGATTTCTGATATATAATGATTAAGGTGTTGTAAGGTAGTTTTTCCCACTCTCACATACTTTTATTTGGGGCTTATATTAAATTGTCCATTGCAAACACAAGAGGAGGGCAAACAGAAATCCTTGTGGGTTCTTCTGTGTGTGTGTGTGAAAGCAGACCCCAACTACACAAGTGTTTGAACTGTTGTGAAAAGAAGCTCAGGATTTTCCCGTTTATTTTTTGGTACAAATTTCCCGTTTATTTTTTGGTACAAATTCTCTGAGGTCCAATCCTGCCTTGCAATATTTTCTAGAGAAATTTAATTTATGAGTAGCAAGAGATGAGGCTCCTCTGCAGCTTTTCTCTGCACTACCTCTCATTCAATTAAAAAAATCCCAAATATACCCTAAATGTCTCAGACAGACAAGTCCAAACTGATATCCAAGTCTCCTAACTAGTCAGAAACAGCTGTAATCTTTTCAGTCCTTGTCACAGTCCAGCCACATTGAATGTATTTTACCATAGTGTAGCTGCCTTAGTTTAAATTGCTTTCAGTTGTTCTCCTTGAGCTGAAAATTACTTATTCAACAACTATGTTAGTGAGAGCAAGACGTACTATTCCTGAAGAAAAAAATACTTTTACCATACTTGCAAGGTCTAGAAGAAGCTTTACAGCTCCTTCTTGAAAGGCAACTTGGTTTTTTTGCATAAAGTAAAATTGCATAAGGATAAAAACATGGAAGTGTAAAAGTAGAATGTTTCTTAACATCTTTGACCTCAGAAATACTGACAACACCAATGAAACCTATAGCAATTGCTCCCCCAAGTACAAGAATGAGAGCTTAAATTGCTGGGGAATGTGTTTTTCTATAAAGTTGCTGAATGTAAATGGGAATTTAGTGGTGATAAACAGTTTTCTATCTCAAATATTGCCAATTAGTAATAATAGTCATCGTCACATTTTGATGACGAAAAAATAAGATTGTGTACTTTTTAGTTGTTCTTTTACGTCCTCCAAAACAGCTTAATTTTAACCTCTTCAATAGGGAGAAAAATTAAAATATAAAAAGGCTTCTACTTGATTGCATGGGATTAAATCACTGTGGTTTATGTAACTATGAAGGAAAAATGGACCACTGACTCACAGGAGTAGTGAAAACTGTCCTTGTTGGTGATTGGTGTCCCAATTAAAGATGTATTGTGTTCTTTGGAAGCTGCTTAAGTTTCTTTTATGTCTTGGCCCCCCATTATGGATAACAATACATTCACCCATTTTTTCAGTGTGTTTTCCAATAGTACCTGCAGGTCCCAAGCACAGGACACTGTAAAAAGGGTCACCTCTTCAGGGAAGCTGAAATAGATTCTGCTCCCACTAAACTTGGTGAATGTTTGTGGCCAACTTAAAACAGAGAGCTTGATTGAAAATTTATTAGTCTTGATAAAGAGCACAAGAGGGGAGGCAGCTTATCTAAGAGTCTGGAGTTTTTTTCCTTGTTTTGCTGTAACCTGTAGTGGAACACTTCTGTTTCTTGCTTCATATACAGTCACCTGGAGCCTTTACTTCAAAAAGAAGCTAAAGCCCATGCCTCGATTTTATTATTTCAGTTGATATTTTATCAAATAATCATAAGAATCAGCATTGATAGAACCTATAGATTTTGTAACATTGTTGGGATTATTACAATATTAATAGAAGAGCTCTCAAAACAAGCACTGGAAATCTCTCAATTGCTGAATTCCTAATTCTAGTAAAATTCTAGTATTTGTTCATTGAGAAGATACCAGTAATAGTAGTATAATAATAATGAAGTCAGTTTATATGCAAATAAATTCAGTACTTATCAGCTAGGCAAGGCCTGTCACCTGAATGGTCTCCTCTGCCATCCCTTCTATTTGCAATTCCATTGACTAATTAGGTGTTGCACCTTGTTATTTCCTGGAGACAACCTCTGCCTGTCTTTCTCAGGAAAGGTTTCTCCCTGCTGTCCAGTGAGAGTTACAGGGTGCTCCCCGGCTTCTGGGCAGCGGAAGGAGGAGGAGGAGGTGGCCAGAGGGACAGGAACAGAGTGGAGCGAGATGTTGCAGGAGGCAAATGGGACTGACCCTGCAGGCTACAGCTCCACCCAGGGCCCTGTTTCATATGGGCTGTGCACAGAGGTGAGAGCAGCTGCATGAACCTAGACATTCATTTCCTCCACAGTCAGAACATGTTAAAACTAACTGCCCCTTCTCCTGCCACTGGGAGTGGATCTAGAAGAAGGCTGTAGATGCTGAGCAGGTCTGTCCCCCCAGATGGAAGGCTGTCCCTCAGAACAAGCAGTTACAGAAGTTGAATAAATCCTTCTTGACCTTCCTGCAACCATAAATCAGGTGCAAGCTGCTTCACCACATAGTCAGACATATTGCTATGCTGATATTTGTGAGAAAAATGGGACGAAGTATGTGTAGATTTGACTTCCTCTTTACAGAAAATAAATATGTAATTTTCCCATTTCTTTGGATAAAGATTTATGTAGGCATTGCAGGTCATTAGCACCATTCTTTTAATATAGTTGAGATTAAAATCCTTGAAGGCAATATTTCCTCTCTGTGACAGTTACTGCATGATCTGATGGAAAAGCTCCCTAAGTCAACACTGAAGTGACAAAAAGAACAAAAGCATTTGGCCTTTCATTAGACTGTCCCAAAGCAGTAAAATATTTAAAGGTTTTGCTGTCTATTTATAGTGCCATTTATATTCACTAGTTCAGTAAGAAATGTAGCTGTCTCCAAGCAGTGCACAAGATAAATGACAATGGACTTTCTGCCTGCAACATCTCTTTGTGACACCATCAGTACATAATAACAAGTCAAAAACAATAAGAAGAGTAACAGACTTTGAAAACTGCACAATGGTGATTAGTTGAAGAGTAATTATTTTTAATTTCAGAAAAGGGCAAAATGAATTTTTACTGGTTTCTATATGAGGAGTGATAATTGATCTTATGACATTTAATTCACATTTATTCAAACCTGAATCATACATAATACATAGAATAGTTTTGCAATAATATATAGAATATGTATTTTGCATAATACATAGAATAGTTTTGCAATAAGTGATCAGTAAGGATTTCCGTTATGTCTGAGGGAAAACAAATTGCCAGAGATTTGAATGATTGGAATACACTCACATGTGTTGTGTTGGTCTGCAATCTGAATGTGGCCTTCTGACATCCAGAGCTTTTCTTGTCGTGTGGCCAGAGCATCTGGAAGCACAGAGCTGTCATTGAAAGATGATGATGTAAGCTAATAAGTTAACCTTTTATGTGAAATTAAAAATTCTTGGGAACCATTAAAAATTCTTGGGAGTATGTGGAAGCAAATACAGAATAAATAGTAGGTGGAAGAGTAACTTTTACACACTGCTTTCAGTGCAGTTCTAGAGCATCCCTAGGCTGTCATTTTTCTCCCCCAAGTACCTGGTGTGAATGTCCATCACTGTGAAAATCTGCAATAAATATAAAGCAGTCACCGGGTCATTGTTGTGTATTTGTCAGCTACTGGTATGAAATGAGTGCATGTTGAAGGGTGAACTGGAATTATAGGTAGAAAAATACTGAATTCTGCTCTCATTTTTTTCTCTATATCTAACATCATGTAAATGTCTGGTTTTTTCTCTTTGTTAAGGGGAAATATGTGACTAAAAATATAGCGTATCAAATTGCTGTATCTAGAGGAAGTTTAGGCTGCTCTGCTGAAGAAGTAGCTCAAACACAAAGTACCTTTTCCTCAGTGCTGAGACCTGGTTTGTCACAATTCATAGTTAATTTGCTGTCTGAGAGACAGGCAGCCATACAGAGCTCTTGTCAGCTCATTTATCTCAACATTTCTCCCACTGGTGGGGACTCCTCAACTGCCAGTGTCCCCTAGTCCTTCAAAACCAAATCAGTGTATTTCCTGAGGATGCTGGAGCTGTGGGAGTACAAACTGGAGTGAGACAGAGCACTGGAGTTCTTGCTGTAGGGTAATGTGTTGTTGATAAATTTTGAAGTGCCATATAATTGTATGAGATTAATAAAAGTCAGGATATCTTCAACAATTAGCACAGGGATCTCCTGCAAGCTATTTCCATGGTGACCCTCTATAATAATGGCACACTGGGGGTGTGAGAGGATTGAGGAGATGATGTGGAAGTCACAGTTAAAGCTGGGGAGCAAGCAAACAATGCTTGAGAAGGGTATCAGTAAAGAAGAAGAAAGACCTGTCTTGCTTTTGAAAGTGACCCAAAACTAGGGGACTTGCTTTGATCCAGTGGCAATGTGGAGAAGGGCTGAGAGGCATAGTACAAAATACAAACTGCTGTTTTGCTGGAAGGTTCTCTTTAACCAAGGCCCTCTTATATCATGTGAAGTAGAAGCACAGAAAATCTAGACACATCTGGATAGGAATGTGCTGGAGAAGAGGTGAGACTGAGAGGGAAAGAACATGGAAAGGAGAACACTTTTAAGGTCATCAGTTTCAAACTCAATCTCCTGGGTTTGATTTTTTTATGCAAGTTTCTCAGTGGCAATGCAGGTGACTGAGCACTGGAACAGATCAGCCAGAGATGCTGTGGAGTGTCCCTCATGGCTCTTCTTGGTGGTGCCAGGCTGTAGGACAAGAGGCAGCAGGCAGATACTGATACACAGGAAGTGTCACCTGAATACGTGTAACCAAACTGGAGAGGATAACTCTGGCATACCTAGGGATCTCTTGTCACTGGAGATAATCAAGAACTGTCTGGACACAATTCTGATGACCCTGGATTGAGCAGGGTTCTTGGACCATTGTGATCCTTTCCAAGCCAATTCTCTTCCAGTCCATTCTGTGATTATGTGATAGGTTTTACAGCTGGGCTAGAAGCCTTGAAACTTGCTTATCACTTGGTTCTTATGAGCCATTTGTGTGAGAAACACAAATTTGGCTGCATGACTCTGGTCTCCCATTCCTCTTTAGACTCTATTAATTGAAACACTGCAAATTCATTTGCACTAATTGAATAGTGAGGTTAATAAATGAAGCCAATTCAGTTGAAGTTCCCTTTTCTCTCTTTATGACAAAATGTAATTCCTCAATGCAATCTTAAAAGAAAAGGAATAGCATTCAGGGTAATGAAAATTTTGCAAGGAGCAGGGAATCTGACCTGAGCATTGGCAGCTCTGAGCTGATAAATGCAGGAGCTTTATTTTAACAAAACAAAAAAGCATTCTCTTCCTCTTTATATTTAGCTTACTGTGGACTTCAGTATAATGTACTGGGATGGAGAGCAGGACTAATAGCAATCTGGGCTGCATGGGTGGAGGTTACTGGGTGCACCTGGAGGGACTGCTGCTGGGATCAGGTGGGATGGCCCTGACAGGGGCAAGGGTGAGCAGGCATTGCTTGGTGCACGGTGTATGGTTCAAGTAACCTGCCTTGGGGTGCCAGCAGAGTGGTAAATCAGTACTAAAGAGCTCAAAGAGGCAGGAATACCGTGCAAAGGAAATGCTTAAAAAATGCTTTCTATGCAAGAAGCAAATAGAGAAAAGAATCGTGTTCCTATGTGGCATTAAAGGTTCTGAGTCAATGATGATGTTTTTATTTTCATGATTTCTTCTGACCATTGTGAAGGACCACAGCAGCTCTGAACAGTTTTCTTCCTGTCAGTGGTAAGTGTGGCCTTTGAAGGAGAATACCTTATAAAGCATTTAGAGGGTACAAATAAAAGTTGTGGTTGCCTGCTCTTGCTAATGTTCTGGCTAACAAGAGCTTTTAAAGTAGCTTTGAAAAAATAGGGTTCTTAAAGCATGTTACTCAGTAGTGAAAGCATAGCTTTGAAGTTAACTTTGAAGTTAACACACTTCTGGCATTTAGAGCTGACTCTGCACATCCTGTGTAATTCATACCTGTTTAAGTTGTACCACATACATTGCTGGAAAATACTGGTTATATTTTACATGTGTAAGTAAAACTAACTTTACCCTCTGCATAGCTGCTTTTAAAATACTCTTACCAGTTAGGAAATAAGCTTGTTAAAAACAATGAGAACTTGCAGTAAACTTTGTCCTAGGTTTTTGTATTTACATTACAAGTAAATGTAATCCAAAGAGAAAACAAAATGGGGAAAACTGTAAAAGAACAGGAAACTTAACTGTTCCAGTATCATGCTCTACTAAAGCAGCTTTTTTTTTTTTTTTTTTTTTTTTTTTAAGCTTATCTTTTCCTGGCTAAACCACTTTGGCTTGATACTAATTAACTGTTGGTGGTAATTAGAGAGTTTAAGAAAGTTCTTTGCTAAAAGGTCCTTGTAGCTCAGAATGTGGCTGTGGTCCGGTCTAGAAATGCACAATTTAAACTACTGGCATCTGAATTCTGCTGCTCCCTTGAATAATGCCAGTGCTGCAGTGGTGTCCCAATGGACTGATGACTTACAAATTATGTTGTGGAGTCTTGATTGCAGAGGTTTGATGCTCAACTATGCTGTCTTCTACATGTTAAAACTTTTAAATTTTCCTACTGTTGCAATGGAGTTTTGTGTCCCATGCAAACACCATGTATCCACCTGCCATAACTTCTCAGCAGCCAACAGAAATAGTTTTCTAGTAGTGAGGGTGATTTGGCTCTGAAGCAGTCACTGTATGATTAGAAAATAGCAGAGTTTAAGACTTGTTGGTTTTGTTTTTTTTCTGGCTAACTTCAATTATAAAGATGGTAACAATAGCTATCAATTGGTTTACTCTTCAGTTGTACTAATTATTACTGTAGCTATGGGCTTATGTGATTATTAAGTTCACAAGATTAATTTGTTTTGGTTTTGTTATTTTTATTTACCCAGGGGTTGTGTAGTAATTAACAGAAATTCTTACACATAATTTATCAATGACAAGTTGTCTTTGTATACCTAGATGAAATTATGATCACAGGAAATCATATATGGGAGGTCTCAGAGCTGTGTGATAGCCTTCTTCAGGCTCAAAGTATATTTGCTCATGAGAAGGATGCTGCAAAAAGTGTGGCGGAAAAATGTTAAAGTGTTTTTTAAACTTCACTGCATACTTGTTTCACTGCTTTCATAACCCGTGGAGTGTTCTTAGAGGTGTTACCTTGTAGTGCTACATTTTTGTCAGTGCTTCTCCCGGTCACTTAATGAGAACAAACTTCAGGAAGTGTGTTAACAAAGTATCTGTTGTCTGAGCGTGGAAAAAGAAAAGTCAGGAAGGTACAAACTGCATAAGGTCTCTGTTCCAATACAAAAGCAGGGATAGATGGGGGAGGAGAGTTGTACATATCTGAATTTGTGTTACTCACATGTTTGGTTCATTAGTACCAACTGATGCAAGTTTCTGGGACTCTTGGCAGAAGATACTAGTCATTACCTCACGTTGCACTTGCAGGTTTTATTCACAGTGTTCCACAGGGTCCTTGTGGTGTTCAGCTCTTAGTGCCTCCTCAGCAGCCCAAAATACAAATGTGAAAAGTGTGAAGCATTGCTCCTGCCAAGCTGTTAATTGCTGCTGCCTCTCTGTACTGTAAGCAAACATAAATACAGACTACAGAGAGCTACTAAGCAATGAACACTGGCCAGTGCTGTGCCTGGCTGGTATCTACGCTGTTGACTCACTTTGGGCATGGCATTCATTGCTTCTGATCAGGCTGCTTGACACTTAAAATGCAGGATAAAACCTCTTTACAAGTTCAATCTTGTTTTTCTTTGTACTCGTTTTAACTTTCTAATCATGCAGGTATGATTATATTAACTGTGATTAGTGCAAGTAGCTCCTTGCTGGCTCTTGACTGAGATCAGACCAGATGGCAATTAATTATACTGAGAGAAACATAGGTGGGCTGAGGAGCATCCACCTTCAGCCCTGCCTTTGGGGTCAGCTGCAACAGTGCTGTTCTGTAATTTCTAGTGAGCTAAATGAGCATGCCACATGAAAGATGCTGCTGCTAATGGTTTTCTCTCTGAGAACTTGCCTTCAGAGCACTTCACAAATACTAATTAAAGAACCACTGGAAAAGGATTTGCCTACCCATGGATCTATGTGTTGTGTCTGGTTTTTGTGGATGAGAAAATCATTGCAGGAGAACTGTCTTCTTGCAGGGGAGATCAGCAGAGAGCTGAGATTATTGATCAGGACTTTGTTCCCAGGACTGTGCTTAGCCGTGTTGTTATGCAGGGATGATCCAGTGAAAATGCAGCTGTGAATACCAAGACACTGAGCAATTCTTTTAAAAATAAGTTAATAAAAATGCACCATCTATTTTCAGAAGCAACTTTCCTAAGTGAGAATGTTTGCTTAGTTCCCCAACTTTATTCTCATTTCAAGTCCCTGCAACTAGTGGGAAAAAAAAAAAGGCAAATTGAGACTAGTCCTTTGCTGTTGATCTCCCCCAAGTCTTTTTGCTCAATAACTATTTTTGAATACTGAACTCAAACACATGTGTCAAATGATTCATGATTTTACAAAACGCAAGTTTCATGTTGCCCTTATTTCACAAACTCTTTCTGAATCTTATAATGGACTGGGTTTTGGAGGTGAAAATGGTTGTTTGGTTTGTTTGGGGGGTTTTTTTGTTTGTTTTTTTTTTGTTTGTTTTTGTTGTTGTTGTTTTTGTTTTTTTGGTTTTTTTGTGTTTTTTTTTTTTTTTTTTTAAGTTTCAAATAGCATAATGTCAGTCTCTAACTGCTTTTGTAATCATCATTGCTTGTCATTTTCCTCTGGTATACAAAGTGAATTTATGGTTAATCTGTGTCACGACATCATGTATTTCTTTCTGTACTGTTAATTCAACCTATTGGTGTTGTAATAATTTTGTAATAATATTTTCAATATTGTTGAACATTGTGTCTTCCACTGTGTAATCACCTCTTGCACAGCCTAGCTCCTTTGGCATTAATATAATGAATAATTATATTCATGGAGTAGAAATTGTTCAAAATTCCATAGCTAATTTCACAGTCTATGTATGTGTGATCAAATTTTGCTGCTTTTGGAGCCTCCATGTTCAAGTGTATTTCCCACTTCTGCTGAAATGACCTTTGTAGAGGATTTTGGAGTCACATCAGGAGGAAGTATAGCTAGCAAAGAAATAATTGGTCTTTCATTGTGCAGCATAACTAATGCTCTAATTAATGGCGTATGTGTTTTGTATCAGTTATAATCATGTATTACTGCAGAAACTCTTCTATTTATTTTTTTTCTTTACTGGGATCCTTTGTGTAAACATCTCAATCCTAATAACTTGATACTGCCAATGTCATGGCTGTACAAGTGACCTTAGCAATATATGCCACAAATTAAATGGAGTCTGAATTTATAGAGCTTACTGTGCATACAATAGGTACACGATACAATTTGGTGTCCAATGGTACCATCAGACAGAAAGCATGTTTTGAACAATCCTAAATTGCTGCACAAAGGTGGATACCTGGCCTGGTGGAAAACGTGAAGAAGTCTGCATGTTTCAGAATGGGGGTGTGAAATCTTGACTGAATGAGGAAAGGAAAATAGGATATATAGAAAGAGAAATAAGAAGCTATTATTAGAAAGCAAGAGGGAAGAAGAGGCTAAAAATGTGAACAGAAAAATAACCATGAATATATGGAAAGAGTGTGGGAGAGCATAGAGGATGGAACAAAATGCTTAGAAAAGAAGGGAAACTATTATTTACCTACAACTGACTCCAGCTTTCTAAGGGTTTTTTGTTGTTATTGTTGTTCACATAGGTAAACTACGAGAAAGCTGTGAGGAAATAATGATATGTCTGTGTGCGCATATATATATATACGTGTATATATATATGTGTGTGTGTGTGTGTATATGTGTGTGTGTGTGTATATATATATATATGTCCCAAAATAAAAGATGACTAAGTGTACAAAATCACATTCTCAGAAGTTAGGAAATGGTAATGATCCTTGACCTTAATCAACCCCAATAGTGTATAGCCTTTAATTACGATTACATATGACTGATTATTCAAAAGTAACCAGATAGCCTCTAGATAATTGAATTTTATTTAATCAAATAGCATTAAAACCCTTTTTTATTCTATTTTATTAATAAGCATTTAAATTTCCTCAACTCACCTGGCAATCTAAAAGTAAAACTAAAGTACCTCTATTTTCAAGGTATTTAGAGATAGTTTCAGATGCCAGCATGTCTTTAGAGAGAGCACAGTTCACTACTCCCTCTGATACTTGACTGCATTTCTTATTAAAATGTTATTCCAGGATATTAGATAATTTCCTCACCAGCAGAAGATAAAAAAACATCAGAAAGGTCCTTGAACTGTTCTCTTTTGCTACCTTTCGGAAAGAGGAAAAAAAACCCCTAAACCCTGCTTTCTTTTTAAGTGATCATCAGCTCTGTCTGTGACAAATTGTCAGGCTTTCTGGCATAGCTGAGCATGAGGTTGACTTCCCAGAACAGCAACATTCCACTAACAGAAGTTTGTATTGCAAAAAGAAGCCAGATATTCAGGTGACTTGATGGGCATGGGAGGCATACTGTTTTTCATTTGTCATGGCCTGTAACATCCTCTTGCAATTCTATTTATTCCTGTCAAAAAATTTTCTTCCTTCCCCTCTCTGAATGGTAATAAAACACAACAGTCCTTGTTGTCATCTTCCTGCGACCCAGGTTTTTCCAAAACTTCCGTATTCCATAGGTTTTAATCATTACTGTGGGTGGTACTTCCATAGCGAAATTATTGAAGGAAGTCATGTTGATGTGACAGGAGACTAAATAAATGAAATTCTTAATGGCTGATACTGTAGGTGTAGAAAACAGGAGTCCATGCTAACGCTGGAACTTTGACTTACAGGCAGAAATTATGTGGATCCACAGTAGAGAAAGTCAGTTTATTATGTGTTGTGTGCTAACTAAACTAAAGCACAATGAATAAGCAACAGGCCCAGCAGAGCTGATTATAATGATATTCATTATTTTGTGACATTTCATTTATGAGGAAGTTGTGGACTTCAGTGTTCTGGAAATGCAGCTGCAGCAGCTGATAGTTTTCATAGCTACTCTAGAAGTTTTAGCTGGCAGGAAGAGTTTTTTATGTTTTGCTGTTGCAGTTGAACTTCAGGTTGCCAATTTAACTTGTTAGTTAAGTTTGGATACAGCCTGTTTTGAATTGACCCAATGCAATTTAGGAGGGTCATTTATTTATTTAAATAACAGAAGGAAAACTGAAAAGGGGTTAAGATTGTGGTTGTGGATAAGGAACAATTTTATAGTTGCACACCAGAAGCTCCTTTGGATTTGTTAATATTAAGCATCGTACAGTGATTTCATTCATCTGCAGCTCTTGTACATAGCACTATGAGACCAGGTATTAGAGGCCTGCAAGTAGGTTCTCAGCTTAGATTAAAGATCACCAATATTAGAAGTGCTGTCCTTTTCTTTATAACATTCATGTAGCGTGTGAAAAGTAGCTTATAAATCATAAAGCTTCTGTGTCAAAGGCCTTTGGCTTCTACTTTGGCTTCTGTATCAAAGGCCTTTGGCTTCTGTGTCAAAGGCCACCGTTCTCCTTTGGCTTCTACTCTGTGTTTGTGTAGCCCAACAGGGCTACACAACAAGCACAACAGGGTGTTGCTCAAGTGTTTGGGTGTTTGGCTTCTGTGTCAAAGGCCACCGTTCTCCTTTGGCTTCTACTCTGTGTTTGTGTAGCCCAACAGGGCTACACAACAAGCACAACAGGGTGTTGCTCAAGTGCTGCATTTTAGAAAAAGACATAATGTGCACAGCATGACTTTAGCTGTGCACTGAGGTGCAGTTTTATGTGGTTATGGTGGTTGAAAAATGAATAAAGCAGCGAGTCCATAGGTCCTGTTGAACCACCAAAGCCTGTGAAAGGGTTTTGTGTGGCTCTGGGCTGACATGTAGGTGTTGTTCTGAGCATCACTAGTGCTCAGCATCACTATGCTTTCAGCTGGCAGAGGGAGGAGCTCACTGCAGACCCTGTAAAAAGCAAAGACTTGGCAAACTCTGACACCTGTTAATTCCCTACAGCTGTCTGAAATATTTCAGTGTGTTTGCTTCCTACTGCAGCTAAAGCTTGTAAAGCAACTGGAAGACAAATTCCCTGCAGGAAAATCCCTCCCTGCAGGTAGCTGTTACAAACTTCCAGTTGCTACCTCACTGTGTGCAGATGGCTGATCTCTGCTGAGCCGTGTGGTGCCAGCAGCCGTCCTCACGCTGTATTGTGCTTTGCTCCCAGCCCCTGGGGAACCACTGTTTGGCTGGCAGCCCCACAGGTGGCACAGCAGGAGAGAAAGAGAGTTGTATGCACTGTTAATCAGCTCAGGAAACCTTTGAAACCTCTGTCTTTATCCATGCCTGTTACAGCAGCTTGTTCTCACTTGTGTTGTCCTAGTGCCACCTTGCCTCTTTCCAATACCCTTTGTCAGATTGAATGAAGGGGAGCTGTGAGTCAGGATGACTCCTGCAGTAAGCAGGCATGGAGGCAGCTTGGTGGATCTTAACCACTCTCAGCAGCGCCTGTTGCCAGGGCTGTCCCCTCCTTTTAACCGTGTAGCTTGGTTGGCTTTGGGGCCCGTGGGGAGGAAGGGTGGAAACCTGCTTGGAGGTGCAGTGATGGCAGTAGTTCCCCTCCACAAGGATCCCTTGCAGAGGAGGCCCTTGTTTCACAGGGACAAGAAGGAGGCAAACTCTCGGCCTTCCAGATTATCCTCTTTGTGCCCATGCCAAGGCCAGAGTGAGATGCCTACCACTGAAGCCTGGAACTCCTGTTCTGCTCTTGAGTTTTTCAATCTGCCTTTCTGGTGGCAATCCCCAAAGCCATGTGACCTGAGCTGTGCTTAGGGTGTTGGCAGACTGGCTGTTGCTAAAGCTCCTTTGATGGCAAGCCAACATTCTAGCCGTTTTGGTAAGACTTTTGTTAGTGAAGTGCTGACCGGAATTTGCAATCTGATTTAGGGCATCCTGACAATGTCTAGACACCGTGACTGTGATGTTTCCTTCTGATAGCTGTTGGTAGGAACTTTTTTGATATTAGTTTTTCCTGTGTGCAATCAGTGATTGCCTAGCAATAAAATATATTAGCTCTCTGATGGCCTCTGTCTGCTGCTGTGCTGTTGCTCACTATGAATGAGGCACTCAGGAAAAGGAACTTGGCTTCTGGATGGGAATTTATTATAGAGTTGGCATTTTTAAAGAAGCTGGTTTGGTCTGTTCTATGAGAGGAAGAGGAAACACCTTCTCAGGCTGCCAGGGTTTTTTTCTGAAGAGGAGTCCTCTGCAACAGCCGGACCAGCTCCTTTCCCAGGCACAGGGCCATTTGTCTTCTTGGCCAGGCTGGCACTAGGAAGGCTGCTCCTTTTTTCTCTGTGGGTTTTGCTCAGGAAAGAGGCCTGGCTGTGCTTATGCTGCTGGGGGTAATCGCAGCTTAGCATTGTGGCAGGCCAGGATCCAAACAGTTTAATATCCTGCCACCAGCATTCCTGCCTCTCCAGTCTACACGCAGGAGAGGCCTCATATATGTGAGCATTGCCACTTTGGGCAGCACTCCTTTCCATGCGAATACAGCCTTGCCAGGGATTAACTTGTGTGGGCAGTCTGCAGATGAGCTCTGTGCCCAGGTCGTCCTCTGACCTTGGGCAAATCTCTCAACCTTCTGATGCTTCACCGTTCACATCCTTCTAGTAAAATGTGTTACATGTCTTAAAATGCTGCTATGAAGTCAGCTGAAGTAGCTGTGTGTCTTGAAAATTCTGCTATGGTCGGATTGGAAACCTCGATCTGGGCACCTCAGTGCTCTGCAGAATTACTAGGAATGAATCTACAGGACCCCCTGGGGTAAGGCTTCCTTTTATTGAAGAACACTGACAGTTTGATGTAAATACCCAGTTAGAAATTAGCAACAAAAACCACTTACTACTGAGGTCCTTTTAGATATCAAGCTATATGGGAGAAGCCCCCACGGAAATACAGTGCTGAAAGCTAAGGGCATTGAGTAGCAGATTTAAACAAAATAAGCAGTTTTATTAATAAAGGCATTTAGCTACACAGTGCACATTAATTTTAAGTCCACCATTTAAGTAAAATGGTTTAAAGCTTAAACCATTGGATTTAAGCTTAACCACCTTGCTGCAGCTTTTTTTTTCTCCCTCTTTTACTTAGCTAGAGCAGCCTTAAAAAAAACTTAGGGTCTTATATGTAATGAGATGAATGATTCAGCTGCTCTTGTAACTAGGAAAGCTATTGGAGATGAACCTTTCGTGTAACACCTGTGGCTCTCTGAGTTCTCTCATATATCTGTCAATCTGATTAATAAAGTCCTGGTTTGAAAAAGATACCTTCAAAAAAATTGTTCTTAACAACATTGGTTGCTATCTCTTGTATTGGTATGAAAGTCCTCTCTAACGCTGTCACTTCTACTCCTTGCTACTCTCTTCAGAAAGCAATTAATCAGATTAAACATTTTTTGGGAGATGAAGTATTATACTTAATACTTAGCCAGTATTATAACCCAGTGGTTGTTGCTGTCTGGAGTTCATCTACCTTAGAGCAGAGCATGGGTTTTTCTGGAGTTAATAGTCTTGGTACCTCTAGAGCATGCCATGTACCTCTTGATAGAGTGGAGAGGGTGTCCTTGGCAGGAATCAGTGTCCCTAGTAAGGAAAGAAAACAAAGCAGGGCATGGCAGCTACTCCTGTAGCAGACTGAAGGTGCAGCCTTCATGGCCTCTACAAGCAGAGCCAAGTTCTGCCTAGTTTTGGGAAAGGACCGTGTTGATAGTAGCTCTCAGATATTCCAGATCTGTCTTCTCTGGGTCCCAGTTTAACTCATAGTTCAAAACTCCTTCCCCTCCCACTCTTGTTCTGCATAAGTCATCACCTCCTTTGAGGATTGCTGAGGTGGACCTGTTATTCAAGGGACAAAAATAGTGTTCTCTTTGGTCCCATTAGCTTATCTCCTTGTAAGAGTCCAGCTAACAGTGGCTGTCAGTCTGTCTCTCTAGCCTAGGTCAGCCCTCTTGACCCTTTCCTTTACTAGGAATTTCTGCATCTTAGAGCAGAGACTGAGAACCACAGCAGACATGAATTTTTGTATGACCACCTTCTTTCTGTCCCATTTCTGTGCTAAGACTCTTTCACAGTGTGCCTGCAGCAGTGCTTCCTTAAGACACTAGAGGAGAAACTAGAGGAATGAGAAGGAAACATAATGCTGTCAATGAGCTGACTCCACCTGTTGATGAAATTCAGTGGAATGAATGCAATAATTGTTTGAACTTGCAGGCAGAGTTCTGGATTGTTGGGATTTTTTTTTTAATAATAGAACAGGAGGCCCAGAGAGGTACAAGTGTGAGCAGATCAATTTAAACTCTTGCTTCCTGCCCTAGGAATAAATTCTGGTGTGTATGGGAGAGGGGAAGATGCACATAGAATATCAAGTTACACATCCTGATCTCGTTTTGAGCTCTGTATTCAGTGGTGGTCAGCTCGATCTAGGAGAGCACAATGGCAGCACTGAAATAGAGCATGGGTAACAACAAGGGCCTGATATTAAGGTGTCTTTTTACTGAGCCAACTCATGCCAGCTTGCTCTTAAGCAATCCTGAATTATAAATGTGCTTCTCTTTTGGAGGTTATATTTTATTGTCCAAAAGGAGAAATTTGTGGCTTTGGGAAGGATCAGGAAGGAGGCAGTGTGATAACAGGGAACCAGACTGCTACAAGGTCAGAGTAGAGAATTGCCATAAACTCTGTCAAACTTGATCCTTTGAAATGCAGATAACACTAGTGTTCAAAGAACTACAGAGGTGATTTTAATGATCTCTCCAGTTGCTTCTCAAGCAGAGTGATCTAAAAAAAGATAATTTTCCATTGTACTGTATGTACTTGGATTCCTTTTTATAAGGGCTAAATGGTATTTTCCTTCCGCTATCTGCTTTTCCTGCAGATCTTTTTTGATGCAAAATTACTTCTCTAGTCCAACTCAGAGATAAAGCATTGAAACAGAAGTAGTGATGAGCAGTCTATATTTGAGCAAAAATTTGCAGCATTTCCACAGAGAATGTACTCACTGGGATAACTTGAGCCAAAGGAAGGCTTCCAAAAAATATGAAGCTTCCATGTAGGAAGAACTAGACAAATATTAATATTTCTGTAATATCATCAGAAGACATTCACCAGGTAGTCAATGCTCCTTGCCACCTGTATTACCGGGGCTCTCTGACTAATTCTAACTCTGAATTCCTTATGAGACCCTCCATCAAAGGTCAAAGATTGAGATGAGTGACTTAAGGGGAATTGTCCCAAAAGTCACTCTTTTAAACTTGAAATATCTAGACTATAATGAGTAAAAATCACAGGCCAAGCTCCATTGTCAGATTTTGGCAATGGTCCTTTTAACTTTGTAAACATGAGAATTTGTGAGGTTTTGGATATAGAGCACCAATGGTGAGAGACATCCTGCTCAGAGGGAGGTGCTGGCACAGCCCTCTGCAGTTCAGGAGAGCTCAAAGGGCCTTACTTAGGACCATTGTTTATAACATCACAGGATGATTTGGTTTATTCATCCATAAATTTCCATCCTGACCACATTCAGATCCATGAAAAACAGTTCGGGAAAAAACACTATTCATGTATTAACCAGTGATTGGTGTTCCAAGTTCATGTGCATTGATGCTCATGGGTTACTCTGCCCTTTGAGAGTTTTCTGGAGGAGTTCTTGTCCCAGCTACAACTCAAGCTGTATCTCCTTTAGAGCCTGTTCCACACCATTGGTAGTTTGGATAAGGAGGCTGAGTACACCTTCCTAGGATTTATGTCCCCTCAGTGCCCCAATTACAATTTGGTGTACCCTTGTTCTTGGCAAATTAAGGGAAATAATTGGTAGCTGGAGCCATTTGCCCTTTGCATCATGCCACTGGAATTGCAGGAAAACACAAAGCTGCACAGGTACAGTTGCAGTGCTACTGGAGCGAAAACCTCCTAGCCTGCAGAGGCAGAAACTGGCTCAGGTTCCTGCCAGGAGAGTTCAGTTCCAGCCCTGCTGTTGCCTTCCTCTCTCTCAGGGCAGCTGGAACTTGGCAGCTCAGCCTGTGGACTTTCCACAGCCCTTTTACCGGGGAAACAACCCCTCTGTTGTCATTCAAAAGCTGTTGACTAAGTGTTTTGACCCTTCCAATTTTTTGTCTCCGCACCTGGATTGTCATAGAAAGATGCCTGGCTTTTATCTGCCTAACTGTGCTTTTTTTACAGATAGGTCTCTTAAACCTGGGGTCCATGGAGATTCCTGTGTTGGCACCCCTGACAAGGACATCCTTATATGGTCTGAAAGATTGCTGGGTGAAGGACCACATTTTTTTCTTTTTTATTTTTTTTTCTCTGATATTTAAAGCCGATAGATACTCCCATGAAATATTGTAAGGCAGCTTGTGCCATAAAAGATGCTAGAGATATGGTGGAAATCATAGTGTTTTGTCCTCTTTGCACTCAATCTACCAGCAGTCACCTCCCTACAGCAAGGAATGAAGCAGTGCTGTTGTTAAAATTAGTGAAAAAAAAAAACATTTAAAATAAACTGTTAGTGCATTTATGAACTTGCTTACAAACTAGTACAACAGAGCTGATGTGTAGCATCTTACTGCTGAAGTGACCTCTATGGTAACTTTTTAGAGCTTGATCCTGTGTTTTGTGGAAATCTATAATAGAGATTAGTAATATGGCAAATTAAAAAAAAAAAAGGAAAAAGTTGTGTCCAAACAGATTTAATGTGTGTGCCAATGATTTACCCCACACCTTGACAGCACTTAATTTAAAGTTCTGTAATGCAGAACTTCTGTTGTTCAGGTTGGTCAGTGCGTTTTATTCGGGGTCTTTAATTTCCCCACTTCAATAGCTGCCATTTTGGACAGCCCTTAATAGAGATGGTTATTAATGCTCCTGGCAACTCCTTTTTGAATCCTGAACTGGCAGTGTTCACTTCATGGCTTTGCCTTGCATATTCTTTTCCTCTCTCACATTCCTTAGGAATAGTGAAAGGATATATGGTACATTTAGACAGAAAAAAAAAAAAAAAGGTACTTTCTTTAATATTTAGGATATGATGCTTTCATTGAAGAGAAGTACTGTTCCAGGAAGAATATGATAGGATTTCTACATTTAAGTAGGCATGTAGATAAATAGACCTGGGATATTTCCTTCCAAATACATTAACACGGACAGGTCATGCTTAGAACATGACATTTTCAATGATGGGGGAAAAAGCTGTCATAGTTTTCAGAGTTTGTTAGGCTGTGGAAGTGGCAAAGCCAAAATCAGCTGAATTTAAACTTGAATCAGATCTTTTGGGAATATGATATTGTGTATAAGTCTCATGTGAAGATGACAGATCTTATGACTGCATGAAATGTTTAAACATTTGATTCTTCTTTGCTGACAGCACAACTTCTCTCAAACTGTGAGTACTGCCTAGGCACAAGGGCACTTGCCTTCTGGGAGCCAGCCAGAGCTTGGACACTTATTCCAGAAAGGTTTCAGGACTTCAGGAACACCATTAGTTTGGATAGCACTTGGTTTCATTCACCAAATATTCTTGAAATGTACTTTGTTTCTGAGTGTTTCTTGTTCATTTAAAATGCAGTTGTGTTGAGAGATTTTGAGGTGCTATTGCAAGCACCTGTGCTGCTGTTCAGAGGTCGAGAGTCTTCAGACGGTTTTCTTTAGGACCACATGGAATTTCTAACTCTAAGGGGGTTTATAATAGGTAGAAGAAGGACCTTCATTTACCATAAGAGAGATGACAGTGTGGTGCACCTAGGCATTCTTCTAGTTTGTTGTAAAAAGGGTTCAAGGTATTTCACCAAATTGACTGCAATGGTGATTCTCTGAAAGGAGTCTTTAGTTGCAGCTGTATGGGGTAATTTAGCTGGTAGAGAGCAGAATACTGTGCTGTCCTACAGCACAGTAGGAAAATACTGCCTGACTTCTGAGGATTTTTTAACATATGAGTCTAAACAGAAGTTATAAATGTATGAAAATAAGTTCTGATCAGCACGTAATGTTTATATTGAATGTTTATATACATTTACATAAATGTCTGTATTTATTAATTAATTTTCCATGAAAAGTTATTTTGGAAAGGTGTGGTGGTGCACCCTCATTCCTTGGCAATAACTTCAATAAGACACTTTGCTAATACCAGCCTGAGCCAAACTGTTGTCTTTGTTAGACTTGTTTGAAGAAGAAAATAATAAATTTGAAGAGGTGGAATATCTCAGGGTTTGTTTGAAAAGAGTTAGAAAGTGTAAGGATGAGACCTAGTCCAATGGTTAGATAAATGCTTCCAAATTATTAGAGGAGTCCTAAGGATGTGAAATTCAGGACATTTAAGAGGGAAAAACACTTACATACCTCCTTAACAACTGCAAGAACCACTGAAAAGAGACTAACTCTGTTGACAATTGGAAGTACAGCGCTTAGTCTGGCATCTCCTCTTTTGATATCCTCCTGTTAACAGCTGTCTTTCCCACTTAAATAGAGTCCTATTAGAGTCATGCTGGCAGCCTTCCAGTACCTAAAGAGGGCCAGCAAGAAAGCTGGAGAGGGATTTCTTCACTAGGGCATGTAGTGACAGGACCAGGAGGAATGGCTTTAAACTGAAAGAGTGCAGGTTTAGAGTAGATATTAGGAAGAAATTCTTCACTATGAGGGTGGTGAGACACTGGAACAGGTTGCCCAGAGAAGCTCTGGCTGCCCCATCTCTGGAAGTGTTCAAGGCCAGGTTGGATGGGGCTTTGAGCAAACTGGTCAAGTGGAAGGTGTCCTTGACCATGGTGGAGGGTTGAAAGTATATGACCTTTAAGGTCCCTTCCAACACAAACCATTCTGTGAGTCTATCTTATTTCTCATCTTCAAGACTGTTTCATTTCTGGTTCAGAACTTGACGCTTGCACCCTGTTCTTCAGTTTGATTACTTGACCATTTCCTTTTTGATCCTTTAATCTCATGTTTAAGAAAACACTGATTGTAAAACATTCTAGAAGTTGCCCATATGGTAGAGAGTTGAGTCATGAAGACCCTAAATAAGTAGTTGATTAACAGTATAACAGTAATTTAACAAATCTGGCTGCTCCTTTCTTTGCACATTGTACAGTATACAATTTAAAACACATTGGCAAGCATTATTTAGTGATGTATTTTTGCCAGAAGACACCAAGGTCTGTGTTATCTAGGCATGTGTGCTAAAATAACAGAGATAAGAGATGTGGAGGTTGTCCTATGACAAAACCTGCCAACCAAAATTTTCAGCGGAGAATAAAGAAGCAGTGATGACATGTTGATTTTCATAAATCAAATTTTTGTGTTGCTGCATTCCAGCTTTTCAGGATTGAGGTGTGGGCAGTCTGTAGCAGAACAGTGTGCTCCTCCTTTTCCCTGCACCTAAGCAGCTTCCCCATTCTTGCACAGGGCTGGGCTGGTCCCCCTGCACCAGGTCAGACTGAGCTCTGCTGAGTGAACAGCAAGACCACCTCTCTTCAATGTTTGTTTTCTTCATTAGGAGCAGAGATGTTTTATAGTAGGCAGCAGGTGCATTTCATTCTATCAACCACAAGTACAATGCATCAATTCAGGTGAAGCAACTCAAAAGTTGCTGACTTTGGAAATCTAAAATACCGGGGTTCTGATGACTGAATATTAATTCCTGAAGCACAGCACGCACTGCATATTGCTCACAGAAGTAAAGGGCAACCTCTCCACTTTCAGTATTCCCTCCTGAAATCAGGGAGGAAAGACTACCCGAGGAATAGCCATTGCTGTTGCCATGACATGAGAAATTAATACAAACTCATATTTTCTTTGTGTTCTTAGTACTCTTTAATTTCCCCCAAGGAAATCTTGGCAATGGCAGGGAGAGAGAGGGAACAAAACAAGAGCAGGAAAGACTAGAAGACAAGATACATTGGCTTGGAGCTGAGTGAGAGGGAGAAACCAAGGATAATGACAAAGTTGAGGTAGGGGCAGCTGAGGAGTATTATCAGCAGAAAATGTGAACAAAAATAACAGAGAAATTACATTCTGTCCCTTTTTATGCCTGCATAATTGGAACTGCCATAAAATTGATGCCTAGAGTATGGAGAAGACCTGGAGAACTCCACAGTGGCCCAATGAACCAAAGGGGACTACTGAATAACAAATAGCAACCCAAATCCCCTAATTATGTAGCAGATTGTTTCCTTAGAAGAAAAACAAGCTTAATATAGATACAGGAGGACTGGGAAAAAACACCTCAAAATTATCCACAAAGATGAGACAGCAATTTCACAACAGAAAAAGAAACTGAAGTAAATGTTTTGGAACCCAGGTGCAGGAGGAGAATTTTAGACGTTGATTACCCAGTGCCTTGAATTTACAGCCTTTCAATTCCAGAAGCTTTATTAGAGAAGCAAAGGTCTTGGTCTTTTCATCTTGGAGGCTGTGAGGAAGGACTGCACAGCCTTGCTGCACTGCCCTGCTTGTCCCCTGAGAACTGTGGCTATATGCCCTTTTCAGTACCTTCCAAGAAACCAGGAATTAACTTTTGATAACTTCAATTTGTGCTTGTAGGAAGGCTGTATTTATCCACGATAAAGGCTTCCTATAGAATTCTATCAGAAAGGTTGTATTGATTTTTTTTCTCCCCCAAACCCCCTGTACCTGGTGGATTTTATATTACCCCTTAAATGTTTTTCTTTTTGCACGTGGATGCGTTTCTTACCACAAGGTAATAAAGAAAAGGAAATGATCATGTTATTTGCACTGTGGCTTTAAAAAAAAAAAGCACCTTTAAAATACAAGATGATGTAATTTCAGTCCAACGATAATTTCTCTGCTTTATGGTAGGCAGTGCTCTGTAAAAGCAGTTTCCAGTTACTATGGAAACATGTTTGTA
This sequence comes from Motacilla alba alba, assembly GCF_015832195.1. Classification (NCBI taxonomy): domain Eukaryota; kingdom Metazoa; phylum Chordata; class Aves; order Passeriformes; family Motacillidae; genus Motacilla; species Motacilla alba. Next base: position 48,018,276 of record NC_052019.1, on the reverse strand, counting down.
CACACGCACTCACCTGCGCACATGAAGAGGCTAAAAAGTGCCATCTGTTGGAAATGATGTATAAGTCTGTCCCTGTGCCTGAGAGGAGACCTGTGTGACTGCTGGAGTGCAAGAACAATACTCTGTATTAAAGATAATACTGTCCCAACAGCAAATGTGCATAAATGGGATGCACTCAGTCAGAAGCCGTCTTCTCACATTAAAGCAGTTTGATTTGATGCCCAAGGTGAATACAGCAGCAATTTGCAGTAGGTTTAGAACAGAGGCAGAACTGGATTTCCTGGTGTGATTGACTGCCCTCTGCCAGCTTCCCTTTGACTCTTTACATGCATGGTATCTTCAAAGGTATTTTTGCTTGGCCTTGCATTTTTTGTTTTTCCTGTGCTGTCACAGGCTACAATATCCAAAGTACTCCTGCTTGCTGCCAGTGGCTGCCTGACAGTTCATGCGGCCCCAGTAGGGCCAAAAGCTGACTGTCCACCTGAAACTGTGAGCTCAGGGAGCAGTGAAAAAGGCCTTATCCGCCTTGAGGAGCAACAAACGTGTCAGAGACCCCAAAGAACCCATTTCAAATGTACAGGGTAAAGGAGCATGAGTTGGGTGAGACAGGTGAGCAGGAGAGGCAACAGTGGGGCATCTTCAGATATAAATGGAATTGTTGAGTCCTACATTAGTCGTATGGAAAACTGTTTTCCTTGCTAACAAGGTTGAGAGCTTACAAGATCTACCAGTCCTAGAGCTTGCCAAATTCTGAAGCACATGCAATCATGGAGGCAGAAATGCCTAGGAAGTTACAGTGTATAAACTCTACTGAAGTTACCCTGTGCAAGACCAGATATGGGGTTTTTTTGGTGAGGCACTTAACAATATGATTTCTTTTGCATTATGTTATGTACCCAGCTATTTTGAATATGTCAGAGCACTGTTTGTTTGTTTTATAGTCTATGTCAGTAGGTGGAAGAGACTTTACTAGATGGGAAAATTAGGTCTGAATGATTGAATGATGCTGTATTTTGTGATAAGATGGGCCCTTCTTTTGGTCGGTCACTCTCCTGGTTTCACCTGGGATAGAATTAATTTCCTTCCTATAGCTGGCACAGTGCTGTGTTTTAAGTTTAGTATGAGAGTAATGTAGATACCACACTGATGTTTTGGCTGTTACTCAGTAGTGCTTACCATAACTCCAGGACTTAGAATTTCCCTGTGCTTTGGCAGTGAGCAGCTGCCCAAGAAGCTGGGAGGAAGTATGATCAGGACAGCTGGCCTGAACTAGCCAAAGGGATATTCCATGCCATGGAGCTTCCTGGTTGTGTATAAACTGGAGGGAGTTGGCCAGGAGGTGCTGACTGTGGTCCAGGAACAAGCTGGCCATCAGTCAGTGGGTGGTGAGCAATTGTATTGGGCATCACTAGTGTTTCTTGGGTTTTGTTTCTCGGGTTTTGTTTCTCTTTTTTCCCCCCTTAATAATATTGCTTATTTGTTACTTTATTTCAATTATTAAATCGTTCTTATCTCAACCCACAGATTTAGACTTTTATCTGCTTCTTCTGCCCAGCCACTGGCAGTAAGGAGTGAGGAAGTGGCTGTGTGGTGCTTAGTTGAGGGATGGGGTTAAACCACAACAGACACAATGCTGAGGTGAATTTTATGTCAGTAGAAACCAGATCAGATTGGACTAGGTTGCTAATATTTTCTCACTCGATGGGAATTGAATGTAATTTGAAAAGCCAAAAGAGTAATTACACTGTAATTATCAATTGTCATTGCAATTATGTGTGTGTCAAGTGTAATTCTGCTCTTAAAGGCAGAACACTGTCCTAAAGCAGACACTTGGGTTTGGTGAATGTTCTGAAATAATGCTGAGAAAATTTATTGTCCTACTTAAACCTTTCAGGTGGGTTTTCTGGGTTATCTCTTCAGCTGATTTATAGCTTCAGAAGACAGAGGACAAGCAGCCCTTGGTAGTGTGCATCAGTCATCTACAATCAGGGAGAATATACCCAAGGGCTTTTTTTTTTTGTCATCTTAATTACAAGGTTTATAGAAATGGCCTCCCCTTCTGCAAGACAAAATGGGACTCAAAGAGGAAAACCATGATGCAAGGGCCTAGGAAAGTCACTGACAAAAGATATGTCTACATTAAAAGCTCAAATTGTAACATTACTTTCTAATCAGCTGGACGGTTTTGTTTTGTGGGAATGAAAACCTTTCATTCTTTAGCCAGCACATGGAAGTATGGAAATACATCTACCTGTTGTTCATCCTTTATACAAGTGGCTAGTCTCTAACTACAGTTTTTCACTACAGTGAGCAACGTTTTTCTGCTTTGACTGGGCTGTTTTTCCTGAGCCTTTGCAAAGTGCTGTGACAGCGGAGGAGGCAGAGCAGGGTATGTTGTATATGACAACAGATCATCAGTGGGCTTTGTGAGCCCAACCCAGTGTTTGTGTGTTTTGGGGTGCTAAATTGCTAGTTTGTCTGTCTAATACTATTGGATATTTTTTGGTTTGGTTTTTTTTTTTTCATGATATGAGGAAAAGAGTTTTTAAAGTTGTATGAGCTACTTTATACTACTTGAAAGGCAAGCATCTTAGCCCAAAATTTTGGTTTGCTTTGTTTAATAAACTTCATCTTTATTTCTGGGTCCCATTAAAGCCTTTTGAATGTATGAGTAACCAGCAGTCTGTTTACCAAGAATCGATTGAATTAATTGTGAATCTGAAAAAAACTTAGTTATGTCTGTAAGGTACTTTACTTTTCATATATAGTGTTATAGCCTATGCACTTTTTCCATCAGAAAACTCATTTCTGTGCTAATGAGGAAGGTTAATTTATAAAAGGCTAATTTCTAAATTAGCACTTCTACTTAGAAGTTTTTCTCTAAAGTTACTGAATTGTAACTCACAGAGTACTTATTTGTTCTTGTGAAATTTGGACAATGACACTAAATTAATTTATTGATGGCAGCCTTGGTCTAATTTATTACCAACCAAACATCAGGAGGAAATTCTGTGTTGCATGTGATTTTCATGAGGTGTGATTAACTAATACCAATCCATCAATGCCCACAGTCTGTTAGTTCCAAAAGGAAACAAATATAATTAGAGAGCAGCTGTTAATATTTTTTTAAGCAGGAATTTAAGCTGTGCTTGAATCTTCCAGTAACTGGAAAGAAACTGGGCTCAAATAATTTTAAGTTTTTGTACAGGAACAAATTCCTCCCAGTACTAACTGTTGAGTACTAAAGTGTTTTTCATACTTCAAAACACTAGTTGATGTTCCAAATTTTGGTCAGCTCTGGGGCAAAATTAGATTGGTCTGTTACCAGCTAATGTTGCAGAAACCAGCAGAGTTAGCACTGATTGGAGATGATGTGTTGTGACTCCCACAGCTCATCCTTTTACCCAATGGGATGTTACTGATATTAAAATTTAGATGGGATGTATTTAGTTTCCTGTCTTTCATCCACTGTTGTTTGTGGGTTACAGCTTCTGGGCTTCACAGGGCACAGTTCACAGAGTCAAATCTGAGATGGATGTTGCTCAGTAACCATTGTGAACCAGTCATTAAATGTTCAGTTCTTCTGGGTTCTGGTTAATACACCACACCCCCTGCCTGTTCCCAAACTCCTCCTCTTGTTCCTTTGTATGACAAGCAAGTCTTTTTTATGGATTTATAATTCAAAAGAAATCAGTAGATTTTATTCTAGTACTGCTTAGTCAGTGCTCAGAATCTAAGCACTATATAATTCTGTCACCCAGTCTGATATTTTGCAACTAACTGCTAATTAGGAAGATTTGAGCAGGACAATTAACACCAGAAACTGGCAGGTGTTTAAAATTCCCTTTGAAAAATCACCTAGAAATGCCTTTCTTTAGAAGCCACTTAAGTTGCTCATTTCTGATATAAAACCTCTGCCAAGTATTTGGATCCACAGCATAGATATGCCATGGTTATTAAGCACTAGGGAGTTCTTTGTGGTAATTTAGCAATTCATTATCCTGCTGTTGATCCCTCTGTGGAATTTAACTCACTCTGTGTGTGTGCAACCTTAATCTGTTGCAATGCAAAATAGAATGGATTCACACCATTGACCACTGGTTGTGATAGAAGATGATTTGCAAAAGCCGTGTCAGGAAAATCTGGTGTTAGTTTGCAGGACCCTTGACATCTGGAGCTTTCTGAAGGGTGGACCACACAAACAGCAGCAAAACAATTTTCTTTGGAGTGGTGGGGGCTATACTCACCTGTCTGGTTCAGCCCTGTAGAGATGAGAGGCGCAGGTAAAGCCAGTTCCCCTGCCTCACCCAGGGATACAGTGACCTCCCAGCTGGAGCACTCCTAAGGCTTTTCACTGCTTTGATGCTAGGGTTTATTTATCCTTGTTCATAGTCTGTGAAGCGTTTCCCTTCATGGAGTGATGTCTGGAAACAGAAATGCCCGAGCTTGCTTCAGTTTTAAAAGCAACACTTTGTCAAGGGTATGTTAGTACAGTGCTCTGCTGCTCAGATGGGTTAATTAGCGGTGTCATTTGGCCCCAGTGAGTGAGCTCATTTAGACACAAGCTAGGGGCATTGGAAGTAGTTTGGAATTGCTGTTCAGAAGTTACGTATATGCATATCTACTTCATAATTTTTGCTCTTCATGCCAGTTTGATTTAGTTGAACCTGCTTCCTAATTATACCAGAAGAAGATAATCCTGCAGTAATATTTCCAAACTGGACAATCCAAATGGATTACTTCAGGAATAGCTGTTGTATTTTACACTTGCACCCTATGTTATCCTATTTCAGCTTTATAATGTAGATCACACTTGCTGTATAAAAATTCATAAGTTTTGAAAGGCAAAAGCTTTTAATCAAATAATCATAAAATGATCAATAATTTTGACATCTACATTAAGAATATAAGTAGAAATGGTTTTGTGAGACTGTTACTCCTAACAGATGACTCATGAAAACATGGGTTTAGAAATAAACTGTACAGAGTTCAGCATTTGTGTAAGCTAAAAAATACAGGAAAAACAGCTGATTCCTGGAGAGTGGATTTTGCTAGCTGCCTTATTGGAAACCTTCCCTGAAGTTCCAGATACACAATTCAAGTTAAATTAAAGGGCAGTAACTTGAAACAGAGTTTGCAGTTAGCGTGCTTGTTCCACAGGCAGCGCTTAATTGCTGTGATACCCACAGAGGGTAAAAATCTAGAGCAGGGTGCCAGCTCTGCTCCTGACAGCAAACAGAAGGCACAGCAGCAGATAGCATGTGATTGAAAATGGCCTTGTCCATAGAGCTGAGGCAGTAAAAGATTTCCTTTGTACAAATGAAGTCAAATGTTTATCAAAAAAAGTGTGGAAATACAACCTTGGGTTAAGAATAGCACTAGGACTGTCTTCAGTTTCTAACTGCTTTGCCTGGATACCTCTGAGCAGGTTGATTAGATGTTTTTTTTTTTTTTTCAAATGCAGCTTGAACTTACTTTGAGGTTTGGTGTGGATTGTTTTCTATTTTCATTTATTGTTTGCTTGGGGTTTTTTTGCTTTTGTTTTGTCGTTATTGCTTGGTTTTTTGTTTTGTTTTGTTTGTTTTGCAAACACAAGAATGCACTTATTAATATAAAGTCATCAAAAGGGTGACTTTCTTTTGATTTGTGCTTTGGAAAACACCTAGCACAATAGGGCTCCATCTCAGCTGCTGTTTCTGGATTCCTAATTACAGTGTAATAATACTGTGGGTAATGCATTACCACCTGTTATAGAAACAAATTTGTAGCAGAAACAAATCCCTCCTTTATCAAGCAGGAAGATGCTCGGCAGATGGCTCTTTTTGCCATTGGCCTGAGAGATAACCCAGCACATATCTAGGATAATGTGTTCACAGTGTACACATGACCTCTTTAAACAGGGGTGGCGTGGTCCAAATGGCACACAAGCAATTACACTTGCAAAGCTCTCAGAGCACTACATCTAGCTCTGTTGTCAAGAATCCATTCTTAATTTTCTCCCCTCATTTTTGGTGTCTGTGTCTGCTCCTAGCTCACAGCCAGTTTGCATTTTCTGCTGTGTCCTGTAAGTTCATTTGGCAAAACCTCTGTCTCAGCTTTGGTTGACTTGAACATGAAGTGCTCATGTTTCTGCTACTGAGCCCAGCAAAGTTCAGGGGTGAAAGTGTGCATTAGTAATATTTTTTGTGTCAGGCCAATGAGGGCTAATGGCCCCTGGAGTCAGTTCCTGACACTGTCAAGATAAAATACACCAAATGACTATGTGCTCTCTCACTGCATCCTATCAACCTTTCTAGTGTATTACATACATGACACAAATTATGCCAATATTTTTATATAACACTATATGGAGAAAAAGTGCACAGAAAAAGCTCAAGTCATTCAACAGGCAGAAAAACTAAAGCAGCCTTGTGTCTGAGCCTGGACATTGCAGTTCAGCCACTAAGATGCAAATACAGCAGAAAAAGAAGGCAGAGAGAGATCAGCACAACATTTTTGCTCAGAACTTGTTGCATGTTGCTAAGACACCTTTGCAATGGTAAAGCCATAATAGCTGAAAACACCTTCTATATATGTTGTTGGTTTTTGGAAGAATTGTGCTTCTCTGACACAAAAGGCCCCCAGGCAAATGCAAAACTTAAATCTGAGTGAGGAACCTCACTTCAGTATTACCTCTGGTGCTTTTTCTTAGAATAACTTTCTTTCAGTAAAATATGTGCCCAGCTGCTTTTGGATTAAAGCTTGGCTGGAGCATCTGCCAGCTCCCCAGGTACAGAGTGAACTCCCAGCTCCACTCTCACAGCTGTGCCCAGCAGCAAACTGCTATTAGGCTGGGAGAAACAGGCAGGGAGTGCTGCCTTCTGCTTTGCCTTCATGCACCAGCATTGAAACAGGATGCGAGAGGCCAGAGGGAGAACTCACATAAAATGAGCAAATCAGCCCTACACAGGCTGGGGAACCTGCTGATGGCAGGAGACAGGCATGGAGGCTTTATGAGCCAGCTTTTCTGGGCAACAGCTTCATAAAGCATTTTTGTCATTGTTGTTCTTGTGGACTGAGTAGCCTTTCTGTTGAAGAAATGAGCTTTTACGCTTGATAATACACATCTTTAAATGTTAGCACTTAGAAAGATTTTCCCTTCTAAAAAGAAAAATGTATTTTTTTAGGCAATTTGGGCATTGACAGTGGTGTGCCAGTGGTCTTTGGTCCCCTTCATAAATAGACAGAATCTGGGACAAGCTGCTGAATGGAAGAATCCAAGTTAAGCCTATAACTAAATGAGCCCAAATATAATGCCTATTGTGCACTTGCAATTAGCAAAGGTGGTTTAGATGGAACAGAAGCGAACACAAAATAAAACAAATAGGTTTTCAGAAAAAAAACCCCAAAACAAACAACCCAAACCCCAAAAAACAAGACATAACATAATTGTCAACCTCATATGTGCACAAAACCAAGCCCATATGAAATCATATAGACAGCACAGCATGTGTGAGCCCTGGGCAAACACACAGGTGGTTGAATTAACTATACCAGGAGCCTGCTGGTAGGAATTAGCATGTGCTGTTTCTTTCCTGACTGGCTGGAAAACTCTTCCAGCTGGAAATGATTTACCAGCCCTCAGTTTGCCCAGGGTTACCCACTGAGTCCTACAGAGTGGATGGCCTCAACATTTGGGGCTTAGAGGGTTAGGAGAGACAAATTATGAGATGTTTTCCATAAAAACCTATGTAGCCAAGCATTTATGCTCTGCCCTTGTTTTCTGGGTGAGCCAAAGAAGCCAGCTTGCCTCAGAGATGGGCTTGGCAGTCCATGGTCCCTGCAAGGAACTGAGAAAGGAAATGCTGTGCAAGGCAGAACAGTCATGTTTGATCCATCGCTGTCGAAGCCCAGATGGCTCTGAGATACTGTGCTATGAAATGGCTCCATAAAGCTCAACTATACCTCTCTCCTAGTAGGCCATAAGTCATTTTCTTCTTGTCTAGTAATGCTTCTTGAGAGAACCAGTCACTGAATAGCATTGAAGGTCTCTTGAGAAGCACCGAGAGGTTTCCAGTTCTGTTGGCTCAAGCCCCCCAAAAATTAAAAGTACTTCTGAGTTCAGATGATTCTGTGCAGTTTTGCCTATTCAGAGGATAATTACCTTAGTCTGGATATCAAACACCTCTTCATCATCAGGCTACCAACCATTTCTTGATTTAAGGGAGCTAATGATACTGACAGGACAGAAGATTAATTTAGTTGCTCCTTTTTTATATTACATTAACATCTAGAAACACAAGAAAGAGCTGGTCTAGTTGTACTTGTTGCCATTTATCAGTATAGCAGGAGACTATGTCTGTCCCAGATTTAGATTCTCATCAAAAACAGAATCAGCAAAGGGCAGAAGTAGAAATAAAAGTCGAATAAGCTGAAGTGTCTCCTCAAGGTCGTGCAGCAGACTGTTGACAAAGCTGATGTGTCCTGATTTCCAGCCTTGTGCTGTGCCTGCAGATGTATGCCACTGACACCTCTGAAAGGGATAGCAAAGCAGCAGTAGTCAAAGCCTAAGGGGGTTTGATAACTGAGCACAGCCTCAATCTGCGATGTAGTTTGTGAGTTGCCTGTTTATCCCCTTGAAGGCTACTAGGGAGGAAAGCAAGCAGTCTGTAAAGCAAGGCAGCCACTGACTTCTAAGGCATGATGTAGGAGTATATGGTTCAGAGCTCGTCACAGCAGTCACACCAGCCAAGGGTTTGGGGTGACTTCTGTTGCTATGCATGCAGAAGGTTTGGCTGGAATGGGGTAGAAGGCTGGAACCAGTAGATAAACAGCACCAGAGATAAATTTGTAATGAGCAGTTGTAACTGTACTATGATTATTTTTCATTCCCCCAGTATTTATTATTCTTTTGAGCTGTGCTGCAGGGGCTTGGCTCTGGAGGTGTGTGGCAGTGAGCTGATATTAAGTCTGTCAAAGTGAGAAATCTGAACTGTAAAAGAGCTGAAGCTATTTTTATATGGCTCAGAAGTGTACTGGAGGAAAAATAGATGGGGTAAAATCTATTTCATTTGCTTCACATTAGGCTGAATTCAAACAGAAAGATTTAGAAAGCATCCAAAAATGTGGATTCTCAGATCGATACAAACTAATAAAGGCTAGCAGACAATTACAGCAGGAGTGGCAAAAACATTTCTGGACTAAGTGCTAAGTGAAGACAGATTTCTCTCAGTAGCTCCACTTGAAGAAATAATCCATTTCTAATTAAAAAGAGCTGGAATAGAAGTGTGGGATGTTATGGTAAATATCCATAGCTGAGGCATCATTAGACTTAAAGCCTAACTGGGCAATACTAAAGAAACTTTCTAGCTCTAACCTCTGAGTTACAGAACTAGAATATAAAATGTGCCTTTGGAGAAATGTTCATGTGGACTATGATCTATACCGAACTCTAAATAAAGTTGAGCACTCAAGCTTTGTAATTAGCTTTCCCTAACTTGAGTTCTCAAGCGTTCAGATTTCACCATGAATTAAGGAGGCAGGAGAGGAGAAATGACATTTTAGCATCCAGGTCATATTGTGAACAAAAGCCAAGCTTGTAAATTAGCCAGGCTCAAACCATGAGGATTGATGGTCCCTTTGCATCATTTTTGGTAACTGAGGTTCCCATGACATAATCTTGGACTGAAGTAATTACATTAACTTCCTTTGGAATCAGGTAGACTAAGGCCCTAACTAAGTGATAATAAGGAAGTTGTGTATATTGTTGTTTCTGGCCTGAAAAATTCTTGTTTATATTATCTGACTCTTCTTTAATCTCTGCATTCATGGCTGAATACCTGCCCAGGACTGATTGTGAGGTAAACCAGACTTTGGCAATCTGATGCAACTAGCAGATGAATCAGTCTCAAGCCAAATTGTAGTGCATTCTATTTTAGTAGACTGTTTAGAACTTGATCCTGAAGTACTTCACAGTATATGGAATGTATTTCAGTGTCATCTTCAGTGCTGCTCTTAGCACAGTACTCTGAGATTGATTTTGTTGTGGTTCAGAGGCTTGCTCAACTTTGTTCCCTCTGGGGCAAACTGGTACAGCTGCATTTACTTTGGCAGATTTTGGTCCTTGGTGGAACAGATTAATTATGGGAGTGTTGTTCTGACACTTGCCTTTGAGTTGGACATTAGGATGTGTGTGTTCCCTCTATCTCTCTGCACGGGGCAGAAGCAGGGTCAGTGACATGGTAAAGCTGCTTCTGCAGGGAAGTAATATTCAGATACAGTAAAAAGGTGAAGGGCTGACCCTAAGGAGTTATTCTGCATGAAGAAAACTGAAAATATCAGGCCTACAGAAAGAAAAGTCTGTTTATTGGAACTGAGTGCTGAGTGCTTTCCAAACCTTTCTGGGTGTCTTGGAGTGTTATGTAGCCAAATTAAGCAGGAAATGTTTTTCATTTCTTCCCTGGTGTTGGGCACTTCACTCTGTGACAAGCCTTACATTGTTTCTCGTGGCAAAGTGTGGCAGGTCTCTTCTGGATCTAGCCAGCATCTCTCTTGCCATGTTTCCCACTCCTCTGCTCCCCAAAGGAAGCTGGTTGTTTCTGGCAGTAGCTGTCATGTGGTGATAGCAGACTGAACAGCTGGCTGGCAGACAGAAAGACAATAATCACTCACTGCAGGAATCTCCTGAATTATCAAGTACCGTCCCTGTCCCTAACAGGCAAGCCTGACACATCATCCTCTTCACAAACCAGCTAAACACCACCTTAAGACAATTTGGCTCTTTACCCTCTCTACTTGTCGTGGAACACTGCTCCATAACTCCATAGTTCTTGTAGTTAGAAATTATATGATCTCCCTGTTTAAATGTATTTCCAGTCACTTTATATCCATACGCTTCTTTCTGGTATTTTTAAGCCCACCAATTCAATTTTATTTTTACCTTGCCAAGGAAAATTAAAAATGCATAAGGTGTAGTAAAGGAGGCTAAGCCTGGACTTCTGTTCTACTTGTCCTACTTGTTTTGTGACATGATTGAACAAATAGCACGAACACAAATATAATGTGAGTTAATTTGCAAAGATTCTGATTAATTGAACCTGTCACTGTATTAGTTGCTTCACAGTGTATAAAAAGTATCTTAAAAAAGGAATTTGTTGCCCCTGATTGTCCAGTTTGACACTAAAATATCACTGCTGGTAATTTCCAGTTTCTTTCTGGAAGACCATTTGGATACCCCTGAGCATGTGCATTATGATCTCCTAACTGATGTACTGAAGTTTTATTCTATTTCTATTGTCTGTTATTTGTTGGTATTAACAAAATGCTTAAAACAATATATTTTGATTATATACCTTGGAAGCTTTTCCTTTTTTTTTTTGTCCTCCAGCCTCCTGGGTAGCTCAGTATGGCCTTTACCAGGTTTCCCACAGTTTTCAAACTTTCAAGAACTGAATTTGTAAAACAGAACCAAATTAAGGTAAATGAAGAAAAACAGTCCAAAAATAAAAACTAGCACCATTTTCAAAGAGTAAAGACTGTCAAACATACAAGTTGACTTATTTTGTACATTCAATTTCTATAATGCATGTGCTATTTTAACCTGTTTATAAACACATCACAGATCTCATCTATCCTAACAATGGGTCACTGCTCCATACCTTGTATTTAACTCCCTTCCTTCATAGTCAACAGAGCAGGAACAAATTAAGTACTTTTTTTTCTTTAGGAATTTCAGTAGAAGAGGGGTAGTTCTAATTTAATTAATCTTGGGTGACATTAAGATAGGAAGAGTGATTTGGCAACTCTTGTTTACAAGAAAACACTTCTTGTTCACTTGCTTTGCTGATAGTAACAAAAGCTGTTATAAGGGTTCGGTTCTTTTCGCACTACAGGTGGTCAGTGGAAGTGGTTGTGGTATAAATCAACAGGGTAGGCATGGCTCTTCCTGAAAATCCTCTGCTGGGACGTTAACCATTGATTCTATGGGATGGGATCTGTTTCTGCAGCTCAGCAGAGACAAAGCTGCTGGGTCAGAGCAAGGGCCACCACAGTGCAGGGATTCAGCATACGCTCGTTTGAAGGGCTCAAGCTAAACTAAGTGACTGCGATTCCTCTAGTACAAGGACTTTGCAGCCCAGTGCAACTGGGCATTTGCACAGGATGTCTACCCTTACCCCAGCATTTGCTGAAGGAATTATTGTCCTGTGTGTACTGCCTGAGCCCTAAGGAAATAAATGCCTGAGGAATTTAGTGTTAGGAGTAGAGTAAGAGAGATGTAAGTACAGCGAGAGTGAAGTCCTGTAAATTTAATCTTCTAATATGTTTGTCAAATATGTGCAGGGACGTACTGATATGTATTTAATAAGATCTGGAAAAAATGTTTCTTAATGTTATGACTAAAACTAAGAAAACAGTGCAGGAATATATAATTTCAAAGCAGGTAGCACAGTTTCTTGGCAAATATAGCACAGTGCTTAAAGGCTTGCTTTTTGCGTTTCAAAGCAGTTAAAGTCTCCTACCTTTGTTTTCTGCTAACTAAAAGTAGAGAAAACATTCTAAATGCAAGATATTTCCCTATAATTCTGAGTAAGAGACAAAGATAAACAGAGCTGGTCATCTACTGACAGCTTAGTCTCCTTTTGCTTTTTATCTGCTTGCATGTCTGTGGTGCATGAATACTTTGTGAATAGAGCCATGAATATTTTTTTAAAATTATATTCAGAAATTGCAACTTCTGTGGCCATGTTTATTGCCCTAAATTATTTCTGGAATCTGCAGACAGAGAGCAAACACTTCGGTTTAGATCCTTGTTTTGCCCTCATTGTCTGATTTTAAAAACCCCAGCCCTGTAGGCAGGGGAACACTGGCACCGGCTGTCCCCATCAAGCAGTTCCTCCTCCCCACCACTTTGGGCAGGAGAAGACAGAGGCATTGCTGACTGTGCTTACCCTGAGCCCACTCATACGGCACCAGAGCAGCAGGGAAAACATGAAGGGTTTAGGAAATGGCCTGTGTCAGGGCTGTATGGCCATTGCCCCGAGGCAGGGCTCTAGCCAGGCTGCTCAGCAGCTCTGCAGAACTGGCAGCCTGGTGCCCATCAGGAACAGCCAGGGCAGTTACTGCAGGCAGCAAAGAAAGCACAGTGTTTGTGTTCCCTTGGACTTCAGGCATTTGTTCATTCCTGATATTTTTTCAGCATCTCTGCACTCAGTGTGGACTTGTGGCTGTCATTAGCCGAGGGTGTGCAGCCTCGATTCCCGAGCAGGGAAGTGGTGGGTAGCCAGCCTGGTGTGGGGGTGAGAATCTCTCACACTGACAGAACAGGAGGGTGTGTTTGGCATCACCCAGCCCTCCCCACTGCAGGGAACTCATTTCATGTTCTGCTCTGCATCCTGTAGTTGACTCCCACAGAGAACTGGAACCATCAAACCAAGACTGGCTCACCCTGTACCCTTGGTAGACCAGCTCCGAGAGTCAGTGCAAAACTTCGGCACAAGCATTTGCACAAGATATTTTGCTTTAGTTACTACCACTATTTCTCTTAGATGTCTCGCTTTGAGCAAGATTGTAGTGTACATCAAACATTTGCCAAGTGAAACTTAAATCCCAATGTTGTGTTTCCATCATTTCTGATCTGAAATGGCACCTTCAGTCTTGCAATGCCTCCTAGGTGTTTTTTCACTCCAGTCATTTGCCTGTGTAAGTGAGAAAAATCAGTGACACTTCCAATTAATATTGTTAACTGAATTCAGCTGATGACTAAGTGCCACTTTTTAAAAAGTTGCTACAATGATAGCTGAAGAAAAGATATTTATATTGTTGTTAAATCTAGTAATGATCTCATTTGGGAGGGAAACACAAATCTCTGAAATACAAAATATTAGCAATCATTTCAAAGCTGAGTGTATTACTCATGGAGCGAATAGAATTAATCTGCTTCATGACTACTTCTGCCTGTGTCCTTCATTCCTCTGGGATCCAAAACACAAGTCACTCAAAATTTTAGTCTCAGGAGGGGAAGATAATGATAATTTCATACAAGGTTCCCACCCAGCATCCAGAAAACTCTTAGTAGTGATAAACACCAGTGTATTTCCCCAAACTATACTTAATTCATTTTTTTAATGTTTGTTTTTATTCTAACTAAACATTTGCTTAGGTAAATAGTGAGGCAATGAGGAAAGCATCTACTTTTTGGGGTTTTCTTTTTACAAAGTAGGCATCATAAATTGGCATAGGTCAGTGTGGTGGGTTTTGTTTTGTATGTAAATGTATTTTGTAAGTGTGCTTAAATTCATAAAATTAGTTCCAAAAAATACTAACTGTATTCTACATGGAGAAGCTGTTGGGTAATGAAGAACCAGAAAGAGCTTTGATGAGGGTGCAGAAAGTCTTGCTGGCTGTTGCTTTTTGAACTTGGTGGGTGATTTCATGCTGAGTGAGCTACAGCCCAGGAAAATCTTGTTTCACTTGTTCCAAATCCACAGCAAAGGTGAGATGGAGCTCTCTGCGGGGGCTGTACAATCCCATTACTCTGTAATAATCCATCACAGTCATTGCTCCACTAAAACCACTGTTGAGAGGGAGGTTCAACAGCTCGTGTTTGCCTGGGAAAGCAAACATCAAGGAAACTCCTGATTTTGTCCTACAGATTTTAGATCCTCTGGTGCATTTTAAAAGGCATGTTGTAAAGATCAGAGATCCTAATAACCATGCTTCAAAATACATCAGGTTTGTTATCCTGCCCCGCAGGCCATGGGAGAGATGGCACGCTGAGTGGGGTGGAGGTTCAGGGACATCCCCGTGGTGGCTGGGAAGAGTTGTGTTTTTCAGGCCGTGCCAAAGCCAAGGTGGCAGTGAGAGGGTGGAACCTGAAAGGCCACTTGAGGCACAGTTGTGGTGCCTCCAAAGAACAGGCTAGGCTCAGAGGGGAGTGCAGGAGCAGTTAGAAACCTTCTGTAAATCCATAACCCTACTCACTATATCACAGAAAAAGAAGCTGTTAGAGGGAGCAGAAAACAGCATGTTCAATCCCTCCTCCCTTCTCCATTAATACAGCCTAGCACTGCCTTTTTAAATAGACGTTTTCACTGCAAAATGAAGTTTCAGAAAAAGAAGTCAGCATTTATGTTTCACTTTTCTTCTGATGCTGTTGGAGAAATGTATGTTTGAAATGTATGCTTCTTCAACAGCCTGGCTCCTTCACCTATGCTTTTTGACTCTCACAATGAATTTGTTTCATTTCGGTCATTAAGGAAAGGGTCACACAGGAGGAGCTCCAAGGCGAGCAAATGGGAGAGCCTTGGAGGGCACACAGTGTGTTCTTGCCAGTACCTTGCTGCCCACGAAGCTTTCCCTCTGCCTGCATGTAGCCTTGGGGATGAAATGCCAATGTTAAATTATCTGTAAAAGACAATGCACTTGGAAATGTAAAAATATTTCAGTCGATATCGTGTCCCCACTTAGGTACCCCTGCTATAGGTGTTGGGCACACAGCGGTCTGTTGTACAGAACTGACTCAAAGCCCTCTGGTTCAGCAGTGTAGTCACTGGTGACAGCCACAGGATGTTAGGAAAGATACAATCAGTTTATCCTCTTAATAACTCTTGCCTTGAATACCTAACAACTGGTTAAAAGGAAAAAAAAAAAAGTTTAAATGCACCACCCAGACTAAGGTATGCTTAGAAACTGAGGCTTACAGGCAAAACTGCTACAGAGACCTCGAGTGTGGTATTTGACAAAATGTATGAGTCTAGTTTTAAGTACAGTAATTGATTATATTGCAAATAGCACTAGTGTTTATACAAGTGAGGACTTCTGAGGATCACTTTTTGCTTGGCTTCAGTAGATATATGCCTTGTCAGTCTCTGCCTGAGGCAGGGGACACTTCAGTCATTGTTATCCCACTGTGTAATGAATGATTTGAAAAAGAAGTAGGCATTATGGCAAACAGATTTGTTCTGTGTCAAATTAATACAAAAAATAGCTCTATGTCCTCTTAAAAAACCTTGTCATTTTTCCAGTGAAAACTAAAACTGAAAAAGTTTTCATTCTGTAAGTGACATGCATCTACCACATCTGAACTGGACAGAAGTAAGTTTCAAATGGAAAGTAAGGAATTCCTCCCAGAGTACACAGAGCATTTTCAAATTACTTTTTTGATCACATGCAGCATAAGTTCTACATTTCAAAGGAATTGCATGTAATTTCATGAGGAATCTGAACAGTGTTAATTGAAACTGACTTTCTTCAGGAACAGGGGTGTGTGTCTCTTTCCTTACTGGCCTTGTCACACATTTTGGCACCCGATCAAAGCATGAGATGACTTTCTGTTTGTTACAGCTTCTGTAAATTCATTCTGTTTTAATCTGTTACTAAAGAAGATGAGAATATCTTGCCTGGAACACAAACACCCCCAAACCTTCTGGACATGTACATGTAGGGTTATCTTTTATGAGATGTTTCCCCTCTGGAGTCTGTAAAACTGTGACATGAAAGGCTGTGGCAGCTGTCACTTTGGTTGCCATAGGTGATGCCCCCCTTCTGGCTTCACTGGTTTCTGTCCCCCTGAGCCCCTTTGAAAGAGTTGACTGAAACTACAAAGCTTTGCCACATCCAAGGCAGATAACAAAATGATTATGGTGGAGAGAAAAGTGATGATGGAGGTGAGGAGGAAGAGGGACATGGAAGAGCTTCTCACCAGCTGCTCCCTCCTTCCCAGATGAATCCTGGCCCTGACACCCCTGGATCTTATTTTCAGTTAGCTTCTAGGAACTCTTCATGGGCACTTGCACTATGTGATGTGCACTGGCCTTTGAGGGGAGCAAAAGAGCAGATTTCGGGCTACTGATGGTACGGTTTTACTTCAGCCACGAGAAAAAGAGTATGAGTAAGAAGAAATTGAGAAGTACGATAAATTAAGGTGCTATTTCACAGTAGTCTGCTATTAACTAAAGATCCTGGCCCTGTTTATGATAACATTTATGTTTTTAGGCTTCTGATTTTTGAAGAAATCACCACAGTAGTTGAACAGGTCAATCAATCTTTGTATTGCTATGGAAGTGCAGAACAGTAAGCAGGCAGTATTACTGGAATAAATGTACATTGGCAGCTATTAGCCCAGAGAATTATTATGCATGCAAATCTGAAGAGCCCAATGTATTGGCTCCAGAAGCAAAATCTCTATGCATTAGTCTCTCTAAGCAGTGATGACATGATCAAACATTACGGATAGGCTATTAAACAGCCTGACCATAAATGACCCGTAAGTTGTACTCTGGAAGTGCTCAATATTAGCCACAACAGTTTGGCAGTAGGTAGCATAAATCAGCTGCATATGTTGTGCCATTCCCACACTGCTTACAAGCAGGGCATGGGGAACTCCTTGGGTTGCTTCACTACTCCCTCCTTTTAAAAAAAGCCTCAGAGCAAATGTTATTTTTCTCAGGGTTCCTTTGAAAACCGTGTTACTGGCTGCTCAAACTCTGGGCTTTTAATGAAGTGCAACAGCAGTCACACTTCTGTGGCAGCACCATTTGCAACTTCAGTCCCTAGTGGCAGTGAGAGGAGCCAAACCTGCCTTTGAGGATACCCCTTTCAATGACATTTCTGCAGAGCACAAGGCTGTGGGCACCTGTAGCAAGCAGCAACTTCCCACGAGCTTTCTGCTCTGGGAAGATCTGTCCTGAAAGTCTGCATTTAGATGTGTTTATTGACTGAATGTCTTGCTGGCAGTCCTGAGATGATAAGCAGGTACTTAGCATTCAGACTCCTATACAGGTTGTAAATTGCTAACAGGCAAGCAAATGGGAACTCAGCCTTTCAAGTACCAAATTGGTTTGTCCCAAAAGCAGCTTCTTTGCTACATTTTTCTATCAAATATGCTACTCCTGGATGTTAGAGTTCCCACAGACTTGAGTCCTGACAGCTCTCTTGGCAGAATGGAGCAATTCGCTCACTTTGCATTTCCAGAACAACAAAAACAGCAGGGTAGTTGTTGGATTTGTGTATTGATCTTTCCTCATCAGCGGGAAAACCACTAGCTTTTAGCTCTAAGATATTTATTTCTACATTTTCCTGTCTGCAAAATGAAAGATAAAGATTGCAAGGGAGTACAGATGGAGTAGAGGGTCAATACAGGGCATAGTCAGATTTTGATAAACCTAGTTGTATTGTCTTGGGGGGGCTTATCTGGTTTCTACATGGGACAAGGCATGCTTTGACTGTGCAAAACACTTGCCAATATGGAATTTCTGAGCTGTTTGTGGAAGGATACATGGCTAGATATTCTTAAGGAAAGAGAACGGCTTTTCCAGATTTTAAAGGTTTGGGCACTTCTGATATTAGAGGCTCTTTAGACAAAGTGAATGGGAATGTTAGCTTAGCAGCTAAGCCAGCATCACATTCAGAAATGTTTATAGTTTCACCCTACCCCAAATATTGCCATTTCTGAGTGCCAGGGGCTATGCAGGGAGGTGTTTGAGGCATTTGGCAATGCAGTGATGCAGACGGGGCATGCACGGGGCCGTGTAGCAGGGAGGCAGCAGGTCCCTGCATGCTCAACCCTCACAGAGCAGGCACAGCACCACCACCTCTGGGAAGGCTCTGAGCAGCTCTGAGCCTGAGCCTTGCAGGTTGTAGCAGGCGAGAGAACTGATGTGAGATGAAGCACGGGGAGACAGAGGCCAAGTATGGATTTTCACACAGGATATGTGAGACTTGACATACTCACCTTGTCTCTGGGCTCCTGAGCAGTGCTCGTCACAGCCAGTGCAGCCCTGCAGCAGGATCAATGAGGCTGCAGATGAGGCACAACTGCTGCTTATCTAACCAATGCCACCTGAAGCAGTGTGCACACACATCCCGCTCCTCCTCAGCAGCCCAGACTAGCACAAAGCGATGCTCCCCACAGAGCACAGTGTGAATCTAGCCTCTTTTTTCTAATCCAATTATAAAACCGTATTATAAAATTCTGACAAGCCATGTTACTGCTAGCAAAAGTCTTCAGGTACTTCTAACACCAACACATTTACCAGCATGCAGCTGCTAAGTGGACAGGCAGCCTGTTGTTTCCCCTGTGGACCCCAGCAGGAATATCTGAAATAGGTACCAAGTGGGCAGCAGCACAGTTTGCAGCCACCAGAGTGCACAGCGCGACCGGGAGAGGCTCAGCAGGCTCGCACTGCTGCCTGCAGGCACGGCTCTCTGGGGACATAATTACATCACCGTCAGGAGGGAGAGGGATAACAATCCTACTGTGGCAGCAGAGGTAATAAACGAGAGAAGTCGTCTCCCTCAGCAGGGATAAAAGAGAAGAAAAAACTTACAGACAAAAGCAGAAGAAATTCCCTTCTGTGCTAGTTGTTGCATCAATCCAAGGAGGACTCTTGACCACTGCTGGCTCTAATCACACCTGCAAATTTCTTCTTAGCAAGAAACTCTTGCTTAGCTCTTCTTGCCACCAGATTTGCTACAGTCTCTCTTTTCCATTTTTAAGGTTCCTGTCTCCAGAGTCTACTTCTTCAGGGCCTGCCATACATCCCTCCTTTCCCTCTTGGTTCTCCCAAGAATAGTAGCAGCCCCCCAACAGTTTCCCTTTAATTTGAATGGCTTGTCCCAAGAATGGAACAATTTCTGAGTCCTTAGCCTTCAGCAAGTTTTAATACTATATGCCTAAAATGTTGTCTATATAAGGTTAGTCTGATTGAGGATAACAGAGCTAATGCTCTGTTTCAGATTAATAAAGCACATCTAAATCCCTCTGAGAATGAGTTTCTAGAGAGAGAACAAAAGTTTCTACAAACTTTTTTTCACCTTTCATTTCCATTCCATAGTTACTGATTTCTGTTGCAGTCTGAGATACTTCCTTAGCATTGCGGTAGACATTTTATTTTTTCTGCCTGTGAAGCAGCATCCTGGGAATTTCTTACCTGTTTTCTCTGTGTGTGTCTGTGTCACGTCACTCACCGTGTGACCGAAACTTATTTCTTTTTTTAAGCCAATGTTGCCCTCCAGCGGACAAAGAAATACATACAAGCACCTCCACTTTTTGAAAAAGAGAGGATCTGCAAGAGTTTTCAGCCTCTATTTTCACTGAGTGGAGCTATGGCAGTTCAGCTGAAGATGGGGATTGTGTGAAGGCCCCAGGTTTTACAAAGACTAAGAATAAAGCCAAGGTTCAAAAGGCCTTTCAGGGCAGCCTGGACCCATGTGCGTTACTCCAGCTGCATGGTTGAAATTGCCTCCAGGTAGGAAAGAAATGGAGTCCTCCAAAACAATCTGGTCTCTCTTATGTGTGTCCATCCATGCCAGGCCTCCAGGCATGAGAGAGCTGTTCATTCCTTTAGGCACTGCCTCCAGCTGGTGTTGGGCCACATTTGCCCTTCTCGTCATAAGGTGCTCAGAGAGTGGTTTTCTCACAGGAAGCCTCAGTGGGGCATGTGGTTTGTGAAAGACAAAGGTTTGCTGTCCTGGGTAAAAGGAGTCCTTCTTGCAACCTATTTCCTTTCAAACCACTGGGAAGTCACTGTTTATGAGGAATTTCTGCTCACAAACTATCAGTGCAAAGTCAGTGCAAACTCCCGTGTTCCTGCTTTGCAAAATGAGTGAGCCTTAAACTGGTGGGCCATAGTTTTCACACACGTATAGGACTCCAGTGGGACTGGAAGCATGGCCACATCCTGAGATTTGTGGAAAAGGTGGGCAGTTCAGTTCAGATTTAAAAAACATGCCAGGACACTAGTGCTGCCATGCTATTTCAGGCAGCCATGAACTTAGGCTGGGATGTTACAACTCAGTGCAGAGTTCTTTCTTTTATATTCTATAAAATGAATGCTGGAAGATGAAGACAAAGGAGAAAAGCCAAGACCAGTAGGAAGGAAGCAATAAACCCCATAATTGTCTATATACACATGCAAAGTGTATAGGAAATGAGATGGAAGTGACATTACAGGAAGGAAATTATGGTTAAGCTGGTAATGTAGAACTGTAATGAGATAAATCAGAGACATGAAATGTTAATATTGATGGATGCAATCTGTGCAGAAAGGACAAAGAGAAAAAAATGAGAAAAGGTTGCACTGTACATCAAAATCTTGTGTGCAAGCTGCACAGCATAGGTGGATAATGAAAGAAATGGCAATGGTGATTTTTATGAGTCATGATGAGAAAGAAACAATATAAAAAGAAACATTCAGATAGCTCCAGATATAGATCACTGGCTTGGAATAAAGAGGCTGATAAACTGTGTCTGAAAAAAGGTATCAGAGCTGATGGTGTTGCAGAAAAATAAGTTATAATGGAATCATTGTCCCTATAATGGCATCTGTTATCCATACAAAGAAGAATATTTATCAGTGCACTTTGGAAAAGATTCCTCTTTTCAAAAAATCACCAAGAAATAAATTTTTACTGAATCCAATCTTACCCACTAAGGAAAACATCCTTGAAGTAGTAATTCAGTAATTCACTAATGTTCATTGTACTGGTCCCAAGACAAAGACACCAGTAGTCTTCATGATCTGTGAAGGTGATTCCTTCTTGATGTTCCTATATCCACAGAATAGTCTGGAGCTAGGTTCCTTTCTTCTTTAAACTTGTTGGTTCTTAAAACCAAGTACCACTGAAAATTAAGAGAATTAAGGCTAGTTTCACTAGATGTATGCTGAATCCTATGGTTTCCTATTCCTATAGGAATACTTCTCCTATAAGATTGTGTGTTTTTCCAGGTTTAGAAAAGAACATTTTTAACATGCCTTTTGAAGGTATTCCACCTCTTATGGGCTGAGTATAAATGTAGAACAAGAGCTGTGATATCATGAAAGGTTGGAATGCTTGGCTGAAGAGGGAAGATTTAGTTTTCCTTGCTCTGCTGAAAATCTAATATAAAAAATACACAGTGGAGTAGAGCTAGAAGCTCACGTTGCTCAATTATGTATTCAATCCATTAGGCTTTTACTGTCATCAGTGTTTCTGTGTAATTATTCTGAAGCCTGAGAGCCTTTTGAAGAAGATGATCCCTTCTCTTTTATCCCAACACGCTTTGCACATTAGTACTCTTGCATAGTCCTTGCAGTGGTTGAGATCCCCTGAAGAGCACTGCATGGAGGTATCCCAGGTGTTGGTAAATGCTCTGTGGGCTGGGAACGAAGGCATCACTGAGGTGGCATCAGCTGCTGGTGGTGGCATCTCCACCAGAGGTGCACTGCCTGGCATCCAGGACTTTGAGAGTGCCTTGTGGCTTGAGTGCCCACAGAATGCACACACAGACACCCCGGCAGGATCTCACTGACCAAAATCTGAGACCAAGTTCAGGCACTTCCAAGACTTTGTGTGAGCTCTTTGGGCTCTGAAGATCTGGATTTAGCTAGCACTGGCTTTTAAATAGGAAGCAAAGATTTCTGCCATAAGTATTTTTATACTCTAAAGAGTAAGAAATCCGTTGTTAATTTGGAAAATAGAGTATCTATATTGACTTACTGGGATTATGATTATTAGGATCGTTTTTGCTTCTACATTAGTGGTTTTAAAGAGTAAGAAGATTTTTGTGAAAGAAGGTAAGAAAATAATTTGTGGAATATGACAAGAGAACCTTGCAGAAAAGAATACAGTAGTAATTGGGATGTTTGAGTAATGAGGAGAAATATTAATTGAATATATTATTGATTAACTGTAGAAATTATTTCCAGCTCATGAATACTCTTTAATTACTTGGCTACATTTTATGGAAGAATAAGGGAATCTTCTCAAGAAAAAAGAATACTAAAAAAGAAGGGAAACAAGAAAAGAAGCATAGAGGCTGAGTTCTCATTATCATAAATCAGGCTTAACTGATTAACATGGCTTTATAGATGCTTTGCATCAGCTGAACAGCACAAAGTAGCTAAAAGCACAAGTAGATCTAGCCCTCCTTTTCGAAAACAAGGATGTCTTAAGACCACAGAATAATACTAACATTTATAAATGCACAAATAGATGTTATGAGGGAAATTGCAAGAATACAAAAAAACCCAAAAAACCAAACTGAGATAATCAAAGGAAAAAAGAAGACAAACAAATAAACAAAAAGTTGAAAATTAAAGAGAAGGAAGAAGAAATCATTAAAGCACAGGAGGACACAAGTAACTCTACTCATTTTTCAATAGAACAAGTTCTTCTGTCAACATTTTGTGAAATTGTCAACTTAAATCTAGAGGTATCAAAACAATGAAGAATGCTTTTGTTTTAATAGAGTTACAGTCCCAAGTCAATCACCTTCAGCTACATTTCTGCCTCATTTTTGTATGCAATCTAAATTTGCTGCATGAAACTACTTTTGGAAAGGAAATACAAAAGTAATTCTTCAATTGCAACTTGAAGTGTTTCAGGGCACCAGATTTTGTTTGTGAAGGACAGCATAGTGACACCAGAGGGGCTGGTGGGCTTGCTGGAGAAAAGAACTGAGGCGGTGTCAGGAATCCTATCTGATCTCTTGCAGCCAAAACAAGTTATTTGGGCTTATTTTTCTTTTGGGCTAGTTTGTCATTAACCCATAGATGAACAACAGGTGTAAATCTAATAACATATTTCAGCAGCTAGAGAAAAGCACAAATAGACTTATGGATGTTCTGAGCTATGATAAATTGGCTTCATTCACTTCATGAATAATTTCTGTCTAATTCCTCCACTAGAACTGCCTAGTTTATTAAAGAAAACTTTGTTATATTTCACATTTGTATCAGAAATTCAGGTATGAGTTTCCTTCCTGTATTTTTTCTGACATCATCACGTTGTTCCTTTTGTCCAGTTAAAGAGGAGACTCTTTTATTTTTATGGTAGAACAGATCTAAAAATGCCTGATCTACTCCACAGAGCTCCACTGTAGTAAGCGCCTTAAAAACGCCCACCAAAGAATAATGGCAGTCACAACAATTTTACAGTTTAAATAGTGAAGACAGCCAACAAGTGAAAAATGGCATTACTAAGAGCTGAGATGAAGAGGCCAGAACTATCAAGCAAGACAGATAGCTAGGGATGAAACACAAGCTTCCTGATTCCTAAGCCAGTGTCTCTCCCCTAGATCATACCACTACTTTCATGAGATTACTCTGGAGCTTTGCACTGAATCCTAATGACCCCAAATATAAAGCCCTTTTTACTTAATGTTTCCTCAGCTTAAAATAAGATCTATATGTTCTCTCACAAGCACAGAATGGATGCTCTGGGAAACAGCATTTTGCCAGGGTAACAAAACACTGTTTCTAGTTTGTGTGTTATAGAGTAAGATTCTGCTACTGCATCTTTTAGTGGTTTTTATAACTTGTAAGTAGTGTTTTCTTATCATGCCAATAAATAAAAAAACCCAGGAAGGTTCAGTTCCAATCATTACAGCATAGTAATATTATAAACATTTATTCCAAGAAAACATGATGCAGTTTCTATCTACCTTGTGCAGAGCACTTCCAAAAACAAGACAAAAAGTAATAATTATTATAACCATCTTTTTATGTGGATGTGCAAGAACATAGTGAAATGCCAGGATGAATTTATGGTGGAATAAAGGAAAAAAACATGACCTTTGCCTCAACTCCATCACAAGTTGTGCCTGAGAGGCAGCTGTTCACTTTCAGTGTTTCTGATTTTAAGCATAAATTACTGATGCAGAGACGATAGTTACATGAAAATTACATTCCCCTGCACTGTGGATTAATGGATTTCAGAAAGTTAAAATGAAGTCAGGCACTCTTTGAGCTTCAGATATAGAAGATCATGAGGCTTGGAGGATGTGCTTGCTCTCTTTGGAGTTGTACAAGAAGTGATTGGTAATAATTTCAGATAATAAATAATGATTAGGAACAAAAGGAAAATAAAAAGATCCGTGGCAAAATGTAGGCCAGGTCATTACAGCACAGCTGGCATACTTGCAAGACTGTGAATGAAACCAAGATCAATAAATCACAGACTCAGGCCTTTTTCTAGCTTAGATTTGGTTAATTTTTTTTGGTTTGGTTTGGGGTTTTTTGTTTGTTTTTGGGTGTTTGTTGTTTGTTTGTGTTGCTTTTTAATTGTTTGCTTTCTGGTTTGACAATGGAATTGTGGGAAGATCATCTGTCAAACAAAATATATTGGGGGGAGTGTTTCACTCTACAGGATGCTAGAAGTCTTTTTTAATACAGACTAAAAATACTGGATCCTTAGGCAAGACATGACTAGGAAGAGATTAAACCATGCAGTGGCTTATTACTAGAAGATGGAGTAGAGGGCAAAATCTGTCTGTTTCTGCCAATGCACTGCATTTCAAACCTAAATACTATATGCTCAGTACTGAAGTAGAGCTTATACTGAAACAGAAAAGCAATGTTTTCTCTGATTCCCACCCTGCAAGTCACATTTGTAAGGAGGTTTTAATGTAGGTTCATAGAAAAATCCAATAATTGGTTCTTTGTGTAATCACAAAGGCCTAATCCTATGCTCATTAAAGTAATTGATAAAACTCTCCCTGACGTCAGTGGTGTGGGATTGAGCCCTAATACAGCATATTGGCTTTTAGACATACGTGTCACATGTGAGAGTTAATAAATGAAAGGCACAGAGACACAGACAGAAGCTACTTGGAAGAACATCTTTTCAAAGGCTGAATACTGTGTGCTTATCTCACAGACACACACAGGCAGTGAAATGGCTGATCCAACCCAATATTCTTCCTGCTCCAGGATAATGGCAATGTTTTTAGTCAGCGATGGGAGACGTAGTGAGGGAAAGGAATGCTTCTAGATGTGCTTTAGCCCACCAAGGAGAAAACACACATTTCCAAAATTGTGAAAAAAGAAAAAGAGAATGCACAATAATTTTACCCACCACACAACAGAGATGTTCTTGCAGAATCACACAAATTAATTACAGTATCGACTAAGCAATCTCCAGCTTCACTTCTTGAAAAAGCAATTCTACATGCACAAAGGAAAAGCTGAATAAGGGTTTAGTAATTTAGGACCAGCTGACATGCTGAGTATAGTAAATGTATCTTACACAAGGTAATACTTTTGTGCCCAGAATACTCCTCCTAGGTCAGCAGACCAGATGCTTTTTCCAGTGTAAAATAATTAAAGAGCCTGGACTCTTTATCTTCTCCAGCTGAATTAAATGCACCATTCCATAGTAGGCCAAATTCTGGACTTGGGTAAAGTAACAGAATTGAAATTAATTTATGTTGATATTTTGTTTAGAACTGAATGGTGACAACTAAAGAAGATAACACTCAAAACTCTGACTTCCATTTTCAATATTAATCATGTTTGTTATAATAATGACTAAAACTAACAAAAAGTGAAGTTCCATTGTGCTGACTTTACAGAAACCTTATTCTACTTTTCCTCCCATGTCTAGTATTCCCAACAAATTATAAAAACTAGTGTAGTAATTGTATTTCATTTCCTCATATCTTTGAATAAAAAACTAGTCTTATCACCAGTCATGAAATGTCTCTTTTCTCTCACTTTCATTCATAAACCCCACAAAATCCCACAATCAAATGCTCCTGCAGGATTACACCCACACAAAACCATATGAGGAATTTAGATTCCTACTGACCCAGAATTAAACATGCAAGCGGGTTCACATCTGGGGATTTAAATCCAAACTCCTTTCCATAGAAATTCAAAGAGGATCAGATCTGAGGTTCTGGTTTTGCACCATTTCTAATCCTAATAATTTTAACTTAATCCAAACCTCAGCTACAGAACTGTACAATTTTAACCAGGACACTACTGACAAATTTGAAAGTGAAAATAGGAAGCTAAGAGTGACATGTGCAGCTACTGCCACCCATTAGTAACACTCAAGTTGACGTTTAAAGAACCTCATTTTTTCCTCAGTCTGCTTCTGCACTATTGTGACTACTAATTTCAGTGGAGTTATCCCTAACTCAGCCCTATATAAGTGGAAAAAGGTTCCATCTTCAAAAGGGGAACCAACATGGCCTATTGTAGGCAGCATTAATTGTCATTTGCTCTCTGTTCTTTGAAAGAAAGGTACTTTTTATTTCTTCCCAAGCTTTATCCTAAAATAATTATTTGCCCAAGTCATCCTCAATGAGAACTGGGTTTTTTGTTACTGAGTATGTTTTCTGGTTTATATTTACCATCATAAGGCATCCTGGTTTTTTAGAACATTTTTTACTAGGAAATGAAATGGGATTACCATCAGAACTTTTAGACATTGCCGTGATTCAGTTTGAAATTGAGCACCTTTTCAAGTTCACTAAATAAAGCTTCTTTCATCCAAAACAGGTCCAGTGTGACTCTGCAGCCAGCCACAGCACATGGACAATTAGGAATGCCACATCAGTTCTCAAGGCCATCTGACTCAGGTAGGTGGATTTACAGCTGGGGTGCCTGGGTCGGTCTGCTGCGAGGGCAGGCCACAAACCTGCACAGCTTATGGACAGAGAGATAGAGAAGGTCAAGATATTTGCCACATCAACATCAATACATACATTTAAAAACCATATTGCATTACCTCAACAGATACATTTCAAAACAGTAATTTAAACCCAGGCACAAACCAGTAACTTTTCAGTTCAACAGTTTAGTTCTGCTATACCTGGGAAGAAAGCAGTTCTCAGACTTTGTACCTAGGTAAAACCTCCAGGCTTGCCTGACAGCAGCATAATTGGGAACTTTTCCCATACCAAGCAGGAAACTCACCTTTTGTTTTGCTAAGATGCAAACTGATTTCCTTGACAGGAATTCAGGCTTTCTATGTTTAGAACATTGCTGTTATTAGCACAAAGGCTTGGTGCTCTCACAGTGCCAGGGTGTTCTAGGTGCCTCCTGGCAACAGTGAGTTACCCTCGTGGGAAAGGTCTGTCTTTGGTGTGCACCAGAAAGGGCTGCTTAGTCTTTCCACAGCTCCCATTTAAAGGTGAGGTACTTTTTTTTGACCAATTTTCTAATCCCAGAAAATTATTTGCCCTTAACCTTTTTGAGAAAGAAGTTGTCTTACACTCAAGAGAGATGAGACAACCCAGTCATAGAATCATAGAATCATTAAGGCTGGAGAAGACCTCCAAGGCCCTTGGGTACAACTATTAACCTAACACTGCCAGGAAAACATCTCCCTAAGCATCACATTTGCACATTTTTTGAATGCTTCCAGGGATGGTAATCCTACTCTGGGCATCCTTTTTCAATGTCAGACTACCCTTTTGGGGAAGAAACTTTCCTAATATCCAACATAAGCTCCTCTGGTGCAATGTCCTCTCATTCTGTCTTCTTGTTACTTGGGAGAAGAGTCTGAGCTCCACCTGGCTACAGACTCCTTTCAGGTAATTGTAGGAAGTGACAAGATCTCCTCATAGCTTCCTTTTCTTCAGGATAAACAGCTCCCCCAGCCAATTCTCATCAGATTTGTGCCCCAGACCCTTCTCCAGCTCTGTTGCCCTTCTCTGGACACCCTCCAGCACTGCAATGCCTTTCTTGCAGTGAGGGCCAGAACTGAACACAGGACTCAAGGTGTGGCCTCACCCGTGCCGAGTACAGGGGGACAATCTCCGCCCTGCTCCTGCTGACCACATTATTGCAGATACAGGCCAGGACGCCATCGGCATTCTTGGCCACCTGGGCACATGCTGGCTCATATTCAGCCAGGTCAAGTTTGCCGAAGAATTCCTGTCGGTATGGTGACAGCTCAGCGGCGGGGCTTTCATTAGGAGGAGCGATGAGCAGCTGCGGGTGTGTTGGTGTGCCTGGCCCCGGCGGCCTCGGCCTCTCCCCGCTGAGGGCACCGGCCGGGCCCCGCGGCTCTCCCGGCCGTGGCCGCAAGAGGGCGCACCGGCCCGGCGCTCCTCCCTGGCTCCCGGCGCTCGTCCCTCGCTCCCCGCGCTCATTCCTGGCTCCCGGCGCTCATCCCTCCGCCCCGAGCAGCTCCGGCGGCCGCGAACGCCCCCGCGGGCGGGCCCGGGGGAGCTGATTGCGCTGACATGGGGAGGGGGAAGGCGGCGCGATAGGCGGAGGCGGCGCGACTCCGGCTCCCGCGGGCGGTGTCCTCCCCCGGGGCGCCTCATCCCTGCCCGCGCCGGCGGCGCCGCGGGGAGCGCTCGTCCCCTGCCGCAGTGCCCCTGCTGCCCGCCGGAGCCATCTTCCTCCGGGCGCCCCGTTCCGCCTTCACGGGGTGTGCGGGGCAGCGGGGCCCCCTGCGCTCCCAGCCGGCAGCAGGAGGCGGCGGCAGGTGACATTGGAGCCCTCCCTGGAGATGCTGCGGATCTCAGCGCTCCGCGGGCACCGGCGGGCCTCGGTGCCACGTCCCGCCCGGGCTCAGCGCTGGGGCGCCTGGCTCTGAGGCACGGGTGTCCTTCTCGTGGGCTGTGCTGTGCTTGCTCACTTCGCTTGGGGATGTCGCGGTGTGGGGACAAGGCCGGAGCGATGCCGCTCGGTTTCCCCGTCCTCAGCCCCAGCGCATCGGTCTGCCCCGCGATCAAGCGTCACCCCTCTGCATCTGGGCGGAGAGCGAAGGTGACAAAAACTAAGGCGTCCTTTTAGTAAAATGTTCGACCGGCAAAATATCCATTAAAGACGTGTAATGGGATTTTTCTTAGACAGGCTCAGGTGCTTTTGAAAATGCTGTGACTTCTGTTTCTCTTGTTTAGGTTGTACCAACCCATCATACGCCGGCCCCTTGCAGGAGAGCCAGGAGTCGTTCTAAATGACAGTAACACATTGTATCTATGCATCTATCCATTCATCCAACCAACCGGTAGGATGCCTCTGCTCACAGAAGAGTTTCAGTGCCAACAGCTGTAGCTTGGGTTTTCCCAGAGAGGTTATACCAAACAATACCACTGGACTTGGCCAGCTGGACAGCGGGCCCAGCCAGACACCTTCACTGTGGTTTGTGGTCTGGGTTAGGTCACTAGTGACAAGCCCAAGCTGATGTCATGGAGTAAGAAACTCTCCAATAATGAAGGCCTGGTATTTTTCAGCACCATGTATTTGCCCAGGATTTTAATGGCTGTTCCTCTGCAGCTTGGAATAATAGTTTAAATCTTTCTCACCTTTTCCCATATGAGCAGGGGTGGCATTTAACTAGTGAAGAGTGGTGATTGGGTAATGGTTTGGATACAATTTCAGAAAAAATATGAGTACAAAAGAGTTAGAGCAAAAGCAGATATTCTGCCTAATGCCCTCAGCTACCATTAAGAAACATGAAAATCTAATTGTACTGAATGGAAACGTACATCTTCATCACTGATTATGACACGGAAGAAAATTACTATATGATTGGCATCATAATGGCCAATGTTGAAATGTGATGACACGCCAATATGATGTACATCTCCATTAGGAATGATAAATCAAAGGTTATTCATTTGTGCTTGATTTATGCCTGAGAAATGCTACCAAGGGAAATCTTGATTTAAATCTCTCAAGTCATAAAAAAAAAAAAAAAAAAAAAAAAAAAAAGCTGGGAGTGCCCTCTTCTGGCAACAGATGACAACTGTAGTCCCTGCAGTACTTTCCCCTGCTGCTTTTATTTATGAATATAATTTAAAATTTCGATCTTTCATTATCCCTTTTACCACCACCATGGTCTGTGATATTTTCAGTAATATAATTCGTAGTCCTTTCTTGTATTTTATCCTCTGTTTCAGAAGTAGACTGGATAACATTTAATCCTGTGAAATCTCCCTTCTCACAACCAGAGGCCTTAATCTTGCTGGTAATCTTATTCCAGGAGAACAGCAGAAAACTGCACAAGGGCTGTGCAGTTTATTACTGAACATGGAGGAAAGGCGTCAGTCATATTTTTTTCTGAGTTAGATGAGAGACACATCCTCATGGGTGTATTGAACAGGGTCTGGACCACATGAGAAAAGAACTATTGATGGGACTGAAATTATTTGCTGAGCTGTTGGCTTATCCTAGGCATCTACTCTGTAGTTGTCTGTGTTAAATAGTTGCAGTGAAAAGAGTGGAACAGGAGATGAGAGGGAGGAAACACCTCGACTTCTTGATTGCTGCCATTCCCTGCACTTGTGATTGTGCACAGCGTGCCATGCTGTCTGTCACTCATGGCTGTGTGTGAGCATCGGCTCTGACTTCTCTTACATACAGGTAAAGCCTTTCAGCTGCTTATACCACCCCACCTCTAATTCCTAAATCTTTTAAGATGCATCTTTTTCACTCTTCATGCAGCTAAATTCTTGCTTAAGTTCACATTATTAAGAAGCTGAGTTGGTGCAGCCTCCTTTTCTCTGGCCTTGACACATGCAGGCTTGCCTTTGCCCTAATCATGCTGCATATGGCTGCTCTTGCTTCAAAGATCATTTCCCTGGCCTGTCTCTTTGAACATGTCACTTTTCTCTTGGCAGCACTGTGCTGCCTCCCCCTCCTCTATCTCGCATCAACATAAGCTGCCTGTCTTCATTTCCAAGGTCCCTTGGGACTCCACCTATCATCTCTCATTGTCAGGAGGCAGGAACTTCCCTGTGTGAGCAGACTTCCAGCTCTGCCATGCGTGGTCCTTACATTCCTTTTTGGAGTAGGATGTGGGCGAATACAATTGGTTGGGTCAAAAAAAGGGGGTGACTATTAAAGGCAGTCAGGAATGAAGACAACTCCCATGTTTAAATGCTGTTAAAACCTTAAAATGGTTTGTCATCTTTTGTTTGAAGTTACCATCCTCCTCTGTTAATCTCCAAGCAAGCCCATTCTTGTTTTCTCCTCTGTGGTGTCTGTCATACTTGGAGAATACCCTACATACACAGTCTCAGATTTCTGTTGGTAGCTCTCTACAATCTCCTTATAAGTCTCCTGGGCTACAAGGTCTACTAAAGCTTTGACAGCCCTTAGGCTGCTAGTGAGGTAACACTGCTGTCACTGAGCATTCATTTCCTTTATTCTCCCTCTGTCTGTTTGTATTCATCTGTGGTCTCGTGTTCTCTGTTTATTTTGTAACCACTTTGGGACAGGGCCATCATTTTGGTCGATGTTTACACAGTGCTCCAGACAATATTTGTTGTTGGGTTCCTGTGTGGTCCAATAGTACAGAAAATAAATAAAAACAGTAACAGCCTGTGGCAGGTGCTCTCTTCTTGCATAGACCTCATTGATTTCAGGCTGTGGGCTGAGCAAATTGCATGAATGTGGCTTAGGTCTTTCTTGTGGGTAACTGAGAAAAGGGCAGAAACAGAACAGTGCTGTGTGTTCCATTCTAAATGTTGGTCAAAATGCCTCAAATCAAAAAATCAAATTTCTTCCTCCCTTCTCCTTTTTTTCTTTTTTATTTTTTTTAAGAGGAATGTAGACCAAATCCAGGGACAACCATTTAGCTTCATGTCAGTTCTTTCTAGAAAAGGGCAGGGGAAGAGAAGGCGAAATTTACAGGCTTTTGTTTCTGAAAAATAAAACAGAAGGGCTATAAACGTCAGGAGAAAGAAAAAAACCCAGACATTTTAAGGTCTTTAGACCTCCCCTTTTGCCCTTTTTAGTTGCTGTAAAACTACTTCAAAACTCTAATCCTCAGCTATTTTCATACCAGTAGTAAACTCTGTCTTTGCCTGAGTTTCCTAATTTTTAAATTGGGCATCTCTTGCTTTAACTAACATAGGGGCCATAACCCTATTTTTGTAAGTCTTTTGATGATTGATAGGGAGATATCATGAATTGTTGTTATTCTATGATAACTTGAATTTGGTTTTATTAGAAAAATAGGTTTAAACACTATTTGATTCTACTGCCTGCTCTGGAGCTCTGCCAACCTCCAGAAATGCCCAAGGCTTGCTAGAGAGGGCAGGCAAAATGGTTGTATTGCTAAACATTAAAAAATAATTCTCTATGGCTCTGAACTGCAAAGTTATCGATAGAGAGCTCTCTTTAGGCTGATACAAATCATAAAGTGAGCAATCTTTGGGATAAGATCTGAATCCAAATGGTGCAAAAGAGAGTTAAAGTACCTTCTCAGTACCAGTACAACATAGGACCCCGGCCCGTGTTGTTTACAATGCCAGCTAAGAGCAGACAAAAAAAGAATTACTTGGTGTAATAAATCAGAGTTCAGTGCTAATTCTGTATCAAAGTATTGGATAGAAAGAACAAGTATCAAGTGGGATATAAAGGAGCTGTATGAAACCCACAGAAAGGTGAAATTTTAGTCTGAGCTATGCTTAGGGTAGTAGTAGAGCCAAATGTTTGGTGTCTTTTGATCTGGAAGTTCGTCATACATTTTCAGCGTACTGATTGAGAAAATTAAGATATCCTGTCGTAGACAAAAAGAGCCCCAAAAGAAGACCACAGGGAACAGCCATTGATGAACATAAGAGAAGCCAGGCTGTGTAATGGGACATACAGTTTGATGCAGTAGACAGCTGTAGCACAAGATGCTGGATTGCAAAGTCATGTTTGTCACCAGTGGGAATGCTTTGCTGGTTGGCAGCAATCCCTGCAGAGCCAGCAGTCCAAGGAAGGTGTCATACTGAGAACCAGGACCCAAATTATTAAAGACCTGAAAGCAATGCAGCTTCTGTCACCTACTCTGAGCTAAGGCTTAAGAGGATCATTAGGTTTGTGTTGATTGCCAGAGTATGATCAACTGTTACATGCCTGAAAGAACACAAAAGCATGAGAAAACAGAAAATAGAGAAAAGCCATCTTTCTGTGGGATCTTAAGCGTAACATTTAGACACAGACTTAGATGAAGAACATTCACCTTCCTTTAAGTCACTCTTTTAAATTCTTTGTCCTGTCCCATGCCCATCTTTCTTCAGCTTAAAGCTGATCCTGGTGTCTGCAAGCTTGCTCCATTTTTTTGTCCTTATTACTGTCACTCACCTCAGACAGACTGAGTCAGAACTTGACAATTAAACAGTAATAGGGCACTTCTGTTGATGTCATGGGAACATCCTACAGAGGCATTCAATTTGGGAAGCATAAAATTATTTTTGTTATGATCTGAACGATTTTGGGTGGTATTTTTTTGTGTTGGTTGGGTTTTGGTTTTTTTTCAATATCTAGTAAAACTGTTCTAGAGGGACAAGGAAACACAATAGGTGAAAAGCAAGGCAGTTAATGAGACTGAGCAGGCATAAGAACATTGTAGTTAGATGGTATGGGCCAAAGTGAAAGCATTTATTTATTGTCTCAATCAAATGGCAACATAAGGTTCTTCTTTCCCCCATTACATTATTAGTCTTACAACATGGAAAACATTTCCTTTCCCCATGGAGCTCCTCCAAGTCAATCCTCTATGGTAAAGAAACCCAGCCTTTAATACTTTGTGATAAATAAAACATCAGGAATAAAGACATACAACAACACATTATGACAGATAGTACCAAAAAGCCTGCACAGATCTGTTCAATAATATCTCTTTGGAAAATTCCTTTCCTGATGTTTCTCAGCACTTAAGAATTTAGTATCTGAGCACCTCACAATCACTAATGGATTTTAGTCTCCCTTCACTCCAAAGGCAGAAAAGTACATTGCCCTTTTACTGTTAAAGAAGTGAATAGTCAGGGGCTTGCCTAAGGTCATCATTATTTCTTCTGGAAGTGGGGCTTGAGTCACATTTTCTGTGTCACGATCCAGTGCCTTGAGCCATCTTTTAACCCACTAACAGATCTGCATCACAGCATTTAGAAAAGGGCTGTGTGATGCCCAATGCCCATTGGCCTTTTTTAAAATCCCAGGTACTTCTTGTCCTGACTAATCATCAGAAAGAGTTTGCGGTTAGCTTAGCTTCTTTCTTTGAAAGAAGCTGCTCTCCACCATGGTATACATTTGTCCTGACTTTAGGGGTTGTACACAACCCTACAACAATTTGTGTATTTGCAGCCCACCTCCCAAAGGAAATTGTCCTGGCGTGCTTTGGGACCAAGGTTTGCAATGTGTTTAAAAAGCACTTTGCTGCCTATGGCTTGGTTGGGAAAATTCTACACAGGCAAAGTGATAAAAAACCAATCAAATGAAAAAACTTCCCTCCAGCCAAGATCTAAAAGGGTGGATGGTGCCCAGTCGATTCTCCCCCCATGTTTAAGTTCTCTAACCCCTACCTACGGGAGCATTTAAGCACTTCAGCCTTAAATGCTTGAGCAATCACGTTGCCTCGGGGTGGGGGGTTGGGGAGAGTATTCATCTGCTTTCCTGGGTCAGGACCTTGACCTGGAGACTGTGGATGTTTGATTCTTTTGAAAACCAGGGCATTTCTTTAACATTTTACATCGATTTGGGAGTCTAATTTTCGGCAGTTGTATTTTTAAAATCGGTGCCTAAATACACTGCCCACAGTAAATACAGCATCCCTGGTTTTGGGGCAGAATGCACCCACCAGGGATAATTTCTTTTAACAGCTGGTCAGCAAAGAAAGAAACAAGCCAAATCAACCATCCTAGCAGCACCCTCCCTCCCCCTGCAAGCCTTTCCTATCCCCAAGGTTAGTTTGGGATCCTGGATGCAGTTTGAATGGCTGTTGATACAAAGTCGTGCTCTTTTCATTTTCATGTCACTTATTTAAAGAGGAGTCTTGAAGCTGTTGTTTACTGCAGCAATGCTTAGGAGGGAAAAGAATAGCGAGTGTATTTTCAAATGCCCTTAGCAGCTTTCTTTTTATTTTGCACTCCAAGCCCCCGCTATTCAAGTTCCCTTCTCCTCAGAGCACTAACAGCTAGATTGTTCTGTGCTACCAGCTCCCATTAGCAAAAGGAGTCATGCACATCATTCCCATGAACTGCTTTAACAGCACAGTCTTATATGATGAAACGTGCCTCAAAGACAGAGGATGCTAGATAAATATTAACCACATAGTGTTCTCATTTAAACTTGCATTTAAAATAGCATTTGGATTTTTAAAATGTACACTTATATTATTTGATATCGTTCATCTTTGTCTTCCCAGTTTAAGAAATTAGATATGCCAGAGCATAACAAATCTGCATTAGAAGCATGGGGGTTTGGTAGTTTATGTTGAAGAAAAGAAAGGGGGTGGGGGCTGACATTTGGATTTACTGTCAGCCCTCAATAATCTACAAACCCTAATTTCTCATCAGTGAGTCTGTTTCATTTGTTTACATTAATTGCATTGAAATTTCTGTCAATTATTTAAACTCTGAGTAGTCATAACACATTTATTGCTTAGTACAGATGATATGAGATCTGACTGTGATTAAATTCATATATGGACAGACAGAATGATTTCTGTAGATTGTGGAGATTCCCCAGAAATCCTTCTGCCTCCTGGAAAAAGTTCTGTTTGATAGGAATTAAAATGTGCCTGTGACTGTCATTTGAGAAGCATACCAATTCACTGGTTGTATCAAAATCAAGCTCGAAAGTATATTCAGAAATGTATATACCCTCATTGCATAGATTCCAACATGCTACATAGTATAAAAGAAACAGAAATATTATTTTGTTGGGTAGTGTGGGAGAAGAGGAAACATATTTTTTCTTAATGTCAGACAATTAGTTTCTGATTTATATCTTAAAGCACACCAGTTGTTAAACCTTGCAATTTCATCTTAGCTAGCACAGCTGTGGATGGCTTTACAGAAAACTCATAAAAATTTAAAACCATTTTCTAAGGCTGGTAGACTTCTTTATTATCAATGACAGTGAATCCTATGTATGGGTGTGCATTTTTTTAAAAATACACCTTCTTTTCGTTCAGTTTGGGAGTTTGATTTTGTTAAATCAGTGGACCTTTCTTTCTTCATGGTTAACAGCAGTGATTGACAGTACATGGATGTTTTTTCTGTAGCCATCAGTACCAGTGACTAGAAAAACAAGCAAATAGTCCCAACTGTATTATAAAAAGTAGAAATTGTGTATCTTAAATACTTCAGTCCATTTTCAAAATGACCATGCAACGCTGCTTGAGTGCATGGATATAACTTAAAATATAGACCATAAAGGTGGAATGCACACCTGGTAGCTGAAATTCTCCAAGCTGTGGTTACCATTTACTCACAATTTTGGACAATGCAAAAACATAAAAGCTTCTGTTCCCAGGATTGTTGCATATTACCTCCATTCATCAAAACATTTGTGGTAGTTGTCTATTCTTCCCCACTTTATATTATTTTCATATTTTTTTATCACTTGGAGACTGTGAGAATCTGCACAGTAACAAACCAATGGCTTTATGCATTGCAGTATGGACAAGAGAAAGATTTTAAGTGCCCTGCTTCCAGGAGGCTTATTTAAACTATAACAAAATAGTTAAAAGTTGCTTGACCCTACTTTTTTAATTGGCTCCCTGATAGAAGGGTTAATAGGAATTCTAATACCTGTGTAAAAAAGGACAGATAAAGAAAACAGTATAATGTAAAATAATTCAGATTGTCTCTGTGTAAATGAGGCAATAAATGCCTGCAACATGAAGCTCAGTCTGACTTCACAGCAGGGCTTGGTGCTTAATTGAAAGTCCTAACTAGACCCATTTATCAAAGAAATCACTCAGAGGGAAATTTAATTATCACAATTAATCTATATTTTTTTAGGAAGTCTCAGCAAGGCACACAAAAATTTTCTTTGGAAAGAGTTTTACAGTGCTACTGCCAAAAAAAGTCAAGTGCCAAACCTCTCATAGGTTAAAAACAAAACAAAAAAAAAAAAAAAGTGGGCAGGCACAGGGCATGTTTTGTGAGGAGCAATTTGTATTGCCACTTACACACAGCTCAGAGTAATGAGCACTGTCACAGCAGGAGCTCAAATGGAAATATTTCTCCGTAAGTCACAAAACTGCTCCCTTTGCAAACTGGAGAGAACATCTGGCTTCTTGAGAGAGCTGCCCCACAATGTGCCCATGGACTTGGGGTCCTTGGCACAGTTTTGCTTGGCTCTGCAGATCCCCAGCACCCCTTGGCTACCCCCATGAGTCTCTGCTCAGTTTGTCGTGGTGCACACACAGAAAATCCAAAGATACCGCATGGCCTCTCCTTGGGAACTGACACAGGAAGCTTCTGTAGAGTGAGGAACCAGCGCCACTTTTTGTTGGAACACTTGTGTTTAGAGGAGATCTCTCCAACAGAGTTCCCCATGCTTGCATTTATGTTGAGTGACCTCCAGTGAGCAAAGTTTCATCCTGAAACCAGGGTATTTCCCTTGAGTAACTGGTGATATTCAACTCCCAGCCGGCATTGACTTGAAAGCTGGACAAGTTGGGAAGAAAGATGACTCTAAGCTCCATTCTTGCATAGCTTCACCAAAATTTGGTGATTCCGAAGAGGTTTTCCATTGGTGGCTTTTCAAAGACCAGGTAGAATTTGAAAGTTTAGTTCAATTTTCTCTCTTATTTTGAAAAGCAGCCCCTTGTTTTATGCAGAACCCTACCTCCATTTCCAAGCCTCCAGTGTAAGCCTGGTATGCTGCAGAAGGCTACTTCTGGAGCAAACATCAAGTAGAATTACAGTTTTGTGTATCCTGTGACACTTGACATGCCTGAATGAAGATAAAAAAAGCCCCGAGAAAGTATGCAAGTCTCTGTCATGATAAGATTCCTCTTCAGTCAGTCAGTGGGCTGATGGATGGTAGTTTTTTAGAGCTTCTGGGCAGTAGTGTGCAGCACCTGGTAGGCGGGGGTCTGCTTTTTCACTTTGAGACCGCAGAGCTTTAGTACCTGCATTGGAGGCAGGATGCAGAGAAGTGGTGTACTCACACTGGCTTCAGTGAAGGTCAACAGCAGGCATTTCAAAGCTCAGGGAAAATGTGGACAGAGATTTTATTTCACTTTGTGTGGCTTGCACAGCCCCACACCTACTCATGTTTCCCCAGGCTCAAAGGGGGCCCATTACTCACCCTAAGGTAGCATAATTTTCCCTTCCATTCTTCATAGTCAGAACATTAGAAAGTATGACCCATGTTAACATTCTTATGCATCACCTTCCTCCTTTGTCTTGTTGAAACTTGAAACCAAGTTTCAGCTTGGTTTCTTGATGTCACTGGAGTTGTTTACTGCCCTTTTTTCTCTGTATTTCCTACGTTATTCAGGTTATACTAATCACCAGAGGGGAAGGAAACAACTCCAGAGCAGATTGAATTGACGTTTAATTGGACATCCTGTGAAATAAACATTGTGACTTGGATAAGATTAAAATGTGAGTCACAAGTCTGGTGAGTTTTCAACTGTCAGGGAATGCAGTGAAGGAATGAGGGAAGAACAGCAAGGAGAGAGCAGCTAGAAGCAATGCTCAGTAGAGCAGCAGCTGCTGGACTTGCATGCTTGTTTTCACTAGGCTTATATTAAAAGTACAGTGGACAAAACTGGAGAAAACAACTGACAGTTCTTTAAGAATTATTACATTTTCAAACAGATTTTAGTTTCTCTTTTTTTTGCCTGTACTGAACCAATCTGGGAATGCCCTCTAGCAGTAAACCACTGTCCAGCTCAGCTAAATTCTTGGCTATTAAAGATGAGTACTTTGAAGTGCTTCTGGAGAAGAAACCTTCAACAGGTTTGGCATCTTGCATGTATTCCCTTTTTATGTTTGATACTTTGCAATACTTCCGGTGAGTAGATTTGTTGGAAGAAACAATTTGCAGACACAGAAATGGAAACTATATTGTGGCATATCTGTTAAAATATGAATTCCAGATAACAGAATAACAGAATGGGTCAGGCTGGAAGGGACCGCAGTGGCTCATCTGGTCCAACCTCCCTGCTCAAGCAGGGTCATCCTAGAACAAGCATCACAGGAATTGCATCCAGGCAGTTCTTGAATATCTTCTGTGAGGGAGACTCCACAAATTCTCTGGGCAATCTGTTCCAGTGTTCAGTCAACTGCACAGTAAAGAAGTTCTCCCTCATGCTCAGGTGGAACTTTCTGTGCATCAGTTTCTGCTGTTGCCTCTTGTCCTATTGCCAGGCACCACTGAGCAGAGTCTGGCTCCATCCCCTTCATACCCTCCCTTCAGGTACTCACAGACATTGATGGGTTTCCTTCTCTGTCATCTCTTCTCAAGGTTGAACAGACCCAGATCCCTCAGCCTTTCCTCATAAGAGATGCTCCAGTTCCCTCATTGCCCTTGTGGCCTCTGCTGGACCCACTCCAGGAGCTCCATGTCCCTCTTGTGCTGAGGAGCCCAGAACAGGACACAGCACTCCAGATGTGCCTCACCAGGGCTGAGCGGAGGGGCAGGATCACATCCCTCAATCAGCTGGCAGTGCTCTTCCCAAAGCACCCCAGGATGCCATTGGCCTTCTTGGCCACAAGGACACTGTAGGCTCAGGGACATTTCATTCTCCACCAGGACATTCAGGTCTTTCTCTGCAGAGCTGCTTCCAGCAGATCAACCCCCAGCCTGTGCTGGTATATGGAGTTATTCTTTTCCAAGTGCAGGACCCTGCATTTGCCTTTGTTGAATTTCAGATGCTTCTTCTCTGTCCATCTCTCCAAGTTGTCAAGGTACTTCTGAAGGACTGCACTGCCCTCTGAAATGTATAATCACAGCCTTTCACATGAGCCCCACTTGATTTACCTGTAAACCTGCTACCTGATGCTACACATAGGGACAG
The DNA here is from genome assembly GCF_015832195.1 of Motacilla alba alba. Classification (NCBI taxonomy): domain Eukaryota; kingdom Metazoa; phylum Chordata; class Aves; order Passeriformes; family Motacillidae; genus Motacilla; species Motacilla alba. The sequence continues at coordinate 47,977,818 of NC_052019.1, read as the reverse complement.
ACTCTTAACAAACATCATGTCAGGCTCCTATTTAGAATCATAGGATCATTGAACGGTTTGTGTTGGAAGGTCATCTTTAAAGGTCATCTAATCCAACTCTCTTACAATGAGGACATGTTCTTCTAGATCAGGTTGCTCAAAGCCTGGTCCAACCTGAGCTTAAGTGTTTCCAGGAAAGGAGCATCCACCACCTCTCTGGGCAACCTGTTCCAGTGTTTTACCACCCTCATTGTAAAACACTTCTTCCTTATAGCTAGTATAAATCTACTGTCTTTTAGTTTAAAAATGTTACCCCATATCCTATCACAACAGACCTCGGTAAGAAGTTTATCCCCAGCCTTTTATAGGGCCGCTTTAAGTACTCAAGGGCCACAACAAGGTCTCCACAGAGCCTTCCCCTCCAGGCTGAACAACCCTAACTCTCAGCCTTTCCTCGTATGAGAGGTGCTCCAACATTCTGATAATTTTTGTGTCCTTCTGCTGAACTCACTACAACAGGTCCATATCTTTACTTCAGAGCAGGACACAACACTCCAGGTGGGATCTCACCAGAGCAGAGCAGAGCGGCAGAATCCCCTCCCTCACCCTGCTCGCCATGTTGCTCTGGATGCAGCCCAGGACATATTTGGCTTTCTGGGCTGTGAGTGCACATCGCTGGGTTATGTTCAGCTTTTCATCCAACAGCACCAAGTCCTTCTCAGTAGGGCTGCTCTCGACCTGTTCCTCCCCCAGCCTGTGTTGATACCAGGAGCTGCCCTGATCTAAGTGCAGCACCTTGCACTTGGTCTTGCTAAATCACATGAGATTCCCACGTGTCCACTTCTCAAACTTGTCGAGATCCATGTGGATGACATCTTGTCCTCCAGGTGTGTCAACCACAGCACTCAGTGTAGTGTCATCTGCAAATTTGCTGAGGGTGTGCTTGAACCCCCCAGTCAATGTTGCTGATGAAGCTACTGAACAGTACTGGTCCCAGTATGGACCCCTGAAGGACACCACTTTTCACCAGTGTGCACTGGAACATTGAGCCATTGACTACTTCTTCACAAGCTACAAGCTAAGTTCAGTTCCTTTCTCCTGGGCTGCTTTCTCCTTTGCCTCCATCCTGAGGTGAGGGAGAGGCTGGCTGCGGTGGAAGATTTGGTGATAGAGGCAGCTGTCTGGCAGAAATTGGCCAGACACCAGGTCAGCTGTTCTGCGTTGCACCTGTGGAGTGGCTGATGGCAAACTTTGCTGGCTGCTGTCTCCTAGCAGTGGCTGCATAGCAGCACCTGGGTGTGAAAAGCTTCCGGCCTTTGACAGTTCCCAGAGCTCTCTGATCATTTGGACATTTGTTGTAGCTTGGAAATTGCAAAGGTTGCTGGTTTGCTATTTGCCACCAGGTGGCCTAACCATTCCACCGTTCATGAGGAACGAGACTCCATTAGAGAACAGCAGCTGGAACTTTTTAAGCTTTACATATTTTTCTTCCCAAGCCTCCACCTCCCCTCCTTCCTCCCTATTCAGTTGATTAAAAGCGATCAGGGCTGCTCTGATTTATCAACTCAATCCTGTACTCTAAGCAATTGAGAAAGCTGATGCTTCCAGCCGTCCAGCCCCAGCTTTAGAGATCAAGCTCAGCCGTCTCTGTTTACCTCTTAGCCCAAATGAACTCTTGCCATAACAACACAGGTACCTTGGACTTTTCCTCGTGCAGCAGTAACTGGAGATTGATTCCTTTGTTTGTTGCCTCTGGTATGACTCTGGTAGCTGGTTTTGTGAGCACCAGGAGTTCTGCTCTGGCCACATAAGCTGGATTTATTTTTTTATAAGCTGCCTTGTGTCCCTGGAGCATTGCTGCATGGATTCAGTGGGCCAAAGGATCTGACTTAGTAAATGGGTTTTGAGTTTTAAACCCACAGATAGCAGTTGCCCTACGCAGTAGTTTTGGGATAGCCATGTGGGAACTAGCTGAACTAAGGGCTCCTTGGGTTTCAAAGGAGCTGGCATTACAGCTCATGCATTAAAAGTTGGGACTGACTTCCCACCTTGGACTGAAAGGAGCCAGACCTACTGCTCTGAAAATGTATCCAAGTATCCAAGATGCTCTTGGATGTTTATCTCAGGTGTTTTTTGATGAGAAGGGTGGGGAAGGCTCTAGCAGTATGTCACAGCTGTGTGAACTAAGAAAAAACACATTGACACCAATGGTATTACATTGACATGCTGGTATTGGGAAGCCTCTGAATGACTTCTTAGGAGAAGGAAGCCCAGTTCAGGAGAGGATGGTTTGTTTTTTTTTTCCATGTACTGCAACACTGATAGCTTAGAAAAATGGTATTTTCTGCCATTTGCATAATGCCTGAAATTTTTCAGAAGGTAGTTTCAAAACAAATCTCAGTAATAAAGTAATCAACAATGCTTATGTGGTTAAAACACCCATTACTCCTTTATTTACCCATCTTTGTAATTATGCTTTTCAGCTTTGATGTGAGCAAGGACAAGGTGTGGTGATGACAGGCAGGACCATCATGTCAGAGCCCAGAAATAGAAGCATCTTCTCAAGGTAAGTTCAACTCAGCTCTGAATTGGTGCCTGACAATTCCAAATCAAAGGTATGCAGTTTCTGAATGCCCCCTATCATAACACAATTGCAACACAAGTCACAACTGCATTGGGCAGACTTTCCTAAACGATGTGGTGATTGAACTTTAAAAAATGTCATTCATTTGGAGAAAATACCAGGAGTCCTTACATCTGGTAAATGAAGTAGGTATAAATAATAAATACCTGGAAATTGGTAGATATGTTTAGTTGCATCACAAAAATGTAATGAAGTAGAACTGGATATTTCAGCTACTTTAACCTAGCCTTGGGCACAGGAGAGTCCAATTCTGATCATTTGCACGATAAGCAATCAAGTTCAGGGTAAGGAGACTTTAGCCAAGGTGTTACTCTGGATTTACACCTCTGCAGATAGAATCAGATGCTATCTCCTACTCTGTGCATCCTCTGAGAATAGAATTAATTTTGAATTCTTGTATCATCTGCTTGCTTGTGCACTTATTTGCTAACTGTCTGACTGAGTGAGATATTCTGGGTCAGTATGATTTAGGCATCCTTTATTACACAGTTTCCAATTCAGTACATTTTTTAATCAAGACTAAATTGAAGTCAGGTTCCAGGTACATATGAATATAATATATATTTAGTGAATACATTGCAAATCCCCTAGTCTAATTTTGAATGTAACTATAATAGAATAAGAAATATGAAGGTTCCTTTATTTTATAGAGGAGTGTTAAAATATTGCCGCGTCTTAAAGGCAAGTTAAAACCTATTTTCATATTTTTAAAATCACATTAGCTAAAAGCTTGTTAAGGAATAAATAGTCCAGAGGATAATTGAGACTTAGCTGGCTTAAGCAGTAATGAATCAAAATCAGATGCCAGATCATTAATTAATTCTACAAATTATAATGTTGCCATTACTGGCAAATACTATGAGAGCTAATACCAAGGAGAAAATTGAACTGCATAGTTTCCCTTCTTACTACATATCTTTTGCCAAAAAGAAAACTGCAGTAGTTTTTTTGTTATTACATATATTGTAATAACAATATCTGTATTTTTTAAAAAACTTTTGAACAATTGTTAATTTAAAAAAAAATATTTCAATTTCTTTAACATGCTATTTATAGAATCTGCCTGTCATAGACTATAAGGATATTTCCATCAGTGATGTAACTCATGGAAACTAAAATGTTTTAAAGCAAAAGTGACAGAAAAGTCAATTCAACACTTCAGAAGCCTCACAAAACTTCATGCCTCAAATCAGTCTCTTTGGTAAAAGGCATAATAATAGACGGGTCTTGCAATGTGGCCCGAAGTGCCACTATCTCGGGCTCTGTCAGACCAATGCAGAAAGGGAATTAGATGAGAAGTGAGAGAGGCAAAAGAGAAGGTCAGCTGGACATTTCTAGCCACCACTTCTCATCCCACAAGAAGAGAAAGCTTCGATATGTTTAAATGGTGGTGGACTTGAAACACTTTTCTGCAGAGTGCAGAACCAAGCTGGGGAATGAGCAGTGATGGAATATCACTGAACCTTACAAAGAATAAAACACTAAATAGTGATGACATGATAGAACATCAGCCTAGCCAGAGTAAAACTTTAGGGCCAAAATGACAGAGCACCATTATCTGAAAACTCACAGTATTGGAACTGTTTGTCAGGTGCGGTGTACCTTTTCCTCTTTTCCCATCACGTGACAGACACCAAGATTTTCTCAGATCTAGAACATGAGGGTAGTTTAAAAGATACCCAAAGTGCTTTATTTAATCCTGGAGACCAATCAAAAGCAAACAACTGCAGTACTACTGAAATAGTTTGCTCACTTAAGCATCACTAAGTAAGTGAGTAGGTGCACTCTCCTCTGAGATTAAATTGTCCTGAAGGATCCAGCATAGACTGTCAAGTCTGATGCCCGTAAGAACGATCTGTGCCTGTAACAAAAAGCTGTGGAAGAATGTCCTATTTTTTTCTCCATATAGATTGTTATTTTCATTCCATTTTCTTCCTCTGTTTAATTGAAAAGAAGTCTGGGTGGATTATTTCTATGTAAAACAGTAAGATAACCTGAAATAAAAATATTCTCGCAGTTTCCCAAAATGAATCACAGCTCAGTTTCCAGCAGGAATCTGAGACTCCTGAATTTTGTTACCAAGAGCTACATTTCAGCTGCAGAAAAATAAGCTAGCACCTTTTTTCAGCCGTCAATGTCTGTCCACCATTAATGACAACCAAATTTTTGCCAAATCAAATCTATCATCTAGATCAGAGGGTGCTAGCACCATACTGACTGTCTTTTCTGAGAGTTTCATATCTATGCTGAAGAGATGAATTCTTGGTAATGTTTTACCCTTTGGGTCCTTTGAATTACCTAAAGATGTTAACCTTTGCCATGCAATAAAAATTAAACTGTCAATAGGCAACACTTTGGATAAGAATGTATTTTAATATAACTATATTATCTGTCCCTCTGCTGAATTTGTGGCCCTTTTCCATGTTTGGAGACAACAGATAGTACTAAAGCTGATTTATTGCAACTTTTGGCCTTCTGGCAAAATTACAGTATCTAATAATAAACCAGTAATTACAATTTCCCCCCAAAGTTGCTGTCTTGAACACAATTCCAGAAGAAATTGGGAGCAGCCAACAATGGATGCCTATGAAACACACAGAGATCCTCCTTCCAAGAACTTTTCCAGATTGCAGCTATTTGCATCTCACCAACTTCTTGAGGCATTTAATAGTGCTTGAAGAATTTTTCTTGTGTGAATTTGTCCAGTCTTACTTTTTGTTAAGATACACAGCCAATATGGGTCACTCTTCTAGTTTTAGTCTCTCCAGCTACCCTGCTAGATTGGTGGAAAGATGATGGGCTTTTTTTGTAATGAGTAATGACTCAGAGTTGGAAAGGACTCTTTTTACATGGTTGGATGGCCAAGTTCATGGTGAAATAGCTGCTATAATTCTGCTGGGATTTCATATTATCATTAATGATTTGCTAGGGCACTTGAAGCCTGCAATGCTATCCCTTAAAAGGATTTAAAATCTAAACACATTTAAAAAGCTCTGCATTTGCGCTGTGTGGCTTATGTTCCTATTTTCTGACACTACAGCCCTAATTCTTTTGACACTCTGAAATCTGTCACTGTTGGAAATTATTAATGCCACCATCAACAAGGAAAACTACAAACCCAGGAAGTTTTACAAGTGTGGTGTAAAAGCACAGTATTCAGCTGCTGTAGAAACATCTTTGCAATGAAACTGTCTTGTTCCTTAGCTTGTTTTCATATTTTTCCTCTTGTAGAGGTTAATTAATTACAGTAATTAATATTTAGACCAAATTTATGCAGGCTTTGTTCCAGATGGACACTGCCATGTGACAAGGGGCAGTTGGTAATGACTTTTTTCCTTACCAAAGGGTGTCCAGTGGAAGATCACAGTTATGGCAGTCTAGAGAGAAGGAAGCAAAACCACTATGCAATGAGATATCCTGTGACAAATATCTTACCCTAACTGGCAAGTGACACCAAAATAAGTACTTTTTTAAAAATCCTTTTGTTACATCTTACAAGCTTTCCGCCAATTTATTGAGAGAATTTGTATAGAATTGATTTTTGCATATACTTTTATCCAATAGGCAAGCACTCACTGATGCTTAATGCACGATGATCCTGTCACACAGTGCTGTATAACCAGCAGCCACCCAAGGATTGGATGACCTGAAAAAAGCATTAGATGGGGCACAATTCTTCTGGAAAAATAGTCACGCCAATATAATGTCCCTAACAGAATCACTAATTTCCCTATGCATGTCCCTTTTTCATCTTGGATGATTGTGTCACCTTGGATGCTTTTATCACTGAATGAAAGCAACTGTATGCCAGTTGAATTAAGTTCCTATAATTAAGATAATTGTAGTGATGTAAAAGGGAAAACTTTCTATTCGGCCACATTGTCACCAGGCCCCGAGGCTGTATGTCATGTCTTTGATGGAGAGGCTCTGGTCTATAATGCTGGTGAATTTGCCACAGCTCTGGTACTTTAGATGCTTCTGGTTTTAAACTCAGTGTCCCCAGTCCACTTCCCACTGTGTCATGTTGGAATTACAAGTTAATTGGCACACACCTTCAATAAGTTAGCATGGACTTTTCTTGCTATACTGTCATTTACACCAAGTGATGTCAAAGAAAAAAGAAAGAGAAAGGCACCACAATATACTCAATGACCATTTGAGATTAACAGTTCGGGGAATAATATAAATTGTGGTAGATGCAAGGAGGTTCGTTGGGTCTTTTTCTTGTTTGTTTGTTGTTTATGAGGCTATCCTAGAAGATGACACACAGTGAGGAAAATTCTGCCCTTAGGAAAGTTAATGAGAAACAATTCTGCAGTTGCAACAGGGATAGGATTTTTCTGATTGTGTATTATTCCATTCCATCCTTCCCCCTCTGCCTCCTCTCCAGCACGCAGGCGGTAGACAAAGAGCAGCGCCTCTCCTATTTCAGCTGTCATTTCAAAGGAAGAAGACTGACTTAATTCCCTATCACCAGGTCACCTAATTGCTTGGCGGTCATAAAGGATAACAATTTTTATTGTTCAATTTAATTAGACAGCTTCTAGAATAAAATAATTTGAATTTTCTCATAACACCATCTTTCTCTTGGAAAAAAGATAAAAGCTTATTTCAATGGGAAATCTTGGCTTGAGTCACATCCGGAAAGCCCCTAGCACCTCAAATCACTGAAATAAAACTTCTTTGTGTAGACAAATGCAAAACCTGTCCTGGTTTCTATAAGAACTGAGAGTGATATAAAGTGTTTTTTAGCTGTGTTGGTTTTTGGAAAAGAGGTTAAGCTACTAGCTAGAGAGTGTAAAGAGGGCCCAGAAAAACTGAAAAATAGATTATGTTAACTGATTGTGGCTAAGGATGAAAGCTGTCTCTAGGATTTAACATTTCTTTAGGACGCTGCAGAGCCTCACAGCTTCAACAGACACTGTAGCCACCATACAGCAAAAATATAAGTTCTGACATTTAAAAAATCTTTTCCAGGGTCAAGATATCTGACCTATTTACAGAAAAGGAGCAGATTGAGAGCTTGCCTGTACTGATGCAGAAGGATGCCAACCTCAGCAGAGTTTACTTTTTTCTTAAGAGCACACCAAAACCTCCTGAAGTTCACCAGGAATTTTGTAGCACCTGTCTGGCAAGAAATCTGCTAGTCATCTGACTTTTCCTGTGGGTATGTGTGTGATGACTAAAAGAGAAGTAGAGGGGAAAGGCACTGAAAGGGGATGCCTTTTTACTTCAGTAAATTTACAAAATCAGTAATTTCTGGAGGGAGCTCAAATCCACAAGCCCAGTCAAGAGATTCTACACTTTACCAGAGTAGTTTTTTTCTCAAAAACTCTTCTGCAGCAATCAAAATGTATGAGTTTTTTCACAGACTGTGGAGCTGATGGGGTGTTTTCCACCTTGTTTAAGGTCAGCAGTTTGCCTAATGTATCCTCTGAAGCAGTAGCAGAGTAACAATTTTTAATTTTATTTTTTAAAATACCCTGCTAAACTAGCAAAAGTAACCTAATCCAACTCAAGCACAGAGCACACTTGTTCTGGCATAAAACATCTTCTGGAGGTTAATGCATGTTGTCTGGAAAGAAATTTAAGTTGTCCAGAGAAGAGCCACCGGAATGAGAGCATGAACTTCTCTCCAGGTGTTCTGTTTTGTTTCAAATAATGTAACTATGGGCCAGTTTCCCAAGATACCAGACTGATAAAGCCTGGTCAGGTAGGACATAAAACCTTCCTCTTTCCTTTCTTTGCCCTTTTTTCCTTTCCTGATAGCTAACAGTAACCCATGGAGATGTGCCTCCTTTGAAGGCAGGCATTGCTGGTGCAGCAACTGCAGTTAAGGAAATACACTGGCACTGACTCCATGTCTATGCTCTTTTCTCCTCAGATTTGTTACTTTACAAATTGCTTGCCCATCTTATTACTTGATAAAGCACTCAGGATGTTGCTGCACTTGAAAATTACCTGGTTTACTCCAACCCTGTATTTAAACTGCCAGTGTACACCTAGATCTTCTATGAGTCCATGCAGCTCAGAATAGACCCACTAAAGCTAGTGGAACTGTTCCAGTTCACACCAGCTCTAGGTCTGATCCATCTTTTCTCCATTTCTTCCATTTGGTTTTTTAGCCAGTCCCTTTTTCTTGTTCCAACTTCTTTTCTCATCTACATTTATTGGTCTAGTATTTTGAAATTTTATGCACTCTGGTTTCATTTACTGTTAAAAATGCATCCCCAGTATTAGGCACATCATTTTCTAAGCCTCCATCATGCCAAGAGAGTTAGTAAAACATCAGTTTTTCACTTCAGTTCCCAACCCATATGTTTTCAAGTAGCATTGGGGAAACATTTTTTAAAGGACAGACTCCAGAGATGTCCTCTAATATCATCAGCAATGATAATCAAAAGCTGCTTCTGCAGAAGCCTGTGGGATTATCAGTCTCTCAAAAGGAAATTCAGCAGCTTTTCTTGCAGTAACATTTATTCTCCACCCTTGCACCTCAGGCTATCCTTCACCTCAAGGTGGTGACACCCTGGACAACTCCATTTCCATATGCGCTTCCTATTCAAGTGTCAGGAGGGACCCTTAATCCAGGGTAAAAAGCCCTCCTGGATTTCTACGGGGAAACACAGCTCAAATGCTAATAACAGTTTATCATTGTTCCTAGGTGATACAATTATGCCTCATTTACAGTTGCAAAACAGCTCTGAGGAAGTTGGGCTTTTTTTCCCTCTCTAATTTAGACATAATTTCAGCTAGTCATGACATCAGTGTTAGGATTTAGACTTCGCCACAAAGGAACAAGTTGCTAATTTCAAGCTTTCTTGGCTAATTTCATTCAGACCCAGAGGTGATGCAGCCTGTTTCTGTCCTGTGATTGGCAGTGTACTGGACGTTTATGAATATCCAGATAATGATCATCATTTCTGCAAACCTTCCAGCTAGTGACCTCTTTGACAATGAGAATAACTTGGACCACAAAGGGGCAATGAGCTCCCTGTTAAAAAGTTCAACCAAATACTCTCCAGAATTGATTTATCGTCAGCAATCTTATTATTTTGCACTCTGCCATTTCTCACTGTTTCTCTTCTTCTCCCTCCAAGTGTTTTATTTCCTTTTCTTTTTCTTCTTCAGCTTCTCAGATGATGCCTGCAGGACTTGCTGTGCCCCCTGTCCCTCCCCACAGGATGGAAGCATTTTGGTATCACCTGAACCGTACTTCACTGTGGAGCCCAGCAGAGCCCCACAGACACTTGGAAGAGGATTATGGGTCCTTTCTCACAAATCTAGAGACAGTCATCATCTGCCTTGTTTTGTGACTACCTCCTCACAGGTAATCCCTGAGATTATTGACAATGCAAACATTCAACTCCATTGAATTGCTGTAGGGGCGAGAAAATAACCCCTTGCTTGGCCACGAGGGCAACAGCACGGTGAAAAGCAACAGCAGCCATCCTCTGCAATGCCTCCTGGCCAGCCTTGCTCTCCTCAAACCTTTGGAAAAGGGCTTTGCAGTTGTCTCCAGCCCCTGCAAAGAGTATGGGGGAAGCGAGGGGCCAGGGCCTGTGCCAGGGTGAGGGGTGCAGGGTGCAGCAGCAGGGGAGGCAGGGAGAGGGGATCTGACCAAAGCCCAAGCTGTGACAGGAGAAATTGAAATGTAAATTCTGCACCCTGGCAATAAATTTCACAGCAGCCTAATTTTCCTAGGAATGACGCCTTGGGCAGAGCCTGTGTGGGCCAGAAAGGAACGGGCTTTAAATTTTCTAGAACTCCCTAATCCTCTTTATCAGTCACTTCTCCCTAAACTGCTGCTGTTCCCCGAGTGATTTAAAGCCGCAGTGGCTTCTTCAAGGCCTCTTCCTGATTATTATGTTTATTCTCATCCAGTCAAGACAGAGAAACATTAGCATGTGATTTACACCAATCACAAATACCAGCATTCAATATTTGAAATTCAAGCAGTAGCTACTTGCAACAAACTGGTCAGGATCAATCTGGAGATAAAAAGGAGGGTTCTGCCTTTTTAGAAGGTGGTAGAGATCCATTGTGAGGTCTGTCAGTCTTACCAGCATGTGCAATGGCACTCACAAAGTATTAATACATGTGCCTATGCTAGGTTTAATTCCTTTCTTTTGTTTAAGGGTTGTTTTTTTTTCCCTTTGCAACCATCTGCTTTTCCTCTCATGTTTCAGGTCTTTATATCTATCTGTCAAGCAGGCAGTGGATTCAGGACAGGTTTTCATGCCAAGACATTCCTTTACCTAATGAAAACAAGTGAATAAAACATAAGAGAAGTAGCTTTAAATTAAAAAGAGAGAGAAAAAAACCCTGAAGAAAACCAATATCTGAAGGAAAACATTTTTTTCCTAGGAAAATGCCTATTGAATAGATGAATATTTCTTGTAATTTAAGTAGGCATCTATAATTATACCCTATTTAATTAAGGATATGGACTATGTCTGGCAGAAGAGACATATATACATATGTGAAGAGTCAAGACAATGGAGACAAACTTCTGATGGCATGACATATTCATGCAGAGTAGTTACTTTTCAAAACTAAAATTTCCTCCCAAAGGCCCCCAGTTTGTATTATTAATGACATTTTTCTTAGTCTGCATTACCATTTCCATTGGAGGGGAAAAAAGACAAAAACTTTTCTCAAATTTGAAAGGAAAAAGCGGTCTCTGAGCCACAAACATCAAATGCTTTTGCACAAGCCTTTGAATGGATTTCATCCACATGGTTTTGTAAATGAGTAGAGTGAGCATCCACTCCTGGCCTGTGCTGAAGGACTCAGAGATGAGGTCCAGCCAAACGGCAAACCTGGAGGGAAAAAAAAGCATGGAAAAAGCATTTCCCAATGCTACACTGCAACAGTAGCCCCACACAACAGGGCCCCTTCCAGCCTACAGAACACTGGTCCCATTTCGCAGTAGTTTTGACGACGTGAGTACATTTGGACCCTGATTTAAGTCATGGGTAACACTGATGGCTCCGAGCTCATTCAAGTCTATAACAAAGCATTTCGAGGAGCCGGGACATTAGAGCAGTTTCACTCTGTTCCTTCAGGTTTCTGCTGGCTGCATGGAGCCTTGGATGCCACATCCTAAATGTCTGCCACCAACTAGCTGTCCCTCTTCTCTGTTTAATGTGAATATCCTGTAATTGGAGTGTCAAGCTTCTCACTGCCACCACTGAGGAGGAGGATACGGAGGAGGGACCAGAAGAAATCCATCTTTGCTGTAATGAATGCATGCAGTTCAGACCAGATTGGGCTGTTCAGATGTTTTATTCCTCCTTTTCATCTCCTTTGTAGAGGCTCAAGCAGTACCAGAACACAGAGAACTCCTTTTAGGGCTTCAAACCCAGCAAAGATCTGCTGGGTCCACTGTGCGGGAGACAGACAGGGAAGCTTTTTTTTGACACATCTTTCTAATCTCTGCTGCTGCTGCTTTTTGCGTATCTTGTTGGCTGTTGCTGTGGGGGCAAATGGCAGAGGCTCCCCCCTGGAAGTGGGGCCTGAGGAGCCAGTCCAGGCTGCTCTGCTGCTTTGGTGAGGCCAGCACCTGCCTCGGAAGGGGTGACAAATAGCTGGATTTATTGCAGTCTCTGGTGCCTGATTGTACAAGGTGGCACAAACATAGATGCAGTGCCCATGCTGAGGCACAGAAAGCACAAGCAGGTGTTTGCTGTGATGCTGTTAACTCATTTACACAGCTGTTTTTAGGGGCCTGGGCAGTAGCTCTCACTGGCTGTACTACATATGGCATCTAGCATTTTCTGTCTTTTTCATGGATGTAGAGAAGATCTATGCCACCCAAAGGCCCTGGGCTTTTTTGCCCTCAGGCTGCTACTAGCAACAGTTAGGGTCCTTAAAGGAGCAACAAGGGGTCTCCATAGTGCAGAGAAGCCCATGTTGCAGCTTTCTGTGTGAGCTGTCTGGAGAGGAGTGTGAGGTCTGTCAACTCAGAGCACTGAAGGAACACATCCATCCCATCGCTGCTACCCTGCGATTGCTTTGGTGAGGCACTGATCTAATACTGCCCTGGCCTGTCTTGGTATCATTGTTTGTGCCCACCTGCTCTGTTTGTTTGTTTGCTGTCAAGATGGATGGAAATCAAAGCTTTTGTTGTCACCTTACTCCATTCACCTCAGTCTGAAAAGGTACACGTCCCTACAGCTGTCTGTGCCTTTGCAGGCCACCCTCACCATGATGGATACCACCTACTCACTGACGAGAAACAGATTTTAGTGTTGTTTTGTTGTCTTACTTAAAGATCTGACGGTGAATAAATCATGTATGTGTGCCGCTGCTAGAGCTATCAGTCAGATGTGTAAACACTGGACTCTCGTGGAGATGTGGAGAAATCTGCATCTGTTTTCTATGATCACACTTTCTTTTTCTTTAATGCAAGATTTACAAATTTTTCTGGTAGTATCTAGTACTGCTGAAGTCAAAATTAATACTTGGAATGACCATCAAGTTATGTTGACTGTTTTCCTGCTGTTGTTCTCATCAGGCCTTTAAAACTCAGTGAATATCCTCTCACCATTGATTACATGGAAGTTTCTACAGGTACAAATCAGACTTTTACAAATAAAAGCAAACTCAAGAACAGACCATAGGTACCTTGGAGACATATTCCAGATAAGCTGAAAAAACACAGGAGTCATTTGTAGTCAGAAATATGAGTTAAGATTAAGACATTTGATTTATTTTTTTTTTTAAATACATAACTAAATAAGCTTTCCCTCAGCCTTGAACAAATCATCACCAAATCCACATTTCAATAGAGAAAAGGAAAACTGGACTGGATAACTCTTATGCAGGCTGGGGTATTTTACATCTCTTATTTATCTATTCACTCTTTCCCAATGTTGCCCAGATATCTTAGAATTCATACACTGGGGTCCAAAAATAGCTTAGGAAAGAATACTAGAGAAAAAAAGAAAATAAAAGTACCTCCCTGGAAAGCAAGATTTAAAAAATATTCCCTAAAAATAATTCTCTGTAGGTGCTGCAGAACATATTAAGTTAGTGGTGTCTAGGTCAAAAATAAACCATTGAAAGAGTGCTTTTATCTGCCACTTGGAGCAGGACTAGCTGCCTTTTTGCATTCAGCCAGGGCATAAATTATTCTGTGTGTTGCTTAATTGCTGAAGGTTTGTACATAATCATTTTGCAGTTTGTGATTCTATCCTATGGTAAGAAATTCCTTAAGTGAAGACCTAAGTGAAGAGGTCCTTCTGATTTCTGCAGGATTCTGAACTGAAATAGGTATCACTGGCATTCCTGACCACAGCAAACCTCAGAAAATAGCCATTGGTAGCCTTGGCCTTGTACAGCTGACCCTGTTTGAACTGCGATTACTTCTCCAGAATTCACCCGGATTGTATTGGCAGCCAGCATGAAGTATGAGCCCAGTCTGTCCTAAAGACTAATAACTTAGCCATGAAGATTGGCTTCACGTGCTGTGTTAATCAGGTCTGTCTTGAAGTTAAGAATGAGCAGTAATTTCCACAGGGAGTCAGAAAATTAATACAGCCCTGAAATGCACACCCAATTACCTTTGCACTTAGTTACCTACCTATGTGCTAGATACAAGATAGTAACTGTACCAAAATTTTTGTTTTGACTTGACTTCTTCATCTGTGGGGAATAATGATGCTACATAGGTGATGAAAGGCGACTTAGTCCTTTCATGAAATGACAATGAGCTGGAAAGCACTGTGGTGCTCAACCTTTGCCTCGAGCCCTGCTGTGTCTCCACACATCCTGCCTCACGAGCATCCAAACTCTGCTCTGGCCGCCGGAGGATTGCTCATGGGATTAAATCTCAGTGCCAGTGGGCAGGGTTTGTACCAATAGCCTTCTCAAGAGATTGTAAAAGCCACAGTAACTAAGTCAGGGAAGCTCCATGATAATATTGAGAATTTCATTCTGTTCTTATTATCAGTGTTCTGTTTACTGAAGTCCAGCCACTGTTTAGTCCTCCCTCACCAGCTCTGTCTCTTTTTGCTGTCTTCTCACCCCTCTGTGTTTGGTGGTTCAGACTCTTACAGAAGACCACAGAGGAAATACAGAGTGCATGCAGGATCTGCTGGGTGAATGGTGCACCCCAAGCAAACACACTGTTTATTCAGAAATATTTCAGGCTGTTTCAGGAGCCAAAAGAATACTGATTTCTGATTGTGCTTACCTCTTAAAGGGGAGCACGCAAATCTCTGTGGTAACTTTCCATTTCAATGGCTACTGAAAGAAATCTGTTTGGGGAATTGCCTTTCCCTACTTGTGTAAAAATCCTTTTGTGCCATTTAGATGCTTTGCAAAGAGCAACAAGATCTGGAGGCTTGTTGAGGCACTGTTTTCACTCCCCAGTAGAGTTAGTCTCATTAAAATGGACCTCGTCTCCTCACTGCTCCCGCACATACTGTCAGTTTATCACACATCATCTGACATGTCCAAAATGGAAAGCATGACGTAAAGCTGGAAAAAGAGCTCGAGACTGAAAAAAGTCAAAATGAAAATTGCAAAGACTTTGGAGTAATGGGGAGCAGGAAAAGATGGCTGCATCCAAACTTGTCGAGTCTTCATGGTACCTATATATGCCAGCCAGAGGAACAGTCAGTGTTCAGGGCTGTGTACCACTCTTCCTCTGGCCAGCTCTGCAAGGAACACTGCACGGTCCCGGAGCCATGCATACTGAAATAACCTTCTTATGAAAACCCTGCCAAAAAACCCCTTTGCAGGAATACCAACCTGTCTTCCCCCACCTCAGGTGAAAGAGCATGGACACAGCCATGAGAAGCTGCAGCTGGCAGAGGGTGCCTGCCCATCATCCTGCCCAGACCCCTTGCCCACACAGAGCAGGCCAGCTCGGGTCTCTCAGGCGGTTCTCAAGGGCACTGGTCCTGAGTGTTGGTTTACCCTTGAGTTTTGGGCTGGGAGCTAGGAAACAGAAGTGCCTGGATGAAAGAAGACAAGATAGCCCTCCGAGACCTTCTCTGGGTCAATGAGGAGTGCAAATCCTGCGTTCTGCCTGACAAAAGGCAACAACGAGAAAACTAGCAGGAGACAGAGGGGACACTGAGAAAGCCCTGGATGCAGAGTGCTTGTGGCTGCAGGAGATACAGGGGTGGGATCAGGGAGAAGCACCCTGCCTTCCAGGGAAATGTCCCTCACAGCAGCTGAGAGATGACAGCTGCTAGCAGAGGGCAGCTGCTGACTTTCCTCTCAAAGCTGGATTGCCTCAACTGAATTTCCACAATGCTCAAGTGGGCTCAGCAAAGGGGGGATGGATGGGCAAGGATGGCCACATGCTGCAGGGAGCTTCCAAGGTGGCCTCGTTTGAGTGGACACTCCCTCCCTTCACCAGAATGGAAATCCCTCCAAAAGGAGCTTGCTGTGGGACAGGAAATTTCTCCTGTTGGTTTCCACGTGACAGCAGTAAATTCTTTTAATGCTCCTTAAGCTGAATTTTCCACGGTCAGTTTTTCTAGGAGACTATTTTTGCATTGCCTGGACAAAACCAAGACAGATTTGAAGCCAGACCATTGCAATAACTCAGCTCCACATAACAAGCCAGGTTCAGTAGGGGTGGGGAAAAGAAACAGTCTGTGGATTGACAGGAGGAGAGATTTAAACAGTGAAGTAGAGCATCATACTCTGTTGGGGACTTCAGTGGGTTTTCAGCATAGTAGGAGGAGAGGCTGTGATGCAAAGCAGTCCCTTTCCATAGGTATGTATGTATGTATGAATGTATGCATGTTGAATATTTAGATTACCCCCTCCCCCCCACCTACAATGTGTAAAATGCACAGGTATATAACTGGAACTCAAGGCTTTATCTCTGACAGTCCCTCTGCTCCCTCGGATAACTTTGTCCCAGGTAGTCCAGCTGGAAAAATAAACAAAAAGACAAACCAACCCCAAGCCAGCATCAGCAGTACAGAAACAGCAAGGCTTTCTTATAAACTGCCATTCAAGGGCCCTGTAAGTGAATGCATGGGGCTGCGCTCTGTGCTTCCCTGCGGAATTTGCCTCTCCGGGTCCCTCCCGCAGCAGCCTTTGACACGGGGACAGCAGGAGCAACTGGCCCTGGCCGCGCTGTCCTGCTCCCAGCGGCACCACGCCCTGCCTTCACCGGCAAAGCATCTGCACAAGGAGCTGCGGAGGACCTTAACCAGGGAAAAGGCTGGAAGATGAACGCTGAGCTAACAAAACCCAGAGGCAATCCCACGCCCGGGAGGTGTTGACTTTGCTGTTGCCTGCATTTGCAGGGGACATCAGTTAATGTGTTCAAATGGCTAATGTGTCATTAAAGGAAAATGGGGTTGAAATGAAGGATTCTGGATAGGGGAGGCAAGCCCCTTGAATTCCTTTCTGTAAACGCTGGGTTTGTGAATGAGCCACTGCCACCAGGTACTTTGGAGGAAAAGCCTAGCTAGTAATTGGAGAAAATGGCACGACACAAACTCTCCAAGCGCTTGGCCTGGAGGCTGTGTGTCCATTAGAGGAAATCACAAAGTCAAAACAGACACTGTAATTTCTCTGTACTTGCATTAACCATATCCCCAGCACTAGCACTGTGGTTCACTGTAGTATAATAAAGCACTTTATTCCACACCATCACAGCTAAGTATCCTCATCAGATGGAGCATCACAGTGGCTAGAATTCACTTTTCCATTAAGGAGATCGTGCATCTTGCTAAGACATTAGTCAATAGCTCAGCAATGTTTTGATTTTTTTAAAGAGGGCAGAGCTTGGTGACAAACATTCACCCTCCCAGCCCCAGAGGAACTTTTAATTTAGTAAAAAACAAAAAAACCAAAACAAAAACAACAACAAAAAAAAAAACCACAAAACAAAAAAAACCCCAAAACCCAACAAAAATCCCTTTCATTTCTACTGTTTGGCAACTGCCGTGGTAAAATAATTTGCTTAAATTACAATGTTAATCCAGTTTCAGTGCACAAAAATTGTTCCTTTCTAGGCACCAGAACTGGTTTCCTTGTGAGGCTTTATTGCATTGACTCTTTAGGATCCCTAGAAGCAACAGAGTTGTCAAGGTATGGATCTTTGCTTTTTTTGACCTGGATCACTGTCTGAAGGTTGGCCAAAATAAAATTTGAACTGGACTCTTCTGAGAGGTGCAGGGGGATAGGAGAAGCAACAATGGATACAAGCTGGTATACAGGAAATTTGGATTAGATATTTGAACTGGTTTTTTTTTCACAGGAAGGGAAGTCAAAACACTGGATCAAGAGCCTACAGGTCTCCATCCTCAGCAGTGTAAGGACTCCATATGGTCAAGGCCCGGCACAACCTCATTTAATTGGTGCTGCTTTGTGCAGGTCTTGCCCTACATGATCCTTGAGTCCCTCCCAGCCTGAATTATGCTGTGATTTTGTCATCAACACAGAGAACAAGGGAAAGGGGATGGCAGCTTAGGCAATTTTACAAGCTCTTAATATTCACCACACTCCAGAGCCAGAGAAGACCAGGCTGGATCCCTAAACTTCCAATGCTGATGACCTCTACCAAAGTACATGTAGATGCCTGGGAGCTGCACCAGCTGCTGAAGAGGGCAGCAGGGTAAGAACATTCTTTCTCCATGTCTGGGAGCCTGAGGGGGTTGAGGGTTTTTAAAACATTTTTTGTACCCATGGGCATTGCCACATGCCCTTTGGAGCCTCACATGTGATGTCTTTGTGGAGTGATGCTGAGAGCTCTCTGGCTGAAAAGTCCTGAGGTTGGTGTCACAGAGCCAAACTGTTCTCTCTCAGTCTCTCAGAGGTCTGCTCCAACCACTCTGAGGTTTGACTGGGTGGGTACAGCCAAGACCACAATTAAAAATGAGGATTTTTGCAGTTCGTTTAACTGGTAGAAATTTCTGCTTGCCTTTTAATCCTTGAAGTAATTTTAACTCCTTGCTGACCCAGGTCCATATTAAGGATTTATATAATTATGTATCTGTAAAAGCAGTAAAACACCATACAGATGGCTGTTAACGCTATTACAGAATCTCAGTGATAAGCAAGAGCTTCTCTGAGGCCACCTTAAACCCTGCTGAAACTTAAATGCCAGGTTGTGGCTTGTTTACTCTCACTTCTAGCTGCATTTTACTGTTTGGCTTCCTAAATCTCAGCAGGGAAAGGACAGCTTAGCTCCCTTGAAGACTGTGCTGCTCTGAAATGATGACTGTTGCTGTGGGGGAAGGGGTTGCACTCTCTGTGACATGATTTGTAGGACCCTCTATAAATCATTTACCAGCATGCCTTCACTGTGAGCTTGCAATTTGTGGAGCTTTAAGAAATGTAAGGAATAACAATGCGCAAAGGAAGAAAAACCGAACCAAACCAACAGAGGAAGAGATGGACATCTCTAAACCCCTTGCCTGGAAAACCAAAAGCCTGTATTTAAGTCACAGGGACAAGCACTGAAAGCATTTTAATGGGTCAGTGCCTTCCTGCACCACCACCACGTGTTGTACAAATTGCGGCTTCGCGGCTTCCGAGCAGACGGGGAAGGGGTTTGGCCAGCCCTGCATGAGCAGAGTAGCTTGTGACCCTTGTGTCTCCCTCTTGAAATCCTTAATAAATCATCCTGCCCTGCTCATAAAGTGGAGTTGAGCAGCAAAGCAAAGGCCTGAGCATACAAACCGAATTGGAATATCAAGGGATTCTAAAAGCGGAGGGCAATACCTTCCATTTCTGTCACAGGGCAACACCCACGTATGGCTGTGGATAACACCTGAGCAACCACTGGGGAGCTAATGTGGAAGATACATTGTGTTTTTCTTACTGCTGAAGGAGATGTCTGGCATAATTCTTATGCCAAGTGGAAATGCTGATACAGATTTTAAGTGATAATTAATGTCAGTCAGCATTCTTATAAATAGAAATCCTGTCTCAAAAAATATTCCTTTTCTTGACGATGGATTTGGTGATACAGCAATCTTCCTTTCCTTGTCAGGTGCTTCACTTAATACTGTACAGCAAGGTGGCTAAAAAATAAGCACTCCACAATATCAGTAAAAATTGCATTAAATGAAGAAGTGAGGTGTTTTTAGTGGGATTCAAACAGAGATGTTTCCACTGCAGGTCAGAAGTGACCAAGACATTGAAAGCATTTTGTACCCAAGCTGCACCTAAATGATGTGACAGGTAGCAACAGGTCTGCCTCAAGGATGGGCCAAACAGCAACAAATATGCTGATGAAGCCGAGGAGTTAATTTTTCCCCATTTTATTGGCTGAAAGAGATAGACCCTGGGGATTCACTCTGTGATCTCCCAAGGACTACAGTCCCTTCCCAGGGCAGATCTGCTGTGGAGCTGGAACAAGAGGCACTAGATCAGCATCCTCTATTTGATAATAGTGAAAAAAAAAGTGCTTCAGAGAAACTGTAAATTATGTGCAAGAAGATGGTGCAACATTTGGTAAGGTAGGCTCACTCAAACAAATTGTATCTAAATACAGGCCTGTGAAAAGGGTAGGGATGAAGAGTGGAAGCCACTCTTGGAAATGGGCAAGCAGGGTAATCCCACAATAACAGCAAAATTTTAAGGTCATAATGCAGAAGCAGCTGTAGACGAATTGTGAGGGCAAAGCTGCACTAAAAGGAGGTAAAATAATTTCAATAGAAAAAGAAAAGAATGTGAACAGATTCAGGCATGGGCTTCTTAGTTTTTCTATAGTTGAGATGAGGCCAGTTCCTGATAGTGCTCAGCTCCAGAGTTTATCTTTTTTAATAAGGGTGTAGCAAGATTGGTGACTGCACAGGAAAAATGGTTTAAGAGCTGAAGAAAGTGCTCTAAAGTAAAAAACAGAGCACAATCTGTTTAGCCTATCAAAAAAAAAATTTGAAAGGTGACTTGATTACAATGTGCTGTTACCTTCGTGAAACAGTTGCATCCATGAAGGGTTTTAGCATGGGAGGTAACAAGACCCAGTAACTGGAATCTTGACACAGACAAATTGGCATGGTAAGATCACATTTTTAAGAAAAGGGATCTAAAGCTCTGATCAAGGTATCAATGGAAGTAATGAATCCTTCAGCTCTTAGTGTCTTCTGATCAGGACATACAGCTGCACTTCAAGCAGAATTCGTGTTTTTGTCAAACACGCCATTGCTATCTCCCTCATTTTTATGAAAATCATCCTTTAGCATTTCTAATGGCTGAGACCTTTTGTGGCAATAAATAGAAGGGAACAACAGAAGGGCCCAGAAATTATTCCCCAGAATATTTTTAAGTACTCAGTAATTACAGGAAATATTAAATAATTGAAGAGCGTACTTTGCACAAAACCTCTGATCTGCATTCTTTAAAAGAAATTCCTGGCTCACAAGCTTCTTTCTTTCTGCTCCTTGCAGAATCGTTGGCAGGAACACAACAGCATTTAGCAGGTTTTTCCCAGTGCTGCAGCTCTTGATGGCAAATACTGAGGCTTCGGAAATGCCCTAGGAAGGCTGTCAGGAGCCAGCGGGCATCGGGCAGTGACAGCAGACTTGCAAGCCAAGAGCAGCCTCCCTACCAGCTTGTGTGATAGCTACTCTAATCACCACTCCTACAGACCTTAGCCCAGGTAAAACTCAAGGGAACATTTCCTTCTGCTTTTATGCCAGCAGTAATACGACAAATTTTGGTTTCCCTTGTCCAAGATATCCAAGATACAGAAACTGATCCTGCCCATGGGATACAGGATTCTCTTTTCAAGAAATAATATCTAGACAATGATCAAAGGCATCCATAGTCAGTGGATTAAATGGGAGCTGTGGATGCTGGCTTGTATTAGCTTCCAATTGAGTGTCTGCTGCTGATTTTGAAGTGCCTAAACTAAAGACACTAGAGACTAAAAACGTTGCCTAGCTGTGCTTGATCTCCATGTCCTGGAGGAGTAAAGAAAGCAATAAAAACTAATACTGTCAGGAGCTGCAACATGCCCTTAGTGACAATGCACAGGGAGCAAGAAATAAAAACCAGGGAAGCTGTTCCCCCAACACACCATAGTAATGTTCATGTGCAAAATCATGTTTTGCACCATTTTTAGGGTGACTATGGAATTTATTCTAAAGGTATTGCAGGAGCTATGGAATGGTGAGTGTGAAAAATAGGGGAGAGACACATTATAATGTAAGCTAGGGAACAAATTATAATGTAGCTAGGGCAGAGACTGAGAAAAGTGCTGGAGCAGCAGATTAATGCTCAGGGACACCCTGACGTGAGTTCTGTGATAGAGAATGAACATTTGGGACTGAGATATTTGAACTTCCTACTCAGATTCCTGCAACCAGCCTTAGTTTGCTGATTTGATTAAGGATTGACTGTGCCCATGTGAATTTAAATTGATTTCTCATTGCAGCATGAATCCCTCCCTCCTTCTCTCCCTCCCTGCAAGAGAAAGCACAGCAGCTGAAGTCACCTTTACAAGTCATGCTGACATGGGAGAAGGAAGCTAAATGGTAGAAAGAGGCTTATGGGATAATGAGCAAACATTTTTTAATTAGTGGTGAACTGATTATTTCTCCTCTTTTCTGCTCCAGATCCTGGCTGGCAGAAGACAAAGAAGGAGGCAGGACTGGGATGGAGTTGGAGAGCACTTGGGTGAATGGGATTCCACCAAGTGGCTTTGCTGCTCCTATGAGCCATAATCTGTTACAGCTGGGTCTCCTTCTTGCTCTGATATGCACAATTTTCATTTTCCCCTCTCTGCTGCAACAAGCATTAATATAAAATTCCCACTGGCACAACTTTGGAGGCCTCCTTGTTTCCAAAGGAGAAGTAAGCCAGGTGAAACATGCATTCACCCTATAGGTGACAGGGACTATTTTCTGACTGGTTTTTCCTTACCTTTAACCTCATTCAACCCTCCAATATCACTGATGCATTAGTGAAGTGCCTCAAATCTGCAAGTGACATAATTTGCTTGAAAATCAGCATTCTCCATCAATAATGAAACCAAAAACATAGCTTAATAGACAACAAGGCTAGAGCAGCTGGCAGTGCTGCACAAATCTGGCACTCTTGCTGCTGAGTTTATTAGACATTTTATAGTCTTGGGAACTAAAGATAATGGATCCCATTCCCATATGCTGCATCAACAAGAGCTGGGACTACGTCGTGCCATTGATCTATGAGGCAGCAGTGAATACAACCCCGACACAAATGCTAAAATGAATCAATCCTAAGCTGTTAAAGAGACACCACGAAGCACTTTCCAGTTTTCAGTTCTTGCTTTCTAATCTCCATTCCATGAAATACTCTCCCAAGGGCTTTTAAATACAACAGTTTGATGCGGAGTTTGGGATCAGGTTGAGAGGAATTGCCCCTGTGGATCAAAGAACAGAGATGAAATTTAGAGCCCATTACCCTTAGTAGGCACTTGTGAGCTCCACCCTTTCCCTATGAAGCAAAAAGCTCTTGGGGATTGCTTTAATTTTTGAAAAGTGCTGTGTGATTATGTCCAGACAGGTTTACTGTAGGGTTCATAAAGCTATTCTCCTCGGATGACTGGAAGACAAACTTTGATTTGTTTCCAAGAACAGAAAACTGTAAGTTTCTGCAGCCAAGAGAATTAAGAAAAAAATTGAAGCAGACTTTAGTCTGAACCTGACTGATAGTGAGCACTACTCAGGTGCTAACATTGCCTACTTCAGAAACTATGATACCTTCCAATGTTAGCATGTGAAGCTGCCATGGTTGCTGCAGTCTCAAACCCATTTCTGTTGAATCTACATCAATGTACTCTATTGTCGCCATTTTAAATACCTAATACTCAATATCCATAAATTGTTTTAAAGCAAGCATGCAAGGAAAAGAAAAAACTCTAAAATAGCAGCCTCTAGACTGACACCTGAAATATGAAACAGAGACAAGAGAAATATGCTATGATATAAAATCAGTTTTCAAAGCATGGAGAGACTGTCTGGCTAGGTACACAAAATGAAAGTTTCACCAAGACATTATCGCATAAAATAGTTTGGATAGTTCCTACTCAAACACAGGGTTGTGGAAAGGAAAGACAATCAGCTCACTCCTCCTGATTATGGATGCCAAGAGGAGCTGATGACGGCCTCAGGCGCTTTCGTGGCTCCATATGCCCAAAATCTCTGCAAAAATCACATCAAGTGGCATTTGGTATTTAACCTTGCTGTGCCCTTTACAGCAGGAAATAATGCTACTTGGGTAAAACAGCTCCACAAAATCGGGAGTGTTTTCCAGTAATTAGTATCAAGTAAATAACTCTAAAAGCTGGATGGACAACTAAAAAAGAGACTAATGTATTCATTAGTATGGTAAATTATTTTCTCCTATATATATCTGAATGGATGGGCAAATAATGAGTCTCTTAGATTTGTGGAGCATCTCACACCGTGGAAAAGACCTGATTGCTGTGCACATTGCATCATTCCGTTAATTTGGACAATGAAACCCAACAGCTGTTTAACAACAGACCCAAGTTTACAACCTGAGGTAGAAGCAGTGTAATTATTTTGAGATAAGTTGGACTGCTAATGCTAGTATTTGGATTTAAGAAATGAGTTTCTCAATGGCTCCATGAAATCCAGACTTGGCTTGCAAGAGTCAGTCTTCCCTGAATCCCTGGATTCAGGGAAGAACTCAAGCTTCAGTCTGGATTCATGCAAATAACGTGGCAGACATTTTATCGGTGCTGGTCAATAAAAAAAATGCATTTCAATTTTTAATACTAAAAAAAGCTTATTAGGAAAGCTTCCCATTAGAATGCTCCTTCGTGGGTGTGGTAGCTGTTTGAACTTTTGACTCAAAAGAATACTAGAAAAACTAATTTAGGTGCAAGGGGAATAATACAAATATTAGGCTTGCTAAAATTCTGTTACCCCAAAGAAATAATCTGAAAACTACAGTATAGATGGTGATTTGGTGCAAGTGTAAAAAAGAAGTTAGCAGAGTTCAAATTGAAGTCTCCACCAGCAGCCAGGCTGTGATTGACACATGCAATACCTTTTGTGAACAATTCAAAGGGTTCCTGTCAAAGTTAAAACCAACCCAAAATAATTTTATTTGTTACTACAAACAAACCATGTTACACTTATTTGAAATATGTTCTTTTACAAGTTTTTCTTTAAAAGCTTCCTTTTTAAACAATATAGCCATTATCTGAACACCTGAAGCCCAAAACACTGCTCCTATCACATAACTGTGCTTTTCACTCCAGCATGTGGATAGTCATAGACATATTCCTTAACTACAGGCTAGCCTCTTCACACCAGGAAAACCTCATGTGCTGAAGGTGAGAGAGGTGAGCATCACACCACACAGCCCAGTGTCCAGAACGAAGGGCATCAGATGAGCAGAGTTTTATCCCTAATTCTGCTACTCACATGTTGCCATTGACCAGCTGAGCTGATGATTCCGGACTCTTTAGTGCCACAAGCTTGGGATGGAGGGATTTAGGTTTGCATGTGAACAATGCCTGTGGCAGACGGTTGCAACATGCAAAGTCATGAATTGGCTGCAGCCTGGAAAGGGAGAAGTGGAGAAAGGTCATGAAATGCTGTGAGCTACAGTAACACTTGTGTCCAAACACTGCTAAAATAAAAAAGCTTCATGGAGCTCCAGACAAGAGATTTAGTTTGGATCCTGAAAAAAACCCCCCAGTTTTCCATGATTTGAGAGATTTGCCTTGAATTGGTTTCCTGTTGGATTTCCCCTTGCACCTCTCCTTACCCCACAAGGTGTGCGATCCATCCATTCAGTTGGGTCCCATTGCACAACCCTCCTGTTCTTGTCCTGGTTCAGTCCCTCAGTCTTTCCTCATTAAGTGAATGATTTAATTATAAGAGCTCACTAGCTCAGTGACTCCTATCCACCAAAACAAGCTCCCAGTCCTTCCCTGCTGGTACCTGCTGCCCCAAAGGCAAAGCAATAAAGCACAGCCTTGCCAGCTTGGTGCCCCCTTTAACTGGGCAGGTTTAGCCTCTCTTCTCTGCTCAGCAGGTTTTCCTGGCTGCTGAAACCTCTTACCAGCCCTGCTGCCTGGTGCATGGGAACAAGCTGGGCAGCTGCCCTTCCACCTGCCCCTGCCAGAGAAGTGTGCTGCACCCCGGGAGCCTTGAGATGGCATTCTGCCCCTTGCCCATGTGCAGAGACCTCCTAACTCCAGCACAGGCCCAGCGGACAAGATGAATCAAGATGCTGCTGACACGGCACAGAAGGGGGATCTGGCGGAGCCTGGGCAGCTGTGGGGGGGCAGTCTGGCCATGGGGGCACTGAGCTACTAAGACCAGGCTGCACCTCAACAGCACAGGTCAGTCTGCACCAGTCCTCCCATAATCCCCATGCTGAACTGTCCAAGCCGAGAATGAAAACCTCCAAATAATTAAACATCATCTGGTTTAGCAGCCACTAGCAGGAAAATAAATAAGACATCCCAACAGAGGAAGATAATTTCATGTTTATGCTTGCAAGGGAAAAGGGAATTTGAAACAAACAAAACATCTTTTTTTCCCTGCAGAAAGAGAAACTGTCTGTCAAAGTGGGACTGTAGCGACACTGAGGACTCTGTGCAAAATTCTTCTCTTTGCTTCTGCATTTGATTAGCTGCCTGCATTATGTGTTTTAATTTCCTGCCATTGAAGCACATTGCTGTCATGGTGATAGATGCTATAGAAATGAGTAAAATAAATTTTAAAAAGTTCAGAACACTTTTGACCAAGTCTGCGCTAATTAGTGCATAAGACAAACAGACAAATGTTTTCTGGGATTTGTGTCAACCATATCCAGATTCCTCCCCTGCTTCTCAGATATCAGCAAAAACCCTTTCTAGAAATGGAAATAAAGAAAGGCAGCAGATGGTGCTGGGAATACTTGGAGTAAGATGTCTCCATTCAGACCCAGATATTAGTAGCAAACCATGGAGCTAACAAGCATTGTGGAGCAGTGAATATTTAATGTATGGTAGTCGGCAAGGAAAACAATAGTAGTAGAGTGAGGAAAGCAATATTGCAAAATGACTGGTAAAGGCTAACCAGAAACCACTCAGAGCTTGTGTGGCTGGGATGCTACCTGTGATGGCAAAAGCTGATCCATCAGGAATAGGTGGAAGTGGCAGGGGTAGGAGAAGGAAACTATCCTTTGGCAGAAACATGGGAGAATGGAGATTAATCTTAACGTAGTTTATAACACCAAAATGATGGTGTGGTACTCTTCATCTCTATTGGACTTCATAAAAGAAACCAAAATAGTAATAATTGTAACTAGTACAGGGTTCAACCAAGGCATCCTAAGAGTTTTACAGGCATAAAACTGTTCTTTCAAAGTGAGGAAAGGATTTCTCTGACTGACAGCAGGAAAAAAATACATAAAAATAACTCCTTTCCCAAACCAAAGAGGAGTTATTATTTCTTGCAGAGCTTCTACCACAAGCCATCATCATCCCCTCCTGGCTGCCTTTCCTGTAGAGATTCAAAGGTACAACACATATCCTCAAGCCACGTAATATCACTGCTATTGCACTGTCTAGCAGTTCTGATCAAATTTTCTTTGATCAGAAAATTAATCTTAGTTGGAAATAGAAAACCAAAAGAATATTTACTGGACGCAGTCTATATTAAATTAGCAGATGTTTAGCATTTTTTTTCCAGGGTACCATAATTTCTCAGACAAATACAATCTCAATTTGGGCTATAAGTGTAAATTCTAATCTCAGTAATAACATCTTGCACTCCCACCTGCATATACTTTGCAATGCAAATTGCCCAAAACACATCCTTCCTTTCAGCCCACACCACTAAATGGAGGTGAAATCCCACAGCTTGAAGTTTTGGCTTTGCACAATCTAACCTGTAGACTTTGTCCTCAAGTCCACCATAGGAACTGAATCTCTGTTGAAAATGTTGAAAAAGCCTTGCTAGGAATTATGTATTTACAGAATATGGAAGTTTAATCAGTGCTGCTTTTGTTACAGTCTGGAAGGAGTTGCTAACCAGTCAGTGATGGCTGCATTTTTTTTTCAGATGGCTGTAGTCTGTACAGGGCTGACAGAGGAGCAAGTGCACTGCCGACATGGCTATGCAGTAAGGGCTGTAAGTAAACAAGCACAGAGCAAAGTCTTGCGATTTGAGGGGCCCTGTAATACCCAGTCATTCAAGGATGGGCCAGCCATCTGCTCTGGGGACCTGTTGGTCTGCATCTGTGGTGTCATTGTCCCGGATCTCACACGTGTTCTGCTAAATTAACCTGTCCTCAACAGAATGCTTTGATCTCAGGCAAATCAGAAACATTTCCCTCCAAAACCTACCCAGGTGTTACCAGATGACTCGACAAAAGCAGTCACCAGTGATGCAAGGACCAGCATCTTCCACAGCCGTCTCCAACTGATGGTTTATGCCACTTTGGCTGCAGGAGGAATGAAGCTTCAGCCACAGGAATCCCATCTGGTGGGATTGTCAGAAACTTGCAGTGCCTGAACCTGGCCATCACTAGCTGCTGGTCACTGCCATTAGCAGCCATAGCCAGCAGCCATAGCTTTGACCAAGGGGAGTTCCAGATTTTCTGCATCATCTCATGGCATTTTGGACACATCTCCTCTGTGCCGCAGGTAGTGCAGTTGCCCAGGAGGGCAGAGGCAGCTATCAGGGTGGCAAGGAACGGCTGAGGAAAGCAAAATGAGACAGCTGAAGCCTATGGAAAGCTGTAGGGAACAGGGGAAAGGTGTAGGACAAGGCTGGCACAGCCTTCAGCCACTTCATACAGAGACAGCCCCATCTGCAGCAAGCTCAGACTGAAAGCCAGCCGTGCTCCAAAGCACCTAGAGAACAAACTGGGCAGCTGTGGGGAAAAATGCATTCCACAGCAGATGCATCACTATGAAAATAGCTCAACCTGCTGACTAGACAGCCTGCATGGATCTCACTAATGCAGCAGGCTGAGCAAGAAAGGTGTCAATTTACCAGAGAACAGCACGTGTGCACAGAGACCGGCAGGGAAGATGTACATAAGTGGGAGAAGTTGAGTCCATCACTGCCTCCAATGCAAAGTTCAGGAGGGAGAAGCTTAATGCACTCCAGGAGGTTAATGTGCAATTGGGATTGCTCATCCACATGCCTTTTCCAGCAGACTGAAGTGTTTTCCATGAGGGGTAGTGGGTTCCTGGTGCTGGGTAACAGAGACCCAGCATGGAGTGCCATGGTCAAAGTGGCAAAGGAGCACCTTGCTTGAGGTGGGTTCCAGTGTCAGCCCATGCTGGCTGGCTGAGAGCAGAGGGCATCTGGTCGGGTGAGGAGCAGACTGTTGGGCAGGAGGAAGCATCCTCAAATCCAGCTTTTTGCTTCCAGCATTGTTGTGAGCAAGTTCTGAGATTCACCAAATTCTGCCTCAAGGCAGAGCACCAGCCTGATGCTGGGCTGAGCCCCATGTCTGTGGTCTCAGTGATGGGGCTGGGAGCTCTGCAGCATGGCAGATACCTTAATGACACCCAGACACTCTTGCTTGTGTCAGCTAACTGCACTTGCAGGCTCCAAGGAGACCTTACAACTAGATGGGAACACTGCTTTTGTTGTGATGCCAAGGGATAGGGCTGCCACGTCGCTATCCTGCAAGTGTTGTGCTGCAAACCCAACTTCTGCGTGTCCTCATATGCATTTCCTTCCAGTTTTAGGTACAGACGCAGATGTTTTTGGGGAGTTTTCTTCAAGGCCTCATATATCATCTGTCCTGTAAATGATTGCAGTGGCACCAGCTCCTGTCCTTGACTGTGCTTCTTTGTCAAGCACAGCAGCGATAGCAATCACTTCAGGTTTTGCAAACCTGCAGATCACTATTGCCAATCTTTGTATGAACAAGAGCTAATTAATCTTCACCACATCTTTGTGAAGAAGGTAAGTATTATCATTTATTATCTTTCCTGTTCTACAAATACAAGCCGAGATGGCAAAACAAAAAATGATTTGCTGATGGCCAGGCAAAGATAAACACATCGTGGGCAGTAAATACAGTGTTGCTCAGTGAAAGAAGGCAGACTGCAAGATTCCCAGATTTTACCTTAATGCAGATAATGAAGTATAGCTATCCTAATAAACAGCAGTTCTTTGAAATCGAGTCTTTCTGCTCTGAGAATAAGTAAAACAGCAGCCAGAATATTTTGCTAATTTTAGTGCAAAAGAAATACAAAGATGAAGGGCCCAAATTTTGAAACAGAGCAGCAGCTGCACACATTTGGTTTTAGTTTTCAAAAAGAACACATTTCCCATTTAGGCTTCAAAGTGGCTGCTCTGTCAAAAGGCCCACTGACATATTGAACCTCTTGACATTTTGATTTTTAATTTACTCTGAAATATTGCAGAGGGATCAGTTAAGTGCTGAACTTCATTTTTCTTGTAGTCTGCTGCAGTCAAATGGAGTGGAGCTGTATCTTTAAAATCTTGCCCCATTTTGCCTGTAGTAGGGACATGGAAAATTGGCTTCCTGTGTGTGCAAAGGCAAGAAAGGATGTAGAAACCTTGCTGAAAAGAACTGAAAATTGCCTGTTTCAGTGTAGCTTTGTCTCAGTAAGATGCTCCCTGTCTGTGGAAATAGTAGTTGTTTCCTACCTTCTTATTCTGTATTTCAGCAATTATGCTGGCCATTTTAGGAAACTAGTTATAAATGCAGATTATTTTCACGTCTGGTCAAATGTTGAATAATGATTTAGTATTCCTGTGCCACATCCTTGCAAAGCACTTCAAACTGATTTGAGTACATGAGCCTGATCTTTTCAAAAATCTTAACTGAGAAAGAAGTAGCTGAAATTATCCTGAAAAAAGGCACTCAGGTGGCTCATCATTTCTTAACTGTATGAGGTGAGAAGGGGAAGGGCAAGACAGTGGTAAAAAAAGCAGGGGAAAAATTTCTTGGGAACAAGCTCAAGATGCGTCCAAAGGGAAATCCCTTAGGGCCTCCAAGGAGGTAAACAAGTATCATTAAACCATCCTGCAGCTCTTTGGCTCCCTTACCTGCCTTATTTTATTTTCTTTCTTTTTTTGTGGAGAACCCTCACACCATTCAGTGCCATGAATTTATTAATTTTTGATATGTTTTGATAGTTGACTTTTCCTTCTTTTTTTTTTCCCCCGCTAAGTTCTGAGTACCAATGTTGTCATTCTAGAGTTTTCTCCTATTAAACAATAAATTCAAAGACCAGTCTGAGAAAGTTGCCTGCCTTTTTGATGGGCATGGCACCCGGGCAACCAGCGCAAAGACAGATTCTGCAACAGAAAAGCAGGAATAAAAGTAGGGTAAAATGGAGACCTCTCCTCTTGTGCCTATATTGCTCACAAAGAAATGGCCCAGGTAAAAAAATCACTCTGGTGCCTAAAATTAAGAGACATGAACATCAAAAGGTAGAGTACTGTGATGGCAACTGCCCCCAGGCTGCCATGTTTCATTGCAGCCCAATCCAAGAGGGATCAGTGCAGCCTCTGCCATTGCTGCTGCTAGGGCATACAAAGAGCCAGTTGTCTTTACTTGTGCCAGAGGGGAGCTTAAGCATTGAGGAAATTGCTGTCTGGTGAGAAAGACACAATGTGGGGTACTTGCAGTCACCTGGTCTTTTATTTTGGAATGTGGGAGGGGAGGAGCACTGTGTGGTTACATTCTGTGGCACACAGGATGGTGCCACACTGAGGAATGCTGCTGGCCAAGGGAAGAGGGTCAGAAAAGTCTGAGGATGTCAGCTGCTGGGGTGAGGATTTGGAAAGAGCATAAGGTTCAAGGCAAAGGTAATTGAAAGCACAGACCTTCAAATGACCTGTCATCTCTTCAGCTGCTTCTACAGAAATTTTTCAGAGACTAGTGGGAGGGGTGACTGACTAAATGCCAGGCAGTTTAGCATAAAAAGACCAAAAAAAGACAACTGTGCATGTACCAGTAAGATGGATGGCAGTCTGGGAGCAGGGAGCCTACATATGCCAAGGCACAAGACCAGAAAGAAAACCTGAGAAGCTCAGGGCAGGGTAGTGACACCTCGCCCTCCTTGAATAGCAAAGAGGGGAGCTGGGGACTGCTCACCATTTGGTTATATCTGCCCTGTGGGGAACACAGTACAGTTTACAGAAACAAAATAAATAAACTGGAGGTGTTTGCTCCTGAAAGAAGTCCTTAAGCACATCAGTTAGAATGGAGCTCAGCCTATTCAAAGGTAAGAGAAAGGCAGGGGTAGGTGATTTGGAGCCTGACTGCCTCTGGGGAGTGCTTGAAGAAGGTTTGCCCAGGACGAGTCCATCATTAACCCAAAAAAGTCATCAACTCTGTCAACAAAGTTCAGGGAGGCTGTCTTGCAGAGAGAAACCCACCAGCAACCAAGGTGAGGGTCTGCCCTGGGGTTCTGCACTGGGAGCTAATGGGTGCAATTACAGGATGAGAGCATCAAAAAGGCACAGCTGAAGAAGCAGAAGAGCTTTCCTGGTTTTATTTCCATTCATTTAGTTATACAGGTGCCAGGTTTGCAAGTAGAACATCTTATTGAAGTTTCAGACAGATTTGTATTGATTTGAAGTCAGAACTTTGTCCAGCTAAGTGAACCTGCAATAAACTAATTTTATGCCAAGTTAAGCCTGTACAAAAACATCTTGCAGTGGTTAAAATGAATTGGCATTTAAACAAAGTAAACATAATTTGATAAAACTTCAGTGAGAAGATGAGACTACTCATATTGTGGCCATGCAAGAGCATTTGAGAGAGTTACTAATGTAATTCCTGTTGCACATTAAAAAAGGCCTGGATTTGAATCTATACAGCAACATCAAGCAGAAAGAATTTTATGAACATAATTTTTTAAGCATTCTGATTAAAATTTAAAGTCCTAGTTCTAATTATTTGATCAAAATCATTTTCTATTATAGTATAATTCGCTATTTAGAAAGAGTAAGGTGGCAGATAGTGTCTAAAGCCAAGACAAAACTACAAGATGGCATGTAAAATAACTGTAATTAAACAATCAAATGTAGCAATTAAACATGAATGATTCTTTATTAGGCTGAATGAGGATGCCAAACAAGACTCCACAGGTGGCAAGTTTATTCCCCCATGCTCGTTGGTATTTTCATTAGCAGCTCTTGGCATAGTCAGACATGCAAATCTGTCTGTGTTTTTAAGAGCAAGCCCCCATTTAGGTATCCTTCAAACCAAGGAGGATTTGCGAATATCAAGGAGGACAGGATTAAAGTATAATGATGGTGTTTAGGAGATAAATTGAAGAAATACACTGAGAGTCAACAAAGTCAGTGTTCTGCACAAGAAATAACGAAATGCACCCCTGTAGCACGGCAGTAGAAAACCCTGGGAAGAGTGTTGTATCGCTGTGGTATCCAGAGGTCACCAGTAAGCCCCTGAGAGAGGTGCCAGCAGCGCTGCTCTTTGACAGACACAACATCCAGGCAGCCGAGATGGGCTTTGCTGGGCACCACGGCTGTGACTGGGTGGCAGTGCTTTGTGAGGCATGGGAACTCTCCTTGCAGGCACTGCTTTTTTGGAGCCAGCTTCCCTGCCAGCAGCCACAGGCAGAAAGTTTTGTCGTGCTTTGCAGCCCTGCCACCTTGGAGACACGCCAGGGAGGCATTGGCACAGTTACCAGGTTTGCCCTGGCTGCCATCCAGTGTGTCCAGCGTCCCCCCTGCAGGAGCAGGGCCACCAACTCCTGGAGCCACCTGCTGCCTTAAGCCTCTTTGGGACAGTGTTTTTCCTAGACTGCAATACTTTCCCCAGTGCTCTCCAAAGCTTGAAGGCAGGGATTGGGCTCTGCCTGCAAAGCAGCATCTGCCTTGCAGGAACTCATAAATATGACTCCTGGCTGAACACCCAGCCAGTCAAACCCTACACGAACCTGAATGTGGGACAAGCTGCCAGCTGGACAAACTGCCCCAGCAATAAAATGGTTAATAGCAGAGCTGTGGGAAAACCAGGTGGGATGGTAATGCTGCTTGTACTGCTCTCCTTCAGCAACAGAGGCAATGGCACACAGGAACAGAGCACTGCCCTTGCTGCAGGGAGCATTTTATTTTTAAAGAATAATCCAAAAGAGCTCAGACGAAAGTAACAGAGGTGATAAAGAATTTAGAAAATAAGACCTGTGAGAGAAAGGCATGTCCAGGATGCAGAAGAGAGGGCTGAGGGGACACATAACTGTCCAGAATCACGTTAAAGGGCATTATAAAGAAGACTGGGACCAATTCTCATTAATCAGAGAGGACAGAATGGTAAGGAATGGATTTTAAATCCAGTAGGCAAAAAATTAGATCAAATATTAAGGAAAACTCACCACGATAAAACAGCAAATGGAGAAATCTGCCAAAGAAGCACAGACAGTGGCCACCACTGCAGAGATGCCAGGAGGGACCAGGCCCCAGAGGCAGTGGGGAAACCACCCAAGAACTCCTCTGGTAGTCAGGCTAGAGACCATGGATAACCCCATGGGAATCTCCTCTCTCCTGAGAGGTTCATGGGTACAACAAGGCCCCCCCGGAAGAACAGACTACATGGGAGGGCTAGAAACTATGCAGGTATGAGCATCTTGGTGACAGAGCAGAGTTTTTGCTGCAGCAGGGTCAGTATTGATGGGTATTGCCAAGCGCTCTGTCCTTGGTTCCCAACCACATTTTCTCACCGGGGTGGGAAGTGCCAGCCTTGCAGCTGGTCCCCCTCATGCCTGGTTGTGACATGCACTTGGGGACCACTGCCAGACGCAGGCAGGTTCTGGAATTTCTGTCAAGTCCTCAGATGACACATGGAAATAATATGGCTGCTACACATCCCAAATTACTCCCTGAGATTGTGCATCGGCATTTTGGACAAGGCTTGACCTGCACCAGCTGTGGGCAACAGGGAAGTAGCCTTGGGGCTGTAAACCAGATAGATCAGAAGAAATCTGGCTCCTCTGGAGCTGACACACAACACAGCAGGTTTCACCTTGACCATAGGCAACCAGTGCAGTGGTGGTCAGTGAATTCTCCCTGTTTATTGAAGTAAGTTATCACAGTTTGCTTCATAAGCTCCATCTTTTACCTTTTTTGTACTCCTGCCATGATATTAGGACAGGAACCAAAGGAACCAAAGGAAGGAGCTGGTGTACAGGACATGCAAGGAGTTCCTCTCTCCTTCAGCCAGAGATGGGGGTCAGATCACCTGTGATGATTTTTCCTTTTCAGTGCCAGGTGTATATAAGGTCCTCTGTAACCAGTTGTCACTTGATCAACACTAGCAGATATGTCTACCAGTGCAGTTCTTGTTTCATGTCCTAGGGAAAAGATGAAATTACTTTACTGATTCAGAGATCAATTATGAATTCACTTTTTTAAAACCCTTCAGTGCTAGCTGAAATCTATGCTTTATAAAGCAGAAATAATAAAAAATAAAACAATAATAATAACAACTAAGCAAAAAAGCACATTTCACTGTTTCTATCAGTGTGCACAGGCAGTACTCTCAAATTTTGTATGATGGATGAAGCTTGGGCTTGAATTGAACCTTGCTGAAGTCAATATGTGTCTTCTTTCATGTAGCCTGGCTGGGGATGTGGGTGGGGATGGGGTCTGTATGCACACTGGCAGTCCTAGAGCTGGGTCCATCCAGCCTGCTAAAAACAGGTTAATGCACTTGGGAGATGGAGAGAAGGGAGTTTGGCTTCCAATTTGGCACCACCAGGTGCCAGCCCACAATGAGACAGAGAGCCAGTGCCAGGTGAGGATCTAAATTCCATTTTATTGCTACCCCCAAGTGACCAAGCATCACGACTCAAACCTAAATTAGCAGAATTATTTAAAAGCCAGGAAATATTGTAGTAATAAAAACTGCTTTTTTTTTCTTTCTGTGACCTTTTTATTTCTGAACCTCCATGAGTAACTGATGTCACAATTTGAAGAATTTACTTTTCCTTTCAAAGAAAGTAATGTTTATTTACTTGGGGAAGATGTGGAACTCACTGGCTTCCAGGAGGTGGAGTTTTAATGAACACTAGAGATATGAGCCTATGGAAAAACTGCAAAGGTCGATCAAACTGCAGCTACACAAAAGAACAGTTTGTTCTGCTTCCAATATGACAATATTTACCTGCCATGGTAAGAGATCCGAAAGTCAGGCTTTCCTTTGCATTTCTGCCCAAATCTGTATTTACAAAGCTTGCTTTTGTGATATCCTCTCCAGCATCTAAATCAGTGAGCTCTCTCATACCAGTGATGATATTTCCGTGGAAGACGGATTAATTTTATTTTTTTTCCATTGATCTGGGGCTTGAAACAGCTTTGGGGAGGGAGACAGATAGGAAACAAGAAGGGATTTAAGCTTTTTGCCTCACCTTTAAAAAAAGCCTGTGCAGCATTGCTGTCCCAGGAGTGGGCCCGCATTATTACTACAGCCACAGCCACATCATCAGAGCTACAGCGCTTGGAGTTGTAGATCATCCGTCTGCTGTCACAGCCATGATGTATGAAGGAAAAAGCCATCCATCTGCGAACGCCGAGCACAAAGAACCGTAGCTGCAAGGATGCAGCGTGGCATGTGCAACACACACAGCAGCAAGCATTTTCCAAATAAAACAGACATAAACCTGGTAAATTGAGACCCATCAGAAAGAAGGGGGAAGGCATGCAAAGCCTCTCACCCCCAGGCCTCCAAAATTGCTAGTGTGTTCTCAAATCCAAAAATGACACCTATGAATCCTGCTAATGCTTCTTTCACACTCACATAGCTTATTCTTAAAGCTTACTTTTTTTTTTCTCTTCCAGTGTAAAACCTCAATCATATTTACCCCTGCTTTAGGATCTTTACAGACAAAAGACATTTAAGGCCGTGAAATCTTGGGAGAAGGTAAAATGATGTGGCGGATCAATCAGCTGATGCTTCTTCCCTGCACAGCAGGAGACTCCAGCAAACCTCTTGTATTTTGTGTGGAGACTCAGCTCTGACTGAATTTTTCTTTTGGCACTTTAAGAGAAGAAAGATATTTAAATTTTAAAAAGAGGAAGTGAGACGGAGAGAGCATAAGCTTATGCATGGCTGCAGGTTTCTCAACTAAAAGGAATTGTTGGTTGTCCAGAAGAGAAGCCATTTCTTGTGTTACTCTGCTGCACAGCGCTCCAAGTGTGGGTGCAGAGGAGGTTTTTAGCTAAATAAAATTAGATAAAAATAATTTTTAAAAAAGACCATGCATTGGTCACAGAGCCAGAGATGTGGATGAATCCTGGGATGCTGATCATCCGAAATGATTCTCCTGAGTTTTTCACACCTATCACTGGTGACAAGTAAAACCAATGCTTTACCAAAGCAGACATTCAAGGAAGAGGTTTTTCTCTCTCCATGAAAGAACTGTCTCATCTAAAAGTCAGAAGCGACAAAGAAGTTGGTGTCACAGTAAAGGAATATGAGAGCAAGCAGTTCAGTTATTCTACCTTGTGCAGGGGGGACAGCCATCCACTTTTGAACAGCTACCACACATTTTTCAAAACAATCTACCTCTCTGTAACATAATACATTTGAAATACCACATTCTTGCTCATTAATAGTAAATTATAGCATATACATTA
Source organism: Motacilla alba alba (assembly GCF_015832195.1). Classification (NCBI taxonomy): domain Eukaryota; kingdom Metazoa; phylum Chordata; class Aves; order Passeriformes; family Motacillidae; genus Motacilla; species Motacilla alba. The sequence continues at coordinate 47,940,660 of NC_052019.1, read as the reverse complement.
AGCTGTTCTTGACAATGTAAGTCTAAATGCCTTTGACAACCCCATCCTCTGTTTCTGAGGAATGTGGTAGGGTACCATAATGCTAAAGAAGAATTTCTTTCCTCACATTTTACATGCTTTTCAATATCTTATTTTTGTTTAGGAAAAATTACTAATTCTTAATACTAACTTGCCACTTCAATTTTTGCCATTACATTTTTTTTATTTGTTCATGTCAATCTTCCAAGAGAATAATTTAGTTTAGTTTCATTTAGCACTAAATTATTTTCATTTTTAATTCATGATTTTCCCTCAGTAAATATTGAGGGAAACCACAGAATTGAGCCAGTCACAGATTTTTGTTGCTAATAGTTTATTTAAGGAATATGGACATACTCCTTATGGAATCGGACCTTTCTGTTGGCCAAATTATCACTTGTGACAGCTATTAATTTCTTCACAACTGCAAAACATGTCTTGTAAAGCCACAATGCCTCTAAATCAACATACTCGTCCTTAACTTTCCTAAGCAGATGATGAGTTTTGCTGAAGATGACAGTAATTTGGCCATTCCTTAAAATGACAATTAATTTTTAGAACTCGGCTGCACAGAGGTGAGTTGCCTTTTGAAGAATGGTGGGAAAACAGGGAATTGCAGAATGACCAAGGAGGCATCCTGGGAGAGCAGCCTAGACAGATGATCCTGGAGATTCTGTCTGCAAAGTACCAAAGCACTTTTGGCAGCACAGCAAAGCCTCTGCAGCCCTACACCAACTAACCCATTTCCTTTGGGAATGCCTGGCATAGAAAAAGCATAGGAGGGTGTGAAAGAAATCTGGCGACTGAAGTGATATCAGATCTAAAAATCATTCTTCAGAGGTCTACTAATGAATGCATCAGTATTGTCTAAAATAAAGAAAACATCCACAGCAAAGCGGGCAGCAGACTTGGCAGGGGCAGGATCCCAGGACAGCTGAGAGCCTGTGACTGTGTGTGGCCACAGCTCAAGAGGGCTTTTCAGTTCTTCCGCTTGAAACTCTGCCCCATTTTGGTTTGTTTTCTTTCTTTATTCAGTGCCAGCTTCTGAAAAGAAAGGTGTGGGAGAAAGGCTCTCAAGGAAAGATTTATTTTTAGCTTAACAGGCTAGGCCAGCAGTTTACAAAGCCAACAAAGGCCCAGGTTGCACTCTCCAGGACACTTGAACTACCATGGGCAGAGTTCCCTCATTTAATTCAGGAACTGAGTTTTGGCTTGAACATTTCCCCTGTTTTTCCATATCCAAGTAAGAGATTTCTCTAGTGCTGCCTGAGGGGATGGGTCCCCTTTCTGACAGGCAACGGGAAGGAGAGGACAAAGCTGCCAAAGTCATTTTTGCCAGCCAAATTACAATGGACAGCTGATACGCCGCCATCCCAGCCCCTGTGGCAAAACCTCCAAAGTGCCCTCATTCCTGTCTCCTCGACCCCATGTGAGGTGCTCCCGCTCCACTGGGACTGCTGAACTCAGTTAGCAGGTGTTGCCCTCATTTGCAGATCCTTGGGAAGGGCTGATAATTAGGGGGAGATTTCTAGAACAGGTTGCCACCCTTGACAGCAACATGGGAAGAACAGGTAACTGGCTCATAAGCAAAAAACCCAACCAAAAGTAATTTAATATTACAAGTGTTGGAAAGGCAAGAAGAAACAGAAAGTAGTATTTTAAAAGGATAATGATTTTAATAAACTGTTAGCCTTACATAGATGCATGGATAATTAAATATCAGAGGTGAGACTTGCTAATTATCCAGGAGCTGAACTTCCCATTTGCATCTTCAGTAACAAGATTTACGTAGCTTAAACAGTGCCCGCCTCTACGCTTTGAGATTTGTGATTTTAAGGCTTGAGCAACTATAATTAAAGAGCCTTTTTGGAGCGAGTGTAGCACTGTGCAGTGCAATGTGACATTCAGAATATATCAGCGTCACTTTACACAGGAGTTCTGATTATTTTCATTTGTGTGCTTCAGCCTGTCATTTATCGCCAGTGGAGCTCATCTGCCTCAAACCCCGGTGTCTCACCTAGTTCATGCACTTTTCCCCATTCCTATAAACCTCTGTCATTTTAATCACGTGTTTTACGTGTTTAACTCTTAAGGTAAAGACCTACTTTTGTTTGCACACTAATGATTTTACTAGCCTATTGCATAATGCAAACAGTCCTAAAACAGGGCAGCTAATCAACACGAACGTGAGACATGAAGATTGAGGCAGCATCATCCATTCACACAGCAATGCATGTCTGCAACAGAAGAGACTTTTATTTTTCTGCTAAATAGGATGGTAGCAGGAGCTGAGACTGCTCTTTGATTCAGCGATAATGAGTGAACGTTGCACCAATGAAATTTACATTTTGCCAGTGGTATGAAAAGCACAAAATTATTCTTCTTAGTTCAGATTTAGGCTCCCCAAATACACACTGATTTGCTGAAGTCTGAGTGCTCTGAAGCTCCTATTTTCATGAATGAGGATTTTGGCAATCTAGTAAAAGATAGCATCCAACATGAAAGGTAAAAGTAGGGCAGGTGACTACCCATCAGCGTTCCTCCTGGACGATCTTCTTCTCTGAAGCACATTAACCCACCTTCCTCTTCCTGTTCCCCTGCTGCAAGTGAAATCAAATTTTCATCAGTTTTTGCCATATCTGCTTTATCTGGAAACTTTCTGAAAATATATTAGAAAACCTGTATAAGGCTCTGTACTGAGGCAGAAGCACATTCCTCTGTGCTGACACCTACCATGTCAAACTATTATCCAGGCTTCCCGCTGGCTGGTGCTGCAGGAGAAATCTGAACTTTGACTTCAGGGGAGGCAGTGAAAGGTAATTTGGTCTATGTATCACATCTCAGGCAGGAAGAAGGCTGCAGGTCTCATATAAAGCAGACCTGTGAGGCCATGTACAATGGCTGTGGTGGTTCAGGCAGGGACTGTAAGGCAGCAGCAGTCCCACAGGGCTGGAAGTCACCTGGAGGTAATGGCCTCCTGCCCTGCTGTGAAGGAGCACAAAGGGGAAGTGCCATGTTGCCACCCAGCACATTGCACTGCTCTGGTGGACATGATGCATTAAAACTATTACAAATGAGTGTATAGAAGTGTGTGTGTATGTACAGATCCTGACACACCAGGTTAAAACTGAAACAAGTTTATAAGGGCATAAAAATATGTAGTCTTCTTTATTGGCTGCTTTGGTAGCATGGACAGTAGTGGTAGTTCTGTTTTTTCTGGTAGTACTTCTGGTCTAAAGCAGAAACACTACATGATTGACCAGCATCTAAAGGCAGGGCATTTCAGTGATTGTGTGTTCTATCCTGAATCCAAACACCATCAGTTTATTTCTGTTAATTTGGGTAGTACCAACTCTGAGTTCCACGTTTTCTGCAAAATTAACAATGCAGTCTGTGTCCAAACAGACTAGTTAGTGTCCTGAAGATGGAAACACGACCATTCTACAGCAACTATAGCTGCTGGTATCCTGTAACCAAGACAAAATTCCTGGCAATAGAAGACCCACATAATTCCTGAGTGCTTTCAGAATGCTGCTAGGAGAGCCTCATATTGAAAGGCAGTCTTTTGCTCATGAGTGGCTTTTAACAAACTGATAGAGATTTGCTCAGAATCTTGTTAACTACATTGCTGTTATCCAGGCTGTTTCAGGTCAGCCAGTCCATCTGAAGATGTCCTTTCCCAGTCCAGAAGATGGGGGAGGAGGTGACTACTATTTGTTGCATTGTAGTGGTTAACAGGGAAGAACCTGAGCTGCCAGTGCTACTGACTTCGTAGCCTTGAATTTAAAAAAATTACTGTCCACTTTTTTTTTCCTCCACAAAGGAGGCACTTAAGCTAATTTGGGTATATTTTTCCTTTTGTGTTTTATGTGAAAAAGCAGTACCCTCAATCTGTCATCAACACATTTACTAATAGTGAAAGCAAATGCATCAGTTAACATTTGCAAGCTAAGTCTATAACTGCAGAAATAACAAAATATTTTTAAAATTAATAACCAAAAATAAAGTCCCCTTTCAATTCCTAACACTGGAAATGCAAAGCTTCTCCTCAGTCTTACATAGTTTCTCTACTATTGAGCAACTCAGCCTCCTTGGTGTGGGCTGAGGAAACACTCTGCTCAGGGGCTCAGGACCATGCCCTCCTGGGAGGAATGTATAGTTACTTCCTTCAAAAAGTGTCTTCAAACCCTGTGTGGGTACCAGCCTGATTCTCTTTCCCTCTCCTTCCACTCTACAACTGTTTATATCACTTGTTAAGTAACCCCCCCTTTTGTTAATTTATTATACCAGGATAGCAGAACGTGGCAGATGAAAATGATGGAAGCAAGGCTCATTAGGATTCCATGTCCTTTGAGTGGTATGTAAAAAAATGCTATGTGAAATGTCATGAAAGTAGATTTTGAAGTTTTGACAGACGTGAGAAAAGAAGAAATGTTTGCCATTTGTCTTAATGACACTTCAGTGCATTTGGAGATCCTAGGGGGAAAAAAACCCAAAGCAACACCAAGTGACAATTCTGTAGGGAGGTGAACTGTTTTCCAAAACTGGTGCTGGGGCTGAGAGCAGGCCCACAGAACATCAGCAGGCCTGGTTCTGGGCGCAGGCTTCCAAAAGGGAACAGCAAGTGGGATAAAAGTTAGTGAAAATCATAGTCCTTCATGACTTCAGCTTGACCTTTGAGTAAGAACTGGCTGGTCTGTTCCTCCCCACAATACTGCAGCCCTAAGGTCTCTTTGAACGCAGCCAGCAGTGCAAACAGAGACATGCAAATATTACAGGAGCATGAGAGAATGCATTTATATGTAACTACTAACTCAGCCAAGACAATTATTGTCAGTGTTCTGTCTAAACATAATGTTCCTTGACTAAAATCCAGTTCAACAAAAGTCAGACAGTATGTTGCCATCCAGCTGAAATTGTCCGAAGAGGTTTGAAATTTTGACCTTATACGATATAAAAGGATGTGTCATGGACATACCATCCATGCTTTGATTCTTGAACTTGGAAGCTGAATCTGTGACTTTGTGACTCTCCTAAATGCACAAATACATGGCTTTAGTGGCTGCACCTTCTGTCCTCTTCAGGGCTCTAAATGCTCATTTCCCTCCACTGCAGGGAAGGACATTGCTGGCAAGAACAATTCTTCACACTTTTGACCAAACCAGCTACATTTCCCCAAACCAGTCTTTCACCTCAATAAAATGCTACTCAATGCCCTCCAATAAATGATCTTACTTCTTAAAGCTTCAAGGCAAAATTGCCTGCTGAGTAGGAAAAAACAGTGGGTTCAGTGTGGTGCAAGTCACCACGGACTAGGTGAGTGACACCACACATGGAACCCCTTCTGCAAAACCCATCTGTCCTTACAGACTTGTGAGACAATGAGCCCCGAATAAGCGTTTGGTTAATCTATTACCACTTGGGTGCCAGCAGTGGTACAGCAAGGTTCAGTGTGCATGTAGAGCAAAAATCCAACCCCCCCAGTCTTCTCAAAGTAATCAGAATTTGAAAAAATAATTTTGTCATAGTATTAAAGCAAGGGACACACCATGAATGTCAGCATTTACCTCACTGGCAAGAAGTCCAGGTGGAGTGGGATATAGTTTCAATTATGATGAGCTCACCTAGTTTTGTCCCCTTTCCAAAGAAGAGTGTGGCACCCTGGAAGAGCAGTAAAGGAGGGGGGTCCAGGTGATGCATGACTCTCTTTTGCACATGCATAAGATTTTATGCAATCTCAATTTTATGATTCAGCATTTATGAAGTCAAACTTTCTGGTGATAAACAATGTGATGGCGCACTAGCACATTTATTTGAGTCAGAAATGAGAAATGCTCAAAACCTTATCTTGAAGAACTAGTTCTGGTTGGACTATTTGTAGCGAAGAATCAATTTGTTGAATTCGGGTATTTTGCCTGCTTGTAAATCGTTCTGAAACAGATCACAACTTCCATTAATACATCCACAGTTCCAAATTATCTAAAAAGCAATGCAAACATATTCCAGACTGAGTTGCTGGTAAGCTGTTCATTTACTACTTCAAGTATTTGATATGAAATATTTAACTGTTTTTCCTTGGGCCCATAGCTCACCTGGTTTGTCAGTTCCCTGACTGGGTGAGCACAGCTTTTTCAGGTACAATATTTACAAGAGTTTTGCTGAGATTTTCTTCTCTGTCCTTCGCTTACTGCTCTTCTTTCTAGTCTATTATCTTCAGAGGCAGAATTTCGTAGCCTCTCAAAATGAAACACAATCCTCGGTTAGGACTATCAGGCCAGCCTGGGATATTGGCTAGTGACATGAGGGGAAAGAATCCCACAAAACATCTCCTTTCTGCTTTTGTTTTGCAACAAAGTCAACATCATGCACAGCTGATGTGAAGTTTACATAATTATTGCTGCATCTTTCAAGATCAGTGTATGAATAATCCACATTTTGAGGTGTTTTCTGAGTGGAATGAGAGCTGGAACTAAGTAAGGAAAAAATGTCATGCTGTCATGTCTACTGCTTGATTAGAAATGGGCAGCCAGCTGGTGGTGAGGCTCTCACCACTATAGAAACAAAGACCCAGTGTTTTCCTGCTCAGCTTTGTCTGCAGTGGCTGCAGTGTTAGAGATGGATCTATCCAAGCTACGTGGCTGTGATGCAGAGAACAGCTCAGCCACACTTTGCAGCAAGGACTTAAAAAAAGATTACAAAACCCAACAGGGACTTAGAAAAAACCAACCACAAGCCTCTAGTTACTGCCATAATCAGTGCAACTGCAAAAATAGCCAGCTGAGATGTCAGATCTGGTAGCCCAGCACTGACTGCAGTATCAAAATCTTTTGCTGTGGGAAGCTGGAAGCACAGAGATAGGAATGGGCATGGATTTTTCCCCAGCCTCGCCTGGCTGCCCTGCTGCCCTTCTCCCCATGCCACACAAATGAGCTCATCAGTGCCATGGCCCACACATCTGCCCAAACTATTTTACACCACAGCTACTGAGCATTACAGTAACTGCTGACATGAAAGAGCTTAAATAATGCTCTCCAACAGTATCATTTTGATCATCTGTGGACTCAGGAAAAAGTTCTATGCTGGCTTACACAGGTTGCTGTTTTATTTGCAGCTCTGTAAGCTTTGGATTGTTATTTTGAAAGGAAGGTGACTGCATATAAAGCCAGCTCTGCAAAGCACTGGGAACAGGACAGGCTCTCATTTCAGGAAATGTATGGCTAGAATGTGGCTGCCACAGGAAGGATCTGGGAAGCCATCGCACATGCAAAAACTTCTCTTCCAGTAAGTGTTACTAATTTCATCACAGATCCTCCACTGGTGTTTTTAATTGAGATAAATAAAAGAGAGCCAAATATCTAGTGCTTAGTGTTTTTCTTTGCACCCTCAACACTTAGATGCATTTTATTCATTTATCATATGCAGATTGGCTATTATTATGCAAGTACTTGCATGGCAGATAAGTAAATCCAGGCCCTGTGAAAAGCAAGCCCTTTCCATTTCAAAAAGTCAGCTATCTGCTAATTCATTTTACAGTGTGCAATCTTGACTGGTTACTTTTGCTTTTCACAGCTTTCCCATTTTAAAGAGAACGTGTTATGGGGAAGTGTGTCCATTCACAGTCTGCGGCTCTACCCCAGCTTGCAGCAGCTCTTTGCAGCAGAAAATGAGAGGGGTTTCTTAGTATTCCTGCAAGAAAAGTCTACATTCTTGAAAACAGTGTGAATAGGAAGGCTCTTCCCCCACATAATGTGAGTGATACTGAATTATGTCCTTCTGTGGATGCAGTGATGTGAAAAATAGAAAACCTGTACTGCCTGACCCCATGGGTCTGTTTTACATCTGGAGAACCAAACGCAAATAAGACACATCTGAAAATGGAAGTGTATGTCATTTGGAAGAAAGTGGGAAAAAAGACACCTTTCTTCATGTTAACATTTTTACATTTTTTAATGAATTATTACGTGGGTTCACGGAAACAAAGAATGGCCGTGCTAAGGAGCAGACTCTCACTGCTCCTTGATGAGATGTGCCGGACACAGGGGAACACAAAGCAGGATGCAGGGCGCCTGCATTCCCCTGGGGAGGACGAGGATATGAGCATGCTGCTAGCACTGGCCAGGTACCCAGTGCTCTGCAAAGAAGCGTAGACTTGCTGTAGATGACAGGAGAGGAATTTTCCAGTGGACACTTGGATACAACTTTGGGAAAGGCCAGGCGTTCCTTGCTGACTTTATGGCCATCTCTGAAGAGCCAAGCTGAGACTTGCATAGCACAGGCACATTAGAACCACCCTCCTCAGAGCAACCTGCTCCCCACAGAGCCCTGCCAGGTCTTCTCACCATGTTAGGAGTGGAAGAAGCAGCAGCTGCTCCAGCATTTGGTGTATACCACAGTTTAATCAGACTGTGCCTCCAAGTATTAATGGCATAAAGAGACTTATGGGCTACAAAGTACTTCAAGAGGTCATCCAGCCCATTTCCTTGATTTAAGGCTGGATTAGTTACACTATATCATTCCTGCCAAAGCTAGATCTAATCTGCTCTTCAAGATCTTCAGCAACGGAGATTTGACAGCCTCTGAAGGCTGCTGCCTCACCATCATTACCATTACAAAGTCTCTACTTGACGCCTAACTCGATTCTTCCTGGCAGCGATTGAAGACCGGTGCTCCTCTCCCAGCCACCAGAGACGAGGAGATTATTCCCATCTACCTTTCGGTGGCCTTTCATCTCTGCAGAGATTGGCTTCACACCTCCTCTCAGTCCTCATCTCTCTGGGCTAAACACAAACTCAGTCCTTTCTTGGTGGCACATTTCCTTCTCGCCTCACTCCACAAAGGTGTGTGCAAGCAAACAAGATCAGTACAGTCACAGGAGCTGGGGAGAAGGCTTGTGCCTAAGTGAAACTGCTCAAGGAAATTCTGGTGTGCTATCTGGCATTTGCACAGAAAGTTGTGTAACTATTTACCGAGCAATCAGTAAACATGGTTTTTAACCATGGCAACCTCTGTACCATGCATCCCACATTTGTAGACAGCTGCTTCAAATAAATAGGCAACAGACCTGAAATAGCATCACACCACTGCCTTAATTATTAGCCCATTGATCTTGTATCATATGTAAATAGGGACCTTAGAAAGCAGTTTTGAAAGAAGGAAACATGAATCCTAATCATCCCAAATAAAAAGGGGAACTGTAGAGAGACCAAGCTAGGAAAGGTATTACAAAAATTGCTTCCTCTCTGAAAAAGAGTATGCCAGTTATCTAGAAAATATATCTATCAATCCAAATGCACAGAAAAAAACAAAAAAGTGACTGATGTGACAGAGTATGCCAGGTGCCACCTGCTGTTACAACCTGCTTTTGCTATTATGATGTGTCACACACGTGTGCCAACAGTGATGATAAATATAACATGCATATGATGCTTTAATATCCAGGTGCTCATTTTGGATAAATGACCTCTGGATCTGAATATTGTTTCAACCCACAACTGGTGACTCAGTCATGTGAATCTCAAACTCAGCATGTTACACTTGCAGTCAGTTGGAGGGCAGGTATTAGTGGATAGCAAATAGGGACAAAATCCATGTTGAGGCCTGTTCATGAATACCCAATTAAATACACCATCTGTGAGGGCACCTCATGCATCCTGTTTGGTTCAAAGTTCCAGTGTTCAAGACATTGATTACAGCTGCCTGTCCTAACCTACTGCCCAGAAGCTCACCTTTTTGTGGCTGGATACATCAATCGGTGGTGGTGACAAGGACCACTCTACCTGTGGCAACATCTGCCCTCAAGTGACACAATGCTGCCCTGCTCCAAATTTTAAGCACCTGTGCCTTCAGCCTTAAGGTTTACCTATCCCTGGATTGGCAGAATGTCACAGCAGAGCCATCTGAGCATGGAGCATCTTTAAGGATGGTTTCTGAGCTTGTATTAGCCTCATTAAAAAGCCAAGCCACTGCTGCAGTATTTTCTGTGTGGTGGCTCTTGGTTAACCAACACAGACTGGTGGGGTGGTGGCGAGACTCGGTGGTTTGCTGGCCACAAAGCCCTTCCTCTCTATTTTTCTGCAGCAGCTTAACAGAAGAAGCACAAAACAAATTGGATGGGAGCTTGTTTTTCCAAAATGATTATTTCTGGAAATAATGTAGTGGGAAGGTAAGGCAGGACTTGTACTCCTCGCTGATCTTGAAGAGCCTCGGCTGCCAATGGCAGGCTGTGCTCAACCAAAATGCACTCACTGATACTGGCAGGAAGACAATTGCAAGTGACATCAAAAACTGTATTTTTCTTGAGATAAAGGTTCTCAAAATTCTTCATAAAAACCCCTTAGAATTTATGTCTTTTTAGAAAAATGAAAGATTTAGGGTTTTTCATCATTAAGAAAGCTTTCGGTAGAAATATACATGAAATCAATGGGCACGCTTCATTAATTCAGATGAAACATGAACTATTCTGTACACTCCTACAAAATGCCAAATTACCTTCATGAGAAACAAAGTAGATTCTGCCCCCAAAATTACAGGGTTTCATTTTGCAGCCAGTTAGTTGGGAAACACACGGCTTTCTCCACAGCTCAGCCAAAACAATACAAGAAGCCACAAAAGCAAAATACATGTAAGCTCCATTTGGCAGCTGTTTGGGGGCTTGTCCCCACAAGCCAGGTGAGAAGAGAGATGGACATGTCACATCCCACAGAACAGCAGTTATTATCTAAGCAGGCTGAACCACGAGAGGTCAGAGCCATCGCTCAGCAGCAGCAGGCACAAAGCCAGCGTGTTCACCTCTGTTTGCACAGTGCCAAGGACCTGGCCTCTGCCCCTAAAGAAAGGTGACACCACAGTTTAGGATTGCAGCCTGGGACATGAGGGAGGACTTCATTGTTCCAACAGGCTCCCTCTCTGCACTCCTAACCCCGCCAGCTCCTTCAACCACCTGCGGAAATTGAGATGACCTGGCAAAGGGGCAGCATCCGCCTTGGACTCAGTGCTGAAGCATCCTAACCGAGCTGATCTTCACAGTGTTGAGCACCTCTCAGAGAGCTAGCCAGAAAATCCTTCATTATAAAATGTGTCTATGGCTGCTTCCTCTGGTTTTTCAGTGTCGATTTCTTTCCCTGAACCATGCAGGCCTGCATGCATCCACCCTCAGTGTCTTCAATTGCAGCAGTTTGCTTAAATATACTTTTAGAGAACACAAGGCAAAGACAACTCACAGCCAAATCCTACCTGAGGCACCACTCACTTCACCTCAACAAGTGCTCCATACTTGACACTGTTAACATAATGTCTAACAAGTCTCCTCTTGGTTACATTGGCGAGAAGAAGGAAAAAAAGAGCAAAACACTGAGTTTCTGAATAGATTATTAAGAGAACAATTAAATAAACTCCAGTCTAACTTTTCAAGTGTAAAAAGGTGCAGTGTGTGGAAACTGAGTGCTGAACTGCAAAATGATCCCAGCAAACTGCCCCAAAGGAATGGTGCAAGGCAGACACAAGCAATGCTAGGACAGGGCAAAGGAGCAAGGGAGGCACACAGAGCTTTGCCTTTATTTCACTCCACTGGTGGAAGAATTCAGGTTTTATGGTTGGCAGATCACACTGTACCCTGCTTAGACCTAGTCAGAGGAAAGCACAAGCAAATATCACCCATATAAGAGGTTCAGGTCAGCCTTTGCCTACTGCAGACAAGTATGCACTAACAAATGCAGAAGGAAATCTGGCTCCCTCTGGACAAATGCAGACCATGGAATAAATGTCATGCCTGGCAAATTGCTGCGCGAGTGCGGAATGCATTTAACCCTTTCCAAACACCCACAAAAGCCATTCCAAGATCTTTCATTTTTCCTAGACTCCTCCACTGGCACGTCGGCATGTGGTGTTTGGCCTTGTATAAATGAAGTAGGCAACCAGAGAGGAGTACCCCCAGACCAAGGTGCCTACATGGCCATAGCCCACCCAGCAGCAGAGTTCCCGGGGCTGTCCAGCCTCACAGCCCATCTGGGAGGCATTTCCTCTCCACAGCAGCACACGTGAAATGCAGATGATGTGTCTGAATTACAGCCATGAAGATTTGGTCTCTCAGAGTCCCTGTGACAGGCGAGTTATTTGCGGCTTCACACAATTATCCTTTCTGCTAATAATTTTCAGGCCTTCACAATAATTTTACCACACGCTTAAATCTTCTCCTGTCCATCTTTTCTCCCTGTCAACAAATAGATTGTGCCTAGTTTTGCTTTTTTAAAAGTTACTTTTAAAAAGCCAGCACAGTAATTCCCTTTGAACAGCCAGACCACGTGGGCTCAAGCTTGAGAGTTTGAACAGCAGCTGTTGCAGAAAATAACCTATTCATTAGGCTTCCAAGGAGAGCCGATCAAATTACTCAATCCAAATAATTTATCGAACAATTTTCTCTTTGCAGATAATTTACATGCAGGACACCTTCACTGGGGCAAAACGAATTATTTTTATTATTATTTTTTGCAAAAAATTGTTAAAAGTTTTGTTGTTTCTGTACACGGTTGCTAGGAGCGTTCATTATTCGTGGGTCAGTATTTGTGCTGTGAGATTGGCACGTGCTATTGTTTCCAGACTCTGCTGAGATGACCTACACTGTGAAACAGGCCTGAATAAAATTGCTGAAGCTTTGTCTTTCCTCTATAGGTAGCATTCTGAGAGGTGGATGTGGAAAAGCTGGCATGGGGAATATTGATATTGCAAGGCTGTTTCTCCCCACCAGTATGGGTCAAGAAAGGGAGGAGCACTTGGTGTTAGAAATGGATCCCAAATTTAGGCCTGCCGGAATTCTTTCTTTGGTTTGAGACAGAAGAACATACACGTGTGTGTGTGTGTGTGTGTGTGTGTGTGTGTGTGTGTGTGTATACATATATAAATAAAAGCCAGTATATGTTGGCTGTTTAACAAGTTTACATTCCATTTTCTCTTGTCATGCTGACACAAATTATTTGCTCTTGTGTCTGGACTGCTATTTGTAAAGGGTGCAGTGACGACCCTTAGCCGTTCTCATTTGATTAACTGTCTAAAACCAGTTCTTTGGGGGCAGGTGGGAAGTTCCTTATTGGGTGGCCCAGAGTCTGCAAATAACAGGAATTTGCTTTTTCAGCACGTGCTTGGGATCCACCAATCTCCATTTCATAGCACGCTATCGGGGCCGCTGCTGGGGCTCCATGAGGGGGGTCTCTGGTCCCCATGGTGCCACCTTCCTGCACGGGACCCCTGGTTACAGCCCTCAGCTGCCTCTAGAAAGAAAAAATGTCCCTCCATGAGATGCTGCATGCGTGTCAGCCCGCGGCGCGATGATTGATGACACAGCTGCTTCTGCAACCCCTGTCAGAGAGCTCTAATTTAATTAATGGCTTTCGGCATGTGCACGACACAGCTCCTGCAGCACCTCCGTGCCCCGGGGGAGCGCGGGCACGGCAGGGCGGCTGCTCCTGCCACCAGCGGGGAAATCGGAGGCTGGCAAGACAGATGTGCGTGCACCAGGGCCAGATGTGATCGGGCACCTCGCGGCTCGGCGCTAACCTTCATGCCGGCAGCGGCACGTGGAGCCTGTGCTCCGTGAGCCTCCCTCAGCAGGGCAGCGGCAGCAGCTTCCCGAGCTGCCTGGCATCTGCCACCTGTCTGCCATGTCCTCGGGAAAGCCGCGAGGAGCAGGTGAGAACCGCCCCAGCTGATGCCTGCTGCACTTTCTGCCTTCGATGCGCAAGTGGAAAGGAATCATTTGTTTTCCCCTTGATCGGCAGCAAGGGGAGATCTCAAAGGGTTAACGGTGTCTTCTCAGCCCAGATGTACAAAAGGAAAAAAAAAAAAAAGTATGCTAAGCTTTCCTGGAGTCCGGAGAACTCAGAAGAATGTGGCAAAAGTATTTCCCAGTTGTAAAATACTGCAGGATGTCTTTTATCTGCTACCACTGTTCCTTTTGTCCTTGTCAAGAGTAAGGGATGTGGGGCCAGACCACAGAACAAGAAAATAGGTTAGAGAAAAGATGGCTAACATGACACTGCCCTGCCCCCTCAAAACTCCACCCTGGTTTAGAGTCTGAACCTGTACCCAGACCTCCCACACCTAACTCAGTCTTGCCTAAAGAGAAAGAATAGTGCCAAAATATCAGCTAAATTAGAACCAGTTTTCGGGAATAGCTGCCTTGGGAGAAGGAACTGCAAGAGTTGCTTGCAGGTTCCAGTTTAGTGGGCTATTCCCTATCTCCCCACCTTTAGGCCCAGTCACTGATGAACTTTTAAGGCCCACCACTGATGAAAGCTCAAGTGTAACCTTCAAGCTTGGTACCATCTTCACTCCTTGACATAATAAAGCTCAGCCCTCAAGAGAAAAGCTGCTGTCTTTCAGACCTGCAGTTCTCAGTGCATGAAAGAGCCATCAACAGAGACACTAACATGGTTTTGGTTCACTATTGAAAAGAAGAAAGAACAAGGGCAAAGGAAAAACCTCAGAGAACTGCCATCAGCTCACAAAATGGTCCCTAGCCAAATGGGTTTGGGAAAAAGGATAAGCATTTTATTTTCTTCAGCATGCCCTGCAGCATTTGTCCATCATTTTCTTTGAGATGAGCCAGTCTCATTTAACTCCAGTATTTACTGGTAAAAATATTCTTCTATCTTGTTTTCCTGGAACATTTCAGCCTGGCTCTGCAGTCTGGCATTTCTGAAGAGTATTTGCTTCAGTTCAACAGAATCTCCAACCTTGGATCAGGTTTTAAAAATAGTAAGCTTCTACTTTTTTTTTTTTCTTTTTTTAACTGTTTTTTTAGCTTCTTTTTCCCCTTTCCTTGGTGTTTTCTTTTCATTACCAAGGTACAGCTGGAAAGAAGGAGAGAGAGACAGAGATTCTCCTTTGTTTTGAACTTTCAGTTTGACCAAAGACTTGTGCTTCAGAAAAGCAATGCTGCTCTCCCAAAGGCCATCCTTCACTTCTGTTATGCCTTGTTGCCTCGCCTCCCCACATGAGAGAAAACCCCCAACAATATCGTCTCCCTCGAGCTCTAAGAAAACAGGTAATGATGCATGGATGTGCAATGAAATTTCAAAAATGTGCACTGACTTTTTAGAAATATGCCAACTGTCAAATAAAAAATAAAATTAAAAATCAGACCTAGCCAATATTTAAGCCATGAAGTCTTCAATAGCACCAACTCTGAACTGAAGCTTCTGTCACAGCAGAGAATCTTGCCCATTATTTATTGTTCACAATTTACCCCAAAAATATGGCCTGGTGCTTAACCCAAAAGACAGTTTGCTTATTGTTACTACCTGTTGCCAGCCTGCTGCTGATACACTCCAGCAGTCCTTGAATGGGTCCTGTATAAGGTTTTTATAGGTTCTCCTATTCAAAAAACCTTCAAAAGTCCTAGCTTCGGTTGTATAACAACCTGGCCATATGTAGAGAGACATCCAGCAGGAAGGACTCTATTTTGTGCTTACATGAAGGCAAAGTGATAGTAAGTCCTTCAGAGCTGGGTACAGGAGCCAAGCTGTAGATGCAGGTACATTGACAAGTCAACAAAAATATGTGTAAACTCTCTGTGTTGAGTCATATTTGGTTTAATTTTCCCATAGATAGAAGTATTTATGGCTGTACCATGTGCTGTGCACCCAAGGATTTGCTATCAAGTGGATGTTTGCAAGTGGACATAGCTGCACACCATCTCTAGTGGGCATATCTATGTTAGCACATGAATGAAAAGATATACATAGTAGTTTTGCTTAAGTCTCCTTTTTAAATGTGCTCTACAAGGACTTGAAGGAAGCAAATGGATCTGAAAGTGTTTGTGGGGTGGGTGGGTGTGTGTGTGTGTGTGAGGCCACAGGGTGTTTGTGTGTTCCTGCTGGCACACCCAGCAGCGTGCATGCAGGGATGTTGGAGCAGGGTAGCAGCCAACACACAATTCCACGCTCTGGATGGTAACAGTGAGGGTGTGTCCGTGCAGCTGGGTGTCATTCCAAGCCGTGCCTGGAGCTGCTGGCTCCACAGGCAGCGACTGGGCAGGGAACGGGCAAATCAAGGCAGCAGAGAGGCCATCAGGGTAGGCACTGGTGGGTGGCAAGGCCAAGCCTGCTGGCTGCCTTGTTCAGCTCCTGCTGGGCTGTGATTGAAAGCACACAGGATGTGGTTCCCTGTGGAAAGGCGGGAGCTGAAGGGGACGTGGCTGGCTGTGCACCAGTGTGCCGGGCAGCACCTGGGAGCCAGCATCAACCCAGACCATGAGGCTGCAGCCCCACACGGGGCCGTCCTTTTGTGACTTATTTTAACCACTTAATCAAATTGTACTCCTGGGCTTTTCACTGAAGGTAGCCCAAATCACATTTAGATAAAGCAATTTGGAACATATTTTATTGAGAGAAGCCAAATAGAAATAGGTTTAGAAATAATCACACGCATGCCACACATTTTCTGGTCTCTTTCATAAGGCTTTTCAAACTAGCAATATCTGCATTAACTAGGCTTTGCATTTTCCCAGGATTACAGGTTACACTTTCAGCTCTGTGCCTGGTATGACTCCCCTGTGGCTGTCAAGCAGTGGTGTGCCCAGCTGCCCACCCATTCCCCTTGCATGGGCACCCTCACTCTGCAAACCCAGCTTCCCAGCATCCCACCCTGCTGGACGCGTGGCTTGACCAGACACTGCCACAGTGGTGCTCCACGGCCCCACCAGTGAATGTAACAGACCTGCCTCGGGACACTGCCACAGCCCGGACCCAGGTGTCTGTGCCAGGCTGGATCCTGGAGGATGCAGGATGGTGACACCCACCTCTGTCCCTCTGACCTGGAGGGTGGCATCGAGCACGGCCCTGCTCTGATGGACTGTCAGGTCTGAGGGGTAAGCTCTGATCTCACCTACCTTTTGTGTACAATCCACAGTACCACATCAGAACCTGGTATTTTTCCCTCCCAACTCAGTACAAAGTAAATCACAAGTTCAGGCCTCCTACCTTTCAGATTTGTGTTTTCCCTCCTCCTCCACATTTGATGAAATATCTCCTTTTTGCAATGTTCAGTTGGCATTTGAAAACTACACCACAGGGGATAAAATCCCAGCTTCTCTTCACGTGTAACACACTCACACTGGCAAAGAACTGGGCTGAAGGGCTCAGAGGGAAGGATATGCAATAGGAAGGGGAAAGCGCCTGTGAATTTCCTTTATTAAAAGATGAGAGGTAAGTGTGTTATGTCTTCTCTGAAGCTGCAGGAGAATTGTTTTCATATAAAATATTTGAAAAGTTTGCTATGTGGCTTTTCACCAGTCTTTCAGGAGAAAATTATGAGTATTATTTACTTTGTTCTAGAAATATTTTAAGAATTTAAAAGTAATCCCTGTTTTATAGGCATGGTATACTTACTCTCTTTATATATGCTGTAAAAACAAAAACAATTTTATATGTCTTATTCAAATCTATAAAATATCATTACAGAAAATTGTTACTTTTATTACTCAAGCTGAACTTTTATGAATAGCTACTCCATTAGATTTACACACTGACTTTTTAGTGTTAGAAGTGACACTGTAAAGCACAGGAATATCTGTAATGTTTATTTTAAGGGCAGCATTACAAATAATTTTCTGATAACAATTCTCATTCTGCTCAGGTTATTACTTTATTACTCCCTAACTTTTTTCCCCGAACAAATTTCAAGGTGTAAATCCAGCACTTGCTGTGACAGATGTCAGAGGAACTGAATGCTCCTTGCAGATCCTCCAGAGTTTCTTTCCTTTTTTGTCACCCGGACATTTCTTTCCTTTGTTGACCTGGCAGGCTTTTCCCACCCAGCAGAACCTGTCCCACGGTGGGCTTGAGGGCAGGGTCCTGTCAGACAGGGGATGCCCTGATGCAGGTCATGAGCTGCTGTCTAAGGTGAGATGTGGAGCTTCGTCTCACAGCAGGTGAGGGTGGCTGGAAACCTTTTCAATTTGAGTGTGTGTGTAAAGGGATATTTATTTCCATGCTCTCAGACAGCAGCACACGTGCAGACCTCCCATATTTCTAACCAGGCTATCCCAGACAAGGAATGTATGTGCAACACACAAAGACAAATCCAGCACATCCCAGAAACATCAGTAAAACGTCTGCAGCTGCGCTGTGGGACCCCTGGGATGTCTCCCCTGACCTAAACCCCTTTGCCCCTGGCCTGCAATACTCAACTTCTATGCAGATATAATTTCCATGTCCAAAGGATAAATCTGACCAAGCTCAGTAGCTCTACATCTGGAAATGCCTCCTTCTTCCTGTGGCATGGAACCCTGACAGCACATGGCAGTCCCTCACTGCCACACCAGGGAAATGGGTTGCAGCACACTGACAGGCTGCCCAGGGAAGTGGTGCGGACACCAGCCCTGGAGCTATTTCTAAGATGGTGTAGATGTGACACTGAGGGACGAGGTTTAGTGGTGGCCTTGGCAGTGTTAGGTTTGTGGTTGGACTTGATGATCTCAGAAGTCTGTTCTAACAGAAATGATTTTATGATTGTGACAGCCACGGTCACTTGCAAGCTCTGAGGTGAACAGGAGCAAAGACCTTCTGGATACCAGGACTGGATACCACAGAAATGTCAACAATCACACTAGCCAGGGGAAATGCTGGATTTGAGGAGGCTGGGAATATGGCTGTCTGTGAAGGTGGGTGGTGAGCTCGTACAGCAGGTTTCCCTACTTGAGGCATTTCCATTCATTCTCCCAAAGCCTCCAATGCTGCTGCTGCCAGAGATAATGCTCTGGACAAGGACAGATGGTGTTGCTTCTGCATCCCTTGGTGTATTGCTTCCTTTTACCTCCTCTATTTCTTCATTCCTTCTCAAAATTTTGAAAGATGCCAAGGAACAGAAACTACAAAGCTAGAAACAGCATTCCAGCCAGCTCCCAAATATTGCAAAGCTTTACCTGGCAGGTTCTTGTGACCACCCTCCTGCCTGTGGTGCTTGAGCTGTACAGCAGGAACATGTGGCCCAAGCAGCCAGAACCAGTCCTACAGCTCAACATAACTCCCCCTGAAATGCTAACAAGCAGAGAGCAGCAGTGCTAAATACCTGGATGTGAAAGCAGAAAGCTTTCTCTGTGTGTTCAGGCCTCAAGAGAACATTTGTATTGCATTTTTAAGCTAATGTCAGAAAACTTTTCCCACTGAGACAAAAACAATAAAAATAAAAGGATTGTGGCCTATGACACTCATATCTTAAACCTTCAGGCATCCTACTCTCCTGCCTGTCACTTTTATATATGCACATATAAAAAGTGTCATAGCCTGCCACTTTCTACATATGAGAATATTATAGTGGGCACCAGTGGTGACCACTGTATTTTAGTGCACAAAAAGCTTACATGAGAACACTGCCTAATTTTTCCTACTTATAGTTTCCCAGAGCATTACATTTAGGGGTCAAGATACTGTTCTTTACATGAAAGTTAAGGGATAGACAAGAGTGCTTCTTCAAAGGAAAATTAATTCATCTCTTTTTCTGTACATGAATGAATTAACTTTTTTCTCTGTTACTTGCAAGTATTTCATACTTTTGCAGACAGCTACTATGTTTGCTTGAGTTGGAGATTTTATTTTTAAACAAAAGCAGATTTGATTTTTAGGGATGCAACAAGTTAAACCTGCATACTGAGGACAGACAAGGAGTTCCCTCTTCTCTTCTTGATCAAGCATCTATAAGAAGAGCACCATGTTCAAGTAGGAGCTGGAGCAATACTAAACTACTACCAGCTCAGGAAGGGTACAGCAAAGGGCTTGTAAGGCCTCTCAGGCAAGCCTTACTGGGGTCTCCTCCTCTTTCTTTTGTTTCATTAGTAGCATCAGGATTTACAGAGGTTTTTGTTGAAATCTAAAGAGAGGCTTGAGAGAGCCCCAGAGAAAAGCCAGCCTCTACTGTTTCAGCAGCTCTCCACTTCTACCAAACTTCCTGCATGGTTCTGGGGATCTCCTTCAGATGGCACCTGAACTGCTCCTGAGAGACCGGGGGACCTGGTGCCACCTGGGGAGCGCTGCTCAAGCAGAGCCTGCTCCTGCCAGCTCTGGGGATGTTTATGGGGTGTAGAGGGAGTAGCCATACAGGAGCTGTAAATGACCAGCAAGGTTTGGGGCCTGAGTCAGTAGTGACTGTGTGGGACAGACCATGTAGGACCAAGCAGTGCTGCAGCATTTGTGCATTTCTGTGACACAAGGGGGTGACTAGCACTGCTGAGACAATACATGCCCAAAAAGTAGGGTAATAATCAAAAAAGAAAAAAATCCCTCTACTAAAGTCAGCAACTCCTTCTGCTCCCCCAGAATTTTGTGTTTCAGCCTATCTGTTTTATCCCCTTTACCCTCCCCACTGACAGTACAGAGCACTGCAGCCTGTACTGTAGAGAACAACTACTTGTAAGGTTGTTTTCCAGCTGGGGTCTGGACTGACTCCTTCCTCTCCTCTTGGACTCTGACATTCTCACCACTGATACAGCAGAAGTGTGCTGTTTCCAGAGACCCGCTGTGAGCTGAAGGAGATGGCCATCCTTGAAAAAACAGATGTATTTCTAGGTGGGAAGTGCACTGGGTATGCCAGTGTGGAAGATGAGCCTCCTGTATGCTCATAAACTACTTATGACTGCTTATCTATTAATGAATAAGGCCTCGGGAAGTCAGGTTTAAAGCAACAGCAAAATTGATAGCTAGGAGAAATGCAAAAGAAAGTGAATTTTCAAAAGCACTTAGTATTGACTTCTAATGAGTACATTGATTTCCAACACTATTTCCAGTTAAATAGCTCTGATATATGAAACAGGCCATAAATATAGAGAAACTCTAATACTAAATCATAAGTACCTCATGCCCCAGTCTTTAGACCAAGGCTAGAGCATGTGAGTAAGTATTTGGAAAATCTTTTTTAGGATTCAGCTTGGGGCACTTTGTGTTTTTTTCACAATTTGGCAGCTAAGGGACCCAGAAATGCTGGCTCTTAAAAGCTTGTAGGCACATCAGAAAAATCCTGGTGTTCAAAGAAAACTGCCTGAGAATGCTGGTCATCCTAGATGGCAAAAGGCAGGAAGCTGGAAGGTAAAAATGGTAACACACAGAAAACAAAGTCGGTAAGTAGTGAAATAATTTTAAAAGGTCAGTGGTGTTGGAAGCAGACATCGAAAGGGAGAAAAAAAACCTAAATAAATGTAAATCCATTCAGTCTTGCCTCCTACAAGTCATTAAATATTTCCTAGCAGTGCTGTGCTAGCTGCTCTGTGTACTTGGGCTTGGAGGAGCATTTCTGCCTGCTCACATCACTGTGGGAAGGCAAATGGCCCTGAGCCAGGGATTTCCAAACAGCAGCATCTTGCCAGCCTCTCACAGTGCTGCCAACCACTGCCTTTTTGCCCCCAGCTAAACTGGAGTGGTGGTTTCGATTGTTTTTGTTTTGTTTTTTTTTTCCCAGTGTCCCTTGGCTCTGAAATTAATTCCTTTGGGATACGAAAGTGCCAGGATGCACTGACCTCTAGCTTGCACTCAACGCTTGGGTTGGTTTTGTGGTGTGTTGCCAGGGTGATGCCTAGAAAGGCTCAGGATAGCCCAGAGCAAGGAGTTTAGGCTAATTCTAGGGAGGGAGGAATTGTATCAGCTGGATGGGTTTGTGTTTTCAGGGCATTTGCCTAATTTTAAACACTTAAGGGATCTGTTAAGGCACCTGAACCATCAAGACTGGGCTTAAAGCACTTACCTAAGGCTACACCATTGACAGGAGCAGATGGAAATAAAGGTTGTGATGGAGCTCACCATTCTTAGAGGCTGTGTATGGGGACAGGGCATGCAGGATGCAGTGCAGAGGAGCCTGCTCCAAAATTCACCTCCACCAGCATCCACACTTCCAATGCAGGGGACAATGGTAGCCAACTTACTCTTGCTTGTGTGGGTTTCTCTTTCATGCAGATACTGATGGGTGGGACATTCAAAATCATTGGAAAATTAATAAACTAATAAATATGCGAGGGTATTTTTTCCTGTCTGAAACTGTTTTGTTCAGCATTTTCAGGCTTCACCTAACAGTTGGGATAGGCAGTTTATCTCTTTGCCTTGATTTATGTATCTTTACTTGGGTTGCACATGGAGGAAAAGGAAATGTGGAGGGAACAGTGGACAGTGTACTGGTTTTGTCTGGGAGTTAGTTGCCTTCACAGTAGCTGGTATGGGGCTGCATTTTGGGTTAGTGCTGGAGACAGTCTTGCTAGCACAGGAATGTTTTTGTTATTCCTGAGCAGAGCTTGCACAGAGTTAAGCTCTTTTCTGCTCCTCACTCCATCCCACCAGCGAGGAGGCAGGGGGTGCACAAGGATCTGGGAGGGGACACAGCTGGGACAGTTGACCCCAAGTGACCCAAGGCATATCCCACACCAAATGGTGCCAGTGTTGGCACCTAGAGCAGAGGGAAGAAGGAGTGTGGGGGGATGTTTGGAGTGATGACATTCGTCTACCCAAGTAAGCATTACATGTGACAGAGCCCTGCTTTCCTGGGGATGGCTGAACTTCCAACGGGAAGTGGTGAATGAGTTGCTTGTTTTGCCTTCCTTGCATGGACAGCTTTTGCTTTCCCTATTAAACCATCTTTATCCCAGCCCACAAGTTGTCTCACTTTTACCCATCCAATTCTCTAGCTGATCCCGACAGGGGTCAGGAGTAAGTGAAACATCTGCAAAAACAGACCGTGCCCCTATGCTTCTTCTAGGAAAAAATAGAAAGAAAGAAGGAAGAAAGGAAAAAAATCTCCTAGGAAAATAGGGGAAAGAATGGATGTTTTCTGTCCCTTCAGGCAAAGGCTGAAAGAAATTTTTAAAACCCCATAGCAGCAGTACACTGAACGGCTTTTCCCAGTCATTTTTATCTGTGAGAGGAGCTCGGAGGGTGGTCTCCCTCAGGTGCTGCTGCTGTGTCAGATCCTCTGCCGGAGCAAGATGCATATAGCATACATGTATGGATGCATATAGCATCCATATGTGCTTTGGAGGCCCACAGGACAGCTTCTGGGAGGAATCTGGGTGGGACAGAGAAAAGGGGGCCAGGTAACAAGTTGCAGTGTGAATTCGGCTGTTGCGCGTGAAAAGTGTGGCTGAGAATCTAATTCTAGCTGTTACTTGACAACACTGGTGAAAATATCTCTTCTCTTGATGAAAAGAAACAGTCTCTGTGGCCTGGCAGTGGCAGCCTCACGGTTATGGATGTACATGGACAAGGGCATAGGGTCAGCATGAACACGGCGGGACCGGCCATGGGGAAAGGAGCCCAAACATCTCCTTGGTGTCCAAAGCAGGCTCTGGCAGGTTGTTAGCCATGGTGCGCACTCATGTTGGGCACGCAGGGCCCTTCCCGCTATTTTCCATCCTCGGCAAGCAAACACCCCCTGCGCCAAATCCATCCCCGGCGTGCGGAGCTGCACCCGGGTGGAGCAGCACCTGGCCATGGAAAGGTCGTTCCAAGAGGATGCTGAAGCTGAATGCGGCGTGTTCAAGGTGAAGAGCAGGGTCGTGGAGCCCAGAAAGCCGGGGAGGGAGGCTGCAAAGGCTCTATGGAGAGCACGTCAGCGACACAGGGGAGCATAAACAGGCGCGGAGGAAAACGAAGGCAGAGCATTTAAAGCCGGTGTGCATTCTCGAGGCGGAGCGAGAGACATCTACCGGCTCCCGCATCCCCGCCGCCGGGGCCCCCTCCCACTAATTACCGCGCGGTTTCCTCTCCTTCCAGCTGACAGCCGGGGAGCGCAATTAGCGTCTAATAAAACCCCGAAAAGTCAGAAATGCGAGAGCGATCTAAACAATAAACACGGCGGGCCGTGCCGTGCCGTGCCGTGCCGTGCCGTGCCGTGCCGTGCCGTGCCGTGCCGTGCCGTGGCGGGGCTAAGCGGAGCGCGCAGTGACACTGTCACCGCGCCGCCAGCCCCGAGCGCGCCGCCAGCCCGCGGCAGACAGACAGCTCGAATTAATCCCAGGAGGCGCGCGTGACAGGCGAGCCAGGCAGACAATTAGAGTGAAGGAGGAAATTGGAAATGGCAAAGGTGTGAACATATGTCAAATTACAACTAAATGATAAATTACAATTCTGTCATTGAAATAAGCGGTAATTAAGAAAGATTTCAGCTAGCCCTCTTGGAGGATAGAGAGGAGGAAGAGGAGCAAGCAGATTTTTCTCCCCCCCCCCCCCCCCCCCCCCCCACTTTTTAATTTTAATAATATAGTTTGGGTGTGCTGGCTGTATTGTTTCCATCCATCGCATACACTGGGGCTGGTTCGTCCTCTTTCTTTCCGAATGCGTTCATGCACTTAAAATATAATACCTTGCTTCCCCCTCCCCCCTCCCCATCCCCCTGCCTGGCAGAGTGATGGTGTCAGAAATGAGCAGGGAGCTGATAGCAACTGATAAAAACCCATATGGAGGGATTAAAAAAAAAAAAAAAAAAAAAGCCCACCCCGACCCTCCCCGGTCTGTTTAAGCCGCTGCACTCTAATTATTTTAAACAAGCCTGGCGCAGCGCAGCTGACAATTAGGAAACCCTGCTTGCAGGCCCGGGGGATTCGTGTGAGCTCTCATCATCACTGCCGGCTCCACGTCCTTCCCGTTCTGGCACCGCGATGGAGATTTGAACCAGTCAGGGAATCGCGGCTTTGGAAGGCAGAATCCCAGCCCGATTCGGGAGCCATGGTACCTGAGGTCCCTCTGGCCCCCGGGCACATCCGCTATGAATTTTTTTCCAGCAATGGGATTTCTGCGGAACACGACTGCTATTCCCCAGCTGGCGTTATCTGCCGAGAGGCTGTGCCAGCAGTTGACACTGCTTCTCCCCACAGAGGGGGAAAGCGCGCCTGGGTAATGATGAATGTTTAGCTTCATGGTAGCACATTTGTCATGTGAAATTAAAATAATATTGTGTAAACAGCACCTTTCAGCTAAGGAGCTGGAGGTGCTGTGCAAATACAAATGGGGGTGGGGGGGTTAGGCATCAACTATATGCACAGGTAGACTTTGTACCTCAACAGGACCTGTTTCTACATAACAGAGTTGTTGCAGAAATTTATCTATTGGCAATAATTGTTTAAAATACACTAAAGCCGGTTTAGCGCACAAATCAATATTAAATCTCTACAAAGCGATCGGCTCCCTTTGCGTTTCATTACATCTATTAGGTTTAATTAATCTGCAAATGGAGTGACATAAAGAGGCTTTTTTTTTAAAAGCAAGATAGGCTAATTACAGGTCAAAGGCTTTTTATATGCACCCTTATCATCCCTTACGTATGTGTGTCCATTATACACAATCGGGTAGGAGATGGCCTGTGGATACATTTGCACATTGATGAGCTGGCTTTGAAATGCAAGGTTTTGCACCAGCCCTCCCTACTTAAACAGGAGAGGAGAAGGAATAAAATAATTCAAAGTGTTAAATGCTTCGGCGTGCTTTCCTGACAGCAAGGTTGG
The DNA here is from genome assembly GCF_015832195.1 of Motacilla alba alba. Taxonomy (NCBI): domain Eukaryota; kingdom Metazoa; phylum Chordata; class Aves; order Passeriformes; family Motacillidae; genus Motacilla; species Motacilla alba. The sequence goes on along the minus strand of NC_052019.1, from coordinate 47,915,177 downwards.
CGCTAGTGACCATCATGGGGGGATAAATCATTTTGCAGCCACTGCAGCCAGAAAGTGAAGTTCAGATCCTGGAGAGCTTAATTAGGAAGCATGTTAAAAGTGAAAGGGTGAGAGTCATGTTAATTATGTGGGGTTCCTCTTGGAGCAAACCCAGGCAGCAACAGTGCTGTAAGGCTAAGGGAGCATCATGTTGTTCCCTGCGTTAATCAGTCCACGTTACTGCTATGACACAATTGCTTATACAAAACCCCATCCAAATGCAATGGCAAACTGCAGGTGGAAGCTTGGATTTGATTGTACTTGATTACTGTGACGTAACCGTCTGGTTTTGGAGCAGCTCCATGCTCCAAAGAGTATTTCAGACACCAAGTGGGGTGTTGTAAGAGCTCTCCTGTGCTGGCATGAATACGCAGTCTGAAGGTTTTGACCAGACTCTGTGGAATGGTGGGATTGTTTTCTAATGTTAAAAAACTCTGTGAAATTAGACTCTTGGTTATCACATGCAAGAGAACTTTCAATATGAGGTCCCAAAAGCTTTATGGATTAGCAACCCAGTAAATTTTTCTGCTTTGTCCTCTTGATGAAGGCTTAAATCTTATAAAAATCCTAATTGTGGGGTACATACACGTAATGTCTACAATTCCTGCCTCAAAATTAATGATGATGATGATAATAATAATAATAAAGTTTCGCTTGAGTAATCCCTTAGTGATGATAATTAGGATAATGGTGAAACTTAAGCTGAGTAGACGTAACTGCTGCTCTCTGAAGCCCTTTAGCTCCCCCACTTCAGTCCTCTGGAATCATCATTGCCCTCAACAAAATGTGAACTTCTAGAATACTCTTTGTCAGGATGACCTATTTCCTGACATTTGCCCCCAAACCTGTGTGATCTGCCAGCAATTTTTCCTTTGGGAAGCCATCCAGCAGACTACCAGGAGAGGGCATAGACTGGTTTCCCAATAGGACCCCTCTCTGGAATTCAAAGGAACACAGTTCCCCCTCACAGGTGCTTCCTTGTTCAGACACTGTCATGCTCTAACAGCAAGTGGAGAGTTTTGTACAAGGAGGCTTTTTCTGTAATGGTGGAGAAGCCCAAATGAGCACTCGTAATAGCCCGAGTTGTGTGCTTGTCAAATCTCTGCCAAATCTCTTCTGGTGACAAAGATCACATCTACATGTTTTTCCTAGATACTCTTGATTCAGGCCAAAAAAATAGGGTTTTTTTTCCTACTCCTCTGTGGGCTTGTTCACCCAACCCCCTGTCCTATTAGGATTACTTACTGCTCAAAAATTTTTATAAATCACAGTTTTCAGCTGTGATATTAGTCTATCAAAATCTGAGGTACAAATCAGTAAAGTTTTACTCAGCACTCCTTATAAATGATGTATTAGAGTAGTTCACAAAGGAGGTCTGAGATACCTCATATTTTCCATAATATTAAGTGTAAAAGAAAATGGAGAAACCAGAGATATCAGCAGGGAAATGGTTGATTTGACCAGTGAACAGTCCTGGTCTCTTCATCTCCCTTTCTCCATCCACTAAACTCAGTATGACTGAAGTGTAGGATGGTCAGCCTGTTCTTGTGTTTCAAAAATACCACATGGAAACTGCCCTGCAGTTGATGCCATTTCCAAGGTTTTCACTTGGTTTTTGTTTTACAGGATCCAAAATCCAAAATTCTGCTCGGAGGCATCAACCCACTGGGAATGCCTGGAATAGGTATCTGGAAAGGAGCTCCTCAGACATTTCCATAAGAAACAAATTCTCCCAATGGATTGACTGCATTAACCCCACCAATGTCTGATACTGTGTCACTGATCCTGAGATTAAAAAAAAATGAAAATGCAGTCCTGACTTTGCCTACCCTCTGTTTGATGTGGGGGAAAGAATAGGAAGCAGGCAGGATCTAATACAGATCTGGCAGATGTATTAAAATGAATCATCACCATCATCAGCTGTCATTAGCCACTCCAAGCACTGAGTTATGGCAGGGAAAGCAGAGATTATATGTGCAACAAGGGGGGAAACAGCATTTGAGGCCAGGACTATATTTGGCACTGACAGTAGTCTGAAATCGTTTGGCATGAGAATATCACCATTACATGGATGTGTCGAGTATGTTGTTCAACACTTTTGCGGCTGTGGGTCTGCGACTGGCTGTGATTATCACACATGGGAAATGGATTTGCAGGAAAGATGGCCTCTGACAAATATTATATAATCATTCACCATTTGAGGCAGTTCCTTGCAGATTCAAAGAAACAAAGATAAGAGCAACGCGCTAGTAATTCAGGCTATTTTGAGAATCACTGAAGAAATGTTCCAAAATTAACTGCATATAAGGTAAAAAAGAAACTGTGGAAAGAAGCAGATGAGCTATAGTTTGCACAATATTTTTACCGTGGTTTAAAAAGCAAAATAAATTCTCATTGTAAACACTTTAGCTTGACAATCTGGGATGCCATTACCAAAGATTTTCTACCCTGACAAGTTCAAGAATCTTGTATTAGACCACAGCTGCTTTTAGTATTTTAGAAAACCAAGTTTAGCTTCCATTTGAGATTAAAACAATATAAAACTAGTAGATTTTACTCCTGGCTTGCACATTAAATAATGTTCTAATAAAAAGCAGTTGACTGCAACAAACAAAGTGGATTCGGGCAACAACAACCTCCTTCGTGCTATGTTTATTTTAGAGATTGGAAACAGGCAGGAGCACATCAAGTTTGCAAATGTCAGGCTCTGCATATATGTTTGAGTTCATGACAATGACAGGCTAACCTGGAATATTGTTTTGTGGATTCATTTCCTCCCTGTCCTTCCCCATCCCTCTGCACCTTCAGGAAACCTCCTGTGATAGCAGCCCCCTAACTTGTACTGTGTCTCTCCAGTCGGGCTGTTCTGGCCCTCAGTCAGATTGCTGTCTGCAGCTGCCGAAAATTGATGTATCTCCCCACCGGGGTTGCCAGGGATGGCCAAAACATCAGAGTAATTTAAGATTTGTGGTCATCTGTATAAACTGATTCCTTCCCCCCACCTTACTTTACAAGCCAAAGTAATGCTTCAGTCTATCTACTTCCCACCAGCGTTCTTTGAACTTCATTTCATAACCATAATGCTATGGTAGCAAAAACATCTGAAAAGGATACAGCAATTCGCAGCAAATTAAAAAAGTATGTCCCAGAGTCTAAGCAAAAATTTACAGTCAGCAAATGAGCATGGAGAATCACAGACTAACCATAGCCTTGATTCAGCAAATATTTGGCAGGTATCCTGACGTGCCCCACAAGCCCAGAATCAAATAGGACAGAGAAAAAAGCTGAGGGAGGAGATAAGACAGGAGTTGTGGTGTTGGGGAGGAAGCAAGGGCATCATGCACCGTTTTTTTCGAGAGGGAAGCTGGGTGCAGCAGACCAGCAGCATCCTGTTGTGTGTCCATCACTGCAATGTTCATCAGCAGCAGCACCTCCAGCCCCGCTCTCCCCTCACACCCAAAGTGAGCTCTGCAGCCACGGGCCCAAAGCTGTTGTGTGGGACCTGAGGACACCTTCAGGCATGGCCATGTCCTACCCTCAGGCACCATTCAGAAACTACACTGGCACGGGGGAAGCCTGCTCTGCTCCAGCTGGGTCCACTCCACCAGAGCGACTGGCACGGACCTGCATGGAGAGCATGGAGAAATTCCTGCTGGGGCAGCTGCATCAGCATTAGCTGGTGGTCAAAAGTGATGGGAGACCCTGTGGGACATCCCACTGTGGCTCCAAGCTCATTGCTCCAGCCCTGGGCGCACGTTCCCAGCCCCTGGGAGCCCTCAAGGATGGCTGGTTTGGGTCCTTCGGAACCACACACAGCCCAGCACATGGGATTCTTTCCCTCCCAGGAGCCTGCCAGCACTACACCAACACAGACACCAAGGAGTGATGAAAGCATCCCGAGTAGCGGGCTCATCCATGACATTTCCACTTCTCAAACTCACAGGCAAAAGGGACTATCATTATCCACTCTTAACGAGGCCCTTAATGATGATCCTGTTGCTCGGTGACTGGAGCATTACCGACAGGTGCATATAGCAACACACAGCGCGAGCTGCTTATAAATCTGTGACCTATTCCAACTTAGACTTGCTGAGGACCTGACCCAAAATATTTATTCCCTCGTGGAAAACAGATACTCCAGGTCTCCAGTGTTCCTGGCTGACCCAGTTTGGAGCCAGAACTACGCTCAGCCCTATTTCAGCACTGAACTAGTTCCTTCAGAAATGGTTTCCTTTAAAACTGCCTCCACCGAATGACACACTCTGAAAATGTTTAGGTTTTTTTTTGAGAAAGAGAGAAAGAGAAAGCGAGTGGAACTAATCAGAAAATATATACCGGGTAAACCAAAATGGGCATTATGTAACATCAATAGAGTTCCTAATTAATTCAGATTCATTCAGATTTTACAGCCCTTTTCAGAATCACCATTTTTGTTCCGACAGAGGGGAGGAAACTATAAGATAATACAAAAATACGTGTGGCCACAGCTCCTGAGCATATTAATGAAGAGAAATGTAGAAAAGGCAGGATTTTTTTAGAAGAGCAGAATAGCATCCACAGTGATAGATGCAGGGTACAGCAAAATAGGTCAGTAAAGGGAAATATGTGTAATGAATTATATAAAGCTGTATCTATAAAAATGGATGTATTGATGAAAAGTGATTTTAAAATGAAGGCTCAGATACAAATCATTAGTCCCATGGCCAAGACTAATATGTATTCTGCGGTAATAAGCGATGTCATTACAAGTGAATAACAATGCTGTAATGGGCAAGGAGCCTTGCTGGGGGAGGGGACTGATTATCAAGCAGTTAGGAAACGTTTTCTCAATTGCTCACTTAGCTTTAGTCGCCTCAGGTGCTGGCAGGGGCAATTTCCAAAACACAGTGGCAATGCCAAGGAAGACAAGTACGAAATTCAAAATTTGGAGCGGTGGTGGGGATGCCTCTGCAGGGCTGGCCCCCTGAAATCTCGGGAGGATCTTACCGCGTTGGGTGATCTTCGGAAGCAAAAGAAATCACCCTACTCTTAGCTGGGTGGCTAGAAAGGACCGCTGAGGACTTGAGGACACAGTAGATGGGCACACCTCCAGCTGCATTCTAGATGGGCCCTTGCGTGCACTGCCGAAGCCTGGCCTGCCCTCACCAACAACCTCCCCTGCTTTTTGCACCTCTAACGTGTGCCCAGCAGGCGGGCATCGCACACAGACCCTGCCGCTTCCCTCCTCTGCTCCATCTCTCCGGTGCCAGCACCCTCCAGCCCAGGAGCGGCAGGGCCCGGCCGGTGCCGTCCTGCCGGATCGGCATCTGCAGCTGTGGAGGAATGGATGAGCAGTGCTGAGCTGATACCAGCTGAGCAATATAATGCAGGGCCGTCAGGAGCATTACTCATAGCTGATGAACACATACCTTTCCCAGTGAAACACATACATTCCAGAAAGAAATGCATAGATCATTTGCTGAAGCACATTTATTACAGCGAAATGTGTACCTCGACTAATGAAACGCATAGATCATATAGTAAAATGATTATGCTCACACCTAGCAGGCTCAACCATTTATTTATTTTTAACCAACTTATTTTGGTTAGGAGGCTGTGCATGGCCCTCCCCCTCCCAGGGATTAGCAGCTCAAACCCCATTTTTTTCTTCAAAAGTGTATTTATTTTCCCATCATACAAACCCAGGTTTCCATCCCAAGCTCACTGAAAAATAAATTAGAGTGGAGCCCTCTCTTACGGGAGCTGAGCATCTGAGCTGAAGACAGTTTTGCTGTTGAAGATGGATTTTACTACTGAGTATTAGTGGATACTATATCTGGTGTGCCTGCTAATTAAAAATTATGTCTGTGTACTACAAAACATTTTAGGCATTCTGCCTTAAATGTTAGTTTTGCTGCCCACTTGAGACATCTTCTGCATCCTTATTAACATCTTCAGCCAGAAATAGGTTGAGTCAGTGCTCCTGCAGGGTCAGCCATAAACCAGCCATTCCCAGTACATAAATTCAGTTTGCTCCAGCTCATGCCCGAGGAAGGAAACAAGTCAAACACTTTGTTTACAACTAAGGAATCCCCCGGTAAACATGTGCCACCCATATCCCCATCTCCGTGATGCTGGGAACGGGTGTAAATCCCAGAGTCACCCTATGGCACTGACATCACTGACACACTGACCGACTGGGAAAAAACCCAGTGCCCTGACCCATTCTGTTACACGAAATCCCAGCAGCAGCCAAAGGACAGACGGACTCTTTCACGACGGCTGGCTTCATTAACAACAAAGCTGTGTTTTGAAAAATATAAACGAGGGGTTTCTATTTTATTGGACTGGCCTTTCCTCTGCTGAATTGTATCTGTTTGAAAAACCAACCTAGAGGAGGGGGGCAAAAAGAGCAAATTGCTTTTTGGAGGGAGCAAGGAAGGAAAAATAGACCAGTAAAGGCAAAAACCGGCAGAAGATCAGGTATGAAATGACTGCACTCAATATCCTTTCCCCCTTTCTTCCCCTGAACACCATTGGTTTCCAATTGTGGAGCATATCGATTTGAATTTTTTTTCATGTTAACTTTTAATTGCCTCGCTACAGCTGCCAGGCAGTGCCTTGCTGAGCCCATTTCCAGCCGCCATCCTGAGCTCCCCACCATCCCCAGCACCCCGCGCTCTCCATCAATAGGAAATCAAGCGGCTGCTCACAGAATAACTCTTCCTACTTTTCGCACTTAGCAGCGGAGCTTTTTCAGCCTGCTCGCGTGTCACCAACCTTCGGAGCAGCTTCGCCGCCCAACTATCAGCCCTGCTGGAGACTTTTTATCTTCCTTACAAACTTATCTTTCGAACATGCTTTTTAATGTGTAATCGTTGTTTGCTTCGGCAGGGGAGGCTTCCTTGGGGCTTATTGTGCTTAACTGGCCCTATTGTTGTGAGCCTTCCTGATAGAAGATGTTGTAAAAATACATGGAGGTCGGGCTGGATATTTGCGTTTCCATTTCATGGAGATAACGATATTTTCCTTAAGTTATACGAGTCCCATTTCATTATTCCGTGAACCTCTCGGTGAACCTCGGGCTTCACCATATAATTTATGGTCCCTGGTAAAATCCAATGGTGTAATCTCATGATTTATGTGCTTCATTTATAATTTGATCATTTCGGTATAATACGTGTTTTCCTGGATGATTTATGTACTTTCACCTGTAATGTGTGCGTTTCGTCCCGTGATATACGTATTCATCAGCCGCGCGCTGTGCCCCTGATGGCACTTTCCCAGGGAGGAAGGTGGGACACCCCAGCCCGAGGCCAAGTCCCGAGGTTAATTGCAATCAATTCACCTTCCATGCAATTACACTTTCATCTGCACGCGCCTGGGAAGTGAGCATGCTTAACGCCGTATCAGCGGGAAAGCAAATGCGCCTCTTTTCCCCTTAGAGCCAATAAAGCCAGCCGTGGCACAGGATTACAGGGGGGCAGCAGGGACAGCTTAGCCCTCCTTTCTAACATTTCCATTGAGAAGGTGCTGAGAATAATTAATTATGTCCCCGTTGTGCTGATTAATGCAGGTCTCGTTTTGGTGAACATCCCGAATGCTGACGAGGCAGCAGTAGCCTGCTCTGATTTCAGGAGAGCATCCCCGTGCGGGCACAAAGCCCAGGGAAACAAAACCACACCCCTCCCTAGCTCCCTCCCTCTGAAATGAGGGCTGGAAGGAGCCAGAGGGACCACCCTGTCTGCTCACTTGTGGGATCAGCTGTGCCCAAAGTTTTCCCTGCAGCGGCAAGCCCATCACCCTCCAGGTCGCACACTTTCTTCCCAGCGCTTTCCACCTTTACCACCAATCTCACTCATTTCCAACCTCCCAGTCCCTTCCTGCTACACAGCCTGGGCTTCTGGTCCTGTCCACATCACCCTCCATCTTCCTGCACCTACCATTTAGCCTCAGCATCAATAAATCCTGGTCTTTCCACTCCCCTGTGCAGGACATGCTCCCCGTGCCACACACCATCCTCAGTGCACTCAGGTGAACTCTTGCCAATTAATCCATATTTTTCTTCAACAGCAGCGCTCAAACTGGGGCAGACAAGGCCACCTGAGCCCTTGCTAGCACTGGGTGCAGAAAGTCTGTCTCACCTGAGATTTGCCCCTTGTTTCACCCAGTGAGGCATCTGCTTTTCCACAGCTGTGCTTCATGCTCAGCTTGTGATGCCCTCCAACCCCAGCAGATCCTTTCTGTCTGTTGATCTGCTGTTTTGCAGAACATTCCTGACCAGGGATGTACATCATTTAAGCTGACCTAAAACCACTCCTTTGCACTTGTCCTTATTGAAGCACCTCACCTTTTCTCCAGCTGTCCTTGCTGCCATGCATCCCACCATAGGGATGGGGCGCAGGGGTGATGGCTCATTGTCAGTGGCTTTTTCCCACTCCATGGTCTGGATCCCTGTGGCATCTACAGAAGAGTGTGGCTTGAGACATCAGAAGCCTTGCTGAGTGAAGATATATGATATTCATTGCCTCTCCTCATGGCTTATTGCCCTGTCATAGGAGGAAATAAGGTGAGTTTGACGTGATTTGTTCCTGACAAATCCCTGATGGCTGTTACTTATCTCCATGCTATATTCTAGAGGCTCATAAATAATTTGCTTGATTATTTCTTCCAGCACTTTTCCATGTACTAAGTAGGCTGACTGGTCTATGGCTCCTTAGTCCCCTTGCTTTGCCTTTTTTTCCAAGATGGGCATTTCTGTTATCTCCTCCCAGGCTTCAGACCTCCCCTGGTTGCCACAAGTTCTCTTTCTGTGAGCTCTCTTGGATCTGTTCTTGTGGAAAATATCCTGCTGTGTTCTTCCACCCTAAATTCTACCTCCTTGTTGCTGAGATGAACACTGTCAACCTAAAAAAGTTCACTGGTGAATAATTGGGTAAAGCTGGAGGAAAGGTATGGAGTGCTTTTGTCTTCCTGACACCTATTGCTGCCTTTCCCACCTCATTTAACAGTGGGCCACCCTTTCCTGGTCATCATGAAACTAACTGAGATACCTGTGAAACATATCTGCATCAGAATGAGATGTTTCCTTGTGCTCTCTTAGAATATATATATATATATATATATATATAAAAATATATATATATATATATATGGATGTATAAAAATGTATGGTTGTATATAAATATATAGCAGGGATAAAAGAAGTATGGGTATAAAACAAGCTGGTGCTTTGCTATCAGAAGGGGCAGGATGGCCATGTGGACAGGGCATTCCCCCAGCACCAACTCTGCTCATTTTCAAATATCCCAGCCTGAGAGGTAGCTTGTTGCCAAAAGAAATGCCACCAAGCTGCAACTTTTTACCGCATGATGAAACAAAAGCCCAGAACAAACTTAGTGTCTTAAAACTCAGCTGTATAAACAGGAGGAAGCTGGCGTGGGTGCAGTCTTTTAAGTGTAAGCCAGATGTGAATCCAGCTGTGGTGCATCCCTTCCAAAGGCAGGGTCTCAGGAGCAGGGACTTACACAGCCCTGCTCCCCTCCTCAACACAGAAACTCGGGCTGCTGTGTTCCTGCCAACCAACACTGCTCTGCATTAAAAGGAGCATCTCTACATTATCCTAAGACTTTGAAATTAAAAATCAGTTTGACAGACTTTGATGGTATTTGCTGAGGACTCCCTCTCCAAGAGAGGGAAATTGCAAGTGCAGACTACTTTTTAGAAAAATAAAATATTTTGTTTAATTGGAAATAATACAAGCAGCATTCTGCACTATAAAAATCAAAAATACAAAAATAAAACCCTCAAACCCCACAAAACTCCAACAAAGCCATGCAGCCCCTCAAAGACCCGAGCTGTGACCTGACTGGTTTTGTGAGATAATATTGCATATCCTGGATAATTAAAAGCATCTTTCAGGAATGTGGTGCTTAGAAGATCCTATCTATACGTCAGAAAAGCTTAGGCCTCTTGCATCTGAGATCAATTACAGTACTGGATAGGAAATAAATGTTGCCTCAGTGCAAGTGTGGAGGGAATTTTGTCCATCTTAGTTGAAACCAGTCCCCCAAAAACTGGTCTAAGGAAGTAGCCATTGAACTCCCGCCACGTCAGAAAAGATGAAGAAGGATTTATTAATTCTTGCCTCACTGGGAAAAGACCTCTGAGAGCATAAGGTTAGTTTGCATGTGCCAATTATTGCCATTTTTTCTTGGCCTTGCTCTCCAAAGGGCAATGCCACATCTGGTCCCTGTTTTGCGTCGCCAGGGCCTGGGTACATCCTGGAGTGTCACTCATAATCACCCGTCACTCAGTGCAGCCCACAGACCTCTGGGCTCTAACAACTGAGGGGAAGGAGAAGAGAACTGGAGAGGGGGAAAAGAGATGGATTGCAGCCTATGGACACGCCCCAAGCACAGCAGCATCAAAAAGCTGCATTTAGGAATGACCTCTTTGCCGCTGGCACGTCTGGGTTCACAGAGAGGCACTGGCAAGCACAGCGCCAGCAGCGCCCGGCAGGGACAGAGGACAGACCTCCATCCCAAACTGGCCTGCACAGTGCTGCAGCTGGCCAGTCCACTGGTGCTGCTGTCACAAGAAAGGTCAAGAACTCCAGGCATGTGCCAGGGAAGAAGACTTGGGGAAGAGTGACTTCCCAGCTTCGCAGCTCACACCCTGCCATCAGGTGTCCTGTGAGCTGCTCTGACAGAAGGTACCTCAGAACCACATATTCAGGTCCTGGGTCTGCTTCTGGCAGTCAGCTTCTCAGGGAAAAGTGACCTCCCAAGCACGTGGCACAGCTGTGTGAAGGCTGCTGACAGAAATTACCTGAAAACCACACACTCCCCTTCATAGAATCAGAGAATGGTTTGGATCAGATGGGACCTCATAGACTTTGTTTCCAGCTCTCCTGCAATAGACAGGGACACCTTCCACTTGACCAGGTTGCTCAAAGCCTCATCCTGGCCTTGAGCGCAGCAGCTCTGGCTCTTTTGGTGACTTATCAGCCCCCGCTGCAGAACTGGCTGCACCAGCACATACCAAAGCCAGTGCCTGCCTCTGACCCACCAGCTGTGCAGCCAACAGTGACACAACAGGAGCAAACATCATCCAAGCTGCCCATCTGCTCTCCAAACACCCTGCATGCACCCAGCCTTCCCACCCTGCTTAGACCTCAGCAGTCTCTTTTCTTTGACAGGCTTCAATTCCCAAATCTGACAATGGGTCTGCATACAGATTTCCTCATTACTACAAGGACCCATTCCCAGCCAGGGTAGCAGGGGCTTCCTGACCATACCCACCACCATCAGCCTTCACCTTTCCCCTTCATTCCTGAGGCACCTCTCCAGTGCTGCTAGTTCAAGAGGACTAGTGCCATCAGAGAGGCAGAAAACCTGCAGGAGGTGAGACAGCTGCCACCCTCAAGGATTTGCGTGGTTCTTTCTAAGGAGCCACAAAGAGTGCTCCAGGGCAGCATCAAGGCAGGAGGATAAAGCACAGAGTCTGTCAACCAAAACACAGGAACAAAGCCATTTCCTCCAGACACAGAAGGAAACGGGGCACTTGTGTGGAAGAGAATGGCCAAGGGCCAGCAATGACCTTATGTCAGTATTGGTGTATTGGGTAAATTGGGTGTATTTGCCACTGGGATGGAGATCTTCAAATATGAATGAAGGGAAAAAACCAAAATCTGAAGAAATTGGTCCCATGCTCTCAGCAGCAACTTTTTGAGTGGTGAATGTTGGACTGGAATCCTGAGTAAAACAAGAAGTGCAGCCAGGTACTTGAGGCGGCATATAAACCTAAAATATGTTTTTCTGTTTGGTGTCATTATTGATACAGATCAAGCTCTGGTTGCTGTAAAGCTTTGCATCAGGCACTCTTTACCCTGTATTTTTAAGGTCAACAAACACGGGTTTTTTCACCTATAACTTGATTTAATTTAAAGTATAGAGTTGTGAACAACAGAGGATAAACACCACACTTTTATCTTGGCAAAAAAAAATTAAGGAGTTGTAAATATTTTGGTTGACAAGTGAGGTCCTTGGCAAGACCTGCACTGTGCCCCAGCACTGAATTCCCACTCAGACAAAGAATTTGTGGGTGGGACTTGGCTCTAGGCAGCTGCTCAATTGAATAACCTCACCAGCAGTGCAGAGGTAACACGGACCTACCATTTTTCAAATGTCAGAGGACTGGGCTGGACAGCTCCCACCAACCCTTCTGCAAAATGCCAGCACTTGGCTCAACCAGCACAAGTCAGGAGAAGTGCTGAGTTTATGGAATGGGAGGCTGACTGTTATGAAGAGACCTCTTTTCTGTGCAGCACTCCAGTGCTTTACTAGAGCCACAGCAAAGCAATTATTAATGCCCCCAAAGCTCTCACAAGAAGCTGGTGAACTGCAAGTGGCCACCACCAGCAGCCCATGAAGTTCGTTGGTGGGAAGATGTGCCCCATATTCCCTAAGAAGCACTGGCATCAGCTTAAGCCCTGCTCTGGCATCACAGAGCAACACTGATGTGACACATTATCCAGAGCCTTGGGAAAGCAGCCCCAAGTTCATAACCTGATGATTAAGGGGACAACCTTCATGGCCTGACCATTGGTGCAATTTTTTTAGGACAGGTAGGTTCATTAACTGCAGCACAGCAGCCTTGGGACTGGGAGTACCCATTGCCACAGAGTTTGTGACAGGATTTGTGCCCCTGGAAAGCACAAGTGTGATGGAAAGGGTTTTTCCAAGAGAGTGCACCTGTGTACACTGGGAGATGTGTGCCACGGTAGTTTCAGATCTCTGGTGAAAGCCAGGCTCAGCACAGCCCCCACTTTGGAATGGGTGCTTGTGCCAACAGAGATAGGTGATAGCCATCATCCCTGGGAGGGCCATAAGGCTGATACACAAGAAGGTGTGGCAGGGAAGAAGAGAAAAGCATGATTCTGTGATGCTCAAGACCACTGCACTTTTGAAAGGCAAGCAAAGAAGAGCCTTGCTCTCTCTAGTGACACTGCACCTTCCTTGTAGCTTATGACTCTTCTGACTGCAGCAATGAAGGAAGAAGCAGATTTGTCTTTCCTCTCAGGAGGCACCCAAAGACAAGACCAACAGTAAGTGAGCCTGCAAGGAGTCACAGTGAGCACCCATTGGAATCAGGAGCACTCATTGCCAAAGAGTTTGCAGCCAGGTGCCTGTGGAGACTGCAGGAGGGCAGCAAAGGGGTGAACAGCATCACCCATCAAGAACAGAGCAGACAGTTCTTGGAAATAAATCCTATGTTCAAGCAGCCAGCTCTGAAGGTAGGTAGGACTGTACTGCTGCTTGCTCTTCAAATCAGAAATGCTTTGCAAACAGCGTCCAAATCCATGTGAAGGACTGAAGAGCATGCAAGCTCAGGTTATGGGTGGGAAAGACGGAGCTGCTCTTTGTGCTGCAGCTGGGGAGGATGCCCAGCCAGCTCTGGCCATTCGCACTGGAGCCACGACGGGATGGCCGGGCACGATGACACTGGCAGCGAGTCCATGAGCTGGAAGGTGGAGCCTGACGTGCACCAAACCCACACCTGGCCCCTCTGTGCAGCATCAAACACCTCTCCCCTTATCTGGGATGTCCCGAGGATGCCCTGACTGTGCCACCACAGACCCCCAGTGGAGGTCTGGGACCCAGCCAGGCAGCCCCCAGAGTGCCCCACAGGTAACTGAGAGCCTGGGGCCACACCAGCCTGCCCCAAGGTGTCAAGGGACCCCACCCCAAGCACAGCAAGCCAGCTTCCTCCTCTCATTTCCCCAGCACCTCTTGCAGGATTATGGTTTCCTCTCTCATGACAACTCGACTGCTGCTTCATTGTCTGAGGTACAGGGGGGCACCTCTGGCAGGGAAAGCATCATTCAGAGAGCTAAAAAGTGGAAAAAAGACAACTCATGTCTTTCAAGCACTTCTCACAGCCTCTCCTAGGCCAAAGTTGAGAGCCTCATTGGCTTGAGGGACAACAGAAGTGTCAAAAGCTGCTCCTCCCTTTCATTTTCAAAATTAGAAAACAAGACTCAAATTAATTTTTGTCTCCCAGGCAGGAAGTGACCCATACTCATCCTGCAGCATCTACAACTGGCAGGCTGGGGTCTGAGTGGGTGGTGACTCTCGTTGCCCCATGCCAGGATCGAGAACACTGAAAGCAGTGGGTCTGCATGTCCCGTAGCTTTTAGGAATGACTTTCCTGCCAGAGACAGGTGGGCTTGATCAGAGTGGGAATACCGCTTATTGGAAAGAATTGAGAAATTTTCTTTAAATAAATTGAAGAAAAAAAGAAAAGGGAAAAATTTGGAGTCAATGTGTTTCTCTCGCTTGCAAGATGCCTGAGAGCTTTTGTGTCTGTTTAGCTGCAATCTCCTGGTTTCTTTGTTGTCGGAGCGCATTTCACTCTCGTGTCAAAGTGTGTCAACTCTAACCTTTCCCTCCGCAATGCTGGCACCCCTCCAGCCCCCCGACCCCACTGCCTCAGCCAGACACAACACCCCCCCGCACGGCGAGCAGGCACCTCCTCCCTCCCAGCACAGGCAGAAAGGTAATTAAAACTGTTTAGGTATTTTTGTGGTTGTTGTTGCTGCTGCTTTCTGAGGCTCAACAGCATAAATGTGACTTCTGTTCAATTAAGCTCTGGGATAAAAATAAAAGAAAAGAAGGTCTTAGAGCAGTTCTTTATTTCTGCACATTAAAACTGGAGCCTGAGATTTACTGAGACCCCCTCCCACCACCCTCATTGAAGGAAACCTTCAAATAAATCTTCAAATGGAGATGTCTCCAGCCAAAATGACCATTATTATCCACAAGCAGGCATACATACACACACACACACACACACAAACACACACACACACACATCAATGCATACATACACATGCACACATACCTATATATAAACCCCAAATCTGTTTGTGCCTATTCCTGCTAATGCTAAGGGTACATTCCTCCCCATTACAACAGCATTTGCACATTTATAGGAGGAATAAAGAAGGAAAAGAAAAAAGATGCATGATACATGCGGAGGAGCCTTTCCTTTGCCATCCAGAGAAAGAAGAACTAAAAGGATTATAAAAGTTCAGATTAAAATGATATAAAATCTAGCATTTGGCTCCAACACTAGTGCCTTGGTCCTCTGTAGCTAATCTGTATGCACTCTGTGACCTCCTCGCAGCGAACCCTGCTAAATATATTATTCCCACGGGGGCTTTCACTGCTGCTTGGTGTCAGAAATCAATATGTATGAGGCGCGTGGATGGGAATTTCTAATAGATCTGCCTGGCCCTGTGCTGCTTTTCAATATCTGCCTTGGACTATTAGTGCCGGCTCGGTGCCTGTGAAATAACCGAGATAATCTTTTAAGGTGCACTGTTAAGGTGGAACCTAAATGTTGCCGTTTCAATTAAAACAAAAAATATATAGATAGATAGATAGATAGACAAACATAGATAGAGAGATAAATCTGTCAGCATTGTGTATAACCTTGTGTGTAGCCTGATTATAAACAATGATGGGGATTAAAGTATTAGGGAGAGTATGCTAATGTCTAGATTTCTGAGGAAGAGCTTTAGTTTCTTTCTTATTTTTTTTATTAACGGAAAATTGCATAGATTCACGGGAGGAGGGGGGAGGAATTAAAAGTGGAGGGAATGAGGGATGGCACATTGTCTGTGCAATCGCCTCCATGCCGGCGGAGCCGCGGAGGTGAAAGAGCGAGATCGCTGTATTACTGCAGATAATGCACCCATTTTACCTAAGCGACACCAGGCTGTGGCTCTGCGATGCTCTCCATTTTAGACTGGTTTGTGCACAGTGCAGTTGCTGCCTGCGTGATCCCGTGTGGGTTTTTGGGGGGGTTGTTGGGTTTTCTCCATGATGGGGGGAGCCTTTCTCAGTTATTTTCATTCTTGCCCCCAGCTGTGGCTTCCCCTGACTCTTCTGAGGGTGCTGAAGGTAGGAAGGAGTGCACAGGTTGAGGGGTGCCCCCCGCAGCCCCCACACCCAGGGCAGGGTGTCCCCCCATGCAGGCAGGCAGTGGAGTGGGGCTCAGGTCTGGGAGCCAGCTGAGGGAAGGCTGCATCCTGCTCTTTCATTCTCCTTCTCACTCTTTGTTTTCAGTTGAATGCACAGAGGAAGCTGTCTCAGCTCAGTGCACAGAGGTGCGGCTATAAAAGCAATAACTTGCTAAAGGACCGCTCGCTCCCCCTTTTTTTTTTGCCTTTTTATTAGGGGAAAGGTAATCACTAATCCACGCATCTGTTCCCCCAGCTTTACAGGCAGCCAGGCTGAGTTCAGCCCAGGGCAGGAGATGACAAGTGGAGAGTCACCACCCCAGAGGATCCGTTTTAGTCATGTTTAGCTCTGCTGCCCTTGCGAGGTTGTCACCCTACCAGAGGTTGAATAACTGGCACACAGCCCTGGTATTTTTCTTTCCCCCTCTCTCCTCCTTGCACACTTCACTTAGCATGGCCCAATCCACCTGACAACTCTCCAAAGTGCCCTCGACTGCTTGTCTGGCTTGAGCTGGAGGCAGCGGGGGCAGGGCAGCAGCCCACCATTGAGGATGTGGGTCTGGGGAGAAGCATAGGGAGAAATCTCTAACCTAAGAGTGCTCACACTGTGTCAGGCCTGTCCATCAGGATAAAAGCAAAAGGGTCCAAAAGGAGGTTTTACGCATCCGAATTTCACAGCAACCCCTTGAAATGAGAGGAAGATGGAATTGGATCCGTTTCGTTCTGTTTTACGTAATAACTGTGCTTTTCTCCACAGGTACCATGACCCTGCAGGATGCAGCCCTGCTCCCAGAAAGAGAAAACCATCAGTGTTACCTGAGAAATATGAACATGGCTTTTCTGACACTTTTCTGCTTCAGTTTCTGATTAAACATTAGTGTGGTGCACAGACATAAAGTAAAACAAAAAAACAAAAAAACAAAAAAACAACCAACCAACCAAAAAAAACCCACTCTGGGTGGTTTTGGGAGCTTATTGTTTCGTTTGTTTTCTTTTCTTATGCTCAGCCATAAATAAGCCACAAATCTCTCTAGTCCCTGAAAAATTTCACCTGAATATACTGCTGCCCCACGCACTGTATATAAATAGATCAGAGCAGCAAAGCTCAATTCTAGATTTAAAAATCCACCTGCAAAGATTACAGGTATTTACACCCAAGGAGTAGCTTTCCAGCAGCTCCTCTGGAAAAAAAGGACCAGGCAGGGATGTGCACATCTTGGCTCTGCTGCCTAAGGTCCTGGCCCAGCACGGAGGCAACACTGTTGAAGGCCACAGAAACTGAACTCCAGGTCTGTCGTTTGGATTAACTATCCCTGGCATCTGGGAAAATGCAAATGTTTATAAAGGGCTCCACCATGGCTGGTGTTTTATCCCAAATGCTGAGATCCAGCTCACTCTGCCTCAGCTACTCACAGCACTTATAATAAATACAAACACTTCTAATCTAAGGAACGCAATTCCCAACAGTTTAATAGGGCTGAAGTTCCCTTCCCGCCTCCCCTTTCCCAACCCATCAATTAGGTAGGTATATGTGAAAACAAACAACCTATGTGTTTTCTGCATCTCCGAGGAGGTGTAATGGTGCAAAGTGCTGGTTATGTGCATTTACGAAAGGGAAAAGGGGAGCAGAGTGGGTCTTTGCAAACGGCAGGTTTGGTTTTTCTGTGAGTGCTGCAAAAGAGCAGCTTTCAGCAGCACAGGCAGTGCTGGAGAAGGACAAGGCAGAGATTGCATGCATGCCACAGCTTTGCAAAGTGGCCATGGTTGTTGCCAATAGCAGGAGTGATGGGAATGAGATCCAGAACCTAACCCTGATGCCCCAGATATGGCAGGTGTCAGGCTGTAGCCCAGAAAAATTCCCCTCCCTGAGTGTGGAAATCCCTCATTGCTGTTTCCCTGGTCCATTTAGTCTCCTGTCTTTATATTCATGGCAGCAGAGTAAGCCATGGGAGTCCATTATGGTGCACAGCTGATGGTCACTTTTAGTTTGCTTTGCTTTAGTCCATGCTGACCACCAGAGCTCAACTACAGACCCGAGTCCATATTTAAACAAAAGGATTCCTTTAATACATTTTTAAAATCTACACTCACACTTCAGACAGGTTGCACACCTCCAGTTCTCAAAGAGGCCTCCAAAGCAGCAAAAATCCATGTGGGGCTCCACCAAGCCAGCAAGTGACACATGAAGCACCCCTTGGTCTTCTGAGTAATTCTCGTGGTGTAAAATATCACCAAAGTGTAAAATCACGTGTGCACGTATCGAAACAGCGTGTGAGCCATTACTGACAAAAGCACCGGAGCTGTTAGGGGCAGCAGCCTGCAGAAGGTGGAGCAGCTGCTCCTCACACTTGCCACTATCCCGTGCCATGTTCACACCATGCAGCACCAGGATGAACGCCCGCCGAGGCAGAGCGCTGCTTTGTCTGACCTTTTGCCACGACCTCTGCCTTATTGCCTCACAAACCACATCTGCAAAGATGGGATTTGACAAGAAGTGTCACGTCTCTTCCATCCTAAAGGCAAATAAATGTCCCTTTCGATCATGGCTGTCACACACCACTCATGGCTGAGTGACACCCCAGCCCAGCAAATTACTCCTACCCTAGTTGCTGCCAGCACTGGAAATGCAGCTGGTTTGGAGACACTCCTGGATAAAGGCAGAACCACCAGTAAACCCAGACTGCAGGTCCACCCTGCAATACTCATATGCAATGTGATATGCAATACACCATCAGCCCACAAGTAAAAAAATCACTTTCACAGCAAGCATGACAAAAAAGCTACCACTTCCTGGTGGATGCTGAGATCCCTTTTTCCACCCTGTTCCAGGGAGTTCCCGCCACACCTCTTGAACACCATGGCAGCTCCCTGAATTCCTCCTCTGGTATCCTACCGAGGTGCTGCCCACACCTCTGTGGGCCAAACCAGAGTAAAAACAGGCCTGAAAGCTGCTTGTGACAGGCGCCCATTAGAGTATGAATGAAGCAAAAATGTCATCCAAACCTGAAGCAAAGAGCTCAGAGCATCACCAGATAGGGCAGAGGCCTGGGGTCAGCGCAGGCATTGTGTCACACCGCTTCTATCCCGCGCCAGGTCCATGGCCAGAGCAGGGCGTCCCTGCAGGCGTTTCCTGGAAATGTGGCCGTGTGCCTTACACTGCCAGGCTCCTCAGACACTGGCAAGGGCCATGAGGAGCAGGCTCCTCTCATGAGGGGCCAGGGAGGGGCAAATGCTCTGATGCAGCATGGGAGGGGAGACCAGCAGGGGCCGCGGGCAGCGCCAAGAGCCCCGGTGCACCTACGGGATCAGGGCCATGCCAGCTTCTTCTACACACACCCAGACAGCACCTGTTGGACCTTTCCCCTCTCCTATTTCCTCTCCTTGCAGGGCTGCCACCTCTCTCCGGTGAAGGGGTGGGGACTGACTGGCAGCACATTTCCCAGCGCAGCCAGTGATGCATGCATTTGATAAGGGATGCTCTCAGGGTTGTATTTTTTAATATCTGTCTACCCCTCCAGAGCTGTAGCACCTTTATTTGGGGAAGTGCATGTTTTAAGCAGGGTTTCAGCACTCCTTCTCTGGCTAAAGCACCCTCACCAAAAGCTCTCGGTCCCTGCCGCAGCTCCGGCAGCGCTGGCGATCCTGACCCGAGCCTGGGTTTCCCATTAAAAACCCCCTGGGAGCAGCTCCTCCCAGGGCAGAAGCCGGGAGGGAGCCGCAGGCACCGCCGCGCCGGGGCTGGGCTCCCCCTGCTCCTGGGCCTCTCGGGAGCCGAAGCAATTCATCTCAGCCCTTCTCGGCAAATTACTCGTGTGACCACACAACGCGAGCCGGCCATTCAGGCCGAACCCTGGCCGTGCATTATCCGGACTGCGAATCCCGCTGAGCCTGGCATCGCAGCCGCGCCCCCGCAGCTCGCCTCGCCTCCCAGAAGGCAGCTCCCAAGAGCTGCTACTGTGGCAAAGGCAAAACTCCATCCAGCGGAAAGCCGGCAAAGTTTTACATCTCCCAGCTCCCCCCCAAAAATGATGAGTGCAGGTGCTGCCACATTTGCATTCACTCCCAGCTGCTCCAGCTGCAAGCTCGAGGTGCCAGCTGAAATACCCCAGGAAGAGGCTTTCTGCATGGCTGCACTACTGGTGCCTGGGTTTCCAGGGAGAGCGAGGCCAGATCTCATGGAGTTGCTCAGCTGCACTAATCAAGGTCTGTTTTCCCTCTTTTTCTCCCCATAAGGAAATGGGGGTTATGGAGCCATTCAGTGGCAAGGGCAGGAAGGGAAGGGGGAGTAGGGGAGAGAAAGAGGAGTGGGAACAGAGCCGAATTGCATGGCATGTCTTTAAAAAAGCAAAAAGTAGAGTTAGACTAACAAAGCTAATCTCCAGCCCAGCACTGCCTAAGTCCAACAGCAGAGATGGTCTTTGGGCTGTGCCTGGTGTGCTTGGGCTGCCTGGGACACAGAGGGCAGCTGCAGGGGTACCTGTGTGCAGCCACACATGCCCACACTTCCACCCCTGCTCCTCTGCCTGGAGGTGTCCCTGGCCCCAAACTCCAGGAGCAGAGAAGCCCCATCCGCACAGACCAGAGCAGCCCAGCAGAGCAGCTGCTGCCCTTCCCAGGCACGCCAGGAGCCAGCCAGCTGCATTTGGTGACCCGTAAGGCAGTCCTCCTGGGCACGCTTCAGCCCAGAGGAGCAGTTTATCCTTTCAGCCCCTGGGCTGCAGCAGGGATGCTCAGCTCCTGTGGTTACCTCAGGTGAAAGCAAAATTACCAACCCCAGCGGCTTTTCCCATCTCCTTCCCTGTTCCCATAAGAGGTTTTGGGCAGCCCAGTCAGGACACAGCCTTGAGCAGCCTGCTACTGTTTGCCATGGCTATTGGCAGCTCTGGTACCCAGCTCAGCCGTGACCTATGGAAATATGGCAGCGGGAGCATTAGGCACAGGCATGTCCCTGGTAGGCTCAGATGGGGAATGGCTTTGCTCTCTGAGACTGTCCTCTCCTGCAAAAGTGGCAAACGCACAAGTGGTAAAAAAAGTTACCACTTGTGTTCAAGGGAAAGGCGTTGCAAAAAGGGAATTCAGGAGACAAATAACATGTTCTGAGCTGAAAACAAAAAGCATTTCCCCGTGCAAGTTCCTCATTCCCATCTCCCCGCAGATGAAGCCTGGCACTTCCCAGCCACCTCCCCACTCATTTGCAGGCAGAAGCAGGGGGAAACAAGCAACACTCTGCATTTAGAGTAATCTAAGAAAAATGCCAACCTGCCATGGCCAGACAAGATTGCTTTTTCATGGCTCTGGATTCCAGACTGTGACAATTTGATGCTCAGAGCCTGAAGGACCACTGAGGCTTCGCACAGCTCAGTGCAGCCACTCCAGCAAGAGGAGATGCTTGTCCAGCAGCAACACCCAAACGCAGCATCCCCAGGTGCCAGAAGCCATGAGTTTTGTGTCCTGCACCTGCAGAGGGGCAGGAGCAGACCCCAGTTCCACAGGTGGGGTAATGACAGCAGAAGGCACTTGATCAGCCCCAAAAAATAATGTGGAGGAAGAGCACGGAAAAAATTCTCCCTTTAGTTGAACAGACACCAGGAACTCCAACACCCACTTTGTTTAAGGGGAAGATATTTGAAAGAGAAGCAACAATCCACAGGAGGAAGAACCACGGTGCTGTACATCCCACATCTTGTGCAGATTGCTGCCAAATTGGTGGGAAAGTGACACATCCCAGGCAGAACAACAACTTTAAAATAATAATTAATGAATTATTACTGACAATTGGAAAAAAAATCCCAGTGGCTTATACAAATGAACGTTGGCTTCTGGAGTTTCCAGCGCTAATAAATATTTAAACACCTCCCTTGTTTTAACATAAAGCGGAAGAGAAATGCAGCAGTCGCAGTGGGAGCGGCGAAGTGTCAGAGCAGCAGTGTGGAATGTTGGATCAAAACACGGCAGAGGCTCTCACCCCATCAGCAGGGCGCGGGGAGGGGGCCACCCCACCCCCTGGAGTGGCACTGCCAGGGCATCACCATCACTCCCAGCACATTCCTATGGACACCCACCCTGGATATAACCTGCCTCCGGGCTCAGCACACCAGGCTAGGAAGCTGACAAACTGGGTTGCTGGTTCTTTCCAGTGGCACCAGAGACAGATATTGCATCCCACACAGTGCAAGTGCCAGGAGAGCATCTCTTCTGCCTGCTCCTTGGGGCACACTTTGGCATCTCTGAGAAGCACTTTGGCTGGCAGCGCCACAGCCATTTGCTTTCCTTGCCCAGCTTTTCCTTGCCATCATACAAGTGGTATTTTATGCTAAGGAGATGCCCACCCAAAAATCCCTGACCCACCCCAGGTGCTTCCAGCCTTGCTGGTAGAGAACCAGACTGAGTCTCCCCACACAGTGCTGCAGAATTATCACCCTTCTCAGTCCCTCCTTTACTCCTAGTAAAGCTGGTGGCAACATCTGCAGTTTACATCACCTGAAGTGCCTATTACAGGTCCCATTTTTGGCGGTTCATTGCTTTACTCAGACATTTAATCCTGCAGGCTGAAACCTTTCAGGCAAGTTATCGGCCTCCAGCTCAGTGCCTGCCTTGAGCTAGGTGTGCTTTCAAATTCCTAGCAAAACCAACTCAGCTGTTTCCAAGAAAATAATTAGAGAAAAAAGATCTGCCTTTCTTGAACCTCTTTTTCAGAACCCCGCTGTGGCCAGAGAAAGTTTAGGACGTGCCAATGATGGATCAAGCACATGTCTTATTCTCTGCCCCCCAGAAGTCCCCCTAGATTTTCTCAGCACCAGCATTTTAGGGCACATGTAACCTTCATATTCACTGCTATCATTGCAATCTGCATCAGCTTCCTGACCCTGCCATGCTGGGGATGTAAAAAGTCCAATATTGACTGCTTCAGCCTGGTATCTGCCACCATTTCCCCGTGGAACCCAGTGGCACAAGCAGAAGAGCAGCAGCCCACACACTTGCTGGGGCACCACTCCACACACCAAGCACCTACCTTGCAGGTGCTCCAGCCTCCAGGAGCTCAAGCCTCTCTGCAGCTGCAGCCACATCACCTTCCCAGGACACAAAGCACGGAGCTGGGGACTGCTGGCAGGAGCCACAGCATCTGCCATATCTGCCTTCCTCTAGGGAAGAGAGGAGTTAAAGGAAGGAAATACAGGGGAACAAAGAATGGTAAAGAAAGAGTGAGAAAATGAGCTTTTTCCTCTGCCTTGCTGGGGAGCTGCAGTTTTCTCTAGCTGCTGCAATTCTAGCTTATGTTATTGAAGTAAGATGTGCTGGGTCACAACAGGAAAATCATCAACTAATAATCCTGCTTGTGCTTCATCTCTGTGGTGAGACTGCCTCAGGATCATCCCCACCTTCTAAAAGTCACTCTTTCCAGCAGAACTAGGAAACGCAGGGACCAGAGTAGTGGTCCCCAAAGATCCCTGTCTAGGACAGCTGTGCCACTGGCAGGGTCACTGTACACGGAGGCTGGGTCTTGTCCAGTCCAGCTGCGCCATTCAGTGACACTTGATCTCACTGCTTGCATTCAAGGCCTGAAAGCTGACAAAACATGAGCCATCCTTCTGCTCTTAAATTCCCATTTGCTCTTTGGTGAGATTAAGATTACCTGTGTGGCTGGGCCTCCAGTGGACTGAAAAATACAATTTTAATGCACAATGTTTGTGACACACGGCAGATGAACATATGGAAAGGATGACTTCTTTACACAGAGGACTACCTGTAGCTGTGTGCAGACATCAGGCCAACCTATTTTAGCTTTGCTGCCTCTCTCTGCACAAAGTGCCATTCCATCCTTATGGCCTTCTTGCAGAGACCATGTAAAGGGTTATCAATTACTGCCAGCTTCCTCATCTACTGAGATGTCTTAAACAGCTACGACATGAGAATTCATGTTCCTTCTGTGTACTGCACTTAGTATTGCCAAGCTATTTGAGTTTGAACTAACCACCGAAAAAAGAAAATACTCCACCACCTGCAGAGTCATTTCTGACCAGACATTTGCCAGGCACAGCAGGTCAGGGAGCATCAGACCCCAGGAGCGTGAGAAGATGCTGGCCCTGGACCTGCGTGTGCTGAGAGGTCGGCGGCCCGCGCGTGCTCCAGCTGTGCCTGCGCCGACGCACAGCCTGCAATGAGCATCACCCGGCCACAGCCAGTGAGCCACACTGGAGGCAAATGCTCTGCTTAATTGGTCTCAGCTGGAAGCTGCCCTGTTCATGTCAGCGTGTTTAAGAAAGCAGGTCTACAGGAGAGAAGACACCAGAGTAACCAATTAAAGAAAAAAAAAAACGATTTCCCTTCCCCCTCTTTCGCAGCCCTAAGCTCTGGAAGTTTGTTTTATTTTGAAAGAGTGTTTCTCACTGTTAATGAAATCAACTTGAGAATAAGCTTTTGCTGTTGGTATTTCCAAGTCTAGTACTGGCAGCATTTGTGGAGATAGTTACAGAAACCTGGTTAAATCAAGTCAAGGTTTGTACCTTTATTTCTTCTTTTTTGTTGTGTGTAGTTCGGGGTTTTTTTCTTAAAAAAGAGAAGTGACACCAGGAAACGCTTCAACCAGTTCAAATCCAAGTTTATTAGCCTGTAAAAGTCTGTTTCCACACAGTAATCATAATAAATGAATGAATGTTTATGGAGCATAGCATAAAAATATATGGAGTCAGCCATAGGTTGGAGCTTATGATTGCTCACAAAAATTAATCAGCAGATCACATGGCATTGCATCAGAAAGGCAAATCAGTCCTAGGAATGCAAACAATCAGGATAAAAAGGCAAAACAAGTAAGAGCAGAGAATCAGAAAGCAATAATTAGTTCACATCTCCTAATGTGGGTGACAGATTTTGCTAGATCAGGTTATTTACTCACTAATTCTCCAACAAAAGGTTGAAAACCAGTTGTAATAATTTTGCATTAATCTCGGTCAACATATCAGCTGCTCAAATTCACTATCAATCTCTAGGTATGACCATTAAAACGTAGGCATGTAAGAGACTAGGTATATTCAATAGTCCAGCTCCTTCTCCTACAGCCTGGTGGCCACCAACTCCCACAGCTATAAATCAAGAGCTAACGTGAGACAAGTGGGTTGAGATGTTCTAGTCCCTGTCTGGACATGTAAAAACCTTCTCTCTTCTTAAAAACCTCCAGGGTGCTACAGGCTGCTCAGTTCTGGGAAGTTCACCTCTCTGCTGGGCATAGCAAGCCTGACTCCCTGCATGGGAAGGGTGTTGGACACCTGGCATAAACTTGTGTGTGTCACACGTACCAGGGAGAGGGCAGTGGGAACATCCCCCACTGGCTCCTGTCTGCTTTAGTGCTGATGTTCTGTAGGATTGTGACCAATTGCTAAGCTGATGTATGGACTCTGCTCACAAGCTACATCCAATGCAGAGAAACTCCTGTTAGGAGATTTGAGAAAGCAGCAGGAGTTTCTGACCCAGACTAACTCTTCTGTCTCTTCCCAAAAGAAAATGTCTAGCCAAAAAGAGATATATTTCTTCTAATGCTTTGGCCTTTCCTGAAGAAGTGCAGAGGGTTAGTCTCATTAACTCTGTGAAGAGAGCAGACTTAAAGGAGCAAGGGAAGAAAGGTGCCTTCTTCTCAAATGTAGGATGCTTATACACACCATAAACCAAGCTGGGGAGAACTGCACCAAATAATTAATCCAGGCTCTGGCTGACATCATGACACCTGCAGATCCTTCTACTAGAATTCTGAAGTATTTTCTATCAAAGATCTTTGACTCTGCAAGTCAAGACTCTATGCAGGCCAATCAACCCACTGTCACAGCATCTTCTGTTACAGGGAAGTCATATTATACTAAGAAGCACCTTCAGAGCTGGTTGGGAAATTAACCCTTTAAGGCTGACTTCTAAAACCTGTTTTTCAGGAATGGGCGGTAGCATGACAAATTCTTCCTGATTATTACATTACTAATAATGTGACAATCCTTTAATATCATCTGAGAACTTAGAAGAGCTGTGAAAATCTTCCAGAACATCACAGCTTCTTTAGGCAATCTAGATCCTTGTCTTGCAAGAGTAACATTTTGCTACTGGCATTTCCTTTATTCTGCCTGCCTTGGGCAAAACGGCTCTGCTGAAGCACCCAGCAACCCAGCTAAGTGTATCCACCCTAAAAACCAAGCAGCAAACCAAGACAAACCTTCAGGGGGAGCAGATCCTGCAGCACTTCATCTTTCGTGCCTCAGATAGATACAGTGGTTTCAAAGATCATTGTATGTTCTGCAGTTATTACTGAGAAGAAGAAGAATTTCTTTCCTTTATAGATTTTGGGGCCATCTATCCATGCTCAGGGCACACTGGTAACTGAGTAGATCCTTACAAGGAAGTAAGATCAAACTTATAACCAAGCCACCTATACAATATCCTCCAATTCCATAAGCTGTCTGGTAAAGCCCATGGGAACACGGGGAAGACTGGAGCCTCCCAGAAGGCACACTGCCCTGTATCACTACACTGTTTATAATTTCAGACTTGTTCTGTGGAAATATATAAGAGAGCACTACCATGGCTAGTGGCAAAACCAAACTGAGCCCAACACAGCCCAGAAGAATTGAGTTTCCACACAAAAGGGTATTTTCCTTCCTTTAATAGGCTCAGTAATAAGTTGGTCAGCTTTGGCTTTGAAGAATTACCTGCTTCTTGACTGGGTTTTTACTTTTAGTTGCTTGGTTTTGTTGTTCCGTTTTTTTTGGGGTTTTTTTGGTGGGTTTTTTTAAATTAAAAAAATAAAAGCTATAAAAAAACCTAGAGGTAGTTTTAAACTGCAAGGTTCATATCTGAGGCGAGTATTTCTTCAGAGCTGAGGGACGTTTTTCATTCAGACCAGTATAAAACAATACTTGAGGGGAAAAGCTGTTGAAAGAGAAAGCATTAAAAGAATAGGAACTCAGAGACCTCTTCCTGCTTCCAAATCGACCATCTCATGAAATGAGTGTATTTCCTCCCTGTGAATTCTATATTTAATCCAGAGAGATCACTGAGTATGCCTGAGCAACCTGGCAGCCCTTTTCCTCCTCTTCAAACAGACCTCAAGATTCACTCTTGTCTAATGAGCGGTCTACGTCTCCCAAGAACATATATCCTTATGGATTTCGATGAGAGCAGACAGGATCAGTGGAAAATCCACTTCTGTTCTTTTTTCTTTTGTTGCTTTCTTGAAAAAACAAAAGGATACACCAAGGCTCCCCCTGGAAAATCAGCTGGCATTGAAAGCATCTCACAGACTAAAGGACCTACCTCATTTTTCAAACTCGTTCAAAATTCTGTTTTGGCACCTAAGAGCAGACTTTCTGTTGATTAAAGGAATATTTGCAGAAAAATGACGTTCCAAATTTCACCAAAATCAGATGATGTGCCTGTCACAAACCTTCCCACCTGTCTGAAGTTGCTTCAATGCCGGCAAGTAGTACGGGGAAATGAAATGTCAAGAGGAAAACATTTCCTTAGCTATGTATAGCTTTTGAGACAGGTAGAGAGCTGAACTTTGAACTGAAAAGCAGTAAAACAGAAAGGAAGATAATGTTGTCATTCTCTCACAAACCATATTTGTAATTCCAAGTACCTCAACAGCAATGGGACAATCTATCCTCAGGACCACTGTTTGTTGCAAGAGCTACAGATGAGATTTCACCTTTGCATGCTTCTCCATACAAAGCTAACTGCTAATTTATCACACCGCCCTCACTAGTCCACTCTTTCTATACAACACAGGTCTGCATTAATGGGTTTAAGGCTTTCTGTAATCAGTCTTGCTCTTACTTCACTAACCTTTCATAGCTTCAAAATCTCAAAGTAACATTCCTAGTCGAAGAAAAGGCAGCATTTTTTTTCTGCTATCTTAAAAAATCCAGAGTACGATGTTACCTTCAGTTATACAACTTATGGGGTTTCCATCAATTGCCAATTGAGAAGGAATAAGCTCTGTGGCTATTGTACCATCACTTCATAAGCATTCATTCCCACACGCAAGACTGAGGTCAGCATTTGGACCTTCTCGCTCATTTTGAGGGTTCTTTTGTAAAAGAGGTTTTCTTTGTTTAAGATCCCACAAACAGGACCTGTTTATGGAAAAAGAGAGATATTTTGAATACTAAAGTCCTTTATTCAACAACACAGAAATATCACAAAAAACAACTTTACTGGGCAAATTGAATGTTTTTATACAGTTTTGTACATGCCCCATAAGTGATTATTTTTTTCATAAATACACTGTTTTCCAAAACTGTTTTTTTCCATAATTGCACAAGCATACATACACCTTACACAAATATCTATTAGAAAATTTAATAGATAACTGCACAGTTCAGAAATAGGAGAACACTGTGAAAGGAGTACATTTCTGTGGTCCATGTTTCTGAAAATACCCTCCTAGTTCCCTGCAATTGTGAAAATGGAGTACTTTCTAACATAGGAGCTGTCTTTTGTTCACTAAGAATACAGTAGAGCTCAGCGTGAAACTGCCAAATTTAATAAAAACAAAATCTGAAACATTTAGCTGTTACATGAGAACCCACTGTTTGATATCACTATGCATCTAAGCATGATCAAAGACCCACTACTGCTTTTTGCTGAATGCATTCGACCCTGAATGGTATGTTCATTTAACTACTTTCTTTCTTC
This sequence comes from Motacilla alba alba, assembly GCF_015832195.1. NCBI lineage: Eukaryota > Metazoa > Chordata > Aves > Passeriformes > Motacillidae > Motacilla > Motacilla alba. The sequence goes on along the minus strand of NC_052019.1, from coordinate 47,886,460 downwards.
ATTATTTGATTACAGATATAGCCCGTTTAAAGACTTTACATTCTTCAACATTAATTGTAGGACTTACATACCAGGGGGTCTGTACAAAAGGGAGTATTTTCCCTCATAGGGAGGGTCTGTTATTAATTGACAGAATGGGTACGTGTGCCTCCCTTTCAAGCTTACCATTTTTCATAAGTTTATCTGGGGTATGCCAAAAATGCTTCCACTAGGCTTAGCGCTCACACCTAGAAGACAGAAAGAGTTCTGCTTTTTTTTTTTTCCCCCACACCCTTTTTTTTTTTTTTTTTTTTTTTTTTTTTACTTTTCACTGTTAGAGTGAAGAACACAGAAGAATACAAATTTTCACACTGGAAAATTGTATTGGACCTTGTGAAAAGCATAAGTTTGGTAATTAGAACTTGACAATAATCCGACTGACAAATATGTATATAAATGGGGAGGGGTGGGGAGGGCAGTGGGGAGAGACAGGCCAGAAAATGGATTTCCTTCTTCAAACATCACTAATTAAAATGCTCTATGCACACTACATCATATTAAATACTGTTTCAGCAGAATCTAAAAACCTGATGGTGCAAAGGAACAACATCTGAAATGAAAACCATAAGGGTAAATCAAAGAAAAATCACCTCTTATTCATTTTCAATAATTAACAGGTATGCTTGTTTGTGTGTTTAACAATTTTGGATTGACATGTAAAACACCACAATTACAATATACAGATCCATCAGTTCTTTAAAACAAAACAACAAAACAAAAAAAAAAAGAACCACAGCAAGACATGCAACATTAGGGTATTAGACAGTAAGTACATTGCTATGAGTATCTTTGTACACCTAATGTAGCCTGAACTTAACTTTGCCTCTGCTTCTGTAAGAGCAATGAGAATTTTCCAAAGAGCAAGGCAAGCTTACCAGCCAGATGTGCAAATAAGGCTTCAGTTTGTAAGTCAGTCAGCACTTTGGTAGAGAAGACCTTGCAGAGCTCATATTGGTCTAGCGATCAGTAACAGAGGCCCCTAACCAAAAAAGTCTCCAACACAAAAAAAAAATCCATACAAGGCTGCCCTACAAACAGACACAAAGCTCATTGAATGGGCATTGGATGGGTATTCAACTGAGGATCTCACAAACTGTAAGAGGGGCACCATGATAGAAGCATTTTAAGCGTGACATTCCACCTCCGAAGGCATGTACGTGACGTCATACGACACAAGGACACAGACGCAGGCACTGACCCTAAGCTGAGGATGCAGGTGTGAGCCCAGCCCAACTGTGCCCTCCAGTTCCCTGGGTCACCCACGCTCTGCCCGGTCCTGCTGACACACACATGTGACTTCAGGAGGTTTCTCTGCCTCCATCCCTTGGTCTTCACTTTCTGGGCTGTTCCCAACACCTGCCAGCCCTCACTTGCCAAAGCTGGCGTCTTCCCCACCTGCACGGGTCCCACACTGGAGCATTCCCAACTCATTCCTCGTGCTTCACCTAGTAAGTGTGACCAGGGGCTGAAGTACTTAGCAAAAACCAGAAGAAAGTGCTGAAACAGTAGGAGATTTACATGTGCTGTGCAACATTAACCGGTTATTTCCATGCCCAGCACCTTGTTTGTGAAACTACTGGTAGGCCTATCTTGTATAAAATTATAAATCTATCAAATACATGGCACAACAGCATTCACTTACTTTGGTGGCATGGCCTTCTCACTCGTGAGTGGTATGACAAAGCCAAGCAATAAAAAGTGCTGATCGACTGATAGTAAGCATCCCTAAGTAAAGAATCCTCCATATCTTTTATGGCATGTCAGCTATATCCCTCTGTGTGCTGTCTTTCCATGGAGTAGACATTTCTTCCATACAGCTAGAACAGGAAGAAGAACAGCAAAGCATCTTTGTAAGGGCTTAAGGGACCAGTCATTCAGCAAAGCCGAGATCAGTGGACCAAGAAACATGTGGGGAGAAGTGGTCTTTTTTTAAAAGTATTTTAAAAAAAAGTTTTTTATACCGCAAAAATACCCAGGCTCTCAAATGAGCACAAGTGCAAGTGAGACCTAAACCAGTCCAACTGTCAAAACTCACTTAACTGTGAAGAGCTCCACCTGAACCAAAAATATGGCATTCCACTTTATAAAATATTTACTCCATTGACTGAAAATGTTACATAAGATCTTGTAGGTGAAGGGTAATTAAGCTGAGTCATCATTTTTCCTAAGGTCCCATACTCTGGTTTGTATCCTAGAACAACCTTTATTTAAATGACTAGTTTTGCACATTTGCCTATGCTGGGCACAGTGAAAAATGAGTCAGACACCAGACAGCATTTTTGGAGAGATACCCCTCTGTAAAGCTCCTTTGGAAGCAATGCAAGTGCACAAACCACTATTCTAATATAGTGCTTGAAAGATTAATTTTAAGTGTTACGTCTTCCCCTCTCACAACACCACAACAGAAGGTAATTGCTAGATGTGTCACAATCTTTTTATCTTGGAAAACTTGGCATCAAGTCTCTATGGAAGGATGCATGGTAAAACAGTGCTGCTGTTGCTGCTGCTGCTGCTAAACAACTAGCAAAATAATAGTTAAAGCTAGAATTTATTGCTCCGGATTTAATTCGCAGAACCACACTGTTGTGTACAAACCGTTTATCTCCATTGATGCTCAGACATGATTGTCTCCTTGTGTCTAAACACACAAAATACAAGCTGCTATCTGTACAGTTTACAGTACTGAAACACATATATTTGAAAATGAAGTATAGATATGTTACTTTTCAAAGATACATGACTTTATAGCAGGGGTTTACCCAAACTTTTTTTTGTTTTTACAGCCACTTTAAAAATAGACAACAACTTCACTAGTATAGCTAAGTTACATCAAAGAAAGAATCGGTGTACTGAATGTGAAGAAGCTGGCCAATTCCCCAGGCTCACAGGTTTTTGTCTTTTGCTTTTGAGGAAACCCCTATACATAAATGAAAATAGTATCTGAGTATATTCTTCAATGGTGGACTAAGCAGTTTCTTAAAACAAGACTTTAGCTTGCCATTCACTTCGGACTGCCTCGAAAATAAGATACACTACTGCTTAAAAGAACCATCGGAATGCTTCAGCGCTGGGAACAGGTGTTCTCTAAAAAAAAAGCAAGAAAACAAGTTAAGCTTTCTTTTGTGGCATTGGCATACTCGAGTTCTAGTTGTTCTTTTCCTTTACATTTTAGGCATACTTTCAGTTATCTAGGAACAACATGATGCCTCCCATTGCTTGACAATAGAAACATCCTTCTCCAAACTCACACCATTTTAGGATCACACGCAATACATTGTACTCAGTATGCAACACACCTAACACATTGATTTCTCTTTAGTTTGTTAACAAGGTAGTCATGAAAATGTAAACATTGCTAGAAGAAATATCTGGAAAACGGATAGTGATTTTAGAATAACCACACGGTTGTACAGTGGCTCCTGCCTTGACCCAGCATACTGGGCACGCAGTTACGGCTCAGCGGGTTTGTGGGTTAAACAGACACTTTGGCAAGACCGTGCTCGAGACAGGGGAGTAGCAAAGGCCCTGCTCTGTCACTCGGAAAGCGTGCTGTGTCTTCAGACACCTCAGGAGGAGAGGCTAGCATTTTCAAACCTCACCTTGTTCCACATTTAGGTTGCAAAGAAAGAACTGAAAACAAATCCATGACTTCGTTCCAGTGAGGGAATCACCATGCTGACTTAGGGGTGCTGCCCAGGACCGCCCCTGTCCTTTCTTTCACACATGTGCAGGACCTTGGCTTACACAGTAACAGTCCTGTGTAAACAGAGCTACTGCCCCCCTCCTTCCCCCACCTGCTGCACCCTGAAAATGATACCCACTTGCATTCGGATGCCTCCATACACATTTGAGTAGCAGCAAATTCCCTTCACAGCTTTAAAGTACAACCTACATGAGAGGCCAAAGGGACTGAGCCCGTGAAGGCTGTGTCATTTCTGTGAGGAACTTCTCGTCCTCAATTTCCTTCAGTCAAAAGATGATGAAAGCACCCTTGAACCCATGCATCTGGATCCACATGTGTCCCCTCCAGAATTAATGACAGCACTGTCCAGGGAGGGCAGAGCGAGCCCTAACATGACACTCTATCAGTCTGTCCCAGCTTACAAGTACTCGTTTCATTAAGAACTACCCACAAAACAGTAGTGTTATATCTGAAAAAAATCTCCTAAAAGCAAAACTCTTGAAATTTGCAAATGAATATTTGTAACAAAGAAGTTCTCATGGATGTTGCTGGTGCCACATTTAAGTATTTGTCTCTTTTTGAAAGAATGCTTTCTTTATTGTTTCAGAGAAGACCTTTTTAATGTTTTCCTAGATTTTTCATAAAAATCCAACAGACCATGGATCCTGCAGTGTACACGTGCATTGTACTTGCTGTCACAATATTACTTTCTGAATTCCAGGGAACTGCTCATTAGTATGGCATGTATTTTTTGTTGAATAATTAGCCCAGTTTGTGATAAACAGGCTCAAGCAGTACGCAGCTTCTCTTTTTGTAAAAGCCATATGAAAGGGGAGCTGTTATTGTTATGTTTATTGCTTCAGCACTTGGAAATACCAGAGATCAAAATAATTCTGCTGTATTATCAGAACCCTGACCTGTTGTCAATTCAATATCCACTCCCCCTCCACAAATGTTACACTTCAATAAATCATCTTAAAATTAACTTCCAAGGACAATGAGCTGGTGTGTTGAATACAATCACCCTGACTAGTGCGAGTTCTCTTTGTGTTGGTGGTGCAAAAGTAGGAATTGCTCATATCCATCTTTACCAGCCCCTGCTCTGCCCATTTACATGAGGTGAGCATGAGCACAAGTAGTGACAGAGCACAGCAGCCCTCGCACCCAGGTACGCCGAGGAGAGCTAATGCAATTTCTAGAGCATGCACAGCGGTCTGTGTGGGCTGTAAGATGGCTGCTGAGAGCGAGGTTTACAGATTTATAATTTATAAAGAGCCTGGCTGCAGAAGAGGCTGGAGTTTGGAATGGCAGGAAACAATCGTATGACTAAATTGACCTCAAAAGACCAGTCAAACATGCAAACATATTAAACTCAATACATTGTCTTCACTTGAAAACTAAATGTAATATTCTGCTGTGGGTCCATCTGCCTGAACACAAAACCACAGCTAGACAGATTTAAAGACATAGTGACTGAGACGGCTTTTATTTATTTTCTCGCCACATCAGGTTGAGTTACTGTCAGACGTTGTCATATCAGCTGGAAGTAAAGGTGTAATGTCTGATTAAAAGGTCATTCAGACCTTTAAATACACAGAACAGTATTTCTGAAGGGCAAGGCTGTGGTTTAATATGTGTGCTTTTGAAAAATTGCAAAATAAGGAAATTTTGTATCTGTGTACCGGGTTCTAGTTGAAGATATACATTTACAATTAAATATCCATTACGCTAACTACCAGTTTGGGAATGAATTATTAATCCAACCTTAAACAAACAAAAAAAAAGAAATCTTTTAAAACTGAACGGCTAGATCAGGTTAAATCTTAACCAGTATATGCAATGAAATCCATAGATGTCACCACTCCAAGAATAAGGTTATTTGCAGACAAAGAGAGACCCTTCAACCCATTCAGAGGTTCAGCACACCAACACACAAGTTTAAGTGCAATGACCATCTAGTGCTTGGCCGTATAAACCCAGCTTGGCCGTGTAAACTCTCGGCGAGATTACAGCGCATTTCGGGATCTCTGTGCTGCTGGTGGGGAATCGTTATCCTGAGTGACAGGAAAGACAGATCCCCCTGGAAGCCTAGGGAGGGGTGGTGAGGAGCAGAACCAGAGTTGATCAGCATGGTTTTGCTGTAAAAGCCTTCACTGCTCGTGCCGGTGCAAATGCTGACAAACGGCAGCCTTGCTCTCAGGAGGAAGCTCAGAAACCTGCAGCCCTGGCTTCTCCAAGCGGGTAATGCCATAAAGCATGGTGCTGGAGAGGATTTATCCCTACATAAACCTGGGATGAAATGTCCTCCACACTTTCAAACTTTATATTCTGCTCCCTATATGCCAGCTTTCACTGCAGAAGAAGTAGCTCAAATATTTGAAATCTGAAAATCTAATTATTGCCTAGAAAAATGAGCTTCATGTAGGGAACCAAGCATGCTACATTTTTGGAGAAGGAGGTAAAAAACAGGCAACGGAAACCAACAGAAAATCTCCTCAATTAAGCAGAAAAATGATACCTATGTATCTGCCCTGGATGTCCCATAGGGAAATGTAAAAGCAGACCCTTGCTATACACAACACATAAAAAACCATGCTGGCAGGAGCTGTAAATTCCTCACCAAAGTCTGTTTCAACACTTGCGTTTTCACAGCAACAGCACTCAGTAAAGAATGATGCCTCCCACTGCCCACTGGGGTGACTGATTGAAGGAGGCATGGGATGCCAGACAGTGGGATTTGCTCATGCAAGGCCCACCTGCTTGCCCAGCCCTTAGCAAGCTCAAGCCTACCCCACCTGCCAGAGAATCCTCTCTCCTCAGCTGAGTCTCACACCCACCTGAAAGGTGTGATACAGATACAAAGAATCTGTGCCTGCTTGGGATGCTGCTGCTGCTAGGGTGCAGGAAAAATTCAGAGCTATCCAACCAAGACTCACTGTAAGTCACCTGTATTACTATTTCCTACAAGGCTAGGGAATCATTTGAGGTGAACTGCATTCAGAAATAAAATAGAATAATAAAATATATCAGAGCACTACATGATTATGACCTAATACTTTACCAATGTTAAAAGATATTGCATTATGTAAGAATCCTTTGATGTTTGATCCATGAGCAAAAATCCTGTTCTCATTGAAGTAAACTCATATGTTTGCTACAGCAAATTATTAGCCAGATATGGCACTCCTCATTCCTCTTGAGGAGCCCTGGAAACAATCCAGCTCAACAGAAGCTCTTTGGGAAGTCTATGGCAACTGAGCTATGTCCAACACAATCTTGGCTACCTGATGGTCTTTACAGAGACCTATGCAACCACAAAAATACACAGCGTGTTAATGAATCTGAAATTCACATGGCAAATGACATGAAACTGGTGGATTTCCCAAAGCAGCAGAACTGGTGCGAGCAACACAAGGAAAACTGAGTTTACCAAGATCTGCAGATAACCCAACATGAGCTTCTCAGGCTGGAGAACAATCCCTCCTTGAAATGCCTTGAACAAGAGGAGCAGTTTGGCCCAGTAAGTTATATACACATATATACATGTATATGTGTGTGACTGTGTCTATGTAAATCTCAATATATCTATATATATATTGTGAAAGAGATATATGGTCAGATATAGAGAAATCTGGTGCTCTATGGTGGCCAAAACAATTCAGCTGGAAAGTCCTGGCCCCTGCATGAAATGCAATTTGACTCAATCAGCAGCCCAGCTCTGCAAATACTGACCACCACTGGCCATAAACCAGTGCCTGCATGCTTTTCTTACACTGTGTGAATGCACCTCATCAGTCTCACAGAGCCCACATGACCACCAGCAGGAAAGCAAACTGGCCTTTATTTCATGTCGCACCTTGTATTTCTAGTGCTACAAGATAATTCAGGTGTCCGATGGTCAGCCTGGAAATGACATCAGCATGGCTCATACATAAACAATACAGACTCTGGTGCAAATTCAAAACTCACTTTCCGACCCCAATTTCCCTCTCTGGAAAGATCCTTCCCCAGACAAGAGCTGGGCTCAGGGCACACAGGGTGGTACAGGCACAGTCTCATTGCTGGAATGGAGCTGTCTTACACTGTGATAGGCTAAAGCCCAGCAGAGGGATGCAGTCTCCTGACCTGCAGAGCACTGTCAGATCATAGAATGATTTGAAGGGTCCTTATAGATCACCTCTAACTCACCTGCCATGGGCAGGGACATCACTCACTGCACCAGGTTGCTCAGATCCCCGCCCAGCTCAGCTTTGAACGCTGCCAGGGATGAGGCATCCACAGCTTCCCTGGGCAGCCTGTTCCAGTGCCTCACCACCCTCAGCAGAAGGCGTTTCTCCCTAATATGTAATCTAAACCTACCTTCAGTCTAAAGCCATTTCTCCTTTTCCTACCACTACGTGCTCCTGTAGAAAGTCCCTCTCCAGTTTTCTTGAAGGCTCCCTCTAGGTACTGGAAAGATGACCATCTCCTGAACCACAGAGCATCAGCATCTCCTGACACACAGGAAGGCGGGTGGAAGATGTCATCTGTCCTGCACCAGCCTCTTCTGCCACTGGCAAATGCAGTCTGGACAGCATCTTGGCTCCTTACTTGCCTAAATGCTAAGCCACCCTGAGAGGAAAGCAGCCTTTCAAAGTATCTGCAGCCCACTTTGTTCCGCTCATAAATATACATTACCTACAGCAATGACTTTGGGGAAAACCTCATGACGCTAAGATTCAGCTCACACAGTCTCCTTGAACGTTTTTCTTCAGGCAAGGAGGCTTGGGGGCAGGAAACTAGTGTGTGAACTACATCCCCTGGAAATGCAGAAGGAAAAAGCAGAACCCAGCATGTGGCACATTTCTCCCAGCTGCTCCGCTGCCTGTCCTGGAGGTATGCCAGGACACCCACCACGCTGACCCGGCACCAAGGGGGCCAGCTGTGGCTGCAGGAGGATGAGTGAATGAGGCTTTGGCACACATGCACACCAGCTGGCACAGGGGAGCTCCATGCAGGAATAGCCCTCGCCTCAAACTCCTGGCATCCTCCCACCCAGCCGCAGGCCCACGGTGTGGATGTGCTGCCCCAGCTCTGGACGAGGTGTGAAACAGTCCATGAAGCTGCCGCTCCCTGCAGCTGCCAAAATCCCTGGCTGCCCACCAACACTGTGCTCCTGCTCGCTGTACGAGTTATCAGGCAGTAACAGATGTCCTCTAATAACAAGCTTATTATTGGACTTAGCAGATAAAAAGGGACATGTACGCTGGGTCAGAAGTTTGGTGGTGAGCTTTCTTCCACAGCCCACCTTAAAACATCTCTCCCCATACCTGAGCTACAGGCCTGTCTCCCTTCATACCAAGGATGAGGTTTAACATTCATTTTAAAAGTCAGCTTTATTTGCTCCGAGAGGACACGCATCTGCGTGCTGGCAGTTATTTTTCCACTTGCGCTGCATATCTCTCAGGCTGTATTTGAGACAAACCAGATTTAGAACGCAGCAGATTAGGAAAACTCATTTGACTTTCTCCGCCGCCAGCTCCACTGAGTGAAAAGTAAATCTTTGCTACAGGACATTGCAAGCAGAAATTTTTAAAATGTACTCCCAAGTGAGGGTCAAGGTTTGAAAACCCAGCTCTTCTCAAACAGCTCAGAGGTAACCTCAGGAGATTTCAGTGGAGTCAGCTGGGGAATAAAGCATTTGTGCCAACAGCCACGGAGACCTGCCACTGTACAGCCAGATCCTGCCACTTGGACTTGACATCAGCAGCAGGGCACAGCTCCCCAGCCAAATCAATAGAATTAGTCAGAGAAGTAATGTGTTTCTCCACGGGAGAAAAAAAGGAGCAAAGGTATCCCTCATTTACATTCACTGCACACCACAGTTTATTTTATATATTAACTTTTTTTTTCACTATAGAGATGAGATCAAATTTGGGGGAATGGGGTCCTGATCTGAAAAAATGTGTAATGCCATTGGGGAAAACAGACGGCAACTACAGATCAGAAATCGTAAGGAATCCAGACTAATGCTGTCAAAGAAAAAACAGCTCAGTCCCAGGAAATGTTAGTGACGGAGCCCCCCTGTGTGCCGGTGAGCATCACCTTCCGCTCTAAGGAGAGCAGCTCCCATGCTCCGCCATCGGCCTCAGCACCGCCAGGGGCCAGCCCGAGTCACCAAAGCACTGCAGCGGGGCGCAGAGGGTACCGGCACACGGATGCAGGCAGAGCCCTGGGAAGGAGCACACCTCCTCTGCCCATCCCCTCCCGGGCTGGGAGTAGCTGGCTGCGGACGCCTTCCAGCACACTCCCTCCCTTGTGCCAGTGCAGCCCTTTTGGCCAGCCAGCCGAGGGACGGAGCCAAGTCTCCACCTCTGCCGTCTCGCTCGCTCCCGAGGGGAGCACGGCTTGGCCGCCGGCTTTCCCGAGCCTGGCACGCCGCACCGGGGCTGGCAGCGGCGGGCCAGCCGGGCCGGGGCTCCTCCTGCCACCCGCCCTGAGCTCCAGCTGGCCACTCCTGCTCGCCCGGGGCTCCCCATGGCTTCCTGCCAAAGGCAGCGGGGGACGTATCAGAGGTTTGGCCTTTCGGGTGAGGGGTCTCCCACATCTGGCTGCCAAAGGGAGTCACGTTTCTTTCCCTATTTCTACATCTCTCTCGAGCAGTTCATGCAGTTCATTCGCTTTTTCAGCTAACCCTGTACCTGAGGGTGGAGCTGCTAAGTCCGCTGGAGTGCCTACTCAGCTTATGTGAATATTTTGCCTTTTTTCAATTATTATTTGAATTCCAGCAGCATATGAAGGGCTCAGGCAGGATGAGGGATTGTTTCTGTTGGTTCTGCCTGCCTGGCCTCTCAACCAGTAGGTCTGGCCTGTCTCCTGCTTTTTCAGGAAGGGCTCATATAAGCTTTAGGAGTGTTACTTCAGAGCCAAAGCTGATGCTAAGCAGGTCAGAAAAGGTGTCATTCAGTGCTCCCATACTGACTGTGGGAATTACTATCAATAGTCAAATGCTTTATTAGCAGAAAGCTCTGTTACTGACAAAAGTTTTAGAGAGAAATTCTTGGATACAGGTTTGTTACCACCATGCAACATAAAACCCAAGACTCTACAATGCACAAGACACTAAAAATGAAACATCCACACCGGTGCTCAGCTTCTGCTTTTGCCTAGGACCTGTCTGGGTACTTCTGATGACTTCTCTGGCAGACATTATCAACTAGAAGTGTGCCTGCCTACTGCAATGGATGTATCACGTGCACACACCTCCCCCTCTCTCACACGCACACTGCCATTCACCTTCTCCCTAATCAAATCTCTGCGAAGACCATCCATCAGCCCCTATCATTTATCCTTCCCACACACACCAGCTCACAAAACAGAATTATTCTTGTTAACATTCACTCCATTAATGAGAAATCCCTGCTGGTTCATCATCCACTGGTACAAGTCTTTGCACTCACAGGCTGACATCTCTATCATCCTCCAAACTGCTGCCCTGGGGTACAGTAATCTCTTACAGACTGGTCTCCAAGCAGAGGAGAGGCGCGTTTCTTAGTACCAAACCTAAATTTAAATCTCTTTCCCTTTGAGCTGCTAGGGCTTCAGTATCTTTGTCTCCTGCATGGAACCTAAAATCAGCTATGATGCCTCATTGGTTAGCTAACTGCTTCTGTCCTTTGGGATTTTTCATACGCTGTTGATAAAAGAGCCAGTGAAAAATATATCCATTAAATTCTTGGTCTCTGCTTGCTTGTTTCTTTTTCTGCAAAGCTTGCAAAAAAAAAAAAAAAGGAAAAAAAAAAGGAAGGAGAAATACAGAAATACATCACTCAAATGCAGCACTCGATATCTGAGCTGAGGGAGTATAACCAGCCTATGCCTAAGACCCATCACAGGTGCCAGTTTGGCTCTCTTGTAGCCAAGCATCAAGGTGAGCACCATGTATTGTTTGACTCGACACAGGAAGAGGAGCAGCAACACTCTCACACCACAGGTCACCACAATTCCTGATGGGTGAGGGAAACATTAATACATTGTAAATGGTTTTAAATCCCATTCTTTCCCAAATGTGTCTTCTGAAATTTGCAAGGATGACAATTAAGACCCATCTTAGTAATTATTTTCATGACACTGTGACCTCCACTGGACTTTGACCTCCAATTTACTCTACATCAGCTTCCAAGCAACCAGCCAACCATTTCACCACCTCCCAGAGCTCAGATGAACTGGTGATGTAGAGGGGATGGGTTTTACATCATTACTAAGATGGTGTAACTGAGTCCTCTCTCACCCCCTGCCATGTGGGCCACACAACCCTTCCAAATGTATTTTTCTTCTGTTTGGTTTGCTTTAAAACTAAAAGACTTTTTTTTACTAGTACTACTTGCTTTGGAGATCACATATTTCAAAAATGTATATTCTCTGTATATTCCTTGTCTCTCCTTTTCTGTTTCCAGCATCTTTAATGAGGGCCTCTCACTCTGCCCTCCTTGTAGCTTCTACACAGACTCTGAGAGCTCTTCAGCTATCTTCCAAGCCTGTAACTGCCAAGGCTGCTGGACGCAATCTCCCATCACAGTTAGGATGTGTAGGACAGGTGTCACTGAACTGCAGTTGTTGTGGGGTATTTTTTTCATGACAATGGGGCAATATCTTTGTGTTAACATTGTGCCAGACTGATATGCCATCAGCATGCTCCAGCTTTCCCAGGAAACCCAGTACACACCACCAAAGAAACCTTTAAGACCAAGAAGTCCTCATGCAAGAAATCATCATTTTCAGCCTCTCCTTTGCAAGCTTCCCCTCTCTCTTCCATATCTTTTGGCTTTTCTGTATGTATGTCTTTCTCATTTTCTTACCCCTTGAACAACTTGTTTGGAAGACAAGACTCCACCCATGCCAAAAGCTCACCCTGATATCGAAATTCTCTCCACAAACTCCAGTCAATTTTTAAAAATTAATTTTAAAAACTGGTTCATGATGTCCACGAGGGTATGGGGAAAGCCCTGCTTACCCTCATCAAGGTTCCCTTCAGCTCTGTGAAATCTTGGCCTTCCCCTGCAGAAGTTTTGGGATTGTGAGCTCTTCAATTGCCTCACCTGAATACTAATTTATTACTCATAGCAGCAAATACAGCTCGTGTTCTTCTCAGCAAGGGAAATGTCACTGCTTCTTCAGCCCTACCACTGCACCCTTCAGCGTTCAGTCTGTCCCATGGTAACTGAGTCACCCCTGTGGAGTAGCAGGCACCCCCTCACTGAGGCTTCAGACAGTATAACCAACTCTCAGCCACTCTGGAATTCTCCTCTGTTTGAGCACTCTGCAGATCTTCTCTGCTCCTCCTCTGCCCTCATCTTAAAGAGATATCCATCCTGAACTCCCTTGGATTTACGCCATTTTCTAATATTTATTAAGTTCTTCTCTCCACCTCAAATTTTAATACTGCTTCTCCACTCCTAAACCAGTCAATAATCTCTCTCATGTCTGTCTCAGATAGCTTTTTAGTCAAATATATAGAAAGATAACTTCTAGTCAAATGAAGTCTGACACCAGATAGTGGGGATCCTACACAGAAGTACAACAGACACCACGACCACAGCAGTCTGAAGCAGAAAAGAATACTGTCCTGAGAGAGGTGCAAAGTTCTAAAATGCCCAGCACTTCAGAGGTTAAGAAAAATACTGAGTAGAGCAGGGAAAAAATAAGGTCCTATGGTGAGTATGGGAAAGGCGCTTGATGAGCATGCTGCCTGACAAGAACACAGCATCCAGCATGACCCAGGCTGCCTTTATTCCTTTTATGTTCTCGTATCTCACTTGGCACCACTGTCTGGTTAAAGAGGAAGGAACAGAGAAACTCTGGAAAACTGCAAAAGAATTAAACAGGCTTCACGCATACCTGGCTATGGATTTTTATAGTGTTAATTAAGAGGATGCCAAAGAGTTCCAGGAGGAGAAAATATTTCCCATAATGTCTGAGAGTAGAAGTTAACAAGCCTGCTGGGATCTTTTTAGCCCCTGCAGAGCTAAGGCTTCAACATTATTAAATGGCTGTCGCATCTAAAGTACAGCACAACATAACTCAACACACAACAGAAAGCACAGGATGCTGAAATGGGGGATGACTTTAGATTACACCGCAGAGTAATTCAATTTCAGGACAGGTGTTTGCATGTGACTGAACAAGACAGACTGTGGAAAACAACTGAAGTACCCAAAAGAAGAGAGAAGGCAGACATGCAGTCAGGGCTCTCAAATAGCAGAAAAGGTGTCAAAGGAAGCTGCGTGCTTCCAGACATTGTGGGTCAGTACAATCATCCAAGCAGATGAGCTATCAAAAACACAGACACTACAGAAGCAGAGAAATGCTTTCCCTGGGTGGTGGCACTCCTCAGGAGACATGGTGTCCGCTGCCAGTTTTTAAGCACACAGTTGGAGGCTTAAGGATTATTAGCCACCAAGGCTACAGTGACATGAGTTACTTACTACTCCCAACTCACTTGGGTACATCCAAAAAGCTTATCCCTATGCAAGCAGCAGCCATTTCCCATTGCAACCAGTGATCAAAAGGATTATGCTGTATTTGATGAGTCTTTAAGGTGTACATTCTAGGTTTGCCTACTTAGAATTATTTCACCAAGCATAACCCTTAAAATAAATGCATGTTAAGAGTTGTAAGACTACTAGTTTCCTTTTTAACAATACAAATTTTAGGACATTTGGAAAAGACCTGTTCTTAGTCATTGCCATACATAAATGCATGACACAGCATGCAGAAATTAATATTGACCCTTTTTTTTAACTCTTTAGGGCATTTTTTTTTAAACCCAAAAAGCAGTACCAGGATGTTGTTTTCTGACCAAAAAATAAAAGTTTCTGTTCCTTTTCTTTCCCCAGCATCAAGGGATTGCTTGCTGACATCCTAATCTATTCTCCAAGTGAGCAAGGTCTTCCCTGACTTCAGTAAAGGTGTTAGGTGTGCACTTAGCAAACAGAATTGCATGGAAAGTGACCCCAAGATCCGATAATGTGAACATACATGAATAAGCAGACAAAAAGTGAGATTGTTCCTTACTGTAACCCACCCCTAATCAGTGGCATGAGGCATGACATTCACATACCTACCAACTTAAACAAAGTCTCCTTATATGAATCAGGCATGATGTGTATAGTCTACAACAATTTGTGCAAACACAAAATTGGAAAAGATTTTCCTAACATCCTGTAGCTGGCATAGGACTCCAAATCAGGATGGTTTTATGTACCTCTAACTGAAATATCTAGTTCAAAGTGACCGAGATGATTTGGGGAAAAAAAGAAAAGGGAAAAAAACCACACTTATTATGCTAATTACTGCTCCAAAAAATCCCAAACCACCCTCATTCATCATCTTTCTCATGACACATGTAGCTTGCCCAGCCTAAACACTACATAGAGATTTCATTATATCAGCTTAAAAAAATAATTAAACAGTCACAACACTGAAATCCAGAGTCTGGCACAGAATCTTGATGTTCCAAATGTATAACCTATACTAGTACTTAGAAAACCATGCAAAGAACTACTGAGTGCAATCAAAATTCAGAACCACCGCAACCAGTTAACCTCTCTTACCATACAGACAATTTCACTAGCAAACAATCATAGTTCAATGATTTAAAGCAAGCGATTTTCAATGCAAGTAGAAGGCAGTGTTTGTATGAAAGAAGCTGTTAAGTCCCTGACTAGCCTACAATTTTGCAGAATTTCTTGAAATTCTGTTCAGTTCAGTACCAATTCTCACCACTAAGAGATTTTCTTAGGCAGGAGTAACTTCATTTTTGCCCCCCTCCCCTTAACAGCAGTATGCACAGTGTATCAAGCAGCCATTTATACTCTAAACTAAACAGTAATGTCATGGGGTTTGGGCACTTTCTTTGCTTTGCAAGTATGACACCAGGAAAGGGAAACAACAACATATGAAATGGTAACCAGGCACCATCCAACCACATTTCAGAGGAAATCACTTGCACTCAGTCATCTGCCAGAACTGCAAGGAGACCAAAATTTTGTCTCCTCTGGGCTCTAAACATATTCCTCCATCCCATGACTCCCACTAACTGCAGCACATTCCTGCCTTGCAAGATGTGAACCTAACGCAGAAGATCAACTCCCTGCAAAGAGATTTCTGAGCAGCAGAGATCAGGCACTGGTGAGCAAAGATGTAGCTGCTCTGGTCTCTGCTGGAGGTGGCAGTAGGAGGCCTGGTGCTGTCCCCAAGAACCTCCAGAGGTCAAAAGGAAAACTCATCATAGAACGTATGTTTATCCCAGACATGCAGTATCTGAATGAAAGTGACAAAACCTCATGGCAGAATGTCCAACAAAGGTCAGATCTAGCCATGCCTCTCACTTCCTACCCTCCCTGCTCACACTGTCACAGCAGGATCATGCACCATGTTGGAAGCCCCAAGCATGAGCATCACAGTCATCCAGTGAGGGCTCTCTTATGGTGCTAGCAGCCAGTTCCAGCACCAGGCACACTCCCTGCAGGCTCAGGCCTGGGAACAGAAGAACAAGAGAACCCTGGCAGAGCACCAGGGTCACAAACAAGGAGGAAAGAAAGGAAAAAACAGCTCTCAGGGCTGATCAGGGCTTTGCAGCCAACACCAATGTAAATTGCGCTCGGGGCAGATGGCAGTTCTTGCTCCAGCTGTAAACGCCCGGGAACAAGGACTGCTTTTTTGCCCTTTTGCAAAGTGTTTAACACATGCACACAGGGAGCCTCAGCCAGATGGAGGGCTACGAGACAGTGGCAGGCAGGAGAGACAGCCTGTCATACAACAGCACTGCTGATGTTTAGTGATGAACGGCAACACGAGCTACAATGTGGTCTTTCTTTCCACCTTCCAGTTAGCCCGCTGGATCGTGTTAGCCGCCTGCTTCTTATCAGACTTTACAGTTTCCCCTCACCACTGCTCAATTCCATCATGCCGTCACTTAACTTGTGCATGTAATTTAAAGCCAGATAGACAGCGGGGAAATTGCTTCCTCTGAGGCCCCTACTAATTGACCCCTATCCACAGAGCTCAGCAGTCTTCCCTTAACAGCGCTCGCACGCGCTACCGCAACACGAAGTGCAAGTTCGGAGGTTGCCAGCGCAGCCTCTCTCCCCCGTGGCAATGCCATATGGTGTTAAGACTTTCAGGATCAGACGCCGTTCCTGCTGAAATCAATCATCACAACCTATCCCTGGAGAAGGCCATCTCAAAATCCCACTGGCTTGAAGCGCAGCTCAGCCAAGTGCCTCGGATTTGGAGGCTGGTATTGACTCAATCAGGTTGGTATGCAAACGCTCGCTTTAATAGCGCACATATCAATTAGCTGGGCTGTTACAAAGGGAGCAAGTGGTGCCCGCTACGATGACAGCATGCCTAAACAGCTGATATTTCACATTTGGCAGGACCCTTCAGCCCCTGCAGACGCAAGTCAGCCTCTCTGCCTGAACTTGCTGTCACGCTAATGAAAATGAGCACTGGGGCAACTGAGATTCACACACTGAATGGGGTTCGCTTAAAAGAGAGAAGGATGTGAACTACCACCAGGCACCTAATCTTCATAACCTGCAGCAGAAGTTACAGACATGTGCACCAACCAGAGGAAAATAAGTAGTCTCTACGGGTAAATAAAGATTATGTCTCTTTAAACCGATTGTAAATCTGAATGAACACAGAATATACATACACAAGTAGGCAGCGTGCAACATGACGTCAATCCGATTTTTATAGATTTATTATTGCCGTACATAAAATTTCCTAGTAATAATAACATTCTATGAGAAATACTAGAGCATTGGGACACTTTTAATGTGAAAACAGTACAAGAAAAGTAGGAAAAAATAATTCAAGTGTTTTAAAAAAAATGCTGGATGAGAAGCATTCCATGGAAAATGCAAGGGTCAGGAACTGGAAAGCATTCATGTGAATCTGTCTTGAACTCCATGTACTATCTTTGAGAGTTATATCCTCTGCCTTCATTGCACCCATAGAAGAGATTTAAAGGAAAAAGAGAGAAATGGTTTCGGTGGGGTCAGCCAGTTTACGGTTTATTGGTATTTTTCTAATTTTTAATTTGTTTTTAAACATGGCTCCACCCCCTGCTGTAAATCACCCCTGCACTTTGCAGCCACTGTCGAGCACAATTCACGAATCACCTAAGTGTGTAGTGGAATGTGAGCCCCTCAATCCTTGACGCATACCCATGGGTGCGTGCCAACCGAGGTGCCGGGGGACCATCCACGCAGAGCAGTGGATTCCCCGGGAGCACAGGCCAAGAGCTGCTCCAGGCACTCACTCTGCAGGGAGGCTGCCCTTGCCCAGCCCCAACACCAACACCGCTGCCACAGGGCCCTTGTGATGGCCCTGTCACCCTCCAGCACCCTTCCAGTTGGTGGCCGTACAGCCAGAGCACTGCTGCTGCACCTGTGCTGTAGCTGCTGCCCTTCTGTCACTTTATTAATTTTAATTCTTTATAAAGAAGAAAGAAGATATAAGGAAAACACCACGTAAATAAGTTATTCTTCCTCTCCTACTGACAAACCATACCTCTGTAAAGAAATTAGCCACATCCTGTGACAAAACTTTGTGATGGGCCATGACCTGCAGAGAAGTGATGCCTTACTGACATCTCCACAGCTGGAAAGAGAAACCTGTTTCCTTCGAGTCACAGTACAGCAGCAGAGGAGCTTTTGTGTTTACGTATCTGACAGAGCACAAACAGGAGAGAGCAAGTGGGGGAAAGAGAAAATGAAGACAAGAAGTGAAGGCAGGTGGTTATGAGAGCACACAAGTGGCTAATTAAACCATGGGTTTTACTAGTCACAATGGTTAAACAATTTTAATGGGAGGCATTCTCATAGCACGCCTGAAAAGTTTTTAACACTACCAAAGACCTTTGTCAGGAGCAAGGAACTTCTGGAAAGGTGCTCAGAGATGCACACAAACCCATAGGAAGATCTGATAATGTACAAATTCGTTTCTTCCAGAGATAGCTCACTTTCTGCACAAATCGATAAACCATCAGAACCTGTCATTTATCACAAACATTAAATCCCAGCAGCACCCTGGTTTGCAAGCCTAATGAGGGAACTTGACACACAAAGGCACTCTCAGTGCTGGGTAGTGTGGGGGGAATTCTCCATGCCTCTGGTTCAGGGAGTCTCTTTTAGGCTGTACTCAGCATTAGCAGACCAGGGTGTTAACTATCCTTTTTGCAAACTTGCTACAAAACCAAAGGCATATTATTGAGAAAAACAGGAGTTGAAAACCCAGTCTAGTTTCTCTCCCCTGGGAAGTCCATCCTGGTTTTTGTGCTAGCAATGCTGGGTCACCATTCACAAAAAAAAAGAGCTAAAAGGATGCAGAGCTACAAATTAAACTTTCAGCAAGGTCAGTTCACTCTTGCAAGAAGGAATTCATTAGTTGTTTTGATGAGGCTGGTTAGGAAAGAGTTAATACTATCAGCCAAATGTCAGTGAACCCCCAAATGTTGCTTTTGTCCCATGGCAGTGTCAATACCAACACTATTATCTCAATTTATTTAACACAGAACAAATTAATTGGGTCTAAGTGTTGCTTTTTCCCTGGAATCCCTCATCCCATCTCTTCTTGGAGAGAGCTCCTGTGAGCAATGAGCAAGGGAATAAACCGCTAAGCAAACACACACACACGCACACGCACACACACACACGCGCGCGCATACACGCGAGAGGGAAGTTGCAATTTCTCACTTAGCTGCTGATTTCTGTGACTACAAATCTTGGTGTCACCCACCACACACTACTCCTCTGTACTAAATCCATCATCCTCGACACCTTCAGATGCATCTGAGATGTGTGTCGAACCGGCAACACTATAATTTTTATAATGACAAGGAATTAAGTATGATTACTAGTCTTTCCTCGCACTTGTTCCCTTCCCCTAACGATACCATCCAATTGCCATTTTCCTCACGGTTGTGTATTTTGTTTCCCATTGTCTGTCATATCCAATACAATAACCGAAATGTCTGCAACACGGGATCTGCCTGTCTCTCCTACGTCTAGCAAATCTCAAAACCTGTTGTTACAGCTTTGGGGAACACAATACATTGTCAGTTCCGAGGAAACGTTGTAAGAGTAACCGTACATACAGTTCAGTCAGAAATCAGTTCAGTCATACCTGTGCTATTCTTCCATTGTGTTTAATACACCACGAGCAGGTTATTTCATAAAAGACATTGCCAAAGAGATCACTTGGGTGCGTTTCACCTACTACTGGGCTCCGTGGCCCGTTGTCTGTCTGGGACACATTGCTACCAGCAAACCTGGAGAAGAACTCGCCATTGCTTTCCCTGAACTTCTGACAGCGAGAACCTGGTGTTCAGCTAAAACTTTCCCTTTCCCACCTCCCCGTTCCTACAAGCCGCCCCGAATCGTCATGATTGCCATTAATTAAAAAAAAAAAAAAAAAAAGAAAAGAAAAAAAAAAAAAGGAGAGAAATTTTTTTTAAAAATAAGAAGAAAAATAAAAAGAAACCAAAGAGCCAGCAGTCTTATGGAAACAGCACGGCAGGTAAACCAGGTTAGCATCGTTCCGTAACGGCCACGAGCTGGCGGGGCGGGGGCCGGCGCCCCCCGGCCGTCCCTCCTCGGCCCGGGGCCGGGGGCCGGCGGCCGGCTCGGCGGGGCGCCGCGGGAGGCGGCGTTTCTCTTCCCTGCGGGGCGGAGAGGGGCGGGCGGCGGGGCCGCGCCGCGGGGAGCCGCGCCCGCGGCGGGGGCTCCCTCAGAGCCTGAAGGAGGCCTCGGAGAAGGGATGCTGCATCTTGAAGCTAGACAAGAAGCACTGGAGGGGCGGGGGCAGGGGGTTGAGGAGGGACGGCGGGAGGCTGGGGAAAAAGAAATCATCTCCTCTGACCTCTAACGAAGTGCCCGGTTTTTTCTTAAGCTCTTCACATTTCCTAAATTTGCAGATCTGGTGTCCCGTTTTGCGGTTCCTGCAACTGCTGCAGACTCCACAGTTGATGAGCCGCTTGCAGGGCACGCACACCCCGCAGCGTTTCCGCTTCTTCTTGGCGGGGTTGCCCGCCCCGGCCCCGGCCCCGCCGCCGGTGCCGCCGGCCCCCCCTCCGCCTCCGCCGCCACCGCCGCCGCCTCCGCCGCCCCCCGCGCCGGCGGCGGCGCCCAGGGCGGAGGCGGGCGAGGCCGAGGCGTGGCTCTGCGGGCAGTCCGCCAGGTTGGCGATCTGGAAGGCGCTGTCTGTGACGGCGGCCGAGGCCGCGGCGGGGGAGTGCAGGGCCGTCATGACGATGACCCCGGGGGGCAGGGAGAGGCCGCCCAGCGCCGGGATGGCCGAGAAGGTGCCGACGCGGTCGGGGAGGTTCATGATCTCGGCTTCGGCGGCGCCGCACTTGAGCTTGTTCATGCACTCGCCGGCCAGCGGCCGGCAGTGCTCGGGGGCGAGGGTGGAGAGGAAGTTGCCGTTGGCCATGGGCAGGGCGGGCTGCTCGGCCGGCGGGCAGCCGGGCTTGCCCAGCCGCTGCGAGTCGCTCCGGTGGTGCATGCCGCCCCTGCCGGCGTGCAGCGAGGAGGCGGCGGCGGCGGCCGCGGAGGCGGCGGCGGCGGCGGCGGAGGAGGAGGAGGAGGAGGAGGGTTTCCTCGCGCCGCCCGCCGCGCCGCCGCCGCCGCCGCTGCCCCAGAGCATGGCGGTGGCGGCGGCGGCCGTGGCGGTGTCGCAGTTCCAGGGGGACATGCCGATGCGGGCGGCGGCGGCGGCGGCCGCGCTGGGGAAGATGGGGGTGGTGATACGGGCGATCTTGGCCGCCTGGGGGAAGGCGCCGCCGTTGGTCTTGTAGAAGGTGGCGAAGGAGCGGTACCTCTCCATCTCCGAGTTGTAATCCACAAGGCTGTTGAGGGCCCCCTCGGGCAGGTGGCTGTCCTTGGGCAGCCCCGGCGCCTCAGGGTTGGGGCCGCTCTCCACGCACACGTTGGTGTTCATGGTGGCCGGGGCGGGGGGGGGCGGCGGGAAGGGACGGGACGGGGGGGGCTGGGGTCGGGGGGAGAGGGACGGGGCGGGGGGGGGGGGGTCGCTTAATCCTCCTCCTCCGGACGCATCCCCGCGGTCGGTGCTTGGCCGGGCAGCCGCTCCTCCGGCATCCTCACGGGAGCTGCCGCAGCTGAAACACAAAAAGTCATTTCCGAGGGGGTGCGCGCGCGGGGGGCGCTGACGGCCGCCCACGGCCACCCCGGGGGAGGGGGCAGCACACACGGCTGCGGGGCACACGTCGCCCTACCCGCGGGCAGAGGGCTCGCAGCGCCGGCCCGGGTGGAGCAAACCCGGTCCCGGGACAAGGTGGGGGGCGGGAGACACGACACGGGGGCCGGGAGCTGCCCACCTACCAGAACCGGGAAAAATGAAAAGGCAGGGAGAAGGGGGGGGGGGGGGGGGGGGGAATAAATAAAAGGAATTAGAAAAAAAGAAAAAAGAGGGAGGTGGGGGAGGGAGCCGCCAGCTGCCACGGTGTCCTTCTGCGCCCGGCGGTCATTAGCTGCCTGCCGGCACAGCTGGCTCCGCCGGGCGCTGGTTGCGGCGGCACCGGCTTCCCCGGTCCCCCCGCCGCCTCCGGGTACGGGGGGGCTGCCTGCAGGCCGCGGGGGGCACGGGGCTAGGTTAAAAAAAGAAAAAAAACTTAAGCAATTTCACAGCTTGTGATCCCGGCGCCTGCAGCTGTACTAACGACGGAGTATTTATCCCAGCCTCTCGGGGAGGATTCCCCGTCACCGCCGCCGGGGGCTGCGCGGGGAGGGCTGGGGACACACACACCGAGACGGGGACAGCCCCTCCGTGGGCGCCGCGGGGCAGGGGGCTTCGCCGAGAGACAGCCCGGGAACGCTCGGGAGGGCACGTCGCTGTACCGACTGAACTAGCCCTCATCGGGGAAAGGGGGCTTTCTGCTCCAGGCTAGGAAAGTTTAGGAGGGGGCTAAGGACACGGCGTCCGATTTATTTCCTACCGCCCCCTTTCTCCCCCAGGGAGGTGAAGGAGGGTATTTTAGTTCACGGCAATGAGGAAGGTATATTATGTCAGCCTGCGCGAACTAAAGCAAAACATAAGCATAACTTAAAAAGCCCTCAGTTTATGAACACTGCCTCTTTGTTTTCCAGATGCTCTACCTGAATAGTTCAGATATTTCCAGCATCTTTTCTGATGCAGGGCTATCAGAACCGCTCACTCGTGAGGCACTCGTGGGGCTACGTCTAGTTTCCAGACTCTGGTATGTTTAGTTCAAAATGGTTATCAATTACGGTAATTACGATCATAATTAGATTAATGAACCGTTTGCAGCCCAACCTACCGAGTGCAAAAACTTCGTCTTCTCCCAACGTCGTGCACTGAAAGCGGGCTTTATGTAAACAAATCCAGATGAAGGGAGCGTAAATCTACAGAAGGAACCTCACCCCCGGCTGCACTGGGGACTGGCGGGCGTCCTCCCGTCGGAGAAAAAAAAAAAAAAAAAAAAAAAAAAAAAAAGACCCCGAGCTCGCAGGAGCCACCTCTGTGTTTCCACGTCAGGGAAAAACCCAGACTCTCGCTGCCTTCAGAGGTCTAGTGGCAATACAAAGGCTGCCCCGGAAAGCTCTAGGCTAAGCGTCGTCTTGTGGAGGGATGCGAAGGATTTGCTTACAGCAAAAAAAAACCAAACCTCTCCCGTTTCCAGAAAGGAAAACCTAGCTGAATGTCCTCGATAACAACTACTCAATAAAACTAGTTTTGCCAGCCATGTGTACGAAAGCCACGCATCTGGTAAGGAATAAAATGTTAGCGTTCAGCCCTTTATGCCAGAAGTCATATGCGTTTTCTTGCCCTATTTCCCCCAGCATTAAACTGGCTTCTCTCCACAAAACCTTCCCTCCCTGGCTGCGTTTTCTCTCCCCACGATCCCCTCTCAGGCTTTATTGCCACCAGCAGCGAGAAAATGATGGTGCCCACCAACCGGGTCATTATTGTTTAATCGATGCATCTCCGGAGCATGAAAAGGGTACCCGAGACGCAGTTATTGATTTCCCTCCCCCTCTAACTATCGCCCTCTTTTCCACGAATGAAATAAATAAATAGAAATTGCTAGCCGGGCTTTGCGATTCTGTCCCTGCTTAAGCTAAATGTGACCGTACACGTTCAATATTGCATGTCTGCTCTGCCAAAGACAGAGAGATCAAAGGTCATATTTAAGATTCAGGAGGAGGGGCGGGTGCAGATTAATTAATAAATTAATATAGCGACGCCTTTTATTGCCCAAGTCTAGCATTAATCTACTTTTACGATCCCAGATAACAAGAACAACAGAAAAAAAAGAGCACCCGACAAACCCACAAAATTAAAAAAAAAACCAAACCCATCCCTCTAAAAACCCCCCACAACTAAAACCCGAAACCACATACACACAAAAACCAAAAAACAAAAGAAAAAAAAAAAAACCGCGAAGAATAAGGGGGGAAAAGATGAGGGGGGAAAGCAAACCAGTCACTTACCAGGCTCTTTATTTGGGGGGGCTTGAGTGTGCAGACGCTACCAGCCTGTCTGCCTTTAATTAGTTGCACATCAGTCCCTAACACAAAGAAGAAGAAGAAGAAGAAAAATATCCAGATGTGCCTTGGCAGCTCCTCAATTACAACTTTGATACTTGTAAACAAACTGCGAGGGGCGGTGGGGAAGGTGGGGGGGGGCGGGGGGGATAAATTAAGCCGCCGATCCACTAAACAAATACCTGTAAGTGGCTTTTTTCCCCCCTCTCTCTCTTTCTAGCTCGTTGCAGAGAAAGGAGGAGGAGGGGGGAGCAGGGGAGGCGGCGGGGGGCGAGGAAGGAGCAGGCACAGAGGGAGGGCGGGCGGGAGGGAGTGTGTGTGTGCGTGTGCGCGGTGGTCTCCTCTGCCGGCGCGCTGCTCGCCGCCCGTCTCCCGGCGCCCGCCCTCGCACACAGCGCCGGGAGTGCGTGTGCGTGTGGCGGTGCGGGGGAGGGGAGGGCGGGGGCGGGCGGGAGGCGATCGCCGCCGAGGTGAGGGAACGCGCCGGGAGGACGCAGGGATGCGGACACCCGCCGCCGCCGAGCGCTGGCGGGGCCGCCGCCGAGCGGCGCGCACGGGCCGCGGCGCAGCGCGGGGCCGCCCCCGCCGCCGCCCCCTGCGCTCCCCTCCCGCGGCGGGGGCGCTGCGGCCGCGGCCGCCCGGTGCGGGGCTGCCGGCGGGGCGGGGCCGCGCCGCGCCGCAGAGGGGAGGGGAGCGGGCGGCGGGGAGGGCGCGCCCCCCGCGCTGCGCCCTGTCACCCTCCCCGCGGGCGGGCGCGGAACTGCCGGCAAACTTTGTGCCCCGGGAAGTTTCCGGAGGGGAGCGGCGCTCCCCCCGCCCGGCCCGGCCCGGCCCGGCGGGCTGGAGCGGCAGGCCGGTGCCCCGGTCAGCGCACGGCCGCGCAGCGTGTCATTTTTCACGCGCCTTCGCAGATCTCTAATGACTACCAACCACCGCGTACGCAATCATTTTATTTCAGACGCGTGAGGTGCTGCAGATTTCAGACACATTCAGGCGAAATAGAGCCAGCTCGACAGTGGATGTTAGACAAGTGTCTCGGCGCTCACTAGAAGTTCTTTCCCAACATTTGCCCTTTGCAGGTGCCAGAGCCCAGGAGGTGCATGGCACCTGTCCGGGCAAGCCACGCGAATCCCACACCTGAAGTGCCAACATTAAAATGCATCTCTAAACAAGCCGCTGAAGTACAGGTACTGCATGCAAACACGCTACAGTTCTTTAAAGAATTTCAGCAAACTATTAAAAAAAACCCAGCCAAGCCCACCTGCCTTTCCCGGAGTTCTTGCAAGCACAAAAAAGGCCTATATTCACTGAATAAATTATGCATCGCAAGTTCTTCATCCAGCCCCTCTTGGTACTTTCAAAGTGAGCACTGGTACTTACAGAGCCATTGCTGCAGCCTGGTGCTGCCAGCGTGGGCACTAAGAGTTAAGAAATGGATGTTCCTGCCAAGAAAATAATTTTAACCGTTTGTAAATTACAGAAAAAGAAGGGAAAATTGCACTGTTTCATTGGTTTTATATGTAAGTAAAGGAAGTATTTATGTGCAGACTGAAGTTTTATTTCCTTCCGCTCCAAGCTGAATTCAAGCTCGGGGTACTGAACTCTACAGCGTTACCCAAGGGAGAGCACTGCAGCAACCTCTTCTCAGGAGCAGCAAGACAAGGTGGATTTGAGCAGTGGGGTTCAGCAAGGACCAGCAGCCTCATGGCCAATGCTCCATCAAGCAAGACTGACTGGTACAGATGAGGGACAGTTTTGGTCAATCAGGTAGGTTGCAGATCTGCAAGAAGTCGTGCCCCTGGCACTTATGTTATGGATTTGTACGCTTCATTTGGAAGCAGTATAGTTTATCGAGTTAATTAGCTGCTTCTAACCATACAAGATGCATTTTAAAATACCCCCAAACATGGATTTACATAATAAAGAATAAACTCCCAACAAGCTACCATCATCCTTTATGACAGTTCTGCTGCCTTTTTCAAAGTCTTTTTCTGTTTTGATACATTCTAACACAAACCTATGGGGCAGGGGGGAGATACAAATGAGGGGAAACGGTGTTTCAGTAATGTCACAAAGTGACAAAAAACAAGAGCTTTTCCTGTTGAGGTTCATTCCCTACCACTCTTCTCCCAAATTAGTTGTCAAAAGCCATATGCAATACTCCAAACACTGAGGACGTTTTTCAAACACAGACTTCTCCTGAACTCCAAACTTCCTTTAATCACAACCTGTGTCTCACTTAAGCAATCCTATCCGAGTTAATTTATTACTCTTGAAGGAGTTACATTTTTAATAAGCTAAAAGAGGAAAAGGGGAAAACTCTGATAATCTTTTCTCATGCATAAGGAAGACCATTTCATGTATTTTTTAATTGTCATGTGAATTACATTGCAGTGCTATATATAACCTTTTTACTCCAGCCTCTAAAGTTGTACACTTTTTTGGTGCTGGGGAAGAAGTGTGGTATCCAGTTCAGATGTTTTGGGGATTTTTTTTTCTGAAACCTTTTGTTTAGTAGGGTTTGGGGACTTTGAGGATTTTTTTTTTTTTTTTTGGGGGGGGGGGGGGGGGAAGGGGTGGTGAGGTAGATGAGAATTTCTGGTTTCTGTTTTGTTTTTGGATACAAATCTGTTTTACCTTGCATCCTGCCCTCAATCTGGGAGCTGAAGAGGACTGTTATGTTCAGGAGTCTATGGGTGAGGTAGCTACAACTGTCTCATGATGGAGTCCTAAGAAAACAATTCTGGATTACCCTTTTCACCATAATCCGTGCATTCATGGGAGGGACAGAAAGTTTAAAATCACAGGCTCTGATTTTAGTTCAGAAACCATTCCTATATCCTTTTTCACAGGAATGCAGCTAGGGCAGTATGCTGTGACATGGAAACATGGGAGCTGCCCTGCCTTTGTAAATATTGACATTGTTCTGAAAGTTGCAAAAAAAGAGAAACAAACTGAAATTCACATTCAGTTCTTGTCCATTCTGTTACTGACTCTAGTGTGTATCTACCAAGTGACCACTGTAAACCTGCCCAGATCCATCAGGGATTATAAGCATTGTACCAGAAACAGAAAAAGGAGGTGAAGCAAGCCCTTGGGGAATTCAACAGTTCATTAGACTGCGAGCTGGAGTTTTGGGTTTTTTTCTAATATAATTACTTTTTCCTTTCTTGTGCTCTTTTCCTAGGCCTCTTAAAGCTCCTGGATCCAGTGTCAGGGCTAGACTCTGACCCTGTTGCTGTGTTTAGGTTCCCTTCTGCTGGGTCCAAGAGCTCTAAACCAGACATGCTGCAACTCTGGTTCTCCTCTGGGTAGTCCACATGGCACACATCCTGAGCAGGCAAACCTTGGGGTATGGGCTTTTGTTACAGAAGAACTGTGGACGGGAATTGGAAAAGCAGTGCCTCTGCTCCCCTCCCTTGCTCATGAGGAAATCTCCTGCCTCGAAATGGAAATGGTAGGTTTTTATTCAGGACCATGTCCTTTTACCTGCCTACAGCTCTGTGCTGCACCCCTTGATGAAAATGGAAATAGTGTCTCATCTGTCTTGCACTCTCAGGAAGAAACACATTTCTGGCATAGCCTTTCTTCTAGCACCCGTCTTGTGGGCACTCTGAATGCATGGTCCTTTCCTTCTGAGATGAGGTAAATTAAAAAAGAGATGCATCAGTTTTCTCAAAATTCCCAAAACAAATTATTTTTTACTTAATTGGTGCAAGAAACATGTGGAAACGTCTTGTACACCATCCACAGCCATAACAGCAGACCTGCACCCCATTGCCTGCAATCCCTCATAACTCTTTAACATTCTTTGAGCTACAAATTATTTCATGGACTCTCAGGGACCTGGGCTCCAATCTAACCTGCAAGCTGTCTGTTTGCACTGCCATGATACCATGCCCAGCTCCTCTTGAGCTGCAGTTCATCTCTGTTCATCTCTCCTCCCTCCCTCCCTCCCTCCCTCCCTCCCTCCCTCCCTCCCTCCCTTCCTTCCTTCCTTCCTTCCTTCCTTCCTTCCTTCCTTCCTTCCTTCCTTCCTTCCTTCCTTCCTTCCTTCCTTCCTTCCTTCCTTCCTTCCTTCCTTCCTTCCTTCCTTCCTTCCTTCCTTCCTTCCTCCCTCCCTCCCTCCCTCCCTCCCTCCCTCCCTCCCTCCCTCCCTTCCTTCCTCCCTTCCTCCCTTCCTCCCTTCCTTCCTTCCTTCCTTCCTCCCTCCCTCCCTCCCTCCCTCCCTCCCTCCCTTCCTTCCTCCCTTCCTCCCTTCCTTCCTTCCTTCCTTCCTTCCTTCCTTCCTTCCTTCCTTCCTTCCTTCCTTCCTTCCTTCCTTCCTTCCTTCCTTCCTTCCTTCCTTCCTTCCTTCCTCCCTTCCTTCCTCCCTTCCTCCCTCCCTCCCTCCCTCCCTCCCTCCCTTCCCTCCCTTCCCTCCCTTCCTCCCTTCCCTCCCTTCCCTCCCTTCCCTCCCTCCCACCGGCACCTACATACCATTCCTCCTTCCCATGCTTGCAGCCAGACATGCCCTATTCACCTCCCTCATACCTGCCCCTCTTGATTTCCAAGCTCCCTGGCAAAGGGGGATGCTTCACTGCTTGCCAGCTACTGTGGAATTCTTGTATTAGTAAAGGGAAAGACCAAGCACAAACTAGTTTTTGTGTGCTGCAAGAGAAGACACCTGAGAACTGCTAAAAAGCGCTATCTGTCAGCAAAAATCAGGGTAAACCCATCCATTAGAATTCCTTGCTTTCATCCAATATTACTGAAAACTACTCTCCTTTAGTTTGAAAGGAAATGCAGTGATTACCCCCTATTATGGACACATACAAATATTTACTAAAATAATGTAGCAGAGGGATTTTTCTGAAAGTTATCACAGCTTAAACATTCCCATTACTTTGAATATGGTTTGATTCTGCTTCAGGTACAGATGTTTTCCTGATGCTTCCTAGGCAGGCATCCAGATTGCTGATCCCCAATTATGCCAACTCCCAGAGGGCTTGATCCATCACTGATGCAAGTCAACAATGCAGCTCTGCATTTGATAGGATGCTGCCAAATGAGAAACAGCAGTGCCCAGGAAAAACAAAACACACAGGGATCCTTATTGTCTTGATACTGGGACTCTGACAGGACAGAGATGGAGAGCTCTGAAACCTGGGTCCAAAGAACTGGCTACTAGAACAACCTGGATTTGCTTAGATCAACTCAGTACCTCCAGGTGTCTCTCCCCTGTGACTGACAGCCTATGTCAGTCCTACAGTTTCATTTCTTCATGCTTCTTAAGAACCACCCTCATTGAAGGGGGACTTGAGTGGCTTTTACCCTGTGAATGCTGTATGAATCTAAATGTCAAGACAGAAATGTCATGCCAGCAACTAACAAGGGGCTTTAGAATAAGCATTCCCTGGCCAGTACACAGTAAGCATGGGCTCATTCACCTAATCAGCTTTTGGGCTTCTCAGTGCTACGGCTGTATTCTGTTTTTTTCAAATGGCATTGCACCAACACTCTTCTGGGGCAGCTACTCAGAAAGTGTATCTGTTCTTTCAGGGCTTGCATGCCCCCTCAAAAAAAAACCAAAAAACAACAAAAACTGTGAGAAAGATTTGAATCACTGCTGCTAGTTCAGGATGCCTGATAGTTTTTCTTTCCTTTTGGGCCCTATTTTCAGATACTTCTGCATTTGTCAAGTTTAACCTCTTTGATTTAAAAGTTCCCTATTTGAGAAGTATGCAGTCCATAAAACCATTCACCTGGTTTCCAGAGTTCATTCTTAACTAAGACATTTTCTGTGCTAAAATAATAACTATCTGAGAACTACTTTTCTAAGGAGCTGTAATGCCTTTGCAGTTAGAAGCAAAAAGTTTGAAATTTGGTGATCATGAACATACCTCATTTGGCCAAATTACACATATTTCTGAGTTATAAGAAAGAAATCTTAGTTCACACACAAGAGAATTGCTAGAATTGCAATAGGGAAAAATTCTCTGAAGTGTCCAATTCTGGCTGATCTTTGAATAAGATTTCTTCTGTAGATACATTACCTGCACTGGAACTGCTAAGCGATGTGAGAGTAGCAAAAGGTCAGCATCACCCACAGAGTATTCAAATTTAGTGATCTCTTCTATCACATTATCAAAGCAAGGAAGATATCCCACAGAACGGAGACCAACTCACTGATGCTTGAGAAGCACATAGATATCACAGAGAGAACCTGTACAAAAAGGGAATTTGAAATTCCAGTTTTGGAATATGGTTGTGTGGAGCTGGGGCAACCGTATGAAGGAAGAAAAGACTGATGCTGAGAATGGACCGGGGACTAAATGAAGAAACAATCCTGGGGGAAGATTAGTATGCAATCAGACATATGTACAGAACTGGTACAGTAAGGATTTAGTGGATAAACTCAACTCAGGCATCTTCTACATTTACAGTACTTTAGTCTGTGACCTTTGCAAACATTCTGGAGGTTGTACCTCCTTGGCTTGGCTGCCCTTTAAATTTTGGTACTTGTCTTGGAAGTGACAGGTTTTGCTTTACCCCTGTATGTAAGTTTTTGATGAGCTAGTTCCACTTTCACATTTAGTAAATTGGGGAGAGTAAAGACTTTACTAAAAAGCAGAATTTTGTCAATTTAACACCATCTTGAGATGAATGACAGCTGTCTCATGTCAGGTTTTCATAACACTGTGATCAAACACCTCTGGTAAAACACAGCAATGAAAAATCAAGCTCATACCACTGAGCTGTGACTTTGGCTCTGGGATGCCCAAGATAGCTACATCAAACTATTCCAGGTCCTGTTGGTCTGGAAGAGCATCTGAAAGCAAAGTAGTAAGTATATCAAACTTTTTCAGTACCCCAGAAAACAACAAAAGAAAAAGTAGCACCTGGTTCAGGTAATTTCTATAGGAAGGAAAATTTTAGTGGGGTTTTTCTCTAGAAAAAAGTCTGTGGTTGAGATGTTGCATAGCTTTGGCTACCTTCTCATTGAAATAGCTCGAGATTCTGCTTTCATCTCAGTTCTCACACTCTGACAAAAGACGTGTATTTTGCTATCCAGTTTTGTTAATGCTTTGCTCCCCTCATCTGTTGTCACACTTTCACTGTTAAGACTAGTCTGAAATAAGCTTATGTTTTTAAATACTTGATTTCACATACTATTTATGGTTAAGGCTTCCTTGGGAAGAATGACAATCACTCATGACTCAAAGATGGTCTCAGTGCCAGAAGCACTTTGTATCCTTCTACAGGCCATCATTCTGACTTACAATAAGCACCAGCAGGCAGTGGATGGCCATTTCCCTTACTGTTCCCTGAGGTCATGTTAATCATCTTTCGGCTTTACTGTCAGAAGGCATAAAAATGGGACTCCACTGCTGCACAGTGTAGGACTGACAGATTACCCCAGAGAGTACTGTTGATCCTCTGCTCATGTCCCCAGAACCTGCTTCTTTCTCTGATTTCAGAGGTATTCTACAGATGAATAGGGGTGCAGAGGCCAGCTGGCTTCTCCACACATCAGGTGGTTGAAAAGGTGCTGCAAGTAGCTGGATGCTGACAGCGCAGTGTCTGGCATTTAGATGACCACAACTAAGCACCTCCTTCGTAAGGCAGGACATTCAGCAGCAGGCATTGTCTCACAAAGAAGGTAATTGCTGAGGTTTAGATAATACCAGTTGCCATCATTTTACCACCGTTACCGCAGCTCCCTGAGTGCTTTTCAATATTCACCTACTTTCAGCTGTGGACCCAGAGGTTCAAGAAAGAGGATGCTGGGAAAGGGAAATAATATTCCAGATGCCAATGTGTGGTCAGAAGAATACATTACAATCCCAAAAATGGCAACAAAATGTGAGCTACTGGACTTGGGAAGAACAAGAATGAACACAGTGAAAAGTAAACACAAAAAAACCCCCACAAACTGGTAATACTCAAAGAAATATGGATAAAAAAAGTATTGTGATGATTTAACAGGAAAATCAGGGCAGAACAAGACACAGAAGGCACCACAAGGGACATGAGCAAACTTTCTTGTTTCAACAAGATAGCTATCCTTTCTCACGCATGTGCAAGCCTGTCCAAATGTGCTGTCACACAAATATTTTAAGCTGCTCTCTCCTGCCAGCGGAGTTGTTATCATGGCAGCCGGTGCTGTGCTGCTGAGATGAGCCCCCAGAGAAAGCCCTCTGCCTCTCACTCGTGCTGGCGTGCCGGTGTGATTCCCTGCGACTCCCGGCACACCGTCCGACGTGCTTGGAATGGCGGGCACGTTTCACTGAGTGCTCCAGCCCTTTCTGGGTGTAACTTTAGCCCCCTTGAGGAGTCACATACCTGCTTTACACCGCGTCTGCAGAACAGAAGAAACAAAGCCCTGAGCGCAGAAATCTTGTTAAAACATGCTACAGGCAGACCAGGAGATTTTATCAGCCAATTGAACAAGGACCAATATACCTGCACTCTTGAACATTTGTTTGTTGTCACTGCTCTGCTGAATCTGCTTGATTCCAAGTTGCAAAAGCCTTACTCTAGGCAGATGACAGGAATGCCCATTGCTAATTAATGTTATTATTTTATTACTCTTGGTTCTTAATGGCCCAAGACATTTTAGGTGATAATTGAGATCAAGTAACAGGGTTATTTCTTTTATACCTGGACTGTATTTTGCCACAAAATAAATGTTCTCTCAATATTATTGTATGTAAGTCTGTCTGTCTATCGATCTATAATATCTGTGCAAATACTTTAGGGTAGAACTCCACACACTCAGTATGTGGAGTTTTCCTTAACACTTCTCAAGCCCATTTACTATTCAGGTTTGCTTTTACACAAAGCAATAAACTGACCAAAAAACAATTTGCCTTATAGATATAAAGTGAACATCAAGGCTTTAATCAACAATGTTGTCAAAGTATCTAGAAGAAATTAGTTTATCATGCATAGCAAAGATGGGTTTCTTGAGACTTCTAATGAAAGCTGATATAGCCATTATCTGATTACTGTAACATACACTCAATCATTAATACAAAAGTCCTCTTTAATGATATTCGTTTTATGCCCACAGCCATCCTAGGAGGAAGCCAGGAGGTGGGAAGGGGAAAGTAGTGCTTCTTGCTTTTGTTTATGCCAATTCTAATGGGGTTGTGACACTGGAGAATGCTAATTTGAGACTGATGTGTATTTCTTGGCCCTGGTCACAAGATGTGGGTCAGACTTATGAGAGGTCAGCAGTATTTGATGTCCTGAGGGCAAGAAGATGCTATTCAAGATTAATATAGAGGCTTTGCTGGTCTTCTCCGGTGCCAGGGATTGCCAGTTGGCAAATTAAGACAGTGTAAATCCATGTTCTCTATTGCAGCTGTGCTGAACTAAGTCCTGCTATTACAAAGTAGCTGTGCCCTGGCATCTACATGGAAGTGATGATCTTGTTCTTCAGGAGAAAAACCATGGAGAAAGTAAAGATGCGTAAGGGGTCTGGTAATTATTTCTCAAGTTTGTTATGGCAAACTGTACACTGTTGTGATTTTGCTGCTGGCTTCTGCTAATAATTTGTTCTCGGGTTTTAAAGAATAGATACCAAAAAATATTTGTTGGCATCTGGCTCAATCAAAACAGAAGAAGTCACAATAAAGAAACTATCTTTCAAAAAAGGTGAGGACTCTGTTCTCTGAATGTAGATTTTTTCCAAATGACTTTGGATTTTGCAGATTGTTGTCATTATACAGCTATTTATGAAGAAGCATTATTGCTGTCTTTGTCATCAAAAAAGCCTTGAGAACACTGTCTGTCACCAAGGATTAGTACTGCCACAAAATAAATGTTCTCTCAATATTTTTGCAGATGTTTTCACAGGTCTCTAATGTTTCACATAGGAGAACCTGAGCCCCACTATTACTGCAAATTAAAATTATTTAATAGTGCTGCCTGTGAAAGAGTGTTGTTTTTACAGCTGTCAAATGTCTCAAAAATTGATAATTTTGTTTAACAATACATTACTTTCCTTTAGTTCTTCTAGGCATACTGTAAGTATTATCTTATGATTCTTTAAGTGTCTGTTATTGTAAAAGTAGTAGTATGCCTAAAATAGGTATTGATTTTGCATCCATAAAGCAGGATACTGAGAGAGCAAATTATCTGTTTACCTCAGAAATAGTCATGTCTTTATGCACCATGCAATGCATGCTGAAAGGTGTAACTCTTTGGACATACTGCGCATCTTTTAAGTCTCATGTAAACCTGTAGGTTAAATGGTAGAATATTCAGAATTCTATTCAGAATAGTCTATTCAGAATAGTATTGTTCTGAATTAGGAATTAAAAGTATCATTCAGAAAGGTTTCTAAATATCTTGACTTTAATGACTGGAGCATTTTAGCCTTTCTTTTTGTTAAAGCCTCAGAATTAGCTTTCTGTTGCTCACCCTCCCCCACATAATTCCTTCTTCTTTCTGGAGATTCTCAGCTGCTAAAACCCACCCCTGCCAAATCTGCTGCAAACTGTAGACAAAAGAGAAAGTTCAATGAAACAGGAACACTTGAGCTTTCTGTTTGTGCCATGCTGTGACTGTAAAACAATGGAGTTGCAGCATACACACAGAGTATGTAAAAGAAATGAATCTTTAAGAAATGTATGTTTTCACACATTGACAGGGGTACTAAAATCCCATGTTTTCCTACCATATGAAATTTGTCACTGTGTATAATTCTATCTACATTCCTGTGCTTCACTTCCTGCTGCAGCCATGACAAATGTCCTTTTATATTTAGGAATTTTAGGGTCATTCATCTTTCATTTCTGTTATCAAATCTGTATTTCAAATATTGGTCTGCATCCTGCTCATTCCAGTGTGATGTATGAATCTACAGATAATATATGCACCCCATGCTTAAACCCACAGAAGCATCCAGAAGTGAGTTCACTGTTCTCTTTGTCTGATATTCTTCCTTGACCACTGCACCCCACAGCAATCCCTTCAGTTTCATCAGTTCACCTAAATTTCCTCTGCTTTTGATCCAACTCAACAAACCCATCCATTTTTCCTAGCAGAACACTGGAAGTTCATGAATTATTTCTGTTTTCAACAAACATCTGTATGTACGTAATGTGCATTTACATATATACAGTGGCCATTTGTTTTTTGCTGTGATCCTTGGGGAGACCAAACCTGAGCTGTCAATAATGTAACCTGCCTTAGAGTACAGGTCACAGATAAGTCTGACTGGCACCTTAATGATTCTTATCTCTCTCTCTCTCTCTCTCGACTCAGATTTATATGTTAGGAGGTGAAGACAGGTGTGATGAGTCCAACCCATACTGCTGAAATGTCCATTTGCAATAGGAAGGCTCATGCATCAAGTGCTGTAAGATGTGCAAGGAAACGAAGTTTCCAAAGAGCAAACCGAGACTGATCCACAGAAGACCCAAAACTAAAATACTGATCAGATTTTTGGCAGATTAAATTTAAGAAGCAATACAATTATTAAGGTGGTAAGCAATGAAAAGGGGAAGAAAGAAGAAGATACAAGCATTAGTAGGACAGTCATATGCTAACAGCAACTATGCTTAGTGGGGCAGTAGCAAATCAAAGTGGTTTTGGTCACTACTAGGTCTGGTTCATGTATGATCCCTTTAACTATAAATAAGGTCATCTCTCAAATTACCTATCAAGCTAGGTTCCTTTGGCAAGGTGTTTCCTTCAAGCATTGCAGGGAAAAGTTAGTTTTGAAGAGAGATTTAAAAGGCAGGTGCAGCTAGCATGGATAAGAGATCCTTAGGGAAACAAAGAAAATTAATCTTGTCATGGGAAGGAAAGGTGGACATGATTTGACTCACTGGTCTTCCTTCTGTCTGGTGGAGACGTCACATCCGTCATTTTAGAAGAGCTTGCTCCAATTGTGAGATTTGACCATATTAGCCATTTCCAGGAATTTCTAGTTTGCAATCTTACTCTCTTCCTCTATCAAACACCTGTTAACATTTCCCTCAAAGTAAATCTTGTCACCAACATGAATAAATATATTAAGAGTAATGTATAGTTACTCTTGCATAATTACAGTTATTGTAGTAATATAATATATAGAAATATAATGTATAGTTATTGCAAGTACTCCAGCCTAGCCTGGACACTTCTGGAAGTTTCACAATCCATTCATGGACACCCACAGTGTGTTGTATTTTCCATCAACCCTCACATGTTCCTCACTCACAATATTTAGAAGGAAGAAAGAAAGGGAAAGAGGGAACATGCAGAAATATATGTTGGTCATAAAAAGCAGACAGGCTCCAGAAAAATAACCCAAAGAGCTAGTTTTCCTATTGTAACAGTTTCCTCTGGTTCAATTGCATTTTTTCTGTTTGCTGTTTATTTACTCTGTAGCTTTTCAGTTTTTGCAGTTCAGGTCATTCAACAAGTCAAGAGTTCCTCCTTACTATGTTTCCACTTACTGAATTTAAAAAAATATTATCCTTTAAATTTCATATATACCATTATATTTAGGAAATCTCTCGTCTCCAACTAACTTAAATGACAGGATGTTTTCTCCCTGTTTTATGTGATTCTAATTGATTATATATTTTGACAATAATGTAATTAAAAGGCAAAAATCACAGTTATTCCAAGGTGAGAAGCTGTCCTAGAGCTTTAAGTCACCCTGATTTGAGGTGCTGGAGAGGTCAATGATATAATCAAGAAGGTTCTGCAGTCTCCATAAACATTCCAAGGTTATTCTTCCCTGACTGCTGTTTTTTTCCTTGCCTTTCCACTCCAAGCCCTGTACTTGCCCATACTTGCCACAGGGAAAATGGAACCCTCACAGATGGTTTCTGCTGCGCTCCCAGCAATCTCTGTAGCTGGACAAAGGATACTGAGGGTGGCTCTAATTTACTCTTTCCCTTTTATCTGGTGTAAAGGAGCAAAAGGGCTGAAACTCTCACCTTTTCTCTCTTTGTGAAGGATAATCTATTCAGAGTTCTCAGAACAGAAGCATCTAGTACTGTATGTGTGTTGTATGAGGGAAAGAGTGTTACCTCTTGCCTTGCTGGGAAGTCCAAACACATTTAAGCCAAAGACAACACAGTTTTGAACCCCCACTGCAGTCTCCATCTTGGAAGAGGAATTGCCTTAAGAGGTACTGTTAAAGACTGCCCAATAAGGGATTTATGGAGATCATTGTTGTACAATGGGTATATAAAAGGGCTTTTTAAATTGCTAGGAAGAGTCTTAGAATACACAGGAATATGCATATACACACATGTCTCTAATAACACTAATTCCTCTGGTCCTTTTTACCCAAAAGGATTTATCTTGTAGGCTGTGAAATAGACCTAGCAAGCAGGGAAGTCTGTTGGCTCAATAACAGCGATAAAAGTTAGCTATCATAATGCTTCCATTTCATTAGGAAGCTATCTGTCTCCTGGTTGTGGCTGGTTGTGACCCAGGAAAAGTGGATATAAGGCTCGACACGGTATAGAAAACATAAGCTATGTATTAATGATCACAGGCTGTTCCTCTCACAGGGACAGTTCTCTCAGTTCCAGTTGCACATTGTTTGACTTGGCAGTAGTAGGAAAGGGAATAGATGATTCAGTTGCTGTAATTTGTAAAAAGCATCAACAATTTTAACCTGCATTTTTTCCCTTCAGTCATACTCTCATCTCAGTTAAAGCTTCTTGTTTGATGTCTCCCTTCACTCTGACCATCCTTTCAAGCACTTGAGATGAAGTCAGGTAGATAAGCAGAATATGCTATCCACTGTGTACACTCTAACAGCCTTAGCATACATCACTAAAGGGAATGGATTACTTCCACATTCAATATAAACTCATTTTTGCCCTCAAGTGCCATATGCATATGGCAGACTAAGGACTAGGAGGATCTAGTGACATTATTGTACAGCTATGGTTTGGGGTACCATTTAGATGAGCCATAGCAGATAATTAGACAGATAAAGGTTTTGATTGAGGTGTTTGTGTGTTGAGTGTACAGCCTATCAGCCCATCTAACTCAGTTTTCCCGGTATCATTTTGGTGAGAGGGGTGACAAATGCAGTGTTTCTCCTCAAGTTCTAAGGTGAAAAACCATATCTTAATAAGATATTAAAGCTTTCCCTGCAAAGCCTAGCTACTTATCCACATACAGAAGCTATATTAATGTTCAGTCATATTGCTCAAGAAGAAAACAATACATCTAGCTAATCCCACGTATTCACTTTGCATTTTACCTTGCTTCCCATTTATTATAAAATTCTCTCCCTCTACAATAAATAGATTCTCTTTTTTTTGTCTTTTCAGTTTTTCTGATTCCAAACCTCTCACTAAGCTTGATTTGCTGCTTCTGTTGGGCCACCTAAACTGTGCCATGTGTATTATACCTCAGGGTAGATCATTAATTCTTACCTCTTTGATTTAGCTGCCCTCTCAGTCAGATTCCTGCATCATTTTATCTCCCTCAATTTTTTTCTGCCAGTTTGAAACTCAGCTTTGGTTCTGCCTCCTTAAACATTAGAAGAAAGTACATTTCTTTTTCTTTGACCTCATTTTCTCACCTGACAACACTCGGCTTTTTTACTGATGTCTCCCCAAATCATGTTTTTTTCCATTTAGTACTAAGGTTAGCATTTCCGTGTTTCAGCAAAAGCAGCTATTTGCGTTCCTATGATGTTCAGAGTCATCCTATGCGTCTGCCTGTGCAATTCTGAGTTCAGTGCCAAAACAATTTGGGAATTTGTATTAAAGCTAGAAAGCCTTTCTACTATCTTGATAGCTTAGCTGTATTTGCTGTCACAGTATTAATACGAGCCAGTTGTTTCTGCATTCCTCAGTACATTTCTATGTAATCTCTTGCACTCTGTATCATTGCTGGTCACTGGTTTCTAATCAAACATTCATATGCAATGATACATTCATCAAATAGCTGGTAACATTTCGGTTACTATGCAAAAATTCAGGCTAAGCTTTCTAAGTAACTTTCAGGCTAAATCTACAGTTCAACCATTTTCATATTCAATTCAAAACTAACCTTCTTCAGATTTTACTCATTTAGTCCAAGTTCACATTCATACTCTTCTCAGGGTCATGTCCAACACTTCACAACATTGGCAGTCCTTTCAGATGGTAAGGAACCTAAGTTAAGGTAATGTATCTATCTTTTATCAAATACTGCCACCAAAGCTTAATTGTTAATGCTCTTCATCTTAGATGGTCCACAATTGCCTGTATCAGTAGTTTTAGCTCTGTGTAATACTCAACAAACCACCACACCCACTGCAGATTCATCAAAAACCCATGTGATTTAACAAAAGTGAAAGCTGGCTTGGCAGCCTTGGAGATCATAGTACACGAATGTATTTACAGGAGCTGAACATGAAACCGTCCAATCTTCAACCATATTTAGCTGTGTAATGTGTATAACGTTTTATTCTGGAAGCCCTCTTTTGCAGGTCAGTCCTTCAGTGCCAGTACCCATTTAGTCCTTTTGAGTCCAGAGAGCAGATCATGTGCTAGCTATGGTTATGATTTTGTTTCATTTTGTATATAGCTATTCATCTTCAACACTTATCAATGCACCCAAACCACATCAAACTGTATCAATCGTTAGTTACTACTAAAGGGAGCCAGCACAATACTGACCTCCTCCATCTTCACAACCACCATCTGCTTTTTAAATTAATATATAGAAAAGAGTCATTTTTCTGTAATAAAAACCCAAAACTTCATCTACTACATAGCTTAAGAGCTCATTTTCACTGAAGCACTTTGCAACCCTACTCACTATGCACTGTAGAAATTTGTGCCTAGGAAGATTTTGTTCTCCTTTAAGAGTTTGTCTTCTGAGTATGGCTTCAGTGCACAGACAAGACAGACAGAAGTGATAAATGCAGAAGGGTTTAATAGAACAGCAAATATCTCAACTTGCCATTTGATCTAACCAGAGTCAAAGAGAAGCAGTCCAAAAGCTTCATGATAAAGGCTTTTAGGGAGAGCGGCACAGGAGGATGAAATGTCATTTAGTTGTTTTGACCGGATGAGACCGTACCTGCCAGAGCAGGCAATGGGCAGGTTACCGTGAATGCTGCGACCAGTACAGAGCGGGGAGAAGCTACTAGGATTTGGCACATGTGGCGTGACAGATGGAGTGACACCATCCTCCAGCCCCTGGTTGTGTACTTTTCCT
The DNA here is from genome assembly GCF_015832195.1 of Motacilla alba alba. NCBI lineage: Eukaryota > Metazoa > Chordata > Aves > Passeriformes > Motacillidae > Motacilla > Motacilla alba. The sequence goes on along the minus strand of NC_052019.1, from coordinate 47,846,005 downwards.
ATTCTGCCTCCCTTTCTGTCCCAGACACTTCTTCCTGGGTGTGCTTGGCCATGCTGTGATCACCAGTGCTCAGAACCTCAGCTGAACAGGCATTCTGGCTCATGGGAGAACATTCCCTGTATTATCTTGGGCTTTGCATTACTGTAATACACTAAGAGCTTTTATTTTATTTGTTTTGGCTGGAGACTGGGTGTGGATTAACCGCGCATAATACTGATTTACTCCAAGGCTGTTGTGTGATCTCCAGCTTTACAATTCAGCTATTGATAGAAATTTACCAAAGGCCTTGCACCCCCTTCAGCTGGGACTAAATTTTCAGAAGGTTTCTTCTCCCTTGTAAGCACCTAAATAAATGTCAAGATTTTCCCAGAGCTCTACCATGTTCAGTGCTGTGTGGACTGGCACTATGAGATTGGTTCTTGAAAGAGTCCTGTGAAGTGGGGATTGTGCTTACTATTGTGCTTACTACAGACTTACTATTTGTGGTGCTTTTTAAAACGAGATTGAAAATCATTCCCAGTATTTTCAGTCATTAGAGATCATAAGGAGCTATGTGCCACATAAATAATTACATCTCTGCCTGCCCCCCTCTCTCTGCAACTCTCTGTACAGACGACACTTCTTTCCTAACAGAGACTGGCGCACTCATCTGTGACGCTGAATCTCTGCAATTCACAAATGGCTCACCAGAGGTACTGGGGAAGACTGGATCTATAACACAGCTGGCAGAGGTGCTTGAAGCAGCGGCCTCATTTCCACAACTAATGCTTTACTTTGGGATCCATGCTAATGAAGGATGCCAAGTCTGTATAGGTTGTTATTTATGCCTTTATGTCAGTCATATTGCTCAAATACATTCAAATAAATTAGTTTTTCTAAAATTTGAACCGATTCCTGAATTATTAAGTAGTCTGCATTCAAACTTTTTACAGTATCACCTGTTTCGTAGTTTTAGGGAAGAAATTCACGATGTAGGAATGCCACATTAATTTTACATTTAATGGTGATATTTCACTGCTTCCAAAACTTTTCACACTATCTCATTTCTTGTAGTCATTCCCATTTCTTGTAGCCATTCCCATGTCATGTTTTTATCTGCCAAGATGACATGTTCAAAGAGCTTTAGCAAAGCTTGTGCAGAAAACTTGTGTGAAAAATCAGATGTTGAATAGCACTTCCCAAACGTGAAAAAGATAGAGTGTTTTAGAAGCCAATTAATTATGGGATAATTCCTGAAAATTGTGGCAGTAATTAATGAGTGAGTAACATGCAGTATTTAGAAGTGAACAGCAGTTAGCAAACACTGTGCATCGCTTTGTGTCTGTAATACAAGAAACAGTCCTGTAGCCATTTATTGATTATGAGTATTAACAGATTCCTGTAGTTAATGATGTGTCTTGTGCTTATATCATCGAGTTCTAATCTAAAATGTGACTGCATTTAAAAAAAAATAGCACTTTCTTTCTTGCATGCATGCACAGAAGAGAGAAACAAGTTTCTGTAAGAATTTGCTTGGGTTGAGAAACCAGCTGTGATTAATTCAGAGACAGTGGCAGAACCACACTGGCTCAGAGGAATAAATTAAGCACATCAGGAACAATGCATGATATAACAGGAGGGCTCAGGGTGGCTTTCCTCTTACTTATTCTCTGGGGTGCAGTCCTGCCTGCACCCTTTCTTGTAGCCCCTATGAGGTACCTTTAGGCTTCGTCTAGCAGCTCATACACAGCCCTGAGAACAGAATGAGTGAGACCTGTTCCCTTAGTATATTGTAAGAAAGGTCTCCCTGACTTCTGCACACATCTCTGATCTGGCTCTGATCCGGCACTGGCACCGGAAAAGAACTTTGCAATTTGTGTACTGCCAATGACATTTTTCTCTAGCTTGTTCAATCAAGCCTACCAGTCAACACTGCTGACCTGCAAGGCCTATTTTAGTACATCTCCATCAGCTCCTTATTCTTTTAGATTATCAGGGAAGACCTTCAGGGAAGGGACCATTTCTTTCTCTATGTTTGTGTAGCACTTAGGACAGGAGACAACCAATATTAATTTGCAAGTCATTGAAATAAGTTTACTTCATCTGAAAAAGAAGAAAAAAAAAGGTGGTGATGAAAACAAAAAGAACAGAGACATGATGACTGGAGCCCAAACAAATTTGGAGAACTGGACAAAGAAAAGTAGCATTTTAACTTTTAAAAGGAAGAAAGCTTATTGTTTACATCATTAGCAACATACAGAAAAACTTCTGGAGAACATTTTTACATAAAGTGTCACTATGCTTTAAAACTCAAGGTTGTTTTATCATTGCCTTTGAAAGATCCCAAAGAGAATCAGCTTATTGAAATGCATTAAGACTGGTGACTTTCCATTAACTGCTTTCAATAGGATGAAAAAGTAACAGAAAAAAGGAAGCCTTTTGTGAGGAAGTTTACACCTTATCAATAAAAGCCGGGACATGAACAGACTGAGAGCAGCCCTGCCGAGAACGACTTGGGGTGCTGGTGGATGAGAGCAATGTGCACTCACAGCCCAGGGAGCCAAACTTGTCCCAGGCTGCATCCAGAGCAGCGTGGGCTGCAGGGGAGGGAGGGGATTCTGCCCCTCTGCGCTGCCCTGGTGAGACCCCACCGGCAGGGCTGCATCCAGCTCTGGGCTGCACAGCACAGAAAGGACACGGACCTGTTGGAGTGGGTCCAGAGGAGGTCACCAAAATGATGAGATGGATGGAGAACCTTTCCTACAGGAAAAGGCTGAAACAATTGGGTCTGTTCGGCCTAGAGAGGAGAAGGCTATGGGGAGGCCTCATTGTGGCCTTCTAATACCCACAAGAATTGGGGAGTCTACAAGAAAGATGGAGAGAGACTATTAACAGGGGCATGTAGTGACAGAACAATGGGTAATTCTCCAATTGAAAGAGAGTAGGTTTAGATTAGATAATAGGAAGAAATTCCTTACCATGAGGGTGGCAAGGCACTAGAAAAGATTGCTCAAAGAAACTGTGGATGTCCCATCCCTGGAAATGTTCAAGGCCAGGTTGGATGGGGCTCTGGTATTAGAAGTACATGATCCTTCCAACCCAAACCATTCTATGATTCAGTGAGAAATTTTGGTTATGACTGCCACGATTTCTTAGATCCTCCTTTTTCAAATTGAGAGGATCAGAATCTGGGTAACAGTACTGAGGACTTCTCTAACATGTCCTGAAATTTCTGTTCTGTCAAGAAAACCATCCTACTACAAAATTACTTCTAGACTTGAATGACTGACTCTTGAAGGTGTTCAAATCACAGCAGCCTTCCAGGCAACAAGCTCTCATCTCTAGGGCACCTGTTTTTGCTGTTGCTTCATGGCTACAGTTTAGTGGCTTTGGAACTGGACAGGCAGTGCTTGACACCCCGCTCCACACAGAAAAGGGCCCAGTTATCAACTACAAAGGAACTGCAACAGTTCCCCTTAAGTCAAATATGTAGGTCCCTGCCACTCTGGATGGGTAATTTTATGTAACCAAGACTAGTTAGTTGGACTGCTGAAGACACATTAATCATGTGTGTTTGCACATCATTCAAAGAAAACTATGTGATTCATGCAGCATTGTCAAAATATTTACAAGATGACTGCTAATGAATTTAAGTTCCCATGTGGTTTTTTCTTAAGCATATTAATAATATTTGGCAGGAGGCGTCAGTATGAACCCAAAAGAAGGCTCATCTTTCCTCACAATTCATTCTTGAATAGCGGAAGCTTCAAATATGAATTATTGACAGGTTGAGATTAATCTGTCACAAGAGCATTAAGAATTTATTGCTGATTGCTATTAAAAAAAAAACAGCTACTTTTAGATGCTTAAATTACTTATTTCGTCAAAGAAGAAGAAAAAAGACAAATGCTGCATGTATGTAAAAAACAACCATGGGACTGAATTTCTTTTTCCTCATTTTATTAGGGGAACGAGGGGGTTAAACTGCCATCCACTAAAAGCAGCGATTTTGAGCTGAGGTCTCCAAGTCAGTGAATTTACATTTCGTAAGAACACCCTGAGGGGCTTTCAGTTACTTTGCTTAAAAGGTAGACAGGTACATTTACAGCAGCACATGCAGAGCTCCATGTGCTAGCATGGCCACAGATCGGCTTTCTGGAACATGTGTGCTCGGGGTGACTTAGCTCCAAGCAGGTAATGCACCAGGACACTTTTATGTTTTGGCTGGGAATACAGATCAGTAAAGAATGCGACTGTAATTACCAGTAACGAGGGTATAAATTTCTGATCCCGGCTTTGTTGGCTGAAGTTTGCTAGTGTTTCTATGCATTTACATTTTACAATTGCCTTATTTATAGCCTGGAATTTGGTGCACTAGCTTTTCATGCATGTGAAATGCTTTTTATTGCCTATGGAAGGAAACTACCACCTTCATAAGCTAACTGCTTGTAAAAATATTACAGCCAATTTAGTTTAAAATATTTTAATAATTTAATAATAGATTATTGGAGATTTTTAGTTAGATGGAACACACCAACTCTATTTATTCTTTTTTAAATTTCAAATAAATAAAAACCCTGTATCATTATGTTCAAATTCATACAATTTCTACAAAGAAATAATTTGTAAATAAAAACCAGTATCTCCCATATTATTCCTACAAATTAGGGCTAGAGCTGCAATGTGAAGTTATAATCGGAAATGTGACATTAGTTCACCTGTAGCTTAAAGCACACAATATGCAAGATAGCAGTTTTCACTTCTATTCCAAAGCCATTCAAGCAACTTACCTGTGCAAAACATTCCATCCACTTCTTCATGTGGATGAGATCAACTGGGTTTGGGGCCAGGCTGCCATTCACAGCAGGACCTTTGGAAGAGTGCCTTTTTTTGATGGGCCATCTTTCCAAGGCCTGATGCTTGGAAGGTGTCTGCATATTACTGGGCTTGGACAACAGGATACAGAACAAAGATCTCCTACAAGTATTATAGCAGTGAACTAATACCTGAACATTATATTTTTCCCCCACACCTGGAAAAGTATGTGGGACTTAATGTCCATTTTTTTCAGCACCCATCATACTTGCATCACAGTCTGGGACTAGGCTGCACAGTCACTCAATTATAATACATTTCAAATCTGTGCCCTTCTGCAGTTAGAGCAGTGCCTGTCTTAAATAATTTCTTATAACATTTTAAGAATAGCTCAAGTTGACTGAACTCAATGCTTTAGGGGGTCACCTTGCCTCACCAGTCAAGTCTTAAATCAAATTATCCAATTAATATGAACATTTGGTGTGGACTTGGCTTTTCTCCACAATGAATCAGGCCCGTTGTAGAGTCCTCTTTTCTGAGCCAGAACATAACATTTCCAGGCCTTATTTCAGTTTTTTAGCTCTTGATTTCAGGAGAGTTGCACCAGATTTATAAGCATATCAGGGAGAGCAGAGTTTTCCTCTTCATATTTTTCTTTGAAAACAACTTCAATGGAAATGTCTAAAGGTGAGTCTTTGATTCTGTCTTTAAGTGGTTTATGATGGAAGATGTCAGTGATACATGATTCTCTTGGAAATACTTCCTGTGGGATAGGCTATGGTTGGTCATGAAGTGAGGAAGAAGAAGAAAAAGACGAGATCATAGCTCTTGTATGAGTTGAAACCTGACCAGTCTCTTACAACAGCAGGGTCCATGATGAGCCTGCTTGCCTCTTCCCACCTGCTTCAAACAATAAATAACATGAAATGAGGCAAGAAGGAAGCAGACTGCAGTCCTGCTTCCCTCCTCTTTGATACATAATTGATTGAGAATGCAAGAGGGTGCTCTTGACCTGAAAATATGGCTGAAAGCACAACTGTGCATTGTTCATGCCAATACTAGTTTCATTAGCATACTACACAACTCAGACATAGCAGCAACCAGAACCTGACTTCAACCCTCTCCTGCCTTCGAAGTGAAGCTAACTTTTGGCTTGTACTACAAACACCACAACAGCAGCTACTCCTCGTAGAAGAGCCTGCACCATCTTCAAACTGTGGGGATTATGCGAGCACAGATGAAGACTGGTTGGTAGGCAGGATTTCCCCTTCTGCTCACCCAAACACATAAAACCTTCAGCCTGACTGTTAATAAGGCCTGCATATCAACCATGCATGACTGGGTCTAGCATCTACTGGACTACAGCCTGTTTCATGGTGGGTTTACCTGATGGACAATGTACTTGAGAAGCAAACAGGAATACAAGAAATTTATTTCAGGAACAGGAGGGAAAGCTCAGTTTCAGAGCTGGTTTTTACTTCAGCTTTGAAGGAAAACCTTTTTAAAAATTAAAAAGTTAACAGGGACATTTGGACCCATATCCACCACAGGAGCAATAACAAGGTGACCAATTTGCTCTCTTAGAAGTAGAAAAGGTGAGTTTAAATTTATGTCCTGCTTTACCCCTACAGGAACTCTGGCCTCTATGGTGGATACCAGGAATCTAACCCCTGACTTACAGAGAACTCTTTGGGCTGAAGAATGGTGAACCATTCACACCACAAAATACCTCTGACAAGGCTCAGAGAAATTGGAGAGGCAGATAAATAGGTAGACATGCAGTACAAATCACCTCTGCACCCAGGCTGGACATATATGGGGTCCCAGAGAGTAATTTTCTCTTATCTTTTCTTTTTCCCTAAGAATTCCAGTCTAGCCCTGGAAAGTTTTTCCTGAGAAATTTTCATTGAAACAAACACTTCCATGAAACATTTTGTATTTTTGTAAAATGCTGTATTTTGACAGAAGAATGTTTTCTAGAAGGGTTTTATTGTTTTGTTTTGTTTTTTTTTTTTTTCCAAACAATTGTCATGACAAGGCTCTAATGTGTTCTAGGTGTGTTTTGACAATCTAGATAACAGATAGAAACATCAGCTCAAATACAACATCAAATATTTAGGCCCAATTCTGGAAGACCCCACTGCTCATACTGACACTGTGACTGCCAGTCTCAATACAACACCTCAGATCATTACTCTGCCATTCTTACCATGTAACAACAGAGTTTTTCTCAAAACACACCACCCCACTATGCCATTTTTACTAGTAAAAAGCTCATTCTCAAAGTATCATGCTAAGGTTCAACGTAAAATTAATATAAAGAACAGAGAGCTAATGTTCCTGATCATGTGGACTACTCAGAGATACCACATCCTATTGATTATAGATTTCCATGGTATCAGCAGCTCTGTTCTCCCAAAACTTAAGCAACAAGTCTGAAGGTAGTTAGAAGGGATGACCTTTCATGCAGTAAAGAACTTTACAATATAATAGTGGAAACAGAAATCCTTTGCTTTCCTCAAATCTCAAGACGGCAGCTTTTCATCCTGTGTTCAATCAGGCTCAGCAGAAATATTTAAAAGGAGAAGAAAGGCTTTGTTTTCACATGGCCCTAAAGCTGCTTCTCCCTCCTCCTTCTCCTCCTACCCTGTACTTCTAACAGACTTTTACACTCCATAACATCAAGGAAACTTTATTAGACTTGGAATCACTATGATTTTCTAGATAGATTCTACATTTAGACAAACCTACCATGTCCAGCTTCGTACATTTATGTGGATGTAATCTTCTTGAAAATTCAGATTGTTGTTTAAGGCTTAATGTGGTTCACACCAGCAGAAGTGTGATCAGAGTGTAATTTTCAATGTTCTGAGCAGTTTTTTTAAGAGGCAGAAACAGCCAATAGGCTTTCCCTGGATTTCAAGTTGACTTTTGATTATCTTTTTGTGCAGGTATTCCAGGTGTTGCCATTAGTTAGATACTCTTGCTTTCTAATTATATAGTCCACAATTACTATCACCTTCCATTTCATTTTTGACATGACATGATCTATTTGTAGATGTATTTCGGGTACTCCAGGCACTAGAACTCCAGCTAGGTACGATGTGACATAAATTGCGTTTTGCAAATTATATGTTCAGGTCTCAGGAGCTCAGCCTCATTCGTCAGACTCCCGGGGGGCTGGCAAATGTAACAGTGACAGTCACTTCCCTGCTCAGGGACCAAAAGGCTCTGGAGGCAGCTGGCCCTCTTCTGCAACAAAAGAGGGGTGGAAAGATGCAGGCCGTGATTTGATGCGCTGGCTGCTGCTGGAGAACAGCAAAGGGCCTTGAGAAGGCCCTTCAGCTGGAAATATAAAAAGGAAAAGTCAACTCTTCCAACCTCAGTGTTGAGCTGAGTAGTAAAAGACATCCATGGCCCTCAGGAATCTTTCTGGCTGTGGTGATTGCAGGTACATAGGCAGGCAGTGGTGTGGATCTCTCCTCTACCTAGGATTTCAGTGTGAGTTGGCCACATGAAGATTTCCAAAGTAATTTTTACATGAACATTCAAAGTATTGTCTTCCTTGTTAATTCTGACCAAACACAACATGCTCAGATGTCAGGGAGTTTGTCTTGCTATTTTGGCCTTTAAATACTACCAGGTCTGAAGGCAAAACACTGCTATTGCTTACACAGGCCCCTTATCCACCTTCATGAAACCAAACTACCAATGAAGTTGTATGTCTTCCCATGTGGAAAGAAACAGCAAGGGCTGTGCTAAAGTACAACCATGTACTGCTTGAACTTTAACAAAAATACCAATATTTAGTACCCTGTAGGCACTAAAAAATGCCTGCACTCATTGGCAGAAAGACTTTTGATGACCACATATCAAACCAGAGAAAAATACAGACAAAATGAAAATAACTGAAATGAGAATTTCTCCGTATCTTCTTCAGAAAATGTTGGAAGCAGGTCATATCCTGGGATAGACCAACATATTTAAATCTATAATGCTGTCCAGTGGTATTTCCACTACAGAACATGACAAAGAGCACGAGAATTTTTTTCCTCCAATGATATCACATTTCACATTATTTATACTTTTGCTGACTGAGAAAGTTTAACTGGGAAAACAACCGTGTACAGAAGTACAACACCTTATTTGCATTTGGAAAAAAAGTTGGAACAATTTTGAATTTAAATTACTGATGGCTTGGCTAGAGCTGACCATGCCTTGTGCACAAAGAATCAGAAAAATATTTCTGTTTTTCCCTCCTTTCCTTTTTCATCTCTAGAGGCTTCTAATGTTTCCAAAAGGGAACCTGGCCCATCTTGAAAATTGAAGCTGGGGATAAACTAGGTTGTAGCAGAGCACTAAGGATGATACCTACACTGGAGATGTACTAAAACGAATGTGTTGTGCACAGTTTGACTGGGAAGGAGGTGTGAAGCATAGCATATAAGAAGAAAAACATGTGAAAGACTGTGGCAGCGATAGTGGGAGAGTTTAATTATCTAGACCTCAGAGTAGATTAAGGGGAGGAAGCAAAGCTTGATCTGGTAGAGGACTGCTTTCTAATTTAATGTGTACATAAACTGACAAGGAAGGGAAGAATGCCAGATGTGGAATTAAGGAACACAGGGAATATGATTTAGGACATTAAGGTACAAAACCAAAAAAAGAAAGGTAGAAGGTGCAGTGAGTGCTAAGCTAAAAGAGCTTCTGCAGCGGCATTCTCTACGCCAGCTACAAGGTGTATGTACCCTCCAAAACAGAGGGCACAGACACAAGCTGTCATGGCTACACATCCTTGCTGGAGCAATAGTCGGTCCTACAAAAAAACCCCTCACCCCACCACACAGCTCTGTTCCAGTGCAAAGTGCTGGTACAAGCAGTGTGCCCTCCCAGCCCACTGGCAAACCTGGGGGCTACAGAGACCTCCTAGATAAACCACGGTCGTTTTGCATCACCTCTGCCCTCTCTTGGTCGGCTGAATGATCTGCAAAAGCAGGTGAGCAACGCCTGCAGGCTTGGGGGCCTGTTTATGTTTTATCTGCCTCTTGAAGGTGCCTTCTGGGTCACAGTGCTGTCAGGAATCACCTCAGCTGCACACCAAACATCCCTCCCAAGGCAACTCCCTCCGTGCCTTCCCTGCATATGGGGAACCTCACAGCAGGTCTCTGGTGTGCAATGTATTCATGCGTGAAAGGAAGAAGTTTATCAGAAGGGGACTTGAGCTTGTAATGACACTGGGATGGAACACAACACAGTAAATCAAACACAGCCACGTAATCAAACACAAAAAAGTACAGAGGTGTCACAAAAAAACCTAACATAGACATACAGCAGTTATAATCTTCTAGGAAGAAAAAGGGATTTACTTCAGAACCAGGTCAGATATTTTTCTTCATGAGGAAATATAAGCTTTCTTCCAAAAGGTGTTCTGGCAAGTTTCATGTTTCTATGTTATTTCCCTACAAAACAATGTTTAGAGCCCTTAACATGAGGCAGCATCACCACTGTGCTGTGCTAAAAAGCCTTGGGTAATTTATGAGCTATTTCACATACAAGGCCAGATTCTGGTCTTGCAGCACACTCTGTAGAAGTAGCACCACTTGCACTTCAGTATATCCAGATCCAGAGAAGTTTGCCACCCAGGCCCCAACCATGGTTTCAGTTTCCTCTATTACACTGTTATTATATTACTTAGCAGGTCTGCCAATGACATTGCATCCAAAATGGAGCAATTATAAACACTGGCAGGAAACGCTGGAGTAGCAAATGCTTTTTAAAAATGACAAGGATGTGAAGAAACTCAATGGAGATCTTCCATCTGATATATGAAAAGCAGATGACCAGGGGTGGAATCAGCGAGGCCATGAAAGGGAATGAGTGAGGAGTCAGTGACAGATGAGACTGATGCTGCACTGAGCCTGAATTAATATCCTTTGCCTGAGTATTTACAGAAGAAGTTGAAGGTCACATCCCGGAAACAGGGATCCATTTTCATGAGGGGAAAAAATGAAATGTTAAAAGGCTTTATCATCCAATCTGGACAGGTAGTTAGTTAATTAGAACTATTAAAAGTTGACAGGACCTGAGACTTAGATTAACTGCATCTCTGAATTTGGAAGGAAATAGCAAGGGAAATTGGCAAACCTCTAGTAATACTGCTTGATAGCTTCCTGAGGATGGTGTATCTGGAGGTGCCTAGAAAGTAACTACTCTAACTTTACCTTTTAAAAATAATAATATCTAAAACCAAAAACAAACCAAAAAATATTTTTTCTTTTTTTAAGTCAAGGGAGGATTTAGGAGTCCATTCACCAGTAATCCCAGCTGCAGCCACAGAACGGATATTGGAAACATTAATAAGGGATGGGGTTATGCAACATGTAGAAATGGCCAGCCGGGGAAGGAGAGGCAGCTGGATTCATGTCATGTCTGTCAAATGTGCAGCAAGTTCTCTCAATGCATTTCTCAACAGAGAGTCAAAAGTGAAGTGATGGGCATAATTTATCCAGATGGAAGAGATTCATTTAGTGCTGGACCCGACACAGCGAGATTGTTCTGTGGAATCAGTAATGCACAGCACAGAAAAAGCACAACAGCAAATGCCTTCCAAATTATCTGTGGGACAAGAAGCAAGGTGTCAGCAAAACAGCACAGTTCAGGGTGACTAGAGGGACAGGAACAAGGCAGTACTCCCAAATTTAAGCACCCTACCCATTTTTATTCAACTTTTATATAAATGGCCTGCAGGGGATATAATTTTTAAAGTGGAATTTTTTGCTGATAGCACGTAAGTGTAAAATCGTGCACAGAGCAAGCAAATATAAAATGATTTGAATAAATTAGGCTTATGGACAGATAAAGGGCACATCCAGTTCAGTGCAGCAGAGTAAGACATAATGACTGCAAGGCACCAAATATAATCACAGGCAGGAAAAAGGAAGGAGAAGAGGGAATATTGTCCAGGAGAAAGGATATAAGGTAATTACTGATCAAATACTAAATGAATGCTTAGAATAACTGGGAAAAAAACAAAGGCAAATTCTTCATGCTTAAAAAGACAAACAAATTCTTCATACTACACACTGAGTTGTCTCTTCAGTAAAGCTGAATTGAGACATTTTTCCCAGCACTCTAATAATGCTGAGATAAAAATTCAAGAGTTTGAAAGTAAAGAACTGCATTTTCTCAATGAAGATGCAACATGATAAGACTTATAAAATACATTGTCCCCTCCCCCCAGCAAGCAAACATACAAAATTACTTTCCTGCATTTTGAATGCTAATTTGGGGTCTATTTCTGTAAAAAAAGAAAAAAACAAGCACAAGAAAGAAAAAAACAAGCATAAATAAATTGAAAGGTAGTTATTACCGGTGAAAACAGCCTTTTTACTGCAAAGGTTATGACATTAACCCAGGGAAAAATTCATGAATATTCACAATCACCATTTGTCATTAAGAATCATAAAATTAAATGTGGAGTAGGGCTTTAGAAAACTCCTCCAGCCTACTAAATTCCCTCTTCACTACTTGCTATTATGCTAGCATATATCACAACTTCTTTTTCTTTTGCATGCATGCATTTTAGCACATTCCTGCAAGTTTTCCTTATCCACCTCTACATGGAAAAGAGAATGAAGACAGGAATCACAAAGACCTGTAGAAACCTGCTAAAAAATGAACAACAAAAAATTCAGCCAAGGATGTCTTCAGGTGTTTGTAACAAAAGAAAGGAATTCCCTCAAAGAAACATGAATATTAAAAGTGGACAAAATTACTGGGTTTGCTCTTAAATACCTCAGAAACTATTTTGTTTGCACCTGTCAGATTTACTACAACCATCAGGTGCTATATAATATGTGTGCAAACACAACAGAGAGCCATTTGCAAGGAAATAAAAGGGCTAGAAACCTGACTGGGGGAAAAAAACCTACGAGGCAGATGTTTCTCAACCAGGAGCAGCCACTGGCAGGTAGAAGAATTGAATAAAAAAGATGAAATTAGGTGAGATGCTTCAAATACAAACTCTATAGGCAAACAGCTTGCCAATATTCCACAAAGCAAAGAATTGCACAGGTATGGAGCACAAAAGTGGGGGTCTGCTTACTGAGCAAGAGCAAATTCTGTGGAAGGTGGCTCTAATGCTGGAGGGAAGTGATGAGAAGCCACAGCAAAAAATGAAGAGCCACGGTGAAAGCAGAAACCATCCGCATTCAGAGAGCAAAGTGGTCTCCCACATGGAACAAGAAGTCCATGTCTGGGTACATGCACAGAGACACACAGCAGCTCCTGAAACATTTAGGAAAGCTCCACTGTTTATCTGACATACCCACTGACATACCCATTGACATATCCATTCACCCTCATACCACAAAAACCAATTTGCCAGTGGAGGCCCAGCAGCTGTCAATCAGCAAGGAGAACAGCTGTCCCCAGTGTTAAAACATCCCAGGCCATTTGCATGTTTACTGTGCTCAGTGATTAACACACTGAGAGGGTGACAGAGCCAGGACAATCCACAGAAAGGGAACAGCTACACTGCCAGAGAGGTGGGGAAGAGTACCAAGGCATTCAGATTAGGACAGGAAATAGGGAGTGCATTCCTATCTGTGGCTATGTTTTCGAAATAAGGAAAAGCACAAAGCAGGGAGTTTAAATTCTGAGCTGTGTCATATGAGCTGAGACTGGTTTTCTGGGCTCAGCCTCCTCCAGGGGCCACAGCAGCCCAGGTCTGTTCACCAGAGGCAGCGGTAGCTCCCTGCTATGGTGCCCTGGAGAGGAGCTGGAGCCCTGGAGTCATTGGCTGCAGGCTGCTCTCTAACCCCAGCCAATAAATACCCTGACCATATAACATCTGTCTCCACTTGCTCAGCTCTGCTGGGTAATTCTGCATGGTTAGCTGCATGTTAGCTAGTCCCACTGTCACCATTGCCTGCTCCAACCTCAGAATACCTGGGCTTGCTTTGGGAGGCAATTTCCAAAATACCTGAACAGCCCATTTTCCCCAGAGAGAGCAAGCAGTGCAACCAGGGATCAATTTCTCACTCTACTTGCACATTTTGCTGATGATAAGGCTCACCTTCAGTAGCCTGCACTCCTGTTGCATTCACATCTTCCCTCTGGCCTATTAATATATACAGCCACTTGTGCTCATTGGCATGGTGACTGTGCTTATGTCAGTCATGCTTCTTTGTATTCTCCCTGCCTAGCCACTCGCTGTTGTGCAAAGGATGTGTGCATCAGGCTCAACACCTGCTAGAAATCTCTGAGCTCTCCGTGCCTTTCCACCCTTTCCAAGCACTCTGTCCTCACATCAAGTATTTTGCATTCTTTTTCCAATCTGATCCTCATTTTTATTACTTTCCCCACTCTTATTTTCCAGCTATCCAGCTTTCCTGGTATATCTTTCTTTGTTACGTTTTCTGTATCACTGCATTTGAATCGCAGCCACTCAGAGCCACACTGACGGACAAAAATGTTAAAAATGCCTAAAAAAATCCCGATTCTCCTTCCTTTTTCCATACATACCCTTGCTTCCCAGAAAAAAATAAAATGTTGAAACCCTGCAAGAGCAAAAAGTGAAAGACAAGCAAACTGAAATTGTTGTCTGGCCTGTCTGACTCATCAACATGAGCACTGAAAGCACTTCACACAGGGGTAACTGGGGGTCCTTGCTGCTGCCATTGGAGCAATAATACCCTGTCCCCTTCAAGGTGTCTTCTTGATCCCTTTCCCTGGGACCAGCATGCATGCAATGGTACAAATAAGCCTGTTCCAAAACTGGATTCAGCATAAAACCAAACCTGCCACCTATTTCCAACTATAATTCAATTGTTACTGTGGTAGAGGTCTAACCACAAATGTATTCTCAGTCATAGATAACCAAAAATCGGCATTTTGGTAAAAAAAATTCTGGCAAAACCTTGAAAAAGCTTAAATGCCCTGCAGAGACATCCCAGATTTTGGCAGTGTTTAAGCTGGTAAGGTTCCTGGGGTTCAGGGCAAAAATCTTAGGTTACTTAGAGGAAGACCCCAATTGAAAACATAGCCCCTGCTGTGTAAAGCAGATGATTTGGGATGAAGCAACATCAGGCAAACATTTGAAAAATGGGCTAACTGCAGTAGGAATTTAAAGTACACTTTAAACCCTTACCACTTGTTTTGTCCCCTGAATTCTGTGTTCCTTTCTTTCCTGTATAAATGTGGATCCTAAATGGCACAGTGCTACTGGTATGAGTTTACACAGTATGTACCATTATGGTATTTAGTACTATTAATGTTAAACATCTTCTTAACTCCCAAATAGAATTTGCCTTCCCACCACAAAAACTAGAAGTGCCTCACAGGTATATCCATGTCAAGCTTCTCCCTATACAGCCCTTCTGAATTGCCCAGAGAACAACATGGAGACCCAAATCACAACACAGGGTTCAAAGCTTAACTTTCAGGAATTCACTTTGCACTGCTCCTATCACCTTGAGAAGAGCTGCACCAGGCCACCTGCCAGCGTTCATCATTTCCTTTTTTTCTGAAAGATTTTTCTTTGCTCCGTTCACTTGCTGCGTTATTTCCCAGAGGACTGCTCCTGGATTGACTGGGCTTTAATTGCTCAGCCCTGCCAGGCTCAGGGTGGAATTTCACCTTCTCTTCTCCCCCTCCCTTGCCCCCCGGAGCTGCCACAGCTCTCGGTGATTTCTGGGGAGCAGCGATTAGCAATCCACTGAGTTTGTCCCTTTATTGCTGTCCTGGAGTGACTGAATGATGCTGAATTGGATGTGTCCGCATGCCTTCACGTGGATATGCATGATGTAAGCCAGCTGATTTGCATTTATTCCTGCTATCCCCTGGATGCTTTCAAAGAGCTGTCTTCCTGAGATCTGTGTTACTTTCCAATCTTCCTTTATTTTAAAAGAAGTATAGTGTTGCTATGATTTTCCTCATCACTCCTTTCCTCCTCCTCCTCCTCACTTATTAATGGACATGCGCTTTGTAAGGATCTGTCTTCCTGCTGATGTATTTGGGCAGTCAGTTCTCATTCCCCAGACCAACTTTAACCAACTTTGCTGCTTCCCCCTATCTTCACCCACACAGCTTTTTCCAGGCTGTCCTCTTGCTTTCATCTTTCTGCTTCTCTGTTGACAAAAAGGTACCTTATGCCCTCATATACAGAAGTCATCCTTCATGTGTCTACAACAGGTAGAAATTTGCTGCCACATGAATCTTTGGCACATAGCCATCAGGGAAGCAGGTAAGGTGAACAAGTAAGGTGCATTATCACAAGCCCTGATACCTCAAGAGCATCCATCAGAAGTTGCCTGCATCCTTTGCTATTAATCATTCCTCAGACTCCTCACAATGAGACTGAGTTGGAGGCAAGGGCTCTGCAATGGGTAAAAGGTACTCATGTGAAGAGGGACTGAGCCACCTTGTTTTTGCCTCTTTCCTGTCTTGTTAGAACACTTCAGCACTGCCAAGAGGCCAAAAACCCAGGCTAAGTTTCCTTGCACTTCCCTGCTTCTGACTAGTTCCAGTTATCACTCCTTGCTGTTGCTCAGTGGGTATTTATTTTGCCTGTGCTCACCTGACCCTATGCTCCGGCCTGGACTCTTCTGCCCCAGAACACACAGATTGTTCAGCCACGTCCTTTTATTCTCCCAGTGCTATAGGCACAGCATGTCCCACACATGAGCAAGCAGGTCCAAATCAAAGGTACACCAGCAGTATTTTTTGTTTTCACATGGTCTCAAACTATGCAGCATCTAGTTGGAAACACAACTCAAAACACAACTTTGTCAGTATTTTCTCAGAGGGGATTAGTTTCAGTGACTGTCCACAAGAAAGTGAACTGCTCTTTGCCAACTCTTCCTCTTTTTTTTTTTTTTTTCCTGGCTGCTTTGCCCTCTCTTGAAGGTGTATCATGCCTGCTAAGTACACAGGAAAAACACAGGGATAAGAAAAAGAAAAAGAAAAGAAAAAGAAAAAAGAAAAGAAAACAAGGAGATGCTGAACATAAGTCTAACATATGAGAAGACCAGAGAACAGACTAACACCTCATTCCTGAGGTTAATGAAGAGCTTGTCGGCTTCTTGCTCTTCATCCAAACCTGCAAGCTCCTTTATGAAGGGGCAGGGAGCAAGACACACACTGCTCATCACCAAGGCATCTGTGCCCCAGGGCCACCCTTGTGCAGCGCACCCTCACTTCCCCACAGTAACACAAGAGTCTTGCACATGAGAACTTCAGGATCACAGCTGGATAGTCAAAATCCGGTGTCATCACATAAAGCTGCATGTGTTGTGTAAGTTCAGTGGAGCAGGGGAAATAGCCAGTGAAGATAAGAAGTAAATGGGAAAGAAAGGCATCTGCATGAAAGCAAAATTCGGCTGAAAGACCTGCAGAAGGCAAAAAATATGGGCTTTGGCTGCATAGTCTCTGCTGATGGGTTTGCACAAAGGGCCTCAGTGTGCAGCAGGTATTCCAGCTCTGTCAGTGTGCAGATAATTAAAAACAATAATGAAAGGGAGGTTTTCTTTGCCTGTGCTCTAGGCACAGACACAGCTCCTGAGCTGCAGAAGCTGAGTGGTCCCTCTGCAGCAACATTTGCATTACTGCTAATCTGTAATTGGGATCCCCACTTAGCTCTATGACTCTTTCTGACCATTTTCAGACCTTTACCATTCAAGTCAAGAGGCTCCTTCCTCCAGAAATTACATTAAGATTTGAAAGCATGTTTCCCAATTTGTTTTAACAGGCAGCAATGATTTCTGTTCGTATCTACATGAGTGCATTGTTTTCCCTGCATGCAACTCAAAAAGAAAAGAAGAATCATATCTATTTCATAATTCCCTTCTAAAACCAGGTACATATGAATTTGAAAATATTGATATTGTTACAACTGTCTCATCTAGCAACAGGAAATAACAATAACAAGGTCTTGCTTTCTCCCTCACAGATTAAGGGCCTAATTCACATACTAATCTAAGTGAATCTGAATTATAAATAAGCGACCCTTACTTTAGTTTCTATCTTCTTATGTCCTTCTGATTGCTGTCTTTCTTGCTGCACATCTCTTTTCAGACCCTCATCCATGTAAATTATTCCATGTTAGACTATTTCAGATTCAGTTAGACCAAGAGGATTAAGTTCAGAGCGGATGTGTAAGAAGGTGTAAATTCTACACTGGGGTGTGAGAAGGGACAAGATTTTCCCTCAAGGCTTTGTCCTCCTCCTGGATTTACACACAAAGGAATCCCAATCCCTTTATCACTGTCTGGAAGAGGCTGAGGAATCTAGAAATACACAAAATAGCAGCTTAGATTTATTCAGACTCATTTCTTAGTTTGAGTCAGATATGAATATTGCACGGACTTGTCCCTTCCAAATTTAAGGCTTTGTCTGGAAATTGTGAGAGATGTGCTCTCTTAGGGAGATAATTCTGTAGTTAAACAAAAAACCCAAAAGGATATATAAAGACATACAGCCCTCAGTATAACTTAGGATATCCATAGATCTCTAAATGCAAGCCACATGAACGTCCAGTGACACCTAACTTCATTTCTATTCACTTAAATGGGAAGCTCAATGACCAGAGCTGCTGTGTGGCTACAGCTTCCACTGAGCCCTGTCTGTTGACAACTCTCCTGGGAGCAGAAAAAAAATCAAGCCATTTATTTAGGTGACTCCTTATAAATGGATGGTTTTTTTTCAGTTTTGCAAGTTTGAATGTTTGAAGACGATATAAAAATATGTGAAATAGATAACAGCTAAAATCACCCCAACATTTACTTAGCTCCTGAATGTAATAAAATGTCCATTACTCAATGATCATTTTTTGTTGATACAAATTCAGTATGGAGATAAACAAACACAACTTCAGAGATGCCAGTGTAACCAGCCCCAAGAAAAATTTGGACCTGTAAATCCAGTCAGAACACAGAACCCTACAAATACTTCAGACTTTCTTCAGCCTTGCTGAAAAGACCATTCCCTCTGCTCCTCTGCTTTGCAAGGCAGCAAAAGATGGATTGCAAACCCGCAGCCTGCTGTCTCAAGTGAAAATTCTCACTGCAATATTTTTGAAATTCAGAAACTTCAACCATTTAATATGCTGGAACCTTTCCCCACTGGGTGACTGAAAATTATCACCACCTAATGATTATTCAGTGACATCTGCAAAATAAGTTTGATGTTTTTGGGCCAGTTTCTCTTGGACAGATGTCAGTATCATAAAGTATGCTATCATTGGCACTAATTGGTATCACTCTTGTCAAACAATCTGCAGTACGGCAAAAAAAGAAGTAGAACTTACATGAAATTTCCCTTTTGCTTATGCAAGTATTTCCTCATGTCATGGACACTCTCTTACCCCAAATGTTTCTGTACCTTCGAAAAACAGAGGATTCACCAAGGAAAAAGCTCAGGCCCTTCAAGCAGCATTGAGCCCAGCATTCTGTGTGTGGATCTCCACAGAGAAGACACAGACACTAAATCTCACTCTAAACTGTGTTTGCCCTCAGTAAATATTTCTTCTTGCAAAACGCATTGCCATGGCATTGTGCAAAGCTGTATAAACAGTTGTAATTTTGTCCTACTTTTTGATCCTTGCAGCTTGTGTCCAGGTTGCTGAATTGTTCAGTTGTCAAGGACAGGCTTAAAATTTTTATGCATCGGCATAGCATGTGATGTAAGCTCTCATGCACCTGACATGTCACACATGAATAAGTCAGGCATGCCTTGTGATTCACTGTTGGGTTTAAAGACAAATAAGGGTAGCTTTTCCATGAGAATACAACACAGGGAGTTCAGTTTTGCAATTAGGAATTAAAAAAAACATTTTAAATCTCAGATTTTGTTTTAAAAAAATCTATGAATCACTGAAAAGCTGTGAAAGTTTTCCTGTGCAAACAGATGCACACTGAGTCCTTTGCCATTCCTCAATGTGCTGTAATCTACTTCTGAGTTACTTAGATTTTACTCATCCCTCTGCTAGTTATGGTATTCCTTGTTCTTTCTATGCTAGCCTCATATAATCTTATGTGACACACTAAAGTGCTGTCACTGTGTTGAACTTATGATTTCTCTTAGGACTTTCTACATCTGCATTGGGTATGGTACGGCAGGACAGGCCAGAAATCAAAAACCACCAACATTTTAGACCAGTCAGCCAAACACTTACTACCTCTTGGTGCATCCAGGAGTAGAGGGCAGCTGCAGAGAGGTTTACAGCTGTAGAAACTCACCAGTTTAATTTGCTAGGTAAGCAGACAATCAAAACACGCAGAATAACTACCTACTGTCCAGAATTCCCTGGTTCATATTTGTATACATGCCAAAGCTTCAAACAAGAGCATGAGCTCAGTGTAGACCTGTTAGTAGCACCCTTTCCACTGCCTTCACAGAAGGCATTTACATTTAATTGTGCAAGTTTGCAAAATTAGGGCCTTAATTTGTGAGCCCTTGATAATTTTTCACAGGCAGGCCTCAAATTTGTCCTTCCTAGCCTATTGGCTTCAGTATGAATTATATATGAATTTCCAGGGGCAAGATAAGGGCCACAGTCATTTCTCTCTTGGTTTCCAGTCATTTCTTTTCATTTATTCCACACCAGCAGTTACAAAAAGTGGTCTGGGGATTGGTGTGCTGTTCTGGCAGTGAGTAATAGGGACTCTGGGTTTGTTAATATGGATAGTCTTCAAAATAAACAGGTAAACTGAAGGAGGAAAATTATTATAAGGGGAAAAGAGGGATTTATGTCTAGCTCTGACAAACTGCTAATACCAACCTCTCTCAACCAGCAACTAGTCCACAGCACTTTGTTCCAAGTTCTTTTTCCAGAGAGACATTTCAAGGCAAAACTCCCAGAGAGACAATCACTCTCCCAGAATAAGAGACATGAAGGATATTAGAAAAACTGAAGGCTGATTGAAAGCAAAGATTTTAAAGGGCAGCCAAATTCCTTCCTATGGCAAACTGGGTCATAGCTGTCACAGTGTGTGCCATTTTCTTTTTTCTTTTTTTTTTAATCTCCTGGGCTTCTATTTCTTCTAGAACTAGAAGAATACCTTCTTTTAAAAGAGGAGGTTTTTGGTCTAATCAGTGAATATGAGGAAAAGACACATTCATGCCCTTCAAAAAAGGTAGCAATGCAATGACTTTCCAATTACCCTTTAATTAAAATATTAATTAATCAACAACATGTATTTATGGAATAATTATATAATTTCACACACCATTGATCATATTTTAAACAAATTAATTTAATTAAGTTGACATGTACACTGCATGCTCTCAGTAGAGCTTTCCTGAGAAAGCAGCGCATGTCTGCCTTTAAGGAGATTCAGACTGCACAGGAGAAGTTTACAATGGCCCACAGTGGTATTCAGCACTGAAATGAAGGCACTTCATACTTTTAAGTAAATTTAATACCACTGACTGTATCCCCGAAGGCTAAAGTCCTCTATCTGCATAAAAGGCACTGGGAAGGCAAGAGCAGCACGAGCTTTCTCACCACCAATATCCCTCATTCTGACCTGGAGGGGCTGACTTTAATAAACGGTTAATCATTATCCTCTTCGCCAAGCCTGTTAAGCAGCTTAAGAAGCTTGGCATTTCTGTGGTGGGACTCAGCAAAGGCTACCAAATCATTTCTCACAGCCTGCTGAAAGCCATCACATGCAGATAGCACAGTGCGCTGGGGCAGCATTTAAAGAGAGCTCTGTGCACGTTGGCACATTTCCCCTTGGAGTCATCGGTTTTGCTCTGCCTCCTGTGCTCCCACAGGCTTGTGATAGGCTGTGGCCCTGAATCAGGGATCATTGGTTTTCCTTACAGCATCCGCAGTCTGGTCTGCCTCTGGGCTGTGGCCTCCTCCATCCTTACTGTTTTTCTAAGGTTAACTTAGGATATTCAAACATCTCTGTTCACAGTTTGGGTCTCTGATGCCCATTACAATCTGGTTCTGAAGGAAGGATTCCAAATTACCTGTGCAACTCCCAAATTTTACATCTTTAAAGTTTAACTAGAAAACTAATACAGTAGTTGTAGAGTTTCATGCTTTCCAACTCTCATTTTTGCAGTGGTTTGTTAACTGTTTCTTACTCCTTCACTAAAATTAATATTAGCTTGCTGAACAAGCCCTATTAAATAAAGCTACTTGTCTGGTGCTCACAGTCCCTTTCAAATTCAGAGAAGGCTATTTGCTGAACTGCTTTTAGCCATCCATTGCTTTTCTAAGTACCTGTTCTTTGGGAGTCCTTAGCTGCTGTTCTGCAACACTCTCTATTCACAAACTCCCTCCCCACTGCTCCCCACAGAGGACACCTCATAGAGTCCTTTGCTCTTGGTCCAGCTCTACTCGGTTTGCCCTTTGCAGCCTTCTCCCCACACAGCTGACAGGACTTGCTGCCAGATTCCCATATACACCCATACAGTGACAGCAGACACATCTTGTTGCATGTATAACACAAACCTCACCAAATTCATCAAGCACATTCAGATCTGTGTAGAGATACTGACTTTAACTGATGTTAGTGAAGTAACAGGAATTACACCCACAGGGATTTTGTCCCAGTAATGTCACTGAGATGGGCTATTCATGAACGTGAATATCAGAAGCTGAATCTGACAAAAGACAGTATAATGTCTGGATGTTTACAGTCATACATTTCAATCCTTTATGTTTCTTTATGTCTGCAAGGCAATTTTTTAGGTCATCAGAGTCTAAAAATTCAGCTGTCATTCTTTCACTCTTCTGTTCTTATTGAAAGTTTATCCATAATTTAATGAAAGTTTCAAGGAATTGAAGAAGGGAGGAAAAAGAACTCTCAAACTCCCCTAACCAGCTCCACTCACTTATCCCAATTCCAGTTCCTCATGACGTCCCTACTCAGAATGAGGGGACTGGCTGAAGTTCTAAGGAGTCTCTTAATGTCGCCTGTATTCTTTAGTTTCTGTTCAGTCACAGCCAAATACAATAAAAATCTGCATTAAAATTGGTATTTAACACCATAGGTGGTATGGAATTTATGTTCAATTTTAGACTGCACATGCCTGAGAACAGCTAGCCAAACACAAATAAATTATGAGACTAACAACACATGACAATATTATTGTTATAAAAGTGCTTCTCACAAATGGGCACCAGCTTCCAAATCACTCATTAGAAACCAAGATGAAGCTGATTCATAACTAAAAACATCCTGGAAGATTCTGCACTAGCAAGGCTTGCAAGGCCTCCACTGACTTCTCTCTCCATTACCTCAGACTCTCCTGGTTTTTAGAGTGAAAACATGAGTTAGTAACAATCCGCTGTAACAGCAGTAATCTGTGCCTTCTGACATCCAGGTAAGTCTGATTTCCAGACATTTACACCAGCAAAGAAGGTAGACCAAGCCCCCCACTCCACTTCTTTTTCTTTCACACATGTAAAATTGCGCCCTTAGATCTGTGTTTAGATACCCAGACAAGTGGCCTGAGATTAAACTGTGGTAAGCATCAGGCACTTTTTAATGAAGTCACCACCCTTTTAACTTTGTTAAAAATTATCTCTATGCAAAGCTCTTCACACTGCCTCTTTGCAAAAGGCCTTTTCCATCTCTCCCTGTAGATTTCTGAGCATGTTGTCCACAACCAAATGCACCTTCCCAGCTGAACAATTTTCAATCCTGCACAAAGCACAGCACATTTTATTGCTCTCAAGGCCAACCTTCCTTTCTACCAGCTCTCCGCTTTTTTCACAGTCTCTGCCTCCTGATTTTCAGCCAGCTCTTGGACTTTCCACATAGGCTGCCTGGGACTGGCCCAGCTTTTCATCTTAATATAATACCCTAAAATTGCAATTACCTTTTTTTCCTTTACTCTCTGTTTCAGCCCCTTTGTCTTCAGCCTGGCCCTGGGTGGTTGTTCTCCATTTACCAATCTGTTCACTATGTTTTCTCTCTCAGTTTTCTCTCTCTGTCTTCTCTGTAAGTCCTTAATCACACCTCTGTGTCCTCTCTGTTTCACCTCTTTCCCTTTCTCTTTCCCCCTCTCTCTCTCTCTCTCCAGTTACAGCTCTGCAGGCAGGGTTTACGAGCAGGGATCTCTAGCAATGTCCTACAGGAATATGCCTTGGCACACTGTCTGGACTGTTCAAGCCCTACTGCACCCCTGAGTGCCACAAAAAGCTCTACACAGAGCGGCAGAACAGAAAAGAAATGCTTTACAGCCACTTTCTTGTATGCTATTTTTTCCTCCCGGCATCTAAGGAAGATTGAGGGGATGGGGGGAGGGAAGAGCCTAGATTTACAAACAACAATCAAGCAGGTAAATATTCTGCTGTTTAGCTGCAGCCAAGGGAATATAGGAAGAGCACATTTAAACAAGAACAAGCCAGAGTCCTTTATGCTTACCAGTGAGGTAGCAATTTGAAATTCTTTTGGTATGTCACTCAGTTACCTCAGTACCAATAACATCATACCTGAAATCCACCTAGCCTTCTTTAGAATTAATTAGTACCATACAGCCCAGGCTGGGCTGGTGATCTGAGTGCCTGCTGAGAGATGTTCTGAGTTAGGGCACTGATACCATCAGGTCCCAGCACTGAGACCACAAATACAAGAAATTGTAAAAAAAAATGACCACACTGCTCTCAGTTACATTTTCTTTGCTGGTTGATTTTAGGAGAGCACTGATGCCAGCAAGATCAAAACTTGGAACAAATTTTTAGTAGTGATCATACCTATGTAAGAGAGAGGCACAGCTCCTCATCAGGTCCTGCAGTGCATATCCCTCGCTGTCCGCACTGGGAGAAGCTAGGTTGGTTCAAGCAGAGACAGGAGTACTTCACTGAGCTGTATAGCCAAGCCTAGTCCACAAGGCTCAGAATCATGCCCAGGATCTTCCTTCCTTTGCAGTGCTGATTCCTGATATGAGAGAAATCAACAAGGAATGAGCACGTCTTCCTGATGCACCAAAAGATGTCTGCATTATTCCCAAAAAAGGCTCTGTTACTTACCATCATGGTAGAGGCTTAAGCTTCTCACAATTCCTTTCAACCTTAATCTACCAGCAGTAGGCCCAGTTTAGACTTTGAAAGGAAGAAAATATCTATTTCTGAAGATTGATCCTACTTCTATTATGCAGCTTCCCAAAGCAGGCAAAAGCAGAGTCCAGCATCAAAGTGAAGTGAAGAGCATCACAGCAAACTCCAGCTCCCAAGTAAATGCCAGGTAGAAACACTATTTACTGCCTCCCAAACTAAAATTTTGAATGCTGTGCTTTAGATAGCTGTGAGGTACCATGCATAGCACTGCAGAAACAGGCAGTACAGGACTGATAGCTATAACTGAGCCCTTACCAAGTTACTGAAGCATCCAAGCCTTCCTCCCCTTCTTAATCATACTTTTTGATATCATTGAAGATTTGCATGAAGCCCAAGGAGGAGAGCTGTTTTGTGTTGAAAATACCTACTGTGTAATTGTAACAGCCTGGAAACTACACCCCCTAGTTACATACACCTGTGCAACAAAAATGTGTGTTTCCATATGAAACTTGAGAGCCAGTGAGTTCTGACTGGCACTGAGGGTGGCAATTCTCTTCACGAGCAGCTCTCCTGTCTGCCTGCAACCACAGCAACTGAGCATCTATCATAACAACTCATCACTGAGATGCAGATAGGGAACCTATTAGTTCTCTCCCTCATAATGAACCAAACATTTCTCAGGACAACGAGCATTTAACTAACTGTTGATCATATAAATGGTGCAACACAGTCCATAAATCATTAACATATGAAAAGAACAAAATACACACCCAAGTCTATGACTTTTTTGGTGACAATACAAGCCATTTGTACAAAGCTCGAAAGAAAAAAAAAATCTATCTGTACACTTAAGGGATTTTATGCAGAGATTTTTTCCTTAATAAGTCATAGTAAGAAAAAGAATGTGCCAAACCCCAGTATTTTAATTAAACAGTGTACATTTCTCACTGAGTTTGTTTGCTTTTCTGCATATGGATTCCTCTAAGGTCCTTAAAGCTAGCAAACCTGAATGCTTTTAAAGATGTTCCCGTGCAATATGTAATTGAAATTCCTTAAAATATTTAGAGAGTTCTAGAAGGGAATGTTCTGCAGCAATAAATTACTGTAGTGTCATGGTAGCAACGTACTGAGAGGGCAGAGTAGTTTTTGAATTCCTATTCTTAGCTACTTATAATTTTGTCTAGATACTGAATGTTTTTAGCATTAACTCCAAATTTTACCTTTGGAATGCCTTTTTTTCCTCCCCACCATTTTAAAATTTAGCTCAGCATCATAAATCAAAAGCCATTTTCTTCAAAACCTTCAAATTTGCCATGCCTAAGATTGAATAAAAAAGCTTGGGTTTGTCTTTTTAAAGGAACAAAAGATTGAAATATCTGCACCAGGAAAGAGTATTTCTGTACACCTTGAATGCTTCTGCCCCAGCCTCTGAGCTCTTCCAGGCTGAACTAGATTTCACAAGGGACACACAAATACCGCCCCCCAGTCAAGCATCAGGGTAGTCCCATACAGCACTACACATGTTCAGAGTCAATCACTTTGTAGGATTCAACTTCCACTTACAAGAAATTTAATTCATAAAGTAGTACCTCTAACATCCCTTCTCATTCTGTATTTCTCAGAATAAACCAGTACAGAGCCATACAGAATATAAATCTTTACTAGTAGTTACTAGGTTTGTGATTGATGAGACAAATCTTAAACACATGGAGTGGAAACTGCTCATCCCACATTTTCATATCCTGGAACAGAAGATCAGTTCCCTATTCAGACAGCTTAAAATCTTCATAGTTTGGGACCATATTTTAAGATATTTAGGTGCCTTGTTCCCATACAGCTTCCTAATGAGGTATTCAAATACAAGAGGCCTTCCCATCCCTTGAGAGGCCATTCTGTGCTTCCCCTGTTATAAATGTTCCTTAAGCTTCATCTTTCCTTTAGCTCATTCTAGATGTTCCTTACTTTTGCTTGTAGGACTTTCCAGGGTTTGCCAGGATGCCCAAGGGTAATTTCCTCTTTTCTCTCCAATCTGAATTTATGCATGTTAAAGAGTTCTTGGGCAGACCGCTACCCTTCCTGGTGGGCAATGCCAGCAGCACGGACATTGTTGCAATAGGGTGTTGAAGCAAAGCCACAGTTTTTATCTTGAGTGAGCTAGCATCTGTTTTCCATAGAGATTCTCTGAACTCCCTGAATGTATGCTCACAACAGAGACTGCTGCTCCACCAGGCTTTACCTTTCATTTAGGAGGAGCAAGAACACAGGGTACCAGGCCAAATTAATGAAGTGGATGGGTTGGACTAAATGATATTAAAAAAAACAAAACAAAACAATACAAAACAAACAACTGAGGCATTAAGGAGTTAAATGGCTGAGCAGAAACAAATACGTTATTTTTTACCAAATTTTCATTACTTTTTTTACAAAACAAACATGCTATAAAGTAAATTTACATGTGTGTCTGGCTAAGAGTGCCTGCAGAGCCTTACTTTAGCACAGGCAATAGCAGCTGAAGCTCGGGCTGCGGGGCAGGGAAGAGGGAGTTCCTATCCGATCTGCCAGTCCCAGGCAGAGCAAGCAGAGAACACCCGGCACACACAGACTGCCTTTCCGGCGAGCCAAGGAGCCCGGCTCGGCCGGCACTGGCAGGCTGGAGCACGAAGCGATGCAGAGGGTGAGAGCGGGCAGGCGTCCCGCACACGGGGAGCCCCGCGGAGCCGCGCTCCTCCCGGGATGCCGCAGGGATGCTGCGGGCGGAGCCCACGGCAGCGCTCCGCCGGGCCGCGTCACCAGGACCCGCCCTCCCGGGGGCGGCGGGCCCGGTTATTACCTTCCATTGCTTCTAATTCCTCTATTTCCTCTTTCTCTTTCGGGTAACCCCCCCGACAGTTCTTAGTACGCCTCGCAGTACCCGTAACAACTACGCCTTGAGGAATTTTTAATTACAACATTATTTGGAACTGTTGATTGTTTATTGTGACAAGACAAAGAACATGGGCAGGGAAGATTCATTGAGAAACACGGGCTGAGGATATGGATGCTTTGCAATCATTTCTGGTGCATAAAAATCCACATTAGAGACGGAAAAGAGAAATCCTAAATAAATAAAAATAAAAGCAAGGTGCCTGTACCTAGTATTGCTCTCAGACAAGTGTTCATGCTAAACAAATTACAAAGGAAGCGAGAAAGCTGCAAGATGCACTGGTTCCAGATTAAAAATAAAAATATTAGAAAAAACAACAGCGCTGGAATTTTCTGGCACCCACCCCTAACGGTTACAGGCATTTATTTCAGGGCTGGAAATACTGGAAACAGATATTTTTCACGTGACTAAGAGTCAAAACTACACCATGACTTAAGAAGAGCAAACAGCAGTACAGATTGGGATGCATATTTAAGGGGGAAAGAAACCAAGGAGGATGGAATGATAAAATGCTAATAAAAAAAAATGAAGGACGAGGTATATCAATTAGAAAAATAGGAAAGAAAATATCTGCTCAATTTAAAAGAATGGATGGATCATTCTTCCTCCCCAGCTCGTTACCGGCATCTGGTACAGAGAATAAATGCAGCAACTGTTTTCATAGTGCAGGGTCTTCGTTTCCTTTCTGTGAACAAGAAGTGTAAGTAGAAACCCACACTGATTTTAATGTGCAGATTCCATGTGTAGGAACTAGAATGTATTTTTAATTAACCCTTTAAGGAACAAACTTGTCAGACTGACAACAGCAGAGATAGACTAGAGAAGCTGTTCAAAGTCATAGATGAAAATGATGAATGGTACTGAATTTATATTTGGGAGATCAACTCCATCTTAAATAAAGGCAGATTTTAGATGACAAGTCAAGTTTCTACCAGTTCTGGGGTCACTATTTCATGTCGTGACATCCAGAAGATCCAGACATGTTTCAGGAACTTCAGGGCTGTGTCCTCTAACCACTGAGCCATGAAGCAGAATCTGAAATTTTCAGGCTCTGTTGGTATTAGCAAACTTTGACACCCATCACAGCAGGGTACTAGTAGACAGGGCTCAGTCATTAAAAAAACCAAGCCTTGAAACAAAACAGTCCAATATTTTATCATGCCTCACTCTAGCATTGTTAAATTCCTTTAGGAATATAATATTCCATAGGATGCTTCACAATCAAAAAGAGATCCCAGCTGGGGCTTTTATGTCAAGAATATCAACTCCCCATGCAAGAATTCAGTGTAAGAAATTTCAGAGGAGGAAGAAACATGCTGCAGAAATCTCAGGAAATGGCCTTTCAAAGTGAGGCAAGATCACAGCTTCCCATTCTCCTCCAAGTTAATTACTTAACCTCCTAGAAAAAGCAGCAGAAAAAATTGCTTACACATGACCTACAAAGAGCAGGCAACATAAAAGTGAAAAAGCAAATTAGAACTGAGAGAATGCTTTTGCTTAGATGCTGGGCAAGAGCGGTGGGAGACACTGAGTTACAGTGTTTTTACTAAGGTTAGCACAGTGGGACGCAGATTTCTGAACTGGACCTCTGGACACCAATATAGACAAGATGGAGAACAGACAGATGCCAAGTTTCCATTTCAAAAACAGTTCAGCCACTATAATATACCTGCACCACGTTATATAGTTTAGTTCCCCTCTGCATGCTCCTTTGCATTCAGTTTATTTCCTCCTTCACACTCCAAATTTTCTGTTATGTCTCCAACTACTGAATCTTCTTCGTCTGCCTGTGAGCAGACAGAACATTATATTTAAATTCCTGTTCTCATTTAGTTTAGTATTTCAATAAAGTACACCTTTTTTTTCCCAGGCTGACAAGTGTGGAGGAGCGGGCAGCACCATGGAACGTGGCCACGCACCCAGTGATTTCAGGTAATTTGAAGAGAGAAAGCTATTTAAAGCGGGGAGAGGGAGAGAGGAGAAAGGAAAAAGCAAAAGGCAAAAAAACCCAAACCAAACAAAACAAAAACA
This sequence comes from Motacilla alba alba, assembly GCF_015832195.1. Taxonomy (NCBI): domain Eukaryota; kingdom Metazoa; phylum Chordata; class Aves; order Passeriformes; family Motacillidae; genus Motacilla; species Motacilla alba. The sequence continues at coordinate 47,816,240 of NC_052019.1, read as the reverse complement.
AAAACAAAAAAAAAACAAAAAAAACAAAAAAAAAAAGAGAAAAAAAAAAAAAGGCGGCCTTTCTTAAGATTTTCCTCTCTGTCAAAACTGCAAAACAAGCGTCAGAAGCCTTGCCTTGTGTTCTGTGTCAGCGCTAATTACATCCCTGCTGCTGCCGGCCAGTTCCGAGCGCTGCATCCCACCGAGAGGGAAGGCCTCCATCTCCCTGCAGTGGGCAGACCCTCCTCTCCCGCGCCAGGAATGCCTCCGAGGGGGAGTGCGCTGCTGTTTTGACAATCCCTTTTTTTGCTGCCTGGCAGAGCTCCATCTCATTTCAGCAAAGGCAGTATTTCCACTCTGTCCTATATTCTGCCCTGGCTTCACAGCATCCCACGTTCTGACAGCCTTTTCCATTTTCAGTAATCCCTCTTTTTCAGTCTGTCTCACTGAAACAATGGAAATATTAGACCCTGAAAACAGTACAGAGCATGGACACAGCATCCTCACTTCTCTGAGTCTCACAGAAAATGAGCAGAGCGATGCTCTCCTCCACAGAAGTGAGAGTGGCAGATTCCAGCCCTTTGATAGCTGTCGATTTTGACTAATCCTGGTGGGTACATTTAAATCCTTGTTAAGGGCTTCCACATTCATTAAAAATAAATCCAGTAGTTATTTGGCTGTGTAATTATTATGGATAATTTGCAATTAAGCAATTGGCCTCTGACGAAGGGATAGATAATTGACCAGCCTTGTCTGGCATTTTAGAATGGGGTGGGGGGTAATTAGGTAAATCCAGTCAGCTAAATGTCCTCCTTCCCACCACATCTTTTCCCACCTTTAAATGCAAACCAGACCTCATGCAGCTGTGAGGCCATGGGAGTCTAAGCCTATTAAAGAAATCTTCTAATGACTGTAAAACTACCACTCATTGAAATAAAAATATTTTCACACTATTTCCACATTGTGCAAATGGATCCAAAAATAATTCTTAGTGCAATACATGGTGCACAAACTGCTCTGCTTGACAAGTGCAACATTTAATTTGCACTAATTAGTCCAAAGCGGGGGCAGTGTGAAATTAACATGATTCAGTAATTCTGTGGTTTATGTTTCACATACCATGTGTTTACATTTCAAAACTACTAGGTTCTCTGCAACCCAACACGCCACACTTCTGAAATTAACAGGTTCAAAAAGTTCTCCCCACATCTCTCTGGGTGCATTCAGATTTGATTTTTGTATTTGCACCTTGTCCATTTGTTTCAAAACAACCCCTTGCTTTAATTTTGCATGGTTTCTTCATTTGCCCTAATCTTGGCCTTAGCTTTTTTTTCTGACAAAATAATCCTTTGGGTGGCTCAGGTCACTGTGGGATAAGCATGAACAGAGCAGCAGGTGAAGAAGCAATTTTCAAGAAGCAATTTTCAAACTACTGTATGTTCAAAAAAAAATTTAATAAATCCTTCCTATCGACTAAATCTGAAGTTTTCATGATGCTGCTCCAATATTTGCTCCCATAATGATATCAGGAGATGTTCATTAAAGATCTAATCCAGAGCCCCATGAAAGTCAACAGACAGACTTCCACTGGCTTCACAAGGCATAAAGATGCCAGCTTCTCTTTCTGCTACAGAACACAGGACGCCAAGAACCATAGTGTTGACCAAGTTGTCTTACAGAACAAATTATGTTCATGTGAATTGTGCTGAAAACCATTTAAAATATACCAGACGTAGCTAAATATTACACTTCTACAAATTAAGGTGTCAAAATTGTATTTACAGTGTTACACATACTCCCAATGTCAAATGCAGTCCATTGTTTCCTGGGATACAGGTTACATTTTCTACAAAGACACAGAGCAGTATTACACTGAGAATAAGGTTCCATATTAAATATACTATGAACTTTGTTTACTTGTTGTCAATAATGATTGGTAATAAAGTAATGATGCCTGTCCCTGCGAGCTCTAAAAATCCAGCAGACACTTAGTAAATGTTATCTGGCCTCACATAGATGTGGTGGCTGACCTACCCCTACAAACACCTCTTCAGTAGTCTCAGAAATACAGCAAATGTGCCAAGATTTACCCATCTCCCCCAGTCACGAGAAACTGAGGCTGTTTTCTGTACCTGAAGGTGCCGGACAAGGTACCTTGAGGTATGAAAGAGCAGCTCCTGTAACTGGTGGGCAAATGACAGCGTGACAGTGCAGCAGAAATGATGCCTGGACTGGGCTGTACAACATCCCAGTAAACACAGAGACATTGAGCACAGATGTCTGGTAGAGCCAAGAAAGCAGCACAGGCAGAAGCCTGGCCACTCAAGGAGTCAGAAGCACCTCGGCAAAGGTAAGAGGTGGAGCATTACAAACTGTGAGCTTGGAAGGTAGGAAGTGGTCACTGGAGGGTCTCACAAACAAAGGGGAATTTAGGAAGAAGACTGTCTACAGTGACTTTCAAAGTGTAACAAAAGACAGACATTTTAAATGATACAAGCCTGATAAAAACTAATGCCTTTGATACTATCTAAAGTAACCTGATAATGTTTGTAAGAACCAACTGACCAACTGAGGCAGAAATTAGATTGTGGGAGATTCACAGTTCTACAGTGAAAAAAAAAAAAAAAAAAGGAAAAAAAAAGAAAGGAAAAAAAAAAAAAAGAAAAGCCTTACAAACAGGCACTTTGAGTGCAACTTTCATCTTCTGTCTAAGTCTTCTGATTTTTTCCCCAGTATAAAAACTGTGGTTTTTTGGTTGTTAACCAAAGTCAAGCAAGGAACAGAAGTAACAGAAATATTTTCTCCTCATAAAGACAAACTAAGCTCAGTTTGGTCCCACACTGCAGATCAGAATATGGCCATGTCAGTTACCTTGCTTAGAGTAGCAGGGACAGACCAAATGCACGTACATAGCTTCATTGTTAGCAAATGTCTCATTAAGACAAAGCCATAATTTAAAACCAGAAAACTGCTTATTCACAAATCTTCCATTTGGCAAGAGTTTCTGATTGGCTGTGCACCTTTAAATGACTTATTTGTGTCAGTCTGTTTCAGGCTATATCTGGAGCACGCAATGTCATCAAGAAGTGCTATTTGATTACAGTGCAGTACTTTGGGTGGCTTTTAGAAAGCAATAAATTATAGCATTACCATGTACCGTGCATAACATCTCTGTGCCACTTAGCAAGTATGAGGCCAAAATGAACACTCTAACCTTGAAAATACATGATTAAAGTGCTGCCTTGTGGATTGATATACAAAATGGCTAAGTTTAGTGATCCTTCAAATCCTGGTTCCCTAGTGAGCACAAAGGATTCTGATGTGCTGGGCTCTGCCAGCCACTGCATAGGGCATAAAATATGTGATGCCTTCAGGAGTTCTTTGGCTTCTTGGAGTAGGGAAAGGCACTGAGAAGAAAATTTTTGTCTTTTGGTAAGGTGCAGACACTTTCCAGCATAAATGTAAGCCGGTTCTTAAAAGTTGTAATCAGGCAAATCTCCCAACAGGTAAACAGGATGGTACTGAAATACCCTCAGTCAAAGCTGGGCCTACACAGAAACAATCGGTATCAGTTTAGAAGGCAGGCAACTTCACTGCTACAATCTCACTATTTAAAACACAGAGTTTCTGTGCACCTTGAAATAACGCACAAAGATTTTCCTAGCACTATTAGGAGATTCAGCTGCCAGTACCTTATAAATAAAAGGAAATTTAAACTCAAAGCATTGTGTCACGTAAGAAGGCTGCACCATCTGATGTTTAACAAAGAAAGGTAGCATTTTTTTCTGATATATTTTTATCAACACTTTTGCCAGAATAAGAAACTCACTCACAACTGTCTGTGTCCTAAAGCCACTTTTTGTTTGAGTGACTCAGCTCTTGCTGCCTCCAACATGTTGTTTCCATGGGTATAATAAATATGAATGGCCTATAGCCAAACACTTTTGATATATACTAAAAAAGCTACACAGCCAAATGGTATTTGGTTTGTTTTCACATAGACAGACAGAGACTATATTTGTGCACTATTCTATTTAAATCTGTAAAAAACTTTAATGTCTCTTGAGGTCCCCTTTTACCTTTTCAAGTGTATCTTTTCATTCCCTAAAGCACCTGCTTGAAAATGGATCTTTATCTGCATAAGGAAGTGCGTATTTTATGGGCAGTAGGCTACTACTGCTGTATCTGCACATCTATGGGTGTGTGCACCTGTCTCTTTGACTGCTAGCAATGCAGAGATGGTCCTGTGTCAGTGCCTGCTTGAGACTCAAACAAGAAAAAGGATTATATTCAAATCTGGTATTTGGTGCAGGGGATAGCAGGGCATTTGTAATTCCACACTACCCCCTTCTACTGGGAAACTTGTAAAATCGCACTTGCAGTCCTGGAAAGGATTTGCACAGCTCTAATAGAAATGTTCAACTAAGATAGATGGGTCTGAGAGAGTCACATGGCCTTCCTGAGCATAAGTTATGTTACTAAATCAGCATATTGATTTGGGAACACAGCGTCCTGGAATTCTGAAAATGTCAGGCATAGTCTCAGTGCTTCACTCCTTTAAAATCAAATCAATTTAGCCAGCTTACTCTGGGGAAGAAATGACGATGTCAGATACATGCAAAAACCAGGGTGTCAGGCACTCCAAGTCCCACTGCCTCTAATTGTTTTGAAGGAAAACACTCAAAAGGAAATATGTGGGTTGTCACCTAGCCCTTCCTTGGTGGAAAGAAACAAGCACAACAGGTAACATGGATCTCTGCTAATGTGAATGCAGGTGTCACATCTCTCAGTGGGTCTTTGGAGATTCCCAAGGTGGAGATAACCAATGAAGTTGAGAGGTAAAATTATATGATCTCCTGTGATGCTACTAATCCATCTACCTTACTCATGGGGTACATTTGATATTAAAGGCTGGGATAGTCCATGCCCTTGCACTGTGACCTCCAGTTCTGTACTCATATTAATCAAGCGTGCCAATCCACAAATGTATGGTCAAGGTTGCAGCACCTGGTGTGAACAGCCCAATTTTAACAAGTGGGGCCCATCAGCATGAATAAATTTGTAGACGGTAGCCATGTATATTTAGTTGATAGAATAGAATATCGGCACAAGTTGCTTCTAGGGAAAAAAGGTCTGCCAAAATGTATTACACCAAGTGGACATTTTCTTCCTACCTGACTTGACAAAACATACAAGCATACACCAGATGTAAGGAAAAGGAGCAACTGGGAAATTTCAGAGAACAAAACTGATTTATGTTCTTTACTAGAAGTACCAAAACATCTTGTTCTGACCCCACAAGACATCATGCTGGGCTTTGATTCCTACACCATAGGGACCAGGTGCAGCACGGGAGCCCCAGTGAGATACAAACTCCAACCCTGCCCTGCCATACACAAAGAATGGAAGTGGAGACCATACACAAAGAGTGGAAGTGGAGAAGTTCTGCTGGTAATCAGCCCTGCAGAGCATGTGTTAGCTCCCTGGCAAAAGTGAAGTCACCACAACACAGGCCTGATGCAGACCACTTACTCCAACCTTCTACAGCTCCTTGTGCAGACTCCCTGAACTACAGGCTTGACTTGGTCAATACTATTACAGACATCTGCTTCCAGGCTTTGCTGTCCTTGCACTGAACACCCCTTTTTATGTTGAAAAGCTCCCTAAAACTAGAGATGACTTAGGCATCACTAGAGAGATCTGAGTGTCACCAAGACAGAGCCAGATATATCAAGATACTGCAGCCAAAGAAAGAGACAGTAAGACCTTGTCTGACCTGTAAACTTTGAGGATGAGGTGGGAAGGCTGTTATCTACTGCAAGTGAAAAGTGCACAGCCACAACTTCCTGCTATTGTGAGCTAGCAAAAGAGGGGAAAAACATCTTGAATATGTTATCAAGACAACTACAGTTTCTTCACTAGATTTCAGCAAGAAAATCTGTACAGACAGCCTGGCAGCTGCCCTGCCCCTCTTCTCTAAGGCAATGATGAAATATAACCACACCAATTTCCTTGCTAGTATAAACTGGAGGATTCATATTATTCATATTTGAAACAGGATTATGCAAAGGAGAACTGGATTGCAAGTTGTTTGATGGGGAAGTGGGAAAAGCAGTTCTTAGTCCCAGCAGACCAAAAACTCCTTCAAAATAATATAACAAAAGGTGATGATGTTTTCTCTGGAAAGCATTATACATGGCAAAAATCTATTTAGCATTTACAGAAACTGAGAAAAAGGGAATACAGATCCTAGGAACTTACTAGGTTCAGTGAAGAGAGTGGATAGCAGTCAATAATCAACTGTGTAACATGCAGCACAAATACCTGTGTCCACTGCAGTTAATACAAACAACTCTGTCATACCTCAGCCATTGCTTTCCATTTGTTCCTTTTGCCCCTCAGAACCTCCCCTTGGCTTCGCTAAATATAGATAAGCCTTCTTGTGCATCAACAGCCAACATCAGGGTCAGCTTTCTGGCTCCCATTTCTCATGGCAGTGGGAGTGGTACATGACATCATCCAGGACCCTGATATTCATGTCCTCTCCATTTCCTGCATGAGTAATAACCCACAGTACCATCACCTCTGCTGTGCTTTGTGATGTTTCACCCTGTCAGGGTTTAACCCCAACTAGCAACTAAGACCCATGCAGCCAATTGCTCTCTCCTCACCAGTGGGAATGGGGTAAGAGAATCAAATTGCAGAAGCGAGAAAATTCATGGAGTACACCACTTTGTGTTGGAAGAAACCGTAAGTACCCCCTAGTCCCGACCCCCCTGCCATGGGCAAGGACACCTTCCACTAGATCAGTTTGCTCAAAGCCCCATCCAACCTGGCCTTGAACATGCAGCACAAATGCACAGAGCTGAACTGTAAGTTTTTTGATGGTCAAGTGGGAAAAGCTGTTCTAGGTCTCAGCAGGCCAAAATCTCCTTCAAAAGAATATAGCAAAAGGTGATGATGTTTAACAGCCAAAGCAAAAGCCGTGTGCCAGAAAGCAAAGCAAGGAATTCATTCATCACTTTCATTGCACAGGCAGGTGTTCGGCCACCCCAGGAGAGCAGGGCTCCTTCACACATGGCAACTGTTGGGGAAGACAAACATCATCACTCCAAATGACTCTGTCTTCCTCCTTCTTCCCACAGCTCTATATGCTGACCATGATGACACCCTTTGGTGTGGGATATCCCTTGGGTCATTTGGGGTCAGCTATCCTGGCTGTGTCCCTTCCCAACTCCTTGTGCACCCTCAGCCTCCTCGCCGGTGGGGTAGGTTAAGGCACAGGCTTTGAGATTCTATGTAAGCACGGCTCAGCAGTAACAAAAACATGCCTGTTTTCATCAACACACTAAATACTCTCACACTAAATCCAAAACACAGCACTGCAACAGCCACTAAGAAGAAAATGAGGTCTATCCCAGCCAGAACCAGGACACTCCACATTTTCCCTCAGCTAAGGCAAAGGCAATTCCCCAGAAGAGGCTTCTCTCAGGATTGTTCTCAGTTCTGGCTGCTCAGGCACACAAATATGTTAAAAAATATCATTAAATCAAAGCTAATCAGATGGCTCCCTGTTTGTCTCAAGACACTGTTCAGACTTCTTCATTCAAAACCTTTCATAGATTCAGCTCAATCTGCTTCACAACTCTTTCTCTTCTAATTCCTCTACTTACCTAATATCGCTTTTTCTTTGTCATTTCCCATGCCCTTCTGACACAGCCTTCGTGTAAGTTTTCACCTCATCTCCCCATTGATTTTCAAGACCTGTCTGAGGATGCACTTCTTTTCTCCTCTGTGTCTTAATTTCTCTCCTTGAAAAGCAAGATCTATTTCAGCTCTGCTGCCTCTATGAAGACGGGGAACAACATGAGCACGCTAGAGTCACACTTGTGTCCTAGCCAACGAGGGCATTGCTTAGAGGATAAATTGAGATGCCACAATACACTTGTTCTCCTCTGAAGCTTTATATGCTCCTCGGGTGGTCTTGTGCTGGACTCTCCACACAAGCCCAGATTTCACAGATTGCAGGTAGGTGGCTTTTGAGGCTACATTGCTTAGATCTCATGTTAAATATGATAAATCATTCCTATTCCTTAGTCCTGATTATTTTCCCTCCTATATTGCATAAAATAAGCTAGCATTATGATAAAATACAAAATCCCCAGGACTGTATTTAGTATTTCTTACTTTTCCTGCCCTTCCCCCACTCACATTCGCATACTGAACCTCCTTTGTAGGCAGTCATGGATTTCTATCATCTGAGGATCAGAGCACTATGCATCCATGAAGAAGGGTAAAATATTCACAGGAAGAGACTACAAGATGAGGAAGAGGTCCAGAATGCATAATATGTGTCAGAGGAACAGATGTACACAGAAAATAAAAGTTCTGCAAACTGCAATAAAAATTTCCTCTGTGACAAGAACTGTGCATTTTTCCATGGCTGTCATAGATTTCATGGAAACAGTGAAATCCAGCCATTTTCAGAAAACCCATCAAATTTACCTTTTCACCCAAATCCACACAAAATCAGAATTTTTCCATAAGCGCCCTCATAAAATTGACACATTTTCTTAGAACACTCCATGAATTTATATAGAATATTGCAGTTTCTTTTAGCCTAGTCTCTCATTGCACCTCTTAAAATTACAACCTTAGCTACTGAATTTTTACATTTCTTCCTTTCAGAAAAATAGATTATGCCAAAATATAATAGGCATGAAAATACTCTCCTATAGGAAGGAAACCAGAAGCCCTCAGAAATGTATTATAATTAGCACTGAAAGTTTTAATCTATATACAGTGAATTCTTACCAGCTCAAGAGCAACCTCAACTGAACATTCCTGTTTTGACTATGGAAAAATTGACATTACAGAAACTGTTATGTACAAAAACGTAATCAAGTTTCTAACTAAAGTAGGGTGCTCCCTACTTTACTTTTTTTAGGGAAGCAGATAAAGGATAAAGTGACCATGCTGGTACCTGACCAACAACAGTGAAGAGCAGCAAATGAGGAAGTGCCACCACAAACAAGAATCTTCAGGAGGTAAATACAATGTCGTTCATTTATTCTCTAAACATACTATATATTTGCTTAAATAAATTCTCAGATCTAGCAAAGAGGAGCAGGCACTCTGGCATAAGTGTTCATTAAGCTCCCAGAGTGACAGCTGAGCCATTTGTTCTCATTGAAAACAAATCAATACAACAGCTCAAACCCTCCTATACACAAGTTGGTGAGCAAGCATCCCAAATCACAGTCCACCTCAGGTTCCATTATTGCAGTTAGTTCCATTCACTCTTCAGCAACATTACTGTCCAAGAAGGAGCCAAAAAGCAAGGTTCTTTCCATGCTCTACAATTAAGGCTTGATCCAAAAGCAACACAATCATTGATACCAGCAGGATTTAACCCTGGCAGTCAATCTAAACTCCAGATATTTCATGCAAGGCAAAATAAACAGTTTAGGAGAATTGATAGTGCTGTTGTAAAACTTCTACAGGACACAGATGCCAATGAAGATGAGGAACAGAAGACATAGAGGCAGGAAGATATTGGCCTAAAAAGAGCAAATTAATATGCCCTTAAATAAATCAGAGATCTTCAAATTGATTTGGCACAATGTATTTCAACTCAGGAATCTTACATGGCCACTTTAAGAGCTCTCTGAATCACTGGACAGTCACCTCTGGGAATGCAAGAATAGAAGATGAGGTGCTAGAAGACTGGGGAAAAGTAAACAGAATATCTGGCTGTGCAAAGCAGGGGATGTAGAACTAAGGAATTACAAGCCTGCCAATTTGTCTTCAACCCTCAGAAAAACACCAGAACAAGTATTCAAACTACTTATAAGTGCCTAGAAGATAACATGGAAATGAATAGCAGCTACTATGGATTTCTAGAGCATAAATCCTGTCAAATCAATGTAATTTCCTTCTGCCATATGGGAACAAGCCTTGTGGCAGAAGCAGAGCAGGAGATGTCACGTTTCCTGATTTAGTAAAGCTTGCGGTGCTGTCTCAAATGTCACTCTCGTGCACACTAACAAAACATGGTCTGAACAAAATTGCAAGACAGGTACAAAAGTGGTTGGGCATAATGCATAGAGAAAGTTATCATTTGCCCATAGTCAAAGCCATCTCAGGGGACAGGAGGATTAAAAAACTCTGCTGTGGATATGATTGTGTTTTAGTACTTCCATAAATCATCTGCCCACGACACAGCACACTTATTGTGCTTGCAGACTATACAAACGTGATGCACAGGACAACTCCAAGTGCAGAGGCTCAGAGTTTGAAGAGATGCTGAGGAATAACTGTGGTGTCAAGAAAAGCAGTAACACTTAACGGGGGATGGAAAGGAAGAGTCTGCAAGGCAGAGATGATCTAATTGGAGAGCCCCAGAAGAAAAGCAGCAGAAGTGACCAGAGGCCCAGAAAATGTGTCCGGGCAAAAAGATTTGCAAATTCTAGAGTCTTCAGAGAAGAGAATTTTTGGGATGGCAATTTAAAGACTTTGAATGTGCAAGAGTTTGTCACACACAGGGTTCTTGCATGTTACAAAGTCTGATGAATAACAGCTTTAATTTCCAGCAAGACAGATGCAGGTCAGACATTAGAGAAAAACATTTATAATAACAAAGACAGTGAAGTACTGGGATGGAGCCTGGGAAAACTATGAAATCTGGAATCTCTATCACCAGATGTTTTTAAGAACAGCATAGAAAAAAACATCAATTCTTTAAGGAATGATACAAATATAACCAATTCTGCAGAAGGGGGACTTCTTGAGGCCCCTTCCAGCCCTACTTTTCTAAATGTCAAATGTCCTCCTATGTTTTAAAGCCTCAAACCACCAGAGTATATAAACACACAAGTAATCCCCTTGACTTCAAAGCAAGCGCACATGGGATTTAAGCATATATATATATATATATATATATATATATATATATATATATATGCATAACTTGCCAGATCAGTGTAGCCAAAGGAAGTATCTTGCAACAGTGACTGCATTTGTTTAAACTGCCCTAGATATATATCAGCATTATATTTAAAATGTGGTTTCCTGGATTTCACAGACTGTCTATAGAAGAACACCATGGATTTGTGCTACAGCCGTTTAAACAATTGTTCTTCAGCATGAACCTTGCAAAACAGTGTCTAGATTCATTGAAGATGGCTGGTGGTGAGAAAAGAAAAGGAAAGAAACAGGCATAAAAGGTCCAAACAGGAAAATAACATGTTGAGAATGCCAGTATTTTCTGCTCATAACAGCACTTTTTTTTTTTTTTGGGTAAGCCAGGTTGCATACAGACAGTTTCAATATGTAGTATCTATAGTGCTGAGGACACTAGATTATAAACATGTACAGAAAAGAGGAAAGCTTCTTCAACTGTCTCTCACACCTCCTTCCATATGTTATCACCAAATGTTTTATTGTATGCCAATTTTCAGCAGACATCATGGGAAACAATATTTACTTTGCACAAAATTCAGTAAGATCTGGTGTAAATTATTAACCATCCTCCCTCTGTCTCTACCATATTTGTATCTTTTTTTAGGGGGGAGGATGGTGTATGGGAGTCCAACAACATCAAGTGCCATTTCACCACAGAGGATAAATGTGGTCCAATGCTACTTCATTTGACCACTGCATTGGAGTTGAGACTGGCATATACATTCCAGAAGACTAAAGGACACTTTGGCATGCCTTAAGAACTGGTTGGGCAGGAAAAACACATTGGAGATTGAGACTTAGCCTTGCCCTTGCTGCATATTACCTGTTAACCATTTATTTTGTCCTTGATTTACACAATAAATCCTTCTATAAAGATAAGGTGCACATATTAGAAGCACCTACAATTATATGTACCTCCATCTTTCTCAGAGCTGTCAAGAAACTAGAAAATGGAAAATAGGAAACATAACCCCCATTATTAAAAAGGCAAGAAAGACCTAGGGAACTACAGGCTGGTCAGTCTCACAACTGTGCCCAACAACAACAACAACATCACTTCTGGAAACTATGCTAAGGCACATAGAAAAAATGGAGGTGATTAGTGACAACCAGCATGGCTTCACAAAGGGCAAATCATGGCTGACAATTTGGTGACCTTCTATAATACGGTTACAGCACTGGTAAATGACAGAAGAGGGACTTACATCATCTACCTCAACTTGTACAAAACTTGGTGCTGTCCTGCTCCATATCCTTGTCTCTAAACTGTAAAGACGTGGATTTGATAGATGGACCACTCAATGGATAAGGAACTGGATGGATGGTCACACTCAAAGAGTTGTGGTCAATGATTTGATGTCCAAGTGGAGAGCAGTGATGAGCAGTGCTCCTCAGGGGTTGGTGTTAGGAGCAGTGCTGTTTGGAATCACTGGGAAGGGATGCCATCCAGAGGGACCTGGACAGCCTTTAGAGGTGGCCTGTGCAGACCTGATGAAGTTCAACAAAGCCAAGTGCCATGTCCTGCACCGGGGTCAGTGCAACACCCACTGTCAATACAGGCTGGGTGGAGAATGGATTGAGAGCAGCCCTGAGGAGAAAGGCTTGAGGATGTTGCTTGATGAGAAGTTTGACATGAACCATCAATGTGCACTTGCAGCCCAGAAAGCCAGCTCCATCTTGGGCTGCATCAAAAGCAGTGCAGCCAGCAAGGCAAGGGAGGAGGTCCTGCCCTTCTACTATCATGAGACCCCACCTGGAACACTTCATCCAGCTCTGGGGCTCCCAGCCATGTAGGGATAGGACAAGGAGGAACAGCCTCAAGCTGGTGGAGGACAGGTTTAGAGTAGATATTAGGAAGAAATTCTCCACTATGAGGGTGGTGAGGCACTGTAACAGGTTGCCCAGAGAAGCTGTGGATGCCTCATCCCTGGAAGTTTTCAAGCCCAGGTTGGATGAGGCTTTGAGTAACCCGCTCTAGTTGAAGGTATCCCGGTCCATAGTGGGGGGTTGGAATAAGATGGTCTTTAAGGTCCCTTCCAACCCAAGCCATTCTATGAATCTATGAAATTACATTCCCTAGCAATAACACAACCCTTCCTAAACAAACACCTTTGTTTAATTTGATTAAAGAAAAGGCATTTCTCTGACTTCTGGAGCCCTATGCAAACCAGCTGTCTTGCACGGGGAGAAAAGCGGGTAAGTGGATTTTTCAGAGTATGGGATCCTATGAATACGTACTGCCTCCTTCAGCAGACTGAAGTCTTTGAGCACGATTAGAACCAACACATTGCTTCAGATTATGAAGGATACCACACAGCCAAAAGTCACATCAGCTACAACTGTGAAAGGAAAACATAAAATCTGGAACTGCATCTGGAAACAGGCAGGAAGCCACCAGGGTTGCCAAACTACTGCTCTCATCTGTAGAGAAAGCCTTGTAAAACCAGAAAAATCAATGCATTTCTGAATTTTTTTTCAGGTACAGGTCAAGACAAATGTCCCATGAAACCATGAATTCCCTCAAAGATGGCAAAAATCTTGACTGCAAAGAACAACAAGCTAATCCAGACACAATGGAGAGCAAATGTAATAGGACATGGAGAAAAATCCTTGCCTGCATTAAGCTCTGGCACATAAACCACCAGTTCCTTCCAACTGGTCTACCAGCAATTCTGAGTTGGCTTTCTAATTCCCAGCAGAGAAAACAATCAATCAAACAAAAAATCCACTTCCTCAAAATGCTGAAACAACGTTCAACACTTCTTTGTCAGGTTTATCTGAAAATATTGCCTGTGAAACATGCAGCCCCACGCAGAAAACCTGCTGCCACTCATGTCCCCCCTTCAAAAGATCTTACAAATGCTTAAAGCAATTGCCTGCCTTGTGCTCGTGCCCTGACATAAGAATTTCTCGTTTGCTTCTAGAAATGACTTTAGGGCTTGTATGCATTTTGGAGCAGTGTACTTTTAACATATTTTATTATTATGACTTATAGTCAAGATGTGAAAACAGAACAGCTCACAGAACTATCATTTAAATCCACTGATACTTCACGCTTCACACAGCTAATACAATCCTTTGACCTACCAATCCAAATAGCGTCTAAAAGCTTGAATGGCAAGACGCTGTCTGCTCAGGGCTGCTGATACAGAAAGTCCCTGTATAAATCACAATATTACAGAAGTCACGAAAGCTGTGAATTTTGGTGTCAGCTGTGAAAATATTCCATCTGCTTTCTGTCTTGTAGAAAAATGTTTAAAATCTGTCTAAGTACAGGAAGTTTATTTTTGCTTCATCAGTGCAGCAGAAGTAAGCAGTGTAAGACTGGTGAATAGTGCCTCAGAGTTCTGATATTGCTCCAGGTGCTTGCGAGGTTTCCAAAACAACATTTTGGGTTTCATTCAGACATCCAATTGCACTACTGTTTAACTTCACACCCTTAATCCAGACTGAGCAACTCACTGAATGCTTTTCTAATTTAGTTGCACTTGAAAACATAGCAAAAACAGTAATGGGCTCCATAACATGAATGAGCTAAAGCTGACTTTGACAGCATATTCTGGCCAGAGGGCCGGTGTTGTGAACACATCTGTGTCAATAAGCATTTGCTTCCCTTATACGTTGGATCCCTGTTAGTAATAAGGCACTAGTAAAAGGCCAGTCAATTCACCTGAACACCCATTTGCAGATTCTGAAGTTTAGGGGGCCAGTTTCAGAAGGCTGGCTCTTTTTATGTAGCTCTTGACAGGGACTGATTTTATACTTTCACTTTATTTCTCTTTTTCATTTAGGCCATTCATCTCTTTAATGGAAAGTCTATAGAAAAATTATGATAAAAAATTACACAAGAGATAGATTACTTTTTAAATGCCCATCACTACCATTACCCCATCCCAGCCAATGTGAAATTCAGCAAAGAGCCCCATATTCATTTTATTTATAGTCTGTCACCTTCCTGAAATTCCAGACAACTGGGATCTCTATGCAATATTAGTTAGACCCAGTATAAAAAGAGAGCACAAAGCCAACATAAGAAGGAAAAAGAAACAGTGGTGCAAGAGAATTTAAAGATTTCCAAGGACTAAGCTTTTCAAAAGTGCCGAGAATAAATTCAGAGCTGTTTTCAAAGGAGATGAAAAAAGACCAGTGCCCACAAGGACCCAGTGTGCTTACCCCCTTTTGTTTCCCCTTCACCAAAATTCTCCCTTCCTCTAGCACCTCAGCAAAGGCTTTAAACATGTGCACAGGAGGAGGGGTCATTTCACAGCTCAAGGGGGTGGGGTTTGGATGGAAGAGCTTGATAGCACCTTCTAGGGACTGTCTGGGTTCAAAAGGAACCTTTGAGTGATTTGATAATTAAATGAAAAAAGGAATGACCTAGGTAAGCCTTGCCAGTCCTAGGCTCCTGGATGACTGCAAGACCTTCAAAACAAAGTATAAACTCCCTCCCCTTCAACTTGCAATGCCTCCCACAGGAAAAGCTCACTGTCACACACATTTTAATCCATGGGTGGAGGTGCTTCTCTTTCAGCTTGTTACAGCAGATAACTCTCCTGTTTCCAATCCTCCATTATCTGCCTGTCTTTTCCCACACCTCCACCCACGGTAGCAGGCTCTTTGTTCTCCAGGGGATTGTTTTTGCAGAGGGCAGAGTGACTGGAATAGGCAGGAGACACCTACCACAGTTGCTTTTCCTTCCCGGGTGATTCCCAGTATTTTATTTTCCTACTGCACTTTGTGTGCAGGGGGAACAAGGGTAAAGAGGCCTTTAAAAGACAGTAGGGAAGTGCTGTGGTGGTTTCAAGATGGAGCATGCAATTGCTATTTCTGATTGTGTTAACCCAGGCGTAATTATGTAATTATCCACAAAAATTTAGTCAGAGTTTTGCATATCTAAATCATTAACTTTAACAATTGACAGACTGCTTTGATTAGTATTTTCACAGACTAGCATAGCATACATTTGTCAGCTTTCCTATGATTAGTTGTAATTTGGAATTTGTTTATGCAAAATGTTTTTATTGCTCGTTTGGGGGGGAGGGAAAAAAGGAGGGCAGAAAAGACATGTTTATCCTGTCAGGAGATCCTACAGAACTTTCTAGGGATGCTGCAAATGTACTTTTGCTGTGCTGTAATGTCATTTATTTGATGAACTGATAGAGCAAACATTGGCTTATACTTGTTAAGGAGAACAAGAACTCTGGGTGAGCACTTTTTGCCATACAAAATTTTTTAATCAAAGTTTAAGTAAATGAATTCAGAAGCACCTAGCACTTTATGCAATGCCGTATTTTAAGTCTATTGCTTCCCAAAAACAATACTGCTGCATCATGCAATCAGTGTGAACACTTTAAAATGCTGCTTGTGTCAAATCCTGTAACTCCAGCTCAGCCTTTTCATTCAGCATTGTAATCGATATCATAATTTAGGATGCAGTTTGTTAAGCTAAGCAATAATTAATGATTCCATCCTGTACCTGCTGGTGGATCAGTTTCTGTGTTATGCTCTCCAAAAGAGAAATCCAAAAGCAACAGAGTTTATCCTTCACAAAGCAAACCACTGTAGCAGAATTGTTTTAACATAAGGAACCACAATGACTTTGAAGTACTGTGGTGTGGATCTGGTCATTCCTAAGTTACCCAACAGAAGTGAAGTGCCAGAAAGGTCTTCACTTTCTTAACTTTGATTCCCAAGCAAAGGCCATCTGTGACAAAATGCTTCTTAAAACAATGCACACAATTCCTCCAGACATTTTGACTGGATTAGTTGCACCATTTTTCAGTGGCTGGTGGGCACAGCTTTTTCTCTGGCAGGGAGTTCAGGTAAGAGCACAATTCTTGCATTGCACCACCATTAGGACTTCCATATCCCGAAGTACTGAGAGTCTTTGTGTTACTGTCTTTCATTGAAAACATTTTAAACATTGAGTACACTCACTGCTTTTTGTGAAAATTCTCCTATCCAGCAGCCTCTACCGGACTAGTTAAACAACATTCTCATGATTTCTCAGAGAGGAAAGGAAAGCATGTTTTGACTTCATAACCAATGACAGATTATTATTCACAACTTCATCTGCCCTGTGATAGCTGTGGTTTGGTAATTACAGTTAAAACTTACACACTTTCCACAAGATCCTCTGAGACCACTGTGATGGACACGGCATAAATCCCAGCTTTGCAGATCCAACACGCTTCAGTTTTCTTCATCAGAAGGGGAGGATTGTTTTAGTGACTCATGAACAATTAATGTGAAAGACATGTCAGATAGATAACTTTTTTTAAATCCCTACATAATTCCATATATATATATATATATATATATATATATATATATATATATATATATGTAGCATACTCTCATTAGTGGATTACCTGAGCCTCATCATTTAGCATTCTCTGCTCAGGTACCTGATGCCTGGTTTTAAAATCTCACTTCCTAGGTCTAGCTGGCTGCTGGCATATTCACTGCATCAGCTCTCAAACGGCTGGCACACTGTTTGGAATTCATGGGGAGCAGCCCCGTCTGTCTTTGTAGGAATTTTGGCTGTACGACTGAGTACATGAAAATCAGGGAAGCCAGAAGAAAAGAATGATCTGTTACCTGAGTTTCTTTCACCATTTGAAATCCATTGAAAGAGACGCATCTTTGTAGCACAAGCTGTTGGCAACTCCACTCTCCAGAGCATATCATCAGTCCCAAGCTTGCGGTCTTTTATTCTTTTAATTTTAATTGGTAGCTCCTGCCTAGAAACCAGTTGGGAATTGAATTGCCTGTGTGTTCCCCATGCTCCAGAGCAATTCTCTGTATATTCCATGTGCCTCCAAGCAGTTGCCAGCCTGCTCCTCATTCTTCCTAGTAAATGCCAGTAATCAGTGCACTGGTGTGTAAAATTTACAGTACTTGATTACGTCAGGAAGGAGCACAGCACAAATTGTGGTATACATTTCTATTTCCACTTTACCTTAGGGATATGCACTCTGTCCCAGCCTTTGGCCTCAGCATCATGAGAACAGCTCATCTGGGGGTTGGGGAGGAGAAGCATCTTTAGAGGATGTGGATTTGCACAATCTTACAGATGGTCCCCAGAATCTCCCAAAATTCTTTTATCAGCTATTTCTATGCCTCACTTGTCCATCCTGCTAATGCTGACATTAAGATAGCTTTGCACCACTGTCATCCTCACAGTAGGATTAACATCTCACGGAGGGTTTGCTGCTGCAGAGTCACTGTTTCCCCATGAAGCTGAACAGGTCTCGGGCTCTGCAAGGAAAGGAACACTGCAGCACTTGCTGCCCTGTCATCTGCTCCCCTTGAGCCAGTTAAAGGAGGCAAGAGGAGACTAGGCTGGGTGGCAGGGATGAGCAGAAGCCATTAATTCATTAGCTCGCCTGTCCCTTTTAGAGCCACTTGTGAATGGACCCTATTTCAAGACGAGTGGTTTCTTCTGCATAAAGTGGGATAAGTTAGCACAAGAGAGACACAAGTATAGGAAGGAAGGATAGCAAATCTGACTCCTCTATAATGTGTTCTTGCTACCAGCACAACTTCCAAGCAAATGAAAAAAGAATAGCAGTGACTCACTTCCTCCAAGATTAGACGACGAGTGAAGAAAATGCTGCTCTCCAAATCACCAATCTGTGCAGCGCTCCTGTCAAAGCTCCCATTACCCATCACTCTGGGTCTAGCCTTCAGGCCAGGCAAGCCATGCAGAATCAAAAGGATATCTCCAGTGTTTGATTATTAGGAGCTGCAGTTTTTCACAAAATTGAAACTAAAATAAGACTGCATTAAGTGCCTGTTCGGAGACTGACCACCACATAGGAGTCTCTGTGCATCAGACACTTTTGCAGCCTGAATCAGAAAAGTTATCCAGAGCTCTTCAGTCTTCTGTCTGGGTTGAGGGGATACTTTTGTCTTGTCCTCACTTATTTCCTTCTCTTCATGCTACATTTTCCTGTGACTACTCCAACAGCTCATCCGTTCAGTGGACAAGACAAGAGCTACAGATGTCATCCATCTAGAACTCTGCAAGGCCTTTGACAGACACCCACAATATCCTCCTCTCTAAACTGGAGACATACAGATTTGATGGATGGACTATTCTATGGATAAGGAATAAGCTGAAGGGTCACACTCAAAGAGTTGCAACCAACAATTTGGTGTCTGAATGGAGACTAGTGAAAAGTCATGTCCCTCAGGGGCCTGTACTGGGCCCAGTACTGTTTAATACCTTCAGCAATGACACAGAAAAAGAGATTGACGGCACCCTCAGAAAATTTGCATGTGACACCCAAGCTATGTGGTGCAGTTGAAACACCTGAGGGATGGGATGCCATCCAGAGGGACCTGGACAAGCTTGAGAAATGAGCCCATAGGAATCTCATACAGTTTAACGGGGCCTAGTGTAAGATCCTGCATGTGGTTTCAAGTGATACCAAGCACAAACACAGACGGGACAGAGAATGGATTGGGAGCAGCCCTGAGGAGAAAGACTTGAGCGTGTTGGTTGATGAGAACCTCGACATGGGAATGAGTGTTGGCAGCCCAGGAAGACAGCCATATCCTGGGTTGCACCAAAAGGAGTATGCCTAGCAGGTCAAGGGGGCTGATTCTCCCCATCCACTCTCTCTGGTGAGACCCCACCTGAAGTGCTGCATCCAGCTGAGTACAGGAAAGACACACCCCTGGATGTTGTGGTTCTGGGGCCCATCAAAACGATCAGAGGGCTGGAGCTCCTCCCCTATGAATACATGCTGAGAGACTTGGGGTTGTTCAGCTTGGAAAAGAAAAGGCTCTGGGGAGACCTTACAGCAGCCTTAGAGTGCATGAAACGATCTTATAAGAAAGATGGGGACAGAATTTTTAATAGAGCCTGTAGTGACAGGACCAAGGGGAATGGGTTTAAACTAAAAAAAAGGGTAGATTCAGACTAGATGTATTAGAAGAACTTATTTACTGTGAGGGCAGTGAAACACTGGAACAGGTTGCCCAGAGAAGCTGTAGATCCTTCACCCATGAAAACATTCAAGGTCTGGTTAGACAGGGCTCTGAGAAACTTGATATAGTTGAAGATGCGCCTGCTTATTATAGGGAGGTTGATCTATATGGCCTTCAAAGGTCCCTTCCAATCCAAACCATTCTGTGATCCACTTTTCTCAGCTCTAATTCAGTTGCCTTCTGACCTATCCTAGGTTCCGTGGCATTAGCCTCCCCATAATGCAACTATTTTTTTGTCCTGATGATAAGCCAGCCACACACTGCCTTGCCTTATTCAGTTTAGGAACTGTCTACTACAAATCCTTTTCCACCCTTCTGACACTCAGAGCTTTCCTACTTTGGTGTACTCTGAGGGCCTCAGAAGCAGCAGTTCTCTGCAGAGCTCTTCTCCCTGAAATGTGAGCTCCATAACATTGTTGGTGGTATTTTCCTTTATGAAGCAGCTCCAAAGGGCTATATTTAAACAAGTACTGTCCTAAGAGATATCTTACTCAGACAGTAAATCTCAACTCTTAATGTAATCTGAAGCTTCTAGAGCCATTCATTAACTGTTATTTCCAGTACAAGTGCAAATGCTTTCCCTTGAAACAGTTTGGCTGTGGGCTTGGTTTAGGTTCAATAGTGTATAAAGATGGTAATTCTTCACTCTGTATTGAATTACACAGTAGTCCCTTTGAATAGGCTGGCATAGGTTGTGTGAATTACCGCTACTTCACCTCCCAGACTCCTTCCTTTTACAGAGTGGGGAGCTATTTCACCCTGCTTTGCAGAGCTTGCTACCTCTATGCATTCATCAGGATCAGGCTCCTTTCATTTCCTGCTGCTTCATCCTCCTTTGCTCACAGAAGAGCATCTGGCATTTCTCTAGGTCTGCTGCTGTAATGTTCCTGCTGCTCCTCCCTGTGACATGAGTACAAGGCTTGCTGAGAAGAAGCGATGGTACAAAAACAGACTTACTTTCTTTCACCCATCTGCCTACCCAAGTAAAAGACCAAGACTGATTTTTCTGTTAGGCTTAATTTCAGAGTGACTAGGGCAGCCCCTGCAATAAATTACAAGCTTCCTCTTCATTTTGTGTGGTGTACTGCACATTGAACTAATTCAAATTTAGTATCCTTTTTTTAGCCATCCTTTTTAAAGGAAAACAACTTCTTTATCAGCTTCTTACTTCCATTTCTTCCTTCCTGATCCCCAAATTCCCATTCAAGTACACCACAGCAGACTTAAAATGTAAAGCAAGGC
Source organism: Motacilla alba alba (assembly GCF_015832195.1). NCBI lineage: Eukaryota > Metazoa > Chordata > Aves > Passeriformes > Motacillidae > Motacilla > Motacilla alba. The sequence goes on along the minus strand of NC_052019.1, from coordinate 47,795,060 downwards.
ACCTTCAGAAGAGGTCTTGAGGGGGACCGTATGGTTCAAAACATCATTCTAGCAGTGATGTTGTTCAGTAGCCATCCAACTACTTCCCATCAGTGTGAGTGCTTAGATATATCTCAAGGAGAATCTGACCTCTGAAAGAGGCATACTGCCCATTTCTGTGTGAAACACACACTGTATCCTATGAGCAAAGAAGGCAGACTAACCTTTGAACCACTGGCATCTCATACCTGGAGCTTCCAAACAGTGAGGGAATCAACTTGGCATTGCCAGCCAAGCAATGAAGGCACGCTGGACATTTAAACCTTTCTCCTAAGAGCCACAGCTGAATCTCCCAGCTTCTAACACACTGACAGAATTCTCTACTCTTTTCTCTTTCAGACATTTAAAAGGAAGTGTGTTTTCTCTTCCATGAAATTTGGGAAAGGAGGGATATGTCTCATCTTGCCAGCAGAAAAAGCAAGGGCTGTCAAGACACCTAAATCTGATCATCTTCAAGTGCACTAGCAGGGCAAGGTTTTGTTGGGTGGCTGCAGTATAAAAATCACGTCAAAAGGAGCCATTTAAACCCATGTAAATCATGTTCACTGACGTATAACCGCATCCATCACTCCTAAGTGATATGCCAATCCAAAAAAGTGGGGCACCAGATCCTTCCACCGTGCTCAAAATGAATACTAACTTACCCTCCTTGCATCTTCAGGGAGTTCTGTGCCTCTCAGTTTAACACAGGTCACGGAACGTGACTCCTCAGCATTAGCAGAGCCCGGCACAGGACGGCAGCGGCAGTGTTTGCAGTGTTGTTCAAACGCTCCTCACTTGACAGTGCCCTTCATTTATAGTTAACGAGGATGTGACAGCCTATTCTCCTGGCGTACCATCCAGCCACACGCAAAATTCCGCACGTGCCTCACACTGCAATCCTATTTTTATCAGAATAGACATGTGCACTGAGGCTTTAACCAACAGCTGAGACAGGGTTTTAGCGTGAGATTTTCAAACCTGTCTCAGGTATTTAGAAGCCCAAATTGCACTGAAAGACTAATTGAACTGTGCTTCTAAATCCCTCAGGTGCTACTGAAAATCTCTCTCTTAATAACTTGGAATCTCCTAAAGAGTAAACCTCATTGAACTTAGATGGGTATGCAGATCCCAGGGTTAAGATTTTGAAAAACGCTCTGTACTGGCTTAACTCCCATTGACTTCAGTGGGAACAGAATTAAGTTGACATTGAGCCTTTTTGAAAATTCCCCTCCAGGTGTGTTTTCTCCCTTTGAATTTGAATAATCTGTTAACTGCTGAGATTGCTTTTTGATGTATCAGTATGAAGAATTTTACAGGAGTTTTTCACCTTAATTTTTGGTGAAACGAGACTTGAAAAACTGTAGTGGCACAAAAACTTTATCTGCTAAACCTACAGAAGGAACTATGTTTATTTTCTGTATGTGTTTTGCTGCTATTATTATCATTATTGTCCTTCAGCAGCAACACAGGAACTGAAACCACAGACTTTATTGTGGGAGGTGCTATGCATGGTCTGTTAAAATATTTGTATTTTAACAGCACAGGCAAGCTGTCTAACTTACTACTAATAGTCAGACTCCAGAGAAACCAAAGAATCATAATGAATATCCCCAGCAGGTGTAATTATACAGCAGCATTTCAGTTACTATTTCACCTCCTTGCAGACATTATCAGGAAATGGGGATTTCCTTCAACTCCCTGAATGTTTCAGTTTACCTTTTAAATTAGCCCTACTTACAAGAATGTTTAAAGGGTTTTTTTTTCTGTTAATGTTGATGTGTCCCTCACTACAGTCTCACAGGCTGCACTCTGCTCTCTGAGATGCACAAAACGAACTTTTAAGGGTACAAACTGTATTTGCTTTCAATTTGAATAATACATTACGGCACAAACTTTGCTTCTGCAATGCAGGTTTTAACAATATGAATAAAAGGAAATAGACAGTAAGGAGCTCTCTATTTTGCAATAGCATCACTGAGAACAAACTCTCCATGGCCCAGATTCCTTATGAGAAAAAAATAGCTGTGCTAATACCGCTTGCAAACAGCACAATAACCACTCCTTTGTTCCCACCAAAGATACAACAGCAGAATCCTGTATGAGAAGTCATCTGATATGTCAGCTCATTAAATTAGTCAGAATGGGTGAATGGGGAAGAGGAATATACCATTGTAAATGTATGTTAATTAACAAATGCTATAAGAGAGGCATTTAAATGTATGAAAATGAATATTAATGAGATGAAAACACCTAATTATTGTGCATCTAATGGTATTATCCAGAGCATCCAACAGAAAATGCCTACTTGTCATGCATCTAAGGCAACAGTGCAAACCTTCAGACACAAAGATTCAGTGTACATAGAGATCATATTATGACTTTAATTACAGACCTTACAAAATATCTGCACTGAAACTTGAATTTGGAGGGATTTTTAAAGTTTGCTTTTTTTTCTTTAATTCAGATTTTGCCAATTTGCTAAATCATTGTTGCACTTCAGAACTACATGTTTCTTTGTAGTGCTTCTGAAACATTTTTCTCAAGTGCTTCCATGTCTCTGCCTGCACATCTCCATTTTGCAAGAATATAATTACGAGTGGTGGGCTGCAAACTGGCCTGCAATGAAGTTCTGAGGAATTTTTCATGAAATTGTATGAAGCCAAAAGCTGTCTAGATTAAATTCCTCAGCTTTGCAGACAGCTGCCAAAGGAGGATCCTAAGTCAAAAATAGTGTGAATTCCTGGAATTAAAGACTGCTTCATAATAAATATGCATTAGGAAGCTGAAATAAAATTATACAGGCCACTTGAATTCTATTATTTCCGAATCACTCAGTGGTTGACTTTACAACCTCAATGTTCTTTTAATGTAAGTTTTCAATGTGAGGTTTTTTGGGGGGTTGGGTTTTTTTAGAGTAATTGCAGATAGAAGTCAATTTCTTGATCCCTTCTGTAGGACAGAAGGAGTTTTTCCTTATAGACAAAATTCTAAATTGGCAACTATGCACATATTCCCTGTCCAAGATTCTAGTTTGTATGCCAGGAACACATACAGAGAAGGGGATATTTTAATGGCTACTCTCTGCATGGTATTTGCAGTCCCAAGAAGACTAATATCATTCACACATAGAAACAATGAAGTCTTAATCCTACCATCAAAGCAATTAATGAAAATAGAGCACATTAACTTAGTATTTGAGTCAGAATTTATTCCTAGAAGATAGCACTCTTCTCTCTCAAAACTGAGTTATTAATACATATATAAGTACCAATGTGACAAGCACTTCAGATATATCTTGACATATATATTTACTGTCACTCAAAATGACTCACAATCCATCATATTTTATAAAATATTATATCTTATCCACGCTTCTAATTTTCTTATGAAATTGCCGTATGGAACTGAAGAAAAATGTCCATGAAACGGAGATATATAATTCTGATGGATTTACCTTATTCATTAAGCTTTTTACCATATCAGAGAAAGAAATTCGTTTGTATGACTTACTTTTAATAAATCCATGCTGCCATCTATTTACCACCCACATTGCTGTAGTTGCTTCCAAACTGATTGCTTTACTAATAACTCCAGCAATGTGCTTGGTACTGAATTCAAATTAAATGCACTGATTTGAAATCACCAGATTGTCTCCTGTTCCCATTGGCAGGTAACTGCTGTTCATCTCAACAAACTGAAAAATTCAAGTAACAGCATCAGTGTATTTTACATTACTGCATGTGTTAAGCTTCTCAGAGGGATTTCCCAGCCTCATACATAGAAACCATCAAAGCATTTTTGCTATCACAATTAGCAGTGGGCAGAATAAATCTGTCAGCAGTATTTTCTACGGCCTGGAATACAGTTGAATTTCTAACAGGAAAAAAAAGTTTCCCAGCAGTAACAGTTTAACAGGGGGTTCAGTTAACAACTCTTGAGTGGTAGTTTCTACAGGAGGAGAGCCACTTTCTACTGTCATGGTAAAACTATACAGAGGAGTCACATCAGCATCTGGTATGTGGTACTAGCTCTATTTCTTGCCCATGCTCTCTATGCAGATGACTTCAGTAAAAGGCACCAGTGTGCTTCAGGTAAGCCAGCTCAAGTTAAAAATATGAACAGTATTGTATTTACTTGCAACTAGCTACACTTCTTTGTTATTTTTCTCTCATGCCTCTTTCAATTTATAGCAGTAAATTGTATCAATACAGGCTGGTGCATTTCTTACATGTAACTTTTTTAAAACTTTTTTAGAGTAACTGTACAGTAAGGGCAAAGTCTTCTAAAAACTTACAACAAATCCTTGCATTTACTGGAAAGTAAAACTGTACACTGTATGAAACAGGAGAGATGCCTTCAAAATGAAAAGCAACAATACAAGCTCTGTCAAAAGTAAAATTTTGGGTCCAGAGAAATTATCCACTTCAGGCACAGGAAGCAGTCCTGCACAACAGCACTTTGACCTGAATGGAAGCCTGTCACAAGCTGTGGTAGCACACATTTTACAGAAGACACTTGGTCCCTCATTCCCCCACAGAAAGGAAAAACCATAAATCATATCCTCTGTAGAAAAATACAATGTAAATTCAATCTGAACAAAGCCAGAAATATATTCGTAAATGTCCAATTCACATGAAAAAAAGAAAATTATCCCTTTTCAGAGGGTTTACACAGTCAATATTAAACTACTGAGCAGAAGAGCTGAAGATATTGATAGCCAGTAATGCAGATGAGATTGCTGTTAATTGTTAACATCTCCTGGGCTATGCTTCCAATGTCCCTGCACAGATGATGAATAAAATTATTTACCTATTCAAGTAATGAGAGCTAGGCATTTTGATATCCCCATACACGGTAACTCAGACCTCCTCTGAGACCCCTACCTGTAATTAGGAACAGATGTAGGATCTTGTTCCTGAATTGATAAAAACAAATTTCAGCCCTCCAATGATATATGGCCTAGCAGCACAGTAATGAGAAGAATACCTCTGCAGAAGAATTCTCCTCCACATACCAGATCTAATCAGCTTCCCTCTGGCTCAAGAACGCTACTATTTTAGATCCAGTGCTTTTCCATCACTGAAACACAGGTAACACAGCAAGTGCATAACAAGAAAGTGACAAGCAGTGTTTATATGGCTTCACCTGTGATGAAGAAAACCACATATCTGTACCCTTCAAAACCAGCAATTCTCTAATGCTCCTCCGTGATGGAGTCATTTAAAATTAAGAATACACCCCATTATGTGCTTTCAGCAACAACTCTCACAGCTCAGCATGTGCAGCTGAGGAACATTTCTTCAAATTATTTCATAGGGGAAACTCAAGATAACATTCAGCATAACATACTCTATTCTCCAAATGTCACTCTCCTGCAGGAGAACATGCCCGCCACCAAGGTTTCATGAGCTGAAAGTAGCTGCATTTCTTACTTTGCATCAGCTGGCTGAAATAACCCAATAGGAATAGGTACCTACCCATTCTCTTCCTCTCACACACAGGTACCAAGAGCTCTGTGTTGTCCCAGCAGAGGATTGAATGCTCTAAAGGGAATTTGTCATCTACACATACTCCAGGCTGATCCTGCCCCAGTCAGATACATCACTTGGACTTATGCCATGTGTGCTTGTGCTAGCCCCACCAGATACTCTGACAATAACAGGACACAGGGGGCCTAGGGCAGGCCAAAGCATTCACAGCACTAGGCCTGGAGAAGTTCAAATAAGCTGTTGTGCTCATTTTCATCAAGTGACAAGCAAAGCTGCCTTCCTTCATGTTCCTTTCCTGACCACTAAATGTCCCTCACTTGATTTACCCTCATCCAGCAAAGCTTATAATTCCCACTGGTTACTGGCATAGGTGACTAAAATTGTGCCTTGAGAAAATCCAGAAGGGCTGCAGCTCCTTTGGTCTGTAGAATAGAGACAGAAATTTGTATTTACTGAGGTCACCTCAGTACAAGAAAGCTTCACCGCTTTCATTTAAATCTGACTGAAACAATTCAAGTTAAACTGATGTGAATGCCTTCATACATCTTTATTTAAAGATGTTAAATGGGAGTTTACTTGATTTCAAACCTAATCCAAATCTAAAAGAAGTGACCAGATGAAATAAGACTGTCCATGCCACATTTTCCATTGGTTTAACTAAGCAGGCTTACCAGTAATCTTTGTGCAACTCCCTCATGTATACATGGTCTGAAAATACATTCACTCTCCAGCATTACCCTGCTTCATGCCAGGAGAATTTGCAGCTGGAAGGGGCTCAGGGGAACCTCAGTGCCTGGAAATAAAAGAACTGTGGGGGAGAATCATAGCTGCTGTGCTCACCAGCCCTCCATGGACATTGCCTAAATTACCGTAATTAATATAGGGGAATATTTCTGCGCTCCTCAGTAGTTTATAAATGTTACAAAAAAAGGAATGTTTTATATGTCCCCTGATGGGTTTTAAATGTTAATAAATGATGTGCAAGGAGGTATTTTACATCTCTCTATTTAACAGTGAGCTGACAGATGCAATTATAGGCCATTCTCTGACCCCAGCAATTAGGAACCTGAGGAGTAAATGCAGTAACTTTCTTCCAGAATAACACGGTGCATTGGGATGCTGACTCAGTGTTTAAACATCCAAACACAGAACCAAGGTGAGACATTTCTGACACCCTGGAATCTCCCTTCTGCTGCAGCGTGCACTTGCCAGTCACTGGTACCAGCTTACTTTGTCACCAGAGACCCAGTGCCACTCTTCCAGGGGTAGCAACAGCTCGTCATCTTACAGCTAGAGAGAGAATGGAGCAAGCAGGCAATTTGCTGTATTGCTCCTCTGCTGTGGACTAGAAAAGGAGCAGAAAGACCTGGCAGGACAGCAGAAGAAGACAGGAGTGTTGCATGTGTCACTGCATCCTCTTTCACTCTCTTTTTGGCCAAAACCCTATTACTACTGAAACTGCAGCATTGTCTCTGGTATGAAGTTTCTGTGCCTGCACAGCTACCTGCACCAGCATGAGGAGTCTAGAAGGAGCATCCCTATGCTTTCAAAAGGTAGCAAAGTGACTGCTCAGGAAAGCATGCCCCAGCAGAAAGCCCCGCTAGGTCTCAGTAAGCCCTAGTTACTACCCTTCCCTTTGCTCTGCCCAGCCCTCACCAGAAAGCCCTGCTAGGTCTCAGTAAGCCCTAGTTACTACCCTTCCCTTTGCTCTGCCCAGCCCTCACCAGAAAGCCCTGCTAGGTCTCAGTAAGCCCTAGTTACTACCCTTCCCTTTGCTCTGCCCAGCCCTCACCAGACGAGAGCCTCTGTGAAGTTTAAGGCAGCTTGAAGCAATATTTTAGCTACCTGTGTTTCAGGTTAAAACCTTTGTTGCAAAGAAACAGCAGAGGAAGAAGTCTTTGTTTTTTGCCAAGGCCCTAAATCTGCTTACAACACTATATTCCTGCACACCTCTGTATTTTCACCTTCTTCTCTCTCTTAGCCAATAATAACCTTTGGTCTTGATCCTTAAACTGGCTGTGTTCACTGTTGTTAGTGTGCACATTCATTATCCCTGTTAACCACTGAGGTACTGCCTAAGGCAGCACACAGCTGTTTTGAGGCACTTTAGTCCATGCTGTATGCGCTGTTTCACTCCATAGGAACTGCACCCCACTGACAACAAAAGGCAACTCTGACACTGAATGAAACCAAGCAGAACTGCGAGTAGCATCTTGCATTTCCACGACATCCTCACAAAGGCTGAGGAATGGGTTTTACAATTCTATTAAAATCCAGCACTGTAGTATTTTGCCACTGACAACCTCTTGCTTTCTTTTATTTTAGAAGGGCAGAAGCCGAAAGTGTAATATATTTGATTTATTAGGAAAACGAATTTTCTTTATTATTTCCCACCTTTTTTTTTATTTACATGAGGGGTTGTAACTAATTTCCTTCCTCCTCCACTTTCTAGTGTTGGAGTGGAACAGGGTTTGCTCAGCTATTAGAATTATAGGGGTTTTTTTTATTAGTGGTCCACAAGTGCACCTCTGCAAATTAGAAGAAATTTTGAGTGAAAAGAAAAAACTTTATTTTCAGATTTGGACAGAATTAGGTTAACATTTTCAGGGCATTTGTGCTGTATCAAATTATAGGCAAGCACCATTTAACATCCTTAATTCATATATTCCTTCTGTTTTGCACAAAGGTTTCTCAGCTGTGTCTTAGGCATTACAATCTTGTTAAAGTCAGGGTCTTTAGTACAGAATTTCTTGGACTAAGTTATAGCTATGCTTCAATTCCAGTCTGTGTTTGGTTATGCATTTCTTCTGGTTTGCATTAACTCATATATAAATGATTATGACCACCCTTTCATTTTTTAGAACTTTACTGTTATTGATTATGGATGGGTTTGCAGAGCTTTTGAACAATAGGGACCACATGTTATTACAGAGTTTGTTTTAGACATCATGTTCATCTCACTCTAGATGGCATATGTCAAGCACATTCAGATTAAGTCAAATAACATTGCTTTGGCTACTACAGACATTATTTACAATGAAGCATGACAGTATGTTATTATATTTGTCTGTCTAGATATTATAATTGCCTGCTAATTAAATTTTGGTAATAAAATGGGTAGGAGCAGCACTACCATATGGCTAGTCATGTCTCCATGGAACAATGGCTATAGGTACTGAAACTTAGCTTGAGAATGAACAGCCACAAGTGTGTGGTAAAAATCTTCCAGTGTCTAGAGACACCAGAACTCAGGCAGAGCCAGGTACTGAAAGCTGTGGCACCAGGGGGACACCTGCCTAACCCTGGTGCCCTTCAAAACCAAATCCCACAGGTGCTGGAGGTTACCCCCTCCCAGGACCCCTCACTCAGCCCAATCTCTGAGAAGCAGCACATACAGCCTGTGCTACTTTTATACCTCTAACTCAAGGTGGGGGGAAAACAATATTGTGCACGCCTCCTTGAAGGATTGCCAATCTCTGCAGCCAGGAGATGAGGTCATAGAGTAAGGAAGGCCAACAGCAGTTCAACAGAAAGTGCTGGATCTTCTTAGCTCTAATTATTGTGCAGCCCCATCTAACCAGCTGCTATTCTGCTGTCAGCCACAGCCAATAGTCAAGACCAAAGAACAGAGATTACACATCCTGTCTTGGTTGCAATATATTTTTTATGCTATAGCACTTCAGTGACATTCACTGGATATGTCCTAAAAGTGTCTCACTCCTGCACAATCAAATTAAAGTCATTCAGCAATGGCTCGTTTGCTGAAATATAAACATTGCACGTCTTGTATTTGAAAGAGTGCGATTTTTCTATAGGGAAAAGTTATTTGCCATGGACTTGACTAATTTTGCAAGTTCTCTATTAATAAAACACAATTCTTTCACATTTACAAAATACAGTAATAACACCATCTTTTGGGCTGCTGTGAGACATAATCCACTAATTCTTCTGAAGTACCCAGAGATCCTCCAAAGAATGCAATTTGAAAATAAAATTGCCATTAGTACATGTGAGAGAATTATTATATTAATCTCCACTCTCCATTACACAAATGACTGATTCTGCGTATGAGAGCAAATCTCACCAGATTTTGGTATACCTTAGTGGTACCAGGAACCACATTACTCCTACCCGTATTTCTGCTTTACATTCTTTTCTCTAAAACAACACTAAGAATTTCATTCAAAAATAGAAGCCTCACTAGGGAAAGTAAATTTGTGCACTTGTCAAACCCACAAAAATTATATAATTCCATAATATGAAAGATGTAACAAGTGAATTCACAAAGCAGTATCAGGCGCTGCTAGACACATGCTGAAGGTGATATTGTTGCTTGGACACAACTGTTTCTTTTCATTGGATTGCAGGAGAATCCACAGCAACTACGATCACTAGGCACATCACCTACATGCCTAACATTAGAAGGCATTTATAGTCCTGAGATGCAACAGAAATTATAGACTTAAACCTACTTCAAACTAGACAGAGTACCTTCAGACAAGTTGAGTGCCTCCATGGAAATATTTTCCCGAATTTTGCTCAGCCTTGAAGGTGAGTACATTACAAATCAGGAGAGCTAAGCTGAATTTCCATGTCTGCCACAAGGCTTCAGTGTAACCCCAAGCCAATACCAAAGGACTCTCTGGCATCCCAACCACAGGTTGGGAGCTTGCACCACCTGGAAGCATCCAATTCAACCTGCAGCTTTGACAAACTTCTTTCAATCCCTCTCTGCCCCTGTAAAATGGGGGTCCTGTTTCTGTGTCTCATATCATGTATAATTGGGGTGCTTAATGCATTGGGACACTAATCCCAGCCCTTATGAACTAAGGGAGAACAAGCACAGTGAGGACACCTCAACAGAAACTACTGTGTATCTACATGCTGCTCACAGAGACAAAGAAAAGCCTCCCCAAAATAAACAATTTGAAGTGCCAGTCTGTTGAACAGGCTTGCAAGCTTAAAAAATGCCCCTCTGGGCCTCCATTCTTCTTGTCCCTCAGTAATCTCAACACTTATATTCACTAGAAGGAAATCAGGAGTAGAAAGAAGGGGCACCTGCTCCACAGTTTTTGCAAGAAACTTGGCTTAAAACCGGTTTCTAATCCAAGAATTGCATTCTATTTTTTATTACATGCTTTATGCATTCCTTGACCTCACCTAGATTAGAAGTGGATGAGCCAAAGCAAACACATGTGCACATACACACAGAGTGCTAGGTGCATTTTTCTGTGAGAGAGAGAGAGAGTTTGCTTTTCCAGTCTTTCTGCATCTGTAAGCAGGAAGGCTTAAAACCTTGCAAAGAAAGTCTGTTCCCATGAGAATTCCTGCCTCACTCTTCAGATTAAAAGAAGCAATCTCTGTCTACTGTGCATGGGAATCCCAGTATTTTGGCATGGTTTTAACATCAGCATCATTAGAAACATTGCTTTATTTTAATTGTCACCTTCTATCCTACACTGCCAAATGCAGTCAGAATGTCAATTCTTTATCAATGTGAGCTGTTGACATGGAAACAGATCTGCTGAAATGGAAGCAGTAAGAAAAGATGCGTTACTCCTCCAAGTTATACTTAGAAGTGGTAAATCTGTGTGTGCCAAAACATATTTAAATACTCAGTAAACTACACAGAAGAAATAAACTATTTGGGGTGACAGTCATTTTAGTTGTTTACATCATAGACTGCATTTAGAAAATCTCCAGTGTTACTATGGTAACAGCTTTTGCTTAAACGTAGTTGTGGACGCACTTAAGGTATGATCTAAATTAACTGGAGATGGCGGAACAAAACTGGGCAGCGAGTGCTGAAGGAGTGACTGGCTGTTTCGTATCAGCCTGTCCTATCTGCTGCAGGCACTAACAAGGGTACAGCCAGAGTACTGTGTAGCATAGACACCTTGGCTCATCCTCGTCCGTGCTCTCGGAGAACACCTGAAGCAGCTGACAGACTGCACCAGGTAGGTTTTAGAGATAACAAAGAAAAACAGAGCTGCTTATCATCCCCACGCAGCTTAAAGCGCATCCCAGAACTACTTGTTCCCTCCCTCTGGTCACCAGATAGGTAATGGGAAGAGGAGGCAGGCAAATAAATGAGCCTCTAAGAGGGGCTGGAGGCCTCTTTACATGTCTGGCATAGTTTGAGGCTTTCCTCTTTGAGATCCCTCCCAGGGAAGGGAGCAGAGCTGCAGAAAGGCAAGAGTGTAGCACAAGCCTTCTGCCAAAATCTGTGCCTTGGAATGGACACTGCCTCACAATTAACTTCACACAGCTAAGAAACTGTCCTAAAAGATGCAGTGCAGACCTTTGACCAGCACTACATTTCCACTAGAAAGATTAAATCTCTCTGCTGCTAAAGCTAGTTTCATAGTCATAGGGAACAAGGCCAGAGGGGCAACTGTGATCTGCTGTTCTTAATAGGGATTAAAGGAGCCTATGGTCTCCTGCACACCTGCCTCCAACCTGAAAGCGAATGGTGAGATGGAGATCACTCAGGAGAAAATTGAAGGAGAGGCTCCTCTGCCCTCTTGCCAGATGCCAGGGCAAGGGGCAACAGAAGGAAAAGACACATTTGAAGCAACTTCTCTGAACAGGATCATGGAGGCATTGGAGCCAGACAACGTTCAAAGCTCCTGGATCCCAGCAATGCTGTGAGGCAGCGCAGTTTTGAACTTGCCTAGAGCAACCCACCCCCGCTCCCACTTCAACTGTGGTATCAAGGCATGCAGATTTTTTCTTCTTTTCTTCCCTTTTCCACTTTTCACATTTCTGCATGATTTTAAACCTCCCAAAAGCTTGTGCATCAATTAATGAGAGAAGGAAGGACACACATCATTAATTACACACTGGCCTGTGAAACATGGACATAGGATATGGCATAACATTCTAAAAATAGTGTGAAGGCCTGCCTTATTTGAATTCCCATAATAAAACAGCTGATATTAAACAAGGAAGCACCACTGTTTATCCTCAACAGGTGTTCCAGACAGATCTGTTATAGCTTAATCCACACAACAAAACGCAAAGCCAAGGAATGTATGTTTATGTGAGCATGAGACTAAATAGTGCTTCAAACTTCTGCAGCACTTATCAACTCAAATTACTCTACATACATATACTAACTTAAATGCCTACATACATATACTAATTTAAATGCTTCCATCTGTATTGTTATGTTACTCCATCTGTATTGTTATCTTGTATTTTGGTGAGATTCACGAGGTGCTGGGTTAGATGCTGGGCCAAATTGCTGATATAGCTCCATGCAGTCAGATGAGGAGACAGGTTGCTGGCTGTCATAGTTGTTCACAGAATTCTGCTTTTCTTAAATAAGATTGAGGGAACAGAGCTGGAAAAGAAAAGGACCTGTACTCCATGTCTGTAGGTACAACTGCCCTAAACAGCTTTGGCATAATATTTCTAGGTCACTGAGGCATGGATATTGGTGGCATATAAACTCCTTGGAATGAGGGGCATCCTTTGTCTGAATCTGCTTGTAGGGGAAGTGGAACACAATGATGAAGGAGGCATAAAAGCATCTTGCTTGCACACAGTTTTCAAACAGGAAGTAGTAATTTGCAGATGAGAAGAAGGTTACAGGAAAAAAAAATCAAACCAGAAACCCTAACCACAACTTCCACCAGAAAAAATACTTTTTCTCACATGCATCCACAAAGCCTCCTACCTTCTTCTTCATCCTCTGGAGTGGATTGTGGCTGCCAGAAATACATATTGCAGAGGGACAAAGAAAAAAATTATAGTGGAACTATTAGTGCATATTCATTCACTTTTGAAACCTGCCCAAGGGGCAACTTGGCTTCTAGTTAAAACATGTAAGATCGTCATATTCAAAGCCTCATCTGAAAACATAAATTATGATCTTATCCCATACTAACAGCAATAGAAGCAGCAACCTTCTATCTATGTCTCCATCTTCAACATTAGAAACCAAGGGAACTGTTTTCTAATGTCTCTTATACATCTGAGGAGCAGATGATCTTGAAAGCCACAGTCTTTTGATCCTACATAAATTGGATGCTTTTGACAATGTCACCCAGAATTTTCCCATCAGTCCAAGGAAAACACAATGTAAAATAGAGGATAATTTTGATTTTCCTCCTGACTCAGCAGAGAAGATAATTATAAATGGAAAATGAGTGTTCTTGAGGGTAAATAAACCAGTGTAATGCTACTGCCAACTGAATTAAGGTTTGCCTGCTGCAGTAAGGCATATGCTACCATGGCTGGAGGAAAGCTAAGACTTGTCACTTTTCAGAAGTCACTGGTGATCCTTTCTATGTTATAATTCAGTATTTTAGAGTATAAAAACCAGGGGAAGGGAAGGGAAGGGAAGGGAAGGGAAGGGAAGGGAAGGGAAGGGAAGGGAAGGGAAGGGAAGGGAAGGGAAGGGAAGGGAAGGGAAGGGAAGGGAAGGGAAGGGAAGGGAAGGGAAGGGAAGGGAAGGGAAGGGAAGGGAAGGGAAGGGAAGGGAAGGGAAGGGAAGGGAAGGGAAGGTTCTTTTGTCTGCCTTTGGTTACAACTGACAGCAATAAAAGAATCCAGTAGCACCACAAGAAACTGAGGCAAGTGGGTTCTTTTCACAGAATGGTTGTGGTTGGAAAGCACCTCTGAAGATCATCAAGTGCAACACCCCTGCTAAAGCAGGTTCATCTAGAACCCACCTCCACATCAAATCCAAATGACTCCTCCTACTGACTGGTATCATGAAGCAGCTTATTTTCTCAGGTACTCTTCAGCCCAAACATGACTTCCACCTCTGGAACTGGAAGAATTCCTTATGTCAAGCAAGCACAGACAAGCTATCATTCAGCAGTGATAGCTCAACACTGATTGAAAGTCTCATTCATCAGGGGGAAGAACTGCAGGGTTTCTTTTTAAATTAACATAGAGGAAAAAAAAATATATATATATTTGTCCAGACCCAGTTGCTTTTTCATTCCTCCAGCAGCTGCTAGTTTGAGAGAATTTTAAACGGTTGGCCTTTATGAAATGAATTGGTAATCACAGCCCTGTGCCTCACACACGGCAGACTGGTAACAGGACAAAGCCTTTCACCTCAAAGGCCGTGGTTCAAATTCAGCATAATCCTTAACTTCATAAACACCCTCACTACATGATGGGCATTTGATTGTTATCATACAACGAATCAGGTGTTTTTCTTAGCAGAAAAGTATTCATGCCATAGACAACATACTAATTATTGTCAGTAATTAGCAGCACTCTTGGCAGTGGCAGTAAAGAGACCTGTAGAAAATTGCCCATTTGTTCATCCCTTGGGGGTTGTCATCTCAAGGCAGGGGGTCAGGCCCTTCAGTCATTGTGGTGATTCTTGTAGCTCTTTCCCACCCCGGGTACGTTTTGCGGGTAGGCAGAGTTCAGCCTCCAGAGCTGCCAATCTCCACTTTTATTACTGCTAAATTACTTTTGTTTCAAATGCTGGAGGCAACTTTGAATGCCGCCTCTAATTAGATTGTAATTGTTCGGAGATCTGAGCAATTGTGGCAGATTTGGGTGGAGACTTTGGTGGCTTTTAATATTTGTGCAAATAGATTTCACAAGCACAAAACCTGCAGCTGCTTGTAACACTAGGCATTTTCTTTAAAAATTTATACTACTAACCATCTAAGCCAGGCAGGAAAAATTTTGGATTTCAGTGTGTAGAGTGATCTGCAAAATCCTTGTCCAAGGAGACAGCTTCACAGGTAAGGCAGTTTTCATAAGCCCAGGATGTTTTGGTACAAACAGAAGAAGGTGAGTTTAATTAGGAACAAATATTTTTGTGCAAACAGAACAAGGTACACTGACCTAAGCAAGAACCCATAGCAGAAAAGATATAGATATAGATATAGATATAGATATAGATATAGATATAGATATAGATATAGATATAGATATATAGGTATAGATATTTATCACCATATTTTCAGAACTATAAAAAGCCACACACTAAAAAGAAAATAAATTTTAAATATATATAGGAGTAAATCTCATCATTTAGCACTAGAAGCCTTATCTTTCCCTTAAGAGAAAAATACTCATGAATAGTCCGGAAACTCCATGCCCTGTTGCTGAATACCATTATTGCTCTTCCTTCAGGAAACCACAGACCCCCTCTATACTTCAACCCCCTCTAATATAAGGCAGTCCAGAGATCTGCAGGGAAATCCTAAGGATCTGAGAGTGAACATTTAAAGGCCAAGGGGCTTCTGCTAGGAGACTTCGTGCTTTCACGAAATCTCCTGAGGTCTACCTGTCATAATGACAACATTAGCTCTTCATGCAGCTCCAGGGAGTGCTGTGCAAATATTGGATTATCTGGTTCAATGGCCAAACAAAAAATAATCATGGGCAGAAAAATTTTCAGTTGAATCTACCCGAAATAAAAGCTGAGAGGGTGGTTTGGCTAAGGGAAAGAAAAAGCACACCAAACAAAAAAATACAACAGAAGAGGAAAAGTTTGCCTTGAAAATAGCAAATTTTTACTGCTCCCCATTATTCACTCTGCTCCTTATTTTCTATCTGAAAAGAAAAAAAAATGCCCACAAAATTAATTTTTAAAAATATTTTCTTTTATCCTTTTCTTTGATTTGGGGGAGATTTTTTTTGTAAGAAACATCACCAAAGTCCACATCATACCAAAGTAGATCTGCCCTCCCTGAGAGAAAACCTACTACTTAGAACACTTTGCTGAGCTCTAGCTACAGGAAGAACTGTAGAGGCTGAACTACAGAAATCTAGTGACCACAGTTTTGTATAAGAAGAATCAAGTTTTCAAGTAGGAAAACTCACCAGTTCCATCAGTATGAATCAAAAATGAGATTGATGGAATTTTTTTCCCCACAAAGAGGACCAAATACCATCCTTTGAAGGACAGACAAACAGCCTCACTTGCCATTAGTGACCCCTTTGTTTAGTTCTCCTGTAAGCTCCTGCTGCAGTACCTGTGGGAAATGAAAGGATTGGATTCCACTGGTGGCAGTAAAGTCCATGAGATACCACAGGCACATTCCCACAAGTTTCAGTAGATTGTTGCATGTGTGTCTGGCAGAAAGCACGCTTGGAAACCCCCGTGTGTCTCAGTTATCCTACTGCTCTATGAGGACTGGTGGGGTTGGGAGCTGGCTCTTTCCCTTCCACAGAATCAGCTAAATTGGATTCAAGAGCTTTTGCAGCCAAACTGCCTTTAGTTACTAAATACCAAGAGATACCCTCTAATACATACACCAAAATTAGAATTAAATTTGCTCAGAAGGAGAAAAGGGAAAAAAGTTCCTCAAGCTTCTGCATTCAGCACATATGTACTAGAACTGCCACCAGTAAAAACAAGCAATAACAGTCACTAGAGGAAACAGATATGTAAGTCGATAAACACAAAAATTGAAGCAAAATTTGCTCAGAATGACAGAAGTGGGAAAGATTCAGAAGTGTCTAAGTCAATCCCAACACAGTCCAGTCCCGTGTACTTAAGTAAGCAGCTGTTGACTATAGCAGGGTCAATGCAAAGAAAGAGAAAAGCTATTTAAATACAGAAAATAGTCAGAAAATTCTGTAAAGCAAACCTCCTTAAGGTGTACAATAAACAATCCTCTCTAGGTGGCCACTAGAAGAAAAACAGAAGTATTTGAGAATGGAATACTCTTGGATGACAAATTTACCTCAAGTCCAAATGCAGAAACAGAGGAGCAAACTAGTGTAGTTTCTCCTCATGTCTGTTCCAGGCTCATGTAAAGGTCAAAGATTCCTTGTCCCAGTTCAGTACACAGCTATTTGCTGGGATCAGAGAGCACGTTAAAGTGAATGGATGGGAGAAACCTTCATCGATCCTGCCAACACATAAGAGCCCAGGCAGTGGAAGAGCTGCCCAGTCCTGTCAGAAATGGCACTACTACCTGCTGTCAAGGACTGAAAGAGTCCTTACATTACACTATGGCACAAGCCATCAGCAGAAGGTGTAATGTATGGCACCAGTGACTACAGGACCCACCTAGAGATATAAATCTGCTCTGAAAGCACAGAACTGCCAAAGAGAATGTCCATTAATCTTGCTTCAATAGCTTACTGCACACATCAAGAGACATGCAAAGGCAGGTCCCTGTACAGCCAGGCCATGTCTATAGCACCTCTGGCAGTACATCTAATATTGTAATTTTACATCTAAGGATCAGATTGTGGGGACTCTGCCTTTAAAATATCATTAAAACCTTTACGTACATTCACACCTCACACAGGCTCGGGGGACCTTGCTTCTTCCTCAGCCATGCTCAGCTAGAGAGCAGCAGTTGCAAGAGGAAGAACATCTGCTCCTCAGAAACTCTGCGTATTACAGCTGAAAGCAAGGTGCCTGCCTTATTCACCACCACTTCATTATTTTCATTTCTCTGACAGTCAGCTATATCTGTTCACAGAAACGCACAATGGTTTTGTGCCACACAACTCTTCTTTCAGCAGAGTTAACTCTAGATTTACGTCTGTTTAAAATGAATGTGGAAACAACCATAGAGTCCAAACCTTTAAAGCTGAGGTTGAACAATTAATCTTTCTACTTCTGGCAAACCTGCAGAAGCACACCATCTCCAGCAGGATGAATTTGTGGGCTCACATGGAAAGAAAAAAACGAGTGCCTATGTGAACGCAGAGACAGATCGTGGTCATCTGATAAGCCAGCCCGAGAGCAGGGCTTGGAGCCAGCAGGCAAACCCTGATATCTCTGTCCCGTTGTCCCAAACACATACACACGTTGCAATGACTCGAGGGCTCGAGGTCCAGGGGCCCTGCACAGCCCAGGAGCAAAATCAATGCGTACCCTTTGTTCAGAGAGGGCATAGGGCAAAGGAACTCTACCTCTCAGACAGAACCTGGGGGGATGCTACAGGAGGGAAGAGACAGCAGCTTCTCCTGCTGACCAGCAGCCATGCTGAACACCTCAACTCTTCTCCTGAGCCATGCCAAGAGTGCCAATACAACCCAGAAAGTCACTGGTATTGTTACTGGCAGCACTGGTACCCACACGTTCAGGGGCTTGGAGATAGACCCAGTTGCTCCAATTCCTCCCTCAAATACCGCCCGGCCACAAGCAGCATCTGCAGCAAAACACCGCCTTGAGCACGGCACAGGAACACACGCGGCCTGCGAGGCGGCGGGCGAGACACGACCGACCTTGCGTTTACTTAGGGCAGGCTCCGGCGCTGCCCCGAGCCCGGCCGCCGGCCCGCTGCGGGCGGAGGCACCGCATCCCAGGGATGCCCGTCCTGCCCTCCGGAGAACCGCGGCGAGCCGAGGCATCCCTCGCCTCTGCGGGAATGACGCCAGCGCTCGCACGCGGCAGCGCCAGGGCTACGTGCGCCAATTACCGCCACAAAGGAGCTTTTACCGCTCCATTATTAACCCGGGGCGGCGGGCGCCGCTCCCGCTCCCTCCCGCTCCCTCACGCCGGGGGACAACATGGCCGCCGCGCCCCCCCGCGGCGGGAGGCGGGCAGGGGCGGCGCGGCGCGGCCCGCCCGGCGGCAACACCTGCCCGGCCGCGGCGGCGGCTCCCCCGCTGAGCCGGCGGCAGCGCCCGCCCAGGAATTACGAGCCGGCGGGGGGATGTCGGAGGATTATGGAGGAGCCGCGCGTCGGCTCCAATTAGGATCAACGCGCCCGCCGCCCCAGCGCCGCCGCCGCAACGGCGGGGCCGCAGCGCCCCCTGCCGCCGCCCCGCCGCCCGCCGCTGCCGAGGGGACGATGGCGGGGACGCAGGGAGCCGGGCGGCTCGGCTCGGGGCTCGGCCATTTCAAACTGGAATCTCAGCACACCCAGGCCCCCCTCACGGAGTAGTTTGGGTGGGAAGGCAGCTTAACGACCATCTGCGCTCCAACCCCCCCGCTATGAGCAAAGGACGCTTCTCACTACATCAAGTTGGTCAAAACCGCATCCAGCCTGGCCTCGAATGTTTTCGGGGATGGGGCACCCACAGCCTCTCTGGGCAACCTGTTCCAGGGACTCACCACCCGCAGAGTAAAGCATTTTTTACTTACGTCTACCCTAAACCTAATCTTTCAGTTTAAAACTGTTGCGCTTTGCCCTGCCACTGCTGGTCTTGGTAATAAGTCTTTCTCCATCCTTCTTACAAACTCCTTTATATTTATTGAAAAGAGTTGAAGGAGTATAACTCCTTTATATTTATTGAAAAGAGTGTCCCTTGGCCTTGTTGAACTCCATGAGGTTCACACAGGGCCACCCCTCCCACCTGTCCAGGTCCTTCCCTTTCCCCAGGCAAATCCACTGCACCCTCTGCTTGCTGTCATCCACAAACCTGCCAAGGCAGCACTGGCCACCACTGTCTGTAGCAACAAAAAAGGTATTGATCAGTTCCAGTCCCAATACAGACCCCTGAGATCCCTTGTAACCAATCTCCATTTGGACATTGAGCCACTGACTGCAAAATTACTGGGATGCAGCCATCCAGCCAATTCCTTGTCCAACAAATAATCGTATTCACGTGCAGGGATGACTGGCTTTGGAAAACATGAGGTTCTCACCCCAAAAGCCTCAGCTGGAACACTCGGCACACTGGCCAGGGCCACCACTGGCCAGGGCACAGCTGGCCATGTGGGCACAGGGTAGCTAGTCCCCAGCAGCATCCATGCTCACTCACTCTGTGTCTGCTGCATGAGAAGAATACATTCCCCTCAAATTACTCAGCAAGTAATGAGCGGCAGCAGCAGCCACTACAGCAATATAAATCCACGGGAAAGGATTTTTTTCCCTCCCTTTTCTGAGATAAAAATCTCAGAACAGCAGAGGCTACACCGTAGACTAGGCTATTAAAATGATATTTATGAGGTAATCACTTATTTTAACTGCCAGCTACATAAAATCTATCATGAGAAAAAAGACTCAGGGAATTTTATAATTATCATTTACATTTTCTTAAACCTATTTAACAAATCAAATTTTCAATCCCTCCACCCAAAAATACATCAGAAGGAACAGAGAAAGAAAGAGGCAGCAAATGGGCAGTTGAATTATCTCCCATGCAGGGCTGCAGGGGCTCTACTCTGTTTATCCAAAGTCAGTGCCTCCTGTGCACAAGAATGGCTCTTTAATTGGGACTAGGGAACAAGGGATGCCTTGTGCAGGTCTGGTGCACCACGAGCAGTACTTTATGGTGCCCCCAGGACTCAGAAACCCAAAGGAGGAGACTGTGATATAGGAAAGAGAGGAACAGATGTGCAAGCAGTCAGCAGAGTTGTTTTGCTGAATGAAATACACTGCTTTGTGCAGTGAAAACATTTTCATTTCTGCAGGAGAGTTGTTGGCAAGGTAAGAGCAGCATTCTCGCACCTGCCCCAGGCCAGCTCACGGTGAGCGGGCAGGGGTGAAAAAGTTTCACGCAGGATCCTTCTGGAAGAGAGTCAGGACAGGACTTTTCCTGGATCACATTGGGTCTAGTGGAAAAGAAATGCTCTTAAGGAGGCTCTGCAGGCTCAGTGCAACACACAGGCTGTGCCAGAGAGGTGATGGTTTTCCATAGAGCAACCTCTGAACACGCGCTTGCAACATTCCCCAAGTGCAGGTGTTGCTCCATGGCAGCACACCCACCCAACACCTGACCACCTCACCCTGCTCCTGGCACAGGCATTCCAGCTCTGTGCTTCCACACAGGGAAGGTGGAAGGGCGGTGGAAGGTTGTTGAGGCACACGGGTGCAGCTCCACAGGAGGTCACCAGCAGAGCAAGATTTACAGCCAAGGTTTTGGCCAATGCTGTAGCCTACACCAGACCACTGACTGTGCAACTTGTTTGGCAACTGATGGGCTGGGGCTTGGGATCCTCAGCATAGGGAAAGCAAAGGGAGGGCAAGGCAACAGTGACGAGAGTAGGAGTTAAAGACAATCCATCCATCCATCCATCCATCCATCCATCCATCCATCCATCCATCCATCCATCCATCCATCATCCATCCATCTGTCCACCCTGGGACCACGTGTTTTGGCCTGGTTTCCACATGTGGCTGAGTTTGAGGGGTCCCAGAATGAGGGAGGAGATGAGAATCTTGATTCTATTTTCAGAGGGTTGATTTATTATATTATGATATATATATTCTGTTAAAAATATACTAAAACTACACTAAAAGAATAAAGAAAAGAATTAATCAAAAAACTAAAAAAGAATTTTAAAAAATAACAAAAGCTGGTGACTGACCAGAGAGTTGGCACAGCTGAACCATAATTGGTCATTAAATAGAAACAATTCACATAAACCAATCAAAAATACACCTGTTAGTAAACAACTTCCAAACCACATTCCACAGCCATCAAATAGTTATTGCTTACATTTCCTTTCTGAGACTTCTCAGCTAAAATAAGAAAAAAAATCCTAGCAAAGGATTTTCATAAAAATATCATAGTGACATCCACTATCCTTTATCCATAAAGCCAGTCGCTCAGGGCGACACGGCTCTGAGCCGTCAGGTCTCTCAGACTTTGCAGGGGTGAGTTACAAAATAACCAAGTAAAATGCAAAAAGTTAAAACAAACACACGGTGTGTCTTGCCTCGCTGAGGATCTGTTACACCTTTGGATCTTTCCCCTCGACTCATCTGTACTGAACTGCTCATTGGTTCTTGGGAAGAAGTTCATTATTAATTCAGTAGGTCTGCAGAACTCAAAGTTTGCCGTGCCACATGCTTGATCATACTTTTAAATTTAAATTGAAAGAAAACAACTATCTCCCAA
Source organism: Motacilla alba alba (assembly GCF_015832195.1). Classification (NCBI taxonomy): domain Eukaryota; kingdom Metazoa; phylum Chordata; class Aves; order Passeriformes; family Motacillidae; genus Motacilla; species Motacilla alba. The sequence goes on along the minus strand of NC_052019.1, from coordinate 47,772,813 downwards.
CTATGCAAATCAGCTATTAAGAGTGTCAGAAAGATCATGGCAAGTTCTCAGTGTTAGTGCATACTTTTTTCTTTTTGGAAAGCATCCAGATTATTTCTTGTGCTTAAAAAAATTATGTTTTGCTATCCTTTTAGTTTAAGGAGAGCTTCCTGAGTATGTTATGTAGGTAGCAGCATGCTGGAGAGCAAGAAGTTTTGAATTCAGAATTACTAAATCAGTTTGGTATTTGTGGTAAAAAGGTGCAACTTCCATGTATCTGTTTACATGTAAGCATCTGAATATTCTGAGCAGAGTTTAATGCCTATGTGGCAGCAGGGCTCTACAGGTCAAATGTGTCCTGCAGGGACAAGGCATGGAAGTGATTCATTCAGCATGTGGTAGATTGTGCCATCGGTACATAGTGGTGGTGAAGTTCTGTCATTAATAAAAATATATCATTTACAGTAGGTGAACCTACTTCAGGCATCAGACAGAAAAAAAGCCCCTTATTTCATTCATTCCTACTTCTGCTGAAGTGCACATTTGTCACAAGACAAACTTGGCTGTTTTAAAGGCATACTAAATCCTTGCAAAAAGGGATTTCATCCTGGAGAGAGGGAAATTGGGCAATACAGCTGTAAGAGTCATAGACCAGAGCATATAATGACTCACTATTTATCAACAAAGACACAGCCATGAGCAGGATGTGATGGTCTGGGATGGGCTGATGTCACAGCAAGGAGTGGGAAGACAAGACAATGAGACTATTATGACTATCTATAACTACACAGTACAATCAGATACTTTATAACTATTAATAGTCCCTGCAATTCTGTAATTCTACAAACCTACTCCATCCATGTACAAAGTTGTGAAAAATTTATATAGTAGACCATTATTTTTTCTTACAAATTCCTTCTCATTTAGTTTTTCTAAGAGATGTCTAAACTGGGAGGAGAAGTTTTGGAAGAAAAGCTCTGAAGTTATCCCTTATGGGAACAAAAAAAATACAGTATAACCAGTGCAATCCATTCAAAAGAATGAATCAGCCTCCTGGAGAAAGGAGTAGTTCAAAACATAGAGCTAAATGAAAAAACCTCTTCATATTCTTTTTATTTGCTTCTCTTGTTTTCCATACTTTGGGCTTAGACTTTCAACCTTTTCTTTGCAATCACAGCAGCTGGAAACGTACGTTTTTACAATGGAAAATGAGAATCCAGTTAAATCACACAAATCCCATAGCTTAAGATTCAAGGAAGGTTCTTTCCCCTTCAGTTTATGATTTGGCAGTGCTAAAAGTATAGCCAGAAAGTTCTGAGACTTACAGGGACAGTCCATAAGAGGTAAGCATTTAATAAGCAACCTTTGGCAATACTAATGGGCTTCATAGGAGCAAATTTTCATCGCTCTAAGAAGAGCAAGCTGAGAAGTACAATCTAGCTCTTTTTTTTTTTTTTTTCTTTTCAAATCATGTTGCAGAAAAATGAGGCAGACTGTAAAAGCAGGCAGGTGGAGTACAGACATCTTGCAAGGCTTAGCCCTTAAAGAAAGAGGCAAAGGGCTGTCCAAGGCCACCCTTCTGCCTTCAGGGAAGGGCCACCCTCAGCCTTCTGCTCATGCACCAAACCTGGCACACAGAGGTCCTAACACAGCACCTCTCCTGCTTTTGCTGGGGATCAACAAACCAACAAAGTTCCCTCCAGGCCATCACACGGGTAGTACTCCTTTACCAGGGCCAAATCTTGGCTCATGCCCAAGTGAGCAGTCACACCACAGGGAAGGATGGGTCCTCCCAGTCTGTGAGGGACCTGACTCTTAAAGGCTTGTGGGTGTTTGTCTTCCAAGTGAGTGAGGTACAGTCCATCTGATGAGGAACATTATCAGCTGTAAGTAATTTGTGCTGCCCACTGCAAAAATCTAAATGAGATTATTACAATTTGCTTTTTCAATTAATTTTTCCACAGTTTTTTTAGATTGCTGCTGTTATCTTTCATATTCATTTCTATAAGCTGTTTCCAGTGGTGGCAGATATACATGAAGAAGTTAAAAATCAGTAACTCTTGAGAGGAACTGGACACAGAAGGTCTATCAAATTCCACTGTGCAATAATCATGATTGAAACAGAACAAAATCTTAGATGCTTTTTACCCAGCGAACAAGAAATCAGCAGCCCCATAAGCTTTAAAGCACAGCTTGTCAATACAGCAAGTTTCTCCTTCGTACATTACCCCAATGACACCCCCCAAAAAAATAAATCACAAGCCTGGGGAAGCACTCTGAATTCAATGGTCAGTGCAGGGCACCAGGGAGGGAACAAAAGCATCTAATTTTTCTCTTGCCTTTTCCTTCTGCAAGCCCACCTGTCTTTCCATTCTTTCCTTTCCTTGGGTATTATTTTCTGGAACAACAAAACTCTGTAAAACTGAAGCCGCTTTTATTGACTTCTGGAGCCGCATATTACATCTGCTCCAAGCTCTTCAATTAATCAGCACATCTCTTGATCACACCCCCTTTAACTCTGCTTAGTAAGTCACTGGCAACAAAATCTGTTTTACCATGCCTTCTCCCAAACTTCCCAGTCCCATCCAATTGCACACTGGCACCATTAGCTCTGAGCAGACACTTACGGCATCACACAGGGGGAAGAGGGCACAGAGAATTTTCCATTGCCAGGTGTTTCGAGTCTGCTTGAGTCAGCACAGGGAATGCTTTATGTCAGGGGTACCTGGTGACACTTTCTGTGCAGCCAACCTGTGCAAGCCAAGGGAAGCTGCAGCAGTGCACCAAAGCAGGTCTGTCCCTCTCACTCCTGAAGCAGGTTGGTCTGGTTGGCAGGGTGCACATCCCAGGATGGGGGGCAGCACAGGGATTGTCTGGCTCTGGTTTCAGCAAATTTTGTTTCATGAAGCGCCTGGGCTGTTCTACAGCACACAGTCCCATCCCTCATATCCTGTTCTGGCACCAGTAATGTGCCCCAGCCAGCAGTGAAAGCAGCAGGTTTTCTCCCCCCTGCAAAATTAACACGTGGTAGCACAGCACACATCCCCAGGTAACAGCACTCCCAGCCTCTGCAAGGGCCATGATCTGCTGTGAGGGCTCAAACTGCTGCCTGGGTCTGCTCTGCAGGAAAGCAGCAGGCACACAAAATGAGGTTTTCCTCCTTTTCAATTTAACAGTCTCTTGATACTACTCAGGTAATTATACCAGTGTGTCTCTTTGTAAGCTTTTTTTATTGTCCCTAGTATTCCCCCTGGCAAAGAACTAAGGAAAACATCAATTTTCTAAAAGCACTCTGGATTCAGCTGGCCGCCAGTGATGTAATGTGGCCATCCCTGAAGTCCAGAGTGTACAACTATAACCAAAATGAGGTTATTTCTTGTTTCCAGAACAATTTCTTTAGCGCTGCTAAGAAAGGTCTGTAGAATAGAAAATTTACACAGAACCACCTTTTTTTTTTTTTTTTTCCTCCATGAGTACAAGACAACATTTTTGAGGGCCTATTCTAAAAGGTATTTTGGTAAAATGCTTACACAGCAAAACTCAATGCCTACCAGTAGAAAAAAACTCAGCTCTACCAGTGGAAAAATGCATATTCTCAGCCTCAGTGCTTCCAGCAGTAGCTTTGGATTGGTGATGAGGACATTATTTTGACCCCAATGAGTCATTCTAGCATTTATCTGCAAATGATGGACAAAAGGGTTTTGTAGTGAAAGAAGCACAGCAAAGCAGCATTATTTAAGATGAATGATGGCCAGTTTTGAGATGTCCAGTAAGATAACGATACAGGGTTTTTTACTCATCTCTTAATAGATGTTTGAAATTTCAGGAACCAATCCTTCCAATAGAGGTACTAATGTTAAAGCTAAAGAATAAAATGCATCAAAGGGATCAAGCTATTTGAGTGACTGAAATATCTAATTTCACTCTTCTGAATAAAGCTTTTCTTTCTGTTTTTAAATAAGCCAGACATCAAACTGATCATCATATTTCAATAAAACTTTTCAACTATAACAGCTTAATGTGACCAGAAACAGTATTCTGTGGTACCAGTACATTCTTAATTATTTTTGTTTTCCCTTTTACTAAGCAGATTACTCCTGCTCTTATAGAGTGCAAATAACTCTGGTGAAGTGAAATGAGCCTACTTCTCTTAATAGTACAGCCATATATTTGCAGACTCTTTAGTGCTCCCTCCAACTTTTAGAACTGCTCCTCTGAACTCATCCCATTCATTAAAACACTTTCCAAAAAGCCCAGATAACTCCCTCACCTCATCCTCTGGCATACAGACTGGCCACTCTGAGGGTTACTGACATGTTTGTAAATGGCTCCTTGGTTATCTTCACCATCAAATCATTTGGGAAGACCCAGGACCAGCTGGAAGATGTGAATCCCCCCCTTCTCAAAACTGCTGAGGATGAAACTTACAGTGTAGGAATTGGGTATTGACCCATTCGTAAATGGGTGACTTTATTTTCCACAAATCCTTACCCAGTCTTGGGAGCATGTATGGCTGGTGTAGCTGCTGCCCTGGAATCTGCAGGTGAAATTACACCCAGCCTCTGCAATCCATCCCACTGCTCCTCTGATCTACCCCACCGCCTCTCTGCAGCCTCCGTCCCCTGCACAAAGGGCACCAGTCTCACCCACAGCAACTGAGAAATGGCTCCTCCAGCCTTCCTGTTGTGCCACTTAGGAAACAAATGTCTGCCTCACATAGGGCTCTAAAATTTAACTCTTGGCTCCTCCTCCCTGGCAAGTGTCTCCAGTGAGCTGCTCTTTGCTCTGGTTTGAGACAATACATTGTCACTTTCTGCCTATGGGCAGGAGACCGTCTCCTTCAGTCCCAGTTAACTCTAAGGGCACAGAGGTACACAGGGAAGTTACTGTGACAACCACACAGCCTAAAACTCCTTCTCTCCCCTTTCTCGGACGCCTTAAAAACAAATTAATTTCCTTCACACTCACTCAAGAAATTTTTCTCTGCTGGCCTCCTAGGCTTAAAGCCACATGGTTTGTTTTCACAGTAACAGGATACACAGGGAATCAGCCCATCCCATCCATACTAGCTAAGGGAGCTCAGGCCCTTCAGCTTTTACTCTAAGGAGCACCCTCATTCTGAGCCATGCTGATCCAAGGCCTGTCCCACCTACCCTCTCCCAAAGACTTTTCTAGATGGTGGAGCTCCCTCTGATCGTGATACCATCTTATTCATGACACGCAATGGGTTTTCAGCATCATTCAGTACAGAAGGGCCAGGATGAGGCTGGGTCCACACTGCAGAGCAGAGCTGTGCTGCTGTGCTTTGACTTTCCTCTAGGACACATAAAGCTTCACCCGATCAAAGTTACATTGCACCTAAAGCATCTCCTGTGGCAGCCCTCAGGGCTGGATTGTGCTGTGCAAGCATACACCATTTTTCCTGGTGTTCTACTCCATAAACAAATTTGGGTTTGACTGCATTTTAAAACAACAAACAAACAAACAAACAAACAAAATAGTAAGGAAGAATCACTATTTAGGCTTGTTAAGGGCTCAGTAGTGTTTCCTCCTCCTAGCTGATTCTTAGATTTTTTAAAAAAGAAACCTCTGGTAGGTATAATGTGTTTAAATGCTCTATTACCCCTTTATATTCTTTCTCACCAAGTTCTTGTGGAAAATATAAGTCTTTAGGCACTCAAAATGCTTTCCAGACAACAGTCGGAAAACAGCCTTTGCTGAGCTGCATTTTCTGCAGCATTTGCATAAAAATACAGTTCAATTCTCACTATATGCTGCAAAAATCGGACTCTTTTATTTCCATTAAGCTGGAAACTGTCCATATTGCCATATGTAGCCATTTTATCTTTCCTCATTCCTTTCTTATAAAGCACAGTCCTTGATGCCAGCTTGCTTTATGTTTTTCCCATTCACAGGGAAGTGAAAAAAACCAGCATGATTCGAAGAGACAGCAGCAGAACAATAACTTTGCTCACAATCCAGAACAGCAAAAATTCACCAAATCTAACCATTAAAGCCACCCCACTACAAAAACACGGTTCAAACTCTGGGTTTTCCTAGTGACTGCTGGTTTGCAAGTGGGCTCTTAAAATATAAGTGATAGCAGTTTCCCAATGTCTCACAAAGTGAAGTGTTTAAAATAAATATTTGATATTCAGTCATTTAACAAAACAGTGCTTCCTATTTCTGGTTTTATGTGATACATTGTACTTAAAATCTGTGTGACAGTGATGCACTTCTGGCAGCAAAGTGGAATATCTGCAAACATTTGCAATAATCTGGCATAAAGATAGTTCCCTTGCTGTTCAGGCTGATTTCATTCATACAGACACAGATCATAGCATCAGCTTTAGCAAAGTTACAGGAAAGATAAATTCAGCCCTTTTAGTTCGTGTTTACAGAGTCATACATTTTTTATAGTTGTACAGGCAGAGAGATTTCTGTTTAAAGCAGCATTTTTCTGGAGAAGACTACAGCACCATCACATGATTTCAAGGTGATTATATATAAATGAAATAGATAATTCAGAAGGCAGCCCCTTGTACTTGTCATGATGAGTGGGTGGCAATGATACAGTGAGTGTTTGCAAAAATGTTGAACTTGTGAGAAGAGTTGTTTTTACTAATTGCACTGATTTTGGCCTGAATGCCAGTTTTGTGTCCAGCTTTACCATCAACAGACTGTACCAGCTCCTCAATTAGCCCCATTTTCCCTGGTTTTACACACCTACTGCTACTCAGGAATCATTAAGCTCAGTCCCATGTCAGCCCTTATGCCTTGTTTGCACTAAAAAAAAAGTAATTATTTAAGCCTTAAAAACATCTCACCTCTGATTTCTTCACTTTGACCACATTGTGACATTGAGAACAGAATTCAGAAAAACACTTTTCTGACTCATTTCATTGTAACACCCTTTCTCTATCTCAGACAGCCAGGGTTGGGGGTGGGAAGAGGGGAAAGTCAGATTGGGGTTTTTTTCTGTTGGATTTTTGTTTGTTTGTTTTTAGGGAGGCAGAGAGATTCCTCCTGAACACAACCAAGTGCAGCTGGAAAATCAGGCTCAGTTCAGCATCGTGCACATGTCCAGGTGTGGGGTGATGCTGATTCCAGCAGCATCATACAGAGAAGTCTGCTTGGTTTTGGACAAGTCTCTGCCAAATGACTGTGGTGTACCTTGCATGTCTGCAGGGGAGCCTCCAGCTCCTTGCTGCTGCCCTGGGCAAGCCACCAGCAGGCACAGGCAGGAAGGTGAGCTCCAGGCTGCCAGTATCCCCTTGTGCTGGTATGGGGAGCAGCCGAGCAGACAGAGAGGGCATCACCGTTTTGGAAGAGTTGGAATGGCTGGATAGGGAGGGAGGGAAAATGTTATTTCCTGAATGAGTCACCTCGAGTTAAAGCCTCTGGGTTGTGTACAGCAGCTGAGGCTGATGCTGTCACTCACTGAGTAATAAAGGAGATGCCAGCTCCCATCTGATCTCATCTTTTGTTCTGGCACTCAGGGAACTCACTCATCTTGGTAATTCTTTGCAGCTCTTGCTTGTCACACATGCTGGGTGAGGAATGCCCGTCCCAGAAAGGCAGACACCTCCCCACCAAATGGGGAAGCAAAGCCAAGCCCAGAGGAGAGAGGTTTAGCCATGATGTTTGTTTTGGGATTTCCCATCACAAGTGCCTGCACAGGTCACTCCCTGCTCAGCAAACCCTTGCCTCCTAGACTTTCACTCAGGCACACTCATGCACAGGAGGCAGGGGGGAAAGATTGACTTTACCCATGCCACCTCTAAACTCTCATTTGCAAGGAAAATAGCAACTTGCCCTCTCAGGCAACAAACGGCCATTATGCTTTGGGGCATTTTCTTGCTGCTGTTCAGCAGCCACCTACTTTCTCTACAGGCAAGAGCCAGCCCTGCTTTTTAACACTTCTCATTGTGTCGTGTAAGAGCCAGCGATCTCACCCAGAACCTGTCCAGCTTCAGCAAATGATGCTTGGATCCAGTGGCACAGTGTGAACAGGGAGCTGCAACCAGTGCCATTTGGCTCCACTCATTTTGGCATACTGGAGTCCTGTGGGAAACATTCCCGCTGCTGGTACATTTTTAATTTTTTTAATGAAAATATGTGAAACAGCATCCAAACTGCAAAGCTTCCCAAGGAGGCACATTGCCAGTGCTCCTCATTGGCCAAATTGGGCAGAGGAGCAGGAACATCCCTGCAGCAGCAAAGGCACTGAGACAAGCAGGGGCTGGATGAGGTGGATTTCCCTGAAAAATAACAGATGAAAATGGAGACCCTCAACCAATCAACCAAAAAATACCCCAAACAAAAACCTTAAAACCAAACAGCAACAGGACCAAGGATAAAGTAAATAAGGTAAGCTGTATGACAGTAAGAAGAATTACACAGAAATTCTGTCTCACTAATGCCATCATCTTAGTTATCCTTTCTGCTTCCTTCAACACCTATCAGTCATCACATCTTCTCTCTGACTTCTGATCTTCAGCTGCTCATCTTCCAGCAAACTCTCACGTGGTTAACTACTGGGAACGGTCCCATCTCAGTAAAACAGAGCTACTAATCTTATTAAGTGTTAGCACCTAAATTACTATCTCAGGACTAGGGCCCTGGCACATGAAGCTTTCCAGGCAGCAGCTACCATAAAACTGCTCAGCATCTAAAGAGATCTATACAAATTGTTTAAGCAATGTTAAAACCAACCAAAAATAACCCACTGGATTTGTGCCTGGTTGCACAATGCCAGGGCTGGAGCCCTTACCCCTGCCCAGCCTCCAGCCCCACTGCAGCCCTTAGGCTTGGGGAGCACCAGCCCTTCCCAGGGATTAATTGATGGAGCTTTTGAACTTTAAGGCTTGTTTTGCCTTTATCAGCAAACACCTTGGCTGGGGGCTTTATTTAAATGTGTTAATTACTTGTGTGTTGTAATTGCAGCACAGCTACAAGCTCATCTTGGATTTCTGCCACACCGATGCTCATGGCCTCTATTTAGCAGGATCACCTGCACACTGCCCCTCTCCTGGAAACTGAGTGGGTAATGTGAACTTCAGCATAAAAGAGTCAAAAGATGCTTTCCAGTCACTCAAAAGTGATCAGAAAGCATTTTAAGAGTATTTTGAATCTACATTTTCAAGAGAATAAGCAAGATCCACAGGTATACTATACCAGCAGAATGAAAGTGGTCTTAAAAGAGGTTATGCCAGACAGATCACTAACCCTGGACTGTAAATAAACACAATATGAAAGTACAGAAATCATTCACAGAGAGAGTGACAGAGTGAGAAGTTGAAGCTCATCTTGGGTGCTCACAGGTGTTTGTGCCCAACAGAAGGTAAGTCCCCCCAGTGCATTGAGGGGGCTGTCTCACGTGCTGAGAAACAGTTCACCATTTCCATAATGGCAAAAGGACAAAGTCCTTCCTGGATGAGGCTTGAAGTGACTGTGCAGCCTCAGAGACAACAAGCAGCTAAACCAGGTCTAAATAACAAAGATCAGCGTTTAGCAAGTAACTTAGACAACAGCATCATCCATGTTTCTTTTTCATATGACAGAACTGAACTCAGAAGAGTGAAGAAATGTACATCGAGTAATTTCTCCAGCTGTAGTGTGCTTCAGATCCCTGAAACCTCCATGCAGAGTGTTTCAAGCTTGTTCCCCTGACAGCCCAGAAGCATGAGCACACAGGGGATGCCATTGGCAAGGAAGGGTGAAGGAGGCAGGCAAGGGATGCTACTCTGCTGCTGTGGTGAGCCTGCAGCTGCCCATGCTGCTGCCACAGCTCCAGCCTGCAACACAGATGCTCACCTGCTCTCCTCCACACTGTCCTGGCCAGCCAGGCTTACATCTCATCTCCAGCACTTAAGGCTAGGAGAAGCTCCTTCCTTCACCTCAGGGTGAGCTCTGGTCTCCTTTGCTTGTGTGTCATGCTCCCACCACCTAAGTGGGGACTGGGGAACAGCTTGGCAGCTTGGGGAAGCACAGGTGCACTATTAAAGGCACTGGGGTGAAATGTGTTTCTTCTTGTTTCATTATCCTTCCTTCAGATGAGGATATTCTTAAAGTTTGGGAAAGGATTCAAGTCGGATGAGAAAAAAATCCCAACCACTTTTAGGCATATTTATAAAACAAGTAGTTGGTTTTTTTTACCCCCTACTGGTTTATTTTTGCACAGGCTGTGCTTTCATACAGGGATCTTTTTGGTTGTTTTGTGGGTTTGTTTTCTTGTCTTTTTTTTTTTTTTTTTTGTCTTTGAGAGGAAACCAATGAAAAAATCATCACCCTAGTGGCTAGTAATTTTCAGGTTAGATATGAGGTAAAATTAGAAGCAATGACACAACTTTTTGGAGGGTGTACAGAAACAGAAGTGCTGCTCATTTCAGCTGCTGTATGGTTGCACATTTGTGGCAGGCTGTGGTCTCACAGACCGCACGCAGACCTAACAGCCTGTATTTTTGGTATGCAACTGTAGATCATACTCTAACGCTCTGCCTTCCTCTCCAGAGCTGTTAAATGGAGCCAAGAGGATTTTTCTGCCACAGACTGGACTCATTAGTAAATGGGCAAGATGCACTTGGGATAAAGACTAAAATTCCCACTCCAGTTTTTTATGTCAGTCCCTCCAGCAGCATTCAATGCACAAACTTGCTTTTCTGGGAGCCTTGCTGATGAGCAGATTTTCTGCCCCAGCCATAAAGCACATCTGACAGCAAGGAAGGACCTACAGCCCTGCAGTCTCTGGGGGGAGGTCAAATGCTGGTCCAGCCACCCTTACTCAGATTATTTCAACAAACCAGCCAGTTGTCCCTCCTTGTGGATTTGCCCCCACCTGAAGCAGCTGCACAGGACACCCCAAGCCCATCGCTCAGGGGTGCCCTCAGCCACCACACTGTGCCTGGCTCCTGCCACCCCAAACACACTGCCAGGGCTTGGAGAAACCTTTGACTGTCTTTGATGAACATCACACGTATTTTCAGGCAATGAATCCCTGCTGTGACAAAAGATACAAAACAAGGGAAATAAAATTGCATAGGTTGTTGTTTCAGCTCAGGGTAATGACTCCAGCAGCATCTGCAGGCTGACACACTGCTTAGATTAATGTTGCTTTCAAGAATGTGACTTGATTTTTCTTTTTAACATTTGTCTTTACCAACAAGCCCCTCACCTTAGCACCGAATAATTGACTCTGCCTTGAAGATACCAGAGCTTGTCACAATGCTTTAAATATTGGGCTGCAGCTCTCCCAAAGCCAAGGGAAGCAGCCAAGGAGACAACAAGGCCTCACCTGCCTGCGCCATGGTGGGTTTGGGTGTGCTGGACCAGCAGACGCCCTGGGAGGACAAGCAGCTCCTCACCACTGCTCCCAGACTGGACTGCTCAGGATTCCCAAAACATATCAAAGTTCGAGTTTCCCCCAGATCTGCCTGGGGAAAGGACACATGGGAAGCACTGCTTGTCATCCAGTCCCCCACAATGCTAGACCAGACAGCTCTTCATTGCTTTCTTCCTTTCTAAAACTGTTTATTATTTTAATTAATAACTTAAATACACTTTTCATTCACTGGTAAAAGTGACCAAGTGCAATCACTGTATAACAGAACCTCATGTTCATTTTCAACCACACACCAACCATCTTCCGTGCAGAAGAGAACCCACACCAACAAAAATCTTGTCTCCAAACTACCTTACCACCTTCTCCAAAGAGATATTTTTCAGTGGTATTTTAAGCACCAAAAAGGAAAAAAGAGAGGAAACTCTTTAAAGTCAGCAACAGAAAGGTAAGATCTGTTCAGATAAACATAAACATAACATTGTGATGGCACAATTTTCTTTCGTCTTCTTTCTATGAAATCTAAAAAAAATTATTTTTAATTGATTCTTGAGGCAGTTTTTGAAGTTCAATAAATGCTTCAGAAATCAGTTGGGAGTCCACAAATGTTAATAGTATTTAGCTCATTTCAATAAAAATGGCCTCATTAACATGCCAGCTGCTAAAATGTGTGATACCAACTGTGTCCTTCTGCCAGCCTGCAGGGAAGCATTCCTACTCACTACTCGGTTTTGCTTTAAGAGACCATTTAGAAAACATACCCATTTTACGGTGTGTATGCGTTCAGACAATAATTACTTCACTACTGCCCTACCCCCAGAATGGCTTTAGAAGTCCCTGGCACCTCTTCCAACAAACTGAGCTCAGGCTGGCTTTCTTTGAGAATATTTTTTCCACAGGCAAGTAAAAACTCATTTGCTTTCTCATCCATCAGCACAGAAGGAGCCAGGTGAGCACCATGCCTGTCTGAGGCAAGAAATTTTTTATTATGACTCTGCTAGGTGGCAATAAATAATCTTTGCTCAGCTCTGCTGCTGTCAAGCCACAACCATTGGCTGCAGCTCCCTGGACTGTGTGGAAGCAGCCAACCTCCCGATCCAAAATTTGAAAGTCCCATTGCAGTTAGCACAAGAGCAAGTGCCTGTTGCCTTCACCCATCTACACGAACTAAGGGTGGCCCACATTTTGGCTGTAGAAACCTCTTTTCAACTAGTGGTTAGATTTCTGAGATTCTTGGAATGAAAGCCATTAGGAGCTTTCAGGGGTGGGGTGATGCCTGTGTTTGAATGGGCAGAGCATCCAACCCAGGTTCGGGGCAGGAATAACATTTGGAAGCTCATTTTGATACTTAATTTGCTGCTTTAGGGTCCTTAGGGCAGCTACTGCTGCTGCCACCCTCCTGCCCAGTCGTGGCACGCTGAGGGCTTGAGACACTGCTGTGGTGCTTTTGAGGACACACTAACAGTAGCAGCATTAATGATGTGCCAAATTAAACCATGTCATTAGGCCACAAGGTAAGTAGCCCTGTACAAGTATTTCCAGAGAAAATGCAGGACATTAATCAATAAAGTACTGATCAAGTCAAAGACATTGGCAAAAGCCAGCTCAGAAATGTCACCAACAAATGGTAACGCCAAAAATGTCCACATCTAATACATATTTCCAGCATAAAGCTGCATTAATAATTCAAGATCCCAGCTCAGGAAAAACAACACACTGGCCTTTAAGAGTCAGGGTTTGATTCTCAGATGATGTGAATGCCTCTTCCTCGTGCTTACATGTGTAGGTGTGCTTCCAGCTGGTGCTGTACCTGCCAGCAAGCTGCTCAGGCAGTGAAATGGCCCTGGATGTGCCAAGCAATAGTCATTCACCCAAACCAGCGTGGATAGCAGCACACATGCCAGCCTGCCTGCAAAGCCCTGTCCCTTGTCATGGCAGACAAAAGTAGCATGCGGCTGGCTGTGCCACAGGTGTCCCACAGTGCAAGCCCAGAGGAGAGGCCAGCAACCGTGCCAAGAAACCCTTTCCTGACTATTTTAGAGCATCCCAAATGCCTTGCCATGACCATTCTATCCCATGAGAGCCAGCACAGAGGCTGTGAAATCCTCATCGTGCTCAGATACACCTTTGATGGGGAATCACAGAGGGAACTCAGTCCCCCCGCCATGGCTGAAGAGCAGCTGTGCAGGGTGCAACCCTAAAAAGCAGGCCAGAGTCTGCAAAAGGCAATGAGGAGCCACTGCAGCAGCAGGTCCTCCATGTGGCTACCCAGAAGCTGGGCCCAAAAGTCCTTGTCATCCTGCAGCTCCTACCCAAGATGCTGGCCCAGCACGATGTAGCTCAGACGCTTCAGTGCAAGGATCTGAGTCCATATTACCAATGAAAGTGGATTTAAATGAAAACAAGAGTCACTAAATGGGCTGATTTAGCTCTCCTACCTCATGCTGCAATGGGAAAAAGGGAAAACAGGAAGCAGGACTCTGTTTGAAGCAGCACAACCCATTTGACTATTTCCTGAGCCCCTTGTGCAAGTAGAAAGAGTGTCATACATCTGCCTTCATCCTCTTTTTTACCTACTCCTTCCCAAATGCCATCTAGGACTGTTAAAAAGGTAATGGATTTTCCACTGCTCACATCAGCACCCTGCTGGGTCAGAGGCACAAGAAAAACCTCCCACTGCAGCACCCTCAGACCCACCAGTTTCAGGCTGTGGCAAACACCAGAGAGACATCCTACCTGTGTTCCAGATGTGCCCCAGCCTCTGAGAAACCTTGCCGGTGAAATGACAAAGTAAGTGCTTCAGCTCAGTGCTCTGCCAAAATTTAGGCAAAGTACAGTGCTCTAGAGCACAGGGGGGCTGGAAAGGGAAACGTGTCCTGCAACCATGGTGAGTACATGGCCAGCAAACCCCATCTGTGACTTGTGAGGCCCCAAATGTTTGGTGCCTTTCAGTGGAGATCTGACTGCTGTTTCCCCTTGTGCTAAATAAACCTCACAGTCCTGTGGCTGGCAGGGTGACACCCCAGTGTCTGTCACCACCCTGGGCAGCCTGCGCAAGGGAGATGGGGGCATCAGCCCCTCCCACAGTGATCACAGCTTCCAAAATGACTCCACTGCCTGTCAGCAATCAGTCTCAGAGCATCTCATAAAGCATAACTAAAGAGAAAGTGAGACAGACCACAAGCAGAAAAAGCCACAGGAAGGCTGAACAAGTTATAAATGCCAATTTCTTCTGAATTCACTGTGAGATGCTGAGCACAGAGCCTGGCAAAGATCCTCCAATGACACACAAGGAATCAGGGTAAAACCATGGGGTAAAATTATGGGGGCTACTTAAAGCAAAGGTTAAAACACAAACAGCTTCAGAAAGTGACTGGAGATACTCACAGGAGGCCAGCCTGCCTGAGACCATGGGGTGTAATTACTTCTGGGGTGTTGCCTTTGAGGACATCTCTGATGACCAGAGCATGGCCAGAGGTCCATGTGCAACACTGGGATCTTTACCATAACACTGGGCAGTGGCAGCCCACAAAGGCAGGGGAGAGGACACTGGAGAGGCCCCTCTGCCTCTGGCCACCCAAACAGGGGCAAAAGGTGCCCTCCTGGAGGCCATGGTGGTGTGTGAAGCACATCAGGCTGTCTGCTACAATCCCAACCAGGGATTTCAGCCACCAAGGACAACTCTGAAGAGCTATAAACATTTTGCTCAACAACTATTTATTTTTTTATTTTCACTTACCAGCCTCTGTGAAAAGGCATCTCAATAGCTGCAGTATTTTCAAATTTCTCAGCTAAGCTTCTTTTAAAGTGCAGTTATGGGGGGGTTTTTTTGGCATTACAGACTGGAAGGCACAGGCAGCAGGTTGGGGTTCTCCAGATCTACATGCTCACAGACTATTCCCAGTAAATCATTGCTCCCCCTGCGGGGCACCCACCGCAGACCCCTGAATCCCGTGGTGAGTTGGTGCCCCAGCCACCCCCTTCCCCTCTTGGTTTTCTTTTGGGTCACCCGTATTTCACTGGAGAGGTCAGAGTGTGGCAGCACAGCCGCGGCTGAGGCCCTTCCCGGAGGGAGGAAGGGAGCACACAGAGCTTTTGAAGCCATGATAAGAGAGAGCACCGCAATTAAGGGTTTGTCGTTTCTCAGGCAAATTTGCATTTTAAATTACGTTTCGGCATAATTGCGTTTCATCTTTCTTTTCACTCTGACTTCTGTAACTTTTATTATTTCCTAAGGATGGTTTGAAATGCTGTATGAGACCACAATTAAAAAAAAGAAAAAAAAATATTTTATATCAATATTTTTTTCCTCAAAATATTCCTTTGAGATTATCTATTGGGGGTGGAAGGGGGGGGGCAGGAAAGTCGTCTGAGATGAGGAGGAACAAAATAAGCTTCACTCTGAGGAAGCAGTGTGGGTTCTGGCTTGTTACCCCAAGCTCAGCAGAGAGCAAGAGGGGTTTTAGCAAATATTTCACCCCAGCCACCTCCTGGCCAGGCAGACACCCTGACCCCACCACGGGGAATAATCCCAATTACCAGCCCCTTCACTCCAGAAGTTCATGGCTTGGCCCTGAGTGCTAAATCTAATTATCTCTAGGTCCCATTACGGAAAGATACCTTGACAGCTCTGCTGTCAGGACAGATTAACCCACAGCCACAGACCCCTGCATCCCCTCCATGCTGCTGCTGATGGTGTGAAAAGTCAAACAGCACCAGCGTGGCCAACCTGTTGCTCCTTCCTCACAGCCCCTTGCCACTCACCAAATACTCATTGCTGCCCTTGAACTGGGAGCAGGAGGCTTGGCCCCTGACAGGGCTATAAACGTGCTGACCTCCACTACTGGCTGTCCATGCTATGGGAAAGATGTGGGAGTGAAGAGAACCGCCTCAGTTCCCTCAATAGACCAAAAAAAAGGATATCTAGATCTCTCCAGTATGCTCTGAAGGGCAAAGAAAAGCCAGTCAAGATGCACTTCAATCCATAATAAAACAACACTGCTGCTATTGTCAGGCATCTGAATGGAGATGTGAAGGTTAGATGAGCCTGCGTTATATTTAATGCTGTCAAATACTGTTGGAACACAAAGTCTGGTTTGTGTTATTGCTGCACTCCCTGCCTGCAAGGCTCTCCTGCAGTCTGAAAGGACCTCCAGCACGTAATGGGCTCATTTTTTCATAATTGCAGAATTCTAGTCAAGAAAATGATGGGGACTTTGTATTTGAATGTCACCTCCAATACGTCATGTTAATTTTCCTGTTTTAAGACCCTCATCTGGATGCTAATGCCAGATGATTATGTTGGTTTATGAAACCAATGAAAGCAGGTCTAAGTAAAAGGCCACCAATTCATATCCCATCAGGACAGTGGTTGTGGGTTTATTGGCACAGTGGTCCCGATTTTGATCTGAGTTAAGCCGATATAAATTAAAATTTAAAAAAAAATGATGGCTGGTGGGGGAAGGTCCACGGCTGGTATTAATCTGCACATCTCCTCCAAAAGCAGTGCTTCTGCAGAGGCTGACCCTGAGTG
Organism: Motacilla alba alba; assembly: GCF_015832195.1. Taxonomy (NCBI): domain Eukaryota; kingdom Metazoa; phylum Chordata; class Aves; order Passeriformes; family Motacillidae; genus Motacilla; species Motacilla alba. The sequence continues at coordinate 47,755,963 of NC_052019.1, read as the reverse complement.
GACATGTCCATCCCAGCCAGCCAGGTCACACAGGACATCACAGGGGCTGTTGTTAAAGCAGGGGTGAATGCTGCTTTCAGCCTTGCTTGCAGAGCTTTTCTTTGTAAGCTACTTTAGCTGTTTTATACACACCGTGTTTCTGACAGAAGGGGAAGCAAAATTAGGTTTTCCTCCCTCTTCCCCCATCCTCCAGCCCATGCAGCAGTTTCACTATGTCTAGATTTTGCCACTATAAAAAACACCACTTCTGGGGTTTGGTTTTTTGAGTGAGGTTTTTGTGGGAGGGGGGAGTTTTTTCAGTCTTTTATGGCAAGGGAAAGAAACAATAAATCAGTGCTCTATCTTACTGCATTGGATTAAGGCAATATCCTTAGGATACCACTATTAATTAATGATCCAATCCTTATAGCTTCTCCACAGTAGGATATAAGTTGGCAGAACAGAGAAGCTCCAGATGGAGGAAAACTTCTGCATCAGATAAGGCTTTATGAGTGACAAGTCCCTGCCACTCATGTTCAGGGACACAGACATAAGCTGCTTGTTATGCTTCAAATCAGCTAAAAATACCCTAAATAGAAACGTTTTTCTTCTCAAAACCACCTGTTACATCAGAGGCATTCAGAACATTCTGATTTGTGTGTAGGAAGCACCTTGTTTTTTCTAATGAAAGAAAAAGTTTAGAGAAGTAAAAAATAAGAGGGAAAAGGATGAACTGCAGCCACAGCCCAGCTTCAAATGCATCCCACTAAAAGTTCATGGAATAAAAAGTTACATAGAACTAGCAGACCACCTGCAAGCTCCCACTGGGTGAAATTAAAACTGATGGACTCACCTTTTTTTTTTCTTTTTTTCCTGAAAAAGCTGGAATTTATTCTCACTTTTTTTGGAGAAAGCAGCTCATGTGGGTTTGATGCCAACTGCGCTGTAATAATTACAGCCCTAATCCAGAAGCCATAGGCAGAAGCACAGAGCTCTTTACAAGAGCTCCAGTTCACTGGCAGGAGATCACCTGAAAGGCTTCTTGAACCAGTAAAATTGCCTGCAAAACCTTTCCAAAAGAACTATTTTTAGCAGATTAAAATGAGGGCAGCAAAATGCAATACAGCCTGTGACCAGCAATCCATTCCCACATTAGCTGTAGCAGCCAAGCCACCACTCTGGCCCTTGCTTCAGCATCACAGGGACATGCACAGCTGGTCGCGCTCCTTTGAGTTGTTCAAGCATTTTGGACTTTCCCTGCATAAGGGGGGGCCCTGGGTGAGGCAGGATCTCAACTTACACAGACAGGTCTAGAATGCATATGCACTGACCCCCCCCAGCAGTGAGTCAAACCCAAACCCCCACCCACATCTCCTATTCCCAGCTCCCACAATCCCAGTTTACTTAGGCTGTAGTAACCACTTAAATCCCTCTCCTCAAAGTTACATAATCTTCTGTGTTACTGAAGTGGCTTTTTTAAACTGATGAAGATTAAGTATTTCATTTTTCCTCTTAAAATCTGTGCTCTGTATCATCTCATGGTTTTAAAATGCCTGGTAGGATTAAACTCAAGACTTTTCTCCATTAGGACCACTAAAGCCTTTTCAATTTGAATCTGCAGGTTTTTTTATAAGACAAGAGGATACCATATAAATCACTGGAGTCTGTTATTTTTAAACAGTGCCCCCCACTCCATCTTCAGAAAGGAAAGGATAATTTGAATTTTAGATTTTAAACACTGATCTCACTTGAGACTCCTTCTATCCCAGACAGTGATGCTATACTTGCTGTCTAATTAGAAGAGATGGATTAAGTGATAGATTTATCACCTACCTTGGAAATTACCACAACCATTATTACAATAGCAATGTCTACATCCTGCAGGATCCAAAAGTGCTTAACCAGATAAAGAAATTCTGTTTTCATTATGCACATGTAACAGCACTGGCATCTGGAGCATCTCCAGGCTAAAAAAAGCAAATCAAGCCAGGATTCCATCTAGTGTGTATTTGTGCTAGGTGTAAAGTACATCTGAGGGGTCCTCACTCTTGTGAGTTTTCAGTGTAATTCATAGGTTTAGAAATAAATGTGTACAGAAGAAACAATAGCAATCCAACCTCCACAAAGCAAAAGGAAATTTAAAAAATAACCTTGCTTGAGATGGGTTTAGATAATTTAGGTGCCTAAACACACAGCCAGACTCTAAAATTTCTGCTTTAGGTGTTGTGGAAGTCTGTATGCATCTCTTTAAAAAAAGCAGTGCTCCTCAAGGGTCTTCTGCAGAGACAGAAGTATTTCAGCCATGGCAGAGATCATGGCTAGATATCAGAAAAAGGTTCTTCACCCAGAGGGTGGCTGGGCATCAGAACAGGCTCCCCAGTGTGGTCACACAGCATGGAGCCTGCTTAAGGAGCATTTGGACAACACACTCAGGCTCATGGTGTGCCTCTTGGGGATGTTGCTGTGGAGAGCCAGGGGCTGGAATCAATGATCCCTGTGGGTCACTTCAGCTCATTCCGTGATGTTGGTGTCCTACATACACCAAAGTCCAAACGGGGTAACAAAAGTAACAGCAGATAAACACTCTCGTGCCCCAAGGTGCTGGGTGAGTATAGCCTGTAAAGCAAAGAGAAGCCAGTGCTGGTAGCTACTGTGGCAAGGAAGGGGCTCTGCAATGTCTTCTCACTAACCTCACCATTGCTTATCCTTCAGGCCACAACACAGCTGCAGAAATACACCACCTTAGCCTGCTGTTCTGCTTTTCAAAGCCTGCATTCCTATATCATTTCCAAAGACCATTTCAGAGACTCCTTAAGGCAGCAACTATAAAACCCCACACCTTTAGAGCAACAAGCCTCAATAACACCAGGCAGGAAGACAGCACAGGCAGGGAGAGGTTAACAGCACAAGTCTAGGCTGCCTTCACAAGGCTGAGACAACTCTCCACCAGAAGAGCAATGCCTAAAAACTACTGGCTGCGTCTGGAAGGTGGGGTGCTCAACAGGTGTCTGTTGTAAAGATGAGGGAGAACCTAAATGTTGCACTTAATCCTCTTAATTCAGAGGAACGTGACAGAGAAGGTGGTTTTTAGCCAAGCATGTAAATCAGGGCAGTTTGCAGTTGTAGCTGGCTTTATAGAATCGTGCGCTAAAATCAGTAATTCTTCCTGGCCAGGAGGAAGATTATCATCTGTTGTAAATTGTCATACTTCAAAATAGCACATTAATTGCTGTGATAATTTACACCAGCTGAGAATCTCCCCTGGGGACTGTGTTTATTACTCAGCTTTGTGTCTCAGACAATAGCGGTCCCTATCAGGGATGGGGTCCTGTGGTACTTTCATCATACTCATAATAATGGAAAGAGATAGAAACCTTCTGTCTTTCCATTTTGGGTAACTAATGCATCAACTGAATTGGATTTAATTGCATAACAGTGGAAGTGAAGCCTGGAAGCACTGATGGAAATCACCTTTGGGGGTTTTCTTCCCCTTCCCCCCCGGTTACCTTTTAGTAAATGATCATCCACATATTTATAACACTGCAGAAAACACACACTTATGTTCCAGGGCATAAATAGTCAAGCTGCATTTTTCCTTTACAAAACCAATTTTAAAATGCATGTAGGGAGCAGATGAGGAGGGTGCATTAGGGTTAAACTGCTCAGCACTTGAATTTACCCAAATAAATAGTGAAAACGTTTTGGCTCGCTTCCTCGAAATATGACCTGTCAGTTGTGTTCAACTTGATAAGGTCTTTCAAAGCTAAAAGTAGTTGAGTGGGTAGGGCTGGCAACACCCTGCAAAGTTACTTTGGCTTTTCTTTTAAAAGCAGAGCCCTGTGAAACATTCTTTATTAATGCAGTAAATGTTTTACAGAAAAAAAATTTGTAACCCAAATAACCAACCTATGCTGATACCCCAAGAAAAATGCACTGGTGGGGGTTGCTGGGCTGCCTCTCCATGCATCCTTCCCTCTGGGTCCCACACTTGGCCTCACAGTAGCCAGGAGCAGGACCAGTTCAAGGAGAGATGCTGGCAGGGCTGGCAACTCCCACAGACCCCTTTCATGTCCCAGGCACCAGAGCAGCGACTGCCCCGTGCTTTTAGTCACACAAGGGTTTTCTCTAACCAGTTCTCCTGAAGCTGGAGAACACTGGAAGATTTGCAGGAGCTTTTTTGTTCACTGCATGGCCCCTTTTCCCCTCTCCTAATGCAAACAGGCTCTTAAAGATCTAAACAGCAGCTTGGAAATGTTTAGAGCAAATGTATTCCCAGAGGCTGGCAGAGCTGTCACTGCCTGCCAGGCAGCTGTAGGGGGCAGGGAAAGGAGCCGGGGGGGCTCCCCAGGATGGTCAGCACCTCTAGCTTTGAAAGATTTCCAGCTTTTCTGGAGTGATGGAGCTGCTTTTCCTCTAACCTGTGCAGGCTGGGCTTGGTCAGCCTGCATGCTGCAACCTGCAACCCTGCAGACTGGCAACCAGCCCCCTCCAGAGACAGACGTTCCACCTGTGTTGTGTGTTCCCATTTCTGCCACGCTCCTGGATAGCAAGAGCAAAACTGCTGCCTAGCAAAGTGGTATTACTCAGCTTCAGACAATATTTGGACACGACCCAGCACTGTTACCACTCTAATGTCCGTGTTTGGAAGAAAACTTTGTTGCATGAAATTTGAAAAAAAATTCAGAGGGAGTTTGAGGCATGCTATAAAATATCTGATATCAAGATAATTTCCTTCCAAATTCAGGAAGACAGTAACAGCTGTAATTTGGCTCACCCTCAGTTCCCTTCACTGCCATGGTAAAAAGCCTTCCCCACACCTCCAGCATGTGAAAGATTTGTTCTTGAGGCAGGCTGGGGGAGAGGACCCCACGGGGAAGTGTTCACTATTCCCATCTCTGTGAAAAACAACATCTCACTTGGAAAACACACTGCAAGGGACCTTTGCTTTTAAAAAATTCAAGGCAAACAAATTAGCCAATACCCCTAAGTGGATAATCATCTCCAGAGACACCAACTACCCAGAATGGCTGATGGAAAGTCACTTTTAAAATGAGAATGAATATCCATGGGAAGCAACATGCTACATTTACCCACTTGCTATGGAGCAAACCATTCCATAAATCCTGATCTCATTCCTGTGATGATGATCTGTCACCTTGCATTGCAGGTAACAAGGACTAAGTTGCCCTGTGCCTTTGTTTTCAGGACGAATCAGGTAATTATTAGAAGTTTCACTTACTGTTTTCAGTGCAGCCCAGCCTGACAAGAAAACTGGAAATACTGGTGACATTCCAAATTTTAAAACTTCTAATTTCCAATACCATCTGCACCAGCTGGTATGATCAGCTTTCCCAGTAAACAGGCTGAGTTGTTCAGAAACACCATTTTGGGGCAAGGGAGGAGGGAAAACATTAAGGTACGAAATGGATTTCACTCCCAGGAGCCACACCATGGGGTAAAGACAGCACTTCACTCAAAAATACTCCTGTTAGGGATGCACTGCCTCCCTTGCACCAGCACAGACTCTTCTAGTTAATCCAAGTGACAGCAAGAGGCAGTTTCATCTCTTTTCCTTCAGAGCAGCACCATCAGCGCCCGTGGTGCTTTACTGTTAGGAATGGCAGATCCTGGATCCCAATGGAGCAGGTACCACCAGTTTTCACTCACTGCTGGAGCAAAGAGAGTTGAGGGATGAGGTTGATGCAAAGGGCAGGAAAAGCATCACCACCTCCCCTGCCTACTTCCAGCTGAGCACAAGGCTGTGGGAGCAGCCATTCCCTCAGGTTTGTACATGCCTAGTAACTAGCAGACTGTGGCACTCAGCAAATTGTTGGTCTCAGGCTTTTTACTCCTGGTTGTTGAAGCACAGACATCATTCCTTGTGAAAACAGGTGTTTTTGGTCTCAACCTGTTGGTTCAGGTTTGTACTCCTGGCACTGCCTTAACAAAAAGCTAGGAGGGAAGGAGGGAAGTGGCTATTAAGCTGCAGAGGCCTTTGATCTGCTCTATTATGTTTTACAAGACTTTAGAGCTGGACCAAAGTTAGGACCTGCACCTCTCATCATCTCAGGAGGTAGAGCAGCAACAAATGCAGCTGGACAAGCTCCCCCAGCCCATCCTATGGGCATCCTTTGGTGTCCTTAAGTTTGTTTTAGAATGCACTATGGTCAGCCTGGGGACACATGGTGGGAATTAGCTCTGGGAGGGCAGGGCAGATGACAGCTCCACTCCATCCCAGCCATGCAGCATTTCTGGCAGGACACTCTCACCCCCTCCACAGAGGAAGCTTTTGGGAGCTGCGAGGGAAGAAAGAGCAGGACGAAGCAGCAGGGCTGCCAACAAGCCTCCCTCTGACTGGCTGTTTCTTTGCTTGGGTGGACTTTGCCAGCACATGACTTGTCTTGAAGCTTGGTTAAAAGACAGCATGTCTGACCTTGCCCAGATGTAGCCCACTCATCTCATGGGTTGATGACACACTTTAATACAAATTGACTTAGGTATTCTTAATGCATGGCAGGGTTTCATTCTGTGCATACCTCTACAGCACAAACCTCTTTAAGAAAACTTCCTTTCTTTTTAGCAGAAAGTTAAAGTATTTTCAAGAGACTACATGGCAGAGAAAAAAATAACAGAAAGGTGTCTTCAAAATAGCCCTGGCTACTGGGACAGCTATCTGTGCAATTCAGAAAACACGACCTCCTGTGGGCCAGGAGAAATAATATGGTGAGCACATTGCAGCAAAGAGTCAGAGAATGTGGCTCTTTCCCCTCCCTTTTGTTTGAAACACCTACAAAAGCAGCTGCTGTTTTTCTCACCCATTGGTTGTGGTGTGCTCAGCCCACGAGCGTGTTCCAGAGCTGCAGAGGATCCCGCCAGGGCCTGCACATCTCTGTCAGCCAGTGCCAGAATAACTGGCCTGATGCACACAGCACTGTGTTAGAGGCTGCTCCTGAAAGTGTGGGACTAAGGGATAAGGTTCTCTGTTGCAGAGACCATAAACTCACAATGAGCTTGGAATGTATTATAGTGACCTCATCAAAAAAACTCTCCACTTTTCCTCCACTGTACAGGAAGCAAGGCAAGCTCTCTCCACTCCAGGGAGATGCTTACACAGAGAAAACTCAATCTCTAAAGTAACATGTTCACAGAGTTTAAGAGAGTTTTGTAGCATGTCAAAATACCCCAACTATGGTTATGATATAAACACCTGCAAAAGCAGATTAGATCAGTCTGTTAAAATGCTGAAATAATACCCCAGGTTAATTCTAGTGCAATTACAATTTCCTGCAGCAGCTCATTATTTGAGATGTTAGTGACACTTCACTGCATGGCAAGTCTTGCAACAGATCTTGGTGATCCCCACCGCCCCTTCTCACACCAGTCTGCAGCAGCAGCAGCAGCAAGTTTGCATTGAAGCATCTATTCCCCTGCTTTGGGTTCCACAAAATAACAAGGAGAGCATCTGAAAAAGACCTCTGTTTTACTTGACAGTCTCATGCTAACATTATTGAGGATGACTCTCACTCAGACTGTAATCTAAACCAATAAGATGTGAGGTTTAGCAGGGGCAAAGCATGTCCTACAACCAATAAAAATCCCAGCCAGCTGTCAATTAAACCAAGGGGAAAAAATCCCTTTCAGACATTGAGCATATTAGTCCTGCCTCTTCAAAAAGTCTTACTGATCTTGGGAAAGGGAAAACATCCTGTGGCTGTCCCTGCCCTGGCTGATTTCCCTGGCAGAGAAATCCTCTGCATGTCCCTAAGCTGCCCATCCCCAGAAAGGCAGCACAGGTGCCTGTCTGCAGTCAACTCTGCTTCCTGTGCACTGCGGCGCCTTGATGAGAATGTCCCCTGCCCATCCACTCCTTCTCTGTGCCCTTGTTTTCCCATGCTGGAGAAAACAGGAGCAGCACCAGCTCAACATCCCTACCCATGCCCAGCACTCAGCTCAACTCTCCCAGTGTCCCAGTGGAAAACTCCTACTCCAGTGTTGGCCTGAAGTAACCCATTTGTCTTCTCCCTGTTTAATAACAGGGCAAAGGACATATTCCCTGATTGAAGGGCACTGATGTTGAAAGCCTTGCCATACGTTCTGGGAAGGAGAGCTGAACTCTCCCCATTTTCCATCTGAATTGCATCCACTGGAGCTGACTCTGTTGCCTTGGAGGTTGGGGTGAGAGGTACTGCTTTTGTGTTTCTACTTGGTGTCATTGAAAAGAAAATTTTCATATAAAAAAATGAACATTTCCCCATGTACAAATAAACACTTGGCTGAAGTCTCCAGGTAAGATACATCTGTGGAAGTCTTTCCAGTGGATGTAGAAATTTGTTAAACATTTCCATCTGCTGAGAAGTCTGGCCATCAATTTGTCCTTCTACATTCTTAAATGGCATTGGTTTTCCAACATTGAAAAATGGCAAATTTTATTTGTGGGAATATCCAAACCAATAAATATTGCACAGACATGCACACACGCACACAGGGGGAAAAAAGAGTGGCAGGTAATGCACAGGCTTGCTCCTGCCAATTAGTATGAGGGGTTTAGGAGTACTCACAAACTCTTCATGAAAATGGTCTTTTAGGCAGGCTGACATCACCCAGATGTTTTTAATTACAATGACTCTGGGACTAATTTCTCTGCTTATCTGTCACTGCCCTCCAGCACTGGTTCCTGTTGATTAAATCTGCCTCAGTAACAGAGTACAGCTTTGGCTGGAGATATTCAGTTTCCTGGTGATTGAGCGTTAAGGCTCCACTGCGTTTCTACGTAAGTTAACACATACGAGGGAGAGCAGGTCCATAGCATGCTACCTCCTTTGTCCTGACATGTGCTCAAAGTGTGCTCCCGTCCCTCTCTTGAAAAGTAGCCCTACGTGTCCTCACAGGCCAGAAGCCAGTGGAGGTTGATTCCAGAGGGGACCAGGACCCACAGCTTCATGTTGAAGGGCTGGAAGATCATCTTTGAACACAAGATCCTCTGCTCTCAGTGGCAGAAATAGTTCATCCACAGGCCCCTCTCCCTTCCACAGACAGAAAACTCACAGGGATACGTGAGATTCCATAGTCTGAGACCAAGCACGTCATGACACTCAGCAGGGTGGGAGGTTTAGGGACTGAGGCCCCAGCTCCAAAGTGGAACAAAGCTACTGTACCAACACAGCCTGGTGAGAAAGCAAAAGCAACATGAATCACAGTGTCCCAGGCAGCCCAGTGTCCCAGCAGCAGCCAACAAGCAGTAGTTTTTCTTCTAAACCCTTAGAGATTCTCCACGTTTCAGAGCACTTTAAAAAGCCCTTATAAGTGTAGAGCAGGATTTGGGCTTATTAAATTAAGTGCAATTTATTTTTTGTAAATCTCTGGGAGGACTTCACATCAAAGCCTGGTCTTGAGAGATATTTTCAGTCATTAATTTTCATTGGTTTCACTGGGGAGGTGTATAATGCATACAGCTTAAACTGTTTCTCTGAGCCACTTTAAGAAAGCTACAGGGAAGAAAAGCCTCTCCTGACCACAGATGACCCCTCATTTGATGCTCCTATTACATGGGATCTGGGGTAGTCTGTATCTCTGTTTTGGTCCAAGAAGCCCCTTTTCACGGCAACAGTATTGGCTTTTATGAACTTCTCTTTACATATTTAAAGTGACTGTAGTTCCTCTAATGGCTATAATTGTTCCAGACACCCATTAATTTTGATTTATTAACTTATTCAATTTCCCATATTGTAGTCTTGCCCACACTGTAAGTAATTTACTGTTTTAATATTGTGGGTCAATACTAATCATATCATCTGTAAGTTGTTTAATTAATAACAATTAGCACCTCCCATCAAGAGCTCATTTCCCTGAATGAGCACTGTTAGTGTAATTTTTCAGAATCATTACCTGTACCCACTCCCAACTGACTATTCAACATGTTTCACCACTAAAGACACTGTAAGCAGCTACAGTAGCTTGGCTTCTCCCATGATTTTATCAAGAATCTTGTCATATTTACTTTTCTTAAAGCCTTGGCCCTCCAGCTGAGTAATATCATGTGCACCTCATTTTCAATGTAATAAAAAAGTATTGATACAGCATATGAGCGTAGGAAAAGAGCTTACCAACATAAACAGCAGCTGAAAAACCAAAGGGTAAATAAGAACTAAAATGGCCTCTCCACAGATGTGTGTGAGTGTACATTCCTTTCCTTCTTATGATTTTAAACTGACTTCTGGTTGTTTTCTGAGCCCGCCATTATTTTTTAGTATCAGCCACTGGCATTACTGTGGTGTTTAACAAGGAATGCATGGGTATAACAGTATTCAAGTCCCTTTCATAAAAATCCCTCCAACCCCTCTATGGTGTGGCCACTTACTCTTTCATGTTAGCAAAAACCACAGAAATTAATATTTAAATTAGTCAATATCTATTTGCAGACCAAATACTCATCTTCTATCAGTTTTTCACCAGGGGAAAAAAAAATCTGAATTGAAACTGAAATTAACCCCCCAAAACCTTCACATTAATATGCAGTGGCTTGCCCAGTGACATAGCAAAGGCAATGAACTGTTATGCATCAACAGACATGGATTGATCACACTCATTTTAACACAGGAGCTAAGCAGGAATGGAAAACAACTAACAGGCAGTGTGTTGGAGATGGGAAAGAAACTCATCTGCACACTGGTTGGCCAATCCTGGCAGCACATCCTTTGAAAATCCCGAAAGCTTACATAGATTTGAAAGAGGCTTAGATGAGCTCCTATGAAAGAAATCCCTTCAGCACCATTTTGGAGCACCTTTGCTAGGGAAGTTTTGCTGGAAAACCTCACCATACTGGGCTTTCCCCTGGTTGCCCACCAGGGCTTTGGCCAGAGGACAAAGCACAGCCAGAGGCTGCTATACCCCACCTATTGCTGGGTGTGACTCCCACCAGCAGTCTTCCCCTGCATGGCTTTTAAATCCAGAAGTAAAGGCAAGGGATCAAAAATCCCATCAGAAGATGCTACCTGAAGGGCTCAGAAATGCACTGCTAGCAAAAAACATCCCAGCACCAATGGAAGCAAAATAAAAGACAAAATATACACACAGCAAATTTATAGGATGTGATCATAACCCAAATAATTGCTTCTCATCAGACCTCCTACTCGATTTCACTATGAGGAAGGTATCTGCTAGGTGTAACCAGTTTAAGTCACTCGCAAACCACATATCACTTTTGTTCCCACATTAGCATAAACCCAGACTTTCCATGTGGTCAGCAGAAATGCACACACAGGACAGCAGCTCTCGTGCTCTCACTACCTCCCAAACCACCCCAGGAAATGTGGTTAACCCCACACGAAGAACGGCAAAGCTAGCAGTGACACACCAAACAACGTGACGTGGGAAAAAAATATCAATGTTACTATTTTTACACAGATAAAGTAATGCAAAGAGAGGTGAATGAGACCTTGAGTAGAGTGGAGAATCCCATGACAAACCTGAGCCAGGTCTTTCATTCATTCTTCTTCTGTGTGGTGCCTGGCATGGGACGGTCACCGCTCCGCACCGCATCCTCACCTTTCCTCCCCTGAAACTGGCTCTGTTGTGGTAGGGGCCCATTCCAAGTTTGCTCTTTCCCAAAGGAAAGGGAGGCAAGAGAACAATTAACACAAATACAAAGTTTCAGAAAAATACCAGACATGGGGGTTAACATGTCAAATGCTGTCAAAGAGATATTTACCCCAACATAGCTGGAAAAGGTGTTGCAATGCAATCCTTGACAGTCACTTTATCCTAATCTTCTGTGTTAAAAATTAAAGACTGTAATAACACAATGTCAAACTAACCTAATAGTACTCTTTTATCAAGTTGATATGATAGTAGCTAATTGTTAAATGAGTTAATGTGTGTCTTGTTATTTAATCTACCATGACTGATAGAGAACTCTGTCAAATACTTATTAGACACTCATTCCCTCTACACCTAGCTGACACTAACATAGCCCACAATTAAACACCCATGTTCCCTCACTGCCAGGCACAATCACGCTACCCAATGAGCCCATTAGATATTCCTTGGTCCAAAATGGGAGCCTCATTCTCCATGTGCCTTATACTGACATTTCTTTATCTGGTTCAACATCAGCCTTCTCATTAAGGTGGTGGCAGTAACTCAGATCGAGACAAAATGCTTAAGAAACTCAAGGGTTCATCAGGCTCTAGAAACTTCATTGGAACATCCTTGAAGCTTCATTGCAAGAAGCTGAGCTGGAATCCATTTAGACGTGGCTTTTGGTCACAGCACTGCCAAGGGAGATGTTTCCTTTGACCACAAGAGGTCTTGCACTGCCAAAGGATGACTGTCCTTCATCAGGAGGCAGCCGCCACAAGGCCACAAGGTACTGCTCAGAGCAAGCAAATTTCTTCCCCATTCCTGGAAGTGTTCAAATTCATGTTGGACAGGGTGTTGAGCAACCTGGAAGGTCTCTCTTCCCATGGCAGAGAGCAGGGTTGGAACTGTGGGATCCTCACATTCACTTCCAACCCAAACCATTCTATGATTCTTGGGCCACGCTCTCTGCCATGGGAAGAAAAGGAAGCCACCTACTTACTCTCTTCTTCAGCCAGACCCAGTGGCCACTCCTTTTGGGGTTGCTGTTAGGGTCAAACTGAGCCTCGATGTAGGAGCGGAGAATGCTGTTGTACTGGAGCAATGCTACTGCTCTTGGGACCACAAAGAGTGGAGAAGAGGAGGAAGAGCAAGATTCAGAGCTCAACATACCTAGTTTGCTTTAGATCTTCTCAAATTGCTGCTCTTTCACCACTAAAAGAACAATTGCCAGTCAAACTGACAAGCGACCTAATATTGCATTCACTTCAGACATCAAAAAATACACCCTTGCTTAGCAGAAACTTCTCACAATCACCTAAAGCACCAACAGAGTGGGGAGTTTCAGACAGGCAAGTGCTTTCTAAACACCTGCATGAGCCATCCTGCTAACAGCCCAGCCTGCCCCATCACTTTGGCTTTGTTTCAGGGAGCTGAAGGTGGGATAGCAATTTCTTGGCTTCATCACTCCCTTATGGAGCTGGCTTCAGCTCATGTCCTCTTTCAAACCTCCTGGCCAGGGCAGTGTGTCTGCAAGCAGCCCTGAAGTTCTGACAGCGTGTGAGCTTGCAAATGGGATTTAGCAAAGCGCCTCTGAGTCTGTTCATACCTCTGGAAAACATCCCAGTGGGCTTTCAGAGGAATCTCAAGGCTAGGAAAATGAATGCTTTGAGTTATTCACACACCGCTCTCACTTCTCTGGAGAAGTTTTCATAACTTCTAGCAGGCTTAGGACAAATCTTCACCTGGGCTTTTGGGTTCTGTATTGTAAGGTGGCCTTGCAACATGCCAGGGCATTTTGAAGTTCTCACTACTGGGAAAAATCAAGAGTGAGGCAACTGGGTATTTTATTTGATTTTATTTGCTGACTTACTTGGAGAAAAGGGCAGAAGTCAGAAAGTATAATATTAAATCCTGTCATAACTTCAGCTCATATACAGTCTCAGAAAAAGGCTTAGTCCTAAAAATGGAAGAAAGTTGTTTTTCTGCTCACAAACAAGTCAATTGAAAATAGATTAAAATATAGACTGTATAAGAAGAGCTTCCCACCTGCCTGTGAACACCTAAGGGAAATTACCTGAAAATGCAGAAACTGTTATACAGATCAAACAAAAACACTTATCTATAATTACTGGACTTATCTGTTTGTCTCGGGACTAGCAGCAACAGCTCCCATTGTCAGGAATAAATATGGTACTGTGATTTGTATTCTCTTCTTCTATCTCTTCCACCAAGATCACACAGGAAGGACTCAGTTTATAAAAAAAAAAGTTTCCTCAACCTCACTAAATAAAGGCAGATTGAAGAGATTTGGCCAGATAAATGAGGGAGGGAAAGAGAGCAAGAAGAATAGCCAAAAGCTCTTTAGAGAGGATTTTCTTTCCTTTTAATAACTTTAGAGCTGGACCTGCTAGTATCTCAAAGACTTTGGAAAGTCACCTGGGAAACTCCTCACATTTCTTCTGTGTCCTGGCTCTCATCCTACTTATTCAATAAATAATTATTAAAGTTTTAAGTATTCACAGAGGAAACTTCCTGTTGCTTAGACTGAACAGGCTCCTGCCAACTAGACAAGCCAACACTGCACGGATGATACCCAAGCCAAAGGATAATTATCCAGTTTATACAAAGCTGAAGGAAGTGAGTGCCCTGCTGGTTTGTAATCACTCGCTGTTGGCCAGTAGCCATAGGGACTTGTCTCCATCACACACCCTCAAGTTTACAGCTTTCTTCTGGGAAAAGGTGTGCCTGTGCAGCTCCCTCTCAAGGGTGAAAGTGGTTAATCATGCCCTACTAACTACTAGAGTTCAGGAGGCAATTTTAAACACAAGACAATGGAATATCAGAAATGTGTCTGTTATGTCCTAGGTATGCCCAAAATGCATCTCAGTGGACAACATCGACATCCAGACGATCTGTGTCACGTTTGGCCCCGCATGCAGATGGAGACCTGTCCTCCGTGAGCGGTCACACCTCCAACTGCAAACGCTCACCACCCTGTGGCTGCTGAGGGAGGACAAGTCACTCCTGCCTGAGCTACTGCCCAGCACCACTGCATCCCCAGTGTCACCAAATGCCAAGGTTCCAGGTGAGAAATGAGATGCCTGTGCATTCCTGCACCCCTGCATATCCCAACATCTCCCTTCCAGCCCAGCAGGCTTCAGTGCCCAATGAGAGACCAGGCACAGCCCTTGTGCCAGGGCCAAGGTGGGAGCTGTTTGCCATCTCTATGTCACATTGACAGTGTTGCCAGGAGGTTCTCATGTGCAAGTGGGCAGTACAGAGGACAGAGCATGGAGCTCAAGCTGTGGGGCCAGACGAAGCTGAGAGGGATGTTTTTGTTGGAGGGATGAGGTGGGACTTCCCCGTGGTGTAAACTGCACAGGCTTCGTGATCAGAGCAGCTCCCAGTAACTTCTAAGCCAAATGAAACTGTCATTTCAGAGAGGAGGTAATTGCTAGAGGAATTACTTAGTTAATCATCAGGGGACAGATCCATTATGAAAAAGAAAAGCTCTATCCACGGGGCTCCCAAAAAAATCAATTACAGGAAATGGTCTGCTGGGGCTCCCTGGAACCACTATTGGCTTAACTGATTATTTCTAATTTAATACAAATCACACACTCCCCCTCACACTTTCATCCACCCACTTCCTGAAAGCTAACCTGATGCCTGTATAAAATATTCAATGAATCCTGAACCAGGGTCGCAGCAGCCTTTTAGAGACCTGAATTTAGCTGTTAGATATTTTTGAGGACTTCTGCCTTAAGGTGCAGCACTGAGCTCCTCCTCCAGCCCTCCAGACAAGGCAGGTCCCAGAAAATGCTGAGCCCATTATCCATTTCCAAGGACAGCTCCTCCATCTCTCTTTTTTTTTTCTCCAAAGATGATAGAAAGTCAGTACTAAGGTGTACTAAGTACTAAGTACAACAGCAAACTGTGGTGCTCTTCTATGGAGAAAGGTCCAAGCTCTGCTCATCTTCCTACCACTTTCTTCTCAGAGGAAAGGTGTAAGCAGATAAACATGTGTCTGGGCACTGCAAGTCTTCAGACAAGGGTTAGGATGAATTTCTGAATCAAACACACTTACAGGAAAAAATTAGGGTTCCCACCAAGCAACTTTTTGCAAACCTTTGGCAAGCTTGCTTTTTCAATAAACCATCTAAAATCAGGATCCTTGGACAAGGAGGAGGAAGAAAGTGAGAAATTTTGGCTACAAAGGTTTGTGGTTTAAATCTCTCTCCCCCAGGAGTCCATCTCATGCTCCCTGGGCAGATTTTCCATCACAAACTGTCCCATACATCCCTCCAGTAACCCTGGAGGTGATGCACCTGCTTAGCAATGCAGCGCTGTAACACCTAAGCACAAGAGCCTGTGGAGAGGGGGAGGTGAACCCCACAGGTCCCTTTAAGTAACCCCAGTTTCCCAGGCTGCAGCCACCATCCCCTCCTGCCTCCACCAGCTCTGAGCCCAGCCTCGGCCGCTAAGGAGGAGCATTTCATCATGCAACACAATCAGGGAGCTGACAGGGGAAAAAACATATGGGAAGAAAACCTGGATCCTGATAGCTCTGGAGACTTTCTAAGCAAGTATTTTTGTATTTGTAAGGAAACCAGCTCCTGTCTGCAGCAGCTGCAATGGGTATTTGGGCCAAGTTGTGGCAGATGTAAAAACCATCAGTTTGCCTCTGCACCCTCCCATCCCATGGGTCTCAGCCATTCACCCCTCAGCCTTCTCACCTTGCTTTCTCCAGCTTCACTGCAGTTCCTCACAAAACAAAACGCTGCACATTCTGAGACAAAGTACCAAAATTTAGCCTTTTCTGGGTTTTTTTTTAAACAATGGCTACATTCAGAGGCCAGGTGTATTTGTATGGTGAGAGTGCAGGAGGCTGTGTGATGTCAATGTTTTCCCTTTCAAAAGCAAGTGATACTGAAACTAGCCTCTTCTTAACTTTATCTATTTTTTTTGCTAGCTTTGGGGTTTTCTTAATATGCAATAGGGAGTCTTTTAGGAAATGTATTCTCTTCACAGCTTTTTTTTTTGTCCTACAGTAACCCTTTTTAAAATGCTGAGTATATGCTTGCTCAGATAAATGTGCATCTGAACACACAAGCAATTATCCTATTTTCATATAATTAATTTTTTTCAAGCTTCTATATGCATTTCCTGCTCATTTGACCATGCAATAATTAATTAGCATTAATTATCCTAGATTATACCTTCTTCATCTACACACAAATTCAATTAGAAAGGCAGGCTTTTTACAGCCCACTTCAGAGGGAGCACCACAGCAGTGAAAACATATCCGTGGTGAGGACACATTTCACACCTGCCAAAATATTCTGAGAAACTATTACTATTTTTCAAGAAACACTAAAATCAAAATCAAAGCCAGAAACCCACGTGGTCTCTGCTGCATCCATGCCAGGGACTGGACCTTTCCCCTTCTCCTTCACTGTTCCTCTTTTCCACATCCATGGGGATATTTTCTTCCTGGAAGAAAGGGTATTTCCTTCCTCTTGATAGATATATTTGTACTTTGAAAGTTATCTCGGTGTCTGGAACAATCTCATGGTTCTTTGATGTCCCCTTGTCCATCTCCAGCTGGCACCTGCAAACACCCAATTTAAAGCCCTTGTGCCTCCCACTCTCATTACCTCCAGCAGCTCTTTCTCTCCGCTTCAGGAGCCAGCAATTACAACTGAGGACCAATCTCTAACATTGCTGACAAATTAAAGGGTTTCACCTCTGTGCTGCTGAAAGCTGAATATGTGTTTTTCCACAATGGTGAGCATTCTGGTTTCCTTCAGGAGGGACATGCCCACTCAGTCCAGGGAGAGGCAGCTAGGGAGACTTTTCTGGTAGTGTAAGACATTTTCAGCCAAACCATTTCACTATCTTTAGACCAAGTCCTGCAACAGTGAGATTCGAGGATGTTGTGGTAATCACTGTCCTCCTAAATTATTAGGGATGAGGTGGAAGGGAAAATTATCACTCCTGGAGAGCTAATGCTGTCTGGATGCTACAAAAAGCCAACCATAAGTTAACATGAAAGGAAGGAGCAAAGTGCAAAAAGCCAGACAGTGCAGCTTAGCACAGAGAAAGAGAAGTGGTAGCCCAGTTTTCTTTAGAAGACCAACCACCTAAGACAGTGCCCCCAGGACTGAAGCTTTTGAAGTACCAGCACAAGGAGATTAATCATCTTGCCATTAAAAAAAAAAAAAAAAGAAAAATAGAGGAAAAACACATCAAACCTGAGACTGTGCAGATGAGCATCATACTGATGCAAGAGATGAATCATGTGCCACCTGTGCTGACTCAGAGCAGCACCATGGGAAGCAGCCGGTGCCAAAGGCTGTGCTGCTGAGCCCCACACTGGAGAGGATGCCCCTAAAGCCCCCAGGAGAGAAGGAGGGAGCCAGGGATGGTGGGGAACATGTGCCATGATGTGATATCTCTGTGCCACAGAGTCAGACCTGTTCCCTGATAAAACCTTTGGGTGCACGTGCCGTACGCATGCAAATATGCATGCATATAAATCTGCATATATATGCACGCATACATGCGTGACTGCCTATGCAGTCATTTGTCCCATGACAGGACACCTAATTTGGCAACTATTGGCACTTCTGAGAAACTAAGCATCCTTCAGCCACATGTCATAAACCTGTCACCTGGAAAAGGGAAAGGAGCTTCTCCTCAGGGCATGTAAGCAGCTTCTTGTCCTAGCCTTCCCTGCAGGGTTTGGTCCAGTCACCGTCCCCTGTGCGGTCTCTGAGTAGGGGATTAAGTTCCCTGGAAGTGTTTGGTGGTGCTTCTGAGATCTCTGGTTCCTTGGAGGGGAGAAGGCAGTGACATAATGGCACTTTGCCTGTCCCTTATGAAGCCCCTTTCTGTGGCAGGAGATATTTTCTCCCCAACAGATGCTGCAAGGAACAAACTTGGCCTCTAGGTACAGTGGCAGATGTGCACAACCCGCACCTGCCTATGCAGCTGGAGGCTCAGCTGTGGCAGGGAGAGCACCACCAGCACCTTTCCTTCCCAACAAAGCCAAGAGGACATGGGAAGGGAGGTGGGAGAGATGCACAGCACCCACTTTTCCTGTGTTTTGGTCTGGTCTCTTGCAGAGCCCTTCCTTGAGGAAGCAAGAGAGCCTGAAAAGAGCATGTTGAGACTGTATTTTGGAGTCATGAGCCTGCTGTTTAACTGGTGGTCCTAACTTTGCTCCCGGAGCACTTCAGAGCATCTACCAAAGTGCCCTTTGGTTCTCCTAGGCTTCCTACATTTGCCTGAGGATTTTTAGCAGGTTTTTCCCCTGCAGTGCAGCCATTAGGCAAGCCTGGCACTCATTTCTCTCCTCAGACTCCCGTGAGACTGTTTTTGGCAGATGAGATTAAACCAAACTGTCCCAAACCACCCGGCAGCTCTCCTTTCCACCATGCACATGGGGTCCAGCCCCTAGGCCAATCCTAGTCCCATGCACAGAACTGAAGGAATGAAGAAGGATGGTTTTCACATGTCGGTGTAAAGCAGGTCAAAGGATGTGCCATCAGCTGGGATGTACCTGCATCTTGTGGCTTCCCAATCCCCTCCAAAACAAGTGTCTTCCATGGAAGAAATATGCTCACCAAAGGAGCATTCCTTGAGTCCTTGAGCACAGCTTAGGCACATGTGATGGCGCTCCTTGACTGGGGATGTGTGCAGCCCTCTCTCAGGAGGAAGGCAACAGGACAGCTGTGGTCCATTACAGACAAAAATGAGGTTGTCAGGTTTTGTTTGCTTTTAGAATTTATTTGCATAAAGCAGCACCAAGGAGCTAAACTTTGCCGGGCAAATGATTTTTCTCACACTAGGTTAATGATTTGTATACAGGTAGATATTCCAGGACATGCTGCAGTTCATTATCTCATAGAGCTACAACCAAAAATTAAAAAATACTCTCTCACGACAAAGTGTCCCAAATCCAGCAGCCGGGCAGATAGCATTTGTAAGAAGGTTTTCCACATCTAAAGATCCTTCCCACACAGCAGATCTAAGGATGCAAAAGCTGCCCTCAGGGTCGGCATCCCAGCCAAATCCTACAGGAAACCTCCTGTGCAAATGAGAGCCTTACACATAAGCATTCAGGAGGGGGAAATTCATGTCCCTGCACATTTTAAATCCTCTGGAAATGCCTCGCCCGTAGCTAAATGGAGTAAATGAATTAGTGTTTAATGCCACCGCAGGCTGTGCCAGCAGCTGGCATCCCCGGTGGTGTCTCACGCCTGCGGGTGCCGAAATGGCAGGCATCGAGCAGCGCCGCTGGCAGCAGCAGCTTCTCACCTCGGGCAGCCGGGAGAGTTTGCGCAGGGAAATCTTCCATGAGACTGAAAGGCGACTGCAGGCGCCAGGGCTGCCAGGTGTGTCCAGCAAAGAGCCTTTCATCCGGGCAAGGCGGAGGTGATGGGGAGGAGGGTGGGAGCTCGGGAGGAGCCCTGTTCACCCAGGCAGTGACTCCCGCAGCACTGGGATGCGGCCCCGAGGGCCAGGATTGCAGGAGGGTCTGATGGCAAGAGGGGGCTTTCCCTGTTCCCCCGTGTTTTGTGCCAGGGGGATGAGGGGCACAATAGTTTGAGGAGGAAGAACCTCCTTGTTCACGTTAGAACAACAACTTCTCTTCCCCTCAGTCTCCCGAGGAAGATGTAAGTTTATCCTTGAGCCGAGCCCAAACCCCAGCTCCATGACACTTAGCTCCCCCCGTCCCTCATGCTGTCTCCTTGCACAACAAAACCCCGCAAAAAGTTTTGTGTCTCGCTGGGCTGCAGAAGGCTGGCATCTCCTTCTCCCATGTCTCCTCGGAAAACAAATCAAATAAGGGACAGGGATAGAGGATGAGGACGGAGGTGGGAACAGCACACTGACATCTCTCACACCTAACAAGGCTCACCCTTCCTCTCAGCTGTCCCTGCTGTGGACTATACCAGCCCAAAAGCAAGCTGCTGCTGTTCAGCACCAAGGAAGATCAAGCCCTTCCCCAGGCTGCCCTCTGGTAACCATAACATTTTGTCAGAACATGAAAAAAAAAAGCCAGAGAAAAACCCAAAATGTCCCACACCAAGCGCTCTCAGATTTTTCCAAATGACAATTTAAATGTCTGCCAGTCTATCAGCTGATAGCAGAAAGCAGATTGCAAGTGTAACAGGATGCAATCGAGTCAGACAGCTCCAGGGAGAGCACCACAAGGCTTAATATTAGGACTATTGGCACTCACAGCCTTTGCTAATGCTTAACGATTGTTTGTGCTGATTTGGGCTGGCTTCGAAGTGCAGAGAACAACACTTTCTGTTCAAAGCTGAAAGAGACCATCAAAGCTTGATGGTCTGACTATCTTGGTGGCTGCTTTCTTGTAAATATATTTTTTCCACACCTTAATGTGAAATAAATACGTTGACAAAATTAACAAACAAAAGTCAACTCCCCAGGTTGTAATCTCAAAGGATGGACATTTTATAGGCAATTTTCCAACCAACACCATTACCTCAGGAGAAAAAACAGACCTGCAGGACTCAGAGAGATTTAATGCCATTGAAATCCTTCAAAAAGCACCAAAAGAAGACAAGAGGTTTCTGCTGCCTAGGGGAATTTCCCTTTTCTTTAGGGAAATCCATCTCTAAATTGCCCCTGTTTCAAGTGGGAGCTGTGCTGCTCTCTTCAATTTGATGTGTTAAAGCCCAGGCAGGCTGGGTCACACTGTCACTAAGATTGCTCCCCTGACTTTAAAGTGCCTGTGCATTTAAATTAAAAGCATTTCTCCATGCTTTGGCAGTGAGTTTGGCTGCTCACTGAGCTGCACCAGTTGGTGCCCATCCCTCCTCAGGATGCTCTGCCCTTGAGGTTCATCCTGTACCAGCACAGAGGTACTTTGGAAAGAGGTCCCAAGCCCTCACCTCTGGGGAAGGGGCACCAAACAGAGCAGGCACTGGGGAGTGCCACCACATACGAGACTCCCGGCCACACGTGTGAGACTAATCAGCATGTGCAGGCAGCTCATTGCTTAGCATCTAACAGCAGGGAGAGTGTCAACACCTTTTGGGTGGCTCGGAAATAGATGTTAATTGTTAAATCTCATTTAGCGCTTCCCATGGGATGAGGCCTGGCACACTGTGAGTGTTTTTCTAAACCCACTGGCAGAAGGAATGTCCAACCGTTAAGTGGGGAAAAGTGAGGGGAATTTTTTTTTTTCAACCTGAATAACCTTGAAAGCCACACAACAACCAATTAATCTGTTTGGAGGAATAGCCCCAGACTGTCAGCAGCCTGCAACATCCCACCCAGAACAAACCAAGGTTTGCTTCTCATTTCATTGGGTAGTAGTGCTGACAGCATCCTGCATCCTGCTTTCCCCACACTCAGGCCAGCCAAAATTTGTGATACCTTAAAACAGGGCTGGTTTTGCAGCATGAGGAAAAGGAGATGAATGCAGGCCCCCTGCTTTCTCAACTGCCCTGGGGAGAGGGAGGATGTACCTTAAAAAGAAGCTTTCCACAGCTGCATTCTGTGGATGCTGCTACAACATGCACATCCACAGAATGATGGGGATGCCAACCAGCTCCCTGCAGAAAGAAAAGGCTGCTGCTTTCCTGTGGGACCACAGGGTGGACTGGAAAGGTGACTGGGAAAAGGAATGAGAAAAAGATGAGCCCAGGACAAGCCCTTTACCTGGCAGCTTTCATTACATGTCCCATTTCATACCCAGCTCAGTGCTCTGCTGAGGGGCAGCTCCCTGCCTTCACCACTGCCATACCTAAAGACAGAAAACAAACCAGGAAAGCAAGACAGGGGGCAGGTAATAAAGGCATTGTTTAAAAATGCAAATTCCTTGCAGCTGCTGGATCAACTGAATATGAATATGCTCACAAGGTCTCTGCACTCTCATGCTGCTATTCTCTACTCTTCTCCACCCACAGATACCACCATAGGTGTGCACGGGCCAAAAGGGCTTGGAGGCATCTTTAAATCAGGCTGTCACCTCCATACACAGGTGACACACGTCAGGTACAGTGATGCCATGAGCAGGCTTGGGGATTTTTACCTCCCCACTGCTGCTGATTTGCATGTAGCAAAACCATGGAGTTGGCAGAAATACATCAATGAGTTTAAATGGACTGAAATGCCAAAAACCTCAATTCTAGGTGACATTCAGCCTCCAGACCAGAACTTGCCCTCTTTGCCTCAGGAAAGTTTGTTCTTAGTGAGACTCAGACTCTGACCTGCACTGAAGCCTCAATGACACAATTCATTGCTCAAAAGCTTGGCCAGAGAAAAAGAGTCTGAAAGAGCCAGCACATTGTGGGGGAACAAGATAAATATTATCTGCTGAGAAAACATCACGTTCAAAGTGCAAGAGGAGCAAATGAGAAATTCAGAGCTGCTTTTTCAACATGCAAAGTGTGGGTCTCACCTAAGTTTGGAGTGAAGGGGCATTACATTCATCAAACTTTTAAGCTACCTTTCCTGAGAGCATTTATGCGCACATATGTTTACATCCCTGTCACTAATCGAGTACAGACACATGTGCACACGTACAGGCAGCGTCTACCTTCACTTGAGATTGGCCTCTTTGCCCTCAGCGCAGCTGACCTGGTGAAATCTCCCAGCAGATGCCGAGAGCTGTTACAAACATCAGCCTCAGCAAACATCAGCTCTGCTGCCTGCTCGTTCTCCCTAATGCAATTAAGACAGATTAACATGGGTGACTAGATGTGAAAGACAACTGCACCTCGCCATCTCCATCCCACCCACATTTATTAATTTGAGTCCTGCCCTTTCCATAAACCTGCTGCTCTCTTGACCTCCCTCAGATGGAGTACCTTTTTTTTTTTTTTTTTTTTTTTGCTGCTTGAGAATTAAGAAAAGCTCTGGCAGGGAAGCACAGCCAGCTGAAACAGTCAAAGCCACAGGAGCCCTACAGCAACAGACCACAAAGTTTCTTTGATAATCTGGACACATGTGGGAGCTTCACGAGCTCCCTAGTGGGCTAGCAGCCACCTCTCTTGACTCCTCTGTCAATCCCTGGTTTCAAAAGCCCTGGAAGGACTGTGAAATTAATACCATTACAACTCTTTTGCATGGGACATCTTGATTTTATCTGTTCACTTTGGAATGCCAGGCATCTGCTCTCTGCATAGACCTCCAGCAACAGGGCAGACATCTTCAGGTTTGTGTCATGCTTTAGTCACAGTAACAGCACAAATGGCTTAAAAGTGTGATCCATTGACTAAACTGGACCACAGAATCATCTTTTCTGACTTCCCACACAGCACAGCCTTTAGGTAACCAGCTAAAGCACCATGACATGTTTTAGACAAACCCTTGATTGCAAGGCTCTTCCCCTGCTAAATTATTCCACAATTTAATAAAAAAAATGCCACTTGCTCTTAACAATGAGAACCTTTCAGGCTGAATTTAGCCCTCATCTATTGTGTTTTCTTTTATCTTCATCTGATTCCGAGTTCAGTCCACCCCTGGCATCCTAGCAAAGAGCAATGCAAGGTGTGCCCCCTCCTTCACTTGTGACAATGTGTTCTGTAACTCCCTAAGTGTGGACAGCCTAGCAATGGCACCTCTCTGCTGTTTGCCTCACTCCAAGCACCCAGATTTTATTTTCTGCATGGTCTCCAACCACGACATTATTGTTCTTCTTGAGACTCTTAAACAAAGTCCGTCATTTTCTTGACATGACGCAAACACGGGTCTCTGAAGGACTGTAGGTGGTTTCTGGTCCATCCTTGGCCTGTGTGGATGTTTCCTGACAGGCCTTACCCTGCTGAGCCTCTGGTGTACTACCTTCTTCAGGCAACTTCTTTAAGTGCAGAACAATCTTTACAGTCAGAAATTATTATCCTGGCAATAGATGCACATTGCTGCCAATTAGCCCCAGTTTTCCTTGCTTTATTTCCAGAGGATGTGAAGGGCAATTGATGCTCAGCATTTTAACAGAATATAACATGGAGCAGATGACTTACCATGTCCTCACAGCTGCCAAAATCCCAATTCAGCAACTCCAAACCCTTCTGCATGGGGGAGAGCTGTGCTGTATAAGCTGTCATTCCTGCAGATGACCTCTGAACTCCCTCATTACTGGAAGCTCTCCAGCTGGCTGCATTTCTCCATCCAAAGCTTCACCAAGCTGTGAACACCAGAGGATACCTCCCTGTGGGACACACTTTGCCCTTGCACAGCACCATTGGGCTGCTGGCTCCAGAGCAGCTGTTCTGCTGATGCTGAGCCCGTGCCCCTCCTGGGCACCTGTGGGCAGGGGGCAGGTGCCCATCACTGCCAGGGGGTGACTGCTCAGCAGCTGCTTGTGCAGCACCCTCCTAAACAACTCCCTTCCCACCAAGAGGGCTGTACAACCCTCCTCTTGACACCCTCCTCTCTTTCCTCTTATCTGTCTCCAAAGTCATTCAATAAATCTTCCTCTTGCTTCCTCACAAATGTCAGATGAAGAACAGCCTTTCCTGGTATTTGTTGCAAAATTTAACCCCCGTTTTCTCTGTGTAGTTTTCCTAAATCAGCTGTGCCCTTCCATATCTGTCTTTCCAAGCTGTAATCTGTCCCCCAGAGTCTCTGTGGTGCCTGCTAAATCCTGGCTTGCTTCTGTGCTAAATATCCAAATACTTCCTGTTTATTTTCTGTACTTCTGGCATGATTTCTGAAAGAATTAAAACCAAATCTGTTTATCTTTGCTAAATCCCTCTGCTGATAAGGGTATTAGTGTTCTTATTTACAAATGGAAGAGTAAAGCAAAGTAGGACTGGAAGCAAAAATCTCATAAAGTGAGTCTCTAATTTGAGATGTCCTGAAAACATCCAGCAGTTGAATTTTCTAAAAATGACAAATAAAATATCTTCTAAAAATTGTGCCCCTTAAGGTGCTTCAGCTTAGGGACCTCAAATCAGTGGCATCCCCACTCCCTTGGTTCTGAAGAAAATTGAGGATCCTGCCAAAGAGGTGGAGAGCTCATCCACAGTTTTTTGTGGAAGGAAATAAGATAAGTACATTGCAGACTATGTGCCAGTCAGAGTCCTTGGTCACAGATAACCTTCTTCTATCAGAGCAATTACTTCTTAATATGTCTCCTAATTTTTTAGAGATGGAATTAGCAAGGCAGACATCATCCCAACAGCTATATTTTTTTTAAACTTTTCACCAGGTTCATATAATCATTCTTTTCCTTGTCTCTCAACACCTTATTGAGGGAAGCAGAAGACAGAGAAGGTTGCCACCCCCAAGAAGCAGTACAGCTATTTTTCATTTTGACAGTGCCACACTACATTGGAGGCAGTGGCTGCATGCTAAGGTGAATGTTGCCAGTTTAAGGCTGACCACTGAACATGCTTTGGAGTCCAGCCCTCAGGCCTGCCCAAAGTACCTGCTGATGCCAGTGACCAAAAGCAAATCCCACCTGCATCACCCCGCTGTCAGCCAGAAAGGGGCATACATTGTCACATTTGGATGGCAGAAGAGACCTTGTGATAGTGAATGCTGCCCCAATGAGCCAGGAAGGCAGCTGCCTTTTCCTGAAAGAAGAGAGAATTTGTGGGGTTTTTAAGCTGCTCAGGGTGGCAAGGGCCTCTGCTGGTGCCTCACAGCTGCTGAGCTCTGACAGTCTACTCTTCTTGCTCTTCAAATCCTAAGATAAAAATGTGCCTTTTAACACAATGCAGTGACTGTGACTCTGATGTATGTTTGCATCTTTCAGCAGAGCTTCTCAACAGGTTTTTGAAGAAGGGCAGAAGGGCAACTGTATATAACATCCCCACTTTCACCCGAAGAAAAAGGATTGAATGCACAGCTCCTTCCTCGAGCTGCAAAACCCTAGGCTACTGCCAGTTCATGTCCAAATGTGTGTTCCTTGGGTGTCTTGCCCCTGAGGAGATATGGTGCTGACTCCCTGCCTAAATCAGTAGCAGGCATGTAAGAAAAAATCAAAGCAAGCTGACAGCTCAGCTAGGACCACAGACAAACTGCTCTGCCAGAGAAGGAAATCAAAAGAGACAAAGACAGCTACAACGTTTATCTTCTTTATACATTGCTTCTAGATTAGAAAATCCACACTGAAGAGATCACTGGCACGCATGCATTTACATTGCTTTTGAACACTATTTAGCTGCTTAAATGCATGCTGCAAAGCAGTTAGCTCTGTATCTAGCTTTCATTTACAGGGTAAAATTGATTTAAGCAGAATTTAACTCAATATAATTGTGCCTGCACTAAGGATATAAACAAACATGACACTTCTGCTCAAGGGCTGAGAATTTTTGAGTCACAGGGCAATGGCAACCCCGTTAAAAGGTTTGGGCTTTTCATCTGGATGCACTGGGAGAACGGAAATCAACAAGTAAACTCTTACTGAGCTTGTTAAAATGACTAATGATTAAAAATGAAAAAGTAAAGCTCTTTGAGTCATAGAACTTTGAAGCCCCTGCCTTTCCCAGCTCCTGCCCAGGCACACAACGAAGGCTCCTTCCAAAGACTGGCATTTGCTGTATCATATCCCAAGTGTCTGTGTATCAGCCTGTTTAACTGTCTCATCAGTCCCTTCTAGTTTTCCCTTGGCACTTTTCCCTTTGCAAGAGTTTCTTAGGAGCCAGCTTTCATTATATGCCAGGAAATCAGAGGCTGCACTGCAAGAAGTGGCACATATCCATGACTTGTCTCAGTTAACAGCAAAACCTCTTCCTTCATAATTGAGAGATGAACTGTAGAAAATGACCAAATTCCTGATACCTAAAGCTGTATGTTAAAATATATACATTGGAAAATATCTAACTGAAAGGGACCAGTACTGATTACTGCACTGTCACTAGTGTCACCAGGGGACATCAAGCTCACCTGGAACAGAGATATCTTTCCTCAGTGCTACAGACACAGGAAGCCTGTTTTCAGACACCTAATTTGAAAATGTGGTTTCAGGAGATCACTGCTCAGTCACTCCTTCATTTTCTACCATGATGTTCTGAGGAATATGAAGTCAGTTTCCAGAGAGAAAAGACACTGAGCCCCTCTCAGGGCCCAGCAGCTGTAGGAATTTAGCCTTCCATCCATCCTGTTCAATTTGTAGTTGAGCAAAAGTCATCTACAGGGAGAGATGAGAGAGAAGCCCTTGAAAACAAGCCACTGTTCAAAGTGGGACACTTTTTGGTAACACTGGGAAAGCAGAGTGAACACTGCTGATTTCCAGCAACAGAAGCACCAAACTCCTGCAAAAGCCTCCTGCACCCTGCTTCACACAGGC
The DNA here is from genome assembly GCF_015832195.1 of Motacilla alba alba. Lineage (NCBI taxonomy): Eukaryota > Metazoa > Chordata > Aves > Passeriformes > Motacillidae > Motacilla > Motacilla alba. The sequence continues at coordinate 47,728,128 of NC_052019.1, read as the reverse complement.
TCTGCTCACACTGCTACTCAGGGCTCATCATATGCAAGGGATCCCCCTCCATCACTGTCATCAGCAGAGACCTGGAGGAGTACACAGGAGACTCCAGGGTCTCCTCCACCTGCCTGCTCCCTCAATGCTGCTGCAGAGCCACAGGGCAAGAGCTGCCAGCAAGCGAGGTGATGCTGAGCAGTGCAGCAAATCCCATGGGCAGCGCGTAAGGATCCACGCCAGGATGCCACCCACAAGGCTGCGGAAGGCTTTGAAGATAAGGAGAAAACCAAACACCAGTGGAGAAGGCAGGAGGAAAAAATCAGTAAAGGATTCGGCAGCCGTAGCATGCCTTTCCTGCCCAGTCCACTTGAGCCCTAAGTTATTCATGCAGCTGCAAAATGCTCACAGTTCAGGGGTTGTCTAAGGATTTTAATTCTTCCAACAATCAGGGAATGGATGGATACAGCTACCAAATGCTGCTTTAGCCCAGAAATTCAGTGAGAGATGCACATTGTCACACACAGAACCTGACACCAGTGCAGCAGTCCTGGTTGCACGTCACTGCTCAATGATTCTGAGGAGGGTTAAAAGCACAGTTTTCCTCCCCAGAGCTGGATTGACTGATGGCGTAGCTTCAAGCCACCTGATGGCTGCGTAATGCACTCGACAGAAACAGCACAGCTCACCACGCTTTGCTGTGACAGACATTTGCCTGTGGGAGAACATTCCACAGCAAGCCTGACTGACGGAGTGAGACCGGCTGCCGTCTTTGCTCACAGGGAGGTGTTTTGGGGAAGCGCAACCATGCACTCTGCTCCTGTCCCCCTGCGTGTGTTGGTCTGTGGTACTGGGTTGATGCACTTGTTTTCCCAGCTTTGCTGCCTTTCCCAAAGGTGCTGCAGTCCAGGAGTGAACACAAATGAGCAATGCTGGCAGGCCAGGGAGGGGGGTGAGCAGAGCAAGAAGAATTTATTTTGATCCTGAATGTCACCAACTCAGCTGCATCTAGGATCTGTATCACATTGCTGAGTGCTTTTTCTTTGCAGGTCAGCTTCTGGCCCTTTCTTGGAAGGTTATTACCAGAAGTCAACAAAGTGCCTCTCCTCAGGAGTAACCGCAGACCTGGTTACCCATCTCTCAGCCCAGACTTTCCCCTACATCCCATGAGTAGAGCTTCTGCTTCTCTTGCGTAGAGGATTCAAGATTTTACTCCTACAACGGTAAGAAAGCAAGCTTGGGATCCCAAAAGGACAAGCTGTACCTTCCGAAAGGGTCCTTCTGCTTCACCTCTGTTTAAGCCTCCCTTACCCCTTCTTCTCTGTCAGAGGCTTCCTTCCCCTTGGGAATTCATCCCAACCATGATCCTGGGGGCAGGAATTGCCCCTAGCAGATGTCTAGGGTGCCAAAATTCAGGATTTCCAGTCATAAATGCCTTAGCAATCACAAGACTACAGTCACCTTAGAGCCATAAACAATGAACAGCAGCACAAAGACATCTACACCTACTGGCAAAAGCCAAGGGTTTAAAAGCTGAGCCATCTACAGCTCTTAGGAAACACACATCTCCCACCAACAGATTGACAGCACTGGGCAGACAACTCATCACAGCATCCCAGCCACTGGACACCTCGCTCCCAAACAGATGTGTTCCCTCTGCAACAACTCATCTCTGCAGTGCTGGAGAAGTCCCTTACAGTCCAGGGTAGTAATGCAAACACATGATAAATAATGATCTTTGATGAATTCGGGGGAAAAACGTGAGGTGGCATCCTGTCATCAACATGAGTCTGGCAGAGCCACCTCCTGCTGCCTGCTGGCAGGGCTGCAGCCCCAGCACCAGTGTGATCCCTCAGCTCTGAGGCTGGACTCTCAAGCTCATGGGTGAGCAGATGTCTCAGCACCTGAAAAAGCCCTGCTGAAAGTATAAACCAAAGCAGAACAACGGCTCACTGAACTGATCCTGCTGCCTTTCCCTCACCTTGTCCCTCTAGGGCTTCTGGTGGATGCTGCTGTGATCCAAACATGGGCCCATGAGAAATCAGCATCCCTCGACAGAGACAAATGTCTGTGTGGAGAAAGGACACAAGAGATTTTCTGCAGGCCCATCACATCACAGCAGACAGTTCTCTGGGCTCCAGAGGTTTGCTCAAGGAGGTGAAATGGGGTATCTAGCAAATTTCTTTCCTCTCACCTCACAAAACTGTTCACATTTTATTATGGGGGCAAGACAACATGAATAAAAACAACACAAAAAGTTGAAGTCTCAGTAGAAACAATTGAATTACGGCTCTGAACTGGTTATTGCACAGAAATTCAAAGTCAGAGTTCAATTTGTCCCTGCAAGCCATGTGAAGTGGGTAGCTAATACAAACCCACTTATTCTGCAATGCAGGGTACAAGATGAAATATTATCTGCACTGTACATCTCTCTGGATGTTTCATTTGGGGCTTTGAGGAGGCCACGTACATTACATTCCCTCAGTAAGTCTGTCAGGTTTGCTCACCGCAGCAGGAATCTGGCTGTAACTCTCATCCTAGCCACCCCAACATCCTTGACAGTGAGGAAGTTTTCCTCTAGCAGAAGGGCAAGGCCCACGCTCTTTGAAACCGCTGGATTTATTGTGTGTAATTACACGCTGTACACTCAAATGCTCTCATTGCAGGATGCTTTTCACCTGTAGTTTTGCCCATGAAAAAAATTGTGTGGCTGGGATAGTTCTGGAAACAGCTCCAGAACATTGTGTGAGCTAAGTGCATTTCAGCACATTTCGAAAGGAGCTGCATGTCTGTTTTTTACAGCAGATACTTACTTTGAGGAATGCATACAGCTTAAGTCAGGGAATGGCATGTTTGTGAGGTAAAAGACCTATTGCCCTAACTCTTTAAGGGTGAAAAAGTTGGAGGGCGGGGGGGTTTATGCAACATCTCACTGTGATAATGTTCAGTCATTTTTCTCCCCGTTTGATAGATACGGCAAAGAAAAAACGGGTCAAAATGTCTCATTCAATAAATACATTGAAGCAAACAGAACTACTCCAAGGGAGAATTTAGGTTCATGTCCCTCCCATCGGGCTGCTAATAGTTACCAAGTAACATGCATTGTAGAGCACGCTACATTTGACAGGGGTATGCACAACAGAAAGCCATTGTCTTGGAAGCCAAAAGTTCCTGGTTTGGCAAGACGTAGCAGGATGGCACCGGGTCTCTTAGGAGGTTTGTAAGTCGAGATAGCTGAGCACAAGCTGGCGGTGCAGGGGAGGCTCGGTAAATGTGCCTTGCGCTCCGGGAGGCAAGACAGTACTGCTGGTTCAGCAGGACTGCTCCGGAGTTTATTGGGCCTCGTGATTACAACAGGCTGTCATTAGGGCAGTAAAGTTGAAAGAGAGAGAGAGTGAGAGAGAGCAAAGAATAGGGAAGGGAACCACACCTATGTCAGGAAGCATTTAAAAAATGCACGCGATTCTCACATTCATATGTGCAGGTAAAACATGCATGAGTGGTCCCTTATCTCCAGCACAGGAGCACAGTCAGAAAACAAAAGAATCCCAGCTCAGTTTCAAACTCCTGCTTGTGGCTTTTGGGTTTGGTGGTTGTTAGAGGGGTTTTCTTTCTTTTTTTTCCATTTTACCCACCCCATCAGTTACCCAGGTTTGCAGCTGCTTGCTCATGCAAAGGGAAGATAGGTCTTTGCTCCGATGCAGCAGCGTCCTGTCAAAACCAGCCACCTGCCTTTTCCAGCCACAAAGGGCTCACGGGCACGGGAGGGATCTGAGCCATGCAAAGGAGGGTCACCTCTCCCAGCGCAATGCAAATTTCTGGAGAAAAGCACAGAGGGAGGCCCCGCCAAACCCTGTCAACGCCGAGCTCTGGCTGGGCAGAGCAAAATGGTGCAGAGGATGGAGGTGTCCGCAGCGCTGTTAGAGCAGCTTAGGGACGGGACAGCGCTTGGAACCCACTGAGAGGCTGAGCATGTTCGTTCCTTGTCGTGTCAGCTGGATGTGCCACACTAGGGGATAAAGCAACCCCAGGCTTTCATAAAACAGGCAAACCTAAAAGAGTTTTAAATGTTGATTAAAGCCTGTGGAAATCAAGCAAGTGCTGTGAAAGCACAAAAAAAATGGCACAATTGTGGCATACCTCAACCATTTTTTGCATCATTTACTTTTGCAAGAGGAGAGAGACCTGCGTCTATTTGCATAGATTTAGTCTGCACGAAATGCTGCTGAAGTCAGCTCTGCAGAAGTAAACACAGAGGTCTTTGTCAGAAACCCCAGGCACTTTCCTACAGGATAGGGCTAACCGGCCCAGCACCTTTCCAAAGGGTTGGGAGGACGAGTCACCTCGCAAAGGTACCAAAGTGACACTCTGCCACCAGTATTTTAGCAAGTTGTAAGGGCAAACTTTTATCTCCAGTGTACTTCTGAAATGTTTCACAGAAATTAAAGTAAAACCAAAACTCAGTGTACAACCTGTGATATGAAAAACAAATTACTCAGTGATGACCTGAACTTCCTAGAAATCACTCTGATCTGCATCAAATGCACCGGATTTGTCATCTTGCAGAAGCCCTGTTTCACCAGCCTGCCTTTGCCAGGCAGGGGACAGACGGGGATTCAGCATCTCTTGGGCACCACCGATGAACGCAGCGCTTGCGGACCTTCTTCTGGCACCCCCTGGGGTGAAAGACAGGCCGGCGAGGGGGAGAGGGCCTGGCCGGAAAGCTAATGCTCTCCTAAAATCCTCCCGGGCCCCGCACGCGTCCCGGACAAGCCGAAGGAAAGCAGCCTGTAGGCTGCTCTACTTGGCGCAGTGGTAAGTGGAGGGACCCGCTCGAGGGGCGGCCCGGGGGTCCGTCAGGCGCTCGGGACTCCGGGCGGTGTTTCGGCGGTGTGAAAGCCCAGCGCCGCTTCCCAGAGAGGCGATTTTGCATACTTTTACTTCTGCTCCCCGCAGCTGCCCAGCTGGAAGGGCTCCAGCTCCGCCGGTGAAAGGCGGCGAGCGGCGCACGGAGGGGATGGCAGCGGGGAGCTGTCCCCGCCGGCGGGGGCTGGCAGGCTCGGGGAGCGCCAAGCTCCGCTCCCGGGGCTGCGGGGCTGGGACCGGCAGCCAGACCTCCTTCTGCGGCTCCAGCTGTCGCGGGCACGACACCATTTCTCCTGCGGCGAGCCACGAGCCCATAGTTTGGGAATGGTGCCGCTAGTCCCGCTCGTCACGCACCGAGCCGCGGGGCTGCCGGCGCTCCCGGGAACGAGTGTCCAGCTCACCTCGCGCTGAGCAATCCCCGCTGACAGCCCGGTGTCTGCGGGCACAGGACTTCATTTTGGAGAAGCCTGAGGAGATTTTGTCGACCCCCCCCCCCCCCCCCAACTCCCCCACTTTTCTTTCTTGGCTTTTCTTTTACTCTGTCAGCCGGCCACCGCGCACTACCGAGCTATGCCCCCAAGCCTCCCGCCGCAGCCGGGGGGAGAGCAGCCCGCCGCACAGCAGACGGGCTCCCGGGGCCGTGGGAAAGTGCCGCCGGCCCCCGGGGACGGGAGGGATGCGGCACGGGGGGTGTCCCACGGGGGGTGGCGGGGGCTGGCGCATGGAGGGCGGTACCCTCCGCCCCGCCGCGTCCCGCGAACCCACCGGCGTAAAGCAGAAAAGGCGGAGGGGTGCAAGAGGGCGGGGGTGGGAATCCCCAAAAGGCCGAAAGAGCGTCAGCAGCCGGGAAAAAAGCCCCGCGCGGTCGGGAACGGGGACGGCGCCGGTGACGGTGCTGGGGGCGCCCCCGCGCCGCGCGCTGGGGGGGGACCGGGGGGGAGCCGCGCCGCGCGCGCGGGGCGGTGCGCGGGGCGGGCGCCGACGTCAGGGCGCCGCGCGCATATTGATGCGGGGGCCCGGCCGCGCTCGCCAAGGAGCAGAAGGAAGCAAGATGGCGGCGCTGTAGGAGCGGGGAGCGCGGCGCCCGGGCTGTGCGTGCTGGATGTCGGCGAGGCTGAGGGACGCGGCAGAGGTCAGAGCGGGATCCCCGCGCCGGCCGCCTTCCCCGCCCGGCACCGCCGGGAGGTGTCGCGGGGCAGCGCCGCGCCGCGCCGCCGGGGGTCGGCGAGGAGGGGGCGCCGCCGCGGGTCCCCCAACATGGCTGATTGACAGGGGCGGCGGGGGGCGCCGCCGCCCCCTCCCCACGGGGCCGGACCCAGGCTTCGCCTCGCCGCCCCTCCCCGCGCCTTTGTCTGCGGACGGGGGACGGCGGCCGGAGGCGCCCCGGCTTTGTGCCGCTCCCCGGCCCCGGGCGGACACAAAGGCGGGCGCAGCCCGGGGAGAGGGGAGAGAGGCGGGGGGCTTGCGGGGCCTGGGGAGGGCGAGGGGGTGGCGAGCGGACCGCGGTGCCGGGGGGCTCGGGAGGGAGAAGTGCGTGCGGGCGAGGCGGGGGCTCGGAGCGAGGCCTCCCGTTTTCCGTGCAACGATCCACACGCGCGTTTCGCCCGCGTCGCTCAACCCCGCCGTCGGGGCACAATGCGGCCACGGGATGAAAAGGAGAATCACTTTCCCGAGCGTGTTCCCCCAAAAGAACGCTTTCGGCGAGGTCAGGCTCGTTCCCCGCCAGATGACAGGCAAGAGCAACAACCTCCCCGCGCCTGAGTCGGACGCGCGGCAGTGCGCGCTCGCTCGCTCGCATCGCGGCGTTTATCGGCGTTAAATCACCCCCTGAGACACCAGCACTGATTCTCTTGCCCAGAGTTAAAAGGGGGCTTTTCGGCTCGCGGTCTGAGTGTTGGAAATTCAGCAGACTCTTTTCTGCTAAGTAATTTTCCTTTTCGGAGTGAGGCGAAGGGAAAAGTGATGTGGTCTAGCGTGCTTTCATCGAAACGCTGCAGCTTAAGATCTCATCATAAGATTTGCTTTCCATGATGAGCGGCATGCCAATGTGCAGGCTTTGAGCAGTGATCGGCAGCTCTGAATGTATGTTCAGCATAATTTTCTTTTCCTCTTCTCCCTTTCAACGTGAAGTTTACGAGTTTCAGAGATGAGCCGATAACACTGTCCCTAGTGAAAGCAGGTCAGTGGGTGTTGTTTGTCGGCTAATGAGGCCGTTCCATTCGCGCGTTAATGGCAGGTTGACTTACTGCAGCAGGGGGTGAGCGCAGTCACACATTCACTTGTGTATCTGCATGTGTATTCCACTGTTGCACTTTGGAGGCTGTAAAGTGCAAAACAGGACGTGGTTGCCGAAGATACTCAACAGGGAGATGTCAATGATCAATAGTCATGTCTAAATTGGAGTTGCTGTTGCTGTTAACTCTCTGAAACAATGTACCCATCTTGGATTTTATCCCACAGAAAAACACCTTTTGGAACCAATGAAAAAAAAATCTCTGTTGGGCAGTATTTTGTCTCTCTCTTGGAAAGCTTAGAATGACCCCTGCCAGTGAAGTAAGAAAACATTTAAATCTAGAAGCCAGGGTGAGGGGAGGAGGGAAAAAAGGGAATGCAAAGCTGTGGAAGACAACAGTGTTTTGGGGGTGGTACTAAACTGCTGTTAATGTGAGATGAAGAACTCAAAAGTCATTTTCCAGTGGAAAGAGTTGTTATATTTTGGGAAGTGGTATAAAAAAACCATTTGTGAATGCACCCAGGGAACCTCAGAAAGTGGTTTTGTATTGTCCATTCGAAAGAAGACAAGGCTGAACAGTAGACACTGAGGCACCTGAATCTACAGAACTATCGCTGTTGGTAGTAAGATTTTTAACGACAACTTTGGCATTGTGGTGATTGATTGTGGTGGCTTTTAGCCAGAAAAACTGGTATTGTTTTTATACAGTGCACATGGTCTTAGACTTTGGCATGTCAGCATTGTGTAAAGAACAAGAACCGTGCTCTTGTTGCGGAGTTATTCAGTTATTATGATGGACAGATTTCTAAGGTCTCTTGTTGGTACCAGTGCTGCACTGGGTAGCAGAAATACAAGGTTGTAAATGTTTTGGCTTTTGCATGCGGAATTAGGAGAACCTGTAGCTGCTGAAACGGACATTTCAGCTGCCAAAGCTGGATGGGACTATTCCTTCTTGCCCAAGCACTTCAGATGCTGCTGGCCTGTGTCCTCCACAGTGTTCCCTTAAATATTAACAACAGCCAGACAGCCCTAAAGAAAAGGGGGGAAAAAAGATGCTCATCATATTTTGGAACAAATCTGCTGCTTGAAAAAACATGAAGGTCAGGTTGGATTAATGTTACTGAGCCTGGCCAGGTTTACAGGGAGTGCCTCACTCCTAAGTTACTTGCATGGACAGTAGTGTTTTTATCAGAGTGTGCCTAAGCAGTGACTTTAAATCCCTTGTTCCATTTAGTTCCAAGTGGAAGATGTATTTCATGTTTCACCAGGAGCCAAGTAAGGTCCTTTTTAAAAAGCTGACAATTTGTCAAGGTGGAATTCCGAAGAGCTGTCAAATTTGGCTGGTCACAGGGAGTGACCCCTCTACCTCTCTCACTGGGCTGCTGCACAGTAGCTCTAGGCATGGTAGCAGCATCTGTAAGCTAGCTTCACAACTGGAGCTTGAAAGTGGTAGAACAAAGTTGCCAAGTTTCAAGTAGAGTCAGTGGTTATCTTGGAAACTGCGCTGGAGAACACAACCACAAATTATTTTGGCAAATAATATACAGTATTTATTTAGTCCAACTCTCTGATTGCTGTTAAGGCTGTCAGCCAGCAGCATTAAGTGTTGTGACATCATTTTGAAAGGCAATGTACTGGTTCTGAAATGGAGTGGGGTGTACTATGATTCATTATTTAAAAAAAATAAAAAAAAAGCTGTAGTCTGACAGAGATAAAGCATATGACTGCATCATGGCTGAAAGCCAAAAAGAGAATTGTATGAATCAATCTCACTTGCAGCATTATTCCCATCCCTTACTTCATAAGGCAGTGAGTACCATCTTACTCATTTAGTGACATTCTGCAGCAGAAATATGCTTTTGAACACTGAACAAGTAACTACTAACAAGTTGCCATAGTTCTGGTTGCTACTTTATCATCACTGCTTACATGTTCAATTTGCATACCTTGTCCCAATAATCCTAGATAATAAAGCCTTACAAATGGAAAGTACCATGAGTAATCATCCTCTTGGTCACCCATTGAAAAGAAATCACTTCTGCCTTACCTCAGGGTAGATAAGTTTGCATTAAAAAAATCTATATGTGTGTGTATATATACATATATATATGTATATATATGGAAAATCACCCATTTTGCCAAGAAACTGCTCAGTGGGTGGATGCAGAGATGATGGGGTTAAGGAATAAAATTCTGACCCTCCGGCATCAGCTGGACTAATCCCAAGGACAGCTGATGACTGACCCAAAAAGGTTGTCTGGATTAAAATACTGGGAATGTGCCTCGCATTGCATTACGTAGCAGGGAGGAAGAAGGTAGAGAAAAACAAGGTCTGAGAAATAGAAAGAATAGCTAACTAATTTTACTCATGTATCTCACACTGTTCTCGAAATGAAGAAAAAAAAATGTCCTAACTTATAGGTGGATCAGAAAGAGTTTTCTACTAGTTTTTCACCGTAAAGAATTTTAAATCTGAGGTCACTTTAAAGACAATTGCCATGCTTTGAAAAACACTTTAACAAATAAAAGGCATAAAGATTTAGATTCCTGTCTGTCTTTTCAAGCAGGCTTGTTCATCTCTGTAAAACACCTTCCAGAATGCTGAATCATCTTAGTAACCTGAACAAAATTGAGGCTGTCTTTAAAAAGCAAAGTTTTCTGTGGAGGTGGGGATTCCAAGTTGGAGTGTTGTTGCCTTGTAGTATACATATGGCAAGAAATCCCAGAAGGATTATTCTTACAGACAAATAAAGGCTTGCAGTATTTGACCTAATTCCTTGTGTGTGTGTTTTTCCTCTTACTAAAACAAAAATAAAACGTTAAATACAGGAGGCATTTCTGTTGCAGTGTGGAAAGGAATAGGCTTGTTCTATGCTCAAGTTCAGCAAGAAAGGAAAATTCTGCATTCTAAGCCTAATCAAGTACAAAGTTTTGTTAAACCACAACAGACAGTTTCAAAGAAGTGAGCAGGTGAGTGTTTAGATAGCTAAGATAACCAGGAATAGCTCAATAACCAAATACCCCTTGGAAGTGTCTTCTCCAGGTACAGGACAGTACCATCTACCCTCTGATTAAATACTATGATGCAATTTAGACAACATGAAATAATCTTCACATGTTCTACAGCATTACTTCTACCTCAAATACATTCCACATGTTTTCCCAGCATAGGAATATTGGTTTTACCAGGTGTATGCATGGGGGAGGGGAAGTTTCCAGGTTTAAGTTCAATTTTTGCAGCTGTATAAAGAACATCTTCAGCACTCGACATGAGCTACCCTGTCCTTAAACTCACATTTCAATGACTAAAGTTTAAACAACTCTGCTGCCTAATCTCCTTTCCAATAATGCATCAGCAGTCCAAGTTTGTGTTCCAGTGTCCTGGCGTGAGCTGCTCTAAGTCACAACGTGTTGGGAAAGGATTTGGCTCCATTGCAGCGAAACCCCGGCTTACCAAGTGGGTAGGTTTAGGTCAGGACGGTGACTCTCCATGTGGTTGCGTGCACGTGGTTTGAGTGTTTACAAACAGTGTCCCAGCATCCTCGGCAGCTGCCTTGACGCAGCCAGTGAGGACAGAGTTCTAGGAATGTCCCTGGTCCTCACGGACTGCGGAGGAGGGGGACAGAAATAAAAAAATGCAGAGTTTTAAGAACTCATATCATAGTTTGGGTTTTGGCTGAGCTTTCTGCATCTGTGTTGCATTCTAGACCGCTGGATCCTTTGTCGAATGCTGTTGTTTTTTCACTCTGCACTTGAGCGCAGTCTGGGCTGTGTTGACGGGTTTGTCTGGAACAGACTGACCCGAAGAATGAGATGGGGGTTAAGGGAATTGTTGCAAAGGTTTCAAATTATTTTTGTGCCCCTCCTCCCCTTTTAAAAATGTATAATTAATTCAAGTCCCAAAAGCTTTTATGGCAAACCAGCTCTTTACAATATAAGAATCCCACTGTAAATGGTTATATATTTTTTCCTTAATTAAGCATGATTCATTGCCTGTTAGGATACTAGAACAATTCCCTTTTTAAAGAACAAGAAAGAAATGGTGAATCCCACTAACTTTATGAGTAAAATCAAATAGCTGAAAGTCCTTATTACTTAATGAGACATGTTGACACAAAGAGGCGTTGCCATTACGAAAGCTTATACCACTGCAAGGCAAGTTTTGGATCTCCATTAGATGTAAGAAGCTTGGTGGAAATTCTGCATTTACCCAACCAAATGAATAATGCCACCAATCTGTTGCTCAAAAAAAAAAAAAAAAGAAAAAAGAAAAAAAAAGGAGGGGAGAAGTGGTGTTAATTATTGGGGATTCCTTGCAGAGACAAAAATTTTGTGGTTCTGTGAAAATGCACTGTAGCTGGTCAGAAGGACCCAGCTGACAACGTGTTTCATGCTCTTGCCTGTGGACCTAAACCAAACCTGTCAGGCCAGTTCTGGTCTTCAAAGACACTTGAAGCCTATGCCCTGCATGTGCTGCAGGACCTTATTATCAGATGTTCTAATGTTCCTTATCCAGTCCCATGCACATTTTTCAGACTTTCTTAGGCAGTTTTGCAGGAAGCACTCAGAACATTGTGCAAAGCACATTACTTGCTTTACAAAATGAATCCTAGGATCTGTTTTCTCCTCATAGCGAGAAGCAGTTGGTACAAATGCCTCTTCCATGTTCTGAATTTGTCTGGATGAGTCATGGTATTCGCTGTAATGCAACAGAGTAGGAAGGCTGATCACAGATCTTGTTATACACATGGCTTCTGCTAGCAGTTGTATGTTCACATTGGTTGCTCCCATTTTCTTTTGATGTCTATTACAACACTCTAATTTTGTAATTACACTACAGTGGTGTCTTCTCATTTGCAGGATAAAATAATTTGTGTCGTATCCAGAATCTGCTTCTGTTTCAGTAAGCTCTTTGCCACCTTTCATTTTCTTTTCTGGTCTTTTTTTTTGACCTACTGTTCCCATTACTCTTGCACTGTCTGGGCAGCAGAAGGTAGCAAGCAAGAGGAAAGCATGTGAGAGAATACGTGACAAAGGCATTCCTCAGTTTGTGCTGGCTATTTGTTCCTTCTCTTGCCACTTCTAGCACTGTTAGAGAGATCAAAGGGTAAACATTAACCCTGGGCCTGATTCTGGAGGGAGGGTTTTGCCCTCATCTTCTGTGTCCTTTAGCATCTTTCCAGATTTGTCCCTTCAAATAAAAGACAACTGTTCATGCAACACTCACCCCCATTTCATGCCCCCGATGCTTTTTCTCATCTTTGTTTAATGTTTGTTCTTTCAGTGCTACTTCACTTGTGTTTGAAGTCACATTCTTTGAAGTTATAAAATTTTTATACTTGCCAAAGGACACAAAACTCTTTCAGCTCTTATGTAAGCAAAAAGGAGAAAAGAATGATTGCATATTTTCTCTTGTGTGCAAGTAGCATTGGATTCTCCTGTTCACAGTAAAATGAGGAAAAGGAATTGTTGCAGCAAAACAAGAGTTTCTACTGCTTTCCCAAAGTTAATGACCACTGAAGTGAGGTATTTCCATGAAGCTCCAAGTGCATGTACAGCTTAATAAAACAAATGCAATTTATCCCTAAAAGAGAACATATGAAAGCTGGCAAATACATGTGACTCACCTCTTCCTGGGATATGGACTAGTGGTGGTATGTGTGCACACATATTACAGATTTTAACATACTTTCTGATTACCAAATTTCTGTTCCCTCTGCACTCCTTTGCATGCTTTTCTATTTAATTTCAAGTTTATCTGCCCAAAAGAGCTCTGCAGTATTACTTAAATGGCAACACTAAAAATCAAAAACATGAAAGCTGAACAACTGGAAAGGGTCAGATTTAACACTTCTTTCATTTTGTATATCTAGTAGACATTTTGTGGGAAAGAAAATGTATGGTAGTGTGTTTCCCATTCCATGCACAGGTAGTTGCAAATGTACACATCACATACCTAGGAGCAAGTGAAAATACAGGCCAAATAGGGAAAAACACTCCTGATATTCATAAAGATGAAAACCACACAAAGCAGTAAAATACAGCAGCCTTTCAGTCCTCTGTTGTTTCTATGGTGCTTTCCATACTTTACATGGAACATTTGTTTTTCCTAAATAACCTCAGACCTGTACTTTTCTGCTTCCCTGTAATCCTTAATGCAGAGAAACTTCTGTAAGTGTGAGAAAGCAGTAAGAAAACCAAGAACTGTCCTGATCTGTTTTATTTCTATTAATCTGTGTACTACATGAGAAGTGAGAAATCAGGCAGGAAAATACAGATTTCTATCTATTTTTCCACTGTGTCTGTGTTGTACAGTTGACAATACATTAAGTATAGGTGGCTTTTTCCCCCCAATGTCAGCTGACTTGTGATCCTGCAAACTGCCATTTTAACAAAGCCCTATTCATTTTTCTTGGGCTCGCCAAGCTATACCAGAGACACTTGGAGCAATGAGGCACCTAGTCAGTCATATACTTTGTAGTACTGAAAAAAAGAAAAAGAAACATAGCTTTTTTGTTGGTTTTTTTGTTTGTTTGTTTGTTTTTTGTGGGAACAGGGAGAAGAAATGGATGGAAAGACTTACAGGTATAGAAGCTAAAAAACCATTTTTTTACTTAGAAACCCCAACTTTTCAAAGCAGTTGCAAGTTAACGTGTATTTTCCTATAAAATGTAGAATCTAGCTGATGAATAAGAAATTTTTCTTCTGGAAGAGTGGGTCTAGCTACTAACAGAATAGCTGCTTTTTCTTGAAGCAGTGAGGTGGTTAGAGATACTTTGTTGGACAAGCTAGAGCATGAATCTAATTCAGGATGGCAACTCTGATGCTTCTAAATATAAGGAGAGCGGATAGAGTGAAATTAATTATTGCACATTAGGAGGCACCTCATATCCCAGCCACGAAACAGAATCCCACTGTGCTTGGGGCTGTACAAACATAAGCCATTTTTTTCTGTCTTACTATTTAACTCAGTAAAAGAGGCAGAGAAAAGGGGTCTGGCAGCACACAAGGGGCCAGAGTGTTAGTAACTCTTGTTTATAGCAGAGGCAGGCAGCTCCCTTTCAAAAAACTAAATATTTGCAGTAAATAAAGTGAAGCTACTATTAGTGCCTGCTCTCTCTCTCTCTCTCTCTCTCTGTGTGTGTGTGTGTGTGTGTGTGTGTGTGTGTCAGAGGAGTTCCTAAGCAGAACTGCTGCAGCCTTTTCCCCAGGGTGCTGATGTTAATGAGCAGGCAAAACACGCAAAGAAGGAGAGAAAGGGTATAAAATTATTAAGCAACAACTGAGAGCCAAAGCACACAGAGATCATGCAATGTGGTACAAACCCTGCTGGAGTCATTCATTTCTGTGCCTTTTTTCTCAGCCCTAGAAGATCTACAGGAAAGCTGTGGTATAGCTGGGAACTGAACCCGTATCTCCTAAACCCCAGTGCTTTACCCATGATACCCTCCTTCCTGCTCATTCAGAAGTTTACTGATCGTTTTCTCTGCTTACTAAGATAACAGAAGTATCAATTTTAAGAAACAGAAACTAGACACTTTTCACTTTCTTTTAGAATTTGGTTTTCAGTAGCATTTTCTGTTGATTGACAATATGTTCTGGTTTTGCTGCACAAACTTTCAGACCTCCAAATCAGCAGTGCTTATCCAAAACAACTCAGCAAATTAAATAAATCTCTTCAGGGAAAAGGATGACTTTTTGCTTTTTGCTTTGTGGCACTGTTCAAACCCTCCAGTCCAACTGAGAAAGAATGCAGGGAAGAATGTTATCTCCATTTTACTGGTACTGTAGGTGTCTCCATGTACCTCCAAACAAATAATTAAAATAAAAATAATTAAAAGTAGTAGGTTGTGTCAGTTAATCACAGTGTGTGAAACAGTTATGACAGTTCTATAAGTAGGTACTCCAGTTAACTCCCTTTAATACCCTTGATCCTCCTATTCATTCAGGCAAGATTTCCCACAGTCTGCAAGCCATTCATGTACATCAGCTCCAATCTACCACACAATTCCCATTTGATCTGTTTTATCAATTAAAGGTTTGTCAGGGTCCACGAACCTTCATGTTGCCATCATACTTGGTAGCAGAGCTCAAAGGAGGCAAAAATACCAAAATAAAACCAATTTTAATTTGTTGTCAGAAATCTCTCTGCTGGAGATGGGTTGCACAAACCTGCATTGACCTGACATTAAGCACAGTAGCATTCATAGCTTTCTGTTCAAGACTCTGCCTTCATCTCCTCGACCTGAATTGGAGATGGTAATCTTTAATGTCTCTGGCCTTTGAGAATTCCTTCGCTGTAATCATAGTCATAGCTCAGCCAGCCTGGTTACATAGTGCATTTAACCACCCTATTTAACTGCAGCACATCCATGGACTTGTGATACAATCCATGATGAACTGCATTTGGAAATAAAATCCAATAGGTAATTTAGCTCATGCAGCATCTCTGGATGCTGGCAGACGCAGCTGACCGTGAAGGACAGATGGATTTTTCCCTGCCATGTTTAGAGATACAACCACTGCAAATATGTTGGGAAAAAATGGAGCGGAGCATTTGGACTTGCCTCCCACAGTTGCTCCTCTCCCCACAGCAGTTTGGAGGTTCAGCCAGCCCAGCCCCATGTGGCTCATGTGCACGTGGCCATGCTGTTTACAAATGCCCTCCTAGGTGTCCCCGGGCACCACTGGGTACCACACTGCAGCTTGTGACAGCTCCTGTTTTTCACCCACGGTCTTGGCCGCTTGTAGCAGTCATGGCTGAAGGCAGGGCTATAATGGGCTGTGGAGCCTGCTAGCTTGTTCAGGTTTACTCATTTTACATTTAAGCAATATTCAGGCCAGGGGTTTAGAGCAAGGTTGTCCACAGTGAGTCAAAAATAGAAACTTCATTGCTCGATAGCGTAGTAGCACTGGAGAGCACTCGCTAGATGTACACACAACAGTGAGGAAGGTATTTTTCTGCTTTCCAGAAACACTCCTAAGGAATTGGGTAACGTTTACAGTAGGGCAGGATTTCAAAAAGCCTGTGGAAATGAATGGACACTTTTATTTTTTTTCATTTCCCACTAACAAACCAGGGACCAATTCTTGTCCAGTTTTAAGAGATGGGGCTCAACAAAACACAAACAATTCAGAGCAGCTAGCATTTAAAACCAGAGTTGCATTGTCACTCAGAGAAGACTGCCTTAGTTCTGCTTTGTTTTAGCAGGTCACTGGCATACAGTAAGAAAGAGGTTTGAACAGCTGTGTGTTGCAGCGTTAAATGGCCTCCTATAGCTGAGGCACAAAAAGACAAAGCCTGTTTCTTTCCAGCTGCTCAGCTAAAATTGTATTCAGTTACTTTTGCTACTCTCCTCACCAGTTCAGAGTTCAAGGACTCATATATCTACCGTACCTTGAGTTCAGATAACAAGATATAACTACATGGAGGGAAACAAACAGAAAAGTTCCCATTCTTCAAAGACGAGCACTTTTTCTGTACTTGTTCCCCTGTTTTGTTTCGGGGTGTGCACAGTTTATTTTTCTCCTTTTGTTTTATTCTCCCTCCCCGCACCCCCTCCTGCTCACCCTCTGCTGCGAGCACACCCTCTTCCAGCCGCCTCACTGGCTTGCCTGGCTGAGAAGTGCAGACTCAGCAGAGACTGGTAACACTTTAACTCTTTGTCCTATTCTCAGCTCTCCCAGGAAAGGTCAAAGCAAATGAGACTTACAGCTGCGCTTGAAACAGAGCCCCTACAATCGAGAGAGACACTGACCACAGACTGTTCCCCCTGTCACATGTTTTTGTTTTTTTTTTTCTATGAAGCACATAAAGTGTGCGGCCAGTGTGAGATGAAACTTTGCATAGGTTTGGGTGGCTGAATCTGCTTATTTCTCATTAAGAGGAAATTAAAGGCTTGTGACTTTTGTTTGTACCGGCCATATCACGCAACTTCTACTGATAAACAGAAATAATTTAGGAGCTACTTCCTCAAATGCCTGAAACATGGTCTTAATTTCATCAGTGCAAAGCCAGCAAAAAGCTATTACAGACACGAAGTCTCTGTTATGTGTCTTTGAAGTAATTTTGGAAACTTTGGCAATGTGCCCTTATACAGTTCTTTTCCCTAAGAGTCACAGTTTTGCATTGTGTTCTGGGACCATGTGGGCTCCAATTTAAGTGACTTAGTTCAGAAAGGAGTCCCATTTTTCTTAAGAACAATTCAGCACTGCAATTTGCTTACACTGACAGACGAACCTGCGGGGCCACCATTAACATTAGCACACGTCCACGTGTGCCACACACAGGAAAAAGGTTCCCACTTGCCCTTCGAACACCCCGCCGTGGTGTCTCCCAGGGCTGTGCGGGGTGTGCGCCAGCCGGGGCGCTGGCGTTGGTTGGCTTAGCGACATCACACTGGCGCCAAGCTTTACCTCTTGGCTTTGGCACTCCAGGTCATGCTGGTGTCTCGCCACGTGCTTACGCGCACATGGCAGCAGTGTTTACAAACATGACCCCAGAACTCTTACAGGCAGTTATGAAAGAAGGCAGCGAATGCCACATCCCGCGCGCCAGGCTGACCTAGATCGCCAGTGCTGGGAACGAATAGTGAGGCGCTTGTACCCACACAGGCTCTGAGAGATGTTCAAAGCAGATGATTTTGCTCCCAAACTGTTTTGAAGTATCATTGCCACCATGAGAGCATTTTCCACCATAAACTAAAAATAGCTACTATTAACTAGCAGGAGCGGCGGGTAAGTGATTCAGCAACTCAGGGAAAGAAGTGACTGTATTCTTCGGCACGCTAAGTCTGTTTCTGCATTGAACTAACTCAGCACATAAAACTCTCACAACGGGAAGGAAATGCAAAGCTGGATTACTTTTGGCTAAAAGAAAAGAACACTGCACGATCGTGTAGTTCCTGATTGACAGTTCCTTTTTTATTCCTTTATTAACACTTGCACTCAGGCACTAATGAATGCTTTGTAGTCAGGCTGTGACCATCCATTTAGGAAAAAGATGCCTTAGTAATTTCAAATTAAACACTTCCATCTACAAAACATGAATACCACTATATGGCTGATTTGGTTTTTTGACATGGGCCTTAAGAAAAAAAAACCATAGAAGAAATGCTGCTTAAGCAAACTAAGCACTGAGTGTTCAACTGTCAAATGTCCATGTTCTATCTTCATATGTATATTTTTTACAGTACACAGCAACTGAAAAAAATAAAGCATTCCTTCCTCATCGTTGAAGCTCTTACAAGAAGTTTGTATTGTATGCCAAAGTACTCCAAAGCAGCTTGCTTTCTAGAAGTTGGCAGTTTATAGTAGAGTGGAGTACATGATCCAACAATTCGTTTTTGACAGATTCTAGCATTCTTGAAGTTGTCTCAGAAATACACATATGTGGAGGAAGACAGGTACTATAACTGTGAGTGATTGCTTAAGATAATCAGAGTTTTCTTGAAAAATCTGCGAAATGAGCGAAAATAACCCATCCTTGTTGAAAATCACTTCCAGTTTTCACTTTTGGAATTGAAGAATTTAATCTCAGCTTTGCAAAAGCCTCCTAAATGATGAAAAATTATTTTCCTTCTCCCAAATAGAAAGTTGACTTTTCAAAAGTAGATGAGATGGTAAAAAGATGGTAGTTCTATTGTAATACATCGCAGTATTTGTAAATATCATAATGATAAAGCCTGTAGGAAAGACACACTATGAGCTTCTCCGTGCCTCTTCTGCAATACAGTTCAATCCCACTACTGAATAAAATTTTTCTAGGTATACATGTCATTTTTTCCAACCATACCCATGGCAGCTCTACATTAGAGTTGTCAAAATTCCTGCAAAGTTTCTTTGCTACGTAAGCAAAATGAAACAAGAGAGTGTGATATGTGTTCACTCTGGCTTGATCACTAGCTCACTTCATGTGGTCTCTGTTAGCTCTAACCTGAGCTGGGGAACTGCTCTGCAGGTCAGCTATTGCCAGTTTTGTCCAGTCTCCTAACTACTTTTAATCTTTTACTTAGAAGGTGAGCAAATGTACTTGGTCAGTTATTGTTGTCTTTTCACTGCTGAATGTTCATTACAATGTTCATTGCACTGTATATAATAGACTTAGAAATAAGAATGGAAGTACTGAAAATAGGTCACTGTTGTGTTCCTATTTTAAGAGCTCTTTGTAGCATTTCTCCTGCCTGAGGAAAGCAGATCCACCTTACTGTGAAACTGTGCAAGTATGGGCAGAGTGGGAGAATGGAGAATTAGAGCCTTAGCGTAAAGTTATCCCTTAATGTATATAGCTTTCCTCTTGGGTACATCATTGTACATCCTCTGGAGACTTTCTTCAGAAACCCTAAAGCACTTTTTAAATTGTTCTGAATCAGAGAGTACTGAGGTTTACAAGGACTGGATTATTAGTATTTATGATGTCTGTGGGCTTTACCAGTACATTTAACTTAACCAGTGTAATGACAATACAGATACACAAATTCTGTCTGGTAAATATCTTACTCAGAGAATGTTCTTATTGTTTATATTATTTTCTTACACTATATGAAGAGTTTCTTTTAGTCACCCAATGAAGAGAATATAAGGGAAGAAGTGCTGCTTATGATAAAATTTATTTTATTCAATGCTTTTAGCTGGGGGCAGGAGGTAAGGGAACAGTGTAAGATTACCATTGTACGCTACAGGGTGAATACTGCCATTGTGTCAGTTTAGATGAGTATCGCAAAATAAATACAGACTCTGTCATGGGTTTGTCCTCTAGGTAAAAAAGCAGTGGAAATCTTGTTTAACAAGTTCAGCAAAAGGCACACCTAAAGTTTAATTATGTCTTCAGATACACAGGTACAAGTCTTACTAAAGAGTTTTACTCAACTCCCACAGAACAGACTTAGGATTTTGATTTTTCTTATACTTAGATGGATTGATCTACAGTCATGACAGTGCACAGTTTGGGGAAGAAAATCCTTTGGCATAATAAACAACTATTCCCAGCCACAGCTCTCTCTGCCACCTAGGTGTGTGGGAAAGAGCAAGAGATTATTCGCCAGTTTATACTGTTCAGTCAATACTCCTCTTTCCTCACCACTTTGAAAATCCAATCTACCAAAAAAAGCAGGGGAAGATGGAGAAGAGATGAAACAACACTTCTGGTATTTACCTGAGGGTTCTGTATTAATGTCTCTTGGAGTTGGGAATCTTGGATAGGATCTGAATTGCACCTCAATTGTGCTACCAAAGTTGAAGCACGAATGAGGCAGTGAGAGGACTTCCTGACCTAGGAGGTAGACAGATGGGTCAAATTGTTCCTCTGTCTCTCTTACTCACTGTTTTCTTAGCAGAAGATGGTTCCTTAACAGACCAACTGCTTATTGGTTTTGTGCACAGAGAATAAAATATACAGAATACCTGCTGGACAGTACATTAAGTTACACTAACAACTGCATGAAGCACTCAAAGGCAAGGTGGGAACATGCAACAGGCCTCCTAAATACATGTTCAGCATAAACCACTGGCAGAAAATGTTTCCTATCACCCTACTTAAAAACATAACAAGTCCTGTAAATTCAAGATTCACAAGAATTATAATATGTGAATAAGAGAACAAAACCAATGAAAGGAACAAGGAGCATTTCAGATTTTTTACAGTACTGGGGAAAAGTGCCCAGAAATGTTCTTAGGAAAGCAAGAAAATCCCCCCTTACAGAGTGAGTTTAAAAAAACAAAAGATGGCTGAGTCATACCAGCAATGGCTCTTCTTCATATACACAGGATTAAACCAGTGAGGTTGTGAGGTTTCTTCCCATGTCTTTCAGTCCTACAAGAAACACTACTGTGCTTTGCCCGCTAGCCTGGCTTTGGCCATGGCCAACCTCCAAAGCTTCAAAATATGAAAAAATCCCTATTTCTAGTAGTCAAGTTATATATCAATGAAAGAAAGCAGCTGCATATATTTAACAGCCAAGCTGCAGAAACCCTGATTCATTAATTCAACAGAGATACATCAGCAGCAGGAAAATCAGACCTTCTCTTCTACTCATGATCCATTATCCTGACAGCCTTTTTTTTTTCCCCTTATTTTTTTATCCTTGCTGCAGGTCCACAAATGTGAAGTATGGTTGTCTCAAGAATGGCAATTTCCATGAAACTCCATGCAAAAGAATGTCATGCTTCAGTGTGAAGTTTTGATGTGGACAATTTGGGTTAGTTTAATTTTGAGAGAAAGAGTGGCCAGTATCTTTCCTTTGTGAGCTCCTTTTTGGCCTATTCAAACTTGCTTGTACCTTTATCCAGGAAAATTCTCAGGATATACTAAATAGGCTTTCCATGTACCAGTGCACAGCAGTAAGAAAGATGGACAAACTGCTTCTAAAAGTTGTATGAAATAGTCATGGAAGGACCATTTGTTCCATCTTCTTCTCCCAAGTCAGCCAAATCATAAAAATGGCACATTTGATAAATAGGTGGATAATCTGCTCTAGAAGACCTTTGCTAATAGAGATTCTGTACTCTTCCAGGTCTTCTCATTTTGATGAACATTTTTGCCTTTTGGACAGATAAAGCATTCCAGTTGAAGCCCTGCCAAGGCTTAAGAAGAAAAGTAACTTATTGTCTGACAAAGCCACAAAAAAAGGGCCTGGGCAAAAATTGTCTTTTTTCTCAAAAATGTTGACATAACTGCTCAGCTTGATGTTCACTCTAACTCCAGGAACTCCTGTTCCTCATTCAGTGTTTTTGCTCATGATTGTTCCTGCCTTGAGACATTGCCCTCAGGCTACCACAACAAGAAACACCCTAAGAGCTTCAGAAAAAAAGCTAGTGTGTGAAACAGAGAAGTTGGTGTCATCAGGGAGGAGGAACTGCATAGTGGGGGGATCTTGATCTCAAGTAATTACACATTTTTGTGAGGGTCTGGTGATCCATCAGAATGTGCATTTCTTGGCCAAGGACCACCTGCCTGTGTTATCTGGGCACGCTGTTGCTTTTCTGTGCAGGATGCAAAGAGTTGTCTGCCATAGAAGGAGATGTGGACAATACAATGAACAGCTTAAGTGTAGGCACTTGCTCAATGTGGCAGTAAAGAGAAGTGGGAAAAACAGATTAACACAGTACTTAATCTTAGCAGTATGTATGGCTTTGTTAAGCTGTAGTGAATGAAGACAGAAACATGTTTCAGAGAATGCAAAACACTAGAAAATATTTCTCTTGAGCTATAGTGCCAGAGCTGTATGGTTTGACCATGGGAAGAACTGACTTCTCCTCTTTCTTGTTCCAGTGGGATTTTCAGATGAAATTTGCAAATTGTGAGTGTTCCTATGTATTCTGGCTCTAAATACAATATCTTGTGCTGGGTCAGGGCCTCAAAACAGGCAGCACGGAATGAGGGAGCAGGAAGTAAAGCACAGTGAAAGTAACCCTGGAGTGTGAGCTAGATAACATACACTGAAGACAGAGCAGGGCTCTGAGGAGCTACCTTTGGCTTTATTGCACAATTTGAAGAAAGACAGTATTTAAAGAAGGTAGCAGCCAACTTATTTCAAATTGCTGAAAGGAAACAAAGACAGTGGATGTGCTTAATCTAAAGACCTTGCCATCACAGCCTGTCACTTAAGCAGGTTCCTTCGTAAGTAGCAGACATTTCTGTGAATTAGGGCCATGTCAAGGCTTCTGCTCCTTAAGGATACAGTCTGTAGGGGGTTTAAGTCTTAGTGTTTTGGCTATCAGATAGAGGTTGGCTGAATGTATTACTGAGTGATTATACACTTCTCTGAGGCATTTGCCCTTTAGCAGACCATGATAAAAGCAGACAGTTGTTTGCTTCAGTGTGGCACTTCTCAGCTGCTGCTGGATGTTTCCCTGTATGCTCCTTCCTCTAAAGACTTCACCACAGTATGCCTGAGAGTACTGCTGCAAAAACAGGGTCCAGAAAATCTCTTATCAGGAACATGTACAGACTGTCCGCCTACCCCAAGAAGCTATTTTCTTCATTTGTTCGTTTTTGCAACATCCCAGAAAGTTGTAGTTTATGTCACCAACAGCAAGTGTGGCCACTTCCACAGTTCTTAGTAAAGCAGTGGCACAAACTGTTAAATTATCTAAAAAGAGCAAACAAGTGTTGGGTTTTTTTCCAAGATTAGATTGAAGGAACAGGAAAAAGCTCTTTCCTTTAGTTCTTTTCTTTTGTTTCTAGTTTTAGTATTTAATGAACATGTGATACCGTTTTAAGCTAGTCCTGATGGTCTTGTGAAGTTAGTATTTAAAGCAGATGGCTGCAGTGCTTTAATAAGGTGGTTACTATAGAAACACAGCACTGTGAAAGCAAGAGTTACTGTAATGCATGGTTCCCTCACTAAACATTTTAAAGACTCCTGATCTACATGTAGCATGCCCAAAGAATACTAACCAAGAAATGAAAAACAGAGATAATATGCCTGGAGTATTTACTTCAGCTGGGGTCCACTTAAACTTAGCTGGATAGCTAACATTTTTGTGGCTTGCTAAAGAGCTGCTTGAAACAACATGAAACATGCGAGGAGAGATAAGCAAAAATATTGATGGAGGAGATGACTGTGGGCAGGAGACAGATCGTTTCAGTTATCTTTTTTTAGAAGGCATGTTGGACTCAAACATTAACACAAACAAATTTTAAAATGCAAAACACCCCCAAACAGTTAGCTAATACACCCAAATATTTACTTGATAATCCTTGGGCTTTTTGTTTACCTCATCCTTGTATATCTAATGTTGCCTATCAACACACTTCTTGCAGCCTAATGCATAGGGAAGGACACATCATGTGCTTTCAAGGATTTGGGCTTTTTATTACGGCCTCTGGTTTTCTTTCTTTTGCCAACACTGTTTTAACCTGAAAGTACCTAAATTCCTCTGCATGTGCCAAAGCATTTTACAGGCTATGACACAGACTTTAGAAACCCTTTTAAAATGTTAATTATATATATATGAATATGATTTGAACTAAATCAGGACATTCAAGGGGGTAAATGGCAGTCCTTTTGGAAGGGTTATGGGTTCTATGTTCAGAACTGAGCAGGAAAGTGCTACCTCATCTGACTGTGTCCTTCCCTCCAGGGAATTTAGAAGTAGTTTTCAGCAGTCTCAGAGGGGGAGTACATGGAGATATTGGTTGGAGAACTGTAGAGATTATGAAGCAAAGAAGGTTTCAAAGCAACACTGGATGTAAAGATAGCATTTGTGAGAAATAAACATCCTTTCATACAATCTGGGCATCCTGAAGAAAATCCTGTCTTGCACTATAGTCAGCAACAGTGCTGACCTGGAGAAGGTTCGGAGGGAACTGAAGGCCTTTTCTTTGTTTTATCCTTTCTTTTGTTTCTTTTTCTTCTCCTAAACTCAGCATGTATTTGTGCTTGCATGTTTTCTGCTTCCCTCTGTACCTTAAAACACCTAAACTGGGCAGGTTCAGTTGCAGGGTTTGCCTCTGTTAGGGAACTGAACATCATTTTAAAAGCAAGAAGGGAAAAAATAAAACCTGTGAGAAACATTCAACTAATAGGGTTTTCCTCTACCCTGAGACTTAAATTCTTTCATCAGTTCCTGTTTCTGTATGGTCATATCTGATTCCTTTATGGGCTTTTTCTATGACTTAAAACTTTCAGAGAAGGAAAACCACATGTGATCTAAAACGCCTCTCACTTTTCTGCCTTGTCACTGTGACCCTTGCCATTGTCATCCTCTACACACCAGTAAAGGTACATCTTACCTACTTTGCTCTGTTCTTTAGTCTCTTTCCTTCCAAACATCCCCGTTGTACACCTCATCTCACTTATGAGGCTTAGCCTGCCTTATTGCTCTTTATTTCTGTTATTTTGCTCTTAATGCTCCGTATTTCTCTCATGCCTGTAAAGTATTACTGTGAGCAGCACTGCCCACAGCTTTGCAAGTTTAGCAAGTATAGAAGTCAGAGGTATTCCCTGCTCTATTTTACATACTGTCTGCTTTGGTTTTGATGCATTTACAGTGCAGCAGTAGAGCTATGGACAGATACTCAGAAACAGGTATCAAGCCCTTATCACGATGCTCACTGTTTAAATAATCCTTCAGTACAGCATTCACTCTCTGAGGATGAAGAAGCTCACCCTCAGACTATCTCCACGTGCACTTACAGGTACATTAAGCACCCAGGCACAGCACACAAAACCAGAGATCTCTGTCTTTATTTTCATAACAGGAATATTTTTAGGCATGACAGATACTATGAAGGAACTCTGCCTGGCTGCACTCAGGATAGATGGGGCAGGCTACTTTAGGTTATTACATAGCAGTTCTTAAAAAAAAGAAAGCTTTGTAACTTGCAGGCAAAAGCTGAGGGAAATCTGTCCCTCAGACACCAACAAGAGGAGCCCTAGGGGGATGGCTAGCCCTGTGCTCTGTATGTAGATTTAGCCCTGGACCCATTTGGTGCCTCAGGAGGACTTGTGTGATCCACGAGCACCTGTTTCCAGTTCTGGCCTTTGACTGCTGCTCCATGTAGGATTGTAGTCCCTGTACTGAAAAGCTTTTTCCCCCTTTCATTAAAAAGAACACGAACATGAGTGCTTTTCCACAGTGGTGATTATTTAATCTCACAAATAATGTCACTGACTGCAGTGAGATCACATATGAAAACTTACATGCATCCATGGAAGAACTCACTCTATAGCCCTTTAGGAAGAACCATGTAACAGTGAGGGAAGTCAAAAGGACATTTTATATCCTTCCAGTAGCTAAGAGGAGGCCCCCTAGCTCAGCAGATGCATGAAGACATGCCTGTGGTACATAAATAGCACATAAATATTTTTCTGTATAATTTGTTAATTATTTTTAAGTGCAAATACTGGGTAGAGGTGCAAAGCTTGGAAGTACATTGAGTGAGATGGTGTAAATTTGGGAAAATCAAAAAACAAACCCATGCTTGGTATGGCTTGCAATAGAAACATTCTGTCACTTGTCTGTGGTGGCAGTGGCTTATCTTTCACACAAGCAGAAGCAGAAAAAAGTCTGGTGATCACAGCTTCTGGGAGATTATCTCATAGCACTATCTGGGTTAGTCCTAAAAGGCTGGAAACCTTTTACATTGATGCAGTCATAATTAAATGTGATCCAATTGCATTTGTGGAATTAACTAATCACCGGTATGAGTAAGGGGCTCACAAATCAGCCAGAAGTTACTGTGGGAAAACCTCTGTGGGTTAAAATGAAAGCTCTTGAGAAATGTTGATATTTAAATGGCAAACACAGTAGCTCAAGAACACGGGGAATAAGCAACTCTGCTTCTAACATTTCCTGGCATATGACAGTTTTGAAAAGGGGATTACTCTAAACAAAATTCTCAGTCTCACGAATGTTCATAGCTTTAATTAGACCAAGCGTAGATGGAAATTCACAGTCTTCTCAACCTATTTAAATCTCTCTGATATGTTCCCTTTGCACACCTGTTTGAAATAAAGTGTGAGTGGAAAGAATAACCTCATGGTGCTCTTTCGGGCTTTTGTTGTACAAGATAGGTGGCTTTGTCTGCCTGAGTTGCCTTAGTTCCTTAGAATTTGGAGTATTTTTTAGTAGACAGCTAGGATCTGTGTGTGGAGAATTCTTGTTGGTGAGTGCAACAGGAAACTGCAAGGAGCAGGCTACAAGAGGATACTGTAACATAAGTAGTGTGAAGACTCCACTAGCTAAGTCTCATAAATGGCCACGATCATGTGCAACTAATATATAAACCTGTCCCAGTTCTGCCTGTAAATTATATTTTCTTCAGTAAAACTGCATTGTTCATTCTTTCAAAACCACAAATCTGAATGTTACAAGCTAAGGGAGGGGGTTACTGCTGGTCAGCAGGAGCTACCCTCATAGGTTAAAATGTGAATATCAAGTCTCTATATGTGATTTTACATTAGCTTTTCAAAATATTCTGTGTTTGTTAAAGGGGATCTTAGGTCTGTTTAATTTTGAAAAAAAATCATATATAAAGGGGCTGAAGATCCTTACTACAAAATAAAAAATCACTATTGTGTGGTAAAATTAAAGCAGCAGCTGACAGCATCATAAGGATTACACAGCTGTACCCACCACACCTATCAGCCTGACTGAGGAGACCACAACCCGCAAACTATGTTCTGAATTACAGGGGTTGCATATGTGCTGACACTCTTTTTAAACCAAAATTCTAAAAAGACCTTCTCACAAGAAGATGTAACCACATGAGAAGACTCTTGATTTATTAAAAAAAAAAAGAAAAAGTATGCTGTGTAAAAGTCCCTGCCACACCCCCATTAAAATGATGCTTTTTTGAACTTCATTCTAAACTCACTGAAGTGAGTGAAGCAAATCTAGTTTCAGTGATCTTGGGATCGTATCTTTAAGTTTAATTAAACAAATGCTGACCAAATGCCCCGATGTAAGGCTTTGAAGAACTACATCAACTTTTCATTGGAAAGCTTTCATTAAATTCCTATCAAATTGAATTGTATTTCTAATGAGCTCACCAACCTTTGGGATCAAAGTTCCTGATGATTTATATTTTAGCAGCAAGCTTGCCTGAACACTCCAGTATTCTGGGGGTTTTGCCTGCTGACTTCTTGCCTTCTCCCTCCCCCTTATTTACTCTGTTCTTTTCCTATCAGTACCTGCCACTGTACTGTACACGGTGCAGTTACATTAGCATTTATCTGATGGAGCTGAAAGCCTAGATCTTTCTCTGCAACTTTTGTGAGCCAAACTTTAAAAGCTTCTCCTTCTCCTCCCCCTCCCAGATCCCTGCAGGGAAGAAGCAATATGAACAAGAACACGCACAGATCTCTCAAGAATACAAATTATGTTCTGAACAGAAAGTTGGCTCATGCATGTCAATTACTTGTTATAAAGAATAAAACATTCACCTATAGTTAACCTTTAGAGGGAATGGAAAACACAAAGTTATTGCTTGCTATATGCTTTCTATTGAAGCGGCAACTGGCAGAATGAACTGTGAAGGGGGAAAAAAAAGTTGCTCTAGAGGATTCTGGGAGAGTAATTTTGAGGCAGCAGAGAGAAAGTGTTGCAGCAAAGGACAAAATTGATTTGTTGCCAGGGTGTGCAGCATGGGAAGAAGAGACATGCTCAGCAGTGGTGCTTAATTGTCCTTTTTATACTCACTGCACTGTGTGTAGTCAGGAAGGAAAAAAAGAAAGCCCAGTCGTGAGTCAGATAATGGAAATGCAGAGGAGTTTGGCCTGCCTGATCCAATGGACCTGCTTAAGCTCCTTGTGTATGTATGTTACTAAAACACCTGTGGTCACTAAAAGATGTGCCATGAATTATTCACCATGCTTGTTTCTGGTGTATCTAGTAAGTGCCTTTTCAAAATGCTTTTGCTTTTTCATTTTTGCCCTCTATTGCATGTTCTCAAAGCAGTAGTGTCTTCAGAAGAACACTGCGTTGGCCTGTAGTGGCACAGTTGTAAGCCTGTCACTCTCCTTAGACAGGATCAGCATACTCCATGACTTACTAATGTAAATATATGGATAAGTATAATTAGGAGGGCAGAAGGAATAGATATTGCTTGGCCAGAGTTAAAGCATCAGAGCTGATGGACAAGGTAGTGAGTAACAAACCTACTTAGAAGCAACCTATTGAAATCAAATAAACTTTTTTTATGAAGATGCAAAACCACAATTACAGTACCTAAGCTTGATTTTTTTTTGTCCTCCAATAATAAACTGGACCTCACTTACTTCTACCCTTGCCTCAAGTCCATGCTGCTCCACACAGTTAGGGAGAACAGACTCACACCCTTCACACTGAAGTGTTGTGCTATAGACTTCATACATTGCAAGGACCAAAATATCCACTACAGTTTAATGGATAAAATAAACTTCTCAGGGCACTCAAGAAGCTACACGTGAATACTATTTTCTTTTTCAATAACAGCAATATTTCCTTGGGATCTTTCTGGTGCCTGTGTATGGCTATAAAGTCTGGTTTCATAACAGAAGCCAAAGGCTTCTCTGTTCACAGTTCAGACCCGACTAGGAAGTTGACGTGTGAGGTAATTTAGTAGTCTAGATCCTGACCTGATGATGTGTACCTCAAAAGCCATGAGGAGTAGTTCATCTCCACACTTGCTCCAGACACTCACATTCCTGGCAGAGAGAGGCTGGTGCATAACTGTAATACAATCCTTGGTGACAGTCAGGTGATGGGGTTGTGGCTGGGATTGCTCAGGTCTTTATATGACTCTTGACTTATGGTCACCTTCTGGAGGTGAAAGCAGAGCACTTGAGCCAGGCATCCAACTAGACCATCAGGATGTAAAGGGGTACAGGAACTACATTAAGTAATTCCTGGTTTGTTTGGGGTGGAAGGTGTTAATCAAGGCATTTCCTTCTTTGGGAAATGGTTACTTGCAATAGAAAGCTATTTTTAGTCACTCTGTGCTCCAGGAGTTGATACACAGAGCCTTGACCTGTCTGCTGATAACACATTACCTCATTTGCAGCTTCACTGCTGACGTGTGCTCCACCATGTCCTTGCCTGAACCTGGCAGGCACCGTGTGGTACAGTTGTCATGGCATTGTCTGAAGCATTCAGCTGCAGCAAGGAGGTTGCTACCTTTCAAACGGATGCAGAAGCCCCAAATAAATTCTCAGTAGCAACATATCTTAACAGGAACACTTGAGGGGCAGGCTGACATCTGTGTTATACCAGGAAGATCTGGAACGGTACCATTTTACAGGAGTGCAGTAACAGCCTCACTATGTAATGCCATTGCTCAGACCTTGAGCCAAAACTCAACCAGTACAACTCTGCTGAAATCAGGAGAGCTACCCTGACCCACAGCAGTGCAACACCTGCCCTCGTCTCTGCTATTTCTTGCAAAATATCAGATATTTTTGGGCAAAGTTAACAGGGCATCCTCAGCAAGCGTTCAAGTCTCCGTAAAAAGCTTGTCACAAACAGTGAGTGGCTACCCAACAGACTCCCTTCCTCCTCTCTGCCAGGTTTTCACTGCTGCCAGCACAACGCCACATCCATCTGGACAGGCAGACAAGTCACACTCCCTTTGGAGGCAGCCCGGCTGCCTTCCCACGAGTTGGCGCGGGGATGGCATGGCGGCGTGCCGATGGACTGGAAGCCTTCCGCCCGCCGGGAGTGCGCGCGTCACCTCTGGGGCACGCTCGACTTCTCTTGGCCTGAGGCCCGTGGCCTGCAATCATGAGTCAATGCTCACACTGGGTTTGTCACCCAGCTGACAGTGTAGTGACCTTACTCCAGGACACAGATTTGGTTCCGCGCGCCGCAGAAAAAGATATCATATAAACCATTTGATCATTTTGAATGGGGCGTTCACAGCACGTCTTGTGAACTAACTAGATGGGTAAATTCATCCTCCTGTATTTTTGCCACACCAAAGACCTTTTTCTCATCATGTCCATCACTGTTACCACTTGGTCACACCACACTAGCTCTTAGAAGGAAAGAACAACAACTGTCATTCACAGAGAGCTGAAGTTCACAATTTTGTTAGATTAATTTTAAAAGAAAACTGAAAATCCTCTTTCTTATCTCATTTCTCACCTCTATAAACTCTTTTTCACCTCTCACTTGCTCTGTTCACTTTCTGCAAGTTGAAAAAAATTACAGCTTTATTTCAAAACATGCTGTTGTAAGCTTTTTCTTCCATGGTCCAGAACCTTTTTTTTTTTTTTATCTCTAGCCTTCTCCATTTCACATTCTCACTATCCCTTCTTGCCCTCCTTTAGGATACTTCCTTTGATCTCACTGCTGTTTTTCCAAAGAAGGCCAGACATCTGAATAATCTAAGCAAGGTCTGCATCTCTATCTGGATATATACAGCACTTTCCTTACTCAATTCTTGGCAGCTGCATGCTCCCAAAGCACCTACACATTTTCTGCCTGTGTGACTACCCTGCTTCCCTTCACATCCTTCAAACTTCTCCCTTCAGTTCCTGTGACCAAACTTTGCAGCTATGTTCAACTGTTTCCAAAACAGTTCCCTTCTCAAAGTAAAAATTAGGAAGGGACTTCTTCTAGCACATTCTTAGCTTTCTGTCTCTTTTAGTTCTGAAGCTCTCCAGCCTTTCACATGTGTGTCACTTTACTGTGTGTGAAATGTTCTCTGGGAAAACTTGTTCACTGGAACAAATTTCCTACCCTGCAGTTCCATGACTAAGCATGCATTAAAACAGCACAGAATTTTTCTAAACTCTACCACCTGTCTGCCCTACCCCCTTCTCAAGCATTGCTCTGGGCTTTAGTTCTGACTTACCTTCCCCAAAACATTACTTATCAAGCTTCTCTCCGTAAGAGACAAGAAAGCTGGAAATCCAAAGTATGTCCTCTAGCCAGTCAAATTACAGTAAGTCTGTTG
This sequence comes from Motacilla alba alba, assembly GCF_015832195.1. Lineage (NCBI taxonomy): Eukaryota > Metazoa > Chordata > Aves > Passeriformes > Motacillidae > Motacilla > Motacilla alba. The sequence continues at coordinate 47,696,671 of NC_052019.1, read as the reverse complement.
CTTCAAAAAGACCTGATCAGTTTTACTTCTTACCTTCTCATCTCTCTCTGTGATCACAAACAGGGAGTGTCTTCCTGTAAAAAGCTTCCTGAGAAATGCTTCCTGTGAAGCAGGAGAGTTTCACTGCTGAAACTCTCAGTCACCCAAGAAAAGCAAACCCAGGGTAATCTTAATCTTCCTGAGGCTTGGTGCTCCTGAAACTACCTGCTTGGAAAGCATGCCATGGGTCCCAAATCACAAATAGCTCCCACTCCAGCCAGAATAATTTAGCATTTGCATTTCAACTCAGAAATGCTAAATACTAGTTTACAGCATGTGTTTTTCATGCTCAGAATACAAGTAACAGTAACGGTACCGAAATCCCTGGAAAAGACCTTACCTTATAGGTTTGCATTCGGTTCTAAAAAGCTCTGTAAGTAACTCAGGATAATGACAGGTATGTACTGACTCTGGAGTTGGATTCAGCCTGTTTGGGTTATTGATCTACTAATCCTCATGTTATAACATTTCTACTTCTTCAGCAATGAGGTTTCTGTATAACCTGCTCACTGCAGAACGATCTACTTCAATGGGATAGAGGTACAGCTTTACAGGATCCTAATAGAAGTGTTTATTCAGGGGAAACTTCAAGGCAAATCAGAAGGTTTTGAGGAAGTCTCAGACTACATAGTATTAATACTGAAATAACTACCATAAAAGGCAAGAAAAAATTCTTTTACATAGTTCTAAAGGGATTTAGAATAACCTGTGCAAGGCTATTGAGAAGAAAGAAAACATATGGCTGAAAACACTCAGGAGTATTCTGGCTTGCACACAGTGTCATGCTCTCTTATACAGTTATTCATACTTCTATATATAGCTCTGTGTATCCCCCAGATTGTCAAGGTGTTCTGGATAGTTTACATAAATAAAAACCTGATCTGTAAAGATCACTCTTTTCAGTTCCTGCCCTTTCCTTACTCTGAACAAAAATGTAGTTAACTATTTCAGAGGAAGACCAAAGTTTGTGCCTGCAAATCAGGCTACTTCATCTTTCTGTGTTGAGGGTTTGGAGCCCACATAAAGGGAAGGTGGATTTACACATGGAAATATGAATCCTACTTCCTGTAGCATTTGGCTTTTCCTTGAAACTAAGTTTATATACCTGCTTAGCTAGGGAGGTCCAGTATCAAGGTGAAATTGCTACTGCACTTTTTTTTTTTTCCCATAACACTTTGACCTCAGCTTCATAAGACTGATTCTGACAACTGTCCACATATTGTCAGCATCTTGTGGAGGTCAGCAGCAGTTCTACAAACTACATATGGGACTGCTAACTGAATGGCACAGGCTGGTGTTATGGAGAGTGGGCTACCAAACCACCAGCAGTCCACAGCAGAGCTCAGGTATCCTGCAGGACAGCTGCATTCACAAGGATTGGACCTGTGCATTCTGTGGTCACCAAACCTGCATACCTGACTTCCGGTCAAACAGGCCCTAAGGACCATCTCTCCAGCAGCGTTCAGATGTTTGGAGAGTCAGACTGGTATTTCTGTAATTCCGTAGTTTCTGTTTATGTTTGTAAATCCCCAGGACTTTTCCATCTGCATGTCTATGTGCTTAAACACCACTGCACATTTTGGTCCATCTTTCACTCATTTCTTCAGTCTCTCACTCAAGTTTTGCTGAGTGTCACGCCGCTGTCTCTTCGTAGGCTCAGCAGGAATAACCAGGCTTCCCCTCCGTGTCCCTGAGCACTGCGGGCACTCCCCCAGCAGTCTGGCTGTGCATGGAGAGCTGCTTCCTCAGCAGCTGGCTCACACCCAGCAAGGAGACTGCCTCCAAAGCACGTGGATGCACATGCAGCTTTTTCCAGCACGGCAAAGCTGTTCCTCTCCAAGTCTTGAGATCAAGGTCCTCAGAGAGTGCCAGCTTGTTTCTCCCTTAGGAGTTTGTCCATTCTGCCTACAGGAAAACTCTTACGTGCTTGAAAGTTTCACAGCAATTATTCCTAAGTTTAGACAACAATGAACACACATGCAGTGGAGCAGCAGTGAAAGCAGTTCTCAGTGTTTCATGCACACACAGAGCTGATGTTAGTCACGCACAGCAGCCAGATAAAAATCCAGCCTGTTGCTTCATGATCTCTGATCACTGTGGGAATCATTCTGTTGCCTGCTTTGCAGCAGTCACCTCACCACTGTGTTCTCCTCCTGCATTTGCTGGTTTTCCCCATTACACAACCTACTTAGCTATTTTTCCTGAATTAAAGTTACTCCCATTCCTTGCATGTTTCCATGATTACTCTATGATTATCTATGATGTAATTAAGAGCTCTGCCATTTGGCATGGTGTATGCTTTCTGGAGTAATGCAGCACTCTGCACTCCTACTTGGTGCCTTCTGGTTTCCAAGCAAGGCCATGGGAGGACAGACGTTCAGCTGAGCAGCAGAAGGGTTTCTCACTGAGACCTAACCTTCCTGGCTTAAGGGAAAATCTGTTTATTCTCCTCACAAATACCCAAATATTTTGGAATAACAGAAACAGAATTCTTCAGCTTAAGCATATTTCCTCCTTTTTCACTATAATTAGGAATTGCCTGGAGTGACTCACCTTTCCCCATACACCCCCTCTTGACGACTTCCTCCTGCACTGTACCCTCCCAGCAATCCTGGCAGCCATCAGGGTGTGAGAGAAGAAAGGGACAACTACCCTTGGTATTTTCTTCAGACAAAATTGTTCCTGAAGTGTTCTTTCTTTGGTGTGTTCATTATTGTTGTCCATAAAATAATGAAAGGAAAAACATGCCTATGTTAGCCTGTCAAGGGAAGGAAGCAGGGCAAGAGGCTTGTTTTTAATTAGTCGTTTTGTGAACATTTGTGCAAGGACAGAGTCTGCTGCCAAACAGCATCTCAATTAGCATGTCCCTGTGGGCAGACCTTGCTTGGATTGATCTGTGACTTACAAAGGTGGCAGAGAGAAAATGCAGAAAGGATTAATTTGCTTTTTTATTACCCCCCTCTTTTTTGTTGCTAGGAGAGGAGACTGGTACAGTGGGTGGTGTCCAACTGGGAGCAGCGACCCAGTTCAATAAACCTGGCTTGGCTCCTGTAGGATTGGAGTGAGAGTGCAGAAGAGCAGGCTGGGACCACACCAGGCACAGAGCAAGAAGCTGTTTCTAGTGCTTTATTAGGGAAGAGAGATGAAACATGAAGCAGAAAGGCAAGCATGAGGAAGGATTTGAGAAAGTAAAAGTACACCGAGCAAAGACGCACAAACCCAGAGAGCAGATTTTGTCACTGGTTGGTAATTCTTTGCAAAGTATTTATCAAGTTCTCCAGACTTGGAGAGGATTTTGGGGAGGGCTGGAATTGAAGGAAAGGAATACTTTTTTGTTGAGAAAAAGTTAATGAAGAGTATTTTTCCCTACTGAAAACAAGGTGTGCATCCAGGCTTAAAAAAGCCATGATATTTCACCAGAGAGGTATTTTAAAGGTTTTGGTGTTTTTGTCACACAGCAGAATGGTGTTTTGCATCACTGAAACTCCCTGAGGAGTGCAGTAGCATTTCTTAGCATGTTAATTGTCACATAGTGCAGCGGGTAGCTTCTGCTCAGGAGAGGGGGGAGGCAGTGAAGAGATTAAAATGATGATTCAATCAGGAGACTCTCAGAAATCTGCCTAGTGACAATTTTTTTTTTTTTTTTGTTTAAAGACTCAGGCTCTGTGGCATAGTTACAAAGGAGGAGTCTTAATTAAAATTAGCAGGCAGATGAAGCATTTGAATGGGCATCTTTCAATTCTTTTTCCCTTTCAGCTCACAGTAAACCCTCTTCTCCTTTTTTGTCTTTTCTCACAACAGCTTAAGTTTGCTTGAACAGTTTTGCTTGTCCATTTTCTTTCCACCACAAAAAAAAAAATCCTTTAAATTGTAGTCTCTCTAGAGTGCCACACAAATAACTTGCATTTCTATGATTCCTTTCAGCCAGGAACAATTTAGAGGCAGTTCTGCTTATCAGCCTGTGAGTTAGTCTGTATATCACTCACTATCCTGTTGTAGTTTGTGAAACAGGCACAGAAATAACCTTAGGGTCTGCATCATGATTAGCTTTTGCTGGGGTGTCCATAACAGGAGTTACACATGGCTTATTTGCAAGTGTATCGGATCAGAACAGAAATGTTGTTCAACTCTGGCTCCAGCTGCTTCTGTTTCTGACACCTGTTGACAGTTAGGGATAAAATTTTATGCAGTAGGACAGACAAGCAGAAACTCTGTGGAGATCCTAAAGCTAACATGAGTCCTTGAGCTTTCATATAAATACATACACACACACACACACACACACACACACACATATATATATGTATATACACTATGCAAGATTTCACTGCTACTAGCAAAAGTCATGTCATACTACATGAATTCAGATATAGGTGTTATAAATGACGGGAATCAACAATTTGATTTGCACTTCCTGTTTCATTACCCTTTCTTCATGCAGGAAAAGCAGGCAAAGCTCCATTGCATGCTTTCACCGGAGAAATGAAAACCCAAACCCATTTCATATCCTTAAACCAAATTTTTCTGACTAAGCATATAGGAAAGAAAGCATGGACTCTTGAGTAAGTATCAACATATAAAGGACAGACAAATCAAAAAATATTTTTGATTATCATCATCGTATGGTTAAACAGAACACAAGGCCAGGTAACTTGGCTTTTAAGTTTCTTATATTCCTAGATTTTGGAACAGCTTTCAGCTCAGCAACTTGCTGTGTATTTACTTTGCCAGGCAGAACAAGCCAGCTTGCTGTATTTCTCACTAGGGTTTGGAATTAAAATGTAGATTCAAAGCAGATGGGGATGTTTCTGCAGCAGCTGAATAGAAATACACAGAAATGAGAAAACTCGTCCCTCCCCTCCCCCTCCCAAACAAAGTCAGCTATCATCTCCTTCTGACAAAGGCCTATTCTTCTGCAGACCACATAAAATTATCTATCTGGTGAAAATCTGAATTTATGTACTATCAGGGCCCTTTGTGAAGTGCTAGCGAGCCCTTGGGCCAGCAGAGCCTCATTGCTCGCCAGGCCGCTCTTCGAGAGGAGCAGAGCGACCTCTGTTCAGGAACCCCTTCAACGCTTGTTTTACATACAAAGGGAAGGGAAAACAAAACAACGAGAACCAAAATCAGCGAAACAGAACATGATTTCCTAGATGGCTGGTACCTCATCGGCACTCAGTCTAACCTGTTCTGTATTGGAGGCGCACAACAAAGCCATCCTCCTGGATTAGAGGTTAGTAAGCACAGACAGCTGGTCTCCCCCTGGATCTCTCCCCTACACTGACCTTGCACAGGGAATCCCTCCCTCTTTTATCCTTAGATAAACTCCTGTCGCCCCTGAAACCTGAATAACTGTGCCATCTCACAGTCACATTGCCTCTGCATCTGTCAGGCATCATTGTTTTCAGCAGGGAGTTTCAAGTCATTACCTGCCTAAAACAGGATTTAATCATTGTGTTAGTGACTCTGAGAGTTTTCTTTACCAAGGCACAGGAAGATTTCTTGTATTTGGATTTTTCTTTTCTTGGCTATTAACTAAGCATTTAATCAGATGATGACTTAAAATAATTGAACAAGAACAAATCCAAAAAACCCATCCCCACCCCTTTCTTTCTCTAGAAAGTCACTAAATCAATTCAGTTTCAAATCTGAATGCTAATCTCTGCCATTCTACCCTTGGTGGGTGCATTTTACTTCTACAAGCTTTGGATTCCCCTCTTCACTGTTGTGGTTTCTTTTTCTTAGTCTTTTCAGTGTAATTAGTCTCAGCTGTGATACTACATATTTTCTTCTTCCCCTGGGCAAAATATCCCCCCCAAACAGTTTCTGTCTGTTCTTTCCCTCCCTCTTTAAGTAGTAATTTACCTTTTAAAAAAACATAACTGCCTCCCTCTGTGATACTGTCCTTATCTCCTCCATGCACAGCAAGAACAAGAACAAGAATTTCTACTTCTTGAGAAAACACCCATAATCTCAAGGAGAGAAAAAGTCAACTGTGACAAGGATTATGCATTTCTGAAACTCCTTCTCCTATCTACAAAGATTCCTATTTTATGTCTGAACTATAGAACTAGGGTTTACCCTTGAAACACCAAAAATCTTGCTATACCACTTGTCACCTGCTACAAGGTGATGATACTGTTCTTCATTATTCAAAAAAAAGCTTGTTTTTCTGAATTGCTAAAATGCCATTTAAAGCTAGGAAAGAATCCCTTTCCTTCATCCCTAAAGATAGCCAAGAAAATTTTTAGCTCTGTTTTACAATTGGAAGAAATAAAAGAAAAAGGATTATAGAACTTTTCCTGTGAGAAAAGAAGTATAAGTGCAAGATTTTCCTAGATTTTCTTTCTTCCTCAGCAGCTCTCAAATACAGCTAAAGTTGAAATGAAGACAATAAAAGCAACCAGCTGTGAGGACTGTAGAACTGAGGAAAGAAAGATTTCTGCCCATCCAACAGTGATTCAGTTTTCCTCTGCAAAGCATTTTTCAGTTCTGCTTGTAAGACAGACACTGAACATGGACCAAAGTCAGATGAGGCATTAATTTACATACCTTCCTGGGGTTGGGGAATCTTTCAGGAATATCCCTCTTGTCTAAGACCTTGTGCTGTCATTTTGACTTTTCAGGGCTCTGCCTCAAATGCTCAGATGCTAAATATGCATTCAGGATCAACATCATGTAGGGCAGGAGACTAATGCATCTACTTTGTGCATTTAAAATCACCAAAAAATTTAGGTGAAGAAGCACAGTTTCTCATTTTTCATCTGGGTGACTTGACTTTAACTAAGCTTTCTGTCATGAGTAGAGATAACAAGTGAGAGAACTGTGTAAATCTTCCCAGCAGATGATCTATTTGACAGCCTAACTTTGTCAAATGCACTAACTATAACATTGAAAGAGAAAGCTGATGATCTTTGCTCTTTTGAGGTGTCAGGTACTTAATATCATCTGTCTTCTTCATTCAGATACTATAAATCTATTTTTTCCCCTTTAAGAAAAGACAAGATTAGAATGAGATGAGAAGATGAGAAATAAAGAAACTAGAGTTGAAAAAGAAAGGGGTTTTTTTTGTTATTTTTTTAAAAGGCTTACAGAAGAGCTTCCCTTCAAGCAAAAAATACAAAGAATGCAAATAAACATTGTCAAGCCATGAAACACTCAGTGTTACAACAGAAGAGCACTGTGGGAGTTATTGGGGCATGACCAATATACAAAATACCACCACTACTTTTCCTGTTATCGACGGTAGCGCCTTTAAGTTACTAGAATCTGTAACGTTTCTATGTAAAAATCTGATATCTGGCCTAGTCAACAGCAGTTTTTCCATCCATTGCAGTGGATGCAAAAGTTTATGGTCCTCTTTTCCATGTACAGTCCACAAAAATGAAAGTATTAATAAAGTAACAAATATTTTTGCAGTTATGCAAGTTGTTGTACCTAAAGCTAAATCTAAATGATTGTAAGGCCACAATAGAGGAAAAAAGTCAATAACAGATTGTTACAGCTGCTCCTCTTTTCAGGCAGCTTATCGAAAACCCAGTGAGTCTCGACTCAAACAAGTTCATTTAAACTTAAAAGCTTAGCTGTTTGTTTTACAATGCCTATGAATAGTTCATCCCTGAGCTTCTGGTCGGAAAAAAACACCCTATATCCTGTCCTATGTGCTCAACGTTTTGCCATGCCACGCAGTACACAGTTCATGGCCTGTGGCCACCCTTTTACAGTATCTAGCCACCCTGAATCCTTCAGGGAACGTTACTCAGTTATGTTCAGCATAACCTGCACTAGTTACTGTTCATGTCTTCATGTGTGAAGTGCAAATCTACTCCTGAAAGATAATGTTAGCAGTACTTGCCTTAATTAACCTGGTTCTGTGTATTAAAAATTATATCTGTAGCTTTAACAGAAAGAGGCAACAATGATGCTCAAAGGGCTTACAAAATGTTTTTCCTGCATTTTGTGCATTGTTATGTATTGGCTACTGCAGTTGCCTCTCAGTCTGTATCTGTGGTTGTGACCTATATGAGAAAAAAAACTGGCAAAGGCTGCTGCCCTGCTCCAGCTGGAGCGTAAAGGAAGTGGTGTCACGTGCAAGCCCCAGCGTCATTCAGTAACTTTCTGTGGGGAGTAGGAGGGCTCTCCAGAGACAGCCTCAAAGAAGTGGCTTCACAAATCCCACAGGTGGGATCTCAGTGTGTGTGCTGGTGTCAGGCTAGATGGGAGGAGAGTACTCTAGTGCAAGTTGGCAGAACTGGGAAGGCCTATTGGAGCTGCTCTGCACTGGGAGAGGTCAGAAGGTCTCATGGGCCAGTTCCTATAAAGACTGATTTGAATCAAAGTTATTGTAGTTACTTGGAAATGAGGGCCATAGTTGCAAACCACAAGCTTAAACCTTCAAATAAGTCAGTGCAAATTCTGCAGTAGGTTCCTAGCGAGCCAGATTCAGGGGGAAGCCTCTGTAATTAACACCGAACAAAAGTCACTCCCTGCCAATTCCAGGATTCGCAGGCCAACCCCCACAGGTGCTGCAGGGGCATCTCAACAATGGAATCTTGAAGACTGTTGGTTGGCAGTCCTTGGTAATTTCATCTCTAAAAACTACTGTCAGTGTTTTTAGTCATTAAAACTTTTAGCCACGGTCTCAAGCTGCTGCAATGCCTTCCTCCAGCTTCAGCTTCCTGCAGTTCTGTGGAGCACATTCCCTCATCCCCATCCACTTCCTCTTGTTAACCTTGTAATGGAAAATCTCTCTCAAAATCTCTCTCTCTCTCTTCCTTGTTGCTATCTGAAGTACACCAATCTTTCCTCCAACACAAATACAATCTGACACAACAAACAGAAGGAGAGTTATTACTGCTGACCACATATTTAATCTTTCATAGCAATTTCCTTTGGAATCCTGATTGAGCTTTTCAGTATTCGGTAGACACAGGCTGTTCCCAATATGTCTCTTGTAATGGGAACTGCAAATCCTTGAGCTTTATATTTCCCTCCTTTAATTTAAAGCAACAGCAGTGTACACCAGCATCTAGTTATTTCCATGATAGCCTGTTTGACCAAGTCAGGATTTAAAACCGAACTTCAAAGAAGCATCTTCTATATCATGGAGGTTTGATTCATTTACAAGGCTGTGCACATTTTTACAAAGTAGTTCCTCAGCCATTAGCCCACAATACCAGACTGGTTTTAGCATAATCTCAGGATCTTTTCTCTAACTCATTGGCAGCAGCACCACTAGAGTTAAAATGTTTTGGTGTTCTGTTTTAGCTCGAACATCTTTTTGCTGATTTCCGAGTATCTTGTTTTACAATAGCCTCCTTCAGGCAATAGAATCCAGAGCAAAATTTAATCTTCAGAGAGCATAACAAAAGGAATCAGCCTTAGTTACCAAAAGATCATTAAGTAGTACCAGCTGTTTTCAAGACATTGAATTTTTTCAATGAAGACAGAAAAACCAAAGCACAGACTTTTGTGCTGCCTGGTTATATTGCAGTGTATGAGAAGACATCTAACAACTCTGAAGACATCTCTGCCTCCACAGCTCCAAGGGCTGGGGCAGGGAGCTCAGGCAGGGGGAGGTTGGGAGCTGCTGGGATCCCCAGTAATTTCCAGGATGGGACTGGGGCTCTGCTGGGTGATGCTGACACATGCCCTGTATACACTGCATGCTCAGCTGGCCCCTCTGCTTGAAGAGAGGAGCATGGTTTTGTTGGGACCTAACAGTGACAGGACTTTAAAAGTGCTAGTGGGAAAAAGTAGGAAATAGGATGGGCTTGGAGCCATCAGCACCCTGAACATAGAGTCCAAATAGCTTCATGACATAATTTCTCTCTGTCATGCTGCACATTTGATGCACAGCAGTATGGGGACATGTTCCATCTCTGGCATTCACCTGATTTGCTTTAGTCCTCCACATGCTTTTTTAAAGGTTAACTGCAGATACTCCAGGATATTTTTTTCCCCGTTTTGTTTTCAGTTCTAATTTTAGGTGCAACTAACTTTTCAGAACATTTGCTTAATCACCAATACCTATCAAAGACTTTAAAGACAATTTTGGTTTGGGAAACTGAGGCTCATTTATTAAACACTGTTTCCGCAGAAAGCTTTTGTGAGCTAGATGAGGCTGTTAGGAAGGTTTGTTTGCTGGGGAGTGTAATAAGCAGATAAATTTTGCCATTCATCCTTGGCCCCCACCCTTCCCACAGTAAAATTATTAGCTCATTTTCTCATAATCAACCTGGCTGACCCTCAAAGGTTAACAACCAAAGATAAAGTACCCTTATACGCATTTGACAGTGGCATTCATATTAGCTTAACTGACTGCATTAGACTTTGAGTATCCTGATGGATGTCTCCTCTCTTCTCCCAACTCCCCCTGCATTTTTTTTAAGAAGAAGCAGCTGTTCATTGCACCCAGAGGCTGTACAGAAGTAACACTACCAATCACAGTCTGCGCTGTATTTCTTCTGAGTAAAACCACTTGCATAAATCAATCTTAATCCTTGCCTATCATCCTTGCTTTGCCCCTGAAACTGTTCTCTTCCTGCTGTGTTTTGGGGGCACAAGGGTGACACAAACCATAGGTTTGTGTTGGCAAGAAAAGCAGGGACCGTGCTGTGGAATCCACTTGGCGCATGAGAACACGCACATGCTTACGGGAACTCAAGCACACAATGCAGGGCGTTCTCTCCTACACCTGCATTCCTGAGCTCAAGACCACCACAGCTATGAGGCTGCTGGCTGAAGGACTAGCCTGGCAAACACTCCGCATAACTTTGCCAGGTAGGAGCAGCTCTGCAGGGCTTGTGGGATCAAGTCTTCATTGCTGGAGGTGTGGATTTAAAGAATGAGAAGTCACCTGACCCTTTTGAGGAGAGTTCTCCCGCTTAGGTTCTCTTAGGAAGACTAAAGAGAGGCATTTAAAAGGCTTCCATTAACTTTCATCGTCTGTAGGAAAGATGTTTACTTAAGCTGAAAAAAGTCTCAGCTATGATTTATGAGTTTCATTCAAAGTAGTCTCATATCTTAGATTTGTCTGTAATTCCCAGCCTTCTAAATCCAGTTGAGTGTGTACTTTACAATGGTGAGCCTTTTAGCCACACTGCTTCTTTGTGCAATAAGAGCATGGCTGTGTTGGGACAGACAATAATCAATTAGTGAAACGGTATCTCGTGACTGAGAATATGAAGTGGCCTTTGCAGAGGCTGACAACAGCTCTTTTAACTCACCCGTTTCTGTATGTCTCTTAAATATCCCAAAATATCAAAGGTCTTTCATTAGAGTTTCAGACTCTCTCAAATCCATGCAGGCCACTAGATACCTCAGAAGACCATGAACTGATGTGAGACGGCAGCAAGTGGCGAGTTGCCAGAACGAAGAACAACCGACTGTTTTCAAAGCTTTGAAAATATTTGAAAAGGAAGGACAGAGAGAGAAGTGTTGCACTTCCCTTCAGGACTGCTCAAATGCCGCTCTTCCAAGTGTCAGCTGTGGGAGTCTGAAAGTCTCAGTGAGAGTTAAATCACAATCTGCCAGTTCCCCTGGCTCCTTTTAGCTTGGCAGCAGTGAATTTTCTGCCTCTTCATGTTGCATCCCGCCACAAAGGGAAAAATTTAAACAGGAGAAACAATGTTCCTTTGAATTACTGGAAATTAAAGAAAAGCAGGAATGCCAGCTCGTTCTCGGGCCCTAACTGTTTCTCAGCACAGCAATTCCGAGTCTTTTAATTTAGTTAAAGGGAGAACCTTTCATGCCAGAGCTGTGTTATTAAGCAATCATCCCATTCACAAAATTTAGACTGGTTTCCAGTTTCCCTGGAACACCTAAATGATATTCCACAGAAAAGAAAAAGCCTGTATCCTTGTAATAATCTTTTTTCTCTAGCAGTTTTCATAAATGTTTCTTGTCACAAAATATGTAAAACTCCTCATATACTGCCCATTTATGCTTAAATACTAAGAAGTTTTAAATGGCTATACATAAAACCCACATCCTCTGTAAGTGGGGATAGAACAAGATAAGAAGTAACTGAGAAATGGCCTCAGTTGTGTGGAAGCACAAACTGGAGCCTATCACTTTATCCTCAGAACAAGGTAACAGCAACCTTCTAAAGAAAAACCTAAAAACTCTCTTGGAAAGGGATATAAAACTAAAATTGGAAAGGGAAGAAAAATACTGTAGCTGAGATGGTAACTACAGAAAATATGTTTTTCAAGCCAGGCTTAAGAAGCTAGGCTGCAACTCCTCAATAAATGCTGCCATGATGTGTAGCTGGGGTCTTTTGACTGACAATTTGTTTGGGTCCTGAGCCTTTTCATCTAAGAAGATCAATGACCAAGTTCTCCCCAAGCTTGTATAATGAGTATTCAAAATGAAAACACAGTCCCACATCTTCATCTCAAACCTAAAGCTGAAGGGGATGGTAACAGTACTCATGCCGAGCTCTCTTGTGTGCTTGGAACTGTGGTACGGCAGCACCAGCTCACGTTTTGTTTCTCTCCCAGAGTTTTGCTTTTATCAGGATTAGACCTCAACTGTTCCTAGGTTGTCAGCTGGCTCTGGTCATCAAAACCACCTTGTCTTCCCTCTCTGGTACATCTGGAGAGGTAACTATAACTGTTTTCTCAGATCTGGATTTCAGCCCAATAATCCATGCCATTGTTCTGTGTAGATTGCAATAACCCACATGAAAACTTCTCCTGAAGACCACACACAAATGCAGAAAAGCTGAATGGCAACCATAGCTCCAGGGAGCATCTTCTCATAGACCTCTAAAAATGCATTAGATTCATATCTTCTGTGGTGCCTCAGCAACAGCAGAAGTCAGAAGAGATGTTTGTGTGAGTAGCTCGAAGACTTGAGTACACTGAAAGGTTTTAAGGAAACAACTTTTTCTATAAAGCTCTGCTAGGAGTAACAAGCCTACTCTGATGATTTGAGTGTGATTTATACAGTGAGGGAATAAAACTGCTTAGTTACTGAGCGGCAAGTCAAGGTAATTCATACAGGTTTTTGGAAGGTTATACAGATAAATACTTTAGCTGCTTGTATATCAAGCATCTGAATTTGTAGAAAATCTTGCAGAGTGTAGCATGTGCATAATGTCTCCAGAGAACAGACTGTGGATTGGCAATGTGACCTCCATTCACTTGGTCAGGGAACAAATGATATGGATATAGATTAACCCAGGGAAGAGATTGGATGTCATGAACTGGGTTGTTAATTCTGTCGAAAGGGGGAGCATTAATGACAGTCCTCAGTTACATGGGGAGAAAGAAGCCATAGCACAGAAGGAAAAAAAACCTGCTCTGCATGTCTGTGGCAGATGGGATGAGCTGATCTAAGGTTTTGTTTTAAATGGTAGAAGCTTTCTAATAAGTTAGAATAATTACTGTGTGTAGCTGTGTGTTATTATGCAACCCTCATCATCAGAGACAGGTTGAAAACAGGTTGGAGTGGACTGGTACAGGTCTGGCTAGTGTTGCCCTGAAGCCAAGGAACAGGGCACTGACAAACCTATTTTTCCCATGTGTTTATGAGCAATTGGTCTGGTTTGTAAGTCGCAAAAGGCACAAATTGGGAGGAGTAAAACTAAATCACTGGTGGGAATGAAAACACATTTTGAAATTAAATCATGCAACAATTAAAACAGTGTAAGTACCCTTGTTTTGGCTCAACTCCTCCAGCTCCACTGTGTGGAAGTGAAGCCCCAGCAGGACATGCAGGGGCAGGCAGCATCTCTGACAGGGACACAGGGCATCTCATGGCTCACTGGCCCTGGCAGGGATCCCCAGAACCTGCCCCTTGGCTATATCAGCACACACACGGCACGCTGTGTAGTCTGGGAGCTGCCTCTTTGGCTGCCTCTCATCTCTCAAAACACAGCAGCCAAAAGTTGAGTTCACTACAGCATCCCAGCCTAGGTGTGGCAGAGTCATGAGAAAAACAGAGGAAGAACGTGTAGAGGGGTGTAAAGGCTACCATAGTGAGGCCAGTGAAGGGGCTGAAAGCTCTGCTTTACCATCTGGACATGCAGGAATAGCAGTCAGAGTACACCTTGGAGTCATCAACATTCTCTTTGTACTCTCCCCACTCTCCTCTCAGTATGACCTTCAACTTCTAAAAAGAAATTTAGAGAAAACTGCATTTTGTAAAATATTCTGTTTTCAACAGAACTGTGAGACCAATAGGATTTCCTGCTTGAAGTTCAAAGGATAATGGAAGCCAGAGCTGTGTAAATAGGTTTTCTGAGGATACTGCAGCCCACAAGGTTTTATTGTCTTCTATCAGTTCTTCCACTCATACATCTGTTTTCTAATGTTACTGACCCAACATGATGAAACCTTGAAATTTTTAGCTTGCCAGTGTTTCTTTTTTCCATCCAGTGGTTTTTCACTCTGCCAAAAGATGTGATGAAATCAGCATGGATAACTGACCTTTGACTGGTGCTAGGAAGTCATCAACCCAAGAAATCCGTGCTATATCCAGGTCTGAAGCCAAATGGACAAAGATCATAGAAACTGGAAGATAATGATGACAGTGACCTCTTGGTAACCCTCCCTAAACAGCAGGTTGATAACATCAAGTGTGCCTTGAGGAACGGTTCAGCCACCAACGCTTGCTTATCCTGGCATGCTCACAAGAGGCTGCACTGCAGAGCTTGGCCAGAGCAGCAAGAGAAGTCAGCTGTTGCTCTCAGGGAGCTGATTTTAATCAGCAGCCTATATCACCATTGCCATTTGACACATGGAGTAGCTGAAGTTCTGAGAGGAAAATCATCCCTCAGGCAACATCCTTTCTCCAGACACTGAAGATGGGTCAAAGCACTGGTTGTGCACCTGATTAACACTGCTCAACACATCTAGCCTAGCATAATGGACTGAGATGAAGAAAAAGAGATTGTTCTGTTTTCCAACCCAAACATCTTTGCCAGTGTTTAATTCACAGGCACTGCAGAATTACTGAATTATGTCCTGTGTTGTGTTTAATTGTTGCATGAGTCACAATTGGAAATAATTTTGCTGGCCCAGACTTCACAGAAAATTTTCTCATTATGCAAAAGCATCTCACTCTATACACACTTATTTGAACACCCCTGAGATTTAAGGCTATAACTGTCTGTCGGATACAAAGATTCTCAAAAAACCAGCAAAGATGAAAGCGTGCTTAAGTTCAGCTTCCCTGTATTTGTTAAAGACATCTAATAGTCAGGGTGGTGCTCAAGAAATTGAGCAATAGTGGTCTTAGAGTATGTTGGCATCCCAGCACCCAAGGTAGTACGAAACAAGCTAACCTGGGGAGCATTGCAGCTCTGTGGAATGGCCTGTCCATACAAACCACCTGGATCCACCATACTCCAAACCTAAACTATGGAAAAGAACTCATAACTGGCAAGAACTGACATAGATGCCAACCTCACTTTGAATGATCTGGTTATTGTAACGGGATATTTGTTTCTTAAATTCAACCTGGTTCTGAAGTTTGACCTTTAGGGAAACATTTCTTATCTCATCATACCATAGTGGCATTTAAAGCAACTAGTTTAGGAGCTGTGGTGTTTTGCTAGAAGTGCTATATAGTACAATTAGGCACAAAGTTTGTATGGAACACAAATCACAAAAAAATGGGAACTGGAGAGCTGTGTGATGCAACATTATAATTTCTGTTTACTCATATTTTATAATCTTGAATTCATTTCCTTTGCATAATTGGTTTTTTCCACCCATATTGTAGAGGCATTTAATTTTTACTTCCCTTGATTTTATGTAATTGTTAGAATAGTACAATTTTTCACATCTGGGTAGAAATTACATAGTATCCAGTCTTGTTGATGGTTATATAATGTAGCAAGGGGAAATCACCATTTAGCTTTACTATCATGCGCTCTGTATTAAGGTGAAAAATCAAACTGATTCAAGTGCTTTTGAAATTAGATCATTGTATCACTGAAATGCAGGAGCTGGTGTCAGTAAATTGAGGGGGGTTTAGCACTAGTTGATTTTAAAAATGCATGAATTTTGAAGCGTCTGGCTTGGAGAAGATTTAATGAATTATTAATCTTCATATGTTACAAATCCCATGCTCTTCATTCCTGTATGTCTGCTTGTATGTATATTTACTAGTCACAATTTTCCCTGTAAATTAAGGATAAATTAGCTATAAATTAGGTAACAAATTTTATCCATCCCACATTTTCTTTTGTTTGACACAGATTATCATAGATCCAAATGTCAGAGAAGACAATTATATTCATGTAATATGACCTTCTGCAGAATACAGTCACAGTGTCATTGAGGAGTTTCTAGATTAACCCCTTAACTGCTCTTTAAAGCTACAAAAAAAAGCAATATGCATATTCTAGGAAAAAATCCTAAACTAAAAAACTTCAAGGGCATCCTTACTCAAGTTTTTTTCCAAAGCATTGCTAATGCCCTAAATAAATCGACTATCCAAAGGAAAAGACAGTTGAATGTAGTGCAAAAGGATCCTGTTGTAAGCCATAGAGCTCAGCTAACAACAGAGTGTCCTTGCCCTTCTGGGGCCTCCTTTACATCTGCCTTGAAGTTTCACTGTGTTTTCCTCAGCCATCACATACGCAGTGGGGCAGTACAGCAGGGCTGCTGGTAAGGAGCAGAGCAAATCCTTAGGGGATGTTGTGGGGTTTTGAGCCTCAGTTCACCTTGGGTATGAATGCAATCTCTCTCAAATCTGTCCTGGTCTTGCCTCTCCTCTAAGTTTCCATGTGGAAGCTCATGTTGTTTCTCTGTGTAAAAACTACAGTACCCTAAGTGCAAAACATATAAGAAATCCTTAAACTATACCATGTGTTCAACTTTCTATCCCAGCAATAATGGAAATGTCTCACTAATAAGGAGCTTTGATGTGTTACATCATCCCTTAGCCATCTGAGTTCACTGCACGTCTTTCCTCCTCTAGAGACACTGGCAGTTGCCTACAGGTGTTAACCGAGGGCACAGCTGCAGCAACTGGTCTTTAGCTAGGCCAGGGAATCACATCCCATAATATCAAATCCTGGTGTTAAGCATCATTGTAACTGCTTACACATCTTGTTCCAACGTTAAAGAAGAGATAGCTTTGTCATAGGGTTAATCAGAAACAATTTTGCACATATGCAAGTCCAGAAGATTTCAGGTTTTAGAACAGAAATTGAACTTTCTGACAATGTCATGCATGAGTGCCCTTACCTAAGTAATAACCACTCACGTCTCTTCTCAAATTTTCATTTGAGTTAGTGAAATAGGAAAAAAACCAAACCCCTAACTTCAGGAGCTTTTTCACATGTTGGAAGTTCAGTATTTAGAACTCTTTGCCAGATGCATGAGCTTCAGAGGAGAGATGCAACTGCACAACAGCACATAAGGATATGCAGCCACAAGTGAAGCCAGCTACCATACACAGACAACGGGAGCAGGAGAGTGTAAGCAGAAAGTTTAACTTACCAAACTGGAGTTTGGCAAGGCATATGGGCAAATTCACCTCCTGTCCAGAAAGTGCTAGAGGGGTTTCTTGTCTGGGAGCAATTTAGACCTCTGTGTCATCTGGCAGTGGCAGAAGGGTGCCAGCAGGATGGAGGCTGTGGCAACACCCCAGGAACAACCCAGTGAGCCATCAACAAGCATCTGACTTCTGCTTTCCCGAGTCTCATACTGATAATCAGTTGAGCACAAGTCAGCTGAGGCTTTGATCTGAGGATGCGTACTTCTGCTGGGGGAAAAAAGCCTCTGAGGAGATAAAGGTCTATCTCAGCTAACCCCAGAAGGGGAAACAACCCATCTGACATCCCACCTTTTGGTCCTTTTAGGTCCGTGAGTGCTCTGCCACAGCTATTCCCCCACCTACTTTTTCTCCTGGGAATCTTGCCCAGTTTTGCCAAAGATTGTACTCCCCTGCAGTGGGTGTATTTATTCATTCATTCATCTGAGCTGCTTTGCATTCACAAACTCCCCAGACAGAGGTGCTAAAGAAAATAAGCTATGAACCTCCAGAACTGGCTAAAACTAAAGAAAGATTTTCTCTGAAAGAAAGTGACAGAATTTCTGTTGCTGCAGAAATGTCTGTTCTGCTTGTAACAACACCTTCCACAGTACACTGATAAGAGGTGGCAGGAATATGCCAAATTTGTCCATAAAACAAACAACCAAAAAATCTCAGCTCTCATTCAGTGCCTAGTTTCCAATTTGTGCGGTGAGAAATAAAGGTACTTGCATCGATTGCATCTGAAAAAGTCAAACAGTGGTAGTCTGAATTCTAACTTGAATGCATATTGGTGGGATGAGATGCTGATCCATTTGCACAGTAATGTGCTATATTTAAGTCATGCATCGTGGCATCTTCAAAGAGGCCAGTCATAATTATGATGGATTAGACTGCAGAGTCAGTCCTAGATGCAGTAATTGTTTCACAGATGCTGATGATGTGACTTGAATTTTTAATGAATTATAGCTGAAGAAAAATATGTGGAGCTTCTGAATGGTCTGGATAAAATACAGCTATGGGAAAAGACTAAAATGACTAACTGCTGCACTTGGGGGAAGGTAGATTTACTTTGAGAGGTAGAGAGTTCTCCCCACAATGATTGTAAGGACAACCACAAAGACTTTTTAAGATGCAAGCAAGTAGGAGTACTACTTCATAGTGTCCCAGTTAAAACCAGTAATAAAGATATCATGGCCATTTATTTTTTGCCAGTTCGACATTACCAATTACATTACTTTACATTTGTTGTGATTTGTAGTTGCTTGATGAAGATTTTTACTTAGGTGTGACTTGAGGATAGTGAATAACTTGAGTGTAGACAGTGAGAGAAAGAAGTATAATGGCAAAGTTACCCCCCTCCTAGATGCATTTCAAAGAATGCAAATCTGGCGCTTTTAATGCATGAATTAACTTTGTGTTTTGAAGAACCAAATGATTTCCATGTTTTTTGCAATGTCTAACACCAGTGCCTTTTACACTGGAAGTGGTCAGAAGTTGGGGGAATATACCACGAGATCTTTGAGAATGCCATGAACAATAATTCATCTCACAAGATAACCTTGTGGGTTTTGAGAACAGCATGAACCTAAGACTCTTTTCTGACCACAGATGTGCTCCTTTGAGGGGTTTGTAAGCTAAGTTTAAAGAAATCAGGGAGCCCCCACTTCTAAAGAACATGGTGGGTTTATCTGATAGATAGTAAGGAGTTGAGAAGAAAGATTGCCAGGGAATTCCCAGAAGGAATTTGATTGCAACCCACAAGGTACACCAGAAAAAAAGCCACAAGGCAGATTTTGAGGGCCAGACAAAGTTTCTTACAGCTTAGTTGCACAGACTAAAACTTTTTTTTAAAGAAATAAATCTTTTAGAAGCATCTTGACAGCATGGTGTTAATCACTATGGTGCCCTTTATTTCATTTCATACTTGCAAAATGCAGCAGCCTATACTCATGCCTGTGATCCACCTGCAGTTTTTAGGAATGAAAGGTGTGAAGGCAAAGAATGACTTCCAAATTAGTCTGGCATTTTATTTTTGAGACACTCTGGGAGCATCGTTCTGCTGCCTGGCCTAGAATGACACATCAGAGGCATCCTTTTCACACAGCTTTCTGCTAAGCATGGAACATCGTCTCCCTGGAAAGCTGCAAAGGCTCATGTCTTGTGGTACTATAAAGCTAGGGTGGGAAATACCTCTGGAAGGGAATAAGCCTACACTACCATGTTAAAAAACCCAGGCAAGACTGATAAACAAATTTTTCCATCCCCCTGTTCTTGGCTTTCCCTGCAAAAATTCTTTTTTAAAGTATCATTACTTGCAGCGAGAACTTCTCTACTTCTGTCATTAAAAAACCCATAAATTGAGTAAAGAAAGAAAAAAACCAAACTTCAGGAGGTCAAAGTAAATCTAAAAACAAGTTTGAGGAGGAAGTGAATACAAGTTATCATATAGGTGCTTGCTGGTGAAAGTGTGCATTTGAATTGTCCTGCTACTGAAATCAGAGCAGCAAGCAGAGAGAATTCTGCTGGATGCAATGTATTTAATGAATTAATATTACTTATAAAAGCATTTTAGAATCATATTACTGAACTGAGTAAGGCAATACTGCACTGAAAACTATATAAATTACATTTAAATAACATTTAAAATTACATTTAAATTACATTAAAAAATTAATGTAGGATAAATACATAAGCAGAGCAACTATGATGGGAGAATTTTTTCAGTATAATAGGTCTTCCTACGTAGTGGCAATACCAGCCACATGTAATGCTTCTCCTGACTCTGCAGTCCAAGCAGAGCTGACCTGGAAATGGAGAACCCTTCAGATTCTCCCTTATGCAAACCAAAAATAAAAGCTTCAGAACAGACATACATATATCCAAATTTTCTCTGTGCAACTTCAAATCTGTAAGACCCACTGTCAGTCTGCCTTCTGTCATTTGTGACTGGTTGAGAACTATAAACCAACAAAGAATAAATTACAAGCAGAGTCAAACAAGGGCTTTATCTATGTTAACTGGGTCTGTGAATTCTGGGAAGATGCATGTGAGCAGGATTAGCTTGTCATTGTATGGAATTTGCTCACTGCACATTGTCAGTACTTTTATCCAGCCAAAAACTTCACTTTGTAAGTCAAGAGTATATGAGAAAATGGGATTTCCCATTCCAACAAAGAAAAGAATCCTAACTCCACAGCTTCAGAGCTCAATTCAAAACCCAAAGCACAGTTTAAGCCATGCTTGATGTCTATATGTAAATTTGAAAGGATATTGATACCTGAAAAAAAGCATTTCCATCAAACCTTTCAAAAATCACTCTACTTCTGTCAACTTTACTGATCTGCTGATGAAACTGTAAGAGTTCCTGTGGACAGCAGTCAAGTATGGCTTTGTCTTGTGTACTGTGCCACTTGCGTGGTCTTCAGGAATGCCAGTTTTAAAAAACCCCGTCAGACAGCTGAGGACAGAAAAAAAAAGTTTTCCCCTCTAATTGGAAACTTGGTGGCAATACTCCTTCAAGTCAGACAAAAGAGCTTTGGCACACTTGATCAAATTACAGGATTAGCACCAAGTCTGGGAACCACGGCTTCAACATGACTTTCTGCCTTACCAAGGGCAAAATGGGATGATAGAGGAGTCTATGCAAATCATTCAAAAGCAGAGAATACTTTTTGCACCACTACGAGAGATTTCTTCTGGTAAAAAAATCTTGTGTGTTAAATGGGGGTAAGGTTGTCACTCTGTATTTTTACTCTCTTTTTGTCTTGAAGAGCAAACCTTTAAAAAAAGGGACACCTGGGGGTGCAAGATGCACTGGGATAGAGAAACACGCCTCGGGTGCGCTTGCAGGCTCACGCTGTGTGTGGGAGCTGGTCAGGGTTTGAGCGCTGCAGGAATTGTCAGTAACTGGCTGTCCTTCAATGGAAACTAAAACTGACTTAGATTCTCTCCTGTTTCTTTTCTCTTTCAGATACGTTCAGAGGGTAGCCTTGTGGATGGCCTCAGAGCAGGCCAGATGGAACAGGACAGAACCAACCATGTTGACGGCAATAGACTGAGTCCATTTCTAATACCACAGTCTTCTCACGTTTGCCAGACAGAGCCTTCTGCAGTGAAGCTACAGAATGGGAGTCCAGCAACAGAGAGGTCTGAAGTGGAAGTAAATGGAGACCACAAGCCACTATCCAATAAAAGCAACTTTGGAGTGCCCCATCCGAAGGGAAGTCCAAACAATTGTGTGAGCCCAGACCTTTTACAAGAAAAGAAAGTATATTCCAAATATATGCAAAATGGTGGGATCAAACGCACTTTTAGTGAGCCCTCTCTGTATGGACTTCATGAAAGCAAGAAAGTGAAACAAGATAAAGAGATAAATGGAGAAAAAGCTGAGCCAGAGGACAATAGTGAAAAACCAAGTGTCTCCAACTGTTACAGTGAGAAGAAATCTGAGAGTTTTAAAAGACAAGAAAACGAAGCTTCAGATTTGATACCGTCTACAAGATACAACAGCGTTGGTTCAGAAAACCCTCATGACCTTCTGATTCAGGATGAGCAGGAGCGGGAAGATATTAATTGCCATAACAGGGACATTGTCTTACTACTTAAGAACAAGGCAGTGCCAATGCCTAATGGTGCTACAGTTTCTGCCTCTTCCATGGAAAGCATGCATGGTGAACTCCTGGAGAAAACACTGTCTCAATATTATCCAGAACATGTTTCCATAGCAATGCAGAAGAACACATCTCATATCAATGCCATTACCAGTCAGGCTACTAATGAGTTGTCCTATGAGACAACGCATTCATCCCATACCTCAGGGCAGATCACTTCCCCACAGACCTCAAACTCTGAGCTGCCTCAAGTGCCAGCTGTAGTGGTTACTGAGGTATACAACACAAAAGAATCCAGTAAACCACCTGTATTGCCAGGTAGCTGTTCACTTCAGAAACCAGATCTACAGCTAGAACAACAGATTCCAGGCTATGATCCTCACCAGTTACCTGTAGGAAACAGTAATATTCATGGAAGCATAGGGCAGATTCCCAATCAAGACCTCTCTCTAAGTTCCAGCAGTAACCTGCAAGCTCAGAGCACTGCTCTGGAAAGGTACTCTGAGCAAGCAGAAAATAATGGTGCTTTCTTTACACAGAACTCAATGTTTCACAAAGATTCCTCTACTGCTCCTGCTCCAGAAAAGAATAATGCACTGTCTGCCGCGGTGCGAGAAGGACACCACTCCTATGACAAGAGATGTGATGAAACTCTTCCTGAGGAGATAAAAAATGAAGGGCAACAGGAGGGACCAATGTCAGAAAGTCCCAGCCTCAGCCAACAACAACTTCAACCTCAGCAGAGCCTTCTGCAACAGGCACAAATGTCACAAGATGTCAGTGAAAGCAACCCACAAGCTGCTGTGGCCGCCTCGATTCCTCAGCGCCCCGAAGGAGAGACGCTGGCGTCAGAATCTCCCCTCCAAAACCTGCACGCACACAGAAGTGAGGGTGAGTTGCAACAACACTATCAGCATTTCCCAGGACAGAGAGAACCTGAGACTCCTCCTGACAAAGAAAAGGACCAAGTGAAAGAGCCTGTACAACAGGCTCAACATTATTCAAAACCAGCCTGGATAGAACTGGTTTCCACCCAGTTCCGCCAGGGAGAGCCTCCCCAGAAGCCCAGCGAAGCATTATTGCGGTCAATTCTTCAGTACCAGGCAAGCACAGCCCAAACAGTTTATACAAAACAGTATGCTGGAAGTCCTGATTCATTAAACGGGCCTTCAGGACAGGCCCAGAGCCAGAAAATAATGCAACAGGAACAATTTCCTTCGCTGTACAAAAGCGAGAGCTCCCAGCTGCAGCCGCATCCCCCAGCTGACCAGCAGCTGCCGTTCCAGAAAAACTCACCACAGCCACAGCTCACAAAGGTGGATTCCCTTCTCAAGTCCCAAGTGCAGCAACAGCCTCCACAGCAGCTCCACTTCCAGCCAAGATCAGAACAAGCTGAACAGCCTTTAGGGGCCCCCTTGAAACAGCAGCACTTGAATCCCCAGCCAGCGGAAAACGGGCAATTCCTGCATTCACACATCTTGCAACAGATGCTGCGAAAACAGGCACATCCAGTGCAACTGCCATGCAGTCCACAGCTAACCCCAAACCAGCAGCAGGCTCCACAAATGAAAACTAAAGACCTGCCCCAAGCTGTATCCCACCCCCAAAGCAATGCTGAGCAGCCTCTAGACAGGACGTCCTTCAATCAACTTAAAGCAGATGAATGTTTCCAAACTGGGAGTAAGTACGCTAAATCAGCTGCATTCCCACTGCCTAACCCTCAGCTAGGACTAGAGCAGGTACAGACCATGAACAACAAAGCTCCCCTTTACACTCAGAAGGCAAATACCAGTCTCCAGCACCCTTGCACAAACAACAGACACCTGATTTCCGAGAAGAAAGGGAACGCCGCAAATATGGAACGCTTCGGAGCCAACAAAATGCAGGACTTGCAGCATGTGCAGTATTTTTCAAATAACTTGACCGCGAAGCAAGATGTGAATCATTGTTTTCAAGAACAAGAGCAACAGACACAACAAGCCTCAGTTCTGCAGTTGCCACCCCTCCAGCCCTCACAGGGCTATGGTGCTAGTCTGAACCAAGACCTCCCGAGCAAACAAGCTCCACAGATCCCTCAGCAGTACTTACCACACGGCCAATCTGCCCCCCATGCCCAAGACCAGAGAGGCTGTCATTTGCAGTCCCAGACTCCTAAGGATTTTCAAAAGCATGCTGCTCTGCGGTGGCATCTTTTGCAAAAACAGGAGCAACAAGCATACCAGCAACCGAAAACTGAGATTGGTCCCAGTGCAGCACGCAAGCCTATAAAAATTGAAGCTGGCACAAAGTCTAATGCCTGCATGCGCCCATCAGCTGGACAGCTGGAAAACAAAATGTGGAAAAAAACAATTAAACAAGAGAATCAGCACTTTGGCTGCGAGAACATGCAACAAAAGAGCATCATTGAGACAATGGAGCAGCAGCTAAAACAGATACAGGTCAAATCACTGTTTGATCATAAGACTTTTACTCTCAAATCACCCAAACATGTGAAGGTTGAAACAGCAGGCCCTATTACCATCCTATCACGAAATACCAGTGCTGCAGATTTTGACACTCAAACCCCAATCTCAGATCAGCAAGCAAACTTGTCTGCTGAGAAAACCCCGACCAAAAGAACAGCTGGAACTGTTCTCAATAATTTTTTAGACTCACCTTCCAAGCTATTGGATACGCCTGTAAAAAATTTATTGGACACACCTGCCAAAACCCAGTATGATTTCCCATCTTGCAGCTGTGTTGGTAAGTGCTGAGACATACTAAAAACATAATAGTTCACAGGAAGGAAATGAGCCTTCAAGTTGAGATCACAGGGTTAGTTGGATGTTTTTGTTGGAAGATTTTTTTGAGGTTTTTAAAGAACAGTAATTAGTGAAGACTTATAAAACGGGGATTTTACACACTTATGCCTACTCCACTTACCAACCCTACACATGGCCCCCTTCTCATTATTTCATAAAGCAGTTACCTGTTTGATTTCTCAGTCAGAATGCTTGTGGCTTCAGATCCATTCTCCTTGAGCAGCAGACATGTGACAACATACTGATAAAAAATAGGTCATAACTTTATGACCTAATTTATTTGTCAAGGTTAGATACAGCTTTTAGAAAAACTATCCTGGTCCAAAACTTTAGAGCCTTATGGCCATTTTTTGCTGTAACAGTGCAATTGTTGAAATTTCCCTTAGTATAGCCTAAGAAAAAACAGATGTCAGATTATTCCTCACTTGTTGCAAGATTTTATCCCCCTTTTCAGGCATTTGTCTCTTGTGAGGTTAAAGGAATCCACAGTTTCATAGAGAAACTACACAAGCAGCACCAAAAAAAGCAGTGGGGAGACCCTTGTTGTTGCTTGATGGCAAACTCTGTCTCCAAGAGCTGGAAAAAGAGAGCAGAGGGAAGCAGAGTGACAGGCATGGTCCCCTAGCCCAAGTTTTCATACAGTACTGACACTGCACATAGCCAAGTGTAACTGGCACTTTCAGACTCTACTGTAAACTATTCAGGTTGAGACAAAAGGTTCAGCACCAAAAATGAGAAGGAGAAAATAAAAATCCTTGTTACAGTTTCAGTTACTAGGCTTTTGTATCGACTATGAAAAAGGAAAGTTGAATTAATGCTCATGCAAAATGCAAAATGGACCTTTTTGCCTTTTTGACTGTTGGGGCTGTGTCTCAGAGATGACATGTGGGAACAAAAACAGGAAATAGTGTATTTCTAGAGCTCCCAGAAAGAACTCTAGAAGCCAGTTCCTTGCTCTTCCTTGTTTGATAAGAAACAACCTTCAAAATATAGGTTTGTTTGAAAACACAGTTGTCATTTTGGGGGTTTTTTTTATATTGTTTCTTCCATATAGTTAGCACAAGTTTTTCTGGTACTTATTTCCTTATCCTCACTTTTTTTTTTTTTCATACTGAAACCACTAAGCAAACTTAAGAACATATCTTCCATTAACATTTTAATTCTTCAATCCTAGACACTAGGAAGTACAAGAGTATGAAACTCTCTCTGAAGAACCCAGTGCCACAGCATAATCTATAGGTTTATTGCTCTTTCTTATCAATATTGTCCTTGAGAAGACTAAATTAAGCCATTCCCCACTGACATGTTCATATTTATACCATGCCTTCATCGTGCTTCCAGAGGCTGGCTGTCAAGAGCAGCATCACCCATCCAGCCTGTGGAGTTAGCTTGCCAGAAAGCATCGAGTCAGCATTCAGACATCAGCCAGCACAGCTCCACCTTCTCCTGAGCCCAAGCAGGGCCTGGCCATTTCTTTCACACAGCTGGAGCCTGCTTCCTGGTATCAAACAAAACATACAGCGTGTGTTGTGACTGCTGATATGGTCCTACCTACACATAGAAAACTGAGGCCACATTCTTGGCATACAAGGGTTTTTACCAGGCCTTGAGCTTAATTTTTTTCAGGAAACTTGGGGTTTTTTTTCATTTCACAGTCTTTCCGTGGGTGGCAGGAATTCTCTGTGTAACCTCAGTGGCCAGTTTTTCAAGTTGTAAGTTCCTGCACTGTAAAAAAACAAGTACAATACAGCTCCCTAACATCAATATTTACTACTGTTATCCCATTTATCCTCCTTTCTATATACTGGGAGAGGAGGAAGCAGGAGAAGGAGAAACAATTGTTCGCTGATAACAGGAAAATGCCAATTTGAATGTCAGTGTGGAGCCTGAGATGTGGAATAAGTGTTTGTACTAGGGAAAGGCACCTAGTCCCCATCACAGCTGTTTGCAGGATTGGCCATCGCTTTGCATGTTTAGTACAAACTGTGTGGGCAGATACCTTAGACATAAGTGCTTGAAAACTGACCCCAGCCCATACAGCAGGCTTCTAACAAGATAGAGGTAAGCTTTGCAATGTGACATTTTACATGAAAGAATTAAGCTTCAAAGTAATAATCTTTATTTTGTTTTAAACAGAGCAAATTATTGAAAAAGATGAAGGTCCCTTCTATACACATCTAGGAGCCGGTCCTAATGTGGCAGCTATTAGAGAAATCATGGAAGAAAGGTAATTAGTGCAAAGGCACAGAGCAGATTAACTTTTATCCTTTTGTGGACGTCAGAATTTTTCCAGCTTTTGCACATAAAGAAATAAACAACTGCAAATCAAGTAATTACTTGTAGGCTTAGCTACTCCAGTGTTGCCAACATTACGCACCCTGCTATTCACCAGAGAGTCACAATATTTGACAGGGCTAATAGCCTGCTGGCTGGCACGGGCTGTGCCCTGGCAGACAGATGCCAGCAAACCCAAGCCGGAACAAGTTCTCACCAGCCTGCCAAGCAAGGCGGCTGGCAGTGGCTGCAAAGGCAGGCATGGAGCTGGTGTTCCCTCTGGCTAGGAGAATGCCAGCGGAGAAGGAGGATGAAGAGCAGAATACCAAATTGCAGCATTAGTTTCCCCTCACAAAATTGCTAAATGTCTAAATCTCATTCATTCGTGTCCAGAGGAGTGCCACAAATTTGCTGGATGGGATTTCAGCCCAAGAATTGATAAGATGTGTTGTGAGAAAACATTCCCCTGCCTTGGAGTATTGCACAAACCCAGTCTTATCTTGATTATGGACAATCCCCTCTCATCATGTTGCATCCTGTGGTGTATTTATTACATCAATGCTAACCAAACCAGGAATTTTTAAAGGCACAGAAAAGATTTATGATAGGCACTGTTTAAAAAGATGAGAAAGCACAGACCCCACCAGCCTACCTATGATACACAAATTAAAAGCTGTCACAAAAGTGACTTCTGCATTACTTGTAGCCAATAATGACCAGATTTTTAGAGGTATCTGGGAATTCAGTTCCCCCCTGAACAAAGAAGCAAAACTATTCAGTTAAGTCAGAGACAGATGGGAATTTGGTTTGTTAGTACCTTAAAAATCTGGACTCCAGAACAGCAGTGAAGCTCCAGCTAGTTGCAGGACCAAAAGCAAGTAGGCATTATTGCAGTGCTGGGTCTGAGCTAAGGAGCACCATTTCTTAGCAAGGTCTGTTAGCTTGTGTCCATCACTGCATAACCATGGGGCACTTGTAGCCTATTAAACCCTCCAGATTAAATCCTAAAGTGCTTTCTCTTTCTTAGCACCTCTTTCCCTGAGACTCTTGTGCATAGCTTGCCCCAGGAATTTTCAGCTTTGGGAGCAGCTCGAGTGCATGTAAACTACATAAATCAGCTTCCTTCTGGGAAGGGAGAGTGAACACTGATTCTCTGAAGAAATTCTTTACCATCTGTTATCTCCAGAGCTCTAATCAACTGGTTCTTTAGTATTTACAAATTATAAATAAAAGAGGAAAGTCATTCATGTTGTAATGTCAATTATAAAGATGAATTTTTTACGGTTTTTTTTTTTACGTTGGAAAGTAATTTTTCATTCTTAATATTGACCTGACTTTTTTTTTTTTAATTTAATTTAATTTCATGTTGGCAGAAGGAAATTAGGAGATATCATAGGTATTGTGCAACTAATCAGCCAGGTTCAGCAGAGTATAGCAGCAGCCACTTGAGCAATGACTAGTGTTCAACTGTATGGTGTGAACTATGAAAGTCTCTGACTGAAGAACTCCAGAACTCATTAGTTAATTTTGTATCCCCAAGTAAAAAAACCCAAACCCTTCACTATAAAGATACTCTCAAGCACACATGTTCAGTTGGTGACATTAATCACAACTCAACCACTTTTAAATTGGTTTCCCATGCATATGGTTTGACTGTTAAGGTATCAGCGCTGCTAAAGAAGCCAGGATTTGGATTTAGACTTACAATTCATATTTTAGCTAAACCAGAACTAATTTCTTGCAGAATCCACAGCAGATACAGACATTTTACCTCTTCCTTCTCCCAAGTCCTACTTCATGCTTAGTGAGATTTGCTCTAGTTTTACAGCCAATCATCTTTGGCCTGAAAGCAAGCATGACAAACATCAGGCACTAATTCCTTTCTGACAGCTGAAAAAATTTGGGACGAAGTCCATTTAATTTCCAGTGTGTAATATACAACATACTTCTATAGAGGCATCCACACAATTGTCCTGCAATCCAGATTAGAAAACTGATAGAACATGTAAAGATTTAAAAATGGTTTTTTGAATGTGGTTAATTAAAGAAACAAATAAATACTAATATCCAAGCCTAAGCAAGAAAAAGTGGCCTAACAGTTGCCTGCATAACATGTGTAGTACAACTTGATTTTGTTTGTATAATTTCCTGTGACACTGAAACTTCACAATGAGATCACATCTAAAAATAAGCATTTTTCGTTTCCTTTACAGGACAAAAGTTTAAATACAGATAGTGGCCCTTAAATATGTCACCAAGATTTTAGTGCAAAAATAAGAGGAAAAAGGGTCAAAAGTCCTTAAGGCATCACTAAATGGCTGCATAACAGGAATATACCTTGATTAGTCTGTCAGTAAAGGCAAAGAATAAGGAGACTGATTTAGTTAGTCCCCACACTTGGCTATTAAAAGTTAACAGCAGTGAGAGTGGCAGAATTCCAGAAATGGTGATGGAAGGGCAGTTTGCCCAGTGCCCAAGGAGCAGCCAAGTGGCCAGGGTAGCTCAGTCTGTAGCACTGTGGCCACTGCAGGCTCTGCCCCGGCCTCCCCTGAGCCCTGGTGTGCTCCTGGGCTCAGCAGGTGGGCAATCCCAGAGAAATGCCTGGAACTGGCTCAACACATGCAGCACTTTTTATTGAGTCAAGATATCCTTCCCGTGGCATTTGCCACATATCTCCACCTAGAAAGTGGATCCTCTTTGCTCTGGCAACAGCGCTGCTTGCATATGGAGCTAGAGCCTGCCTTGAGAGCGTGATCCCCTTGTTTAAACGCTTCAACCTGAGCTGAGCTTGCCCACCTTGGCTGCAAAAAGGCACACGAATGGTGTTATTTGAGGGCACCTGGTGATCCTCTCTGGAGTACAGAATTCGAGTAGAAGTAAATAAGTAACAATTAATGAGAGGATTATAAAGTTAAAAAAAAACAGATATGAAGCAAATTAATCCTGACTTAACTGATTCACACTAAGCCAGCAACAAGTGCAGAAAATTAATAAAGTGACTGTTACATGCCAGCTGTTCCATGACAACTTAATTACGTACATTGCACAGAAACAACTTCAACCCAGAAATTAAAATAAAAATATAAGATGCTTCACCAAAATAAGGAGACTTCTTAAAAAAAAAAATCACTTTTCAAAATGTCATGTTTAACAAATGCTCTAAAGAAATGGCTAAAATATTAGGTAATATTAATGTGATACTGATAATTTTAACCCATCTGGGATGTATTAAAGACATGTGCCTCTCCTAATATATCATTCCACCAGAGTAATAAAATCATGAAGACAAACCACATTGCACATCTTTCCCTGTAATTCATGGTATTTATTTTTCTAAGATAAGACTGGCAAATGTGCTCCATCTTTTCAGTGTTCACACAGAACCACACAAATCTGCTTACTGCACATATTTTTGTTTTGTTTAAGATTTGGACAGAAGGGTAAAGCTATAAGGATTGAGAGGGTTGTCTACACTGGGAAAGAAGGCAAAAGTTCTCAAGGATGTCCAATTGCTAAATGGGTAAGTGATGTAAACAAATTAATCTAGTTCGGTATGATGGTTCGTGTGGCTGACAACAGCGACATGTCCTGTTAACTGACACTAGGAAACTTCAAATAGCTCAACAGCAGCAGTAATATGGGGTGCCTGTAGCCTGCTCCCATCCCTCTCTCATTCCATTGACTTGTTGCATGGAGAATAGCAAGAATAAAATTTAGTTCAAAGGTATGAAAACCTAAGAAGAAGAGCGTGTTTGCTCTAAGTTTCGCACCACCTGACATTTTCATTGCTGTTTAATTTTAGACTACAAATAACTCCAGTAAGTGTACCACTGTTATGCCTTTAAAATACCCTCCCAGTTTGAGAGAGCTGGTAGGACACCCTCTTAGCAAACACTGTCGTACTGAGATGGGGAAAGACAGCATGAGGAAAAACTAATGCATTATAGTTTTTATGCATGCCAGATTAATGTTTGTATGTAATAAGAGGAGGTTACAAAACTGTGAGGCTGGTTATGAGTAGGGCTGCTTAAGTTTGGAAGGCAAGGGGAGAGAGCTCCCGTGTCCAGTTATTTAGTCCCTTCCTTACTGCCTGCCTTTGCCTGCATGCTTCCTGCCCTAAGACAGGTGTCCACTACCCAGCTCTGAGTGGAGAGACACCTCACTGCTCACTTCCTCTTGCTCACCAATCAATCTGGGCCACACTCCTAACACAGATTCAGGAGACGAATCCTACTGAATCAGAGCATGGAAGATACTTTTACAAACCTGGTTTCCACCACCACAGCTTTCCAGGCCATTAGTCAACCTCTTAGAGTCCGCTTCATTAAACGCAAAGGGTAGCCCTGCCATATCACAGTGAGGAAAACAGACTGAACTGCCAGAAGCAAAGAGGAGAATACAAGTAGAAGTAAGCTCCCCACATGCACAGTAATGCTGAGGTTTCCTACTCTCTTGCTCTTCACATTAAGAATGGCATCGTTTGTGTTGGGGCTCTGGGGTGTGTGTTGCTGTGCATGCAGGTAGTCCGCAGAAGCAGTCAGGAGGAGAAGCTGCTCTGCTTGGTGCGCGAGCGAGCGGGACACACGTGTGAGACAGCCGTCATCGTCATTCTCATCCTGGTCTGGGAGGGAATCCCAACCAGCCTGGCCGACAGGCTGTACTCGGAGCTCACCGACACCCTGAGGAAGTACGGCACGCTCACCAACCGGCGCTGCGCCCTGAACGAAGAGTAAGTGGAGCAAAGGCTGTGCTCACCAAACCTGCAGCTCCATCTTCAGACCCAGCACCTCTACTCATGCTGTTACCCTGAAACATCTAAATAACATCTACGACCTTCCCAGCTGTTTCATGTGGTTTGAAAACCCACAAGCTTTGTAGGAAACCCAAAGTAAACACTCTTGTAAATAGGAAAAAAACATTTTCTCAGAGTTGTGAAGCATCTCAAGATATTTAAAACAAGAGATCTCAGCAGGGGCCAGGATACCTGATACCTCAACACTGAAATAAAAGCTGGATGCACTAAATCATACGTGTGTAAGCTGACACAAACTAGCCTCAGTCTAAAGAAATTGCACCGTATCTCTTTCCCATGCTTTTCTGAGAGACAAGAACATTTAGACCAAAATTACCACAGCTATCACTGTATGTTACTTTGACTTCATGGGTAGAGTCATATTTCAGGAATTATTGCTTAGCCCCTGTCAGAGGGCTCCCACATTCCTGCAGGGCTGTCAGCACAAGCCCCTGAGAAACTATGAATATCAGTACCTAACAAGGCACCACAGAAACATACCCTCACCCAAGCAAAGCCATGTTTCTCACACAAGTGTAGAACACCCCCAAAGATCCTGCTTTGTAACCACGAAATTATTCACTCTGATAAATTATTCTGTTATGATGTGTATGTCTCCCTCTTGCATTTCTACATTATTTACTGGTGGAAGATTATCCACACCGCTGATTCCCTGGAGCACTGGCAGAACGCTGGTGGCCACTGCCAGAGCACCACAGGGGGACCTGCCTGCTGCTAACAGCTGTGTTCTCTTATCTTTTAGACGGACTTGTGCATGCCAAGGGCTGGACCCTGAAACTTGTGGTGCTTCATTTTCTTTCGGTTGCTCCTGGAGCATGTACTACAATGGTTGTAAGTTTGCCAGAAGCAAGATTCCAAGAAAGTTTAAGCTGATGGGGGATGACCCAAAAGAGGTTGGTGTCCATTTCTGAAATGAGCTTCATTTGCAAAGAAATGTTTTCTGTCGCTCTGTAAATAGAGATACAGTACAAGAGAGCAGGACCTGAGGCCTCCCTAAGTGCTGTACATGTAGGGTAATTAAATAACTGCCAGTCAAAACCAATTGATTCCAGTCACTGAGCCAGCTGAATTGACTGTCCAAATTCTGACAGCTGGTAAAAGCCCTGAGACTTGAAACCATGTTTGCAGGCTTTCACAATTAGAGGAGAAGGCATGGCCTGAATAATTCTGGCTGTATTAGGCCTGCAATTGAGCATTCCCCAGTGGCACAATGGAAGGTTTACCAGCTAATGGCACATAACACTGCAACTGGGAACCAGAGCAGACTGGTTCATTGGAGACAAACATGATAAAACTCTGAGATGACAATAGGAAGAAGAGGATAGGAAGACTCATTCTACATACAGTCCTGCCCCACTGAATGTTTCCAGACTGAGCTCTGTGTTACAACAAACTGGCAAAAGTTTAAAACGAGCCAGAGTAATAAACATTGACCTTAGCCTGGACACAAGATACCCTGAAGTTATGACTGCAGTGACTCCTGGACACCTCCAGCAAGTCATGTGAAGCTCCAGTGGCCCAGTCTGCTTTCTGGCAAGGATGTGCAGATTTAGTCCCTTGCCTGTGTACTGGCATGTTAGTTTCACTGTGTTCTGATGTCTCACACAAATCCAAGCATTACTCTCTCATAATCAGAGAGACAGGTAACTGCACATCCTACAGCCTGTGCTGAAAAGAGTGCACTGTTCAGAATATCATCATAACTAACACACAGGTTTTCCTGCCCACTGCTCTTCTACAGCACCAAGAACTACAGAATAGCTCTCCTCCATACATGCTGTACATGGCACATACACACATGCATGTGGCACAAAGCCTTCTTTATCACAGCCTGCAAACCTAAACTACCTACATTGCTAAGATGGATACCTGGCCAGAGCACACCAAGGCGCTCTTCTGACTTGCATTCTTGGATTTACTTCCTATGGAAGCCAGATTTATGCAGGAAAGAGGCCTTTACCCTCCAGTCCTGGTCCCAAAGTTAGGGGCAGCCAAAGCATGCATCCAGACCAGGGGCTTGGTTCCATAGCACAGACACAGTTTATAGGCAGCACAAACAGAATCCTCACCAAT
The DNA here is from genome assembly GCF_015832195.1 of Motacilla alba alba. Taxonomy (NCBI): domain Eukaryota; kingdom Metazoa; phylum Chordata; class Aves; order Passeriformes; family Motacillidae; genus Motacilla; species Motacilla alba. The sequence goes on along the minus strand of NC_052019.1, from coordinate 47,662,565 downwards.
AAAAACTAGAAGGTAGACTAACAAATGCTAACCTACAGGCCATACAAAAGCTCCACATTCTGGCAGCAGGCACGAGGTCACAGCAAGATATTTTTTGACAATTTCATGTCAAACCAAATGAGGATATTATAATGCCAACTTTCAACACACCAAATGCATTCCTCTCTGAAACCTGTTTTCTCCCAGCTCTTCACATCTTCCTTAAATGCAAAAACTCCTAAAAACAAATATGCCACTCCAGTATGCCACCATTCTGTATGCACTTAAAATTGAAGATCTAATAAACCTCTCACAGGTGAGGTTTTGAATTTGGGATTCTCATCCTTAGATGATGGGGAACAACTCTGGAGTATGTTATTAGATTTTTTTTTTTAAATGCTTTATTTTGACAGTGTGCAATTTAGAGAAAAAAGGAAGTGTGGTCATTCCCACCTCCATATCACAATTACTAGAAACATCCATTCATTGCTTAAGGATTGGAAACTTTTTGAAGGCTGCAATATTTAAATATTTTTAAAATTCTGCATATAAAAATATTTCAGTATGTCAAAGTGTGGTCACTGCAATGTGCAAAACCCTTAAATTAGCCATATTTTCTTGGATCATTCTGATGTTATTTCTCTCAAGCTTTCTGAAGAGTATTATTTTCCCACAACTCCAAAAAAGGAAAATAATGAGGATTATCACACTTAGATCTAAAACATATCTATGCTGAAGAATGTGATTTTTCTTAATATAAAACAAATTAAGGGTACAGTATATGATTTGTATTGCAGGTTTTCCACTACACTGCTATAACTGTTCCATTCCTTTAAAGGCCTTAGAGCAAAGAAATTAAAAGGAGATTCACAACAGTCACTGTCTAAACACCAGTGATATTGGTTTATGCCTTTACAGAACTGTCAGTGTAAACACAATTGTGTAAAGACTCCAACTTGTTGGATCCCAGATGTACAGTATGGAAATGTCATTGAACCCTGTTTCATCTCTAACAGGAGGAAAAACTAGAATCCCATTTGCAGAATCTGTCAACCCTGATGGCACCTACCTACAAGAAGCTTGCACCTGATGCATATAACAACCAGGTATGATGGGGGGAAAAAAGGAATATGAGCAGTCATGGAAATAACCTGATTTTTAACATACTTCCCAATGCTTCAGCCTTGCATCAAACCATCATATACATTTTGTGCTAACATTTCTTTGATATCAGCATGAAGACAAATAGAAATGAACAATTTCACTTAAAATACTGTCACAAGTAAAACTAGCAGGATTTGGTCCACTAAATAGAATTAATCTTTTTGGTTACATCAACACGACAACACGAAAATTATTTCACTCTTCAGCTCCAAAATACAAATTTCTTGATTTAGCATGAATTACCATCCAAACCAACAAAGCTGCCATGTATATGGCATGAAATTGGCAACAGTTTACACTCAAGTTGTGAAGCCACAATTTCAGTTCTGCTGTCTCAAGCAGCAGATGAATTTAGTTTTTACCAAAACAGCCTTTATAAACATGCTTTTAAAGTGAAGTTCTATATTTGAATACGCTCAGCCCTGTGTATGCACACACGTGCCTGCACCAGTCTCCTTGCATGAGGGGATCTGCTCTCAGACATGTTCAGAGCTCTGACGAGCTTCCCACTGTGGCTGTGCCTGGTCTATATTTCATTACAAAATGTCTTTCAGATAGTTACATCAAAATTTGACGGCACACCACTTGCAAACATGTAACTGTTTACCTTATTTTCATTGCTCAGGTTCACTACTGTTAGGAACATTCACAGAACTTACAGTTCCCAAACTTTCAGCATCTACTTCAAACAGTGGTATCACCCTGCTTTCCTATTGACAGCACTGTACAACCAGCACAAGACAGATTCTCAGCTTTAACAGAACACAGTAAATTAACACAAAACTGTCCATTATTATCTGCTGCAAAATTCACTCCTTTACTGTGTATTTAGTAGCAGCTAGACAGGGTAAGCAGACTCAGGGCAGACTTACCCAGTTTCACTTACCTGATCTGGTAATGCTTGGAGACTCATTATGGAGAAAACTGTGGCTGTGTGCCCACTAGCTGTGGTTATCTGTCCAAATATCTGAGAGACATTCTGCAAGAGAAAATAGGAAGAGAAAGAAAAGAAAAATGAGCTGGTGAACAATAAATTGATTCTTTGCTTGGGCTGCTTTTCTTTTCCCACAAAAATTCACTTAAGAACTTTTCTCCAAGTAAGCTGTGGTGCTGCCCAACATTTGTTGAAAATACATGCTTTTACAAGTTTCAATTTTTACCTTATGTAATAAGGCATGGGAATAGCTTGGCTTATTTCAGGAGTTTCATGTAGACTTTGTATTTGTGGGGAAACTGTACTTGAGCTGCTGCCAGTGGCTTTAAAGGGAGATGACTGAGTTCTAATTTGTATGATATTGTAAAAGGTTCTAAATGCAAAAAAGCATTAAAAACACATTTCAAATTCCCAGATTTATTCTAATCCATATCTGGACCACTTCTGGATTACAAAAAAAGAACTGGAAAGGGACTGTTTCCCAGCTGGACCAAACAACATTTTGGAGAGCAGCTAAACCTGTATAGTTTGATCAGACAATTATAGTCTGGCTAACATTTCAGACTGCTCACATTTAATTCCACAGAAGTTTACACAGTTTAAGGTTTTTTCTGCTCTTGTTTTCAGATTCCACAGAAGTAAATAATCCAGATTTGAAAAATAAATGTCTGTGAGCAAACTAGACATATTTTTAGTGATTTTGAAAGAAGACTTGGCAAAGCATCTAATTTGACCTTAACTTAAAAAGGGATCCACTAAGTTCCATTAAGTGTAGACATTCTGTGCATTCACTTGAATGGCTCAGGAATTTCAGCAAAGCATTTTATAAATGTGGTTTTGTTTTTAATTTTTGAAATAAAATATGAAACCATCATTTTTCTAAGGATTTATCTTCCATTACAAAATCCTTTCTTTTTGTATAAGGTGTGTTGTTGCATTTTGAGCTCTTTGTAAAGCTCTTTAATAATGATTGCACTGGTACAAAGTACTGTCTTGACTGAATTCTCTCTCTTTTTAGTCAGGGTTTAGATTTGTACTTAAGCTAATGAAATACATGTTTAGCATGCCAAAATATTACAAACCAAAAAGCAAATTATTATTTTTCATTAACTCATTCTGAAGTCAGTTTTCTAAAGCCATTTTCCCTTAATAGCTTGGTATACTTCCAGTCTACACAAACATATCACTCTCAGAGTGCCAGTCACGGAAAACCATGCACTGCATTTGTCATGTAAAAACACCAACCCCTGGCAGAAAATCAGGAATAATACACAAAGAAAAGTATTAGTGACTAATTTCACAATCACGCCAGAAGGTAGCAGGGAACAAAGCTGTAGTATATTTGCTTTCAAGATGTGTTTGTTGTCACCTCCAAGACATGAGGGAGACCTGCCCTTTGTCACAGCAAAGCGCTCCTTGTGCGCTGCTGGAGCACCCAGTGCAACCTGTCCTGTCTCTCCAGATCGAGTACGAACACAGAGCCCCCGAGTGCCGCCTGGGTCTGAAGGAAGGTCGCCCATTCTCAGGGGTCACTGCCTGCCTCGACTTCTGCGCTCATGCTCACAGAGACTTGCACAATATGCAAAACGGGAGCACTCTGGTAAGTCTGGGATGTGTAACAGCCTCCTCACTCCAGCACTCAGCCCCTGGATTTCATTCATTATCTCCTCTCGGTTTAAATTTATACTGCATAACACAGATCGGTAAAAAAAACCCATTAGGCAGTAACTGAGCTAAGTTACTACCCCCTACACATTTTTCTTTCAAATGAATGAGACTTATGGTGTATTAAAGAAAGGTTTAACACAGACCTGGTAAAAGAGGAACTGTGGAGACAATGGAAAGAAGGTCCCAGCAGCACTGAAATGCCTGTTTCAGTGTTCCTGGCACAAAACAGTTCATATTTATCTTCCTGAATCCCTCCTTTTTCTAAAAACTTTGGATTATATCTTCTAATAAAATAAAAGTAGAAACAAGTAATTTCTTTCTGAGAGAGTTTTGGAAAATTTGGAATTTATTCCTGCTTTGGATGAGCAGAAAGTCTGTAATGTATCCTTGACTCCTCAGTTCTGATTTCTGGTAGGTACAGCAGCAGTTCTGTAGAAGATACTAGAAAAGCAAGCTGGTTTTGGATGTGTATTGGATTATTTCTGTGACAAAACAGTTGGGCCAAACATAGGAAAAAATACTCTTAAGGCTGTAGTTAGAAGCAGCTCCCAAGATTCACAGTGCAGCTCTTACTATGACCAAGGAGAGTATCTGCCATTTTAATTCAAACTGAATTTTTCCTGTTTCCAGGGTCTGACTTAATTCACAAGTTAATCACCACCAACACAACGTATATTTCCAGCTGAGCTTTCTTCCCAAAGCTGGGACAATGATTTTGCTGCAGAATATGTCCCTATCAGCACCTTTTTTCCACAATGATCCTCCCAGTACCTGTTGTAGCTAGAACTAATGAAACAGGCTTGCTGCAGTAACTCCCCTAAATCTTGTTATTAACACTACAGTTGCACTGTAAAGGGGGTGTGAAGTACAACACCAGTGTGTTATATTGCACACTCTCTCTAATAGGTACTCATATAGTACTCATAATAGTACTCATGTACTGTAGTGAAAGAATCTTTAGGTGAGTACAAAGTCCCAGATTCCACTGCTTCAGCTCTCTGGCCAAGATACAATGCATCACAGAGCTTATTTCACATGAGAGTAATCCCAAACAATACTGTTAATTTCAGCACAAGTAAAAGAAATAGATATCTATGCACCTTCTGTTTCTTTTAACATTGTCCAACAAAGTAATGGAAGAAATTACATTTGCAGGCTTGTTGTGATATGCAAAAATTGCATGGAAACTTACAGTTTACAAAGAGCTTGCCAGATGCCAGTGCTGACAGTGTCAGGGCATAATGCAGAGGTAGAGTTTCAGATCTCTAATACACTTTTCTAACAGGTTTGCACACTGACTAGAGAAGACAATCGTGAAATTGGCCAAACACCAGAAGATGAGCAGCTCCACGTGCTCCCATTATACAAAGTCTCTGATGTGGATGAGTTTGGAAGCACTGAGGGCCAGGAGGAGAAGAAAAGGAATGGCAGCATCCAGGTCCTTACCTCCTTTCGACGAAAAGTACGGATGTTAGCAGAGCCCGTTAAGACCTGTCGGCAAAGGAAGCTGGAAGCAAAGAAAGCAGCTGCAGAAAAGCTTTCCTCCTTGGAGAATGGGTCTAGCAAAGCTGAGAGAGAGAAGTCTGCTGCAGCACGCAACAAGCAAGGCACCTCTGAAGCAGCAGGTCACACAAAGCAGCTGGCAGGTAAACACAGGAATCTGAGCGGGGTCAGCAGTGGTAAGCATCCTACAAATCAGGGCCAGTTATAATCAGCCTCAAGAAAACCATTATTTTCAGCCCAAGAATGTACTGAAGTAAAAAGGCAAGAGATTTCTTGAAAGCGAATATCAATATTATATAAATACTAGAGTGCCAAATTTGGTACAACTCCAGAGAAGAAAAAATAAAGAAAGGTTGCAATGAGAAATCCTTTACTGTTGGATAGGTAACACTTGTAGAAATCTAGAAACAAACTCTGCTTGCCATCCAGCGTATTGTAAAGTATCTTTAAAGGACTAGTAGTGCTAGAAGACATGAAGAGAAGTTGTGGTGCTACTGCCAAAGAATGACCTACGCATCACTCAATGTCGGCCACTGTTACAGAGGACCTCCTAATTTCAGGAGATACAAGCATAACCTCTTCACCACTATTTATACTCTCTGCCAAAAGCAGAGCAGGTTTTCCATAGTGGAGTAAGAGTTTATGGCACTTCTCAGCAGCAGATTTGAGAGTCCTGAGCAAAGGAGTTACTGAGAACTGTTTTATTGTTGCAGCAGTTTTCCTAGAGAGGAAAAAAGCGATACATCCAGGGCCACCCAGAAGGTCACTGAAATACCTATGAATAGAAGTCAGCTGTCCCATGACCCAGGCAAGGGTTGTGACCATTAAATGACGCCATTGCTCTTTAATGAATGTTATTTTTGCTCTTATGCCTTTAGTTAATCTCACTTATTACTGCACTGCTCTGTCTACCAGTGAATGTTGGTTTTAACATACTGCTAGGGACATATCTTGGAGTCAGTTCTTTTCATGTAGATGAGAAGAATTATTTATTCTTGGGGAAAAGAAAGTCACTTTGTGCACAGCTGTTTGGGCGCACTTTGATGCTCCATTTCATGGGCTACTTAAAAGATGATTCAACTCTTTGGATTTTGTGCATGTGACTCTGAACAGACTGCACTGTCCTCTTTTCCCCACTGCCACTAGCATCTGATCTCATTGGACACATGCCAAAAAGGAAGAGTAGCCTTAGTATTTATTCAGCTTCTTAAAGGATGGTGTTTGAGATATGAGAAAGGGAGTATCTGTTAATGAATCTACTTTTCTTAGAAATTTCATATAAAGTATGTAATTTATTGGGTGGTTGGTTGGTTTGGGGCCTTTTTTTAAAAAGCCTGTTTGTTGTGTGGTTGTTTGTTTTTTCCTTTTTACATCTACAGATCTTTTACGTCTTTCAGGACCAGCCACACAACAACAGCAGCAGCAGCAGCAGCATCCACAGCGCTCTCTCCCTAACAACCCTCAATCAAATCCCATTAACTCTTACTCGGGTTCAGGTTCTGCAAATCTCTATGGAAGGTTGCCTAATCCAGCCAATGCTTATCCAAACTCTTCATACACTTCAGATCCATATGGAGGGTCCAATCCTGTGAGCCTCTATCCAACCTCATCACAGTCTGCGGGGTCTTATTTGAATTCTTCCAGTCCCATGAACCCTTATTCAGGATCTTTAAGTCAAAATAACCAATATCCCCCCTACCAATGCAATGGAAACATAGCTATGGACAACTGCCCCTCTTACTTGGGCTCCTACTCTACCCAGCATCAGCACATGGACCTGTATAGTTGCCAGAGCCAAGACCATATGTCTAAACTAAGTCTACCACCCATTCAAACATTATACCAGCATAGGTTTGGGAATAACCAGAGTTTTGGTCCCAAGTACTTGAATTATGGAAACCAAAATATGCAGGTAGAGTCTTTCAGTAATTGCACCATCAGACCAAATTTACACCACGTAGGGTCATTTTCCTCTTACTCAACCCATGAGGCCAATGGCCATTTTATGGAGGCTGCCTCAAGGTTAAAATCTAATCTGAGTAATCCAAGCATGGATTACACCTCCATGAGTAAAACAGGTGAACATCATCACATGCAACCCCCTCCACATTTATCACATGACTACCATTCTGCTCCAACTGTGTTTAGTGGTCCCCCTAATTCATTGCATCTCCAAAATAAGGATAATGAAATTATTTCACATGCAGTTAATGGTTTGTCTAACATGCTTCCAGGTCAAAACCATGACAGGACTACTCCCCAGGGTGGTTTAGATAAAACTGACGTGCTGAATCCAGAAAAAGCAGAGGATCCCGATGAAGTCTGGTCAGATAGTGAGCAGAACTTTCTGGATCCAGAAATTGGAGGAGTGGCAGTTGCTCCATCTCATGGGTCAATTCTCATAGAGTGCGCAAAACGCGAGCTCCACGCAACGACTCCCTTAAAAAATCCCAACAGGAACCATCCCACCAGAATATCCCTTGTATTTTACCAGCACAAGAGCATGAATGAGCCAAAACACGGTCTGGCTCTGTGGGAGGCAAAGATGGCTGAGAAGGCAAGAGAGAAAGAAGAGGAATGCGAGAAGTATGGCCCAGACTACGTGCCTCAGAAATCCTACGGCAAAAAAGCCAAGCGGGAGCCTGCGGAGCCCCACGAGCCCTCTGAGCCAACGTACCTGCGCTTCATCAAGTCCCTGGCACAAAGGACACTGTCGGTCACCACGGACTCCACCGTCACCACATCTCCATATGCCTTTACACGGGTTACAGGGCCTTACAACCGATATATCTGACTTCACACCTTGGTTGGTTACCTCATTTGAAAAAACACCTTGTCACTAGGGTAGTAGTGCTTTAGGTTTCGTGGAAGGCAAGGGTGGAGAAGAAAACAGTGTTTTTACGGAGCTCATCGGTGGAAAAAGCCTCGGCACACCAGCAAAAAGAGGTAAATCTCACTAGAGCACTTGTTTTCCACTGATTTTTAAGTGGTCACAGATGGCATGTAGGAAACAGACCAAAGCATCCTATGCAAAAAAAATTTCGAAAACAGAAGAAGAAAATAAAAGGAAAGATAAAAGGAGAGAACACAACAAAAAAAGTGTTTCACAATTGACATTGGAAAACACTGGCTCTATTACTGAAAGAGATAATCTGCAAATGGATTTTTTTTTTTCTTACAGTTTTTTCTCATCTGTGGCCACTGCTAATGTCATCAAGTTTGCATAGTCATGGAACAGGAGCAAAAACAACCCTAAAAAATAATACTGTAGTATTACAACTGCAGGAATCTTAAAATAACATCTGGTGCTGAATCTATGATGTACTGAAATACTGGAATTATGGCTTTTTAACATGCAGTTTTTACTGTAATCTTAATAGTATTTTGATTTTATTTAACAAAGTAGGTAAGACAAATAGACAGCAAAACACTGAATTTGTTTGAATATTCTAAAACCATGGTGCTATCCAAGAGAATGGTGTCTTTATTTTATCAGTGAAACAGTTAATGCCTTTATAACAAAATGTCAATGATATAGTCAAACGTTCTTCAGCAACAGGGAGGACCTTTTCATTCATGTATGTATTGAAGTTACCTGGTGTTAAAATAAGCTTACTTTTTAACATATGGGAATTACAAAGACCTCTGGATTTTGCTCATCCAGTCAAGTCCTAGAAAAGGACAATAAAATAGAGAAAGAGAGATATTTTTTTTAAATAGTGTTTCAAAAGCACTTTGTCTACCTAAGCTTGGCAACTTGAACAATGCTAAGGTACTAAGACATTAAAAAAAAAAAAAAAAAAAAAAAGAAGAGTTTACTTTGATTTTAAAATGCAAAGATAATTTTTTTAAACTAAAAAAGCTTTTAAATACTTTTGGTTTAGCCATGCATCAGCTAGTGGGCTACGTATCCATTTTTAATACAGTCAGTTATGGTAAAAATGGGGCTTACTGGATATAAGGGAATAATTTAGTACACAAAACACATTTTTTTCTGGTGCTCATCTCACACAGCTATACTGTAAACTGTTTTCTACAATTATTATGACAAGTTCATTGCTCAAATATGTACAGTTTTAAGGAAACAATTTTATATTAACCACAGGTAATAATTAGCAGCATGCAACAGACTACACCTAGTTAGCTTGGGCTTCTGCTGTTTCTAGAGATCTGTGTGCTCCCACTATGGAATGGCAGAACTGCTTTTGTGTTGATAATTATGTACATTGTGGTGCAAGTCATTTCTCGGTGCAAGTGGCCTCTTTTCCAGAAAGACTGAGCAGACCGATGCCTACACAAGATGAATGAAACAGGGTTAGTTCTGTGCGATTCCGTTGATTAATAGAAAAAAAAATAGGCAGCTGGCTTGCTGTGGTGGTTTTAAATCATTAATTTCTATTAAAAAATTTAAAAAGCAGGAGAGTTGTATAGTAAATTAAATTGTAAACAAAACTTTTTTTAACGCAATGCTTTAGTATTTTAGTACTGTAAAAATATTAAATCTATATATATTTGGGTTTTGAGCTGAATTCACATCATGGTGCTACTCAGCCTGCTACAAATATATCATAATGTGAGCTAAAAATACATTAAAAGGTTTGAGTGATGTTCCTACTTGTCATATACCTCAACACTAGTTTGGCAATAGGATATTGAACTGAGTGTGAAAGTTTATATATTGTATACCATCTTTTTCCCCCAACAGCCTTTGAAAAAAAACAAACAAAAAAAAACCTAAACAAAAAACTCTCAATACTTGACATTTTAGCAAGTATAACTTGAACTTCAACTTTTTTTTTTTTTTTTGGTTCTAAAAATTCAGGGATATTTCAGCTCATGTTCTCCTATGCCAACGTGTCACCTATGTGTATGTAAAGCTGTTGTAGGTTAAATATATTATTCTTGGGTTTTTTGTTTTGTTTCTTTTTTCAGGGATTTAATGTTTTTCTTTTGAATCCCTTCTCTTATTTTTCTTGTACATGTATTGTGTAACTAAAACTAATTTTGTAAATTTGTTAGCTCTTTTTATTGTAACAGAAGTGTTTAAGAGATTTAGAATGTTTTGACTGTTTCAAATGATTAAACAAAAAGAAAGTAGAATGCACTGAGCTGATTAAAGGGAAAAATGTAAGGCAGGGGTTTGGCAAGTGACTGTTTGCTAGAGTTGTTCAAGTCACTCTCTAAACAAGGCTTCTTGGATACTGTAATGAATGAAATAAAATATAAAAAGGTACAGTCAGTACAAGGGCTTCCCTAAACATGCAAACCTCCATGTCCCAGCTATATCTTGTGCAATATACTGTAAGATTATGTTTGGTCAAAAGAAATTCTATCCAACAGAATCACAACCTAACTCAAGTAGATCAAAGGAGGCCTTTGGGTTTAATGGTCAAATATTTATTACGGCAATTTTGGGTTCTCAGTCTTTGACTTTATCCACTAATTGAAACAAAAGTTTCGCCTTTTTGGAAAAAAAATGATGGTTATATGTCAGATTAAGTAAATCATTATATATCTTCATCTTTTGGTGATTTTTTTTAATCCTAATTCATGCAATCCATAGTAGATGTTTGGTTAGTACGCCGTGCACCGTCATTTGCCAAACTGCTGGCAGCAGGAGCAGGAAGCTTAGTTGGAGAATCAGTTTTGTATTGTAAATACCTGAGCTGTAATTTTTGGTGTACAGAACCCTGCCTCAGTTGGAACGAATGACAAAGCAGACAGAGTTGCTTGTATAGGATTATCAGGTTGATTATAGCCATACTTGAAGATGCTTCTGAGAGTTGTCAACTTTACTTGAATGAATTTTTCATCTTGATTGACGCACAGCAGTATAAAGTTCACTTCTAAAGCTAGTGGTTAACTTGTGTAGGAAACTTTAGCAGTTTGACACTAAGGTAATGAACTTCTGTGTGCATTTTCTATGCTTATGTTCTACTTTTTTTTTTTTTTACTTTAGTTTCATTCATTTTCATGAGATGTTTGGTATGTCTATAAAAAGAATCCAAGGATGGTTATAAATACTGTAAGTATTGTAATGTAATGCAGGTTATTTGAAAGCTGTTTATTATTATATCATTCCTGATAACGCTGAGATGTGGGTGTTTTTAATAAAATTTATATTTATTTAATGCACTCTAAGTCTGTCTTGCAGAAACTTGCCTTTCCTTGTCATTTTTGCCAGCTGACAACAAAGCAGGCACCATGCTCAAACAAAGTGCATCACTAGGGACTTCAAAACAGAAAGCCTACACAGCACAGTTATTCCTAGCTCTGCTTTGACTCTTACCTCCAATAGGATGGGACACAGGCTGCTAAGGCCAGGCTACTGCTCAAAAAAAAAAAAATCTGTGTTTACAGGGAAGGAGGGAGACATTGTTATGGGCAGGAAGAGACAGTAGAGCTTTGCTGTCATTGCTGTTTTTCCATTGGTGTTTGTGTACACAAATGAATATAGCATATTCACTGTGCCAGTGCCCTCACTGCTCAAGTAACAGCCACAAATGCACACCTAGAAGAGGCAGGACAAGGGGGAGACTCTAAGCATTCATTTGTTTGTTTGGGGTATTCAGCTGTACCTGGTTAAGCATTTTTCTACTTTATTTCAAATCACTCCCAAATGGTGGGAGGCTCCAACAAATAGTATTGCGCCAGGGGAGGGCTAGATTGGATGTTAGGAAAAATTTTGTCGCCAAAAGAGTTGTAAGATTGGAAAAGGCTGTCCAGGAAAGTGGTTGACTCACCATCCCTGGAGCTACTCAAAAGACCTGTACATGTGTCACCTGGGGTCATGGTTTAGTGGTGGACTTGGCAGTGTAGGTTTACAGTTGGACTTAAAGACCTTAAGCAACTTTTCCAACCTAAATTATTCTGTGACCAAGAAAAACCCCAAAACCATTAAAGCTGAAAACCTCAGGTATAATATAAATCACAATCTACAGAAAAGCAGAAGCAGTAAGAAAGTATGTCTGAATCATTACCAGGATGTACATCCTTGGAGGCATCAGAAAAAACCTTGTTCTCCTGGTCCCTTTCTTTAACTTCAGGGGATATCAGGACTGAATTCTGAAATAACCTATTCTGTGGGAGAAGATAGGAATTGCTCTCTCCACAGTTGCAAAATGTTTCTGTGACAATAACAAGAATTCTCAAGCTTCCTTTTTTGAGAGCCTGAGTTTGTCACCAGCACTGGTCCCCCCATCCATCAACTCCACACACCTTGGAAAGCCCCCCTGCTACACACATTCAGATCACTCAGTGTCTTGGGAACGTGGTGATTTCACACTCAGCAATCTGTAATGTTCCCCCCAGCCCTCAGTGTATTCCCAGATGGGAATGTCTAAAGGCAGGCTAGCACCCTTCAGCAGCCAAGTGCTGCCCTTTTCGGTGCAAAGGTGCACTTTCCTGCATCAGCCAGCTGAACAGACAGATGCACTGGCTTTAACAAAGCTCTCTCAGCCCTTTAGCCTTTCTTGGAAAAGAATCCTGCCATTAATGAACATCCCCACTTATGCCTTTCAGCATAATTTCTTCAGTGCACTTCCAGAGACCTCGTTCCAGAGGTGCTAACATAGCACAATGTTAGCCAAGACCCAGAGAAGTCAAACCAGACCTTCCCAGGACACTTCTCCCAGGAACACAGGCTCTTCCTGAGACTTGGGTGGTTTGCTGCTGTGCCTCAGGGGGCCGTGACCACTCACTGTCACCACCCAAACCACTGGCTGTAGCCATCATACAGTGGTTACTACTGGGAATGCCCAGCTGAGCATCCAAATAACTTCTGCCTCACCTTTTCTCTTCACTTCCCTATCTGTTGTGTCATTTCCCTCCTTTTTTGTTTCAGAAAAGCTCAAATCTTAGTTTTGTTACATGCACATTGTCAACACACTTTCAAAGAGGAAATGTTTTAGAAAAGCTCAAATCTTTTCACTCAAGTAAAGCCCCAAGCAGAGGAACAGGACCTTGTATTTAAACATGAACCCTGTGGTTTACCCTGTCTCAAAACAGAGCTTATGGAAATGCACATTCTCTTGCCTTTAGGCTGTTCCCAGGAGCCAGGCTCTGCCAGCAGAGCTCTCTGTTACTTCTACACTTGTGTGACAAGTGCCACCCCAAACCTGCAAAGGCTTGCTGGTAATCCAGCAGCACTGGCACTAAAACTGGCACATATCACCTCAGCAGCAAATTAATTCTCTGCTATTTTATTGACACAGTTACATTTGTTTTTTTCCTGAAAAAGATGCATCCATCAAGTTCCTGTTACACTCAACTCTGTTTACCTAATGCAGACACAACAAATAATTTTGAGGCACATTTTGTCTCAGAAGACTGACAGTTCCACCCCCACCAACCCATGAGCCACAATGACTGCTCTCCAGGCATCACTCTGTGACACACTCTGCTTTCTAACTATGTTTATACATTAGGCAAGTCCATTTACTTTGACCTGTAAATTATTCCCTAAGTTAGCTTAATTAGGGAAAATATTGTGCTAGGAGAAATTCTTGCAGAATGTGGGAGATAAGTCAGCTCCATGTTTTATTTGCCCCACCTCTAACCAGCAAAGGGAGTATCTGCCATCAGCACAGAAAGTGCTGCTTAAAGAAACAAAAAATGCTCATTCTTAGAGGGAAGAAAAATCTTGCACCAGGGGCAGGAACGTGAGAAAGAAGGAAGAGGTGTGTTAAAGATCTACTGCTGCCCTCTCTGATGGGAGAACAGTGAAGCTGGAAGCTGCTTACTTGACTTGGATGTTGCAACATGGGGGCACTTAAGCCCCAGACAAACACCACTGCTGCTGCAGCAGAGTGGGGGCCAGAGGCCCCTGAAGGCGGGATCCCCAGATGCTAGGCCATGGAGAAGGGAATGACATACTTCCTACAACATGCTGTAAACACATCTCCAAGGCTTTTCTGTTTAGAAATCTCCTCACTGTTGACTTCGAAAGGTCCCCTTCCTCGCAAGTTTGTGAGAACAAGGCACCATTCTTTCTCCCCCAAAACCATTTTGCCCTTAGTTCAGGTGCTTGGAATACTCACAGCCTTGGCACTCAGGTCCTCCATGTCTGAACAGATTCAGATCATCATCATTCTAAAAGGCTTGAAGTACTCTGGGGTACACAAAAGAACATCCCACCAACCCCCTCCATCCCACATCACAAAGAAACACTTCCTGCCATTATATGAAGGACTGAGGGAAGCCTGCTGTTCTACTTCATTTTAAAATGAGGTTTAATCCCCAATGTTAAAACCAGTGCCACCCTCTTGTTTCATGGCCCCAGCAGAAGCAGAACATCGCTGCTGGAGGCAGCCACAGGAAGACTTGCAGGGATTCTTCTTTTACAACCCAGCCAAGCCAATCTGTGTTAACCCTCTCAAGATTTGCTTCAACTACCACACTAAATACTTTGTCTTCATAGTATTTTACACAAGGAAAACCATCCCAGGGTAGGTACATTTCCTCCTAACATCATGGCAACACAGCTGTACACTCCTAAATCACAGCAGAAAAGCCAGCCTGGCAGGAAGAGCTTGGGATTGTGGTTCAGCTTCCTTTTAGTTTCCACTGCATTAGCAATTGGAGCCTCATTGCATTTTCAGGCGTAATCATTTTCCTCTTACTTTTCTGCTCCCATTGTGATTATTTGTAAAAATGACAGCACCATTATCTTCTTGTATGCAAGGCTTCATACAGACCACTTTGGTAAAGAGATTTAACTGGAGGGGATGGCTTAAAGTGCAGTCTGCTCTGAAAAGGGCCGGGTAAAGTGGCATCCTGGGGCTCCCAGTCTGCATTTCAATTATTGCTGTAGGCCAATGTGCCTGATTTGGAAAGGGGGGGTGGCATTTCCCCCCTCCCCCCCATCTATCCCTCCCAAAACAGATGTACCAGATCTCCTCTGACTGGCCCTTCTCCCCACCTGTGTAGTCCTGGCTCTGTTGACATTTGTACAGGCACAAAGCTGGTCAGATGGCAGCAATCCAGTTATAATTAATGGGAGCAAATGGTTTGCTATAAACAGAGGAAGGGTTGGCATGGGGGAAGGTGACAGATGTCAAGCAAAGGGAAAACATCTATTAGCTGTTCCATCCTCCACTGCCACCCCAGTGCATTTGTTTTGCATGACAGCCCTTCAGTTCAGGCCCTGGTTTAAAACATCCAGACTCCAAATATTGGGTCTATTGAACATTTGCAGCATTTACAAAGCCCTCCTAAGCCAGGACACTGGAAGGGACTGTATAAGACAGAATTTTAAAACCTCAGGCTTGCCTGCTCTTCAGGAATTTATACAGTCTTATAATCAGTAACCCTTGCAAATCTCCCCTCTCTTTGTCTCTTCTGTGAATGCTCTCCATACCAGAAGCAAGCAAAGGTTTTGTCAGAAGGCTGCAGTTTGTAGGCATTTATTCTCCCAGCTCTTAAGATGAAAATGATTGCTCGTTTGCACAAAAGAATTCCAGTACCTCTGGTGCAGGATGCAACCAAGAGCAGCCTGTTTCCACCTTGGTTCAGCTCCTGCAGGAACCTTAGGCGAGCTGCAGAAACTCCTCAGCTCAGCTGCTCCAGGGAAGACAGGGACCAAGTTCACAGCACAGCGCACGTGTGTCACAGAGGACACTCTGGGCTCCTCTTGTCCACAGTGCCATGCAAGAAATACTAGCACAGAGGAAAGTCATCTCTACCAAGACAATGCTGCTGTGAGGGAATACCAGCCAAATTAAAGCAGTACAGCGAGGAGGGGGGAGTCTGACAGTTCCTGGAGCACTCAAATCGCCAGGCAGAAATCCCAGCCACATCAGGTGACAAGACAAAGGTGAGCCTCTCTCATAGGACTACCAAGACAACATTTAGATTTGCTCTCTTGGTAATTTTCCCAGCAGTAACACACTGGCATTTTACAGAAGGATTTGCATCTCAGGACTCCTAGCCCCAGCACAGGCAGAACACAGATTCCAAGTTAAATCAAACTGAAAACCAGATGTGCTTTCGACAAGGAAACCAGGTCAAGTGTAGCCACAACATTTCAGATCTCCTGCAGCTGTGCCTGTTACATGAAGAAAGCAGTGCTGCCTCCTCCTCCACCACAGTCTCTGTTGCTGCACAGCAGCAGCTGCTTCCTTGGGAAAGCCAGGCAAACATCAGTTACACATTCTCAGACTCCTCCTGGAAAAATACATTTTAAGTGCAAGGGAAAGAAGAAAACTTCACAAAGTCTGAAGAGAACAAGTTTCCATGAATCTAGCAAGTATTTCTATGTGCTCTCTTCATGCATTGGCAGTTAGGCACTAAGGAACTACCCAGATACACAGCTAAGTATACATCTCACAGAGGATGGGTCAGGCTGGAAGGGACCACAGTGGCTCATCTGGTCCAACCTCCCTGCTCAAGCAGGATCAGCCTCGAGCACATGGCACAGGAATTGCATCCAGATAGTTCTTGAGTCTCTCCAATGAGGGAGACTCCACAGCCTCTCTGGGCAATCTGTTCCAGTGCTCAGTCACCTGCACAGTAAAGAAGTTCTTCCTCATGCTCAGGTGGAACTTTCTGTGCATCAATTTCTTGTCTCTTGTCCTATTGCCCGGCACCACTGAGCAGAGCCTGGCTCCCTCCCCTTCACACCCTCCCTTCAGATGCTTAGAAACACTGAGGTCCCCTCTCTGTCATCTCTTCTCGAGGCTGAACAGATCCAGCTCCCTCTGCCTTTCCTCATAAGAGATGCTCCAGTTCCCTCATTGCCCTTGTGGCCTCTGCTGGACCCACTCCAGGAGCTCCATGTCCCTCTTGTGCTGAGGAGCCCAGAACTGGACACAGCACTCCAGATGTGCCTCACCACGGCTGAGCAGAGGGGCAGGATCACATCCCTCAACCAGCTGGCAGTGCTCTTCCCAAAGCACCCCAGGATGCCATTGGCCTTCTTGGCCACAAGGACACTGCTGGCTCAGGGAAGGCTTGTTGTCCACCAGGACACCCAGGTCCTTCTCTACAGAGCTGCTTCCAGCAGGTCAGCCCCCAGCCTGTGCTGGTGCCTGGGGTTATTCTTCCCTATGCATATGGTCAGGTACAGCTGACATTTAACTAGCTGGGAATATTAGAAGACACTTCCTTCCTCTTCCTAAGAAAGCAGCTTGCTGACAATTGATAGTCACAAGTTGCATGTGGCTGTTAAGTTACACTGTGAAGATCTTTCTACAGAGAAAGCCACGGATTGTCACTCTAGGTTAGGAGTGTTATACTTGGGCTGATAAACAAATCAAAGGTTTGCTGCATATATGGGGCCTGCCTGCTTGCCTCTAAAGCACAGACCAAGCAGTCAACAGACACTCTTCGATCCATGGAAGGTCCTGCTGCTAGCAAGTATTCCCTAACAACTCCTGCAAAAGAGCAAACAAAGTGCTTGCCTGCTCAGTTAACACTGATCAATCAACTACAGTTAAGAAGAGAGATTACACATTACACAATCTCTTGCCACAGAGGCTGGAAAGATATCTCTTACCTACCACACACACAAACATCTCCCAAAATGCAGCTGGGTTCCTGTTAGGAGGCATGGTTGCTGTTGTTAAATGACTGCCAGAAGAGATTCAAGCCTTCAGTGCAGGGGAAAGAGCATTAGTCCAAGACATGCACCTCCTTGAGGAAGGGGATTCCTCCTGCCACTCAACCCAAATTATAATAATGCATGAGCTGGGCCAGAGGGAGAGAACTGCCTAAGGGGAAGCATGACTCTGTAGTATGGGAATGAAGAGCTTTGCTGCCTATTCTCATTTCTGCTTATGGATGTGATGTTAATATTAAACAGTGCATTAAAAGACAGCGCTCAGAAATGGCACTTGACCCCTGCCTTCCTCTTCACAGGCAAGCACCTTCCCCTGTAGGCTCTCTCCTTTCCTAGCTACAATTTAAAAGCAGTCAAAACAGAGGTGTGATGCTTGTCAGGAGCTTGGCTCCCCCGAGCAATGAGTCTACTTTGATCACAACTTTGGCAAAGAAACTCTTCATTTTGGGGTCAGGTCACATTTCCCTATGAGCTGTGCTGTGGGACTCCCATTCCAAGCAGTCCTGAGTGGGCATGAACAGAAAATCCAGCTGGTCACAGATGTCAGGGAGGTTCCTCACCTCCAAGGGTAAGTAGGGACTGACCAGGGAATAGACAGACTACAATCTGGATTTCAGCATCTAAACTCTGCTTAGAACCTACTTTAGATATCCAAGCCCCTAAAATCAGTTTCTAGGTCACAGCTGACTTCCAAAAGGTTCTGCTCCAAACCACATGGGAATGTTACAGCAATAAACATATTATCAATTTAAGTGTTCAGATACTGTGTAACAGCACCTGATTTCTGTATGCTTGAATGGGGTGAGCTCAACTGCTTTTTTTCTGTTAATGTTAACTTTCTTTTTTTCCTGCTTTAAACTTCCACTCTTATGAGGTAAGACCTATCAAAACACTTATCTTTTCCTCATCTTTGCTTTAAAAGTACCTCCTTTAGAGAACTGTTCTATTGTCAAGCAGTTTATTTAAAAAAAAAAAAAAAAAAAAAAGAAAAAGAGTGGGTGAGGGAGAATGAATGAAAGAGACAGCTTTCTGTAAAAT
The DNA here is from genome assembly GCF_015832195.1 of Motacilla alba alba. Lineage (NCBI taxonomy): Eukaryota > Metazoa > Chordata > Aves > Passeriformes > Motacillidae > Motacilla > Motacilla alba. The sequence goes on along the minus strand of NC_052019.1, from coordinate 47,643,723 downwards.
CTTCTAGCTCATGGAGTCCACCTCAAAGCAGGTATAGAAGAGAATAGCTGCTCAGTGTGCGTGTAAAATTGTTTTACTAAATGTGGAAGGCAAAGCATTGATTCAGTCTCACAGACACAAGAAGTTAGGATTGCACAGAGCTGCCATTAGTACTCTTGCTGCTGTGAAATCTGAAAGGAGTGGAACGGCCACTTGCTCAGAGGCCAACATAAAGGCAATGAAGGAAGCCAAAATTACTCTTCTGAATTTCCTCTCACTGCTGCTATAATTGGGCACCCCAAGGTATTTTCTTCTTGTCACAATGCTGAGCAGTCAAACCCATCACTGCATACATAGTAGGCAGCACAAAACTGCCAGCTTTTTCATAGATTTTTATGATCAAATATTTCACTATGACCCATAAAATCCTATGTGCATCATCAAAAGATGGGAAAGATGTCGAACAAAAAAAAAAAACAAAACAAAATACTAAAAAAAAAACCCAGAAACAGAGATGCAGATGTAGTTACTGCTTTTTCTCCAGTAAAAGTCCATACAAAATGGTTTCCTTTCCAATTTCAATCACATCAAGTACTGGTGAGGGGAAAAAAAACCAAACACCATTGGCCAGAATCAACTTTCAGCTGGAGAAATGCCACACAATTCAGCAACCATGCTTGCAGTTGCCTCAACAGCCAGAGCAGTGTAACAGGACTGGCTCTCAGCACTACAGGTACACTGTATTCCCTTGCTTGGAAATAACAGCATGAAACACTAAACAAAGCAGCCCCCTGTGCAAACTTTACCAGCTTGCAGTGAACTGCCCCAAATGTCAAGCTGAAAAGTGCATCTTGCCACCGGTTGACAGCTCTACAGGCAGAAAGGCCCTATCCCAACTCGTCAGCAGTGACCTCGAAGAGCTGATGGGGACTGCAAATGGCTCTGGGGCAAAAGGTGTCTTCTACTCAAATGCATTCTTTGGCCCATTGGGGTGAGATAATTAGAGGTGAAGACACTGAAATTCTCTTCCTTGAGTGTAAATCCATGTGTGCAGAAAGCAAAACCCCCCATCACTGCGGCTGAAGGGCCATTAACTTTAGAGCTGGACTTGATGATCACTGTGGGTCCCTTCCAACTCGGATCATTATGCAAAAGAATGAAACGAATCTTGAAGTCTATAGAAAATATGTGGCCAAATACACTACAAACTCTGGAACCTTAAAAGCTTTCAAGCTGTGCATGCTGAAAACCTTGGAAAGCCACCTGATTATTGGAATATAAACAGGTACTTCAACTTCTTTTTAACAACTCACATTAACTAGCCAACACTCAGCTGGCCACTTTGAGAAGTATTTGAGTGCAGACTCACTGTGGATCTGACTACAGTAACATCCATTTCCATACTTATTGAAACATTTTTTTTCTTCCCCTAGTTGTAACTGGGGGAAGAAATCTGTAATTTGTAAATTTACAAAGTAAATATTTTTTAAACAATTTTTGATTGCTCACAAAACAGTCCAGATATATTCCAAAACTTAGGTTTTGCAGTGTAAGTAGTAGAGATTTTGGGAAATGGTTATGAAATGCAGAGCTTTCTCAGAGCCTTGCTTTACAGGGCTGAGCTCAGAGAGTGAGAGCTGTTTCAGACAGTGCTGCCCAGACCCTCTTGCCTTCTTAAGATCCAAGAAACCCTCACAACAGCCTAGTTTTCCAAAGGTCCTTCCCAAAAGGCAATTCATAAAGTTTGAGAGCACTAAGATGACAGTGGATATGGGACTTGCAGGAAAGCTCAAGGCAAGACAATGCAGCCATTCTGCAGAGTGCTGCAGAATAACCACGAAGGTGTAAGAACTGACATGGAAGGGAGTGAACTGCGCTCACCCTTGGCCATCAGTCAGCAGTACAACAACCGGGCAGAGTTTGCACAACTCCAGGCAGGCTCACCACAGTTTTTACTCCAAGATGCACACAAGCTACACAGAACCAGAAGCATCATCTGGTAACTGCTACCAATCACAATAAGATGTGGACTGGGGATTTCTGAGTGGATCATAGGTGACAGAGGAAAGACTGGCTTAAAAGAAAGAAGCAGCATTTTCCTTTATCTCATTCCATATTCTCCTTATAGAAAAGAAAAAAAAAATTACCAGAAGTAGTGAAAAACAGCACAATTCTAGCACAACACAGAAAGAGGAAGGAGAGGGAGTAAAGTCTGAGGAGATAAACTGTGACTGTTTTTTGCTGTGGATGTGATTTCACCATTGTTACAAGCTGCAGGAGTCAGGCTGAGACAAAGAGGATCATTCACACTGCAAAGACAACCTCCTGAGTGTCCAGTTTCTCCATGGGCCTCCATAAGCAGGGACCTGAACACAAACCATGACCAGACAGCACTACCTACAGAGCAGCCCCTGGGAACTGAGCTCTGTGCATCCATGGGAATGGCAGAGAAACTGATCCTGGCAGCCAGAATTCAGTTTTCAGAGCTGCAGCATGGGACTACCAGGACGTCAATAAAAACCACAAAAACCTCTCAATTTTATGCAGGACTCTGGGAGTTTCTGCAGCTTGCAAATTCCATCAGGGATTTTGAAGATTTCCTTCTTTGCATCCATTTTCAGGTGCTGAAGAAATCTATTCGTACAACAGGCTGGAAACAGATTTCTCCTAACAGAGAAGGAGGGTCTATAGTAAGCACTATTTCCAAAGCTGTTACTTCTGCTTGGGACACCCAGACTTTTATGCATCAGTTACAAGACCTCTTACATCATCTAAGAAATCCTGCTTTCCTCATCCCTCAATAGTCTCAGACCTTTAAACCTCACTGCACTGTGACTGCAGCTTTGCAGGAGCCTTTCAGAGATGTCCCCTCTTCTACCAGGATGACCACTCTAACTCAACAGCATCAGCTGGTAAAGAAATTTTAAGAGCAAAAATAAAAAGCCATTCTGAGAACTATTAGGTGAATTCTATTTGCCATTGTGCTATATCTGTTCACAGTGGAATATTTTAATAAATTGTGTGCGCATGCACTACCTTCCATCAGTCAAAAAAAAGCCCAAACCTGTTTATGTCTTCATGACATCTTCCTGCTGTGGATCTTTACTACTGTGGTCATCAATACTAATCCCAGGAAATTAACAAAAGCCTTCAACCATCAACAGGTGCTCACATAGGACTCTACAAGGGAACATCACACCAGCTTTTGCAGCCACCAAAATGCTTGTCAGCCAGAGTTTCCAGAAGAATCACACCTATGAGCTCTCTTCCTTCCCCTCCTCTCTTTTTGTTTAATCCACTCTACCCCCCTTCATAGCAACTCAATAACCTGCTTACCATGCCTACAGAAAACAGCATCATAAAAAGAATATTTGTGACCTATACGAAAATTAATAAAAAAGCTTATCTCACAAAGTGGCAAGGAATGAGATCTAAACAAAGATCTAAACCTCAAAATTCATTGGTATGCATTGTGACCCTTTCACATCTTCCACTTCAAGAGAAACAAAAAATACAACCAATAAAGTCCTTCACTTCAGATACTTTGAAAGGAAAAGTCAGTGAACAACACTCTCTTCAAGGACTCTCACATGGAAGCCACACTCAAAGTTTTTGGGTTTAGGACATCTTGAAAATGAAAAAGTTAAAATGGACCTGGGCTGGAATTCCCTTGAGCTGGAAGACAGCATGATGACTGGATCACTAATAAAAACAAATTATATTCAGAAAGTCTAGGAAACAAGTAATACACTCTAATGTTACTAGCAAACAGGAGGTAAGGAAACCCAAGGAGCAAACACCAGAACTTCCTCACACATTAGAAGCAAGTCAGTCCTACTCTTTTTCAATGTCTTTCACAGGAAGAAAACACCCACACTTCTGTGGCCCAAACAGAGCTCTTGTAAAATGGCCTGACTCATTCTGGATACAGTCAGCAGGCAAGTTTATTTATTTGGTCAACTGGCAGTAGGTTGTGTAAACAGTGTAAGATCACCAGGTTCCTTCACCTGCTCCGTGCCAGCCTTGCTCACACTGGGCTTGTCCCCATTGGAACAGGGACATTCCATTGCTAATGAGCACTCCAAGCCTCCACCCTGCCCAACCGGGAGCTGTCTCAGTTCCAATAGTTACCCTCCTAACACAGGGTGCTCCCTATCAGCTGAAGGGCGAGGTTTCAGCCTGCAAAGTAAATGCTTGCAAGCTCCACAGGAAGAGAGCCTAAGCTGTGGCTCCTTCTGTAAGGCACAGAAAGCATTAACAGTGAAAGTAAACAGAGAGAAAGGTCAGTGGCAGCCATTTAATAAACTAATTCATGCTTCGTAACTGGAACTCAGTCCCAAAGTTAGTAAAGATCTAGCTGAAACCTGAAATGTTTCCACATGCAGGCAGCATCTCAGATTTCTCTTTGGTAACCCAGGATTCAATGGCATCGCTCCCCTGGACAGGAGGTTTTACCTGTTTTCTTGGGCCCCAAGACACTAACCTAATTTAAACACACAAGCTCTTGTGCTCAATCGCGTATTTACTTCCAGAATGTGTTATTACACTAACAAAACAGTCCTACCAATGCTGTATTAAAAACAAACAAGCCAACCAGCCAGACAATCATTAGCTTCAAGAGCATTTAATCACAGCCTGAAAAAGGTTAAATGCAAGAGCAGACTTGTCCCTAAATCACAAAAGTCCTTTTCAATTTCCAGTGACAACACAGACAAGCTTTTCACTTTCTCACAGCCCATCAGAAGAGCCTTAATGACAGTCTCACACTCATTCAGTCGCTCATCAAGCCAGAACAGCTGCCACACCCCTTATCACAACCCATCCTTGGGTTTGCTCACCCCTCCAGGCAAGGAGCCTGGGACGGTATTACAGACCCTCTCCCAGGCTACTTTATCACAGGTAGAGCACAGAAGGAACATGGATAGTTACACCACAGCACAACCCAGAGTGGTTTTATAATTTTCCAGATGGGTTTTTTATTTAATGGGTTTTCTTATATTTCTTTTTTCAGAAGTCATATAATTAAAGCAATTAACCAAAAAAATAAAATTCAACTATCCCTTGTTGGTTACCAGGTGCTTTATTACACAAAGTATTTTCACATGTTTCAGTGATTTCTTTTCTGACAGTGCTGAGGGCTAGCAGCAAGGAATTCAGCCACAGTGGGACCCGAGCAGCTCCACAGGTGGCATTGCAGGGTATAACCAAACACAAGGCCCTGGGTGGAACTTAGGACTGTGTCAACAGAATCACTGAGCTCACCCAAAGTCCAAAGACAATCAGGTTCCTCAGGAGATGCAGGCAAGTGGCAGAGCCCAGCCCCCCTGGGACCTTCAGGTTTTTATGAAGAAGCAGCATCACTGGTCTATGATGCACATCCTCTGACTAAAAGAAAACACCTCCAGTCCTACTTACAAGGCAGGAGTCATTGCTTTTAGACCACGACTAATTGGGCATTTAGCTGAGATGTGGTAGATTAGGCCTAAAACCTTCTCCATTTGGGAGGAGATCAAATTTTATAATTCTTAGCTCCCAAGAAAGCATCCCAACACTTAAGCCAATAGTATCCCAAAGCCTGAGCTTTCTCCTCTCTTCCAGTGGCTGCTCATGCATTTGTCATCATATGGAGAAGAGCACGAAACACTAGAGCCTCCCTCTTCACTTCAGATATAGGCATTCAGACCACAAATCTCTCAGGTTGCAAGATTAATTCAAAAAGTTATGATGAAGGATGAAGGCTGCTCCCACTGAACAACCAATTGTTTCCACCTCACTGGAAAACTCCACTCCAAGGCATAAGGTGAGGACTCCAAGCCCAGAGCCCAAGGAAGGAGTTAAATTGCTGCCTCCTCACAATTACCTACTACCATAAACTTCTTTCCCCTTTTATTGAGCTTTGCATTGCAGCCACAGCTACCATTTCATGATAGGAATTACACTTCCACAGCACCAGAACAATGATACCCAAGATGGCCGTAAAGAACAAGTCCTGTTAAATCCTGTCAGAGCAGTCACACTGCAAGGAAGAGTAACACATACTCTGAGGTGCAAGCATGGTGGGAAGGGTAAGAGGCAACAGAAAAGACAGCTGGTACTCCTCTCCAACACACTCTTAAAATCCTTCACATTTTAAGCTTCAAGATTTCTTGCCAGTTACACTGCTCAATGCCTTCCATGCACACCAGTAGTAGGTATTAAACTGAACTCACCTTAACTTGTTTTCCCCTAAAAGCTGCCATGATCTACCTTGGAAAGAGACCTCCCCTCCTTTGCTCTCATTTTGTAACCTCACTTAAGAGGCAGCAGATGTACCCTGGGAAGGGAAAATCCTCCCCTCACTGCTGGAGAGCAGCCCCCAGCGCAGCACTGGACAAGTCCCAGTCACACCCACTCTGCCCAGCTGCAAACCCTCTCAATCACCTAACAGAGAACAGGTGAACATATTACTAAAAAGCTGTAGCATTGTGTCAAAACCAGAGTAGTTTCAGCTGGGTGCTCTCCTCCTTAACAATGCCTGTCATTTTCACCTATAAACTGAATCACTGTGCCCTTGACCGATTCTGTCTCATAGGTGCGCCAGTTTACCTTTAAAAAAGTGGAAATGACAAAACCTGCTTTTTGCATTCCTCACAGTTAATTGGATTTAACTGGGTGGGGAGGAAGGGAAAACTCTCTGCCCTGGTTTGGTTACCTGCCGTGTAACGGTGTAATTCAGCTTTTTCCTGACACTACAGAACCCAGCTATGCCTTGCTTAACAGCAAACTCCCATTCTGGGAGTCCAGACAGTTTCTGTGGCTCCACAGCAGACTGTCTGAGACTGCTGTCTGGGGCACAGAAGCATAATTATACTAATTATGAGAGAGAAAAGATAATAGATACAGAAGTTCTTTTCCCTAATCAGCTCTAGGTCAAAGCTTTACCTACAGCTAACAAGGAAATAATCTATTAATGAGACCACGTCAGGAACTGGCATAGTCTCAGCAGTGCAAACACAGAAAGTCATAATTTGCAACAAATGAGTTAGAGCTACATTTTTTAAAAATTGCAGTCTTGGGCTTATTTAGCTAAAGACATTATTATCTTTAAACTGCAACTGCCTTGGTGCTTGGTCTCAGCTTAGAAAGAAAGGATTCACCTAAAGCAATGAATATGATATACTGACATTTCAGAGCCAGGGCTACCAGAACAAATGCTGAAAGTACAAATCAACCTGAAATGAAATGAAATCAACCTGAAATGAGAATGCCAATGCATTATACTAGGTATTTGGAAGACAGTTTTTCTTAATCCTCCTGCTAAGCACGTTGCTTGTTCAAGAGAAAGACGCCATCTATTCTTGAATGATGCTAATGCATATATCACAGGACTCTGGGTGTTAGACCATCCCAGGCAGCTTAGAGCTTTCTAGAAAAAGTGGACTGTATTTTTTTCTGTACAACTATTTTATTGTGTACCTTATATACCCTTATATACAGTACATTGTGTACTGTATATATATATATATATATATATATATATATATATATAGTGTACTCTATATACAGTCTTTCTTTTGTTTTTTCTTTCAAGGAAGAAACAATTGCACAGATGTAAATCACAACTGACAAGTGCTCTGCTGGCAGCCTGTAGTAAAGGTGGGACATGTGGTCTGGGCTTTAGGGTAGCTCCTCTAATTCTATTTCAACTGTCATAATTGTATAGTTATTGGGGGAGTTAATGTATATTTTATATGCAGCCTGCTGGGAGGAAGGTTTGGGAAGAAAGCAGTGCCAAACGCTACCTTTCCTCTGTACAAGCACATTCTTCCAGAGTATTGTGGTGTTAATGGCCCCTAAGGAACAAGCTGTTAATCTTTTTGTGGACCTAGGTTTTTGGAACAGCAGGGCTGCACAAAAGGACATAAAACTATTGCAGTCTCCAGATTTTGCAGCAGAAGCAACAGTTGTGATTTCAGCAAGTAAGTTCTGCATGCAATGTGCAGGAAAGAGCACAGCCCATGTAAACTGCTCCCTGCAGCACAAGCTGGTTCAACCAGCGCTGGGGAAGCTCCTTAAATCCCCCTCTTCAGGGGCTCAGGCTGTTCATGCAGGGCAACAGGAGGCCCTGCTTTTTCTCTGCATTTCAGCATGCTGAGCTCTGCCCTGCCTACCCCTTTGCTCTCATGAGGAAGGGCAACATCTCTGCTACACAGCATGAGCAGAGGAAGCAGCAGTTTCCTTGCACTTCCTCAGCGGTTACAGCGCTCATTCAGGATGTGGGAATAAAACATAGTTCCGTGTCTACACGCTGGAACTCAGATCCATCTGTTCAGTTTTGCAAGGGCTGAATTTCCTCAGAAATTGGAGAACTGAACACTATGAACCATTGTGTAAAACGACCTGTCTGGAAGCTGCTTGGATGGAGCACTGCAGGGAGAGCAGCTTGTGTATGGCTCAGGTGACACAGATGTGCCACAGCACTTAGCCATGAAGAAAAAACCAGAAGTGTTTCCAACAATGGCAACAGCAGGAATGTCCAACTCCAAGGATTTATGTATGAAAACCAAGGATCACATGGTTTCCAAATTTAGATGGCCACAAGCGGGCTGCAATAGGAGCTGTATTAGTACTTCCTGCAGGCCAGGACTTGTGACTTCCATGCTCCAGATCAGAGGCAGGGCGAACAGCATCTCACATTGATGATAATCAGGCCCACCAAAACAGAGCCCAAGCACCCAGACATAAATAAATCATAGGAATATCTGTTCATTCAGAAAATTAAACAAATCATATCCAAGGCCATGCTTGCTTCCCTGTTACTTATTACAATTTCCCAAAAATAAACAACGCTAAAGCTGTGTACCTGCTAATAATTTGCCCGTAATTTCCCATGTTTTATGGCCAACCAGCAATCCAGGACTGCAGCCTGAGAAACACTCGAACAATGATGGTTCTTCAACTACTACCATCCTTTTCTAAAAAAATTTAATTTCTGAAGATAATGGGGAGCAACTATCCAAAGCCAGGCAAGGCAGTGTCTCATCTTGTGTTAGGAAAAGTCTGACAACCTCATGTCAAAGACAGAGGTCATAGCTGCTTTTTTTTGTGATCACAGTTCCCAGTTCAGAGACAAATAAGGAAAGCACTGACTGTAATGGAATTGTTAGGTTCAGCTGGGAGAATGGGAGAACTAACTTACACTCCAAACAGGATGAACCAGCTCCTACCGGTTTACATAAAACACCCTAAATAACAATGCCAACACCATGTGTCAAATCACTGAACCAACAGAGCATAAGATCAAATTGCTGTTGGATAATCAACAGGGCCTCTGAGCCAGAGTGTGCTTATCTTCAAAGAACTGCTATTCACCTACTGATTCTTAAAGGCATCTCATGCTCTTACACCCTAATTTTCTTTATAAAACCTTTGAATGCCAAAAAGATGGTAAAGGGAAAGTACAAGCATATTATAGAGAACATCTGATCTTCTCTTTTCAAATGCACCTTTTCTGGCTACCACAGGACTCTCAACATACACAGGATGGTCCTAAGCACTGCACTCCTCTCGAGTCCCCTCCTCACAACCCTGCATTTCTAATATTATCTTCTAGACTCTCATCCAGCTGAAGTGACCTTGGCTGGTGTGCAGAAATTACTTTATATTGCTACATACTGAATTTAAACATCTCTGCAGTGCACTGTGTTTCTGGTCTGTCTGGCTCGGGCAGCTCTGCCTCAGTACGTTCCTGTGCTTTTATTTCTGTACTGCAGCAACCATTCAATCACTGTACCATTCTTAAATATGATTCTAGAAATGAAACAACAGAAGTCCATTTTTATTTGCATCAGCAATTACTGATTACTGCCTGCTTCTCAGCTTTTGGGGTGATTTGCTTGTTCTTGAGTTTTGATGCTTTTTAGGGATAGGATTCTGTTTTGATTTGAAAATAGGAGAAAGAGAAGGGAAAGTAATTGTTAACCTTAAAAATCTGTATACATGAAAGCTTTGTGTTCTTTTTCAAGTAATGCAAGTTATTTCCCGACTTTTTATTTGTGATTGCAATTATTCTTATGTTGATAATGTAGGAGTCAGAAGCCAATCTGCTTGCTTTTAACTATGTTGACCATGCAAAGGAGATTTTAATCTAAACAATAAGCAGATTTAAGCCAGAACTAAATGTTGGTCTCCAAATAAAGGAAGCCTACAGGATATTCCCAAAGTAATATTTTTCAGGATTGGTTCCACTGATATTTGTTAAGTGAAATAAACTGGCAACAGTTCCCTTACTGACAATAATAACAGAAACCACAGTCATTCTAATAATGATTTCCACTTCTTAACATTTACAGAGACCACTAGTTTTTTGGGCTTTCTGGCTTTTGGGTTGTTTCTTTTCCCTAAATGATTACACAGCATAGATGTAGTTAAACAGAGGATCCAAAATACATCTGCCCACCTTTGCCAGCACTGCATTTCCCCTGACTTCAGTAAAAAACAAATTACACTCCAGATATATGGGGTCTGAAAAAAAGCCATTAGTGAGAATTTGATTTGCATAATTGAAGTATTACCATGGAAAGTAAATGTTATTTATTATCACAAAAAAGCAACAAAATTGAAGTGGTGTTATTAGGTGTTCACTTGCATTGCAATGGGGAGAAAGGTCAAAAGCATTTAGCATTTTTTAAAAAGCAAAAATATCTTCAAAGTCGCCCACTTCCAAACGCCTAATTCATTCCTAACAATTCACTATAGCTCCCATAATTTATGAATCCCGAGGATGCACTTAAACATCTGCAATTTCATGATTTCATATTTTATATCATTAGCTTAAAATTTTGACGAGTCATTGTGCAGGTAACAAGTCGAGAAGTTGAATATTACTACTGCAGGAGAAGCAATGAACACGGCTGTTCAGCCTGATCAAGAAAGGATTATTTCCTGTGACAGGTCATAGCAGAGGATTTTCTTGCTGTTGTTTAAACCTGCAACAGCTGAAAAAACAGCTGCTTGGTTTGAACATTTCAAAATTCCCCAATGAGAAAATAACCTTTGTTTTTAACGGCTTTTGTGTTTTAAGGAGGCTTGTTTGTTGTGTGTTTTTCAAGAAAAAATGCAGAGCTCACAACCAACTCATTTGAGACCTTTCAAATTCATAAAATCCCACTCCTCTTTTACCAAAGCACAGCAGTTTTCACAAAAAACAGCAGAGTAGATGTATCATAACAGCCTCATGAAATAAGCAAGGCTGTTTTATATATATACATTCAGCAAAAGGCACTGAAAATTTGGAGCATTTCCGGAATGGCAGTGAAATATTATGGAGCCAGTAGTGAAGAGCCTCTCATTCCTGCCCTTCCACAGAAATGGCCACAGCCACTGGTAGGGCAACATCCCTTGAAGATATCCCTTGCCTCACAGGACTTGCCTTTAGCCAGAGTCTAACCCCTGATTCCAGTTTTCTCTCCCCTTGTTATTTCAGGAAGTGAAGCTGAGGTCTCAACTACTCCATGGCTTTCAAATTCACACACTTTCTCCAGGAGTTGCTCTATCACAACCCATAGGTGCCTCTCACATCCTTTTCTGATGTGTTCCGTGAAGCCAAAGAATTACAGGAACAGCACTAAATTAGCCACTACCCTGTCTGCTTCTACCTCCTCTACCCAATTTCTGCATTTAGTGTTGGACTAAGTTTAGAGAAACTCTGTCTGATTCAGCAGTTCTGCTAAGGATCACACAAGGAACACCACTACTGGCTTGCTGCACCTAAATGGTAATAACTCCTTTTAGAAGCAGCATTCCTTTGTGGCACTGGAGTTTCAAACAGGCTGAGAGCAGTAATTCACCAGCTTCCCTTCGTCTAGGTCAGGTTTCCCAACCCATGGTTTCCACACCATGCGTGATGTGCAATGCCAGTTTAAGAGATATGCACTAAAACCAGACCCGCCCACAGTTGTTTCTGTGGAGGAAATAGGAGCAGTAAAAACTGCCCATGCAGCTCAATACTTCTTCCTCTTGTGCCTGCCAGCAGTCCCAGACCTGCCACCATGTCTCTTTGTGTGAAAAAAGTTAATGCTGAAGGTGGAAGTCAACAATCTTTGAGTATTTACTCATTTGGACAAAACTTCTTTTGCTGTCCTCTAGGCCTGGGTTTTCACAGAAGCAGGCTTTGTTCACAAGGGTATTTATTTCACTGTTTTCACTGCCCAGCATGAAGTACAGCATCAGAGATTCTCCACATGACAGTGGGTACCAGCAGTCCCCCTGCTTTCCCCTTCCCTGACTTGTCCTTCTGAAGTAACCAACAAATTACTTAGTGAGGATGTGAATAATGTGACCATGCAGCCATGCAGCTGTGCTCAGTCATCTGACTGCCATGTGGCATTAACTTGGAAGCTAATCTGGATGAAGCCGTCATTTGCTTTCCCTCAGCTCACCTTCCTTCTTTCCATACCTCATGAAAGCCTCCTCTAGGTTCAAATGGCTTTTTCCACTCAGGGTATTGCAGCATTTGCCACAAACTCGTTTCAACATCAAGAAAGCAAACTTCATAACCAAGTCCTGCAGGGGGGGCGGGAGAAAGAAAAAGCAACGGCAGTAACTCCCATCTCCATGCGCACCTCCACAGGCAGCAGCACGCTCCCAGGAAAGCGCTCCTCTGAGCCGACACCCTGCACCACTTCCCCTTTCCTGTCGCCGTCCCAGCGCAGGCAGAGAGGGGGAGAAGCTCTGCGGTTGCTGCCTCGGCCCCTTCTGCCAGGGAAGCAGGAGCAGGCAGGGAGCGGCGCGGCTGCCCGGGGAGCAGCGGCGGAGCTACCCCTGCTGCTGGCGGGCAGAAGTGCGGGGCGCGCCGGCTCTGCCCGCGGCCGGCCCCGGGCCAAGCGCAGCGGGAGCGCCGGGAGCCGTTCCCCGCTGCTCAAGGCCACGCTCCCTATGTGTAGGTGTTTAACCGAGTCACCCAAAGGTCACTAAATGACTCGGTCTGCAATAAAACTTGAAAGTCCTGATGCCGTAAATCTGCCACTTGCTGAAACCACTAAATCAGGTATAGAAATCAACATCTGTAGTAAGTCTTCAGTTTCACAAAGCGTGACCACGCTTCAAATTTGGGATCTGGAATGCAAGAGACAATTTTCCAAGTGCTTCAGGAGGGACAATTAGACTGGACTTGAGCCCACTATTTGTTTTCGATAGTTTTAAATTTGACTTAATATTTACATAGCTCCCTCCTCCAAGCATATTTCTTTTCATTTGCCTGCACCACTGAACTGTGCTCTCCAATCAACTTCCATAAGTGATCATCTTAATGAAATAAACCATTGTCTGTTCTAACTCGATACAAGGAATTGGACCAGGTCACTGGACACAGGGCAGTAAAAAAAAAAAAAAAAAAAAAAAAAAATCCATTAACAAAAATTGGAAAAAACACGGTGAATGCATGGATCAAAGGTTTCTGCAAACATGGAAGTTTGTTCTACTGTTTGAACTACTTCTGTTCCACCTGACATTTCCAGCTGCCATTTTTCTTCCTGGGTCCTGCATCCTACAGGATCTTTTCTTAAGGCACTGTAACAAGGAAAATAACACAAGATAGATTGAGAGCTTGACAGCTTTTAAGAAGTGAATGAATCAACTGTTCCCCCTAAGATTATGCTCCTTTCAGAAGTGGTTGGGGCCTAAAATAACTGGGGAAGTTGAGGCTACCACCTCTCTAATCCCTCACCACAGTTTGACCATGTTCTCAGAATGAGAAACAACCTGCTGTGGTCAGTGTGTGTCATGGGGTTTTGCAAATGACACAGAAAAGATGATGGGCTCTGAGACACAAACCCAGGCAAAAGGGGTCTCTTTCATTCACTCCTGCTCACAAGTATAAAATCAGAACTGTAATGCACAAAGTGGGGAAAAAAGATCTCTCACAAAAATCTGCTTCTTTCAACTTCACAGTCTCTCTTTTTCATACATATCACCTTCTTTCACCTTCAGCACCCAGACAACTCCAGTTCCAACACTTCCTACAAATCTGTTCTCCAAAAAGGAGCGCACAAGCCCTCAGCTTGCCTGCACCCTCACTATCCCCAGTCTCAGAAGCATCAGCTCAGCAAGCAGAAAACTCTCTAGAGCTCTACTGCTGCCTAATCCACATGCAGATCAATTTTTTCCTCTGTGTAAATTCCTCAGCTTTTCATTCTCCACTGTACAGCTCTTCTGCTGCCTTCTTGTCTCAAAACCAGTCTGCTTCTGAAGGCAGACATATTTCACACGGGATGCCAAATTCCATCTTCTGCAGAAATCACTAGTGGCTGGATCATACTATGATGCTAAGTTCTTGTCAGCCCTCTCCATGAACATCTGAAATGGGCCAAACTAGAATTAGCAACTTTGGAAGGGCAATAGGGAGGGAGAAAAAAAAAGAAAGAAAAAAATGGCCTAGTGTTTGCCAACAAACAAACCATAAAAGTTCCGTTGAACTTCTCCTTTCTGCCTTCCTCAGATGGTTCTCTTTTTCAGATGGAAAGGGGAACTGTATAAAGAAAGACTTTTCTGATCCTCTTTCCAAACTGGCTTAATGATCATCCATAGTTTGAGGTTGTTGTTAGGAGTTGGGTTTTGGTGATTTTTTTAAAGGCTGAATGCTTATTCAAATTCTGCACTTCATGGTCACATCATCCTAACCCTAGCTGGGACCCCACCAAGTAAGGCTCTATTCCTTACTGTTTAAAACAAAGTACAGAGATTTTATTCTTGCATTGCAGTTCCATTTCTGACAATCTATGAACAGACCATTTCCTCCGGCTGCAACAGAGATGGCCATCACTAACTGTTCATGCCTAGCTCAGTTACCACTTCCTCAAATCTGCTGACTTGTTTAGTCTGGTTATCCATCTGATAGACATTTCTATCAAAATGCCCTTGCTTCAGTTAAATAATCAAAGCTATAAAACTCTGAAAGACTGATCTGAGAGGTGGAAAGCTCATGAGGAATTTGCTACAGTTAGATATTGTGCATCAACAGCCTTTTGGGGACAGTCTACTCAACGGCATCAGTCTTACCCATAAAATCTCTCTTCCACAACTACTGCTTAATTTAACATAGCTAAATTGTGTATTGTCAAAAGAAAGACAGGTAACATTTTCTAGTTCCCTAACAAGAGGAGGGAGGATGGAATAAAATTCTGTACATACTCACCCTCCTATCCCTCACTCTCATGAGCTTCAGGTTCAAGCAGAATACCTCTTGGCATTCCCCCTCTACACTGCTGCACAAGGGATTAAAGTAGTGATTAGAGCACAACTTCTAACAAGGACAGATCTGCCTCAGCCCATTTGAAAAATCAGAGAGGAAAAAAAACCCAAGACATACTCAATTGATTATCACAGCTGTTTTTTGCTAGTAATACTGTAATTCAGTTAATAAAGTTGCAACTGAGTTTAACTTGGCTCCATGTCCTTTAATGTAAATTATCTGCTGCTAGCATTAAGCATGTTAACATTTGAGCATATGGTCGAAAACACCACACTTCTACTGAAACAAACATCATCAGCTTGAATAAAAACCCAAATACACAGACTCCTACACCGGAACATCTTATTAATGGAAATTTGCTAACAAATATAGTTGCTTATTGGGACTCTATGAACAGTTCAGCTTGGATAACTACAGTCTCATCATACAAATATTTTCAGCCACCCTGCCAAAGGAATTGCATCTAGTTTATACTTTCATTAACATACAAGACTGGAAGTAAGAAGAAAAGAAGGACTACATTAGGTCTGCATTATGTGCAGAAATTTCTTCATGTATTAAAAGATTTCAACTTCCCACCCCTGCCACCATGTGTGAAGTGAGAGATCTCTGTCAGTGCTGCAGAGGTATTTTACAGTAACACAGGCTAGGTAGGTGAGTAATCTCCAAGCCAGCTCAATGGGTTTGCAAAAACACTTTAAATGATGCTAGCTTAACCCCTGGAAGGCAGCAGCTCTTCACTCAAAAACTCTTCAGTCTGGTTGCATGTTAGAGAAAGACATGAATCTCTAGGATTCAGCTGACAAAAGGACACAACTGATAGGGTTTAGTTCCGGGGAAAAGAACTTCCTTGAGCTAAGTCACACTTCTACATCCTCTGTGAACACAAGGCTTCCTTTTCTGGACCTCTGCAACATGTGGTACATAGGTCAGCAAGACATTAAGATACAACACCATGCATTTAAGGTCCCAATAGCCTACATGTTTACTATGTAGAGTATGCTAAATTCATCCTTACATGGCTGTTTTGTGTTACAAGCAGCCAGTCTCCTCCACATAACACAGAACTGTCAAACAATAGCACCATGACATTGCAGTATGGAAAGTGAGGGGTCAGGGTCTGTATAAAGCTCACCTCTTTCACATACCAGCCACTGCCCCTGAGTAACCAACTGGTGTTCACGTGCTCCTCAAGTTCTCTCCATGGCACAACAGGAAAAGCATTTCATTCTTCTACCATATCTTACCTTTTTCTTATGCTTATGAGCGTTAGATCTTTGAGGTGCTATGTATATTTTGATGCATCTACTACAATGCTCTCTGATCATGATTACTAGTTCTAATAGATGCAGAAAATGGTTATGGCAGCAAAATTAGGTTTCTCCATTATTCATATTCTGGAAAGTAGCATCTTTAAAATCAGAAAAAAAACCAGTTTTCTAGATGTTATGCAGAATAAACATTTTTATGGATACTCTGTATCATTTGATGGGTCAGAATACTTCAGTATTCTGAAACATGGTTTTGAAATGAGTAATTTAAAAATAGGCATTTTTAAATAGAAAAATGTATAATTTAAAAATTCAGAAAGCAAAACCCAAAGAGAACCAGGAATGAGTCAGCTACATCTATTCACTATGCAACTAATCACCATAAAGAAACCATTTCTGCTGAACTTATTTTAATAAACTTATATTTAGAAACAGATTAGGCTTTCAAGTTAAAAGGAAAAAATCCTAAAGTTTTAGGAGCTGCCGTGCATATGTTCACTAACTGCTACAGCTTGCTTCGTCCCTTCTTGGGAAAGGACGTATCTCCCATCCTGTCCCTCATACCTATTTCTCCCGCATCTTTGAAGAGATTTCCTTTACATGAGATCACCAGATCACATACTCAGTGAAAATATCACGTGCTGTGCAACTTGCATACATTACACTTTCGGGCAGACTATAAGGATATTGGTATGATTCAGATTAGCTATACTGTGTATGCAACAAAGAGCCCATACGTACAGAAATATCATTATGGTATTTTCAAGAACTGTGTCACTTCTTCCAAGAAGTGTGAATTAAAGAGAGACATCTAAGACTAATTTGCATTTCAGTTGGAGGTATCTTGAACCATTCCAGCTCAAGATAAAGTGCTAAGTGAATCCAGGAGCAGACTTTACAAAGCAGATTAGTAATCTGGGAAGAACACCTTTACAGGGCTTGCAAATAAGGGACAAAGAGGTTGCAGTGACACTTAGGTCCACAAAAACACATCTCCAATCTCTTCTTGTATTGGGACAGGAGATGCCATTTCCTTTCCCACATCTGAGTCCCCTTGGTCTCTCCTCTTGTTCTCCCAGTTGCATGACTAGCTACAACTTTCTTTTCATATGCACTTCACAATAGCGCTTATCCTGACTATTTTCTCTTGCAGGATTTCCATTCTACATACACACAGCAATAGAAACTTTCTTTGACAAGATCCCAAAACTCCTGAACACTGAGAAGCTTTGTGCTGCCAACCTACAGGGTCGGAGAGACATCTGTTAATAATCAGACTTCTTTGATCTTTAAGGTTTTTAAGCCACTAATGTCCACAACATTACTGTAACATAAACAGATACTATCCCTATTTAGAGACACAAAAAGTGAGGGAGAGGTTTGTGTGGTTTTTCAGTTAGAAAACTCTTGATTCCCAAATAACATACAAGGAATCTAGTTATAGCAAGGCAGTATGAGGCAAAAAGTGAATTTCAGTGAACAGCTGTCAGGGGAATTTTGTCCTCACCTGACTGTACCTTCCCTCTCATCCCAGCTCTCCAAGGAAAGCAAGTTTCCACTCAGATGTGATTTTTTACTACACCATAAATGATTAAGTAGCAGGATATTTTTACTTTGACTCTCAAACCAGCTTTGTTCCCAGGTCTCCTATGATTTAAAGTTAAAATGCTCAAAACTCTCAGGTGGTCAGGAGTTATACTTTGAATTTGGCATTTCTTCACTCCAAAGAAACCCCATGAATAGACCCATTAGGGGACTTAAAGGCCTGCTTAAAAATTGAGTCTAGTCTCCTGAAGAACTCACAAGAACAAGATGCCAATTTACACCTTGAACTTTCATCACCACTGATGCTCTTTTCATTCTTTAAAATACTTATGCCATCAGACAACCCTTGGGCAGATCAGTCTGACTAGCAAAGCCTGCATCTTCAGCCAAATCCTGCAGAAAGCCTGTCAGTATAGCCCACTCCTCACTCTAAACAAAGCTGAATGAATCCTACATTTTCCAAGACACTGGAAGGAGTTCACCTCTCAATGTTGGGATAAGTCTCTATCAAAAATCAGATCACTCATAAATTTGTACCCATTTTACAGGTAGAATAAAGATGACTTGGCCTGCCCAAGCCCACGATGTATGCCCAAATCCACTATGGAGAAGCAGAATTTAAAGCTAATTATTTGTACTCCAACGTAAAGCTTTTGATTACAGGTAGATGTTTACTCTTCAGCAAATTAAAAATGTGAAATACAAAATGCTTGAGAGAATCCCCAAACTTGTAGTTGGTACAAAAGCAGCAGGCAAATTACACAGTACACCAACCAGTTGCTTAACATTCCAATATCCCTATCCTCATACACACCAATAAATGAGCATAGGACTAATAATAGCTACAAAGTGCAACCATTTCAGTGACCACACTTACTCTCTTCATCCCAAAAGAGAAGCCTACAAGACAATCCAGTGATTTTTTAGAAATGGACACTGCACAGAAAACCGGATTTTCAAGTCTGAAAAAAACCCCTGAGTTTCCAGGCAAGTATTAGTATGTACACAGAAGCAAACAACTAAGTGTGCAACTGAGCACACAAATTTGCATATGTGCTCTAACACCTGAGTCATGCATTTTTCTTCCAAAGATAATGAACAAAAAGGTTAGTCATAAGCTTGGTGACATCTGTAAAGAATCTACAAACTTTATGAGGATGTTCTTAGGGAAAAAGCTGAAGGGCAGCAGTGCACTGGCACATAAGAAATAGTCTTCATGCACAGAATAGTGAAATTATTTCTGGCTTCTGCAGTTTCCCTTACAAACAGAAACTCCTTTTTTTGACCCTTGCAAGTAGAGCAAATCATCAACAAAAATCTTACATACTGACTGAACACACTGAATCACTGACAAGACTGATTCATTTGTAACTCAGCAGATCTAGAATGAAAATTTTAAAAAAACATGCAGCACTACTTGAATTCTGCCCAGACCATTTTAAAACTTCTGCTACAAGAAGCAGTGAAGAATGAATTAGCCAAAGCTGACAAATAATTGCAAAGTGATAATCTGCTGCAGTGAGCTTGGCTTTTTTTGGTCTACTCTCTAGACCCCATCTGTAGCTTCAGGAAGAGAATGCAGCAGTAACAGTGAGCTGTGAGAAATCAGAGACTCTGTGTGGGTGTATCAGTCAGTCAACACTGCTGAGCACCCAGGTCCTACCTGCACAACCCAAGAGACTCCCAGGAAATCAACAGTAGATATGGCTGCTGCTTTCCATTATCTTCCCCCACTTAAGTGGCTAAAGATTAAAGCACTATTTCTGAGCACTTAGGGGATGCAATTACAACTTTTGTGTGGTAGGTAAACTTTCTTCCTTGGCAAGTGCATCCTATTGACCTCTCCAGTTGCATGAAATCAGCATTGTTACGTATTGCCCTTATTTTTTAGGCATGTTTTAAAGCATTTCAGTCACTCCTATTTAGAATTCTATTGTTAATTTTTTTTTTTTTGCTTGAATCTCTTAGATTCTTTCTGTTACCTTCAAAATAGTGAGCTTTTTCCTATTTGTTCTCTAAATCCCAGAACTCCAGTCCATAGGGAGTGGAATCCAGGTTGTCAAACCTGATAGGAAATCACCTTACACTTTACAGCAAGGGCAGAAAAAACAAACTCTTTGCACCCTAGTGATGTAACACTGGGTCTGCCTTTTCACCAGAAAAATCAAACTACAAGGCATTAAAAAGATTCAGTCCCTGTGAAAGCAAAGGGAAGCATGAAACACTTCAATCAGTTTAATACTGCTTTATGCTGTAACTCACAAGTTTTAAACACAGAAAAGTTATGGCAAGGAGTAATATCTCCTTGCATAACATCTATGAACAGTTCTCCCAAACACAGCTCAGAATGACTTCCTGTGCTTCCAGAGGTTTTCAGAGTATATCCATTATTACTAACAGCATGAAAATAACATCCTGACAGGGGCAATACCATCCTATTTTCACAGTCCTTTTATTTTCACACTTTAAAGAATAATTAACATTATTTCTGTGTAAGTAAAACTCAAACCCTACTTTTGACTGGGGGGATTGATGTGTGAACTCCATGCCAGTGAAAGGTACTATTCTGAGCAGCAGCTAATAATTTACGTGAGTAAAAAGAACTCTCACTGTTACAAAAGCAAGGGGAGAAAAAAAGTAACTGCTCCTTTCTCTGCAAAGAGGAAATCAGGACGAAAATGTACCTTGAAAGAAGTATGTACATGTGAGTATTATATATTCAACATAGAAAAAAAATACTGTTAGGATGGATTTACTTCCAGGAGAAAAAAGTGATGTTTCTCCTAATGTCCTCATTTCCAGGAGATATTAGTATCAGATATAAAAAAGTTCCTTTCATAAAACTATTGAAAAGTGGACACTGCTATAGTTACCTTCCTGCTAAAATGAAACCAATTTTAAATAGAACCATATATGCAAAGAAACACAAACAGAAGACCTAGCCCGTGAAAAAAGCGAAATCAAAACAAAAGAAATGCGTACTTCAGACTTTTTTTTCTTAGGACCTGAAAAATATATTCTAGTTTCTCTGTCCCATCTCTCTACAGGTCCTTTATTATGCTTAATTTCTGATAAATTTCAGTGGCATCCAGTGCATTCTTGCAGCAAGGCTACGTGTAACAGCACATCTTTATATCATACCTGGGAAAAATCTTCAAAGAACCTGCCTTTCCTCCAAACTACTTTCACCACGACAGTCATCTGCTTATATATTCAATATGAAAGAAATACTTAAACATTTTCAAATTTATGGTAGTATTAGGCATCTCTGATCACTTCAGTTTTCCCAAGTACTGTTTGTTATTTCCCTGCCCAAAGCCTTACCTGATTTAGAAATTTATTTTTGCTTCTGATATTCATAATCAGATTCCATAAATATACTTAGAAATTAAAAAATACTGCTAAAATTTACGTGAACTAAAAATGAATAACTTATGGCGTATCTTGACAGTTCAGCAGGGGTGCATTTGTAATCAATGTTTGGTTTTCACATGGGTGCAACTTTTCATGCAATGTCTAAAAAAAAGTTAAGAAAAAGGACAGCAGTGACCATGTAGAGGGAAAATAATTTGATTTTACACAGTGCCCTTCATTGTTCAGCTGTCCTTAAGCACTTCACAAAACAGCAAGCCTCCTAGGTGTACTACCATATGGGAAAATACAGCAGCTGTTCTGCGAGCTACAAGAGCTCACCTCTAACCAGAGGAATCTCATCCTGAGAGGCTGCATGAGAACACAGGGCACTCAAGAGACACTTATTCTGTTTAAGAAAACCTGGGGGTATAATGCTGCACATACTTGGAATTCTTAAGTATAAAACAAAGCATGGAAAATCAGTGCTGTAAGCGTATGTTGGATGCAACATGTCTCTTGACTACAAAAAATGTAAGTAGCCCTAATATCTGAGGTTCGTGTTGCATTTCTCCTAATCACACCTAAACCCTGAATATAAAACAATGCAAAACTCTATGCAGATGGGAGAACTTCATCTCCTCCAAAGTGCTGAGGCCCAGACTGAGACCTCTAAAGTGACTGGTGCTTGTACACTAAACAATACACTAGAGGAGTCTAAAGATGGGAAATTTTATCCTAAGTCAGAGACATTCCCAAAGATGAAACCTTTCTTACTAAAAACTTACTTTTTGTAAGGAAAAGTTAATCCTCTCTGGCAAGCCACAGCCTAACTTTTGCAGTTCTTTGTCTTCCGTTTCCACCCTATGTCAGCAGCGCTAACCTTCTGTTTCCGCCATCGGACAGAGCAGACAATGCTCACCTTTGGTCTCAGTAACAAGCTGGATAAAGCTGTCTGTCTATATTATCATTTCCTCTCTTTCTGCTTAATAGCTGCCTTTTTTGTCTTTAATGAACACTGTGGCCAGACATAATCCTGCAGTAGGAAAAAAGGGCATATATTTGTACCATGAAAGCACAAAGCTCAGTTCTGTACATTTTATTAACCTGGTCTCATTGAACAAATAATTATCAAAAGTACACACAGTTCTAAAAATGGAAGCCTTCCATAAGGAAAATCCTTCCCGTGTGATGAAACACACAAGTTATCAAAACAGGATGTAGAACAGAGAGCACACGTGCATCCTTACTTCAATTGTTATGGCATTAGTCCTTCCTAGTCAAATTAATCTTTGGAGGAATGTTGTATTTTTTTTAAAGCAAGTATGCTCTGTTCCTAACTCTATGAAGCCTGAGAGACAACTGGGCACACAAGTAAATGCAACTGAGGAAACAGTCACCTATCAAAGAACATGGTAAACTCCTAAGCCTCTTACATAAAGATTACTGTCAACTTCAAACGGATTATAGTCAGGGTGGCCAGAAAAGTCCTGAGACAGACATTAACACCCAATGCACCCAATGACTCAATTATTCCAAAATCTGGAGAACAGGGTTGAAGACAACTTATCTTTCATCTCATTTGGTACACTCCATGAGTGGGTAAGAGCAGTTCTGCAGTTTTGAGATTCAGAAACAAACAAGCAAGCAAGCCCCTCCTCTTCCCTCTGCTCCACCCTACACAGACATAGAAAGGAAGCATTCATTTTATAATGGCAGAGTTTATTTACATTAGAGAAGGTTTACACAAGTTGAAAAGTTGTTTCAACAGGAATCCAACAATCAGTGCTTTTGTCCATCTTCAAAGAAAGGGATGATTTTTAAGATTTGATGATGCACCTTCAGAAGATCTTGATCATCACTTGGGAAAAAAGTACCAGGAATCAACTAAAACAAACAAAAAATACAAGAGTGACATTAGTTCTATAAAACTAGTCATACACAAACACTTGAAAAAACAACATTCTGCCCTTTCAGCTACCTTCCCTCCCACAACAATACTGCTATGTTAGCAGTATTAGCTGTGTCAGCTCTACTCCCCACCCTGTGAAAAGCATGGCCTCAAAATAATATCTGTCCATTTTAACAGTTTGGCTGTACCAATCCTGCAACAAGTTGTGACCATCCCTGGAAAACATCACAGAGCAGACAGATGATGCTCTCACAGTCTGTCAGAGGTCTGAGATCTAATACTTTGGTAAATAAATGCTATTTATTGGCATGCCATATAAAGGCAAATGGAATGCAACTTGCTTTCCCATGACATGGGCTCCACAGATGTTGCTTCTCAAACACTTTGGCACTCAGCTCATAACTAAGTTTAACTTAGTATTTCTGTAACTCCCTCCATCTCAAAAAGCACATATGTCTTCTACAGTTCCTGCCAGTAGAAAATTTTTGAAATAGTTAAAACTGAAAATGCAGGATGCATTCTTATTTCTTAAAGAAAAACACATGTTCTGTTAACATGGAAAATAGTCATAACAGTGAAAGGATGAAATTTTGTCTTTAGAACTTACACTTTAAAAGTAGGTATGGTAATATCAATTTTAGGAAAAGCAGCTGTTTATTTGATTAGTTAGCTACTGTGCAGAATGACAAAAACTAAGGCAAAGCAACCTATCTCATTTAAAAAGGATAAATGTCATGCATTTGCCTTGCAAAATCAGTAAGAGAAAAATTTTGTCTTGTCTTTTTATGTGGACGACACTTTCACTCAAAAGTAATCTTCTCCCACAAAGCATTCATGAATTTCTGTTCATGTTCTATTTAGCAGGAGACAGGCAATACCACATGACAGGATATAACTATTCTAATTTTCATATACACAAAATTTGCTTTTTGCAACAAAGCAGTTTTCATGTCCATTTTTAAAGCCAGCAATTAAGAGAAGTCATATGACATCTGAGAAAAAAGATACCTTCTGGTGAAATAGGATCTCCATTCATAAATGCTGGTGCCTAAAAAAGAGAAAAAAAAATAGGAAAAAAACCTAAACCAACATCTCAGTACTTACTTAAGGTTTCATAGATAGCACCCAAATTCAAAGGTATTTTAATTCTCAAGTGAAGAGATATTAACTAAACCAGAATTTTCTGTTGCCCTCACAGGACAATATTCTACCTTACAGATTTCTCACCCCCACTGTACAAATTTCTTTGTTGCTCATAAATGACAAAAAAAGCACATGAACAATGAGTGATTGATTAACACCCTACCTAATGCAATGGGGATTTTTGATGACTGTATCACCTTTCAGAATAACAGGATTTGTTCTTTACATCTAAAGAGTATAATAACTAGAAAGGTATTTTTACATGTTTCACTGTCAGGTATGCATGTGAATGCATACACACACATACAATTTACATTAAATATAAGCAAACCATATAAAATAAATGATGTGTGATATAAAAAAATGTGTGATGATACTCTTTTGCAATTCCATTTTGACAGAATAATTCAGTTCTGTAGAAAGTAACCATTTGTTTTAGAATTCAGGTCTGGCATTTCAAAGATGGATATGCCACTATTGAGTCACAGGAGTGCACAGCCTGTCTTGTCCTGCAACTCAAAGCACAAAACTAAAAACACTTTTAAGACATCTGGAATCACCCTGCCTCATGATGAGGATGTAACAATTTTCCACTGCCCTTTCCTTAGCACAGCAGCACTCGGGCTGAGCTGCACTGGTGTGACACAGCCTTCCTACATCTGTGCAGGCACAGGGCTCTAAACACTGAAGAGCAGAACAAAGCCCCTGAGGAGGGAAGGAAGAAGCAGGATTCTTCTTCCCACTTTACCCAGGATAATTACCTGTGTGGGGGGGTTATGTGACTGGTCTGAAAGGAGGTGCCAGTATGACAAACATAACCTAGATCCTATCAGCAGACTATCCCCTCTCTTTGCAGCAAAACCCAAGCTTTATCTCATAAGGCAGGGAGATCCAGAGGTCACCATTTATAAGCAGGTGCCTGCCACTTCTGCTCAAAAAGCTTGAGATAAGGACTCAGTACTTTCCCACCATGACCAGATCAAAATCTCATCTCACTGAACCAAGAATCTTTTCACCACACAACACCTTCTTCTGAAACATCATTTAAAAACCAAATAAAATAATTAATTAATAAAAACACACGCCAGACTAACAACCTCACCAATCTTTTGTTTCACAACTGGCCACTACAGAAAATTCTACCTTTACTAAATCACAAATGGAAACATCCTCACAGAAAGCATGTATGGAGAAATGCAGCAAACAAACTTTCTTGATTAGATCTGAATTATTTAAAACACATCAATAAATATACAGATTCAAATTTGGTCAGAAATTTCTTTAAATTATCAGGAAAAGTAAAGTATTTCTCCCTGTACAACACTGTTCTGCATTTTATCAAGAGACAAGCAAAGCTTTCCTAGTTCACTTTCCAGTATTATAAGAAAGAATTATGCGATAAGTCTGAGAAACATTGCTCTACTAACTATATATAGATTGTCTTGGAGATTTTCCAACTTGCAAAGTCCTCAGCAGCTTCTTTATAGAGCAAGTAATTCTAAGGATTAATATTAAACAAAGGTTTGGTGGTTCTGGTCAGTTTTACAGACGGCAACACTTAAAAGCCCGAAATAAACAGTGTATCTTAGCACTAACACATTCATCTACAAAGCTCTATGACTCCCGGGTTTAGTGTGCAACATATACTGACACTGGAGCTGGGACACAGATGAAACAATTTTCAGAGGCTAGAGAACACCAGAAATTTTCACTATGTAGTGTTAAAATTCATCTAGATTTGCAGTTGCAGGGGTCTGGTGTCATTTTGGCTGGTTCAAATGTTCAGTATTTGCTCTCAAATGCACAGGTTATCTTCTATCTCTTTGGAATTGATGGTCATGGCAATTCACCTGCTGTGGAATCATTCTTAGTTTGTCCCCAACATGCCAACCATCTAGAAACTCCCTCAGTGGAGTGGAAATTCCCCAACCCAGACAAGCCATTCTAGTTCCTCATCTGTAAAGTAACAAAAGGTCAAATAATTCTGAGAACAACTGGACTACCTTGGGAGCCACCCAGTCAAAATCTATAGGAAATTCTGATTAGTGCACACTTGGTAAGGATTTGAATGTTTTCTGTTTGGTTCTGTTATAGTTCTCTTGCTCACCATGAAAACTTCCACAGCAATAGTGAGTGCTGCCTCTTGGCTTTTGGTCTCTTTGGGTTTTTTTTGTTTTGTTCCAGGGTTTTTTTGAGAACTCAGTATATCTGATTTAAGGCAATAATTACTCGCTCAAAAATGCTGCAACTGAAATCTGACTGGAAAAAGAATTGTAGGGAAGCAGCTCTCACTGCAGAAATAGCTCAGAAATTCTGCAGTAGGTGAAATACGTTTCTCACTGTACTTGCATACAAGACCTGCTTCAGCTTTCATTATTTTGTTTTTATCCAGGACCTAATAGGTGGATATAAATTAGAAGAAAATGTGTCTGGTTTTAGTTTAAATTAAATAAAAAAAACCATCCCAAAAACCCAAACAAAACCCTCTGCAAACACAGGCAGCTTTCATTTGAAATCACCACGGCCATTAAAATTCTGCAGCCAACACTCACGTACTTTCACTTCAGTATGAAAGAGATGAATGTCTGACAACCAAAGCATGCAGTGTAGTGTATTAGACAAAAAGATACCTGCTTAAAATGTGCACGTCAACCTCCCTGCTTATATTTAGAGTTTAACTGTCCACAATTCCTATCTCAAGGCCATTTTACTTTTTTAGTTATTGCAGATGGGCAACAGCACGCAGTATGAACAACAGCATTTCTAATACCGTATTGCACATTTTCCCTGTCTGGAAAGCACCAAGAGGCAGCACCCTATAAAGGTGTAATTAAAATACTTGGACTGAACTGAAACAGAATGATGGAAAGGAGTATGTGGAAACAACTTCACAAAAACATCATCACTTAAATGAATGTGAGGCACAAAAAAAGACAGGAAGTCATACTATTTGATAAGAAGGGAAGTTTTCAAATAAGAAAGGCATTACAGTTTGATACAAGGTATCTATTTTATGAACTGATTTTACTAACTTCCTCTCCTCCCCAAAAACCACGGGAAAAAAGATTTGTTATTGAGAAACAAAGTAAGACATACTGCTGATTTAATGATTATTTACCCTGCATTCCTCAAAGTACAAAGAGCAGAGAATGCAAAAGGAAATATTCCTTTGCACATTTGTCACAATTCAAATATATTTGAACTTGAAACTTTAGTTACATTTAAAGACTCATAGTTATTGTAAACATGAAAGTGCAGAGAAGGTAAATACTTGCTTATAGCTGTGACTGACATGTCTAAAATCATATTTGAATTCCAAAATGAGTTTTTCTTTCACTTAAAATTTACAGTCCCATTAATCAACATTCAAAAATGCAACACAGAGATGCTTTAAAAGAAGGGCTGAAAGCAAGGTATCTGAATAGGAAAAAAGTTTAGTTTGACACATCTTTATGACTTAAACCAACATTTCTTTCCAATTAAGAGTCTTACTTGCTTGTGACAAAACAGCATCCAGGACAACACATTCTTACTAAAAATGCTGTTGGAATGTTAACTGCACAGACAGTGGACAGCGTGTCCTTTGACACCTGAACTTGCATAATTGCTGTGACTGTTGGGGCGAAACACTGGGTGCCCTGGCAGCCATGCACACCTGCAAAGTACCTCATGTGGTCATGAGCACAGGCTCAAGCACAGCCTATGTTAGAAAAGAAAAAGTAATACTTGGGGGCACATTTCTCCATGTAATTTCTGGCAACCTTGCTTAATTTCTGGCATCGAAACTAGTGTATTTTGAAATGGAAAAAATTCTCCTCCGCTAACATTTGCACATGAAAGCATCAAACCTGCAGGACATTTTTCTTGCCTGAACAGGAAACCTGCATGTTTTAATTTTATGTTAATTTTCAGAATATGACAGCTATTCTTTAAGAAACATTCAAATAAGCATCCCCTCTCTTACAGCATTGCATTTAATTATGCAAGTAGACAAACAAAGGACCTGTTTAGTGATTAGGGACTACAGTGAGCTCGTCAATGAGTTCTAACACTGGGTGGTAACTCATGGCAACAGGGGAGACAGAGAAGACAGCAGGCTAGATGCAAATAGCAGTCCATCTTGCTATTCAGGATCAGAAGAAACAGCACCATAGAAGGAGAAAAAACAAAAGAACTCCTCCAGAACAGTAATGAACCTTCCAGAAAGCACAACTGGACCACTGCAATGAAAGGTTTATATCACAACACTTTCATTTACCCCACAACCTTTCTGCTCCTCCTTTTACTTAAATTTTTGCTTAAGGAAGGACCATTTCAATTTAGCTACTTTATTTCCGTTTTGGAGCTCTGAACAGTCTTTTCCAATTAATCATTAAGAGAAAAAGGGGGTGAAAAAAAGTAAATATCCTTACTGACTGCACAATCGATCGGGCATCCTCCTCACTGCAACAAAATGGGCTGCCACTCACCAGGATATTTGTGCTGAAAAATAAAATTAAAAACCTGCTTTATCCATCAGCAGAAAAGAGCCACACACAATTCAGTACTTATGGAAAAAACCCACCATCACACGTAGAGCTCAGAAATGTGTATCTGCAAGAGATGAGGAAGCGAAAGCCACAAAGTAATGCTGGAGGGAACAGGTGTGTGGAAGGGTGTTCTTTGTTTCTCTGAGTTTCAGGAGGTGTCTAGGCTGTGTATTCTGCATTAATGCAAGCAGTGCTCACACTCAGAGCTTCTGGCTGCTAGCTTGGGTACAGTGCAGAGGACCACAGCCAAGAAGCTAAATCCTCCAAGAAGTCAGCAGAAATAAACTGGCCCTTCCCAAGGGAGCTGAGGAACACCTAGATGGCTAGCAGAGATGATGTGAGTACACCCCATCTCTTGTGCCTTGCAGGATGGCCAGATTTGGAGGCAGATCATGGAAGTAACAACAGGTCACTTCAGCAACCCACCTGTAGTATCTAACAAGAAGAAAAAACAGGCCAAAATTCTGCACCTACATAAAGCAACAGATACCTACAGAATTTCCAAACTCTGGGACCACATCCTTGGCAGAAACGTTTCCCTATGAATCTGTATCCTTTCAAACCAAAAATGAGTTTGATTGTGAGTTTCTAAGGTCCTACAGAATAACTGCACAAACTTCAATTCCCCAAAGCAACAGAATGAACAGTGACAAGAGGCCCAAGATTCTCCCAAAACAATTCTGAACAAACACTCTGGGACCATTTCTTAAAAGCCAAAGTAATGAACGCCACATCTATGTAATCAATACATTTCTGGAGCCACTTACCAGTAAATCATCATCATACAAGGAGCAAATAGCCAATCATGCTTTATTATCAATTAATTATCAAACCCATTAATAGTCCTGTCATCTCAAATTTTAAAAAAAATCTAAGCAGTTAATGGACAGCTGCAACTTGTTGAATAGCACCAGTATAGTACAATATGAAGAGCTAGAGATGAGACTGGATACATACCACTTTACAGCACCTCCATCAACTTTTTTATGAAGCAAAGCTTTCCAGTGTTCATGGGTAGATTTAATAACTTCAACAGCAAAATCCTATTTTACAACAAGGAAAGTTTTGTAAATTAAAATGTTATTACACAGAAAAAAGCCACAGAACTAGTTTATTAAAACATACTATTTCCTATGTTATTTCAAGGCACCTCCTTTGAGGCCTCATTAAATTTCTGGAGAATATAACACCCTTTTTATGTAAAGAAACAAATTTCACTATTTATCAAATATATTGGCAACACATTCAGGACTTTCCCTCAGTCTGCAGCCACAAAACATGAATGCTACGTGAAAGAAATGAAATCAGCACTAGATGCTACAGAGATCCCTACTGCTGTAGAAAATTGAACCAGGCTCTAAATGGGATCAAGTGTGTGAGCTATGACTCCACCCTTACAGATGCAGGTCAGAATTTGGGTTTCCCCTCTAGAGGCATAATTTGCATTTACTTTATTAATGCCCAATCATATACTTAAGCATTTGCAAGAACATAACATGTCAGCTGCTTAACAGTTTCTGCTTGTTTGAAAGAAAAATAATATTGGGGGTGGGGCTGGGATGAAAAAGCTTCCAAAAATTAAAGTAAAATCTAGTGTCCAGATGATGACTGCTAAACTTGCAAAAAGCTGCCAACTAAACATTCACATTTGTTAACAAGGAGTGACTTGGAAAAGTGCCACTGGAACATTGTGAACTTCACCAGAGCTGCTGGAGCACAGCCACAGCTGCCTCGCCACATCCTGGGTCTCTAGAAATGCTTGAGAATTATTCAAGTGCTCCAAACCAGCTATCTCAGGGCATTTAGCGCCTTCACGCTGAACTCTAATGGCCTGACAGGAAACGCTGCTCTACTGTCCCTCTACAGTGCAGAACACCTCTAAGAGCAGCTCCTGGGAGAACAGGGGAGAGATCAGGTTATCAAGCCTTCCAACTCCACAACTGATTGACTTAGAAGGCAGTTTTAGTGCAGAGGGGAGTCAGGGCATTTCTTTAACCAGACAAAGCATGTGAAGTTGCCTGTGCTGGTTAGAGGGCATTATGTGACTTTGACAGCACCTGGCAAGGCTGAACTGGCTGACACATGGATATCACTCATGAGAAACCTGTGATTTTTTGCCAAGAATAATCTACACAGAGTATGCAATACACAAGTTGCAAAGCAATTTTACTCAAATCACATCCAATTTCTCTGGAAAAATCCAGGTATTTCCTTCAACAAAGTCTATTCCCTAGTCCAATCTCATTTCAAACACCAGTCATTCTCACTGTAAGTAGTTTTAAAAGTTGTTATTAAAAAAAAAAAAAAAAAAAAAAAAAGAAGAAGAAAAAGGCAAGTAATTTTTCAGCCTTCAAGCCAAACATTTCAAATGTTTTACAGAGATTTACCAGAAAAAAGTATGCCTTGAGCAAATGCAAAATACGAAAAAAATCCATAACCCATTGTCTTAAATTGCATACCCTAAAAACAAAGGTCAGAAAATTTTACCAACAGGACTACAAGAACACCTGAAAAGTCAATCTGTTCATTACTCTGACACGGAGAATGAAAATTCTTTGAGAAACATCTACAAACACACAGATGCATGTGTAAATCTCATCAGGATTAGGACTAAATTTTTTTTTCAGACTTTCTTTAATGACCTATGCATTTTTCCTGAACAAAATGGAAGGCAGAAAACATTATTTAATCCTAGCCTAATAAATTGTACACCGAAGTCCCTCCCATCAAAATTCTTTTCATTAAGCCTCCTCCTTTAAAATTCCAAAAATTCTAGAGTCCACGTAACAGAATGATGTATTTTTAATTTTGCATTATCTTCACCTTGTTTTTAAATTCTCCATTAAAAGCAAAGTGATTTTCTGGTTTACCATCAGGGACTTTATATAATTGGAACCAGTCAATTGTAGCCTCAAGATAACCCGGTTTGTGCTTCTTGACATCATCGATATCTGTAGGTTAAAAAGATTGAAAAAAAAAAAAGACTGATCATTTTCACTCACAGGTTTCAGAACATTATTTTTTTAAATTTTCCTAAAGAATCTGCAGCAATTTGATTTCACTGAACACTTTCAAAGTCATTGGTAAACTTCACTTTATTACATTAGCTGCTCATATTTGCTACCTTATGATTTCACAACCACACTAAGCAGGCAAAGCAGTCATCTCCTGTCCTTCATTAATTAAGACCCAAAGGTACAATGAATAAAAGGACCATATTTGTGAAAGGAGAAAATTCCATATTTATCTCAAAAGGTAGCTCTTGCAATACTTAGATTATCCACTGATGCAATTTTTTCCTCCAGCAACTGCAGGGGCTATGAGCATTTTTTGATAATGGAAGAATAACTAGAAAAACAATTTCAACGCATGGATCTTTAAACCAGCACCTCTAAACAAAATACAGACTTGACTTGTCAAAATTATATTAAAAGACACTTTTTTGCTCACATTAGTCCCAAATTAATCCCCTTCAAGACGTGACAGAGATGTGCCAGGAGCTCTAAACACTAACTTCACTGATAACCTTGTGGTATCTGTATACTCACACTGAGAAAAAATTCTACCTCTACAATCCTGATGGACAAAGATGTGACAGGACACAAAGAGGAATGTATTCCATTTGTGGGACACCCTTGTGAAGCAGAGATGAACACTGCCATGGTGTGTACAGAGAGATGAAACATCACAGCAATTCAGCTTGAAGACTACGCTGCCATATCAACGAGGCAGTTCTTGATCCTCCACCCCTTACCTGCTGTGCATATCAAATTTTAACGGGTTGTCCTTGGAGACTGCCACCACTTCTGTCACTTGCAATGGCGTGGTCCTATCAACCCCTTAACAAATAAATTCCCTGGCAACATGTTTACATGGAAAAACACTGTTCTAATTATTTTGATGTAATAAAGGATTTCATCCATCCCAGAAGCCAAATACTTTGTAACTGGTGTAGTCTTCTATTTCCTTTCCACAGTCACTTCCGATGGAAATGGGAGCTGACTTTTTACTGCTGTAGTCTATCAACTGTTTCATAACCTCACTCTGCTCAGGCCACCTTCCATGGTGTTACTCTCTAGTGTTTTGCAAGTCACTCACTCATGTCTCCCTTCCTTCTTGCTCTCTCTCAATACTGCCTGGTTCCTTCATTATCTTCTTCCACAGGTATGCCTCACTTGAGTCGGCAGTGATTTCTGCTAAGATACTCTTCTGTCTATCCAGTTCTTGAAAATCAGAGTTGCTTAGTCCATGGAATTGTTACCTAGTCATGTGCTTTCCATCTTTAAGTGCCTAAATGTCTTTTAAAATTTCACTGTGAACCTGAACAGACATTACAGTATTTCTGAAGAGAACAATAAGAGAAGAAAAAACGTCTTGTGCTACAGACCATTCAACTCTCAGTAGACCACCAAGAGAGATGACATGTAGACTGAAGTGGGAGGCCAGACCTATGTCTCAGAAGACATTCTGAGTGTTAATAGGCATGTCATAGATGCCACTGCCAAATTCCACTGCATTACCACTACCCAAAGAATAAAGCATAAAACTTTGAAGAACCCCATGTAAATTTTTGTTTTGCACACACTTTACAGGGCTACGTGTTTATAGGCGCAGAGTAAAACACATTTTGAACTTGGCTGCTGGCCACCTGTCTGTAGGAGATCAGGGAATTTCACTGGCAGAATCCCAGACAAAAAGCAAGGGCACATAAGGCTGTGCTAGAGGCAGGTCTTCTAGCTGAAATACGTGTTTAAGAGCACAAAAAGCTTTTCACTAGGATGGGTGGGCGAAACCAACCAAGAAAGAATGATTTAGAAAAGGGTGGGATCTTGGTTGGAGGCTGAATGCTTCACTTGGGCACTAATAACAGTGCAGCTCCAATTCAAATCAGTTTCAGGACTCCAATGTATCATCCTGTTCCCTCCAAGCAAGAGAACATCCCTCTTCCAACTGGAGCCATTGTCATCTTTGTCACTCTTGTGAAGTTTGAATTCACAGTATCTAACACTTGTTGAAGACACAGTATCTCCTCAAGTTCGTAAAGCAAACCAGGCTGCTGCAGCAATTTCCTTGGCTCCCAGCAAGGGACAAACTCCAGACCTCTATCTCCAGACACTATTTAAATTCAAGCATACTTTCTCACACTGCTGCTCCTTTTTTCTGGTTCCTGTTCCAGCAAATGTCTCTCCTAACTCTGCTTCTCCACTCCCCCTGCTTGGTTATTTGCCTCCTACTCCCATAAAAACTGTTCATCCAAAGTGCTTTACAGTCTACTAACTGGCACTTGGTACTTTTCTCCATCTGTTGTCCCTTATTTATAGGTTTTATTTATATTTATTTGAAGGACTCAAATATTAGGATAGGCTTTGAGACAGACTTTCACTACGTTCTTTTGTTAGAGGTTCTATCTTCATGGATAGAATTGTCTCCCTGGATTTCACACTCTCTCTACTGGAAAATACCTTGCCTAAGTAAAATGACTAAACACGATCGTACTACAGCATTATATAGATGGATTACACTCTGGTTTTGAGGACTTAAGAACGGGGGCATTGGATGCTTTTATTTCCTGGGTTCCTTGCAAGTTATTCTCCTTCATCCCTATGCTTCACTTCACTATTCTTTACTATAAAGGACAGCTGCTGAACATCAAATGAAATTTGAATGCTTGATTTTAAAAAAAATACTTCAGAACATCTGCATTACAACAGAAGTTGGTGGCAAGCAGAAGAAAGAAGTGCAACAACGCAACAAAACAAACCCCAGAAAAGTATCAATGCTGTGGAGTCAGCATGTAATACAAAATACAAGGAAAACAGCAGCTCTTGCGTCACTCACTCAACAGCCACCTCTTCAGTTCATTAAAAGTCACCACAGAAAAACCTGAAAGACAGTTTGTCTGCCACCAAAATCTAAACAGCCTCTTTGGGATTTCAGGGGGGAAAGGAGAAAAACCACATTCAGAAAACAAAAAAGTAAGCAAAGAAAGGTGGAAGAAAAGATCACACTAAGCAGTACAATAATATACTACATTAATATCTACAGAAGATAGCTTCAAATTATTATGATTTTTTTAAAAAGCAAACAACTTATATATCTTTTCTGCAGCAAACACTGTCAAGACAGTATTTTTTGATGTTGACTGCTTATCTTCCCTTAGAGCTATGTACTCACACTGATGTTAAAAGGGGCAGGCTGGGGAGCAGCGAGTGTTTACGTGGCCCAAAGCAGTTTCATCTCGGCCGGCAAGCCCTGCTTAAAGTGGCAGAGCAGGTCAGGCTCCCGCAGGTACGTTATCAGCATGTCCCCATGGCGCTCTAAGTGGGAATTTCTCTACACTGCCTGCATACAACCATAGGTCTCTTTTTTCTGGGCACCAAACTTAAGTGCCAAGGGTTAAAAAGAGACAGCAGATCACATTAAGGGTTGCAGTTCAGTGTCTGTAAGGAAAATCCCTAGAGGCTGGCACCATGAACTGCTGCTACCTCTCTGTCAAGGGAGTGAGCTAACATGAATGCAGATCCCAATTCTAGCCAGCTTCACAGAAGAGAGCAACAAAAGCATTTGTACAAAACTACCATTTTTAGTACAACAGATGCTGCTTCTTGCAAGGAAAGCTAAAACAACATGTTTGCAGCAAGCTTTCTAAACAAGGTCTGTGGGAAGAGAGGACATATGCTTTTAATAACATCTTATAAACATTTACAGGAAGCTGCTGCTACATCCCATATAAAGGCATTTGGTGCATTTTGTGCAGGGGGTAGGAAGGGAGCCTTGGTACAGAAAATTAATTTCTTTTACACTGAGTGCTTACACAAATCCACAACAAAGGTCTTCTGTGCCTCTGCTGCTTCTCTGTGAATAAATACACTCACATGCAAAGGTCTGTAACAATATTTAGTACAAAATATACAATATGCCTTAGTTTTGCCATTTAGGGTTTGATCACTAAACCCTATCTTGAGATGTCTATTGTAAAAGCAGCATGGCAACACAGCACAGTTAACTACACCAGCGCCAGCAAAAGGCAGCACAACAAAGCCAGCAGACATCACCAACTGCTGTTGAATAAATCCTGGCATCTTTCCAGGGAGCAATGGCAGCAAAAATGGCTGCTAAGATTCCTCCTAAGTAACTCACCTCCAAAATGCCATGGACTCATACATGATTAATCCAATTTGCTCCTTTTGCAAGCCAGACTTCATACACTGCTTCAAACACAATTCCTGCTTCAACTGCCAGTGATTTTTAAAACTTCTTGTCCAATATGAAGATGGCACAGACATTTAGACCAAATCACAGCATAAAATTATCACTCATCCCTTCTGAACCCAAACTAGAAAAGCATTAGATATACAAGTGAACTCCAATATATCTAATATATTAAATTCAATCCAGACTATGAGATAAGCAGACAAGCAACCTTTTACTACAAAAATTTACTTCTCCTCCTGGCTATTTTACAAAAAAAAAAAAAACAAAAAAAAACCAACAAAACAAAACAAAAAAAAACCACCAACAAAATAAAGAAAGCAACCCAGCCTATTATACCACCAAGATTTAGTGCTTCAGTCTGCAAGGAGGAGCTTTTAGGTATTTTCTCAGAGTTGTTTGGTCTAAAGTTGCTCCGCTGGTCCACTAACAGCCATCTGCCTAGCAACTGCCTGAGCAGAAACACAACAGCCATGAAGACAGATCTTAATGAAACAGTTGCTTTTAGACTTCAACCAGACATGTTCAGATTTATCTTTCTCACACAGATGTCTGCATCTGACATATTGCTTGTATTTGGTGAGACTGTCCCCATGCCCACCAGAATTAAGTGCTATTATTTCAAACAGATTACCTTATAAAGTCAGTCCAAAAAGACACTAAGACCCTGCTATTCCTACTGATGACACAGTTCCCACTTAAACAGGTACTAAACACTGCCTTTCATTCCTGGGTATTGTCACTGTCAACAAGAGTTTCTCACTGCTCTGTGTGAAACAGAGAGCTCTAGGCAGGGTTTCCAATTTAAACCAGTCTTTATCAATAAATGCCTGCACAACACAGTCCAGTGGAGTGCTGTGAATAAACAATGAGAAGCACTCAGAAGTTGTGACTTCTCAGTTCTGAGTTCTGTGAAGTCTCAGAAAAATCAATTGCACTCATGAGAAAGATCGCAATCCCAGAAGGAGAATATCCCAGGAACCTGGGGCGTGCTTAAAGAGGCAAGGGGAGTTAACACACGGTGCGGGCTCAGGATGGGGTTTGCAAGTAATCACCACTCTGGTGTCTTGAAATTATCTTTTCCAAATATTCACTGGGGGCTCTGCACATACTGAGCTGAAAGCAAATGCGATGATTCTCAGTGCAGTTGGAAATCTTTAACAAATGATACAGAAGTGACTGGACAGGATTAGAAGGCAACACTTAGCCTCATCTTCCCCAGGAGGCCACCTCCGTAACACAGCAGCACATCAATTACAGAGGGAGAGACTGGTTTTATCCATAGCTGCCATCCCTTTATGCTGAAATAATTAACAACTTTGGGAAGGGGGAAAAACAAGTACAAAAGGACATATTGTACTGCCTGCTCTGACAGATTTGTTTATTTTCAGACTGAAGAATGATTGCTGTTAAACACTGCGAGCCAGTCGTGTTTTCTGAAAGCAGACAGGGGCTTTTCTCCCCCTTTTCTTTCTTCTGTAAATTTTGGGCTGCAACTCCAATCCCAAGGGGAAATCATATTAAACTGGGTAAGTAGTTCTACACTTCACTGAATCTCAGGACAGTTCTCTTCTTGAAGTTTTGCACCTATTTCCTCATAAGAAAGGATGTACACAGGAATCAACTGCAGGCAATGGTTTGCCCATTCCTCCCACTACTTTTTCTTCTTTTTTTAAGACTACAGCTCTTACTCCTCCCCTCCCAAATAAACTAAAGCTGTAACAGAGCTGATATAAATCAGACATTACCTGGGGGAAAAAAACCCCAAACCAAAACCAACCAAAAAATAGAGAGAGCTTTCAAATACAGACAGTTAACCCCAAATAATAAATAATATTGGAATAAACTACAGCAGTTTTGCCCCTGCTTAGTGGACTCCTTCTGAATTCTCTCATCCACTTTTCTGACCACATTCCCTCAGAAATTGCCAGGGAGAAAAGATACGTCTTTAAGCAGAACAGTGTCTAGAAATCAAATGTTATTCACTTTTCTTTTAACTACTGACACATCGCATTTTACTGCACATTACAGAGTGGTTTAAATTGATACTGACATTAACAGCAAACTATTACTTACTCTTTCCTTAAGCTGAACTTCTTAATCTCTAACTGTCAAAGTAGTTAAAGAGTCATAAACACTATGCAGTAATTCATCTGCCCAATGATTTTAATCAGCATCAACCCAAGAGTTTCCTTTTCCTCATCTCTTCTTCTCCCCTTCTTTCCCCACAAGTCAAGTATTCTCCATGTGAAAGTAACCTGCAAGAAAACTGAGAATGAAGGGCTAGTCCAGTGATATACTTTACAGTCAGAAACCATGAAAAAACCTCAATGGCTGAGAAACACACTTCTTTAAAGCTACTGGATTGCTCTATTCCTACAGAAAGGCCACTCTGCACCTTGGTGCTCCCTTACCAACAAAGAGCAAGCTCTCATTGTACATACCTGATGGCATATATGGTTTTTGGTTTCCTAACAACCAGTTTTAGACAAACCTCCTCACTTAAGTCTAATGATTCCCAGTAATATTCCATTTGAGGAAGTAAATCTCCGTTTATCCAGAGAAAAACTGCACTTTACCTGTGCTGTGAAAACCTAATTTCCTGCAGTTTTAACACATCAGAATTACACCTCATGTGCTATTCACATGGACACACTTCAATATTCGAGTTTCATTTGGATACCAGAAGTCTGATCACAGAGAAGACAAGTCTGAGCAGGATATTTCCCCCTGCACAGCTCATCATCATCAAGGCTGATTAGGGTAAGCAGCATTAGCACTGTATTTTGCCAATTTTCAAGCTAAAAGGTGAAACCTAATTGCTCATGCTAAGCAACAAACTCTGGAAGCAATCCTCTTAAAAGTGGCAAGATATTGGAAATGCCTTTTCAGAATGCAACACAATGCCTGTAAATATAAGAAGAAACAATGTACACAAGTACATAAGCCTGTAATTATTGGAGGTCACTTTCTAAGGCAGTTGTGTTTCAGAAGCCAAAAAACTTTCTGCATGCCATGTCTGCTTGAAAATCCAAGCAAACCATTGTAGAAGTTTAGTGTGAAAGCACGTATGTTCTACTTGAAGGAGGCACCTGACCTAAACAACAACAACAAAGCCTTGCCTTTCCACTGTCTGCTTCTTCTTATCCTGGAAGGCCTAAACTCATGCACCATTCTGCTGTGCAAGTTTCTGACATAACTGCATTAGGAAAGACAAAAATACTTGCCATGGATTTTCTGAGCTTCTGGGTCATCAGCACTGATGGCAATTATCTTCCAATCTGTCTCTCCTTCATCAACAAGAGCTAAAACACCCAAGACCTTCACCTGAACAATCTCACCAGAAGAACGAACCTGAAACAGAAAGTAATGCCACAAGGATTTGGAAAACAACATGTAAAATTTCTCTTTTACCTTAAAAAAATAGTTTTACATTTTTGACCAGCAGGCCATAATAAAATTGCAAAATAGATCTGCAAACCCAGTACACATCTATTTAGTATTTCTAGCCTTTCTCCCACAATTACTATTCTCCAATCCTCAATTATCCAGTCAGCATTTATTTAAGTAGACAAGTAAGTAAAATTTTTTCCTTCCCTTTTACCCTAGTTCCCCCACACTTTCTTGGTGTTCCCTCCAAACTGTAAGTCAGAAGTGTCTCGTATTCATTTTTTTAACTTCTTCCTGTCCCTTGACTCTCTACTTTCTGAACTCAGGATCCTATTTTCTGTCTTACTATTCCTTCCTCTGGACTCCAATATACACATAAAAACACAAAGCACTCCCCCAGAAATACCAACACAACCATCTTTGCATTTTCTTTGGAACCTTCTCCCTTCCAGCTAATATTTCCTCTTTAACTCTTTCTAGATCTCTTGAAATTAATCTCTAGGTTTCTTACCCCAAATAAAGCCACTTTCACTGAAGTCATCAATTAAATTTCTCCTTACCTAAATATCCTAAGAGATCCCTCTTCCAAACTCATCCATTTCATAACCTCATTTTCGATACACAGCATTGCTCCATTCTTTGCTGCCTCTAGATATGCAGAATTTTCTTTCAGTGAGCTAAACTTTTCTTTCATACCTACTAATGGTGTTTGCTGCACCTCTTTTTCAGCTATCCATTCCATGACTCATAGCTCTGCAACACTGCAGCAGGTTCCTGTCTTCTCTAGAAAAGAGGATCTACTTCTGTTAGCACCCATGAGTAAAGTCAAACCTACCTCCTTTGTGGGTCTGACTTTATAATTCTAATATGCATGATGCTGTCATATTTCCTCATCTTTCAGCAACCCCTTCCTAGCCCCAATACTGCTAACAGGGAAAAAAGAAATAAATCTTTTTCCTTCCCCAAAAATCTTAGCCATCACTTCCTTCACCCAAAACTTACTGTCCAACTACACAACTTCAGGATGTTATTCTTTTATTTTCCATTTTAACCAGTAAAAAGACCATCAAATCCTACTTTCCCCCATCCTTTTTAAAAATCCACCATTTTCTTACCTACTCTCTCCTTAGATCCTCTATTGATACTTTTGTCAGTCCCTAACATAATGAACACATCTTTTCTTGCTTTCTGTCTGTCTCTTTCAGAAGTTGCTACCACATTATTAACTTAACCTTGATAAACTAAATTAATCCTGATAAATACAAACCTTTGAACCAATTTCACACACGTCAATAGGATCATTATCCCCACAACATCCTGTAATGTTATCCGTATGGTTTGGATCTTCCCAGGTCTGCCAGGGAAAAGAGAACTATCAGTTAGCTGCTGAACTGCAATTACAACTCATCTTACCACTAAATTACAAAGATTAGCAAAAGCAACAATAAAAACATCAGCTTTCTGAGAACAGGCTTGCTCAATGGGAGAAGAAAAAGTAAACAGCCAGGGGACTGACACTGAGTAACTCATACTCAGGACAACTGACATGAGGATTACTGAGGACATATTTTTTCTGTGTCAATGACTCAACTGATACACTTTACCCAATTGCAGCGATTAAAGCACAAGAGGACCCTGAATATGGATTTTTCTAGTTACTAGTGATAGTGGGATCAAGCTAGGACATGTTACAATTACATTTTTGTTATGCTTATTAAATACCATGATATTAACATAAATTCTTTTCTAACACATCTAAGCTCTGAGCGAACCCCACTCCTATGCATACATTTGTCAGCACCCAATAAGCTTTTTAAAGATTTTAGATTTAGGTATGAAGTATTTCTGAGTATTTTGAGACATGTACATTCCAAAGGACACCTAAGAGTTTAAGGCCAAAGAGGCAAGTTTAAACCCCTGCTCTGAGCACTGCACAAGCAAGGAATCCTGAGTTATAGTAACTTAATTACTACACAAGTACTTGTTTCTACTTTTAAAAGTAATGAGTAATTCATCCTACAGTTGAGAAGCTTTTCTGTTAAGAATTGAGAGTCCAGTTAGGTGTTGTTGAAAAGATTATAGAAACCTCTCTTTTCCAAGGAACTACACTGCTAGCTTCTACTGTCTGTAACCGTAACCACCTCAAACCTGCTCTTAAGAACTTGACTGATACTGGAAGACAAAGTGGTGAAAAGAATATGCTTAGGTGTTTAGGTAGCAGAATCATTACAAAAAAACTGCTGAAGTGAAATCAAGAGAGAATTTAAACTTAATATTTATTTTTCCAGTACTCTTCACAGAATCAACTAGGTTGGCTGGAAAAGATCTTGGAGATCATCAAGTCCAACCTATGACCTAAGACCACCTCAGCAACTAAACCATGGCACTGAGTGCCACATCCAATCTTTTTTTAAACACCTCCAGGGACAGTGACTCCACCACCTCCCTGGGCAGCCCATTCCAATGCCCAGTCAGTCTTTCTGCAAAAGTTTTTTTCTAATGTCTAGCCTAAACTTCTCCTGGCACAGCTTAAGAGTGTGTCCTCTTGCCCTTCCAAAGTGCTTTTTATTTAGGGCTGCATTATACCAGTACTTCTCTTCTGTCCAGTCACACCTCTTCACCTCTAGGTTAAAAGGAAGGAATAGCATTGCTCTCTGGACAGTGCACCAACTTCTGCTATGATAGCGAGTAGTCTAATACAGTAAAAACTAAAAATTACAATTATGTTCAGCCCTCCCCAGCTCACCAAGTAACAAGGGATGCCAAATTTTTTTCCCAAGGAAAGTATTCTAAGTCCAAAATAATGCACTTTGTGCACGAAAATATTCACATTTTAAAATAATTCTGGCTTTGAGCTAAGGAACACAAATTTCAAAACATTAAATGGAGTTGCTGGTTTCCAACTACACCTACTTGGAAACTTTGTCTACTGACACTGCTGACTGGACAAGATCTTCACTGCTGTATTCAAGAACCTGCCTAGTATTTCCTCTCGAGTGATCAAATATGTAAGCAGATTTTTGGGACTCAACTTTCATTGCTTATACAGTTACGTGCAAAGAAAATAAATTACTATTTTCAAGGTCCATCATGTTCTTCAGTACTAACTGAAGTCTAATGTGTTATTCACAGAAATGAAAAAAGTTTAAAGCTTTTCATTATGCTCAAAATTTCAGCCATTAGATGGGCTTTTTCAAGGCTCAAAGTTTTCAATGTATCATGATCAGTAAAGTCTCACAGTTCAGAGAAATGTTAAGGAAGGCAGTTGAGGTTTAATCTAAAAAAGAACAGTCCTTGTGCTTCTCTTCATTAAAGATATTAAGAAATCCCAATTAAAATTTAAGCTGCAGTACATGAAAATCTTAAATGAGTTTTTAAATAAATGCCTTGTTTAAGCAGAAAAGGTCTACTTGACAAAATATTCTTGAATGGCAGACCATGACAATTTAATTCTATCACTACAATACAGAAGCACAGACTAAAGATTT
Source organism: Motacilla alba alba (assembly GCF_015832195.1). Lineage (NCBI taxonomy): Eukaryota > Metazoa > Chordata > Aves > Passeriformes > Motacillidae > Motacilla > Motacilla alba. Next base: position 47,600,674 of record NC_052019.1, on the reverse strand, counting down.
GAGACTTCTTGATCATTTAACTCCTTCCTGAAAACACAGCTCCTATTTATTCCTGCACCCAAATTCCGATCAAAATTTATGGACACAATAAAGTTCAACATAAAAACATCCCAATTTACAAATGTATCAAAGAGTATCACCCCTCTTGCAGCTGATTTGCATTCAGGCAGTATCCAAGATTTACAAGGCAATTTACACAGAAGACAGAAAACTTTCACCATTATAACAAAAATGTTACCTGTGGGAGGGCACCATAATTCCATATATAACCCTTGTGAGGAAAGATATTTGCCACATATCGAAGCTTGCCTTTCTTTGTATCATGTTTAATGGGATTCAATGGCTCCTCAGTGGCAATCTAAGCAGATCATGAAAAAGGGTGGGGGAGCAGGGAGAGGGAAAGAGAGAAGGATAATGTTAAAATGGAAAGTAATTAATTCCATACCCAACCAGTGAGAAAGATCCATCTGGCAGCACATGCTTGTGGTTTGAGGACTATTAAAACTACTATAGCCTCACTCTGAATCTCAAGGGTCATATTCAAAAGGCAGCTTATTAAGGTATTAAATAATGCTGTAAAGTATGCAAGAAAAAAATGAATCTAAAAGAGAAAGTAATAAATTTCTAAGGAGGCTGTCATGGTCAAACATAAAAACCAAAAGGAACTTAAGGTAGAAGCTCTCGCACTTTATAGTACAAGTTCAACAGACATGCAAATGGTGGTACAACATCTTTTAACAACAGGGGCTTTGACAGCCACAGAGGAAATGTTTCATGTTCTTGCCCTCTGCTCCTTGCTCTCCAACTGCAAACACCCCTTCTTTCCATTACCTCTCAGCATACAAATGCTTTTTCCCAAGCACAAGTTCCTCATAGTCATCAAACACCAACTTAATACAGATTTGGAACAAGTTAAGCTACCATTTGAAGAGGGCATTCTCATTCCTAAAGAAGCACTCATAGAAGAGCTGAACTACAGCTGAACAGCAACATCCTCCCCCAAAGCCCAAGCACAAACCACACACGTATAGTCACTGCCTGAGCTACCCACCACAGCTAATTTGCACTATAACCACTCTTTGACACTCCACACCACAATCCAACCCATGTTAGCTTGGCTCTTGCTTACAAACATTCGTCTAAGTGGCAAAACATTTGTTACAGGCTCAAGTGATTACACCCAAGTTGTGCATAGCTTCCCTGCATGAGCACACAGCCCTCAGCCCATATTCATTTTATATCCCTGGCCTTTACCTGAAGCACCATCACCAAAGCCATCCCAAAGGAATTCCACCTTTAAGAACCACCAACCTCAATAGTATGTACTCATTCCAAAAGTAAACCCTCCCCAAGAGCCAAGATGAAGGTTCACACATTTCTGGCTTCACACTGGATTCTAGCTGCTTCTGGTCATAACCTAACAGTGAAGAGCTGAAACAGGCCACTTGGGACACTGATAGAAGTGGAGCTCAGCAACGCTTTTTGTTCATGGAAACTGGGACAAAGAGGAGTAACTGAGGGCACCAAGGGAAGAAGAACAGAAATGTAACAAGCTGAAGAGCAGAAGATGCAAGAAATGTAACAGTGGGTAAATATTCATACTAATACAAGGTTTGATGTCCTGAAGTCTCTTGCATGTGAGGAGAGATGAGCAGACAAGATCTGGTAATAGCAGGCATCAGCAGCTTACCATGGTCTAGAGGGAAGGACTGCCAGGACACGATGGCAAGGCAAGACAACTACCTTAATTGATGCGGCAAATTTTAAGGATATTAAAAGTTAAATATTAGGAAACTACATCTAGTCTCCTCTATCAAGCCTCAAAAGCCTAAAACCAGTGATTCCTAAACCTAACAGGACATTCTAGCCTTGACATAATGTGCTGAAAGAAGCATAGAGAGAGCAACCTGAGCTTTAGGCAGAGTTCAAGTAGCACTGTCAAAGGGATCCTCTGCAAAAGAGAACTCAGCTGCCACAATAAATCATGAGCTTAAAATAAGGGTTAAATATTGGAGGTAACCCTGCTTGAAGAGTAACAGCTGTGATGGCAAGCACAGCTCTATCTTCAGGGAAAGGAGAAAAAATTCTCAAATAGCAGGCTAAGGAGGCTCTTCGGTATTATTTTCAATAATTAAAAGAGTTAACAGCTCAACCACAAACTTCCTTAAAAGCATCTGGGAAGCATGCCTAAAATTAATGCAAATGTTCAGGAAGACAGGACATACCCTGGTGAGATCTGTTGTTTCACAAACACTACAAATGCTTTTACTACTTGTAAAATATCTCCCTGCAGGAGTTCATGCTTTCAATCAGTGAAGTCCCCAAATACTTTTTTTTGGTCATAAGGAAATACTCTTTTAGTTGCAACTCCATTTGTTGGGATTTGGCCTAACACACCATACAGTGGAAATGATGAATTAAATCATCTGAGTGGAATGTTCATAAGCAAGCAAGAGTTAGTCCAAATGCTGGAAAACACCCTACAAGTCAGTACTCCAGGACTCTGCTGCAGATACGCTGCACTCTTCAGTGAGAGGGCTGTCAAGAAGCAGTGCTCACCTGCTTTTCCTGTTTCCACCAAGAAAACAACCAGTAGCTCAACACTTTCTGTAATTGCAAGGAAAGTGTGTACACCACTTCAAACCAATTTTTTAACAGAGAACATTTTAAAGCGCAAAGAGCAATCCAAACTGTGATTAAACTCAGCCTACTGGAAGCCACTGCATTATTGTAACTTCCACAAATAGCTATATAATCAAGGTATTTTTCTTAATTACCTCCATTTTTGCGTTAGTCCAACGAGGCACTTCTACAACCATATTAAACAGGACCTGAAACAAAAAAAAAAAACAATGACAGAACGGAAAATAAATTCCACTAGGCAATTAGTATTTTACAGTAACACAAATTCTCTCCTGAGCATTCAGCAGCAACATACATCACATTTCTCTGTTACAGCCAATTTTATTTGTACTGTTCCTTCACACCAACCTCCATGGTTCATCCTTTCCCTACCTCATCCCTTTAAGAATATGGACAACAACAAGCAATGGAAATACACCCGATGTTTTTTGTTCCCATGTCAATATCACCCTTCACAAAAATGTTCAGAATGTCCATGGAATGATTTGCCATGATGCAGACGTTCAGTCTACTTGTCAAAGAGGATTGAATGTTTCCATAGGACAGAGTTAGCTTCCCTTAGCAGTGGAAAGGACAATGTTTTGGGTTCTTTCAGGCCCTCCTCTTTTGGCCTACTATTTTTTAAAAAGTCATGCAAATAACACTTCTGTTTCTCAGTCAAATCTGGTTCAAGTGAGCCGATACTAATCCAAAAGCCATGGCAGAGGAAGAGCATGGACACAGACACCTCACATTCGTGTTAGCCTTCTTCCTAACAGAAACAAAGCAAAAATTTTATAAGAAGGCAGTGTCAGAGGAAACCCAGTAAACATGTAAACTTTCATGTTTTTAGAAGAAAAATAAGCAGTCTACACCTTCTTACTGAGGAGGTTAAAGCAACATTTTCCAGAGAGAAAAATTCTGTGTAACTGCCATAAGATTTCTTCTTATGAAGCTGAGTTAAGGCCTACCAAGGAGCAGAGTACTATTGAATTGGGTAACTAGAACAAACCATCAAGCAAGGTCTACAAGCTATTTTAGACTACCACAATAACCTCAAAAATATCACATTGCCTGGGACATCTCTTCACAGCCAAGGAAAACTCACATTGGTATTAGCAATTGCAACAGGTCAGGAAAGCCAAAATACGTTTGTGCAGAAATTCATAAGAAAAAAATATAAAGTTGAATCAAATGAAGACTTGCACTGACACTCCAACTACACCACAATTAAGGCTCCAGTGAACCCTTAAATATTTGTATTTTTGCTCCTTGTACGCTGAAGCTGCAACAAACAAACAGCATTACCAGGGTCAGATTACAATGTCACAGCCTGATTAAAGTAATTCCAATGGTCCTATGATCATCTCCTCCCAAACAAATCTGGAATGTGGAAAGTAAGAAAGTAAAGTAAAATCCCAGCTGTCATTCAGCATTTCTACTATGAGATCACAAGCTATGCACAATATGGACAGCCAATTCCCAATAAATTTAAACTATATTTATATAAACTATAAACTACATCCGTAAGTACTGTGCCCATAATGCAACCAGTGGCACGTCAGATGGAATCACTTCTCCCAATCAGGTCATGACCAATTAAAAAAAGATTTAAAAAAATGAAAAAAAGGAGAAAAGTTTCAGATAAGTCTCAGTTTCATTAAATACACCTTATGTATGTAAGAACAATTGAAACTAAAGTAAAGAGAGCTCAAAAATGTCAACACCAAGCAAGCAGATAGAACAAAGCAACATACATGCATGAGCAGGTAAGAGAAGGGTTGGAAGAGAGCCAAATAAAGTAAATAAAGTATGCACATCCATCTGAGAAACACTTGGAAAAGAGAAATGCACAGTATGAAAGCCAGTGCTGACAAGAAACTCTTAAGGATCTGCCAAGCAGGCCAAAAAATTGTTCTGACTGGTAGCTACAGGCAGAAAACTTACAAACCACTGGAATTATACAGGATGTCTTCCCCTCCACCACAATCCTAGATTTTTGTTGTTTAGATGCTGCCATAAGCTTTCCTGACCATGCAGAATGCAAAGGCTTCAGCGGCCTCTATGCTTGGTTTTGAGCTTTTAATTAGTCAACAGTTGGTCCAGTCTTCACCAAACCAACCGTCAGGGCTGGACTACACTGGACTGAAATGAATGCAATTCTGCTCTCAAAAACAGAATAAACCACTTGGATTCAGCTCAGCTTGAAGACCAGGCCCTCATAATTTGTGGTATCAGTCAAACATGAATTGTCAAGAGTCTTAAACGTGACAGCCTGACAGATTAATTTGTATGCAAAAAAAATCCCCAAAAGTACTCTCTCTAATGCTAAGCTGCCACAAGCATTTACAAAAGATTAATGACTTCATTCAGTGTTTACATTTAAAAATAAAAAGTTTTCTTTATAGGGCAATCAAATTTTCACAGTGGTAAGACTAGATTCACTCATGTGGAAAGGAGAGCACATACTAGATATTTTGACAGACTGAAAGAGAACTAGACTACCTAGTATTATAGGGGGTTTTTCCTCCTCTTTCCTATCTTGTTTTCCTCCTTGACTAAGTATCACACAGGAAGGTTTCCATCACTCTTTATTCCCTAGACCAAGCACCTATTCTTTCTAACCACTTGAAAGGTGTCTTCCATCCCTTGCTGTAAACTGTCCCTGTCTCAGCTGAAAACAGAAATGCAAGTGTCAGACACCACCTGTCTCCACAGATTACCATCTGCATGTGTCATTCAGCGGTTAGTTTTGGCCGGTGAATGCATCTGGTAATTGATATTTTTATCTTAAATCAGTAAAATAAAAAATTCCACCTCACCAACCCCCTAAGTAAGCACTTCTATCCCCTCAAGCAATGGCAAGACTGTTTCAACAGCCCATTTGACACACCTTCAAATCACAGCAAAAAGACCTCTCATTAAACAAAAACTATTGCTTGCAAAGTTTACCATTTAACTGCCTTAGTACAACAGCAGTCAATTGGCCTGCCTGTGAGATCACTGCAGTCCAGATTTAACCCAGCTCTGCAAGTGCCTCATGTAGAAGGGACTCCACTTCATGAGTGCTGACTGTGCAACAGGCTGGCTGACGGTTTCCTCAGGACAGTATTCCTGGAGCATGCAAGAAAAGAGGAGGAAAGTGTCCCAGATTCAGAACAAGGGACAGAATCCATCTGCTAGGGAAAGGGAGCTGAAGAGCCCAGAGGGACACTTAACCCAGGGTATTGCGTAGCTTGTGTGACTTTGGGTCAATGTGAACACAAGACAGATATTTGTACTTGAACTCTATTATACCTTGAAGAGGTGATGGGGTAGGGGAGGTCTGAAATCTACTTGCTCCACACGGAGAAGTCAAAAGTACATTTCCTAATTCCTACAACTGCATAAGAACATCAGCAGAAAATTACATCAGTAGGAACAACCACTATGTGCAAATGATACCCTTCATTTCCTAAGAACTACACCCTACGTAGATTACATGGGAACTCACGCAGGTTTTTACTGTTTGCTTTATTCGGGTGTTGTCTTTAACACTTCTTGGCACCTTACTGCATTCCATTTCAGCTGAACATCATTTTTAATGTATCATGATATAGTTTTTGTTGAGACAAGCAAAAATGTCTCTCTTTCAAACAGCAATCAGTAACAGTTTTTGTTTTTGAAAAAAAAAAACATAGAAAGATAAAAATATATACAAAAACACTTCAGCATATTTGTACAGCAAGTATTGAGAAAAGCAAGGAAAATACAGACTGTTGTACCCAGGTAAACTGTTAGTCATCATTCTCTCCTCTAAGACTGATGGCCTTAAAAACAACTAGTTTTAATTAGTTAAACTACTTTAAAAAAAAAAAAAACAACTAGTTCTGGCTGTACAGATTCTTACAGAAAATAACTCATTTTGATCTGGGGTTGTTTTTAGAAACCTGAGTTTCAGAAAGAAAAAAAAAAATCCATGACCTTTCTGCTGCCTGCCTTTCTGGACTGCCCTATATCTCTCTCAAAACCAATTCTTCCTTATCTAACTTTCCCTTTCTTGTTCAATTAGTTTCTTTTCCAGTCATTCCAAAGTTCCTTATTTCATACACTTGAGGGAAGGGTTTTGAATAGTATGATTTTGCTCAAGGGTTGCAACCCTTAATGCTCAGCTTTGAAGGTTCAGATCATTTGAGGCAGAAGTGGAACAACCTCTATAGATTGCAATTTGCCATCACAACACATGACAAGATATATGCTAAAGCTTACAGTTACTTTGGTAGTTTTTATAGTAGAACGCTTTAAAAAATCTAAAAGCACTAGAGGCAGCATTTGAGGGCTGCTGAACCTTCGTCATAGAGAAGTTCTGAGTCCAGAAGAGAGAGAGAAGAAAAAGCAGCTACCATTTCCTATTTTTTCTGTCTGCTCGTTTACAATCTGGCAGGGATTCTCATGAGCCATCAACTGAACATGGCAGCATGCACCTGAGGACTAGCAAGAATGAAAATCATGAGCTGCAGTCTAGCAGTAGTGTGAACAAAGGGTGATGTTTAAAAGGAAGAAAGCAAATAAAAGAAAAAAAAAAAAACGGAAAAAAAGGAGAAGTTAAATACGGACTGTCATTAAATATATCCAGAAATAACTTGAGTGGGACTTCCTCATCAAATGAGTGGCCATGTTATAAGCATTCCCAATGTAACACTTGCTATAAGGTATTTGCCAATTAAAACAACAAACCAGATGCCAGCAACATCTGGACCAAAGAGAAAGTGGAACTTCTCCAATATAAATTAACATGCCACATAGCAAAAGAGGAATGCAATGTCCAGCATAAACACAGAGTGCCTGCAGTCTCTTCACAGGGTACTTCCCTCCTGTTATACTGGAAAGGGAATCACAAACACCATGTAGGTACAGGTAGGTTTCACACACAGGAATCTCACTGGTGTCAGGCACGTTCTCTGATGAACCAGTTATGGTACACATTCACCTGCAAAACTATGCCATGTACAACCCTGACATGGATAAATATGAACCACTGGCTTTCTCAAGTTTAAGGAATCATTTATTTGAAGTTAAGTTGGATCAAATCATGGATGCAACTTTCCCAGTAAACCAACACTCTGGGTAGATTTCAACTGGACTGATGAGTGAAGATTACTTCCACTCTCAGTATTTGTTCATCTGTAGGAATACAAAGCAAGGCTGCATCTAATGGACACATCCATAGCAGAAGTCTGTGCGAGTTCAAGTATCAGGGTGAAAGATTCACTGATAACCTAAAATTTGGAACACAAATCCCTGACCACATAATGGACACACTGTAGCCCAGGTCACATACACTGAAAAACTGTCTAACATCACCAAGGACAGTTACAGAGCTGGTAGTTAAGGCAGAATACAAAGTCAGCACAAAGTGTGCACCTGTTCTGCACAGAAAATGATGACAGCTTCTCCTTTCCTATGAAGCATACCAACTTTACCAAATGACATCTCTGACACCAGTTTTGAACACTGCTGGAAGCACAAGGTCAGATCACCTATGCAGACTGATAGCACCCTGATGAGCCCTTAAATCTCACCTGACTAGTTAATTTATCAGAAGTTTTTGGCTCTCAGAAGCATCTCAGCTGAAGTCCACAAGGGCATCCCAGCAATGTGTAATCCACAGGATAAAACAAAACAAAAGCTGTCTTGTCTTTCTTTCTTTCTATTTATTTTTTTTAATGCTCTTGGGACTGTCTGCAAGTTACAGGACCATAATCTCTACATGTTTAGACAGACTCGTTACCAGGGCCAGCATAGGAAACATTGTATTTCAAGAACACCTGTGTCCTCCGAAAGACACCACATGTGAATACTTCTCCAAAGATATACAATGACAAGTAGATTAGAAATCCTTTCAACTACAGCAGGGAACAACATGTCATGTTGGCCTTGAAAAGAAAATGATGACCTCTTCAAACCTTCTTCCTGCCAGACAAGGAAGACCATATTCAACAGTCAGGCTCTGACAGTTTTGACTATAAACCTAGTGGAAACATCCACTTTTCCAGACAGAGATGTGAAACTTTTCAAACCTGTCACAGAGATTTACTTGGGCAGGAGTAGATTCCAAGAGCTTGTAATGCTTAAGGCAATACAGGGGCTCAGACCCCTGAAATTAATAGCAAGCTGCTAGTAATTTTAAGACTGAAGCTGAATATTACTTCTTTCAGCATAGTTTCTACCTCAAAGTAACTTCTTTCTTGTCCTCAAACAGCCAAAAACCACCTGCAAAAGCAAAAAAGGTCAGTTGTCAGCAGCATCTGCAAAGCTAAATTTAACTGAGATTTGGGAAGGTCTAAAATGTTACAAGAAGTGGTTGAACTAGTGAAAACAGTTAATACAAAAACATGAAAGTGTTTCCCTTAGAAATTACAAACTGAAACTGCAAAACAGCTGACACAGAGTGATAGGATGTGTGCTCTCTATCCTACAAACGTTGAAAGCTGAAACTCCTCTAATGTTGAGACCTTTTCTGACATTAGGAGCACCAAGGACAACTTAAAGTAGATTAGACTGACTAAAGAGACTCTTCCAAAATTATCTTCATTTTCCATAGCCAGACTGCCACCTGATAAACACCAGTTCAGCATGATTTAACAAACTTAATTTAATTTAACACTTAAAGAGGGTTTGCTTTTGTCCAGAGTAACAAATAACTGCCATCCTAAATGCAGAAGTTTCAAAGATGTGTTTCCAGGGCAAGAAGAACTATCACTTTCAAATTCTGGTCAAATTCAGTGAAGGATCAACTGAGTATCAACAGCTATCAGCAGCAGCCTTTGCATTCCTATACAAGAACAAGGAGTCTAGGGCTTCAAAGGTCTTCTGAAATCAGTACATGACATTAAATTCCTTTATTCCCTGATTAAGCTATGCTTTCCCTGCATACCAGCACACAAGGATGCATCTCTCATCAGGCAAGGTGAGGAGAGCTGCTGAAGAGCCCACTGTAAGAAGAAAGTGCTTTCCTGAACATAAAGATCCCCCTGTTTTCGCTCTCCTCCCCAAATCCCCAAGATCATGATGAAAAAGGTGTTCTCACATTTCACCATCTAAGCATGTTTGGGAAGCTTACAGCCTGCACATCTGTTTGCCTAATTGTATCAAAAGCCTGCTAGGATTGAAATGCACATTTGCCTTTGCTCATTTTCTGTAGTTCTATTAAACCACAGTCCAGAGCTGTCCCACAGCAGGAATTACGTGAAGCAGCTCTGGAGGCTACACTGGCCAACGAAGCAAGAGCTGCTCAGCCTCACTGGCATTTTACCCCTCTTTCCACAGGCTACTAGAAACACGGCTTTCAACAAGCTACCATGCTTCTCACAGCACGACAAATGCAGTTTTGAACAGTTTCAGATGCTGCATGAAATGTCTTTGCACTAGTCAGTATTTATAAGCAGCTAAGACACAGAACACTTGACTTGCCAGCAGGAGCTGTAAATAAGAATTGATGTTGCAAGACAACGATTTTTGATAAAAGTCTACCAGCACATACTCTTTCTCCTGAATAGTTCCCCTTTGAGGCATGATTCTACATCTACTAAACTGTTCCTAATTGGCCATCAAGCTACAGGAAATCTAAAAAGCCTTACTTAGGCATCCTAGCTTGAATGAATCACAGAGCAAAGGGAGAGGAAACACATAGTACAGGACTGTGTGGGGACGGCTGTGCAGCACAAGAACCAGTGCACCACACACTGGCTGCAAAACTCTGAGAACCCAGACAGTTAGGACTGTTCTCTCACATCAGATGGGTAGCTACAGTTTTGCAATATGACTGGCCAAACAGATAGGAGAAGATAAGGATTGGAGCCCACACCCGCCCACCCACATATATTGGCCTTAAAGCATAGTTTGGCTCATTTTTTTTCTATCAGATTCTTTTACTAAGTTTTAGATGAGCCTATGCCAGGCAAAGCACAGCAAAAAAATTTGCATTTTGGAAAAGACACTTGAATAAACAAATCTTGTTTTACAGTAAAAGCCTGAGCAGACCTTCTATGTTTTCTAGGCTTCTATCAGCCTTAACTTCAGTGCTGGATAATGCTGAACCATTAGCAGATGCGGTTTTTCTCCCTTTGGGCTTCCCAGCTGAGTACAGAAAACAACATAACCTCAGTTCTAAAAAGCAGCTACTCAGTTCAATTTCTACCCTAACATACTTAGGATTTTTGAAGTTCTGTATATAAACCAAAGATTATCCACAGTCAGAGAATAATGAATATTTCATTAAGGGAGGTTTTACTGCAAATATTTCTGAACATAATAGCAAAAAAGATAACACATCTACGCTGCAAAAGTCATAACAAACCTTTGAAAGACTGGCGTAAGTGTTTGCCTTTGAGAACATCTTGATGAATAAAGGAATTCTGACATTTCGGGCCCATTCAAAGAGAAGAATATTAAATCCCTTTAAGTCTTCTCCTGAAAGACTTGCATTTGAAGATAAGTCAACTACATTCAGTGACAGCAAGTTCACTCTGCAGAAAAGTGAGGTTGGAAAGGAAATAGAAGAAATAGTTGGAAAAAAAAAAAGAAAAGAAAACTTAGCAGTACCTCAGATCCAGTAGTCTTTGACCTCTTTGCAGGAATTTCTTTATCCTATAGGGAAAGAGTGAAGTAAAGAAGTGTATAAAGAACACTAGAAAGCAGCACTGCATTCACACAAATACAGGCAACAGTACTTTGCAATGCAATTGAAACAGCCCTTTGTGAGCACAAAGGCCTAAATTATAACCTTTAAAAGTAAGTACTCAGCTCTGTTTCATTGTGAAATTCTAACCTTCGAGACATTAACAAAGGAAGATAAAAAAATGTACAAGGACACATTTACTTTCTCCCAGCTACCAAGAAATTTAACCAGCAATTTAGGCCTGTACTCAACTGATTAAAAAACAGCCATCCTTCTGTTCAGTTGAAGAAGACAAAAACCAATCCAAAATAAACAAAACCAGTACAAAAAATAAGGCTGGATTTATCCATCATAAACTCCATAAATCTTAGACAAGGGGCTGGAAAGACTGTAGCATAAATCCTTAAGTCATCCTCCTACAAGCAAGGCAAAATTAACAGAGACCTTAACCATGACTTCCTTTCTTGCTTACCCTTCAGGCCTATATTGGGTAGAATGCTATTTCTCCATTCACACACCAAAATGAACCTCTCTCCACACTGATCAGACACTGCTGTACTCTAATTTAAACTACTGGCAAAATCACAGGCTATAAGCTACTCCCACAAACTTTTAACTCTAGGTGCAAGGACAGCAAGGCTTTTGGGAACATGAGATGAAAATGCCCATTGCTTTTCCAGCAATAGCACGGACTGAACATGGCATCTTAATGATACTCTGAATGGCCTGCCTCTCCCACTGACAAGCACTTGAGTCTGCTGATCAAAAAGGTTTAAATTAATTTCTAATCTCTCAGATTTAATAATTTAAGAGATTGGCTCATCAGTTCAGGAGTCTCCATCTGAACATGTTCAAACTACTGACCTTTTGCACCACTCATATCACCCATAGAGACTCAGCAACAAAACAAGAAAACGACTAAAACTCTCCCAGCCTGTTTGTGTCACAAGCACCCTGTGATAAGCAAACCTCAGCCTAAACCAAAAACTGGCAGTTCTCCCATCAGTGACAGACTAAACAGCCGTTTCATTATTGCTGTAATGAAACCCCAGGGAGGGCGGCTAACAAGACGTGACAGTGCTCAGCTGCACCTCGCGCACTGCGAACCTCCAAAGGTGTGATTACAACTTCTCTCCTGGGCATTGCTGCTGGCTTCCAAATCTAATGCTCCTTTTGGGAATTAAAGACATACACCGGAAGTTATGCAAGTGTGTGCTGTACATCCACGACAAAGAAATGTACACTTTTAATGACAGGTGCAGAAAACTGCTAATTCAGAAAGAGTAACAGTAGAAAATTAATTCAAGCACAAACCTAAACGCAGAGAATTATCACAAGATACAGTGAGGGTTCTCCTGCCCTCAGTCACTTAGAGACTTAAGAGACACCTAGGCTTGTATAAACAGCAATCATTATGTTTCACTGCAAGTTACTCAACTCAGCAGAGAAAATTTGGTGTAGTCATTGTACCTGTGTTAAGACATCAGTCTGGGTTAGAGTGGCCCTTTCTGGCACTATATGTTTCTCTGTTGATTACCAAAAAAAAAAAAAAAGCTTTTAAAACTTGCACTTTTATCTAAAGAACACCAACAAAACTATAAGCATTTTGAAATTAATCATGTTTCAAGGCATAAAAACATACCTCTTTAGATCCAGCAAACAAGGGAATGTCATGGAATGGGGAAATATATTTACCATCTGCATTCTCTGAAAGACAAAACGAAGTAGCATTGCAAACCTAAAGATATGGCATAAGGCGCTGGCGCTGCTAAACATCACACAATACAGAAATGTATATATGCTATGATTGTGCATTGGTTAAACTTTTCCTGAAGTTCAATTTTAAGCATGTACCGACATGGAAGACAAGGAATTTGAGTGTTTTGACCAGGAATCATTAGAATGAAAGTTATTGCTTTAGAATTCAACACTGTGCTTCTCTTCTACCTACAAGCTGTATAAGGATGAGAAGATTCTTTCATTCTTTTCTGCTCCCTGGCCATACACAACCATTAACAAATTAAAAAAAAAAACCCAAAGGAACCTCATTTCCATCAGTGGTAAGTGAATTTCATCTGGGCTTCTAGCAATGTTGCCCCTGTGATTGCACTGCATTTCTAATAAACACAGTTTCATAACCACAAATCCCCCAGCATAATAGGCCAAATTCTGATCAAGAGTAATTGAGGGATGGGATCATTGCTCTAAGCCCTCAATATGAAACATCACACCCTGAAACCGGCAGAAATTGATCTTAACTTAATGGGTGCCCAATCTCTACCTCAGCCTTGCCCCCACTCAAAAAATAAACTAATTTCACTGGAGTGTATGATTAAGTTTTTCAAGTCCAAGTATCACATCAAAAGAGTGCAAACACTAATTCAAATCCCAAGAAATTTCTCCTCTGCTAGCACCCTTATTCATAGTAAAGGCAGACAAGGCACTTCACTCAGCTTCGGACTTTTAACCATCTCAGCAAAGAAGAGTATATGGAGTTGGTGTGCGATTCATGGAAACCTCCCAGATGCTCCTCCCAAATAAAACGAAATTTAGTGGTAGGCTGTTTATTCCCACCAAATAAAGTGACTTTCTCTAGACGATCTCCTGCACTGGCAGCCCCATGAATGAGCACAAGGGAGCTCTGGCAGTGCTGCCAAGCGGGCACACGCCGCCTCCGCCTCTCCCACACCAGCAGACGTCAGAGCTGACTGTAGGTCAATGGACCAGAAACGTACAAACCCACTGCGACAGAACTGCCACACAAACAAGACAACGCAAATGCGTAATACTGAACACGGCACTTCCTCGGCTCTCGCTGGGTCTTGAGACGCCTCCTGGAGCACTGCCCGTTCCCTCGCACTGCCGCTTGCCGGGCCCCGCTCGGGGCCGGAGCCCCACGTTTAGGATGCCAGCCTCCCGCCCCGGTGACGTGTCTGGTGGGAGGGAGGGCTGCCCTGCTCACAAGGGACAGGCTGGGCTGTCACACCCCAGAGCCTCTCACGCTGTCCCTGGGGTGCCGCGGGCCCCCGCGGCCAGGCTGCCGCTACACGGCACCACGGCGGCGCTTCGCCCCCGGCGTCCTCCGGGGCTGAGCAAGGGCACGCCCGGGCCGGCGCTGAGCAGGCCCAGCATCCCCTCCAAAAGCCGAGATGCCCACAGGATCCGCCCTCACTCTCTACAAAAACACTGCTCTCCCCCTGCAGCGGTGGGAAGGCTCGGGGGCCATACCTCAGCCAGCCCGAGGAGCCGCCGCGGGAGCGGGGAGCCGCCGCCGCCACCTCCGTGCGCCCCGCGGGCTGGGGAAGGAAGGGGTTTATGGAGTCCGGGGACTGCTACTTACTAAAGTAGAGGCGGTAATCGGGCGAGTTGGGCCGGCCCCGCTGTTCCGTGCTGTAGCGGGACATGGCGCCCAGGCGCCCCCACCCCCGCGCCGCCAGCAGCAGCCGCGACAGCCCCGGCGGCGCTCGCATGATGGCGGCGGCCGCGCGCCGCCTTCCCTCCCCTTCCTGCGGCCGCCGCGCCGCGCCGGCCCTGCCCCGCCTGCTGCGGCCCCGGCCGGGCCCAGGGCCGCGCCGCGGGGGAACGGGGAGACTGAGGGGCTGCGCAGCCTCCGGGGGGGGCTTGAAATGAATAGTAAGGAAAGCCAGCCCCGCCGTGGGGCAGTAGGTGACCCCAGCGGGAGCCAGGGAAGGTGGCGCAGGTGGTAGCCCAGGTGTGCCCAGGCTGAGGTGCTCGCAGGCCACCAGCACTGCCGGAAAGGGACGTGCCAAGAGGATGGAGCCAGGCTCTTCTCGGTGATGCCAAGCACTAGGACTCGAGGGAGTGAGCGGAAACTGGCCCACAGGGATTCCCACCTGAACTTACACTAGAGCAGGAGATTTTCGTGATGGCCTCACACTGTTCCGCCATGTACTCTTCTGAAATATGTCAGTTGGTGCTCTGGATCTTTGATGAAGCTGTATTCTAGTGCATGGATTTCCCATTACAAGAAGCCTCTGGGGGGGGGGAAGCTATGGTCTCCTCTGATTTGTGCCGCTGCTTGCTGCATTTGTGACAATAGACATCTCCAGGAGAACAGAGAGGCAATTTTGCAGGGTCATTGCCCACTTCTACATAAGCTACAAAATAGTACTTCATATTTCATCAGAGGAGTTGGTATCTGAGTTCACCAAATGCAAGGTTTTCAGGGGTAATCCCCTGAACTGAACATGTAGGGGTGAAATTCTTCATAGAGTCATAGACCTGGGGGGAAGGGTCCTTAAAGATCATGTAGTTCCCCCCTGCCATGGACAGGGACACCTTTTACCAGACCAGGTTGCTCAGAGCTCCATCCAACCTGGGAATGAACACTTCCAGGGATGTGGCATCCACAACCTCTCAGGGCAACCTGTTCCAGTGTCTCTCTCACAGTAAAGAATTTCTTTGTTATATCTAATCCTAGACTTACTCTCTTTCAGTCTGAAGGCATTCCCCCTTGTCCCATTGCTACAAACTTTTGTCAGAACAGAAGTCCCTCTTCATCTTTCTTCTAGGTTCCCCTCAGAAACCAACAGGTTTCTGTAGTCCTAATTTTTTTAGGTTTGTGTAGAAGGCAAGCAATCTGTTTTTCATGTGGAATAATAAAAAAAAAAAAAAAAAAAAAAAAAGAAAAACCTATGTAACTTTTTTTTTCTATTATAATAAAATCCATTATGTGCTTTCTTTGTTTCTTTGAGTTAGCCTGCTCCAAAATGGGCAAGGTTAAAAGGAAACACGTGCCATAGGCCTAACATTCCACCTCTGCTTAGTTCTGAGGAATCTTATTTCATTTATGGAAGGTCAGAGCCTTTGAAAATCACTTATTGAGAATACACACAGGATTTTTACACTTGCAAATCTGACAGATGGGTGGAAGTTATTCTAGTAGGAGTCCAATTTATATTTATTTTCCTCCACAAGCTGGAAAGTGAAAAACACTGCAGTGTCCAGGAGTCCTGGTAAAATGCACAAAGTCTGAGCACAGAGTTCTCCTTTGCCTTGTGTTGTGAACATGGTCTTACCTAACACTCTCTCATCTGTAATGGGAAATCAGCTGTGAAGCACTTTGAATTTATGAAATATAAACGAGTTTCTGTGCAGGCGCTATTTAGATGCATAAATAAATGCCATCATATTACCTAGCAAGGGTAGATGATACAGCAGAAAACCACACTGACACCCTGCTAGTGCTACCAGAGCAGAGAACATGATGTTTTAGTACTCCAAGGTATCCAAAATTATCCTAGTACTGCAGAAATAATAACGCTTTAAATATGTTTGATTGTATTTTCCAGTATTGTTCATTATATTACACAGAATACAGCTGAAGTATGCCAATACTCCTCAAGTAATATTTGATTAAGACCAGCTCCCTGGTTAGAATAAATTTACCTACCATCCTTCAAATCAATGTTTTGGTTCCAGTATTTACCTTGAGCAAATTCTCCAGAATTACCAAGTCTTTTACTGCCAAGAGATTTTTTCACATTCATTCCCAAGCATTTTGCATCTAGCTCCTTGCATATCATTCCAACTGGGCCAGCAAAAAGCATTTATAGGACTGATCCCGTTCATCGACCTTGTAACAGCTCCCGCTGAAAAACAATGAAAATATTGCTATTTATTTCAATGGAATTAGAGCCAGGTCCTTAAGACTTAAGTAGAACTTACATGGTGCTTAGGTTTTATGCTTGCCCTCTGCACAGGGGTGAATCTCATTCCAGGAAAATGCCACTGGAGTATAGCAAAAGCTCAGAGCAATATAACCATCTAAGCCTGAAGGACGTCCTTATTTTTAAAGTTTGTACTCTGCAGTGTACACTTACATGGATTTTAGATAAATTTTTAGATACACACATAAATATTTAAAAATTAATGTTTTGCCCATTAAAACGCTGTGCAAATTAAATGCAGAAAATATTATCTATATTATAATTTAAGGAAACCCATCCTCCTGAAGGAAAATAATTTTCATCTTTTCACCTAATAAAGCTTTGAAGAATTTCATTAGTACGACTACGTGCTATTTCAGTGCGTTTGCTCTTGGCTGGTGATCGCATCATTATCATTAAATTTTGCTGTAATAGAAGTTCTATCTCCATGGCTTATAAGACCGTTAATCTGAAGGAATCAATTCCTGCCAGCCTTCGGTTTTGCTGCTACCTGTGTGCAAAAGTCACAGCCAGGCTCCCTCCCTGCCCAGCCACCTCGGTGGAACAGGTCACTCCCTGGGCCTGCTGGCGAACACTCACTCCTTCAGCCAACACCATCTCCCCCACCTGCCAATGGATCAGCTGGAACCAGTGCTCCCTGGGGCACATCAAGCCACGTAAGGCTACCTGAGGCAGCTTAGGGACTTCAGGCTAAGTTATTCAGATTGCTTTTCAGCCAAAGCGAGTTAAGGGCCATGAACAGCTCCTGCAGATCTTTGCACTGACAGTCCTCAGCAGGAGAAGGATGACAAATCACTGGAGTCGGTGGCCTCTTTCATTGGCACAGCTGGATTTGGCAGAGGATATCTAGAGAGGATGTCTACAAGCAGCCAGCTCACATACGGATTTGTGTATTGCTTACTGGTGGATGCCTAATGGCAATGAAAGACTGTGTCATCTAAATGAAAGGAATAATTTCGGTATATTTCAGTGTATTTCAGTAACTAGAACTAGGTTTGTCAGGTTCCATTACTTTCCATCTCAATGGGAATAAGAACAGAGGCTTCTATCCCGAAGACCTTGGGTCAGAGTGTGAACCCTTGTTTTGTAGCAGTGAACTCACTTCAGTAACCCAGTTGCTTTAAAGAGACTGATCTGTCTTTATACAAAATTTGGATTTAGTCATAATACTCCTTACTGTTAGGAAGATTTTAAGTTTGCACCCTGTTTCTCCCTGTATAAATTGTTTGTCTGAGCTGTTTTGTCTAAGCTGTTTGTTTCTTTTTAACCATGCTTTTTGTTAGGCTCCCCTGTGAAGTGTGTTAGGATTCTCTTGCCAGACTTAATTTCTCTGGACCTCTGCCTAGAAAGTGATTTGCCTATCAAGAGGCCAGGACACCATGACTGAGTCTAGTTTTGTCAGATATGTCCATTTCTTCCCTCCGAGGAATCTGTACTGAGTTAATTTTAAGCTCTGTGAACGAAGGATTTTCAGCCTACCCCAACTCCCATTAAACTTGTTTGTGAGTATGAACTGAAGCTTTTTAAGACTCTTATCTTTGTTACTCCAAGGCAACTCCCCCGTCACAAAACAAAAATCACCAAATAGTATTCTCTCTGGTTCATTCTTTGACAAATGTGCACAAACAGGAACATAGAGAAAAATAAAAAAAGGCTCCATTCAGCTGTAAAAATACTGTCTGGAAATATGAAAATCTAGTGTAAAGCTGCAAATCTATAATGATTCAAAATGGTGACCTGGAAGGAAAATCTTTCCAGTTGCTCATGATAGTCCATTTTTAGGTTCCATTCCTCTCTTGATTTGTGAATTGCCAGACATAAGGTTCTCAAAGAATTCCACAGAAAATATTTCATCTTGGTAATTTCTGTGCCCTCTTATTTTACATTGAAACACACCAATAATGAAGAATCATCTTTCTGTTCTTTTACCTATGCCTCGCTCTCTTGCTTGTCTTTCCTCATTAGCTTTGATATCACAGTGCCATCTACTTGATCAACAGAGTCAGGTTATTTTCCTCAGAAAATTACACGGCTGCAACACTGAAGAAATCAAAGGGCTGCTCAGTTTCCTGGCAAGTTCTCTCTCCTTCTCACCTCCCAGCCCTTTCAAAGCATCACTGCCCTTAGATGTCCCCCTTTGGGAGCTGGCCCAGCTCCAAGCCTATCCGACCTACACAAAGCCCTGGCTGGATAGTGACAGATCCACAGCTCTGTGAGGACAATTCAAGCCCTGCTGACCCTTTTCTCAGCATCCCTTCTCCTCTCTGGCAGATATTTCAATTTGAGAGATGGGTCCCCCTCTGTAGGCAGAAAATACGTCAGCCTTTTTTTGTGTGTAAACTGGAGCAGAGGCTTTGTTTGGAGTAAGAAAGCATCACAGCAGTCAGAGGAGATGGATTGCATATCGTGAAAGGTTGAGCCATCCCTTCTTAGAAATATCCACAGCCTAGCCTGAGCCCTAGTGGGCATGTACTTTATGAATTTTTCCTGCAAATATTTAGACAAAAAACACTGTAGACAGGGCTAAAAGAAATTATCACTGTGCACTTACTTCTAAAGACCTGTTTCTCTACAGGAATCACCAGTCTGGCAAGATCAACAGTAGGAGTGAAGGTGAGACTGCCACACTAAATAACTTTTCACCTACAAGACAGGCTTTTTTCTCTTTTTGTACTATTGAAGGGTGTTTGAAGTTTTTTTCTATGTATATTTCAAAGTAATTTTGATTCATTCATTGTGAAAAATCAGCGTGTAGACTCCATTTTTACCTGTCCCTAAGCCTTATCTTTTTATTGCTTTTTTCCTCACCTGTCACACTGTTCTTATCTTACCAGTACTGTTGCAAACAGGTAGAGTGTACATACCAGCCACTTTCCTGTGCTCAAAGTCCTCGATGGGCCTTACACAGGATTGTTCTTATCAAAGCCTCCACGTTTTGTCCCTCAGAAGATGTCTTCGCTATGACACGTGCATACAGGCTGAGTGACAAGGTGCAGGCTTGCTTTTATTTGCACTGAGGCTTCTCTGTATGGAGATGGGGAGCTACAGAGACATCTGCACTCTTTGCTGTCATGCTCCACCTGTGGGAAAGGCAGGACAGCTTTCTGCAGCAGTACCACGGTACCGTTCTGCTTCTCCACTGACTGTCAAATCTGATCTTTTTACATAGGTGAGACTGGCGAAGTCACTCTGCACCTGCAGACTGAGACTTTATTTTCCTTGGTGTCTGTGCCAGCCACTGCAGTGAGCAAACGTGGAAATGCCAATCCCATGCCATTGCCACAGGACTCCAGCAGTGGTCTGTGCATCCACCCAAATGGGAACAGGCATGGTGGTCAACCCACACCGGTATTTTTTGTATAATTTCTAGGATCCTGAGTTATAAAGAAATCTTCTGTAACAGCTGTGAGGTATGACAAGAAAACAAATAACTGTTTGCTTACTTAATGGCCATCAGTCTTTATGGCGCTTCTGGTTCATTTGTAGCTCAGGACTGAGATAAAGGTTGGCATTGACCATACAACAATCAGCTCTTGTGTGTGGCCAATACAGTTGCTGGGGAACACAATGCCAATATTTTCTGTGTTGACACCAGCACCTGTTCTGTTTCTTAAGCAGGGTGGCTTCTGTACAAGTAACTCCTGTGAGTGTTTGCATCAACTGGATTCCAGTTTGCTCTGTAGAACTGAGCATAACAGAGTAGTAAAAGAGATTTCCACATTCATTGTAAAAAGAGCATCTTGTCCACTTAGATACCGTATATTCCTCTTGTCTTATGGATTAGTGACTTTGGTACTGTTTTCCCGTCAGTTGCTAATGGGGCCAGAAGAGAGCAGGAATAATTTGAAATTGAGAGAGTGTTCCTCATACTGTTGTGAGTGGCATGAATGCTTCACACACAGTTCTGTGTTGTGAGTGGCATGAATGCTTCACACAGACCTGTGCTTTCTGTGGCATTTTTTTATAGTCAGTAAAGATCAGCAAATAGTAATAAAGGTTTATAGGAGGTCTTGCTCAAATGCACATCTGATTGTTTTTATGTAATCCCTCTGCTGATTGCACAGGCATAGCCCACTGGTGTAAATCCATGGTGGGATTTAATGTGATGATGGATAAACCTGGTTGTCTCTCAAATCTCCCTCCCTCCAAAGGGGATGGGGAAACAGCCAGTACTGAACATGTCCCCCCCATTTGGAGTATCGCAGAAGCTATGGTATTTTCAGCCTTTCCTATGTTGGGTGGCACAGAGGAGATATTTTAGGTTGCAATAAGTTCTCATCTACATTCTAAACTGTGGTGTAGGCCTGCTTTGGGCTCCTGGCTTTCTCCAAAATAATGCTGCTGGCTAAAGTCACATAAACCATTCCAAGTACAACAGCAGCAGCAACTACAGCTGGCTTTCTCCATAACAATTTTGTTGCTAAATGAACACATACTTTTTTACCCCTTGTGACTGAGTTGAAGAGGAAGAGGAAGACAACTTTTGCATGTGGGGAGATTGCTGTCGTAATAAACACCTGAGCAAACTTTAGCGTATCCTATCTTGGCTGTAACTCTGCACATGTGCTAGAACTTAAAATGCCAATAATTCTATTAAGTTTGTTCTTCCACCTTCCCCTGGCCAAGATGTATTCCCCGGTTCTCCCCCCAAACCTTTTTAATTTAAATAAATATAAGGAAATCTAATCTAAAATGATGGGTCTCTGTTTTCTGAGAAGCATGGCACTGAAATCCTGGTGGGGAGAGATACCTTCTCTGGGTAATTCTGGCCTAAACAGCCATCAGCCCTACCCACAGCTGCTCATGTGTGCCCCGCGTCATCCCCTGCTTCGTGCTGCCACTACTGCTTCCTTTGCTGGTTGAGGAACTAATCAGAAACACAAATCCAGATGGAAAATAGCCCAGGGAAAAGGGGCGAGGGAAGGAGTTTTCTGCCAGATCAGTTCCTCCATCTCATCTCAAATGCGTGTGTTTACACCCTGCAGCAATAATGGGAACAGATTCATCTGGAGAAGGGAGGTAGTCAGGGTGGTGACTGTTTAAACCAGTTTTCCCACCCTCGATGAATACCAAGCTATTGCTTCAAATAAAAGCTCCTCCCAAAGTCCCCAGTGTAAGGAAATTGTCTGATTGATTTTCCTAACTCCCACTTTAGTCTGTGTACTACTTGTTGCTAGAGCTTTGATGCTTGTCACAAGTGTGTCACCAGTCTGTCCCTGCCTACGCCTCTCCCTGCTGTCACCACTGCTTTGCCTTTCAAGGAAGTTTTGTGGTCTGACTTGCAGAATAAAGAGTTTCTTAGGAAATATCAAAGAGGAGGCAGGACGTAACACATGAATTGCCTATGTAATATGTGACTTCTCTGTGTGAGCACAAAGTCTTCCCAGTATTCCCCTCACCACTTTATTCCTCTGCCAGGCTGTGTTTGGGCTGGACACTTTGTGCAGCACTGGCATGGTGCTGCAATTTGACGTACTTTATTGCTAAACAGTTTCATAACCTCTTATTTTCACTACTGGGTAGAAATGAAGGGCTTTGATGAGGAGATTGCATTAAAGGACCCGTTTTGTAAAGAAAAACAACACTTGGAAATGAGGTTACACTACTACGTCTCATCCCAGCTTGTTTTTTCCTAGACAATCCTTCAGGGACATAGCGTGGCAGCGCTAAAGCCAAACGCGCTCTGCCAGCCTCTGTCAGAGGGACATTCGTTGTGTCCCCTGGCAGATGCTGTGGCAATAATTGTGCGTTAGACTGACACCGATTAGGCTGCACCACGGGGCTCCCACCAGGCACTTCCTACAGCAGCGAGGGCTGCAGGGTTGGGTATCACAGCAGCAGCAGTGATTGCTACTGATGGCTGTTGGGGCTCTTCCCAGGATAAGTCCGGTCCAAGCTTAGATGCCAGCAACTCCTGCTGTTTTGACATGAGCTTGATTAGACTGGCGCTACGGAGGATCACTAGACAGTACATGTGTGCCAGAGGCCACTGATAACAGACAGGATAATAAGATCTCTTCCAGGGGCTAATCCAAAGGTATTATGAACAGGTGTTTTGGTGTCCACTCCCCTGGCTATCATAGCATGGGGGTTAGCTGTGGTATCCTTCACAGGTCCTTGGCAGGCTTTCGCCTTGGCTTTGGCCCCTCTGTGCACAGTGTAGAGCAGGACAGAGCCTGGTTTGAGACAAGCATCAGCTCCATGCTGCTTCCTACCTCCCGGAGGGGCTTTCATGTCCTTCTCAACCCTTTCCTTCATTGTCCTGGGGGATCGGTCGCCTTTCAAACCTGTAGATCCGGAGTTTCCAGCCCAAAAGCTACACGTCACAGTGGGGTCAGGAGACTGGCAGATGCAACTTGATATGCAAGGAGCTGGGGTCCTGACCAGGCTGCCGGGGTGAGGGTAGAGCGGGTGCCTGGCCTCCCCTTCCCATTGGCCTTGCTCTCTGCTTCCACCTGCCCGGCAGTGCAGAGAGGGAAGGGGTCTGCTGTGCCACTTTCGGGCATCTCCCTGCCAGAGCCGGGAGGAGGCAATTCCCGCTCCTCTGTGCCGGCACCCCCGGCCCTGCGGCGGGGTGAGCAGCGTGCCCTGCAGCGGGGAGAGGGCCCGAGGACGGCTGCGGTTTGGGGCTGGCTCTGAAAGCGGCCCCGCCAGGCGCGCTTGCACACAGGGCAGGTGAATGCAAACGCTGCCCGGGGCGGCAGCTTCCCGGGGGTGGAGCTGCTCCGGCACAGGTGGCAGGGCTGAGCCCGGGGCCCTGCGGAGCCTGGAGAGCCCTGCTGCGAACCCAAGCCCAAAGCAAGCGGCCTTCACCTGGGCAGGGAAGTCACCTGGGCAGGGTGGTCCCCCTCCACCACCACCAGCAGCAGCACGCAAGGCTGTCCGTGGCGAGCATGGACTGTGCGGGGAAGGAAGGCACCGGGGGAAGGAAGAGGAATTTGACCCTGCTAAGGAACAAGCTGTACATGGGGCAGAGGAGGAGGACGGAGCCCGTGGTGGAGAGCACCCCCGCCGCCGGGGACCACGGCAACTTGAGGAGGAGTCAGTCCGACAGGACAGAGTACAGCCAGAAATTGCAAGGTACTGGGGAAGCTTGTTTGGTGCTCTGCTGCCAGGGATGCTCTGAGCCGGGCTGGTGTCTCCATGCCCTCCAGGCTGCAGCCTTCAGATAAAGAAGGGAATGGCAGGCTCTGCCCCCCCCACACCCACAGCTGGAATAAGCAATGGCCCCTCTCAGCCTTGCCCTCCACCTCCAGACTGTGACGTGTTTCCCCTAATTTTTCTAAATGGTGTTTTGTAGACGGGACACAAAATATAATTGAAAGTTTTAGTGAGTGCCTGCAAAATTCGTATGCAACCAAAATCTTTCTCATTCACCAGATGCATTTGCAATACAAACAGTAATGTGAAAATAGGATGGCTCCATCCTATCTGTCTTTGGCTGTCGTATTAAGCGGGGCATGTGCCAAGTCATAAGAAGCATAAAGGACTTTTTTTTTTTTTTTTCAATTAAAAATATTGTGGCCTATAAACTGTTGCATAGATTGTACATGCCTGAACTAAAGTATGTCCAAATACATGTTTGGATGGATATACTGATGCGAATTATACCATTCTGTGATTATGGAGAGAGTTGCTTTTCAAATAACCAAATTGCATATGGACCACAAATTGTAGTAAAGTATGTCAGTACTGGGTTTGTCAATCAAAAATTAAATGTGATGCCACAAATTGAGGAAAAGCATGAAGAATGTGAATAGCAATTTCTGGGAGTGCTCTGGAACACCAGCTGATGAATTTCTGTGGGTTTCCAGGGTCTTGAACAACAGGGCTTGGGTACTATTATACTATAAGTGTGTATTACTAATAGTGCTATAACAGCTTAGTGGCAGTCATTCTTGCGACCATAATCCTTTATGAGGAAATAAAATAGAAAAATACTTTGGATTGCTGTATTGTGGTTTTGATGCACTTAATTAGGAAGTAGCATTGCTTCAGAGAGACAATAAAAGCAGAAAATAAATAATAAGCCTGAAAATGATAGGTTTTCTATGGGTACTGCATATGCCGAGAACAGAGAGGTTCATCAATTGTGCTTTTCCCTCCTCATGATAGCTAATCAATGAAAAGGTGAAAAATACTCAGGTCAGGTCCACGGTTCAGGAATCTGGCAGGGGTGTTTCAGGGCACAAGCATGGATCGCTGTGGCAAGCTCATGGCACAGGTCCCATCAAAACAGCAGATTTTAACTCCTAAATGGGGTTGGCCAGGTGAGGTGAAGGTTATCAGAGAAGTATCCAGCAAAAAGGTGTGAAATCTTACTGTCCTGTGTCAGCCACATTCAAACCATGAATGTCTCCTGTTTAAAATCTGAAGCCGAGGCGGTGGGGAAGCCCAGGAAGTCATGGCAGAGCGTGAGGTTATGTTTATGGCAGCAGTCCAAGGAGACAGTAAATCCAGCTTTACAGCTCCTGACACATGCTGTGACTGCCACGGCCGCATACTGCAAAGCACGGGCCGGTATCAGCTCACTCTGCTTGTGTTTGTTTGAGGAAAACAGCCATGTGTTAAAAAGGTACCTGCAGGCTTTGCACTGGATTAGAAGTTGTCTGTCCTCAGAGTGAAAATACAAAGGTGGTAGAAATTCCTATAAAGTATATTTGCAGTTGCCATAGAATTGCAGTTGTGTGCCGAGGCCTGACCTGGATCAAATTATTCTGAGGAAGATGTGCCTGAATGTGATAACGATCACGGATCCCGGACCTATGCGCTGCCTGCCAGCACTGACGACGTGCTGTGCTTGTACACTTTTGTGTTCTGCAGTTTTCTCGTACCACTTGGATGCAAAGCAGCTTACAGCAAGGAAGTGGTTTTGTTGGCGCAAGGCTTTTGAGTTTTTCATTCTTGTTAAGAAAACCAGCGGCTCTGTTGGTGACAGCTTGTCTGGTGTGTGTGTGTCACCTGGTCGGGACTTTCTGATCACCCTTAGAGTGGTAAATGCTTTGTAAAAAGATACAAATGGTAATTTGCACTTGCTTCCAACAGGAATTGTGGGAAAAGCTCTGTGTTTAGTTGCCTCTCCCTTCTATTGGCTCCTGTTAATATGTTCTCTAACACATAATCTGCAGACCTGGGGTAGGTATTAGCACAGACAAGGATGTGTAAGACAGAGAGGTGCAACAGCAGCAAGCCCTGCAGAAAGAAATCTCCCATAAGTGGGGCGGGTTTGCACAGGGGCTGCAGGACCCTGCTCTGTGCTAGTGGCGGGCAGCCAGGCAGAGCTCAGGGACCACGGTGTCTTCACACACCCCGGCGCCTGCACCGGCATTGCAGTACATTCGTGCAAGGTGAAGCGTAGGCGAGGCACCTCTCAAGGGCCCTTCCAGCCCCCTGCAGACTCTGAATGTTTCCCCGAGTAGAAGCCGGACTGTTGCCCTCCACAGCCATTGCTAGCAGCTCTGAAGTATGTGCTCAAAATGCGGCTCGTGGTGGCAATAGAGGCCCCCAAATAAAAGCCTGTGAAGAACACAAAACAAAAAGCCCAAGAGAGCAAGCAGTCAGGCATAAAAACTCCTAAGAATTCAATTTCTGCGCTTGGATTTCTTTTAAGTTTTGTTTTATACAGTAGACCAATGTTTTCTATGAAGAGCGAGAAAGAGACTTTCTCACTCTGGATCTCCAGGGTAATCGAGGTGGTTTGTTCTGTCAGTCTACAAACAGCAGTGCACAATAGCATTGCCAAAGGTGAAAACTTCTGCAAGTGTTTTTCACTTTAAAATTAAGGATTCCTTAAGACACAAGAAAGCATTTTCATGGTTAATGACTATAGTAGATACATCTATTCAATAGCTTATCTGGTGTGAATGGCCGTGCAACATTTCCTGACTTTACTCTTTTTAAAAAGGAAATAAGATGCAAAGTAACTATTACGTTCTCAAGGAGCTTGGCAAGCATTCGTGCCTGTACTTCAGCTCATCCTGTGAGATAACCAAATGCCTGCCAGCCCCATTTTAGATAGGGGGAAATAAGGTGATTGCCATCAAATGCCAGGTTCATGATAAAACCATGCAGTCATTTAGAACTCAGATTACACTCGCATACTTGGAAGAGTCCAGGAATACCTTGATCAGGCAATATATATTTCTTCCATCAACTGGACATTACTTTTCTGAAATGGGAAGAGTGGGATTGAGGAAGACATATTCACTAGCATCTGTGGTGAAGGTGCAGAAATAATATCAAGGATCATTATAAGAGCTAAGGCAGAGCTCCTGTGACATTTCTATGCATTGCTCTGCTCTACATTCACTAGAAAATTCAGCAAGTATGTTCTTTCAAGAGGAATGAAGAAGTTGCAAAACAAAAAGTGTTATTTAGCATCTCTATTTTCAAATGTATTATCTATAACTGGTTAGCTGGTATGAGATGTCTTTTCTAAGGTGAAAATCCGTCAGTAGCAGCTTTAAAAGTAACTGTATTAATATTTATGTATTGTATAAATGTTGGGATCAGTCTTTGAATTAACCCAAAGCTTCCAGTCTGTGAGTACCTGTGTATTTCGATAAAAGGGGTTTGCTCGATGCAGTTATTGGCACATAAATGTTTGCAAGATCAGGGCAGATTAGCATACAGTGTGTCATGGGGATAGATGCTATTAACTAAAAAGGGCAAACCATGAAAAGGCATTTGAAGCATAGTTCACTGTCTGTTAGGTTTTGGGCAGATTGCTACTTTTTGTTAATAATTATATGCCAAACTTGTGCTTGCTGTGAAAAATGAGCTATTGAAAGCTGTGAGTTTCCTGAAGGAATCAGAGATCACATTTGCAGTGCTCAGCAAAACAATTAATGCCTCAAAAAAGCACCTTGTCTTAAAATTATTACATATTAACTCCCTTACAGCTTTGGCTGTGAATGGGTCAACTGCCCTGGTCAATGATTTGCACACACTTCAATTTGAAATGCATCAGGGACATACCTGGATGAGATAGTGATTCAAATCACACAGCTACCACAGTACACTGCCTCAGAGCTCATGTCTGAACCCTGAATGCCGTGTTTTCCCTGTCTAATATAGTTACAAGAAATAACTAACACCAGTAATGATGCAGAAACAAGCAGAATTATACAAATTTTGGAAAGCTACTATCCCTTGGTGTACAAAAGCCCAGCCAGAGGCTACTCAACCACCTTTGCTCCATCTCAAGCAGGGCACCTTTCTCCATCCCATCCTCCTCCCTGCTTGCAGAGCACACCACTCCTTCCTGCACGGGCTGGATGCCCATGCTGTCAGCTTCTTGGACCTCCCACCAGGTGTAAAGATCTCCTGTGCCACTCCCCAGTTCCTTATTTGCTTTGTGCTAGCTTTCTCTGGACTACAATGCAGATAATATCTTATTTCACTGCAGAATGTATTGATCCGTGGAGCGGCTGGCTTGCTGAAGTACAGTAAGGAGTAAAATTTCAGGTTATTTCCTGACATGCAGGAGATGGCTTGATGAAAATTCTCCCCCCTGTGCCCTGGGATGAGAAGTCACAATCTAACAAATACTTCTATTTTCTCCCATGCAAATTTAGGCTCGGGGGATCTAATTCTGTTAACTTGTGCTGCAGTAAAGCTGGAGTTATTCCTTGAACTTATTGCAGTGTCTGTCAGGGAAGTGAGCTCGTCTTTTCAGAGCAGAATCCATTTTGTGCCGCAGTGTTTGCACAGCACTTAGCACAACCAGGCCCTGCCGTGGGGCTGAGGACTCTTAGGAGCTACCACAGTAGAACTGGGAACTGCAGCCGGAGGGAAGACTGGGACACAAGGAGAGTTACGGATCCTCCTGTGACCATATTAGCAAACATTGTAATAATTGATATACTTTGCATTGTGGGCCACAGTTCATACAGTAATCCATGCCAAATCTTGAGGTGCTTGTCCTGGAGGAAGCAGTTCAGGTACAGCCCTTCCTCAGTTCCTGCTCTATTAACATATTAGCTCAGTGCCGCAGGGGTGGTGTATTTATACCGGTATGTGACACCCTGGGAAGGTTTATTTGTAAGTATTGGAGCTAACAATAAGGGCATTCTTCTGTCACCTGATGATAAGCTTTCTTCCCTTCCACCACGGTCACATGGGAGCTCTCTGTAGTCCTGTCAGCACACACATAATTAGAGCGGTCTGCTGTCAAGGAATTGAAGAAAGAACCTGCACGTTGAATGTAAATATTCTCTGTACCTTATGGAACGGAAAAATGATCAAAGATTGAATGGCCTAATTGCACGGAAGTCTCTGATGCAGATTTTATAAGCAAACCTGTTGCCCAGGAATACGGGTGCAAGGTCATTCTGGTCCTGCAGTGTATTCTTCCTGGGTTCAGAAAAGGGGCTTTTGGCCTGTGTTACTCACAGCCTGTGCACAGCAACCCGCTCCTGAACAATGCTGCTGTCATGAGTCTCTCAGTAAAAGTAAAAAAAAAAGGTTTTCCTCAAGCCCCTCAATATTTTTCTATTTCGATGCCCAACATGGCCTAATTCACACCATGTTTGCATGATTTGGTTGCACTGTAAGGACTCTGGTGGGAACTGTAAGGCACCCCATGAGGTCCCTCACAAAGGGAGGGGCATCCGGAGTAAAATTCTGGTGTGTTATCTAACGTGATGCACTTCACCTGCACATAGAGTCACACTCCATCTTTCCCCCACTGCTTGTCCTGTTTCAGGCTCCCTCACTTCCAGGGATCCCAGTGTCTCAGCGCCCTGCAGCCTTCCCAGCTCCTGCAGTGGATGCAGGCATGTGGAGAACAGAGCCAGAGCGACAGCATGAGGAGGGAGAGGAAAGCTGCCATAGCAGCAGTCTCTGGACTTGGCTGCCTGCATTTCATTCCCAAATCCAGCTGATAAAAGTCGGTGTACATTCCCTTGTGTAATTGCTAGGTTATCTGAGGGTAAAGGCTATCTGAGGACTTGCTTTCACAGAGGAATAATTTATCCAGGGTGATACAAAACTCATGTTTAACATGTGAAAACACAGTCATTCTGTAATTTGTTTGTTATACCTTGATAACTTATGCCTTTCCCAGTCCTTTGTGCCAGGCAAAATCCTTGTATCTGCACAGTGTGAGTGCAGAACTTAGATTCCTTTGGCATCTTTCAAATGCTGCCTAGGTAACAAAAAGGTCTGTAACTCACTCCATGCACCAGCATCACTGTACTTGTTCCTGTATTCTGTGCTAGTTCCTTTGGTTCTACATGGGAAGCAGTGGATGGGGAGAAATCTGGGTCCCCACACCAAGAGCAAACGTAATATCCAATCAGAGCGTCTTACCTGGGAGGAAGGATGGATAGAACAGACCTCTTGGAGCTGCTCACTCTCCAGGCATGAAAACCAGGGACATTTATGCACAGAGATCTTGCAGGCCTGCTATGGCTGCTCCTCTGGTCGCTTGCTGAGGGTCCCTGTAGTGAACAAGTAAAATGTAAGGAATGTTTCTCCATTACCTCTTCGAAGATTAAGGTTTGAAAATTAAAGTATTAAGTTACCTTAAAAAAAAAAAACTTTAGAAACTGCTTTATTTTAGAAAATTAGTCATCCTGTTGAAAGTTATTCATAGAGCTTTTAATTGATACATCAAGCAAGCAGCTGACTTTTGATACATCAGAGCAGTGAGCAGCAAACTTTTGATACATTAAGCGAGCAAGCAGCAAACTTTTTGATACACCAAGGAGCCAGCCAATGAACTTTGTGAAGTGGATGTGACAATTGCCTCTCTCAAAACCCTCTAAAAGCAAACGCCTAAGCTGTCACTGGGGGCTGCGCTGCAAAAATCGCCACAGTGCTGGAATCTTTGCTGTCTGTGCTGTCCTTCGCTGTCCTGGCTGCTCCAATGAGGCTGCCCATGCTCCCCATCCCGCTCTGGTCCTGCTGCTGTGGCGCTGCTCCCTCGCTGGCTCACTGGACTGCTCTCGGAGAGACTTCATCGGAGAGAGACCCACTGCACCCGCGCGGATCTCCCCCATCACACTCTATAAGCCAGCGCTGGACCCATGGTGGTGGTAACCCCTTTCCTGTGCTTCTTGTAATTATTCTGGCATTCTCCTACTCTTCTGATTTCCAGATTTTCTCATCCCTTTCAGGTATGTTTAGAGCCTGGTTCTTTTCTGCAGTTGTGGATTGAGGCAAACCTGCCTCTCCTTCCTTTAAGCAGATTGAAGCAGTCCCCCAGTACCTGCCCTGGGCCTAGAAGAGAGCTGCTGCATTTGCACATTGCAAGCTCTGTTCCTCCATGCTCTCACCACATTGTGGGATGTCTCCATCTGGGGGACATCTTTAGACTTCACACTTGCAAGAAATTGTTTTTGTAAGATATGTGGCTTCTTTGTCCTTGTCATCACATAATGAACCTCTTGTTTCGTGCAACTAGAGCTGTGTACTTCAATGCACAGTTGAAAACCTAAGTCATCTCCAAAGGAGTGTCCTCCAGAAAGGCAACTCCTGCAGATAGCTGGCATCACAAAAGCATTGATTACAAACATTGCCTTCTAACTTTTTTTCTTATGTCTAGTAAAAGTACCAGTTAGTTTTTTTGTAAACTGGGCTTAAGATGCAATGGTTTAACAATCTATTCAACAGACTATTTTTTCATTTTTCTATACCTGGTATCTCTGAGGACAAATGAGTCAAATTCTTACTGTAGCAGTTAATCCTCAGCGATGTCTTTTCCTGCTAATCCTCTCTTCAACTGTTCCAGGGCTGGTACACATTACCAGGTAGAAATGAGTCTGATTATATTCCAGATATGCTCTCACTGTTTGTGCATTCATTAAACTTGCACTTATTCCACAAGGATTTCAGTAAACTACTAATGTTCTCAAACTGGTCAAAAGCAATCAGCTGAACATGAAATCATACGTTTTGGCTGTAATCATCACTTCAAGACCTTGCTGTTGCATTCTATAGAGACAGATATGCCTGAAAAGAAAAAGTGAACATACTGAGTGAAAATGGAAAATTATATTGCATTTAACTAAAGGAAACATTTATTAAAAACATGTTTTCTATAAGGAAATAGCATCTAACTGATCATTCTCATGATTACTTCTTCCTGTTGGGAATAATTTTTCTTTCCCGGCATTATTATCTATCATGCAATAATGATAATAGATGAGCCCTGACATAATTCAAGAATCAAATTTGATCAGGGCTATCTAATGACACAAACTGAAAGAACAGCCTCTCAAGGGATTGTGACTTCCAGCCTGAAGTGAAATACAGTGGCTTTATTTTGCTCATATAATGGCCTCCCCAGCCACCATTATAAAAGATTAGAAAGTTTTTTTATACAGCATCTTGTGTTTACCTTAAAATTCCATCTGATACCATAACATCTGTGTCTGAGACAAAACTACACTTCTGCGGTCTTCCTCTCTGTGCTTTCTCAGGAGTTGCCCGAACTCTTCATGCAGAGTTACATGCATGCAAACAGTTTTACACCCGATCTTAAGAAAAGTCCTGGTTTTGGTGCAAAAGTGAAATAGAAATGGATTGTTCATATGGTTCCTTGTGAATTTATAAATGTGGTTATGTACTGTAAGTTTTTAGAAGAAAAAGTACCTGCTGCTTTAGTATGTCAGCAGCAGGCAAGGTGGTCCCGTTCTGCAACCCTAGCAGTAAATTTCTCTGAGGGAGTTGTGAGGGCAGAGTCTGTAATATTCAGCACCTTTGGTGGATGAGCTCTGCAGCAGTGCAAACTCTTGTGCAATTCATGCACTCACACCAGCACAAACTCATCAGGGCAAGGTTAAGCCTAAAATTCTTTTGATAGCCAAGGCCCTTGCAGAGGAGAGACATTCTCTTCATGTTTCTGTTTCATTGTCTCTGTACAAACTTGAGGACAAAATGTTCATGCCTGTGCTATACACAAACTTCAAGGCTAAAATCTCCAAGCTGAAAAGTGTATCTAAATACAAAAAAGTTTGAGAAAACAGCTCCCCTACTCCTCTGCCTTCCATTCCCCCACCCAGGTCTGTTTAGGTTCTTGGCCCCCACTGTTTCAAACTAGTGGTGTAGAGACAGAGGTGCTGTCCCAAAACCAGCTATTTAAAACTATCTGTGGTCACATCAGTCTTACTTGAAAACCTGGTGGGAGAGTCATTAATAAAAAAACCTGTCCTTTCTGAGTATCAGTGGGCAGCATAATTGTGGAAGGTATGGGTGAAGATGATACATTTGATTTATTGTATTCTACACCTCTTGTTGTAAGATGGCTCAAAGCCCTCTGTCCTGAAGGCTGCTTGGCTCCCACAGGTCCAGCTGTGGGCTATCCTCTAGCCCCTTGGCTGGTGTTGTACAGGCCAGTTGCGCTGCTCAATGCTCACTGGAGTGCTCATGACCATACCCTTAACAATGAATTCAAATAACTGCAATATCATCAGTGAGCAAAGCACCTGATACTGCTTTTTATTACCTCCTTCAGTACAGTCTGTACAAGAAGCTGACTTGAAGGTGTAGCAGTCTGATTGTCAGCAGAGATTCCCATCCTTTGCTGCTGAGCCATAAAAGCCGGGGCTGTCAAAGTGATGCAGACTTGAGCACGCTAATGATATGTCCATCTTTGTTGGTACTCTGCACCATCTTGTGGCTAGCAGAAAAACACCAGAATGGCCTCTGAAATCTTCCGCTTGGGCCTTTTTTGGTTTTGTTTTTGGGTTTTGTGTGTGTGTTTCTTAATGAAAAATATGGATTGTCAGTGCCTGTTTTACAGCTGACATGGATCTCTGCAGGCTGGCTTACAGATCAGCAAGTGGGAAGACTGTCATTAAAGATAAATAGGTAGTGTGCAGGTCCTGTAATGTACATAAATTACCCTTCTGTAGAAGAGTCACTTGCATTTTCTTGTATTTGAAACAAATCAGATATCCTAGGTGTTAAGTACTGAAAAACAGTGAAGAATATCCTAATCCCAATGATCTCTGTTTGAAGAAATGGTTGTTATTGATCATTAAAGGTTTTCTCATATTCTCCTTGAATTCCTTTGTCTCCTTCAAAAAATTGTTTTTAAACAGAGCTGGAGGATACACCATCATTGTTAGTAACATTGTCTTCACTTGAAAGTTTGTCATCCAGTACTTGCAGTCCTCAATTTCCCATGAACAGACTCAATGTTACATTGTACAGAACAAAGGTTATTATTGTGAAGCTTTTTTATGGTAAACAGCCTTTTTCTTTCACAGGAACACATTTTTTTCCATCCTCAAAATCATAATAGATGTCAGACCACGACTGTTTTCAAAGGAGTAGAAGGGCATCAGCTATCCTGGAATTTCAGTGTGACAAGAATTAGACTCTCCTGTGCTCCATAGAAAATTTCTGCCCGATACCAAACATCTAAACCAGAGGAGCCGGTGATGGGTTATCCCCTTAATGCCAAATGGATGAGTTGCTTTGGCATACCCCTGTCCACTTTTAGAAGAAGGAGATGGGATGACCCTCAGTCTGATTTGGGTTTGCCATTTCTTATGCTTCTTTTCCTGCTTGCCACGGCCATTTGTCCACCACCCACAGTCATGCAGGGCAAGCTGGGTGAGCATGTGGAATTATGACGCTCCTCACCAATCTCTTCCTTTTTTTACCAGAAAAAATGGCTCCGCAGGCAGTGTCCTCAACCCCTGCCACCCCGCCGCAGGAGGACAAACAAGAAGAAGAAGAAGTCAGGCGACGCATGATGGCCAGGAGGGTGAAAATCATTGCAGAACTCTTGCAGACGGAGAAAGACTATATCAGCGACCTGGATCTCTGCATCAAGGAAGTGATTCAGCCCCTGAGAAACATGCAGGTGAGTGCTGGGGGCGGAGGATGAGGCGGTGATGCCAAGGTCTCAGCTCAGCCACATTCTGCTTGCAGACAATCTCCGTGCAAGCACTAGTGTCAGCACGAGAGTGACATGGTGCTGGGAGCAGGTCTGGAGCCAGCGCTCTGGGACGTGATGTGTCAGGGCTCTGGTGAGGAGCGTGGAAGGTCAGATATGCTCCTGACCACTTGTGCTGAACTTGCATAAAGCCTGCATCGAGGTACTTGTCCAGAGGTCAGCTTGGATATTATATCCCTGCCTATGGGCTGCAGCAGCAGCTTCCAGATCTCCTTTCTGCTCTGTAGTTATAACCCTTGTTACGTGCCACGGCAGATGTTTACTGGTACCTCAAAATGAAGTGTTTTTCCACAGTAGAGACTGGAATGGCCTGAACCTCTGCATCAATGCTAAATTCAATTGTTAAGATAACTTTATCCATCCTGTCAGACAGTTGTAGTGGATAAATACCATGCTTGACAGCCCAGTGAGGACTTGAGATATTTGTATTCCACACAAAAGAGGTACATTTAAGAAAGAAGGCTCATAAACTACCTTTCATGGAAAAGACCTTATTAGGCCAATGATACCTATTTTCTTTTTCAGCTGAGACTTCAAAGAGCACCTTTTCCTCAACAGTATTTCAATTTGTAGAAAAATGGTGCTGGAAATAGAGGAGTTGTCTAGAGAAAGATTTGTGTTTGTGAGGCCTGAATCATAGCATCCACAGAGGCTGCAGAAATGATATTTGCTGCAGAAATAGAATAAAAATAATTTTAAACAGACCTTAAACCACGTAATCTTTGTGTAGAATTTTGTATTAAACTGGTGACAAAATGCAGGTGCAGAGGCCAAAGTGCCTTTAGGTGACATTGGCAGTGCTTCTTAACCTGTGCTGCTAAAACTCCTGCAGGACATTTTTGCTTTCCTAAAACTCCGTCAGAATTTGCTCCAACCCATTCTCAGAAGAGCTGGCATCTGCTGACATAACTTTAAGGAGTTCTTGACTTCTTCTTCCTCTCTCACTCGTTCATCCACTTGGAAGTAGTCTCCACTTGACTTCCTCCCTAGCCTGGCCAGCACCAAGCAAGAGTATTCCCTGGTTGAACTTGCTGAGATTTTTGACAAATGTGCCGTGTTCTGTCACTCTTTTTCACCCAGCTGAAAACATTCTTTTTGATTCAGACCTTTGTCACTGTGTTAATGTGTGGAAGTGTCCATGCATGATGTAGTTCCAAATATTATGCAGACATGCGGGGGAGGAGGTCAGAAGTCCTAAGCTAGATGTATACAGGAAAAGTAATTTAGAGATTGTAACTGTCTTAATCTAATAACATCTGCATTTTTGAAAGGCTTTCAGGAATGTTATATGTTTTCAATGCTAGCTGTCCAATAAACTACCATATTGAAAAATTTTAATGTGTTTAGAAAATTGGTCTAGGCAATGGATCTGTTTCATATTTCCAAATGGATAAAACATGTTTTAGCCCCTATAATGCTTATAAAGAAATTAACTGCATCAGTACTGAAAGTGTATTTCTGATTTTGTTACAATAGCATGCAATTTGATCCTCCAGGCATCTGGTAAGCTGCTATGTAAATTAGCAATTCTCTTCCAAATGGAGAGGTAGGCTCAGAGAGTATTGATATGGGTGATGAAATTGGTCTTGTCTTTGTTCTCAGCATGAGCACATTACCACTAGTTATCTCCAATGATCCCCAAATAGTAACTATCGCCCTGCTGTGCAATGAGAAGTACATGTCCTGGAAATCTTTTACTTCCTCTAAAATGAGTAGGGACACAGAACCAAATTTTCTGTTGGTAGAAATTGATACAATTCACTGAAATCCATGTTGTGTGCCCAGTCTCTCTAAGAAGTTCTTTAGGTTGTATTAATATCCCGAATTAGAAATGTGTTTCTTTTAGTGGAAATTACATGATCATGACTTTGGATTTATAGGACAACTAACTTCAAATGGCACCAGCTATCTAGAAATCTTTGTACCTGGTAGCTGGCACCAAAGTGCCAAGCTCTCAGTTTACGTAGTGGCTGCTGATAGTGAGTGGTAATCAGGGAATCAAACCCACTGCCAACTATTGTTTTCCCCAACGGGAAAGTAAACAAACATTTCAAAGCCAGCTAAGGATCTTTTCTTTATTCAGATGATAATATTTATTTCCTTCCTAGGTAAAGAGTTTCAGATTAGGGATAGTTCAAAATAAGGTTACAAACACTTGATAACATGCACTTTGTCAACTGCGTCAACAATATTATACTAATGTGAAAATTGTGTATGTGTCCTTGAAGTCACGAGGATGTTTATATGAGGTTTTGCAGAAGTGGGGCTTCCTGGAGTGTTGAACACTCAGGGCATAGCAAAAGAAGCTGTGTAATACACAACGTCCTTCTTTATCCTTTGTCAGTAGCTGCTTAATATTTGTATTCCATTAGATTGCTCGCTTTGACGTGGATGGCTTGTTTAGCAACGTTGAATTGGTCCATCAGCTATCAGCCAAACTGCTGTCATTGTTGGAAGAAGCCACAACAGATGTGGAACCACCCATGCAAATAATCGGTATGTTTACTGTCCTCTTGAGTTCTACAAAGCTATGTGAAAGAATAAACATAACACTCTCCTGTCCTCTGCTCTCATCAGACTTAGCTAGTACCCCTCTCAGAGGCTGGCGTGCTAGAAGCTGTCCAAAATGACACAGGAAAAATGACATGTGAAACCTGTCCACTTGCTATACTGTACTTGTATGAGTATGATGCTTTTTTTTTTTCCCATCCATGTGTATGCTGAGGGGAAGGAAGGAGAAAATGGGTTTAGAATGAGTAAAACCTGTTGCAATGAATTATACAAATTACTGCTAAGATCCGTTTCATCTAGTTTGATATTGCCTACCTAAATCCATTTGTGCTGACTCAAACTCTTATTTTGCATACTCAGAGTTGTACCATTCAGGAAGAGCATTAAAAATTTTTGGAATAACAAGCACGTCAAACCCCAACCCACCCCAAACACTCTAAACATGTATCTACTGGTGATACAGTTCCTGTAAGAGGTGGTTAAATGTGCTTGCCAGGGGCATGGACAGTAGAGAAAGATGTAATGAATCTGAAGTTTGTGGGATTCTGTGTGGGAATGTCTGTAGGAAACACAAGTATTTTCAGCAAACAGGTTGGCCCTGGATATGTCACAACAGTCACAAGTTCTGCAGGTCAGATAATGAGCATTAAGGCTGTGATTCAAGTGACATTCTGGCACAGCTGGAGAGATTTAAGAAGTTACCAGCACACATCAGCTCTCCCCTGACTGCTTTGTCAGTGCAGAGGCACCTTAGAGAAAGCTACCTTAAGGGATCAGGTGAGAATTCTTAATTTGCTTCAGTGCAAAGTCAGACAGTTTAGTTTAAGAAATTAAACAATTCTGTTTAAAATACTTCCACCTGTGATTCAGAGGTCAAGAGGGGTTCTTTCTTTCCTAGCCTAACCACATACCACAAGTAATACCTTATAAAAAGTCTCCCTCTTCTCTCAAATAATCGGGTAAAACATATTGGTTGCCACTTTACTAAGAAACAGGATATTAAAGCATAAGAGGTTTGGGAAAAGTATTAATTCTAGCACGTCTCAATCTGGTTTGCCAAGGCAACAGCTTAACGTAGTTTGATGCGTCTGTGTTGTTTGGCAGTATTTCAGTAAAAGTGCATCATGATGACTCATACTCTTAATAAGCAATGTTCTATTCTAGCAGGAAGTGCCTTTCTCACAGCCAAGAGAATCATTCTATTAGTTCCCTGCCACATTCAGAAGTTAAGACAAACAATTTCATCCACCTATTAGGGTGTATTTCTCCAGAATGAGACAAAGCACCATGAAAATTCATGGGATCATTGATCACAGAGTTGGCTAACTTATGACAGGAAAAAGGTTGTCAAGTAAGGTGTGAGACATTCTTCCGAAGGCTGAGACAAAAATAGGGAGAATAATTGCATCACTATAAGCAGTAAGTTAGTAGGTTTATTGTCCTCTGAAAGTACATCAAAGTAATAATTTTGTTTTCAGGATCTTCAGTGTAAAAGTTGTTGAAGCCAGTCTACAGAAAAAGCACAGTCATCATATTCTGTCATGTTTAATGTAATTAAAAATCTTGTATTGAAGTATCTTACTTTGGAAGGCAAACCAGTCATGGTGAGGTTCAAAAGAACTGATAATTCACTGCTTTGAAAGCAAAACAATATGGTTGTTCATAGTCACGTCTTATTTTATTCTGTATTCTCCACATTTTATGCTATGTCCACATTGACAAGTGGTAATATCCAACAGGAGCAGACTTGCAGAGAGTTTCTGCTAAGGAGATGGTATCCACACTACACATTTTAAGAGGTCTTATTTCAGCTTGGCTGTAGCCTGTGCCTGTGGATTGAGATGCCCCTTATGGTTGGACTGTATAAGATGTGCCCTTGGAGTGTCTCTTCTGGTAATTATCATCCTCCAAGGGGTCCAGTTTGTATCACTGTGACTGCTCCACCACAAAGCCAAGGCATGGGAGATGAGGACTAATGAGTGTTTGGTTTCAAAACCCATCTCCTAATCTGAGCTAAAATAGGTTAAATACCTTTTGTATTTTGTAGTTCTTCCATGATTTTTTTTCTCCTCTCTGTTCTGGGTACATATTCTTCATATTCCTCTGTGTATGGAGGAATATGAAGACTTAGCTTTAGCTATTAGATTTCTTCCTCCCTCTCCTACTGCTGTCTGTACTGGAAGCACCACTGAGAGCAACATGGAGAAACTGCTCTGTTACTCAAGTCTTCCTCCTAGGAATTTCTCTTTGAGACTGATGACCAGCTCCAGAAGAGGCCTCAAGGAGCTTTGCATCTCTCAGAGTATTTTTAAAGCTGTGCCAAATACAATGTGGTTTTGGTTCATAAAGCAAGCTCCCACAGTGAAATGCCCAAAACTCATCTGATTTGGTCCATACAGCTCAGAACCAAGACAGGCTTTAGGTTTTAGAAATCCATCTGCTGTTAAAAGGCCATGTTCATGAAATCAGCACATGATTTTTCTCAAAATTGAGCATCAATGGAAGTATCTGTCACTGTGGCACAATACTTCAGTGAACAGAAGTTGCCCAGTTCTTTCCTTTTGGAGAAGCTAATTTTCAGCCTGTAGTATACATTGAAATGAACTGTAAGGCTACATTGCACTTTTCCTACTGAGAAGGTGACCACACTTGAGGGCTTAGCATAATACAGACTGCGCTAAGCACTTGGAGCTCTGCTTAATGTTAGTGCAAATTGTGAGAGCTCATGATCTCTAGAATTGGGTGCCAAGCATGCGGGATCAAGGTTAAGGCTTGTTAAGGTTTCCCCTTAGGTTGTTGGCTAATAAAGACCTGTATGGAGTTCATGGGAAAGCCAGGATGCAATGTGCATTGTTAGCCATCAGCATTAGCAGTAAGCACAAGGCAGAGAAGACAGCTAAACAGCATTTAACTGTAGGATGCTGGTGCTTTTCTGACTGTGCCCTTACAGTAACTAAAATGTACTGTGGTGGTCTTAGCTCCTCATTGTTTTTTCCCTTATTTGCACCCTGAAACCAACATGCATTAGACAGCCCGGTTAACCTTCGCTGCTAGGGCAGAAAACCCAGGGCTGTGTTACTGTGGTAACTGAATCATTTTTCACTTTAAGATGGAGCAGTTCAATGCAATGTATTATGGAACAGCACACTCTGGTCAGGATGAAACACGCAGGATGCCTGACAGCTCAGCGCTTGCTCTGTGAATGAATAGAGAGCTCCCAATTAATGCAGTGTTCAGCTTTTAACTTTAATAGTCGTTGCTGTAACTCAACAGGAATGTTTATAAACATCTATTTGGACTGGTTGCTGCATAGCTATAATTTTCAGTAAATGCCCGACAGGAGTTTTCAGCATTGCTGTTGTTTATTATATGCATTTCCAAAGATGCTGATCGGGGGGCTGCTGCATAAGTGGGTAAGAACTGAACTAATATCTCAGCAGAAGAGATGAAGCATGC
This sequence comes from Motacilla alba alba, assembly GCF_015832195.1. Taxonomy (NCBI): domain Eukaryota; kingdom Metazoa; phylum Chordata; class Aves; order Passeriformes; family Motacillidae; genus Motacilla; species Motacilla alba. Next base: position 47,559,825 of record NC_052019.1, on the reverse strand, counting down.
TGTCCCTGCTCAGATTTCTTACATACACAGAAACAGACACAAGAGTTTTAGGCTGAGAGAATTAGGCTCCAGAAGTAAATGGGAAATGAGTGTAGGACTACTTTAGTGCCTCTAAAATTCCCAACTGTTTTTTATGGGAAAATGGTGGTGTGGAGGACTGGAAATGGAGGTGTTCTCCCTCTTCAGCTCTATACAAACCTAGATATTTTAGAAAAATGGCTGTAATCCATGGTGGTTTTATTTAATTAGGGGAGGGTTGGAGGTTTTTCTTCTGTCGTGTGGAGAAAATTCTCTATTCTAGGTCATAACAATTGCCATTTCAAGGTTTTGCAAAACAGATAAAATTGAAATGGCTAATGGAAGATAGAGTCATTATTCCTGTTATTACCCATTTAAGTTCATATTCATGAAAAAAAGTCAAAAGGAAAACTAACAGGCTTACATTCATCCTTCCTGCCAGCCCATGACACAAAAATGGTCTCCCATTATTAGTTAAGCTCTCCTGTGTGTTTTCCAACGAAGGGGCATTAAGCTGGGGCAGTGAATTAGGAGGTTGTGTTTGAAGGGGTGTGAGGTATAGAGATTTCATGCTTTTCCCCTGAGGGAATTTTTGTGCATTAACACTGATATAATGGTGCCTGCCTATGACAAAGATGAGCAGCTGAGAAATACATGTAATAAATAATGCACATAAACACGCAAGATCATTTCTAAGGGAAGCAAAGTGGAAGCCAGCCTTTTTAGCTCACGGCTAATGTGGTGGAATAATAAAACTCCTTCTGAGATGCTGTTGTCTGACTTGACATGCTTTGTTTTTCTCCTTAACAGGGGAAGTGTTCTTGCAGATTAAAGGCCCACTAGAAGACACATATAAAATCTATTGCTATCACCATGATGATGCACACACCATGCTGGAATACTATGAAAAGGATGAAGAACTGAAGCAGCATTTAAGAGACTGTGTACAGTCCTTAAAGTAAGATCTTTTCAAATGATGATTTCCGTCCATAGTCAGTTGCCTGGCAGGGAACATTTTAAATGGATGTAGATGAAAGGTCCCCTGTAAATCCGGAGTTTTATAAGGCTTGCTGGGAGCTCTGGCTTATGCTGCTTTCATGAAAAGATGACAAGCCAGGGGCCATGATTAGATTTTTTTTTCTCTCTAAGATGGCCAAAAATAGCACAAGAAAGGTTCTCTTTCCTTAGTTTCAGTGCCCCATACTGGCAAAAAAAAAAAAAAAAATTGCTGCATCATATCATGGGCTAATAGGAACACCTTTTCCAGCTCCCAGGAGACTTGCTGCCCCCTGTCTTCAGCAAGTCTGCTCCTTGAATTGGAACAGGCTGTTATGGAGCTACTCAAGTGCACTGGCAGCTGCGGGCTGCTGCTACAAGGCCCCAGGATCTGGAGCTGCTGTGTGGTTCCCAACTCCTCATGATGGGGGTATCTGAGAGGAAACAGTGGTGGAGCAAGCTGCCAGCTCCCACCAGAGGGAGGTGCTTTGTGCCATTGGCTCCAATGCCAGCCCCTCAGGAAAATGTGTAGAGAACTGGGGATGTTGCCAAATAATGGATCCATCTGTCTTCCAGCACAGCTTCCTCCTGCAGATAGTGGCAGGGACCAGCTCATCCACTCCATGGAGAGTGCTTCTCTTCCCACTCATAAATCCCCTTGCCCCTCACTTTTTCAAAAGCATCACACAGAGCTGTCAGGAGGGAACATGCCACAGATTCTGACCAGAGGTCTGGCACCAGCTCCAGGAAAGGCCCATGCTGCACACTTGTAGGAGAGATGTAAAGTTATCACAAATGAAGGAGTGTACATCAGCAACAGATATTTCAACCACACCTTAATTTGTGATTGGTCTGCAGAGATCTGTTAAGGCTTAGGAGATGGGAAGTATGTCCAAGTGAAATTTGGAAAGAGTGGCAAAGGAAAATATTAATAACATTAAAAGAGAAATGTTTGCTTTGAAGACGGGTTATGTTGAAAATGAAGCTTATCTTGTGCAACATGTTTGGCTCTTAAATATATAACAAAGTATATGTGCAGGGTTCTCAAGTTTTAGCTACCCTGGAAGTTGAAAGAAATAAATTTTCATATAAACTCAGGCCTTCAGGCTAATAGATGGCCAGGTACTTTCCCTAAGTGGGTGTTTTGGGGCTGATGCCTACAATAATCTTTCCTGACTAATCAAGAGAAGCCACTGCTGTCATTCATTTACCATGCTGCTGAAACAAAGGGACATAGAAAGAAATAAAGACAAAAAATTACATCCATGTACATCCTAGGGTGGATGTTGCCACTTGTATTCCAGAGCCAGCAAGAGGTGCTCCTGCTCCTAAATCACAGCTGGGCTTTGTGAAGAGAAAGGGTATTTTGTGCTGAGCCACTGAAGCCTTTGCTAGCAGGAAGTGACAAGGACTTCCTTACAATGAAGCCTTGTTTTGCCCTATTCTTTCCTGATTAGCCTTTAAACAGGAACCAAACATAAAAGCACTGGTGTGTGTTTATTATGTAGTGATTTTTCCCAGTGCCTAAAGATTGCAGTCAATTCAACTATTAAGACCTGAAAGTGCATGATGAGATTCAGAACTGTGGTCATCTAAAACTTTCTACCCATTGGAGAATATTTGCCCTAGGAAGAAAACTGTGCAGGATTGTTACCAAATAAGTTACAGGCTGTTTTCCATTGTGAGACATAACAAATGTGGGGGCTGCTGCTGACTATCTTTGAAAAATGTTTACTTGTTAAATAGTTTTTCTTTTCCCTTGGAAAGAATATTGTTCCACTTTAAAAAATCTTAAATGAGCTGACATTAGTAGGGGCTTCTGTTCCTCCACTGAGTAATATCTGACATGTGAAAAACAAGTTCTATATCAGGAGCAATTTGAGAGTGGCACTCTGCACATCTGTACAGACAAATCAGATTTAATTAGCTATGTTGAGATTCCTGTTCCTTTTGACTGAAGAGGAAAAAAATCCATCCCAAAATGTAGGTGTCTGCATTGGAGACATGTGCAAATCCAATTTCTGTAGAGTCCCATGTTTCAGCAGTGATTATGCAAACTGGGGATGTTGTTTGCTAGCCTAGCCAAAGAAATGCAGCTGGTAAAAATGAAAGGATGCTGGCAGCTACCTGCTCAGCTTTCAGCCTGAAGTAGCTTGGTCAACTATTACAGGGGCAGAGGCACGTCACAAGCACACAAAATGCTGACAGTGCAGAAGCAATGAAAGCAGCAGCTTCCAGATGCTCAGCTAGGCACTGGTGGGCCAGGAGATAAGAGTGCAGGCAGTCAAAAAAGTGTGGCTGAGGATGTGATGTCAGGAAAGCCTGATGCAGAGATGGAGACATTTGGGTCTCTTGCATTTGAGTGTATTCATACCATAAGAAAACATTCTATGCACGAGTTTGCAAACTGCAATTTTAAGTCCCTGATGCTTTTGGTATATGTATCAACACCATCCTACTCTGGAGAGGTTTCAGTTGATGTGTGGGCTTCAAAAAACTTCACAGCTTCATGGACTCTACACCCTAAAAGGCTGAAATGTATTATTTTTCTTTTAAAAATACATTTCTGTTTAAAGAGAGCAGACAGATGTATGTAAAGTGTAAGAATGACCTTTAGTTTTACTTTTTGTATTAATAGCTTGATGTTACCTACAATTGTTAGCAGAGTGATCCAAACTTCCTTCTCTAACAGTGTGAGGACAAGGCTGGGTCTCACAGCCAAAGCCAGGTTTCTGACAATCCTTTCTCATTTGGGGCTGTCTGTTCAAGAAGTTACAGGGTCAGATTCACCAGTACTCTCTGGCTGCCTTGTGCAGTTCTGCTGACACATAGCAGCCATAAACTTAAGTTATCTTGCCAGTTATGGCTACCCTGGGTCACTGAAGTGTATCTGAGAATACCTGGTCTGCATAAATCCTTTTAGGAAGAGTCTAATGCATGTTTTGTTTTCTTTTCTTTTGCAGAAAGAGATATGAAGAAGAGTAAGTACTATGCCTTTTTTCACATGTAAAATAATCTTTAAAGTATCTTTGATTTATTTTTAGTATGTTTAGAGCTGTACAGGTGGAAATTTTAAGAACACAAGCCTTTTGTGTAACCTGGAGGATTTTCCAGAACATATGCAGAATGCTCTGAGGTTTGCAAGAGTGTTTGTCAACAGCATAGTGTCAGTCTTTGAAATCCAATTTCCTGCTACAATTTTAGCAAGCCTTCAGATAAAGCTATTTCTAAGCTGACAACCCCTTCAGTAGCCCTATGTGAGAAGCCCACCTTAGGATCTTCCCCTGACAGTGGCTGGAAGAACATCAGAAAAGAACAAGATCATTGCAACTTAGCCAGAAAAGTCCCCCAGCCACTGATGAGCTGTGCTTAAGGGACTTCTGTGCCATATGTGACATCTTTGAAAAGCTGTGAAGGAGAATTTCTCACAGCTGCAGTTTCTGGACATCCAGCATGTTGGCTGCCTTGAAATGCAGCACTGCCTGTCGTTACCTGCAGTGAGAGGTCAGAGGAGGGGTTGTCTGAACTGAAGAGAAAGATTACAACCCCAGACAAAATGTTAGGAGAAAGGAGGAGCAAGTGTGGTCTGTACTGGCAGAAGAGGAACAGACCTCAAGTCAAGTCAGAGAATTTGTTATTCAGTCAGTCAATTGCACGTTATACCTATGATCTGCAAAAAATACACTCTGAAAGACTTGTATGTTGAAACTTTACTTTTGGAGGTTTCAAGCTTTTGTCTGTGATAGGAAATCGTTTCTTTGCAGTTTGTTTCGATAAGGGATATTCCTGTGTACTCCTGTCCCACAAGGAGTGTGGCTCCAAGAGATACAAAATATCCAGAAGGTCACAATATGATCATGCGAGGCAGCAACACATACAGAAATCACACAAGACTGGCTGTTCTGCCTTGTGCAACCCTAATAGATATGAATGTCTGGTTTTCTCCTTCAGTTTCCAGTGGAGTGTAGGAGACAACTCACTTTCTGAGTTTAAAAGGACTCTCACAAAGCTGTGCAGAATGCAATGAGCAGGTTTAGCTGTGGGACCCTCCCTGAGCTTGGCTACCTCACCGGCAGGGCACTCAAGAAGACCCATCACCTGCAACTCAGAGGTTGCAGAGTTGCAACAGCCCTTGGGCAGGACTGCGCCCAAAAACCTGATTACTCTTGAACTGGAAAATACAGCATAACTCCCCCCAAATGGTCTGTGATGTTGCTGCTCCCAGACTGCTTTTCATTCAAGCATGATCAAGAAAACAATTGCATAAATACCAGACAGTGCTGCCCTTTGCTAGCAGCTCAATAGGTTAAATTCTGCTCAACAACTGTGCAGCCTCACTGAATTCCCTGGGTTTGCTTGGGAGACTTATGGCACAGTGAATTATTTGCCCTACATGTCTTATACTAAAATAAAGGCATGCATAGTAGACCATGGAGCCCAAGATTCTGAGTCCTGCTGCAGCCCGATTCCCGCTCACCATCTCAGAACTGGCAGCTGCAAATCACACCAGCCTCAGCCCGGCTGCACCATGCTGCTTGTCATGTTTGCCACTGGACCAAGCTGCCTTGCAGTGAGAGCAAATGAAACGAAATCCTGCCTCACCTGCCTTTGTGTAGCTCACCACCACGGGCTTTTTAAGCAAGTGGGAATGTGTCTGCATCAGCGACTTTGTTTTGTTGGGAGGCAGGAGGCAGGCTGTGCCGTGGAGCTCAGTTTGCCAGTACTGCAGTTTGCCAGCTGCATTTACTGCAGCGCTATGGTAATAATTTGCTGTGAGATTAGTACAGTTACATGTGACTTAGAGTACTTGCTAAATTCAAAATAACGTGGGGGGAAGGCTGAAGTAGCATCACAAATGAATTATTAACTTAATTTTCTGCACAATAGATGCCACAAGGCGTTACTCTCCTGCTTGAGTGGTGTGGCAAGGCCGCGTCCTGCCCAGCAGCCAGTGGGTCCTAACAGGGTGCGCTGCAAATGGGACTGTCCAGGGAGAGTGGCTATCTCAGCTAATCTTGCTGGGGAGAATTAGATGAGTCAAACTTTGTGGCATTTAGTGCCCCAGGGAGTCATTATCTTATAACAAACCTGCTATCTCTCACACCATATTGCAAGACTGTGTCATGCAGATACCAAACAGAGGGCTGTTTATCACTTGGGCAGCTGTCCAAAGTGCAACTATATAAAGAGAAGACACTTGAAGATTTTTCCATTCATGAGGCAGCTTTTATAGATTTGCATTCATAGGGCTTTTCAGAGAAAACAATAACAATTTAAGATTTTTTTTTCATTATTGCTGCCAGAAGCTGAAAGAAGGAAAAACAGCTCTCTATTTAATGTAAGATGGAGGGGAAATGAGGGGGATTGAAATGATGAGAATGTTTCAGGACATGAGGAAGCCTTAAAAGGCATCTACTGTTAATTTTTTTCATGCAGAACTTTTTTACAGATAATGCCTGTTTGAGAGAGATGGTTTAAATATGCAGATGTCTCTTCTCAAAGGCATTCAAATTGTTAGTTAATTAGTCAGCAAGTGAGGATTGGCTCTTGTACTTTTTACACATATAAAAGTAGGAATGAAGGCTTTTTTTTTTTCTTTTACGCTTTCTGTTGCACAAAACAATAGATGTCAGCCTGCAAAACCATGTGGCTGTTCCCTATTTTTTGTACTTTCCTTCCACATTGTGTTATTTCATCTTTCCATATGCAAAAATCCTTCTTTGTCTACCCTTAACTCCTGCATAGTTAATGTCAGAAAACCTTTTCTGCTCCAAAAGAGCCTTTTTGGCCATGGAAAATGGAAAGCTTGCTCTGTTTTATTGCCTTCCACACTGTCACCAGGAGCTCATGTTTAGTGTCAATGGAGAGGTGCCCGGTAGCTGGTGCTGGAGCTGTGCCTGGTTTGCTGAGGATTGTGCTGTCATGAGGGGAGGCTGTGGACATGTCTGTCCTGCTGCTGGAACCTCAGCAGTGGCTGGCCCTGGTCTTGGCCACCTGATGTTACCCGTTCTGGGGACACCCCATGTTTCTACCCACCACACGGAAGGTAATGAAGGCACACGTGGTTCAGTCCTTTCCTGTTTCCTTTGAGGCTGTTGTGGCAGCCCACAAACTGCACAGCCTCTCCCATTCCAGCCTGGAGAGCGTAAGCAAAGTCTGGAGCAGGGCTGGAGCGTGAGTTCAGCTGGCTCAAGAGCTCAGGGGGGCCTTCATGGCCTGAGCCACTTGAATGCCTGGGGATGCTGCTCTGCTGCCCCTGCCCAGCCAGTGGGGATTGAGCCTAGAGCCACGGAGCATCCTTGTGCCCAGGCTGGAAGCTGGGACTGTCCTGCTCTCATCCTTCTTGCCACCCTGGCCAGTTGCCTGCTTTGTCTTTATGTAAAGGAGTCTTCCAGCAGGTTGGATCAAGCCTGTTTGGATATCCCGTGTGTTCAACATTTCCCAGGCCAGATTTGGTTCCCTTTGGAAGCTGAGGCACCATTAGAAATAGCTGACTGGCAGCCAGCAAAGAAAAACCGCAGGTGAAAGGCTGTAAAGCTTCAGGGTCTCTGTGCCAAGTCAGGGGTGTTGTGAGAAGGGATGCACTGTGAACAGGCATCCCAGTTACCCACAGCGTGGAGATGTTGCAGTTTGAAGCCTGAGGGCTCAGAGCAGGATGTAACAGCCCTGCTCTCACACGCATTTCTCAAACTTCCTGTTATTTGTTCTTCCACCTACATCTCCCTTCCTGGGTTTTGTGATGTGTGAGTTATAGCACATGCACCTTTAGACTGAGTGGGATGGTTTCAGAGCTAATGTCTGCTAAGTTTTGAAAACAGAGAATTCAGAGACCTGGGGTGTATTTCCCATTGAGGGGGTGACAGCAGGGTTTCGTTTACAACACGCCTGTTCCCTCACAGATGTATCTTATTTTTTGACTTGAGTGGTAATTGCAATTCAAGGAATTTCTAATTTTGTGACAATTATTTTGGTGTCAATTACAGAGGAAAGCCAAATCTAATGGACCTGGGATCCCTATTGATCAAACCAGTGCAACGGCTGATGAAATATCCCTTGTTACTCCGTGAGCTCTTGAACTCAACTCCTGCTTCTCACCCTGACCACGAGGCACTACAAAATGCCCTTTTTGCTATGAAAAACATTAATGTGAACATCAATGAACTTAAAAGGAGGAAAGATTTAGGTAAGAACAGAGCACAGAATGTTCTTTCTTTGTAGGTTTGGGCTGGCCATTACGAGACATATTTCAGCTCAGATATTTCACTGTATAAATTTTAGCTGGTGCCACCCAAGTTGTGTAATACATTGAGTTTCAAGAGGGTAACAATGCCCTAATGTCCCTTGTCCTCAGCCAGCCTGACTGGTAACTCCAATATGAAAACAGGGAAAGAATTAATGTTATAGTGTCTGTAATGCAGTTGCAAACACTGATAATAATTAAGATGCAGTAAAAGCAATATTTTTTTTTAGATTTGCCAGGTGGAAGCCCTAACTTCACTCTTCCCAAGGTTAGTGTTGATAGTGGGGTTTTCATCCTCTTGAGCATTTTCACACGAGATTACCCTAAATGACATCAAAGTGTCTGCTCTCAAATGGTTTCATATTTGTGTGCCTGTCCCTGTGAAAAGTCCTGCGAATACAGACTATTGATGTAATGAAATTCTCTGTCTGCAGTGCTGAAGTATAGGAAGAATGATGATGATGAAACCCTTAAAGAAAAGTTTTCCCGACTGAATATTCACTCCATTAGCAAGAAATCCAAGAGGGTCACCAGCCATCTGAAAATACTGACGAGGGGAGAACCTCAGGTACTTACTCATCCAACTGCAGATTTGCATTGACAGCTTCAGTTCTGCTTTTGCACAGAGTGTTTTTCAAAACGTGTTGGAAATGGAGTTTGTGGTGCTGCTTTTTTTCCTACCTAATTTATAACGTCACTTTCTGACTGTCACAGAAGACAGGAAAGATTTTTGTGATTGAAATAGAAAATAATGTAATGTGTTCTCCGCCTTTTCCTTTTTCACACAAGAGTTTCTCAAACTTCTGATCTTCAGCAGAGAGGAAGTGAGAGGTAGTTTTGTGAAACTCACCCCAAGGTCAGCATTTTGCAGATACCCTGGCAATAATTATTGTCGGGGCTGAAAACGTGTTCAGTCCATCTTGCTCATGTTGTAGCATTAAGGTTTGGAATCCACCAAGGAAGATGAGCAATTCCTCTAATTAGGAAAGGCCACAGGGTTTGCCTCTACATGTGCAAAGACCTGGAACCCTCAAAACTACAAAGAACTCTGTGATGAGTCTGATGGGCGTTGGGCGGCCAAAAGTAAAATCCTCCTTCATAATTTCGAAGTTGTAATTCAAAACCTAGCAGGATAAACATTTTCAGGAAAGCTTAAATCGAAATCTCAAAGAAAATCAATTACAAATGACCTTGAAAGTGATATGCAGTGCACCTCACTGCATGAGATGGCTGATTATTCGAGGTCACTTGCCTTTCTAGATGTGACTTTACAAGATACATGTCATTTTTTCCTGGTTTGTTTTTTATCAGCGTTTCTCCTCTTTCTCTGATCCAAATCACCCACTTTTTTTTTTTTCTGCTCATTTATTTATACAGTGGAAATTTTTGTATTCAGAATGTGACAGACACTAGCAAGGCTATAAAATCAGAGAAAAAGGGAATTAAATTTGATTAAGAGGATATGTGATTTTTCTTTTCCCTTTTGTTTTCTTTAGAAACTTCTAGTTTATGTTTTTTTGGTTTTGTTTCTAATTAAGCTTTAAACATTTGAGGATCATTTTAGTATCAGAATGCATCTGGTAGAGATTCAGCCGTCTCTCCTGCTTAATTAGACTGAGAAAGTTCCCAACTCACGTCTTGAAACACGCTGACACCCCCCCGGCAAAACCATTAAGACGTGACTTGAGATTTCTGAAGCCCCTGCAGGAAAAGACGGGCAGAAATGACCGCGTTTTCAGGGCGGCATCAAGAACTTTCCCGAGGCCATCGGCGGCTGCCGGCGTTTCCAGAGGAAAGGCTGGCACGGCTCTGGGATAACAGCTCCACCTACAGCCGCCGTGCGGGAGAGCGCCCGGCAGCGCGGGTGCGGCCACCGCTCCCAAATACCCAGCCCACCTTTGCCTCCCAAATACCCAGCCCACCTTTGCCTCCAAAATACCCAGCCCACCTTTTCCTCCGCAATATCCATCCCACCTTTCCCCCCCCCATCCTTTCCTCAGGTGGGACAACAGCACACAGGAAAACGAAGTGTTTTGTCAGCCTTGTAGTAAAGCAACTCCCTGCTCCCACAAGGATTAAAAATGAAATTCTCTGCCGTGTTGCCCAGTGGTTTTGACTTTTCTTGAATTACAGCTTGGCAGAATTAGGGGTTGATCTGTTTTCAAAGGGAGGAGTTCAGGGATTTTTCTAGCAGTGCTCTGGATGTTTCTTTCATTAGCCAGGCTCCTTTGGGCTGCCAAAATAACATTGCAAATGTCTATTTTAGGTGAAAGATGGAACTTTTAATAAGGAAGAAAAGTTGTTTCAAAGTCTAGAGAAGACTGTGAAATTGTGTGTGAAGAACATTTCGCTCTGTTCACAACATCTCCAGGTGGGTACAGGCCCTTTTGCAATCTGTGGTCACAAATTTTGTCCGTAACCAGTTTGACACACATTTCTGCCACTGGCTGGGCAACCCCAAATTATTTATAAGCAGGGCTGTCTACATCAGAATATTAAATAAATAAGCTTTGCTGCCACTGCATTACTTAGCCCATGGCAAAGAAGTTTTGAAGCCCACACTTTTGCATTTTTCCCCTGACAGAGGGGAGACCCACAGGTGCAGAGAAGGTTCTGCCTGGTGGCACAGTCAGGACTTTCAATCTCTGTGTGAAGCTGTCACCCCCATCTGCTGCAGTGGAGGACCAAGTGAGATTGAATGAATCTTCTCATTAAAGATTGAAGAACTGAGCTGCAGCCACATGAATTAAAACATCCTAAAATACATATTCTGGATGGAAGGACTCCTTCCCTTTCCCCGTGTTTAGGTTGTGTTGAGGGTTAGCGTTAGATGTGCAGAGTGCTCGAGTTCTCTGAAATGTCTTTGCTTCAGCCCTCCTCTCCAGAGCTGAGGGTTGGCTTGTGATTTATCAACCTGCCCCTCCCATGGACTGCTTGCCAGCTTTGTAGATGGCATGAGCCTGTCCAAGTGTAAGTGTGCCCTAGCCAGGCAGGGAGGTTGTTTGGGAGAAAGGCAAGGTCAATAGCCAGCTGGCCAGGGCTCATGGCAAACGCACCGTGTTTGGTTCTGCAAACAGGGAAAGGCCAGGGAGCTCAGCCAACGAGGGCTGGTGCCTGGAATGCTGCTGACAGCTCCTTATCCAAATGGATCCACACTTCATTGAGATTTAAATTCTGAGTAACTGAAATACACCACTGTAGTCCTACTTAGTCCCCCAAAAGAGATTTTTGAGGATGCAAGGTAAGCTGGCTTCTTGCTGAGGAGTAGCTGAATTCCAGTGGCATATTCATTAGTTTAGGGCATAATTCTTTCAGTTGAACATTAACAGCTTGATTCCTAAGTAGTTTACACTGAAAATAGACAAAGCAGAGGAAAATATTATCACAATAAACAGCCTCACAATGACTGGAAACTGCACAACAACTGCACAGGTGTCAGAGATGGAAAATATTTCTGATTCCAGAAGTATTATTGAATAGCTGCATGAGTGAATGCAGCATATTAAAATGGATTGTAATAGTTTCATCTTCCTACCATCTTTTAATTTAGGATTCTATACGTCTGGCTGCCCAGAATATAATTGAGCTTCAGGAAATCCTGCAAGATAAAGATGACAACGTCAATGACTGTTCGGAAAAACAGACCAACACTGCAAATCCGTGTGAAGACTTTGTAAGTTAATGCAATGTCCAGTGTTACACAGCTATCTGTATGTCTGAGAAAACAGCTGTATGTGAGGAAGACTAGGAAAAAAAAGCAGCTCAGGAATCTGTTGGGAAAGATAAGTGGAGGTTTTGGTTGAATTTCTGTAGGAACTAAGATAAAATACAATATAAATGAATTGTATTTTCCTTAGAAGAACGAAAGAAAACCTGTCAAGCTAAATTCTTGGGTTTATATTAAAATCTTTGTGTTAAATTTGTATCACCTGAACAATTCTGTATTTGTTTCACCAGAACTTCAGAAAAGAGTAGCAGATTGTCGCCTTGCTACTTTTGTTACCAGCACTTGTGGTTTGAGTGACTTTTGTGACTGATATTGTGCTTATGTACTGTTAGCTCCTGGAATCACAGATCTGTAAAAATCTCAGATTCATTAACTGGAAAAAGGCCTCTCAGATCATCAAGTCCCAATAATAACATACAGCTGTCAAATCCTTCATATAGGGAAAACCATGAAAAATCCAAATATAGCCCATAGTAATTAATAAAGCAATTTTAAAAATAGTAATAGTTTTTCAACTAGTCTTCTGCTTTCAGAATTAAAATGAATTCTAATGCCTGGCTCTAATAAGATATTTAACTGTCTTTTCAAAATGGGATAGGCTGCTTATTCAAACAGCTGCTCAAGCTGGAAAAATAGAGAGGTGGAAGTGCATTTGTCAATAATGTATACCTTCTTCTCTCATTATATTTTTTGAAAATTTTCAGGGCAGAAATTCCCAGTAGCCTCTTTTTAAGAAATCAGGTCCAGCAGTTTGGAAGAATTGTTTTCTTAATGCATCAAAAATCGGTTCGCTAAACACAGCCCAGTTTTTCAGGTGGAAGTAAAATAGGAGCTATTTAGCCAGTGTACATCATCTTGGCCTTGGAGAGCAACTCTGGGGCTAAAAGGGATCTCTCCTCAACTCTGATATGTTTTTGAGAATGCAGAGGCAGCTGCTTTTTTATTCTCACATCCAACCCAACAACTTAATTCACACAGAATGTCCAAGAGCTTTAATACGATGATGAATTTCACTCACTACAAGCCTGTGCTTTATTTGAACAAATGACTTACAAAAATAAATTTTATTTCATGCAATATTAATCCCATGAGACAATTAGAGACTAATGGAAAAGTCTGAGGAAGACTGGTTTTTTTACCAGGTGTCTAATTTTGTTGATTACTAGAGATAAAACCAACAAGCATAACCTAATTTAATCAAATCAAGTGATTGTTTGTGTTTGCTTAAACAGGAATTGAGTTACAGCTGTTTCCAGGAGAGAGGAAAAAAAAAAGGAAAAAAAAAAGAAAAGCAGCTTTGAGAAAATTCAAGACTGCCACTTAATTATCTCATTGGCTTTAGACTGTATATTGATGTGGGCCTTCCAGCTAAGGAAATCCCAGTTTTATTTGACCACTTGACCAATCCTTGCTGTTTTCCCCCAGTGGCAGCTCCCTAGGGCAGTACCTGAGGCTGCATGCTCCAAGGGACCCCTGCCATTGGCAGACACCGTAAGCTGAAAAACTAACATCTAAAAAATTAACATCTCCCGTTATGAAGGAGATTCTAAATCATGCTGGACCCTGCTTGAAACTGCCTCTGGCAGCAAAGCTTTGTGAAGAGTGATTAACAGATTGCTTGATGGGTTGCCATCAGGCTCAGCCCCTTATGGCATCTGATGGACTGTAGGAATAAGGTAACGAGTGGGTCTGGTTTATACTTTCCAGATGGCTCAGCTGGACAAGCTTGTCTTGACTCCTCTCTCAGCACTGCAAGCCCTGTTTCCAGGCCCTCAGAAGCTCATCCAGAAGCGCTATGACAAGTTGTTGGACTACAACAGCTACATGCAGAGGTCTACTGGAGAAGAGCTGGAGCTGGCAAAGAAAGACTATGAGGCTCTAAATGCACAGCTAGTGGAAGAACTTCAGGTATTCAACAGAGCAGCCAAAAAGATCGTGTTGAACTGTCTACATTGCTTCATCACCCTCCTCAGGAATATTATGTTTGCAGCTCTTCAATCAAACTCTGCTGTCGTGGTGCCTGTTCCAGTAAGTACATTAGAAACAGGTGTAGGTGTGCCTTAATTTCTCTTTTCTTCTTTCTGTATACTTTGGCTAAAGTTAAGTAGGACACATATCTACAAAGCTACAGTGATTTACTGATTCTGTGACTTTGTTCTGCTGAGCAAAGTTAGATTTGGGTTTTTTTTTCTTTGCAAGCTCAGTACAGATTAAGTTCTTGAAATCAAAATGGTTTGGTTGGAAGGGATCTTAAAGACCATCTAGTTCCAATTCCCCTGCCATTAGCAAGGACACCTTCTACTAGAGCAGGTTGCTTAAAGCCCCATCCAACCTGACCTTTAAAGCTTCCAGGAATAAGGAACCCACAAATTTCTTGCAGAAGCCATTTCAGTGCCTCACCAGGGTCACAGTAAACCAATGTAAACCTGCCCTCTTTCAGTTTAAAGCCACTCCCCTTTGTCCTGTCACTACATGCCCTTGTAAAATGCCCTTCTCCAGCTTTCCTGTAGGCCCCCTTTATGTACTGAAGGCCACAGTAAAGTCACCCTGGAGTGAGTTTTGAGGAACTTCTGTTCTGAACTTTTGTCAGTCCTGGGTTTTTCATTGAGAATGATCCTAATGGAACTGTTCCTGCTGTTGCAGTGATAGTAATGGCAAGAGTATTACAGGGAGGCAAAAACAAGGCAGCTGCTAGCATATCTTAGCATGTACCCTGACTAGCCCAGAAAACACAGGAAATTATAAGAAAGTACATGAATAGCTCCTTTGCTGCTAGACTGCAGGGTCACAGATGACTGCAAAAGAGAAACAAGTTAGGAGATCTGATGAAATAGTTTTTATGAAAGTCAAGGTGCTTTAAAACCCAAATGTGATGCAGAAACTCCTGCAGATATCTCTCAGCAGTAATGAACAGCCTCACCTGGAGGACTTGAACTCCCTGAGAAACACAGCTGCAGCCACGCCTTCCACACATACAAATCCACTCACCTGAACAGTAGCAAGGCTGCTTGGGAAACACACTCTAGAAAGGCAATTCTGGAGTATTCCTTTACATCAAGGCTGGCACAGAGCACATTATAGTAAGGGGCAGCTGAAAAATTAAGCAAACAAGGTCTGGATCAAAACACAGAGCTAGGGTGTTTAATGGGAAAATTTAAGGATTTTTCTGCATGAAGAAGTTTCATCCCTGTAATTTGATGTTTTCATGTGTTGAAAGCTGTAGTTTTCTAACTACAGCTGTAGTTTTCTAACAAAGCTGTAGGGCATTGTTTTCTGTGAGGGTCTGGATACAAAATTACCTTCTTTTTCATTTTTTTCTGTTTACATCAGCAAATGCATTTGGTATTAGGCATATACGAAAATCACTTATTCAGTGCCACAGACAGAGACTCAGTTACCCAACAATTTCTAACCTGTTTGCAGCTCTCAGTTGCACAAACACACAGCTGTGGGATAAACTACTCCAAACCTTGCAGCACATTGGCCACTCTGATAGCTGCTGAGATGCCCATTTGCATGTGAAAGCAGGTGGCTCAGTAGCATAAATGCAATGCTCTTCATCACCATTTGGAATATTTTTAATGATTTAACTTCAATTTCTATGTCTTTTAAATGTAACAGCATCTATTAGAAACTTTCTTTAAGCAAAGACCTTTCTTCTCTTTACATCTTGTATGTACAGATTGCACTGCTTATGGGCTCTGCAGAAAATAGTCATAACTTGTCAGATTTCCTGACTCCTAGCACTCAGCAAATTAAATTAAATCTGCTCTCTCCAATCTCCCTACCATTTTGTACATGAGATCTAACCCACATTTGTGTTTGCAGCTGTCCTCCTCAAGCATCTGTGAAGTGCAGAATCAATTGATAGAGGAGGTTCACAAGCTGAATTTTGTAAAAGAAAACATCAGTACAATCTTTATTGAGAGAAAATCGAGCCTGGAAAAAAAGAAACCCGTTCCTTCTCTGGTGAGTACCATACATCCAGATTGTGTATGAAGCATCCTCTTTCGATCACTTTTGAAACAAATCCATTTTTATGCTTTGTCTCTCCATTTGGGCTTTGTCTCTCCACTGTGACTCTGAATCAGGTTGTTGGAGTAAAGTTTTCATTGACTGGTAACCTCTGAAGATTTTTCACTTTTTTCATGTTAATATCTTGAAAATCCACTTGAAATTACCTCAAATGGCCCTTAGGCCTTTTAGCACATGGTAAGGCTAAGGTATATGTAAACTTTGGTAACTTCTTTTGTTAAATACTCTTATAGTGCATCTTAGTCTTCTAATTCAGAATTTTTTCTTCCTTGTGCTCAGCCTTGGTTATGTGCACTGGTGTTTACACATATATGCACAAACATACACACCACAGCAGAAGATTCAGAAAATCCACCAGGAATTCTGCGTTCCCAATCTTATCAGGTGTTTCTGGAGGTTTTAGGAGTTTATATTTTACAGTAAAATAAGGATTTGGGTGCAGGTTTACAGGAGAAGCTGGGGTAGTTGTAGAATTCCTTTCAGCATCAGTGAAAGCACAGGTGCTCTTGCTTCTGTGGTATGTTAAGATCCCATTGATGTGCAGTATCCCCCTCCCTGCCCTCTAAACAAACCCTGAAATGAATATGCTTCCAGCAGGTAATGGCGTCTTGCCCTCATTTAGAGAGGTAATTTCACACAAAAAGCAGATATTTTGGGTACCACAGATTTTTTTTTTTTTTTTTTTTTTTTTTTGCCTAATGCCTTATTATACAAGTTGTTATGTGGCCTTAGCACACCTCAGCCCATTTTTTGGATTATGCTTTTTTTGTGATATTACACAGGAATACAAAGGTCATGGCTATGGAAAACCAATTAAACAGGAGAGAGTTCACCTACAGAGCACCACCTCTTTGAGAGCAGAGGACAGACTAAGAGGTCTTTAATTAGGGAAATTCCTACATTTCTTTAAAATCTGCCCTTTATTGCTCACCTGTTATTACAGCAGTGGGACAGGTTCTTCCTGCATATGCAGAGGAGATTTGGTCTCAGTGTTAAGTAACTCCTTGGTCTGTGAGTGAAAATGCTGGGTCAGTTGCCACATGCAGCATTTTTATCCAGATTTTTATCTGGAAATGGCCCCAGCATTACTGAGGATGAGTATCATCTGTTTGAATCCAGCTGGAGTCCCCACGGCAAACAGAGGAGCACAGGTCCAAGCTGCTGTCCATGTACAGCACCGAGTCGCTGTACCAGGCTAAGCGCAAGTGCAACGCCGCGCAGGAATTCGATATTGACTTGCATGAAGGAGAACTGGTGGCTGTTATGGAGCAAAAGGACCCCTTTGGAAGCACAAGCAGATGGCTTGTTGACACAGGAAGTAAGTTCTCTGCACAAATATCCCAATAACAGCTTCCCTTTGGGATATTGATTTCTTTTCATTCTGGCCCCATCTGTTTGCCTCTGTCACACTGACAGCTGCATAAAACGGTTGGTTTTGAAATTATTTTAGCAGCGTTTTGCTGTTTATTTATTTTCTGTCTCTTTATTCTGGTGTCTAGTCCTCACAGGGTATGTGTATTCCTCCTTCCTGAGGCCTTACAACCCAGCCAAAGCGCAGAAGGATGTAGCAGAAAATGGCTTTGGTGATGATGATTTTGATGACATCAGCCTCTTTGTCTCTTCACGGCCTCCTACTGACAGCAGCACAAGCAGTCCAGGGTACAAGAAGAGTGACAGCAGCTCATCTTTCCAGTTCTGTGAAAATCCTGCAATTAATGGCACAGAGACTGGTGCTCTTCAGGGTATGGATGATCAGCAGGTAAGTATGATACACACTGTGCCTGTCTTCTTGTTGTTCCTGTTTAAAATCTAAAATTACACTGTTAGTAATTAAAATGGTTTCCTTTCACACCAGAAAAGAGTGGCACCAATCTGTCAGTGTGACATAGGAATTCGTTATTCTCTGCTCTTAAATAGCGGTGAGGTAGGAAAAGATAATCAGTTAAACTGTGAATTGCAGTCCTGTGTCACAGAAAACACACTTGCATTATCCCACCCCATGTATGCCTCAAGGCTCTCATATGGAGCAGGAACTTGCAAAATAGCTCAGTCTGGGGGATTTTTCAACTTACTGGTGACAAGAAAGCTGTGAATGCTGATCAGCAAGGCACAGAAGTGACTCATGTGCCACATTTGAGCACAGGAGCTTTAGGAGAGGTGATTCTCCATGAGGAAACCTTGCTGAAAAATTCTTCATGCAATCCATGGCCACTTGGTGTGACATGGAAACCTTACCGGTCTTGTAAGGTGATGAGGTCTTGGAGATTGGTTTGTTTCTCATGCAGAATTCTGGATGCTTAAATTTTACTTTTTATTTTGGCCCTATCTATAAATTGCATGCCATGTAGTTGAACACTGGTTTGTACATGTTATTACATTTCTGTATACAGAACTCCTACTGACACACAGCTACACAGTAACATGTGGCTACACTTTTCAATTCTGATTTTTGTTTATGTGGCTTTCCTTTTTCAGATCTTCTATGCTGTTTATGCATTTCAAGCTAGAAGTGATCACGAACTCAGCCTCCAGGAGTACCAGAGGGTGAGGATACTTCGCTTTTCTGACCTGAGTGGCAATAAGGAATGGTGGCTAGCTGAAGCAAAAGGTCAGAAGGGATATGTACCATCTAATTATCTAGGGAAGATGACATATGCTTAGGAGGAGAAGGGCCTGTTGAGCCAGACTCTCTGAAGCAGACAGAATAATCATCTGTTAGGTTTGCTGCAAGCAAAGCAAGCTCACAAGTGATTGACAGAAGCCATGGTATCCAGCACACAGATGATACTGAGAACCTCTATTCTCCAAAAGCCATCACCTTGTCAAGACCTGAGGGAGGAAACATTTAACAGGAAGACTGATTCTGATTAACATGCTGAAGAGCTTGCTTTTCTATTACCCCATAATTTCCTCTTTTGTCAAAGCGTCGTACATCAAGACTCAACCTACAAGTACAAATCACAGATGAAATTACATTTTTCTTCCATGATATTTAGCAAATAATATTCAAGATGAAGAGAATTAGCCTTGAAAAAGGACAAATTCAGTCATCAGGGATACTGTAGGCTGAGTTGTTCCTGAACTGTTATCTCAGTGAACACACACACTTCTTAAAACTTGAGCTTTTTTGATTGTCTGTTTTCATCCTCAGCCGCTTTTATGAAGAACCTTTTTTCTCAGTGGAGATTATTGGATTGGGAAAAGAAAATGGGGTTCATTTTTAAGGAAACATTTCAACTTTAGACATACCAGGTGTGATGGTACCAGTGACTAGTCCCAGGGAAGAAGGTATGTTTAGTTAAATATGGAAATGCAGGAAGGAAAAGAGGGGACACTAGAAACAGGTACTGTGACATGAAGAAGTTATAATTTTCAAATGAATTACACAACTGCTTCATATGGTAGAAACAGTTTGCAACAATATGGAAGTGCCCCAGGTTTGAAATCCACATATGTCTCCACACTAACTGCTTTAGTGCAAGATCTGTGTAGTGAAACAAAACCTGTGTTATTAGTCTTGGGAAATTTACTGATTAAAAAAAAAGAAGAAAGAAGAAAAGCCAAGTGGTGCCTTTCAATGAATATTTAGTAAGTCAGACACAGGGATCATTATACCTAGTCAGTAAGTTTCTTTAGGTTCACTGACTGCAGTGAGTCCTAGGTCAGGCTGGTGCCCTGCACTTAAGATAGACAGAATAGTGACAGCAAACAGAAAATGCCTCCTTGTGATTCTCCTTGGTATCTGAGTGATCCACACAAGGTATTTCACCACAGCAATGCTGAGGTCCTCTAGTGATTAGTGAAGAGCTGGTGCAAAGCACTGCAAAAAGGAAACAAAAAAAGTGATTATGCCTGCTGCGTAGTGTAACTGAAAGGAAACTCCTGTCAGGTATTTTCTGGTTTGCATAATTGTTTGTGCTGAGGACAAAAATGACAACACTGTTACAATCAAGGGGGTGGGGGGGCAGGTAGTGTTGCTGATCGAGGGTAAACAGAAATTGTTCTAAAGCTTTTGTCTGAGTTTCTACTTCCCATAGTTTGAAGGTGAGGTTTGAAGATGAAGTGATTCAAAATACTTAGTGAGATGTAATAGAAAATAACCTGTCAGCAAAGAAAGGATAAGAAAAGTTAGGGCAGTTGCTACACACAATAGCTTCTGCTATGCTGATGAACCGGGTTTCATTTTCTTTAATGTCCTCAATTTTCAGATTCTTTTAATAGAAGGGTAGAAAAAGTTGTCAGTCTTGCTCAGAGACTGAATGCAGCAGGGGAAAGCAGAGATTAAACCTGAAATTTGTGCTGGATTAAATTATATGATAGAGAAACTTTTGGAGTTCTCAGAGACAGGTATCCAGAATCTGGTGTGGGAATCTCTGTGTACTGCTGCTATCCAGTGAGCATTATTTTGCCTAATTTTACATCACCTCAGGCACTTAAATCTTGCTGTTTCCATAGCAAGCAAAAAGGGTTCTCAATCACTTAATGAATGGATTTAGCTGCTTTTATGGAAAGCTTCACCTTTAGTTAAATGAAGAAAATAAAAGTGCAGAGGGAGTATCAGCTTGGAAGAATGGACTGAAAGACTCACCGCTACCCTTTTACTGCTTTGGCATTTAGATTTTGAGATTATGGGGAAAATACACACAAGATGGTTTTCAGTTCTGTCTTACAATTTAGAATATTTTATTTGGAGAAGATCTATACTTTGCAACAGCTGAAACAGTTTTAGAAATGACTGAATTGTACTTAATAGGCTTAATGCAGTCATGTAAGCACAATGATGAAGTTTTGTATTTCAGACAGAGAAATTAATCAAGGGAAAGAGGAAAAAAAGATTTTTGAAGTCTTAGCACTGAGAACTCAGCTTGAGTCACAGGAGAGCTCAGATTTTGAGTGTTAGGTACATTCTCCATGAAGAATCAGACTCTGTGAAGGTGTCTCAAAGAGTACTCAAATGCTGCTCTCCAAAATATAGGTATCCTGATCCTGAAGTAACAAGAAATGAAGGATGAATATACTGGAGTTGACCACCTGAATTTCAGGGGGACCTGGGAACTCTTAATAGGTCAGATGAAATCCCTGTAGGATTAGGATCCATAATAATTTTTATATTGTGGGATAATTATATGACTTTATTGTAGCCTTGTAACTTGGGATCCAGTAAAAGTTTGTAATTAGGTACCCAGGTGGATTGGCTTAGTCCATTTCAGAAATTCACATTGTTAGCCATTCTCATTTGATACTATGAATGCATAGCAAACTTTTATTTTTGTTTAAAACAGATGAATGCAAAGAGCAATTATAGAAAATTAAGAGATGCTCCTTGAATCTAATGCCTTCCAAATTAAGGATTTTCAGCAATTCATATTAGACTTGCTCAGTCACATTATTGTTAAGACAGTGCTTTAAATACTAGAAACTGAGCTGTGTTAGGGCTCCAGAAATTACTAAGGGTATGCAATGGTTTTGCCACTGGATTTCTTTGAATATAGGGAAGGTTACAGTATTCTAAGAGCTTTCGTATTCTCATTAATGACAAAACTAATTTATTTTGATTGAAGCAGGGACAGGCTGCAGTTTACTGGATTGATCTTGCATTTGTTCCAATGTGTGTTTTACTTGAGCTGTTGTGACAATAAATATGTGCAAGTACTTCCAAGATTGGGTCCACTCAAACTGAAGTGCTTCTCCATTCAGGGAGTATTTTTATGTGTTGCCATCGATAACCTGGAACCCAGAAAGTGTCCAAGCCAGTACACAGCAGAGTCCCAGGCTCTGACCTCTGGCACCTCTGCGCTTCACCATCTTCCCTTAGGCTGGGTGATCTTTGAGCAGGGGTTCAGCTTTTCAATGCAAACACAGATTGAAGAATTAGTCCTTCTGACTTTTCGTCTTTGGAAGCTTCACTGAGTAACTACCCGCTTCAAACACTAAAGTATACTTTTACTGTCATTTTAAGATAGCTTTTAAAAATGAAGATAGATGAAGTGAACCTACCACCTGCGCTAGGAAACATGGCCATGATAATCCTTGTTCCCATAGATCTGTTAATGATAATTCCTATTAAAATATTGTTTGCTGGGAAATAGAAAAAAAATCTTCTTTTAAATTATTGTAATAATAAAAATCTATTTTTGTAAAGACGTTTCTTCTTATTTATTTTTTAAACATGATGTTTTCCAGAAGCTAAGAACTTTGCAGGCAGATCGTGGATACCATGTAAAGTTAGCAGAGAAAACAGCTGCCTCAGATAAAATGCTGCATTTCTAGGATCCATCCTAGCTTATTGATCAATACATTAGAACTTTCCAAGCACTATCAAAAATACTAAAAAAGTTTAAAAATACACTTCAAGGTTCCAGATGTCAGCATTGCTCTATTCTTTTCCACCTGCTTCCGAGATTGTGACCACTATGAGCTGTAGTAGATAGAAGTTTGTAAATCACAGAGCCTTGTGTTTGACCTTCCTTTTTAGACACAGATATTACCAGCATCCCCTAGTCCAGCCAGAAGGAGCAGTCATGGAACCAGAGTAACCTATAATTTCACATTTTACTGAGGGTATGAGAAGTTGGAGCATCTATGAAAAAACCATCCTATTTAAGTGGAAGTAAAATACTACCATACCAATTTCTAAAACATTTAAGAAAAGTCAGGTAGCTATTTTTATAGTACATCACAGAGCAATTTGGTTTGGGAATAGAAAAATCACAGGACTATTTTCCAGTTATTTTTACAAAATAGGAGGCATGCTTCTCAAATTTTAGACGGGCATTCCTTCTTCCTGCCCTACACTACATTCCTCAACCTGACACACGACTTCAGTCAAACAAGCCTGTAGAACAGACTCCTTTCCTAAAAATACAGTTGTTAATTCCATCCTAACTATAACATCAAAGCAGAAAGCAACTGTTCCCTTCAATCTTCTCCATTTTTCAGCAGTGCCTATCTAACATATTCAAGCTAAACACTTGATTTAAAAGACCTGGTCTGTGCTATAAATCCTTTCTGATATAATACTTCAAAGAATCACAATCCTAACTGACATTTTTATACCAACAGAAGACGACTTTGTATTTCATTTAGGAAGCTGGGAAAGTTACGGTGGAAGAAAGTCTTTTGCTGATGCAAACTGTACCTGTATTGCAGATTTGGCTAATGCAGTGCTATCAATGAGTGCAGCCAGACTTGGTCCTATTGGAGGGAAAAGAGAGGCACAAAAAGCACAGCATCACTTATTTCATTCTGAAGGGAGCGACTCCACAGTCAATCCATGACACAGTTATAGATGCAAAGACATCAGGGCACACTTGGATCAGATCTCAGGAGTATTGTAAATGGCACTAGCTACAATTTAAAAACAAGGATCATTCTTTTTCTGCCTGTGTTCACCTCATTGGTGGTTGGTACCCAAAGTAATGGGCACAGTTGAGATGCAAGCTCCTGCACTTTCATGAGCCAAGCTTTATGTCTGTTCAGAGGCAAGACAGAGGCACCTAGCACCTTGAAGACTCCTCTGGGAGCAGGTTTTACTACTGCAATGAACACTTCACATAGGAGTACTCAGCCATTTAAAGAATCTATCTTCACTCTACTTCTTAGTGTAGGCAACAGTCATCTGATTAACACTTAGGAAGAAAATATGCCTTCTGTTTGCTAAGGGAAACTGCATCAGTGTCTTTTCCTACTATGCTACCATTAAAAACCCTCTGTGCTGGAAAGGAGGAAGGATGGGCTGATCAAAAAGCAGTAGAAGTTCTGGATTCCTCCTCCTCATGCTGTTATTTTTACACAGCCCTGGAAGCTGCAGGCACTACAAAGATAAAACCTTTCTTTTCTTCCCTCCACAGGAAATAATAGCTGAAAAAATATGCAAATTTTCCAGGCAGCTGAGGCAATCCTGAGTAAATGAAACTATTCCTTCGGCTATTTAAGGAACTTTAGCCTAAATCTTAATTGTGGAGAAAGGAAATGAGATATGGGAAATAGCTAACATGTATCAAGCTTTACACACACTTAAAATACAGGATGGCAAAGAAAAACAGTAACTTTCACCTACCTATGCCAGTCTGTGTGGTGGGTTGAGCATGGACAGATGTCAGGTGCTGACTCCAGCTGCTCTGTCACTCACTCCCCTCCTAAGCTGGGTGGGGGGGGGGACAGAAACTAAGATGGAAGGGTCACAGGACAAGATAAGGAGAGTGAGAGATCACTCACTAATTACCATCATGGGCAAGACTCGGCTTTGGGAAGATCAATGTGACTTATTACCCATCAAATCAGAGCATGATAAAGAGAAAATAACACTGGCCATGCAAACCTAATACAGTCCAAGATGTTTTCATGCTCCCCTCATCATGGAAGGAATGAAGGGAAATTGCCACGTGCTGGTCACAGACAGCAAGACTCAAGGTCATTTTCCAGTGCCCACCTTGAGCCAATTCTAAGCTGAACACAATCTGGAGCAGCTGGGATGAAGAGAGGGAGTACAAACCATGAAGAACAGCTCAGGGGTAACAGTGGAGAGCCGGAGTACCTGATACTTCTCAAATACAGGATGGTTCTCTACATTTTAAGAAAACTTGAAGACAGTTTTGACTCTCTTCTGCTCTTTTTAGTTGAAGTTTCTCACTGTATAAAACCAAAGCAAGCCAATTTAGCAAACTGCCAAACCAAAAATCTCAATCTAAATACACTGTTGTTAAACAGTTAAATTTTGAAATGAAAGTATTTTTTCCTCTAACAAGCTTTATAATTTGAGGTAATAAACTTCACGATATTGAACATCCGAAGCATTTTAAGTATTGGAATATGGGGCGAAAGAAGAATGGCAATGACTTCCCAGATTAATAATCCTTTTATTATTAACATTTAAGAATGATGGTTTCAGCAAGTTCAATTTATTATCTACACAAATGTGGGGGTTTTAATATTAAAAAATACCTGACACCTACAATTTCAAGTTTCAGTGCTTTGAGCTACAAAACCAGGAGCACATAATAATGAATTCCTTTAACAAATTCAATCCACAGATCTGGAAAGGCAGAAGGAATACCAGAATTAATAAAGTTTGACCTTCTGTATTACATAAGGTTTGGGCTTCCCTGATTTAACCTCTTTCAGTCCAGTACCTGGGGGATTTCCTTTAAGAAAAACACCGACGCCGCCGTCTCATGGAACACAACGAACAACATCAGCCAGCGGCAAGACTACTTCTTGAGCTTCTTTTGAGCGGCCTTCTTCTTGACCATTTGTAGCCGTTTCATGGCGTTCAGCTGGGACTCCTGCGAGGTCGGGCCCTTGAGGGACGCTGGCTGGTTGCCGCTGTCAGCCGCGGCTTTGCCGGCGCCGCCCGCGCCGCTGCCCGCGGAGCCGCCGCCGTTGCCGCCGCCGGCCTGGCTGCCGCTGCTGGGGGCGGCGCTGCTGGGGCTGGGCAGCCCCGCCTTGCTCACGTTGTCGCTGCTCACCGAGCGGCTCAGCGTCGTCTTCCCCAGGGTCAGCGGCGGGGGAGGCTTCAGCTGAACGGGGTTCGTGCTGTTGTTGGCAGAAGCTATTTTGGCCCCCAGTCCTGTCTTGGAAGTCGCCAGCCCTGACAAACCCACGGGTTTCTGGTTATTTGAAGAAGCTGCGGGTTTCCCGCCGGCACTCTGTGCTGTCGATCCCAGTTTGGCAGTTGATGGGTTGGCAGAGGAGGTTTTGGCTGCAAAAGCAGCCCATCCTGTAAGGCCACTCGTTGCTGAAGAGGAAACGCTTGTACTGGCAGAGTTCCCCGAAACTGCTGCTGAGGTCTAAAATAAATAAGCACACTTATTATAGCAGCATCTATTTGTGTAACACCTCGCAGCAGGAATACACTGAGCCTCTGATTCAGTTCTTTTCCCAGGAACACCCAGTGGACAATATTTCATCACTGGTCACCACGGTTGAAAAGTACCACCGAGAACAGGAAAGGATGCCAGGTGCAGCCAACTTTCAATCTCCCAGGCCCACAGAATCCTTTCTCCCCTTTCTTCTGCACGCTTTGCAGACTACCACACAGCACTGTGATCCCTCCATAAACAATAAAAGCCCAAATTTGTGAACTATATAAAAAGGTGGTGGCTTGTCTTCTTTTTTATTTGCTTACTGTTGTTACCAGGCATCGCTTTTCAACAAGCTGACAGAAGCTCATGCAAAAATCAGACACCGAGCAATTAAGTATTGCATTTATTGCAGTCTTACTGTCCGAGTAGCAGTATCTAAACTGTTTCCTTTCTTCTTGGTTCTTAGCAACTTGTACCACAGAGAGAATTAAAAAAAAATGCAAAGTACTATCCTATAGTCTTTTCCCATTCGGGTACTGCAAAAGACAAACTTTCTGACAAACATGGGTTCCCTTTGCCTGTGAAGCACTGTGCTATCCACACTGAGTTCCCACACCTCAAACCCTACAATCCCTAGGCTTCAGGTGAGGATGATATGTTGATTTAAATCAGAGTTAGACCGAATGGCAGAGTCAAAACAAAAATTAAACATCTCTATTCAAGTAAAACTCCTTTTATAGTATACCCAGACAACTTCTAGACAGTAAAGTTGATGGAAGAAATCAGGCCCCAGGTCTTACACCCTGTTTAGGCACATAAATAACTCTGCTGAGGTGAAAAAAGTCATCCACAAGCAAAAGTGCTAGAGCAATACCCATCCCAGTATTCATGATGGTTTGCTCCATCCAGGCAGAGCAACGGCAAACATAACACTGAGCACATGAATAATTGCTTTGATTTTGAGATAAAGCTGTGTTTTCCTAAGAAAGGGTCATGCTTTATTAGACTGCTCTGTTATTTATTACACTGCTTCTGGTTTACCACCTTTGACCAATTTGACCTTTTGACAATATTTTAACTTGAAAAACAGAAACATGAGGCAAAGAACAGAATCACAGAATGGTTTGGGCAGGAAAGGACCTTAAAGATCATCTTGTTCCAACCCTCCTACCATGGGCAGGAATGCCACCCTCTAGATCAGATTATATTTAAGAAACCCCTAAATTAAATCTCACAAAGTCAGCAACACTTTCCCTACAACGGAATCACAGAACCATCTAGGCTAGAAAAGACCTTCAAGATCATCAAATTCAAGTGGAAACCCAGCACTGTAAAGGGCACTTGCCATGAGAAAAAGGCTTCCAAGTGTCAAAATACACCTAAGTTACTTGACTAGAGAGAGCAAATAATGCATTTTATACAATTCATAGAATCATAGAATTGGTCAGGTTGTGGAAAGGACTTTGAAGATCATCTAGTTCCAACCCCCGTCCCATAGGCAGGGATGCCTTCCACTAGACCAGGTTGCTCAGAGCCTCACCCAGCTTGGTCTTGAACACTTCCAGAGATGGGGCATCCATGTGTGAAGTGAGGTTTTTTC
This sequence comes from Motacilla alba alba, assembly GCF_015832195.1. NCBI lineage: Eukaryota > Metazoa > Chordata > Aves > Passeriformes > Motacillidae > Motacilla > Motacilla alba. The sequence goes on along the minus strand of NC_052019.1, from coordinate 47,532,406 downwards.
CCCACATTCTTTCAGTGTTCATGCAAACCCACTATGCTCTGGTACTACTCAGTCCACATAGTGTAGGAGAATATTTTCAATTATGGTTCTTATGTGAAAAGATCTAATTGAAAAAAACCCTATTATCTGTGCAGTGAAACAAACTCTTCCTCTGGTAAATTTAAACTACATTACCTTGACTTCTGTTCTCTTGAATGCCAGAAAAGCTGGTGGGGTCTCAGGTTTTAACTTGATTTCTGGTTTCTTGACCAATGGATCCTTCAAAGCTGGTGCAACTGAAACCACTGCAGGAGCTGGTTTTTGAGGTGGTTTTTGTGTCTTCTGAGCCTGTGTAAGTGGTAGGAAAAAAACACCATGAATAAGTTACAGGCCACATAGCATGGACTGTTTTGACTGTTAATAAAAAGCATGAGCATTTTTGAGATTGCAATTTAGCCTTTACAATTTCAGGTTTAATGGTCCCTGAGAAATGCAGGCAACAGGGGATGCAGAGATGTGCTGGGTATGATACTGAGGACAGGGTCCAGCCAAAAAGCATCCTGAACAGAGCTTGCTATTTCAGTGTGGAAAGAGTGGCATTGTTGATGCTTGGAGAGCAGGAAAGCACTGGGCCTTTACAGGACTAAGGCAAAGACAGGTGAACTTGCAGAAGACAAGGACACAGTCCAGCAGTACCGGCATGTAGGCTGCAAGAGCCTGCTAACAAGTGGCAGGCAAAATGGCAGAATTCATGCCAAAGCAAAAAAAGGAAAGGCCATACTAAAGGCAACTGCTCAATGGCTAAACTGGCTACCCTGTGCAGGAACTGACCTCAAGCACACATTCCTCTGAGTTCACAGGCCTGATGATCATCAGAATAATAATGTATTTCAGTCAATGTTGGTACATCCTAGGCCAGGATCTTACTTTACCTTCTTTCCTTGTTTCTTACTGGAGCCATTTCAACAGATAACACTTGCTCAGCTATCACAGAACAGTTTCAAAACACATTTTCTGCTGTAATTTTTTGTATTCTGGGTGTGATTTTAAAACATCAGAACTGAAGTCACTCATGTTGCATGCACCCAAAGCTCTTATGTTTCTTTCTCATAATAAGATGAGTGGGAATCTGGTAGGATACTGTTCAGTCATGCAGATAAATCAAAATAAATGCTTTTTTTTTTTTTTTTTAACTGGAATGTGCTACCCTCAGCTTATTTTTGACCCTGAGAAGATTCAACATGTCAGATTGAAATTAGCAGTCTTGTCCTACAAGAAAAGAACCATTCATATCCAAAGCTGAGAAGAAAACTTAAACTGCAGGGCTATTACTAAAAGCTGAGTATCACCTGAAATAAAAAAAAAAAGGTTTTAACTTCTGCTTGCCAAGCAGGAAACAATCCTATTTCACTCTTCCTCACTCACCTTCTGATTTTTAAAAAGTTTTGTTTAGGAAGTGCATTACAGAATACTCTCTGAGATGCTACATTAAAAAACACAGCTGCAGCAAGGGAAGCACTGCTGAGAAAAATGGTTCTCCAATGTGCTTCTTAAGACTTGTCTAACCCAGGAAATATTCTCACACAGTAGAAACAGCCTGCTGTATTCAAACAGTGCTCACACGAGACAAAAAACTGACTCCTACCATTCTCTTCATCTGCCTGGTACAGCGGGCACAATACCAGACAAGTCGAGGATCATTCACTTCCTTGTCTGTCACCTGAGGTTTATGGCAATCCTGGTGGTAGAGATTATGGCACTCCTGACACTCCACTAGCTGATTCACAAAAGTAACTGTCATTTGCCTGCAGAGCAAATAGTTAAGAACAGATTATGGGAGAAAGCACTTAGAGGATTATCCAATTGTTGAAAATTTTGCAAGGCTTAAGATAAAAAATAAAAATATTTTTCCTTCCACATGTATTTTCTACCTGTGGCAAATCAAATGTATTCCTTTTCTTCCCGTATCAGTTTTTCCTAACTAACATTTTAGAAATTTGCTATTTTTTTAAAGGTAATTTCTTTCAAGAGGTTTGAAGACTTCATTCTATTAAACACGTGTATATGACGGTCTTGATTTCCCTGTTTGATTTTTAGAGTAGAGATGTAAGTCTTGCCCGCTTTGGTTCACCTGGGCATTTTATGGATACATCACAGCACGCCAATTACGACTTTCTCATTATAATAGCATATGAGGGACAGTCTCCATTTGGGTAATTTTGCTGTCAGCTGCAGAGCAATACAGTTCAAGAACAAATAATTTCTCAATGACAAGCATGTAGGAGTGCTTTCTGCTGCAGGATTTAAAAAGCATCATCACCCAAGCTCTACGCTACTTTGAAGATGTTTTATTAGCCATCCCTTTGGTCTCTACCCCATAAACAGACACGTGGAATTTGAGATAATACCAGAATCATGGAGAGATGGAATAGAAAGGATTAATTGTGCAGTCCTGCCTTGAAGCAAACATGCAAGCTGCTGGTGAGGGCTTCATTTTGTGTGGGCCTTGCTGAAAGTAATCACGCTGTATAAATGACACATTAGTGATATATACATGGCTGGGAGTCTGCCTGTGAATTACCCAAATACCATTTTCCTAACGATTCCTTCTTTCAGATGACAAATCAAGCTATTTAATTGCTAAGCTGCTTTTGCTCATATCCCCGAGGAGCAGGTACCCAGGTAACCATGGAAACTCTATTTGTAGATACATGGGGAAAGGTAATCCCTTATTTCTTTATATAACAGAAAAACAAAGTCTGAAGGTATTGTCCATATAAGTATTGGAACATTTTCTAGGAAAGATTTCTCTTTTAAATATGCTTCTTAAAAACAGAAAGGGAAACCTTTCTGAAATTCTAGGGTCCATTATTTTACATTCTGGATATTTAAAAGACATTTTGTTTGTTTCTTATTCCTAAATAAACTGTATCAGAACAAAGAGTCTCAAGGAAGGAGACTCACCCTATTTTAAAACTACAAAAACTAATCCCCAACTGATTAAAAAGTGATGAACTCTTCATGCTCAGAAACAAGTTAAACCACTTACTTTTTAATTATGAGATAACTAAGAAACATACTTAATGATTTTTTAGGTTTCAAAACAAACAAGTATTGAAACCTAAAAACCAACCAAACAAACAAGTATTCACAGAAAATTAGGTTGTTATTTCCAAACCAGTCTTTTAAAAATATTTTTTTGTGAGGAAAACTTCGCTATCATCTACAAATTTTATGTAGTATTTCCTGTAGTATATCCTCTTTGTTCAACTGAGGAGCCCGTGAGAAGCCTCCATAGCTGGTGAGTTGTCCTGTTTTCCCCAGTCTACAAGTACTGGAGAGGATGCAGTTATTTCAATACTTCCCCCCTCCTTAGGCCTAACTTAATAAAAAGAACAAGAAGAAAAACACCACAGGCATCAACATTAATTACTCCTAATCACTGTGAAAATACATTTGACACTTGGCAAATCTTGAAGAAACATTTCATGCCTCTGCTTTAGTTTTTACATCTCTAAAAAGGAACAGTAAATATTCAAAAACACTTTTTTGCATTTGTGAACTCACAGCTGGGTTCTTGTTAGCTTGCCTTCTTAAGCTATATAAGTATAAACTCTTTTGCTATGAACTCCACCTACTCTGCAATTTGACATGTTTTCATTCACAATTGTTTGAATAATTGAGTTAATAGAAGATGTAATTTTAAAAACATGCAGGGATGTTATTATTTTGGCTCAAGATATTACCCCAAAGAGGGTGCAATAAATAGAGGAATACTGTCTGACCAATGTGCTGGATTTAGAACTTTAAAGCACAAGTCCTCTGAAAAACATCCAGTCCAGTGTGAGCTGGAGACAGACAACCACGTGACATCAGTTTCAGCAGGTTCCATGTAAAATGAAAACAATCCAGAGTGTCGAGGTGACTGTTGCCACTCTCTCTCTAATGAGTTGTTCCTTCCCCAGCAGTGCTTCTCCCTCTGTCTGGCATCAGAGATATTTTAGTTAGCCAGGGTAGGTGCATCTTTTGCAAGAACACTCAAGTTGGTGACCATGAACGGGTAGAAGCAAAGCCTTCAGCAGCCAGGTTAAATAAACGTGGATTGTGGAAAACGAATGGAGCCATGTATCTGGCCTGTGCCTTTCAAAGTCTTGGCTACACTGGGCACAGGAGCTGCATTCTCTTTCTTCTGTTTCTTTACTTTGCAAGCATTTCTCATTATGCCTGCAAGTGTTTTTCTTTGCCAGGGAAGACACAGAATTAATCATCCACAGCAGTCAAGACTGAATAAACCAACTTCATTATCCCCTCCTGTCAAATAAGGTAATACCTTACTATTTTTAGTAGCATTTTAACGTACTTGGGGCTTTGCCTTTTAGGAGACAGCAAAAATGGAATTTGCAGGAAAAAAGGTAAAGTTCAGATATTTATATAGTTCTTCCTTTTTCAATGTCTATAGTAAGAAACTAAATATTTGGGCTAACACATGGGAATGACATGAAATCCCATCAGACCCCAACTGGTCACTGTTATAATCATCTGTAACTACAGAAATTTATCCTCTGTGCACTGAGAACACTTTCCTATCTTCACAACAGGAGTGACCATGGAAATGATGAAAGAATAATATTATAGCACACCACTTCCCAACTGACTCAAGCTGAGCTAAAATACATACTGCTGCCAAAAGGCCTGTCCCTCTTCTCTGTCCCGGCTCTACACTCCTGCATTCACACATCTGCCAGCATAAGCATTTACTATTATCGAGTAAATGAAACCCAAATCTACTGAAAAACCCACGTGGAGAGCTGATCCAGGGGCTGATTCAGCTGATCACAAACTGTACTGGCAATATACCTCCCTAAACAGTCCAGGGAAGGAGGTACAATTGGGAGAGCCAAACTGTTCCTTTTGGCAGCATTGGGGCCTAACAAGGATATAAATGATCTGTGAAACAAAATCCTGGTGTGAGTGATTTGATCCTAGGGTAGTTATTTGAAAGTATTTTGTACATGTGTTAACAATAAATGGACTGCTGGTACCATGTTACTAAGTCCAGATTTAGAGCCCTTACTGGAACCTAAAAACAACCTGTCTTCACTGTGAGATATATTTACTGATAAAACATGGCTATGTGTAAACTAATGTCAAATGATTAGGTAAAAAAGAGCAACACATATAAATCTCATATTAATACCACCTAAAAGTGCTTTCAGATGGGAACTGATTTTTTAAAAAATGCTTATCACTAGCCACTAATATTTTGTTTTCCAACAACTGAAAAAATATTTGTCATGATAGGTTTTGCATCTTATCTAGTTTTATTTTTCACTTGTCCTTTCCTGCAGAAAAAAAGCTGGTTCACTCTCTAAAAGCTCCATTTTCAAGAAACCATTCTTATTCATGAAGGAGCCTTAAATGTACTATCAATTTTGGATATCAAGTGATTTCTGAAATAAAAACTTTGAGAAGCATTAACTCAATTTAAAGAAAGGGTAACTACACCTAGCTGGAAAGAAGCAATGTTGGCTTACCTGCAAACAACACAGGCTAATCCCATTTCCATGGCAAAGTCATCAGCACTGGTTTCCTCAAAGCTAGATAAATCAGGCATGGATAAATCCTTGCTCGTCTGAACTGTAATAGGAGAGGAACGAGCCTCTTGCTTCTCCACCCTGGGCTTCTTTGGTGCATCAGCTCCTTCAGCAGGATCCCCTTTTGTCTATTAAACACACACACAGAGAGCGTGAAAATGCAACAAGCTAGCAGATTATTAAAATGAGTTAAAATGGAACAGTTATATTAGCAGTGTAAGAAGGTGTACTTCATGCTGCATACTAACAATGTATTTTCTTTAATTACATATTTTCTTCAAAAAATTTATGAACTAGAAGCTCAAGCTCCCTTCACCTCAAAATCTTTGAAAAACCTTTAGGAATGTCACATTTCAACTTACTACATTTTAGTAATCTTTTGTGAGATAATCTCCTAGGATTTAAAGCACAGAATGGTTTGGAAGGCATCCCTTAAGTCCAACCTCCCCACAATAAGCAGGGAAAACAATCACAGAATAATTATAAGAAGACATTTATCAGATTGCCTAAATGACGACATGACTGGCTAATGTAGCTCACAGGCTAGATGACTGAAGATGAGTTGAAAAGAGAAGCCTTTGTCTAAAACACCTTTGAGTTTATTAACCAAGTTATTTCACTAGAGAACAAAAATAACTTACTTTATCTGCAGATCTCTTTTCTGCTTCTTTTTTCACCTTTTCTGATGCAGTGGGCTTGCCATTGTTGTTGCCAGAAGGCAAACTGGATGAAGCTTTAGGCTCTTGCTTAATGGGTTTGGTGACAGATACTTTTGGTTGCTCTACTTCCTGGAAACAGAAACAAAAATTGAAGCCAAATTCTGCTATTGAGTTCCTACCTAATTTGCAATTAGTGAGATAACAGCACAGGCAAACAATATGCCATACAACACTGATCATCTACATATACACTTTCTATTAAAAAAAAACCCATTCCTTAAAATATTTTCATATCACATCAACAAATTAGTGTTTAAATTGCAGAGAATTAATAAAATCTTCCCTTACCACTCACCTTTCTGAGGAAAAGGTGCACCTTTTCCAAAGACAGATCCTCTTTGGAACATTAATTAAAAAGGAGACATTTCTGCTTTTAAAATTCAAAGAGGTAATGAACATGAATTTTCGGATAATTCTAAGCACAAAATTCAATATAAGCTAAAAACACAAGCTAACAACTGATATAACCAGACATGAATAATTCATTCCTTTGTGGAGAGAAATATTGACTTCTCTTAATCTCAGTCCATATTTGTCTATCAGATTAATAAATTTAGATATCAACAGAAATAAACTGTTCTCATTAATGACACATTAGTGTCAGCAACTGGATAATAATCAGGAGAGCCTGTAAATGAGTGACAGTCACACTGATGGGCATGAGCAAGGTACCCCCTCCCAGCTGGGAAGATGAGAGCAATTCTCTGCTGTATACTGGGGCAGATCCTAAGCCCTGAGCTTCAGCCCTCCAAAGTTCCTTGACTTGACTGTGGTTATCCTGTGCTCCCTACTCTCTTCTTGGATTTCATGGTCAACCACAAATTCACCCTGCAGCCTGCAAATGCAAGGAAAGGAATGCTTTTTTTCATTTCTGACCTTTGCAGCCCTGCCGATATTGGATGTATACTGAAAAGAGAATGAAAGACTTCTCCCTCTGGCCTAAGCCTCAGTTTCACCTGAGGGCAGGTGACTTTCAGCCAAGGTGGAAGTTATTAGAACTGGCTTTCCAAACCTCTTTGCACTGTTATTCTGCTCCCTGCTTCCTCTTTAAACCACACATTTCTTCTTTGAGCTCTGAGATGAAGGGCACCTGAGAGTTTTGAGACCTGTGTTGGGTTTCAGGGAGTTAACGAGATGAACAGAAAGGAGTGAGACCACACAGTAAAGCATGATGTACGCTGAGCAGTACTAGTGCCTTTCAGCTATTTGGACCACGTAGAAATGAAATATTGCAAATGTATCAGCATACAGACCATCATTAGAACACAGCAGGCTGACATGCAGGCATCCTAGGGGAGAACAAGACCTCATTATCCATATGGCAATACACAGCAGCACGAGGATGTCCCTGCTTGGCTATTTCCATACGCTCATCTCAGAGTCAAATATTCTCTCTAGCAGGTGTTCAGTGATTTTCAGTAGATGAAAAGTAATGTTTGTCCACTGGACAGCAATGGTTTCAGCCTGCAAATAATTTCTGCTTTGAACCATTTGGTGGTTTTCTCATATGACTTCATCGACAGAATTTCAAGGAAAGACATACAACCTTATTGGTAATAGCTTATTTTGTTTCTTATTTCTCTGTGGCAAATGTAATCTATATCTTAAAGAACTTTTAGCTCTGAAATGTAACAGCAGAAATACGTAAATTTGGGTGCACCTTACACAGCATGTCTGATATAACGCTGAATATCTGTTTTAAGTCTTGGTGGATCAACAAGGTAAAGAGATTTTTTTTCCCATTAACTTCCATTAATTGAAAGGATTATGTTGTATGGAAAAGGGGAATGAATATGAACACTCCATAATTACATTTTTCTCAACTTCTGATTCTCTTTTAACTTTCCAGGTGTAAAAGAGGAACCCAGAATAGCAGGAGCTTTATCAAGGCACAAAGAAAGGACCATGCTGCCCAACACAGTACCTTCTGAGAGGGACGATAGCTCGAGTCAGTTCCTCTGGCCAACGACTCGTCAAGAAGTGCTTTCAGCTTTTCAGCAGAGTCCTTACTCTTTGAGTGCAAAAAGCCCAGGGCCTTCAGAAAAATGGGATCCAGCTCCAAGTTCACTGTAGCAGCCATAGTTGTGTCTTCGACATGAGTTAAAAGGAAAAAGAAAAACAATGACAAGTTTATTCACATGGAGCATAATTCAAACAGCATGTGGCAAATAGAAGATTTATTTTCTTTTAAAAATTTAATTCTATTAAACCGCAGCAAGGATTATATGTGAATTAATTATCATTAGAAGATGGCTGCGAACTTCAGTGCTGCAGAACTTGGAATATGACTGGACATCTGAAATGTCAAATTAATTCTCTGGCATATATGATATTCAGAAATGAATACTTATGCAAGTGAATTTTCATCATACTTACATAAATGAAAAAAATAATATTCTTGATATTTCATATATAAAAATATTGAAAAGCATGCAAAATAAATATTAACTTCAAGAAAAGCAATTACCATCCTTCTCCTTAACACTTTTTGCACATACAGTGATTTCTAACTCATTGATCATTTAACTAGGAAAAATCTTGCTTGTAGAAAAATTAACTTTTGAAACTTCTGAAAAGAACTGCTCATTGTAGCATGTAAGATATAAACAGCTAGTGTATTATTATATATATACATATATATATATAAAATAGCTGAAAAATAAATTGTTAAATTTATGTGAAACAGTGAAAAAATCTGTAATTCAGATTATGACCTATCCACATACTCATGTAACAGTCTAAGTGTAGTGTCAGATAATGACTATCCAGAGCTGTGAGATGCCACAATGTCAACGGAAATAGAATAAACTGAGGAAAATGTTACCACTTTAAAAAACTGTTTGCCTCATAGCAATATATTCCTGCACTCTGGAGCACTGCATTAATTTCTTTAAAAAACTCTAAGGAACACCATTTACACCAGAAATTTTTCCTACAAAGATAGATACCTAACTTAAATCAGTAAATGACAATTAATAATTTAAGAAATAACATGGGGAGTTTCCTGACCTTTTCTAAAAATGTATGAGAAGTGTTATCGTTAATAACACTTATTGTTAATAACACTTATTGTTAATAATCCCTTTAAGTCTCATTTAAAACACATCAGGATGTTTGTGGGTTTGGGCTTTCACCTACAATAATCTAGAAGACATTCTTGAAAAGCCTTTCATCAGTTCTTTCATCAAAAGCACTGTCTGGACAGCTTTTTCAGATGGAGCTTCTAAGGTTTTGTCTGATGAACTCCTTTTGATATTCATGGCAGTGAACTTTTACCTCTCTGGCCAAAACACCAGCACTGGCAGGCTGCTCCCTCAACACCTGCCTACAAGTCCCCAGGAACCTTTATCTCATGCTGAGCTTTCACGAGACACCAGAGAATCGCTCGACTGAGATCATCAAGGAGTTCAACGTACAGAACTTCATAGGGATTTTATCAATGGACCCAGCAGAGAGTTAAGAGACCTCTTCAACAGCCTCCTCTCTCTTCCTTAATCTTTCCTACTTAACAAATCATTTTCTGGTGGCCACAGAACTTCTGCCAGGAAGTGCTACCCACCAGCTACTCAGCTGTATCACTGATCAAGCACAGAGTGCAGCGCAAGCCCCGTCCTGGCAATTCGGTCTCTCTCTGATGATGACAAAAAGTGAATTCACAGAGCACAGAAAGCACATATCCCCTTTTCTTTAACCATCTGCCTCTGAAAAATGCTCAGGCTGCTCTTGAGATCTATGGGTAGATTATGTCCCACATTTCTTTGTTCTGTGAACATGCCTTCCAAGTGTCAGTACCACATACTCTTAAACCAGGACTCTGCTAAACCTTCTGTTGAATGAAAACCGCAGAATCGAAACACTAATTTCAGAAATTTTGTAGAACTCTCTGTTAAAAAAAAATCCTTCAAGTTCTTCTCTGAGGGAAAGAAGAATTCTATCAGGAATATATACTTATGTACATGAGAAACAGGCAACCTCGACAGTCATTCACAGCCATTCTCTAATATTTTGAGAAAAAATGTAAACATAATTCAATTTTCATCTCTCTGAAGGTAACACTTCCCAGATTTGTTTCTAGCTCTACCTTTTTAAAGACATATATTGAAAGGAACTGTTAAACCCCAAATTTCACAAGGGTTCTCCATATTTATTCCTTTATTTGCTATGTAATTGCAGCAATTCTTTCTCTGTTCTTGAGGACAATTATCATGTCCCAGGCTACTACACTCACGACTACCATATCACAAGAAATTTCTCATGAGAAGAGAGAAAACTGGGCTTAGTAAACAACTCAATATGCTCAGTTTAGGCATGTATCTTCAAAGTTAAAAAAAAATCTATTAGTGAATTAGAGAAGGGAAGCATATTCAATGCAAAGATGAACACATCAATAACTGTCTTAAAAACAGCATCATCTGAAAAAAGCAAATTGATAACTATGCGCTCCTTACGATAAGGACCATAATAACACTGCTGTCTAACAGGTTACTAACATCTGTCCTGGTCCAAAAGGCAAATTATTGCTTTTGGTAGTGGCCCTTTCCAGATGTTTGCAGATCAAACTGTTTTAAAGTATCTAACAGTGGTTTGACACTTATAAACCTAAGATCCAATTTCACTCATTCGTCTTTTCATGCACAAACTGCTCCTCTGGCAGTCAGGTCAGCATACAGCAATGTGACAGCCATGAGACAAGGCCAGCAGAGTGTTTCAATGATGATGGCATAGGCTATTCTGCAAGACAGACCTCCTTGACTTTCTTCTTGAAGCGGAATCTTCGTATAGGAGATAATTAAAACACTACTTAGAAAACAGCAGGTATGACACTGTCTTTTCTGTATTAGATTGATAATGCAGCTGTGAGATCAGAGGGCTGTGTTAAAACCCTTGAACCCTGAGCAGAACAGATTTTGCACCAAGCAAGCAGACTCTTTTGCAACCCAGCACTCACCCATCAGCCCAGCCCTAAAAGCACCTTTCTCAACTTAGGTCTCTGTTACCTCCCAAGGTGGGTTTTTCTAAGTGATTTAAATCTATGGGGAAACATAGATGTCATTCAGTGAGTTGTTATTCTTAAAACACCCAAGAAGTTTGGGATTCTTTCATTTCTTGAGTATACTATTGTCTTCTGCCAAATACAATCAACCTTAACTGTGCACTCCACAGAACACATGGTCTTCCAATTTAAAACTGATTCCATCTATAGGGCGTAGCTGCCCTCTTCTTCTTTTCACTCATTTGCCATCTACTGTTTTGCGTATCTGCCCATGTGTTATCTTATTCATCATAACTTGCAGCTAAATGGATCTACTTCCATCACATTTTCAGATTTGGTCATATTTTCAACCTTTTGCTTCTGAGCTCCAATTCCTATTATTTTCTGAGGCAGGTGTACCACTAAAGATATTTTTCCAAGAAAGTACACCTCCTCTATTTACATTGCAATGCTATTATGGACTTCTGCTATTATGCCATCCTTTTATAGACTCATCAATATTTTTATTTTTTACTGCCACTTATGATTAAAAGGCCTTTCACTCACATATCCTTTTCAGCTACATTCAAGATCTGTAGCAGTTACCTTAAAACACAGTCACATGAATCAACAGCTTATGATTCCTTTCAACACTCTCACTGCACTGTTTTTCATTTACCGCCATAAAATCAATTCACTTTTCCCTGTCACTTTAGATCCTTTTGTTCCTCAGAATTTACCTTCTTCCTGTCTACATCTATTAACAGTGACAGTGGCAGATTTTGTTTATTTACCAATAATGCCTCTTCCAGGTCACTTTCAGATCTCATGAGTCTGAAAAGAGTAGATCAAGGAAAATCTTAAAAGTGGGAAAAAATGAATTGCTATTTTCAGTTTTTGCTACTTAAGTATCTTAATCAGCACTTGATTTATGACAGGATAATTTCTCAGTTACTTTCCACAAGGGACATTTCAAAACTCACGCACTTCAGTAGTCTGGATAACTGTATTAATGAGAACAATTGTATTAATCAGTTCTAATTTCCTTGTCATCGTCTTCAAAGAATCTTTTAAGACACATATAAGATCTCCTGCTACAGAGTTACTGGTACTGGCATCCTTAATTTTACATTCCATTCTACAGCATATTTTATAATGTTCTTTTAAATTAGTATTCCAATCAATATCACTGTAACCAGCTTATCTAATATTATAAAAATTGCACTAATGCCCTGTATTTACTGTTTCCTCCACAGAAACAGTGAATTATTTCAGGATTACAGAATCATTCCTTGTGGAAGGGACCCCACAAGGTCACCATCTGCAACCTCCTGTTCAGTGCAAAGTCAACATTGAATTCAGACCAGCTTCCACCTGGATCCTGAAAATCTCCAAAGACAGGAATGCAAATATCTTTCTGGGCAACCTGTCCCAATGCCTCATTGTCCTCATTTCCTTGCTTTGAATTTGAGGTTTTAAGTTGTGCTGTCTCTCATTCTCCCACTGTGCATGTGAGTAAGAACACTGGCTCTATCTTTCCAATAATATCCTCAGGAAAATTATAGCTCCCATTATATCCCCCTAAGCCCACAGCAGATGGTATCCAACACTCCCTCCATCTCCAGATCTAGCTATTTAGTCACAGAGGACATGCCAATTGATCAGGCATGATTTATCCTTGGTAGATCTGGCTCTTCTCAGTTTTTACCTTCTCATGCCACAACTGGGTTCCTCCACGATCCTTCCACAGCAGGAAGGAATGAGGCTGACCAGTCTGTAGTTCTCTTGCTTGTCCCTCACCCTTTATGAAGATAAGATTTGCCTTTCTCCAGTCTTTGGGATCTCCCCCAGTCTCATGGCCTTTAAAAGATGACAGGAAGCAGCTTTGTCAGAAGACACTGTCAGCTGCTGGCACCCTTGAATGCAGTCTACCCGGGCCCAAGGACTTATCAGGGGAACAATCCTGCTTCAATCCTCTTCCACAACTTGTAGTTCCTCCCCTCCTTAAGCTCTGCCTTGTGACAAAAGGCCTTGGGAGACCTTACAGGTCAAGTCTGTTGCAAAGAAGACATCAACTATTTGACCCTGATCTGTTTCTGCTATCACTAACACACTTGTTCCACACAGCAGTGGTGACATATTTTCCTTGTGAGTCCTTTTCTTGATAAATGGCACAATCCTTGTGAGTGCCTTTCAACTTAGAATATTTTGTGATAATTGTACCTGCACAACTGAGATTTGCTAAGCCCTGCTACCACTGAGCTTCAATATTCTGCAGAAAATGGACCTGAAGATGTTTTAACACGTCACATCTCATCGGCTTAAGCCACTGGTAAATCGAGTACACCTCCACTACTGTTTACACCTTTGCATTATTCAGTGTCTGCACTGAAACTTATCAAGTGTACAAATTCCAGGGTATCATCCTCCTGGAAATTTCTCAGAGAGAGAAGCAAACTTTAGTTAAAAACCAGTTTCTGAAACAGTTACGCCAAAGCCACGACGTGACCCTCCGCAACCTACTCGCTGCAAATTCTCCCTGGGATTTCTTTTTACGAACGAAGGAAAGGCCTCTCATCTGAAAGCAACACTTCAGGATGCTCAAAAGAATAAAATACCACCCTCCTACAACCATTGCCCCGCACTATCCTCCTCAGGGCCGCGGCTCCGGGCGTGCCCAGGAGGAGCCGTCCCTTGGCACCATCGTGTCCCACAGGGACAGCGCGGCCGCCGCTCCCTCCGAGCTCCCCCGGACACCCCAAACTCACCCGGGCCCGAGAGGAAGAGCGGCCAGGTGCGCCTGAGGGCTCCCCTCTTCCTCCCTCCTGCAAACACCCTATTTCTCCCACCCAAACTCACTCTTACTGTCCTCTCCCAGCCCCTTTTTTCTAGTCTCAAACGCCTCTTCCCGCTCCCAAGCCCCCTCTTCCTCCCCGCCACCCCCAAATTCCTTTTCTCTTCCCCAGACCCCTCTGCCCTCTCCCAGTCTCCCTCTTCCTCCTCCCTCCCAAACTCCCTTTGCCTCCTCCTAAATCCCTCTTCCTCCCCCCCTCACAAACCCCGCTTCCCCTCCCAACCCCAAAATTCCCTCTTCCCGTTGCCAAGCCCCCTTTTCCCTCTCTCAGCTCCCCTCTTCCTTCGTCCTCCCAGCCGCTCTCTGCCTCCCGATCCTCTCTTCCTCCTCCCAAGCCCCCTCTTCCAGGCCCCGGAGAACCGCCCGCTGGTGTCTCACCAGAGACGAGAACGAGGAGGAGGAGGAGGAGGAGGAGGAGGAGGAGGAGGAGGAGGAGGAGGAGGAGGAGGAGGAGGAGGAAGGCTCCAAGACAGGTCCGCCGCCACCGCAGTCCCCCCGCGCAGCGCGGGCCGCGGGCGGCAGTTCCGGGCGGTGCGTGCGGGCCGGGGCGGTGCAGGAAGGGGCGGAGCCGGGGCGGAAGCGGCCGGGCCGGGGTAAGGAAAAGGAGCGGGAGAAGGGCAGGATAGAGGGAGGGTGGTTGTGGCAGAGTCTTGGGGTTGCTTTGGCAGTGCTGCCTGGGCACCGGGAGCAGCTGGGGAGGCTTTAGGGAGCGGGGCTGCGAGGGAGTCCTGGTTCGGTGGTGTCGCTCTCTGCAGCAGCCGAGCTCAGGCGTGTGGTGCTGTCCCGGATCCCGGCTCTGTCCCCCGAGTCCCGGCTCTGTCCTTCATGGCCCGCCCGCAACTTTGAGTTCATTCGTAGAGCCGCCTGAAGCTCGGGTCCGAAGCTCTTCTGCGTTTTCCCCTTGTGTGCAGGGGTGGTCCTGAACGCATCCAGTAAATGGATCGCCTGGATAGGAATATAACTCCAGGCTCTCAAGTTAGGTGCCTTGGAGCACAACTAATGCTTTGCACTGAGTTAAATATCTTCCAGGTATTTGAGTGGCATTATATGAAGCATTTCTCAAATACGAACGTGCCTGCTTAGCAAAAGTTCCGTTTTACTGTGTAGTAATCAACAAATGAATAGGACGTTTTTCAAGGACTAAAAGGAAGAGGATGTTTATGTAGTTATATATTTGTCTTTAATTTTTATGGGAAACGCTGGTTTTTAAACTGGTGTTTTTCTTTATTACATTGTGAACAGGGCAGCTGAGTGAAGCTAATTTAGCTGTTGTTTAGTGCATGTTGAAAGGGAAGAGAAAATGGTAAAAAACAGAACTGCTAGTGAAAGTTACATAATATTTATAATTTTTATGTAGGTGTCCTTTATGCCAAAGGTAGGCGAGATTATTTATCTTTGTCTTTTAAGTTACGGTGCAAATCCTGTATTGATCATTGCTTTTCATTTTCCCTCTTTCAAACAGTGGCTACTGTAAATACAGCCAGCAGAATAAAAATCCATCTCTTCCTGCAGAATTTATGGTCTAATTAGAGAAGAAAGTGCTGGGAAAAAATACTGTGAGCAAATAGTGCAATGTCTTATTAGGCTTGGTTAGTTCTGTATCGCACATTTCATTTTGTTGTGTATGTCTGCATCTGCTTTTGTCTCAGTAAGCTGCCAAGGGATTAATAAACATATTTTAATGGTTAGGTAGTAGTTTTGTGAAAAGACTTAAGTGAGAATGGGCAGCCAGGTAGGCTGTTAAGCCTTTGAATTGAAAATCTGTGCATAAATCCACAAGGAATAGAGACTCTGCAGAGCCAAAAGAGTGTGGAAGAGCAATGGTTCTGGAAACAAAAAATATAGGAAACAACTTTATAATGTCAGTGCTTAGAGACAAAATCTTGGGAGGGATTCTCAGAAGTAAAATAGGGGAGAGGGATGGGTTGTGGCAGTGGAAGGGTGTACAGCTCAGTTGAACTGATGATTCAAAAAGGCCTTTTTTCTCACAGGAAACAATGAGGAAACAGAGGTAAAGTCACTTATAGACAGAACTCCTAGACAGATTATTTTAGTTTCTCTTCTGTGAGAGATTTGAGAATAAAATTAGCCTGACTGTAATTTTCATTGTCATAGACTGACCTTAAAAAAACCTCAAAATCTCACAGCCAACCAAAAAAACAAAGCCCTTAAGGAAAAATGTCCACATTTTTGACTTGCCCTAGGACAGACTTCCAGTGTGACACTGAACTATAAATTCTCTTTGTGCTTTTGCTTTTTCCCATGTGTAAGAGGAACACAGGAAACTTTCACCTTGCAAGGCTCTCTGAGAGGAAAGTCTGTGAGATGTTCAGTTACTGGTGTGGTGGAGGGACATAGAGATTTTGGCAATTACTAATAATTCAACTAAATCCAGACTGAATGTGTTGATATTCTAATGACCTGTGTAACAGGTTGTAGTAATTGTGGATGCCCAGTTTGTTAAAATTACTTCTAAGAAGTTTTTTAAAATAAATGGTAAGAATGGGTGACTAATAGATGGAAACTATAGGATAATATATTTGGAAACAGAAACCTTGTCAGAGTTTTCCAAAATATTTAGCAGATTTGCGTAGCATGAAAATGACCAAAATAGCTGATTGAGTCCAGGAACATCAACTAGAAGAAAAAATTCTGTGATGAGGTGAATGTGTATGAGTGGTTTGCATGCCCAGCAAAAGATGAACTTGTGAGCTCTTTGAGTTCACATGGAGAACAAAACTATTGACCCAAATGCATATAAGAGTACTTTTTAGTATTGAAAGAGGTACTGTAGTCAAGAATAGGAGTTTAAATGCTAGAAGCTATGGGTGTGACTATGGTAGCAGTAACTCTTCTTGATTTACCTCTCTGGCAGTGCCTTCACTGGATGAGTTCTACCACAGGGGTGTACTTAGGATATAGAGTCTGTCTCAACTTCCATGGTGTCAAGATTTACCCAATAAAACATCTTGTGGTGAAGTAGGTATGGCATTGGCATTGCTTGCTGTCCTGTTCTTTGTGTGGCAGTGTATTAATTAAAGAAAAGCAACAGTACTCATAGCAGAGCCACTGTTCTTGTCATTTAATGGTTTAAAAATGTTTCACTGCAACAGACATTAGAATTCTTAATGTCAAGTGGACTTGATTTTATTCTTCCACTCCCTCTTTGTGGGCAGTTGTTTTGGTCCTGTGGTAGGTAATACAAAGTAGTAAGTGTGATGTACATATCTACATGGAAAAAACCAGATTGAATAATCAAGGTGTATCAAATTAAATCTTTATTTTAAAATACTTGCATTTGTAAAAATGCAAGCAGTTGTAATTGTGCAAAGACCTTGTTAATCTAGACAGTAATGTGAAAGACTGATGCTGTTCCAGTGTCACTCATGCTTTATATATATATATGTATATAAAACCCTATTCTGGCCTTTCTCAGCAACATTTAAATTTCTCTTCCTCAGAGTGCTCGAGCTGTGCTCCGTGTCGCTTGTGGTAAGAGGGCCATCTAGTGTCTGAGGCTTTTCAGTGCCACCTGTCATCTCTCACCTAATGGGCAATTCTGCTGAGTGATGGAGCAGAAAAATTACTGCATCAGTGCCTTATGTTAAACTCCTATGGAATATTGTAGTAGGGTAAATGTAGTTTTCAACCCACTGTAAGGAAAATTAATGTGAGTTTTTAATATACTGAGAAGATATTAATTTCGGCTCTGCTACTGTTGAATTGGACTGCTTTAAAGTAGTTGTGTGTTTGAGGTGCTCATGTAGTATCATGAGAAGAATGTTTATTTGCTTATGAGTCCTTCAGTTATTATCTCACCCAACTCTAGATTAATTTTTAGCACAGAAACCAATATTATTTCCCATAACCTAAATACGTGCTATAAATAACCTTTTAGCAGTTACAAAAAGACAGATGTTAGTATTAGGGAACTGACTGTTGTAGGTATGTGCTCAAGAACTTGTTTTTTTAATGATGCATGGTTAATATTGTGGGAGATTTTAATCTAGAAAAACAAAGCCTTGCCCTAAAATGTTTATGCATTTAAAAATTAAAACCTAAACATTTACTTTAGGTTTTAGCTGATGTCAGAACAATGCTAAAATGTAAAAAAAAAAAAATAAATTACAGAGGTCATTTTCCTATCCACAATCTTGTATGTGAAGAGACAGTGTAGATGTGAAATCATTCTTTTCTCTCAGAAAGGGGCCTGCCAGTTATTCAGGCAGGATGTCTTTAGTAGTGTCTTATGTTAAAATCAGTTGCAGCAGATAGTGGAAGAACCAGTGATTGAATTTTTTTTTTAATTTTTTTTTTTTTTTTTATTGTGTACTCTTTTATGGATGTCATACTCTGATTTCTATTTCAGGAACTTCATCTCAGGAAGAAGATGAAAGATAATGTCGCTGAAGAACATTTATATTTGGCTTTTTCTCATCAGTACAGAGATAGTATCTTTCCTCTTCATACATCTATCTCACTGTTTTTGCTATCCTACTGTGACTGCAAATTATTTAAAGTTTTCTTAGTGCCGACTGGCGAAGATGTGGGTGATCAGTGTGTGACAAAAAACCTCGCTGGCGACCTCGAGGTCCACTTAATCTCCAGGTGTCAGCTGCCAGTGGTTGTGCAGAGCTGCAGTTTACCTGCTGTTGTCGTGAAAGATGAAAAATTCTGCCGAGCTGGGCTTTCCGTGGTCTTAAGACATATAATACAGAAAACGTTCGAGGCAGATCCATCTAAAAAGGATGTTCTGGAACTCTTGGGCTTTAAGAAGACCTGCTTAAAAGCCTGTGCTGAAGTGAGTGTGTCTCTCTCTTAGATACGTTGATTGGTTTTTCAATAAGCATTAAATGCTCTGAAGTGGACTCTTAATATTGATGTCAAATAAGTTCCTTTAGTAAAAAACTTAATTTGCTAAGAAAATGCAATTTTATCTGTGGAGAAGTACCTGTATTTTGGCACAAAGATGAAAAATAATTATTTTTGAAGATACTACTTTTTAGCAGCAGAAAAAGAACCTTAATGTTAAAAAGTAGGTCAGATCTTTGCTTCACGTCTAGCAGTATGAGTTATAAAGGTTGAAGTAAACTAAGAAATACCTAATTTCTTCCTGATTTTGATTTCAAGAGCACAGTATTTTGTTAGCCTTCACTGTCAAGGTGGCTTTTGTTTAGCTTATCCTCACCAGGTTGTCCAGTGTCTTTTCAGCAGAGGGCTAACTGGCCAGGTGGTCAGTCCCTAGCCTGTACCATTCCAGGGGATAACTCCCTCCTAGGTGCAGAATATTCTGAGTTTCACATCAGTTCCTCTCAGCTCATTCTCCAGTCTGTGCAGGCTCATGTGAATAGCAGCTCTATCTTGGAGTTTGTTGGGAATTTGTCTGCTCTTCTCAATTCCCTGTCATCCTTGATGGGAGTGTATTCCATCTTCCCCCTCCAGGTAAAGATGATGAAATGGGATAGGCCTCAGCGTAGACCCTTAAAGATTTCCACTCCTAACTGGCCTTCAGGTAGAGTGTGACCTGTTAACCAGCACTGCCCTTTGAGTTGAGATATCAGTCCATTTATCACGCAGCAGTTTGCTCATCTGGCAGCTCATCCATCTAGACTTGCCTTCCTCACGCCTCTCAGGAGGCAGAACTCCACCCTGGCATGATTGCTGTTTCCATGGTTGCCATTGATCACCTTGCCTTCAACTCAGTTCACAGCTTTGTTTCTTACGAGTTACACAGCCACCCTAATTTTATGTCAATAATAAGGAAATAAAAATACTCTGTACTGGACCACCGTTCTGTTATATATAAGATTTAACTTCCTAACTCTGCTGTTGTAATAGCAATACGGAAATATCTGCGTTTCTAAGATTAACAAAGAATGTTTTTAAAGCTGGAATTCCTTTGCTTGAAGTGATTGAGTAACCAAAGTAACAAGAAGTTACCCTGGATTTTGTTTCTCTTTCTGTAGAGACATTAATTAAATAAATTTATTTGACAGGTTAGCCAGTGGACCAGGCTCTGTGAGATCAGCATACCTCTGGCTGTTGAAAGATTTTTGACAGCCTCTCCTGAGCACTGCCAGGCTATTCCTCCTGACATTTTACTGTTGGAAAGGAAGCTTGGAGAGCCTGTCCGAGTACATAATGATGACAAAATTCGAAGGCAGAAACTTCAACAACAGAAGGCAGGTGCCAAGGCTGCAGTGCCTGTGCTTGGTGAAGAAGCAACAGAGGAATTAAAGCCAGGAGAAGTCCATGGACATCCACCCTCAAGTTTGGAACTGAGTGTAGCTTTCTCCAAACTACTTGCCCAGGAAGCACCAGATGCAATCAACAGGGAGGCCCCTCACATCAGGAGAACAAAAACCTCTGACCTTCCTCTCTTGGACCATGTTTTTGCAGAAGGGCTTTATTTTACTGTGGCAGATCTGGTGCTTTTGCCGTGCATCCATCACTTCTTGGTAAGCTGACAAATTCTGCAAATATCAATTAGTGTACTTGTATGTTTTTTAAGAACCTAAAAGTTGTAAAATATGTTAATTTGAACGTATCGTGGTGTTTCCAAAGTGACTTTAACCCAGAATCAAAGATTTGTCTTGTTTTTGTACAAATACAAAAACCAGGGATTGATGAAGTCACCAAAGTTACTTCTAGATACGAAGCACATCAGTGGTTAGTAAACTCTGTTAACTGTTTAAATATTATACTGAAATATTTTGGTACCAATTTGCCCAGAAAATAATAATTTAAAAATACTAGTACAGGCAACTTGAGCTCAACTTAAAAACTAGTTCTACAATGGGAAAAAATTCTGTGGTAAGACTGTGCAAGAGTCTTGCTCAGCACAGTCTGTGTACTTAGTTTTATTGGGATAGATGCATAGCAGAGATTTAAGGAAATTACAAGTATGTCTTTATTTCCCATCGCAGTAAAATGATACAGTGAGTTTGCCTCCTACAGTTCTATTCCTGCAGTTACTCTATGAGATTTATAGTTAAGCTGGTGTCTATTCCAGGAACATTTGCATTTTGATTTTGCAAGTTGGTTTGCCAAATTTCCCTCAGGGTGTTTGAAAACAAATGGAATTCCTGGAGAAGATGCTGTTAGTCAGATTGAGGATAACAGTCTCTAAAATAAAGATAATGACTGTCAAATATTAATAATGTGACAAATGTCCACTATATAACTTCTTTAACCATTATCATCCTCAGTGGATTTCTGTATGATGATAGCAATATGCTACCTTTGAATTGAGATGATGAGTTATTTTACAGAAATGCTTCTTAATTCACATCTGCTTTGTTTGTTTTGCAAATCACATAATTGGAGGCGAACAGCAACTTCTGTATGGATGATACTAAACAAAAGTATTAAGACAAAATGATTTCTTAGTATTTAAAAAAACTTCAATGTATTTCAGCCTTTGGTTTTCCAAGACCTTTTTAATTAAGAGCATATCTTTTTAGGCTAATATTTGATTTACTGGTTCTAGGCATGAGAAGATTTTTGCATAAGATACTTAATTGATTTCAGCAACGTAGTTGGGATCATTCTGTGGATATACTGTGAGCAGCCAAGAATTTGGTATTTATTGACTTTTTATATGTTACCCTTGAGCCCTGAACACCTTGAGGTGTTCTGCAGCTCATGAACTAGGTATTTTACAGTACACCTGTGTTAGCTCACACCAAGGATTGCCCTCAAAACCTGTCCTTCAGTTTCTTTTTTACCTAATTTACAAGAGCTCTGGGATAATGTTTGTTTATTTCTGTTTTCTGGTGAATGATCAGTTTCTGAGCAATTATACCTTTATGCCTGCAGTTGTCATCAAAATTGAAAAACGTGCATCTGAAAGCTTCTTGCAGGCCGTGAGTTGAAATTGGTCGTGTTGATGGAAGTCCCAGAGTTCAATTCAGTATTCAAGTGTTATTTGTCACTTGTAAAACTGGACTTGCTGGATTGTGTTTAAAAAAATCAGTTGCAGTTCCACTTTGAATTAAGGGTGTGAATAATAATGAAGTCTTAAGTGAGTATGTGTCTGGAAAATATCATCCCATAAATATGAGGAGACCTGACTAGCTGATTGTAATTATAATTACCAAAAGTAAGATAATGAAGCTGAAGGGTTGTTTTTCATTACCTCATTTGAATGCTGTTATCATTCTGAGGTTACCTTTGTTATGCCTTCTATTAGTTGTAGCTGTTGAAAATTAATAGAAGAATAACAAAAGCTCAGGTCCTCATCTGGGAAAAAACACTATTCATTTTTAAAAATACAATTTAGAACACTTGATAACAAGTGTAACAGTGCCTCTTAGAATTGCTTTCCAAAAGACTTCTTCCTTAACTGAATAATGTGGTTTTGCCCATGTTACTATTAGGTTATTAAATTAGATACTAAAGTTGCATAGTTCATCCTTTTGCTCCTTTAGCTATTGCTAATTACTTGTGATTACCCTAAGCATATTATAAACACAGCATGCAGGAGAGCTGTTGAAAATTTTGTGTAATTCCAAGTGTTCTTTACCAATTTCTATTTCCACACTTCGGACAGCTGCAGGGAAGAACGTTGGTTTTGCGTGGCCTTTTCTGCCTGTTCCTGTAACCGTGATTTTTAATTTTCTGTTTAAAGCAGGCACAGCATCACAGAATAGTTGAAGTTGGAATAACTGAGATTGGAAGTCACATCTGGAGCTCATCTTGTCTAAGCACCCTGCTCAGAGCAGGGTCAGCTAGAGCCAGTTGCCCAGGATCATGTCCAGTTATATTTTGAGCGTCTCTAAGGAGACTTCACAACCTCTCCTGTAAGAGGATGATCTCTATTGTTGTAAAATATTTGGGAATGTAAACAAAAGTTATTTAATTTCATCAAGTGCATCCTTTTTAAAAGTAGTTAAACTTCATCTTAAAAAGTAATTTGGGTATATTTTTTTTTAAAATATGTGCAACATATTCTTACTTAGGAAATGATTTTATTTCATTTTTTACACTTAAAATGCTAGTTTCTATTGGAAGCCCCATTAACTCATAATCACGTACACTTAGTTCAGAAAATAAATATACGAGTTACCATTATTGTATAAAAATATGAACTTAAGAGTCTAAAAAGTAATTCATGATTACAAATAAATATCCGGTACTAATTCAAAAAAAAAAGCCACAGATGTAGTGCAAAGACTTGAATAAAGACCAGGGGTAATGTATGCTTGTTGCCACATAGTCTAAGGTATTTCAGGCTTGTAGTTCCAGCAAAACAGCTGTTGGTGGATGAGCTTTTAAGAGGTACTTGTGGGGAAGACCATTCAGGTACCATAACGTCACACTTAGAGTTCAAGATTCAGTGCAAATTACTGCATTGGGGTTTTTTGTCTAACGACCAACCAAAACTAATCTTTCCTATGTTAGGAAATAGCACATATTTAAGAGTATTATTTATGTGGAGTTTTCTTGTTACTGACTGAAATTATGATTAAAGTTGGTCATGTAAACCTTTTCATCCTATTAAGCAAATGGGAATTGCAGATAAAGTCTAAATGGCCAACTGGCAATTCCATGTGGAGCTCTGAACGAGGTGATTTTTGTATTGCCATCATACTGTGAGTGCTTGTGCTCAGCATGGAGCTGAGTTCACTCCTGTAAGTTTGTGCCTTTTGGTGGCTTGTAGTGAGAAAATTACAGTAGCCACTAACCTTCTCATTTTATTATTTTAGGTTTCCAGCAAGAAACAAGGCAAAAATCTGGTAAACTTGCCACTGATATCCAGTTGGTATCGAAGAGTTCAGGAAGTACCTGGAGTAAAGAAAGCTGCTGGCAAATGCAACATGGAGCTTCTCCAGCTTCCGGAGTTGGTGTCAGCTCCGGAGGAGCAGCTACAGGACTCTGCTTCAGTTCCTGATGAGTTAGAAGAGGATCATGAAGACAGTCATTTTATAGGTGGTCCAAGGCCAACCATGACTAAGTTAATGGTAATTTAAGCTTTTTAATGAGTTATTTTTATAGCCACATTTGCTTGATTTGGAGTAGGTAGAATTTATTGGGATTGTACGAGCTAATTTTGACAGCCTTGAGCAGTTTAATACTCTTTATTTGTCTTAAATCTGATACACATTGACTTAGAAGTGATTCTACTTTTTTCTTCACTTCTGATATTTGATTCATTCAGGAATTGGGCAAAAATAGGACTGCTGGAGCCTTATCATTAATTCTGAATAATCAAAGTAACTTTTTGTTTGAATTGCAATATTGTATTTCCCTTTTAAAGATATTTATATGAAGAATGACAAAAAACTGTTGCTTTTATGTTTGGCTTCATTATCAAACCGATTCAATTGGGTTGGGGTTTTTTTTTTTTTTGTTTTGCTGTTTGATTAAAGCTTTGAACATCTGGGAACCCTAATGAGTTTTGTTAAAGAAAGCTGTCCATCATGTTCCATAATTCAGTATTTTTTGCATAGAAGCTGACAGCATTTCCTAAAAAAAAATTAGCAGGGCTTTTTTTGTGAGAATGAGGGAAATACATAGTTTGAATGTTGTATAAGGTAGAGTCATCTGCCTGTTCAGTTTCAGTGACAGTGTTGCTGTTTGATCTGATGCCATTAAATTTAGTGAGAATTTTGATACCATCTTAAGCAGGTAAAGAGTCTTAACTTATTTTTTTCCTTCTTTCATGTAGGAAAATGGGATTGAAGCAAAGTTTTCTCCTCATCCATGCCCCAGCTGGACCCTAGACTGGACCAGTCTTCCATCGGCAGTCAGTCCTGGGGAAGGTGAGAGTTTGTATGTCTGTGTGTGTATTTAACAGGGTCTTCTTTTCGTGAAGCTACTTAACTGTTTCATAAGAAAATATGAAGTTTTCAGTATGTTTCAGTATGTTTCAGTTTTCATTATGTTTCAGAGCGAAGACAGGTAAGCGACTCCAAATCTGTATTAAAATTCAGTCTGTTTGTGACACACGGTGACATGACTTCCCTCAGGTCATCAACAGCTGATGAGCAAACTGGGAACAAAAGATTGGCCTTGATTTCAGTCAGCAGTTGACACAACTCAAAAATCCTAACCAAGCTCAGTGCTTGGTTGTGTTGAGTTTTCCATGGAAGGTATCCATAGGTACCTTCCATAGGAATAAAGTTACTGTGGTTGTTAGTATGTACAGTGTCAGGTCAGAAAAAAGTGTATATAAAAGTGTAGGTGGTCACAATGTGAGACAGAAGGAAAATCAGATAAATCATGTGATTATTTCCCTGTACTGATATATGCCATCATAGGAAATGTTTTCATTTTTCCCTAGCAGGGCAGAGGCTGAAAATTTTGGGAAGAGGGGCTTGTTGAAATAAGAGTGTTGAATGGAAATACTGTGCTACTGCTGATTTATATGTGAGGTTTGGGAAAGAGAAGATTGTATTTAATTTTTGACCAACAAAGAAATACAACATCTTCTCTGTGGTTTTATTAGGCAGTATTAGAAAGGGGGTTTCATTCCTTTTTGGAACTTCAGTCAGTTGTGGAGTGTTTGTTTGTGTTCTTGTGTGTGTGAATGGATTCATTGTCTTCAGGTTCATTTCCTACTTGCTGCAAAGGCTTTGTGAGTATTAAGATCAGTTTGGCTGGATATGATTAGAGGTGCTTCCTTTAGGCTAACCCAAAGCACATGAAAGGGAAGAGGAGAGTGTGTGAATGTGGGGTTGGAGGGTGATAACCCCTGTTGCTGCTTTCTTACTCTGAGGATATATGGAGATGGAAGCTTTTGGTACTGTTACATTTTTTCATCAAACATGGTGTTCACTGTGAAACAAACAAAAAAGATTTTTTAAAAATAGGAATTTATTATTTTTTCTTTAAAACAGTTTTTTATTTATTGACTCTTTTATCCAACTGTGAAATTCAAGAATGAGAGGAGGGGTAACTGACCTACAGTCTTACAAAGCCTTACTACTTTTCTCATGAGTTGAAATGCTTGTTAAGTAGGAAGTAAAAGAACTTAAAAGTTGTGGTATTTCATTTGAAATGAACCATCATTTCAGTAACAGTATGCATGAGATGGTATTTACTTACAGAGGAAAACAATGTTTACATTTGTTGTTTAGAAACATCTTTGAAACTTCAGTACCTTTGAATAACACAGGCTAGAACAGTAACACAGAGCGCGGTGTTCCAGTTCTGTGGGATTAGCTGTTGTTTTCATTAAACAGTCTTGGTGGCTACCAAACAACAATCCTGAAGGATCAGTATTAGCTTCAGCTTCCAGAACTGTTATTAAGTAAAGGATACTTTATTGTAGTGTGACCTCTCAACAGAGAAAAGAAAATGTTGAAAATTTTCTCACCCTCATCATAAACAAAATTAGTTTTAAGGAAAGGAACAGCGCTTAATGATGTAATTAACTTCTTACCAATAGAAAAGTTTGTGACTTTGTGTCCATGTTAAAGTTGTTTGTAATTGCTCATAGAATTGAATAATACTATAATTGTGGAATAAATGGTGCATTAGATGCAGAGCTATTTGATTTGAAATAGTCAAAATTGATTCAATATATTCAGGTTGTTTCTGGGATTTTTTGTGAGGCTAGGTCACTCTTGTTTTGTTCTGCTTTTTATATTGGTATTACCTTTTGAATATTTTGACTTGAAAGCTGCTTTCTGAGTTGAGAATACATTATGTTTAAAAATCAAAGATGGCTTAGGGAATCTGACATTATGCAAATTGTGTATTTTATTTTGAAAGTTAAAAGCAACTGTATTTTTAAAATTAAATCCAGACAGTCATTTATTCTGTAAAACAAAAAGAGTTTAAAGAAACACTTTAAAGTTCTCTATTTCCCTTTCAAGCCTGTCAGTACTCTTTGAAAGACTTTGAAGATTTTTTTAACAGTGCTTTAGCCTATTTCAGTGACTCAGGCATCCTGAAGCAGGAACTCATCCTTCTTCTTCAGCTGATCTCTCCATATCAGAGAGCTCTTTGCCTGCAAGCCACATGGGTGTAACAATCCAAGGGGAATTCAACTGAAGCTGCTTCTCATTAACTTCCCCTTAAGTTACAGTTTTGCTGCACTCATTTAAATAAGTTTAAACCACATTTGTGTGTGCATTCTATTTTGCAGTTTAAGATTTGGAAAACATCTGATGGCAGTACAGCCAGGTTGCTTCGCATTCTTGATACATACTTGAGAAATAAATAATTTTCAGTAACAAAGAGAAGGCAAAAATGCTCATTTTTATAATATAGGCAATGCTGGTATATCTTCTTTTGCTGGCTTGCCTTGAAAAGAGTATTCTTACAAAACTTTGTGTTTCATACGTGACTTCTTAGGATCTTTTGCCTGTTCAGAGGTATAACATTGTGTAGTTGGCCTGAGGACAATTTTCATGGAAGCTTGAATGCAATTACTAATTTTTAGACAAAAAATTCTTCAGGTTTAACTGGAAATAATAACTTAGGCATGTCACCAAACCAGATAACTCATGGATGAGAATGTGCACTGTTCCTACTGTTACTGTACTCTTCCTCCCCTTTTCTTTTGTGATTGTCTTCTGTTACCAAGCAACACAAGGGAAGGGAATGAATTATTTTATATTTTTATAATACCTATTTGGGGACAGGAGGCAAAGCTATTACATGTTAAATTAGTATGTAGTAATGATTTTTAGGCACAATGATTTACTAAAATGAATACTCTTTGAAAACATAGCTAGTTTCCATGCCTCATGAAATCAATGCATATGCATTATAAGGATTACAAGTTCAGTATATTTATGTTTGCTTGAAGTCTGTTGCATTTTCTTAAGTGATGTTTTGATCTAAATGACAAGCCTACAGCCTCTGAAATATTCAAAATCTGCAAGGAAAAAACAACAGTTGCTGGTGTATCTTATTAAAAATCATGCTAGAAAGAATGATACCAAGTTCTAACAGCTGCATTTTGATTCAGTTGAGGTCACATTCTCCTTGGTGATTGGCCTGCTCTGTAAAATCCTGTTGTGATTAGTGATTGATGGACTTTCATGTGGCTGGTAGTCATACTGGAAGGTGTCACCTTTGTTTCAGTGCCTTGCTTTGTAAAGTTTAAGCCCTCAGGGAATTACTGAAGCTTTAATGCTTCATATTGAATATCCCCTACAACAAAAGTTCAGGTTTTGATGAGGTCTGATTCCTGGAGGTATGATTTTTATAGTTCATGAGTCCTTGTTAATTGGGAGTTTATTGGGCTTTGGAGAGCTTTCTTTTGTAGTGTACTGTACATAAACTTCAGTGTAGGCTTTTTTTAGTCCTGTTGTGGTTTGTGTTTGTTTACTGAACATACTAAAGAATTAAAATTAAATACTGCAGTTTGGCAGTTGAAATGTTTTACAGATTTATGGCTTGAGCACTGAAGACAATTCATAATGATTTGTTTTTGTAAATTCACAGTTGTCTTGGTTCTGGTGGTTGAAGCATGTTCTTGATTAATCCACAATTAACTTTGACAAAATGTCTGCACTTGACAGTCAGTGGCCTAAACTGACTTTACCTGCGTAGAATTAGAGTGTCACCTGCCCTTGACAGAAAACTAAGTTTTGTTTGTTAGACTGTGAGGTTTTTTTCTCTTTTGTCTCTGAAGTTATTAGACACGTGGAAGGGCATAAACCCCAAAAACATTAACTCATAGGTGCCTAGCAGATATTTTTTAACTAGGTTGTTAAATTAATTTTTCATATCGTAATCAGAAATCTTTAATAAATGTTAAGCAGCCTGCTAAGTAACTCTGCTCTTTGTTTCATTTAAATTATTTCATCTTTCTATTACTCCTGATATAATTGTAGTAGAGTTTACGAGTTTCCTTCTCCTTTTATATTTCTGTGTTCCTTATTCATGGGATCACAGAGCCCCTAAGTTACATTATTCATCTCTTAAACCAAAGGTTTAGAGGTTACATTTGTATTAGGTACTCCACAGCATGGAGGTGCAGGTCATTTTTTGTGGAAGATTACTGTTGAGGAGTGAAGGAATGCTGATCCATTCTAGCAGTTTGGTGTGGAACAATGTCCAGCAAATATCCAGATGATTAATATGGTTCAAAAAGACATTTTCTTTTGAACATGGCTCAAAATAATCATCAGAGGTATTTTTGGGGAATAGAAATTAATATATTTTAATGGTCAATAAGGTGTATTTAAGAGTGATATGGTGCTACAGAGTGTCACTTTGTGAGGAGGCGGTGATGACATATCTATCATATTTGTATTAATTAGAAAGATTTAGGAGGAGGAAGAGAAGTTAACACTTTTCTGTGTCCATATATTCTAGATATGCTATTGGATAAAATGTTAAATTTTTGTTGACATTATCTTAATAATATTTTTCCAGAATATACTAGTATCTTAGTATTTGCAGTTACTGTAAAATTTAAATAGATTTTCTGTAAAGTCAAGCAAATCTTGACTTTAAAAGGGATATTTGATGTGGCTCAGTATTCTGGTATGTCTTGCTGTAAAATGTCTTCACTGCTCATTTGAAGATTGTTCTGTATGTTTTGTCATTAGGCTTAAATCCCAATTAGATCAATGAAAGGCTGTATAGCTTGTGTCCTTTAGATCTTTTGTGTCATCCATTTGCCATATCCCAGAGTGTGGAGATTCATAATTCACTTACCTATGTGGCATAATTAACACAAGAATTTAAACTTAGGGGGATTTTTACTCGGTTTTGCAGTATTTTTGTAGGTCACTTACATTGCTGTTTTCGACTCATTGTAACTGAGGGACAGGTGAGTTTTAACATGGCTGTTCTGTGTTTCCTCTGCAAAGCCTAAGCTGTCATTTCAGGAGACCTTTGGTACCCCTGAAACAGCACTTTGGCTTTTTTATTTTCTTCAAAGTGTAATGTTTAGCTGTGCAACCTGTCTTTCAAGAGCAGAATCAGAGTTTTTCCCAGCTTTGTGTGCGACTTCTGGAGCTTACAATGTTCACAAACCACAGGAGGGCAGCACAGTCTCTTTGGATGTGGAACTGTACCTGGATGGACGGAGCTGTGCCCTGGACTAGGGAGTCATGCTTGAGAAAGATGCTTTTTATGTGGCAGTTTTCAGCTCAGTAATCTCTAGTCCCAAAATTTGGGACCACCCGTTGTAAAAAGTGATTTAAAACATTTCCCCCCCCTCTTTGAATTAGAGTTGGTAATTTAACAGTTGACACATTCATTGTGCTGGAGTACACCTGAAAGCAATAATTGCTGAGGCTGTGTAAACACATAGCAGAGTAACAATTTCTGACTTGAAAGTCTTCGAATCTGAGAAAACAGGTAACAGCTGAGCAGGGAGTGAAGGAGAGGGAAAGTTGATCAGCTCAACTTCTGCTGGAGTTTTATATTCTTTGGGGAAAGGGAGTAATTCTGGGAAGATATTTCTAAGGAAATGAGGAGCTTAATGGAAATTTTTGGAAATTTTTTTTCTGGCTTGCAAGTAACAACATGCAGAGATTTATGCAAGAGATTTTTTTTTTAATTGATTTTTTTTAATTCATTAAATACTGCAGTAGTTCAAGGGCTAGTGTTTTGGAATTAAAAAACATGGTAGCCTCGTAGGTTAGGTTATGTCTGGAATTCAAAGGAAAGGGAAATAACTTATTCAATATGTTAGAAAGAAAATAGACAAATGAAAGGATGTAAAGGAACTAACCAGTAACTCACTAATTTTTTATTTTGTAGCAACACTCTGAGCATGTGACCATCCTCATTAGGAGGGGAGAAAAGTGGAAGTCAGAATGTGAAGAGCTGTGTGGCCTGAACGTTGCACAGGAACAAAACATTGAAAATGTGCCCCAGAAACAAGGCAAAAAAGATTCTCTCTCTTAATTGAACCTCTTATGAATTATCTTCCTGATATAATCTTGCTTTCAGAAATAAAGGCACTGGGAATTACACAGAGGATAAAATCAGATTGACTAAGCGTGAGAGAGAAGGTATAGTCTCTGTGCTTATGCACAGAAAAGATTACAACCCAGAAAGCAAATTAAACTGAGCCCAAGTGTGTCTCCTTCTCTTTTTCAGTGTCAAAATAGTGCAAAGACATCAAAAGAATTTAAATTATGTTCTCACTCAAGTTTATTGACACTCATATTTTGTTGTGGGGCCAAGTCCTTTAAAAACATTATTTGTTGTTTCTTTGGGGGGCAAGTAGGACTTGCTGGAAATTGAAATATTTCATAGATAATTTAATTTTTTTTTTGTAATGATCTTTGGAGAACCCATTAGATTATTTGTGAATAGATAATTCAAGCTGTGTTCTTAATTTGCAGTTTTGATTTTTCCTGATTACTTAAACTCTATTAATTTTTCCTACTTAGTATTTAATATCCTTAAGTAGTTATTTCTAAGGCTACTGGTAGTTTCCAGAGTCTGTGATTACCCAGATTTTACATGCATTCGTAAATTATCATAGTGAATAAAATGGAGTTTTATTTTGTGGTTATTAAACTAAACAGTTTCCTGCAGAAAAGTAGGCAAACATGTTTTGAACAACTTATTTTCCAATGTCAGGATTTTGTACATTGCAAGTATAGAACAAGTACAGAAGAGTACATCAGAATCATTGCCGAGGTACTGTCAAGTTTTGTGCAGCATTAGTGAATTTCTGGGAGCTCTTCACTGACATTTTATGAGGAGTTGATGAATCACAGGATATTTCATCCCAGCACATAAGACATACCTTGAACATAATGTTTGTGCTCAAAGGTGAGCACTGTGCGAGGGGCTGCGTTCGCGTTCTCCTTCCTTCCCCCAGGCTTGCATAGTTGCAGAGTTGAGGTACGGAATTCGTTTCCAAACCATAAATCAGCTGTGACAAAGTGTGAGTTAAGGAGGAATTTTTCTGTCTCTTGGAGTTGCTTATGGCTTCCATCTGCACTTTCATTGGTTTTGGATATTCGTGTTAAGAGCCATGGATGCATTACTTGATTTGGATACAGTTGTACATTGGATAAGGTCATGGGTTTGATTTTGGCTTTTCCTGAAGGCAACTTTTTATGCACAGTTGTTCATTTAAAGTTCTCATCAGCAATTTTGAGGAAGTCAGTACTGCTGTGTTTAAGAAAAAAAACCCAAGCCTTATAGTGTTAAAAAACCCCATAAAATTACTTTGAATGATTCATAATCTGTTCTGAGTAGTTTTATGCTTTAAAAATTTTAATTGCACAAAGGAAAGGCCAGACTACTGTATGTTTAGTGTTTTATTGAAGGTGGTATTAATTATTTTGTACTCTAAATGCCTCTTCTCCAGATGGTTTGGAAATGCTTCTGAAAAGTTAATTTTTGGCTCATGTCTCATGTCAAATTTCTGGCATCTTACCATAGCAATATCAAAAGGAGTTCACATCCTTTAGAAACTTTTAAAGCATTGAAGAGCTTTAAATTTGAAGAGCAAGTAGGAAGTTCATCTGTTTGTAGAATTATTTTCTAAGTGTAGAAGAATTGGAGAATAATCTCAGTATTAAAATGAGTCAAACCTTATCTGAAGCAATAAAATTTGTCCCCTTCCAGTGAGGAATATTGATCTAAGCATCCAGAGATAATGGAGAGAGATATGGTGCTTGTGTTTCAGCCTGGGCTTTAAAAGTTTTGCAGGTCTGTCATGGAGCTGTTGGTCTTTGTGCTGGTGTTTGAATGGCTCATGGAAGTAATGTGAGAAGACCAGTTGAGGTATTATTACTGTAGTCATTCCATCAGCACACTTTCTCTGGAATTTTCTGATGTATCTGTTTGGTGAAGGACTCTGAAATCTGCTTAAATGCTCTTGAATATCCCACTTGCAGAACTTCCATGTGTTCTTGTGTTTTTAGTGACAAGAAATAAGAAACAAAAGAACATTCTCTCACCTCAAAGTTTAAGATACTTCTGAGTGCTTCCACAAAGCTCAACTGGACAAACTTTTTACCTTGGCTCTTGGTTGCATTGCCTGTTTTCTGCAGAATTTAATTTGTTAGGAACCAGAGTATGCTGGACAAAAGTAAAAATTAGCTCTTAAACTCTGCTGTTTTATACAAACACTCCTTGCTGTCCAAAACTTTGTACCTGATATCTTTAAGACTGCACTGAACATCAGCTCAGGTGGTAAATGGTTCTAGGCTGGATATGTGATTTTCAAGGCTGCATATGGAAACTGGTTTTCTTTCTCTGTCCTTCATAGCTTGAGACAGGGAGAAATATTGGTGCATGTCATGGACTGCCACGAGCTAGCATTTCATGCTGCATCCTGCATGGGGTCATGAGTTTAGGTACAAGTTCAGGGGGATTTAATTAACCGGTGTCTTTAACAAACAACACAGTGCTTTTACTTGCATGATATTTGCTAGTTTTGTGCAAGAAGTAAGTCAATTTATAGATATAATGTCTTGACTCATGCCTCATATTGCTATTACATAGCTGTAAGCAAGTACTGTGAATAGTCTTGTAACCAGGAGGCTTTTTTTTTTTTGTATGTAACTTTTAGAATCAAGGGTTAAGAAAAGGATGTTTACTCTTGATCAGCTTCTGAATTTATTCTTGTAGCTAATTTGGTTCTTTACCCATGAAGTATAGCTTTTCTGTGTGTGCTAATGCTGAATATTGAGGAATATGATTATGAAAGCCAACATAAATGGATATTTAGCCATCTTTCAAAATTGTTAGTGCTCTAGAATGTATTTTTTTGAGCACAGTCCGTTACTTGACAATTTTTGTGAAGCGTTGCCATTATTTCTTCAGTATGCTCTCATAGTTTTTGAAAGCCTGAAAATGATTTCTTCATTAAAATAATCTGCTTCTCTAAAAACAAAACAACCCCCAAAAAACCCAACCTAAACTGAGACAAAACACGTCTTAATCCTCTACTTTATGCTGCTCAAAAACATCTGCCAAATGGATTACTTTCCATCTTATCTGCAGCACGTATTTGACATTCCTCTGCTTGCGCTTGTTACCGGGTGCTTTGGCCCACTTGTGATCTCACTTGATGTATATTGGCACTATAAGCTCTCTGTAACTTAGTTGGATGATGTTAGGTAAGGCAAAATGCAGAAAATAAATCATATCTTCAGTCAAACTTTCTTGTCATTTTGGATCCTAATTGTTTTGTAAACAAAGGTTAGTTTGTTCTTCTTTGTATCACCCAATTCCCCAATGTTTTGGGGTATTTTTGTGGTTAATACGTGCATTTTGCACCTCTCTATGTTTTTAACTGTGGCATGAAAATCATCGTCGCAGCTGATTCCCACTTGTAGGGAGCAAGTAGAACATATGGCAGAGATTATTAATGTTGAACTCCTATTTGAGCCACAAGGTCAGAAATTTCATGTAAAAATCAGGTTCCTAGGTTGTTGCAATGACAAACAGTGGGGCTTAAAATCACAGGAGTAAATTTCTGCAGAGCATTGGAGTTGCTTGTAGATTGCCCTTTGCTTGGGTTTGTGTCACATTCAAAACATGCAGGTTTAGGTGGCCACACTTGTTTGTGATCGTGCTGTTGGAAAGATGAGCAGATTTGGTGGTATATTTTTTCCTGAAAGTCCTGCAAGGATACATCAATCTTGAATAATTAGGTAGTATCTCATATCTAGTTCAAGACTCTTCATGAATGTAGAGCTTTTTTTGAATAAGTTGTTGATAATCTTAATAAATATGGAAATAGTTGCTTAAAAACTGTGTGTTTCTTAAGCTAGCTAAGCAGATATAAGGAAACATTCTTTTGACTTTGTTTTTATTTAGTAAATTTAATTTTTGCAGTGGCTTGTAGAGCTTACTCTTCCTCAATGCAACCTCACTGTATTTTGTTTCAGAGAAGAAATAGTCCTGCTGAGGTCATGTAGAAACTGAGCAACAAGATCTTCAGTAGAATCATAAGTTTTTAATTTTATGTTGCTCATTAAGATGACTCAGATTTGCTACTGTGCAGTGTACACAATGCTGAAGAAACAAGCATTAAGACTAGTTATTTCTTTTGTATCAGAAATATGATACATAGGTGAGTGCTTCCTACTCCAGGAATTTTATATTTCATTTATTTTTTTTGTGTGTCAGAGAGGGACAGAGCACAGTTTTCAAGTAATTCTTCTGAAGTATTGTCAGTACTAATTAATTAATTAAAAGAAAAACTCCAGCACTGTAATATTTTAGGTATTAACTCAATACAGCTTTATGGAGAATTCAAATCTGATAGAATGTGGTCTGTTGTCCATTTGTAAGACATCCAGTGGCTGCTGCATGAGTAAAATTAGAAGCATACTTTATTATATTTTTTGTATAAAGCTGCAGTACAAGAGAAGAAATGGGCTTTACAGACTTTGATTTATCAAAGGATCTTGAATTCCTTTGTACTTAAGGGAGGAATTGAATGGAAAACCATTGATTCTCTTCCATCCTCAAATTTCAATGCCTGTAGACTATCTTGCCTTTTTTTGCCAATTTTATTTGCCATTATGCAGCTACACAATGGAGGTTGTGATTACTATTTTGCGGCTCAGGTTTTCATGGCTTTTTGTATTAAAAATACCTCTTAAAATTACTGAATACTCAGTTAAGGATACTTCTGTAGTCCCATACAGTTTTTTTCCTCCATTGTAGTAATTGCAATATAATTTTTATTGTAGATATGCTTGTTCTGACTTTGGGTCTTCTCAGCTTGGTTTGCTCCAGAAGTGGTTTAATGTAAGTAAAATAATCCCGTCAAAGTGCTACAAAATAATCCCACTCTTAAAAGCAGAAACACCCATTTTAAGGATTTTATTTGTATAACACTATTGATTTGACTGATGAACCTTCTCACTGTGGGTTAGGCTTTGTGCTGTGCTGCATTAGTTACTGTCAGAACAGTTTTGTGCCTTTGGCTTGAGGAGAATTTGCACACAACATCCATACCCCATTAGCTTACTGTTCTCCAAATGCTTCCCTTGCTCTCTGGGTAAATCAGGGCTCGAGCATCTGCAGAACATCTGTCTCAGAGCTCCCAACAGGAGTGTGGATGTGCCCTGCTCTCAAAGGTGGTGTCCGTGCAAAGGTGGAGGATCCCTGTGTTTCTCAGTTCCTTTCTCCTACTTAGGGGAGCTTTTATTTCCTTGAGAC
The DNA here is from genome assembly GCF_015832195.1 of Motacilla alba alba. Lineage (NCBI taxonomy): Eukaryota > Metazoa > Chordata > Aves > Passeriformes > Motacillidae > Motacilla > Motacilla alba. Next base: position 47,496,229 of record NC_052019.1, on the reverse strand, counting down.
CAGTATTACTGAGATCTTTTCAATTCCCTGTACAGTTATAAGTCCAGAGAAAGAATGCTGGCTGTCAGTGTGTACACTGTGTGTAGAATGGGATGCAGTAGGAATCTTGCAGATTCTTCTGTGTGGAGTTTGTGAATAGGAAGACTTAGGACAGTAGGGTGACAGACCATGCAAACTATTACCGCATTCTGAAGGTGACTATTGCTGTCTGAGCTTAATATGCATTTGCTTAAGCCCAGTTTGTGTGTGTGCATGTGACACACAAAATATACCAAATAATCCTTGCAGTCTAGAAGTTTTATTTTCCTCCTTACGTAGTGATTTTAGAATAATCTCATTTTTAAATGATGTGAAGCATTCCTATAGCCACTTATCAAAAATGTATGCTTATATATATTAGAACAGATTTTATGTTTAAGAGCTGCTAGCTGAGGCAGTGCCTAGCAGATGCACTGCTGAGGCATTTCTTGAACAGGTACTGCTATAAAGTCTCCAAACTCTTCATTTGTTTCAATGCTAGACATCCCCTCTCTCAGTTTATTAGCTGTTGATGAGGTCTGTAGCTGCAGATACTTGGTTACCTATTAGATCAGTTGCTGCATCAGCATTAAAAGATGATGACAGAGTAAATGTGCCTGTATGACCTCCAGTACCACAGCTCTTTATCCACATTTGGTGATGGTGAAGGAAAAGGAGCTCTGAGATGGTTTTTGCACTAGAAGGGCAGTAGGGCCTCCAGAGGTCTTACCCAAAAAAAAGTTGCTGTGATGCCTTTTTCTGCTGGGTTTTTTTGTTTGTTTTCCAGCTTTTGGCTCCTTTGACATTATACTGGCACATAAAGTTTGTGTCAAAGCCCATTTGCTACACAACAAGCTACAAATAATTATCTGTTGTTTGAATATCTTAGGTTTATAAGTCTGTGTTTAGTCGTGTATTTTTTCATTAAGGCAGATGTTTCACGAACATGCCTTCTGGCAGTTAGTGGGAGATATATTTTCTTTTTAAGTTTCTGAAGGCAGATATTTCTTTAGTCTGAGTCTTTGTTTAGTTGACAGAGCTGATTAATTTCTGTTGGAAAAGAGTTCATAATTTTTCATTTCTGTTGGCTTCAATTTATAAAAATTCAGCAAGCTGTTTGAATTGACTTTGGTTCATCCCGGGCAGTTTCTCTGTCTCTACCCTCTCAAAACTGTTATAAAGTAACAAAATGAGGACATGAAGGGGATCCTGTTGTACATTTTCTCTCCTTCACTAATTAGCACAGGGTTTTTTAGTGGGAGATGAATTTATGGATGACCTTCCTGTTTAGTTAGGTGGCCTTAAGTATGCTGGTAGTTTGTAGAATAAACAGAAGTGATGTGTAAAGCAGAAAGTGCTGCTCTGTGTCTGCAGCCAGCTGCTCCAAGCCGCTCGCTGTGGAAGGGCCAAATGAAGTCATGACTTTGTTTCCTAATGCTCCCACTTGAAAAGCCTGGGGAGCTGGAGTGCACTACTGGGCTGGTGCCCACAGTTTCATTAACTGTTTTTTGCCCCCCATTTAAATCCATGTCTCTGTTTCAAAGATGATTGAAGAGATTTATGGATTTTCTTGATTATTTGCTTTTATAAACTATGTAAGAGTAATACAAAAGGCCACCTGGCACAAAGCTGCTTATGACACAAGAAAAAGGAGCCTTTTATTATTAGAACCATTGATTGGGCAACAAGTACCAATTTTATGTATTTATTGTCTTGGAAATTCACTTTTGCCTCTGCTTTGGATTTCAGGAAAATGAATTAACCTGTGACAGTATTTTCAAGCTTGGGTACTTTTATTCCTTATAATAACAGAACACCTTCTTCTGCTCTTTTGTCAAGCAAGTATGTAGGTAGTGGAGAACTGTGTGCACAACTAGCTTTTCATCAGTGTTTCTGAGGTTATCTTACATTGGATTTGACAGAATTTTAAAAAAAATCCATCATTAGGCAGCTTTTGAATTGATATAATCAACTTGTCTCTTAAATGGTATTTTATACATGCTCTGAAAACCTTCTAGGAATGTATTTGTGATGTGTTGTGTAGCATAAGCTGACAGTTCTGTGTTATTTCAGAGGCATTTCCATCTTCTTTTAGTGTGTAGTCCTTCAGAAATGCATTAAAACAGATTGAAATTTTATTTAATTTTCATCTTCTAAACTTGATGTGAAATGTTACTGTCTTCATGTTGCATGTTTTTGATTTGTCATGAAGAATTTCTATTGATGGCAGGATTGTTTAACTTCACAATCTTTCTGACATAAAGGGTGCAATAAAGTAGCATTAGTTGGTACTGGGTGATTATTGCTATGTAATATGATCCAGATGACCACACCATCATTTTTATATATTAAAACGAAAGAAGTGGATATTTCATTTGCTTATTTCATTGGTTTGTCTTCCACTGCATCATAGTTTGTGCTGATTATTGTCAGTTTGTGCTTTACCTAGCTTGGCAGGATTTGAATGGATCATTTGGATTACTGACAACAATGAAAAGGAGCACTTGGAACAGAAGCATTCTGCAAAATGCCCTGATTCTGTTGGTGTGGATAAATATCTGTTACAGCTTTAAAGGTGGTGGGGGTACCAATGGCCTGGCTGTCTTTAAGAATACATTTATTACAAAGCCTGGGTTATTGTCTCTAATAGTAAATGCCAATCTTGATTAGCAAGTGGTCTGGTTCTTTCTACATAGTTACAGCACTTCTCCAAGCTGAGAATGCTGAGATACATGTTGATTCCAACCCAAACTGGTTACTAAGAGCACCATGGACGTTTTACAGGGCAATTTAGGAGCTGTACTTGGCCCTGGCATGCTACCTGCAAAGTTGCACAGCAGGCATTCTGTAACAGGCACTTAATTGTGGCTGAAGGACTGCCACCTCAGCAACTTGGGGCTTACTCATTGTGCCTTCATAGTCTGAGAAAGAGTGTGGAAAGAGAAATGCTGATGGAAAAATTTTTTTTTAGGGGTGGTTTAGTTTGTTTGCTTTTCTAAAATCTGTCATGCAAACTACTAATGGCAAAAGCTTATTTATTCTGGAAGTTAAACAAACTTTAATGTTGATCATCAGCGTTTACAGTGGTAAGCTGGTAACCTGGCACAAGCAGATATTGATATTCAACATCAGAGATTAAAAGAACACTTACCCAAAGCTCGCTTAAATTTTATAGAAAATATCCTACTTAGCTATGTATTCAGAGGAAATAATTGTGTTTGCTATCTAAACTGCGGTTCATTTTGGTTCCCCTCTGCCCCAACTTTGCTTCAAAAATTAATTAGAAAAAAAAGAAATTAAAGGAAAAAGGTTGAGTGGTCAAGCAGTTACTATTACTGAATTAAAACCTTATGATGGAGTTTAGTAATTCCTGTATTTCCCTCTGAACTCTTGAATGTTTTTTCAGCCCTTTTGGGTAACATAAAGCACATGAATAACAAAGACACTCATTTCATACAGCAAATTTGATTGAATTTCCTAAAATTTTCATAAACTCCAGATTTATACAGGATCAAGCTGTAAGTGCTGTAATAATTGCAGTGTGTAGATCAGACAGACTTCAGAGAATGGAGAAATGTGTAACCTTGGCCTTTCCATGTGCAACTTGAATGCCCTTGTTTGGAAGTTATATACAGCCATTGTGAAATGATGTTATTTGCATGTTGAAATGTCATCAAACCTTTGCAGTATGGGATTTAATTTTCGTAATGACTGAAATTCAGGATGAAATTTCAAGGATGAGATTCCTTTTCATCAGGATGTTCTGGAGGAATTCTTCCAGCCATTCATCTTTGTAAAGTAAACAGGCATAATGTGTGAAGTTGAGCTGAAAGTCCTGCTGTTTGTCCTGCAGCCAGTTGTCCAATTGCTTGAAACATAAGAGCTAAATGAAGCATGTCCATCTTCCAAGCAGCTTTTTTTTTTGTTTCTGGTTTATTATTTCAGGCTCTCTCACTCTTATTGATAAGTAAATCAAAGACAGGAATCATCCAAATTATCAATATAGCTAATATGTATTTTTTTTTCTTAATTGGAGCTGGCGATGGGAATTCATGAGTTGGTGTATATACAATGTATCAGAAGAGGTCTTTTGGGCTTTTCTTTAGTTCTTCAATTCACAACTTCCTGTACAGAGGCAATTCAGTCCTTACCTGTTCCTTAACAATCAGTTCTAAACAATTCAGCATAAGGAGCTCAGAAAGGGAAATCTCTGTTCCTGCTGCCTCTTAACTGCTGAGAGCTGGTCCCCTGCAGGCAAGCTGCTGCTGGCCAGCTGTGAGTGTGAATGGCAGGGGCTCCTGGCCCTTGCTCTGACCTCGGCAGCAGCTGCCTCTGGTGCCTGCTGGGGAAGGAGCTCTCCTGTTTTTACAAGGACAAGCACTCCTAGTCCCCGGTGAGAACTAACTTCAATTCCCCTTTCTCAGCAAGACAGTAGCTGTTAATCAGTATATTAGGCTTGTGAGAGGTAAACAAAACATTTGATTCTGGTTTCCTTGTCAGGCAGTGACATCTTCATTTGAAGATATTTTGCAGAAAGCGAGCAACCCCTGCCTCCCAAGCCTGGGTGTTGCTGACATGTGGCATAACACTGTGCATAAGTAGAACAGCACTCCTTTTGGGGTTTGAGACCTTTTCCCACATTTAGTACAGCACAGGCTGCTTTTCCCTTTCCTTTATTCTTCCCCAAATGTTTTATTATCTTTCACTTTTTAAGTTTTGTATTGCTGTGCTTTCTTCCTCACATCTTGAACACTTCACCATAAGCGATAGGTGGGTTTGGGCACTTAAGGAGCATAAGATACAGGCAAAATAGCTGGCTTGATGGAATCTTGACCCTAAAGGAGTGAAGGTAAGGCACAAAGATGAAGAAAGAGGAGTGGGAGAGAGGTAGTGTGTATGAATACATGTGCAAAGTGGAAGAAGGGTGACTGCAGAGTCTTTTGTTTCTGCCCATAATTCTGTCATGACATTTTAAAACAAAATAATTCCCTAATCTTTGGGATTCTAGAAAAGTAGCTTGGAAGTATGAATCTCAAAGACTTCTGAATGAGAAGAAGGGTGAACAGGCGTCATTTAGCTTAAATGTGTGGGAGCTGAGAACTTTGCAACTAATCAAATGTTTTGTGAAAGGTGCTGACACATGATTTTTGTGAAGATTGCTGTTGGCAATATTATAAGGTGAAAAACTTGGAAGAGCATGGCTAGAAAAAACGTACTAATGTGGATAGCACTTATTAATTTAAGTACACATAGAGGCTTCATAATCTAATACAAAATAGTTTAAAATAGTGTAAACAGTAGATTAATGTGTTAACATTGTGTTAGGTCTTTGTTTTCTAGTTTGCTTTTTGCTGAATATTTAGAAGAAAAGTTTTGAAGATAATTAATTGGGAAAAAAACCAAACCAAACCACAAGGCTTCTTAAAGTAGAACATAGTTACATTCAGGGGGACCTCAACATTAATTTTCATTTCTTTTTACTAGTGGCTGTATGCCTTTATGGTTTTTAAAGGCGCCTTACTCTTTTCTTGCTTAAAATACTTAAATGCAAAAAAAAAAAAAAAAAGAAAAAAAAAAGTAAGCAGGCCAAGTTCCTGCTTAGGTTGTCAAGGGTCAGTTTTCATAGCTGTCTGACCTTTTTAGACTACACCAAGATAGTGTATGTGAGATGTAGGGGGTTTTTGTGCCTGAAGTGATAAAACTATTTTGCACAGCTTGCCTTAATAAAGAGCAGATTGGTTAGTAACATCAGGAGGGACTCCTATCTAAAAAAACCCAATAAAATGCTCTCATGGAGTGCAGTTGTCTTTCCTGTCCTTTTGATTATTGCCCAATATATTTTAAATCATGCATTGTAGCATTCTCTTCTACTCCCTTAGCTGTAGCTAAAACATCATCACATTTCATCATAAAAATCTTTATGTAATAAAAAGTAATGTGACCTCTGGGATTTTATTTTCTGGCCTTACCTGTTGACTCAAAGTGCATGCTGCACATTCTCTAGAGGGGTGATTTATAGGCTTCATTTGTAATGTTTAGGAGGTCTTGTTTGTTTGCTTGTTTTCCCCCAGCCCAGTGAATGCTAAGGCTTTTTTACAATACGTGCACATGAGTAACTTTAGGAAAGCTGCTCATTCTCTGAGGCTTCTCAGGAATATTCAAGTGTTCCAAATCTGGTCTTTGCAGAATGGAACTGATGCCTTCTGAGCTGCCAAGTGCAGAGTAGCCATGTGTTCTCAGCTGTAAGGAGGCTCCAGGCAAAAAATGTTGGCCATTTGTTAGTCCCAAGCTTCTCATAGGTTGGTTAAAAAACAAAGCACAACTTTCCTGAAAGTCTAATAATTGTTGGGATGAACTAAATTAATGGAGTGCTTTGATAGGAAATGGTGAATACACATTCCAGCTATGCCAAGACAACTTAATAGCAATTTTGTTCATTTAATAGAGATTGCTGCTTTTAGAAATATGTGAAGCTGCAGAGTTGGCATATGTGCCTCTTAAAAAAGTAAGCATTTGCATGCCCTTTTATCAACTGGTAATAGCATGTGGGGTGTTTCCAAACCTCATAGTTCCAGAGTATGTTTTGATAATCATCCAGCAGGGTGGAAAAAAGCTTACAAAAACAACAACAAAAGCCCAACGACTTACTTACATCTGAACTGAGTGGATAAATGTGGCTGCTGATTGCTTTTATTCATAAAAATACTCTCTGGCCTTCAGGATATGCTTGCTTCTGCTTCAAACAGATGTAATATAAAACAAGCTATTCCATAAAAAGTTAGTATTAAAAAGAAAGAAAAATTAGGTTTTCTGCATTACAGCCTCATCTATGAAACAGTGTTTTCACTGAATCTCTAGCTCATATTTTAAATCTCTAAGAGTGGGTGGAGAGCGAACTTAAAAATGGGAGGAGGTGAAGTCTGGAGGACAGTAATAAAAGCACAGCCCTTTGGTTAGTGTTGCTGGGTGGTTTTTTTTTTCAGTGTCTGTGATAAAGTGGTATATTTCATGATAGGACTAATGCATTAAAACTCTGTTGCAAAAGTAAGGAAATATTTATAGAATCAGAACTAGATGGTTTGATTTTTTAAATTTGCCCCAACTCCATTACTTTTGAACTTAAATCAGAAAAGTGTTTTAAGAGGAAGTCAGTATTTTCATATCCACTGTGTTAAAAGAGAGATCAGAATAACAATTTTCAAATGTGAAGAAAGAGCAAATGAATCAATAATAACCCTAAGCTATCTGATCTTGTATCTGGTTGAACAAATGTTTTAGCCTTTGTAAACAAACACATCAGTTTAGTTATAATATAATAGACTTCTGTTTAATCAAGAACTCAAGAACTAAAATGTAATGATAGATTGTTGTGAGTCATCTGTGTTAGCAGATTTAGGAAGTAGGCAGTTACCATAGGTGCTATTCTGCTTTACACTATGTTCTCTCTTGAGAGTTGTTCTGTGAGCAAGCTCCCTTTTTTTACCTTGCAATTCTTTTAATATTATATCCAAATTTAGGGAAAAAGGTTGGTAAATATTGTCTCTTGGTGACACAAATACTAAAGCATATTCTTTAGTCCTTGCATAGGAGTTTATACCTGATTAAAGAGAAGAAATGAGTTGCTGAGGGCTTCAGTCATAACCATGTGCATTAAAAACCCTACAAGAATTATGACAATCTTTCTTTGTAAGCCCAAAACAATTCTGTTTGGGGCTAAAAGCTGTTTGGCTTTCTGTGCCAGTGTCACAGTACACACTGGCCTGGAGAAGGCCAATGAGGAAGCTGAAGTGTACATATGCTGTGTACGTATGGAGTGCAGCATTGGGACATAGTTCAACAAGCAGTGAGAGACCCACACCATATGGAGTGGTGTAGCACCCCACAGAGAGCCTGGGCATCCCTAGAAGTAGTAGTACTGACAAGGGAATGGTAGAGAAAGGAATTATTTGTTTACCTCTGCAGTAACAGGGCTCAAACTGCTCAGAAAACCAGCAGAGTTGCCACATCATCTTGTGTTAACTGCATCTTTCTGCTGCAGCTTGTAGATGTGCCTTTTGAAAAGGTGTGAGCATTTAGTTCTCCTGGTGGTATTCAGAGGTCTCTGGCCCCTCTGCCTTCATAGCACATTGTAACTGTGAGATTCTCTGCAGAGCCAGAAACCATATACTTTCCCACCTACAGGTTCCTTTTGGGTACACCTTGGGAATAAAGTTTTGGTAAAGCAACAAGATCAATAGAATGAAAAAGGAAAAAAAATAAGGTTTGCTGTAGTTTTCTCTAAATAAAAAAAAGGTCCAGCATAGAGCTTTGGCTGCTAGGATACTTGATACCTCATGGTGCTTCAAAGTGTTTTTTTTTTCTTTCTGATGATTCTTTTCCCTGGCCTTCCAAAATATGAATTAGACTTCTACACTGCTGAAGGTAGGATAACACAGAAATATTATCTCAACACAATGAAAATGCTGATTAAATACCTAATTTAAAATTTCTTGAAGCTGTTCAGAGTTAAATGTCCCATTTACTTTTCAATGAGAGTGAATTTTGGAAATTCATCTATTGTGAGTTAGTTGCATTAGATTTTAAAGAGTTCTGATGGATCAAAAAATGTAAATTTTTTTCTAATTCGATGATGTTTTCTTTATGAATTCCAGCAGATTAGGTATCCCACATTATAAGAAAGACTTTAATGATCAAATTCAACAGGTTTTTTAAAACTGCTCTTTTAGAGGCCAGCCTTTGAATTCTGCATTCAGGTCAGAGCTCAAAGTCTATCCTTAGGCTTAACACACATAGTAAAGTAAAACAGACATTTGTAACTAAGAGGCAGACTTCCAGTGACGGATACTTTTTAGTCCAGTATCACTCAAACAGCCAGACTGAATTCACAACTGTAAGGGAGTTGAACACAAGGAAAACAATTTATACTGAGTCTGACAAGTGGAGAGCCAAGGTCAGTGTCATTCTACATTCTAGATTGCATTGAGGAATTGGTTAGAGACATTTTGTGGTGTTAATTGTTTTATGGCTACTCTGGAGTGAAAGTCTGCTTTATTCCCAAAGCTGAAACCATAAGAATGTAGCTTTTTGTTTTTAAATGGACAGATTTATATCAATGAGGAAGTATTCCAGTCCCAAAACAGGCTCTGGTCCAACTTCTCTCTCAACAGCCATGCTTGCTGGGTCTCCTGCTTTGAGTTATGCCCAAGTGAATGAGCCACAGACACACCATTTGCTGTATTGAATTCAAATAGTGCTCAAAAATATAATAATCTATCATCATTTTTTGCCAAATCAAAGTTGTCTCCCTCCACTATTGCAAAATATAGAGGAGAATTGAGACACATTTGCCTTCTGCATGCCTCTTGGCCTTTTAATGTAGAGTGTATTTCAGACTGTGATTCCACTGGGTCTTTGCCAGGGCATCCTTGGAGATGATGCTGAGGCTGGCTGGCCCATCTCCTGATACTTCACCTCTCTCCTCTGGTCATGCAACAAGTAGGGAACAGGTGTTGCTGAAAGCTAGCAGGTTGCTGCTTGGGAGGAGAGGAAGGGAACTGCTGGAATGTGGTCCCAGGCTGGAGAAGGGGAGGGCAGATCTTGAGCTTTCAGCACTGGCCCACACAGATATGATAACAGCAGCTAAAGTTGAAGAAGAACATTGTTCAAGTAACCAAGGTGACCAATGGACCTCAGCAAAGTTATTGGCTTTGCCAATTGTATTTATTTCAAGATTTGGCAGAGTTCATTGGAAGAAGGTGGTATTATTTTTTAATTGAGAGTATTTCTTTGTAAATAAATGTCAGCTGAGCTGGATTCCTTACATCTTTTTTGAGTTCTGCTTTTTCTAGTGGTTGCATGGGAACCACTGTATTAATGTGACTAATACTCTGTGTAGACACAAAACACCATGACACAAAAGTACAATCCCCACAACAGTGAAGCAAATAACACCCCCTACCTGCCAACAGGTATCAAAAAGAGTTTAGCAGAAGATATTTTGGGTGTTAGGAAATAATTAGAATATCCTGAATTATCTAAGGAACTACCATTAAGAAAAGCATTGGTTTCAGAAAAACTTGTTCAGTTTAGTGCAAAATGATCTCTGTTGTTTTGTACTGAGCCTTTTTGCTGTTCTTAAACCGTATAGCAATGAATACACTTCCCCTGAATTTCCATGAAAAGTAGAATCATGTTGTCACTTAGTTTACCAAGGCTTATGTGAAATGAAAAAGATACTTGTGCTGAAACAATAGAAGTGTGCAACTCTACTGTATGTAATAGGAGAACGCATGTGCTGTGTTATATGTACGTGTTGCTAGCTGTGCGTGCAGATGTACTGTGGTAGGACTTGGAAGTTGGAGAGAGTTAAATTCTTAGAGGTGATATATGGGGTGTGGTTTTTTTAAGGGTACTTTAATGACTTTTCAAGTTTAACTTGAGAAGTATGAAAGAATTATTTGAGGACTAAAGGATTATACGAACTTGAATGCTGACCAAGGTAATACAGAAATAAAGGGGGCTTTGCCTTCTGAAAAGTTGATATTTATTTGTGCCAAAGTGCAAGACCTCTAAATGCCACAGAAACTTTAAAGTTCTGCTTGACATGGGCTGAATTAACAGTAATGTTGGATTTGTGAAACCAAATAAAATATTTTTGTTGTGACTGTTTATTGAAAATTAATTTTTCTGGTACTGCATGGCAATTTATTAGTTGGGTTCTCATGAAGGAAGCAAATAATTTTGTGGGGGCCTTTCAGTGTATTATATAAAAATGACAAGTTCTTCAAGGTTTTGCCTTGTGGGGCTAAATGTCAAACTACTTTTGTTCTTACTGTTCTTGAAGACAGCAATTAGCATTGTTTACTATCACAGAGCTGGTGAAATGCAAAGTGAACTGTAATATTTTTAGATGCAGAAGTTTTGGTTGAATTTATTTCCTATTTGCTGTAATGAAGGACTAGTTAGCTATGCTAACTAACATTCTCTGCAGGCCACATCACAGCTTGCTGTGTTTCTGTAATTCTGGCTACCACGCTCAAAATACAGAGGTAGAGCAGGCAAAAGTCCTATTGATTTAAGCTTGATTTTATCCATCTTTTAAGGGAGTATTTACTACTTATTGCCTGAACAGTAAAGGAGGATGAACCTTGTTAGTCAGTGACTATGAAGTGTTAATTGCTAGAGTTTTTGAAGACTGTAGGCTAATTCTTAAAAAATTCTTTTTCTTATTAATTTAATACTCAAGAGATCGACTGAGTACTAAGTAGAGGATCTGCTTTTGCTGATGAAAATTGTTATTTTACTTTTTGATTTTTAGGGATCCTAGAATCTATTTGCTAATTTTGCACAGTATGAAAATTTGATGGTGTTTTCAGGAGTAGTTCTTAGTACTAAAGAGTCATTTCAGTACTTTTATCTTATTGTGAAGATGAGCTGCCAATATCTGTGTCAAACTCTGCTTTCTGAACAAGCAAAAGGAGTCTTTAATAGGTCTGTCAGCACTCAGCCCCACTGAGACAAAACACAGCCTTACAAATACATAAGTGCTGACTCAACAAATTCACTGTATCTGAAGCAACTCTGTGTTGGACTTTACCAAGCACATTTTAAAGAAATTAATAGTTTTTCCAGTTCTGGTTGTTACAGGTGTGATGGAAAGCCAGTCTTTGCTATGTAGAAATAGTCACTTTGAGAAGTACCTCCTTGCACGTGCAGTCATTTAAATAAATAGGGCCAGTTAATATCAAAAGTAAAAATTGACAGTATAAAGAGGACAAGTTTTAAAACCAAAATGCTTAAGGATATTGTATATAGGTACAGTAAATGAGGATTTATTTTGGCAACCTTACCATGAATGTGTTTGAACTCTGTCTCTGAGCATGACAGGATTGGAGGAGAATTAGGCCAGATCTTACACGAGTTTGATTGCTTTACATTAAGTTTATATGAGTTTGTTCATAAGGATACGTTAACAGCAACAACTAGAAAGTTAGTTTTGGAGAAGGTTCTACCAAATATTTAATATGTTAAATATGAATTTAGATTGAAATGGATTAAGATGTGCGAGTGTTCCAGTGGTTTTTAATCTCAGCTGTAAATTGCATTTGTGGTGCTTTGCAGTTACCCATGTAAAATTGTCAGTTTTGAGAACTGCTGATCACTACTTAGGCATTTTCTCTGTCATCCCCAGGAAAGATGTCTCGAGACCGGGCTCTCAGGAAGCAGCAGCAGCTGAATAATTTGGTAGCAGCAGTGACAAAGCTTGCGAAACCTGGAGATTTGATTGTGGATTTTTGCAGTGGAGGGGTAATGTATATTTTTGTTTACGTGGTGCAATGTCTTTCACCTTTTATCTTTGCAGTACTAGGTGGTTGCTGTTACAAAGAAAAGCAGACGTGCAGGTGCTGAAATTTAGCTGCTTTCAAAGGATCTCTCATCGGTATGGGGATGCTCATCACATAATGAATGAACAACAGGGAACACTGAAAAGTGACTCAGATTTTGTTGTTTGTTTCTGTTTTCACAGGGCCATGTTGGAATTGTTCTTGCTTATATGATGCCATCATGTCAGGTAAATTCTCAATAAAAAGGTTTCTGGTAGTCATCTTAAAAAGATGTGTTTGTAGAGAGGACAAATAGAAGTCACAGTTGTCTCAGTGGAGGACTCAGGTTTGAAACATGCAAATTTTTAGCATAATCCCCGAATGTATGTGGTGCTTTCCAGAGAAGACAAAACTTGTAGGAAAATATAAAATATTTTCAAGCTGATTAATATTGGCAAGTATTAAATGCCTTCGATTGTTGCCAGGTTTCCAGCTAATCATTTTGTAGATCTCAGACTGTGCCACAAGTGATTCAGAGGTTTTCTCAACAAACTACAAAGTTTTCTGCTTGCCAATGTTGTACTTTGATTTCTCAGTATTATTTTGCCTTACTTTCTCCTATGTGTGGAATCTAGGTGGTACTCATAGAAAATAAGGAGCTGTCTCTGATCCGTGCTAAAGACAGAAGTGATGAACTGGGTTTAAACAACATTTGGTTCATTCAAGCAAATTTGGACTATTTTAATGGGACTTTTAACATCGGGGTAAGTGATTATAACTTTTCCACTTCAAAACTTCAGGGTCTGATTAATTATTCTTAAAACAACTGCTATACATGAGAGAATAATATTCTCTATGTCCTTACAGACTGTCACAGTAAATGAGATTGATGTCCTATCTAGAAATTTGCAGCCCTAGTGAGGAATAAGGCATAAATAGTATTTTGTAGCTCTGTAAATATTCCTGTCATCTATTTTTTTATGCTGTTAATAGAATATGAACCTCTGTGGCAAGGTGCAAGCTTTCCATGCAAGACTGACTGTTCTTTAAATCATCCATCTAAAAGCCTGTTTTGACTGTAGCTGGGGATAGGTAATGCTGAAGGTTTATGGTACATGAGTAGTGCTGTTTAACTGTTTGGTTGGTTTATTTAAGAAAGGAAAAGAAATTCAGTGCAGGAGAAAGAGGAGAGAATAAATGGTTTCAGCCCTGTCCTTCCAAGTGTAAATTTCCAATTCTCTAGCTTTATTTTCTGTGCTACATTGTCATATAAATCTCAGTGGGTGAACTAGAGAGCTATTTCAAAATACCAGGATCTCATGAATAATACACTGAATTGTGTGTGTGAAATGCTTAATAGTTGTTTTATGAAGTGAGTCTCCAATTCTGTGGTCATTGGAATTCTTCTTTTGATTTCTGGGGGCCCATTTTAAAGGTTAATACCATGTTAACTCTCTGGAGTTTTTATTTAATAATAGAAGTATTATATTCTCTCTTTCAAGTTTTGTGACAAGGAGATATTGAAGTATATGTCAGAAGAGTTCACTTGGAAGTTCTTCTTTTCCAGCCCTTCATTTGCAAATATCTGCATTAGTCTTCACATTTTATTTTGTTTCAGACAGTGAATTCAATATGTAGGGTATACTGAGAAAGCTTTGTCTTTAATTTTATTTGGGATTTTTTTCTTAACTAAATGGGTTTTCAGAAAGCCAAAGAAGAAATCATTTGGTGTAACAGGTCATACAGGGTCAGCAAAGCTACTGGTTTACCTGCTGCTGTTTTAAGGTCTCTTTTTTTGCAAGCAAAACAGAGAGCTTTGTTTTCTACTTGGATAGATGAGGAAGTATCTATAATTGCATTCCGTGATAATCTGATAGCTGTGATATCAAGATTCTGTTTCTGATGTTAAACTAGTTTTATTTTTGTTGTTAAATTCATATGAGCAGAAAATTTCATTGTGCAATTATTTTCTTGTTAATTTTTTAGTGTTCTGCCTGAGACAAGACTATTTGTTTCCATCTGTATGCAATTACAGTTCAGTTGATGATTAATGGTCTCCTCAGCTGAGCTTACAGCAAGCAGACTGGAAACAAAAAAGACTTTGTTTTAATCTATATCTGAGAGCAAAGTTTTTATCTTCCAGTTGCTCTACCTCGAAAAACAGCTTTGAACCCTGAAATCTGAGCTGTGCAGTCTTAAACCTCTTCTCTAAACGTACGGTGAACAAAAAGCAAAGCAAACAATGTAATTTCATAAATCCACACTGCTGCATAAAATCACAAATATACCTCAAAAATGTCCTTAGTTTAAGTATGCACCAGGCCTACTCTTTGAGGTGCTGAGCGCCTGGGAGGAGGCAGATAAGGTAATGCCCCATTTCAGTAGTGCATTTGGCATCCCAGGTATAGACAGGAGAGAGCTGCCTGCATTCCCTTGCAGTATATTGAGTACTGCAGTCATTTGCTTTTCTACAGGAGAGCAGAAAGAATTTGGGTACAACCTGTGTGTTGCCCAAACATGTCAGTGCTCACAGGTAGTTGTGATCAAATGTTATTTTAGTTTTAGTTGAAGAGCCCCTCACTCAGAAGAAATAAAAGATTAAGGAGAGGGGAAAAAAAAAATTAAAGGAGGGCAAGTTGTATTTGATGCCTCCCCCTGCTCCAGTGTGTGTTTCCTATAGGTTTTACTCAGTACTTGAAAATCAAATTATCTAAATTTAAATAAGATTAGCATAATAGCATAATTTTTTCCTGTAGATGTGACCTTCAGGTTTATCTGCTTCTTCTCATGCTGCTTAGTTGAAATCCAGTTTTGACATAGTTCTTTGTATTTCTGAGTCCTTTTTGCTTGACAAAAACTTTTCACAAATCATCACCACATAGCTTTTCTGTTATTAGTGTGCACAACTACTACTTTTCTGGAGATTTGTGTTTAGTTTATTTGATATCACAATGCAATGCACCTGCCTTTTGAGTGCTTTTGGTGAGTGACCCTTCTTCAGTGTTGATTCTTTGTTAATGAAATAAGCCCCAAATTTTTCTCAACACAGATATGAAAGAGAGGAATGAAAAACTGGAGAATTAAGGACCAGGCCTTTGGTGTAACAGCTTTAGTTGCAAAAACTTCCTCATGCATTTAACTAAGTAAACTAAAAAAATGCTGGATTGTATTTAGAATGTTCCAATGATGAATTTTCTTGTTTCCTTGGTTGTTTTTCCTTCTGTAGGTGGCCCTGCACGCCTGCGGGGTGGCCACAGACATGGTGATTGAGCACTGCCTCAGGGCACGGGCAGCCTTTGTCATCTCCCCCTGCTGCTACGGCTTCATTCAAAATACAGTCAAGTTCAAATATCCACGGAGGTAAACTAAAGCTTCAAGATAAGCCCTAAAATAACAACTTAATTGAGGGAATAAAATCCTAGAAGAGTATAGAATTAATCATTTGGGGGTCATTGAGAGTGACCAGGCTAAGCTGATTCACACTTACAATGAAACTGTTTCCTCCTGTTTGTCAACCCATCCTCACAGGCAGATTGGTAATTCCTGGATTTTTTCTTTTTCTGGGTTTATCTATTCATGGTTCAGAAGGCTTTATACAATCAACATAGTAGATATGGTATCCTATATGCAGACCTTCTACCTTAAAATCACAAAGTTAATAGAAAACTCATGAAAATTACTTTAAGGAGGGGAATTGACATTTTAATGTTGGAGGAAGATGTAAGCAGTCAGTTTAAAGAAATGGGTCTGCTTTATACCACAGTTCACTGCTTGTAGAACTCCTTTGATTTATTCCCAAGTAGATAAGCTCTCCTGTGTTTCAGTTCATATTTTTAATACTTTTTCAATGGATTGTGTATGTATTTTGTCTTCAAATCTGCTTTGTGGGAGATACTAATATATTTTATGCTCAGGAATTTTAATGCCTTTGATATAAATAAAATGTAAAAGATAAGCATAAAGTGGCAGAAGATAAGAGGTTAAACAGCCTTCTGAGTCAGAGCTAGGTGGAGGAAAAGGGCTCTGTTTTGGTTGGTTGTTTTTTTTTCTGTTCATAAAACTGAGCTTTGCATTTGGATGTATGAATTAGATTAGACTAGAATTAGATGTATTAAATTAGATTAAATTCTACCAGGAATTACATCAATGTCTTAAGTATATATTTGCTAAAATAAGAAACATGCAGTCTTAAAATGTATCAACAAATCTAAAGAGATATTATGCATTCATGTGACATATTTTTCATACTTTTCTGTAATATCAAGGCATTGTTGCACAGAAGCGTGTAGAAAGTAATTCTTTATAATTTGTCAGTTTGATAACCTTTTCATTTAACTGTTCTTTCTTAGTCAATTTGATACTTCCAACTTTGTGTGTCCCTTTTGTTTTCTCTTGTGACACAGTAAAACAAATAACTCTTCTAATGAAGAGGCAATCAAATTCCAAGCCTTCTAAAATTAACAGGCATATAATTTTTCTCAGTAGATTTGTTTTAAAATTGGCTGGTTAATGTTTAACTTTTCATCAGCTACATTTTTAGACCACAACGACTGGAAATGATCACTTAGAAAATTTTTGTTGCTGTGGATGTTGCAAGAATATTTGTGTTCGCTGAAATTTTCAATCTAACTTCATAAATCCATGAAATACTATCAGCCTGATCTTGAGCTAGATTTTAGGGTTTGCTTTTTCTTTTTTTCCTTTTGTTATACGATCATAAAACATGATAGCCTGGCCATATCCCCATAGTGGCTGTGTTCTGTACTCAATTCCATTGTAAAGACCCTTTAGCTTTGTGACACAAACAAAATATATGTGTGTATTATTAAATATATGTGAAGTGTTTGTGTGACAGTGAGAAAACCACAGTAAGTACATGTGTTAGCATTTATAATGTTTAAAGAGAGAATTGTTATTAATACTAGGAAAAAAACCACCACTAAATACACTTTTCTAGTGAACTGGAACTGTAGTGGGTTTTGGTATTTTTTAAAGCCTTTCTGTATGATAAAGATATTGCTGGTTTTTTAAAATGTGTTCAAGTATATAATGATTGCTTCTATTTTCCACCTTTGCTGTTTTCAGATGTGAATTGAATTGATCTATTTATTTTTTTTTCAGTCATCAGTTCAAAGAAATTTTGTCCTACAAGGTATGTAAAAGGACAGAGGGAAGATGTTTATGTGCAGTTTCCTGCATTTCACTGGATCTTCTTATTAAAAAAAATATAGGTGGTTATCTTCAAATTGTGAGGAGGGGCATGTGTTATATGAAATGTTCATTATTAGTGCAGGTTCCCTTGTGTTTTCTCTCCACCATCCATTTTAAAGGCTTTTTTTCTGCAACAAAATTAAGTAGTTACTCCACTAAAAAAAAACACATTTTTGTCAAAATGTATAAATGAGCCATTCCTAAGGTACTTCAATGTGTATCAGTTAAAAATTACAGGATACCAATTTGTTTAGATGTTAAATACAACTGTTGTAATAAACATTAGATTCCCCCCCCTAATTTATGTCTAAAACATTGGACATTGTAAGTGGGAAGAGTTTAAACAAATCAGCAAGAATTTAATACAGTATTTATATTTTATACAGCTTTTAAAATATTGTTCAAAAATATTTTTAAAATGTTAAGGTGTGTTTTGACCCTGAGCAGCTGGGGTCTGTGGAGATAATCTGAGAGAAACACAGGAGAAATTATCGCTGAAGCATACAGATCTTACAGAGTGAAGGGTAACAGGAGAGTGGAAAAGGACAAGAGCAGACAGGTGGGCAGCAGAAAACTGGTACTGATCTGTTAAGTTTTGTCTTGTGAGTTTAAACTAGTTAGTGATGAGCAACCCGAAATTTGAAGGTTAGAGGCACTTAATGTGGCATGGAAAAAACATGTTTCCTTTTGAGATAAACAAGGTTATGTAGAAATTACTAAACTTACAGCTCAAATCCTAGACAAGACTCTTGGCTTTTACAATATAGAAGTGATTTTTGGAGGTGCAGAATAATTCTTTGTAACAGAAATATGGAAATGAAGGAGGGTGTTTCTAATATCCAAATGCTTTTGGAAACAGTGGGCAGTGCAAAGATAATGTATGTGGCAGGAAAATAGAGATTATCCTTTTTAATCCCTAAATTACAGGGAGTTATAAAAATTCAGAAAATCTCCAGCCATCTTATAAGGGAAGTTCAGTTATCAGGTAATAAATGCCCAAAGATTGAGATGCCAAAAGCCACATGATGGATTTGGAGCCACCATTATTTTTCACCATGATTAATGTTTTATTCAGCATCTCTGTGACATAATCTCAAAGAACTCTGGTTTCAGTTCAGAAAAAAAAAATTTACTAGCATTATTAAACTTGCTGACAATACAGAGAGAGATGGTGTCAATTGTAAAGTCAAGGATGCCTAGATTAGGATAGTGTGTATAATCTCATTGCAACTCAGTGAATTTCTTCTTAATCTGTTAAACCACGGAGATTTAAATCACAGGATTTGTCAATATTGCAGAAGCTACAGAATTTTATTATTTGTATTGCAGAAGGGCACAGGAGTCAAAGATAAGGCTAAAAAAATACTGCTGCTCTTAGTAACGTGAGAGTCTATACAATTGGTCCAGGCTGGTTGGTGCCTCAAATAATCCTAGTTGTAAATAACTTCTGTTATGCAGCTAGCTGTATGTGTTTTTATATTTCATATTAATAAATTCTTATAGGTTATTGGCTAGCAGCCAAAGCTGCCATGTGTTAGCCAGACATTGTCTGTGTCACCCACTCCAGTTCACATTTTAAATTAATTTCTCTTATCTTTCATTTTAGTGAGATCTAAAAAGACATCCAGAAGTTTGACATTTCCAAAACTTTTTTGATGAGAACATTATGCTGTAATTCATTTGTTTATAGTTGCAAGGAATAAGGTTATGCTAGCTGTAGATTTCTACTATGATACATTTTAAGACTCTGTCAAGATACAAGGAGAATTGGAAAGTAGAACTGCATAAATTTACAAATAAAGCTTTGGAAATTTAATAGAAATGGAACAGGTGGGTGTTCTAGTAAACAAGTTGACTGTTTATGCACACTTTGGGAAGTTTCTAATCATTACTTTAGAAATGTAATGATTACATTTCTAGCCAACAGGGAATATAACAATTTAATCATTGTGCCAGGGGGAAACAATGTAGTCATAACAGGCTCTAGTTTATATTTTTGGATCACACTATAGGTATTGGAGTCAGTCCAGATGGTCAGGTTAAGTGACAAGACTTACCTTGGCTCTGGTCTGGTCCAAAGAGCTGGGAACTTGCTGTTGCAAAGAGCCAAATTCTGTCAGGTGCCTGAAGACTGGTGAGGAGTTGTGTGCAACATGGGTCTTCTCCCTCTCCTCTAAATCCCTCTTTTTCTCCCCAAGCTGCCTGTGACTGCTGCTTCTCTCCTAACAGTGGCCACATTGTCCATGGCACCCTTCTTTGTTCTTCAGTGGTCACATCTGGGTTTAACATTTTCACCTCATTTGTACTACAGGAGTAGCCACATTTGACCTGAACTGACTGGGTCTAACATGTTTAAGGCCCTAAATGTGTTATAACATGTTCTTGTTTTAATTCCATATTTTTTATGAAGCTGTGAGCTGGAAACCTTCATGTCAGTGCCCTGTACTAGGGAACAAGTGTCCTTGCGTCATGGTATTATAAATGTATTAAATGAGTAATATTTGTGTATCAAGCGATGATAATATTTTATTTTATAATATATGGGAAAATTTTTTGCGGTCAGGTGTGTGTTTATGAATTGGGTGGAGTGTACCGGAGGAATTGCCATCTTGATTTAATATGAAGGATTTTTTGTGGAGTGAAGGCTTGGGTGTTTATGGCCCTTTAAAAAAAGCTGGAGTAAGTATCCTTACTTCAGAATACTGAAAGAACCTGAAGTATCCTTAGGTGTGGTTGCTCTCTCCACCTGTTACAAGAACCAAATCTTTAAAATCATAGTTTTATATCAGGCAAGAATAAAAAAGAAACCTTTTTGTTGCAAGACACATATCCTTGTTTCAGAGCTGTAGCTCTGGAAGCTTTGCTTAGGAGAGCACTTTGTGTTGTTGCCCATTTCTGTTTTCTCCCCATGACATTGAGGGAGACTTGGGAACGTTGTGTGATTCTAAGATGGTTGTGATTTACTCTGCCCTGTACTGAGAATTGCAGCTGTCCCACAAAGCACAGCTGTCAGCTGTTATCAGAGCCAGTAATTCTACTGCCACACCTGCAAGGCTCTTCCTCTCTCCACCTGGCTAACCTGCCTTCCTTGGCTTGGCTGGTCTTTGAGGGGCCGTTGTGCTGGCACGGGCAGTGGGCATTGAAGGCAAGTGAGGACGGGGCTCTGCTGCTGCCCCCTCCCTCCCCTGCACCATCCCCTGTCTGAGTGGGCAGGGAGGAATTCTTCTGTAGAAGTGTCTGCAGAAAATTTTAATGGAACCAGGGTAGTTTGAAAGTAAATTGCGCTCCTTTTGTTGGAGAAAACTTTCCTATTCACAGGCAGGTTTTTTTTGCCTTCAGGATCTGATTGGATTTGGTGGGGCAGAGGAAGTTTGACCCACCAGCTTATCCTGGGATTCAAAATCACTGCTTGGGAGAAATGTTCAAATCAATGGTTAAAGAATTTTGTCTCAGCTGCTTATTGATGCAGGGAGGTTGCCCTATTATGACTGTGCAAGAAGATGGCTGTGTTGCTCATCAGTTATTGAAGGAAAAGTTACTCTGCAGGATGTCTTTGAAGAATGCTGTCTTGTATACATTGCATCCCATTTAACTGCTGCAAAGAATTAGGAAGTTTAGCAAGAAATAAATACTCATGAGGAGAAATGAGGCAGTGATTACAAACACTTGACCTACACAAGTATTTGCAATAGAAAAATTGAGATTTCCACACAAGTGAATTTTTTTAGAAATACTGTCTTCAATGTGGTAGCATTTCTGATACACTTAAGCATTTAATCAGATTTTTCTTGATGAATTTTTTTTGTCTTTTTTATAGGAGCACATGATCCTTTGCAGATTTGCAGATCAGACAGCTGTTCAGCTTCCACCTGAACGCCGGCTAATTGGTATGAATTTCTGCAGCTGTTGTGCAAACCATTCCAGTAATGGTTTTACCTTTCTGTAACAAGGAAGAAGTAGGACATTTATGAATGGGGCATTAAGTAGATGTCTTCAGATAACAGTTGAAAAATTTTTTTGTCACATTTCACATCTTGCTGTTCTCTTCTTGCTATAGAAATGTTTTTCTTCTTCCAAAATCATCAATATTAAAGTGACAGTTTGCATTTTACTGTCTGGTATTGTTGTTTTGATGGAAGCTGTAAACTAGCTTCCAGGTCAGAAAAGACAGAAGGGGCTAGGAACTCTAAGTCTGCTTAGATATAAGTCTGGTTTTTTTGGCTTAGAAGAAACATTTGCAAAGTATATGAAAGCAGTACTAGCTAATAAGCATAATGTTTTTGAGAAACTTAATTTGAACAATTGAAAATATTTCTTATATTTGCTGCACAAAAAGAAAATAATAGAGATTCTGTATAAAAGCTGACAGTAAATTTGTCAGCTTCTTTTGTTATCATCACAATATTTGAAAAACAATTTTTTAAAAGGTCAGTATTCACTTACTAGTGTTGGACTTTAAATTGTCTCCAACCCAATTACTACCCCTCTCAAATCTCAAGCCACCAACAGAACTGAGGCCAAATGTCATAATAGTGAATTCAAAGCAGTGAAATTATTTTGTAACTAAGGAATCCAGCTGAGAAGGAGAAGATAGTCCTGGCTGTGGACTCACTGTGGACAGAGTAGGTTGGACTGAGCCCTGCATTCAATTGTGATGTGCACCAAGTCTTCTGAAATACAAGGATACCTGCAGGGTGTGTTGGTGCCACCTGCCCAAAACTTCTAAAGGCACCTGACCAAGGTGCATAACAGGGCTGGTAATGATACAGGCACAAAAGCTCATTATGTATTCAGGGAAGAGAGCTAAGCTGTTCCAGAGGGTAGTTTGCAATGCCAGACTCCTGTTCCAGAGTCAAACAGGAAGTGCTCCTGTCTCTTCATCTCAGACCCCAAATACATTTAACTATACAATTTTGCCAGGAACAAGGGAAGAGGCAGGATTGTTGTGTTTGAGACTGAACAGGATTGTGCCCTGTTGACTTGAGACTTGAGACTGTAACTACTAGTGATAAAACATTTCAAAGTAGCATTAAATTTTTCTTTCAATAGAGTTTCAAGCTGCTGAAACTACAATCTGACAAGTCAATTCTGTTTTTCAGAACATAATAATCAATTATAATGAGTAAATAAGTAAAGACAAATGGCCCCATCATTTTGTCATGGATGTATCATAATAAAAAACTTCTAAGCAGAAAAACCCTCTATCCTTCTTGGTTTTTTTTCTGCAGGTAAATATAAATAAGCTTATTTTGCAATACCAATTTAGTATGTTTGTTTATAAATAGTTACAGTAATACGTCTCAAATCAATTACACTGGATCACTTTTTGGTATTTTAGTCTACTGTTCAATTACCAGAGATTTTCAGATTTTAGCTGAAAGTACAGGAAGGAAACAGCTATGGTTATAAAGGGACTAGAAGCCTGGCAGTTCAGAGGGCTAAGAGGTAAACTAGGCATTTTTCTTCTTCTCATTTACATTAAAGCATGAGTTTTTCTGTAAGTTTTGAGAATACTTTTAAATAGTTGTGCCTTTCTTATATATAAAGAGTTAATAATCTCTTCAAGGTCTTTGCTAAATGAGGGTTACAAGTTACAGATGTGATTTGGAACGTAAAACAGATTAAGATATTTTTAAAAGTAGATTTGGAACTTATTTTTTAGATGGCTTAATGATGTGTTTTCCTAACATTATGTGTACGTTTCTGATAATGTTTCTACATTTTGAGTTTCTGTGCTCTTCCTTGCTCTCATTTTAGGAAAGCAGTGTATGGGGCTTGTGGATCTGGATCGGGCATGGGCTGCAGAAGAACATAACTACTCTGTCCAAGTTATATCTATGGAGCCAGAGAGTTGTTCTCCAAAGAACAATATGTTTGTGGGCATCCCTACTTAATGAAACTTGCATTCGATTTGAAGGTGAACATAAATCTTCAGTGCATAATGACATCCAGCAGATAGAGGCAGCGCTGGGAAGCAGACATCCTGCATCTTGAACGCATTGCCTTCGGAAAGGGAAGGAGCCCCCAAAGTCCTAAAAAGCAAACTGCATGCAGAGCATCACAAATCAACTTGTAATGTGTCATTGAGCAACTGTTGGTTCTCATACTGAGAAGTTTCTGGATCTAATGACTGCGCATGGAATTATATCCATCTGTAAAAGTTTAGAAAAAACTGGTTTTGTTGAAGGAAAGGTGATTTCCTTTCCAGTAAAGGAAAGTGTCTTGGCTGCTTGGAAATTGCATTCGTGGTCAAAACAGCATTTGTGCTCATAAGCAGAGCAGTTATCAGCCAGCAGTGCTGATCACCAGAGGAACAGAGAAGACCAAATTTATTGTGTTACTGAAGATGGCTGTGCAACAGGTGGTGGCCTGTCTTTGCTAAAGAATTCCATACTACTGCAGGAAGATTGTTTTTAATAAAAGTTCATCAGAATACTTTGAGCCTCAGTCTGCTTATTAAAAATGTATTATACCTTGCCAATAATAATTTAAAAATAGTTCAGAATTACCTTTAAATATTATGCAAGGATTCTGTAACCCGGCATTTGACATTTGGCTTAAAGAAACCAAACTCCTCATTATCCATTGACCAGAAAGTGGGAGCTAGACATGATGTTAGTGAATGGATCCTTCACTGTTCCATTGGTAACAAAAGTGTGTTGATTCCTATTCATAAGAAACTTCCTGTCCAGAAGAAATATTTAAGAACAGTTCGCGTGTCTGCATGCATCATCGTCACTGATTTTATATTCAGTTTAAAATTTGACAAAAGTTGCAGTGTGGAACCAGTTGAAAAGATAATTGCAGTTACGCTGCTCTAAAATGAAAATAAACAGTCTCCTGTGCTCCATTTTCCCTCTAATTTTAAATCACCTGTTGACATAAACACAATGAAAGGTAGCTCCTAATGAGATTTTTACTGCATGTTTAGGGGTTTTACACATCTGTGATTTCTGCCATGTTTCAGTTTAAATAATCTGAAGTTTGAAAACTGTTAGCTTCCGGACGTGGCTAACTGAATTACAAACAATAGGTATTGGAGCAAAAAAAGAGTCTGAAAGTATTTTATTATTAATGGGAATTAGATATCTAAAAGATCTAAATATTTGGGGTTTTTTTAATGTGAACACATGGAACACTACCCACTTATTTTAAATACACAAGAGTGAGCAAGTAGGAGTGAATTCCTACCTTTAGCTTGAGTTCTTCCATAGATAATGATGAAATAACTTCTGCAGCTATTCGTGGTTACAGGAGGAACTAGAATTTTAAAGAATGTATAGCAAATACAAAATACATGGCGATACCAGTTGTCTACAGAGTTTTCTGCAATACTTGCCCAATGAGAATTCAGTTTTTAAATCAGTGGTATATCAATCTGAACATTAGTCATGTTAAATTGCTTTTCTGGAGTGAGCAAATATCTCTTTATGACCCCCTTGTGCTGAAGGAAGAACTTGTCAAGGTGAGGCAGTTGGAAACTGATGCTGTTTACAGTAAGGGTTTTCACACTTTGCTCCAGGCAATGGGTAGCAATATCACTGTTTTAATTATGGTGCTGTTGAGCATTTGGCATGGTTTGATACTAATGCAATAATACAGAGCTTTCAGTAGAGCAGAATTCTCTACTCTTACATGCTTCACTTTTTTTTTTTTTTTTTTTCAATGTCTGTATCAATAGTCTGTAATAGTTTTTGGATCTACCTGAAAAGAAGGAATACATTTGGGGTCTACAACAGGGGAACGTGTGTGCTACTTAATAAAAGATAAAAAGGGGCTTTTTAACAGGCAAACCCACCAGGATTTCTTAAAAGGAGAGGTGGAAAAGGAACCTTATTTGGACAAATGACCAAGCGTTTATTAGGTGCTTCAGATGGTCTAGAAAAACAGGTAAAGTCAAACAAGAATCCAAATACCAATCTCTGTTTCCCATTTTTTTCCATTTTATTGAAGTACCTGTTTTCATGTTAATGAAGTTAACAGTTTCCCACAGGTGTTGCTTTACTTGTGACTTAAGTAAATTATTTTTTATCCTTAATAATACTTAAGTATTATTTTGTAACCCCACAAAGAAGTAGGCTTCACAGGAAGAAAAGATTTATAGAAGCAAGGGAGAAAACCTGCAGAAGTAGTGCTGTGTTTATATGCATGATGACATCCCATTTTGTCTTGGATGAGCCAAACTATACAAAGTGAGTTTATGACAATTTTTTTTCCTTCCCAAAGTCAGGAATATTTTAATGGCATCTCACAATATCCATCATCTTGGTGGCTTACAGGATTAGTGAGGCTGCATTCCATTTGTGATACTGGTGTGAGCTTGTTGCTGTTGGCATGAATGGGCTCGGTTTCTTCTCAGGAGAACTGAATCTTTCTCATGTCCAAGGATGGAGTTATGTTACTATGAATAGTAAAGCCTGAACTATGCTTCAAATGAACTGATGCTTATTGAAAACTGAAGAGAAGCAGATAACAAAAAAGCATAAAAATCAAGATTTGCAGCAAGAGATAATACCTAATTCACCACAGAATAAATTGCTGAACTGTGGCATGTACTTTTCTCTAGAAAGATGAACTCAATTGTATTAATTTTTGGGTATATTACTTTGTCCTATGTTTCTGTATACATAAATGGTATGGAATTAATAGAGCCTAAAATTGCCTAAACAAGGTGACTAGACAGTGTGGTCCTGGTGAGTGAACAACTCTTGTTCTAGCAGCTAGTTATGCAAGGAGCTATCTTGATGTCCAAGGTGCATATCTAAATACTATTTGTGTTTTTCATTTGTCTGGCCCATTGGGACCAGCTATAGGGTGAACAAAATGCTGTCCTAGCATAGTCATGATTTTCCATTATCTTGACAGTTTCCTTTTATGTTTCCCTTGTAGCCTGTGATGCTGGCAAAAGTAACCTTATAACAGGAAACAGATGACCAAGCCGTGTTAAAAGTTAGTCATCTGCGTGAACATGTATCCTTGTTTTTGGTTTTTCATTTTATTCTTTATTGTGTTATTTATCTGCTTCTTCAGCCATATTTCAGGAGATCTTATTATTGCGTATTTAGGCAGGGGTAGTGATAAACAAGGGACATTCCTAGTAGGTTCATTGTGCCCCCTAATTTTTATGTGGCTTGATCTAAACAAAAAAGGTAAAATGTTACTATTATTCTGATAAAGCCATCTTTTGATTTTTGCTGTTAATGGAAACTACCTGAGTGGTCAAAGTTACTCAAAGGTAATCCTTAGAGAAACACACATAAAATGATTTACTTACAGGGTGGCCATAAATTTTAGACCAATGTTTTCTGTTCATTTTTGCTAGACTTCTAGCTACTTGGTGGATGCAGTGGCAGTAAGCAGAAATGTCTTTCTAAAAGCTGTATTCCTAGCTGACATGCAATGCCAGGTGTTCTCATTGAAAAGAGCATTTAAAGAAACCATTTATGGTCAAATAAGTTTAAGTAACCTGCAGTGAAATGGCACTCAGCTGATTTTATATTAGGTTTAAACAGATGTTAGTATGGCTCAACACCAGCTGAGGCAATTTTCTTTTAAAATTTTGGTATAGGGTTAGTAATTAACCCTTTTGAAATGTGGTGTGTGTGCGTGTGTGTGTATATATATATACGTATATATAATTTTTAGAAAATATTGCTCTAGGAAAGCACTGATTAGCAAAAAGTAACTGAAGAGGTGAAGCATTAGTTTCGGTCTTGGTGCATAGTTGTCAGCAGAAGGAAAAGCACATTTTCCTTTAAGCATTATCAAGTACTACTTTCAGTGCTTTTGCCTCGGACCATTTGCCTGTCATAACAAGTTCCTCGTGTACAATCTCAGTCTAAGTTCCTGTGGTTTTATTACCATTTTTTAAACAAAATTGAAACCTAGGTATCATGCATTTACCTGTCTATATGTCTAGTGTTACTTACATGCCCCTAATAAAATGAAGAAAACCTCTGAACTTTCCATGCTCAGACCAGCACTTAAACTACCTGGTTACCAAGGTTTCCTTTCAGTGGCTTGTGCTTAGCAAGTTTCAGCTTACTACAACTATCATTAAAAGAAAGTCCATTTTCTAAGTCAATAATATATTACGATTCTATACAAATAGTAAAGCTGGAAGCAGCTTAATTTTCTTTGGTTGTAGCTTTTATTTAATTAGAAATTACATGAGTAAAGAAGTACCCTTCTCTGCAGTCTTCTTATAGTGAATTTAAGAAAATACTTGAATTTTCAAAATAGAGGATGGTGCTGAGCATAGTTTTATAATAAATCACTTAGGTCAATTTAAACAATAAAAGGAGAGGAGTTAACATTATCCCAGTATTAGCCTCTAAAAAGATGATCAGCTGTTACAATTTCCCCTGTTTTCTGTTTAGACTTGCCAGACTTCAGGCCTGAAATGTGTTTTCCTGGGCATGAAACCTGCAGAGTAAAACAGGAGTGAGCCTTGAATGGCTGCTGTCCCTGTCCCCACCACAGGCATGTGCCATGCCTTGGCAAGGTGAAGCTCTTTCACTCTTGTTTTTCCCCCTTGGTAATGTGGGAATAATGTCACTAATTTTCTCTTAGAAAACACAGACTCCAGGTATTCATGTGCTCCATTGGAAAGAGACCTCTGAAAGCTGTGAGATTATTTGATCAATAATAGTTAGGGTTTCTTCCCAACCTTAAATACCTGAAATTCTTGCTGTGGTAATTTTAGCCCTTACCTTTTCCTTATTTTGCTTTACCAGGTATGCTGTCTATACACTAATTACTTCTGCTTTCAACACACAGGGGCAAAATAAATGTTGTTTATGTCAGACACAGCTATGGGAAATAGAAATATGTGCTTAATGACTGAAGCTCAGCTAAGGTTAGTGCATTGTCTTTGCACTGGAGCTGAATCCTAATGACAGTGTCCAAAACTGGCACAGTAAACCAGTGTGATAGGTGTCCTCATTTAATGGGTGGGGAAAGAGTCCGGAATATTTTTAATCAAACATTTCTGGATCTAGATGTCACCTTATTTCTGCAATCCACATCAAGGCTTGGAAAGCTGCAGTTTTTCAGACAAGTTTGTTTCCAAGTGCAGAACAAAGATCTTTCTCTCTTCTTCTGACCCACACCTCTGTCAGCTGCAATATTATCAGATCACATAGTGCAGCTCAGGAAAATAGAGGGTGACGTGCTTTATTTTGTTCTCCCAGAGGATGCACAGGTGCATAAATTCACATCTGCTTTCCTCAGGGATGCAAGAACCCCACTGACATTTTCAGTGTCAGGATTCCTCCTTCTTATACTTTGGATTTAATTTAAGACCTGTGTGGAGTTAAAAGCTGAATGTGTGCACAAAGCACCACAACAGCTGACCAGCCCTGCTGTGTTGAAAAGGACAGTTTTTAACAAAGCCACGTGGAGAAAGGCAGGGATGTGTTTTCCAGAATACAGATGGCACAGGAATGACTCCTGTGCAAATTCCTCCAAGCAGTATATGGTGCATGCCCCACGAAGGGGGGGGTGCAAACCCCAAGTCCCCAAACAGCTTATTCCATCATTGATCTGTAGGCATAGGAGAAGTGTGTTTTAATTGCTATTTAGTAGGGCTAAAGTTAAAACACTCTGATAAGAGTTAAAACAGCAGCAGAGGAGGAGGGTTAAGGAAGGGTTTAAATTTCTTTCTGATTTGGGGAGCTGTGGTTTGGTGGGGTTCCTTTAGCCACAGGAAGGCTCCAGTGACGCTGGGGCTGCTGAGGCTGAGGGCGGCGGGAGGCGCAGCTCTGTCCCTGCTCTGCCCCGGGAGGCCCCACGTGCGGAGCTGGGCCCGGCTGTGCCCAGCGCCAGCAGGATGTGCCTGTGGAGCGGGGCCGGAGGAGGCCGTGGGGATGAGGGGAGGCCTGGAGCAGCCATGCTCTGCAGCCAGGCTGGGAGAGCCGGGGCTGTCCAGCCTGGGGAGCAGCAGGGTCCGGAGAGGCCTCACTGCGGCCTGGCAGTGCCCAAAGGGGGCAGAGAGCGATGGCGGGAGGGAAGGGTTTCAGGCGAGCAGGGGGAAATTGGGATCAGGGGCTCGGAAGAGCTGTGGGGGCCGTGAGACATTGGAACAGGCTGCCCAGAGAAGCTGTGGGTGCCCTGTCCCTGGAACGTTCCAGGCCGGGCTGGGCAGGGCCCCGAGCACCCTGATCTGGTGGCTGGCAGCAGCAGCAGGGGATGGTTGAGGTGCCTCCATGGCTGGTGTTCTGGAACTCCATGGGTGGGCACAGCGGACACCCGTTACCTGGGCATGGAATGTTGCCACCGGTTGCCAGGGGCACTCCTGCTCCCAAGGTTCTGTTGGCACGGAGTCTGTTGAGCCAGTTGATGGATTCTCTGCTGCGCAGCAGACGTGGAGCATCCGTCTTCTCCATCCCGGGTGGGAATAGAGAGCGATTTGCTGACATTTGCGAGCCAAACTCTGGACTGACTGTACAGGTGAGTGCAGACAATTCTTGGAAAGGCTTCTGATGCTGAGGGGCTGGGCTGGGCTGCAGGATGGGCTGCAGGTGGGCTCAAGTAGCAGAGTCACAGACTTCCCATCTAGCTTTGGACAGGAATTGGGGACTCGGGAATGGGAGTCTTGGGGGCATGGGGGTGTTCAAGAAAACTGGCATTCCAAATAGGTAATCTCCCCTCTACTTTTCTGATAGGTTTGGAAGAGCAGTTTCCTGTCACTCCGAAAAATCTGCAGTGGGCTGCCTAAAGGGACCAAAGGGATTGATCACATCCCTGACGTTCCTTTTTTGGCATTTGCCCCACTTACTTTGACGGTAGTTTTTGGTCACAAAACACCATGAGTGCTGTAAGTACTTTGCTACTCAATGCAAATCTGATTCTTGAAACGTTTTCCAGGGTACTTCCGGAAAGGATTTCAAGAGTGTTTGTAGCAAATGCATAAGAACAGAAGCCTTTGAAAACTTGATGTCACTTGATGTTCTGGAATAGTGAAGGTTATGAATCTCTGTGGGTGCTAGCTGTAGTGCAGAAATGCTTACGGTGTGAGCAGCAACCTGCTGGAATTGGGAACTGGTCTCCTCATTCTCAAGCCACTGGGACAGGCTCTTTCTTGGGGAGGCAGCTTGTGGGAGATCAGGGGTGATGTCTTTTCCCTGATGTGATCCCTGTGCTCAGGTGGGAATGGCCCAGAGCACCATTTGTGTGCATTCCAGCCTTTGCAGGAGAGTTTTCTGTATCCTTGTGTGCTGTCATTGGTGTTGCAAAAACTGAGGGCCGTGTTAAGATTAGTGCCACAGAAGATGCTAAAGCTTTTTTCCCTCTCAGCGTTGCCGAAAGCGCCCTGGAGGAGCAGTTGGTTCCAGACCAGCTCGGAAACGGAGCAGGCTGCTGCCCTCCAGCGCAGGTGGAACTTCGCAGACAGAGCCAATAGAGCTTGAGGAAAGTGGTGCACCTGCTTTTGAGCCTGGTGAGAGCAGAAGCTGCTTCTGGAGGGTTGAAGACCATCTGGCCATGTGCTTTTTCCCGTTTCTAGGCCCTTTACTGGGGAGAAAGGGAAACCTTGGGATTGAGGAAGCATCTGGTATGGCATCCCTAAACAGCAAGCCTTCTGAGAACTGTTCTGGTTTGTTACTGAGCTCCATACACTGGCTGCTAGTGGGAGAGGAGCTGTGTAGCCAAGGTCCTCAAGTGCTGCTCAAAGACCTGCCTGTGTGTTCTGATGAGCTGGCAGTCACTGCAGCTGCCACAGTGGAGGGTGGCAAGCTGAGTTTGGGATCTCCCAAGCTGGATGAAGATGAGGAAAACCTGCCATTAGCTGTGCCCCATCCTTCAAGGAACCAATCTAGAGCATGGTACCATAAAATTGGTATCCCCTCTAGTGTTGGTTGGGTTTTTTTCCCCCTGTGTGCTAAGCATTCCCCTATATGAATCATTTCACATTTGTTGATGTGAACATCCTGTAAGGTGGTGTCATCCAAGAGAAGTTGTGAGGAGCTCAGCTGCTCTTCCTATTGTTTTGCCCCTTCAGAGGGACTGGGCTGGCATTGCTCCTTGTGGACTGTTGAGGGCAAAGCTTGAGTGAAATGTTGGACATGTTCCTGAAAAAAAGAGACCGAGGGCACAATGAAATCCAACCACAGCCTGTTCTACAGTGGCAGCCCACCTAATTCCTTAGCAATCTCTGACCCTGACTCTAACTTTTTCTTTTTAATTGTTGAAGAAGTCATAGATCTCACAGGTGATGACATCATCGATCTCACACGCGACGAAGTCATCGATCTCACACGCGACGAAGTCATCGATCTCACACGCGACGAAGTCATCGATCTCACACACGACGATGTCATAGATCTCACACGCGATGAAGTCATAGATCTCACAGGTGACGACATCATCGATCTCACACGCGACGACATCATAGATCTCACAGTCGACGACATCATAGATCTCACAGGCGACGACATCATAGATCTCACAGGTGACGAAGTCATAGATCTCACAGGCGACGACGTCATCGATCTCACAGGCGACGACGTCATCGATCTCACAGGCGACGACGTCATCGATCTCACCGGCGACGACGTCATCGATCTCACAGGCGACGAAGTCATCGATCTCACAGGCGACGAAGTCATCGATCTCACAGGCGACGACATCATAGATCTCACAGGTGACGAAGTCATCGATCTCACAGGCGACGACGTCATCGATCTCACACGCGACGAAGTCATCGATCTCACAGGCGACGAAGTCATCGATCTCACAGGCGACGAAGTCATAGATCTCACAGGCGACGATGTCATCGATCTCACAGGCGACGACGTCATCGATCTCACAGGCGACGACGTCATCGATCTCACAGGCGACGACGTCATCGATCTCACAGGCGACGACGTCATCGATCTCACAGGCGACGACGTCATCGATCTCACAGGCGACGAAGTCATCGATCTCACAGGTGACGACGTCATAGATCTCACAGGTGACGACGTCATAGATCTCACAGGTGACGACGTCATCGATCTCACAGGTGATGAAGTCATAGATCTCACAGGTGACGAAGTCATAGATCTCACAGGTGACGAAGTCATCGATCTCACAGGTGACGAGGTCATAGATCTCACAGGTGACGACGTCATAGATCTCACAGGTGAATCTTCTGAGCCTGAAGTCATCACCGTCAGTGATAATGAGTCTTCTCTGGTAAGTAGTGACTGGCGCACTCCTCTCCGTCTTGCATTCAAATTAGTTTTCTTGCCTATCTTCTGCAATCTTACTGAGTACCCTGGCCTCAAAGGTTGAAAGAAGACCCTGATTTATCACTTTAGGCACAATTTCCAGTCAGCCACAAACACATTCATGGACACATCAGCATGCCTGAGAACTGCTTGCAGCGAGTAGGTGAATAGTCTAAAAGAGGTTGTTGCTCCCGAGATGTAAAGGAGAGCACAAGAAGTCTTGGACTTCCTAAGTAAGAAGTGTTTTAGCTGTAACATCAGTTTAAGGTACCTCTGTCATTGAGGTGTAAAATGCAACTGCAGCTGCCTGAGGTATACACTACAGTGGTTTCTTCTTCCAAGAATTCTTTAAAAGGGTCACATTTGGATTTTTTTGATTTTTTTCATTTCCCCCTACTGCCTTAAAAGAATATGCTTGCATCCAGCCCACAGTGCAGTGCATCTGCTCAAATTTGGGATGCCACTGCTGCTGTGCAAAACAGAAATGTGCAGCAAGCAGCATGGGAGATATATCCTGATAGGGTTGATCCTGAACCTTTGCAAAGAAAAGGCCTGACTTTTTTTTTTAGGATTTGCATGGCCCAGGTCCACGCGCACTAAACACAAGAGCAGGTTTGGGTATGGGGTTTTTTCTCTTCAGTAGCTGTTGAGATAATAAGTAGTGTTCAGGCTATCACAGGTGAAATTGCCAGTTTGGAGGAGAGAGAGAGGAAGAAATGGCTCCCGCCCAAACCCAATTAGGGAACTGAAGCAGGGAA
The DNA here is from genome assembly GCF_015832195.1 of Motacilla alba alba. NCBI lineage: Eukaryota > Metazoa > Chordata > Aves > Passeriformes > Motacillidae > Motacilla > Motacilla alba. The sequence goes on along the minus strand of NC_052019.1, from coordinate 47,462,710 downwards.
ATTAGGAAGTACAGTGTTCAGGTGGTTCCTAAGTGCCTCTATTTCTCCCCCATTGCAGGACAGGGAGCAGAGCCAGCAGCAGCCACATCTTCCCATAGCATCAGAGAATTCTGTTGAGCCACTGGCAAGGAATGATGAAGAGGAGCCAATAGAAGAGGATGAGTATGTGAATGTGTCTATCAAAACATTAATTTGAGATAAGTGGTTGTAAGAGGTTTTGGCCAAGCTTCTGGGCTCTGCCTAAGTCTGTGCAAGTACTTCAGACCTGGAATATAGTGGCCTGCCTAGAAGGGAATTAAAATAAACCCAGTAAAATCCAGCAGAATCCTTTTTTCTCTCTGTTTGTGAAGCCCTAGCTTCTTAGAAGCTGTCCATCTAACATTGAATGTGAGAGAATGGCTGGCCACATTGAAATGCTTGCCGTCCATAAAAATTCTTGGATTGATTAGTTTCTGGGCTGGGATGTTGCCTAATCAGAATAGAGGATGTTTTGAGTTCCAGCGTTTTCTTTGTTGGTAACCTTTGGTGCCCAGTGAAATAAATGTTTAAACAGCTGCATGTTCTCCTGGTTCTGCTCTCTCTAGTGATTGGCTGCGATTTGATTTTGATCGTCCGTTTTGGTCAGATGAGGACTCAGAGGTGAGGACCCACATGTTCTTGTCCTTTGTGGTGTGTGGGAGGGAAAGGGACAAAAGGGGAGCTGCAAAACTCAGTTGTTTTAGGTGGGTGCCACAGGCAGCTGGCTGGAAGCACAGCCCTTGCTGGGAAGCTGCAGCTTGCCCATTCCTCCAAGTCCCTCCTTGGTGGTGTCCATAGAGGGAGAAGCCCTTGCCAGGATGGCACTGGCAGATCGGTGTGTTCTTTGTGGTTCTAGCATTAAGCAGCAGATTGCACATACTCCCAGTCCAGTTTGCCTGGTGCCAAGAGAGCAGCAAACTGGAATTCTTTACTCCCAATGCCTGTTGTGGTTTCCATTCTTCAGCAGCTGTTTATCCAACATGATGAAGTGTTTAGGGCTATGACTGCAGAAGTTGCCCGTTATGGGGCTAACAAGGGGAAGAAAAGCTTCTGGCCCAAATCCAATCAGGGAACTGATACAGGGAAGGAGGATAGAGTTGTTTTGAGTGGTTCCTACTCTGTCTTCATTTTTACCCCACTGCAGGCCTGGGAGCAGAACCAGGAGCTCTTGCATCTTTCCAGATCAGCAGAGAATTCAGCTGATGCAGTGACAACTCATGACGAAGAGGAACCAAGAGATAATGATGGGTATGTGAGAGTAAAATGTCTCTCTAAATTCTGATTTCTGATGCATGGTAGGAACAGGTTTTTGCCAAGCTTCTGGGTTCTGCTGCAGTCTGTGCAGAGACTTCAGACCTGGAATATAGTGGCCTGTCTGGCAGAGAAGTATGTAAAAGAATGAAAAAAACACATAGGAAAATCCAGCTGAATCCTTTCTTTTCTTTTCATGAAGTCGTGGTTGAATATTTGTTATAGTATGGCTTGATATGTGCTGAATGCCTGCAGCACATAGCAGCTCAGGAAACAATTGTGGTGCTGGGCTGGGATGTTGCTAAATCAGAATAGGTGTTACGTGTTGGTAACTCTCTGTCCGCAGTGAAATTATTGACTCCTTGTTCAAATGGCTGCATGTTCTTTCTGGTTCTCTCTAGTGCATGGCCAGCAGGTCCCGCTAGTCCTCCCATGAGTGAGGGTGACAACTCACAGGTGCAGGACAGGGAGCAGAGCCAGCAGTACCTACTTGGTGACAGACAGACAGAGAGTTCAGCTGAGCTACGGGCGAGTGACAATGAAGAGGAACCAAGAGATAACAATGAGTATGTGACTGATGAAGTGTCCCTCCAAAGTGCAATTTCTGATATACGATAGACACAGGTTTTTTGGCCAAACTGTTGCATTCTGCTTGACTCTGTGTGATGGAATCTGACTTGACCCATAGTGGCCTGTCTGGAAGAGAAGTAACAGAAAGAAAACTCTAAAAACCAGCAAATGCAGGAGAAACCTTTCTTCTCCATTCAGGAAGTCATTATTCAATGTTTCTTAAATTATGGATTGCGATACCATGAAATGCTTGCAGTACATAAAAGCTCTTTCACTGACTGAGTTTCTGGGCTGGGATGTTGCTTAATGAGAATAAGAGGTTGTTTCAATTTTTGCAATTTTGTGTCTTGGAAGCCCTCTATGAACTGTGAAATTAACAGCTGCATGTTCTTCTAGTTCTGTTAACTCTGATGAATGGCCAGACCGTTTTGAGAGTCCTCCGACATGGCGGGATGATATTACAGATGTAAGCACCGTGTTCTTATCACACGTTCTTGTCGTTTCTGATTTGTGGGAGGGGAGGAGACAGAGGGGCAGCTGTACAACTGAGTTGTCCTAGGTGGAATGCCACAGGCAGCTGACTGGAAGTACAGCCCGTTCTGGGAAGCTCCAACTTGCCCATCCCTCCAAGTCCTTTCTTGATGGTGTCCACAGAGGGAGAAGCCTTTTCCAGGATGACACTGGCAGATCTGTGTGTTCCTTGTAGTTCTAGCATTGACTGACAGACTGCACACGCCCCAGATACAGTTTGCCTGGTGCCAATAGAGCAGCAAACTTTTTTCCCCAAATTCCTGTGGTTGTGGTTTCTGTTTCTCAACAGCTGTTTATCCAACACAAAATGTTTAGGGCTAGCAAGGGAAAGAAAAGTTTCTAGCCCGTCAGGAAACTGAAACAGGAAGGCAGGATGGTGTGGCTTCAAGTGGTTCCTACTCAGTCTCCATTTTTACTCCTCTGCAGGACTGGGAACAGAGCCAGCAGTACTCACTTCGTTCTAGGTCAGCAGAGAATTCGCTTGAATTGCTGGCGAGCAACCTTCAGCAGGAACCACGAGATATTGAATTGTACGTGACAGATAAGTGTCTCTCCAAAGTGTAATTTCTGATGCACCAACCTAAAAACCAGTAAAATCCGGGAGAAACATTGCCTCTCTGTCAGGAAGTCATTAGTAAATGTTTCTCACATTATGGATTGTGATACACTGAAATGCTTGCAGTACATAAAAGCTCTTGCACTTGATTGTGTTTCTGGGCTGGGATGTTGCAAAATCAGAACAAAGGGTTATTTAAATTTCCTCAATTATATGTTTCTTTGGTAACTCTGTGCTCTGTGAAATTCACAGCTACATGTTTTTCTGGTTCTGTTCCCTCTAGTGAACGACTAAGGAGGAGGTTTGTTAGTCCTCCAAACTGGGAGGATGAAAACGCAGAGGTGAGGATCCACACAGTGTTGTAATTTCTGATTTGTGGGAGGGGAAGAGACAAAAGGGGAGCTGCAAAACTCAGTTGTTTTAGGTGGGTGCCACAGGCAGCTGGCTGGAAACACAGCCCTTGCTGGGAAGCTGCAGCTTGCCCTTTCCTCCAAGTCCCTCCTTGGTGGTGTCCATAGAGGGAGAAGCCCTTGCCAGGATGGCACTGGCAACTCGGTGTGTTCTTTGTGGTTCTAGCATTAAGCAGCAGATTGCACATACTCCCAGTCCAGTTTGCCTGGTGCCAAGAGAGCAGCAAACTGGAATTCTTTACTCCCAAATTTCTGTTGGGGTTTTCTTTCTTCAGCAGCTGTACATCTAACATGAAGTGTTAAGGTTGTCATAGCAGAATTTGCCAGTTTTGGGGCTAACAAGGGAAAGAAACAGCTCCAGGTCAAATCTAAGCAGGGAACAGGGGACCAGGGAGGAGGGTGTTCAGGAGGTTCCTAAGCTGCCTCTGTTTCTACCCTGTTGCAGTAGTGAGAGCAGAATCAGCAGCACCCACTTCTTTATTTCTCAGGGCAGCAGCTCTTTGTGCTACTGCTTTGAATGCTCTTAACCAAGCATAGAGGATGATACCCTACCCTTCCTCACCTCCCCTGCTGTAACTGCTTTCTGAGCTGAGGTTTGTGTGCAGCACCAGGGGGGCTCGTCAAATCTAATTGTATCTTCTTTTCTATCCCTTTCCATGTGCATCGATTGAAGCTTCCTGAAGGTGAGTTGATGTTATACAGCTGGTAATGGATTTTTATCTAAAATGTAGAAGTTATTTTTGTTGTTCTTTTCCCAGAAAGTCGAGCAGCAGGGATTGAAACTGCTTTGTAGCAAAAGGCAAAGCACAGGGCTAAAGCCTCTGGCCAGTGTCTCAGAGAACGGATGCAGTGTGTGTGTGACAGCCTCTGTCAGTCAGAGCGGGAAATCCCTGCAATAAAAGTGGTAGCTGAATACTTAATGCAGAAAGAACTTTAATTTGGTAACACTTTCTGCAATTTTAATTGATTAGTGGTTGATTAGTGTGACATGGACACTGGAGTTGCAGAGGTCATCGTGGCCTGTGGTTTCTGAGAGTTAAAGAGCAAACAGCATTTCTTGACCCTGTTGGGGGCTGTTACAGACCAGGCCATTAAAAGTGGTTCTCCCTGTAACTTGGTCAATCTGCTGTCCACAAAAATTGGATTTGTTACTGGGGTGCAACAGGTAAATAACAATCCACTTGAGAGAGACATTGGTTGTTTGTTTCAGTGTTTCACCAGTCTGGGTGCTCAGTGGTATTTCACAAATCAGACACACCCATTATCAAAATAACTTTTACTATTTATAAATTTAAACAAGCAAAGAAATTAGCATTAATTGGTTACAAGGGACACGGGTATCTTCTTAGCTAGTATTGTGCCTTCTTCTGTCTCACTTCTCACTGTAATTAGTGCACTCAGTGCATTGCTCAGTCTCCCTCTTCCTTTGGGCTGGGGAGTTTCTTGAGTTGCTGCTCCATGAGTCGGTGGTCGCAATCTCCCCCTGCAGGAATTACTTTTTACCAGTCAGAGCTGGTTTCAGGGAGTTGGGTTTCTTAGTTTCTTCCTTATCTTGGGAGTTGTGCCAGATGTCCATTTGGCCCCTCAATTCTGCATTCTTTGCGTCCACTCTCAGTGGGCATCCTTCTCCCCAAGCTTTATTAAGCCTTCCCTGGGTCTGAGTTCCTTGAAGCATGTCAAGCCCTGAACCTTAACAAGGCAATTCTACCAACAAGGAATTTGTTTTTCTGCCCCATGGACATCACTTAGATCCTCTTCGTGAGTTGTTGTCCATTTAATGGAATAAATCTCCCTTCTGGTTGATTTGGCTTGAAAGTATACAGGGATCAAACATAGGAATACAAAGAGCATCCTTCCTTAAGAAATCTTTCACATTATATACATTTTGCATCACATATAAATCCATTTTCAAAATATCTTAATAAAGGAGGAAGATGATGACAATTTCTAAGGTCTGAGGGCATACTGCTCCAAGTAATTTTATAGTTTTCATGGACTGTCCTTGAGAACCTCTCTGGTCTCCTTTTTTAGCTGTTTGGAGGCTGAACAGAGCAAATACTTTGTGTTGTTTTGTAGCAGAAGAGTCACAATGTCTGGAAGGGTCCAGTCTTAGTATTTGGGAAAGTAGTTTGTTTAAGATTGTTTTCAATCCAGCTGAATAGAGTCCATTAAAAAAATTAAAATAATTTGCTGACTATTTATATAACTCATTTCAAGGGTAGCTCCAGGGAGAGGGAGAATAATAGATCTAACTTCTGAAAATTAAATTACAGTGCATGGACAGGAAAGGAGAAATGTTACACTGAACAGCCAGGAGCAGGTGGATGGCTCTGGTAATGGAACAGGAGCTAATGATGCACCTGTGGCTGACTCAGCCCCTGCAGAACAGGGAGCAGAGGAGGACACTGCAAGTTCAGAGTATGTATGGCTCATGCCCTACCAAACACAGAATTCTGTGCCTTTCTTTCTTTTCTGTGTAGGACTAGGGTTTACAGGTATGCCTGGTTTATCTGTGAGGCCTTCCCATACTCTGCTTATTTCCCTCCTTCTCCCATGTTGCATGATGATCAGATGATACCATTTGCATTTTGGGAGAAAAATGCAGCCCAGAGCAGATGCACAACTTTGCACAGAGGGTTAGAGATGAGTGTGGGGGTATGGCCAGGAAGGGGGATTGGTCACAGGCCATAGCTCAGTATTGCATTTGCTTTTTCTGACAAGCTCTAGTAGTGATGTTAGATATGGAAATGCTTCCATTGTAATTCATTGAGCTTGGCATCGTGGAACTGGCAGACAGCAGCTGGGCAAACTCCAGCAGAAATTCCCTGCTGGAATGGTGCCAGCTGGTTGCCTTTCTCCTGGAGCTGGAGTCCTTCTTCCCAAGGTAGACTTGCACATAAGTGGTTGTGGAGGTCATGCTTTTATGGCCAGTGCTGGATGTCACAAGCCCTGATTTGTTTTGCTTCTGTGGTGGAGATCTTGCAGTTCAGGTTGGATGTCTGCACAGTAAAATCCTCATTCTGCAGAGAAACAGGAAAGGCCTGCTGTAGAAGCACTCCATCAGGATAAGAAAGATGCAATTCATTAGACTGATTAAATTAAACCAGGTGTCTGTGTCACTAGGGAAGACAAAGAACATGAGCATTATGGTATAAGCTTTTCTGAAGTGTTTTTTGGGGGTGGGGGGAAAGACACAGGTTTTTAATAAACCTGGTGTGCTTTGAGCCTTTTGGAAAGGCAATATAGGAGAAAACTTCAGGATGGAACTTTTTAGATGTCAGGCCTTAAATGTGCCACTAAAGGGCTTCTACTATTCTAAACCATAATGCATTTTGCCAATGAATTTGTAGATGTTTAAGTTTTGGTTGTTAAGTCTGTTAGTGAACAAACCCCACCCCTTGCTTAATATAAAAAAGGAATATTTCGTTCCTTCAGTCTCAAGCTTCTCAGTCACTGAATGTAACTGCTCTGTTTAGGTAAGGCTGAAAGAGCTCAGTGCTGCAGCACTGAGGTCAATTTAAAATTGACCAAATGCTCCTTCCCAGGGCTGGATCTTGCCAGAGCCGTATAACTCTGTAATTTAGAACTGGATCCTGGAATGAATATTCTGGGGTGAATAGTTCCCAGAGGACAGCTGGATGCTGTAGTTACAAAGCTTTTGTTACTGATGACCTGCTGGAAGTCCAAGTCGCCATACAGAAACTGGCCAGTGCTGGAGACTGCTGTTACTTCAAATCCCAGAGCAGGGTGACTGACTGCACCTTTCTCCTGGTGAAAAGCAGGACACCCTTTAGCTCAGGGCAGGGAGACCCCAAATCCTCATTAAATGCAGGAAACAGAGACTTAAAGACAGCAGGGTTCCTCAAAGGAAATGTGTCATGGCTAGTCAGTGCAGCTGCATGATTATATGAGATTTCATATATCAGTAACCATTGAAGTGTGGTGATCTTAACAGCTGTACTTTCTTTCTAGTTCTGTTTCCTCTAGTGCGGAGCAAGGAGTTGTTATTAGGTGTCCAATTTGCATGGAATTTTTCTCAGAGGTAAGGATCCACCTGTTGTTGTCCTTTCTGCTTTGTGGGAGGAGGAAGCCAGAGGGGGAGTTGCACAAGTCTGTTGGATGATGTGGGGTGCTGTGGGCAGCTGGCTGGAAGCACAGCCCTTGCTGTGAAGCTCCACAAGTCACTTCTTTGATGGTGAAGGAGATGTAGAGGGAGAAGCCCTTGCCAGGATGGTACTGGCAAATCTATGGGTCCCTCATTGTTCTAACTGATTCCAGATGCTCTAAATAGAGCCTCTGGTGCCAATAAAGCAGCAAACTCAAATGATTTCCTCCCAATACCTGTTGTGATTTTCTTTCCTCCAGATTAAGCAACATGGACGACATCTTGTGGCAACCGTGTGTGGCCATGTCTTCTGCAGTAGATGCCTCCCTATTGCCCTGGAGACTTCTCAAGTGTGCCCAACCTGCAGGGTGGAACACAGTCCAGATGTATATGTTCCCGTTTATTTATGAGTGCTTCTCAGGACACACTCAGATGGAGCTTGGACAATAGGCGGTGTAGAGACTTGTTTCTTTATGTATATGGTTCTTCCTGCATATAATTTCATTTCTGAATTATTCAATTATGAATAAAGTTTTGAATAGTTTAAATATAGCCTGCCTGCTCTTCTGTGTTGCACTGTGCTGATAGACAGAGATGATGTCTAACGGGTGGAAATAAGGCTCTTGTTTGGAGCAGTCAGAAGTTTGTTCTTTTCATCTCCCTGTAGTCATTGATCTGGGGCCAATGTGCTAAAGCCACCAGCTTTGTGGTTCTTGTGGCCAGAGTGTGTTGTACAGGGAAAAAGAAACAGGCCTTGCTTGGGGTGAGAGGGATTTGATTTCTCAGGGCAGACTCTGGTGCACGCTTTGGTGAAAATATCATGATTTCATTGCTCAGAAGATGGAAAGAGTAGCAGGCTGTGCACACATCCAAAGAAAGCAAGGTTCTTTGAGAAGAGCTGGTACATTAACAAACTGCTGCTTTTAGTGTTGTAAGGTTGCATTAGAATTAGAATCTGGAGGCTTTTGAAGGAATGTCTTTTTGAACGTCTGAAGCTGGTTACTGACTTGGAGCTGCTGGCAGTACAACTGTGTTGTAGCTCCAGTTCCTTCAATTAGAGCAGCATGATCCCCTAAGTTCCACTGAAGAGAAATGCAACTGTCCAGAGATATAATAACTGGACATAAGAGAGGACTGAAAATTATTCTGTTATACAAAAGTAATGAAGAAGCAAAGGCAGATCTCAGGTAACCATTGGAACAGTAAGTTCCTTGTGCTGTGACACAGAAAACTCAGATAACCAAACTGAACTGAGCTCCTCTGTGTGTTAAAAGTTGGTCATCTGTGTGGACGTGGACTTGTATCCTTTATTTTGGTTTTTCATTTTTGTCTTTAGTGTGTTATCTGCTTCCTCAGTCATATCTGAAGATGTCTTACTATTGTCATATTTAGGCAGAGGTGGTAATAAACAAGGTTCATTGTACCCCCTAATTTTTATGTGGCTTGATCTTAATCAGAAAATGAAAACATTAGCATTACCCTGATAAAGTGATCTTTTGATTTTCATTTTTAAGAAAACTATTTGAGTTGTCAAAATTATTCAAAGATAATCCTTCAACAGGTGTGGGGTTTCACCCCCAGATTGGGGTGACCCCGAAAGATGGAAAAGTCCCTCTTCCAACCCGTGCCTTCGAAGAAAGACTCAGTAGTCTTCTGTTGTCTGGTCTCAAGGTAGTTTATTGTTGGTTATCTAAAAGATTCTTCTCCTGAACTGCTGTGGCCCGTTCAGCAGGTCAGACAAAGGCACTCTGCCCTCCCAGGGGGCTGGTGCCATCTTTTATATCATACATTACATACTACAGTTTTATACTTTTTCCCCAATGCCTACTATCTATATTGAATGGTGACTTTCTACACTAAACCAATCTGTGAGTGCCGACATCACCAAAGACATGGAGGCTAGGAAGGAGAAAGAAAGAGGACAGGGCACACCCAAATCCCTCCATCTTAGAACCCTTGACCCCCATGTACAAAACTTGGACCCCTGCGTACAAGGCTTAAACACCCCTGTACAGCACTCAAAAATCCTTCCTTTCACTTCGTGACTACTTCTACTACAATACCTAAACTTGTGTGTGTGGCTTGTAATTCTTCATACAGAGTTGGTAACTTGCTCCACAGGCTAAGATCAAAACCCCAAGAGTGTCTTTGGCTGAATGCCAGGGTCTCAGAGCCCCCTGCCAGCAGCTCTGGCCATCCAGGGCACTCAGAGGGATGTCCTGGGTTCCCACAAACAGGCACAAATAAAATTATTTACTTACAGGATGGCCATAAATTTGAGACCGATGTTTTCTGTTGCTCATTTTTGCTAGACTTTTAGCTACTTTGTAGATGCAATGACAGTCAGCAGAAATGCCTTTCTAAATTGTCTAAATGTCTTTCAAAAAGCTGTATTCCTAGGTGACATGCAATGCCAGGTATTCTCAGTAAAAAGAGCATTTAAGTAACCTTTATGGTAAAGTAAGTATGATCTTAAGTAACCTGCAATGAAATGACACTGAGCTGATTTTACAGTAGGTTTAAACAGATGTTACTATGGCTCAACACCATAAGCTGAGGCAATTTTCTTTTAACATTTTGGTATATGGTTAATAATTAACCCTTTCAATGTGTGTGTGTATATATGTATATATATGTATATATATAATTTTTAGAAAATATTGATCTAGAAAAGCACTGATTAGCAAAAAGTAATGGAACAGTTGAAGGATTGGTTTCAGTCTTGGTGAATAGTTGTCAGCAGAAGGAAAAACACATTTTCAGCTCATTTCATCATTGATATGTAGGCATAGGAGAAGTGGGTTTTTTGAGCTTTGAAAACCCAGACCAGAAAGACAGCATATTTGCATAGTTCATTTCTCATAATCAGTGCTTTGGGTGTCATACAAGGTGCTTATTTATTCATATATTAACTGTATATTTGGAATTGCTTTAGTGTCTTAGCATTTTAATATAAAGTGTTAAATCTCCTTTGGGATTTTTCAAAAAACGGATAAGTCATCTCTGCCATTCATCAATGCTCAACATGTCAATTACCCAAAAGGATGAATGTAATAACAGAGAAACTTTTGTAAGAAATGAGCCTCCTCATGTAGAGCATGAGCTGAACATATCCTTGTGCTCTCCACAGCACTGGGTCAATTCCCACAATTCTCCCCATAGCACAGAGCACCCAACGTGACCATGCCTGAGGAGCAGCCCTGTATCTGGCAGGGCTGAGATGGGTTCCCTGCTGCTCTCAGGAGCCACAGCCCTTCCTTCTGAACACAGGTCCCGTGGCAGAATGGCTGGAAGGTAAAACTGAACAATAATCCTGCTTTTTCTGCTGTGTCACCTTCCATAGCAGAGCAGGGCCTCAGGAGGAAGGTACTGTCCCTGGGAGCAGAGCAAAACTCCTCAGGCCTGTTGGTCAATTGTGCTAGTGGAGTACTTAAACACCTGAAAATGTCAAGACTTCAGAGACTTGAAATAAGGAACAGAATTGTAAGGCTTTCAACAGTTTGGAAAAAACCCAACAAACTTTGATTTTGTTTTAATTGCTATTTAGTAGGGCTAAAGTTAAAACACTCTGATAAGAGTTAAAACAGCAACAGAGGAGGAGGGTTAAGGAAGGGTTTAAATTTCTTTCTGATTTGGGGAGCTGTGGTTTGGTGGGGTTCCTTTAGCCACAGGAAGGCTTCAGTGACGCTGGGGCTGCTGAGGCTGAGGGCGGCGGGAGGCGCAGCTCTGTCCCTGCTCTGCCCCGGGAGGCCCCACGTGCGGAGCTGGGCCCGGCTGTGCCCAGCGCCAGCAGGATGTGCCTGTGGAGCGGGGCCGGAGGAGGCCGTGGGGATGAGGGGAGGCCTGGAGCAGCCATGCTCTGCAGCCAGGCTGGGAGAGCCGGGGCTGTCCAGCCTGTGGAGCAGCAGGGTCCGGAGAGGCCTCACTGCGGCCTGGCAGTGCCCAAAGGGGGCAGAGAGCGATGGCGGGAGGGAAGGGTTTCAGGCGAGCAGGGGGAAATTGGGATCAGGGACTCGGAAGAGCTGTGGGGGTCATGAGACATTGGAACAGGCTGCCCAGAGAAGCTGTGGGTGCCCTGTCCCTGGAACGTTCCAGGCCGGGCTGGGCAGGGCCCCGAGCACCCTGATCTGGTGGCTGGCAGCAGCAGCAGGGGATGGTTGAGGTGCCTCCATGGCTGGTGTTCTGGAACTCCATGGGTGGGCGCAGCGGACACCCGTTACCTGGGCATGGAATGTTGCCACCGGTTGCCAGGGGCACTCCTGCTCCCAAGGTTCTGTTGGCACGGAGTCTGTTGAGCCAGTTGATGGATTCTCTGCTGCGCAGCAGACGTGGAGCATCCGTCTTCTCCATCCCGGGTGGGAATAGAGAGCGATTTGCTGACATTTGCGAGCCAAACTCTGGACTGACTGTACAGGTGAGTGCAGACAATTCTTGGAAAGGCTTCTGATGCTGAGGGGCTGGGCTGGGCTGCAGGATGGGCTGCAGGTGGGCTCAAGTAGCAGAGTCACAGACTTCCCCTCTAGCTTTGGACAGGATCTGGGGACTCGGGAATGGGAGTCTTGGGGCATGGGGGTGTTCAAGAAAACTGGCATTCCAAATAGGTAATCTCCCCTCTACTTTTCTGATAGGTTTGGAAGAGCAGTTTCCTGACACTCCGAAAAATCTGCAGTGGGCTGCCTAAAGGGACCAAAGGGATTGATCCCTGACATTCCTTTTTTGGCATTTGCCCCACTTACTTTGCTGGTGGTTTTTGATCACAAAACACCATGAGCACAGTAAGTACTTTGCTACTCAATGCAAATCTGATTCTTAAAACATTTTCCAGAGTACTTCTAGAAAGGATTTCAAGAGTGTTTGTAGCAAATGCATAAGAACAGAAGCCTTTGAAAACTTGATGTCACTTGATGTTCTGGAATAGTGAAGGTTTTGAATCTCTGTGGGTGCTAGCTGTAGTGCAGAAATGCTTACGGTGTGAGCAGCAACCTGCTGGAATTGGGAACTGGTCTCCTCATTCTCAAGCCACTGGGACAGGCTCTTTCTTGGGGAGGCAGCTTGTGGGAGATCAGGGGTGATGTCTTTTCCCTGATGTGATCCCTGTGCTCAGGTGGGAATGGCCCAGAGCACCATTTGTGTGCATTCCAGCCTTTGCAGGAGAGTTTTCTGTATCCTTGTGTGCTGTCATTGGTGTTGCAAAAACTGAGGGCCGTGTTAAGATTAGTGCCACAGAAGATGCTAAAGCTTTTTTCCCTCTCAGCGTTGCCGAAAGCGCCCTGGAGGAGCAGTTGGTTCCAGACCAGCTCGGAAACGGAGCAGGCTGCTGCCCTCCAGCGCAGGTGGAACTTCGCAGACAGAGCCAATAGAGCTTGAGGAAAGTGGTGCACCTGCTTTTGAGCCTGGTGAGAGCAGAAGCTGCTTCTGGAGGGTTGAAGACCATCTGGCCATGTGCTTTTGCCAGTTTCTAGGTCCTTTACTGGGGAGAAAGGGAAACCTTGGGATTGAGGAAGCATCTGGTATGGCATCCCTAAACAGCAAGCCTTCTGAGAACTGTTCTGGTTTGTTACTGAGCTCCATACACTGGCTGCTAGTGGGAGAGGAGCTGTGTAGCCAAGGTCCTCAAGTGCTGCTCAAAGACCTGCCTGTGTGTTCTGATGAGCTGGCAGTCACTGCAGCTGCCACAGTGGAGGGTGGCAAGCTGAGTTTGGGATCTCCCAAGCTGGATGAAGATGAGGAAAACCTGCCATTAGCTGTGCCCCATCCTTCAAGGAACCAATCTAGAGCATGGTACCATAAAATTGGTATCCCCTCTAGTGTTGGTTGGGTTTTTTTCCCCCTGTGTGCTAAGCATTCCCCTATATGAAATGAATCATTTGTTGATGTGAACATCCTGTAAGGTGGTGTCATCCAAGAGAAGTTGTGAGGAGCTCAGCTGCTCTTCCTCTTGTTTTGCCCCTTCAGAGGGACAGGGCTGGCATTGCTCCTTGTGGACTGTTGAGGGGAAAGCTTGAGTGAAATGTTGGACACGTTCCTGAAAAAAAGAGACCAAGGGCACAATGAAATCCAACCACAGCCTGTTCTACAGTGGCTACCCATTGCATTCCTCTGCAATCTCTGACCTTGGCTCTAATGTTCTCTCTTTTCAGCTGGTGGAGAATTCATAGATCTCACAGGTGAATCTTCTGAGCCTGAAGTCATCACCGTCAGTGATAATGAGTCTTCTCTGGTAAGTAGTGACTGGCGCACTCCTCTCCGTCTTGCATTCAAAGTAGTTTTCTTGCCTATCTTCTGCAATCTTACTGAGTACCCTGGCCTCAAAGGTTGAAAGAAGACCCTGATTTATCACTTTAGGCACAATTTCCAGTCAGCCACAAACACATTCATGGACACATCAGCATGCCTGAGAACTGCTTGCAGCGAGTAGGTGAATAGTCTAAAAGAGGTTGTTGCTCCCGAGATTTAAAGGAGAGCACAAGAAGTTTTGGACTTCCTAAGTAAGAAGTGTTTTAGCTGTAACATCAGTTTAAGGTACCTCTGTCATTGAGGTGTAAAATGCAACTGCAGCTGCCTGAGGTATACACTACAGTGGTTTCTTCTTCCAAGAATTCTTTAAAAGGGTCACATTTGGATTTTTTTCATTTCCCCCTACTGCCTTAAAAGAATATGCTTGCATCCAGCCCACAGTGCAGTGCATCTGCTCAAATTTGGGATGCCACTGCTGCTGTGCAAAACAGAAATGTGCAGCAAGCAGCATGGGAGATATATCCTGATAGGGTTGATCCTGAACCTTTGCAAAGAAAAGGCCTGACATTTTACAACAGGATTTGCATGGCCCAGGTCCACGCGCACTAAACACAAGAGCAGGTTTGGGTATGGGGTTTTTTCTCTTTAGTAGCTGTTGAGATAATAAGTAGTGTTCAGGCTATCACAGGTGAAATTGCCAGTTTGGAGGAGAGAGAGAGGAAGAAATGGCTTCCGCCCAAACCCAATTAGGGAACTGAAGCAGGGAAATTAGGAAGTACAGTGTTCAGGTGGTTCCTAAGTGCCTCTATTTCTCCCCCATTGCAGGACAGGGAGCAGAGCCAGCAGCAGCCACATCTTCCCATAGCATCAGAGAATTCTGTTGAGCCACTGGCAAGGAATGATGAAGAGGAGCCAATAGAAGAGGATGAGTATGTGAATGTGTCTATCAAAACATTAATTTGAGATAAGTGGTTGTAAGAGGTTTTGGCCAAGCTTCTGGGCTCTGCCTAAGTCTGTGCAAGTACTTCAGACCTGGAATATAGTGGCCTGCCTAGAAGGGAATTAAAATAAACCCAGTAAAATCCAGCAGAATCCTTTTTTCTCTCTGTTTGTGAAGCCCTAGCTTCTTAGAAGCTGTCCATCTAACATTGAATGTGAGAGAATGGCTGGCCACATTGAAATGCTTGCCGTCCATAAAAATTCTTGGATTGATTAGTTTCTGGCCTGGGATGTTACCTAATCAGAATAGAGGATGTTTTAAGTTCCAGCGTTTTCTTTGTTGGTAACCTTTGGTGCCCAGTGAAATAAATGTTTAAACAGCTGCATGTTCTCCTGGTTCTGCTCTCTCTAGTGATTGGCTGCGATTTGATTTTGATCGTCCGTTTTGGTCAGATGAGGACTCAGAGGTGAGGACCCACATGTTCTTGTCCTTTGTGGTGTGTGGGAGGGAAAGGGACAAAAGGGGAGCTGCAAAACTCAGTTGTTTTAGGTGGGTGCTATGGGCAGCTGGCTGGAAGCACAGCCCTTGCTGGGAAGCTGCAGCTTGCCCATTCCTCCAAGTCCCTCCTTGGTGGTGTCCATAGAGGGAGAAGCCCTTGCCAGGATGGCACTGGCAGATCGGTGTGTTCTTTGTGGTTCTATCATTAAGCAGCAGATTGCACATACTCCCAGTCCAGTTTGCCTGGTGCCAAGAGAGCAGCAAACTGGAATTCTTTACTCCCAAATTTCTGTTGTGGTTTCCATTCTTCAGCAGCTGTTTATCCAACATGATGAAGTGTTTAGGGCTATGACTGCAGAAGTTGCCTGTTATGGGGCTAACAAGGGGAAGAAAAGCTTCTAGCCCAAATCCAATCAGGGAACTGATACAGGGAAGGAGGATAGAGTTGTTTTGAGTGGTTTCTACTCTGTCTTCATTTTTACCCCACTGCAGGCCTGGGAGCAGAACCAGGAGCTTTTGCATCTTTCCAGATCAGCAGAGAATTCAGCTGATGCAGTGACAACTCATGATGAAGAGGAACCAAGAGATAATGATGGGTATGTGAGAGTAAAATGTCTCTCTAAATTCTGATTTCTGATGCATGGTAGGAACAGGTTTTTGCCAAGCTTCTGGGTTCTGCTGGAGTCTGTGCAGAGACTTCAGACCTGGAATATAGTGGCCTGTCTGGCAGAGAAGTATGTAAAAGAATCAAAAAAACACATAGGAAAATCCAGCTGAATCCTTTCTTTTCTTTTCATGAAGTCGTGGTTGAATATTTGTTATAGTATGGCTTGATATGTGCTGAATGCCTGCAGCACATAGCAGCTCAGGAAACAATTGTGGTGCTGGGCTGGGATGTTGCTAAATCAGAATAGGTGTTACGTGTTGGTAACTCTCTGTCCGCAGTGAAATTATTGACTCCTTGTTCAAATGGCTGCATGTTCTTTCTGGTTCTCTCTAGTGCATGGCCAGCTGGTCCTGCTAGTCCTCCCATGAGTGAGGGTGACAACTCACAGGTGCAGGACAGGGAGCAGAGCCAGCAGTACCTACTTGGTGACAGACAGACAGAGAGTTCAGCTGAGCTACGGGCGAGTGACAATGAAGAGGAACCAAGAGATAACAATGAGTATGTGACTGATGAAGTGTCCCTCCAAAGTGCAATTTCTGATATACGATAGACACAGGTTTTTTGGCCAAACTGTTGCATTCTGCTTGACTCTGTGTGATGGAATCTGACTTGACCCATAGTGGCCTGTCTGGAAGAGAAGTAACAGAAAGAAAACTCTAAAAACCAGCAAATGCAGGAGAAACCTTTCTTCTCCATTCAGGAAGTCATTATTCAATGTTTCTTAAATTATGGATTGCGATACCGTGAAATGCTTGCAATACATAAAAGCTCTTTCACTGACTGAGTTTCTGGGCTGGGATGTTGCTTAATGAGAATAAGAGGTTGTTTCAATTTTTGCAATTTTATGTCTTGGAAGCCCTCTATGAACTGTGAAATTAACAGCTGCATGTTCTTCTTGTTCTGCTCTCTCTAGTGCATGGACAGCACGTGTCATTAGTCCTCCGATTTGTGAGGATGACAATGCAGAGGTGAGGATCCACAGCCCTTGCTGGGAAGCTCCAACTTGCCCATTGCTCCAAGTCTTTTCTTGATGGTGTCCACTGAGGGAGAAGCCCTTTCCAGGATGCACTGGCAGATCTTTGTGTTCCTTATAGTTCTGTAGCATTGAGTGACAGACTGCACATAGCCCAAGTCCTATTTGCCTGGTGCCAATAGAGCTGCGAACTGGAATTCTGTGCTCCAAATTCCTATTGTGGTTTCTGGCTTTTAGCAGCTGTCCTTCTAACACAGTGTTTAGGCTAATCATTGGTCCTTTTGGTGGAGAAAGAGGGAAAGAAAAGACTCCAGGCCAAATCAACTTAGGGAACTGATACAGGAGAGCAAGTTGTTCAGGAATATTCAGGCAGCTCCTAATCTGTTTCCATTTTTACCCCATTGCTGGGAGCAGAGCCAGCAAAACCCACTTGGTTCCAGAGCAGCAGAGAATGCAGCTGAAGTACTGGCAAATGAGAGTGAAGAGGAAGAACAAGATATTGAAATGTATGTGGCAGATTAAGTGTCTCTTCGAAGTTTAATCTCTGATATATGATAGAAACAGTTTTGTGCCAAGCTTTATGGTTTTTCTTCTCTCTGTTCAAAAAATCCTAATTAAATGTATCTTTCAGTAACACTTAAGTAACACTGAAGAGGCTGAGGTACATAAAAAGTAATTGAAATTGGGCTGGGATGTTGCAAAATCAGAATAAGGGGTGTTTTACTTTTTGGCATTTCTGTATCAGTAACCTGTCATACATGGTGAAATTAATGGCTGCATGTTCTTTCTGCATCTGTTCTCTATAACAGAAGGCCCTCTAGTAGTCTCCTCTGCGTGATATGCATGAGTTGCTACTCACAGGTAAGGATCCACATAGTGTTGTAATTTCTGATTTGTGGGAGGGGAAGAGACAAAAGAGGAGCTGCTAAACTCAGTTGTTTTAGGTGGGTGCCACGGGCAGCTGGCTGGAAGCACAGCCCTTGCTGGGAAGCTCCAGCTTGCCCATTTCTCCAAGCCCCTCCTTGGTGGTGTCCATAGAGGGAGAAGCCCTTGCCAGGATGGCACTGGCAGATCGGTGTGTTCTTTGTAGTTCTAGCATTGAGAGATAGAATTCTTTACTCCCAAATTTCTGTTGTGGTTTCCTTTCTTCAGCAGCTGTACATCTAACATGAAGTGTTAAGGTTATCATAGCAGAATTTGCCAGTTTTGGGGCTAACAAGGGAAAGAAACAGCTCCAGGTCAAATCTAAGCAGGGAACAGCGGACCAGGGAGGAGGGTGTTCAGGAAGTTCCTAAGCTGCCTCTGTTTCTACCCTGTTGCAGTAGTGAGAGCAGAATCAGCAGCACCCACTTCTTTATTTCTCAGGGCAGCAGCTCTTTGTGCTACTGCTTTGAATGCTCTTAACGAAGCATAGAGGGTGATACCTTACCCTTCCTCACCTCCCCTGCTGTAACTGCTTTCTGAGCTGAGGTTTGTGTGCAGCACCAGGGGGGCTCATCAAATCTAATTGTATCTTCTTTTCTATCCCTTTCCATGTGCATCGATTGAAGCTTCTTCAAGGTGAGTTGATGTTATACAGCTGGTAATGGACTTTTATCTAAAATGTAGAAGTTATTTTTGTTGTTCTTTTCCCAGAAAGTCGAGCAGCAGGGATTGAAACTGCTTTGTAGCAAAAGGCAAAGCACAGGGCTAAAGCCTCTGGCCAGTGTCTCAGAGAACGGATGCAGTGTGTGTGTGACAGCCTCTGTCAGTCAGAGCGGGAAATCCCTGCAATAAAAGTGGTAGCTGAATACTTAATGCAGAAAGAATTTTAATTTGGTAACACTTTCTGCAATTTTAATTGATTAGTGGTTGATTAGTGTGAAATGGAGACTGGAGTTGCAGAGGTCAGCGTGGCCTGTGGTTTCTGAGAGTTAAAGAGCAAACAGCATTTCTTGACCCTGTTGGGGGCTGTTACAGACCAGGCCATTAAAAGTGGTTCTCCCTGTAACTTGGTCAATCTGCTGTCCACAAAAATTGGATTTGTTACTGGGGTGCAACAGGTAAATAACGATCCACTTGAGAGAGACATTGGTTGTTTGTTTCAGTGTTTCACCAGTCTGGGTGCTCAGTGGTATTTCACAAATCAGACATACCCATTATCAAAATAACTTTTACTATTTATAAATTTAAACAAGCAAAGAAATTAGCATTAATTGGTTACAAGGGACATGGTTATCTTCTTAGCTAGTATTGTGCCTTCTTCTGTCTCACTTCTCACTGTAATTAGTGCACTCAGTGCATTGCTCAGTCTCCCTCTTCCTTTGGGCTGGGGAGTTTCTTGAGTTGCTGCTCCATGAGTCGGTGGTCGCAATCTCCCCCTGCAGGAATTACTTTTTACCAGTCAGAGCTGGTTTCAGGGAGTTGGGTTTCTTAGTTTCTTCCTTATCTTGGGAGTTGTGCCAGATGTCCATTTGGCCCCTCAATTCTGCATTCTTTGCGTCCACTCTCAGTGGGCATCCTTCTCCCCAAGCTTTATTAAGCCTTCCCTGGGTCTGAGTTTCTTGAAGCATGTCAAGCCCTGAACCTTAACAAGGCAATTCTACCAACAAGGAATTTGTTTTTCTGCCCCATGGACATCACTTAGATCCTCTTCGTGAGTTGTTGTCCATTTAATGGAATAAATCTCCCTTCTGGTTGATTTGGCTTGAAAGTATACAAGGATCAAACATAGGAATACAAAGAGCATCCTTCCTTAAGAAATCATTCACATATTCCACATTTTGTATCAGATATAACTTATGAAAATTAAATTACAGTTCATAAACAGCAAAGGAGAAAGGCCACCCTGAAGAGACATGGACAGGTAGATGGCTCTGGTAATGGAACAGGAGCTAATGATGTACCTGCGGCTGACTCAGCCCCTGCAGAACAGGGAGCAGTAGAGGAGGGAACTGCACTTTCAGAGTACGTATTGCTCATGCCCTACTGAACATGGTATTTTTTACCTTTTTTTGTTTTCTGTATAGGACTAAGTTATACGATAATGCCTGGTTTATCTTCCAAGCCTTCCCATACTCTATATATTTCCCTCCTTCTCCCATGTTGCATGATGATCAAATGATGCCATTTGCATTTTGGGAGAAAAATGCAGCCCAAGTCAGATGTACACCTTTGTACAGAGGGTTAGATATGAGTGTGGGGTTATGGCAAAGAATGGGAATTGTGTGAAATCTGAGAACTGGGTGACTGACTACACCTTTCTCCTAGTGAAACCAGGACACACCTTCCTTCAGGGCAGGGAGACCCCAAATCCTCATTAAATGCAGGAAACAGAGACTTAAAGACAGCAGGGTTCCTCAAAGGAAATGTGTCATGGCTAGTCAGTGCAGCTGCATGATTATATGAGATTTCATATATCAGTAACCATTGAAGTGTGGTGATCTTAACAGCTGTACTTTCTTTCTAGTTCTGTTTCCTCTAGTGCGGAGCAAGGAGTTGTTATTAGGTGTCCGATTTGTATGGATACTTACTCAGAGGTAAGGATCCACCTGTTGTTGTCCTTTCTGCTTTGTGGGAGGAGGAAGCCAGAGGGGGAGCTGCACAAGTCTGTTGGATGATGTGTGGTGCTGTGGGCAGCTGGCTGGAAGCACAGCCCTTGCTGTGAAGCTCCACAAGTCACTTCTTGGTAAAGCGACACTGGCAGATCTCAGAGTCCCCCGTAATTTTGATTCCAGATGCTTTAAGTCTCATTTGCTTGGTGCCAATAAAGCAGCAAACTCAAATGATTTCCTCCCAATACCTGTTGTGATTTTCTTTCCTCCAGATTGTGCAAAGTGGACGATTGATGGTGGCAACCATGTGTGGCCATGTCTTCTGCAGCGAGTGCCTCCCTGTTGCCCTCGAGACTGTCGGCATGTGCCCAACATGCAGGGAGGAACTTACTCCAGATCTGTATATTCCCATTTATTTATGAGTGCTTCTCAGGACACACTCAGATGGAGCTTGGACAATAGGCTCGTTTCTTTATGTATATAGTTCTTCCTGTATATAGTTTCATTTTTCAATTGTTCAATTTAAATAAAGTTTTGAATAGTTTAAATATAGCCTGCCTGCTCTTCTGTGTTGCACTGTGCTGATAGACAGAGATGATGTCTAACGGGTGGAAATAAGGCTCTTGTTTGGAGCAGTCAGAAGTTTGTTCTTTTCATCTCCCTGTAGTCATTGATCTGGGGCCAATGTGCTAAAGCCACCAGCTTTGTGGTTCTTGTGGCCAGAGTGTGTTGTACAGGGAAAAAGAAACAGGCCTTGCTTGGGGTGAGAGGGATTTGATTTCTCAGGGCAGACTCTGGTGCACGCTTTGGTGAAAATATCATGATTTCATTGCTCAGAAGATGGAAAGAGTAGCAGGCTGTGCACACATCCAAAGAAAGCAAGGTTCTTTGAGAAGAGCTGGTACATTAACAAACTGCTGCTTTTAGTGTTGTAAGGTTGCATTAGAATTAGAATCTGGAGGCTTTTGAAGGAATGTCTTTTTGAACGTCTGAAGCTGGTTACTGACTTGGAGCTGCTGGCAGTACAACTGTGTTGTAGCTCCAGTTCCTTCAATTAGAGCAGCATGATCCCCTAAGTTCCACTGAAGAGAAATGCAATTGTCCAGAGATATAATAACTGGACATAAGAGAGGACTGAAAATTATTCTGTTATACAAAAGTAATGAAGAAGCAAAGGCAGATCTCAGGTAAAAAATGCAGCTGTAAATTCCTTCTGCCATGATACAGAAAACTGACAACAAAACTTTCCTTACTTCCAGCATTGTCTTGAAACCAAATTTTTTTATGTCCTTCTCAGTTTTAGTGTTTTTTTCCTTTGGATTTCTGTAATTTCATTCACATGTAAACAGCGATATATCAAAGGCCTTGGCACGTCTCCCGTCACACATCTATAATTTTGTAATGATTAGAGAATGATAAGTCAAGTGTTTTTGAAATGATATTGCAAGAAGAATGGAAAAAAATCAGTTTTAGAGTTTATGTGGGGAGATGATACCCATTTCTCAAGGAAGCTGCAGAGTTAGGTGGAAATCACAGATGTTTTGGGTTAGTGGGCTTCCAAGAGGCCTTCCTCTCATTTTCCCAGGGCTGGAAATGAGAGCGACCTCCACATAGGTCCTTTGAGTGGTCCTTCTGGCTGAAAGATTTACCTTTCTGAAATTACTGGGAAATGACCACAGGCTTCACAACCTTTCAGACAATAAGCAGTAGCCTCATGATGATGCCAGGCAGCTCTCCCAGGACTCTCAGATGGGTCCTATTTACTCCTATGGACTTGTATGAGTTAGAGAACTGCTCCCAAGTGGGGAAAAAGAAGTTGTGCCTGTGGTAAGATGGGAAATGGCAAACATGGAGGAAATGGGTAAGTTTTCTGACCTCTGAAATAAACATGGATAAGTCTAAAATGTAATTTTTGACTTACTTGGATACAAAAAAACCATATAAAAAACCCCATCCAGTAACTACCCTACCAATGTTTTAGAATTTTTAGCATGATATTCTCCATATAGCTGGGGTACTTATGGTGCAGGTGTGTGAAGAGGAGCAGTGGGGCATAAATGTGCAGAGGGGTGAGCTGAATGGAGCATGGTTATTTGACATACTCCAGCTGTGGAACTCTTTCCCTCTAGCAATTGGTCCCCTCCTCTGCCATATGCTTGTAGAAAGGTTTTTAATCTGATATGTCCTGGACTGTGGGCCATTATGGATTATCTGTGACTGTTTGAATTGATAGAGGTAAGAGCTGCTTACGTGGTGTTTGGGTTGGTTTTTTTTTGTGGTGACATGCTGATCTCCAATTTGGTTCCATTCAGTCTGTATGAAAAATAAACATTACAGCACAAGCATAAGCTGAAGAAAATCATGTAGTTGATTTTATTGGCTTGTATGTAAAGAATCCCACTATTTTGCAAATAAAATACAAAAATGGTGGTCTGGGATATCATAACCAAGTTCTTGTAGAGCTCTCGGGGTGCCAATAAGTTTGCAAACTCAAAGTTTAGTGGTTGCATTTTATAACGTGCATATTTCTTTGTGGTATTTGTATTTAGCCAGTGGAATTTCCCCCAACAACTACCATTGAGCCGGGTTTTAAATTAGGCTTTCAAATAGAGGGGGTTTTAAATAAGGACAACAAAGTTATGCATAGTTAAAATAGATGATAGGGAAGGATTATGGGGGATGGAAGCCTCATGGTTTAGAACCTAGGCCAAGAATTTTGAGCCAACTGCTATTCATCACAAACTTTGTTGCTCCTTTCTCAGAGGCGTCAAGTCCAGATCACTGTTGGCAACCCAAAGAATCAAAGTTCTGATTCACTACTGCAAATCCCAGGCACCCTCCTTCAACTGAGGTCTGCAATGGACGACTTCCTAAAATTAACTTCTATTCAGTTTTATTTTGTAACTATGCAAAGGCTGTGGAATTGCCAAGCTTCTGGTTATTATAGGGTTTGTCCAGCTAACATTGCTTTTTATCTTCCACTGTAGATTCTCTCATGAATTGACACCCATTTTTGCACCCATTTTTCAGTGTTACAGTTCCTGAGCTACAAGGCATATATTTTGCTATGGTTCAATATAAGCTTGGACGATGACATGTTGGGCTGATAGTAACTCCTGGTGTATTTTATTGGCATTGCTGTCTTAAACAAAATCATATAATCTCTTAAATAATGTCACAGATATGGACTATAGAGTTGTCTGAGAGGTCAGCAGTTATAGTAGGTGTGTGTAATTTTGCACACATTTTGCCAATTTTGTAGAAAGAGCTAATGTTTGGCACCCATGAAGGTTGTTTTCATTCATCTGGCATGCTTCCACTTGAATACCCATTTAATGTGGTCACCAACTATAGAAATAGTTAAACAGTACTGTAAATGGACATGTTTTCTTTGTTGGGATGATCGCTGACACACTGAATTCTTTTCATTAAGTAATTTGACCACAAACATCTCTACTTTGGAAAAAGGAGGAAAAAAGCTCTAGCAAATATGCTTCCTTTCAGTTTTCATATTTGCAGTGTTTATATAGGGGGATATAATTAGAATTTCAGGATAAATTGCACAAGGTATTGGAAGAAAATCAAGACTAAAATAAACATTCAATTCCTTTTTTTTTTTTTTTTTGGATTTGACCATTGCACACAAACATTTGGTTATAAATAGATACCTCATCCGTGTTGGAGTAGCATTTTACATTCAAAATAGGATTCTGGAAAAGAAAATCCTTTTCAAAGTGATCTGAAGCAAACATGCAATTTGAAACCTTTGGTTAGTTTATGAATCTTTACTACAATTGGATTACATTTATATGCTCTGTAGTAAATACCAAAAAGCCCTCTGAAGTAAAATATGTTCCAGTGGAATAATCCTTACTGAGAGAACTTGCAACTGCCGTTGTTTTTATCTCTTGATAAGCTTGCATTATCAGGGTATTGTGTACTATTGGTTTACACAGTAGCTGCTGTTGCAAGAATAAACACCACTGGCATGTTCACTGCCAACCTGACAGACATAAATCAGCTAATCAATTTGATGGTAGCACTTATCTTACCTGGAAGAAGTGGGAGCACTCAAGTTTTGAGGAGAACACAGTACCATTCTGTGTCTACCATCCTTATACAGAATTTGCTACTCTGTGTGGAAATCACTGAAAAATATAGTTTTATGTTTTTCCTTGTGAAGCTAATCTTGAAGAATGTTAGTGCCTCTCTGAAGATCTGTTAACCATGAAAATGTAGGCACACACATGCATAAAATTCCTAGGAATTAATACTTATCTTCATCTACAGAGGAGAGTCTGTGCAGCGCAGAAGACAGTAAGATAAAATTTTCAGCTGGTGTTCTCAAGCTGTACTTTTGAAGAGTAGTCCTTTCTGCCTGGATGATCAAGTCGGCTACATTCATTTCTTATATGAAGCACAGCACATTTCTGTAAGTACTGTCTGACTCTCATCATTGTATGTATGCACCTTTCATTTATTGAGAAAGAGTAGAAAATACCTTTATTTGGTAATTTGCTGGTTTGAACCAAGAAAATCAAAGCTGAATTTGACATCCATAAAGCCAAATAGGAAGAAATTACTCAAAGCAGTAAATGCTAGAAGGTGCTAGTTTAATTCTAATCAATACTCCAGGCCTTGCTGTGCTGTCACTGTGTAAGGAGTGAGAAACTCAGTCAGGTTTTGAGATGCAGAAGGAATCTAGAAATTTCTATGAAAGATGTCCCTAGGGCACACTGATAATTGGGGTTGCATCCAGAGTTGCCCTAGAAGTGAGCACATTTAACTATTCATTCATCAGTGCTATTGATGTTGGGGAAATGATTCATAAACTAAATTAATTAAAAGTCCAGGACAACTAGGTTTGGCTTCAATATTTGTTTGTTTGAATCCAAATATCACAATCTTCTGGGAGCCAAGAACCAGAGATTAGCATCTTCAGTGTCATTTACAGCACAAACCAACCTGACCTTTTAAGTGAACCTCTTTTGGTTTCTTCCTGATTTAACATGCTTAAAATATATTCATTTTTCCTTAGGTGATCACTGCCTTTGCTTTCAGTGAAAGCAGAAACTGAGTACTGACAGTTTGATTTTCTGATGGGCAGCTGACATTAATTGCACTTGAAAGGAAAAATTACACCTCATTTAACTGGATAGTTCCCCTCTGCCTTTGAGAGCTGACAATTTGTCCCTTTAAAGGTGCAGCTTTTATGCTATTCAGATTATTGTAAAATGTTTCAGAGCACCTCAGGCTATGGTTCTTGGAAGAAGGTAGGCCTTTCTATAGACACTTTCTGTCTACCTTTTCAACTCTTAATAGTTCCCCTACTTGACCAAGTGTAGTTCTCAGTCATAGTTGGTTGATAAGGGAAGAGCAACTGGTGTCAGCTACC
Source organism: Motacilla alba alba (assembly GCF_015832195.1). Taxonomy (NCBI): domain Eukaryota; kingdom Metazoa; phylum Chordata; class Aves; order Passeriformes; family Motacillidae; genus Motacilla; species Motacilla alba. Next base: position 47,437,026 of record NC_052019.1, on the reverse strand, counting down.
TGGACTTGTGCAAAGCATTTGATACTGTCCCACACAACCTCCTGGTCCCTAAACCAGAGAGACATGGGTTTGATGGATGGACCACTGAATGGATTAGGAATTGCTGCATGGTTGCACTCAAAGAGTTGTGGTCAATGGCTTCATGTCCAAGGGGAGAGCAGGGACAAGAGGCGTTCCTCAGGGGTCAGTCTTGGGACTGGCACTTTCTCATGTCTTTGTCTGTGACATGGACAGTGAAACTTTAATGTGCTCTCAGACAGTTTGCTGATGATACCAAGCTGAGTGGTGGGGTTGACATGCTGGAGGGAAGGGATATCATCCAGAGGGACCTTGGCAGGCTCAACAGGAGGGTCCATGCAAACCTCATGATATTCAGCAAGGACAAGTTCCAGGTCTTGGATGAGCACAAATACACAAGCTGGGTGAAGCACAAATACAGGCTGGGTGAAGAATAGAGTAAGAGCAACCCCGAGGAGAAGCACTTGGGAATGTTAGTGGATGAGAAGCTCAACAGAACTCATCAATGTGCTCTTGCAGCCCTCTGTCCCTCCATAGAACTAGTCATTAATTCTGCCACTAAGTCTCTTACTGGTGGAAACTGTATATCTCTGCAGCTCTCTTTTTAATTTATCTTGGAACATTTTGATAAAGTCTGAAAAACAGTTTTTAAAATTGTCAATAAATTTGTGGCAGTCTCTTTTAGATTTCCCCTCTTTTTAAATGATATTCATTACAGCTCTTACTGAAATTTTCTCATTTCATCTTCTGTGGAGTCTCCTCATTGCTGATGGAGAAATCTTCTAGTCTTGTGCTCCCAGTCTAAGTCAGAACTGTTTTATTTCTCTGCCCTAAGAAAATTGCAATTCAGGAGAATTGGGTTTTATTTCAACAGTTCAGGCATGTGTCGGATTGCATTTTAAAGGAAATACAATGTTTATTGTCTCTTCTTGAAAGATATCCCTGAAAACACATAAAAGTCTTCAAAAGTGCTATTTGTGTACTTACTGGTTTTAAATATACAGCTTCAAAATGAACATAGTGCGAAATAAAATTGAATGCTACTGCATTGTTTCAGCAGAATATAAAATAGCCAGTAAATGTCCACCAAGCCCTGTAGATAACCCTGAAACTACTTAATTTCCTTTCATGCTCAGCACTTAAACCCATCTTAAATCTTCTGCATCCTCTTGTCTCTCTCAGTGTATTCTGAAGACGTGAAGTTCATGCACATCTTAGTCTCTCAAATACTACCTAATGAAAACCACAAACAAAATCTGTACTGCTGAAGGGCATTAAAAGGCTCCCAAGCAACTCTGTGCACTAATCATGATATCAGCTAAGTGCTTTATTTATCCATTACTATATTATCTATTACTACACTACTTCTGTGAGATCTTGTGCTTGTTTGTTTTGACTTAAAACTGATGAAAATTTTATTGCTATAAATTTCTAGTTTCACAGATGTTTCACTGTGGGTCCTGATCTGTTTAAGGTTTTTTTAGCAAACTGGATGATGCGGCACGTGCGCTCTCAGCAAGTTTGCTGATGACTCCAGACTGAGAAGGTGGCTGACATGCCAGAGGGTCATCCAGAGAGACTTCAACAGGCTGGAACAATGGACTGGCAAGGGCTCTATGCAGGTCAGCAAAGGAAAGTGCAAAGTTCTGCACCTGCAGAGGAACAAGCCCATGCACTGCACGCTGATGGCTTTGCAGAAAAGAGCCTGGAGGGCTGGTGGACACCAGGCTGAACAGGAGCCAGCAGTATGACCACACTGCAAAGGCAGTGTCCTGGGCTACATTAGCAGGATTGCTGCCAGCAGGTCAAGGGAGGTGATCCTTCACCTCTACTCAACACTGGTAAGGCCATACCTCTATTGCTGGGTTTAGCCCTGGGCTCTCAAATACGAGAGAGATACAAAGCTACTGGAGAGGAGTCCAGAAAAGGACCACCAAGTATTTTAAGGACAAGACCATTTCTCCCAGGGGGAAAGGTTGAGAGAAACAGGACTCTTTAACCTGAAAGATGAGAAGGCTTGGGAGAATCTCATCAATGTGGAATAATACTTGAAAGGAAGGTGGTGTAAAGCAGGTGCAGCCAGGTACTTGCTAATAGTGTCCAGTGACAAGACAAGAGGCTATGGACTCAAACAGGAGATCCCACCTGAACATGAGGAAACACTTTTTCACTGTGAGGGCGACTAAACACTGGCATGGGCTGCCCAGAGAGGTTGTGGGGTTTTCAGCCTTGGAACAATTCAAAAACTACCTGGACACAGTCCTGGGCAACCAGCTGTAGGTGACCCTGCTTGAGGAGGGAGGTTGAACCAGGTGACCAATAGAGGTCCCTTTCACTCTCAACTATTCTTTCAGAGTTTGCATAGAGAATCTGGGTCAACAAAATCAAAACTAAATGAAAACTCTTCCTCAGAGCATCTGCAGTAGGTTTTCCTGCCTGCTACTCCCCTTGGTACCTCAAAATATACTAGGAATTTTCTGTATGTCAAAACAAGATTGAAATCAAATAATGAATTCCATTAGGCACAGCCATTCTCCCCTTGAGAATAGCAATTTAAACTCATTTATATAAGCAGTTCTAGGTCAATTTATCAGCAACTTGTACCAGAGGATGCATGTCATTACACCACTATAGCTGAGCTTAGGCAAGCAAAGATACAGCACCTGAAACCAAATGAAACCTGGTTTTCCCTCAGGAAAGAGGGATCAAGCATGATTTATTTATTTTCAGCTAATTTACTCCATCTTTACTAGAGTTCATGTAGAGATTCAGGTTCATTATGAGAAAAATAAAACAGCCTAAAGGACCAGGTTAAAGTGGTGCTTGATCATTTCTCTCTGGAAAGAGATTGTTATAATTTGTAATTTATATAGGAAGTCTGGGCAGCATACCCATACTTGCCCTCTCCCTCCTCCCCCAGTATTGGCAAAGAGCCCGAGGCACAGGGAGGAACAATGTTATGAAAACTGTTTGACAGTCTAAGCTGGTACCTTAGGCAGTTGTAAATAATTTTCTTCTGGTTCTGCATCTCCCAGTGTATTTCTTGCTGTAAGGACCATAATTCATGAGCAGGAACAATTGAATCCATGCTGCACCAAATTATTTTCTGCTTTTGTCATAAAGACAATTCTGGTGACTTTTCAGGTTAATTTATGGCTCTTCCTTATATATTAAAATTCTTTTTCAACCCAAGAAGTTCTAGCTTGCAGTTTTGGCTTATGAAAGAGAAAACTTAGCTGAAGTCCATAATTTTTTCGGGTAATGTACAAAACTGCTGGCCTGCTTAATTCAATACAGTTCCTACTAGAATTATGTGAAAAAGAGCATGTCTTCATGCAAATATCTTCTGTTATTGTTACCTTTTTTTTTTTGTTGAAATTATAGCAGAAATGTAAGGTTAATTTTGGTTTCAACTCACATGTTTGTGATTTTTGATTCTTAAAAGCTTTTTAATAGTTGTCCTCTGCATGACACAGGTGACTATTTTCCTGTTTCATTTTATTTATATTTTATTTAGTTATTTAGTAATCTGGTAATTATGTTTTTGTTTTTTGGGTTTTCTTTTTTAAAGAATCTGTCATCTGCCTCTAATGTTGTTGAACAGGATGTTTCTATGCACCTCTTGCCCATGAAAAAGACAGTGCACTGTTGATCTGAAGTGTTGCCGAGTGAGTATTTTCTTGCCATATAAGTAATATTTCTTTGGTAAATACCATTAAGGCTGAATGTCTTGAGTCTGCCTCAGTTTTGGTCTCTTCCCTCTGACTGCTAAATGCCTGTGCATGCATCCCATGGAGACCATCATGACTGAAGTGCCAAAGTACTGATGATGTAGTACGGTATTCTTGTGTTCAAGAATTTGCCTTCCTGAGGAAAGCAGGCAGCATCAGGCATTCTCTGCATGGTGTAAAACTGGACATGAAGAGCTGCAGCATGATCTGTAAAACACATGCTGCAAAGCTATAGGAGCTGTATTGGATTCAATGTATTACTGGAAAAGTAGAACCTTTCAAAAATTACAGAGAAAAAAGTGAGGCAAAGTAGACTGACTTCCTAATGAACAGGGTAATGTTAAATTGGGGGGAATATCATTCTGATGCCCTGTGCAAAATATGTTTGGTATCAAAATTGGTAATGTGGAGAGCTAGAAATCTTTTTAAATTATATATGCATATTTCATACATATGAAATTTTACAGAGTTTTGAAAGGCAAATTATTTTTTATTTATAGGGGAAAATAACTTTTTGTACTGTAATGAAATGCAGTAAACTTCAACACAAATACTACTCATAGTGTTTAAAGAAGGATCAAGTAAATGTGGAAAAACCACTGGAAAAAAGCAAATTAATTTGGAAGACTTCATGCAGAAAAAGCATATGGAAGCTTTTAAACTGGTATCCAAAGCAGAGGGTTTATCTGTATAAAAGGTAATTGGATACTACAGTGTCTGACAGGTTGGATGACTTTCTTACCCTTTCAAGAAGGTTTACTAAGAGAGAGCTGGAGTATAAGAGTGATTTAGCTGATTGAATTGCTGCATTTCCTTGACACCTTAAAGTTTTCTTATTAGCATGGGAGTCGTAGAGATTTTTATGTGCCATGTGACAGAGATAATACTTACTTAATAAATTTTACTTTTAAATATACCACAGAACTGCATAGCCCCAGAAGAAAAGTAGTGACATTGAAAGTCTCATAGGAAATTTGGACTTGGATTCTTTCCTTCTGTTGCATTTTGTAAGAGGTATACATGTTACATTAGCAGCACAAATGCAGACTGTGATCCTGCTTGCCATTAACTGCAAATCAAGTGGTTTTTACACATGTTGTGGTGTGATTTAGTGACTTGGGATAGTGTGGGATTTGTGGTCAACTTTCTCAGCCTCAGCAAGGGTGAATTACCTAGAAAAGAGGAAGGATGGATTTGTAGTTTAAGTATGAAATTGAAAAACAGGAGATCTGTTCTTGATTTGATGACAGATTCCTGAATTTGTGTAATTTTTCTGTTCCTTAATTTCTGCTAATGTAAATGGGCATGTTATTGACTGATTCTGCTGAATAAAGGACTTGATTTATTCACATTCATAATGTGGTTTAAGACAAGGAGGAAGTCAATATTAGGAAAGAGGACTCGAAAGAACTTATTTAATACTCTCCTCATAGAAAAGTTTCTTGGCAGTAGAATACCCAGAAAGCAGTATCTTCCATTGGTGTGTTTATATCCAATTCATAGGTATGTGTAGCAATGAAGATAAATGTTAAAGTTCTTTGTGGGATTTCTGTCATATCTACCATATTCTATCACCTACCATATTTAGCAGCAACTGTCAGCCTAAAATATCTGCCACTTGTATCTTTACAGCTCTTTTTTTTTTTTTTTTTAATATTGCCTGTCCAGATGATGCCCGGGAGTATTCTGGAAACTGTTTCTGTTCTGTTAGTTTTCCCCCTCGGGAATGGTTATAGTGACAAAGAACATACAAAAACCCAGAGTTATCCTGCAGCAGAAGTTTGGAACACTGAGACTGCTGGGCACAGCCTGCCTCAGGTGAAGTAAAAGTAAGTAGTGCTGTTAGAGAGGAGCAGGCACACGAGGTTCATTTCTCTAGACAAAACTGCAAATAAGCTTTTCTTCCATAGAACTGGTTTTCCTGTTGTTTACACATGTTTTTAGTTGATGTTCCCTGTATTACCAGGTACATGTATGGCTCATGACAGTGATTCTTGATTCTTTAACGGAGTTTACACTGCAAATATACTCTGCACTGTACTGTTGTGGATTTTTGAAACATCACTACTGTCCTGAGCAGTGCATTGAACTTGTTCCCCCATGTGTAGTTAAACTGCAGTGTGCCAGATGTCGCTCTGTCACGCTCGCCGTCCCAGAAGCAGCAGTTGCCCTCACCACCTTTACTCTCCCTGCAGCAGAACTAGCAAAACCTTCTCTCAAAGCATTTCTTCACTCTCTGCTGCCTTATCACCAGGATTCAGATTTGTGTGCAGTCAGATGTGCCTTCATCACTTATGGTCCAGAATACAGGAATAGAATATGTACCTGGGACTTGATTCCCTCAGAAGTTATAGATAATTCAGAACCCAACGGGCTTGCTAATGGTATGGTCAGCAGCAAGTATTTTCAACTCTTCCTCTGCTCTCAACATAGTGTATCTTATCAAGTTTAGGGTCTCGATTTGCATAGAATTGTCTCTATCTGAGCTCAATATACTTGTGAGACTAGAAGTCTGAGATCTTCTAGTCTGAGTCTAGAAGATCATGACTGATAGTGTGGCTATTTTGGCACAAGACACATAAAGATAATTATGGAGGAGTGGAGAAGACTAAAAAAACCAGGAAGTATCACTATGCTTGCATTAAATGAACACTTTTTCAGTCAAACTTCACCTTCCTATGAGTTTTGACTTTTTTATACACAAGGATAGCAGCATTGCTGTTCAAAATACTATCTTCCTCCGTGTTTCTGCTTCATTGTTGCTAATTTGCAGCTAAAAACCTGACTATCGTGTTATGCTTAACCAAGTGTCTTACCAGTAACTTTAAAGAAACTTTCTTGGACACTTGTTCGAGTCAATCATCTGAGTGCTTGATGCACAGCTGCTGGACTTCTATTGTTAGTAAAGTCTTGCTGGACGTCAGGTCAGCCCACCCGATGGCATCAGCATTTTGCCAGACTTTCATACTGCTTCACTAAACGTAAGGCAGGAAAGTGCTTTTTATTGTCATACTGCCAACAACTTCTCCATCTCCATCTTCTACATAGTATCTTGAGGCGTACCCACACAACTTAATACACCTTTAACTCATCAAGAGATCTGGTTCTTTGACAGCTCACTCAGTAATCCTTCTACTGTCATGGATATGAGAAACTGCCTTGTTGAGAGAACTCCACTAAGTCACGATGAACCATTGCCAAAACAAATGAATTCATAAGTGAGTGGATGGTCAGTTCCACTGATGGGTATGGAAGTGTAATATCTGATCTTTCAGTGACTGGTTAACTGGTTTTTTGGGTTGATGTTCCAAAACAAATTGTAAAGGCAGCAGAAGTCAACCAAGAGCAGACAATCTTAATTAGTGTAGGCACCATGTCTGACCAGCACACTAGTATTAACATACAAGAGAGCCAAACAGGCTGCTGAGGAAGTCTTAAATACTCAGTGCAGTCTGGAGAGATTAAATGATCTTACTGCCATTTGTGAGTGAACATGCTTTAAAGGAATAGTGTGTGCTTTAAAGTTGCTGTGTACATTAAGTACCATTATGCAGCACTGCATTAAAGGAATTGATTTTATGACCTGTCCCTTTGGATGTGAGAGGGAAAGTGTCAGGTTGCCCTAGACCTTAATTCAGAGTGATGTTCAAATATTGTTTTTGGCACTTGCCCTGGACTTGGCAGTGGCATAATCTGTGTACATATTTTTTCCTACTAGTTGGAAAGGCGCATACAGATGCTGTTACCAGAAAGAGATCCCTGTGTTTATCACAAATAGGTTACATCCCCTTTTGCCCATTAAATCTTGACAGTGATTTCACTATGCATGGTCTGTTACACCACATCACACATCCAAGGGAAGGAAAACAATTATCAATCAGTCAAGAGCTGGCAATCAGCTCTATATTTCAGCAAGGATCTAACACAAGCCAGATGCTTTTCTGTCTTTCCCAAACAGCACGGAGTCACCGCATCCACTGCTTGCCTATCAGCTTCTCATGTGAATGGAGGGAACCAGGTTTGATCCTCAGTGCAGTTGGTATATCTGAGTCCTCTAGGGGGGCTTGCATGTTATCTGAGCACAGGTACAAGCACCTTGCAGAATCATCCCCTTGTAGCTTCTACAGTTTTTTTCTTTTTTCTCTGTGTCTGAAGAGCTCTGGGCTGATGCTGTCGACAGAAAGTGTGTCATGGGGATTGTGTGGTCACAAAAAGATGAAAAAAAAGGGGAAGGAGCATCACAGGGGATCTTCTGCTCAAATGTGAGCAGAAAGTGCTAAAATCATTCTGAGGAAAGGTGTAATTTTGGAAGGCTTACTAGCACAATCTGTGTCTTGTGCGAAAAATGGCCACCTTTGTGCAGTATAACTTGAATTATTTGTGAAGTGTTTTGAGGCTAGAAAGTGCTCTGCATAGAACTACCAGCTGAAATCTGAAACTTTTAGTCGTGGTTGGCATCCAGCTGCTTTCTGAAGGGTTTGGCTTTGTGTTATAGCACAATCCAGGGAAAATCCTTGTTTTCTGCTTCTAAGCTACAGCCAGACTCCTGTAGGAACAGCTGATGAGCTTTAGCCTTGATGTAGGCACAATTTAAACATATGCTGCAACCCAGTCCCAGTGCTTGACCCCGTCTGTAATCAGAGAGCGCTCAGAACAGCTCTGACCCTAAACTGGTGACAGGCTGCTGTCAGAAGTGTCCTTTGGTAAGTCCCAAACCTGTAGTTCATAGAAACCAAACAAAAATAAGGGCTGTATTTTAACATGTTAGTGGTGAGTACAGATGCAGTCATTGCTGTCGGTAGTGGTGCAAGCACATTGCATTCTGTGTGGTTAGTGTTTAAACTTGTCACTTGTTCTTCTGGACAAGGGCTGCACACCTGATGTCACACCTGAGAGCTATTAGTAAGAGCATTTGAGACGGAAGAAACCACATACACCTCGTAAGTGTTTTAAAAAAGCTTTGTTGTTGGGGAGGTTTCGTTGGTAAAATAAGGCCAAATCGTAACGCTCTTGGCTTTAGACGGGAGCTTTGCAGAGAGGAGGGCGTAACCATCTTCCTTCAGGAAGTTCAAGATACAAAAGCTCATGACAAGGAAGCCCACCCTTCTCAGTGCCCCCAGATCGCAGTTTGTGCCCCGCTGTGCGCAGCAGCTGGGGCTCCTTGCCGCTCTCTCCCGCCCCAGGTGTCCCACGCACGCCAGGTGCCCCTGGCAGGGGGAGGCGGCTCCGGGCGGGCCGCGGGCGCCTCTGCCGGGGTCGGGCGGCGCTGCCGCTCCCCGCGCCGCGCCTCCTCCGCCTGGCAGCCAGGCGGGCGGCTAGGGACCGGGAGAGGGAGAAACAGAGGGAAAGGGAGGGCGCCGAGCTCGCCGCCGCCTCGGAGCTGTGGCAGCGCGGCCGGCCTGGGCGGCAGCCGGATCGCGGAGCCCCCGCCGGCCATGGAGCTCTCCCTGCGGCTGCTCCTGGCGTCCTGCCTCTCGCTGGGGGCGGCCGGGGAATTTGACAGAAGGTAGGCGCGGGGAGAGCGGGGGCGGCGGCCGGGACCGGCCGGGCAAGGCGAAGTCGGCGTTCCCTCGGGGAGAGCGGAGGTAGCCCGGGCTCTCCCCTTTTTGACGCGGGCGCTGCTGTAGCCCCGGGGCTGGCTCCCGGCGAGGCGGGGGCGGCCGGAGCCCTCGGCGGGACGCGTGTGGCGATGCGCGGGGCGGGCGGGCCGCAGGTGGAGGCGCGGGGCCGCCGGTGCCGCTCCCGGGGCTCCCGCACGGAGCTGCGGCCCCCGAGCCGCCCGCCCTGCCCAGCGCCGCGCCTCGCTCGGCAGCCAAACACGGGCTCAGGTACAAGATAAGTTTATTGCTCTGGCGGGGCTGCGTCCCGCGAGAAATAAAAACAAAGCGCGTCGCGTGCTCTAGAGATAAAATTAGCTTATTGACGCCCGGAGGCACTCCCAGCGTGGGGCGGCGGAGATCGCGGCTCAAGTTCTGACACGAAGCTCGGGGCGCGTGTGCCCGCGGGCCGTGTCGCGTCCTGTCGTGTCGAGTGTCGCGACCGGCGACAGGGAGCTGCAGGGAACGGGCAGTGCGCCGTGCGGGACAAGCGGCCAGCGCGACCCCCGCCCTCCCCAGGGATTCTTTGATTCTTCTTCTTTTTTTTTTTTTTTTTTTTTTTTTTAGTAGGATCTGTTGAAATGCAGCGCTCACGGGGTTTCAGCCTGTCGTTTACAGACATTACTGATTCATATCAATAGTTTATAACTGCGTGACGCCGTGGTATCTTTCCTTGTAACAAGAGAAGACCACGGCTCTCCTTTTATATTTAATTTCTGTTTAACAGTCGAAGAAGCTTTCTTTGGTTTTTTTTTTTTCCTTTTAATGTGTCAGTGAGAAATTCTTACCTTATATTGTGAACTAAAACAATGCCTAAACTTTATGATGGCCTTTATTCCATACTATAGATTCTGTTTCAGACTTCTGAACTTCTGTTCAGTGCCAGCCTGGGAGTGGCAGTAGTGAGCATACTGCGAAGCATTTTTCAGCCTTTGCTCAGTTATCCTAACTATCATTTTCCCTCTTCGCCTATTGTCATTTGCATTTTTTTGAACTAAACAAAGTATTCATGATAAAAATATCCTAGGCTCAGCTGAGAGCAGTTACTGTCTTCAAAAAAAAAAAAAAAATTATATATGTCTGTGCAGGAGAGGGTTTTGCTGTTCTTTGTCTTTTGGAGTTTTTTTGGTTGGTTGGTAGATTTTTTTTTTTCTTTTTTTACTCTAGGTTGATTTGAGCTACTTTTGAAATGTTTCACCAGACTTTGTTGAACTGTCTTGTACAGGTGGCCCAGACAAATGGTCTCGTCTGCAGGACTGTGTCGGTTTGGAAGCAGAATTGACTGCTGCTGGGGCTGGGCCCGAGTGGCCTGGGGACAGTGTCAACGTGAGTATCACTGCTGCTGGGGCTTCTAGTCACTTGTATAGAAGGCTTGTACACACCTAGTCCTGTCTTTCACGTGTTCACATGCATCCTTACAAGGCAGGGCTAGGCTTTTGCACGTGTGCGCCTGCCAGACTTAGAAGGATGCTGTCATGTTAAAGTTCTGTCTTTTTGTAACAGTGCTAAAAATTATTGCAGTCAAATAAGGTAAAATGGAGTTAGGGCAATGAGAACTTGGAAATTTCTTTTTGGTTTCTACTTTGTTTCAGGCTCTGGTCTTACAACCTGGTGTAACTACACTGTGTCATGTTACAGGCACTGCAGGATGATAATATTTTCATCCAAGAAGGAAACCAAAATTACTGATATTTCACTTAGGAAAATTGATGGAAATGTTCCAATAATATTAAGCTCGAGCATTCTTTCAGTAAACCTAAACTAAGGAATAAATCTGCCTGACAGCATCCTTTTACTGGGTCACACGTGAAGAGAAACATCTCTGAGATTCTCACATCTACCTAGACTCTTTGATATGACTGCAGGATAAACTCGTAGATAAGTCTTCATCATTAACTACACCCTCAATAGGAATTCTGTGGAGGCAGCTAGTACTGTGTAGAAATTAAAATTGTTAGGAGTGACGTAGAGACCTCAGCTTGTTAAAATTGCAGCCTTTGATACTGGGGATGCTTGCTCACGTGTTTAACACTCATACATGAGGAACACCCTGAAGTTTTTGCAGGAGCAAGCCTATAAACACTGGTCCTTAGCTTTTTTATTTTATTTCTTTTATTTAGACACAAACATATGTGGATGAGATAATTTTCTGTCAAGGCATTTTCTAAATAAAGCAGGTGTTAAATGCTGTAAGTTCCTAGTCCACAGGGCAAATATTTGGCAAAAGATAGGAAAAGCATTGGGGATGCAACTCTCAGCAAAGGTTTTGTTCAAATCTGTAAGCAGCAAGACTGGTTTCTCTCTTCCCAAATATGTTAGAAGCCCACAAGGTTTAACAGATACATAAGATGACTAGTAAAAAACTGGAAAGTACTTCTGGAAAACAACATCCCTGATACTGTTTCTTTGATGCAGAGTTCTCAGGATGATACCTCTCAGGCCATACCATAAATAATTTTGATTTTTAGGGCTCTAATTGGTTACAAGTAGTCTTTCCTTGGCATGAATATTTATGAAGATGGAAGAAGAATATTTAGTGGGTTGGTTGAGGCTACCCCAGAGGCAATAGGATCTATGTCCACCTTTTGTGATGCAGTTTTATTTGAAAATCATTGTGTGTTTAAATGTTTGAGGCTATGAAGGCTTAACTGGCAAATATCAATAATTTGCTTTGTTTAAAAAAAACCAAACAAAAACCAAAAGAGTCCAGACTACTATGTCACTTTTCTTAGACAAATTGGCTTCCATATTGGCTTCCATAAATTGCAGCTCATATTTAGGTGGAAGTCAGTTTCTCATTATTACCAAATCTGATTTGTGTTTGCATTTTTATGATATTGGGAGACAGACATTTTATAAATTTATACTATCAAAAGATTCATAATTAAAAATTGGAAATGAGACAAAAGTAATATTACACGGAAAGTATAATTTATTTGTTGTTCTTTGAATTCTGTCAGTCAGTTAATTTTTAGTGCTAGCTTTTCCAGATACTATAAATGCTTTTTTCCTTTCCTTAAGGCTAAAGGTAGGTGAATTCTCACCTCCTTCCACTGCATTTTAGTCCATTATCCACAAATTTGTCCCCATGCACATTTAGAAGACATGGAGATAGGTATTTTCTGGGATCACCTCCAGTAATTGGGACCAGACTTTCAAAAGAATACAATTATCACTTAGGTGTCAAAAAAACATTTCCCCCCTTTTTTTTTTTTCCTCAACGTATTGATAATTTTTGAATTGCTGAGTCAGAAGAGTCTCAGATATTTAGGTGAAAATTTTACTGAAACCATCAGCAGCCCCTTCTCTGTTCTAAATGGGAGACAAAATATTGGCAGAAGTAAACACGAAAATCTGCCTCAGTTGCGGGTGGTGAAAATTCCAGACATATCACAAAGCAGGAGATTACACTAAATGAAAGTGAATCTCTCTGGTGCTTGCAGCTAAATAGAAAATCTGTAGTCAACTCTGCATCTTGGGAATGTGGCACCCAGTATGTAGGATTAACCTGGCACAGAAGGCAAGATTCCTGGCCTCAAAGGTAAACTTGGTATTTTACTGTACAAAGAAATATCACTGAAAATTTTCCAAAAAGCCAAGTACACGATTATTTCTTCTGCTTTCTCTCTGGTCAAAGGTAAAGCTCTTAGCCCTGTCCCCAAAATGAGTGGCATAAATAGATGTCAGACTTTCTCTACTAGATGTACATTTTCGTTGGTGTTTTAGTGTAAGTTTTGTTTGCGCAAGGAAAACAAGTATAGAGTCAGGCTTAAAAATTATTAGTGAGACCCAATTTATAAATGTGTCCAAAAAAGAAGCTTCAAATATTTAGGCAATAATGCTGAGCCCTTTATAAGTGAGTTGGAGCTGCTGTTTTTCAAACCTACTTGAGCCATCTTTGGTGCGCCTGCAACTGCTACAGCACCTTTGGACTCTCACCTGCTTACTCATGCATAATTTACCACACGGGCACTAATTATCTCTAAATTTATCCTTCTGACAACAAATGTAAGGTGAGAGCCATGCTAGAGCCAGAGTGGAGCAAGCACACGGATACATCATAGGGTGGTCCCGGTTTGCAGAGACCTCTGAACTGGGATGAGCCAAGGGCATGTGGTCACTGATATACCTGGATATGTTTTCTGCTGTCCAGCTGAGCTGCTCCACCAAGCACGTGTGGGCATGCCCTCTGCCCACAGCTATTGAGAAAAAAAATACATTTATTTAAACCAGCAGTGTGATTTAAGGTAATGGTTTAATTGTGACAAATGCTTAAGCCTGGATAGGTCAGCTCTAGCAGAGCAGGAGTGTGGTGTAGCTTGTAAGTGTCATTAAGGCCTTAAGCCTTGGTGACTCCTAATCTTCCATCCATAATCCATTCAGAGAGTTGCAAATGGAATCTGAACTGTGTTAGCTAAACTTGGTTTTGTGAAGTGTGGAGTTATTCCTTTTATGTCCCTTTGACTGGCAAAGGAGTGCACGTGGAGCATAATCATGCTTAGTGCTGCTTAGCAACACCACTCAGCATAACTCAGCTGTCTTCTGCTTTTATAAACATGTAGGAAGAAGTTGAAATAGGGCCCTCCTTTAATTTACACTTCTTTCTTTACAACATCCTATGTCTCTTCTTTACACTAATCAGGACTTGTGCATGTAGGTCTGATCTGTCTGTAAGCTTGCTTCCAGAGCCTGTCAGTGTCAGCTGTAACATCTCAGCCAGTAGAAATATTCTCTCTGCAGTGACATGAAATTCCATTCCCAAATGCCCTTTCAAATTCCACTAAATGTGCTTAGAAGGTGTCCTTCAAACTGAAAGGATCAAGAACTTTGGAACAGGTTGGATTTTTTTTCTTTTTCTTTCTGGAAGATTTTGAACACCCAAGTGAGATCCATGTTTAGGCAGCTAAATGCATTTTGAGATTGATAAAAATATAGGCATGTTTTCAAAAGGTCTGAACAAATGTAACTCAAATTTGTTGGCATTTCTTAGTCCTTGTAAATTGAAAATCCATCCACGCTTGTTTAGTGGCTTAGATTTAGAACTGTGCGTATCTTCCATCATTAACATAACTAAGTAGCTTTTCTTAGCTTTTGATTTGGTATGTAAAATATTAATTAATTCAACCTAGTGTGTAGAAAGGCTAATTTGGAAGCAACAGAAATTATGTTTGAACACCAACTATTAGCTCCCATGTCGTGCCCTCATCATTGATAGGGTTGGATTTTTACACTGAGGAACTCACTGCATCGATGCTCTAAAGTCAGATCTTAAATATCCCACTTGAAATTAGTCCAAAAATCCCATGTTGTTGCCCAGCCTGCGGGATTTACTTGCACTTTAATTAGTAGGAGTGGGAGTAATAGCTGTAAGTGGGAATAATCACACAAAAGCCTACCTCTCTGAAAGATGGTATGTTGATAAAGTACCTGATGAAATATGTGTAAAAATAGGATTGTTGTTGTCTTGCTTTGTCTTACTGTTGTGCACACAGCTGAACTATAACCCAGAGCAAAAGTGAAGGTAGAAGGAGTTGCTTCTGGATTTCTTTTTTCAGAGCAGGGGAGGTGACTTCTTGTGACACAGTATTTTTGGTGAAAGCAGGTATCAGTAGTGCATTTTTAATTCCTAAATGCTTTTGCATTGTAAGGCAACAGCATCTGTGGTACTGAATGTGTTGTCCTAACCCAGAGCCCATTCAAGGGGTTTTAAAAGACACAGGGAAAACCAAGTCAGGACACATGTTCTTGCACACGTCTTGCACAAATGCAAAAAATAATTCCTTGTGGGTATTTTTGCCACTCATCTATCTAGGTTCCCTCAAAACTGTTCTTAAAACTAATGGTCTGTCTGCCTCTTTTTTAGATGGCTTACAAATATCTCTGTAGTTCTTTCATAAGCTATAAAAATGGTTTCTGCCTGTGTGTGTATCTTTCAAGAGCAAAATACACCTGCTTTGAACCTGGCTGCGTGTCTGTTTGTAATTGATTTGTACACCACTTATATGTAGTCAAGGTACACTACAGATGTGAAAATTGTTTCAAAATTTTAGCTGCAGTTTAACAGCAAAAAACTGTGAAAAGGGATAATATTTTAACATAGATTTTAAAAGTTCAGCAGGATCTTTAAAAGAAAGTAATATGAAGTGGCTTGGATTCTCATTCTGCATTACAGTTTGGACAACTCCTTTGCTAGAGATGATGGCAAAAATGTTTCCTTTGGCTGTGTTAACATAGATACAGAAGAGAAGACCACATCTGCAGCTTCTATAAGCAAATGCAGATCTACTGTCAGACCCTCTGCTGACTGGAGTGTGTGTGACTGTTGGAGTCAGCAGATTTTGTCTGATGGATAGAAAGTTTGACCAACAGAAGATGCTTAACAGGAATAAAATTTAACTGAGCGTGGGTTTGATAAGCAGGGATATTTGATGACTTCACCCATTTCTATGTGTAGTTCTCCTTAAACAGTAAGAAAATCCATGCAGTTTATCTCAAGAAGGGGTGGTGAAGATGAGTGTGCTCTTTCAGAGAGCCCATCAGTTGTAACTCCATCTGATTATCTCCCTGTGCTGAGGTTAGAGTGTTTTACCTGGGAAGCAAACCCAGAGTAGGTCAAGAAAGTAGTTTCCCACCACAAATGGCTTCAAGGCCTAGGGACAGGACAGTCAAGGGTGTATAAAGTCAAACCATCAGTTTACACCTCCCCTTAGCTTAGCATCATTAAAAAAGTGTTAATTGAAGGATGTCAGGCTGGCATTTAGATTTAGCCAAACCTGTTAGAAAGCATATGATTTCAGGAAGTTCTAAAGAGGACTTGCAAGAGAGATGAGCTTGTATAAGTTGATGTATAGCAGATGCAGGCATAACTGAGTGCTTTGCTGGGAACTGTGCATGCTGCTGCCTTCTCTCAAGCCTTGGGAAGGCTCTTGCAGTGTCTGTGCTGCTGCTGCTGTCCTAATGAGCTCAAAGGCTGTGTACCTGTTCTGTGCAATCTCTTACAGCCGTGTGAGGTGGTGGGAGGGGGAGGAAGCAGTGGCTGGGCTCTCATTGATGCTTAGAAGGAGATTTTGTATTGGTAAAAATGAGGTTGATGGGAGTTTACCCATATAAATCATCCAACACATCAATGGGAGAGGAGGCCACGGGCAGCTTAGGATTTCTGTTTCCTGCACGTAACATTGCTTTCAGTGGAAATGGCAATTCTGTATAGTCCAAGATGCACAAAAATAAAACTATGATTGTGTCAATATGACCTGTGAAAATACCAGTTACTAGGAGGCTGATCCACTAGCAGAAACATCCCTAAAGTCACTAAGAGCTTTGCTACTGAATTTGGGGCTGCAAAATCACAGTCTGAATTAGTGCATTGTCTTGGCAGTGTTAAATAAATACTGATATGGGGCATGTCTGCTTCTTATAAAATGACTGATATTTTTGTGCATCCCTGGTACTTTTCAAAGAAAAGGCATTTTATACAGAATTGCAATACTGCTTTACACTGCTATTCAAGAATAAAAATGAGGTTTTGCTATTTTTATTCAAATTTTTTTTCCCAGTTGAGAACCTTTATGCCTTTAAAGCATGACTTGACTGTGTTAAAGATACAGTATCCTTTTCCATTTCCCTACTGCATTCCTCATGCACTTCATATGCAGATTAGTAGCTTTGCAGCCTGCTTTTTTCTACGGAAATGTCATCAGTAATCAATTTGACCAATTGCAACAGTAGTATATTCGTAATTGCATCTTCTCTGAAAGCAACAACCTGAGGAGTCTCACTGTAACCAAGGCTAAGGGACTTCCTAGTTAAAACAAATTTAAACTAGTATAAGTTGCAGTCATAGAAAACCCTTTAGTGTTGGTCACACACTACTTGAAATACAAAGAGCTGCTGTTGCTCAAGTCCCAGCCTGCTATCACAAGGCTGTGTAGCCTAACAAACCATGCTGCTAACATTAAATTTGTTGGCAAATAAATTGGTTTCAAATAGCCTGAAACACAAATACCTGTGTTTTCATCTTAAGTTTTGTTGCATATCTTGTTTCATGCGGTAGCAAGAGCTGAAAAGATTTCTTTTAAAGTAAGTATTACTTTTAATTTAGATGACATTACGTTTTAAAATGTTATAAAAATGACCAGTAAATTTGTGTGCCAACATGTTTATTGGTTGCAGATGTTCAGATACATATAAATGGGTGTAATTTTCATTGCTCTCAAATTAGCATCCAGATGCTAGGCCTTTGTGTTTGAGCTGTGGAGACACAGCATTAGAATGAAAATATATACTTAAATGAAAGGATACTGTGTCTTTAAGAAAAGCATTTGTGCTCTGTTGATGGAAATGTTGAACCTGAACCATGAAATGTGAGAATTTTTACAACTACTTGCTGTATGAAGCTTGACAAAGTGTAGTTCCTTAGCTGATTGAATAAGAATAGCATCACATCATTATATTTAATTACTCTTATGTATCAGAATGTGTTCTTTAAATCTCATTATGAAATACTGATGTAAGGTATTTCCATTTTTAAATGTATACCAGAATTTTTTTTATTTCAGAAAAGCTCTGAGTGTTGAATGTATGTAATTCTCCAGGAATGTAACAAGTTGATAAAAACCACAGCCAAGTCCATCCTTCTTACAGAGAAAAAAAAAAAAAGCTGGAATTTCTCTTTTGGATATTTGTTTTGCAGCTTTCTACGTCTTAAGGCAGAGAATAGCCAGCCTAAGGTGCCAGCCCAAAGGTTAGCTGAACATATTTCTTGAAATACTTTTGGCAAGTTTATGACTTGGAGTTATGGCCTTGAAGTCATAAGTTTACATGAAAATTTTAATATGTGACAAGAAGGTAATTTTTTGTTTTTCATTTTTTTAAGCATTTGATTTGGGAAAGACAAGGGGGGAAAAAAATGAACAGGGCTATTTTATCCCAGATGCCTATACAATGATATACTTATTTTCTAAAATACGACGCTTTTTCCCTTTTCACTCCTTTTCTTTATTTTACTCTCAAGCCCTGTGCAGTATTTTTCCATTTCTGCAAATTGTTTGTACTACCAGCAATGCATTTACAAGCTGTCAGACCTAGGAGGCTAATTTGCTTTCATGGCATTGAATCATGTGCAGTGAGGGGTTATTTTGGGATGCCTGAGGCACTTATTGCCCCCCTCTGCCTGCTTTGCACTTCCACTACAGGTTCTCCTTCCCAGAACTGGGAAAATTTACAGCCCTTGGTCTCCAGCAGTGTAGAACCTGGCAGGTTATAGCAAAATGAAATCAACATAGTTTACTTTGGTACCCAGGGCTGCAGTCTGCTGCTGTGGCTTAGGAATTGATGTGTCTTGTTTGTTCCTGGCTCACTGGGGAGGTTCCAGAGGACTGGAAGCTGGCCAATGTGACGCCTGTTCACAAAAAGGGCGGGAAGGAGGATCCTGGTTATTATAGACCGGTCAGCCTGACCTCAGTACCTGGTAAGGTTATGGGACAGTTTATACTGAGTGTCATCACACAGAGCTTACAGGATGGCCAGGATATCAGACCCAGCCAGCATGGCTTTAGGAGGGGTAGGTCATGTCTGACCAACCTGGTTTGCTTCTATGACCAGGTGACCCCCCTGGTGGATGCAGGAAAGGCTGTGTATGGTTGTTCTCTGTTTGGACTTCAGCAGGGCCTTTGGCACTGTCTCCCAGCACACTCCAGGAAAAGCTGCAGCCCACGGCTTGGACAGGAGCACTCTGTGCTGGGTTAGGAACTGGCTGGATGGGCCCAGAGAGTGGTGGGGAACAGAGCTGCATCCAGCTGGTGGCCTGTCACCAGTGGTGTCCCTCAGGGGTCTGGGCTGGGGCCTGTTCTGTTCAATATTTTTATTGATGACATGGATGAGGGGATTGAGTCTTTCATTAGTAAATTTGGGGATGACACTAAGCTGGGAGCATGTGTCAATCTCTTGTGGAGTGTAGGAGGGCTCTGCAGAGAGACCTGGAATGGTTGGATGGATGGGTGGAATCCAATAGGATGAAGTTTATTAAGTCCAAGTGCCGAGTCCTGCATTTTGGCCACAATAACCCCCTGCAATGTTATAGGCTGGGGATGGTGTGGCTGGACAGTGCCCAGGCAGGAAGGGACCTGGGGGTACTGGTTGACAGTCGGCTGAACATGAGCCAGCAGTGTGCCTTGGTGGCCAGGAAGGCCAATGGCATCCTGGCCTGTGTGTCAGGAATAGTGTGGCCAGCAGGAGCAGGGAGGTCATTCTTCCCCTGCACTCGGCACTGGTGAGGCCACACCTTGAGTGCTGTGTCCAGTGCCGGGCCCCTCAGTTTGGGAAGGACGCTGAGATGCTGGAGTGCATCCAGAGAAGGGCAACCAGGCTGGTGAGGGGCTTGGAACACAAGCCCTGTGAGGAACAACTGAGGGAGCTGGGGGTGTTTAGCCTGGAGAAGAGGAGACTCAGGGGTGACCGTATCACTCTCTGCAACTCCCTGAAAGGTGGTTGTGGTCAGGTGGGGATTGGTCTCTTTATCCGGGCAGCAGCAAGAGGACACAGCCTTAAACTGTGCCAAGGGAAATATAGGTTGGATATTAGGAGAAAGTTTTTACAGAAAGAGTGATAAAGTACTGGAGTGGTCTGCCTGGGAAGTGGTGGAGTCACCATCTCTGGATGTGTTTAAAAAGAGATTGGATGTGGCACTCAGTGCCATGGTTTAGTTGAGGTGTTGGGGCACGGGTTGGACTTGATGATCTTGAAGGTCTCTTCCAACCTAGAGATTCTGTGATTCTGTGTAATTCTGTGATTCTTTTTGCACTCCCTGTGGCAGAGGCATGAGTCTCAGACAGGGAGGAGCAAAGCACTCAGCCATTCATCTCTCTGTGAAATCGGCTTTGTTACTGTGATACAGAAGTTACATTGCTGAAGCCAGTGGATGTTTTATATTCGAATAAACAGAATATCAGTAGGACCCAGTTTGTCTTCTGTCACCACATAGAGACGCTCATGCTATCCTGTTTCTACCTGTTGAATTCCATGAACACATAGAAAAAAGTTCAGGTAACAAACAGGCATTTGAGACAATAAGCACCATTCTTTAAGCAGTTTTAGTGAACCACTTCAAATGCAAACACGAAGCTTGACAAAGCATGAAATATTTCATGCTTTTCTAATTTTGCATGTGTTAGATCAGATTTCTGCTGATTTTTAAGAAAAAGTATTTAAGAGTATAAGCATTAGATTAACTTCTGCTGACTTCATTAAATCCTATTGATTTCAGTGTTACCCATGCTTAAGTTATGCATGCTGTGTAGTTCTGTTCTGAATAGCAAGGCATTCATAGGCCAGGGTCTGGATTTGTCTGTGTGGTTTAGAAATACATTTGGCAGCAGTCACAGCCAAGCCAAGAATTCACTGCAGTGAATGGCCCACACTGGTTGCAGTTTGTCATGTTGATGTGCTGTTACCAGAATCAAAAGTGCAAACCGAGAAACTGATTTACTCCGGCAAATGTTGGAGTTGTGCATGAAAAATAAGGAGCCACTTACTTAATGGGATGTTTCAGATAAAAACTTGAACATTTTGACAACATGAATGTCACAAATAAGGGCAAATAATTTCTGGAAAAAATATTCAGACATTAGATAATACAATTTTGGCTAATGTCATTGTCAGCATTGTCAATTTCCAGTTACAGAAGCTGATCAAGGACATTTATTATCTTCCAAAAAGAAAAAAGTAAGAAGTGTTATGCAGATGAAATTATCTGAAAATTAATACCCAGTTTTCCTAGTCAGGCTTATTAATCTCTGCAGAGATATATTCTGTGACTATTAATTCACTTATTTGGGAAGCAAAGTCACTTTTTCACAAGTAATTCTCTAAGTGTGAGTTATGGGTATGATGTGTTTTTACCACCTTCTAGTAACTCTGAGGTGGGATAAACTTCATGCATTCTCTTGCAGTTGTGAGTAATTGAAGTATGTAGTTGAACAAAAAAGAAATATGCAGCTCTGAAAGACCTACAATGATTTATTTTACAAATTAGCTCATGCCTTTGGGGTCCTAGGTCAAAATTACTGTGAATCAGGCAGTTTCATTTTCCTGAGCATGTTTATGTGATTGCATGATTTACAAAGAATTGCAAAAAGTAAACAGAGAGAGAGATGTGAGGATGTGAGCTGCAGCAGACTCTGAGGGAGTATTATGGAGCTTGGTATTGTGGTCTGTGAGCACCACAGGAGGAAGGCAGCCAGGTTCCTGTGGAGGAGGCAGCCTAGAGGAAAGCTTCTTTCACCTACATGCAAGAAAGCTGGCACTGGGGGGAATGTAAGAAACGATCTGAAGATGGGAAATGTGTTCTGCAATCAGCAGTGTGAGTGGATCCAGTGAAGTTTTGTGAAGCTGAATACGCTGTGTAATCATTTCTGGGCTGCTGCACAAATTACTTGCTGTGCCCGTGCAAATTGAATTTTAAGGAGCTGGGATCTGGAGGCAGAATAAATGGGGGGCTATGTTCTACTTGGGAAGAGAGGGCAGAAACAAGGCCATTCAGACAGATGGTTAGCATAGTTTGTTTCAGATGCAGGTATTTCTGTGCATAATTTTAAACTTCAGAGAGATGAAAAAAGTTCAGAAATTGGGAGGCAAAGCAGAGAAAAATAATGTAAGAATTATACTCCATGCTGCTTTAATGAAAAACATAGCTAGGAGTGTTGGAAAACCAAAGGGAATTTTAATTGCTAGGAATGGTCCATTAAGGAAGCTCAGGGATTTCCATTGTTGGCCACAAATGAAGAGGAATCAGTCAGGTAGGAACCAGGCAGTGCAATCTTCTGGTTAGGACTCCACCAAACAGTGTTTAGTAATCAATAAATAGATAATTAATGTTAAAATTCTAGAAGAGAAGGAATAGAGGGGACAGCATGTGGTAGTCACCCATGCTCTCAAAAGTGGGCAGCTTAGTGCAGAGCATCTGACCAAGTCTGAGGTGCACTTCCAAAGCACTTGTGAGGGAACTCTGTGCAGTGGCAAAATATAGATGAAATGAAAACATCCCTCAGCATTACAGACACATAATGAATTTATTGAATGTGTTTTTCATTTGTTGTATTTGTGCAACAATTAAAAAATTAGAATTCAGAATGATTGAGTAATGCTTGGGTACCACCAACAGCAAGCAGTGGCTCGGAAGATTGGTGGCTTCTGGCTTTTGCACGAGCATAACACAGCATGTGCATTTCACCAGAAATTCTTTCTTCCACTCTCCCACACTTGAAAAAAAGAAAAAAAACAAACAACCCATAATAAACCCAAACCACCCATTTACATTTCAATTCCTCGTGTTATTTTTACAGGAAGTTTAATTTGTCCTGATGTTTAAGTGAGACTTAAAATGTGGTATTTGTCACCTTATTTTGGAGGAAAAAGGTAGTTCTTGCCAACCTTGAAAATAGGTACTCAGATTTATGGCCAAATAAAAGGCCCTAGGCTACCGCCTTGTAGTTAGTGGGAACTGAGAGCAAATCTTCACGTCTGACCCAAGAAAAAAGCATTTAAAGTGATCCAACTGAAGTGAATAATCATGAGAACAGAGTTTTTTTGCTGATTATCTCTTGAATGAATTGGTCAATAAAGTGAAAAGGAAAGTTTAGTTGTAGTTTATTCTATGGCACAGATAAAAAAGCAAGACTTGACTAAAGATGAAAATTGCTGTGCTTAGGATTTTTTTTCTGTCCATGTCAATCCACATTCCTACCCAATGGGAGTGCAGCTTAACAGCTTTCAGAGAGTAATCCTTGGAGATGTGGTAGGTCTGCTTTGATATCGATTCAACAGTAAATTAGCAATCTCATTTTGAGTGGCACTTGTGTCTGCCAGTATAATTTTAACTTTTGTTTACCGAAGTTACTATTACAAAGAGTAGAAAGTTTTTACTGATTTTTGGCAGTCCTTTTCCGACCCTTCTGGATTTCACTGCCCTATGTTCCTAAGAGAGTGACTTTCTCAGCTTGGTGTAACCCTTCTGTCTACATTTCCTTCTTCCCTAGTGGGGAAGTGTTACATAACAGGCTGAAATCCAGGGACATGGGTTATTTCAGTCATTGTAAATGTGGGTCACTTGGAAGAGGCAAAAAGTAGTTATTGGGATACTTTTTATTCTCCATTACTTGTGAGTCTACTTGTTTTCAAAAAAAATGCAGAAACTCAATTTGTCTGTGTGTGAATGGAGTGACTGAAGTATTCTGTTCTGTTGTATCTGGAGCTTTGCAGGAAGATGAGTGGAGAATTAAGGTACCCAGTCACATCAGCACATGTAGTGTTTGCTCTGACTCATTCCAAACAGCTGAAATAGTTGTCTGCTATTAAAAGAAATGCTGAAAGTCTGGCTTAAGCTTATTTTTGTACCTGCATCTGGTTGTTGCCAGCGTTCAAATAGAGCTCATTGGGAGTCAGTGAGTAGATTTACTGCCTTGTATGGGCAGCTTCTCCTTTGAATAAGGATTTTCATGCTGGAGATGGCAGGGCTGGAGCTGACCCACCCATCTGGGCCTGGTCATTCTGGTAGGGGTCAGTAGGGCCCCCAGCCAGGCATGCAGACTTGGCTGAACCATCTGATTCTTTAGTCCTGAGCACCCTGCAAAGCCCCGATAAAGTTAATAGGAAAATGCACAAGTTTTATCCTGTGGGTGGCTTGAGTCCTCATAGGAAATGCCATCAGATTTATCTGTGGTGTTGGCTGAGCTACAGATGTTGCTAAGCCTACTGCAAAGCATTTTTCTCCTGTGTAAAGTCTTCAGTTGTAATATTGTATTGAATTTCAGCTGTGTCTGAATAAGACTTGTAATGCTGAAGTAGCCCAAGTTCATAGAATGTACTCTAATAAACAGGTTTTCCACAAGAACTGTGTTTGGCAGCAAACAAAGGTTTCCAAATACCCACTTAATATGCAAAACCCCTAGTGTTTTATGATGATTGACTCTGTGGACAGTGGTTTGCTAGTCATTTGGAAGCTTTCCTTGGAATAATAGAGATTTTTGTCTTCAAGTATGAGATTTTTTTTCCTCTATCTGAGCTGCTGCTAATGTACCATCTGTGCAATTGAGGGAGGGACCAAGGCATAAAAAATTCAGCTAAAACTAAAGTTGCCACAGGTTCTTCTAACAGTTACTGAACTGTTACACTTTACACCAAAGTGATCCCATGGTACTTCTTGTTTCTTAAAAAGAACAGGTTTAAATAAGTGTATCCCACTTTACAACACAGATCTTCTCTAAAGCGCAGTTGAAAATTCAAGTAAGTTTCCAAAGCATATTTATAGTAATTTCTTTTTCTCTACTGTAGTTTAGATCACAACTTTTGTTTTATCCTGGTTGCTTTGAAGTCATTAAGTTGGTCTTCATAGTTCTCAGTTTGTCACCATCACCTCTGATTAGACCTGGTCTGTGATGCCAGGAAGATAAGAATCTCAGCATCTAAATGAACTCTTAACAAAGGAGATCCTTTTTTCCTGTTTATGGTCATAGTGATTAAAAAAACACGTACAATGTTCTAGAAGTGTCTCATCATGGATCAGTTGTTCTTCAGTCAGACCTGTCCATTAGCCAAGGACATACTTCCTGAAGCATACCCTTTTAGTAGCCTGAGGAACTTCTTTCCCTTACACTTGCATTGAGAGGTGTTTCTAAATATGAATCTCATTTCTTTGTTTCCAGACAGTGTTTGTTGAAAGAAAAACAAACAACAAAACTTGCATTTCTGTTGCCTTTTAAGATACTTCCTAACAGTTCTGTGGAAGGAGGCTTCACCATCATACCAGGAAGATCCATCAGGAGTAGAGCTGTAGATTTAAAACAAACTTTTATTTGTCTCAGGATAGATCACTGATTATACATCTATACTACACTTAAACAAAAAACATGCCTGATAATAATGGGAGTCCTGAAACAGTCCTAAATAAAGGCAGTCCTAAAACTGGAGCAAACTCCTTCTATGCTAATATTTACTTTTCTGGATATATTTGTGGGAATTTCCAGTTCTGCATGCTTTGGAGATTTTCAGAACATCAAAGATGTATTTGGATAGTTCTTCCACAATCAAAACAAATATCTTGTTTCTTTTTAAATTTTGTTTAATTTAACTCTGTTGAACAGCTTGGCTAGAAGGCAAATTACATTTTTGAGTCATTCTGGGAGATTTCTGTTCAAGTATGTCCTCGATACATCCAGTTTTATGCTACAGCCCGTTGTTGTCAGATTAATATTGCATCTGGATTTGGTTAGTTGCTTGCAAATTTCAAATCACACTGTTACTTCTTAAGCTGGGATACATAGATAAATCCTGATTACAGGGTATTCAAGTTATGCTACCATCTGATTTCTGTCTATTTTATGTCTATCTTGCTTTAGCAGAGAGCTCAGCAGAATTGTGTATCCGCACTTTGTCATATAATGATCAAAAACATCTTAGAGCGTAGTAAATACTGCATTTTTCCAGTTAGTTTAAAAAGCAGGTTTTATAATAGAAAAACATTTCTAATGCAAAGGACTCAGAAATGCTGTTTAAAATTTTCATATGTCAAATGTTTTTCAGTTACACAGGAAAATATTCCTGTTGGCTAATCCTACACCAGCAAAAATATATTTGCGCATGAATTCTTATATTTATTCAAAAAACAATGCTTTTGTTATTTGTAATTGAAGCTTTGAAAGTTTGTTTTATGAGTTTTGTTTGCATCATATTGAGAGAGGTGCCAAAAAATGGCTTTCTATTATTTATTGGAGATTTCTATTTATTTTCTGAATATAGCATAGACAGTAGTTCTGTTTGTTATTTCAAAGTAATTTGAAATAATTCAAATATTCAAATGATAGAAATATTCAGTAATTTCAAAGACATTTCACTGTCAGCTGTGACTGGAGTGGAAAGATAATGAGTATTCCTCTGTTTGCAGCTATATGCCAGCCAGGGTGCAAACATGGTGAATGCATTGGGCCAAACAAGTGTAAGTGTCACGCAGGATACACCGGAAAAACTTGCAACCAAGGTAAGAAAGAATTTATTTTTGATATCATGGAAGTATTGTTGATCTCTGTACCCACCCTCGCCAATGCTGTGTGTGTCCCCTGTGTTTATAGACTAATGAACTCATATACCAGGTCTGTTACTGCTGCAGCAAGTCTGATGTTTGGACTGACCTTTGGAGAGAGATTGACATCTGCAGTGGGATGACACAGGGGAAAAATTGCTTTCATTCAGAAGAAGTCATTGAGATTAATATGTAGGATGTAGTTACCTGCTCTCCTTAATTGGAAACAAATTATTTAATCCTTATGGTCAGGATTATTGTTTTTTATAAAGTCACAATTTTCAGATTTGTTTCGTGAAATAATATTTGTTTCATTAAAAACCTCATAATTAATACATTTTCCTTTTAGTGTTCCTAATCCCGAGCTAACAAGGTTGCGTTAAACTGTTAAAGGGTGGGAGTAAAGATGAAGTTTCTCTTACTGGATTATCAAGTTTCATTGTTTGGGTTTTTTTTTTTTTTTCTTAAAAGTTATGTCCAAAGCATGTAATAGCATAAAGATCGTAGAGTATAAACATTTGGAGAATTGTAATATGTGATTTTTAGACTTTGATGGCTAAGACATGTTCACACACAAATATATCTCAATTATATTGCCTTTGCAGTTGTCTCAGCCTACAGGAAAATTTGTGTATTTTCTGAGTGCTGAGAAAAGCATGGTAGAAAGGTGTGATATTTAGAATGATTTTTCTCCAAGGATGTACTCAGATGTTGCTAAATTTCTTATGACATGTTGATTTTTAGACAGAGTTATTTTCTTTAAAAATAGATACATATTAATTTTCAGATTTACTAATCCTTCTCAAACTGATGTGAAAAGGTGTGTTGTGTTTTTCAGTTTTCTCTGAAAAGTTTGCATCATTTCTTATATAATTCTGTCTTCTTTTTTTTTCCTCTTATTCTGGGCTGACATTTTAGAGTGGGAGTTATGATTTTATTCTACACATGTTTTAGTCAGTCCAAAACCTTTTTAGAAAACAGTGCAGTGAACTAACAGTTAGATGTATGTGCAACAGTTTTTTTAGGTAATAAATAGTTTAACAATATCAAAAGAATGCTTTGCAAATTGCTGGAGGCTTCAGTCTTGAACTAAACTATTTACTTGCCACTAAATGCTGAGGAAGGAAAAATGTGATAGGTTATCAAAGGAAGCACTTTGGACAGTATTGATGAAGTATTCTTGCATGGTGTTGGTGACAAAGCTGCCTGGCAGATGTAGATGAGGTTTCTGAGATGCCAGCTGACTGTAGTGCCCCAAATGTGCACCAGTTCAGGTGGCTGCTGCTGCTCTACTGCATGGTGAGACCCTTGAGCTGTTCCTGGGGTCAGCTCTTGCTGTGTGCTGATTCAGTGTGTGGATGAGACTTGAAAGTGTGCAGTGAATGCAGAGTCTGCTTTTGCTGGGGGGAGATTCAAATGGCACAGGATAGATGTGAGCTATGTTATTGTAATACAGCCCTTTAATACAGCACCTGCCCTGTTCAGCCTGTGGTCCATTTTCTCAATCCTGTTCTAGAATAGTAACAGAAGTAACAATGTTGGCAGAGGGAAGGTTGGAGTTCCCTGCAGAGATGGAAGTGTTTCTAGGATGTGTGAATCTGGGCTGTAAAGTATGCTCATGTTCCCGGTGAAAGGCATTCTTTGAGTACAAGCTCTGATAAACAGGCTTTACATCTCGTCTGTTCATGTGCTCCATGGATCAGGCTGTGTTCCTGGGACTGATCCAGGAGATCAGCCCAGCCTCACAGCAGAGCTGCTCAGCCCTGACTGTGTGATGGGTCTCGATGCTTGTCCTTTTCCAGTGGCACTGCAGCTGCTGTGACAATCCATACTTTGGTTTAGATCACTCAGAAGTTAAGACTACCTGATACTTTTTAAATTATGCTGCTATCATCAGCAATCAAATTGCAGTGACTGCACAAGAGCCAACCGTGTGTTCTCCCCACAGCATTCATATCTCCTGAATAGCTTTAGTGTTTCCCTTCCAGCTTTTTGATCCCAGCTTTACAGCTGTAAGCAGTGAAGAAACAAACAGAGCCACTTGAGAGAAAATGCCCTCTTCCACCTCTCTTAATTTATAGTGATAATAACAGTACTCACACTTTCCAAATATGTTCATCAGAAAACTGGTATCTGCTCTTGAAGAAAATACAAATGATATTCAGTAAGACAAATACAAACAGTTGTAATTTTTGCTAGCAACCTATAGCATATACAGGTTAACTTTCTTTGGCTGGGAAAGGTTGTCTTTATCCAAAAAAAATCTAAGGCTGCTTTTCTGTAACTTTCCATTCTCTTACCTTGCTTGTTCTAGGAAAATGATGCAAAGTTCACTGCTTGAAATTCTCGTCAGCACTTGATATATATGTGTATTTATTAAGTGAAGTAATGCATATTGCCATATTTTTATTATGCCTTCTCCCTGTCCTGTGAAGATGTGCAGCTGTACACAAGTCTACTTGGTCAGAGCAGTGAAGCTCTCGTGTTCCACCCCCTAGATCATCCTGCAGGAAATGCAGCAGTGAGGGGTGAGGTGCTCCTCTGTTTCAGGTGTTGTGCTCCTCCTTTCTGCACGGCTTCAAACAGGAGTGCAATTTCCTGCAGAGGGGGTGGAGGCTGATAGACCCTTCAATGGCTGGGATGTGAAAGCTGAACTGCAGTGCCCTTAGCATGAAGAGCAAATAATTGGTTGTATTTCCTTGGTGCTCCTGTGTGTATTTTGATAAGTTTTGACTCTGCCATACTTGTGGTTGTCACTTGCATTGTTTCTTTCCTCTGCCTTTCTTTCAGAGCCTTTTTTTCTTTTCCGAGTTCCTGTGTAAAGTGATAGTGATGGAAATTGTTTATCAGGTTAGATAAAGACAAAACTGTGATTTAGATGAAGTTGGAAGTTGTAGAAAAGGAGGGCTAAAAAAATTCAATTTGGCAGCTATTGATTAATCAGACTAAGTGAACAGAATGAGTGTTCACTAAGTGTTCAGGTGATAGAAATCTCTTATGAGGTTGACATGATAGTGTGATTGCAACTGCTGGAAATAAAAGCTGATCTACTGTTTATATTATGGTGATAAGAGTTTAATTTTTCTACTTGATTTCTGGTCCTTGGCTTTCGATTTTCAGAGCTGGGTAAATGTGGTATTGAATACTTAACTTCAGCGTTGCCTGATCTAAGTTATGTGATAGGCAAAAAAGGCAGAAAAAGTCTTGAGTGCTGAAGTCTGCAGAAGCTAATTAAAAGAAAATAGCGGAGGGCATTGAATCTGCTTAGAAATAAGTGGCTCATTGTTGGGTGTGCACTGAAGTTGGTCCAAGACCATGCATGGTGCAGCGCAGCACCATGCCAAAAAATTCATGGCCAAAGTGAAAGCCGTCGAAAGGCATGGGATGGCATCAAGTGCAGGGACATGGAGCAAAGATAGCCCAATTGGTCCCCATTGAAATCGCAAGATTCCGTTTCCCTTCCCGAAAGGAAATTTCATTTCCTTTCGGGAAGGGAAACGGAATCTTGCGAACGCAAAAAGAAAGGCTTACAAAGCCTCTGGAAAGGAGATAGGATCAAATGAAATGCAACCGAAAAAAACGCCAAAATCCCAGAAAACTGGGACACGGACAGCCTACCAGAAAATGGTCTGGGAGGCAATGAGGTGCCGTGCAAAGGAGCAAAACATGCCAAAACGAAGCTCACAGATCTTGCAACATCAGAAGAAAAATCAAAGAGGAGGACACAACTTTGTGGGGAAGATATCTGAGACAAGGTAAGGATACTAAAAAAAAAAATAAAAAATCGTGGCAGAAGTGAAAGCCATCAAAAAGCATGGGATGGCATCAGCTGAAGAGATATGGAGCAAAGCTTGCCAAGATTGATCGCCATTGAAATCCTGGAAACAGCAAAGAAGGACTCACAAACACTCGGGAACGGAGAGACCATCAAAGGAAATGCAATTGAAGGGGAAATAAAAAAAAAATTGGGAGATTGGGTGACTACAAGAAAATGGAGCAGGATTCCATGCGGTGCAGTGCAAAGGGCCAAAACATGGCAAAACTAAGCTCACAGAGGGGGCAAAATCAGGAGAAAAAATCAAGAAGGAAGACACAACTCAGCGCAGCAGTCAAAGTAATCACATCCGGGTTTGCCAGTATAATGCTCTGTGCTTCCCTTGCACTCACATTTCATTTAATTCCTTTAGATATAAAACACCTGTGCTCAGCAGCTTGTTTGTTATAAACCTGCTTCCCATAGTGGCCAAAACAGTCAGTCTGCTTTTATGTACTCTACTGCCTTGTGTTACTTTGAAATCAAGGGTGCTGGTTTTGCATTGGCTGTGCAATTGTAGGCAACATGGGAAATTAATATATTGAAAAATGAAATTCTCAAATGCAGGACAACGAGTGGACATTCCCACAAAGAAATTAAAGGCATTTGTTTAACTTTTTAATCGTGTTGCACTTTATGCTGTTCTCACAGTATGTCACTAATAGATGTCTATTTGTCAGTACCAGAGCTTTCATTTCTTAACTAAGAATACTTAGTATCTAGTGGTGTAGAATTCAGAGTCCTGTAAAAGGATCCAGTATTTTAAGGTTCATTATGTAATTTATACTCTATGCAGGGTGATATCCTGAGAACAGTTGTATATTCTTATTTTCAACTTTGAGTCTGTGGTCCTAACTCTGGAAGTAAGTGCACAACAGTTCTTTAGTAGTCAGGAGTATCTAAACTTAGGAGCTGAAGTGCAGTGGAATTTAAACACTGGAATTTAACACAAGGCACTGTTAAAGTCCTGCCCTGTCAAATTAATTCCAGTGTTACTTTTCCTTATTCTGTCCCTACTTCTAGTTAACTATTTTATACTTAGCTCTGTTAGGCCATTATTTTGTAAAGTGACTCTTTTTGTAGAAAATAGGAAGAATACAGATATTTTAGACAAAGAGAACTTTTTTTCCCCTCTTACTTCAAAATGGTGGTTGTTAGTGAACTTCAGTATATTCAATAGTATGGGTTCCTTGGCGATACATTTATGAATTGAAATCAAATGCTAACAAAGTTTTTGAATGTAACAATGACTTTTTTAACAGACACACTGCATGTGTAATAAATATGTTAATAGAGATATAATGTCTGTCAGGAGCTGCCTACTTGTGGTATGTTTTACAGAAGAAAGAAAAAACATTTTTTTTTTGTGCTGCCAAGAGAAGTTTGCCTTTCAAAATGTGAACTTTCATCTGCTTGCTATTGGAGATTTTTATGTAAATCTTTTTTTCCCACAAAGGTTTCCACAATGAAAACTTGTCCTTGCCCTGTAGTATGATCATCTGCTGCATTTCCATTTGGCCTAGGCATATACCTGTAGTCACAACTCCCAGCAGAAGACCCTGCTTTCACAGGACAAAATGTACTTCTACAGCTGTTTCTCTCAAACCCTGAAGGATTTTGAGTCACACTCTTGTAAGTGTGATATTGGTGCCTGCTCTGAGAAGAATGCTCTACTTGCAACTGCTGAAACTTTTTCCAGCTCCCAAAGTGTGAGAGCTGAAAAGGGATGCTGTTTCTGCAGCACATGGTCCCCAAGAGGATGGCAGAGGTGGTTATCACTCCTTCTTTATCATGCGCAGGTCCCGCCCTTATTTTGGTAATCTTTCCTCACTGAAGTCCTGCTCAGGCTCACCTGATCTTCCTCACCACTTGAGGAGAAAGTATTCCCCTTCATGTTTCCTGGAAACATCTTGTCCAGCCCTAACAGGTAGAAATGGAAAATTACATCCCTTACCTCTACCCTTTTGCAGAAGAGGGGAGCAGGAGGTATTCTTGTCTTTAAACATGCTGTTCTTCCCGAGCCCTTGGGAAATGAACTAAGGGGAAGGGTTCTGGGGAGCACCATGTCTGCATGATGCTCGCTATTCCTTGACCCCATGAAGATGGAAACAAAGTAGCTCAGAAGACAGCGAGTTTAATGATACATGTAAACACTGTTAGGAGCTTTCAGGAACAGCAGTGACAAAACGGGCAACATCCCCACAGCTGAGTTTGGATTACATCAGTGACTCGTAGTGTGATACATGTATTTTTTATCTTGGTGACTCTGCATTTTACCAGTCAAAATGAAAGAGAATGTATTTCTCAGTTTTAGAATGCCATTTAAAAATATTTTACCTGAAAAGAGTAAAGTGAAGAATGTTACTCTCACAAACCAATGGATTACAGAGTTTCAGGATGAATTTAAAATCCAAATATTAAGAACTTGTGAGATTCCAGGTGTAGTTGTCTAGAATCAATGTTTCTCTAACTTCACCTCTGCAGTGAATGTAACTTTTCTCACTCCATTTACTACATAGACCCAGTTAAGTTTTCTGCTTTATTGCTGAAAATCAATCAATAAATTACTGACTTCATTGTAACCAGAGGTGTGTTTATCTTTCTGGATCAGCATCTTACCCCTGAGCCTTTGCCTCTAGTCCACAGGAGGCATCTGTCACCTCCTCAGCTGGCATTTTATGAAGTGGCTACTGTGTTTGTATCTATGACATGATGGGAGCCTGAAGGCTTCCTTTTCTGCTCCATGGATTGAGTTACACTTGATATGATGGTGCTTAGTACTGGCAGATGGCTCTTGGAAAACTTCTGGAAAAAATGGCAATTCTCTGTCTGCAGAAGATTGCCAGACAGCATGGTGCAATATTAGAGATGATGGTTGATAACTCATTTTCTTAGGTCCTCACTGACTGGATTTTTGAATAGATTTATTATTTTCATCTTTGTTCTCATCTTTGTTCATCACTATACAAATAACTAGCAACAATAATAAGAGACAAATTATTCTAGCGTACTCAGACAAAATCAACACATATTCTTGGAAGAGAATTCTGAAGGAAATCATCTTCTTGTTTGAAGTTCTGTCTACTAATATGGAAACTGTAGGCTGAATATTTTCAGTTCAAGTCATGAATCCTGTGTTAAATTGTACGTCTGAAATTCTAGCTTTCATGGATGGTCCTTGACAAATATAGCTGATGTCAGATACTTTCTTTTAGTATTTTTTAGATGATAAGGATTGAATTTGCTCTGTGAGATTGTTTAGAGTAAGTTGGCATCAGCTTTCCTACCTTCCTCTGCCACTAATTTTGAAGCATGATAGTGAATCACTGAATTGCTATCAGAATCACTGATAGTGATTACAGAGTAATGTTTGCTTTCTCTCTCCTCCTTCTTCTGAGTGCTGCCTGGTCCTGGACATGGCACCAACATGAATAGTGGCAAGACATGGGCAGCCTGAGCTTGTGTATTGCCTAATGAAGCAGCTGGCACTTCATCTAATGCTAATACTGTCATTTTTGAAAAGACATCTATGAAACCGAGCCAAATAAGCTGCTTGGCTGGAGGGATGAACGGCGCTTCGTGCAGGATGGTTTAGACGCTTGCTATCAGCTGAGCTGCGGATAAAAAGCTAATTGCTGTCTTTTTCCTTCCTTCTCCAGCAGCTTGAATGGGCCGTTTTGCCACGCATGCCTGGTGTGTTTTCTTCTCCCACCCTCTTCCCTTGTGCCCTTCATTTCAGATCTGAATGAGTGTGGACTAAAGCCGCGGCCGTGCAAGCACCGGTGTATGAACACCTACGGCAGCTACAAGTGCTACTGCCTGAACGGCTACATGCTAATGCCAGATGGAACGTGCTCAAGTATGGCCAGCCTTGGTGCTTGCTCTTTCCCAGCTTCCCAAAATCCCTGCTCGAGTTTCCCTGGACAACTTCTATGAAATGACAATGAGTCCCCAAGTAAAAGATTCATCTTGCTGGAAATTAGGCAGTTGCACAAGATGAGCTCTTTTTTTTTCCTAGTTAAATTAGGCTGAAAAAACCAGGAGCAATTGTTCTGATTTTTATTAGTTTTATTGAAAGTTTTGCCCAAAGCATTCTTCAGTGCTGTAAATCACTGCTAATTGGCCTTTGAGGACAAGTGCTTGCAGTTTTCATTGCAGCAAGACACCTGCATTTCTGCTGCCTTATGGCCTTATGAACGTAAAATCTTTAATGCTGCAGATGTTGGTTGTTTGACTGGTGTAAAAATTGTACTGCCATCTCTCTGGGGATCAGGTTCCTACTTGTTCCCATAAAAATAGTTACTTTGAATATCTGGACAGAGGGAAGAGGAGAGAAATTACCTTCAGTTAGAGATACTCCATTTTTAAAATGGCAGTAACTGTCCAGGAGTGTCTGTAGTACATATCATGCTTTATATTCTGGGGACTGCATTCAATAACACAACTTGCTACAATTGTGGTAGTTTTCTTCTTTTTTTTTGAATGTTCTTAGAGAAGTAGTTTGTGGAAAGAAAAATTTTACTAGCAGATGTTTTTTCCTCTTTGAAGGATACAAGCATTTTCCCACTTTTATCATAAATATCTGATGTTTTAATTCTCCAAAATCCTTAGTCATTTTGTAGCACTGATCATAGTCTTTATCTAAATGTCTTCAATTATTTTTCTCCAGATGCCCTTTCTTGCCTGATGGCAAACTGTCAGTATGGCTGTGACGTGCTGAAAGGGGAGGTGCGCTGCCGCTGTCCTTCTCCAGGGCTGCAGCTTGGGCCTGATGGCAGGACTTGTGTAGGTAGGTGATCAAATGTAGATTTAATTTTTTTTTTTTTCCTACAGAATGCTTTTATCCTTGCTCAGAATGCAGTTCAAGCGAGTTTATCAGAGGTACTTAGAATGCATAGAACAGGCAGTTTAAAGTTGTTAATAATGAGAATAATAATAGGGCTGTTGCTCAGGTACCCTTGTGTCAGAGATCGCCAGTGTTTTCAGTCCTGTAATTGTCTGCCTAAAGCCCATACAGACTCCTTGGTGCCCAAGCCCTTCTTGGCCCTTGCCACTCCTGCTACTGGGTCATTTTAAGCCATTGCTGACTCCAAAATACCTGCCTGCATAAGAAAAGGAATGGGGAGATTACCTTTCCCTCATATCCAACAAGGTGGTACCTAGCTCAGTGGGTAGAGAGATAATTTGTAAAAACCATTGATATTATAGTGGGGCAAGGTGAAGGTCTGTGCATGTTCCTGGTATTAGTGGGATTGAATGTGCTGGCCTTCTTCCATACTGTGAAAACTCCAGGTTAAAATAAACACAGGAACTTAGAGTGTAAAAGTGAAATGTTTTGTTCCCATGTTTGTGAACATGGAAAAGGTGCATATGGTTAATCAGACTCTACTATGGTCTGAAGAACAATGTGGCATGTGATTTCATCAGTCATTAACTATACATCCTGAGTGGGATATGATGCTCCAGTGATTTCATTATATTCTATGAAGTGCCACAATTCCATAACCAGTAACACTGAAAGAATGTAAGAGAATGGGGATGTCCTAATCATCCCTTTGGGTATCTTGGCTGTCCACAGAGTAGGTGGTTCTCCAAGTGCCTGACCCATGCTGACCAAAAATTTGTTGGCAGAGAAAGGGACAGACTCTAGATCTTCTGATGAGAAAAGCAGGCTCTACACCAAGTCACAGGCTTTCTGAAGTGTATGATTGGCACATCTGTGTATGGAAAAAAAATGGAAAGAACAGGAGGAAAAAAACCTGCTGTTATTGTATACTGAAGGGATTAAGTTGTGATAAATCCCATTGTGGATATTATGGCACAGAGATCTTTGGAAGATACTTGTGCCATACCATAGTGAGCTGAATTTTAAGTATAAATTCAAGAAAGCTACACCAAGTAGAGAAATTTGCTAGAAAAAAATGCTTGCAACGTTCTCCTAGTGTTGATTTTTCTATTCAGGAAAGCTTTATACTTTGAAATAAGTAAAGTATACTTTAATGCCAAAGACTAACACTCAAACCAGTCCTGTGAAGCTCTTTGAGTTCTTCAGTGCAGTTTTCAAAAAAACTTCCCCACCCCAGAAAGGCAGAGAACTGTGGTACCCCCATTTTAGTTGGGTATGCATCATTCAGAATGACCTCATAACCTAATTCTAAAATTTCCACAAGAATTTCAGAGCGACCTTGTACAATACAGAGAAAATAGTTACAGCAAGATATGTCTGCTCTTCCTGCATCGTAACGTAATGTTCTCCCCTTCTTTTGGTAAGAAGTGGTTATGGCATGCTCCCTTTCTGTGTTATTTCTCTATCAAGTTCGAGTTGCAGTAAATACCTCAAAGAACTGAAGGTACTTGGGACTAAGGCTGTGCTTTTCCCTCATGTTTGTACAAGCTTGTCACTGTTGGGGAAGTTGTTGGCTCCAGCAAGGGTCTGGATAATGCTGCAGTACAAATAGAAGTGTAGGTGGTGGTAAGAAAATTGAAGTGTGCATTGCCTACAGCTCATGAAATCTTTGTTTGAGGAAAGTTTGAAAGACAGCTGGGAATGCAATGCCTATTTTTAGCACAGGTGGAAATTCCTCTGGGCATTATTCTATTCTTAGTTTAGCACTTGCTGAGCATTCCCTTGTTTAAAATGTTCCTTTCAGACAATCAGTAAAGAGCCAGCAATTTGGCCATAAAGGTGAATTGTATAAACTAAATGACAACAAAGTGAAAAAAAGTACAGCTATGTGTTCAGTGAAAATGTGGATTAAACAGCTAATTAATTGATTAAAGACTCTTGAATCAATAAATCAATTGGTCTTGCCAGGTTTTTGGGTAGGGATTTTAATTTGATGAAATGAGCCATATAAACATTTCAACTTCAAATGTTCTGAAATTGAGGGCTGAAAAGAATGATTTTTCACTATAAAATTAATTCTTTCCTTTTTGTGTGTGTTTAGAAAATTGAGGATACAGCCTTGTAAATGTACAAATTATGCTATTTTTAAATTAGTCTCAGGTTATTTTGTGCTTGAGTTGGTAATCTGGTCATACTTGCAACAACAGAGAGAAGCAATTCTGCTTCTCTGGGGGACGCTGACCATCACACTCATTAGGTGTTGACTATCACACTGCCTCGGGTGCCTTTGGAGCAGCTCCCTGATGCTGAGGTGAGCTCCAAATCCCCCCTCCATGCCCTGTTTTTCATAGGAAGCAGGTATGAACCACAGCATGTTGCAGCAGGCAAAGAGAAACAGCTCTCTGCCTTTTGGTCCAGGCGTGGATTGGCTTCAAAGAAAACCAGGAGCTTTCTTTCAAAGAGCTGCAGGAAACTAATCACAAGCACTAGCATATCATCTTGTGGCTACTGATCAAAAAGTGGATTTCCCCTCACAATGAGCATCCACACACCTCTCACTTGCAAGTGGAAGGCTGTTACGTTTTTCCATGTTTTTGCATCAGTTTTGAACAGTGTATTGATTAACAGTTCTGTCCTGTATCTCTAGGACATATAACTGCCTACCACTACGCTGATGCCATAATTTAACATAATTTTTGCCTTGTGTGAATTTGCAAAAATGTGAATTAATATGAATATGTACAGAGGAAGAAGCAGGACATGCTACATTAGGTTTTAAAGATCATAATCCATGATGAAGTATATTCAGTGGCTAATCTTGTTCTTACTGAACTACTTTTTAAAGCTGTGGTTTGAAGATTAAAAAACCCAACAAAAACCCCAACTAACTCTTAGTAATCAAGAATCTTAAACTTGCAGCCTTGAAATAATATTTTAATAAAGGATAGAAAATTGTGACTTGTTGATTAAATTGTATTAAGAAGCATGGTAGAGTTTGTAAAACTTAGTAGCATACTCAATGCCTAAAATGTTAACAATAAATTCAAATCAAGAGACAGATTTATAGGAAGATTCAGGCATGTGGAGAGGTGCCCAGTATTGGCCTTGTTTTCTTTCTCATTGAGGCCTTTACTGCACCATTCCAGCAATGCTCCTGATGGAGAGAGAGCAGTCAGGCACGCCAGGAGTGTGGGAGCTCAGGGGTTGAATCCCTGCTGTCCTCAGTAATTCTTCATGCAGAGTGGGACTGTGCCAGCAGGCGCTCCTGGGATGACCCATCTGGCCAGCAATTCATGGCTTTAAGTCACTTCTTTTGGCTGTGGGAGTCCAGCTTGGAGAGAAGCTGAAGCTCCATCTCCCCCGCTCAGGTAGCTGCCCTAACAAACCAGCAGCTTTCGGTAACATGTTTTCTGTGCACTGGAAGAGGCTCTGCCTTGTTCAGGCCTCTTTCACAAGAGCAGCAGGGCATCAATCACTCGGCTTTGTTTTGCACTCTTGACATCGGCAGCTGAAGGGCTCCTTTTGGGAAAAGAACTGCATGGAGAGCAAAATCTTGCTTTCCCATAGATCAAGAGCCTGATAGAGCTGCAGAGCAAAGGTTTGAACTGTGCCCTGTAGATAACCAGCAAGCACGAGGAGCTGCGTGCGTCACAAGCAGCCAGGCATGGCAGGTCTCTACCTCAGTGGAGGATTAGTGTTTGAGCACTCGGCAGCCTCAGCTCGGTGTCCAAGGGCTGCAGAATGAGTGGCAGCACAAGCAGCTTTTGTGTGTCAGCCTGACCTCGTCTGTGAGCTCCCCAGGCAGGGAGAGCAGCAGTGGGTGAGCATCAGCTGCTCCCTGGGCAGACCCAGAGCTGAACTAGAGGGCACAGCTAGAAGAAGTACTCATGAATTACTGCTGGCTGACCAAGGCCCCTTATGGAAAATACTTTGGCTATTCTTTAGCTTTCCATTATGTGAAACCAGTTTCATTTAGACAGCATGCATTGTGTTTTAACTGTTATTAAGAATAATACAGTTCCTTTGTTTCCACAGATATTGATGAATGTGCTACTGGGAGGGTTCTTTGCCCACGATTCAGGCACTGCATCAACACCTTCGGCAGCTACATTTGCAGGTGTCATAAAGGCTTTGACCTGATGTACATTGGAGGCAAATACCAGTGCCATGGTAATAACAAGCTATTTCTCACGTGCATGTAATAGAGCTGTGTATTTGGAAATTGAATTAATGCTCAAAGAGGAATGTTTATTTATTACGGCTGAAATATTGAAGCAGGTTGTTTTACACTGCATCAGTGTTTTAAGAAAGGTGGATTATAGAAACAGGCTGTGAAAGAGAAGGCATGTATTTGGCCCACATTCCTGTAACTGGTTCTTGTATGGAAGCTAGTGAGGAGAACAGAGCTGCTGACTGCAGGAATTCCTTTCCAAAGCCATTTTTTTCCTCAGGGTTCACTGTCACTGGCAGTTGTAGGCTTGGAGAAGGGTATGAGCTTAGGCTGTGTCTGAGCTGCAACACTGGCATGCTCCATAGCATGTCCCAAGATCCAAGATAAGAAAATGCGCACTCCCAACCCAGACTGCCCAACGTTCCTTCCCCTGCAGACAGGTGGGGAAGAGGCAGGAGTTGGGAAATAACCTGTTTTTGTCTGGACATGAGACTGGAATGCAGCTAGTGTATGCCCTTCAACAAAGATATTCCCAGGTCTCTCTGCCTTAATTCCACAGGGTCTCAACTGGTTATGATTCTTTCACTGAAAAAAAAGATCATGTGGAGATAATGAGGCATTGCTTTATGTTTGCTTAGGTATTTTTTTTTCAGAGAAATTTGTATTCAGAGTGCTGGAATTTGGAGATTTTTGCTTGCATCACTGACAATAAATGTGGATATGGCATATGAAACATTTCCAGCAGTTTCTGCTTGATGTAGAAACATCTATACAGATGTGAAATATAGGAAGAATTTTATGAAGAAAAACCAATTTAATATCTGTGTGATTAAGTACATACATATCCCTACACTCTGTTTTATTATTCTGTCACCTGTAAGAAGTGGTTGTTAAAATCGTGATCGTAATGATCTCAGCTGCAATCTACCTATGGCATGTCTGAAGCTGATGCTAAGGTAAAAGCTGAGCAATACCCAAGTTGCCCAATAGTCCCTATTTTCCCTAATGTTTGCATCACCACATTGATTTGTGACTGTCTATTTTCCTTTTCCCACTGGCAAAAGTTGGTTTTTCTGGTTTGTTTTTTTTTTTTTTTTTCCCCAGGGATAACCAGAAATTCAGGTTTCTATGAAGCAAATGATTTTTTTAATGTAAATTTTCCGTTGCAGATATAGATGAATGTTCCCTTGGCCACCACCAGTGTGGTAGTTTTTCACACTGCTACAACACTCCAGGATCCTACAAATGCAAATGTAAAGAAGGGTACGGAGACAATGGAACACACTGCATACGTATGTAATGCTCCTCCTATAGTAGAGATTCTGAAAGCTGATGTGTCCCATTTTGTAAACTTTAAGGTACAGCTCTGTCAGGCTCAGTTTCTCTTAACTATTTTTGATACTAAATAAGGGGCCAGGGGAATGTAGTTGGAGTTTTCTAGGTCTTAGCATGCCTTGGTAAAAATATCTTTCCCTGAGACATTTTCATAATTAGAAAGAAATTCACCTCTCCCTATTCATAGCTTGATTCTAGAGATTGCTTCAGGATGAGAGCAACTGAGTAAGCAGGGTAGGTCTGATCAAACAGTGCACATTACTCATACCCTGTTGTTATGTACACTCCACAACTGGCTCGTTTCAGCAGCTCACCCCATCCACTCCCCGTTGCTTCCCAGATGTGAGAAGAGCCAAGAGGGAGGATTTCTCTGGAAGGATTTGCTGTTGGAAAATTTCCTTGGCCACTTTTCTCTTGGGAGAAGCAGCCACCCCCTTGGTGCAGAATAAGGTGTTGGAGCTCTCCCATATTTGACGTCTCACAAGAGTGCAGCTCTGTGACATCTGCTGGATCTTTTTGATCCTGCATTCCTTTGTGGGATCTGGTCTTTGGTGACTCACTGATCTCCTTAAAGAGCAGCACCATTTTTCCCCTTTGGCTGTAGCTGTCATAGTAAAAGGAGTTATCTCACATTCTGAGTGCTTGCAAGTATATGTGGGCACATTTCATGTGTGCTGCTGGGACATGGTCCTAAGGGTTGTTTTACATTTTAATATGCTATAAATGTCAAAACTTCAGGGTATTCAAAGGGATAGTAATAAACAAGCGGCCAGAGGGAAAACATTTTTACCTGCTATCATCAAACAATTCACTGTTTAACAAACAGTAGTTCTTCACTTTAACTCTGTGCTATACTTGAAATGCTTGTACACAAAATACATGACTAGAGTTCTTACTGAGCCTTTTAAGATCTCCAGTGAGATATAAAAGGCTTATTAACCAATAGAAAACAACAAAACATATTCTTGTGTTTCATGTCTTCAGAAACTCTCCGTGTGAGACTAAGTTAAAATTTGTTGTCCTTTCTGAAACATTGGAGGGGATGTAGTATGGGCACTGTCTCTGGGGTGAAAGTGGTGCTCACTCCAGCACCTTCTTTTTGTGAAGGCTGAAAAATGTCTTAGTTTCTGGTGTTTAGCAAAGAGAAGGGTCTAAATGAAAGTTGGCTTGGTTCAGTCTCTAAAATGATTACTGCTTATTGCCAAGGAGAAACGTTTAGAAGGAAAGATCTGCAAAAACTTTCTTAATCCAAAGGTACCTGGCCATCTGTGATCAAAATGCTTGTAACGTTGGGATCTTACTAAACTTGCCTCCACTCCTGATTATGAACTTGTCCAGTTCGGAGGGCTGCTTAACCCATGGCTTC
The DNA here is from genome assembly GCF_015832195.1 of Motacilla alba alba. Lineage (NCBI taxonomy): Eukaryota > Metazoa > Chordata > Aves > Passeriformes > Motacillidae > Motacilla > Motacilla alba. The sequence goes on along the minus strand of NC_052019.1, from coordinate 47,395,077 downwards.
CCGCCCATGCTTTTTTAACAGCAAGCTTTTGTGTAAGTTTTGCCAACTCTGAAAGAGACTCAATGCTTGAGAGGATGTGGGATGGAAGTGTCTTGACCTTCAGTCATTCTAAATTATCTCTAAACTACTGCAGTGCCAAGTACAGCCAAAAGGTATGTGATAATTTAGCAGTGCTGGTGCTAAAGTATGTTTCTAACTAATGGAAACCTTCAGAGGAAAAGAAATTATTTCATCCAAGTGTCTCTGTGTCACAATGAAATAGATTGTAAAGTTTCTGGAGTGAGAGGCTGAGAAGTCCATTTTGGTCCCATTTTGATTTTCTTGAAGCTATTTCTATTGTTCTGATTGAACCACCTGGTCCATATCACATATTCAAGGCCAGTTGCACTCTCCCTGAGGGAGGCAGGGGTAGAATGAGTAGGACTGTTGATGCTGAAGGCACAGCTCCTCAGACCACTGCACGTACCTGCTTTTATTACAGAAAGGCCAGTGACCAGGCCAACAGCTCGTCCCACACCTGGGCCAACAGCTCGTCCCACACCTGGGCCAACAGCTCATCCCACACTTGGGCCAACAGCTCATCCTACACTTGGGCCAACTCAACCTGCACCCAGGACAACTCGACTGACACCCAAGCCAACCACGAGATACGTGCCAGTGACAACAAGGCCGGTCACGACACCAGTGGTGAAGCCTCCACCTCCAACAACACCTCAGCCTACGACAGCAAGACCTACACAACCACCACAAAGAACTCCTCTGGTAACAACTGAAGAACCTCCACAGGTTCCCATTGAAACTACAACTTCACAAGGAGTTGTGGATGACAACAGGATCCAGCCAGATCCTCAGAAACCCCGAGGAGATGTGTTCAGTAAGTAATTTTACATATGCATTTGTTTATCAAAGCTGTCAATGAAAGCATGCACTATACTGTTTGGGATTTTTGGAACACTATACCATTGAGAACAGAGAAATGAAACTGAAAATGGTTATATGGTAAAGCTGCAAAAGTAGTTGATTTTATTACCTAACGAGAGTTTGCGATGGAAGTTCTGAATCAATCAATCAATCAAAAAAGTGTTTATATTTTCCCCCTGAAATTATTAAGTATATTGTCCAGTAAAAGTACTTAATTATGCCTTCAGATGAAGGTTTTAAGGAAATGAAAGACATTTTATTGAAAATAATTGAAGTGCAACATAACTCATAAAGTAGTCAATGGATTTAAATTCAGAGAGAGTCCCTCCTAAACAAAGTATTACTATAGCTTTAAGAATGGTAAAGAAATGGGATCATGCCTGATTACCTAAAGACTTCTATGTGACATTTTTTGTATGGGTTCAAATAGTCTCAGATGCTCATGACTGAACGATGGGGAAAATGCATAAAAATAGCACAGAGGGTAATTTTCTGGACTGTGTCTGTGGAAAGGGATAGATGAAAAGCTGAAGATAGTAAAGATTCTCGTAGCATGAACACATGTAACTTTAGGAGCTCCTCTGAAGTCTACAGCACCATTGTGCCAGCTTTAGTGCATACCACAGGAGACATTACTGGCACTTACAGAGCTGTGCATCTCTGCCAAGAAATACTCAACACCCGATTTCATCTTTAGTTCTGTGGCTAATTTTAGAGGCGGGGAGGGTGTGTTGGATCAGCTCTCCAGCTTGTTGTACAATAAAGCTGCTGAAGCAATGTAGTAGGAGGAAAAGTTTGCTGTCTCAGAGCAGGTGCACAAGCAACATCGGAGTTTTTTTCTGGTTGCTTTGGCATCTATGTGGTAATTTCTTGGGCTTTGTTGTTCCAGGTCATTGCTCAGTGAAATATTTTGTTCCTTGTAAAAGAGTTTTCCCTGTGACATTTTATCTGTTGTAGACAGTTAGAAAATGGAGAGTGAGGCTGACAAAAGTTAGAAGACAAATCCTGGTACTGCTTAGCAGAGTGTGCTTTTGGCTTCATATTCAGTTAAAAATATGGAGATATGTTTAAGTGAAATTCTAAAAGGAAATATAATAAAGATTTATGAAGCTTAATCTAATGGGACCCAACAGATAAAAATATAATTTTGTGGAAATTATTGTAGACTCCAGCATTATGCTTCCCACGTGTCTGTCTCCTGCTGCAAGTGTTCTCTGGAATACTAAAGCAGAGGGATAGTTTTCAGCTATTTTTGTGAAGTCATAACAATCCTCTGTGTAAAGCTTATTATTTACAATTAGTCTTTCTATATTGTCCCTAGAGGGATTTTGAAGCTAATGCTTTCAATACATGTGTTTCAGATATAGGAGTTTGGAAAATAGGGACATGAAAGCCTTTGAAGTTTGGCTTGGTCTGACTGCAACTTACATTATGGTACATATAACAAACACAGGACCTTTGCAAAGTGTTTATCAACTGCTGGTTTAGGTCAGCTGCCACACTCTGAGGTTTGTGATATATATACATAGCTTCAAAGGCTTCAGTGCATGGCACAGCAGGACTGAAACGGGTCAAGCACCATCTGTTCCTGGCCTCAGCAGGTAATACAGGGACAGAGTCCTCAGATCAAGTCAACAGATGTCTGTCTTCAATGCCATGTAATATTTTTTATTCCCTGCAAGAGACATACTTGATGCACGTATGTGTAACTGAAAGCATATTCCACTTGTGCTCCAGATGATGCTAGTAGTGTGATCTTCAATGAAGCTGGTGTCTTTTTCTCTCCTCTCTCTCTTATCTTTTTCTCTCCTTTCCACTCTGCTTTCTGCTCTGTTTTCCTCTCTTTTCTCTTCTGGACACTTTGAAAGTATCATCTAGGTCGTGGTCACTGGAGTCCTCTCCTACTTTCTCTCTGTAGAAGTGTTTGTGTTGGGAGTGCTCAAAAGCATTTGTTAAGGATTTGAAGCCTGCAGTTTAGTGCAAAATAGTTCCATTTCAGAAGAATGTGCTGCTTTCTCAAAGAAAGTATTGCTTGTAGAGTAAGGTGTTTCTTCTCCTCTTGAATCCTGTTACTGCAGAGGTTTGTGGGGAAGAGCAGAAGTTAATTTCCTCATGTGAGACATTTAGAAAAGCAGGTAGAAAAGTTACAGCCTGTATACATTACTACAGTGGGATGCACAGAGCCTGGGTCTGCCTTTCCTCAGTAGTGCACTTGTAAGGATAACACAGGGATACTTGAACATCCCCAGATGCCTTCACACCAGGGTTCAGCAGCATGGGAGCATGATGCCAGGTGCTGCATTCCTGGGCATTAGCTGGGCTGCAGACCTGGCTGCATGAGTGCTCTTGGCCCACGGCAAGTGTGAGGTGAGGTGCGTTACCTGAAATACCTTTCATGTTAGTTTACAGATGTTTTGTGCAGGGTGGGTTGAGTTCAGGTTCCTGCTGGCCAGCCCTGCCCCTGCTCCAGGTGTGTGGGAGAGCAGTGCCTGGCTCTGTTTGGCTGCAGCTGCTTGGTGTGAGGCACTGCGAGCTCAGGGCGGCAGCGCTCCCACCAAGTGCCTCTCCAAAATCATTCCTCACAGCCAGACACCATGGTAATAACCACGGGGTTAAGACAACACAGGTTTTCAAACTGGAATAACTAGTAATTTAGCTAACCTTCAACTTGTCTCTTAGCTGCTAGCTGGATGTGCCAAGCCCTCCCCACCTCCAAAAACATTTGTGGATTTTTCAGTGGCCTCTATATTTGTTCAGGGAAGGGGAGTTTGGAACTATTTCCTTCAGCTTCTTTAAAACTGTTTCTGTTTTAGTCTCACCTACATCAGACGTCCTTGTAGTATTCCTGGGTTCTGGATATGAGCTAATTTTGTTTTGCTTATACTGGGCTTCTTTAAGTTCATTTCCTCACATCAACCACTTCTCAAGTTAAGGCAGCAAAGAAGCCAGTTCTCAAAAATTAATTTGCACTGTGGTCCCCGTATGCCTGCCTGGAAAGAGAAGAAAAAGCCTTCCTCTTTCTGCCTTTCTTTGTTTCCCCCTAGAGAATACAGGCAGCAGTTAATGGTCTTGTAACTCTTATTTTCTTGGAAAACAGAGGAGAAAATCAATGTTAGGTCCACTCAGGTCATGAGCTAGGATTTAACCTTAGTTTTATAAATCTTCAAAAGAATTTGTGTCATCTTAGGTGTCTGCTTCCTCCCGTGTCTCCAAGGGTTGTTGTATTCCTAAGAGTCACAAAAGGGATGGGCAGAACCCAGCATAGAGAGCACTGCACCCAGCAACCACAGAGAATTCATAGAATCACTAGGTTGGAAGAGACCTTCAAGATCATTGAGTCAACCCATGCCCTAGCACCTCAGCTAAACCAAGGCACTGAGTGCCATGTCCAGCCTTTTTTTAAAACACAGCCATTAGCATCTGCTGAAGACCTCAGAGTTGTGTTTTCAGCTAGGTTATCATGGACATTTCCCTTTCTTTTTTCCCCGTGGGGCTCTGCAGCCTTAGCCAGACTTGCAGGAGGCAGCACTGCTTTGCTCTGCCATGGAATAGGTGGTACTTCTGCCAGGCAATCCATGGCAAAGGGACATTGCCTGCTGCACAGATGTCCTAGACCAAATCCTGGTGCTCTAGGATTGGTCCACATCAGGAGATGAAACATGCTTGGGTCAAATGGACTTTTTTTTTGCAAGCATCTCTCGAATTCTAGTTTTTTGTTAGGTAACCTTCTCCTGGGGTACCCTTGGTGAATCCTTGCTCCCTATTTTCTCCCTTTGTTGTTATTTGACCTGCTGTTCCACACACTGAGTCAGCTTGACCTAGGATTTCACTTTAGAGCTCTCTTGAATGTGCTGCTCAACTTTAAATGAGCTGAGGATCAAAGAAATTGCTCTGTTCAGCAGTGACAAAGAGCACAAATTATAAAAATGCTGATAATTTTATTCTAATCCCTTCGCAATTTTTGAAAGGCATTAGGTTGTTGCTTTTCTTTAGATGCTTTACTCCTTTTCTAAAAAAGCCTGCAGTGACTTTGGGGAGCTGCTGTTTTAGAGAACAAATAAATTTGTAATTTTTAACATGGAATTCCTGCACTTGGCCTTTGAACCACTTAGTCAGATGCAGACAGTGGAATCTGGCACCAAGGATAATCTTCTCCTGATATGGATATGGGGGGAATGGCAATGAGAGAGGAATGCAGTGATAGCTTAATATTTAACTATTTGAGGGCTGATACAAACTACAGTGAAGTACAGAGGAATCTTTTTTGGTTATAAGTCTCTAACAAATAGAACAAACTTCTCAATAAGACTGTGAATTTCTGCTGCCACAGGGATCTGGATGATAAGCACTAAAAGCATAAGCTTAAAGCATAATACTAGATATCAGCATAGCAAGAACAAACCCCCTTATCTATATTAAAAGACAGTTCAGCAGTTTTCCTTCTTAGCCCTCAGTGGAGCTGAAAAGATTGGAGTTAGGAAATGTTTCTCATAACAGCTATTAAAAATGTAAAGACTGGATTAAAACTGGATTCTTTCTTTTCTCCCTTTCAGTGACTGCAAAGTCCTTAATGCTGTAAGTGCAGTTCTGTGATTCTTGAAGCTGTTGAAAAAAGGGAAATAATAAAAGCAAAGAATAGGGGGGCTGTTATTTTATTGATATCATTAGAGTAGCATTATTTTATGACAGTATTTCATTTGTCTTTACTGTTCTGGCACCTTTTAAAATGTACTTGTCTTTATATTTAAGCATTTGTGATAGGTGCTTTGTTCCTGTTGGTGTGTAACTGAAATTGAGGAGTCTTGCAAGTCTCATCCTCAATCAATCTTCCAGCAAATTTTGTCCCCAGATCTGATATTCAAGTTTCTGTACTCCTTGTTTTAGCTGTGTTTCCCTGAAACTCACTTGGCACTCTGCACCTCCCAGATGGATGTTCATACAAAAGCAGGCAGGTCACATTTGCAGAAAACCTTCTGCAAAGATAAATAGCCAGACACTTGATTTCAGTAAAACTTATTGAGCCCTGTAACTGTCCAAGAAATGCAAGACTGGACTGCACAGTGGCGGCATGCTGACACTGTTGTGTCTCCCCTCATATGTAGTGCTGGAGAGGGTGGCACAGTCCATCAGAGCACTTCCTAAAATAACTCTTACTGCAGAATTTGAATCTGTGGAGTTTTAAGAATCATATCCTGGACACTGTGGGTGTCTGAACAAAAAGGTGAAATGTGCCTCTCTGTTGCCTCTTCTTTTTAGCCCAACATATATCAGTATCTTCCCTGGAGGAAAGCAGGACTTATTCTTGTTTTCTCAGTCTGACTGACCTCTGGACTACCCTTACTTTTAGCTGTTTTCTACTAGTTGTGTGTGAGATCTCATCACTTGCGGGAATTCTTTGCAAGTGGGACTTAAGATCTTTCAGTTGTAACTATTCAGTCAAAAAAATCTTTGTCCTTTTTTTTTGTTGTTTTTAGTGAATGGGAGGCTTAGTCATGATTACTGTGTGGAGTGGAATTGTACTTACAGTGCAAAATCAGTTTTTTTCTGTAAGCCAGAGAACTGCATTATTAATAGTAATAACAATTTCTAATAACATGAAGTTGCACTCCATGTCTTGGTTATTAAACACCAAAATAGCAATTACTTCTTTATTGCAAACAAGCTGATATATATGTAATTTCTTATACTCCCAATCTCAGCAATTAGCAAGTAAATTAAAAAAAAGCTGTATTGCTTTCCCAAAGGTTAAAAAACCCCAAAATAATTTGCTTTTATTTATTATTTAATAATCACAGTTTTTTAATATTTCCCCCCAGATTTGTTCATCTATGAAGAAGTTAGCTCATGAACTTTGGAAGTATTGTAGTGTGGGTGTATTGGGTGCCTCAGAGCTTATAAAATTCTTCAAGTAAAAGAAGCCAAGTTTCTATTTAACAAGCTTTATCAAACCATTGAAGTTAAGTGAAAAGCACACTGATACACTATATAAAGTACACAGAAAGGACTTGGAAAGCTTGCAGAAAATAATTGTACCAAATACTTTCTCCCACGCTCACCACTGAACATATTGGTTGTCGTGGCAAAAAGAAGTGTACATGTGGGTCATATTTAGAGTCCTGCATCTCTTATGGTAACCCTTGTTTCAAATTGAGTGCACATTCCTGTAATTAGGTCCAAGCACTGAAGTGACTCTATTAAAGCACAACACATTCTTCTAGAAGTTAGTAAAAAAGGTGTTTGGAAAGGACTCTCAGGGAATTTTTTTAATTTTTTTTTTTTTTTGCAGAGATTTAATTATTAGCATATATGTCAACTTGAATTTGGAGAATTGTTGTATGTGTGCACAGATGTAACTCAGGCTTATAGAAAATATCAGTGCATTAGAAGTGGTACTTGAAGAAGTAAACTGAAGTAGTTTACAAGATAATTTCCTATTGTTTTTTGCAGTATTTTCCATACACAAGGACTGTGACAGACTGGGAAGAGGGTGTGCAGGACATGTACCTTAAAACTGTGACCCCTGAGTATCCTACAAACCTTTGAGCATGGCAGAGAGTTTCCTTCATGCTCTTTGCCCCAGTGCTCATTTAGAACCTTGTGATTACCTGCCTGTGAACCTGTGGTCTGAGCCTTCAGTGCCTGCTGTGCTGTGCCTTCAGCAGTTCTGAAGCTGATTTGTTCTCCACAGCATAGAAAACAAACAGTGTCTTCTTCCCTTGGCACAGTCTGAGGTGAGGAAAGGCAAGGTGATGCTCCCTGGGTGTGCAGCATAGATGTACTTGTTCAACTGCCCCACCTGCATAATTCAGGGTGAACAATGGATTTATGTGCCTGAATGTAATATTTGTGGATAGATGTTCTGCGAGGCAATATTGGCCTAGGTCATAGGCACTGTGCACATTTGTAAGGCATCTTTCATGTTCAAGCTCAAGGTTTTTAAGCAAAACAGCCCAGGTGAAATGAAGCAGCAAAAATGCTATTTACAATCAAGGTATCTTCAAAAATTAACAGTCCTCTAGTACCTAAGTCAGCCTTAAATCTGCAGCTGTTTTGAGCATTAATATCCTAGACTGCAAATAGACATAATCAAAAATCTGCAAAGGACTAAAAGGAAAACAAAAGGAAGGGAGACTTAGTGATTCAAATAATGACTATTACATTTGAGAGTTCATCAGTTTATTGCAGATTTTGAGCTTTTTCACTACTTGTTTTTGTTATATAAAATTTTTATTCAAGACCTCTAGCCTAGAATAGTACTTTAAAATACATTGGAGTTTGCTTATTTTGTTCTTATTTCAACATTTTTTTTCTTTTCTATCTTTTGGCTTTAGAGGAGCTCTTGTAGCAGTACTATTTTCATGTTGACCTAGTGCAAAAGAAGTTCCTTCTTAACCTTGGATTTGATTTTCTGAAAACAAGAGTCCTTTCAGTTATCTTAATTCTTCTTGTTCTCACTTGTTCTATAGAGACATTAATAGTTATTTGAGCACTGCAAATGGAAAACATGCCAAGTTTTTAATAGATAAGACGCTTACAAAATACCTTAGGTGTCAGAGGTGCCTATAAAATCTGAGAGCATGTCTGAAACACATTACTACTGTTATGAATTATGCATTAGACCTGCCTCTAAAAGAGGAATTTTCCAAGACAGCTCTATTCAGTGCAATCTGTTTATCTCTGGCTGACAGCTGTCCATCAGGCAAGAAATCTGCTTGAAACTTACACAAACTGGCACAGCATCTTCAGAAATACGTGGGAGGCTTTGTAGCCACCTGACTTTGGCAGCCATCACTCCCACAAAGAGCTCATAAATTTCAGGTTGTCCTGGATGCTGAATGTCTAATAACCTTTGGGCCTCTTAATCACCGAGAGCTGTTCCTTCTCCTCCAGCTGGGAACAGCAGCCGAAGCTGTGCTGGAAAGCAGAAAGCATAATTACACTTGAATTCCAGCTTCCACTAGAGCTCCTCCTTCTCAACTCCCAGTACAACCCTGATAATTGTTTTGGGAGCTCTAATCCTTTGCAGATTGATGGATGTACCTTCAGCTGTATTTCAAAGGTTAAGTGCTCGTGGGGCCTCTTCCAAGTTCTGCTGCCTCCTGTCGAGGTTCTCCTGGAAACGTCTGTGGAAGGGTTGTGTGAGGACTTTCATGTGGCTTTATTTCATTGAGAAACCACTATCTCTGAAAATGCATTTGGAGAGGAATAGTGTGCTTCAAGGTTAAAGCTTTCCCCCCTGGTTAAAAAGGAGCTTTCGTTCAAAGGGCCTTGAGGAGATTTGGAATTACCTTTTACAGTGCTTAGGTAAATGTTAAACACAAATCATAAATCATGTAGGCATAAAGTTTATGAGTCTTTGTGTTGAATATAATTAAATGTATTGAAATTTCCAGGAACAGCACAATGCCCAGAGCTGCTCTGCTGGTTTTTGTTAGAGATAAATTAGTGACCTACTTCCTTCTCGTTCATTTTTTCTCACAGTTCCACGCCAGCCTGGAGTGAGCAATAATCTGTTTGAAATACTTGAAATTGAACGAGGGATTACAGCTGATGAATTTGAAGCAAATGATGACTCAGGTAAAGACCATGTCTTCTATTTAGGACCTAGGGTTTATGATTTTTTTGACATTTCTTGGTGGTTAATACATTTTGCAGGACTCTTACATCTTATGCCCCTCTTTTAAACTATGCTTTATAAAACCATGTAAAACCAACCCTTTGCCTATATGAACCTTACACTTTTATTTCCTAAAAAATTCACCACAAAAATAGCATGAATTGTTAATAATACAAGGGTCCTTTTTATTATTTTAGTATTTTTGTAGATTTGTTTCCTAGAGCTCCTCCTTCACATTTAATTTTCATACTTACTTGCTAGTGTCAGCCACATGGGAAATTGAAAACCAAAACAATTTGAATAATTTCTGGGGTTTTTTTTTTGTAACCTCCTGCTCTGTTTTGCTAGGTGTGCTGGTGCACAGCTGTGATTTTGACAGTGGACTGTGTGGATGGATCAAGGACAAAGATGATGACTTGCACTGGGAACCAGTGAGAGATGTTTCAGGTAAGTGATCTGTGTACAGTCACATCCTGCAGTTGAAGAACCACCAAGGCTCGAGGTTGATGACAGTTCTGCTTGAGGACAAATTACACAGCTTCTGTTCCCTTTAGTTCTGGGGTATATTTCACACCGATGCCTCTTCTGTGTATAAAAAGCAAAATTGAGGATTCCCAATGTGAAAGAGCAATTGAAAATTTACACTTTTATCATAGCTGACATCTTTAAAATAGGAATGTCTCTGAAGGAGTAGTAAATGTAGTCAGCAAAAGTTTGTCTTAGGATTCTGAAAAAAATGTGGACTAGAGAACAACTTTTATTTACGGTGTAACAAAGCTTGTTTTTCAAACTACCACGTAAACATAATTATTTCCCTATCACTAGCAAAAGTATAGAAGGTACTGGAAATAATCTTTGTTTTGCTGCCAGATCTATTGTTCTAGTTCAACCTCTCAGATTGCTATAGCTTGGAGTAGAAGTCAATAAAATCAATCTGTATATAGGAAAAATGTTGAGTAACTGGAAGGCAGACAAGTTAAATGCTGAAACACAGAGGCTTCTGAAAAAGGGACCATTTGGGATAATAAAAAGTGACATTGCGCCAAAGGTTAGAGGGAGAGTGTGTAGTAGCTGCTTGCAGGACAGGAGACTGGCATCAGCACTGGTGCTCTGCCACAGGAAGAGCCCTTCCCTGTCTCCCAGCTCTGCTGTCCCAGGAAGTGGATGTATTTTGTCCCCTGTTGATTTTGGTGTGGCACTGTGAGGTTGCTGCCCTCGCCTGCCTCCCCTTCCCCCCCAGTGCCGGGGATTAGACACACATCCCTGGCTGCCGGTAATGATGGGATTACTCCATGCCCAAGGAGCAGCCTTTGAAGTGCACAAAGCTCCCATGATGTGAGGAAGGAAAGGGGCTCTGAGGCGGGACAGTGGTGCAGGTTAAGATGAGGAAGGATGGGGGCACTGAGAGCCATTTTTCTCATGCATCACCCTGTCAGAGCTGTCTGGCCACTGATGGGGCAGTCATTTGCCACAGCAGCAGGTGACCTGGCATCTTTCCAGGCTGTTTGGCTGGCTCAGTGGTAGTGCTGCCTTCACTGCCTGGGCAGAGGTCCCCCCAGACAGGCTGCTCTGGTACTTCAGGAGCTCCTTGTGACACTTGGAAAGCTTTGGGAATGACTGAGAGAGCAGAGCTCCTTCCTCCTGCAGATGAGAAAAGAGGCAGCTGTCTCCTGCCTGCAGAGTGGCACTTAAAAAAATAAATTACACATAATTCATACCTTTTTTGAAACAACAGATTTAAAAATCCATTTTTTCTAAGTAAGTCAACCACTCAAACCACATTCATTATCTGTACTCAAAAGTTGTTGTTAAAATATTCTAAATTCCAGAGCCATGATTTTTAAGAACTAAGAACTATGATTTTTAACTGGCTCTTTTTTGTCCAACTTTTTCTCTGCATTGCTTCCCAGTAGTCAGGGACGAGCTCAGCTTTTTATTTCCTGTGTATGTTCTGCTACTGTTGACATAACCTGTTAAAACTAGTCCCTTGAAGTCACCCACCCATCCACCCACCCACCCCCTCCAGTCTGGAATACCTTGTTGAAAGGATTTATTTTCGCAGCTTGTTCCTGACTGCCTGCTTTCACCTTGCAAAGTTTGCTATATGTTGGTTTATCAGATTCTGCATTTTGAAAGGTGCTGTGCTGAAGCATTATAAGCTTATCTTGCATGCAGAAGATGCTGATTTGAGGGGACCTTTTCCTGCAGGGGCTTGCCTGTGGCTATGTTTGCTTTGTGCTTACCTAAATCTGTTTCCCATTGATTGGATTCAGCCACAGTAACTATCTGAAAACAATGCACTTAATAAGTCAGTACTTTCAGAGTGGTATAATTGTATCTTCAGCAAACAGGTACAGTTACTTAAACTATATTATGATTATTTTAGCAATTAGTGACCTTGCTGCAAAAGCAGTGCATTTAGAAAAAAAAGGAAAAAAAAAAAAAACCAAAACCAACTCCCTGAGAAAATTCCCACCAAAAGGCTTTAACAGATCCTTGGACAAATGGATCCCACTTCATGGCTAAATGCTGATCTAGGGGCCCAGACAGCAGCATAATACTTTGCTTTGTTAAATCTCATTCAGAACAAAGAACTTAAAAACTTATGTAGAAGTCGTGAATTGGAGATAAGGTTGGCTTTCCTTTCAAGTGTGTGGCAAGCCGTGGTACATTGTAATTAAATTTTACAGCTATTCAAGGGAAAACATTGTGACTTTCAAAGAGAAGCTTTGAAAAAATAATGCTCTGTTTGAATAGTAGCAGGGACACAATATAACAAACCCCAAATATTTCTAAATATTTGGTTTTAAGTAAGGAGCCTAAAAATGCCACTTTCTTAATGAACTCAAGGTACAGGTGGCATTTTTTAATTTAAAAAATGCATAAAATCTGATTGCATAGAGAAAAAAATATTCTTACATTCAGTGTAAGATAAGGTTTTTGGGTTTTTTTTAAATTATTTTTTTAACCTTTTTCCCTTTGGTAATTTCAGATTTTAAAGGTTTCACCCACCTTGCAAAAGTTTTAATGAAAAGTACAAACAATTCATACAGGTCTGGGTTTTCTCCAAGATGTGAAATCTCATTTAGTGTAGTTCTGAGTGTTGGTGTGAAAGGTGCCTTTTTTCTTTCTAGGTTTAATGGATACCTGAGATCCTTAGCTTCTCATGCTCTCAGTGTTTTCTGGAAGGCACCTTTACTTCATACATGATAAGCGATAATAATAGGGTTTGGAATTGAGTATGTATGTTCACTGACAACTTCCTACTGTTAGAATTTGGGGTTAGCAGCCATGTGGAAATCATTACTGCTTCTTGCTTTCTCTATCTAATCCAGATTAAGATCTTAAATTACAGTTAAATAAAAGAGGCTATCAGGGTTGCAAGCGGATATGTGTTGAGATTTACCCCGTTAACACAGTTCCCAGACAAAAGGAAAGGGACAGAGCCATAGCTTAATTCCATGATAGCATTTATTCTGGTCTCTGTTATTGGCTTGAAAGGTGCGTGAATTTGCACAGTGCTTTAATGTCACTGTGGGTTTAAAATCATGCAGTGACCAAGGGGTTGTCAGAAATGATGGCATACATCATGAGGTTTTAGTTTTGGAGAGGGGGCTATTGTTTACTTTGTCAAAAAGAAATTAGATGGGCAACACCCAGCCCGGTACTAGTGTATAGAGAAAAGCAGCACTGTAGGTCTTACCCTATTGGAAGGAGATGCACTAGTTCTGGTTCTATATGCCTTATTTTACACTCTCTGGACCTTGTTTTGCCTTTATTTTTAATAACTCTTGTGTGTTTGGTCCTGCAGCCTAGTAGAGTTAAAAACACCAAACAAACCCCCACAACTAACTGCTCTTTCCACTGCAGGGGGACAGTACCTCACCATCTCTGATCCCAAGGGCAAAGAAGGAAGAGTAGCACATCTTATCCTGCCCTTGGGTCACATGGCTCAGATTGGAGATTTGTGCCTGTCCTTTAGGCATAAGGTGCCCGGGCTGCATTCTGGTGCCCTGCAAGTCTTTGTGAGGAGAACTGGTGCTCATGGCCCAGCTGTCTGGGGGAGAAATGGGGGCCATGGCTGGAGACAGACGCACATAACGTTACCAGGAGCAGGCATCAAGAGTGTAAGTACTGGTGATGGTGTTGCTTTTTGGGTTTTTGCATGAAAAAGCCGAGGATGCTTAAATGGTGCAGCACTGCAGTGTTCATCTTGTGGGTTCAGTTTCACTCTGTTTTACTACTTTGGTCTCTGCCAATGGAATCACCAGACAGATGAGAGTTATTGTGCATTTTTAAAAATTAGTTTTATGCATACAAAAAAAGAAATCCCAGCTGTAGAAATATACTCATAGTATAGGCTACTCTATTTCCTGAGCTACCTGGTAAAGCCCATTTTAAGGGAATCACCACCTAGGAAAGAACAGCCCCATGGACAGAGGCATACTCTATAGAGAATTCAAAAAAATGCCTGTATCAAGATTCCTCATGAGCAATGTTTTGAATAATACAGTGCCATGAAATAGGAAGAATCATCCCCTGTGGATTAGTAACTGGCTAAACCAGGGCAAAGATACTGAAAAGAAGTAATTTTTGGTAATGCAGGGAGATTACAAGTGCAATCACATGTGGGCTTTAGCATGCCTGCAGCTGATCAGGCTGAGGAGGTGAATGATGACCCAACAATGCCCACAACACAAAATGGTTTAGTACAATCAAAAGCAGCTGCCTGAAGTGCCATGGAGAATCTTTTAATGCCTGGAAATTTTAGAAACATTGTGTGATTAAACTGATTGATGCCCTGGCAGTAGCTGTCAGCATGGGCAGCCAGGGCTGCTGACCTGAACCACTGGGACACTTATCCAAAGATCAGATACTTACCCTCCTAAGTAAGCAGGGAAGGCCTCTGCTGAAGAGGAATCAGGAAGAAATGGGGAAGTTTTCTTTTCTAGCTCATTAAAACCCAAAAGCAACCAAATGGTAGTGATTCTGGAGGGGCCTACTGGAAACCTGAGGAAAATTCGAATGAAGACCAGAATCCTTCATCACACTTTTTAATGAATTATTTCTGTGTAATTTTTTTTTCATCCCCCACTCAAATTATTCTATTTCTCTTTCTAGGTTATTTTCAGAGGTGAGAAAGGGAAAGGAAGAACTGGGGATATTGGACTAGATGATGTGGTCTTGAGGAGAGGACGCTGCTCTGAAGAGCATTAGCCAAGACAACGGACCAGCAGTCATCTCCTCTTGCTCTTCTCATTCAATTCCTACAATTTGAAACAGAACTGCATGGAAAAGAAGAAAAAGTGGGAGAGCAGCAACTTCTTTGTGGTCTGCTAAGTGCAATCTCATGGAAATTTCCCTTAAATACATGGAGAGCACCTCCCAGGACTGAGGAAATCCAATCTCAGGCTGGTTCTTTCTATGAATCCTTACCCCTAAATCATATATTGTATGCAATAATTTTGTTCCCTGTTAAGTCTGGTGAGTGCTCACAGAAAGAGCACTTGTGAAAAAGGGAGAATTAATTGCAAATGGTAGCAAAAGAAAGCTCCATCTCTAAGTTTGTGTTAACTGACAGCCATTATCATCCCACAGTGCTATCTTTCATTGATTAAATTGTGTGAGTCAGATTGGTTAGTGAAAGCCTGAGCTTTGGCTTACTGCCACTGACCTTTGGAGAAAGGTTTCTCAAATATGAAATAGCATTTATTTTGCTGTTGCATCTGTATTAACCAAACCCAGTTAGAGAGAGTAGGCATTGCATCCTGTAATATTGCTACTGCTGTGGTTTGTGTATATGTGTATGGTTGACATATTTATGGTTTTTAGTATTTACAGACTGTAGTTGCAGGGTAATTGGCAGCTGTACTTTGTTTTTGTACAAAACAGGAGTTCAGGATCTTCTTCAATACTGCTGGTCATGCCAAATTATCAAAGTCAGTTAATGGTGCTCATTGAAAATGCTGGTGCAGTTTTTCATGTTGTAACGTCCTGAAGGCAAAAGACCAAACGCTCACCTGATGGAAACTGGCATCTGAAAATGCTCTACAAGTTTGCATCGAGCTCACAAGCAAGCCCTAAAGGGCTCTCAGTCCTGCAAGAAGCTCCTGGTTCAGCTGAAGCAGCCAAGAGAAGATGAACTTAGGTCTTGTAAGGTTGAGCCCGTTGCCACTGCCAGGAATGATCCCTTCCCACAGGTGGCACAAGCCCACACACGAGGGAAAAGGGCAGCTGTGTTAACACTGTACAAACCATTCAGACCATGAAATGCCTCCAGTGCTCTTTGGCAAATGTCCATACTCTGCCCAAAGTTCTGTATATAATAAGCATTTTATTCTTTAGAACAACTATTAGCTCTAGTGGGAACTGAGTATTTATCAAAACTTTGGACTAATTTTATAGTTATGTATCATGCATGTGCTGTGCAGTTTCCCAGAAGAATTCCCTCTTTGGTTTGGAATTTTTTAAGTGGGCATCATCATCACTGCTAGCAATTCTAAAATTGACAAAGTAATTGTAACATTTAAGAAAATGGCAAGAGGTTGGTAAAATGTTGTTAGTGGCGCAGCCTTAAAGCTTCAAAAAATGCAAATATAAGAAGTCAGCCTCAGTTCTTTTGAACACTTAAATACAGTGTAAAATAAATATCAGCTGCATAGCTTGTTCAGTCTTGTACCAAGTTCCCAGACACAAATTTACAAGACCATTAGAGGTCATATTCCAAATCCCTGTTCCTGACAAAGTACAAGTCTGAAAATATTTTTTCCCATTCATCCCCTAGGACAAAACATGATGTGTAGAGCAGAAATGGATGTGACCAAACAGAAATTCTCCTGCAAAACTGTATCAGCAAATATTCTGAAAGGAAAAAAAGCAATGTGTTTGTAAACATTAAATTTTAAACTATCTTGCTTTGAATATGATTATGATCTTTTTCTCTTATGTTATTTTGTGATATGTCAGAAATATCTGTGAATAGTTGAAATACCTTGTCCTTATTTTAAAGTAATCAGTAAAAGAGACTGTTACTTGCTACTAATGGGGAATCTTTATTTAATTTCTCGATAGAAAGCCTCAATTTTCATTGCAGTGAAATGAAACAAAATATGACAATCCCAGAGCAAAAAAGCTCTTATTTTACCAGTTATAAAAATCAAAATACATTTCACTATAACATGAAGAGAGTACTATATTTATTATTCAGAAGGAAGAATGGCAATTTTCAACCTAACTTTGAGAGAAGTCTCACAGGTAATTTAAGAGCTTCTGCAATATTGGATGCCCATTTTACAGGCAGGAGCAGCTACCATAATTCCTCACTCTGATTCAACCAGCACAAACTGCTGTTAGATGCCAAGGAATATAAGATTACCACATTTTAGCCTGTTTTTAGTCTGGTTCATAATATTACTACAGGTTTCTGAGATTAAGATTCCCTGGTTAAAATGGAACCCCTGTCAGAGTTTTTTCCATTTTTACAAATGGTCTCTAGAACCCAGAATCTGGATTAATTCAGAAGGTAGACAGCAATAAGTACGCGGGTGATAGGGGAGGATTCAGGTCTCTGTTTTATCGATGCATTTCATTGCTACAATAAAACATGGACTTGTAGAGCCTTGTGACAGCTGCAGGACAAGACGGGTGTTCAGCAGTGGTTTTGAGCTCTGGGGCAGCTGCTGTGGCTGTAGGTCACTCACCTCCAAAGCTGGTGGTGCTGTGACTCTGTGTGTTGCCTTCTCTCCATGTTTTGGATAGACAAGGTAAGGTCTCTCAGAGGTTCTTTTGTGAGGATCCTTCTCCACTTCTTGCTCTCCAGGTGCTTTTTAGGCAGCTCCCTCCAGCCATACACCTCAGCAAGGACTGCCCTTTCCATATACGCCTCAAGAAAGAGATGAAAATATGGCCTGAGGTCCTCCTATGAAGTAGATGATAGTTTTGGATTTAGTAAATAGGCAATAGAAATTCCTGCTT
Source organism: Motacilla alba alba (assembly GCF_015832195.1). Lineage (NCBI taxonomy): Eukaryota > Metazoa > Chordata > Aves > Passeriformes > Motacillidae > Motacilla > Motacilla alba. Next base: position 47,377,565 of record NC_052019.1, on the reverse strand, counting down.
AGATACTTAAGCACGCAGAAGAAATTACACTAACATGTAATTTCTACACTAACATGTAACAGGAAATTAACATGAAAAAAATTATCAAATTATTAACCTCTTGCCAGTTTATAATTCAATGTTCGTAAAAGACATGTTAACTCTTTCCCCCAAAGATAATGAAAAAAAGATTCTTTATAAATGACAGGTACTGGGACCAGTGGCAGTGTGCATTTATGAATTTGCTGACATCAAAATCAGCAGAATGGAAGGGACCAAGACAAGATGTTTTAGTTCTAGATTCCATTCTGTACAGTGCCCTCATCTCTCGTCAGAGCCATATCACTAAATCACTAGTGAGTGATTTTAGGGAAGCCAATTCATTCTGAAGAAAAGCTTCCCTAGGTTTCCTTCAATAAATTACCTAAGACTTGGAGGTCAACATAGGTTTTACCATAGTTGGGGAATACAATAAATGCCCTCATAAGACTCAGGGAGTCAACAGATGACAACACTGAACCAAAGAACATTTATGCCAGCAGCCTTCACCATCCTGCTCTGTTTTGCTGGAGAAAAGCTGCCACAGTAGCAGCTGCCTCCAACTCATGTGCCAGGGTTCTCTCTATACACCCCATTAGAAGTTATTTCTCCTTACAAATGAAGCACAGTATTTATCAGAAAGATAGCTTAATCCCAAGTCTCTTGATTTTAGTCATCCATTTTTTGTGACACTCACCTTGAAAGCTGCTCAATCTGCCTTCAAAAATTTGCAACAAGAAACTATAGCTGTCTTTAAAATTGTAATTGTGAATGTTGCACATACAGAGTTATTAATTAGCAAGTGAGGACCAGTTAAATACTATGCAAATTTTTGTTTATATAGATCTATCTCTCAAATAGCAAATTATTGAAGCTTTCCTGGTGTTTAATCCTGACATCCTGTCATCACACAGCACTTTATGACTTCAGATTTTCCACATCAATTAGAAACAAGAAAAGAAGTTGAAAAATGCATTGGTGTAAAACTGCAACTTTAGAAAGAAATGCAAAACATTTTAGTGGTGAGTTTCAGTAATGATTTGAAAGATCACTGCATTAACTTTCAAAGCTTGAGGAGATTCCTTTCTCAGACCCCACCTACTGCATCAAGCAGACCTAGGGATACATGAGGAACTGCATTTGGAATGCCTGTAATGCTCCGTTTGCTTAAAATGCCAACAGACCAAAGATCATCAGGGAGCATAAAGACAAGTCTTCAACAGTACAGACTGAACCACCTCTAGATTTCAGAAGCCAGCCCCATGTAAGTTTTCAGGATTGTAAGTCTAAAATGAATCCAATCACACTCTAGTGGCTCTGCTCTTACCAATTCTCATTGTGCATTAGTGTGACCTCTTCCAAACCTGTACTCTGTGAGCAAGGAAGCCAAGATCCATCTGGCATACAGGATATGGATGCTTCTCTCTGTGACACAGCCAAATCCTGCTTTCCTCTGACCATGAGTTACTACAGCACTTTCCCAGTCATTTTTTAACTTAACACTTTGAATTTTTACCTTCTCTTCAGGCCAGGAATAGTCTGCTGTCACACTTTTCTCCCACGTTTTAACTTGCTCTGCATTTCAGCAGCTCATGTTCTCGTTTCAGACTCTTATCCTGAATACTCTTGATATATTAGTTTTGAGTTTGCCAAACACCTCTAAAGACAAAATATAGTGTGTACTCAGAGAATGATTTTTACTGCATTTCTATGCAACACCAGTGCTAAAATTTGAGATTGACACTCTCAAGGATTTTCAGGAAAACACCATCACTGTTTTGATACCACAGAAACAGGGGACCACATCACCTTTTCACTTGCCTTTTGCACTGCCCCCATTTTAGGTCAAAAAATTATAGAAGTGGCCTCCGCAGATTTTTTTCCTCTATCAGAATGGTTCAAGACAGAATTCCTTATGTGTGAAGCAGGATTACTGTGGCATGCATACACTTCTGTTCAGTACCAGCATCTTTGAACTGCAAAGAACAGGAAAAAAAAAAGCCTTCCAATGAAAGTTGACTGATTCTCACACCCCTGGGTTCAAGTCTAGCACAAAAGCAAGAGCTCCTCATTTGGGAGCTCATGCAATGCGTGCCACCTCAGCTGGCGATGACACCACCAGAATCCCCAGCAAAGACCATCCTGACAACAGCACAATGTAAGTGGAGAGCTAAATGCAAATAAGTAGTGAGCAGTGCCAGTTATGTTTTAAATTACAAAAATAAATGCAAGAAATTTGATTAAGATGATTCAGAGGGGTGTCCAAGAGAGACACTTTGACTTCCATCCCTCTGAAGTTCTGAGTTGGCTCAAAGAATGTTGGCATCTTACCTCAGTTCCCTGGATCAGTTGGAGGACCAAAGTTGTTGGAGCTCTTCAAAGTTTCCATGTCCCAGTGCTGAGTGTTCTCTCTGAAATGTGCATGATTCTTGCTAATAGTCTAGAGGATTCCTTTAGCCATTCATGAATACACAGGGTTTGAAGCCATGGAACTGCTCACTAGTAATAAAGCCCACAAATGTATGGTGCACATCAATTCACATGGGAACAAGGAACCCCTGTTGCATAGTTAGAGGTCATTAAACTGTGAGCAATTCAGTCACTCTCCTGTCATATGCCACTGGTTCTATCCTAATTTTAAAGATATTACACTTGGTTGAGCTCTATTACTGAAGGTTGCCTCTTAGAACTGAGTGATGTTTAATTACTCACAAGGTACATCAGGCAGTTTTGCGGGGGGGGGGGTTGAGGAGACCTTGGCATTCTGGCAGCTCATCTGGCACTCTCACTATGAAATTCACTGTGAACCCCTCTACCAGGTTTTTTTTTTTGAGTAATTTGGTTGCCAAATAAAGGTACGTGACTGGCTTGAAGAAATACTACATGAATACAAAAAACAGGCAGAGAAAGTACATGCTACGTCAAGGAATGCCTTCATCACCATATGGCCTTTGATCAGATTACACTGGCAGTTAGATGGGAATTGTAAGGATTCAGCTACAGTTTGGCTGCAGAGCTCCAGCCTACAGCCTCTCACACAAGTTCTTCATAATTCTGTTCCTCATCTTTCATCCAGCCATCCCCTCCCAGGGTATCACGTTGTCCAAGAGTGTGCTTGGCATTGCAGCAAACACAATGATAACTATCCCTCTCTGTGGCTGGCTGTGACCAGGTGGTCCCTAATGTGTGGAACTCTCTTCATTTTCCTCTCAGGTCTTGCCAGAGGTATCAGCTAGGCTACTGAAAAGACACTGGGAAAATTCAAACTTTCATGTGCTCTAATGAAGGTAAAGAGCTTTTCCCTTCCTGATATGGAAGTTTGCTTCCTCCCTAAAGGGAGACCCTCACCAGAGGAGACCAATTCCATACCCTCTGCACCCTCTGCACTTGCTGCTCCAGCTGAAATCCCATGTTCTGCAACTGGATCCGAGTCTGCAGGTAACAAACCACACAAACTCCCCCAAATAAGGCAATATCCTGAGGATGCAGCAGACAGATTGGAACTGTGACACTTCAAGAAGCAGCTATGCTTGAAACTACAGGGGGCACAGATGGGGAATGCAAGAAATCCTGCAATTTGCACTCAGCAGTACACAACTGCAAAATAACTGGATTCCATTTCTGGCCCTGAACTGACAAAGACTTGTGAGTTTTCCAACAGCCAGTCTGCCTGGAGCAGCCTGGGAACACAGCATCTCCAAACCACCTGAGGCTGCCAACAGCAACTACAAGGTAATCCTGCAGCATGCAAAATATTATGTGAGGGGGATTTTCAAACCTTGCTATTAAAAATATCCTTGGAATGATGGCTCTGTCCTGACACTCAATACATACTTCATGTTTCAGTGGCAACAGCTCCCTTTGGGGAAGAGAAACATCTTGCACTCACAAGGGAACTGCACAGAGCTGCAGAGGAACAGACACAGGCTCCTCCAGTGGTCTCAAGCCTTGCCCACCAGCCTTCCAGTTGAGGGGGTAAGGCTGCTTGTGAGCTCCCTGAACTCATTCAAGGATGAGTAGAAATTTTCTCTGTGCACCTCCCCACACCCTTTTTCATACGGCTGTAAGAAAGGTGAATAAACTCACCCACACGACAGATAAGAGAAGTGAGTGAATGCTTATATGGCACTTACCTTACCAGAGGAGGTAAGTGCCATTCACTTGAACTGACAAATTCTCCTGCCACACACTGTCCTCTTGACACTCAGCCACAGAGACTCAGGTCAGCCAGCCTAACCTACAACAGCAGCTAGTTCAAAGCAGTAGCACATTTAAAGGCTTCTGTTATCCAGCACTATTGAAGGGGAGAAACTTTATTAACAGGTCTTTGACTTCCAGAAGCCTGGACCCTTTTCACTCATCCCTTTTTCACCACCAGAGTCAGGCGGGACATTAAAATGCTGCTCAAAGAAATCTGACATTGTCTCCTGAAGGAACTGCTGGACAGGGCATCTCAGAGCCAAAAAACCCAAAACAAGTTACAAAGGAACTTGGGCAGCCGTGAGACAAGCAAGCACATCAGACACTGATGAATTCACCACGCTCCCTGAGCTATTTGTATGTGATTTATCTCAGCTTCTAGTTAATTTTTAACAGTCCCTTGCCAAACTGTTGGGAAACTCACTGCATGCTCTCCAGAAACAAACATCCAAGCAGCAGTTCAAAGTGGATGCTGTAAACGGAGTTTTTACTCAAAGTGAGAAATATTGTTTGAATAGAATGGAAATGCAACATCCCTCTCTTCCCTATCACATTCTACCATGCACCACAGCTGCTTTTATTCCTACCTAGGTACAACATGTCATTCTTACCTCATGTGCAGACCACCGTAAGGGCTCCAGAGTAGATTCTTCAATTAAACAAAGCTTACCAACATTCCAAGACTTTTAAACACTGAATTTGCACCAACAGAAACCAGGACAGCATGAGGACAAGACAAAGGGAGAGCTCTTGCAGCTTCACATTTCAGGATACTGCTACTTTGCTGCAGAGCTTCTGGTGTAGCCCACAGTGACATCAAGCTATCACATAAGCTCTCCAACAGAGCTGCCAGCAATTGTATGAACACCACACTTGAACATGCTCACCTGTAAAATGCCTCCTCAAGCTGTCTCCTCTAGTTCCAGCCATTTGAAAGCTTTGGGCTGGTGGAGAGGTTGAGCCGAGGCTCTGGCTCTTGGCAGAACCCAAGCCTGCCACTGCTGGCCCAGCTTCAGTGAGGGCTGGAGCCTCCAGGTGTGAGCAGATTCAAACCAAGTCTCTATAAATCAAACTGGAAGAATGCTCATTTGCCTCTGAGCCTTCCCAGCTGGGCAGTCCATGAAGCATCACCTCCTGAATTTACAGAGCCCATCAGGCCTGCCCTGCCCTGCCCCGCCCCAGTGCCAGGGCAGCCCCAGGAGCTGGGGATGCTGAGGGTACCCTGACTGCCAGCAGGTGAGTGGCCACTGGTGCTGCTTCCCAGCATGAGCAAATCTTTGATCAAGCAGCCAGGGCTGCCAACTCAGAGCTGGAGTGTTTCTTACCTTGTCCGTGGTAAATGTGTGTGTGAGCTTGGAGCTGCATGTGCCCACCACAGCACACCACGTGGGGGTACAGCTTCCCGCCTTCTGGATCTCTCACCCCCACACTAATTTTCCTCTTCCTCCTCCTCCTCCTCCTCACAAAGCTTTTGGACTTTGTCCAAAAGTGTTTTACCCTCCAATTTGTTCCAAGACCTAAACTTTTTTTTCTCTCCATCTTCCAGCTCTCTGCTGCTGCTGTGGTCTCAGGCTTTTGATGAAAAACAGGCTATCAAAGCCTTTCTCCTCAGCTGCATACTCTCAAGTTTAGGCCTCCCCATCTACAAGGAACATTCAAGTTAGGTATCAAGCACTGCACCTGGCAGCATTTTCCAGATCCTGCCCAAACAATAATAAAGTTTCTTTGCCTCAGGACTTGCTGAACCCAAGCACTGTTTTCTCTGGCACGAGAGGCCAATTTACTTCTCGAGATAAATATTAAGCAAACAGGATTTTTTTGACTTTAGGAAAAAAGAAGCTAGAACATTTTCCTGCAGCCACAGTCACACCCCTTGTGCCTGTAATGCTGAGCTATTTTTAAAAATTAATTCCTGTGGTATTTTCCTAATAGCCAAAAAGCAGCAGGGCATTCTCTAAAACACACTTGGCTATTATTACTCCTTCTATGCCTTCTGACTATGACCTTCCAAGTTCAGATAGATTAGCCAGCTGTCAAAAGAAAAAAAATTATTCTCTTTGTAGCCTCTCCTCTATTGCTTATTTTCCCCAGGCAGCAGCTCAGATCTAGCAAGAAACCAACTTAGTTCCTGCCCTGAGACTCCATCACATTTTCAAGAAGTCCATGTCCTGAATGTTGCAACTTGGGCTTTCTGTATACTAAAAAAAGAAAATAAAAACTTGTATCTATTGCCAGTGTTTCAACAAACAAAACCAGTGAACCAAAGCCAAGTGAAATGTAGCCTATCCACATAATAACACTCTCAATACCCTAAAAAAGTAAGATTAATATTTTAAATTGACCAAGGAGCACCAACATCAACCATTTAACAATCATTTCAACAATCATACTGTTTCCTTCATTCAGGAGATGACTGGTAAAATGAGTTTGTGACCTAGCTAGTAATTTTTAAAAAAGCACAGAATCCTCAGCAAATGATGGTACAGACCCATATCAGCATGAGGACCTCTCGTTAAAATAGCAGGCAGAGACACAGAGCACTTAGCTGTTCTCTCTCCTCTGTATTTGTTCTCTGGTATAAAATGCAGAACATTTTTTCTAAGTCTATGCAAATATAAACAAAGATTAAAATTAGGACAAATAGCTCTTTTTCCTGGTTTCATCGTCTGAACCTTCAATTAAACTCCTCAGTAAGCATCCATTTTCTATTCATACCCACAATTTATTTCTGCTTGCCCATGGTCCATGCTGGGGAGAGCACTCCCAAGCAATCAACCTTTCACTCCCAGCTCCTGACCCTATTTCTTTTTTTCCATCCTTTTACTCTTTCCAGCCTTCTGGCGATCTCCTAATGCTGAAATCAGCTTTTTGCTGCCTGAGGCAAGAGAAAAGGCAGCACAACCTTCCCTTATGAAGAAGGGATTGCCTCTTGCCATGTTCTGTACCTGCCAGAGCAATTCTGCAGCCATATATCACCCTTGCTGCTGCCCTCAATGTTTGTGAGTCCACAAGATGTGGCAATCTCTGGAGCAGCCCCTCATGGCTCTGGTTTGCATCTTGTCACAGTCCCCCTGCTCCTGCCAGCACACCCTTAGACAAAAGCCTCTTTCAAGTCCAAACCCACCTTGCTGACACACAACGAGTCCCACAGCCTGTAATGGCAGATCTTGAAATTCAAAATGTTTCCCTTGCACGGTAATGCTCTTTTCCCTCTACTCAGTGTCCACATCTCTGTCCTGGGGCAGTGATGAGCACAAGACACTGTGAGATACTTGCAGGGGAGAGCTTCACCCATCAGTACAGCCCACCCATGTCAGCTCCCTCCTGGAGCTCACACTGCAGAGACAGCACAACTAAGCTGAGCAATGCTGCTGCTCTGGGGAAGCACAGTCCCAGCAATTCAGCTGGCAGCAAATCAGTAATGAAGGTTTTAGTTCAAACCATGCTGTTTGGTCATCAGCTGATATTCTGGCCCGTGAATTCCAGCATCATTCATTTAGTCAGAAATTATATTCAATTCTCATGTATGTCAGAATCACAAAATTTACTTTGTTTCTTCCATGTCAAAGTTAAGGAAAAAAAAAAAAGGTGGGGGGTTCCAGAACTCCCTAAAGCCAAATGCAAATAATTGCTGGATGAGAAAACAACAACAAAAAAGGTTATCAACAACTTCCACCTAGTTTCAGAAGGCAGGAAAACAAGAAAAACAGTCCAGAAACAGGAGAAAAGACTTCAACGAGAAAGAGCCAAATTCCATGAAAAAAGAGGTAATAATTTTTCCTTCCAGTCACTATTTCTTGCAATAAATCCAGCGATTTATCTACATTTCTAGACTCTTTATTTGTTCTCACAGACACTGGAAATGAAAAAATAAAATAAAATAAACTTTCAAAATAAAAGAAAATCAACTTTCAACCACCTCTGAAGAAGCTACAGTGAAGTGCAACAGATAACAAATTGAACATGCCTCTAGCAGGCAGCCAATTCCAATGCTACACATTTATTTATGTAGGGAGAACAAGGCATATATTTCATGTGTATATATATGAAAAAATATATACCTATTTATACATCCAGGTGACACATGTAAGAAGGATCACTTGAGAAGTATTGCCAAGGCTGGTCAGTGCAGGAAAGCAGGACCTCCCAAACCTCTCCCTAGGGGTTTCTGGGGCAGCAGGCACTACGTAAGAAGGGAAGACCTCCCCTGTTGTGCCAGGTTCTCCCCATTTCACAGGTGCAGATCCTCAGCAGTTTGCCAGGCTCTGCTTGTTGTAACAAAAGCTTTCAGTCTCCTGACATTTAGAAAGGGTTCAATGAAACATAACATGAGCTAGTTAAAAATACCATGTGGAGTGCATACACATACCCACCCTGCTCTAAGCCAAAAATCACAGAAAGCAAAGTTTGCATGGCCTAATAGCACATCCTACCTATCCTCCCTCTCCTGCAGAACTCCTCCAAAACACTATCTGCCCTGTGCCTTGCCTGGTGGGCTTTGAAACCCCCAGTGATCCCCTCTTCTGTGCCTGGCACAACTGGGCAGGGCTGGCACCTGCAGGGGTACCTGATGTAAACAGAGGATGGAGGGATCACGCTGCAGTACTTTTCCTGACCTTCAGCCAGAAGGTTTGTTTTACCTAATTTTAAGCTCCTCCTCTTGGAGACTACCCAAAATTTCTTTGTTCAGTTCAGGTTGGGCCGTAATCATGTGGCCAAACTTGAGTCCTGCAGCTCTCTTGATCTCTGGTTAATCAAACTTCTCGCTCACTTCGCCACTGTTGATGCTGCTCTCAAATTCAGGGACTGCTACAAAGAGAAGAAAAAATGACCAAGAAATAAATGATAAATAACATCCACGCCATGGTAAACCACCACCACCACCACCAGTATTCTGTCTCTTTGCTGGGAAAATTCTACATGCCCCAGATTTCCACTACAAAATGTCATTTTATATTAAAAAAAAAAAAAGAAAAAAAGTAAACTGTGCCACCGGTCCTACTGTATAAAATAACAGAAGCTTACAGACTGTGCAATGAGTAGCCAGGCAACCAGGCTTCCTGCATGACAGTTCTGGGATATTTTGATACGGTGCCAGAGGCTGACAGCAGCCCGAGATTGCTGCCTCCTAGCAATGCCTCCAGGCTGCTCTTCCCACCATGCAATTCATCACTGTTAACATCAGCATGCTCTGAATGCCAAGTGGGTCAGGGTGCATTTCACACCACCTTTGTGGTCATGAAAAAGTGATGCCACAAAGTGGCAGGAGAGAAGGCACTGGGCTCTCAGACTAGAAAATAACTAAAGAATTGATGGAGAAAATCCTGTGCCACTCCAAGAGAAAGATTGCTTTTGGAAAGTCAGTAGTGCCCAAACAGGTGATGCTACAATAATTAATACTTTTATACTGTGCCATTGTGATCCATGAGACATCTTACACTTACCCCATATGAACAAGGGTTTTTTTTCAGGGGAATCCCATCTATTATGCTATTTGCTTTAACAGACAAAAGCCCCAAAAGAGTCTTCTCATTTCTTCTTTAGGGTATTTTTTAATGTGAAAATATTAAAAAAAAAAAAAAAAAGAAAAAAGACTTGACTCTTGCAATACTCTCCTGACTGCTACAGCGCCATCATCCAAAGGAAACCTCACTCAGATGAATTCAGCATAGCTGCTAACAGCACTTGAAGCTCTTTTCGTTCAGCATTATAAAATTGTTTTTCTCCTGAGTGTAAGTTTCATTTCAGGCCCTGCCAAGGTCAATATACAAGATAAATAATCTCCCCCCTCACAGCCTAGTGGGAGGTCTCTTAAGCACCTCAGGATTGCCATATAATACATGGGAAAACATGACATCCAACATTTCACAGCCAACATTCAGCATTTCATAATGCTAAATTATGTCAGATCTCAGAATGCAAGCAAGATTTTTCTTCAGCTACTCTCTCTGATACAGAAAAGAAGGGATCCTCTCTAAATCTGAGATACTCTGACCCACAGCAGTAGACAAAAAGAAATCAATATTTCTTATAGGAATTGCTGCGAGCAAAGGTTCAGCTGAACAAGAGCTGTCACATCAACCTCCTCCATGAAAAGTTAAGTGCCTGGAACTGAGGAGAAGGGGGATTGAGGAAGGTGAGAGAAACACCATCAGTCACTCACCCCCAAAACAGAAAGAGATACCTCCAAAACAGAAAGAGATCCATTTTAAGAATTCTCTCCTCCACGAATATCTTCCTTAAAAATCACTTTTACTCCCTTAAAAAATGATATATCTTTAATAGCAATATTATCAATATTTGTTTTTGCTATCATTTTGCCAGTGAAGGTCTGGGCCACATTGAATGATCTTTTCTCCAAAGGAATCCATAAGTTTTCACCGTTTTCATAGTGTTTGGCCTGGAATGAACATGTGGCCTGATAAAGTGCAATGACATTCTCTGAAATGTAATCACTGTACATCTCATTTGGCAAAAAGATGTTTATAGTTCAGAGGTCTACATATTCCTCAAAACATCTTGTTTATCCAATTAAGTTCACCATGAAAGAGGAGTCATTCACAGGAATAATCTGTTAACCCAAAGCAGGAACTTTACACCTGAGGACACACACCAGCACATGCATGAAAAGATGAGTTTATCTTGGTTGGACTCTATCTGTACAGTTCATGTCAATCTGCAGCATTCCACCGTCAGTACAGCTACTGCTGTCTGCACTGCCAAGCTAGAACAGAGTAATTAAATCTAGTTAACTCTGAGTCCTGACCCCAATGTGTCCAACAAACCTCCAGACAGTTTAGGAAAAACTTGCCCTTTTTAATTTTCAGTAACAGTATGAGCTATTGAAACTTGTCAGAGATGCTGACATCTAAATATGCTTCACAAACTTCTGAGTTTTGACTGCTTCACTGTATTTCCTGAATGCATTATGCCTGCAATTTTCCTCGTCTGAATAACACAACTCATCTGTGTCAAAATAAATTTATCACCTATTAATTTCCATTCTTCTGCTCAGAGTTATTTCACACCTCCAGCAGACAAGGGCAGTGCAATGGAAGGGCATCAGGTTGCTAACCCAACATCACAGAGGAGGTCACAGCATTTCCCCCCCACCCTTTCAGTATGTGCACTTGGCAGTCTTCTGAATAGATTTCTGGCAAAAGATAGACCAGACACATTTTTTTTTTTTGGTTTTAAGAGAGCTCTTCCCTGAGTTCACAGAGCTGGTGTCCGCTTTGACTCTTTCAGTTTAAAGAGAGATGCAGTTTTTCTTGTTCTGCTGTAATTGAGGAAGGCTATATCCTAAAAAACATTTCATGGGGAAGTAAAAAACATTTAATGGGGAAATTATACCCTACACAGAAAACATTTCATAAATTATGAAAAGTTGTCAGTTTTGACAATTTCTTTTTTCAAGAGAAAACAACAGCAACCCAGAAAACAACAAATCTGGAAACAAGTATATTTTAAAGAAGCAAGAGGCAATTCTTAAATGAAACTGAAACCATGTATCTGACACATCAGCGATACAGCTGGATAGAGCTCCACTTCTCGACCACCCATGTCAAAGATTCAAAAATAAAACAAGTCAATGTATTTTCCAGTGTGGAGTAACTCAATCTCTGACAGAAAAGCTCTCCATTTGATTAAACCACTACATCCTGTCTTTCAGTCAATTTGAATTCAGTTTTGCTTTCACATAATTCTACTCTACGCTGCCTCCTTGCTAAAAGCAGAGTGGGTGTATTTTTCCATAAGAAAGTAGTGGCAAAAGTGGAAAGGAAATGTACTTATCATCATGCTCCCACCCTAATGCCCAACTGGAACAAAAGCTGAGCAAATCAGTTATTTAGTTTTTTGGTAAATCAGGTGGGCAGCACCAGCTCTCTCCCACCCACACCTCATTTGACACTGATGCCACTGGCCAGCGGCAGCACGGCTGCTCCCTGAGACAGCACTGCAGTCTCTCATTAGGACAATGTTAATTTAATTAAGAATGCTTTTAACACAGACAAAGGCAATTTAAAAGCCTGTCAGTCACTGTATGCAGTTTCCCAACTTCTGTCCTTTGAATATATGAGCTCATCACCAAGCTGCCACTGATACACCCTGTGGGCTATCAGTCCTCTTTATGGCACAGTGTCTGTAGCACACAATGAACAGCACCCTCTCTCCCTCACACATTTACCCAGCCCAGTGGCAGAGTCTCATTCCCCCAAACTGCTTTAAAAAGGTTGTTGCTTTTTGGAATTGCCTTACAATGTTCTCAGATTACAAAAAAAAACCCTGTCCAACAGAGTTCAGACATGGTTCTTTTTTAAAAATACACCTACAGGATTCCTTCTGCAGCATGAAAAGGAAAGAGGGTTAACACCTTGGACACCTGGTGAACACAAGTAAAATCTTCCTCCCATAAATTCAGGTTAACAGCAGTAAGCATTGCTACTTGAAGAGCTCTGATTTGTCTACAGCTTTCATTCCCTGAGCCTTGAGGGAAGGTGCTCCAGGGGGATCCCTGTTCTGAAGGATACCTGTTTGCAGTATTACACATGGACACCTGAGAGCTGAAACAGCCCTCGAGTCAGCCAGGATAAACACCACACCAAAGCCAGCAATCTGCAACAACATTGCTCTTTAATACCCAGTCTGGTAAAATTTCACACTCAGCTCTGGCAAAATCGTGCGGTCAAATGCCAGATTATCATATCATCCCACGGATTTGCACTGGGATACACTCCCTGAAACACGTCCAAGAAATGCCATGAAAGCACGCACCTCGAAATGGCAAAAATAATAACCCCAGAAAACAAAGAAGGGAGGTAACAATAGGAGAATTCATTGCAGGAACAGCAGCATATCAGAGCAATGACAGAAAATCAAGCCCTAACAGCACAGAGAAGACATGCAGAACAGACATGACTTCTATTACTGTGTTAAGGATCTGGAAACACAACAAATCAAACACTGGAGCACAAAGTCAAGTTTCCTCCTACAGTTCAATATGGAAGCTTCTGGTCAAAACAATGTTATTTAATATAGGCTTCAGTATTTCCTCAGAAAATTCAGGGACAGATCAGACTCAAAGTTTTCTTCCTAAAAGTGATTGTTTCTTACTCACCAAGAATTCTAATAAAAGACACAGGCTGTGAGACACAACCAGCAAATATCCAGCCTGGATTGCTTCATTTTACTTTTCTTTTTCTGTGTCCAAATCTACATGGCTGCTCTTGACCGATGCTTTTAGTAAGAGGAGTGCCCAGCTTGGTCCCCAGCTGAAAATGCATTTTGCTGGGGATCTTTGCTGAGTAGGACTATCAGATTTACTCCACTGCTTGAACAGCTGTCAAAGCTACTACTCTAAGCATGATATTCAGCTTGCTGCATTGATGTCAGATTTCCTGTGTGCAATTTTAACCGTAAGGAAATCGGCCTGATCACAGGCTGAGTGAAAATAACATTTATACCCTTGGAGGTGATATAAAGAGAAGAGAGACAATAACTGGCTGGCACAAAACGGGATCTGTGTCACAGGGGAAAAATGGATACTTGGATCCTTCAGGATTCTAAGATAACACCCAGCCCTTCAGCTCCAAGCTGAATGATTGCCACTGGAAGATACTGAAGTCTTGCTCCATAGATGTACACAAATCCTAAAGATATTAAGGGAAACAGTAGGATATAAAAGTTGGCTAAAACCAAAAACCCTGGGCATGAAAAACCAACACAATCAACATCAGTGCTACTTCTGGTGAATAACAATTGACATAGCTGAGAGCTGAAAAAAGGGGCAAAGAAATCCAAAGAGAGAATCTGCTACATTCTATAATGCTAATTTCTGCTACATTTTAAACTGCTCATTTCTCAGGATACCCTTATGCCATGAGTATGCCACAGGACACTTAAACACCTGCCCATGAGGCATAAATGCATATCTGATAATCTTTTCTTGGGCATGAGGTGCTCTGCATGTCATGCTTTGAATGCCTTCCGAGAATCAGAGCTGCTGGCTCGCTAATGAGACGTGTCCCTCATTTATGCATGACTGGGCCTTAGACTTCCCAAAGAGGCCAGACCTACCTGAGGGGCTCTGCAAAGCAAACACCAGCTTCAGGAAAGGCAGTAAACACAAGAATACCTCTTAAACAAATAGTTACACAATCACAATACGGGGGGGAACGGATGCATTCCAGACTTGCACTAGTTGAGAGTTTCTGGATAACAAATTAGTTCAGCAACACTTGACATTATTCCCTTTGTTCTCTCTACACACTAAATTGCTCTCATTTTGTCTGTGGTTAACAGATAGAATGTGGGGAGCTGTCTGTTACCTGCAAGTACTCTGAATACTGAAGAAAGAGTAGAGTTTCTACTATTTTTTAATGGTAAAAAACCCTTGCATGCTGTCAGTACATTCTGAATGTCTACACAAACATTTTATTTGACTTTGCAGGTGTCCTGATTTTCATAGCCCTTCTTTTCCCTCTGAATGGGTCTGAAGTTCAAACTCTTCCAGTAATACCTGACTGTAAGTCCCACTGCCAATATTTCCAGCCCTACTGATATCTAAAGAGGCCCACTTGGAGACTGAAGACTGGATTTTTTGATTAAGCTACAGTAAAACATTTCTTTTAATTAAGCATAATTTTATATAATTAATCTCTGCAGAAAGCATTAATTTACCTTGCTATCTGAGACTTCCCCAGAGAAAACCTTTACAGTTCAAATGATCCCTCCATGTATCATCATAAATCATTGTACATTGTAATGCAGCCTGCAAGCACAAAGAGCTTCTCACACACTGATTCTGTCAAAACAGAATATAAATGCCACCTACAGCACACATGTGAATTCCAGCCTCCAGCAAAACAAACCCTGCCACAGGATGCTCCAATGTGAGCCAATCTGTCAGCATCAGCTCTGGTGTTTCACACATGTCAGCAACACAGGAATCATCAGCACGAGCCAACTCAACAACATCCTGGTGACTAGGCAGTGTAGTTTCCCAGATTTGCCCTCTTTAGGAAACTGGTCCCTAAATTCCTGTTCTTACCTATTAAAATGAAGGTTGCCTTCCATGTAGCTGGAAAATGGGGCAGGGGAAGTAGGCAGGCAATGAGAGCCTACGTTCACACACAAATTAAAACTGGGAGCGTGCAGGACAGGCCTAAGAAAGAACCAGGGTTAGAGACTGAGCATTTGCTGAATGAGTTTCATTGAGCAATAGACAAATTTGAGTAGAACATCTGTTCTACTCAGCATCTTTATCTTCTGCATACTCCTTTGTTTTCACTGATATGAGCTTTCCAAAATTTAATCACCTCAATGACAGCAATGCAACTTCAACTTCCTTAGTATATCACTTGTAAAAGCTACAAAAAATAATGGCTTTTGGTCCAGATACCGTTTTTCTTCTAAATATTAGAAAAATATGCTTGGATAATGGTTACTTCCTGACTGCAAACAAGAACAACCCTATAGTGGATGCACTTATGTATGAGAAATCCCATGGTTTCCCAAGCTCCGTGATCAATATTAAAAAAAACACCCAAAAGAATCCCAGTCCCCAAAGCCCAGGCACTGAAATAGCTGGTAAAAAAAAAATTGAAGAAGGAGGGGAAAAAAAACACTTCTAAAATGTATTAAGTACGTGTGCATTCATACACAAAACATACTTACAGCATGATACTTCTGGAATTTAATTTATAGTTTTGGAGAGTTTGATGTGACCAAAGGTTATGAGTCTTTCTTTCAGCCAGACTTGCCTGCCTCTTCTGTGAGGCTCCCACTGAATGAGGCTGGAGGTGGGGGAGGATGATTACTTACTGTTTTGCACTCTGGGCAGGCTTTCAACATCAGCCAAAAAGTAATCAGCAATTACAAATTGCAGTGTGTGACAAAGACCATGCCGAGCACTGGCTGACCATGCTGGCTGCACACCGTCTCCTCGCCAAGAGTTAATGAGATAATTTTTCTCCTTGGAAGATACACCACTTCTAAATCTGAGCAAAGGCAGCCTTTACACAAGCAGTACCTCCCCTAGAGCAGGTCCCTGAAACAAAACCTCACCTAATCATAGTCTGCAGCTCCATCACTACAGGTAAGAAAGGCTCCTCTGACAGCAACTGCTGGCAAATAGGATGTGCTACTTAACCAGGAGAAGTTCCAGGACTGGTGTGCGTATACTCAGGGCTGCTTACATCCCTTCAACACGCCTTTGATGGGTGGCCTTTCCCCATTTTGGTTTTGATTGTTTCTACCCCCTCCTCTTTCCCTTGAAGTACCATCATTATTATTATTCTAACAACTATTCCTTAGTGTAATTAAGGCCTCTCTAGCTATGGGAGGCATTTTTACTTTTGGCTTAATTAAAAAAAACAATGTAGCAGAAATCCCTCAGTTCTTTGAGGGGATTCAAGCAAAGCTTAAGTTTTGCTCATCCCAGCTAATTGTTTCTAGCCAGATCAGAATAAAGCATTTAAGGAACTTCAGCCTATGTCTAACTTAAAGCAAGGAAACGTGATATTATCTTCAACCTGAAGGTGCCTCTGATCATCTTTGGAACTTGCTGAATCACTAAAACAGTGAAGAAAGCAATCTTCATGCCTGCTAATATTTGAACTCCTTAAGGTTTCTTATTAAAAAGCAGTCCCCTGAAAATGAAATCTGAAACAGGGTCAGCAGAGACTTAAAGAGGATTTTGTAGTCAGTCTAAGATTTCACAAGGAAAACAGGTACAGGAGATTTTTTTCTTTTAATCAACTAAATGAGATCAGTAAGGACACATGCCATCAATGAATGCCGCATTTAGGCTTGTTCTATTGCACAGGCAGAATGGGTGGTCTGCAAAACAACAACACTACAGAGATGGCTCTGCCAGCATTTCCCACTGAAACCACTCACAGACAGTGTATGTAAATCCTGATCCTTTTGAGGACAAATATTCCAAGCTCAAGTTCAAATTTTCAAATGTTTAGCACTGAGTATGGAGGCCTGATTTTCAGGAACTTGGGTCCCATCTGGACATTTAACAAAGGGTTCAGATTTTTGCTAGACCTCTGGAACTAAAGGCTCCTGAAAACTGGCCAGGAGTTACAAGAAGCTGTTTTACTTAAGCTGGTTCACACCTCGTGGCACAGACACAAGTCTGATGATTCCGCACAAAGCTGCAGAAGGCCAGTGCTGTAGTAATGTATCAAGGTGCTGTAAACTGTGAACAGGTGAGGATCTGCAACAGGACAACACAGCACTGCAGCAAGTGAAGATCCCTAATATCCATATATTTAGATTACTGCTACTGTGACCATTTATTGTACAACTTTTATGTGCAGCACTTACAGTAGAGCTGCATGTATTTTGAAGTTTTCCAGTACCTGTCTTTTCCCACTACTTAAAAAAACCCAAAAACAACAAAAAGAAAAAAAGAAAAAAGAAAAGAGGCAGACACCTTGTCTTTGCCAGAAGAGGAGGTGACTTCATGACAGAGTCTCAGGAGGTGCTCACCCAAAAGCAGCCCCAGTCCATGAGAGATTGGTGCTTTTGTAATGAGCAGTGAGCAACAGGCTGCAGTTTGAAGCACAAGCTCTACATGTCAATTATTCTACCTTGCCAGGAAAGAGTGATTAGAGAATAACTCCCTGATGCCTTTAACTCTGTCCGGCTGCCCCCACTGGTTCTCATCCATCACCATGAAGACTTCTCTCAGTGATTCATCATGGGAGGGATGCCTTTCCAAGGGAGGCACAGAGAGAAATTTTCCACTTCTCCCTCCCTTCCATCCACTGTGCACAGCAGCAATCTCATTTCATTACAAGCCCAGGATTCCAATGTCAGTGGCTTCAGGCATTTGCTAATAAGGAACAAGTAGCTTCCAGGAACAGTAAACACAATGAGTGCATTAAAAAAAAATCTTCCGGGAAAGAAAACTCATCACATGTTTCCAACAGGGAAGGTGAGCTGCAGGTAAGGCCCTATGAAAAGCTGAATGAAATCCTAGAGGGAGAGAGGGCAGGCTGGTAAAGGGCACAGTAAAAGCACTATCAGGCAGGATGGCAGCAAAGAAGGCCAGGTAAATAATGGTTTATCTTGAGCCTTTAAGAAGAAATGCAGGGTAAGTGTATAGTCACACATATGGGACCAAGAGGCACAAAACATTTCAAGAGAAGTAATTAGAACAACTGAGATGAGGCATATTGCAACAGCACTGGGTTCTAACTGCCCATTTTGCTGGTTTCTCCTTGAAAAGCAATAGGAAATTTTCTCTCTGAAGTGGCAAGAGGACTTACCTGGTTTAGTAAAGCCCTTGGCCTAATGTGTATATGTGTGCACTGCACACCTATACAATTACTGCAAAGGAGAAATTTTAATTATTACAGCCTCTTTGAGCTTTTCTAAGTTCAGAGTATTCTCCAAAAAGAGCTGGCAGTTTTTAAGAATCTTGCCAATTTAAAGTAAGCTGTTTGCAAACTATATCATATTCATACACGTATTACAGCTACATACATACCCATGAAGTTTCATACTAAAGTAAGTTCTCCATGTTGCTTCCTCCAGGTACTTATTGCACATGGGGCATCTCTCCAGACCCAGACAATGGGAATTCAGTTCCTGAACAGCTGCCATTGAACTGGTTCCACACTGAGGACATGCAAAACTTGAAAGCCAGGAAGTTCCTCTCTTGAGGACAACATCCTACATGGGATGTCACCTTTTCCTTTGAGGCTGGAGAAACAATGCTGTTTGAAATACCAGCTTCACTAAGAGCAAAGGAGTAAAGTCAGAGATATTAGCTCATTCAAATTTCAAAGGACTTGAGAAAAAAAAAAACACATTTAGGGCAGCAACTGAACCAAGTCAAATCAAGTTGTCACCTGACCAAATGGCAAGAATGTCACTCCATAACTATTACAGCTACCTGTTCTGTACTCTCAGTTTTACTCTTTTTGTCCAGCTCAGCTGAAAAAAGTTGATACCCTCAGACACTATTTCTCTCTAAAATGAGGTAATGACAGATAATTCTAGATAGACAAGGAGGAGACATTTAATCCTGCTTCAGTTAGGAAATATTAATTAAACCAGTGATCTGCAAGTTTTCCTGGATTGTTCCCATTGAATCCAATGATCACCACATTGCTTTACTGTATCTGCTCTTTTAGACAGATTACTGTGTCTGGAAACCTGGTGTGTCTCCTAAAGCACATAAGGACCTATCAGCAGGGAAGGAAAATATGTGAATTCAGGAGTGCATGCACTGGAGTCTGTCTACCTTTACATGCAACACCACTATTAGAGATTAATCTGAACATGGATTTATATTATGGTTAAACAAATTTTGGGAAAAGACTTTGCAAAAAATACTTACAAATTGATTCAGTGGTAATAGCACTCTACTGGTTCTATGTTTTTAAAGTTTCTTTAAATTCTGTATAACACTGGTTTATTAAATGCTGATATAATGAGAAACATACAACAAAACTGAATTATCTTCAATCACAAATACTTATGGCAGTACAAGAAGAATTTTTAAACTTAAATGAAAGGAATACAGACTGTGTTGTCATAGAACAGAGACTGTTGGCCAACAGGTATTTTGGGGCTATTATTTAAAAGACACTACCAGTGGCAAACTTAAAGCTTCATGGTTACTTGAAAAGTAAATGAAACACGAGTTCCAAACAAGCCTGCAGTCTCTGGCATCAGCTTTCTACTAAGTCTGGAATCCTAAAAGATTGACAATACCAGCATTATAGCTTAGGATTCAAAGAGAGAGGAAAATCTGTAATTTTGCTAGTCAAATATACAAATCTGATGTTAGCTAAATCAGCACAGATCAAGTTTCATTATTCTCCTGGAAAGAGAGACTTTTGGGAAGAATAATAATTCTTTCAGTCAATTTTCACAAGCTGAGCCAAACAAAAAGGATTAAAAATAGCAAGATAAGACTGATGACAGTAAAGTTTCTAATGTGACAATGGGAGAGGCCAGTCTGACTCATCAACAAGAAAAGATAACTGGAAATGGGAGATTAAAAGGCCATACTCAGTCCCACACAATTCCCAGGCCTCTTAGTAACTCAATCTGAACACTGTGAAAGCTAAATAAAGACATACCTAATTTTTTATATTAACTGAAGGAACTTGATAAGCTACTAAAAGTACAAACATAAATTAAATCTTGAAAAGTACAACATTCCCACCCTGTAAATAAGAGCAGCAAATATGTCTCAGGCCACAGAACTAAGAGGCTCTCACAGTACCTCCTTCAATAACAACATCAGTGATGCAACTGCTGAAGAACTCAGTCATGTAATTTGGGGTTTTTTGCTTTACTGAGTTTTGTGTGATGCAGCTCTGAAGTCCAGCTAAGAGATACTCTAATAAACATCTTCCTTAGCTGGCTAAAATATCACAGGAAGTCTAGATACTGATATCCAGAAGGTCACAGATATAAGATCATACCACTGTGTGATGCCTACATAGATTATGAATGCACAAAGGCCCAGGCAACACATTGAAGTGCAGTGGTCTTGTCACTAAACCTAAGGATAGGCTGGGAAAAAGAAGGGAAAAAGAAGGAAGGAAATTTAACCCTCACCCACTCTGACAAATTATTTAGCCCTTAGCAGTTCTAGAGGTCGTCTTGGAAATCAGAAAAATAAATTATCTAAATGAAAGAATACATAGCAGCATCTGCCCACCTGCTATGGTTACTGCTTCTAGTTCAGATATACCAGGGAGAGTGTACCAGAACACTCTACCAAAAAAGACTACCAGTGGGAAGAACAGAATTTGAAAGGGAAGACTTATGCTAAATTGAGATAACAACAAAACCTCCCCAAAATCAACAAACCAGAAATACCTCAAGTGAACCAGATCAGCGAAAGTTAGAGTGAAGTAAGCACTGGAACTTCCCTCCTTTCTGCTGCATTGTGAGTTGTCCTGAACTGGGAAGGTCCCCTGGTCACAGAGAACCTAGGCACCTAGGAGAAACCAGGATGACAAAGGGAAAAAAAATGGGTGCAGGAAGGGAGGTTTCTAGGATAAGAACAAATTGTCTTAGTCTTTGCTCCAAAAGAACTGAACCAAACAGGACAAATATCCACTTGTAAAAACAAAACAAATCCCAAAGAACTTAGATTCAAACTGCAATAAAAAGCTCAAAGGACTGTATGCTGTCTGAAGAATGACACTCCAGTGTCAGCAGCAATTTTATCATGGTCTGCAATGATCAATAGGTCTAAGGCTGCCAAAGAAAATGAATTCCTTTGCATTTTTTAGAAGCCCACACGGGTACCCTCTGGGAATATGGCTGTCCTGGCAGGAAGCTATAGGCGCAGGTGGCTGGGGCAGATTCAGGATGTTTTTTAAATGGTAGGAAAAAACTGACCAAGAGAGGCTGCATTTTCCAGGCCAAACAGTGGAAAATATTTAGTTATGACATTTTTATGTTAGCAGCAGAAGACACCAACATGGAACATTAATACTGGTTTTTTTTTTGCTCCTACTAAATCTTTATGGCATCCAATTGCAGTCTAAAATAGAGAATGGCACAGCTGGACAAACCATGCTTCTAAAAATTCATATGTTTGGAAAACTCACCCTCCAGAAATCTTTCAGGAGCTCTACAAAACCTTCTGCTTGCTCCACCAAGAGAATGAGGACTTCCTCTTTCAGCATCTCTCACAAAGTCTCATCTCCCACAGTCTCAGTTCAAAAAACCCCTCCCAAAACACAAACCCCCAAACCCAACACTAAAAAACTCCACAGAACAAGTGATCAGTTTGCCTGTAATGTACAAAAACTGTTCCCAGCCTTTCACTGTCCACCTCTCTCTTAAACTTCTCCGTTTTTGAAACCTGTTGTGATGGAAGAAGAAAATAGTTAGCTGATGCAATGTTCTGTTTGCCAAATTAAAATTATTCCCTATTCCTGATATAAAATCCTCAAATAAGGCGTACCATAATCCCATCTCCAGAGCAAATCCTCACTACCTTACAGTGAGCTTGTATTGTGGAAACTGCCATGTTTCAGATGATGCTTTAGTAAAAGAGCAGCATGTCAAACTCACAATGCAAGCTGATACATGACTGTAACCAGGTGGACAGATCTTTGGTGTCATTTTGTTAATTTTTAGAAAATACATTTTAATCCTCACATTTCAGTGATTATTAAGCCTCACATCGCATCAGTTTTTTCCAGCTTTAAAAAGGTAAGAAAATGAATCTAACACTTTCTGGTCTTCTAAAATACATTCTTCCACATTCCCATTTCATTTCAGTGCCATACTTACATTATCACAACTAGTTTTCCTGGATTAAATGTAATATTTTCATGGAGAATTCTTGAAGACAGGTTATTCTATTTTCCTAGCCTTCCTCCCATCTTCAGCATTATTTTTAGAATAATGGACCTGACAAGATAGCAAACCTAATATGGGATTTTGAGGGGGAGGAACAGGGTGTTGGGGTTTCTTTTCCCCACATCTCTTGAAAGGTGGTAGTTGTCCAAACCAAGTTTTTTTTTTTTTTTTTTCTCAGCAAGAGGTGTGCCAATTCCTGTTTCTGTCAGTGCTTTAAACGCTTTTGGCTTCTTATTGCAAAGTAATTCCCACATCTCTACTGCACAGCCACCCTTTGTGGGAGCCTGCTTTCACTCATCTGCAGCACTTGCATCCAGTCCAGTCCAAAAGCAGGTTGCTGTCCCAACCTGTCAGTGCTCAAGTTCATGTTCAAGGACTTAAAAACTCCCCAAGAAAACTGACACCACTAGCTGGAAGAGTAGAGGGCCAAAGAAAACTCTCAACTTCCAATTCATACAAGAATGATAATTCTAGAATGTTTTCACATGAAAATTAAAATTATGTTTCCTTCCAAGGCATGAGATTTTAAAATGGAAGCAAACTATTCTTTTAAGAATAAATTATTTATACTCCTAAGACACGGTACTGTTGAAAGCCCACCTTTCTGGTAACTGTAATTGTTCCAGAAATTTTTAGATTTGATATGATTATAGAAATAGATTGCTAAATTCACCACAGAGTAGAAGAAATTTTCCATCTTGTGACAGATTTTAGATTGAATCAACAGCCGCTCTTACAGTGACTTTTAATTTGGGACACATCTTTATTTCCAAACTAAAGGAAAAAAACACTTTCTCCAGAAATAAAGCAAGTCAGAAGATACAGCAATTACTTTTCAAATATTAGGGAACAGACTTTTTCACACAATATACATGGTACAGTTTCATTTTGCTACCTTCAATATTCACAGTAAAATACTTTTTCAAATAATCTAAGTGCACCTTAGAGCCATCAAGTGCCAGTTAATTTTGTTCCACAGAAATATAAGACACCAAAAGCCAGGTAAGCTCCTCTCTCTGTGTTCAGACTTGCCCAAGCACTTCTGCACTGCATCAGTGCTGAAAGAGGTTTCTTGGAAAGCTTAAAACTTCAGTTTTGATCAATTCCAACTGAAGCTCTACATTAAAGAACAAATACAAAAACTCCTGGGCTCTACAGCTGCAGGATAAGACACTGATCACCAGAATAGCTTGTGAAGATGCTATAATGCCCTTTAGGTTCAGGATATCTGTGCTGTAGGTAGGAGTTTCCTCTTGAGACAGATTGTCCTGAATGTTTACAGTCACTTAGATTTGTGGAGAAGGAACAGTGAGGAGACCTGTTGGCTTGATCTTGTTGATTCCTCCATCAAGGATGCAGACCCTTGGGTACTTGTTTTTCACTAGATGAGCTGCAAACTGAAACAGATTTATCATTAGCCCACTGCATATGATAGTCCTTAAGTGACAGTAAATTTCTGTTACGTAAGACAAATGAAACAAAAAATATCAGACCCTAGGAAGTTCTTTTTTTGCACCAACAAGTCCAACACAGGAGCCCACGCCAGTGTGTTAAAACAGCTGAAAGTTAAAACCTGAAAGTGTCACATTAATAACAATGAACTTTATTTATGTCTACTTAGGCAGGTTTTTACCTCATGCCAAAAGGACTGTTTAATCTCAGGGCAATCACCGGAGCTTCTCTCAAAGCACGAACTAACAAATATTTTTCTATGCATTAATACAACTCCCAGCTCTCTTCTGCAGCTTCCCAAGTGTACAAGCATCACAGTTTGAGGGTAAAGTCATTTGCTTCCCTATCAAACTTGTCTGATGTGACTTGATCTCACAGATGTCAGATATGAATTTGGGGGCTACCATCTCTAATTGTCCCTGCTCCCACCAGTGTGCCCACAGGCAGGTTCAGTAGTACAAGCAGGTATCCCCCCACCATGGAAAGCCTCTCTCCTCAAGTAGCTCATGCCATAAACCAAACACAGCAATTGCCACTTCCCACATAGGAACTCTGTGAAACATTACTGCACTGACAAAGATATTTTGGACATCAAAATAAGTATGCATAAAAAAAATCAAAATTCTGTTTCAGAATACCAAAATCCAAAGAATACTTTGTGCATTACATATCAAACTTGCCTTCTATATACTGACTACAATGCATTAAAAAGCAAGCACCAAAATGGACTAATCAGTGAGAAACTAGTAGTTTTACTTAATTTCCAAAAGCTGTGAGATATTGCTCTGCCATCTGAGTCTTTGAGACTGTTTCTTTAAAACTGGTTGTCAAATCAGTACCATTTGTAAAATCACTGAGTGCTTCCAATGGGCTGTGTAAAACATTCACAATTCCCTTTTTGACTCTTTAAAATCATTAGTGATGCTATTTGAGAACATGTGCAAGTGTGATGTCCAGGTCGCTGACTTCACACAAACAACTAAATTACTGACTCAAGAACACCTCTGGGCACCCCAACCAAACTCAATACATGGGATTTCTTTTTTCATTTATTTTCCTCCTAATTACCTAGCATAACAGTGCTGAGGCAGAACTAGATATACTACATGATTACCTGTCATTTTGGTTTGGTAAATTTGTTTCAGGTAGTTGCCTAGGAAAGACTCAATGCTAAATCATCTCTTCCCCCATCAGTTTGGGTTATTCAGTACAGGAGTCAAAAAATCAAATAAAAATATTCCTGCAATCAAGCAATCAAAGCAGCTGACAGCAAACTTCCACCATATGTGGATGTCAGCTTTCATGAGCAAAGTAAATGCTATGCTTTTGGAAAGGTTCTTGGCTGCACAGGTGGTGTAATATGCCCAGAGATATCACTAGGAGAGCCCAAATACCTCTTGCTACAATCACAGTCCATAAAGATGCGGTGTGCAGTAAAGTACAAACAAAGGTAGCACTCAGCTGTGCACACCATGAACTACAAATATAATTCATATTCCCAGTGAAATACTCCTACCAGATATCTCTACTTCACATGGACATACCTGTCACCTCACAGTGCTCTCCACCTGTGACTAGTGGACAGTGCTGTGTCTCAGACACCAACGCTGCTCAGAGGCAGCAGAAATGAAAAATGGCAGCAAGACTTCAGGCTGGCAGGAAGCAGCACATTATTTCCTGAGTCCAGTGTCCCATGTGTCAACAGAGATGTTCCACTCTCTGACTACTGATAATTTTTAAATGCTGATAATAATCTGTAAACCCTGTTCCAATTGTTTTGAATGCTCTAACCCTAATATAACTACCATTCAATGTAACCTTAAAAGAAAATACACAACCAAATAGGGTACTTGGAGTTTTGAGCATTAAAGCCTGTGTCCCACAGTATTTTAGAACTGCTTTAGTAACCAAGGTATGTCTAAAAATACATTTTCTTCACTGCATATGACCAGGTCACTTAAAAACCTTATAGTGAGGAATTTGTCACTTCTTGCAGGGCCTCTGGGAAGCAAGCACTGCAAAACCTGGGCAATGACGGCAGAAAGCACAAGATGATATAAGATGAGCTTGTCTTTTTTTTTTTAAGTTGTCAGAGAACTGTTTGCTGTTGTCTGCCTAGTTTCAGTGAGAAATGCTGCAAATACAGTTCAAAATATTGCAGCTGAACATCCAGCCAGGGAAAAACCACTGAGCAGCAAATGTGCTACTACCAGTATCTCACTACTGTGGGAATTAGCTGTGAGTCAGGGGCTGAGAGGAACATTGACATAAGCTGAGAGCTGCCATCCAAGTCCCAATATCAGCCTCCAAGAGCTTTGCTCATGCATCTGCCCAGGCACTGCATAAAAGACTCCAGGTTTAAGTCACATGGCAATAGGACTTGAGCTGATTAAAGACATTCCTATTTTACCTTCTGCCTTCTCCCCTTTTTTCACTGGAAGTGGAAATAGTAACTTTTGGTAAAGCGTAGACTTAGAAATATTCTCTTACTGACACAGCAGTCTTCCTTATTAAAAGTTTGACTTTTTATAGTTCTGTTCCTCTGCACATGTCTGTGCCACCCTCTCCCAGACAGAGGAGCCCGTCTGTCGCAGACAAGAACGGGAACTTGTTCACCATGTGTCTGAAATGTTCCAACACCACCTGCTACCTTGCCTTGCCAAAATACACTCTATGAAGCCACTATTTTCAAAATACACTCTGTGAAGCCACTATTTTCAAAATACACTCTGTGAAGCCACTATTTTCAAAATACAGGGGAGTGTTATTTCTGGTGTATGCACTGATTGAGGGGCACAAGAGGAAGGACTATTTGAAATAGCTACATACAGTTTCTTCCCGGTTTGACCCTCAGTTATGCCAAATATCAGTAGCCTGAATCAAAGAAATAAAGATTAAAAAATGTAATGTTTCCGTAATTTGTAATTTACTAAATAATCCCATTTACAAAGGTGCTGTAAAGACTGAAAATAACATGGTGAAGAGGTAAGCCCATGGGCTACATCATCCTTAGCAACCTGTAAAGCACCTACATTTTAAAGAGAGATGTATTGAAACACATAAAGGTAGTGTACAATTAAATTCCATTATACAGAAATATATTTCTGTAAATAGAAATACACTGTACTTCATTATATGATTAAACTTTCTCAAATTTATCTAACATTTGTGTTGACATAACTTCTGAAATGTATCTTTCCCCACACCACCAATGGATCACACTCCTCTGTAAAGCTTCTGCTTTCATTTAGACAAGAAGAATAGTTGGGGGAAACAGGAGTTGTGCCTATCTGAGGAAAGACTTCAAGGGATACTACAAGACTTTAAGCTTTTTACTTTCTGCGTCAGGTGGCCTTTCCTCAAAATGAGATTCCCAAGTCTAGTTACTGTTTTTTCCCTGGCTGCATCTAACATTTAAACTGAATTTCCAAATTGAAATTCTTCTTGCTGTTTTCACAGCAAATATTACATATGAAAGGATGAACAAGTGAGAAACTTGTTTAATGACTACTATATGATGACTTTGCTGAAGTCTTTGGAAGCACAGTTCCTCTCTTAACTAATGCATCCATCAATTCCACATAAAACACCCTTCTTGGTGAGCATAAGTGAGCCAGAAAGTTGCAATTTGCATTTGAAAGTAGTCAGTTAAGACTCTTCATGCAGATACAAAAAGTGAGGCTTTCAGAGACAGACAAGATCACAGCAAATTCATAACAAAATCTGGGCAAATATTAAACATTTTACCCTGCCTTGGTGATGCTCTCAATATAAATAGTGTAACAGGACTGCTCCTTCAAGCACCATCAAGAACCTTAATGATCTGCACATTGGAGAATTTATCAAAATGTTTCTACTAGCCTGTTCCAAGCAGCAAAAGAACAGCTTTCAAGTGCTGCATGTCTCATGCCAGGCACGTCACGTTTTCAGGCTCTCTACAGCAGAGTGTGAGAACACAACAGCGTGAGCAGCCCCACTCCCAGCACCCTTTGGGCCAGCCACGAGGGCTGCTGTGTACACATTATTCACTTTCCAGACATTCCTGTGACAGGCTGTAATTAAAGGGCACGCTGGGAGGGAAGGAGGAGTAACATCCTGCACCAGAATACCAAAAACGATCACTGTGACAAGTGTCACCATGGTACCAATATTAACAGCATGCTCTGAAAGAGTCAGAAGGAAAATCGAAGTTGGAGGAGAAATATCAATCAGACTTTGTACTATTAATTCATTTCCACAAGATTATTTCTAGATTTCACTTGTAAACTCATGCTACACAAACCTCTCAGGAATTGCAGTCTGTTTTGCTCTGTGATTTCAGTCCAAGAGCTCACCTACACCTCTCTGAAAGCTCCACAAAGTGATCAGTTTGCAACTTTTTAAACAACACTCTCCATATGCCACAACACAGATCCAGCACACAAGATTATGTTTAGTCAGCTACTCCTTATATTAAAGGGTTCCAGAAAAATAACACTTTAACACCTTGGAAAAGACAGGAACCTAAAACCTCCCGTATCAACAAAACAGTACCTAGTTGTTGGTTGTAGTATTAGCATAAACTGAATGGAAGTTAAAAAAAAAACCACAGAAAGGACAACTTGGTGCAAACACCTACTAGGGGGTGGGAGGGGTGGAACATGGGATCACCTGCTCTAACAAGATCAAGGGAAAACTCTCTACATGTAGACCTGGCCAAAAGGGAACACTTTCCATTCCATCAGTACAAAAACACAGCAGTAACTTAAAGGACTTACATACTAAGATTTGAAAATAAGCCTAAACAAACAGGTATTTAATAGCTGGTTTCAGAATAAGTTTTACTGAGAATGAAAGTAAGAGTAAACACTCAAACTTCTTCAAGTGATAAATTTTAAACACCTGTATTTTAATTTTTCCACCTAGAAATCATATGCATTAAAAAAAACCCAGCTGAAAGTGAGAACTTGAAAATTGAAGTCAGTTGCAGATATTTAGCTGTTGTAACACAGCTAATTTATACTGAGCAAAATAAATGCAGTGCCCACATTATAGATGAACGGAATGTAAAATGAAAATACAGAAAGAAAACTACTCTATTTTCCACTCAACAGAAAATAAAAAAAGCTGTTAGAGAACATAAATATGTAATTTTGAAAAGAGACATAACAGCTGGCTTGGATATAAAAAAAGGAAGTATGAGTCTTTGTGAAAGATTCTACCACCTCCCCCCAGGTCTATGGGTTGCCTTAGATCTTGAAAAATGGTCAAAGAAGTACTTGATAACGAAAAACATTTCTTTGTGATCTGTAGTACCTTTTCCTAACACTACCCAAACTGCAAGTTTTGTCCAGTTTCTACTCAAACCCTCCTGCAGCAGTCAGTCAGTCCATCCTATTCAAAGGCTGGTTCAGATACAGTTTAGAGAAATGCAAAACAACATTGCTCCAGACAAGCAGCATGGATATTGTACCTGCCAAATTCACCAGCACCATTCTGGTTGGTATATCCTTACACAAGGTCCTGAACCTATACAAATATTTATAGCTCATTACCATCTCTATTTCAGTTATCACCATTTCAGATTCTCTGAACTGGAACACCAGGAAACACAAAACTCTGTCTCAGAGTTGAGAGACAGACCCAGAAAGTGAAAATTCTATGTCATAATGCAGTAGCCCTAAGCGACATGGATACAGCCTAATCCATGGAAGCTCCATCAAGGACAAGAGTACTCTTTCAGAGGTGCAACCCGCAAAGACTATAACCACAGCCTGACAGCACCACTACAAGATTCAGGTTCACCATTCCCCCACCTTCCCTGTCCTCAGATGATTGAAAAGAGCTGACATCCTGCTTGCCAGAATCTCTCAGACATATTTTCATAGGGAAAGCCAAGGACTCCCTGATTCCTCATTCCAGAAGCACCCAAACCTCTGCATAGTAAGGCACACAGGCCAAACAACTCCTACATCAAATAAGAACTGAAATTTCCAATGGCTGCTACCATTGGTCTCAGTAAAAAAATTAAAAAGAACCTATTTTGGAGTTCTACAATTAGCCTGTTTTCCTTGGCAGTTACTTCAGAGGAAAAGGAACACTCAGATTCTGCCCCTATGACCTTGCATTTTATCCCTTTCTCTTTCATACCTGGCTGTGACAGTGAGAGATTTAGGTCTTCACTGCTGTACCTGAGGCATTCAGTACTCACTGGCCAAAGCCAGGGGCAGGGGCAGAGTGACAACAGCACAACACAGCTGGCTGCAGCCCAAGTGTCTCTTGGGGCATGTGGAGAGCATGTACTGGCAACAGGAGCAGGATTGCTCTCTCTCCATGAAGGAAAGCATGCATACATTACACTTGTTACAATAATAACAGGGGCTAAACTTACAGAATAAAATAATGAAGACTTAACCATGTACTGGGGACAGTTACAACCAGAAGGATCGCTGCTGATTAACTAAAATGTTTCAAACTTTTCAAAATACAAGCTTAATCTCTTCCTCTTTAAAGGCAGCAAGGAGGCTCTGATGATTCCACTAGGCTCTGAGACTGAATGCAGATGGGAGAATGGAGCCTTAACAAAACAAACATGAAAGAGCTATTCTGGGAATCATAAGGGGCCCCTACATCCCTGCAAAGAGAAGAGTTTTCATTCCAATTGTCCAGTCACTTTTCTGCAGAAACTATTTACAGGGAAACAGAGTCTAAATGATGTATAGTGAAAACATCTCCAGAAGTTTATTGCCTAATTTCTGTTTACTTGCACTCCAGAGATTTCATTAGGTCCTTCCAAATAAATGTATTTGTCTTAAGAAGCACCTGTCCTTTAGCATTCTATGCAATACCTAATCTCCAGATAAGCCTATGAAGCTTCATAGGTATCCATTTGTGGTTTCAAGACAAGTTTATAACTGAAAAAATCATGCAAGGACTTGCTTCTCTGGCAAGGGCTTTTAAAAAGGCCTGGGAAGATGACAATAAAATCCCACAAATTCAGTAGTAACCAGACATTTAACCTATGTGCCTCAGTGTTCATATAAGAAGAAATGAATTTTTGACAGTGTACTGGGAGAGAGGAAATGCTATATGCTATTTTCATATAGAAAAAAAATTTCTTTTTTCCAAGTTAAGAATATGTTATACAAAAAGAATTTTGAATTTGACCCTCTCCCTCTTGCCTTGAAAAGGGTCAGAAAGATCTCATGGAAAATAAGAACTTCTTGTCTTTGTTTTGGAGATAGTGCATGTATTTTATCTATTAGCTATTGCAATGCAGCAAGAATGACTACTTTGCCTCAGCAACTTACAGAAGTTGTCTAGACAATATATTTATAGCAGCATAACTCATCTAGACAAAAAGTAATCGATGCAACAATTAGAATTTACAATTTAGAATTTATTTCTCAGCTATACAGATTTTTTTTAAGCTTTGACTTACAGCTTAGCTGTCTTCTTCCAAGCAGAACATAAATAAGTTGCTAATTATTAGACAGATTAAAGCATCCTGTATATTTTATTCTGTTATAGCCTTTAGCTGACAATAAAGCACATATATTAAAGCACTAGGGGAAACACATTTATTAAACAACCATGTGACAGAAGTAGAAGTATGCCACTGTCAAAATTAAATTGCTAGAGAATGATTTAGTGTCAGGTAAGGTATTTCTCCTATTCTAAATTCAGTCAACATTGCAGTAATATAGACAAAAGTTTGAAATGGAAACAGATAATGGCTTAGCACCTCAAAGCTGACTGAAGGAGGGAAGATGAAGTAATGCCACCCTTCCAAAAAAAGACCCAAAATAATCCCTGTTCTACATATGCATAACTATAATCCACCTTTTTACTCGCTGTATCTCTGACTTCCAAAGTGACAAAAATCAGGAGACATGTTATTTGTCCTAGACCAAAGAAGAAGCTAGAGCTGAACACTTATTGCCCATTTAACTATTATATTCCCAACTGTAATGGTCCCTTGTCCATAATGGAGTTTACTAGGTGTTTATCTGTCTGTGGAGGTGGGAAAGGGGCATTCAACTCACTTAGGAGATGCTGCCATTTAACATATCCACTAGTCAAAGATGTAAATAAAGATATAAAATAGAATTTGATTTATGAACTCCAAAGTAATGCCTTTTATGCGGAGGTTTCCTGCTGTTTTCAGAGACAAACAAATATCAGCTCTGTTAACAAGTGCCCAGAAAAACCTAGAAGAAAGGCTGGCACCAAGTGAGAAGCCGCTGAAAGGAAGGAATATTCTCCAGAGAATATTGGTGAGCCAAACACCACCACACAATACCTCTTTTTCAATATCTTCATGCTGCTAATGGTGCATTCAGTAAGGCTCTTGTGCATCAGCCAATATATTAATTTAACTTTTAGGGTTAGTAGCATCAATGGCTTACCATGCAGGATTACCCTGTTTTAATTCTGTACTAAGGAAGTGTTCAGCTAGAGCCAGCACTGTCAGATCCAGAGGCATATGACACACTGCTGGCTTCCTTAACCTCTTGCTGTAACAGTGCTGTGGAGAAACTTTCAGTTTTCCCTCTCTCATCTCATATTCTATTCAGGATATGATAATTATAGACAGCATTTTCTTTTCAATTTAAATTTTTTTATCATCTGGCACCAAATCAAATGCAAAAAACAGAAGCAGAAACAAAGGGCAAAAAGACTTTTGCAACAGGTCTGTTCAGTGTACTTCACTTTGCTTTTTAAATTATTTTTAAGTGATGCCAAGTAGGCTGTTCATATGAAGCACAATTGGAAGATTCAACCTTCAATCTTCTAATCACAAGCAGCTCTATAAACAATTAGTGTTTTTCCACATTTACACTTGCCTCTCAGTCCTATATAAATTTAAACTAAACATACAGTAATCTCCAAATTTTTAGTGGAGTAAATATCAGTGAACACGTCTGAAAAATTCCCCTTTATGGCAGAAGGTACAATTTTTGGCTCACCTCATTTCATCTGGAAATACACACCTCTGTTTAGAAAATATACATTTAAAGTTGAGTATCTTGTAACATGGACAAAAATTGGTTTTGTGTCCATGCATTCACTTCAAAATTTTTTCCTCTGATTGGATTACCTAGTAAAATTTAAAAGGTAAAAACTATTGCTCTTGTCAAGCCTCAAGATACACAGCTTGGGTGTGACAGACAGTTCTATGCAGCTGTGCAGAGTAAAACTGAAACTGGCCTTAAAAAATTAGCCACAAAAGAAAAGGTTTTATCTACACAGTCAAACTGAGGCTGGTGTTAGAAGTACTTTAAGGGTGTGACAGAGCTGGTGAGTTCCAACCAGTATTTAGGCTTTAGTATTGAATTAATTTGTGGTCAAACTGGTCAATCCAGTATTTTGTTACTATTTAAAGCTCAAAACTCTTTTGCTAGGAATTCAAGAACCCTAAAAGCAAATCAAGAGGCAAAGCAGCGTTTCTTCCTTATGGAAAGCTACAATATTGACAATTCTGGGTCAACATTGCCTTGGCTGCAGAAAATCTGGGTTCAGAGGATAAAACAGCACCTCCCACGTGACTGAAGTACTTGCACTAAGCACACTGCAAGATTTCTTTAGCTGCACAGCAAAGGAAATATTCCATGTTCATTTCAAAAATTATGAAACATTAAAAAAGATGAACTTACCTGGATTCACACACAAAGCTACATACTCATTACTGAAACTATGTGAGAGATAGTTTACAGTCTCTTTCATGTCATCTTTGTTACTATTTAAGAAACCTGATACATATCACAAGTTCATTTTCTAGATGATGAAATGCAGGTTATAAAGGGGATTTCTCCATCTACTTACAACTCCCTACAGGTATTAAATGAACACCACGTGTCAGGCTGATGCTTCTGCTGTTCCTGACATGAAGACCTTTTAATGATTCACAGCCCTCCTCGTCATATCAGGGTTACAGTTCATGTCCTTTGTGTAAACAGGCTTAAGAAATGGGTGAACTAAAGTTAAACCATAATTATGAGTGTGTCTGAAAAAAAAAAAGGATAACTTTCCTTCACAAGGAGTATAGTGAAAAAAATACTTATGCACTTTCAGTTGTTACTCTGGCAGTTCTCAATACTATCAAATATTTAGTTATAGAAAAGAACAGGCAAGTTTGAATATTCTTCCTGTCTAGCTAAAGCCACTGACAATAAATATATCATATAAAAGTTAGCAGTAAGGACCATTTTCCTCTTCACTAAGCACAACTGCAAGAACAAGTGATTCTTAAAAATTGGGCAATACATTGTTTCTTACTAGTAGGAATATGAATTATATCTTATTTCCTTTGCACTTCATAATGTATCTGTCCTCATCCAACTCATCTTATGTGTCCTTCCTACCTCTACAAAAAGTAAATGCAGGCCAGTTTTGAAAGCTCTTACTGATGGACAATAGAAGTGCTGATGTCACTTCTCAGGCATGACAACAATAAAGATTTTAAAGCTGAAGAAGATAATGTGAAGCAATTTCATTTCAAAACATGAACTTTTGCAGATGTGGACCAGTTGAAGGGAAATGTCTAGAAGCAGAAATCAGCAACAACAAAAACACCACGCCAAATCTTGTCATTATACACAAAATTCTAATCTAAATTTTCCAGACTCTGGCACTTATTTTACTACTGCCATATGCATGTTATTGATGTATCTCGAAGGATAAAAACATAGATTACAGCAGTATACTTACAGCAGCTGTGTTCTTCACTGCATTTCCTACAATCACCACAACTCTTCCTTTGAAGCTCTGCAGTGTGGCAGTTGCTGGGCACTGGATGAGATCCCCTTCCGCAGTAAATGCTGATGCAAAAGGGACATTGATGCTGCCAGAAATGTGGCCACGGTTAAAGCTTAGGAGGAGGATCAGTTAAGGAGGTCTGAAAAGCAGAGAAACCTGTGGAGCATGAACAGCTGTAGGATGAACCTGCTCTTCATCCTGGCTGCCAAGACACACCACCATTGGTCTTTTGTGATACAGTATTTTGTCAAACCTCACTTACTGTTTATGCATATGGAGAAAAACCTTCCAACATGACATATGAAAGCAAGCACAGAATGAAGAGCTGTTTGGTTCAAAAAAGGACACAGCACAGCACTACAGAAAATGATCTGCTAAATTAGATACTTAGTACTAAAGAGCCAATATCCCCAGGGCATATAATTTTGTGGATTTCACTTCAACTCTACTCTGATAAGAGGAGCCAAATACCAATAAGCAGTTGGAGCACCTCTTCTAGATGAATTTTATGCAAAAAGAATGAAGTACTTAAAATTAAAACCAAAACTAAGCAGGGATTATCAGGAAATGTCCTGAAACTTCCTGTCAACCCCCACAAGTCCTCTACTATTTTGATCCAAATAGAAATTCTAATGTATATGACCTCAGATTCCCAGACAATGAGCACCATGTATATTATCTGCAGTCCCACGAAAAGCAAGTGTGTAATGGGTATTGAGAAGCAAACAACTCTGAGATACCATAGTTAGCTGTCCTTCAGTTTCAGAGGATGATCATTCAATGAGATTTTATAAACAAATACTGAATGTGAAGGTCTCTTAAATAAAAAATAATTTGGACTACTACTACCTAGCTTTTTATGAATTTGAAAATGCACTGTGGCCTTGACAAAACTCTGAATTTCATAGACTGTACACATATGCCTGGAACATTCCCTTCCCCCAGCTATAAGCAAAAACAGCTTTGAAGAGATGGGAAATGGCAAAGTTCTGCAAAAATATACACAATGTCAAATATTGAGATTAGGCACTCTATTACTGTACTTGCAGAAAGCTAGTTAAATTTATAATTAAATCCCAGAATTCTATTAAATAAAGGAGCTGCCTTAAATAGGGGTAAGATTCAAATGACTTAGAGTAATAGTAGCATTTGTTTCTTATTATTTATGTAGCAGTTTCAGTTTTATGATCATCATTGTTATAGGGTGGGAAAAGCACGGCCATATAAAAACATTTCAAAGAACAAAAGATGATCATGCACCATTCATTAATGTTGTCAGTTTATTTCTATTTTGAATGGGAAAATTATATCCCTCCTTCACTCCTCTGTGCCAATCCCATCTCCCCAACCCTATTTATAACCACGTAACTCCCACTGCTATTGATCAGGTTCTGAAATCATCATCATTTAGACAGAAAATAACTTTGGACAAATTTAGTTACTTAAGCTACTGAGCACCCCTAGAGAGACATTACCTAGTCTTTAAAAAAGTTCTAATTGCTAAGACAATTAACAAAAAGGCCAGGATTTTGTGGTACAGACTGAGAGACCATAAATATGCAGCTATAACTCTTTCAAAACAGGAATGGAAGGCTGCCAATATATCTGCTAACATGCTTAATGAAATAAGCCTTAGAAGAATTGCTGGCCAACTGAAACAGTGCTGGTAAGTCTTGGCCTTGCAACATGACATTCACTACAAAACAATCCCTCAGCTTTCATGTGGGTCATATTATGAAATATGAAGCATGTTTGATACTTGTTGGAAGTCCTCTCATGCTTTTCTCAAAGCACTAAGAAAACAAAGTGAAAGCAAAGTTTAGCATGACAGACATACATGGTGAAAAAGACTAAAACCAAAATATACAAAACGATCATATTTTTGAAACACCTCACAGTGGTTTGCCACATTTTAAAACACACACCACAAAAACATACAGTCTGATCCTATCTTAGTTTGTTGAGATTTTATGACAAACACAAAGCCTGTTTCCTTATTGGGAGAATGCACAGGACACTGAATGCAGTATTCTTATGGTTTCCCATTTACATTCATAACTGCTGATAATTTGATAATTTTCTACATACCAGATATTTTCTTATGCAAATGATATACTAACCAGTACACTCAAGGGCAACTTTACTACCTACCAGGCTGCCTTTTTAGTGGCACTTCCTACCTGTTAATACCAGATGGGTATCAGGATATCAGTCCACATATTATATAAAGGGCAGCACATTTTAGTCTACTATAAACTTTAAACATACCAAAACATCTTTAAGAAGGACTACCCCTTCCAAAATATGCAAACAATCCCATTCCTGCAACTACACTATTTCAGGGGAAAAAAACCAAACTCAAATTAACAAAATATTCCTCATGCAAAGAACTGTATAATTGTATCAATAACTTGAAAAGGAACACATGAAAGGTGTAGACAGGGTAGTGACCCTGGTAAAAACATAGCTCCAAAACACCTTTAACTCTTTTCTGATTATCAGCTACTAGAGGACTTAAGTTAGGATGGCTACATGGTTGCATTACCTGACATAGCTAGAAGGCCTCAATAGGAGTCAATCTTCCACTGAGGGACTGGCAAAGCACATCAACTATCAGCTCTTCTCTATCTCTCTTCCATTTAATTGGAAAGCCTCACACCTTTCCAAAATATTGGTCATATTAAATGGGGAAGGTCTGCTGGTAACACCTGTTCTAAAGAAAAATGTAGCATTAAAGCATTTGTACTACTGGTACAAAGGGATTTCACTATGCCCACAATTTACAATGGGAAGGGAAAAATAAATTTGTCCTCAGCTCTGCAAACCAAGCCTCTCCATGCTGAAAACCCCTTGGCCTTCAGCACTTCCACTCCAGCTCTACCAGATCCCTCTCTCTCCATCATGTACCATTCTAACACACCAGCCTGCAGACAGAGAGGAAGCAACTGGCACAAGCAGCATTCAGCAAGGCTGGCACTCAGATCTGAAGGATACTCTTCGCTGTTACGGATGTCCACCACCAGCAGCTTTGGCTTGCTGGGCTTTGTTTTCTTTACAGGTGTTTTGGAATGGCTAGGTCCTGTCAACTCACACAAGTCTATCAGATCTTCTGCTGAAATTCGTGGGGACACTTCTGCCTTCAGGTCATCCAGCTTGATGGAGTCCCTAGACTTTAAAAGAAAAAAAAATTAATATCAGAGGTGAAAGAATTAGAGATAAGTTTTTTTTTTAAACTTATACTTATTTGACCAAATTCAAGTGTAACAACCTAGTTAAATGGAAACACAACTTTTTCTTTTAACTCTGAACTAGAGTTTAACTATCCATACAGAAAAACTCCAGAGCAGTGCCAATGCCTATCTGACAACTATAGCTCTATCTTCTCATAGAAGTTGTTAAAATAGAAAAATTGTTTGACAATCTGTGTAAAAGATTTCAGGTTGAGATTTGTTAATGAATTATTCACTGTGGCTGACGGGCTCACAACATCCACAGCACACTTCTTAACATCAGAAATGAAGTAAACTGGCTAGAAAGCACTCTGAAAAGAGAAACTGAAAGGTCTCATGATTGGAGTAGAAAAGATGGCAGCTTGCCACAGAAACTGCAGGGATATCTCTGAAAGATACAGAGCTATCTAAACACTAGTTATTACCCCAGCCCAAAGACCAAGCACAAACCAGGATATCAGAAATATAAGATTTACCTTCTACCTAGAAATATAGCATTTTTTAAAATAATTCAAAAAATGTGTCTTTAGTTTTGTGGGATGGGAGAACTATATATTAAATTTAAAAATTTATTTTGAGGAATGTGACAGATTATGACACAACACACACCACACTCCTGGTAGTACTCAAGCAACCTCATGATAATACCTGAATTTATTTTTCATAAGAGAACATTCATTGTGAATTATCCCAGAAATATTCACAAGTTCTACACTCCACATTCTTAAAGAATATCACAGTAACAATTCTTCTGCTTCAAAAAATATTCCACTTCTGTTATCTTGTTTCAGATTGCAGTAATCACACTGCTACATTGTTTGCTGATAGCCCATCATTCAAGAGAACAGGGGTAGCACTCTGAAGAAAATTGAGGCATTACTAATTGTTATTAGTCCAACTGACTGCTAGCCCAATTGCTTTGTTTTTGTTTTTAAACATACTAGTTCCTCATTTAATCTGAGGACTATTCCAAATTTAGGAAAGATGCTAGGCAAAACAGAGAGACATAGACTTTTTTTTTTTTTGAGTTATGTCCCAGAAAAGGCTTCTTAAGACAGTCCAGCACTTAGAAATACCTCTGCTGTAAAGCAAGTTATCCAAAAGCCCTCAAAATTACAAACAAAATCGGTAATTCTACTTCAGGGAATATTACTTCACCCAATTGCCTTTTCCATTGCATGTAATAATACTTGAAACAGTAGAAGTTACAAATTGTCAGTCTCAACACTCTCCTTTCAAGTTCAGAAAAACAGAGTCAAGATGCTTTATAATCAGAAAAATACATAATTTTTGGATAATGTATTATTTGTTCCAACAGAATAGTCAATTCTCAAGGGAAACCTGTATTCATAAAAAAACCAGTGTGACAGGGCACAGCCAGCTCCCAATTGCTGCCAAAGCCACCTCCCACCGGAATAGCTGAATTTTCCCAGGAGGAGTCCAAGGAAATTAATTGCATTGTAAGGGAAGAGGAAGAAAAAACTCAAGCTCTTCTCACAAACTTCAGACTTGCCAAAGGAATTCAGCAGTCCCACATCGAGGGGATTCAGAGCAGACACATTTGAGAGATCCAAGAAAGGCAGTAATGTAGAAAAAATACTAATTACATAAATACACACTTGGCTGACACAGCTTCATCTGCCTGATGGCAAACTGGCAGACACTGCTATCCTCAGCCAGCAGCTCCTGCCTCAGGAGCAGGTTTGAGGAGCAACACCAAGGAGGGAAGGGAAGCAAGTCTGCTGCAAAGAGTTCAGCCCTTGCAGCAGGTTCGCATGATTACAGGTGACAATAAACTCGGACAATGGAGTCAGTGAAACTGGTAGAGATGACCTGAATTAAATCTTCTGGAGAAACATGTACCTGTTGGACTCTAATTACAAAACTACTTCCTACTTTTATTTATACAACTTCTGTCTATTCAGCTGATGGGATGAATGCCTCAGGAAAGAACAGAACCTTAAGAAGAAAGCCTGAAATCTCCAGAAGAAAACAAACCAACCAAAATTCACCTAATCTGATATAAAAACATTTTATCTAAAAGCATAAAGCCATACAAAGTGTTTTACACAGGTACACACCACCTGTCCTGCTAAAAGGTTTTAATAACCAGGAAAAGCATTTTTTCCCTTTAACTGGATTGCAATTAAGGAGAAACACATTCAGCTATGAATTTTACAACCATCTTTGCTTTGACCTACTATGTCCAGCTCTGCCTTAATGGTAGATTCAGTGATGCAACATCTCTATATGGGCTTTAACAAAACTGAAGCTTCTCAACAGACTTGCTGGAAAAATAATTGATTCGACAATTCTTTCTTTAACAACTCTTTTATCAGA
This sequence comes from Motacilla alba alba, assembly GCF_015832195.1. Lineage (NCBI taxonomy): Eukaryota > Metazoa > Chordata > Aves > Passeriformes > Motacillidae > Motacilla > Motacilla alba. Next base: position 47,337,234 of record NC_052019.1, on the reverse strand, counting down.
CTAATTTATTTCCTTCAAATTGCAAAGTGAAATATATGCATGTGCTTATAAGATAATTTTGCTAATTACTAAAAAAAATTACATCTGCTGTATCTGATAACAACTCTATTTCATCTCAGGCATTTTCTCACAGGAATTTTCCAATGAACTGAAACTAAACATGGCTAACATCAAGCTGTTATTCCTTCTACCCCATTCTCACACCTTGTCTTCATAACCACCATCCTGCTACAGATACTTTGAAACTGCAAAAAGCTACTACAGAAACTGGATTTGCATTTAGACAGCTCTTCAGGCCATCACGTCCACTGAAGACACGAATCTTGCAGATTCTTCTAAACCTTTAACACCTTTCCTACCCAACACAACAGTGTTCCAGCTGTTGTATACTACCTCAGTGCCTACTCTCTTTACCTCAGCATGGAGATGTACAAGATACAGGCTGATATTTTAGACAGGAGTCTTCACATTTGGCAGGACTATTTGCTTCAATTCCCTCTTTAGGCTTTACTATGTCATTGCAGGCATTGCTTTGCAGCTGTGAAGAACCAGAAGGAAAAGTAGGTGAAGGAAGGAAGAGGGTTCACTGTAAACCAAATCCTTTAAGTTAGGTTAGCTGCACTCAGATAAAGTTTATGGCACTGCTAGTCTCTTAGTAATTGTTTACAAATACCCAACAAGTTGTGAACAGGGTGCAGTATGCAAATGAGATTTTGATTTCAGCTACATGAAGTGGCAGGTAGGCGCATCTCAGGACAGCTACTTGACATATCCTGTTGAAGTTATCATCTGTAATTTTTTTTTTGGTTTGTTTTAAACAATGAAGCATAATGATTATCACAACCTGAAATTCCCATGCTAGTGATACTCTATAGGGAGTACAGACAGGACAAATAGAAAGAAAAAAAAAAGCCAGGATAATCACAGGGAAAACCTTAAAAGCTTATCACATATATAAAATGCTTATTTCTTCCTTTCAGCTATTTTCCTGCTGTGATCTATTTACTCTTTTCCAAGGCAGACATGGTACATACTTTCTAAAAAAACCCACACTCTTTCTTTAAAAAGGCAAAAGCTCTACTTTAAGCACAGTGCCAGAAGGTAGTTAAAGGTCCCGTTGCAAACTTGTGTTTCAGCAATTGTGTAAGAAACTGCATACTGACAACAACACTGAAATTGAGAACTGCTCATATACAGAGCATACTCATATACTTGCTGTCATTACTTAGGAAACATAAAAATTATCAGAAAGACACCCACATTTTCACACATCCATGTGTGCACAGGTGTGCTAGGACACTGTGTTAGGATACTGAGCTTACTACTTAAGTCACTTTATCAGTTTTCCTGTGAAGAGAAACTTATTTTAGCATATTCTAACTACAAGCATGAATCTTGCTTTAGACTATTCAGCTATAAGCAACTGTTTGTCAGGGAAGACTGCTTAAATCAGCAGGACGGCAACAGCAGAAAGAGCACCTAAGCTGAAGTCTTTAGTCTCCTTGTTGCCCAGAAGTTTCTGTGACACAACACCCTATGTTCTTTATTTTCAAAGTACTTACTCTTCTCACCCCATTAATTTTCAAATAGGCCTGGGAATTGCTAATCCATATGCATTTACTGCTCTTAATAAGAAGAAATAGGCATTAAGCACTTAATTATTTTTTTAAATGGTAGGAATTAAAGCTGCTTAACCGTTCTCAATTTGGAAGCCAAGTTTCAGAAAGTTTAAAGCACTCCAGAACACGAGGCTGGTACAATCACAGCTCCTATCTCTTTTCCCATTAGCCTGTAATCTCTTATAGGCATTTCATCATGGCTATTAAATGAAGATATACACATTTTTTTGAGAAAATAGCCAAGGATCTTTAGTTCTGCTGAACCTGAATTTAACAGTCCCATCTGATAAACACAGAAGCTATAAAGGAACTTTCTATCCATGGAAAGGATAGCTTTATCTGAGTAGATGCAGGGTTTCTCCCCTTTGTCTTTGAAGCTGACAAAACTTAGCGCAGTTTATTTAATATACTAGGAACTTCAGCCTGGAAATTAGTATAATTAAAATCTGGGGTTCAAGCAAAATATTCTATTCGAACTATCAAGGTCCCTCATGAAGGAACCTGTTTCATGAAAGATGAAACATTCCATATTTTTCAAACATATTTGTGAAATGAGTGTGCGCATGTATATAAAAATAAGACTACAAAAATTTTTTTAAAAAGCTTATAAGATAATGGTTTAAGCTCCTCAGTTGCCCTCCCCACCATTTTTATTACAATTACTAGCAAAGGGTCAAACAAAAAGGCTTCAGTGTTTTCAGATGTTCAATTGCAACTGTTTATAATGGAGGAACAACCAAAACTCCAGATTTTAATAACTATTTTCTACAATATTTCAACACTTGAGTGCCAGTGTTCTCTACACAATCTCTCTAGCAAACTGATTCTTACACTTTGATTCAGTCCTCTGTAGCCATCATATTCTGCTTTTCATATTACCTAGTCAAGACACTAGTCTACCTTCCCTATGCTCCCACTCTCCCTCCCTCCACTTCCTATTTAAGTTTGCTCCATTCTCATTTTGCAAGCTGTACTCTTCCACCCCCTCCACCATCCTGATTCCCCCACAAAGCTCCCTACTTCAGAACTCACACCTTGGGAAGTGCAAACAGCAACTTCCAGCCAGCTGTCAATCAGAAACATCCTCCAAAGGTCTGCACACAACTTCGTAGGCAGTCCACAAAAAAATGGAAGTGAGCTCTGCTTGCCAAACCAGCTCATTATTTAGGAAACACAAGGAAAGGTCATCTCAATGGAATAACACAACTAAGTGAATAAACTGAGTCAGCAGGGCTGAAAGACACAATATTCCCCTGCATGCAGCGGGGCAGACATGCTGCAAACTCAGTTATTGCCCCTGATATGATAAAAAAGGCAAAAGCTGCTCACCACTGCATGGAACCATTCCAAAAGACAAAGCTGAGACATAATCCAGCTATGCCTGAAAATACTCACACAGGCAAGAGAGTTGCATCCAGAAAGTCTTTTCTATCCTCCAATACTTCCTAATAAAGTTAGATCATGATGATACTGCCTCCTGACTCCACTGAGAAAGCATACAGCACCTAGCCTGACCTGAGGTGCAGTATGGAAGAAAATGAGGTATCCTAAATTCAAGGCCAGCTTAAGGCAGGCTCCTATAGAGGCATATGTTGAGAAAACGAATAGGGTAGGACAGAAGACTGAGGAGCAGAGGTAAAAGGCACTTTAGGCTGACATAATACAGCTCTTCCCCACATCATGAAATTTGTGTTAATAACACAGTTACACAGCACTGTGCTCTAAGACCTAACTTTCACAGCAGTATGCATGGCACACACAGGAGTGTGCTGCAAGCTGGAAGCTGGAATTAGAGTTGTTGTGAGTGGCAGGAGGTTGCTACAGCTGTGTACCTGGCCATGTTTGTGTGGGAGACAAACCATCAAAATCCTTCAGTCTACTTCTTCTCCAAAACTTGACTTCAAAAATTTCTCCGAAACTCTATGCTTCTAGTGCTACAAGCACACAAAGAAAAAATGTAACACCAAGTGGATAATTCCTCACTGCAGTATCTAATTGTGCTTATCAGCAGCTGAATGAAGCATTAAGCTATTTAGATCTGTGCTGGTCCTAAAGCATGTTTTAACACACTCAGTGGGTTATTCTGACTGTTACTTCTCTCCTAAAGTAAATTTACATAAACACTGCACTTTCATTTTCCCTTTTTTAAATGCAGGCCACTATTTTTTAAAAATAAAATACAGATTGTTTAACAAGGTATGAAATATAACTGCACTTCCTAATAAAGTTAGGAAGTTAGGCTTGAGTTTGGCTTCAGTTGCCAAAATAACTTATTTCCACTATATCACTCCCTCTCAAAGATAAACAGAGTCAGTTGTGAAATACATGAAAACAAACAAAATAACAACTGTGTCTTCACTCAGCCAGCCAGATTTCAAATCAGGACCATTAGAGCCTGAAAAATCACTAAAACACGGAGGTGTGTAATTATTTCCTAATATTCTCCCAGAATCTGATTTTAAAACAATTTCCAATTTGGAAAAAAATTAAAAAGAACATTCCTACAAGATGCAGACAGAAAGAATCAGCTAGATTTTTTTTTTAATAATTAATTTTACTGGTACAATTGCCCTTTCCCCCTCTGCACATTTGTTAATCAGTCACGGAATCCCAATTGTGGGAGGTCTAAAAGGTCAAATGCACCCAGCTTTCAACTTCAAAGTGGGTATAATCACAAAGGCTTATGAGGAAGGACTAGTGGACAATCAGTGAATCCAGAACCTGAGCCTAAGGCTGCAGCAGAGAGTGCTCTGGCTGCTCCAACAGCCCCAATTACATTCAGAGCAGATGAACACATCCCAGGGAGACCTTAAAACCAAGTCTGTGCAAAACAGGCTTAGAATCCTTAAGTATGAGCTAGAGTGAGTGTCTCACCAACTATTACAGTCTCATACAGATAGTATCTAGATCATTACGAACATATTCCTTTAATTCTGCCTCAATTAAGCAGTACATTTGTTTCAATGAGTTTACATTAAATTTAAATAATTGCAATTTGTATTACAACTTCAAAAAAACCACCCACAACATTCATTAGAAACTCCAGAATTAACATTTAACATCAATTATTTCCTGAGCCTTATATTTTGTATTTTATCCACTCTGGTAATTTAATGCCTCATTTTCTACGAGAAAAAGTCGTAAAACTATAGAAAATAAATACAGATTTTTAAAACCAGTCCAACTAGACAAGGTGCTAAATACTGCTTCCTTTAAATTATTTAATCTGCAGAACCAAAGTTCTGGAAGCAGAGGTTTCCTTACACTCCCTACAGCCTGGTAGCTGCCTGCCTGGCTTATGAGTATCAAAAAAACCTTGAAAAGCTAACCAACAAGCAGAGAACATTTTGAAGTTTGCAACAGTTGCCAAAATATTTGCCAGAATGTGATTGGCTTATGCCTAATTAAACACCTATTTGTTTATTACGCACAAGAGAGTGACATAAAAAGTGCATTTTAACCAACTCTTCTAAAAAATGACAAATAACCCCAGCTTCTCACTCAAGCTGCTGGCAGCTACAACCAGAAGAACAGAAGTATCAAAGGCAGATGTGAAATAAATTAGAAGCATTAACTGAGATCCTGATCACTTAATGCTTCGCACAATTTGAACTAAAGACAAATTTGAGTAAGAGCTTTCTGTTAAATGTAAGAACAATGGAAGAGGAAAACAAAACCAAGATCCACGCAAAAACAGAGGACAAAAGAAACCTGAAATGGGTCCAAGGCAGTCAGAAGACCCTTTAGGCAGAATATAAGTAACAACCTTTATGAACAGCATGAGCATCACACAGACATTTCTTAGCTTGTACACTGAAGCAGAAGTGTTGGTATCCACTACTGACCATGCTTCTGTCTGAAGAAGAAATGGATTTACACACCAGTTATTTAATGACTTAATATAAACCTAGCCAATATATTTTTTATGGACAAGTACTTTCTAGGTGCAGACAGGAACTCAGAAGCAATTAAGTGCTGCTGTATGACAAACAGGCCTGAATTTCCATCTGTTGGAAGTCTATCACACAAGCTATCCTTCATTAATGGCAAAGAAAAGTTATCCTCAGGGAAATTTTTTTTAATCATAAATAGTATGAGCAAAAGTTTTTCATATTTGTGTTGTTTGATCAAGCCATTAAGTCATGTTGCTGCTTAGATATTTCCACTACATCATCAAAACCGAAACCCTGAAACTGTTGGCATTTAAATCACTGCAAGGATCAATAAGCACCTGGTGGACTTTTCTCCAGTTGAATGTTTCCATTCCTCAATACCTCTGAGGAACTCCCACCCTGGCAAAGAGAATCAGGAGTAGAAAAAGAAAGCAAAGCTCTAATTGTATCAGTCTCTGGATTTCTGTGAGTTCACCTGCCACAGGTGAGCAGATACTGATAGAGAAGCTGCAACATTTTCTCCTTTTTATTTAGAATTATGGAAGTAGCTGGAGAGAGTGCATGTCTACCATATCTATAATAATGGAGACACAGATACAGCAGACAATTGGTATATTACAGTGTTATTTCTCTCTGTGACTCCTGGACATTCAGGAAAAATACTTCAGGAGTTTCCAGGGTATGAAAGTTTCAGGAAGAGTAAGAAGAAAAAAACATCAACCATGTACTGGTAAAGTAAAGTTACAGACAAAATTGAGTAGATGGTAACGCAAATTCAGTATTTAATGTAAATTCAGAATTTAAAGGGTTTTTCCGTTGTTATCTTTGACTTTTTATCTTTGTCAAAATAAACAATGCAACCTCACTTAAGATGCACATTCATTCTCTCTGAAACTATTTCCTCCTTGAGATTTTATCTCAGTAGAAATATGCTTACTGGCTGAAAGAGTAAAAGATTAAGCCACACACAAGTCCAGGAGGAAAAAAGAGAGCACCCAAGCCTATTTATGAAGTTGCAAATAGATGTCACTAAAATAAAAACTAAGCAATGCTAGTGATAAAAAAGCAGTTTTGTTTTACTGACTGCTGATTTAGGAAGAAAAATGCACACCCAGAGGGGAAATACTTCTCCTGTTATTATTAACCAAAGCACAGTAACATGCAGATAGACACAAATATTTGAGTTGCCAATAAAAAGCACTTAAGAAGCAAACTGAAGCAGTGTAGAAAAAAAAATACAAACAGAGAGCTAAGAGACAGCTGGTGTTTACAATTAAAAACACTAAACATTTAATGTTTCAAGAAGTCATAAATTACCTTCAGAAGCAAACCCACAACTTTCTTCACAAAAAATTCTTTTGTATCCTACCCACTTTCAAATACAGAAGTGACCCACAAATATAAAACTGGAGATAGAAATGTAGTGTAAAGTCCTTGTCCAAAGACTCACCAACTAAATAGGTAAGGAAACAGAAAAGTTATTTTTTAAGAGCTAAACTGCAGAACAAGGACATAATGGTGTTTTAGAAAATCCATTAAAGGATACTGTGTGTACTAAAGACTGAACTCCGATTTCACCCCTTTCAGGTAGATAAAAAGTTTCCTCATGGCAGCAAACACCAGCAGAGGACATGTTTGAAGAAAGAGTTAATTCCAGGATTAAGGTTAAAAAAAAAAACCCAAACAAAACCAAACCACACCACTTTTGTGTGTGTAAATAGTGTATTTCACCAATAATTTCAATTCAGTTTTTATCAATATTGCTCTAATCCCTGAGAAGTGTCATTTTATGAAGATAAACATCCAAAAGTACAGCCACAAGTGAGAGGTAGCTCATTATGGACTCATGTTACACAGGACTTTCCAAGTCTGATCTACGGCTCCTGACTGAATCATAACATATTTGACTTGTATCTATCTGTCTCAAAATCTGACACACAAAAATACAGCACATGAGAGCAAACAATACATTTACAGACTATAATTTAAGAAATGAATAGTCTCTCTTGTGTTGAAGAGATTAGTTTCCTCTTTGCTTACATATTTCTGTATAGATCCCAGAATTTATACTGCTCTCTTTTATATCATGAGCTAAAATAAAAAATACAAAAATCCAAGAGCAACCAAAAGACCCAATATAGTTGTGCTTTAAAAGATATTAAACCTTTAGCTGCACTGCAGTAAATGAAGAGGACTTTGCTGTTAGACAGACAGAACTAGAAATGAAAGAGAAGTCAACAGAAGTTCTATTATTTATTTATCTACTCTTTAACATACCAAAAACATTTGCTTAATTTCTTGGAACTTGTGGGATGCATGAGCCTAATTACTGGCTTTATAAACAAACACAACTTCTGGCATGAAAACAAAAACATTATCAGGAAAAAACACCCAAAACATTTCTCAGAAAACAGAAGAATACTAAAAGAAACTTGCTTGATCTGAAATAAGGATTTTTCTCTCTGTTACAAATACAACATCTTTTTATTATTCATTTCAGTAGACCAGGGCTTTCTACCATCTCCCTCTTTGCTATATGCAAGTGCTTTGACTCTTCCTTTTACACATAAAGGCACATGCAAATGCTTAGAAGACTTCTTTGTTTACTCTTTTGTTATAACATTCAGGAAAGCTAGCACATACACAAAGTCATTTTCACTGGTAGCACTGTCAGACATCTGACCAGACTGCCAAGAGAGACTGAATACTTTCCCTGGAAGTGACCTTAACCTGATGGATCAAAGCCCTGGGCAACACCACCTGAATTCAGTGTTGGACAAGTTTTCTGCAAATTTGTACCAGATGACTAATTCCTATCTGAATTAGTCTATGAAAGTGCAGTCCTTGGCTCCTTCAGAAAGCCTCTCTACATATCTCCAGAGCAGCACAGCAGCAGTTGTGCTGACTACAATACCTGGATGACAACATTGAGTATTCCCCTGGAATTTCCTTTTCATTTCCCTCTGCCTTTCTAGATCCACCTATTGTTTCTTAAATCCTGTAAGATTTTTCAAGTTTCCAATTGTTCTTCATTTGCATGTCTGCACTTGCAGTCTGGATTTTTAGCTAAGGCTTCCAGAAATTACAACAGAAATAAAATAAAAACTAAAGTAAAAACTAGGAAAATGACTGAATATCAAGCTTCAGTTTAAGGACTAAAAAGTAAAGATTCATTTGAATGACAACAACACTTTTTAGTTTCCTAGTAGTTAGGAAAAACAAATAGAAAGACTAAAACCTGATGCAATTCACCAAATAGACATAGAAGGTCTATATATACTTCCCAGATTATTGGAATGCTCATGAATGAAATGATTGTTGGAGAATGTGGAAGAAGAAAAACACCAGGAAAATAAAATTTAATTTTTAAGAGACTAGCTAGATTTATACTGTTACGAGGAAGGAAGGGAATAATTTCAAATCACCAGTATTTAGATAATGCAACTGTCAACAGAAACAGCCATTACATTCTACTAGAGAGAGGGGAGAAAAATAATTTTGCTAATCTGGGTATCTATTTAATGTAGATATTCTCTTAGTTACTCTTTGCCAAGATAAAACCAGGCATAACTCACCAACTAAACTCTCAGAGTAACTTGTGGCATGTCCTTTACCTGACATGCTAAGATGGAAAAAACAGCCAGAGCTGCCTGCATCACCTTCCAGTTACCTATTCTCCCTGGCACACTGTTCTTTTTACTGCTTTTCTCCTATGATAAAGCCTGCTTGTAGCTCTGCAGGCGAGCTGTGGACTTTGGTGGGCTGTTGTAAGAGAACTGAAGGAGCAGGATTGGGAGAGGCAGGAGAAACACACAATCTGAATAATCTGAACAATGGTCCCTGATCCAATTCCTAAGGCTGCTTACGAGGTCGCTGCGAGGAGCTTCCTGGTAGTCGGCAGAGAAGCAGGACAGGGAGGAGCTCCTGGCGCCGTTGCTGTCGGCGGCCGGCCGCGGGGGCTGCGCGTACTGCCTGAACGTGGCGCTCTTGGGAGTCCAGCGGAACAGGTTGATCGACTCGCGAACACAACGTTCAATGTCAATCTCTGGAAGGGATTTCAAGGAAAAGCAAGAGATTCAAGAGAAAAATATCAGTAAAGCCAAGTAACCCAGCTATGACATTGCTAAATATACATATACCCATCTATACCTTTGTCTCTCTGTCCCTTGCTCAAAGGAAATGTAGATTTCAAAAGCATTTTCCCGTTCAAAAAGAAAAACGCTCCAAGTTTTTTTATTAAAAACTAGTAAAGACATTTTAAGAACTAATTTGATCTGTTTAAGGGAAGTGTATCAGAACTTTAACCAATGCAAAGTCAGGACAATAATTGAAACCTAGTCGTCGTAAGACATTTTGAAGTCTTTACAAGTCAAACTATTGACTATTCAATGCAGATTTGTGCAGTTCATCAAAAGTAGATTTCATACAGTGTACAAACATCAGGATTTCTGGATCAACTAAGTGTCTTATTTGTCAGTTAAATCCTACTAACAGCCAGATTGAAAGCTTTCATCTACTGAATTTTGCAAAGCCTGCCATTTTGACAAAGCTGCATGTTATCAGTTTGCTGAAAAGCAGGGGTTTTCAACATTAATTTGTGCTTGATGGCAAACATAACGGATTGTTTTAGAGATTTTAGAGAATTTTTTTAAACAAACAAACGAGCAATACAGTCCCAAACCAAACCAGACATTCCCAATGAAGCATTCTAGATGAAAGGGTGAAGTGCCATTGTGATAATATATTACTCAATTGGAAAGGAAAACTGACACCTATAAAATGATAAGCATCCTAAAATAAGATGTGGTCAAATAAAAAGCAGGAAGCTACACTGAAACAGGTATGTAAAAGGAAAAGAAGTAAACCTGTTGTAATTACATTTTTTGCAACATTAAGCATCCTGCCTGTATATATCTTCTAACAACAAGTAACATAAAAGCCATTTACTCTATAACCACCACAAAAGAACTGGTTAGTTTTGCACCAGTGTGTGGTCTCATGAAGAGCAAAAATGATCCTAGCTTGCATTTCATGACAAAACTGATGTAGTGCGACAGACAAACAGCAGGGATATCAGCACTTTCTGTGTCTGTACCAAGATCTTGTATGATTCATTACAACAGTCAAAATTTAGATTAAAGCATCAGCTTCTATGAAGAAAACAGAGACATCGTAGCCAGGCTTTATCTGTAGATCTCAAACAGATTTGATGCACTGCCATCAATCACTCATTGCCATCAGCAGATTTGATGCCTTGCCATCAATCTGGGAGCTACTCCAGAAACCTCAGTCATTAGCAGGGTGGTGAGCAGAAGAAGCTGAATTTGAAGCATGGAGCAGAATAATCTAGTTGGATGAGATTATTGACTGTTTAAAATCTGGAAGATGTGATCTATTACTCTCCCATTCAAAAAGCTTTCTGTGTTCAGGTAGGATACAATCTGCAGCACATGCTTTAACTCCATTGGTGACAGTATGCTTATGTGCTATCGTGCTCCTAAAATTCTGAAACGTCTGAGAGCAGAGCTGTGGCTTACCCAAACTTAATTCCAGCTCTAAAAACCTTTCTGTGGATGTGTGAAAGTAAATCACAATTTTCCTTGACAATATCAGGTTCCCTAGCTGCTTGGGATAGTAGGTGTCACAGATAAATGGACTACATGATGTCTCAACAGTAGCTAACAATTTCTCATTTCAACTATAATGTAATAAAAGGCTGTTATTCAGCATCATTCCCAAGGAAAATACCCACAACTGGAAAATTTCACACAATCTCTTAATTCAGGTAAAGAGTGGAGATGCCTTCCACTGTTTATTTTTCCTCAAGCTCAGAAAACATCCAAAAGCACACCATCATTACAGTTGCACTTTTTTCTACATTTCTGAAAACCTATTTTATTCGTAAAAAGTTGAGAATTTCAGTTCAAGACTAGTACATTTATAGTGGGGCCATAGTTTATTTTTTTGTTTTGGTTTCGTTTGTTTTTTTTTTTTTTTTTAGAGACTGCTGTAATTGAGTTATAAGACCCATTTCCTGAGATTCTTAGCTAAGGAAACATTAGTAGTACCTCTGTAATAAATGATATTAATGTAGAATTTAGCTAGTAAAAAAAATGGAACAACAATAATTAATAGCATGAGAAGCATTTGGCTGTGAGAGGGCATAATAGCCAACATATATCTGAAATTGAAAACAGAACTGGGGGATGGAATAGGAACACTGTTTGCAGTAAAGCTATGAAAAAGCTGAAAGGAGAAATTGAGACTGACAGTGTTAAAGACTGAAACAGCTTAAAATATTTTTCCTAGAAACATGCTCTGTAATTTCAAAAGAAATCAATTTCAGAGAACTGGTAAAAAGGCTTGGCCACTGGAACAGGCTTCCCAGGGGAGTGGTCACAGCACCAAAGTTGATAGAGTTCAAGCAGCATTTGGACAACGCTCTCAGGCACATGGTGTGACTCTTGGGGTATCCTGTGCAGGGCCAGGAGATGGACTCAGTGATCCTTGTGATCCCTTCCAATTGTGTGTGTGTTTGTAAAAAAACATCATCAGTTCCCACACATCAGGGTGTAAGTAAAAAATGTAGAAGTCTGTTGTTCTGTGATTTTAGAATGCTCGGGTTCTCATTTCTTCAAGCAGCATTTCAGAAGGACAGTGGGTATGGCTGAAAATGAAACTCCACAGAACAAGAGAGAATTTTCAATGGTTTGTGGAGGAAGCCATCAAAAACCTAAAACAAATTCACAGGCTGTCAATTAATTCATCTGCTTCTCAGTAATGCAAAATAAAAACTACAGCAAGGCAATTCTGGTTTCCACAAGTAACAATAAAAAAGCCCCACAACCACAAAATGCCCCCCAACAACGTGCAAATCACAGGCACATGCATGCATATAATATGGGAACAGTCAACATCTAGCACCCACAAGGGAGACAAGACTATGGGTGGTGAAAGTATTTACTCAAAGAATTTACTCACATTCTTTTGAAAAAAAACCCAATTACTTTCAGGATATTGGAGATTAAGACTACATTAAACTGGTATAAATATTTACAGAATATTTATTAGTCACGTTCCATGAACAGGCTTCACACTTGAGCAACCTTCAAGCCCTTCTTCATCATTTGTTTGCAATTTTGGTTTAAGAAAAATCACTTCCCGTCAGTAACTAAAATGCAATTCAAACTCATGCACCCTTGCTGGATAAGATCTTTTCTCCTCTTTTTGGCTAATAAGTAAGGGTCTGCTGAGCTACTTCAATCCCAATTTCTTCCCATGCCCTTTCAAATATACGACAAATGAGTCAGTCTCTGGTGAAATGTCCATTTTTTGATATCTCCCCAAGACTTTTTATTCACACAGCATTATTCCTGCCTGTACTCTCCCTGCTCCCAAGTCACTGCATTACAAGCCAGAAAACATTAGAGCTTCCACATTATTAGAAACACACCATTGGTATGTCAGAAGTATAAATATATCAAGGCAGAGCCTAGATTCTTGAACAGGACTATGAACAAAGGAACAGAGACTACCTCAGCACAATGCCAGAGTACTTGACACTTGCAAACAACTTAGAAGAACACTCTTCTGAGAGCAGGGTCTGCCTAAATCTCCAAGAGTAAGCAACAAATGAAAGTAACATTTAGAAAGGATGAAGAGGGCATGCTCACTCATGGAAATGTATATGTAATATCTCAGTGCTCTCCAAGATGCCCTCACTGGGGTATTTTGTAGTTTAAAAACAATGTGCCTTCTGTTTTTATTAAGACAAATTATTTCATTGGAAAATCTGTAATGAAAATGTGCCGAATAACATGGTGTCATTATATATGAAGTGTGGAAAAAATTTAAGCCTGACTTAAAACACAATAAAAATACTATAAAAATAAGTCATAATTTCAAAACTTAGTACATCTTCAAACTGGTTTTGAAAAATTGCAGAGTACCTGTATTTCAAAAAGTCAAAGCTGGAACCCAAGTATCTTAGGAACCAATGTCATAATATCAAATTCAAATATTATGTTTACGAGTTCTGGCTCAAATGAGCTCAAGTATTTCACAGTCAAGCAGCAACCAAGTCTTACAGGAAACAATTCTACGGCAACAGCTAATTGCTCAGCATCAAAAGGCTGTGTCTGACATTACTAAACATGCAAATAATACAGCAATTGATAAAGGCAGGAGTAGAGAAGGGAAAGAAAAGTGATCTAACAGCAGCATCTTAGTTTTGCTGTGGCCCCATCCTAACATTAAGCCTACTGAAATGTTTTGCTCCTTTTCTGAACTAAAAACTAAACTCACTGTTTATTCTAAAATGTTTTTCATTCTGCTTTTATGCTAAACTGTAACTTCTTACCAAGCTGCTGCCTGCCTCTATCCACAGCCTCAACTGAAAAGGATAGCTCACCCTGACATAGCTGCTTTTAAAGCTATGTAAGTTTATTATTACAGATACAGGAGAGAAGTAGATTGCACTTGAAACAGATGTTGAAAAAAGCATCAGTTTAAATGCAGTACACCTGTGACAAAAACACATAGAATGTTTTATTTTTACAGCAAAACTGGGTGTGCATATGTTGTTCACAGCAAGTGAAGGCAAGTAATGGAGAAAAATGTAAGATGAATGGTTCTTTCCCAATGAAAATCTACACAGACTAAGTCTTTGTGTGCAGTTAATCAATTCCAGAGCCTTTTCCTTGGGTAACAGGATACCAGTTAAGAAACTCAGCCAAAATAAACTGCTTCTGCATTTTGGGAATAGACCAGAATTATGAGTGTGGTTTGACATCTCCATCACAAATACTTTATTACTACCCTGCCAGGCAACATTAGCTTTCACCACACAGCCACATAAATAGGCCAGAAAATCTCTGTGCTATGAATGCTCTGGTACTGAATAGGTCAGTCAGTTCAACCTCCTGATTCCTGCTCTTAGAAGAAATAGAGGTGAAAGGCCATAAACTCCTTTTTCCTGATGACATACAGAAGAGTGTGCATATTTAAAAGGACAAATCTAGGAAGAGAAGTGACATTTCTATTCAACATCCCTGTATCTATTACTGTAAGAAGGTTATTATAAATGAAAAGGTCAATGCAGAACTATTCTTTTTACATTATTTATTTCATACATTGCAGGATAGTTGCGTGACTTCATTTTTTTTTTTTTTTGTGGACAGCAGTAGAGAGAAGCAGCAGTAAACACTATGAATTATTCCCTAGACATTAGACTGCATAAAGGGCAAACATGGATTCTTTTCTTACTTGTGATTGTAAAAATTCCTCTGACTCAGCAGTTCACTGGAAAAGTTTGCTAATGAATTCCTTCCAGTATGGAAACGTGATGGTGTCAGGATTGACATGAGCAGGGAAGACACAGAATGCCAAGTGACTGTACAAAGAGTAAAGCTTTATTGTAAGTCAATCACCAAATGCCACATGCTATGTCTTATTGAGAAAGACAGAAATAGATTACATAAAGACTGGAGCTAAGCTCTGACAAGAAAGCACTTTTTAAACTTTGTTATGAGGTGTGCCAGTGCTATTGAACAGCAGGTATTTCTGCAAACTAACAAAAGCACAGGAATTCCCAACATATAATGGAAATAGTCAGAGGGACACTACTGTGCAAAACTTGAGAAATACACAAGGGGAAACAAAGCAGCTCAGCAGAAAAATGAACATCAATTCATAGGTAGACAATAAGCAGAAGATGCATGAAAGGACAGGTTTATAAAATTGCAGGGATCAGCTTAGAGGATAAACTAGTGGTGCCACCAACACAACATCCAACAACAGTCAATTTTTGAAGGAATAACTCTTTTTGGGCTTTTCTATGTTCTTTTTGTTATATTTTTTGCTCAACATCTGTTAAGTCAGTTTTAGAATATGAAATACCAGTGAAGCTCACCTTCTTTATCATAAATCCATGCTTCACAGAAATAATATGCAAAATATTGAAACTCAGCAAGCATAAATAGAGATCATGCTGTTACAGGTTTCCATCTGGGTGGTGACCATGAGCTACCTCAGTTATTTCCCAGGTGTAACAGGTATAAACCTGTAAAAAACTCTACAGTCAGAAACTCTGACCAGGCCAAATGCTTAGAAAGCTGATGATTCTCTCAAGAGCCATAAGCAGAAGACCTTTGCATCACCTCTCCTGTTCGCCTTCAGGATACTTATAAGGAAATAACATGAAGTAACTCAGATTTTCTGCTTTTAAAATAAGATGCAAATTCAGGTAATTCTGAAAACGAGTACCTGTTGCCATGAGAAAAGGATGAAAACCTCTAATTTGACCTGTTCATTCCCACACCAATGACGGAAAAACTCTGGGTAAAGATAAATACAAATAGAGTATTTAGATCTGCCTAATGAGTATCCTGAACCATGGAATACAGGCAAACTGCTAGAGCAAGCAACATCTTATTCAGGATTGAAATGTTATTTCCCACAAATACAGCAACTGTAAACAGGAAGGAGAACCATCTTGCTTATGTACTCATACTTAAAACTGCTTTCATTTCCAACAAAATGCTCTAGCCATTTGGCACGCAGTAGATAACTCACTGAGATCCAAAACTTCCAGTATTTACTACTAGTCAAGTCTGTTAGTGTTTCACATAGCAAAACTAATAGCTTTAAGTAACTAACAGCAGCCCAACCTTGTCAGTATACATTTTCTAAGTTATTTAAAGCTTGCAGCATAATTAACCTACTCATAAGCCACAGGAAAAAGTTCCCTTATTCTATGAAAGAGCTAAGTTAACACCCTCATTTGAATTTAAACATGAAAGCAATAAAGTACATTCAAGACATAAAAGTTTGTCATTTCAGGGTTGCATTCCCAGCAGTCAAGTTTGTGGTTTATCAGCTTACATGACTGCTTACATGATTTGTCTCCTTAGAATGGTGCTATGCTTTTTTTTAGCATGAAGACTGAATAGATAGCAGGAGAATGTCTAGCTCCTTGCCTTGCTCTAAAGCCAAATGCAATGTGTCCAGCCTATCCCCCCGCCATCTCCTACAGATGCTTGGCTTCACTTCTTAAATTTTTGAAGTGACAGAGTTGCCACCTGACACACCCCTGCTGGTTACTCAGATATCTATCAGCATTTTCAGAATGCAGGCAACATTGCTCACATACAATGTGAGTTCTTCTCAGCTGGGATACCTGCCCTTCCTGAACAAGTTTTTCCCTTCAATATTAAGAATGCAGTCCTGAAATTTATTCCAAGGCTGCACAAAGTCTCACCTTTGGGTACAAACCCTGCTCTAGTTCTCCATGTTTACTTTTGGTCTTCCTGTTGATCTCTACTAAACTCCAGGATACTCTTAAGACATTAGGAATGAAGAAATTTGGACAGAGAGAATAAAATGCCTCATGCAGCTTTATAAAGGCAAGAGTTTAAGTGAAATATTATGTGAAAGTAAATCAAAGGGAATTGACAGCTATCCCAAAGTATAAGAGCACTGAGAGCTCACTTAACCTCATTTCAAAGCCCTTATTTTGACAGAAAGATTTTTCTAGCTCTCAGTCTACACTGCCATTACAATCTGTATTTAAGTAATGTGTATGTCTAGTACAATGCTAGATATACACTCCCCAAATATATCTACAATCATATAGAAATGTGGTGATAATGTACATTTCAATCAAGAATTTGTGCAGCCCATTTAGAAATTCTCCTCAATTAACAGTTAGAGAACTAAAGATCATTGAGCAGAACATTTTACCTGTACAGGCAAATAAACATATTCAGCATAAAAAAATTATAAACAGATATCCTATGAGGCACCTTGCTCTGCCAGCAACAGTCTCTGCAATTGTAAAAGGAAAAAAGTCTAGTCCCCAGTATTGCTTTCTAAGCATGAGTCTAATCCTGAATTGGTTGCTATGGTCATAGTTTCAATGGGAAAAAAAAAAGGAAATATTTTCCCAAGACACCTTTGTAATGAGAAAAAAAATTCACTGTATCTAGCAACCAAGCTCAGATAAAACCAGCTGGAATTTTGTCAGCTCATGCCTAGAAATTGTAGTATGTTTGACAGTCTATCTTCTTGTACTTAGATTTCATTTCAGTATAAAGGTGTACAAAATCCTACATGACTAACAGATGGATTATTCTATTTTCTGAAGTGCCTTTTCACTATGGAGAGCACTATCAGGGTTCTTTCAATAAACAGGGGGCATAAGCTGTGTGTCAGACTGTTTTTAAGACATGGACTAGGAAAGTTCTACTGAGGAACTCACTTTTCACCCCTTTTATGAAGCACCATCTCTTGTGGCAGACAGCCCTTTCCTAAAGGATATATTTGGTTTTCTTCTGCCAGTGACAACTACAGACTACAAGAAAGTATTTCAGTATTTTTTTCCTTAGTGTGTTGCCCACTCCAGCATTTCTCTTTAGTCTCGAGAGGCTAGAATCTATAATCTAAAACTGTTTTCTTTGTGTCACAATGAGTGGAAAGGGTGAATTATTAAAGAATTCGCAGCTTCAGGTAAAACAACATCAATCTTATAGAGTCTGACACTAACAGACAGTCTTGGTGAGCAGGTATGCCCTAACAAATCTCTCTGCTTCTGTTCCAAAGCCAATAATCTTGAGGAATTGCAACATGAAATACATCTGTATCTCCAAAAAGCCATCTAACATAGCAAAGACGAGCAACATGCTCAGAAAAAGATGCTTCCATAAATATCAGCCTGACCTACATATTTCAAGAAAAGAACACTAGGAAAAGTGACTTCCTTTTAAATTCTGATGTCTTTTGATATTTCCAATCAATATTTTTGTCATAGTTACAACACCATTATCATGTGTATCATGTGAAAGAGACCAAAGTGCTGTTTTTCTTCAGCTGTACTGTAACTTGAAAAAGTAGTCAGCTTCACTAGCTCTGCAGCAAAATACTTTCCAGAGCCATATTCCACGAATGACAACAGAGCAATATGTCAAACTTTTGTAGCTGAAGTTAAAAAAGTTTCCTTTTAGAAAAGCTGCCACAGCTTCTGTTCCTCAGAGCCTTAATCTAAGCAATAAGATATTTTCAAAAGTGCATGAAAAAAATCAAACTCTAATCAAAACATTCTATTATCTTTCTTTTTTCTACTGCTCACTGGAATATGAAAAACCACTGCATCTCTGTAAATCCCTTTAAAGGTGGTGTTTTAATCTCTGAGGTTACATTTTCCTTGGAGGAGTGGTGAAACAAATGGGAACAGGCACTAAACACCCACAAAATCAGTGTGGACGTGGTGGCCAACCGTCATTTTTTCCTCTTAACAGATCTATATTAACTAAATGCTGAACCACCAGAAATTTCAGTACAATAAAAGCATATGGATCACAGATGTGGGCAGACAAAGGATTTTTAGGAAGCAAAACAGCAGAAAGTAAAATGGTAGCTACCCAGGGTCAGAAACACATCTAAAGTAGAGCCTTCTGATATGTGTCTAATTTTGCTGCTATCAACAGAAATGCATCATTCAAAACTGCTCCATACAATCTTTGTAGAGAATTTCCACTATTTTTTAACCTTTAATCCATTTATAAGCTGGATGCAATCCTTCTAAGCATTCGTACGGCTTCCACCATCATGGGATTCAGCAGTTTGGCACATCACTAGAATGGCAATGGATATAATAATTTCTCCCACATTAGAGAAAATCCGTTCCCTGGAGAATCATTTATGACTGTGGTTTGATGACAGCCAGATCTTGCATCTTAAAGCTACATGCCTGTGTCTTACAAAGTTTTCCACTTCAGCCATTTTACTGTAACTCCTCATTGCACTGGATTGCTTTTCTACAGTCAGTCTGTATGAACCTCCCATCTGAGGCCAAGGTTCTTCCTTTGGAAGCACTGACTATCCTGGAGTCAGCAAAAAGAAACCTTCCTAAGGTGAACAACACTAAAAGAATGAACCCTCCTCTTCTTCCAAAATTACAGAAGATGAGCTTATTGAACTAACCTAAAAGGTTTGTTTGAGTATGTTTTATCTCATGTTTAGGCTTGGTATATCCCTATTGTCTGACAACATCTGTCCCCATCTTTTCATCAGTTCTCAGAAGTCCATAACTCACCTCTGTATGCCAGTGCTGATATTGGCAGTGATCACTGGAGGAAGAGCTGTTTGCCACGCTCTATACTGCACCCATTCCAGGTGGGAGTGGATTGGTCTAAGGATCCTTCAAATGTTTGCAAAGAGCAGTATATGTGTCTGGATGCTTCCAAACAAAAGCTGCTGTAGACTTTGTACTGCTTGTACAGTGGGTAATGAACTTGGTAACTGAGTCAAGCTACAGTAACCATAATTTTTGAGTTGAATAATGGACATTACCACACAAACTTACGGCAAGATTCTAAAGAATCTTCTTCTAAGCTACAAGCAAAATGGCATGTTTTAAAGTAAACTTACACAGTTGGTCCTCAGGGCTTGAAAAGCCTTCTGAGTTGTAAATCTGCTGATACATGAGGTTAAGGAATATCCACACTGGCTTAATACAAATAAACACCGGTCTGAAAGCAGAGTCCAGTCTCTGTTGTTGGTAACCTCGGGAATCTCATCATAGTAGTGTCACCCTTACCATTTCCATTTTCCTGACACATACTGCTACATGCCAGACTTAGAGGAAAAACAAAGGTAATGTGTAATGTCTTTGCTCTCTCTGCATCACCTGAATAAGACAAAATTACTAAGTCTCAAAACTACAGGTAAAATATCAGCAACAATTCCATGGTTGGTTTTGTTTGTCTGTCTCAAATATTCCTAAATATTCTCTGGAATCTATATTGCTTGAATAAAGTTTATACTTAACACAACTCCTTAAACACAATGAAAAAATATGAAAGAATAAATGAAAGAGAATTTAAATTTTAAACCCCCAGCAGTTTGGGGTAGTAATTTCCTGAACAATCTAATTCTATTTAAGTTTTAGCAGTTGTTTATATGCCCCCTTCATACAGCTCCATGAGGAATGAACTAGGATATTTGTTGCAAAAGGATTTCCAGTGTTCTTAATTAGCCAATTATTTCGCCAAAATCTTCAAATAAATTTCCTAATCTCCTAGGACATTGTTTGAACAACATAAAAATAAATTAAAATTTCCAACAGAGCTTCCAAAAGTAGCAAGTATTGCCCAATTGTATTGGCTTTATAGATAAAAAAATGTATGGCCAAGCTTTGAGACAAGTATTGGAAAGGGTTTTCAGAACCAAGTAATCAATGCTGATACAACACCCCTTAGTCTTCCTCACATCACTATTAATTAAATTTTAAAAATTATTTTAAGAAGTTAATAATGATTTTAACTATTTTATTTATTTTTAAAAAAGAATTCCATTTGTGTTATATTCAGTGCACTGGAAATAAGGCAGTGGGGTTTTTGTTTTGTATAAACAAGAAATCTTAAATGTGTTCCACAAAGTTTCAAGATTGCAGTAAAATACCTCTATCAGTCTGGAAAGGAAGCTGCCTTCACTGGCAGCCTGAAAGAAGCCATTCCAGTGCACACAAAGCTTACCAATTACAGGAGTTTCAGACTGTTGAGCAACAATTGATTTTAGTTTAAAATTATCACATATGTTTTGAACAACATGGTCTCTTCCTGGGAATTATATATTTCAGATGAAGGTTATTTGTAAATTACTTTCAGAAAATTCTCAGCCTTGGCACACAACTAATCATAACCAAAATAACAGAAGTCTTGTTTGGAAGACACAGGTGACAAAATGCATAATGAGTCAAGTCAGAAATAAGACTCAGGTCAGAAAGAAAAGGCAAAAGGCTATGAGAATTATATGTTGAAAAAGTTACTGATTAAGCTAGACCAACAACATTTAACTTCTAAGACACACTAGGATTGTATTTCACCAGTAGTATTTCACTAGCAGTATTTTATGGAATGCTTTAGATTAATCTCAAAATATTCAATTGTGCCACTGTCGACATCCTAAATATTACATACATTACCAATTGAAGGAAAAAAACACTTTTCAGAAATCTCTATTTCCTACAGAGTATCAGTAAAGTTGTCATCACCCAAGACCAGCAGAATGCATGTACCTTATATCACTACAGATTTTAGTGATAACATTTTATTATATGAACACATGTGTATTACAAGAACTAATGTATTCTTATACATGACCTCAGCATAAAATACTTCTACTGTCAGTAAATCAGCTGATTTAAGATAAAATGGAATCTAATTTAGCACCCTTCAAGAAAAAGAAAAATATGGAGAAATTACCTTAGGCAAGAAAATAAGTTAAATATTAATGGATCTGTACTTAACTAGGACATACAGCTAACACATGGGGGAGGAGAGGGCTGGGAGAGAATCAATCTTTTAGTTTAGCACTCACAGTTCAGCCATCTGTAGATATCCCATTAAATTTACCATGAACATTTGAAATGACTAAACACACATATTGAAAATTAAAATTCTACACTATAAGGAATGGCCTAATTAAATTTCTTATAAATTAAAAAATATAGTAGCAAATGGATAGTACATATCAAACTAATAAGTAGGAGACAAATTTTGAAATCCAGACCCATGTGGAAGGGTTTACAGTGAGAGACAATTTGTGACAACAGCATTTAAAGAAATCACAGAGCTTCATTTATGATAACTCACTGATTTATGCAACTGTGAACTCAGCCTCATCTGCTTGGTACCATGTCCTAGACTACTGCTAACCTCTGTGAACTCTGCAGTTGTGGAGACTGCAACACTTACGAAGACCTTTTAAATTCTCCTCCAAACCTCATTCTCTCCTTCAGTTCTTCTGAACAACAACTTCTGTTTAAAAGAATTACTGAATTGCACACATGGGTGTTCAAATAGAGCTCACTAAATCCTTAGTTAGCCCAGGAATTACCTCAAAGTTAGAGTTATCTAAAGAAAAGCCACACATTTAAAACAGTGCCAACCTCTTACCTAAGACCTGTATTACATTAGTAAGATCCTGAGCAGGAGAGAGGGAATTAATACAAGAACATAAGCATGTTCTGAGTGCACCAGCCTTCCTACTTGTGTTACTACAAACTAAAATACATCTTTCAGGTTACCTGGCTTACTCAGTCCAAATGCATTCTGCTGTCGTACTAGGCACTTGCTCAGAAGAAAGCTCCAAACTTTATGGTTAACTGCAATGTATTTCTGTAAGGTACCAGTTTGTATGGATAGGCTGATTACCTCCCACTGAGCAAAGACACAGAATGTCTGCACAATGATCATGCAGATCCTGATACGATTTTGAAAGTTATTCTGAAAGCTTTAAATTTCAAATGGAAATATTTAACAGAGTAATTCCAATGGCTTCCTATACTGCTTTCCCTAATCCTTTTACATTAATTACTTCCACAATACAAGCTTAATTACGTTTGAAAGGAAAGTAGGCCAAAACCAGCACCAAAGACGAAAAGGACCATTCAGAATTGTACTCAATTTATCTAAAAATTCATATAAACTGATTGTGTCTTTACGTGGCATGACTACAAACAGTTGCTTCTGAATTAGTTTAAATAGTTCTAAATTTCACAACAAAATACTCCAATCTTCACCTGGAAATAACAATCCTACTGCATTCTTGCTGATGACACGAAAAAGACTTCAACTAACTACAATAAATTGTAGTTAAGATCCACACACTCTGGCAGCGAGTTCGCCTAAACCTACCATGATTTCTAAGCACATATTTAGAAACACACTGGGGAAGACAAAGAAAAAAGGAAGAAACAGTATTTTCTGTACCTGGCAAGTCTGAAAAAAGGAGAATGCATTCATTGAATCCATTAGCCAGAAGACGATCCCTCAGCTGTTGAAGTATGGCAACTCCAATACAGAACGGGAAGGAGGAATTTCCAAGCAGTAATGTATCCCACAAGTGAAAAATTTTGTGCAAAGGAAAGACATCTGCATAATGAATAAGCACAATAAATAAAACTCTGTAAGCATATCCACACAATAACAGGGTTAATGAGTTGTCCATGTACTCCTTTTCTCTCCCATCTTGAGTGATTTCTTTTTTATTTGGGAGCAAAGAGGACTCAACCTGTTTAGGATGTTTGTGGTCATATGCAATTTGATTATTCTGTAAATAACAGTCTTTTCTTAATGAATACTTGGAAGCACATGGGTTTTCACATTTCAAGTATGTCAAGAATTAGGCAATTTATTTTTCTTTTAGTACAGTACAATTAAATATTAAGGCATGCATATCAGTTTTACACAATAAGATGACATTACAGAATTAATCAGTAAGATCAACTAGTTGCAATTCGACGAAAAAATGAACAGAATAAAGAAAAAAATTGGCAGAATAAAAGAAAGACAAGGAAAAAGACATATTAAAATAGCAATATTTTATATATAAAGCTGAAGGTGGCTCTCTTAAAATATGCCATCTTCCAACAAAATAGTTCTAAGACTTTATTGCCCTTGATTGCTTAAGGAAATGGCCTCCTTGGTTTTCCAAATGTGGCAATTCTCATGAAGGGTATAGAAACAGGGACCACTGCAAGAACCAGTGCTTTTTAGTTAAAATCTTTAGTAAATGCCATCAAGAATCTCACATTAAGTTCTCTGATATTTCATCAGAGAAATAATCTATCAGCTCTTTTCATTCTGCCACTTTGAAAATTTAAATTCAACATCTGCCAATGTTGATATGACATGAAAAAAAATCCAAGATTTTTGAGAAAAGAAGTTTTTAAATTGCTTTCTAAACTTAATTTATTAACTTGGTTGTCTTTAATTAAAACCCACCAAATTAGAAAGCTCTTCTTTTTGCCTAATATACATGCACAAATACAGTAAACCAGTTCTGCCAGAATAACAGTGTGCCAACATGCAACAAAAATATCATTATCTTCAAAAACAAAGTCACTCTCTTTCTTAGATTAATTGAGTGATGGCAGGGGATGGTGGTGTAGTTTGGTTTTGCTTTTTAACTATTATTACATCTTTTTCCAGTAGATAACAGCTTCCTCTGTTAACACACCCTAAATACTGCATGTGTAAAATAATCCAGACAACATAATAACAACAACAACAACAACATAATGACTATATAATAATCTAACAATAACAACAACTCAAAACCACAGGAGAAATACTAATTACTCCCAAATCAGGGCAGAAAGTAAATGATAGGCACTTCTGAGTTTTCCACTGTTGAGTTTTCCACAACACACCCTTGCAGATTATAAGCATCCTACTAAATGACCTATCATACCAATTAAGAAAGGCTTTAGCTGGAAAAGTGAGAAAAAATTAGCTTAAGAAATAGAAGAACATTTAATCAGACAAAAAAAAAGCATACTCACGTGTAAACATTGTAAGAAACCAAGGAATCGCATAAAGCTGCCAAAGGTGGTGATGGGGGGAAGAAGACAAAAAAAAGTTTTGAGAACTCAAGTTGTCTATGACAATTGTCAACTACATTAAAAATAGCCTATTTTGCATGAATTCATTTAGAAATGAAAATAACTGCAGCAGCAGATCTTCTATCACACAACTCTTACCCTGTCAGAAACTTTTTTCATCCCCAAATTTTTCAAATGATTAGTTTGTGACACTGCATTGAAAACAGTAAAAAAAAATCCCCACCCTTACTAGGCTGGTTTGCAAAATACAACCATTGAAGTCTTAAAGAACTCAAAAAACCCCTCTACTAAAATGTTGCAACTCTCAATAATATAAGCAAAAATTAGTCAAGGATGCCTGAAAAAGCATAAACCAACTTGATTTAATACATCTTTGTGACTATGGAAGAAGATGGTTTTATAGAAAAAACTAAAAGTTCAAATCATGATTTTCAAGAGAAAAAATAACTACCTCTGCCTTTTTCTGCCATGCTGGTATTTATTAAAATGCATACTTGCCAGTGAAGAAATTAAGGACAGTCTCATTCCCAGTAAATACTCAGTAACACCCAAGCATTTCTGTAGTTCTACTGGGACCATTTTGGGGCAGCGTCACCCGAAGGTGCCCTGCTTCAGCACTTACACCCCTACGAGACTTGTGCTGCTGCAACAGCTACAGAAAACCTTTAATGCCTGCAAACTTTCATAGTCATGACATGATACAGAGAAAGAGCTAAGCATTTATGACACCTTAAGAACTTCTAATTTTTCAATGAAGCCTTTAACAAGGCAAAGGCAAGAGAATCTATTTTCTTAAAACATCAAAATGCGCAGAAAGTTTCCATAAATTAGGAATGCAAGAGCAAGACAATCATTGTTAAATTTTACTCAACTGCATGGCTCATGTGCTATGAAGATTTACAGTTAAACATAAAGCTTAATATATTACTTTTTAACTCGTAAAAAGTGCAAATTAATCTTCCTATTGAGCTTTTCCTGGAAGTAAACAAATGAGGAGCAGAAAACATAATTGATATTATGTTAATAAATTACTTCTTATTCCATAAACTCTGAACTGGGTTATGGCTCTGACTAAATGATGTACACATTTGCTGAAAAAAAGTGTACATCACATTAAGAAGCTGTGCTTCTTAGCACAGCTCTCTCTAAATTATATTACTATGCCTTCATCTAAGTGCCTGAGATCTGAACCATACTGTCCCTAAACTAAGGAAGGTTCAATGACCTGTTCACCACTTTTAATATTCAGCAGAATTTTGTGAAGCTTGACCCCCCAGCCCACCAATTGATTTTAGGCATTCAAAATCCAAGCCAAATCAATTTCTATCACCATATTAATCTTATAACACAATCATACTATTTCCCTGAGTATATCTACGTCATGTTTTAAATAGATGGCATTCTAAGAATAGTAACATATCCTGTTCCCTGAAATATCCCCTGCAGTGGTTGTGATTACCTAATACCTGTTTATCTGCTTGCTTATATGCAATACCTTGCTCCCCATGCAGTAAGAAAACAAGCCTAGTGTCCTGAGGCTCCTCTTTGCTTGGAGGTACATATTATGTAAACCACATGATTTCCTTGGTATTTAAAAGAAATTATTTCCTCTTTTTCATATATATGATTAAAATGTTTCTTCAAAGCAGATCCTCATTTTCTCCTAATTTCACAAACACGTCTATCATGCAGGCATTTACACAGAAATAAGAAAATACACGAAATGTGAAGCTTTGAAGTTTATTAAAAGGTAATCACAAGGAAAAATCACTGCTTTGCTCTAAACCATCCTCACCAAACTTATCAGCAGTGACATGAAAAGTAGGTCAAACAATTTAAGTAGAAGGCGTCAGGCGAGCTTTTATTGCAGGAAGTTTTTCCTCTGACTTTAACAAAAAGAATGCTTTAAGACAAGGAGGTGTTGGTAAGCCCGAAGAGGTTATCGACGCTATAAGCAAGCAAGGAAAGGGAAGGCACGACACGGGTGGCGCTACGGCCCGACGGCAGCGAAAGGGAAGGAGGAGCTGCTCGGAGCCCAGGACAGAAGGCGGGATGCGCTGGGGAGCGGGACTGCGCACAGCGCTAGGGAATGCTGCCCTCCAGCGGCCGCCGCCCGGAACAGCAGCGCCCGCGCCTGCGGAATGAGGAGCTCCAGGAAAAGGGAATTTCAAGCCTTCAGTGCTGAACCCTCAAACCTAAGGGGGTTCTGGTTTTACTCGACACTTGACTCTCCCGAGCTGGGAAGCGCACCTAATGTGTAATCAAAGCAGCATCTGAAAAGCTGGAACAGCCTGAGAATAAGCCACATTAAAAAAAAGAGCCTGTAAAACCAACACATCGTGTTTTAGAGAGACCTTGAGAGGAGCCACAATTATAATTTTGCTTTGCATCAGGGAGTAACGCCACCCATGTTCTGCCTTCCCTTTCCTTGCTTACTAATAGCATCCATAACCTCTTCAGGCTTACAAACATCTCCTTGTTTTAAATAATTATATTTATTAAAATCAGAGGAAAAACTCCCTTCAATAATAAGTTAGACAGAAAAAGTATAACTTTTTTTCTGTATATACTTTAGCTGTACCATATATTGCAGTTTATACGAGGTGCCAAATCCAAAGATAAAGATGTTTGGGGTTTTTTTCTCCTATTAAATGCCTGTTTCATTTTTTTTCCCTGTTTGATGTATGTGTGAAACAATGTTGTCCAACAATAAGTAGAATTTTATTTTGCTAAGTTGTTCTAACAACTGTCCCAGCTGCTGCTTTTTGCTTGAATTTTCAGTTGTAAATAAAACTATTTTTTTGCTTTCTACAGCTCCTTGAAGGAGGGGAGAGGTGGAGATGGAAATGCTGAGCTCTTCTCCCTGGATCCAGTGACAGGATATGTTGGAATAGTTCCAAGCTGCACCAGGGGAGATTCACATTGGACATTCGGAAGCCTTTCTTTCCCAAGAAGGTGGAAACACTGGAAGAAGCTTTCTAGAGAGGTGGTTGATGCCCCAAGGCTGTCAGTGTTTAAGAGGCATTCAGGGAATGCCCTTAACAGCACACATTAAATCAGCCAGCCCTGAGGTGGTCAGGCAGTTGGACTATACAAGCCCTGTAGGTCCCTTCCAAAGGAAATTGTCTATTCTACAAACTCCCGTTCCTTCTCCACATTTGAGATACAGACACATGTACTTAGCTTCAATCCTATATGGTGCCTAGACAATCACGTATTTGAAGGCTTCAGAAAGGTGCAAAAGACAAGGCAAATTGAATCACATTTTTAATATTAGATTCTACCCACCTATATGTACCTACAGAAACAAAATTTGAAGAAAGATCACTTTCTTCACAAGATGAAAATATCAGCAATTCATTTGCAGGTAATTGTGTAACAGGAGAAACAGAGAAAGTACTTCAAGGGCAGGATTTTTAAGATGAAGCCCTATTACTGACACCTTGTGCTTATCACCAAAACCAAGCTAAGGTATCTACCTGTGCCAGCAGCTTCAGCACAATGATATTAAGGAACTGCAATCAGTTTGCCTTCTATGATAGTGGATAGATGACAACTATGTCTACCTTCCATAACTCACAGCTGAAAGTGCTTTAGAGTAATTTATGGCAATCGCTGCACTTTTAGCAACATTGTGCAATTCTTTGTTTTTCTTCATTTTCTTCTTTAACATGGTCTGCTGTTTAAGGCCAGAATCAGTCAGTAAAATAAGGAATGTGTTATAGAGCATTATATAGGGTGGAGAAGAGTATAAAGTTTGGGAGAGTGAGCTAAGAAGAACTGAAAGATTCACTGTATATATTATCCCTCTATTTATATGTAAATCACATAGCCACAGCAATGTACTTAATCCAGGCACCACATCAGCTAATAATATTCACAACGACTCAAGCTTCAGCAGTGTTCAGTATTCTGAGGGCTATGTGACCTGAAGCAAATGAGAAGGGTGCCAGGAACACAATCTTCCCTGCAGCAGAGCCTGCTTTTTCAGTGATGAAAGATTAATCAGGGTTTACTTTGATAGGATTAGTACTCAAGCACAGAAACTCTGGTTCAGATCTCATTACTACACTGCATATCCTTCACCTTGATGGATCCTATGCTGCCTTGTTACAGTCACAAAAAATCACCTCTCTGACTAATCTAAAAGGCAGAACAACTTTTACTTAATAGAAAAAATCCAAACCCTGACAGATAATTCAGAAAGGACAACTTCAGAGGTTAGTGTTAATTTTAGAACTTGCATTTTTATTCAATGCAAGAGTTTTAAAAAACATTTTCTTTTGCAATTGTTTACTATATTACCTAATCATCTACAGATTACCAGATTTAGAGACAAGGTCCATGTATGACTATGTATTGTTCAATGACTAGAACAATAGAAACTAAAATATAGCAAAACATGTGATTTCAAACTATTCCATCAAACTTGTACCTTGGAAGTCTTCAGTGGAAAATTATAACTGTATAGGCAGACATAAGGAGCTACTGAAACATCAGATAAGACCCAAGATGGGCTGCTACAGAGCCCTGGTGTAGATTAGTAGGCCACAAAAAGACCTGTAAAATGGTCAGGGAAATTACATCTCTAACTCCTCAGTGGAGACAAAATACACAGGTGAATTGTTTTGGTCATCTGCAGCCTTTAAAAAGTAAGCATCAAATGCATTCATATAGTGATGCTGCAAAATTGATCCTCCCTCAGGAATGTTAAATGTTGCTGTTAACCCTTGCACTTCATCTACCCAAATATTTAGGCTTTCTACAGTTGAATACTCCTTCTCCTCACTTTCATCTTCCTCCCACCTATCCTCTTCAGATGTCTGTCATCTGAAATACATGTGGCTTTCTCAAACTCCTCTCTTTATAAGGCAATACACAGGCTTTCTCTTCTGCTCATTTTAATCCCACTGTATCGCCTAAATTTGTATCAGTCAAACAACATTATTAGATGAAGAACACCCTCTACAAATGAAAAAATATACTTTCTTTTCTATTACAATATTAATTGCAATAGAAAAGAAAGTATATATTTTCATTTGTACATCAAACAGTGATAATGAGTATCTGCCAGTCCCAAACTCCCACAAATTCTTTAAGGAATGGTGTAAAACAAAGGACCTTCAGAGGATTGGTCTCGCTGCTCCAACTTAAAATATTTCCTAATAAGCATAAGGCTTTTCTGTTAAGCTAAACTTTTTATTGCTTATAAAAGTAATGCATTTAAATTTCTTACTTATGAAATTTGCATTTCTACATCAACATCTCCTGAGTTCAGTTATCTTCTTCCATTTTGACCTCTCAGTCATCACCTATTCTTATGACCAACTGGTAATGACCAAATTTCTAAATGCCAAATACAGAATGATATAGACCATACCAATTAACGTTATCTCTATGGCTCTGCCTAAATATACTTTTCAGAAACATCAGTATTTGTAGGCAGACAAACATTTTTATTTTAGTTTTCTTAACTATACACACCTCTCTAAAAAAAGGAGGAAAGCTTTACTATTTACAGTGATAGCTAGAAGTGAGACTCTAAAGAAGACCTAGTTTTGCTTTTTCCAACAAAGCCCATTGTCTCTACTATATTTTTGGCTGTGTTCTCAGTTTTCATTTTCCTTCATCTAAGAGATTTTTTTTCCAATGGAAGCATAAAACTTGCGTTTATGTTATGCACTTGTCCCACATTTGAGCCACACTCCAGCAAATGACTGCTGAGCATTTTCCAAGATCTGACATATCTACAAGACTGATGATCACAGACTTTTTCTACAACTTGCAAAATAATGTGTAATTTGTGCTAATCAACATCATTCAATTAGCTACAGTAATTTTGCTATTAAATCTTTATGGGTACACTATTTTTTTGCATATTAACCCACATTTCAAAAATAAATGTATATATACCTTTTAAGATGAATTTAAGTTATAATAACTGCCTAGTAGTATTTTTATTGTATTTACCATCGCAGCAGAACAGGAAGGACTAAAGCACATAAAACAAGAATCAAAACTTTATCAGCATATTTAGGAAGGTCAATTAACATGGAAGTTTCACTTTTGTCAAAGTGCTACTAAAGCAGTTTGGAAAGGCACCTCATCCCAGCTTCCTTCATCTTCCATTTTCCAATTCCTTTGGATAATACTTATAAGGATCCTTAGCACTTACATCTGGAATAAACCCAATTTCATTGAGGTGGTTACTCAGCTCTGGATCATGGAATGCAATCATCTGGGAAAACACTGTCAGGTACTCTGAAAGGACAAATCCAAGACTGTTGTCAAAAACACAAACTATCACATGCTGCTAGCTCACAACAGAGCTGTAGGAAAGCCACTCATTTTAAACCTACAATAAAATAGCAAGTGAATACCATTGCTGTACTCCTTGCTACCATTACATTCAATACAGAGGAGGAAACAGTTTTTCTTATTTAGTACTTCTCAATTTGGATTTTTAACAATGGTTTAACTTGGCACACACTTAGGTTGTGATGTATGGTTGACATGCAAAGTTAAAGACTATTTAATAACCAGCAAGGAGAAATACCCACTATAAAAGATAAAATTTATTACATCTTCAGCCTGGCCTATTAGGTTGAAGGGTACAATTTCATTAAGTTGTCTAAACAGAATTTGCTTTTAATTGGAAGAGAAGCAGACAGCAGAACACACAGGACAGAGACAGATTTCTCTCTGTTCTGCCCCTCTCCCAGTTGTGTCCACATTGTGGCACACTCTGTTAAAAGAAAGCTGAAGAGGCAATAATTGCAACTTTGTAACAGATGGTAATTCCTCCTTTTCCTACACATTCCCAAGAACAGAGCAATTAGGGCATGGACAGCTAGAGAACAGAAGAGCAACAGACACAGAATGCAAACTCTGTTTCCAGAATGTGCTGGCATCTCAATGCTCCACACAGTTTGTATCTACACAGAAGACACAAAGCAGCTAAAATTGCAGTGGGTAGTTAAATGACACATTCTTAACCCTTCCCTCTATCTTAAAAAGGCAGGGAAATGACACAGCATCTTCCTTTAAACCTTTATACATTGTGTTTTAACATATAACCCTAGAAAGGACTAATTAGAATACTGAAAGAACCCTAAAAGGACCAACCTTCCTGAGTCCTTGATGATGCTAGATGCAGAACAGGATCTCAGGAATACCTACACTACTTTGGTTCACAGAATCCTACTGACCTGTATTTCTAACTTTGGCTGATACATATTTTTGCAAAGCTCCTTAAGAATAACATCAGGAAACCCTAGAGAGCAAAAGTATTATTTTATGGAACAGTATAACCTCTTGAGAAAAGTCTTTACCAAGCTATTAATCTTGAAGTCTAAAGTAGGTGTCTCCAGAGGAACATATTTATTCTTTTCATCTTTGGACCTTTACTGCAAGCAATCTTTCTTTACAGACAAAAGGATGCAAACATATTCTCTGGAATAATTTTTCCTATTTTTTTATTCAGTTCATAACATCCCTTACCCATTGTCTTCCATACATAAACTCTCCTAACCCTGGCATTATCTCCTTACGTTAGCTCTCTCCCAATTATCTAATATGCAAATGCTTTTAAAGTTTTGTTGATCAGTTTTTAATTACCTTCCTTGAAGACAGAAATGACAGACACTTTAAAGCTGACAAGTTTCACAAGAAATATACAAAAGAATTTATTTAAAAGAAACACAAGGACAGCAAGCCATGGTGATACTCAGTATTCAATAAACATTCATAACTGCTTGCAATTAAAAGCATTAATTACCACCTCTTTCTTTTAATTACTAATGGCTTTTGAAACAGCTTCTTTTGTTTTTTAAAGACTGTCTGGAAGACAAATTATCTTCCCAACACAGACTGTGCCAAGGTGACTCTCTAGGTGGAGACAATTCCTTTTTCATGTTTCCATGAAATTTAAAATTACTTTTCAATTAGAACAGACATTCCTAGCTATTGTTTTAATTTATCTAAGTTACCTATACACTTCTTGAAGGCTGAACTATGGAACATTATTCCTCAGGGTTTTCCCACTCCTGTCCTGTACTGAACAACATCATCTGCTCAATAAGAAATTCCCTTTGAACCCCTCTTTTCCTGAATTGCGTAACTTTCATTTTCCGAAGAAGCCCTGGTTTGTACTGTTCCTCTTCATTTTCCCTTATTGTGCAACAGCTCCTCTAACATGATGACTTTGATCACCTGAAGGGTAAGCCTCCACAATGTAACACTAGAAAGACTATTTACTGCTTTCACACCATTGCAGGATGGACTGACTCTTACCTTGGATATTACATGGAACACTTTTGTGCGTGCGCACTTCGTGATTTTTTTCTCCTGCCTGAATCCTTAACCACTTACTTTGTTCCAAATTTTCTTGCACAGTTACATGATTTTAACTGCATCCCAATTTCACAACACCTTGAAAAAGTGTATTTATATATCCAGAAACAATTCTACTTCATTTAGAACTACACCAAATAAAGGGATCGACTTACCTTGAATAACATGAGAATTATCCTTCAGAAAGAAGTTATACAAATACTTTGGAATAAAAGCAGACATGCAGGCATATGCCAGAGCTGAAAGAATTAAAAAAACAGATGCGATGACAGAAGCAGAATTTAATTACATCTTAAGAAGTTCATTATCAACCAGACAACAAGCATAAATACTTAAATAAAACTGTACACAAAAATTATTGTATGCACAGTAGGTATAATAGGAGTCCTTGTCCTAAGAAACCAGTTTTCCCACACAGAGACCTTATATAAAGAAAGCCAAGTACAAGACAATAAAAGCTTGGACTACACCTGTTATGAACAAATCACATTCTAAGAAGATAAAGGTCATATATCTAAAGCTGATCTGATCTGAAAAATTTAAAACTACCATCAGCTTTTCTGAACAAAGCTGGTCTGACACTTTAATGCTTAGGTTACCAAATAATACATGCACGTTAAGCAAGGCTGAACTACAGCTTCACTGAAAAATACAAGTGCTACAGCAGCATTTCTTCCTTTTTCTATTTACTTGTGCTTTTAAAAATATATCATTATTGCACTTGGCAATAAACAGTACTTGAACCCCTGCTTGAAGAGCAGTACACCACATGCAGTTTTCAAAACTCCAACCATTTCTTTTGACCTGTGGCAACAAGAGCTTTAAAATTCCTTTGTAGATAGAGAAACTTTCCATCTCTAAGTGGATTCACACATCTGTCTGCACGTAGATACAGATAAGAGACTGTGCTTTTCTTCGCTAACTGCAGAAAAAGGTACTCACCTTCATTGTTAAAATTCAAGTACAGAAACGGTGCACAAAGAGAGTCAAGACCTAAAGAGAGAAGAGCCATGAAGAAACAGCACAAAGAGCTCATTTATTTTAATGCACAAGATAAAGACATGAATTTCTAATGAAAACTTGCACACTAGATACTGGTTCTGCACTATCAGGCCTTCACAAGTGATGGTGAGAACAACTGTGAAATATATGCATGAAAACAGCAAGGATTTCAAATTGTTCAGCTATAATGCCAAATTGATTATTCTGCCAAGGCATGCAAGAAATGGCAATTACCATTCCAAGAATTCAGTAACTTTTGCAGTATTATCTTGGAGCTTAATAGCAAGCAACAGACTTTTCTTTTTAAAATACAGTGACTGAAACTTATGAAGATTGAATATATAACAAAGAGTGGGGCAATTTTTTATTTCAAATTAAACATAAGTTATTAGGATTTAAATTTGCAATAACCCACGGATTCATTCTTCAAAGGAAACAGAAAGGAAAGCATCCAAAAAAGGCTTATACTGCGGGGGTGAAAAGCAGGAGGTAGTTTTAAGTCAATCAAAGCCTTCCATTCAATTATCCACCCTTGCCAAGCAGTCAAACTCACCTTGCCAGTACACTAAATTAGGATGGGAAACAACCCAGGCCTTCAATACACGTCTGAACTTTGCATGACCCTCTGGTGATGACAGCAGTTCATCATACTGATGGCAACGAGGAATATCAACTTCAATCTGCACCACAGCCAAGCATACAAAGAGAAATTGGGATGAGTGGGGCAGCACTACAGCAATCTTGCAACACTAGAGGTAGAAGTCAGCCAAAATATGTAGGTCAGACCACCATCATACACGATCTGCTTCCTCCATCACTCTCAAAACCACAATGGACAGGGAACCTAACACACCTGTCAAAGTCTAAAACTAGAAATTTTTTTTTCTCCTTTTCTGCACTCTGATTTTTTAAAGGGTTCTAGCCCTTGAAAAGGCAGAAAACAGACGACAGTTACAGTTTTTTTACTCCTGGACTCATTTTAGGTGGTAATATTGCTTTGTTCTCAAAGGTAACCAAGACAGAGTTCTCAATGTTGCAATCAATTTGATGGAAAATACTTCTTCACCCAGCTGAAAGGAATAGTTGTTGTTTGTAATGTCTTTTTATGTCTGGTAAGAAAACATTTGAGAGCATTCTGCTCTTCGACAACCAAATTGCTGAAACCCCCATTTCTATGAAGTATAGCTCACATTATAGGACCTCAAGGTTCTCAGCAGTATCTGCCATAAGGTCCAACAGGCACAACAAGCATTGGTAAATCCAGGATTTTTAACAAAAAAATCATGAATACTGTTCACTACACTGCTTGCTGCTACAGAAACAGTGATTATAAAGAAAAAAAAGAATTTCAGCTTCCCCATTTTGTAAGTGGAGTTAAAGTACTTGAGTCAATCTGTTTGCAAGATTTTTGCTACAGTGTAAGACTGGAGGGCAAGGGGAACTATACTGTTGTTATCCACCAGGTGTGCTGCAATAGGCAAGTGATGGGTGGGGAAGATCTTCAAGTGACAATATTTGGTAACACCATAAGTCTTACTTGTCTGTCTGTAGGGATCGGTGTGTCTTTATCAATGGCATCATATTTTGCTTCTATGGCACCCTAAATGTGGAAGAAGAATATTTGAATTTAGAAAGCCCTCACCAACATAAGTGCATATGTACATGGTGATATGAGAAGTTGAGTGTTTTTGTTAGGAACTCTAGTTAGCAGAAAAACAGAAGATTCTGACAGCTTAATTTCAGCAAAACCATCTTTATTCTGTTACTAACTCTGTTACTAAACATCTTTATTCTGTTACTCATGCAGACCCTCCTATAGATCTCCTCAGCATGATCTTCAGCAATTTTCAGTTGTTTACGCAGAAAGCCATGCACTTTGTAGTTTCCCATTTTCAAGTCAAGAGGTGCTCTCAGTTCTATTAACAAGCCCATTTTATTGTTATGGGACAGGAAAACACCCATATTGTACAGATGGCAAGTTGCTGAAGCATGAGAATTGACTCATTTCCTAAAACTCAGGCTACAAGCCTGACCAGCAGTTTTTCTTCATCTTTCCAGCTTTTTTGTTGATTATATTACATGGTACTCAGCAGATCACATCCTAAGCTAAATCTCCTGAATAACCTAGGATGTGTTATCTCTAAGAATCTTTATGATCTGCTGCTGCAGGATTGCAAGCAAGATAAATCCAACAGCTGGGTAGTCCAGCAACTCTGTGAGGAGCCCTCGTTTCTGGGACATTCCATTGTCCCAAAGGACTGTATTTGATTGATTTATTCTCCATTCTTTCTGGGAAGTGTATTGACTGGTAGGCAAGAAAAATACATATCACGTGTTTTCTGCTGTTTTGTCCAACTACTGCTGACTGGAGCAGGATTGTCAACTGCATTTGTCAAAATATTAAAAATCAAAACAAAAAACCCCAGTTAACTGCAAAATGTCAGGGTATTATTTTCCACTGAAAATAATAATCAAAATTAAAGGCAGTCAAGTTCACATACGCTTTCTGAAATCAAATGACCTTACAGAAAATAAGCAAGTTTGTCAGAACATCATCTTTATTTGCACAATTTTATTACTCATTTTGTTTGGAATTCCAGCAACCTACCTACCAGATCTTTAAGCCCATTCCAGTTTCCTTGTCAACCCCATTCCTAATGCACTCCATCCCCAGTCAGTACTGGAACTTCTCCAACCACCCTTACCTCAACACCCAACAAGGCAGCCCAGGTTATGCCTCTCAGAAGGGGAGGGATGTCAATCCTGGCTTCTTTCCAAATTTGATTTTTCTTGTATGGGTAGGCCTTCAAAGAGAAGAGATTAACCAAAAAAAAAGTTATCATGTAACTGAAACAATTCAAATCTCAAAACAGGGACAGTCTTTCCCCAAATGAAAACAGTAAATACAAGTTACACAAAAAGTGAATTTAATTCTTAGCTGGAATGCCTGGATGAAGGACTACTGTTTGATGTTAAAATGTCTGCTCTTTCTCATAAATGCATCCATGTGCTTTGGTACTGAATAGATCTACTGAATAGATCTACTGATACAAATTTGTACTATGAATTTTTTCTTCATTGTATCTTTATTTTCATAAATCCACCTTTGTTTTATTAAACATTATTAGTTTATCCTTGTTCATGTGCATCAGCTCTCTCGTCGTTAAACAGGAATCTCTCTCTGTGCATATATGTAAATTAGGGGCTGCTATTCCTTTACCCAGTATAAATGTCACATTTTTAACATGGCATTGCCATGTTTTCAAATACTTTACTGCTTGGAAATGCAGAAATTGCAGGCATATTTATACCTATAATAGCTTAGTCTGTTATGAAATAAAGGATGTAAAATTATTTTCATCAGTAAATAACCAGTATTAGCAGCAGCTCTATTTAAGATCTACTTTTATATTCACCAGTACTAAGAATAATTTGTTCTATTTTTTTTTCAATCTTCTTATACTTCTGAAGGTTTTTTTTCTTCCCCCTTTGCTATTGTGGTCTCTTGCACCTCTGCTTCCTTTTACAATTACTTGGTCTTTCAAAATCTTCCAATTAACAGACCAAATCCAATTATCCAGCATCACAAGGACTCCATACCTTCAACAGCCTGTCAAAGAGGACAATTCTATTTAGCTGGTACTCTGTGTCCCTCTCCCGGATGATCAGAGGAAGAGTAGCAGCTGCAGAGAGCTCATTGCTACTGTTGGAATGAGGTAAAGCTGGCTGGCTGGAAAAAAAAGGGTAATAATAGTGAACAGCAAGAAAACCCAACCACTGAAAATAATTAATACTGCATGAAGCATTTCTTAGAAACAAGAATAAACGAGTAATTTTGAATATTCAACACAAACAAATGATTTCTAGGACAGAGGCTAAGATCCTCAGTTTGGTATCAGGGTCTGAAGTGTAGCATGTTTATCAGCTCTTTCAGAGCCAAACAAAGACATGTTAGTTTTGATTTTGGGAGGCAGTTGTGTCTAGCTGCGCAGTG
This sequence comes from Motacilla alba alba, assembly GCF_015832195.1. Classification (NCBI taxonomy): domain Eukaryota; kingdom Metazoa; phylum Chordata; class Aves; order Passeriformes; family Motacillidae; genus Motacilla; species Motacilla alba. Next base: position 47,298,972 of record NC_052019.1, on the reverse strand, counting down.
TGCCACTCAAATAAAACTAATTACTCAAAATTCAGTGTGTTACAGATGTACCAATTTACACACATACTTACTCATCTTCAAGCAACGGATAAAATGCTTCTCCACCAACATCCTTCAGTCTCTGAAAGGAGGAAGAAAAATAATTTGTTATCAGAATGCTGCTCAGAATTCAAGTGGAAATCTTAGTGGAGTACAAAAACTATTAAATAGCAATTCATTTGTCAAATTCAGTAACTTGCCTTGAGACCTAAACATTAGCTCAGTCCTCTGCCAGCAATGAAGCATTCAGCCTTCAACACTAAAACCTTTCAGAAGTTTCAACACTAAAACTTCCTTTTGGAAGTTCTCCTGCCTAAAGATATCCATAAACCTATTCCCACACAAAAAAATAGTTTATAGGCACCATGGATTAATAGATCAATAGTATTACATAATTCTTCTTTGTTTCCTCATTTTTCTACATGGACTTCCTATCCAAGTGCTGCAAAGCAACTGCACAACTTGCTTTTATGGTTCTAATCAGGTCAGGAGTTATGCAAACTTGAATTCCTTTTAGGAAATACACTCAGCAAAGGTGACAGACAAACATGGCTGGATTTTTGACTGAAGTTTTCAGACCTCTTATGGTGCATGATTAATGTTTAATGCCACGTTCCCTGCAGTGCTCTGTCTTGCAGTTCAGCCCTTAACTTGCAGGCACACAGCCTGTTCCTCTTGGGGCTGATCGAAGAGTTCACTCTCTGCTCACTCGGTACTGCTCCTCTTTTGATTATAAGCATCATGCTCTGCTCTATAAAGGTGTCTGAAGAATTGCACAAGTTTAAAAACTTATTTCAACTAACACTGCAAGGTTCAGTCTTGCATCTTCCACAAAACGAAATTTCGGTATATAATTATTTCCTGCTGCACTTATAGAAGTTGGCAGCAATATCCAAAATTACAGATCAAAATGTTTAAAAAAAGCCTTTAAAAACTGCCCTCTAGTGAGAACAACAGCAGAAGCTGCAGTGTGTATTATGTTTGAAATAGATTTTAAACCTCCCTCCTGCCTCGCCAGCCCCACTGATTTACTGAAGAAAATAACCCAGTTCTTTGGTCTGCCTTGACGCATTTGGGTGAAGCAAAGTTCTACTGAAGAAATGTGTTTACACAGTGTATGACACACTACCTCCAATATTAAGGGGGCAGAGTCAGGAGTCACCTTCTTTATTGTCCTAATCCCTGTATTATGAAAAGGGTTTTTCAAAAAAACCTGACAGAATTGAATTTGCTGCTATAAAAAGCAAGTTGCAAACAGTGCAGCATAGTTTCCCAATTTGACAGCAATAAAGCTCCACTTGAGCAAAGACACGTAAACAATTAAAACATTTCAGTGATATATACAGTAAATCTTGTAACTGATCATTACACCAAGCCAAATCATGAGTTATCATGTGGTGATTTTCCCAATGAAGATGGAAGAAAACTGCATTACAGCATTTTTGAAAAATGCTTTGAAGAGATCTTTTGAACTAGCCATTTCATGCCAAATATTCCAAAAAATTAATAATCAACTAGCAGAAAATTGGTATCCAATATTAAGTATAAAGCTTTTGAGAAGCTGAAACTGAACTGAATTGGTTTACTTTTGGATAATGTGAGCCATTGACAGGCAGTAATTAAAGCATACAGAAGACATTCCCTGAGCAAATAGTTGTAACAATAGTGGAGAATACCAAGTAGTACAGAACAATTTGCACTACACTGGAACAAAGCAGGTAACAGAAAAAGGAAAGGGAGGGACAGAAGACAAATTAAATTTACTAAGCTTTTGCAGGCAAAGCAATTTAACAGCACAAACCAGAATCTGACTTGGACACTAAGAAGTACTCTCTCAGAATCAGTGAAACTTCTGTTGGTAGAAACAGCAGTAGGAGCTGCTGTTACATATTCCCTTTAAACAAATGTTTCTGCAGAGAAGAACATAAGAAATGCACAATATCACTCTTACATTTCGGAGCTGGCACAGAGATAAAGTCACAGTTGTGTCATCTAGGAGGGAACTTCTATCTCGTCCTTGGCCAAAGCTCTCACCATCTTCTAATAAAAAGCTTCAAAATGACAAAAAAATCAGGTCATTTTATAACACAGGACTTGAGCTAGGGAAAAAACATCAAGAAGTTTCCTCCTTAAAACAAAGTATTAGGTCTTAGAAGTATACTGTATTGACTCTGCATGGCATGAAACCTGCTATCAAGTGAATGTACAATCACCTTAAGTTATTCAGACAGCTTTTTCTGTAAAATGGCACATTTCAGGTTTTCTGTAACTTTGCTTTGCACATAAAGAAAGAGTTATGAGCTATGGGATTAATAACCCCTTTTATTCCTTGCTCTCGCACAGAACAGGCCTGTCATTTATTGTGAAAAGCAAAAATAAAATATTATCATATGAAAGGCAGTTCCCATCATGCCAAAAAACCCCAAGTGGAAGTCTGACCTTTTCTGTTGCAGTCCATCTAAGGATACAAATGTATCCAAGATAATGGAAAATTTCTGTATGCTCTATCATGATACTTTTACAGAAGACCACATGAAACTGATTTTCATAATTTAACCTAGCATTCTCAGTGTCACTTAAAGATAGATTGCATTTTTGAAATTAACTCCTCATCTTCAAGATAGTATGGTGGAAAATATTTGTCCCTCAAAATTGAAAAGCATCTCTATTCACCAATGAGCAAAGAAAATCTCACATTAATTTTGACACCAAAATAACACTTAAAATCTATTTCCACCATTTTTTTTTTAAAAGATATTGCATCTTGTCTGTACACATACTTCATCTGGTTTTTAAACACAGAAACAGTAAATTGATATATATGGCCACCTAATTATGCTATTAAGATCAGGTCATAAGATTAAAACATCAATGTTCTACATAAAATTGCAACATGTGCAGCAGTAAGATAAAAGTAGCAATCACTAAAATGCTGTTACAGAATTCTAAATCATAAAACAAAGCATTTTGGAAACAAAGTAATAGGTGATCTGCTGAATAACTTGGCTGTCCATTCAGTACTGCTGCTCTGTGAAAGGACATTCAGAATGTGAGAATTTGCTACATAACATATTAAATTAAATTACAAATATCCCTCTGAAGAGCAGTGAGACATTATTAGTAAAACTTAATACTATTGGAAAGTGTGCAAAATTTAGGGACTCCCATTACAGTATTTTCCACTTCACCAGCATCTTTTCAAATTTCAGAAAGCAATAGGTAGGAGACAGATACAAGGCATTCAAATAATGCCTTAAACTGGATAAGAGGGAAGTGACAATTTCCTTCTGTTCAAGAATGCTATTTTCAGTGGTTTTCACATGTACAGGTCTTTAAACTAAGTATGTTTTCTTGCAATCACTAGTGCTCTCCATCCATCCATCCGTCCATCCCTTTAAAGTGCTCCTTCACCCTTACTTGGGAAGTGTGCAGACAGGTGGCTTTGATCGAATTATTTCCTTGTTGACAAGTTCTTTCTCCAAGTCTCCTCCAGCCAAACACCAGAGATAATAAACCTCTTCAACTGATCTTTCTGCTAGGTAATCATTATCTTCATCTGTTGGGAGAAATGACACAAAAATAAATTACAGCCTTTTAGGTAGTCTGTATCTCTTTCTACAACTCTAAACACATACCGTAGAAAAAAAAAATATTATTCTGCTTGAAAGGTCATAACCCTAATGTGAAAAAGCTAGAGGAAAAGTGATCTTTCCTTCGCAAGTGCTCTTTAAGGAGATTTAAGGAAAGAAGTCATTAAAAATGCAGGTATTTCTGCAGTTTGCCATGAACTCCTCACATCGAATGTGAATACATCGAATGTGGACTTCTGCTTCCTGTGTGTTTTTAAACAAAACGAAACAGTGTTTTGTGCATAGCACTAAGACCTAAAATAAGAAACAAGTGATTCCTACTAAGTAGTTATAATCTCTCTTCCCTTCACATACCACACTCATTCTAACAAGGAAAAAATCTTTATCTAGATGAGATTTTCTAAACATCTCCAAGTTCATAAGAAAAAAACTAATCAGGATTTAAGAGCCATAACATTTTCAACATACTGTGGTTTAAAACTTAGAACTTTAATCTTTTAGTCCAGAATGTGACCTCTTTCACAAAGACTCTGCTTTCCACCAGTACTTCCAAAAATCATCTTATGTTATGATCTAGCAGAATTCAATTATCCATAAGCAGAAAAAAATGACCTTATACATGCACGTGTCCAAATTCTGAAGGCAAAAGATGACACTGCTTTTGCAACATGGACTTGAACACTAATGTTATTTTTTTTCCCCTGAGTTTGAAGCATAAAATTAAGACTTGACTACTTTGGTTTGCAGACATCCCTCAAAACATGTTTGTCCATGTCTCCCTCCATTAAACAACTTACTGCATTAATCTAGTGTTGTAACATTTAACAGTCTCTGTGAATAATTTGCTGGAGAGAAAATGCAATAACATTTTATTTTCCTTCCCCCTCCAATGACATTTATCCCACTACCTGCTTTTACCTTTACATAATTGACTTATGTCTTCAGGTAGTGTTAAATTGGCACACCTTGGAGAAGATGAGAACAGACCAGCAGGTTTGTGGAATGGAGGATATAGTGGGGATACCTCACTGAACAAACTGTCATGTAGCAATTCCTCTGGAGTTGGCCTTAAATTAAGAGAAGAGGATAAAACAATTAGAGCAAAGTGCTCCCAAAAAATGTTGCATTTCAGCAAAAAAAAGGTCCCCAGTAATTAATATTAGCAAGTTATTTTAAATTATATTGGGCTTCAGAAATTTTAATAGCAAAAAACGTCTACCAAGATTTTTCAATTCATGCAGCACAACAAGCTAGTCTGTTTACAGCCCAAATTCTGACCTCTAATTCTTCTCTTTTAATCACTGAAAAGCACAAAACTGAGAATTTCTTATAGGTAGCCCAAATGTCAGTATTCCAAAAAAAAGGTTCAGCAACAGGTCTTCTGATTTCTTAGTAACCCACAGAGTTCACCAGGCCCCAGGACTGAACACTTGCCTCTTAGAAGGCTGGAACGTAAGGCATTTCTTCAGTAGAGCTATGATATTTTCAGAAAGGTCCTGGAACATAAGAAAAATACGGAGGAGGTCTGTTTATTACTGTCTTAATTCAGCAAGTCACTTGGCTCATACTTAACTTTTAACATACAGGATATTCCCTTGTGGGCAGTAAAATTTCACACCTACGCACATGAGGTTGGCCGTGTGAGACCAAAATTCTGGGGAAGTAATTCTTCTCACCTCCCAGTCCTACATTTGATTCAGGGGAAAAAAATCTGGAAAATGTGCAATGTATGCAGCCTTTTACTTATTTTTTAATTTAGATACTCTGTACCCTGCTGGAAACAATGCAATGCCTGGCCACTGCCTTCTGCTAACAATCAGAACTCCTTCATATAATGTCCCAAAATATACAGACACTAAAATTCAGTAATCATTTTTGTGGCTAAGGAAAAGTTGAACTATATAAACCTACACTATCAGAATCTGTAAAGAGGACCAGCTGGAGGACATAATTTCTGGAAGAAGAATACTTAATCACCAAATCTTTAAAGAAAATTTATAGCTTATTAAACTACTCAGAGAGCATTAACATTTACTGAGACTGACAGCAATTTTAAGAAAGAACATTACCAGTGCTGGCTATTTGAAAGGATCTTAGATATGTAGTTATGGCTTCAAAATTTTTCATCATACTGCAATACAGTAAGTGACCAAATGAATTAAAAAAATAAATGCACAAAATACTATGCAGCAATAATAAAATATTTTGGGTAAGACAGCATGGAAGAGCAAATGAGTTTCACAAACCTGAATAATATCAAGGCAACCATGTTCTTCAGCCAATACAGTTACAATATCATCTACACAGCCTGTGAAAAATAAACAGAACAATAAAAAGTTAATTACTGAGTGATACCAATTAGAAAGGATCTCAGATAAATGTCCACTCAAATAAAAAGCACTTAATTTTGGCTTTTTACTGATATTGCTACATCATTTGAAAGTGAATTATCAAAATCAGAAATGAAAATTATTATAACCTATGCAGACAGAAGCCTAGGAAAGTTAAGTAGCACATCTAAGGTAACAGTGAATATTTACAGGCCTAGTCCAGAGTGTCAGACTCTGCCAAATAAAGTAAAACAATCTTTCAACTTATAAACAAAAAATTAAAATAATTCCTTGGAAGAACTCAAGGGTACCTACATGAAACTTTAAGTAACTTTTGCCTCTGTTTTCCTTGCAGATAATACTAGCAGTATTTTAGAACTTCTTGTCACTGCTTTATTGAACAAATAATTCCCAAGTCAGGACATTAATGCTTTTCAGTGGATAAACCAACAACTTGAATTCAGGTTGAAGTGTATGGAGATGCCTTAGGAAGCCTTGCTACCAAATCCCCAAAACAGTCAGAATTTCAGCACTCAAGCACTAGCTGCTGAATGAAAAAGATATTTCTCCTGAGAGCAATTAATTTAACAGTATTGTTGTTTGCTCTGGATAATAATAATAACTTACTGTTAAGGCTTCAAATTGCAAACTCATGCCCTTCCCCATTCCATGGTTTATACATAAACACTACCAAAAACCAAGTTTTAAAATCTGCAAGGATAGTCACACTTCCTAACTCATCTACATTAAGGCAAAATTCCACTTGTGCAGTGATGTTTTATAGTTTGAGAGTAAAAACAGAGACAGAAGCCTGAGTTCACTAGAACACTTCTCATCTCTCTTTATTTTTGTCTTCCTATTTGAGTCCTGCTTCTCCCTACTTGGCCATTACTACACAGGCACTGTAGGGGATAGTTTCCTTCAGCGTCATCAATTCCCAACTCATTTCAGAAACCTCCTGCAACACAAACCAACAAATAACCATGAAAACGACCATCATTCTTGAGGATGTTTTCTTGTCTTTAATTTTTCTTAAATAGTTTGCCCCTCCTCTAACATACTGCCAGCTTTTCCCAAGTTTTTTCCCTGGCACCCAGCTCCATACTTTCCCTAGAGAAGCAACACACTACAAATGCCTATTTAAATATGTAGATGAAAGATGACAAAGGTAAAGTGCTTTAGGTCTCAGCATCATAAGCTGATTAGTCTGTAAAACTCTAATCATAGAGCTCCTTGGAAATTTGAAAAATTGATTTTGGGCTACTTACCTAACATAAGTATAAACTTCAATCTTTCTGCTATCTCTAAACTCTGAAATAATTTTCTCCCCTAAAAAATAACAAAGTCAAATTACACTTGAATTTGAAAGAAACAGCTACTACATGAAAATATTTAGATAACATTGTATCCCATCTTTATACAAAACCAATGAAATAAGCTTCCACATATGAATTTTAGACATATCACAACTACATGTAAGAACAAAAAACCTTATTTACCCCAAACTATGGCTGAAACAGTTTCACATCATGATATAGCAAAAATGTATAATTGATAACTTCTCTTAAATGCAACTACCTTGCAGTCAAATTCTTGTGGCTCCACTGGTAACTATCCTTCATGGTTAACACATATACCAAGCATCCTACATACAAAATACACCCTATTCTTTCAAAAACCAGTACTGTCCAGGTAGGAATGCTAGCATATTCTGATATTTGGGCTTGGGTGATGGGCAGGGTGTCATTAACCCCACATTCAAGAGCAATCAAGCTAATGAAACTATTCCCCCAGAGTCAAAATCAAGAGAATTATTCTTTTACATACCACACACAGCTCAAATAATATTATACCAAGAGACCACAGATCTGATTTAGGGCCAGAAGGCAGAGGCTTCTCACACTGGGTGTGATCACTTGGTTTGCCTATTCCCTGTGCAATTACTTCAGGTGCCAGATATGATGGGTACCTAGAAAGATGTAGCAACATTAGATACTATCCTTCTGTCCAAAAAGCAGAACAAAAATTACTTCCCATTACACAATCAGAATAATCTGGCATTCTGAGAAACCAGAACACTGCCTATTTTATTCAGTCAAAATATACACATTGCAGCTCTGCTCCAGTGTAGTGCTTGCTACAGAAAAGATCAAATCCCAATCACTAGCTCTGTTGTTTTGTGAAAGGAAACCTCAGCTTTCAAAGTGGTATATTTATATATCTTAGGGAAAACATAGATTGAGTTTCAGCATTAGGATATTAAATAAGTGTGTCCTAGGCTCATATTTTGGGTGGCAGTAGGTTTCCAGTGATGGTGTGTTCCCATCAAATAACTTCTGGATTTGCAAAAAAAAAAAAAGTAACAAAAAGTGTTAAGGACATATATTACCTTCTATTAGATGATTTTAAAATAATATTATCACTTTTCTTTTTGTCAACACTTCAGTATAATACTTAAAAAGTATGCAATCACATTTTGAAAGGAAACATCAGCTAAGTATTTAATTTGAAAACAACATGACACATCAAGAACCAAAAAGTGACAAAAAAACCCCTCTGCAACAAAGCAGTGGTTTGCAATACAGTATGATCACTTGAAAATAAATCAGAAAATTATGAAGAGATAGAAACCTTACATTGGCGTGCAACACTAAAGCACTGATTGTGCATTTTCCTAAATTTGAAATTAGAAATCTAAGTCATAGGGAAGTATTAGTATCTGAAGGCAAATCTATGGAATAAAGACTGACTGAATAAAGGGAATCTCAGAGTTAGGCTAACATACTGGCATGGTAGCCATTCTCTATTTTTCATTCATCTCACCTAGCCAGATGACAACCTCTTTAGTGACACTATCAGAAGCTTCTGTATAAGGGGAGCTCTAAACATGATTTATTTCCTGAAAAGTTCAGTCTCTGATATATTTGTATTGTGTAGCTACATCCTTACCCTATAGGAAAATCAACATCAACACCTTGAGCAGTCATATGGTAGAGTCCAAATTTAGCCAACTTCACATGTCCCTGCAAAGGGAAAAATAAATTATCAAGAGCAGCAGAATCCAACACTGAAATAATCTGTGTTTAACTTAAAAAAGCTATAAACAAAATTAAAAAATAATTTCAAACTGTATTAGCTGTCAGAGGACAGAAACCTACAAAAAACACCTTCTTACATTTCTGCCTCATCTCTTACGCAGAAGTGCACTGCAAGTTAAAGAGCTGTTTATTTCTAATGTTTTTACTTCTCAAGAGCATTAAGTAAATCACTTTGTTTGGAACACATCAGAACTTTTTAAGTTACAGTAGTATTTTCAGTAAATTAAAAAGGCTTCAATACTCCAGTGAACATTTTTTCTGCTTGAAAACTGTTCAAAATACTGTTTAACTCCTAGAACTCTCTAAACATGACCAATATTCCCACAAGTCTTCCATTTACCCAGCCTTGCTTCTGCAGATGTCCCATCAATTCATTATCATCTTGCTCTCCTTAACAGTATCAACACGTATTTTAAACAAAGAGTTTTTCCAGGTACTTTTTATTATTTGTGAAGACAGAAGGCTAACACCAAAACAACAAAAAATTAGGCATAGAAGTTAAACAGAGGCCTTATTTCTGCTGAATAATGAATCACACTCAGCCAGCCTCCAGATGGTGCAACAGAGAAGGCTTCCTCAGAAAGCTTTCAAAGGGCAGCGGAGAGCTTAGAAGTTTATTGTCTCACAGCCTTCTTCTGTTCTTTTATTGAATTTAGGAGTATCTTAGAGTACTTTTGCATTTTAGAACATTATGATGATTTTAATTTGTTTACAAGCACATAAAAATATATCTATTCCTTATTTTTGATGTTCCTGATTTTTGTCCTCTCCTTTCTTTGCCTTCCAAGGGGAGGATCCAGTTATGCTACCAAAACTGAGTAAAAAAGGATTGATAGAGGAGTTATGCAGATAGGTCAAACTCTTTAGCTATTGATTCTGATGAAGAAACTGCTCTGAGGACACCATTAGCTATTAATGTCTCTCAACTTTTACGACCAGAAATTGTATTCCTCTCAGCCGACTCAATAGTCTGAGGACAGAATTGACAGATACTTAAATCTGAATAATTTAACATGAACAAAAAAATATCTTGGTATCTTCAAAGGCAAGCATCATATCATCATGGAACACAAGAAATATTAGTGACAGCTAATTAGCCATAGGAAGTATTCTTCTATTCAAATAGCTCGGAAGGCCTTGTAAGTAATTAATGATGACAAATAGACTTAGATTACTGCTCTGAGAAGGGAGAAAAAGTGTGGTTTGGGATAGAATAGAAAAATAAGTTCGGCAATACATTTGAAACTTAGGAGATGAGAGGAAATTGTAATTAAAAACCAACAACAAAACAAACAACTTTCCACATCTGCAATTTTTTTTCCCCAATGAAAGGACTGTGACTGTCCAATGTCCATCTGTGACACAGCACAGCACCTGTTCACAGCAAACAAACCCACAGATGTATTCCTGTAGCTTTACCTTTCGATCCAAAAGAATATTGCAAGGGGAGAGTGCTCGGTGGACCATTCCATGCTTATTCATATACTGCAAACCTTGCAAAACCTCATATGCTATGCATAAGATCCTTGAAGAACTGAAAAAAAACCAAACAAACCAACAACATGTTACAGTGAATGTTTCCCTTTTTAATCTGTAAAAATGTAATGCTCCACAGCTATTCCAAACAAAAGTGAGACATTTACAATTCCAGAACAGTTTAAGGCATCAGCATTGAATATGCTGGGGTATGTTCAGTGCCATACACACATCTACTCAAAATCCCACAGCTAGATTTCTTCACCCTGAACTGCTCCTTAGGAAGTGTAGAAAATGCTGACAAAGTATAAAATACTCCCTTCGGTAGAAACACACCAAATTAGGAAATAAAAAATCTCAACCCTCCCTTATTTTTATTTGCTCTTCTTAAGTCTCCTACTGATATTCATTTAAAAAATTCACCTGAACAAAAGGTTTTTAAAACTCAGATAGTAACTAGAGCTTATTCAGATAGCAGAGAGGCCTGACAAGATCATATCTATAGTCTTCAGTCATCTCAAAAGCTAAAATACAAAAAAAAAAAGCCGAAATCTGCATTTTCAGTGCATTTTGTTTTATGACCTTGGAAGTATGAACCTTACCATCTTTGCAGAGAAACAACAAAACTTAGCATGCAAAACATTTTGACATAACTATGTATTTTGATTAAAGTTACCATTTCCTCTATAGACTGACAGCCTTAAAAAGGAGCATCTGTGAATAACTGATCAGGAATTTGTACAGATCACCATGACAGGCTTCCAAAATGCACTCTAAATAAGAGCAAAAGGCACAGATCCCATGTCACCTAAAGAGATTCCATTTAACTTTGTATTCTTCTCATTCTGTCCCCTCCACCTCAGCCATTTCAGCTCTTTTTGGTAACTTTCCCTCTGCAGGCAATACTTTACACAACATCCAAAAATAAAAGCACATCTACTTATAAAGACCTAACGGACATGCCAACTATCTGACTAAACACCAAAATTAATTTATTTATTCAACTTCATCAGCTGCTATTCATATCTGATGGAATGGCAAAAATTTGTTTTACAAGAGTAAATAGCTAGATTTTGACAAAAGCCACACTTAAAACAAATTCTGGAACCCATGCAACACAGAAATACTGAAAAAAGCCATGACTAAGTTACCCAGCATGGAGCTATTCTCTAGATCCTCCCCTTTTTCCTCGAGCTCTGTATTAATTCACAAGAGTTGTGAATATATACTTTTAAGATAAGTTTTAAGCACAAATGGTATCTATTCTAACACATGTCCATACTGCTATATCTTAGATCATAGTATTTGAAAGTGATTCTCAAGGTCTTAGCAATTTGATCAAAACCTCATGGCTAATAACCACAAAACCAAAACAAAACCCCACAACCATCTAGCTCCTCCCTCCCCAGCATCTCCCACCCACAAGTTAAATACACCATAGCATCAGGCCCTATTAGCTGTGTACCTCTCCTCTCAGTCACTCTTGGGCAGAAATATGAATGCGGTAAAAAAAATTACTTTACAAATCTTCAGCTTTCACATATATTTTTTTTGCCTTCAATGCAAATACTAGCGATAATGGTGGCAAACAGAATCCCCTTTTTCATTTTCTGCTCAGTTTTGCAAAACATGACATGAAAAATAAATGATGGAGTATTCATGTTTCCAGTAAGGAAACAATTGCATGTGAATAATTAGTACAGCATGAGGTATTCTAGCCTAAACATTGTTTCTCTGTGTTAAAAAGGAAAAGTAAATGTGGAATATTAAAACACCTGAAGTAACTACGAATAAAAGTGAGATTTGGTGGCCGTTTGCTGGAGGCAGGCAGTGTGCTCTGCTGGCACCAGGGGGCCTCAGCCACCCATTCATTCTCCATGTTCTCTTGCAATTCATTAAAGAAACACTCCAGAACTCGGGCAAATACGTGAAAATCCTGCTTTGGGATTCTTTGCTCTTTAAGATAAACCCTTCCCATCATTACAACGATCAGGAACACATGAGTGGTAACTGTTTTCCAGTGTGCATTCAGTGCTCAGTGTCTTAGACTCTTGATGCCATCCTGCTGGGCAGAAGCGTTGAGCCAAGTACCTCCCACTGGTCCTTCAGCACAGAGGGAACTCTGTATAGCAAGCTCTGCATTGTGCTGCTGCACCTTGTGCAGCTCTTAATTTATCAGGGAAAATGCACTGCGTGGTTACAACCCATGAGATTTGCATTTAATTCCAAAGGGCCTGACAACTACACTTACTGCTGTTATCAAGCCCAAGAGATTTGTCTCCTTTAAATTCCCCAAGGCCAAGTTCAGCAGATGTTCCCAGCCTCACTGGAGATCACTACCAAGGCTGTCCCCTTGCCTCAGTGGGTCTCAGCTCTGTCCCAGTTTCTACAGCCACTGTCAACACTGCAAGCATTGCATCAGCCTTCGGCAAATGCAGAAGGTACATTCAAAAAGCTGCTTCCAGGCTGCAGTGTAACTTGACTTTTTAAAAGCCTTTGTAAACAGAAAAATAAAACATTGTTCTAAATGAGGAGGACACTTATAAAAATCCAGTGTTGGTGGGAAGCTCTGAGCAGATTCAGAAACTTCTTTTGCCAATTAGCAGGCAATCTGTTTTTCAATAGACTAGTTAGTGTTGCACCACAATACATGTAGTCCTGTTTAACTACTGAGCCTCTTGAACTGCAGAGGTATCAGCATCCTCCTTTAGCAGGAGGTGGAGAAAAAAAAAACAAACAGCAAAAGTGCTAGAAACAACACAGGAGATGAAGTGGCCAAATTAAGTGTGGCAGGCTTGACACCAATCACACCATGGACCTAAGGAGGGCCATAATGGCAGCTGTGTGGCATGAAGCAGCCTCTTCATCTCAGCCGCTGATGATCATGGTTGTGACTTCATATTACAGTGAAACAAATCCCTCCCCTGCTTTAAGGCAATACTCTCAGATTCAGCAAGTAAAAGCAAAAGTGTGAGATGCACTGGAGTTTCCTAGCTCTTCCAAAAAGACTTGTTTTAAAGTTATTTTCCACTCCACCAGAAAGAAAAGAAACAGAAGTATCTTTGCAAAAGGAAAACATGTTCAAGAAACTGTCTGCATTTTAATCCTCAGTCTGGATACCTAAAAATCTATTCAAGCTGTAGCCTAGTCATCCAGGCCTCTGAACAGGGGTTCTCTTCAATGGAAAGGATTACACACAGGTATAAAATCAAACGGGCTAAATTTAATGGTTATCCTGGTTTGGGGAAGAACCAGCCATGAAAAGAGGTCATTTTGTGTTCCTTCATACTAGAAATTATGAATTAAAAGACTGCAAGGATTAAAACCAATACCAGATTTGGGCCATATAACTTGAATACATAGAAAAGGAAGCCCTAAGGAGAACTGTATTCCCCCCTCAGATCCATCCTGTAAGTAGGACAAGGAAAAAAAAGATCTCTACAAGTTGATATGAGCAAGTTCAGCCCACAGTACACAGCCCAGCATGGTTAAGAGAGGCATGTGCATGGCATTTGTGGGTGGAGAGAAAAGGGAAGTTGACTTAAAAACCCACAAAAAGGAGGATTGTTTTATTACCTCCAGAACTTGTCAGACCAAAAGCTATACCAGACAAATGACTAATTTCCACACAGTAATAGTACACAGGTGGCTGCATTGTGCCTTCACAAAAAGCATTAACTTTTCCACTTAGAAGCCAGCCTGATCTCCAGTCTGTTGAATTCTTACTGTTAAGGACACAAAAAGATTTTCTGGAAGTTTATTCAGGAATAATGAACCTAACCTGTCAGGAAACAGATGGTTTAGCAGAGTTTCAATCTCTTGTGGTTCTGCAAACCCACTGATGAAATCATCTGATTGCTTAGGAGACTGTTGTCACTTTTTGGATTCAGACAGGTTGGGTGGGGAAGAAAAGCTTCTTAGTACACCCACCACACTCCCTGATCCGAATGAGAATAGCTTCTGGGCCAGGGTGAAAGGGAAAGAACTAGAAGAAGTTGGCATACCCAGAGTCTTACCTTTTTCAAAAGAATCAGATTTTAGCAGAGAAAGTGAGAAAGATGGATTATCAGGAACCAAGTGAAGACAATAAGCCCTGAAAACAATTAGGGGATTGGAGAGCTAAGAGTGAGCATACTCACCCAGTAGTGACTGAGCAGTACCTGGGAATAAACAGCTGAGGAGAACTGCCCAAGCCATAGGTCAACATAAACACAAGATCAAGCAAAAGAAGTGCTTTATTTAGAAATCCTTTATGACAAAAATGTGGTATGCTGAATTCCTGCTAAAGTAACCCAAACAATATTACCTATATATTATTCAGTTTAAGTGGCTATTTTTCAACTTATGGTTTGTGATTATTGGGAATGGTAATGCAGCTGCTTGTAGAATGGGGAAATGGACTCCAAGATAGGCTGCTCTAGGAACAAACAATTTATTGCAACTAATTATTTCCATTTTAGACAAAATTACTGGTCTTCCAAATCCTAAAAATAGTCATATTAGCTCAGACCAAAAATTATTTCAGGCCACTATATTGTCTCCAAAAAAAAAAAAAAAAAAGTCAGACAGATGCCTAAGAGAAAGGGAATATAGAGCAAGCACACATGAAATTTTCTTTAATATTTTCCTGGCTTCCAACTTCCCCTAATCCAAGATTTCTTGTAGGTGAAACAAAAACTTGCCTCCTTAGCATCATGTCTGGTAATATCATCTACTAGATCCTGTGGCATTCCACAGCCATCAAGAATTCTGTTGGTAAAATCTCCTTGCTGTTTTATCATTGCTTGACTCTGGAGCAGGAAAAGCAATTGTGGAAAAATGCGTTTGACAGCCAGCAGCATGGTAGTTGCTACATACACCACAGACTGCTGAAGGGAAAATAAAAACTACTTCATGCATGACATACTGAATACTGAAGAACAAGAGGACTACAGATCACACAGTTGGAAATCAGAGATGGGTGGGGTCAGGAGGCTTGGCTTATTAAACTGTCTGATCAAAAAAATTCCAACGTGAGAAAAGAAACAACAAAGTGATGAATTTTCAGCATTCATGTCAATATCATGGAAGTTACAGGTTCTCACAAGTTTCTTTCCCTCCAGTTTAAAGGAAAATCAATGCCAATCTGCACAGAAATTCACTCCATTATCTTTAAGAGAAGTGCATTCATGGCATTAAATGGAAATACATCTTCTCCATATTTTTTCAGTGCTACAGTAAAATAGTTTAATATGAAAAGAGTAATTGGGTATCTCAAAAGATATTCCTGTCTTCTTACTTTGTCCTGTCCTACTTTCTAGACTACATCATCTCCCCTTTTGATGCAGAGGCAGCTATTACAGTGTAGGTAATCAGTACATAGTGATTGTGCTGATTTTGCAATAATTAATTTTTAGTGAAGAATGTGGGCATCAATCCCACTATCTCTCATAGGTATACTGGCATCTGGCCAGTGTCAACCCATCACATTTATGTACCTGTACAGCAGGACAGGAGCAAAAACAGCAGGCTGGAGCAAAATGAAGGAAGGAGCAAAATCATGAGGAAAGGAGAAGTATTTCTGGCTGTTACAAATGTATTTGTGGTATTTTTAACTGGTTATGGACAGCTGTAAATTTAATTTCCTTCTATGCTTGTGTATCAGTCAACACAGAGCTCCCAATCCAGTTTTTAGAAGGAAGAAAGCTGTGCCTGGAAAGTACATTCAGTACTTTATGGACTATTTTGAAGAAGAATGTTTCATCAAGTGAAGTGATCAGAGGCCTTACCAGAATCTGGAAACAAAACAGGACTGATATCAGAAAGCAAACCTCCTCATCATCTACTGAACTACACAGAGTTCTGTAATTTTGTATGTACAAGGGATGTGTATGTGGATTAGTACTAAGTCATGTTTATTCAGTGCAGTGGCGATTTAAAGAAAGAGAAAATCAGTAACAAAAACTGGAACCAAAATAATTTTGACTTCTCTTAGGAAGGCAGAGCAAGACCAGAGTAAGAGTATGCTGATGATACCATGTTTCTGAGTCTCTTTCCTCAGACTTACAGTTCACAGGTACATACACTGCAATGCATGCTTAAGTAAGTCCTTTATTTAATCTGTGCACCTTGTTCTAACATTGTCATATTCCTGTAAAAAGTAAACTCTAAAGGAAGAGAACCTCACAAGCAGGAGTCTTAAGAAGCTTGTAGCACTGATACACAGGAGTGAAAACATGGGTTCCTCTCCCAAAGCAGAGTGTCAGACAGGATCTGCCCTGAGGAAGCACACCCGAGCAACACAAACCAGCAACATCATCAATCACTAGCCCTGAACTTGTGAAACTAATAGACATTTGGAATCCAGGAAGGAGATTCATCACAAAAAATTGCGTCTGTTCAAAGTGAAAGGGAACCAGGTTGTGAACAGATGTAATGTTTCTGAACTCATAAAAGTGACAATATTCCAATACAAGCAAAACTATAAAACAAAGAAAATGACATTTGCAGTTAGTTCCATTACTGCCAACAATGTGGATAGACTGGTTAGAAGTGGTGTGGCCAAATGGTTCAGCAAAGGATAAAGTTTGGGTATAATCCCAGCTGAGACAATCACTACGTTGACCTCAAGAAAGCCATCTGACCTCCTTATTCCTCAATCAACCAGCTGGAAAACTGGATAAAAAGCAGAACTGGGTTGAAAACCAGATGTGCAGATAAATTGGGTCTTCCTGGGTAAATAAATTACAAAATACCCTATACAGAACATAAAGAGTTTGATGCAGGTGGGAATGGTTTATTTAGCACTTTATTATGTGTTTGATTAAAAAATGGCACTGGGGACCAAGATTATAAACACTGCCAATTTACTTGGAAATGCATTCACATTACCAGAATGAAATGAACTGGAAAGGAATGCAACAAACAGAGAATAACACACACACACACACACACACACACAAAAAAAGAATTTTATAGACCGAGTCCTCAGAAGTCTCTAACTCATTTACAAGGTTATTTCACACAGGATATCTTCAACAAGTTCATCGCTCACCTGAGAAAACTCAGAAAGCCCTTTCATTCCTTTTTTAAAGTTCTAAGCTGCAAGCATGATTTTAAAAGCAACACAGACAATGTTACACTTTTATGAAGGTCTCAACTTGTAATGTATGATAAAAGTAATGAAACAATAGATGAAGGCAGAGATAAAGAACAACTTTATATATAGAGCAGATTGAACACAACACTTTTTATCAGACCAGTGATTTTTCATTTCATTATCACTTTGAATGGTTTAAGTCATAAACCAAAAATTTTCAAACATTGCACCTTAATTACTTTTGGACATTCAGTATTCATCCCCCCCCAAAAAAAAAGGGAGAGCAAATGAAAAAAGCAGTTTTGAAAAGTAAGTACACCTTATAAAGTTGTACTTTAATGAAACTTCTAGTGCCACCTGTTTTATGCACAGAATAGGAAAGACAAACCACATTCCTAGTTTTTGATCTTGCCCCTGATGAACTTTGAAAAAGCTTTTTTTTGCATCTTAGCCTCAGCTGGCTCATATGTAAAGCATGTAATAGTGATACATTACATTGGACCAAAAAGTGCAATGAAATAAATTATTTCAATCACTAGATACAAAAATTAGGTGAAGTAGCTCTGAGTTAAGACCCAATCAGAGACTCAGCATTCTTATCACTGACTAAGCACTCTGAGTAACACAATAGAACTAGATGCACAGGTGGCAATAAAAGAAAAAGACCTAATGGGGGAAACACAAGACAATGACCTCAAAAAATACATTAAAAAGTAGCTTCAATAGCATTATATACATGTACCAAGTGTCACAAGGCCAAAATTTCATTGA
The DNA here is from genome assembly GCF_015832195.1 of Motacilla alba alba. Classification (NCBI taxonomy): domain Eukaryota; kingdom Metazoa; phylum Chordata; class Aves; order Passeriformes; family Motacillidae; genus Motacilla; species Motacilla alba. The sequence goes on along the minus strand of NC_052019.1, from coordinate 47,280,590 downwards.
AGGAACCAACACATCTCACATTCTCCTCTCCTTCTCCAAAAGGAGTGATCTCATAAAAAGTAGTAGAATTAAGATCAATTGAAGTCAGATCTCCAAAAAGCTTTTGCTTTCTTTTGGACTCCTCTGAACAAACATATGCACCTTTAAAAAGCCATACATTGTGATTGATACTCCATCAATTCTCCCTGCTGCAACTGAGGGCAAGGTATTGATCTGACATTTTAAGATCATAGGAGTTCTTTCTCCCATTTGAGGTTATAATATACAACTGCCTGTTTTACTTTATTTTTAAGAAAGACCTTTATCTATGGCATGAGAATAGAGTTTTACTTAACATCAGCCATACTGACTTTCTCTTCCACACTGCAAAAGAAGTGACGGGTCCCTAACCTCATCATACAAGGAGATAGATTCCCCCATTCTTACTGTGGTGCCCTAGGTGGATCAGAAAAACCTGACCAATGAAAAATTTTAAAAGAAAAGCTGAAAATGAAGGGTAATTATTGATGCAGTTAACATTGTTGCAGCTGTGTGGCAGTATAAACTGAACTGACAGCTCTAGAAATCATGACTAGCTATCAATAAACAGTGCTCTCCTTGCAGTCAGACAGGATTGGTTTTCTAAAAATTAATTTCTGTTGGCATCTCTATGAGAGGATTAAGCATTATTAACAAGCCACTTTCCTAATTAAAGCCCCTTCTCCCCATTCAAAAAAAATTTCAACAGAACTTTTAAAGCTATGAGCAAGTCTTGCAACACTGTACAGGTTTCCTGAAGCCAGGCACTCTATGTAAATTACATGTTGCAACAGTGTTACTTTAACAAATAACTTGGCCATAACATATTAAAAAAAAAAATCTAAATATCTAAGGTCAAAATATTTTAGTGTTATGTTTTAGTGTTTAGCTCAAAAAATCTGGACTCCTGTATCAATGGTATAGACATTGCTAAAAAGTGAAACAGAACGGCAAGTTTCAAGAAGAGCAGCCTACAAATTCAAGTGATCAAAGGGACTTTACAACTAGGCCAATAAGCAGTGGTGCTGCTAGGAATTTCACAGCTAACAACTGATCTTGCAAAAGCTGCTAGGAAGTACATCACTTTGATCTATAAACCAGTACACATCATCACAAGAGGCAGGAAACACCTATCTGGAGAGGTAACCATAAACTTACGTGTAGACAAAGCAGATGCCTGTGCCTATAAATTAGGAATTTATCAGTCACCATACAATTAATACTAAATTTTCTTCAAAGGGACAAGAGAAATGTGATCACCAAAGGGGGAAAGAGAGAGGGCTGCAGTTGCATGTAGGAGAAAACCAGTCATCAAAATTTGCAAGACTAAAGCGCAAGAGAAGCAGAACCAATTGTAAATATGCAGGACATACTCCCAAGTACACAGGAAGGATGACTGGCAAAACATTAAATAAGCACTACCGGAAGTACAGGAAATCACACTTTGCAGGGGCTGGACAGTGCTGATTATATAAAAATATCAGGCATTAGATAATAGTAGAAGAAAGATCAGTTCATGCTTTGCTTGAAGGGTTCTCGAGCTTTACCACCTGGACTTTTAAGAACCAACAAGGGCCACAGCTGCCACTGTGGACTGCACAGCAACAGTCCTGTGGTACTGGATACTCACAGCTAATTTACAGTATCAGTTCTGTGTACAGAGTGATGAGATATGCACGATACAATGATACAGATATGCACGGGCCAACCTTTAGTAAGACGCATACTGCTAATGAATGAATGAAACCTTTAAACTAGCCTGATCTGCCAGCCTTCATAACACCCCCATGACAACAGTGCCAATGCCCTGGTACCTATTTAGTTACACACCCAAGAAGAGAATAACCATATGCACAGAAGAAACAAATCTCAAACCACAATGACGTTAGAGATGTTTGCAAGCATATCAACGCATCTAACTAAACCAGCTGTCTGATCCCTAATCAGTGACAAATGCTTCCTTGAAAACATTACTCAGTAGTCCAAAAGCAAGAACTTGCATTTAAGAAAATGAAGTCCCTTTCTAGAAAGATGCACTATAAAGCAAATCTAACAAGTGCTCACTCTCCGTTTTTTTTTCTTTCTAGAAGCAGGATGAAGTGTCAAACAGTGCATTTTGTTAGAATAACCATATATTAACCACATCTTGTTCTCACAGTCTACAGCAATTTTTATGCTAAACACAACTATCATAAATCAACATTTGGATTAATAATGTGCTTTAAATCCCCTAAGATTTTCACAGTACAACTTTTGACATTTGGGTTTTCAGCCATTAGCTCATTAGTACTAATTTGCTCATTAATGCAGAATGGAATTTTAACATGACCCTTACACAATTCCTTGCAGAAATATCTTTGCAGGATGAAGCCACCCTCCAACTGAGGAAAGTATTTTTTGCTTGAAACTCAACATTCTCTTTCACTAGAAACTGTAGACACAAAACTCCCCAGTACTTTTGTTCTCAATTAACTAAGCATAACTCATCTTCTGTTTAAGATCTTTAATACTGCTTTTAGCACGGAAATCTGTATGAAGTGTCTACAAGGAACTACAGAAAAAGCACAGTTGAACAAAAGGTTGAAATAATCATACTTTTTTTCCCTGTCTACAGACTTTATATTGTCATGGTCTAAGCCCAGCTGGAAATTAAGCACCATGCAGCCACTCTCTCAACCTCCTCTCTTCGCCACACCTCAGTGGATTGGGAAGAAAAATCAAAGTAAAACTTGTAGGTTGAGATAAGATTAGTGGCATAATTGACAATAAAGTAAAATACAGTAATTATGGTAAATGATAATAACATTGGTAATGAAATGGGAAAAACCAGTGATGCACAGTGCAATTGCTCACCAGCCACTGACCGATGCCAGCCCCCATTCCCGGACCCAGGCTGGCCTCCCTTCCAGGTAATTTCCCCAGCTGATGCTGCCCATGATGTGGTGTGGAACATCCCAGTGGTCAGTTTGGGTCACCTCTCCCAGCCCTGCTCCCTCCCAGTTTCTTTTGTGTACCTCCTCACTGGCAAAGCATGAGCCAAGGAAAAACCCAACTTAGCAAAAACCCAAAACATCAGTGTTATCAACAGCACTCTCATTCCAAATCCAAAACATGTACAGGAACAGCTACTGAAAGGAAATTAACTCTGCCCTAGTTGAAACCAGAACAATTACACACAGCTATCACATCCACATTTTAATAGCAAGAGGCAGACACTATCAATCTCAAAGAGTAGGATTCTTCACTTTTCCCCCACCCTGGAAGACAAGATAAGAAACAAGCATGCACTCACTGTTATGTTTCACATATAAGGAGGAAACATATGTGTTCTGAAATGTCCTTGTGCTGCCATCAAACAGTACAGCCAAATATGCAAGCAAAGAATTTGGTTCCATACCTAAAAAGATCCCTCAAACATCTCGAGGAACAATGTTCACCTCTAATGCCTCATGCAAGCTGCACCCCTTTTCCATTCCAAACAATTGTTTTCTTGTGAGAGTAAAGGCAATCACAGGAGACAACCTATGCTAAAAGGAATGCTACAGGAAGATTTGCGGTCAGGCTAAAAATTACTGACAGAAATAAACCAGTGCTTCTATATGAAGAAAAGCATAATTGGACAATATGTAAACAATTCCAGACTAACAGATAACCTTTCATCATACCTATGCAAGTAAAGCATTATCAAGAAAGCAAAGAAAAAGTCTACAGACACTAAATGTCCAAACTACAGAACTTCACAAATGCTTAGGGGAAAAAAAACCCTTTAAGTTTGTTTATTAATGCTACTTCATTTTACTATTACATAATTTATCCTTGCCAAATTCAGCCTTATTGTGATATATGGATTTCTCATGTGAAATTCCAACACAGACTTGATTCAAAGCAGAATACACTCAGCCCATTAAAACTCTTTTCATATGCAGCTCTTCAAGTCAAGTCATGTAAAACCTTAGGCCTTTTGATGACTTGCACCTGTTTTACAAACATTTTTGAAGAATGCCTGGCTACTCAGAAATTGCTTTTCCTCCCCATCTAATAACTTCTGTACCACAGTCTCACTTCAAGTTTACCAAAAGCACACTAACAGCAACGATGGCATAAAGAATTCTAGTCCAATCAGCGAACAGACAACTGTTTAATGTAGCCAAATAAAATGTACTCATCCGAATCCATCAGATCATGTTTTCTCCAAACTAGTAAACAGCTGCAGACACAGTCTGCTTCCCATCAAATGTTCCATGTATAACAAACTATACCTTGTATCTGATGGTTCACTTGTAATTTTTCAATACCATGACTTTCAAAACATATGACAACTATACTTTATTGAAGAAAGGAATGGATTTAGACTGTCCAAGCCACAAATGGAAGACCAATCCAGAAACTACTGTAGGTGCCAAAAGTCTGCTGAATGTCAGTATTTTCTGGCATTTTTATTGTTATGAATACAAGTGCAGACCAACTTCTTCAAAGAAGAAACACACTTGAAGCATCACAGAAAAGGAAATGCTCACAACTCCTTTTATAACAGCACAGGAGCAGAGAAAATAACTCCTTTAACACTGTCTGGAAAAGGTATCTCAAAGGAGTAGTTGGAAATGTGTTTAAAAGATGGAGTACCTTAAAGATAAATGTACATTCTGATCTTTGGTAGCAACACTAATGACTAGCAACTCGGAAAAACTAAAATTTTGATTGCCACTTTATTGAGACTGTTAAAAGTATAAAACATCTACCCACCATAATTTTTTGTGACTTATTTTCAATTCATTCACAAGAAAAAAAATCCTTGTATGCACAGGAAGACAGAGGAAACCAGCTAGACTGAGACACATTTTCAAATCTCTGAACAGCAATAAACCATTGTGAGCTTAAATCAGGTATTTACTATTTTTGTGAGACTGTACATAAATTGTCAGCCTTTAAAACATTTACCTGACTGCTGAACATACCTCAGAGAGCTGATTTTGCACTAGTGTGACTGTTATAAACTGAAATTAGATGCATCCTTTCAGTGAGCACAACAAGAAAGAGGATCCTAAATTGAGAATAAGCAAACAGGAAACAATGACCTGGACTATAATCTCTGTCAGGGAAGACAGTGGGCAGCAGTCTGGTGAAAAATGGGATATCAATGCCTAAAATTCTTATCCTATACCAATGACTAAAATTCTAATCCCACCCTTATCATACCCTCTTATCCATGGTTGCAGCCTGAATTTCCTGCATCACACAACTCCAAAAGAGCTCCCCTGCTGTTACTGTGATGCCCAATGGAAGCACAGTAAAGAAAATTTGTATTAATGCCACTTTTAGAAGCATTAACTGCAGTTAATATGTCCACATGGCTATCCTCTGAAAAAAGAAAACCAAAACACTAGAGAGTTGTAACAAATTCCTTTTCAGTACCTGCTTACCTGTGGTAAGAATTGTGAAAAGCTGACACTCATTTCCTCCCTTTGAGAGTTCCTGAAATTTACCTGATAAGAGTTCTTATGGCAGAAGGTGCTTATTCCAGGATCCCAAACAGGCAACACTCAAAGAAATCTGGCCACAGATTTCTAGGAATTAGAAATTCCTAGAAAATAATCTGGCCACAAAATTACCAAACACTTACTTGCATTAATCTTGGAAAATGAAGTTGAGCATGTCAACTTTGAGGACAATGACAAACAATCTCTGCAATTCCTGAGGACTGCTGACCCAGTATTGTTACATAATGAATGAATGAATTATTGAATATGTTACAACTCCAATTTCTAGCAAATGTTTGATGGGATGCTCAGTAAAATTAATTTCTGCACTGTGACAGAACACAGCAGCAAACACTTGAAGTTCTAATTTCCAGTATTTGGCTGGCCCCTACATGCAGCTGATTTATTAGAATTAGAAAACCTGTGGTAAGTCTGAAGATAACTGAAGAAAGAACATAGCCACATTTTTAAAAAATATAATTAATATATTCAGGAATGTATGCTACCCTTGATGCATGACTTCAGACAAGATTAACTGCAAATAATTACCAAACAGCTGTATGGCCTGTTTTCCAAAATGTACAGAAAGATAGACTGTCCATAATGCAATGTCTTGAATTTCAGCACTGACATAATAGAAGATTTCCTGCTGACTTTACATCAGCTTGTAGTACAGGTGCAAAGGGCTTAGGTTACTGGCAAGCATAAGGAAAATTAATCTGGAAACCAGAGGAGCAGTTTCTCACATTCCATAAACAGTTTTAAAAATTAATTGCAATAGCACACGCATCAGCTATGCTATCACTGACCAATGTAATCAGAATTCATAAAAAAGCCAAATATTTCCTCCAAAGGTAATTGATACAGACAGATCACATAACCAATAAGTGGGAACTGGTCCTCCCAACTTATTTCTGGAAGTTTCTAGGTCTCCACAGGAATAAAAAATTCTGGTTTCATAAAAAAAAATAAAAGGAAAAGGAAAATGCCAGTCTTGCAAGAAACATCATTTGAAGAGAACACAATTTATCCTTTAGCTATTACTGCAAAAACTGTAATTCACAGTAGATAAAACATTAATGTCTCTAAAAACTGTATACATACATACAGGCTATATTGTAGCCCTTATCCTCAAGTGTTACAAATTCCAGAAGAAATCCCAACTGGCTCATTAAGAAAAAAAGATCTGAGAGTAGAACAATTTACTACAGCAAAAAGTCTGTCAAGGCAAGAGCAAAAAAATAAAGCCAGGCTTTGTGCAACTACTTTTAACAGAGCCACAGCCCAAAGAGCTGAGCTAACATCACAAACTAAGTAAACAACTTCTTTCAGCACACCAAACCTGAAGTTGCATACCTTACCAACCTATCTAAAAAGACCTAAAAAAATCCTTCTGGAGGCCACAAAAGACATGCTGGTATAAAAGGGCAAAATGGATGTGCATATAGAGCACATCTGCTATCTGAGGAAGTTTTGTCAGAGAATCTACGTGAGTATACTGCACCAGGCAATTCAAAGCAAATTAAAACAGCTACATGGAAGCTTTCTCCAAAACAGTCTAGAAGGAAGCAGGCAGTCTGGGCTGCTTCTCATCTGACACCAAGACACACATGCTCAAAGAAGAACAGTGTGAGAACTGAATTTAAAAGGAATGAAAGGAGCTCCTGATGCTTTAACTGTTCTGGAACTTTGCACAATAGGAACCTGACGCAAAACTTTGTGAAAAACTATAATATATCACATATGAAAAACCCTTTACACCTAATACCTCTTTATCTTAAGAAAAAATGGAAGCTCTATTTCCCTAACATTTCTCAAGCTACAGCCCTCTGCAACACACACTGTCATGCAAGTCCAAGTTCACAAAATGCTAACACAAACACAGGTCATATTATTTGATATCTTGTTCACTTTCTAGACGATAGAATTTTTTGTGTGTGTGTTTTTTATTTGTAGAAATCTATTAATTTATCTGTTCTAGTGAAAGCTGTATTTCATCACCTAGCAGACTTAACCTTCACATTAATTCTTAGAAAGTTCCATATCCTCTCATAGATCTGATTTTATTTTTAAAAGGAAACCCCAAAATTACAGTATTTTCTGAGTCACAAAGTATTTCTTTCAATTGTATGCAAGTTCCCCATAACAAAATTTCACAGAAATGAGTACTCCCACTTTGGGCGCATATTTTTCATCTGCTAAACAAAGTCTTTAGGTTAAACTTAAACAGAGTAAAATTTAGCTAAACCAGTAAAGTTAAAAGATGGTCCAGGATTTTGCCACAGATGATATGTGAAATAGATGAATAGATTTGAGTTAGCTTCACACCTCACCTGACAGGCTTTCTTTCTCGTAGCAGATCTTCCAGACTGTTCTCACAGTGTTCAGCTGCCACAACCAGTCTCTCTAATTTAAAAAAAAAAAAAAGAGAAAAGCATAAGAGGAATGGAATCCAAATGAAACTCTGAGAGTAGAGACTTCCTGTTCTACCTATTTGGCAGATGTTGAAGTATTTGTTGAAGTATTTTTGTTGAATTCTACCTATTTGACAGATGTTGAAGTATTTTATATTTGTTGAAGTATTTTTGTCAAAATACTTCAAATGACACATAATTAAATGTTATAAGATGTACAGCTTATGGATAACACCACTATTTTTTGTTTATGAGATACAGAAAATTATCTTCCCAGTTTCCTGCTGCAAAGCACTGTCAATCCAACCATCCACGCATCCAGTAATCCCCTAAGAAAAATTTTGAGATTGTCATCTACCAAGCTAGCATAGATTTTTTAGAAGTTTAATTTTACAAAAAAAAAATCCATTTGAATGTTCTTGGTTTTTATAATATTCCCTCTTTGAAAGCCTTTTGTGGGGGAATTTATACATCTAATTTAGTTTTGCATTGTTTTCCTAGTCTGCTCTCACGTTTCTCTGCAAGAGTAGAAACTGACATTTGCAAGCAGAACTCCACAAACATGAAATCATTAGGCATGGAACTGACACATGGGAAGTTCTGGCAGTATCAAAATGATAAAATTTGCTGCCGAATTTCCCATCTTATATCAAAATTCTTAGTTGCCATTCTAACCATTGTTAAAACAGAACACTCTCCTGACTTCATGGTTAGACATTTTATTTACTATCCTTCAAGTTACTTCAACTATAAGAATGACTTTTTTTCCTTCATTTTTATACACACACACATAAATCTTCATGTCATTTTCTCTTTGTAATCAAAAAGGCCATGTTTTACTATTTATTTTTACTTATTAAATGTTATGCTAGCTAATACTTCCTAACCTTTCATCCTAAATAATATTGTAAGAAAATCCCAAGTATTGTTTCAAGTAGTAATAGTAAATATAAATAAAAATAATTAAATTTTCTAGACCTCCTGCCTGTGTAAGTGAAAAATTGCATGTTTGAGGGCAAAGGAAAACACATAAAGAACTCCCTGACCCATAGAATACTTCAGTATCTGGAGTTGGCAATATCCAAATTTGGTAAAAAACCTGAAACATTCCATCATACTGCATTCTGAAAGGGAAAAAAATGACTTGCCCTACTTTATGAGAGCCTGTAGATAATCAAATACATACAATGCACTTTTGTATGAGAACAGTGTTGATTTAAAAGTTAAAGGTGGCAATGATTTAAATTGTCACAGGTGTTGCAGCCTTTTTGTGGAAATTAAGTGCTGTAGTCCTGCTGAGCTTGCAACAGACTATCTAGAGCAGAAAGAAACAACAGAAGTTTTATTTGAGCTAACAATAAGTGTGACAACAGGTACCGAAAAAACATTTTCAAACCTGTACTAGAATAAAGTAACCCCTAGTGGGAGAAATCTTAAAGAAATCAAAAGATAATAACACAGGAACTTTGCAGCCAGGACATAAGATGACAACACCAGCTGAAAATCAAGCACAAGAAGCCTAATCATCAGACGAAAATGTTCACAACATCAGAACATGGGTGTAGGAGTTCACCATCAAAAAACCATGTATTTCCATATTCCACACAAAGACATGGCAGAGCAATTACGTTCAGGAATTTCAGTGAGGTATAAAAATAGCGAAGTTCTTAGCTCTTATCTGTTAGTGTAACACAAGAAGACAGGACAGACAACTAATCTCTGCTTCGAGTCTACAAAGAAGCAAAAGAGCCAATACTACCAATCATAGCAAAGGTATTCAGGAATTTTGGGACTGAAAACTGGCCACTTGCTGGTGCTATGAAGGCAGTATTCTGCTTGGTCACCTTAAAATATACTGTCACCAAAAAAGCCCCAAACCCAAAATCGCAATCATACAAGAAACTTGCTTGCTAAACAGACACTCACCATGTTTACCTCTGGTAATGTCAACATACTGGCAAAGTCTGGGATGGGTGATTGTTTTCAGGATTTGAAATCTGCCCAGAATTTTTATGGAGTTGGGTGTTAGAGGGAGGCCATTACTTCCACAGACGTCATGTGGCAGAGCTGAGGCAAAGAAGGTGGAGGCACCCATCACAGTGTCCTTTAAAGGAAACATCTTTTTCACACAATCTTAAGTCCTTCAGAGCAATTTGTGTTCCTTCAATAGAGAACACAGAGTAAAAATTTATCATCAAAAGATACAGATTCAAGTTACTAGTTGTTTACAAAATAATGCAATTAAGATGTTTTTTTTCCCCCTCAGGAAGTCACACAGGAGAAACAGAAGACTTAGCAATTTGGTCTCAAAATTATTCTTTTCCTAAGGGAACAATTTTGTCCAAAGCACAAAATTCCCAGTAAAAAAAATACTAAATTTATCTGTGAATCCCACCGGACAGCAGTTCTATACAGGTTGCACAGAGATCCTTATATACTAAACATATTTACTAGGTCTATACAAACGGATATTATGAAAGATACCTTCTGTTTTAACCAACAGAGTCCAACTTAGGATACAAAGCAAACATAAAAGACTGACGTCATTTGTGGGTTTTTTCCCCAAAGAAGCACAAACATGAGATATGTACTTTTACATTCTAATAAATATCAAAATAAATCATATTGAATATGAATGTATAGTGTTAAGGAATCAAACTTAAAAAAGCAAGAAAAATCTGAAACAGATTTGACCATTGGAATATTTATATTAGTAATTGCATTACAAGTCTTATTTATAAAGATACAATACTTTCATATCTCATGAATATTTCATAATTTTTTGCAGATGATTTATTTTAGGATGTGAACAATGCGCATTACAGTTAGATTTTTCCACTGGAAAGACATCAATTGGACAGAGTGCAAGCACAAAGATTTACTGGCATGCAGCAGGTTCCAATTGAAAACCCGTAAGTCTGTATTTATAAGAAGAACCCCCATTCCTGTAAAAACATCTGCCAAATAAACTACTCCACATCAGAAAGAAAGTATATACTAAAAACTTAGAAAAAATAGTTTAGTTTATATATACAATTATAATCTTGCTTGGCACAATGATCCTCTAATGCTTCCTCTAAAATAGAAGAAAACCAAGTTATTATGATTAGAGTGGAGGGGAGGAGGAGTAAGATTATGCCTAACAGCAAGATGCATCATGTTTGAAGAAGGTGAATATGTAGTGTACAATATATTTAGTGAGGTAAAATGTCCTCATTTTTACTGGAGAAAAATACTGTCAGATAATACTTCTCTAATATATTGTACCTGCATTCAGCTGACACTTAGAAAGGAATTTTAATAAAAAGAATTGTTAAATCCCATCAATTCAGTAACCACTTAAAGTGATTAAACTTTTCTTGAATTCCAGATCACTTGGCTTACAAGGAGGAATCACAGCACCTGGAGTTTGTTCAAGTAGGCAACTGCACATGTATCACTCGCCCTCTTTGGTTGGAAACCAGATGGGCAAAAAGCAAGAGATAAGCATGAGATAAGCAAACAGCCCTTCCTGTTGCCCACCTAAAGGAATCAATAAAGAATTTCAACAGGTACGCAATAAAACACATTCTCTTACTACAGAGCTAATTCCAGGGAATCCATGAAAGCAATCAAAAAGGTTTTCTCTGATAGCAGCAGCCAGTTCTGTCAACTGCTACCCTCACAGTCAAACTCTGGTCCCTCCTTAATTCTCAACTTACATAAATTCCAGAGACTGAGTTGAAAAAAAAAAAAAAAAGAGTAACCCCAAACTCCCAAACTTAAACCTTCCACCACCTTTAGAAAGGGATACATGTTACAGCTTAAATGAAAGGGGGTTTTTAAACAAATTTTTTTTAGTCTCAACACTTCTCTAGTAACTTACTGACATTTCTAAATTCAAAAAGAATGGTTGTAGATATTTTAAAAGTTCAACTGAGAAAAGGTCTTCCCTAACTTTTTTTTTTAAATTGAGGGGGTTTGTTTGCTTGTTTTTTGTTTCTTTTTTCACTCCACATCAAAGTCTGGCAGAACTATAAACAGAGAAGAGTGCTACACACTGTCCTTACTTCAATGCACACAATTCTACACCTGAAACTCACTTTTACTGTATAGAAAAGACACATACTGCATTAATTTTATGATTTGAAGGAATTAATTATATCCTGCAGAACTTCTCCATCACTACGAAATAAAAACAGGAAGAGAAGAAGAAAGGTTTGTTATTTTAAACTGACACCAGAACCAGTTAACGCAAATTCAATTTTGGGGTTGAATTCTGGAAATTCAATTCTATTCTAGGATAATCCAAAACAGCAAGGATGGAAGAGGAAGTGAAGACTTGTCTTATTAGTGTCATCTAAAATTACTGAGTCACTGTTTCCAAAGCACCATTTATCCCATATATGAGAGACAGTCTGTCACATCTGTGAAACATGCCTGGCATAAAGATTAGAAATCCAGGAGTGGAGTTGTTGCATCCCACCTCTGAATGCCCTTCCCCAGCTCCCTACCTTCATCCAAATCCCCCTTAGAAACCTTTATAGTACACAAAAAACCTCACCAACATTCTCAGCAAAATCAGAAAAAAAAAAAAAACCTTTAGAAATTCCTGTTCAATATTCAGATTAGCACTATTCTGAAAATCTTGCAGTAGGTAGCGTTTTGATGTCCAAAAATGAGAAATAAAATACAAAGTGACAAAGTGGACCTCCATCTATCGAGCAATTTATTTGCTCCTCCGAATATCTACTGCTGTCAGAGAACAAATGTTTTTTCTTCAGGAGTCAGCCTTTTCTAGAACCATCACTTCCAACTTCTTCACTGCAGCAGTGCTGAGGTGATTGAGTTAAGGGACGCTAAGAACTTTGCCCTTAGGAAAAAACAAAGTCAAAATGTAACAAATCTGATTCTCAGAAGCAAATATTGCACATACAGAGAGACCAACCTGAATAAGTCCATCCAGTGAAAAACATCTATAAATTTCTAAAGCACCCACACGCAGAAATAATGGCAAGTAGCTCCATTAGGAACTTGAAATGCCTACTTACTTAAATGCCTCCAGAGCACTCCAAGTGTAACTATTCCTTACCTTATGAAGGCAGCTTTTCTGAATTAAAAGATAATTATACTGCTATTAATTTATTTTTAAAGCAATTGAGAGCAATTTCAGGAGAGCAGGTATCCTAAACATCCTATACTTAACATTTTTTCCATTAAATCATGGTATGTTAAACAAAGTGGGCCATTTCATAGGAAGAAATTCTTCCACAGAATAACTTTGCTCTTAAGTCTTAAAATATTCCTGCCACAATTACAGTAAATATTAATTTGATAAAATAAATGAAATGGAATACACAATTCTAACTAGTGTTGCTACTTTACAAAAAAACCCTGAAACTGAGTGATTTCACAAAGTTTATTAAAATGCAGAATAGGTACTGAAGAAAAGTTGAATTCTGCTTCATCAGAAGTCTTCTATCCTAACGAAGACTTAAAATCAGGTTTGTCACCGTTTGATTTATCCGACACACACGTCTGCTCAGGAACTAAACCCGGCACCAGAGAAATCGCTTTCACCCGGTTCTCTAAAGGACTCACAGAAATGCTGGGCACCCTGATTATCCCTGCGCTGCTGCAGACTCACCGGCCACAGACCCCCGGGGAGAGGGAGGGGATGGGCAAGGGGGTGGGAATGGGCAAGGACAGGGGGAAGGAGCAAGGGGATGGGGAAATAGGAGTGGGGATGAGGGTGGAGTTGGAGGGACGGGACGGGGACAGGCGGAGGAGCGGGAGAGAAGGAAGGCAAAGGCTCCCCAGCCTGCGGTACCTGCGCCAGCGCCGCCGCCCCCGCCCCGCCCGCCCCCAGTGATGTCACTGCTCCCCGCCAGCGCTCGCTGTAGGGCCACAGGGGTGACCTGCACAGTGCCTTCTTTTTTTTCCAGGGTTATTGAAAAACAAAGCAAAACCCCCCAACATGAACAAACAAACAACAAACAAAGAGATTTTTAACACCCTTCCCCCCCGTGTGTGTGTGCTCTGACAGTGCTCCGGGAAGGACGCGTCGGGCGCCTAAGCCCCGTGCGTGCTAGGGGAGCGAGACTCCCAGGCGCCTGCTTGCAAACGTCAGGCACTCGCTGGGGCGGCCCCGGCAGCGGGTCCTTCTTGCCCGGGCGGGCAGCGGCGGCGGCTCCTCGGTTCATGTGAGTGTCCCGGCGGGGCCGCGGGCCCGGCCCTCCCCGCGCCCTCCCCGCGCCCTCCCCGCGCCCTCCGCGCTCCGGTGGCCTCGCCTCGGCGCTCCTTCGCCAGCCGCTGGGGAACGGCGCTGTGGGTGCCCCGGGGCTGCCCCGCGGGCCGGGCTCCCTGCGGTGGGTGGGAGGGAGCCAGGCGGGGCCCCGCTAATTTGCCGCTGTTAATTTGCTGCGAGCCGCCGGCGCGGCGCGGATGTCCCGTGGCGGTGCCCGTAGGGATACTCCTCTCCGCGGGGGAGTATCGCAGTATCGGGATCGGAGCGGCGAGCCGCAGGAAGCGGCGTCACGGCCGTGGTTCAGTTCATCGCAGGGATGTTATCCCGGGGCTCGCCGTGCGCTCGGGCTGTAGGGCGGCGTGGCAAATGCGGGTCCCGCGCTCTGCGGGGAGGAGGCGGCCGCGCGGGAAGCGGCTCGTCTCAAAGCGGCTCGTCTCAAAGGGGTTCATCTCAAAGCGGTTCATCTCAAAGCGTTGTGGTCCTTTATTCAGCGCTGTCACTGGAAGGAGCGTTTGGAAGCGGCGTAGGGTGGCGGGCTGTGCGGGGGGATGCTGTGCTAGCCTGGAAAGTGCATGCACGGGAATGTCCACTGGGGTTTGCTTATTACTAAAGGAAATATAGATGCTGCCTCACTTCTGGTTAATTATTTAAGTGCCGTTGTACTCTCGCATAGCCTTCCTTGAGTGAGGAACGGAGTATAACCCAGTATTTGGTCCATCCTCAGCAGAGGTACAAGGTTTCACATACAGCACCTGTTCCATGCAGGGATGTGTGCATTGGACCGATGGGGATGAGCTTATGGTTATGTTGCCAGTCCACAGCCCCCCAGTGTATGGCACCACTCCTGAAGCACTGTATATACTGGGTATCTATCAGTATTAAATCAATATGTATCAGTACTGTTTCTATCAGGTAGTGCTATCTATCAGTATTAAATCAATATATATCAGTACTGTTTCTGTCAGATAGCGCTGTACCTCATCAATAAGCGGTTTTGAGCTGAGTTTAGCAGCTGGCAAAATAAAGGCAATACTACTGCAAACTGAGTAACACTTGCATTCCTTGCTCTTTCTGTTTCTTTAACTCAAGAGATTTTTGTTTTCTTTTGAGTGAAGTCATTGCTTTTCACAAATAGTTCTGGGATTCAGGATACTTAGATGGAATCTGCAGTAAGGGGAGGCAGTAGGGATTAAATGCAGCCTCCCAGTTTGGAATGTCGTGGCCATTCACTTGTTATATTATCCTCCAGTTATGTTTAAATTTTATTACACCCTGTTGAAAATGAAGCCCAAATTCTATAAAATTAAGCAAAACCAAAGTCTGGGTTTTTAATACTGGATGTTGCTGAGGCCTTAGAAATGGCTAACAGAAAGAATTTTGACAAATGGTTGGTAAAGTGGAGGTTTTAGTTTTGGGGTTTTTGACTTAATTTTTGCAGGGGGCAGTGTTGTATATTTTTAGGTAGCTTCATTGCTTATCAATACAGCTTCATCATAATATATTCTCTGCACCCTGTCACTCCTTAACAATATATTCCTGTTGCAGTAATTTTGAATTATGAGAACATTATGCAATATATTAGTGAGTTACTTTGATGTTTTAGCAGCGCTGAATCCTGAAGGTCCAAGATGTTGAAGGCAGAAATTATTCTTAAAACTAGTTTCAGCAAATTTGTGCTCCAGAATGTCTCCTTCCTGCTGTTACTATATGCATATTTTCCATACATTGCTCTAGGTTTCTTTGTTTATTTTACACCTTTAAATGTAAAGAGGGAAGAAAAGAACTTCTCATTCTTCAGTTTGAAAGCAGTGGATTGTGTGAAGAAAATGGTATCAAATGAAAAAGGATATTTGCTAAAAAAAAAATGTGCAAGTCTTAAAATTGTCCATCAGATTGGAATAATAGGACTTGAGTTGCCTAGAGCCTTGAAGACTTGGTGCTTCTGATAATGAAGCATATTTGAGTGGGAAAACACTCAAAATTTTATCTGAAAATAAGTTTAATGCAGAAAGCTTTGATGATATAGCCTTCATATTGTTGTAACTTTAATTTAGTAAGAATTTAATAGTGGCAAGTTAACCTAGGATCTCTTTATTGAAGGAGGGCTAAACAGTCTATGGATTTTCCCTAGTCCTCTCAGTTTCTCAGCTTCCCTGCCCTTTTCACCATTGAAGTAGAATAAATAATTTTATCTATGTCATATTACTGTGAAAAAGCTTGATATCACACTGAAGGGTGGATCTTGAATTGACAAGAAAAAACACATACTGAGATGCAAAATAGGAGATAAATGTTATCCCAGACCTGTCTAGACCAAGAATGAAAAGAAGAATTGAGTTCTTGTGTGCCTGCAAATCCCACATACCTTACAAGTTCCCATGAGCATAGTTTGGAAATACCTATGTAATAAAATTATGTAAAACAGTTGTCATTAGAAGGATTGGTCTGGTGTGCAGAAAGACAAATCTGGTATTGACCATAATATTTTTTAACTTTTCTGATTATTATCTGATTGCTTTATGTCACAGCTATTAATTCATGGTTGTCTCTTCCAAGGGAGTGCTACCTAAAACCTAAAGAAGGTCAAGTGCTAGCCAACACAGACAAAAGTGAGGAGTCAGCACAGAGGGCAGCCGGTAGGAACATCAGATGTGAGCAAAGCAAACAGCACCTCTTCCTTCTTGCAGTGGTATGAGTTGTGTGTCAGTCCAGCAGAGACCCCCAGAAACCCGTGTGTTCTCCTGAGCAGTTACCTGCACGGCTCTTACCTTCACCAAGAAGCATTTCCGCTGTTAGATATCCTGTCATGCTGGGGGTGAGGGGAAATCAATGTTTATTTTTCATTTCCATGGTTACATTAGTATTAAACAGCAGGGGGAGGAAAAAGGTCTCCAATGGGTTTTTTTCCTCCAGTGTGGTGGAAGCTGTCCCTACTCATAATTTAGTATAGTTTAAAACATATTTGGATACTTCTCAAAGCAGCCTTCTGATGTCTTTTTTCTATTAATATTTTGTAATATTGAATTTTATATTTCTCTGTGCTTGGGGAAAAGTGCTTTCTTTAAAAAAAATCCTTTAAGGAAAATTTTGAAGTGACTGCAGATCCGTAAGTCATCAGTTGAACAATTTTTTCTCTTGGAGGACAAAAAAATGTAGTGCCGTCTGCATTATGATGTTAGAGGTCAGTTTATTCAGAGTGAGTGTAAATTTAATACTTTGGTATTTTACTTCACAGGTGGTTTCTTTATCCTGCTTTTACACTTAACAAATCTTTCATGTCTATTATGTTGTCCCAAATAAACACACTTGAATATGTGGAAATATCACAGAAGGGCAGGTTTTTATTGCATGGTTTTTTAAGTTAAATAAAACACAGGCATGTAAGAGACAGAAATGTGATTGGGTTTGTAATACTGGGTGTAACAAAAGGACTTAGCAGAAGAGGAGCAGAAGATCTCATCTACTGTAACTTAATCACTTCTGACAGATGTTTGCCTAGCCTGTTTTTAAAACCTTCCAGTGATGGATATTCCACAGCCTCCAAAGGCAGCCTGTTCAGTCTATTACTCTTACTTGAAAGTTTTCCAAAACTTAAATCTTGCTTTCTTTTTCATGTCTGCATCAGACCTGGTGAACAGTTTAGTCCCATTCTCGTACCAACTTGCTTTGTCTTTGAAGAACAAGACCAGGTCTCCCATTTATCTTCTCTTCTGTAGACTAAACAACTGCACTTCTTTCAAGCTTTTTGATCTTCTTTGAAGTGTCTTGAAAAAGTTGAGAGACAGGAAAGGGGAATCTGAACAAAGGCAAATCTCTGTGCCAGTTGTAGGGGGTCTTGAGTATGTATGAGTTCAGTGTGAGTATTGCTTGGGCAGCCTCTTGAGTAGCTGAGGCAGTTTACTTATAAAAAATTGTGGCTGGTCAGGCCTTTCCTGACTTGCTTCTCCCTTTTTCCATCCTATGTCACTCAGACTTGCTTTCTAGAGAAATTAGAAGTTTGAACTTTTTTTTCTTTTAACTGGAGCAGACAGGTGTGGCAGGGTAGTAGACTGCCAGGTGAGGAGTTGTTCTCTGTAGTTTTTGTGATGTAGTGTTGTGTTAATTGATTGAGTTGTTAGTTGCCTTTATGCCTTTTGGGCCATAAAGCTTTCTAACGGTGAAGTCCACAACAAGCTTGAAACATGTTGCAAGAATGTGTTTTCCTCCTGAAAATACAGCCCCTGTGGTTACAGACAGTTGAATAGATTTGATAGATAAAACAAGAGAAAGTGGTTTTTTGAACATAATAAAAATGTGCTAGTTTGCTTGGCTCCAAATGTTTTGAGATTGTCACCATGTCCATTTGAGTATTCCTAAACTTTCCAAACGTCCATGCTTACATTTAAATAGGAAAAGTTTTTTGCGTGAGCATGCTCTGTGCTTCTAGCAAATGCTTTTATGTTCAGTACTGTTAGAAATTTCAGGGCAGTTATAACTGGTTTTAGGCATGGCAGTCGCTGTCAGTCTTGATTGCAAAGTTCAGTGTGCCAGATTCCTGTTCTTTCTAGGGAACAGTTGCTTATGATACAAATCTCTGGGCATCTTCAACCAGTGCCTCACCACTCTCAATTCTTAGGTTCTTATGTCACTTAATATAAATTAACAGACTAGAAACTGTTCTTTGACTTCCAGAACTGCAGAGAGGGAAGATTAAACTAGCATTCCTATTAGAAAGCAACATGTACTGTATTCAATCATCATCTGCTAAACACAATTCATGTAGAACTCATTCTTTCCTCAGAATTCTTAAACGCTGACAGAGATTCTACTCAGGATTAGGAGAAAATTGAATTCCTTGCAGCTGGTAATGCATTAAATACAATCAAAAATTGCCTCAAGTTAGCACATGTATTCTTGAGTCATTTGCTTCAATCTTTTGGCATAAAACCACCTATTATGAAAGACTTCTATTTCTATTTCCTTCTCATCAGGAGCTTTCCCAACATAGCTGAGTACAAATTAATAGTGTAAAGCTTAGTTTGTGACTTCAGCACCCTCTCTCAGAAACTATCCATGGCTGTTGGATCTGATTTCTATCCCAGAGTGTTTCTCAGTTACAGTTTAATATACAGCTTTGTAGTGGCATCTTGTTTCAGACTGTCAAGATAAGTGGACAGATCATTTCAGCAGCTCATTTGTCCAGGGTAGCTGGGGACTGCTGTTCCCCCAGGAGTGCAGGAGCTGGTGCATGGCATGCGAGAGGCATTGCATTTGGCTTGCTGGCAGCTGCTCTGGAGGCAAGGCCCTAAGTTCACCTCTGTGAACACATCTGCTAGTCCTACTGTAAGGTTTGAAATCTTCTGTGTTGAGGGCTCTAATAATTGGTAACAGTCTCACACTAAGGAAGTCACTGTTGCCAACTAGGATATGACACTGAATCGTACCCCAGGGAAATTAATCTTTTCTTAGGGGTTCAGTTACCCTTGCTGCATCACAGTGGGTAAGTAATTTCACATCCAAATGACCCTCTATGAAATAATGCTCGTGATGAGACCTAGGCACACACAGATCTTTTCTTTTCCTTTGCATTTTATTGAAAACTTACCTGCAAATTAGCACTTTTGAAGACGTTACACCAGCATATGTCAACTGAAAATAATTGTTTAAAAATTATTGGATTTTTAATAGAAGAATTTGGAATACAGCAAAATTATAATTTAGCTAACTTGTCTTAAAACTTCTTTTGTTTCTATGGTTTGAATTCATAAATGAAAAATGGCTATTCCCCAAAAGCTGCTTGGAGGATTCTTCTGTCAGAGACTATCAGTCTTAATAGCTGACATCAGCCATTTCAACATCCAAGATGAGTGCACAGGGAGTTTGTTTGCTTTGGTGAATTTTTATTTCCTGCTGCACAGATCAGCATTAAAAGAGGGGAAATAATTTTCATCCTGGAAGTTTTAAAAGCTGCGAGCCCCAAGTGCTTCTCAGTGCATACAACTACAAAGAAGTGGTAGATACTGCTGGAACGTGGTTTTGAAGTGACATGAAACTGCTTCTGGCTGCTGAGGATTAGTTGTCAGCCTGGTTTAGATACAAAAGTTCATTTAGACTTTTCATTCCACAGCTGAATAAATTGTTTTCTCTGTACAGGGTTAGTTAGTATTTTTAAAGGTTTTCATTAAACTATTATCCTCTTCTATTATGTGAGTAAATTCAGCATTGGAAAGTACAATTATTTGTGATATGTGGGATTTTTTTTTTGTGTGTGTAAATAAGGTGCTGCAGCTACAAGCTCAGAGTTCATCAAGGACTGCTCTTACCCTGAAAATTTTGTTTGACAGCTTTGTTGCTCCCTATTAAAAGATGTTTGCCATTATTCTTGCAGTGTTTACACACAGATGTGCACACAAACATGCACATTTTCAGTTTTTTCTTCAGGTGTTATTTGGCCCACATAAAGTATGCCTAAAAGTTCTGCCTCAGTAAATACCAGCAGCTGCTAATGTGTGTGAAGTTAGAGGACACTGATTCTTTCAAAATACATCTGCATGAGGTCTGCTCAGTGCTTTTTTGAGTAAATAATGGTTGTTTTTAACCTGAGCACTTGTTTTAATTGAATGGTTAAGTCCTGCTTTCCTTTAGCTGTGCTACAAGATACTACTTTTACATGTAGAAAAGCTGATATTAATGTAAAAGTAGTAAATTTCAAGGTTCTTTTTTAACACACTTGGACTATGTAAGATAACTAGCAGACAGGTTTCAGATATTAAGAGCATTAGGAACTGAAATGTTCCTGTGAACTACCTAACCAATACCGTTGTTTTGCACACTATTGCAGACATAAAATACATTTTAAATGATATTCTTATTCTCAAACTTCAAGTTTCTGAGGAAAAGATATTTTTGAAGTGTCTTCTTAGCAGCTAGGGTTTTTGACAAGGATTTTTATCCTTATTGCTATGACTGACCCAAAAGATGAATACCAGATTTTGAAGGATACTTTAAAAATACATCTTTGTTCTCAACTGAGACTTCTCTCGGGGAGAGAGTGTAAACAGCTCTTTCTTTCTTTTCCTTTCTGTAACTGCTGCACTTGCTCTAAATTAAGGAAGTAGTGTAAATGTTGGCTTTGTTTTAGGATAAAGTTACAAGAATCAGTTAAATGCCTAAGAAACTCTTCTACTTGGCATCAACAGGTAGATTTCAGTGCAGTTCTGATTCTTCTCTCTGATTTATGAGTAGTTTACTCTGTAGTTACAACAGTAATCGAAAGCTTTCACTTTACTTTCCCAGTAAAACCCTAGAGGGTGAACCACAGTACAGATTCTTTGAGTTCCTGTGACATATGCTGACCTTGCAGACTTGTCCAGATGCAGCTGAGTCCTCTTAAATTTCTGAATTTATGGGCATATGTGTGTGTCTGTAATTGTAAAGTTCATCACCTGTCAGGGAAGTTTTATGAGGATACTTTGAGACATGAATAGCAAATACTTTTTAATATATATATATTTGTATGTGCACACACATCTATATATAACAACAAAAAAACCCAACAAAATGAAAGAAAAATGAAATGAGCAAAAAAACCTTGTCAGTTTTTGATGCAAGGTTTCTGTTCCAAAGACATGTATTTTATGTTTGGAAATCGAAGATTACAGTCAAAGAAATGAGGCAGCGTGTTGTGGGTGTTGCATCTTTCCCATCATGGGATTTATTGTGGGAATTTCTTGTGCATGTGGCGATCATTTACTGAAAGATTTTGATAGTATTATTAAAATATTAATGCAGTGGGATTTGAAAGATAAACATTGTTGAAAAATACATAAGGCTGTCCAACTGTTTTGGCATATGAGCTGCTACTTAAACTGCAGCCTGCACTACAAAGCACAGCCAGATGAATCTCTAGGGAACTTGCAGGGACCTGGCAGATGCAGTGGGTGTGGAACCTGGTGAGACTTCAGTTGAGCGGCTCAAAGAAATTGCTTTTCCTTGAGCTGCGCTGTGAGCCGTCCTTGGCTGCTCAATTACCGGGCAGACTGCTCAGGTTAATAAATTAAGGTGTAAATTTTGTTACAGACCACATCCAAGTGCTTGACTGCTCTCTTAACCTGGGCAGAACTCCTTAAGGGTGATCATGTCTCTGCTTTGTCCTTGGAGTGTCTCCTCAGAGGTGGGAAAGAACACAAAGTTGATACAGAATTGGGCTGAGGCAAGCATTAGTAGAAATTTCTCCCTGAATGGACATTCAGCACAAGTTTACATCAGAGATGTGAATAAAGCTGCAAGTACTCTTAACCTTTTGAGTGTTGCAGCTGTAGTGTGTTAAGGTATGATGCAGTTAATTAATACAATGTGGTATCAACTAAAAGGCTTGAAATAGAAATTGAATTAAAATGATTTTTACTTCTGACTGAGTTTGATTGAGTTTCTAATGACCTCTACCATATCAAGACATCAGTTTTAATGCAAATTAGGTCTGGCAATTTCATTCATTATGTGTTGTAATGTATGCCTTACTTCCTCATTCATTGCTTCTCATAGGTTTGATTTTTGCCTGTCTCATTAATGCTACGACTTGCTTGTAACTTCAGTGCATCATTCCCTTTCAAGGCAGACTTGTCTTCACGTTTAAAAATAGTCATTACTAAGTAACTTCTGTTGTCTCAAAATTGGTACCAGTGGATGGGCCGTTTGTTGTGTGATATTCCATCATATGTTAAAAAAATCTCTTTCATGCTGCAGTGTTTTTCAATATGAAAAAGTTCAGTTTTCTGTGTTTTTACTATTTACAGCCCTTTAAAATTGGGAGGGGTAGGCTCTTAGGACTACTAAAAGGACCTGTCTGCAGCTGGGATTGAGCCTGATTTATCTGGCAGCCAGAAGGGTTGGACTGTACTCTCCAGAGCTAGCAAATCATTCCACAGAGCTGACATTCCAACTTGGATGGACTGTGTTAGACATTCTGGTGTTTGAAAATCTGCAAAGCAGTTATTCTGACTTTCACAGTGCCAAAGATGTGAGTTGAAATAACATACAGCAAAAATGTGCAGCTTTGCCTACTAATTTGGTGCTTGGCAAATTCCTTTCAATCGTGACCACACAGAAGCTTATAGACAGGGAATGCGTAATAAATTGTATTTAAGAGCTAAAAGGAAAAAAACCAAACAAACCAGGTTGTTTGATTGTTTAAAGCCCCCGTTACAGCAATCACAGTCTGGGGAGAAAGGAAGACAAGATCTGATGTCTTTCTGCAATTATGATTCTTTAAAGCTGTGCTGACATATTTTGTAACACCCTCTTAATGAAGTTACAGACTTAATTTAGTCTGTAACTTCATTTTGTTCCTATTAAAATGACCTTTCTTTTTTTAGAAAAATAGAATTTTTCCAATAAAATTTAGAAAAATTATTTTTTTAGAAAAATACCAGGATAGTAGTTAAAAATTAATTTGATCTTTTCCAGTACCCAAATCTCTAGTACCTGGCAGAGAATCGCTGGTCTAGTACTGCGATTCAAAAATCAGGTTCTGTGATGATTCATTTGATAATTTCTAGGTTTCAACTTTTTGTACTGCAATCTACCAATACTGCTCACATTTTGGGAAAAAACCCAAAACCAAACCAGTTGTGGTTTAGGTTTGGGGTTAGGAGTTGTTTTGTTTTGTTGATTTATTTTTTTACTTTTTTAATTTTTTTGTGGCTTGTTTTTTGTTTCTTTTGGGAGTGATTTTTGTTTGTGTGTTTTCTGGGGGTCGTTTTTTTTGTTTGGCTGTTTTGTTTTGTTTTTTTTTTAATTTTAATTTTGCTGTTGCTTTTCAAGTGTTTGCCATTGTTCTGCCAAAAATGTTTTGATAGGTGTCCTTTGCCATATGTGGAGAAGAACCTGGGTGAGCATCTACATTTTGGATACTTACACATATTTGCTTAAGGCCTTGTATTATATTTTTACATGTGTGAACTTTGTGCTATTCAGGAAACATACATCCTTCCCTTAGAAAGCTAACCATAAACTTAATTCTGAAAGAGACTTGAGCTGGTAGTTAAATCTTCACTGATATGTGCATGCCTCAAGTGTGCTTGAAATGGTATTTAAGTGTAAGTGCACTATGTCTTTTTTTTGCTCCATTATAACAAGGAAATGATGGGTTTGATAGTAATGCAATGCAGAAGTACCTCATACTTAAAAGTTCTTCTGTTTTCTTTCTCAGCATTATATTGGTCATTATTGATAACTTTGCCTATTTATATATGGATTTAAAAGGCACATTTTTTTGAAATTGTTTGTGAACAGCTCCATATTTGACTTTTTTTTTTTTTTTGATTGAGGAATTACTGGTTTTTAATTGAGGATTTTTTTTTAATTGAGGAATTATATTTTTCCACACATAAAACTGTGGAAAACCTACATTTCCAATAAATAAATATGATTGTTTTCTGTCTGTTAAGGGTGGAATCACATGATTATTTGGAACTTAATTTCCTGAGAAGGGATATATGGGTATAAAAACCATGATTGTGTTTTGCAACATGTAACAGGTATAGACCCCGTGAAATACCCAACCTTTTGTGGTAGTGAATAGTATAAGTGCATGAAACTTACTAAATGTACTTGATTTCCAAAATGTCTTAGCAACAGACCTGTTTAACTGAAAATTTGTAACATAGTGTTTCAGGCTACTGCTTCCCTAGGACAAGTGGGGAATTGCTGCTGATTTTCTTTGCGTTACTTAGAGTCAAGTGTGGAGTGGTTACTTAGAGTGAAGTCAAGTCAAAACTAAGTTTTGATCACAGAACTGATTAGTTGTAGCTCTCCTGTGTTTTGGCTTGGATTTTTTTATATAGCTTAAATTTTCGGAGGTTTGAAAACTAAAAACTGTCTTAAATTTTTCTACCAAAAATGTAAAATCATCAAATCAGGTATTTTAAATCTTAGCAAAAGGTGCTGACAGCATCAGGCCTAGAACATCTTATCACAAGTTAGAAGGAACTTTTAAGAAAGAATTGATTTATAAAGCGTGGATCTCAGTTCTCCAAGATGAAAAAATATGGGATGAGTTACAACAGTTGCCTTGTTGCAGTGCTACTTTGGTTCAGCCAAAGGAAACATACTTCTGGTCTGCTTTCTTCTGTTTTGATCTGAAAACTGTTGTTCCTTACCTTGCAGAATAAAAAGGTGTGATGTGAGATTCTCAAATCTGGTTCACTGTATCCTCACAGTTCATAGAAGTGCAAAGCACAGGAAAGCAGAAAAGCAGAATCTGGCAAACAGCTGGCACATTCTGTTATGTTTATGGGTTTTTGTAAGATTGTGTGCCAGAAAGGACCATACTCAGAAAAGATGCTCAGATAGAAGGCTTTGAACACACTTCTTGTAGAAACAAAGTGATTGTTAGTACTTGGTCTTTTACAGGGAGTAGCATACTTTGCTATACAAGTTGGCCACAATTCTGCAAAGGAAGGAAAAGAGTTTGATTTGAGATCTCCTTAGGACTTTAGACCAAAAGCTTAGGAAGGGGAATTAACATTAAGTACTTTTTTATAGTATTTAATGTTAATTATATTTTTTAAATTATTGAACTTTAGTTAGCATTGGAGAAATTACCTTTGTGGTGTTGATAACTTTTAGAGTATACCACTGGTTCTGTTTGATTTGAACAGATCATCTCAATTGAAAAGCCAGCATGTCTTTTTGCAGATTTTTTTTTTTTTTTTTTGTCTAGTGAGAAAATGCAATCTTAGGTCTTGGTTGGCAGCCACTCATTAACATACCATAAGCATGTTCCTCACAGAAAATGCCAGCTGGGCCATTGTGTGGTTGTTACCTGCTCTTTGTGAAAGGTGAATAGAGTTAGCTTTGCTTTAGGAACGCTTGATTCCTCCATGGCAAGCACAGAGCAAAGAGCAGCGATGGGTGAGAGCAAAGTTCAGTGCAGAGGAGAATCCTCTGTCCACCATGTCCAGGTGTGGTGGGCTGTCAAAGTTTACCCTCTTACTGTGAAGGAATTAACGTGTACATGGGAGAGGAAGAGAGGAGAAGGAGGCACTTGTGGTTGAATCTCCTGCAGTTGTAATCTTACTTTGTGTGTTGATATTTGGAAAGCATTGCAAGAAAAAGCTGAGAGATTCAAAGTACTGAGCTTTTTAAAACTTCCAGCTGGAAAAAGGAATGCTCAGAGCTAATTGTTTTAGGCTGTAGGAGTCAGTTGTTTTCCAGTTTCAGGTGTTGCTTTTTATTTTGCTTGTTTGTGGTTTTGTTTTGTTTTTTTTTCTCTTTAATGGTTACTTTTCCAATAGTAAAAAGTAATTGGTTCCATGTTTGGACTATGGACAGATTCCAAAACTAATTTTTAGAGTTTTAAGTTTTAAATTTTGCCATTTATTTTATGGGGATTTTAACTTTTTCTTGTTTTTAACAATAGACAACATTGAAGAGTAAGGTACAACCAGATTTACATTTTTAGCGTCTTTTGTGTGTTCAGTTTTTGATTTGGATATATTCTTAGGTTGAGGCCAATGTTGATAAAGTATTTGTAAAACATGTTAAAATTTGGGGGATAATTTGTACTTATATGAGAAGTCTTGATTTGTTATAGAGAGTTGGCCACTTTGGGGACACTTCCACATTACTTGTTTTTGAGCAGCAAAATAGGATAGTGCCTGCTTTCTCCTGCAAGGGTACTGCAGCTACTTAGAAGATGGCATCAGGCAGTGCTTTCACTTTAAAAAAAGATGAGCAACTCTCGTAATCAGCAAGTAGAATGATGAGAAACTAAACAGCTCTCATGTGTTGATGTGCAGTGTAATGAATAACTCTACAGCTTGAGTCTTTCAAGATTGAGTTCCATTGAGTGAAGCAAGTGGGTTTTGGAGTGGTCCTGAGTGTCTTGCAAATAACACACAGTCCTCAGAGGTCTGAGATAAAACAGTTTCCCTTAGCTATGCAAGCAGGTAACTTAAAGACTTTTCCAGAATGTCTGAATGGAACTACACCATACCTTTTTTTCAGAGCAGGGGAAGGGAGCTCATTAGGCACAATTGGATGAAGTGACTTTACTTTCAGTTGCTCTTTGGGACATTTTTTCCTAAGTAGATCAGAATATATTTGCAGTGAGCTATGATCTGGTTTTTAAGCTATATTATTTCTGGTTTTCTTTTCAATTTTTAGTTTGTGTATCACCAATAAGTGTTGGTTGTTTTAGGAATTTTTTGTGTTAGGGTGATAGGATAGTAGAGGGCAAAGAAAATAGGGTAAAGGTTAAAAAATAAAAAAAAAAAAAAAGAAAATTGACTGTAACCTTTGATTGTTGCAGTTCTCATATTTTTAATGTGTTGTGTATTCTATAATAAAGGGTGGATCTTACTTTTTTGTCTTCATGTGCCCTTTTTGGATACAGTTTTATCACTCTGCTGTATGGGTTCCCGTGCTTGTTCCTGCAGCAGTTCATTTCAGCCTGTTGCCTTTTTATATTAGCATCGGAAATACCTATTCCTTTGTGTTATTGTTACAATACTAACTTTACAGAAATTTATTTGACAAGTGGGAAAATTGTAATAATGTAACTTCATTTCCAGATCTTCAGTTCATTAGCCAACTTGGCTAAAATCTATAAAATGTACCAGTTCTATTCACTTTGAAGTTTTAGTAGCATTTTTGCTGTTGTTGGAAAAGTTTCCACTGTTAGTATTGTGTTCCCCTGAGAGAATTTGTAGCTTGCAAGAAATCTTACTGGTATGCAGACTGTAATATCCCAGGCTTTGTATTATGCTGTGTTGTGCCATAATAGTTTTATGTCTGTTTCCATTTGACATCTCAATTAGGAACTTATTGGAATCACTGTTTTCCTTTTTGAAACTCTCTGTTTTCAGTCTGCCCATGAAAACAAAATTATTTCCTTGTTAGCAGACATTAATTTGAATATAAAAATTAATTTAGTTGTCTTGGGGAGATTTTTCTGCTCTTTGCTCGAAGAGAGTTTCTTTCTTTTAAAAGAAAAATCTATTGTGGATGAGTGGAAGGTGTGATGGCCATAATACTCTCACATCTTTAAGTGAAACAGTGTGTGTAAAACTGACTTTGATTGTATTGCATTGCAAAGAAGGCAGGATTTTGTTTCACGCATCACATATGCAAGATACCCCAGGCATCATCTAACTATTACACCTCTCTCTGGCTTTGGGAATTTTATTTTAGGAACTTTTAAGTACACTATTCCTTTTTAATGCACTATTCCTTAATAACTGCAGTTAGTTTTCTGGATTTTTTACTATTATTTTTTTATTTATATGTATTCCTGTGGACATTTGAGTTATTTGTAACATAAGATCAGATGTAAAAAACGTGTGTTGATTTCTAGAGTGCAGCAGAGGCAGTATGTTAACCCTGGCATGAGTGTGATTGTAGCTGTTCACCTTTCAGTTATTTCTAATCTCTTTTTTCTTCAGCATGACTTTTGCTGCATATCCCAATAGGGAATATTATTTGTATGTTAGAACCAGATTTAAATCATAGTGTTACAATAGTCTTGGAATAAAATAGGAAGTTATCTGCCAATTTGATATGAGAAAAGGCATTTTGGATTTTGATAAAGTTGAGGAGCCAATACATGTGCCTGGATTGCCATTTTCTTACCAATTCTTTCATTTGTTGCAGTTCATGGACAAATTTACAGGAATTGAATCACCTCACAGGAATTAAATCATGATTGCTTGTAAAGATCTTTTCTTCCCACCTGTAACCAGTTTTCTTGATTTACAGAAGAGGCAGCTGTTAGTACAGATTCTTTTCTCATTTAGATACTGAGTGGGAGGGAAAAAGTGCTGTCTGCTGCAGATATGACTGATTGTAACTGGTTTTCATCATTCTGTTGCCACTATTTGAGCTCTTGTGTTTAGACACAAATGTTCCTGAGAAGGAAGGTAGGCCAGATTTGGGAGCTTTCAAAAAATAAAGGCTGTACACACGGCATAACTACTTCCTGGAAAATTAGTGAAACATTAGTAAATAGTGAATACCATAAAAGAAGGTTAGACAGCATTTATTTGTGCTCTTTGCTGGTCTTGTGTTCCCTGCTTCTTTGTTATCTGTCTGCTGACCCTTCCATTTTAGTGGATGCAAAATCGAAAAATCAAAATTGGTGCTAAAATAACTCTGAAGGTGTAAACCTCTGATAAAAGTTGGTTTTATCTCAGATAAGTAAAAATACTCATGAATTATGACTATTAAAAGTAAAACAGTAAAGTCTTAATATATGCACAAGCACAATGTATGAAGTATTCAGTATATTCTGAATACATTTATTGGAAACGTTTGGAAATTTTTGTGGCATGATTCCATTTTCTTAGTCTCAATAAAGTTTGATATACACTTTTTTTTTTTAGTTAAGCCCAGGACACATTGTTTTTCTGTCCAATCTTTTCCCTTTTATTTCCTTCCACGTTTCCCCACCGCCACCCCTCTGCTATGTATTAATACCTTTCTTTCTGAGAAGGCAGATTTTTTTTTTGTCTTTTGTTTCATGAAGGAAGAATACATTTTCTGCTTCTGGGAAGAAAAATAGCTTTTCTTTCAAAACACTTGAAAGCAGCTGTCAAACATCAGATTCTGTTTAACGTTGCTTTTTGTTTGGACTTTGCATTAGGAGGTAGGAGCCCAGCTTTTCACTCAGCAAATTTTTTTATTCAGCAACTGATTTGATAACTGCTTGATGTGGTAAGAGATAATACTGTTATTGCATTAAGAAGTCATTAATTTCAGGCTGTTCTTTGTCTAGGTTTTTATCCCGTTTTTTGGTAAAGATGGCAGCCAACAATGCAGTGCTGAACAGACTGGAGCAGAAGGGTGCAGAGGCCGATCAAGTTATTGAGTACCTCAAGCAACAAGTTGCCCTGCTCAAGGAAAAAGCCAGTAAGGATTTACCTATCTTATGCTAAACCTATTAACTAGATGGTTAACAGTAAATGCACATAGGAGAAAATGAGACTATTTGGTGTGTCAGCCTTTAAAGCGTGTTTCAAGTTCTCCAAGATGAACCTTGCAATCATAGCCCCACTTGACTGTCATGTGGGTTGTGAGGGTTTTTGTTCTGGTTTGGTTTGGTTTGGTTTTGTTTGAAGCTGCTTATTCTGAAATAGAAGAGGTATGGATGAGGAAGAATCAATACACAAATTTGATAGGACATGATTCCATTTGAAGGGAGCAAGGGGCTTGGAAAGAATATGAGACTATGCCTTATCCTGAATTTATACTGTTTTTTCACAACTGTGGCATTCTCTCAAGAGTGTCATACCTTCAACTTTGATATTTTGTACTCAACTGTATCAGTGAATAAAGGTGCTCTGTATTACAAACATCATCAAGGTTTTTATGTAGGTTTCTCAGAGTTTTTTCCTGTGTTTCTGTTTAAGGGACAGAGAAGATAGAATATTGAGAGGCAGTTTGATTATATAAGTATTGTAAAAATGTCTATTTCAATAACAAAAAAAATAATTCCTAAGTATTTCTGATTATATACTCCTTGAAATTTTTCTCTTTTGTGCTGTTTGGCTCACCATGTTTCACTTTTCTTTAAAAACAAACCTCTGTGTCCAAAGTGATGAATGCTAGTTACTGAAACCTGTTTTTTTTTTTTAATGTGTTAACTCTAGTCTTGCAAGCATCTCTCCGAGAAGAGAAGAAGCTCCGTGTAGAAAATGCTAAACTGAAGAAAGAAATTGAAGGGCTGAAACAGGAGCTGATTCAGGCTGAAATTCGAAATGGAGGTGGGGAAAAAAAGTGCTATTTTCATACAATAGTGATGTAGTTAGCACAAAACTATCTTAATTCTTCTTGATTTTTATTGTTCTGTATGTGACTCTATGGTATTTCTTACAAATTCTGGATTTTCCCTGATTCCATGCCTATTACAAGTTACTTGATTCCAACATTTTAATAAGCTGCAGGCCTGACAGATCTATATACTAAACTTAATCAGACATGGAACTAGTTCTTTGCATTTTTTTGTTCAGTGCCTTGCATAATAGGCCGTGAACCTCACTGATGACAATGACTCCTTGTAATTCTGTAGAAATTGCTACATGTCTAACTTTTCTTGCTACTTTGAATATTTAATCTAACATGACCGAATGAATGAAAGATCACTGTGGAAAGATCAAGCCATGGTGCAAAGTACAGATGGTCAGGGTCTTACTAGGAAAGCTGTGGTTATGTAAATTTATAAACAATGTGTTCTGAATTTATGATTCTGTGCTTTAGACAAACCCTCCATTGGACTTACTCTTTCTTTGCTCTCCTCTATATAGTTCTATTCAGCTTGTACCATCAAATTAAAAAAAGAAAAGAGGGAAAAAAACCCCGAAACTGAAGTGTTTCAGCTACACTATGTTGTCTTTTAAAATTATTGCTCTTCTGCCCTCAACAGTTCTTCTTATTAACCCATGCTATCAGAATTCTAAATTGTTTAAGATAGTATCCAGTGTATCTGGATGCTGGCATTTAACTGCACTGAATGTTTTACTGGTGTAAAAGCACATTCAGTCTTCAAAAAGATTAACATGTTGTGAACACAGAGAATTCTTTTTCTCCTTTGGACACCAATAAAGTACTTTTAATGTACTTTTTTAATACTAAAGTACTTTTTTAGTACTTTGCATGTACTAAACCAAACCATTACTTATATTTCTCTGTTGTCTTTCAGTCTGCAGCGGTTCTTGACAGGTGTGGGATATTTCACAGAATCTGTTGTGCTTGAGAAAGGTCTCAAGATATATTGGTCCAAGATGGCAAAGGAAATATTTGATGTGCATCTTCCTTTAGTTAGCTAGTCAATCTAAGTGGTAATAGGACTAAATTCAGATCTCTTCTTTTGAAGGAAGTAGTTGTTTTTTTAGATCTGAAAGGACTAAGTAGTTGAGCACAGAAATTAGATGGACATGGAAGATTGAAAATATCACAAGATATTTTTCCAAAAACCTGAGAAACAAAGACTTTCCCCAACTAGCAAGCAAGTGGTTGTTGGTACAACACGTTTAATATTCAGATTGTTTTAGAAAGCTGTTTCTAAGTGTATAATTTGGGCAAATCACTTCCGTGTTGAAGAGGACAGGCCTCAACTAGCGAAGTGCAGTTCTTCAGGAAAGTTAGTAAATATCTGAAATGAAAAACAAAACGTATTCAGAATGGAGAATTCTGTCATGGTGACACCAGAAGGATGTATCAGTCGTTAATAATAAAACATTGAAATGATTGAAAGGAACTTCAAAAGATCCTCTCATCTATCCTTGCTTGGGAAAGGGAGCCTTGATGGTACTGCCTGGTGCACTGATGATGCTTACCCTGTACAATTATTGGATTAAAAGTCTTGGTGAGATTTTCAAAGAGCAGAATGTAGAAGGGAGGTGCTTCTTACACTTCTGTCTGGTGAGATGGATAGTGCAATATCCAGAATTATGTATCTATAGTTAAAAAGAGCTGTTAAAGGTAATGTGGAGAATTTAGGGAAAAGAGAAATCAGCAGATCACATTAGGGCTGCAGGTAATTTTGTTTTATTCAGGCTCAGTTTCTAAAGTTAATCATAAGAGTTGATGGATGATCTGAATACGCTATGAAAATGATTTTGTGCATAATTCGTTTATGGAATAGTCTCCAGTATGACAAGAGCTAGTAGTTATAAACTGAAATGAAACAAATGGGAAATAGGGAATTGGTAGAAAAAATAACTAGATGTTGAAATCAACTACAAAAAAAGATGTTGTTTGCTTATATATTTTCTTGTATTTAGGACTCTTTTGCATTTAAAAATGTGTAATCAAACACTTTGTTTTAATTGATCATAATAATCATATGTAGATTAAGTTCTGAAGCGTATTTTGTAATGTGGTTCACTACTCACCAGTTGTGGTTTAGTATATTAAGCAAAATTTTCAGTTCTCTCTGCTTTTTTATCTGTGTTGTACACTTAAACATGTCAGTGTTCAAAGTTCTGGTACTGCCCGTAACTTTTGGGGTTTTGATTTTAGTAAAGCAGGTTGCAGTTCCTCCTGGTACAACCCTTTCTGCAGCTTCGTTTTCAGAGGATGTTCCACAACCTACAGCAGTTACAGCATCTTCTGGTTCCAAAGATCAAATTAAAGGTGAAGATGAAGAAAAGAAAAAGAAAGAAAAAGTAGAAAAAAAAGGTATTTCACTTTTCTTATCTCTGATAGGCAGCTGAAGTATTTAATTTGTGCAAGTGCTTTTGCATGATTTTGAGGAAAAAAAAAAAAGCTTTCATGTAGCTGCAGTAGGAAGAGTCATGTGCTAGCTCTTAAATCTTGAAAATACTTGAAGTTAATGAAGGCTGTCAGGTAAGTTACAGATTCTTCCTTGCATGGGATACATGCCAAATTCTGTTTAATGTGGCTGCACTTCCTCATTTAAAAAACCACCACCAACAAAAAACAAGGCATGTCTGTTGGACACCTGTACTTTTGTGCAAGTGTATCTTGCAACTTACCATGTTTTGCAGTCATTCTCTTATGCAGATTATTATTAATTTGCCATTATTAGATTTGTACAGGTTTTCAGAATTTTGATATTGTGATAGTGCGCTGTTCCTTTTTTTTTCTGGCGAGCTGTACAGATACTTGTAAGCTATTTTATATTTTTTAATGTATTTCAGCCTTTGACTCATTAATA
This sequence comes from Motacilla alba alba, assembly GCF_015832195.1. Lineage (NCBI taxonomy): Eukaryota > Metazoa > Chordata > Aves > Passeriformes > Motacillidae > Motacilla > Motacilla alba. The sequence goes on along the minus strand of NC_052019.1, from coordinate 47,246,801 downwards.
TTCCACAGAGCTGTAAATACAAAAGCAGAGGCCACATGTCATAGCAGGCAATTAAATTTTTCCCTCAAGTATTTAGCGGCTACAGAGCAAGGAAAAATGAAACTTTTTATATATAGTGAGGGGAAGTACAATGCAAGTGGCTTAAATTCAGTCAGACAAATGCAGATCACAGAATATTCTATGTTGAAAGAGACCCACAAAGATCATCAAGTCCACCTCTTTAAGGGTGTCCATACTGGGGTTGAACTGCAAATTTGGTGTTACTAGCATCATGCTCTGACCAACTCAGCTCATCTCATATGGAAAGCAGAGTTAGACTTTTGCCTTATGCTGAAATATAGCACAAGCATTAAATAGTAGTCCTGCACAGGCTGTTTCTGGGGAGTTCAGCATCTGTTGAAGGTATTACATTTAACAGTTGAAGTAGCCAGTACGTAAAATTTGTTTTTAAGTCTGGAAATTGATGAAATTAGGGACTATCTCAAATCCCTTTGCTTTCTGTCACCTATGTCATCTCTTTCCTCTCTGGTTATTTTCATATTCTTTGTTCTACTTCTTGCAAACCTTATCTGTATGATTTCTGTGTATTTGATTCTGGACTGACTCTGACACTGGCCAGAGGAATGCATTTTTCTCCTTAGCCTGTGGCATTGAACTGCATACATATTTTCTATGTATCTGTGTGTATACACACCATGTACACATTTGCTATGTTCTCTTTTGAGGAAAGACTTCATTTCTCTTGTAGAGCAATGTCATGGAGAACAGTGTGGAATTACACCAAGGATAAACTTTGCAGGTCTTTTGAATGATCTTAGGTATTATATATTAGCTATTTTGATTAGGATTTTTATCCCATTTCTCTTATGTTATTGTATATACAACTGATTTTATTAATCAAATTGTCAATTACATAAAAAACCCAAATCACTAGAGCTTTTCATCATAAATGAGCAAATATTTTTGAAGAGCTGTTGCTTATATTAAAAAATATTTCCTTTTTATTGTTGAATGTATCATTTGATTTCATGCCTATCCTAGAACAATGATGAATGAAATCAAGTTGCATGTTGTGTCCACTTTTCCTTTTTTGCTTTCTTAAGAAGGGAGTTTAGTTTACATTAATATGTAACTTATCTTGGATGAAAGAGTAACAGAATATGCTTATTTAAAATAAGCACATCTTAGACTTTTTTAATCTCCCAGAGATTACAGCTGTTAAACAAGTCTTGAACATCTCCTAAACAGCACAGTCTTATCTATAAACTGGATGTAACTTGCTCATCTTGAAAGGAATATTGCATATTTTATGATTCCATGATTTATATAAGCAGCTGAGTATGGGGAGTATTGCTTCACTGTTGTTTTATACTGCACAGTCTGTGTGTGTGATGATCATGGGGTAAAGACACCACACCAGGGGAATGTTGTAAGCCATGAGCATTTTCATGCACTCTTGTGTTTGGGAAGTGCAGAATGTTGGCTGATGTCATCTTGAAGGGTTGCGTTGCAGCTGTGACAGTGCAGCTGCAGTGACTTCACAGCTCCTGGCTGTGTACCATGCTGATGAGCACTCATAACCTAATGGACTGTGATTCCCTAGTTTCCTTTTGCTGGAGAAACACCATAGCAAGGCTTACTGGTAATTGCTAATTATTCAAATGGGATGATCAGGTCATTGATGTGGCCTTTGTCAGAGTATGTATGTCACACTTATTAGCTGCGCTTAAATTCAGGGTGACTTTGCAAACAGGAGGTGGTAATTAGTTGCGGTAATGATGTAAATTGAAGTGTGTATGACAATTCACCAGTGGAAACTGGTAACAGAGGTGCTAACTCTTTACTCTTCTTCTGTGTTTTGCACAGAATTTATGCTTATTGCTGAGGCTGTAGCTCACTTTTCCCTTGCTGTAGTCATATACGTTAGTTGTGCTTTTTTTAATGTTTATTTCATGGAACAAAATGTTCTCTAATAGGTGAAAAGAAGGAGAAGAAGCAGCAGCCAGCTGCTGGAAGTAGCGATGCAAAACCTGTAGATGTTTCTCGTCTGGATCTTCGTGTTGGCTGCATTATTACTGCTGAAAAGCATCCAGATGCAGACACTCTGTATGTTGAACAAGTGGATGTTGGTGAGGCAAGCCCAAGGACTGTTGTCAGCGGTTTGGTGAAACATGTTCCTCTGGATAAGGTATTGACAAAATTATTTACTGATAGCTTTTCCTTTCCTAAAGTATCATAAGGCATTCATCTGTTTATAGGATATGTTTTTATTCTGCTAAAAGATTTGTACGGTCATGAAAACAAAAATAAAATGCAGATGGAAGTAATACTTAACAACATTTGCCAGAAAGCAGAGAAGTACCCTTACCCCAAATCCATTTCTGATTGAAGAAACTTCTATCCTGGGATCTTATTCTAATTCCTCTGCCATCAGTGCACACTGAACTCCTAAACTAAACAGATGTTACTCTTCCTTTAGGTTTCCTACTATGTAGTAGAGAAGTCATAGGTATGATCCAAACTTTTGAAACCTTTGCCTTCCAATTCACTTTTATAGCCTGTTGAAATATTTGGCATGAAGTAAAGCAGAGAGCATGTAAATTCAACTTAGCTGGCAGTGAATAGCTTAAACAAAAGTGGAATACAAAATGCATACTTTTACTTCCTTGTCCAGAACAGAATCTGTGTCCATGGTTTTTTTAGTTGATACACTTTGGTGTTTGACACAGATGGCTTATGGGTGCCTTTGAATAACCTAAGATTTCAAGATTTAGTTTTCCTTTCATACCTCTTCTAGAGGGTGAGAGGAGTTGAGTGAAGGTTGCTCTAAATTCAAATACAAGCTAGGCATTTGAAACAGTGTTGTGTAGAGCAACTGCAAAATGGATCATGAAGGAATTGATCTTAGTCTGGAAAAAGCTCCACTTTCTTAAATGTCTTTTCAATCCATATTTGCACACTGTCCCCATGGTAAGACTGCAAGCATAGGAAACAATTAAAATTGTGATTTTTTTCTTGCTACAGAAAGTTACTGAACCAAAAAAGCCCACCTGAATATAGTAATTATTCTGCACGGGTCACCTGATGGTGTCCACTCACTGGATTTGCACTGGGCAAAATCTCAACTTGCTTGCTTTTAGCAGTCTGCTTTCAAGAAAGCATGTAGAGGAAAATATTTAAAGCCATTCTAAACATACTTACAAGCATGGAGTGTATAGGGTGAAATGGTAGCAGGAGTGTTTTCTTTTTAACCTTCTTTCTGAGTGGAAAAATAATCTGAAGTACTCATTAACAGAGAATTAGGGATCATCCTTGCACATTCTTTGAGAGCGTTTTTGTTTGTGTGTCTGTTTTTGGTTTTGGCAAGTCTCTGTTAAGACAGTAAATTTTTAGGGGCAAGTTTCCATCTTTTTGTGTTTTTTGAAGTGTTCAAAAATGTGAAGGCCTGGCATGTGTCTACTGCCATATATTGAAATAAAAATATATACATCAGATCAAGGACCATAGCCATAAATTTCTTCACAAAAAATTCAGCTGTTTATGATTTTGGTGTTTGATGTGGTAATTTAGCACTGTTTGAGGCTGTAGTATTTGTATCATCTGATTTTACTTTTGGTTAGGAAACACAGTATGTATCTTCACTAACATTTCAGTATGCAGTGCAAGTTATTTATGGGTGTGAAAACTTCTAGCATGCCCACTTTATATGTGAAATGCCGTGGTTTTGTTCACGTGGTGGTGAAGCCACGTCAGAAGTTGTGCCCTCTATTGTCGTGAGCAGTTGTGTCACAAGTAACAGGGATATGGAAGGATCTTGGCACAAGGTGCACCATGCCATTGCTGAATGCTTTTGGTAGCTGGGAACAACTGGGGAAATTTCGGAAATGTCAGAAGGAATTGACAGCTTTTCTGCCACTGCATGTGGCTTTTTGAAGTGGATCTATGTGTGTTCCTAGCATCGATACCTGTTTCAAGCAATTTTTCTTGAAATTCAGGCAGTTCTCCAGTGTCACTTTTTGTCATCTTATAGTCTTTAACCTAAGAGAACCTCATGTCAGTGATCAGAAGTGAAGAATAGGAATGCAGGGAATGTGTCTTAAACTTAACAAGAAAAGGCCACCATCATCCTCCAGAAATGCTATTCTACAACCATTTGTTGTAAGAGGATACATTACAGTTACATCTGTTGTGAATGATATACTCTGATTTTTGTAGTAGAAACTTTTCCATCCACTTAAATGCTTTGAAATATTTTCTTTCTAGATCATTGTGATTGTCCACCCAATAATTAGCCTTTCATTCATTAATTGTTATTCAGTGCTAAATAATGCTACAACTTGCATTTTAGTCACTGACATGTTACAATCATTTTTTGTGTTTTGTGCTACTTATTTCCACAGCAATAACTTGAGAAATTTTCGATCAGTGGACTGGCTTGAAACTGATGCAACATAACTTTTTCTTCTAACTGCTTCATTTTGGCTATTTATATTTTTGCTTTTTAAGGTGCTGTGCTTGGAAAATACGCAGTGTTTGAAATAGTTGATCATATGAATTTTATTAATTATTAATCCTGAAAGTTTTGTTCAAAGTTTGTACTGTGATGCACAAAGACCAAAATCTAGAAATATTAAATACTTACATATAATGTGCACTAGTAGCATAGGAATTAAGACATCCTTACTTCGTCTCTTAAGAATGTTCAGGGTTTAATTTTTATTCGGTTTGAAAGTGTGGTTTGTTTTAGAGTCCTAAGCATGGCAGTTTTTCTGAACAAAGAGTATTTTCCCTGGTTTACTATTGTAATTATTCAAATAAAACAAAAAACAGAGAAATGTTTTACAGGTTTGCACTAACAAATTCAGTGTTCAGTATATACAGCCATTTTCAGTGGCTAAAAAACACTCAAGGCATTTGGGTTAACTAAGAGAAAATTTAGGATTCAAGTGAGCTCATTATGTAAAAGACCTCTAAGCTTCCAGGATACAGATCGAAATTTTTACCTATGGGCCTGATTTGTAGACTTCTTGTTGTTATATTTAGTATTATCATCATTAAATTATTATTATCATTAAATAGACATTGTTTAGTTAATAGTGCTATATTGAAAGTGGACTGAAGTGGTGGTCTGTAATGAATAAAGATGGAATGCGAGTGAAATGCCTCACCTGGTTTTTAATTTTTGTAATTGAATATTTTATATTTCCATGATAAATATGTCACATTTCAGCATTTAATCCCTTACTCACTGGCCAGCTCTTTGGGGGTTTAAATGTTATGTTACTGCTGACCAGCCATTAAAATTGTAAATCTGTTGCTACATGCTTCTCTTACGCTTCACTTGTCATGGTAAGATCTCATCACTGTAATTCTTTCATTATAATAAAATAATGGGAGTCCCCAAAGCCATGTGCCATTTTAAGTACTCACATCCTTCTGTTTTCCTCCCCCAAGATGCAGAATAGGATGGCAGTGCTACTCTGTAACTTGAAGCCTGCAAAGATGAGAGGAGTAGTATCTCAAGCGATGGTGATGTGTGCCAGCTCCCCAGAAAAAGTGGAAATTCTGGCTCCTCCACCTGGAGCAGTACCAGGGGACAGAATCACTTTTGAAGGTTTTCCTGGTAAGTAGGTATTTCGGAAAATGATAGAAACAAGTATGCCAAGGAAACCTCAGTGTTGAAGCACATAAAACAGGTTTTTTTAAAGCTCATTAGGTTTTTTGTTCAAATTTGCTGAATTAATTCTTGTTTTTATTTTTTTTTACTACCGTGCTAATATTGTGTAAATAAAGGATTGGAAATACTTTATCATCTGTCAAAAACTTGTAACTTGATAAAGTTGTATAGAGCTTTAAGTCTCAGTAAGTATTTCAGTTTTGAAATATATGGATAAACATATTTGTACTTGGCAAATTACAACAAAGAAATGTAAAGCATCTTTCACAGTGCCTCAGTATAAGTGATGAAGTATTAAATTCTTAATTCCAGCTCCTCCCTGTAATGAAAGTATCAGAACTTTGGGTGTAATTTTTTTTTTTTTTGAGGAAGAAGGAATGGAGGGGATAGAAGGGGTTGGAAGTTTCCTGTTCATGAGAGGAGCCTGTAATATTCAAAACACCAGGGTTTTTTGTTTGTTTGTCTGGGACAAAATATCTCTTTAGGTTTCCAAAGAAAGACACTGGACTTTTTCTCATTTAATTAAATCAACAAATCCATCTTTTTTTTTTCAGAATATAAATAATAGTTTTACCAAATTAAACTTTATCAAAAGATGATTTTTCATCCATTTTTCCATTTCTTCCACCTCTATGAAAATGATTAATTTTTAACTGCATATTGGGAACTTACATAAAGCATCATAGGTTTATCATGTTGATTTAAAATGCTGTTTATTAGAGCTGAGTCTGAAAAGACAGACTAGTATAAATAATCTTGCATGGCACAGATGATGGGAATGCACCTGCAGCAGGCTGTGCACTCCTTATCCATAAGGAGAGTTTCTTCCTTTTCCATTGTTTGAGTTATTGCTGTATTTTTTTACTCATTGTGGCTGTCAATCATAAAGGAAGTTTGTGTGAGAACTTGGTGCTGCCCTGTTCCATAAGGGTGAGGACACACAAGTGACTCAGTTGCTGATGCCACATGGAAGCTGCCTGTAGACTCCTCTCTTACAATCAGCTGCCTAGGTTTATTCTGCACCCTAGGAATTTAGGAGTTAGTGCAGCACAGCCCAAGCCCAGACCTACTCAGGTCAGGTCTTAAGTGGATGACAGAGGTCTTGGTAAACAGTGCTCTTCTGGTCAGGATCACTCCATCACTTAAACTTGAAAGAACATGGTCCAAATCCCAGTATTTCCCATACTGAGTGAAAGTGTATGTGTGTGCATTTATCAATTAAGTATTCATCTTCAGGAGGAATTTACTGTTCAAAAGTTGGCTTTCACGTGTGAGAAAATGGTGTAACTTTTATTTTCTGCATAGAGCCATAGGAACATTTATAAACTTTTGCTCTTCTGATCATTTCTAGCCATACAGCAGTTTTGATTTATGAACCTCTTGGCAAGCTTCATGCTTAAGCATATTTACATGAAATACCTTTCAGAAATACATATGTATGTATATTTATACTTCTCAACAGTGAAATTGTGATGCTTAAAGAATATATATTTTGGTTGGAATATGATAAAGGAAGCAATGCTCTATCTAGGTACTTTATGAAACAGAAAAATACCTCAGCTTGCTGTGATTTAATGCTCCAATTGGAAATACTTTAAAATAATACTGTTTTAAAAGGAAATCAGTCTGGCAGCATTTTTTTTCAGTTTCAGTTTCCTGTATTAAAAATATACCAAGCTTGCTAGTTGACGCAGAATTAGTTAGCTGTACTGAAATCTTAAATGCTTCAGCAATCAATTGCATTGACTAAATTGTAGGAATACTTATTCATGGCTTCTAGTTGTTATCACATCTAGTGAGTAAAGATGGATTAAATGTTGGGCCTTTGTTACCTGCAAGAATCATAGGTAACAAATACACTCACACTGCTGTCTGTTGCTGTGGAAATGGATGTGCAAGAGAGCATCAAGTTATAGAATAAACACTTTTCCAGTGCATAAGCCCTGGAAAATGATGTACAGGTTCAGCCCTCAAAAACACTTTTTGCCCAGGTTGAGGGTCTTTTTTTTGTTTGCTTTTGTCTAAAATACAGCCTTCCTCCAAATTTACATCTCAAGTAGCTTCATATACCTGGTATTTGAAAATGTGAGAGCTGGTAGTAGTGCTATTTTCTGTTCACCTGCATATCTGTTCTTGCACATGTCTGATGAAGTGAGTTCTATGAAAATAGCTGAACTATTTGACTCCAGTTGTTTGGGGTTTTTACAGTGGCAAAAAGCTTTTCCTAGAGCAATCACTTATAGAAATAATTGTTCTAAAATTATTCCCAGGGGTTACGGTATGCAGACACCGTGTTGACATTTTGATCCTTGAAAGATATAGAATAAGCTAAAGATGGTGTGTAAGTTGTTCTAGTTCTGAAGTTGTAACTTGAAGCCAGTGAGACAAGATTTTGTGTGGATTATATCAGTTTCCTTCTGTTGGAGAGCCAAAGACATGGGGCTCTGATAAGTGCCAAATGAAGGTTTTTGGAACTCCTTTGCAAGGTGTATATATCCAGGGCTATAGATTGTAGTATGAAATGTGGCACTGTATTCTAATGCTTCATAAAGAGCTCCTTGGAAAATTTTGTAGGTATGAGATTTAAGCTAATCATTGACTTTGAAAATTTACCTAATGCTTAATAGTACAAAGTAGAGTGATCTATCTTCTTCTTACATAAAACTTATTTTAAAGAATTCTCAGACTTGTGATTTTGCTATCTTGAGTAGGAAGATGCAAAAAAAAAAAAAAATTGGTAGATGGAGACCTACAAAATCATGGTGACATCTGCTTTTGTAAATTTGTTTGTTGGGTACTTGTCTTTTCAATGTTGCTGTTGTAAACTAAATTAGGGGGAAACTCAATGGGAGATGGGAAAGCTGACTGGGAGACTGGAAAATTGTTTCTCAGTTTTTAACGGCGTTGAACATTTATCTTCTACTCACCTTTTTTGTGTTAAAACCTTCTGCTTCTTGGCTGCTGCTGTCTCCTCAAAGACCATCTGGCACTGGCCTGATGCTGTTACCAGGAGGATAGACTCCTTGTTGTGTCAGATGTCATTTAATTTCACTGCTTAATTGTAACCATTTATATTCTGATCAATTTTTTGTTTTAAAAAGTAATTGTAAAGCATAAAGATTCAGTTGGAGTCCTTGAAGTTAAAATAGAAAGGACAGCTGGGTCTTATTTAAGTTTGAAGTATGAAAGTCTGTGAAGCAACAGAAGCACCACCAGCAACAATAAAGCAATTCTAAAATGCACACAGCTGTCTATCAAGCAGCTTGGAATTGAGCTATTTTTAAGTCTTCTCTCTCCATTATACAAAATATTCATGAGATACAGACTAATTTTCTTTGGCCATTTTTGTCAAAGTAAACAGATGGTGTCTTGTCTCAAACCAATTAAATTTTTTTTTCTGTATCTAGCGGAGTGTTTACCTAGAACTATCTTGAGTGTTATAGAGGAATGATTTGGTAAGAAATGCTGTTGCCTGGAGTACTGTTCTGTTTTGTTCACTTAATTGATGTCTTTGCCCTCAGTGGAATTTTTAATACTGAAGTGTTTTATACTCCAGTGCATGAATCTTCAAGGTCTCTTGAGCCTTTTTTTGCATGAAGAACTTGGTCAAATTTTTATCCGTCTTCACTAGAAAAGGTCTGATTTTTAAACCGTAGAAGAATTCTTCAATCATGTGTGTGTAAATTCTATAACCTCCTACACAGTGATTGCCTTAAGAGAGCAATAATACTCGAAGATGTATAGCTAACTGTGAAATCTCTTTTCTGATAGCAGTATCAGATACTTTGATGCCACGGGAACCAAAGATCTGTTAATTAAATTATATAATTAAATTATCATTCAGAAGAATCACTAGCAATTTAGTGAATTACTATCTCTTTAAAAGAATAAAAAGTGGTAAAGCTGGAGTGCAGTGGTTAGCCTGTAGTTAGCAGGTTTTTTTAATCAAAGCTGGAGTGTGTGGATGCATGGTTACAATCCACTGTGGGGTAAGTGGCATTAAGTAAAGTCACACATTACTCTGTCCTTTTGCCCCTTGCTGTGCTGAAATATATTCTTTCAGCAGTTTTTGAACTGTTACAAAGTGGAGAGGTTTCTTGCTTATTATGAAAATTTTTTGTAATACAGCTGTGAGATGGAATGATATGTTTAACAAAATTTGGGACCTCTTACTTGGCCCATTTTTGGTAAAAAGAGTGGAAAGCTGATTAAACCATTAAAAGCTTCAATTTATTTTATTTATAGAAACTCTTCTAAAGAATATTTTCTGGGAAGAAGGAATGCAGTGAGGAGAAGGCATAGGAAAATGCACAGCCTAAAGCTCTGGTAGTATTTAAAATTGGTGCCTATGCTAATCTAATATGAGCTCACCACAGAGCCCAAGGGAGCTTGACACAGGATTCCAGAGAAACTTATTAACATCCAAAGTGTGTTTTTTATAATAAAAGTCAGGAGGTTTTCTTACTGAAAAAAAAGAAATCATGTGCTTTTTATATTTGAGGAGGGGAAGGAAAATGTACAATGGATCACTTAACATTCTGTTTAATGATTTTATTAGTTTGTATGCATTCACTGTGGTCTAAATCTAAGTTTGCCTTTGTTCATGAACCTGAGCATTAAGCTGATTTATTTTTGTGAAAATGCACAATTAGCTCTGAACATTTAATAATTTTTATTTAGTAGTGCAATTATTTAAGTAATTAGAGTATTTAAATTTCTTCCTCTGTTTAATATTAATTATAAATATTATATAAAGAAAATTATTAATGTTGTGACTGATTTTTCTTTGAAATACTGAATGCACTCTGGTTGTGAATAACTTGAGTACATTATTAAATACTGCTCTGGTAAGGCTGGCTTACTTCACAGAGAAATCTGGCATAGTCTGCTTCTCTTGCATATATAAAAACTACAGAATACAGACACCCAGACACTACAGAATACCCATACAGACAGAAATAGCTCAGGTTTGCAGGCATTGAGAATGTGAGTTGACTGAACTGTGGAAAACATTTAAAGGAGAATACCAATAAGGCATAAGGCAGGCTGGAATGAGAGTAGTGGATTTAACCACTGGTTGGTCAGTCAGTCAGGGCTTACCAAGCAGTGATGAATTTCAACCAACTACTAGAGAAAGATATCTTAGAATCCCTGTATTTAGTTTGGTTTGTGTCTGTACTTTGTATTTCATGCTTATTTAAAAATAGGAAAAATATCCTTCACTATGCTATTGAATTTATTGACAATATTTCAAAACATTAATAGAAAAAGCCTGCACTTTGTGGTCATTAGAGATCCGTAAATAATCAGATTTGCTAATGTAGTTAGTTACTGTCAATACCACTAGGGTGTAGGTATCTTATCATGGTATATCCATGGAAACAGGAAACTGAGGCTTATCAAGACTGAGGCCATAATTGCTGAAACTCTAGCTAATTTCTACTGCTTCTGTTGTTTTGGGCACCAGAGCTTGTCATCAAACAATACAAAGCATAGTGTCCAACTCGGGGCTAAAATTATATGTCAGTATTCTACCTCTGGACTATTCTTGTCTAAGTTCAGTACTCCACAACTGTAACAGCATCTGCTAAGTGCATGTAATTTCTTATAAAAACATCATTCATTTCTAAAGTTAAGATGCTGACAAACCTGTCTTGGTGAGCAGTGTGCTTCTGTGGTCCATATGTACTTAATTCTTGGGCATTCTTTTGGTCTGAAGCATAAACTAACAGCAGTGGTTTAATTTCTTCCTTTTCACAGTGCTTGTTGTCTGATACAACCTTTTTATCTTGAAAGATCCTCTTTTTCTGAGAGGTTCTGGAGACATTTCCTAGACAATTCCTAATTCCAGTTAAAGTTTTCATTTTGAGAATCAGAAGGAATGTTAGGGTTTGTATCCCTTAAAAGTTTGTGCAATGATACTCTGTGGGCTGTCATAGATGTGTAAAATACATGGAGCTCTTGGTCTGAGTTGTGTGCTATGAAGTTATTCTTTGTTTTGAAACAGGAGATCCTGAGAAGGAACTTAATCCAAAGAAGAAGATTTGGGAGCAAATCCAACCTGATCTTCATACCAATGACCAGTGTGTTGCTACATACAAAGGAGTTCCATTTGAAGTGAAAGGGAAAGGAGTGTGCAGGGCAGAGACCATGGCAAACAGTGGAATTAAATAAATAAATGGTTATTAGAAACTTTTACAGATGTTGAAATGGAAAGTGATGAAAGCAGAATAAAAAATGTGAAATGCATGGCTAAGACCTGTTTTGTTTGACTTCTTTTCCATAATATGTTACATCTCCAAATTTTGACAATTCACTCATTCACTAGGCTTGTTGTCCTTGAGGTTGTGTGCTGTCAGCAGTTATTAACCACTCAGAGTTCATAACTTAATTGCCAAGGCTTGTTTGTGGTGGGACCACAGGCAGGCAAGTAATTTTTCTCAACAGCTTGAAGGTGTAGAGCTTCTATTTAGCAAGAGCTTAAGGATATAAGGAAAATATTCTGCCGTGTTACTTGCGTGCTAATTGCAGGTCTAGCAGCTGGTTAGTGAAGACCACAGTTGTCTTTATTCTTCTAGTCACTTCGTAATAGTTTTTGTCCTTTTCTTCCAAGCAGTTTTCAGATGTATTGTAAGCCTCTGCACCTTTGTTCTTGCCTGTGTTCTCTCTGTAGTCTGCAGTCAGTTGTAACTGGAAGATTAAACTTAGGGTTTATGCCCTAGGATGTATAAGTGGACACACTTTCATGTCCCCACAACTAAACTGTTATAATTTCATTAAGATCAAAGCTGCCATTTTGCTGGAATAGTTCTTTATCTAGTCCACCTAGGTATATCCTTCCAAACCAATAGGTAGGACTAAGAAATAATTAATAACAGATTCCTGGAACTAATAAAAAATGAAAAAAAAAAAAGTCAAACCCCAAAAAAACAACCCCCAAGAAAACCCAAAAAGCAAGCAAACCAAAAACATTCCATTTCCAGTGCTCACACAGGTCTAAAATGAATTGATTTTTTTGGTTTTGTTTTAAATGTGCTTTTATGCAATGATGTTTTGTACAAAAAGTGCTTTGGTTTTAACAGAAATAGCGTCTTCAATTTTTAAAGTTAGAATTATTTCATAGTAATGTTGTACAAATAGTCATGTTGCTAGGCTATTAGCCTCAATTTCATTCTTTTAATGCCTTACTTTCAGTAATATGAAAATAAATATTTTGAATCCATTTACAATAACCCTTTTAGTTAGCTATATAGAGATAATTCAGATAATTTTGCATATAATATTAGATTAAATTGTTGCTGTATAACCATTGAAACAGTGAATACTATTTTAAATACTGAAATTAGAAACAAACTTGAGCCTTTCTAAATTTTGCAGGCTTTGAACTTCATCCAGTAAGTGGAGAGAAAACAAAATGACAGTGATATAAAATTAAAAGGAACATGCGTAAAGAGGATATGAACAGATTTTCTTTTTGAATGAGTTTTGTTTGTGCCTGTAAACTGTTTTTCATGCATCTGGCAATAAGTAATAGTAATTAGTTCTTTTAAATGTGCTGAATGGTATTAAGCACATGGAAGCCATTTTATCTGCCTTGTAAACTGTATATCCTATAATGTCTTATTAAATAAAATCATCATAGTTCAAGAACTCAGCTATAACTAATCTTGAATCATGGTAGGGAATACTTTTACAACAGATAAATCTTAGCTTTTAGTAGCAGAATACTCTTTTTAGAAATGGAAGTTCAGAGGAACTTCTGAAGGCTTGAAGAATTGACCAAGGAGGCCCCCTGAGTCTGAATGCAAGCATTTTTTAACTTGTTTTTTACTTTTTTTAAATTTTATTTTATTCTTCCAGATCTATATGCTGTGTGAACTGAAATATACACTCTGGTATAGTGCAAAATCCCATTTGTAGCTACACACATGTTAGGAGCACGATTTTGGAGCACTAACTTGTTCTGATTTTGTGGTTGAACCTAGGATTCTGAATGCAGTAGTGTGAGGTCCTCTGTGGAAGGCAAGGAGTTTGATAAGCTAAAGAGATATTTCTCATTGTGTGTTTGAAGGTGTTTGGTATGGATGTGGAGTTTTCCAGTCGATGGCTTTTACTCTTTTATTTCTATTAGATGTTACCTACTGTAGAAAATAGACAAGTGAGCGCCTTAAAGCTAATTTTATTCCTTGCTGTGTTTAAATAGTACTTGATAATTATTTCTTTGTATAAAATTCAAGAGCTTTCTTAAGACAATATTTCTTTCCTCTTTAGTTATGCTGTTGTGGTTGTCTAGGAAGATGTATTTATGCTGTACTGAACTCAAAAGTGACAACAGGGTACTTGAGGCGCTGTGCAAATATGTTTCCTCACTGTATCCAGCCTCTTCTGCCTTGTCTGCATGAGTAAGTAGGACTGCAGTGAAGTCCTTCCACGTGGGACCCAGAAGTTCCTGTAATGAAAAGCAAATCTTAACTAGTTATCTCTTATTTCTTTTCCCCACTCCCATTTCATATGCTTAGTACATTACCAGACCATTTACACGTATGTTTGGTTTTTTTTCCTGGCAGTAATCCACTTCATGCTATCCGAGTTGCTGAAATTTCTGGGTCTTTTTTCACCTTTGCGAGACATTGACATCCACTTTCAGTGGAAATATGTGCTCATGCAGTTCTCTGTTCCCTGGCTACAGATGTTAAGAGAATGTCTCCAGTTAAAAATGTTCATGTAAATAAGGAAAAATGGTTGTTTAGCCATGTCACACATTAGTTTGAAATCGGTAGTTACCACATATCCATATTGCCACACTGTTTAGAGCTCTTCAAAAAAATTTTTTGAAAACACTGAAACACCTTTTGTTGAAAAAATAAATGATGAATTTCTATGTAACATCAGCTTCAGTTCCAGCTGTGATCCATAAAACTGAACTATTCTCAGCAATTCAGGAAAAACACAAATCAAATGCAACACCTTAAATAATGGGCCAGAGAGCTGAGCTTCAACTTCTGTGATTTATCTGATGGATGAGAATGGAGAGAACAAGCTGCTTTTCTTTCAGAACGTACAGAAAATTTTAATGGGAATAAGAGAGGTTGGGCTTTAATTTACAGGTGTAAATGAAGTTATTACTTCGGTGCAATCCTGCTAACTCCTGTATATGACAAGAAGCCTACCTTGGTGATAAAGGACACTGCAGTGATCTTAACTCTGTAACCTAAATGCTAAGGTATATAAAACTACTTTAAAAGATGTCTATCTAATTCCAAGGTAAGTGGTGTGTCAAAAACACCTGGTGTATTGATAGTGATTAATCTGTTTTAGACCCTAGGGATGAAAAATATCAAGCACATACAAAATTTTCCCTTAAGCTGCCCAAGGAAGTCTTGAGTTACCAGTTTCAGAAAGAGAGGAGACAGCTTTGATTTGCTGAGGACTCAAAATCAGTTACAATCTTTGTTCTGAGATTAGTGTCTGCCACTCACAATTCATTAGGCTATTGTTGGAAAAAAAAATTCACTTTTGCAGTTAACTCTACTGTAGCTATTGTCACCTGAAGATTGCCAATAGGGTAGAGGCTTCTATTTTTTTTTTTTTTTTTTTTTTGTTACCTGGATGAGCTGAACTGTGTCATCGCTTTCATCTGGGCACAGAGGCAGGTCAGCCCTCAGGACCAAGAGGGCCAAGTGCAGGCCTTCCTCCCTGAAGTGCTGAGCCAGGGCAGCTCTCACGGTGTCTCTCACTTGCTCTTTGCTCAGAGCACTGTGAGGGTAGCTGGGGGTGTCCAGTACTCGAACGCGGAGAGCTGACTCGCAGCCGTTTCTCCGGACGAGCCCCGATATGCGGCAGCTGCGTCCCAGGCTGCAGCACGTAGTCACAGAGCTGGGGCAGAGACGGCTCTCAAAGTCTGCGCTGCCCAGCAGGCTGTTCCCAGCAGCGCTTTTGCCAGTCTGAGTTTTTCCAAGCACCACAAGGTTGATGGTCATCTCATCGCTGTCTGCCATTGTTGGCGCTTTTATCCACAAACCTGTCGCTAAGTACAAATAACATTAGGTGCTTCAGATAACTTCGGGGGGTGGGGGGAAAGAAGAGGCAAGAATTTCAAATATTCAGTGTCTCTTGAGTTTTTCCCTGCCTGAAATGTGAAAAGAGTTTAGGAAGAAGCAAAATAGAGTTGTGGAGAGACAGCAGAAAAGGGAGGAGTTGGGAAGCAACTGTGGAAAACACTGTTGCCATTCTGGGATAGTAGTAGGTTAGGAGAAGGAGGCAAACTAGGGAAGAGGGAAGAGAATGGTGACAAATAGGTGCTGCTGTTATTAAGTGACAGTGTTTCAGGATGTAAATGTTTACTTGTTTTAGGAAAAAGAATAATCAAGGAGAAGTAGATTTTGAGGGAGCACTTTTTCACAGCTTAAAACATCTTCCATCAGCTGCCCCTGACATTGAAATAGACAGTAGTCTAAAGGGCTTTCTGATGCAGATAAATATCTCAATTAAAAATAAAAAAAAAAGGAGGAGAGCTGAAATAGCCAATCTCATGAAAATGAGATTTTGGAAATATATACTAAACCAACTTATTAGCACAGTAAGTGGAAAAGATAAACAGACTGGTGGATAGAGAGAGGGAGCTGGCTTGGTGTCATTTCCAGTTACTCTATGTGTTCATAAACAAGACCTCTCATTCTCTGTGTACTTTTCTGTAACCCAGTATCTGATGGGGTTTTGGTGTGTGCTGATCATCCAACAGGAAAACTTCTTATTTAAATAAATTGAGACATGTTTGAGAAGGTAAAACTATAGTGGATCACAAATAGTGATCCACAAATAGTAGATTTTAAGTTTCTTTGGCATGTGAACTTCAGAAAGAATTTTTTTTTTAGATACTATTTTTAGGTACTTGTAGAGAGATCATGGGTAATATCAGACTGGGTTTTCCTGTGATTAATTTATTTAGATTCTTGCTGTGCAGTTTAGGCTTTCTCTCTCATATGAATTCCATGCCTAAATCAATCTTTTGAAATAACTTCAGTACAGCACCAAAGATACAAGAGCTAGTAATATACTAATTTTGTTATAGTCAGCATTGAATATGTATATGATAATCTTCCTTACTGGATTCACAGTGAGGTTTTTGTGGCTTTTTCAATGATCTATTTCCTTTTAAGAAAGACATCTTATGAAATGGTTGTCTTCAGTTATTTATCAGTCTAGATATGCATTGTACACTTTGTAGCATAATAATAGGAAGTAGTGGACATGGATTGATCCATTCCTTTTTTAAATCATAATCAAAGATTTGGGTTTTTTTCCATGTAAGCAGTCTACACTTAAATACTTAGATTAGTTTCATTTTGGGTCACTTACCTTATTTTCCCTTAATTTTTTCTTTCATTCAGGTTTCATTCATAAAGCACATGTGCGGTGTAGAAAGAAGTTCATATGTGAACTTTGAAACTAACAGCAGCACCGTACCATGCTGAGACTGTTACGTACACATTAATCTGGTTAATTTATTACTGATAGCTCCTCATTCAATTGCATATGTTTGGTCAGTAATTGGCTCGGTTGAATTTTTGTAACTTAGCTGCAAATACTGTTTTTGAAGTCACTTCAGTGATTGCATGACGTTGATATTTTTAAAAGTAGATAAATTCCACCAGTAGTTAAATGTGCAAATGATAAATGTAGTAGTGGGATTCCTTTGTATTGCATGTTCTTGAATGTGTCTTTTATTATTGCAATGAATTAGTAATTGCAATATTTTCATAGCACAGTGTAAATCATTTGCAGATATAAAGATGTTTGCTTAACAAAGGTGGAGTAAAATAATAACAACGAATATATTAAAATACAGAAATTATTTGTGAACCAGGAAGAAAACTGAAGACTCCTTGCAGAACTGCCGGTGATGTGCATTAGCTATTGGCTATTAGCCTAATAATTTTTCTTGCAAGCATCATTATTTGCCATGCTATAGTAGCATTCAAACCAGAGATAGAAGATTGTCCAGAAAGGATCTATCATCTATCAGCTTTTTGCCAGTTTTCCACAAGCTGGAAAGTAACTGGTTAGAAAATAAATGCAAATTTGTGCTTCAATGACCAGGCTGTAGTTTTGGAATGGAAGAGTGGATGAGCCTGTCCTGTCTGTTCACAAGGATCAGCCATCTCTCTGTAAGTCCCAGGGGTGCAGCACAAGTTTACTCCAAGGGAATCGAGATACTTGTCAGCAAGAACACAAATCTGGTATGTAAGCTGTCTGTGGTGGCAGGAATAGAGGAATATGCTTTCCAGAGCCCTGTCCTGCTGGGGACGTTGTCATCCGAGGTATAGCTCTATGTGGGAGCTTCTAGGGGTTGTTTTATCACAGTATCAGGGCTGTTCCTGCCAGCCACAGCAGTGAGGGGGGCTGCAGTTCCTCTAGAAGCCCGTTGTGTCCTGCTGTGGAGCATCAAGCACAGCCAGGGCTCTGGCAGAAGGTAGGAGCTCCTTGTGTCAATCCGTATTGTGAGTCGTGAATGAGTTCATCGTTTGGGTTACTTGGCTGAAGGTGGCTGTGTAAAAAATTTTGTTACTGAATGTTTTTAAGAGCACATAGACAAATGTTCTTGGGCCTGCCTCTTTTAGTGAGAAGTCAGACATGAAAGCTGTCCCTGTACTGTGTGTGTACCTGAGGCAACTTCTCATGGTTCCCACTGCCTTACAGCTCTGTGCTGTGCACAGCCTTCGTGTCTCAAGGCACATTTGTATATAAAAGTTTATGGCAAGGTCCTTCACATGCTGGTGAATACAAACTCAAGGGAGACTGGATGAGGAGTGACTCAATTGCAAAGCAAAAGGGTAGATCAGTCTCATAATATTATGGATCTTGACTTTGGTTGAATTGCCAGTCTAGATCTGTGTTTTTCATTGGCCTGCTCCTTTGCACAGTAATGCCCCTTATGACATCTAAGGTCATATGTGCCCTAGCAGTCACATCCAACTAGATAAATTAAGCTGGCAGGGACAAGGATTTAGACTACCAAAAAAAACTAGAATACCAGAAGCAGGGGAGTGTTGCATGCAAAATACAGCTTGCCAAACTGGATGCAGAACAGGGCTTCAGAAACAGAAATGGCAAGATGGCTGTAAAATTAAGACTGGTATAAAAGAGGCACTACCTAAATGAGCTCTAAAACTTGGCTAAATTAAAAAAAACCCCACACATTTCTTTCCAGTATTATTGTGAATGGAATACAATCCAAGCTGAAACACATCTGGAAGTTCTTACAACTGCACAGGTAGAGGATTTTAAAAAGTTGTCTTCTTGGGAAGATATGACATGAAAAAATCAAACTGATTTGCATGACACTTACATGGGCTCCTCAAATGTGGAAAAAGTCCTCCCCAAGGTGGCAGTATCAGCCTGCTCCACAGGTACTGTAAAACTCAGCTGGGGTCCCCTTGCTCTGCAGTCCTGTGCTGAAATAAAATACCAGATCAGAAATGAGCTACAGCATTAGAAAACACAGGGTAATTACAGGACTGTTCAAGCATCTCTTGAGATGAGAAATGTAAAAAGGATTTTTCTCTCTTCTGTCAGAAGAAACATTTTTAATTTTCATATAAAATACAAACAGTAGCATCTTAATTAATGAATTTGAACATCAGTAATGGAAAGGTTGCAGTTAAGAAATCAAAGTGTTATTCACTGCTCCTTACATGACTCTTGAAAATCAGGGACTTTTGTTTTCATTAGCTTTTAAGTTCAGTCAGTGACAATTATTATGAGGCTTTAGATATAAGATCATAAAATCAACTGTCAGAACATCATCTTGCATAGAGTACAATAAAGTTGCCTAGGATGCTGTTTAGCACTGCTTGCTTCCAGTGGGAGACCTATCTTTTTTGTTTGCTTTGTTTTTGTATTTCTTCATTTTTGAAATGGCAAAGAGAAAATCAAAACTGTGCCTATTACACATTGGCAGGAAAAAAGGGTTCTTGCAACTGATAAAGGAAGCCTTGTACTGCTCCCATGGAAATACCAGGCAAGTCTAGTGAGGAATTTTCAGGAATCTAAGTAAAATCCTTAATCTAATTGAACATAAGGATCATTTGCGTATCTAGCATCTTTATTTGGCTTTGAATAAAGCAAGGTTAAATACTTTGCAAGTAGCCATTAGTTTAGTATCTATAGAGTTAACTAGAGTTGCATTTTAGTCACATTAGTGTGTCAGCTGCTGTTCTGTTGTAGTCCCTGTGATCACCCAGTTGGTTTGCACACACCCTAAACAAGCTCTCCATGATGCTTGTTAGGGTATACCAAGCAGGCTAGATCTTGTAAAACCAAAAGAGCAGTTTCTCTTTAGGCACATGGTATCTCTTACCATGTGTAGTCTTTCAGTTCCCACGCCTTCCCATCCCTTACAGCTTCTTTCCTGATGTGGGCTCTCATTTTAGCCTAAGATGATGCCATAATAAGTAATTTAAGATGTGCTTTGATGAATTTCTCTTACTTAGAGGAAACCCAGTGAGGCCATTTTATGGATTGCCACACACAAACACAGGCTCCTAGCCTGCCCAAACAACATGAGAAATCCAGGAAGGTATGCAGTCCACATAGTCAGTGTGGCTTCAGTTCTGTTAGATGTGTAAATTCTAAGAAACAGCAGGCACATCACTGCCGAGAGAGAAATAGGACAGATTAAGTGGTGTTCTTCTCCTTTTGAACTTCATTCACAAAAGAAAAATCTTCTGATTCCAAAGGAGGACACATACAAAGTACACTAAAGGTTCCTTAAAACAGATGATTATTTTTTTCCCCTTGCTTAATGCAGTCCTTAGTATTCTTGGTATTTTTAAACACGAGTAATCAGTTATCAGCGGTCTACAAGATCATGTTTCTTTTTGCAGTGTAGGTGGCTATGTAGGTTGTGTGCCACTACATTGGCATTGCTGAGGGGAAGGGAGGAGGGCTGTAGCTGCAGACGAAATTGCACCAGCTTTTGGGTACGGTCTGTTTGTACAACTGTGGAAGCAGCTCCTCAAGTTCCCACTGTACTTCTTACAGTGGATTATAGGTTCAGGACAAATACTGCTGGCAGAAAGGCAGATCAAGGAGTCACTTTGTGTTTGGAAAAAAACCAAACAGAACTATGAGAGCAGGGAAAAAACATCAGCTGGACTTTTTTCCCCCCTCTCTATTCTCTAAAGGAATCACTAAGATCCACAAGGAATCTTTGTCTTTCCATTGCAAATAATGGGCAACTTCAGATTAGAAAGCAGCATATTTGACATGCTCATCTGGTAAGACTCTGCTGTGGAAGTAGCACAGGAATTCCTTGCGTTGGCAGGAATGATAATCCTCTAAGCACTCTGCTTCTCCATGTGCTTAGAACTGCACTGGAACAAGCCACAGGAACAGTCTCTTCTGGTTAGTATGGTTTGGTGTGACATGGCTTTTCAAAATGTGGGGGAATGCAATGTAAAGTAGGGCATGTCACTTACTGCTGCAGGCAGCCAGCATCTTAATTCTCTTAACAAATCCCACCTTCTCCATCATTTAAGTGATGATTTTCCCCATGGCACCGTATTAATTTGTTTTTTAATATGCAAGGAATGTTTTTAATACACGATATTGTGCTATGCTGTCTCTTGATCAGGTTACTTGGAGATATTTCAACTACTTTTTTTCACTTATGTTGCCACGAGATGCTTTCCACAGTATAAAGGTTGGACATCAGTCCTTAGTGCACAGGTCTGGCTACAAGACTGTGCCACAAGGCTGGCATGTTTGTGTCTGTTCACAGCTCCATGAGAAAAATGGAAAATAGGCCAAGAAATTGAGGTGATATCGCAAGGAAGACTATACACATATAAATAATATTTAAAAGCAACAACAATAAAATCACCACCAACAAACCAAATTAATAAACTGTTGATTTCAAAGGCACATAGTTGGGAAAGAAGCAATAATCAGAAAGAATGAAAATACAGACTTAAGAATCCTTTTTCTCCTTTTTCCCTCATACATATTTTTTGGGTGAATTCTGTGACTTGCCTCATACATCTCCTGTTGAGACCACATGAGTCAGGATACCAGACTCATTCACTTTCTTGTGCTTAGCCTCAAAATGTGTCCATGTGTCAAAGCATTTTGCCCCTGAGACAAAAGTCCTGTGAACAGTGAGCATATTTGGAAGCTCAGGGAACCCAGATCTGGCTGTTATTTCTGTAACACTCATTCCCTAATTCTGAGAAGCTGCACAGTTTCTCAGTTTCCTCATCTAAATAGTATGGGGAGTATCTGCCTCTTTTGAAAATGTGTAGGGGGAGGGATTTAGCTGATGGGAACAGATTTCTGTACAGCAATAACAGCATTTCTTGCATTAAAAAGAAGAAAAAAAGTGTTTTTATCATATTGTATGCTGCTCTATAGGGACTGAAGACATACTTTCCAAAAATATTCTCATGATGCCTGGAAAGGCTATAATCATTGTAACACGAGTATGCACAGAAGTTGTACTGATGCACAGAGTTGAACTGGTCACACTCTTACTCTATGCACTCTAATCCTTAAGAGCTATTTCATAGAGTGCCAGTAATACAAATCTTGTAAAGTTTCAACTTAAGGATGTGTAAAAATGACATATTTTTACTCAGTAACATTGGTATCTGTGTGTATTCAGCACAGATTCATTACTCAGTCCTTTATTTAAGGAATAAATCTTCCAGGTTTTCTATAGATACAACATATGTTGAGGACTTCTCTTAAAACACACAATAGATAGCAACTTGATATTTTTTATATTTTATTCTGATTCAAAATCTCTCCTGTCTTCTCTTTGTATACCTACCCTTTGGAGGCAACCTGCTGAATAGCAAAGAGCATTTCTTAGAAATACAAGTCTAAGAAAGTGGATTATTAATTAGAAATACTACACTTCTTGGTTTATAATCATGATACTTGTGGGCATCAAACCTGCACAGATGCTTTTTCTATTTTAAAACATTTGAAACAAGTTGGATCTGAGGTCAACTTTCAATACAGTTCATGCTGTCAAGCCACTGAACATTTAATGTCAGAATTATCCTGTAGAAGTCATCTTAAAAGACAATGTGGCTTGCTTCGGCAACAGACTTGTTTGGAAAAGTGAAATTGCTGTAGATTCTTTATTTAAATTCTAATCAGGAAGGGGCACGAAGTAAATGGCTACAGAGCTGGTATGTGGTTTAGGACTGAGACTGCCACACTTTGTAATTAACTTCAATGCTTGTAACTTTCTGATATTGACTGTCACAAAATACTGTGAAGTTGGAGCTTTTCAAATTGATGCCTTTTCTGCATGAGGGGACAAAAGGAACAAAAATCTCTGCCTGCCTTTCACAATGGAAAGAATATAAGAAATCAGAAGGCTTCCTCTCTTCAATGTGTGTGTTGTAGCATCTGTAATGTGCTGCATTCAGGAATGTGTTACCTCTATAAATTGTGGAATGTGTCCAGGATCTTTCAGTCCTTGAAGTGTGACAGACCATTACCTTATTCAGTGGCTGGAATTTGCTGTTGATGGAAAACACAGAGCTGCATCACTACTCACTCCCCTGAAATTAAAGTTTTGTAGGTATAGAGAAATAAAATGAGTCTCTGGAGGTGCTGCAGACCTGAAGCCTGTGTACAGAGAGCACTGACACAACTAGGAGCAATGGAAGTCACACCTGAGCTTCAGATACAGCAGAGGCCTGAGAAGTTGCAGGATGATTGGACTTTTGCCTGAGTTCCTCCATGGTTTTATATCAGTGCTTGACAGACTTCATCATCTGCACACAGTGGAAGCCTTGTGCAGAGTATCCTCAGATAAAGTAGCCCAGGTCTAGCACTCCACATGGCACACAGAAAATGTGAACCGTGATCTCTTGATCATCCTACACCTTTTGTTAAGTCACCAAAACTAAGACTGGAAATTTTAAAGGTAATAATGGTACACAAAGAAAAAAAATATGGACTAGAAGAAAGTTTTCAGAAGTGTGACATTGTTTATTTTATTTTATTTTGGCGGGTTTTTTTTGTGGGGGTTTTTTTGTTGTTTTTTGGGGTTTTTGGGGGGGTTTTTTGGGTTTTTTTTTGTTGGTGGTTTTTTTGGGGTTTTTTTTTTGTGTGAGTGTTTTTGTTTTGTTTTGTTTTGTTTTGTTTTGTTTTGTTTTGTTTTTTCTTGAGGCCTACAAACCAATTTGCCACTACAAATTAAATGGATTCAGGTTCTCAAAGTCTTGCTGTGGCCACCTCCTCCTTTCACCTGCTTCCCTTTGCATCTAGACTTGGCTTGTTTCCTTCTTCATGTGATGGTCTTTCCTGTCAGAAAGAGATGGGTGCCACTTGTGTGCATTTGATTATTTAGTTGACAGCAGCCTCTCCACCTCAAAAGAAAGTTTCTGGGTTGTTGTTTTTTTTTTCCTTTTTTTTTCCCCCCACTATCAGACATCTGGCATCCTGGAAAAAGTTTTCTTGCTGGTGCTTCCAGTCCTGATGCAGACCTGTGCTCCCTGTACAGAGTGGGATAAAGAGTCAGAAGGGAAGACTGATGATTACATGGCCTCACTAACCAACTATCATGTTCATGGACTCTGACAAAGTAAGTGAAAGTATTGTGTCCCCTTCCTGTTCTCAGCTCTGTTTTTTATCTGAAGAGTTAAGCCTCTGATGTATTTTACAATAAAACTGCACAAAACCATGAGACGAGTTTAAGACGTGGCATCACGCTGTGAATAACTTCTGTGGCAGAGATGAGAGTGTTCCATCTGCAGTGCAACGCAAGAGGAGCACTGCTGGTGGAAATCCAGCTATAAATTGCTGTCATGCAATGTTCCAGAGCCTTTTCTCAGAGCAGAGGTGTACAGGGGTCAGCTGTAGAGCAGAGACCAAAGTGTGAGTCCCAAGAAGTTCTGTCTCCCAGTCAAGTGAACCAGCAAGAATAGTTCAGGGCTGCAAATGAAGTTCAGTTTTGAATTAGGAAAAAAAAACTGTGTAGTGAGTTTATATTCTTGCGTTATCTCCCCTGTAGCTCAAACAATGCTTTTTCATTGTCGCAGCTAAGATTATACGAAACTTCTCTTTAGAGTCAGCATAAAATCATCAAAGGCCCATGAAAAAGAAAACCAAGTAGTAATTTTTTACACCCACATTTCTTTCTTGAGAAATGGCATTTGTCTCAAATGAGAGAAAGGCTTCATTAAAAAAAAAAAAAAAAAAGAAACTGTAATGCTGGAACAAAAACTTTCAGCCATTAGCATTTCTGTAACCTCACAAGACCCAATTTTCATGTCTTAATTTATAATCTTGGTGTTAAGAGAAAATATGGTTTTGTTTTTCTTGTTTTAGACTTGAATAATGGAAGGATTATATATATGCATTTGCTGCATTTACATAGAAGATGTGCTGGTTTTAACATCTGTCAAAGAGCTGCATCTTAAATTGCTTTTCATGATCATCGTTTGGCTGTTATTTTCTGGAGAGTTGGGGACTTCAGACTGGTTTTGAGAATTCTTACTCTAGCAAGAGGACAAATCCAGCCTGATTTTAAAAAGTGCTCTCTATTTACCATGTATACAACTGGAATTCAGTGGTGAAACTATCCAGGGAATGTGTCAGAAAAGGTGGTCATGTATGACAGCCCGCAGAGAAAGCTGGAGAAATCATAAAATGGAAAGAGCTTGCAAAAAAGGAGTCGGCTTTAGTAGGTGGGAGATTAAGGGACTGTCTGAAATATGCACTGCATCATACTGGCTGGTGCTGCAGTGTTCAATATTAGCCCACAAAATTTGTCATGCTGTCTCTCCCTGTGATATTCACTGTTATGGAAGACTTGGCTTGTGGAGCCTGGCAGCAGAAAAGAGAAGAGGAGTTACCCAGATGACTACACACTGTTTAGAATTCATGCATTTGGGGGATATTATGGAATTGCTAACAAATTAGTCTATTTTAATTGTAGTGGCATGTATGTATTTCCTGTCCCAACATATCCATGCCTATTCTTAGCACACCAAAAGAGTTGCAGATTTTTTTTGCCCTTGAATACAAAGAGCATGAAGAAAAGTTATTTTCTATACATCAAAGAGAATGAAGTCAAAATGACCAAACACAGAAAATTGAACAGAAATCTAAATATTGGCTTGTTCTATGCCATTTAACGATATCAAGACCAGCTATTAGAGAAAGCAAAAAGGGAAAAAAAAAAAAGGGAAGATTTCCCCAGAGTTCATATTTAATCACAGACAAAAGTAAATTGTAATTTGGACTGTAATGTGGTGAAAATAGCCTATTTGGACCTTAATAGAAGGATAATGTGGTAATTCAGACTGTCATTTCAGTAAGACATATTAGGTACTTAAGTCTGCACTTGTGCAGGAGTGATTTTTATTTTTGGTGTTTCACCTTTCAGATTTCTTGTATCTGAACATATCTAACCTTACTGAAATACAGATTTAGACATAGAGGTTCCTTAACTGCACCTATGTCATCAGTGTAACACAGGAAACCAATAGTTTAGAGTCAGAAGTTAAATATATCACAGGAAACTGGAGGAGTGTACAGGCTCCTGTAGGACACTTCTACTCCAGTGCAAACCTTAGAAAACCTGTGTGTCTGTTTGCATCTCATACCAGAAATGTAAATTCATATTCACTGCAAGATTAGGAAAAGGGATTTTCCTAAAGTGCAGATTACAGTGGGCTCTCTGAAAAAAAATATTTGTCCTGGGGCAAAATGCAGCTGAAATCCCTGAGGCGTAGGACAAGAGCATTACCGGGATGCTCCAAGCAGTCTGCTTCTTTATTGTCTTTTGTACCAAATAACACCTCAGCCTCATTTGTGTCTATAGCAAGAGAGAAAAATAGCAGTTTTCAATTAGAACTTTGAATTTAGGTGCTTAAACATGGATTTAAGAATCAAATGTTTTTGTCCCTTAAAAAAAAAAAAAAAAGAAAAAAAAAAAAGATGAATAGGGAAAGAAAAGAAAGTCTCATGGCTCTATTCCTAACTGGTCCCAGTTACCTGTGCAGGGGCAGTCTCTTGGAACCTGGATGCACCTCCAGAAAATCCTGCCACATTCCTGTTGGAAGCCTTTGCAGAAGTGTATTTAGAAGGCAAAGCTTACTTGGAGTGTAAGGCCACATGTTTAGAGGAACTTTGGTCCAGCTTCCACTGGCATAGATGACAATTTTTGTGCTGAATTTGTCAGCTTCTCCTCCAAATCACACAGCTTTTCTCCTTTTCTTCTGCATACAGGTTTTTCTTTTCTTTGGCAAGGCCCCAAATACAAAGATCATACACTGATTTCCAAACTGTGCCATTGTTCACCTCTTTCCTGTGTTTTTCAGATTCTCTTGAGTTTGCTTTGAACCTTGTAGACTCCAGTCTGCAAGTTTTCACATTCACTGACTGAAAAGAGTGTAAGAAGGGTTAGAAGTGTAAAATTTTGACTGTGGCAGTAGCTGAAGAACAGACTTAATGCATGAAAGCATCGAGCAAAAGGATGGAAGACTTGTGGGTAGGCACTGTTAAGTTTATTGATGGAAAAAAAAGTGCACTGCTCTTGCGCTGAGCCAGTGGAACATGGCAATGGTAAAACGTCATTAAGATTGGTTTGATTTCCATGTTTGATAACAGTAATTTAGGGCTCTCTTAGATATGGCAGATCCAATTCCTTTCTGCTGTATCCCCAGATAACTTTGTTGGGTTCATTTGCTTTAACTGTTATAGTGCTCTCTTGGTTGGGTGTGCTTATAAATCATTGGAGTAGTGCTGGGTAAAACTGAAATAACATTGATGTAAGTGACACCTTTCACTTCAAATTGAGATGGCAAAATATGTTCAGCCTCTTGAGAGGAAATGACAAAGAGCTATGGCATACTGAAGGCAAGCTGAGCATTGTAACTCTTGGGATCACATTGAGGAACTCTTTGTAAGGCCATGGCCTCTCACTTCATATTTTCAAGTGTCCAAACTGACTTTAATTCTGTTCAAAAGGAGGACAGTCAGACTTTTATTTTTCCTGCAAGTTTGTGTTCTCATTTCTCTCACTTTCACAAAGAATGTTACCTCAGAAACATTAAATGGGAAACATGTGCTTCAAGGCTAATGGTATTGCTTCTTTGTAAGGTCAGCTCCAAAGTCTCAACATAAAGGCTTTGTTAATCTAAAGTGAAATAAAAGCAGCTGTCATAAAACATGTGATATATAAACTCTCATTTAAAGTTGTATTATATTCCTCTTATTATTTTTAATAGTCTGAATAGAGAGAGAGAAAAAATATTTATTGAAAGGATAAAAAGCAGCACTCTTCTAATCTTCTCAAGAAAGGAGAGACAAATATTTTGTCACTGATATAAAGCCACTATCCTTAAGTGCCTTTTTTTCCCCCTTGGTTCTCATTTCTCTTAGATTATATATTCTGCCTACAAAAGAACAAGGAGTGTTGGTATTCTATAACTGAGAATAGCAGACAAGAAAGAGAAATTTTACAGTTTTTTAAACCAAAGAAAGAACATTTTGTCTTTTATTTATTAAGTTCTCATTTCATGACTCCTCCACTCAACGGTTTAATTTTGGTTGGTGGTCCCTAAAAAAGGATTTCTCCCATGCTCCTACTTTGCCTATCTGAAAGTTGCAATCAATATTGACCAGAAGCAAGTGTTGCTGTTCATGTCATGAGACCTCTGTGTGTTGATGAATACTGTTTTTTCTCTCAATGCAAATAGAAGTCACTTCTGTCTGCTACTGACCCCTCCAATCCCTACCTCACGTCTCATTAATATTAATGGAATTTGGGAGGTTGAGTTACTCCCTGCTACAAATGATCATTTGCTATTTTATGGAATAACTTCAGGTGTTGTACATAGAGACCCAAAGAAAATGGTTCACATCACAGGAGCTTTATCTTGGATATGCACTGGGGAAAATGACTGGTTCTGCTGGGTTGCTTGACGGACAGTTCCAGCTAAGAAATCCATGGATTCTTACCTGCCAGGACACATGAACATTGGTTGCTAGATATGAAGAGTTGTCCTCATGCTGTTCATTTTGTGATAGTATCTATACTGCTTTTACAATCTTTTTAGTTATATGTAAGTGCCAAGAAAAAATGCTCCCGTTAAAAAAAAACATAAATCACTATGTGTGTCCGATTCTTCTCTCTAAAGATTCTTTTGCAAGGACAGGTATTAAAAATCAGGACCCATAGACAACTTGGAGACCAAACTATTTCATTAAGAAAATTAGATACTTTTTGACAAACAGTTTCAGCTATCTTTTCATTTTTCTAACTTCAAAATTAATTTCTGAGTTTATCTTGTTTAACATCTGTTTAATATATTTCATATTTTTGCTCCCCCACCCTCAGCAAATCTTTCTGCATTCATTGTAGATATTTTTGTTTAAGTGTAGTTTTATGACAGGATAAAAAGCCTTTGTTTTCAGTGTACAATTATAGCTATTCTTTATAAAGCCTATATCCATTTTATAACATACATATTGAGATACTTCTTTTTGTGAACTTAACCTGGAATATCCTAAAATCTCTTTTATAATTCTTTTGGATATCTTTCTTTTGTTTTTCTTCTTTATTTTCTTCTATGGAAAATCACAGTTTCTCTTTTTACAGTTCTTCAAGAAATCAGAAACCTTATTAAAAACTGTCAAAATTAAAAGGGCATGTTCTGTGAAACCAGAATATCTGTGTAAGTGTTTTTATTGTCCATTCTTCCTTTTACACAAGATCAAAGCATCAAGGGACAAGAAAATAGGGTGAGAAAAGTCAATTCAAGCTTGCAGAATTCATGCTCTTGCCAAATATTTATCCAGTGATTCATCAAAAATGTTGCAAAATGTAGTACTGGATTTTTAATGATCACAGGTTTCACTGCCAGTTCTTGTAAGACATCCTGTTTTTGTGCAGTGCTTTAAACAAAAGTAAAAATCAATACATTAGGTTGAACCATAATTCAGGGGCAACTGGAAGCCACTAATGGGATGGACATAGCTCATTATGAAGTGGTTTTCAAAGGAATGTAAATACTTTATTTGCTGGTACTAGAAAACTCCCATTTAATTTGACTGTAGAGGAATGTCTTGTAACTGAACCAGTTCATGTTTCTGTTCACAGAATGAAGACATTCCTCAAGAGTGAGATGAACTCTAAAAAAGAAGCGGCACAGGCATGGCAAGAGTAATTTCTCTCATTTCAGTTAGCTGAAACAAAAGGTGAAATTTCAGAACTACAAGCCATGAGATAGCATCAAACGGGCTGCTTGGTAAAGAACACTGATGTAGTTGATAGGAATCCTTGTCATGTGAAATGGTCACACAGGAGATGCAAAGAGACCCTGATCTCTGTTGGCAAATGAGGCATTGCTTAAGCCAGACAGTGAAAGTAGAGAAGAGCAGAGGAAACAAGGTGAAACAGAAAGGTATGAGTCAATATCATAGGAGTTCAAGGACAAAATAATTGTGAAAGTAGTCAAGGTAATATATAACTTATCAAGGTAATAACATATAACTTATTATCCAAGGTAATATAGAACGTAACAATTAAAACTGAAACTTGTCTGCATGAAATCTATTATTTTGTTGAACTTCAGCATGTGCAAACTGCTAAAAGGAAAGGGTTTGTTCCAACAATTTCTAACTACTGGGACTTGCTGCATTCCAGCTGCTGGCCTTGTTCCCTCTGTAGGTGTCTGTACTTCAGATACTGGCCTATTCTACTGTTACTATTTTATGAGGAGCAACACTGTAAGAGGAGCTCAGTCTCTGAAGAAGAGGAGAGGCCTTGAGAGGCTTCAGCTCCTGAAGCATTTTCCAGTGTGCCTTTTCCATGGTGCTCTGCATAAAAGCGAAGCCAGTCCAAATACCTCTCTTTTTGAGCCTAACCACAGGTACTTTCCACCACGTTTCCGACCATATCATATATCAGAAACTTACTTAAAAAAAATAAAAGTAGGAACAGCAGAATTAATGTACAACCATATAACCTATATATTAATGACATCAGCTTATAGATAGCAAGAAAAGAGAAGCAGATGCTGAGAGGTAACTCTAGAAACTCAGTTTTAAGGGGCAGAACTGCTACCAAAGATAAGTTTTGCTGACAAAGCATAGTATGCCTGCTATTCAAGCTGCATAGCATGTGTCTATATGAGCAGCTTACTCTAAAATTTATTTTAGGACTGACCCATGACCTTTTTTTCATATGACATTCTTAAAAGTGAGAATGCATAGTTCAGTGCAATGAACTGTAGTGTACAACCTCATATAACCACAAAGGTTATATATACACTAATGAAGGTATAGAGAACAAAGTTGGAATGAAATGCATGGGAAAACTTTGGCTCTCATACTACACAGAAAAAGGCAGGCAGATTTGTCTCTTGGGAAACATGAAGAAAAACACGGGACTAAAATTTTAAACATACAAGCTTTTTGGCTTCTCTTCCTTCCAAGATTACTGAGGTAATGAAGATGGGATTCTACTTGTACTTTTAGAAATGTTATTGATGGCATTCCTGATTGCCAATAGAAATAGCTTTGCTGACTCCTGATGGACTGTATTAATTTCTTTTGGAGCTGTAAAACACTGACTGTTCCAAATCATCTTAAAGATGCCCCTACTCAGTCACTCCAGGAGAGACCTTGAGCAAAAAATCCATCAAGCTTAACATATGTAAGCAAGGAGAAGGGTCCAGCCTTTCTAAAAGGAACAGCAGAGAACTGGGCACATGCTGCTCCATGGCACTCACACCCTTCTCTAGTGCTGCTGCTTTGGCAGTGTTTTCACACTCATCTCACAACAACAAAGAATATTAAAACATGGAATCTTCACCCTGCTGTTAAAAGCATCACTGACAACAAAACATGCATTTTAAAGAATTGTTAGGTTCTTACTTGACCATGGTTTTCCACATCAGAAAGTAGGGAGAGTGTAAGAAAAGTGGCTCAGACTAAGCTAAATAGGAATTAGAGTGCAAGAAGAAGAAGAAGAAGAAGGCTAAATGGCTTTTCTCTCACACAAATCTATTAGACTAAACAGTGGAGAGAGAATAAAAGAGAAGATTTGCTGGAGAAAGGAACCTGAAGCCCCAAAGGAAATCTAAAGACTTCTTGCAATGTTTTTCTTTAGATTACACACCAAGTAGTGTCAAGGAAAGGTGTTAAAGTTTAGAAATCTGTGAGGGAAGTCCTTCTCTGTTCACTTCTGAAATAAAAGTTTTCAAATACTCCAATTTCAATTTTCTAAATACTCTAGCAAATAAAGCAATAGAAAGAAAATATGTGGTTTGTTTTGAGACATGCACAGAAGCATTTATGGCAGCTCTAAAGCATTGTTGATATGATGCTATATTTTTTAGCCAGCAAAAATGTGGCTTTGATCCTTACCACCTGTGTAACACAGGTGATGCAATACAAATGGGATTGCTGTTGACATGCCATGGCAAGGTTTTGCTCCCTTTTTTGAGGATGGGTGTGGGTGAGCATGGATCTTTTTTGAGCAGGTTAGTTTTTCTCTATAGAACTACAGTAATGCTTGATGTACAGTTAGTTATTTTAATTCTTTTACACTGCAAAACTAAAAAAGATGCGGACTTCTGCTGAGCAACAGCCTCTGGTTTTCTGCATTATATAATGGAGGTGAGTGGCTGGGTGCTGAAGCAAAGTTGCTGTTGAACTGTGGAAATTATTTATTAAGGTACAGAATGAAGGAATGTTCTAGATGTAAGCTGGGGAGGAAGAGAAGATAGACTGGCATAGTGGAGAAGTGGTGGAGTTCCATAGGTTAAATGGAGGATATGTGAATGAAGTCCTGTTTGCTGCTTATAGCTACACAAAAGGATGCAGATTCCATAAATATCTTGCTATTTTATGGTACTTGTTGTGTGTGGAAGATGCATTTGTCCCTGTTTATCTTAAATGTCAGTGCCTTTTTGCTTCTCTGCTGGATGAATTGAGATTTAGAGGCTCTAAATCTGATTTAAAAAGACTTTTTGGTCCAGGCTTGGGAGAGTTTCAATTAAGCTGTTTCTATGCATGTCTTAGTAATTCTTCTACTTTCTGATTGCTACCAAATAGCTCCAGTCTCTAGAGATTTGTTCTAACTTGTGAGCTTTCTGAGGAATCAGTTGATGACTCCATTTTCAGTTGGGCTATTATGGAGAGATGGATGTCATTTGGATATGGATCCAGTGTATGTGTGCCCTGTGTTCTGAGGAAAAGCTGGAGGAGAGGAAAGCATCAGCCTCACTGCTTCTGGAGCCTTTCTTGAAAAGCCAGTTTGTGTGAGGGCCTGGCTGCCATAACATTGAACTGAAACCTGGCAGAGAGCCTGGTTTAGGTCTGCATGGGGAATAGTGGTTTGTTTTTCAGGCTCCACTCTGGGGTAAGTTGTATGTGCTGCATGGCTCTAAGTCATACATGTGTTTTGGTGTGTGGACTGTCAGAATATGAATGTGTCAGATTATCTTCCCAATACAGCTAAATGTCTCACCTTGAGCCTTAGTGACAGGGAATCCAGTCCTGGAGGTACTGAGCTGAAAGGGCTTTGTGTTTACAGGTATGTGAAGCTCTTGCAGTGTGTTTTGTATCTGTTGATGTGTAGGGAAGAGAAAGCCAGTGATGCTGTGCTGGAGCTGTTAGAGGAAAGTAGTTAATGTCTGCCACTATAGCCCTCACTGCTCACCATGGAGGTCACCATGGAGGTGTCTGGTGATGGAGGTGATGCAGCTCAAAACCAAAAAGGAACCTCGACTGGTGTGTGTGAAAGTTGGTGCCTTTCAAAGAATTACTCCTTGTCTACTCATGCTGAACTTAGGATGCCACATATGGATGTGAAATGATTAAAGAATGTATTTTTAAACTGCTGTATTCACTTCATCCTGAATTTATGCAAATAGGCCAACCCCATAAGTAGTTTCATTTTTTTGTTCCTTCTCACAAAGAGTTTCACCAGCTTTAAAGGAAAAAGGGAAGTTTGTATGGAAAATGTGAGGCTGAGTCAATTAGTCTAACTTTTGAAACAGTCTTTATTCTGGGTGAAGTTGCACCAGCTTGAAGGCCAGTGCTGAAGCAGGTGTGCTCAGGATTAACGTGTGGAGGTGAGGGGTGGTTCAGCAGCCTCGGTGGATCACACTAACTCCAGGAGGCAGGGAATCAGCTGGTATCAGTTAGCCAGCAGGACATATGCCTCTGGCTGGCTTGCTGCCTGGCACACGCCTGTGCAGTAACAAGAGACAGGCAGGACTTAGGAGCACATTAGGAGACAATTTGACACAGAACCAAGCAGGCAGCGCGGAAGATGAAACAGGGAGTTTTAGAGGTAGGCGTAGAGTAAATTACCAAAGCGTTTCTCTTTTCCATGTGTTTAATTTGAAGTCTGATTTCATAATAAGTGATCCCATGTGGTGCTTCCTTAAAGTAATACTTACCTATTGTAAGCCTTTAAACATTCTGAGATGCCTGAAGTATGAAGTAGTTTTCCTCCATTAGCCGGAATGTACTAATCTCACTTAACAAGTTTTTTGACTGCTATTGAATATTCGAGTGCCACTTTTCCTCCTTGCTCTGCTCCCTCCCCATCCTGCCAGGGACAGGGATGTTGCTGCTCCTGCAGCAACCCTGGCACGGACGCAGCTGCATCATGTATGGTTGAGTTGGTGGTGAACGGTGGTTGAGTAGAATGTTTTAGCTGAGTGTGTGTGTGTTTAGACAATATAAATCAAGGGTCTAGTATAATAATCCAGTGAGTAACTTTCTCCCCAGTTCAGCTGTAGGTTTTAGCAAAAGCATCACTACAGGGGTGGTAACTTCCTTTTCTTTTTTCTTTCATTTTTTTTCCTTTCTTTTTTCTTTTTTTTTTTTTTTCCCCTTTTCCTTTTTATCCCCCTCCCATCAGAATTATGATAAACGTGGTGATGGTTCCCTTTCACAAGACAACCTGGCTTGACTCATGATAACAGTCTTGAAATCTCACTCAGTTGATTGTACTCATTTTGGTGATGTGAAACAAAAGAAACAACATTCCGTGCTTGTAGGTTTTGTTGCAAGGAACAGCACTGAGAATCTGAGGAATGCAAGAGTTTTCCAATAAAAACATCACAGTAATTGCTTTAAAGGAATGATTCATACATGTAATCTTTCAAATATGCTGGCATGGATTTTGTTAAAACAGATTGACTTGGCTAGCTTGATAGGTGCTATTCTTCAGAAGTGATACCTAATGATAATAAAGATATCTTGTCTGATCTCAAGGCAAGGTAGGGCCAAGTAAGGCTAAATCTTGGATGTGAAACTTTCTGGACACAAAGGTTTGCAGAAGCAGACATTTTTTATTTTGAGAGATGCTGCACCAGTAGAAGTGATCTCTTTAATTACCATCCTGACAATCTGGTGACACGAACATAAATAATTCAGGTTGGAAGGAGCCTTAGGAGTTTGCCCAACAATGAATTCAGAGACAGTCTGGAGTACCCTTATTAAGGAAACTTAATAATTAAGTTAGAAAATTGATAGTTCTCAGGTTGGTACAGCCACACGTGCTGTTAGCCTTTGCTGTTGGCAGATCCCAAGTCACTACTGTTTGGATTCCTGTCCACCAAGACCTCAGGATTTGCAATGGAGCTGCTCACTCACAGAGCCTGGCCAGCTCTTTCCTTGTGAGAAGAGAACCAGGTTGCTTGAGAGACAAAGTTCCTGCTCTAACTCCCCAGATGACCAGTGATTTGCACTATTAGTCCACTGCTTCCATTTGTAATTGTCTATACAGAATTGCTGCTGCATGCTGGTTAAAAGGTGCCATTTCCACCTTCAAAAATATTAGGTTTAGGTCAGAAACAATATCTGTAGAGTCTAAACCTGGGAAAACATGAATAAAGTCTAGATAATCTTGGGGAATGCCCTGAAACTTTATAAATGAAGAACAAATATGCAGAATCTATTTGATTGGTGTCTCCAGTGCTACTGCTAGTAGTAAATATTTTCCTCAGTTTTCAATGTACATGTACAGGTCTTGATCAGGAGTGACCCTGCTACAGTAATGCCACACTGAGGTGTTTGAACTTATTTAGAAGCTTTTTTGCTCTACCTTTTGTTTTCATGTTTCTATTTTACCCTAATTTTTCTAAGGCTCATGGTTATGGGGCTCTCTGCATTTTAAATAATTAAAATTTTCATTTGAATACAGTGTTACTCACCAAAATTGATCATGAAAGGAGATATACTTGCACTGAATAAAAAATAAGAGCTTAATTAATCCTAGGATCAGAATGTAGGTTAACAGTGATATACTAGTTAGTCTGTACACTCATCTATACATAATGTTACACAATATTCTATGACCTGTTCAATGCATAAAAATTACTAAACTAAATCTGATGAGCTTCACACTTTGTGTTGCTACAGGGTACAGCATGTGATTCCCACCAAGTGAAGTTGAAATGCCATCAAAATGTGGACATCCATTTTTTTTGTTTGTCACATGCATCCAGTGATGTTGTAATTGTGGAAATATTTTTGGGTTTTCCTTTTTTCCACTCTATTTTTAAATAACACAGAAACTATGCTATTTCGTCTTCCTGTCTCTTTTAGGAATATATTTAATGCAAATACTAATATGTATTTCTTGGTTAGCTCTTTGTACTGAAGGACAGGTGTAAGCTAGTTCTCCAGGAAAAACCAGGAAACTTTCTGACTTTTACTTTTTGTGTATGACTGTAGAGAAGTATTGAGGTGGTAAGAGCTCACAGTTGTTTACAAGAACCTTCTGCCTGTGAAACCGTGCTTGATCATATTCAATTTCTTTGAAACAAGAGAGAGAATTTTAAAATGTGTTATTTTTGGATGATTCCTTTCTTGTAGTATTGAGGGCAGCTTATGAACCTCAGTCCTCAGCTTGTGCCACTAAAAAAATCTCTAGCCATAGACATAATGCACATGGAAAACTGACACCTTCAAGGACTTTTTTCAACTAAAAAGTAGAAAGCATTGCAAAACTCTCTCCTTTCAAGGTTTCACAGAAGGCCCAGGTATGATAAAATCACAGGCCCTGCAATTTTCTGGATCTCGAGTATTCATTAAATTACATTTATCAAAGCTATTTTACTTTTGTTCCTCTCTGCATTTGGATCTAGAACTAATTTCCCAAATCTGTTCTTCCTCTTTTCTTTTCCTCTCTAACCCCATGTTTTGCTCTAGGTGGTTTTGAGTTAGCAAGACACAACAAATAGTCCTAGTGGTGGCACTTGAGGCAGAGGGGACACTTTAGTTCAATGGTTATTCTGTCAATAGAAGGCTGTATTTTGCTTGTATTGAAGGCTTCTCCACAGTAAATCCCAAAATGTATCCTGAGTCTTTCTGAACGAGACATCTGTGTAGATATTTCATGGCTGTGATACAAGCTGAAGGATGTCTTTATCAACTGAGAACATATTCCTTCTGAAAGAATGTGCTGCTAGATTATGGCTTTGGCTGCCTTTGTCCCTTAAAAAGTAAATATTTGCAGGATATGGCACATTGAATTGTGACAGTTATTGGCTTTTTTGACTTTTTTTTTTA
The DNA here is from genome assembly GCF_015832195.1 of Motacilla alba alba. Lineage (NCBI taxonomy): Eukaryota > Metazoa > Chordata > Aves > Passeriformes > Motacillidae > Motacilla > Motacilla alba. Next base: position 47,209,561 of record NC_052019.1, on the reverse strand, counting down.
ATAAATTGGTATTTAGAGTGACTTACAGCCTTTTTAAAATGGCATTTCTTCGTGCACCTTTTTGGGACCAAGTGCTTCATATGGGGGCTTAGTTTTGGAAATAGCTGCTATTACTAATTTAGGTGTACCATAATAGAGTAGTTCAAATAAGGGAGAGTTTCCTGTGAGTATCTGTTAATGCTTGGTTCATGCAAGCGCTGATTAATACTTCCTCAGTTCATGCAGTTCCCTGCTCTATGAATAGTTCAAAAAACACCAATGGCTCTAAATTGGCTTGAAGACTACTGGGAAAAAAACACTCCATGTCAAAATCTGATATTCACTGGATTATCTTTGTCTCCATTTCACACTGTTTTACGTTGTTTTATAGTGATCCAAATAACTAGTTGGTGTTTAGAGAGGGAAAAAGTGATGGGAAAGGTTAACATGCCTTCAGTGTTCAGAAAAACTGGAGTTTAAATATTTGTCCCAGCTCAGCGATGACAATTCTGCATTTCAGCAGACTGTACAACAACATTTTGCTTATGGTCTTTTAGAGTAACAAATTCTATTAGATTTTTTAAAATTTTCTAAATATACACAGGAGAATTTTTAAGATACTTGTCTAGTTATCTTATTAAAAAATGTTGGTGGGAGTGGAGGAGAAGAAAGTAAAAAACCCCAAACCATTACCACCCCCATGCTCTCCTGAACTGTCCATGCCTTTGTTTGTATTGTATAATAAAAACAGAATGTTGGCATGTTGGCTTTTATAGGAAATTGGGAAAGCAATTGATGAATAAATGATAGTTTGCCTCTGGGCATGTTGAGAAATGCCTCAAGAATGGCTGAAATACAACGTTACTCTTGGACAGCAAACAAAATCTCAGTTACCTCTTACTACAGAGGACCAATGCAGTCACTTGTTGAACAAGGAAGGGTGAGGTTTTTTGTCAATTCTGGATTCACTAAAGAGCAGGGGTCTATACAGCTGGGAAGTAGAGCAGGACTGTGACATGAATCCAGTGTGAGACTGAGAATTATAGAGCTGGTGCTGCCACAAACAAGACATATAGGAGGAGAACTCTGATTTGCTTGCTGGCTAGAATGGCTCCAGAGCACTTTGGGGCTTATTACGTGGTAGTTGAAAGTCCTGGCAGACAAAATCCCATTAGCAGAAGTGTTAGCCTGTCCTAATGGGAGTGTGGGTAACAGTTCCACCTACTCCATCTGGGACCACTAATTACATTCGTTTATTAATAATTGAGAGGAGGAGAGAAATCTCCAAGTCCATAGATTCTTCTTTCTTTAGTATTTAATTTGGGGAATTAATGAAGCAGCCAAATCTCACCCCCAGAAATGTACACGCATCCAGTTCCTGAAAGTTGAACTCCTGCAGAATTTTATATAATTGGAAGAAAAAGAGGCTGGTCATGCTTCATTTTGATGAGTGATTGGTGAATCAAAGTCTGGCTGCCATTGTGCTCTTTCTTTCAAGTCACTGAATTTCAAACAAAAAATAGCCTTTAAACTATGCCAGCTGCAGTATGAAGTTGTCTCACCAGTATAGTTGCAAACCTGAAATATCTTAAGTAACTTTATATATGTGTATATATTTTTTTTAAAGCAATGGAAGAGTCTTGAAAGAGTGTGTTCTTAGCATGGATACAATAGGTTGCCAAGTGTCTTCTGAGGAAAAGTTGCTTGTAAACTTTTTCTGTTAACTGGTGTATAATGATAGTTTCGTAATGAATAGATTAATTAGATTTTTTTGTCAGAGTAAAAAATGCTTTTCTGTTTAATTTTATTTCTTGTTTTGAGTAAGAGAGATGGATTTAACTGATGTTTATTAGCTCAGCAAAGCACTGCCAGCCAACGAGCCAACATTTAGGGAAGCAAACTGAACAGGGAAGTTACAGGCAGTAGAAAGCAGCATCTCATAAAGCTAGTGGTTGTTTAGCAAGGTTGGCATAGAAACCAGTCTGCAAGAGCACAGCTTAAGTACAGACATATCTTAGTATTTTAAAGTCTCTTTCATCTGGAAACCTCAAAAGAGCAAATTCATGAGCTCTTCCAGTATCTTTGTCTTTTATGGCAGTGTTATGAGCCGCAGTGAAATAGAAAATTACTGCTTGATCTGTCTAAAAGCCAGAAGAGAGTTGTGTTGTTATATGACAGGAATAATTCCTGAACTTCCACCAAATTCTTGGTAATTGCCACTAGCAAATTCCTCATGTCACTTCACATGCTTTGAACAAAGCCCTGATTGTGACAATAGAAAGACCAGAATTGGAACAATCATAGCTTCAGTGCTGATCGACCCCCTTCATTTGCATTGGCTGTATCCCAGCCACAGGTGGGATTTCTTGACAGAAAGAAGAGTAGCTCCTAGAAGAAAAGGGTAACAGCCTGTGAAGGAGATGCTCGGAGTTACTGTAGAAACAAAAATGATGACCAATGCTGTTTTAGCAAACTGGTCAAGTAGGAGCACATAGATGAATTCTACCATAAATACAAGATCTCTGTGACCTCTCATTTTCCTCTGATGCAAACACAAGGCATTAATGTGAAAAATCAATGAAATTTATAATGCAATTAAGGCAACTTGGTGTCAGCTTAAATGTTTACTATTTAAAAAAAAAACCAAACATCATCACTGAGAAAAATATTTTTTCTTCCTGTTGATAATGAGATAGGTTAAAAAACTAATATAGAATTTAACGGTGGTGGTTGGACAGCATCAACTGCAGCTCATTTAGGCTATTTAGTGGTATGACCAAAAGATCTGCTTTAGCAGCCTATTACCTGTAAGTGAAAAAAGCTGAAATAGTAACATAAATGCTGTTACAAACTCTTAAAAGTTGCTGTAGCTACTCATATCCAAGTTTCCCAAAAAATGTTTGTTGCAAGTAATGCTAAACAAGGGAGATGTGGCTGCTAGGAGTTTCATCAGGGTTTGAAAAAATCCCAAAACGACAAACCAAACAAAATGACCACTAAAACTACATTTTGACTTCCAAAAGCATGAAATATTTTGTATTACTCAGGAGAAGAAAAAGCAAGATGCCAGCTGATTCCAAAAAGACTGTCACAAAGACTTGAGGTTTAGTGAATACACTGGGTGTTTTCAGTCATGTCTTTGAGGTTCACCTGCTAACAGTAGTGCTGAAAAATGTCTTTAAAGTCTGCATCTTGTTCTTTTGATGGATTACCAGAATCTCCAGCTCATGCCTCAATGTAGTGCAACATAAACTGCAGCTAAAGCAGAGAAGGAGGAAATTAGATGAGAATGCCTGAAGAAACTTTGAATGTCCTTGCTTTGATGTATTTCACAATCTTAGCATGACTTCATAGCTGGCAGTATACAATATATATGATACTCAGCGAGCCAGCACAGCATGGCAGCCTGAAACAGCAGTATGTATTATAAATCAAGTGAAAAGTGAACTAAATAGGTCAGGAATATCTGCAAAGTTCAAACAGAGCTGTTATGAAAGTATTGATTGTGACTCTATTGTTTTGAATCAACTTGTTCGGGGGTTTTTATTTCTGAAGAAGGTATTATACCCCTGTTTTGCCTAGAAATTATTTGGGCATTTTCAATCTCAAATTATAGCAAAGAATAAATAAAAATTATGTTGTTTTTCTGTATAGTGAGCATACCTTGTCATTAGATCTAAGAGTAATTTTATACCTCACTAAACAAACTTGCTGTGAATAGAGACTGTAAGACAACCTAAATATTAAAGGAAGAACAGCAGTGAGCTGCAATGCATCTTGCAAAGTGAAAAAGGGAGGATTGCCATGAAATGAATATTAAACATGTGGTTTATTACCACTTCAAGGGATTCTTTCAGGCATAGGTTGCTGTGATGGATGCTTCCACCAGGGTTTTGCTAACAAAGTTACTCATCAGTGTGCCATAGTAATGTCTTGAACTTTTTATATAGCCACCTAATCCTGGGATGGCGTTGGACACTTGTGCATCAGAGACTGTTTTCTGTCGTTAGTAAACCTGGGCTGGTCATGAAAAGCGCTTGGAAAGATTTATTCCCAACTTGCCTGAAGGGGGAAGCACAGACAAAGGCGTCAGTGTGTCTGTCCCAGAATTCAACAGATCTTTTAAGAGTTCAGGGCTTCTGAAATTCACTCCTGTCACATCATAGAGATTTTGGGTTTTTTTTGTACTTAGATCTGATTGCTTCAGTGACAAAAATGTTGGTGTTTTAACCACATTTTTAGAAACTCTTGCAAACACTGGAGAACTGCATTCTTAAAATGGCAAGAAGCAGCTTCTTGACAATCAGTGGCAATGGTTACAAAATCTATTCGCTTGCTTGTGTGCAACAGGAGGTATTCTGGGAACTTTGGAAGGGAAATGAGAAGAAAGATAGTCATTTAACTAGCAGCATTATTATTTGTATTGTGGATGACTGTCTTGTTCTTCTTGCTTTCACATCAAGTACAAAATATAACTTTATTTGGCAGCTTTAAAAATCTGATCTCTGACTCCTCTAGTTTCTTCTTCACTTTTGTATGTGTGTATTAAAACAGACGTTGGCAACCTAACCACCATACAGAGCGCAGTCTTTTAGTGGCAGAGGCAAAGCAAGGTCTGTCCTGGTGACTTAAATGGATACTTGCATTATCCTGAAAGACAAAGGACCAAGATCTCTGCTGGTTTCACTTTACAGACAATAGTTTTGTTTCATCTGTAGAGAACTGTAGCAGTAGGCAAGGCCCAAGGCATCCTGGCCTGTATCAGCAGTGGTGTGGCCAGCAGGAGCAGTGATTGTCCCCTGTACTGGGCACTGGTGAGGCCACAGCTCAAGAGCTGTGTCCAGTTCTGGGTCCCTCACTGCAAGAAGGACATTGAGGTGCTGGAGTGTGTCCAGAGAAGGGCAATGGAGCTGGGGAAGGGTCTGGAGCCCAAGTCCTGTGAGATTGGATAGTAGGAAAAATTTATTTCCCAAAGTGGAACAGGCTGCCCAGGGAAGTGGTGCAGTCACCATCCCTGGACATATTTAAAAGACATGTAGAGGCAGCATTTGGGGGCTTGGCAGTGCTAAATTAACGGTTGTACTAGATGATCTTGAAGATTTTTCCAATCTAAATTATTTTATAATGATTTTCTTGTGGTGATTTTATTTTATGATTATTTAATGATTTTATTTTAATGACTTTATTATCCAACCTAAATGATTAATAATGGTTTTATTCTAATTTGGCTTCAGGAATGAATGAGTGGTCCTGAAACAGTACAGCACCTGTGCAAAGGATGAGAAGGATGATCTCAGAGACAGGTCTTCCATTGCACTCTAAAGCTGGAATCCTTTTTTGTTGAAAGATTATGATGCTGTCTGTAACCCCTTTACAGCAGTACTTACAGTTTGATTTTCAGCTTCTTAGCCAAGTATCTGTTGTCAAAAGCATTCATGATGAAGGTAAAAGAATGAAGGATTTTTCCAAACAAACAGTAGAAAATGAAAGGCTATCCATGCTCATTGTTGTTCCAGATGAATATTATATTAAAGACATGCCTAGGTAACATGGTTGAACTTGGCTTAGGTATTTTATTTTTATTTGAAGAAATTTTTTATTTATTTTATTTATTTATAATACAGCTTTTTAAATTTGCAGGTCACAGTCCATTGTCATTGTTTGAAAAATAGCATATCATAATTTGAAACAACTAAATATAACAACTTGAATGTAGTCTTTGGCTCCCTTACATGACATCATCATGAATTACAGTATTATACCAACAGTGGGGATGACACTGAGAGATGCAATGTCGAGCAATGTGCTTTCTCTCTGAGTTGTTGTTTTATCCATTTTATTTGTAGTTCTAAATTTATAGCAAAGATAGGGTAAATACTATTACGGTAAAAATGGAATCAGCTGTACAAAGACTGAAGCCTAATACAAGTGAGCATGGGCAGACAGAGCAGAGTCTAGGTCTTGGCCGAGGAATGTCATCCAAAGCATCCCCTTGATGGAACTGAGACATGTCTTCCTCATTTCTGCTTTTGCCATACCTGTATAGGACTTAAACTACAATTGTTTCAATAATAGAAACTCATGGGCAACTAACATCTGAGAATGAGGTAAAGGATTTAAGGGGTCTGACATGGACTTAGGGTGCAGTAATTTTATTCTTAGAACAGATTCTTTGCATTCATTCCTTGTCTTAGTATTCATCCTTGAGAGTGATTTCTCATAAATTATCAGCAATTCATTTATAAAACTTTAGGATAAATTAAAATAATACTAAACAATAGGGGCTAATTTGTGGTTCTTGTAACATTGTGGATGTGCTATACTACCTTAGGATTTCCAAACTCAATCAGCATCACTTGACAAAAAAAATGCCATCCTGATAAACAAGGAGCAAATCAAGACAGCTATCCTTCTATTTGAACATTCTCTGTTAACTCATTGACACTGATGTAAATTTTTTTCCTCAGTAAGAGTAAACAGAATGTGCTCAAATGAGACGAAATATTTTTTGATTGTTTCATTATTATTATTTTGGATTAAGGCCACAAGGAACTCTTCAGAAAGTGTTGCATCACCTGACACATGGATATGTGATGACTGCAGAATGGTTACAGAAGAGATTAATAAAGAGCATTTGTGCTCTGAATGAATCAAATGTCAGGATCCAGTCTAGAGGAGTGGGGAAGGTGGTTTGCATGTATTCAGAGAACCATGCCAAATGTAGTTTACAGCCGTCTCTGTGGACAGCAAAGAGCTCAGCTTATTTCAGAATGCCCCTGTAGGTCCCTTTTAAGTGATGTGTGTGAGATCTGGACAGATTGTTGAGCAGATGGTGCTAGTAGTTGTGAGATGGTGTCCTTCTTCCAAAGCACTATTTGGTAGGAATGGCATGCTGGCAGAAGGGGTGTGCTGTGACCTGCCTACTACAGAAGGCAATGATGTGAAAACTCGGTTTGGAAAGAGGGAGCATTTGAGCCCTCTGAAGAGTTTGCTTTAAAACACAGATTAAAATACACAGCAAATTTGGATACTCATATTACTATTAGACTCCCAGCCATCACCATAAGTGGTCTGTTTTGTGTACCTAAAATGTCTTGTATAATTTCATATGGCTTTTCCGTGTATGTGCCTTTGGTTCATACTAAAAAACCAAAGGTTGCTTTTTCTCTTGACTTCCTCCTCTCCCCATGCTCCTTCTGTGTGGTGTCTTAATGCTGTGCTCTTTCTCTATCAAAATATAAAATCTCTGCTGGAAGAAAACATGCTGAAAATTTGAATGGTGCATTGTCCCACCCCACAGGCAGTGTTTGGCAGCCTCAGAGTGACTGTAATCACAGCTGCTTTCAAACCTGCTTGCTGTCAGAGGATCTCCCACAGGCCCTTGTGAAACCAACATTAAGATCAGAGCTGGAGCTATAAACTTCTGTCTGCTATGGTTATAGACATCCCAAATCCTACTCAAAGGTGTGCTTAAACCGCAGCCAAAATCATCACTTTTCAGTTTGAGTTGCAGAGGTAAAAAAACCCCAAACTTTTCTCTTGATACTGTTAAAGGGTCAGTGTTGAAGAAATACAGAGTATAGTGATTTACTTACTATATTTAGCATCTGTCTTCAAAATTCTTGTAGTGGGCAATTATAGATTACCGCTAAGGCCTTTTCTCAGTAGGTTCAACAAAAGAAATTTTTTGGGGGAGAGGAGATTATAGATTTCTGTCTGTAAGTGTTGGACCCTGTATTCCCATCCTCATACTTGCAAAATTGTCAGTGTTGTGTTGTCACCATTTAGTAATTTTGCCCCACAGGAATGTCATGATCAGACCCATGGATAAGTGACACTCTTGCAACACATTGAAAATACAAACCAAACAGTTGCTCCTTCTGAAGAGCTTGTGAAGTTCAGACTGGGGTCTTGAGAAACTGAGAAACCCACACAAATGTTCCTCTCTCTCTTTTTTTTTTTTTTTTTTTTTTTTTTTTTTTTGGTGTGTGTGTGTTCAGTTTTATAATTGTTCTCTTTAAATAAATTTTAAAAGATAATGAAAAGGGATGTATTTTTTTTTTCCTTTTTTTTTTAACAAGCAGTTTAATCCCACTGCTAGGGAGGATGTAATCCAGATGACATTCTTGGGGGATAGTAAAGACTTTTGCCAATATTCCTATATTGCTGAAAGATTCACCAGCCAGCATTCCTAACTGGGACAAAATGCATCACTATTAGTTTTACCTCTAGCTTCCACCCCAAAGCCCCCTTTCTTCAATCTTTTGAGAATCAAAAAGGCAGCAAGGGTTCAAGTGAAGACTCCAAAAGTAATTCCTCATTAGTTTAAAGGGTAGCTTTGCAAACTTTTGGTAAAGTAGTTAACAGAAACTTGATGTTATACAGCTTATTCTAATTTAGTAGTGTAATGATGTGGTGATAGAGTATTGCTATCTACCCCGGATGTATCTTTAGGAGAATTCCAGGAGTTTTGATTTGAAGAAATAAAAGTTGTTCCAACTTAACAGCTAATAATGTAGATTTTGAACAGCGAGCTGATGTCTTCATGCAGTGTTACTTTTTTTCTCTTAAATATTTTTCCCAGATTTTATTTTTTGGCATTATTTGTTCTATAGATTATTCTAGAGGTTAGGAGGGCCTTGTGTCTTCCGAAAATTCTACTAGATGTTGCATTTTTCAAAAATTCACACTTTCTGAATCCTTTTTATGGTTACATGACCTCTTTAAAGCATTGTGACTAGTGTCTACCCTTTGCTCATAAATTACACTTTCCCTATCAGAAAGTAACCTTACATTTTCTGCTTACATTTTATTTATACATCCTGCAGAGTTACCAAATACTAGCAACACACTGAAAATGTACCCTACTAAAGCTTTTTTCGTGTAAACCTTTTTGAAACATAGACTTCAGAATACTTGAGTAAAATGTGAATTCATATATAGCAAATTCCAGTTTCTTACCAATTTCTTGGCTTCAGAATGCATTCACAGTTGTAAAAAAACCCAGCCAAATAAAAAAAAAATTCTGATATCATTCAGCTAAAAAGGATTAATTTTTTTGTTCCCTGTGGGAGTACACAGCTGAAAGGACCCTGTTCTAGATCCCTGCTGGCATAACAGCTGACACACCTACAGTTACAACAGCAGAGATTCATCCAGAATCTCTTTCCTAGAAGAACTGGTCTTTCTAGGTGTTCTCTTGCACCCCTGGATACTGTGCTTTAAATCACTGATTTTATTTCATTCATATTCATTGCTGTGTGCATTTGTTTTCTCTCCTTATGCGGGGTTCTGTGTGCTGAGAGGTAATCCCTTGGTTAGCAATTCATAAAATAAACATTCACATGAACGAGTGCTCAAAAACCTGTCCTCTATGAATGCAGGGGTGAGATTAACACAGATACATACACACATCAAGCCCATCTCTCCATAGCTAGGCACTGTATGAAGTATAGTAAATAAATGCAGATTTCGGGTTCTTCTCAGTAGACATCAAATAAAGTAGCTGGAAGAGCACAGGCAAATATCTGATTTCATTCTGGCATTACCTCACACAGTTCATGGGCTATTTTAGGAACTCTCTTTGTATAGTTGGAGCTGAGTTTCAAACAGTGCTTCAAAGTAACGAGTGGTCTTGGCAGACGGAAAAATTCTGCCAAATTAGAAGTGAAATTAGACCAGTATAGTGTTACAACAGTAAGGTTAATCGGTTAAGGGAGTATTTTGTGGGAGAGGATCATTAAAATGTCAGTGCCAGAGATGTTCCTGGACTGCACATAGTGTAGAAGATGCTTCACTGAAAAGGGAGGAATAGGAAAGTCTGTTCTTCCTCAGTAACCGTAACGCAAAGCACTTCTGCTTTTGTGCTTGTACATTCTTTTTCGTTTAGCAGCTAAGTTCTTGGTAAAGATCAGAAAACTCTTTAAATAACCACTTCCTGGTACGTCCTTGAGCTGCTGATAGCTCAAAGGAGAAACTTCTTTTTCAAGTGTGAGAATTCTGTTCCTGATCATGGCTTTTGTTGGGACTGTTTGTGACTGATTAATATATATATATATATATATATAAAGTGCAAGTAAAAATCTTAATGATTTGTAGGTGTACAAAACTATGACCAATTGCCTTTTTCTGCTGTTGAAAGTTGTCACACAGGAGCACTTAGAAATCCACCTGGGTTAGAAATTGACCTTGGATCTCTTTATTCTGGTACTCTGTCTTCACTGGTGGCCAATACTGGACTGAGAGGGAGATGCACAAAATTTTAGTGTATGTTAAAGTAGGGCAGTTTCAATGTCCTGTAGTAACTGGATGTCTTTTACTGAAACCTATTCTAAATATATTGTATTATTTCAACATATAATGCTGCTATTTTGCACAAAGTTGCATCACCATTTTATAAGGAGAAATTAAACCAACTTGTCCTAAAGAAGAGAACTTTGCTGGTTAAAACTGGCAGGAGTTGATTGTGTATGTGAGGAATTCCCAGCAGCACTTCTGTTGAAAAGTCAAAGCACTGAGTTGATAATTTTATCAGCTTTTACCTATGTCTTTTCACCTCTCTGGATGAACAGCTGAGGAAGAACTGTACCTGTAGTATCCATAGCCACTCCTGAATATCTGGCTAAGGCTGCTGAGTTTCTTACTCAGTGAAATTGTACTGCTATATTGCTAAAGGTATGTCTAAACTGCCCATCTTTGGAAGGCCTACAAGCAACCATGCCACAATGTAGCTGGCTGATTTCAAGTCTCTTTGGGCTAGAATGGGGCATGGTAGAATTCTTCGTCCCTCCTTTGCATCTAAAGGAGTCCAGGCATATGGGACAGACATACAAAGTATGTCTGGATTTAGCGGGTTAGGAAAAAAGAAGAAAAAAAAAAAAGAATATCCCTTTCAACACGTGGTATTTGCGTAATAGATAAATGAACAATAATTTTTTAAAAGCCAATTGTTTTGAACATCTAGCTATTCTGAAAATGAATGTGGGTTACTAACAAGCACTTCTCTTGTTAGCTTGCTAGAATCCCTGACTGCTCTTGCACATCCATGTTAGAACTTTCCAAATGGCCCAGCAAAATTGGTTCATCTTTCATGGTTATCAGGAGGCAGAGGAAGATTAGAAAGGTCCATTTTCTTTGGAAAAATCTTTTGACTATTGATTGTCCTAGATGGGCTCCAACAGTCCATCTGGCAATAAAGCAGGGAGAGACTACACTGTAACTAGGGAGTTCTAAAATAAAAGTTGAAGATAAAACACTAACGAAAAAATATTCTTATCTTCTTGTTTATTAATTCTGTGCTTTAATTGTGAAAACAGAATATGGTAGTTATAGGGACTTATGTTCTCTGTTAGTGTGAACTGCAGTTAAACCCTCACAAGAGCTGAAGGACAGATAAAAGGAAATCAAACAAACCAGGAGCTCATTTGTTTTCATATCCCAGTGGGTCATGGTAGTACCTCAAATAGGATAGAGGAGAAGGAAATAGAAAAATAGGACTACCTTCAGCATGTTGGGGGTGGAGAGGGTAGAAAGCTGCAGGTAAAATTGCATTCGATTGTTTTATATGAAATTTGTACCTTGGCCAGAATCCTTTATACAAATTCTTCACACTGGAAAAATGTTACTCAGGGGAATCCATCTTATTACTTTTTTTTCCATTTTGATGAAAAACGTAATGATATGAAGTGGAAAATGTCAAGTAAAATTAATCTAAATATTGGCTTTGTGCAACACAATAGAAAACACATTTTACTGTGTAGTGGTGTTATTCGCTGAAGTCCTTAACTACAGGTGTGCCAAACTGTCAGGACATTTTTATACAACTGATGGATTTTCCTCTGCTAGAAAATGCTGCAATCCCCAGGGTTTGTTCTCCCTTTGGACCATGACCCAGAAAAGTTTCTAAACACTTGCTGCACAAGACTCTCCACTCCTTTTCCTCTGTGGCTATATCCCAAATGGGGATATTTTCCATCTGTGTAGTGTGGCCCTATTCCTGCAGCGCCTGAGGAGCTCATCTGGACCTTGCTGCTTACTCCAAGATAGCGGTGTGGAAGCGCAAGGCAGACTCCACAGAGCTGGTGTGGCAACTGCAATCTAGGCACCACAGATACAGCTTACTTTTGTTGCATGTGCGCAGGAAGTCTGTTTGTGTGCGTCCCACCCCCAGCATATGGAAGAGGAGCAGGAATGGGAGCACCATTTGGAGTGGCTGATGGAAGCCTGCTGCCCAGGCTCCCAGAGGCTGTCCCTTGGGGGTGCCACTAGAAGGTAGTTGTCCATCTGTGGTAGGGCTAAGATGTCACTGTTTTACTCTAAACCAAAGAGTTTTATTAATTGGAATCTAGGAAGCATATGTGCTGATGGTCTTGGGTGCTTCCAAGTCAAGCAAATACTCTTTGATGAATATTTGACGCTAAATTTGTTACCAAGTCTGAATTTTAGATTTTTTGGAATCCCTTTGGTAACGTTAGCCAAGATACACTGGAAATCCTTGTGAGAGCAAGAAATCAATCCCATATTTGCAAGCCTTGGCCAGTTTCCTGAAAGTTTGAATGTCTTCCTTCTTGGAGCCTAGTTTTCTGAAACACAGCACTCCTGATTATGTGCTGTTTGGATGACAGCTTGAGAAATTTGTAAGAGTGAAGGGTGACCTACTTGCATCTTAATTTTTTCTGTGTCCTCAATGAAGATTTTCCAGTTTAGAAGTTGATTTTAATTTAATCACACATTGTCCAAGGCCTCTTTGTGTACAACAAATACATATTTTCCAAGTAGAAATCAAATAATCATTTAACAAGAATATGTTTATATCAAAACAATTGAGACTGATGAGTTAGTAACACTGCTATTTAGTTACTGCTGTTTAGACACGCTTCCCATTGTTTTGAAAAGCCCTATTGTCTCCGGTCACCTACAATTCTTGCTAAAGAATATTTTGGGCCCTCACTCGTATATCTTCTTTATTCTTAAGTGGTTTTTTTTCCTAAATTTAAAACTTTAGTCACGTCTATACACACATGTATTAATTGTGGTCAATGTTGTATTTTAAGAATTAAAAATAGCATGTGGCCACTGCATTTAGCATTTGGTTATTTCAAGGTTGGAAGGATATGTAGTGCCTGTCAGTAATGTTCTCTGAGGTATCTTTGTTTCAAACTCCATGTATTTATTCATAAACAAACATTTTAGTGCATATTTATTTATGTCTGTAGACTTTGTCTCCCACTAGTGAGAATAGCTGGCTTGCTTTCAATACACAACAAACAGTCAATTTAAATACAACTTAAGTTTGCTTCTGTTTCTCTTAGCTAATGAGTAGCAAGTGATTTGCCTGCCCTAATTATGGTGTTATTGTGTTTCCAAGACGACATTGATGTTAAATTCTACAGTGGCTTAAAGCAGCTTGGTGTAACTGTGTCTAAACAGAGCAAAACAGCCTCTCCTTATTACATGCAGCCAGCGACAGCAGCTGAGGCTTTTTTGTATGGCACAAAGCAGGCAACCTAATGTCAGATTACAACTGTTCTGCAGAAACCCCCCAAAACAAGTTAACTTTTTATTTGGGTTTTTTGGGATTTTTTTCCTCCCACACACTTCAGAAATGCATATGTCAGCTCTGATGGTATATTGAAGATTGTGCACTGAACTGAGGGGGGGTTGTATAGAAAGTAGGTTTAAAAATTGAGGTTCTTTCATATGCTTGAGGTGAGTGCCGCAAAGTAAGCGGACAAAGGTAGGTGTGGCTTGAAATGAGGATTGTTGCATACAAAAATCTCTCTTCCTCTTTTTATCTCTCCTTTTATTGGAAACGTATTATAAGTACTGAGTCTGAGCTCTCCTTGAAAGCTTAATAACTCTTACACTCATATAGAACAACTTATGTTTTCCTTATGTAGCTCCCGGTGCCAGAGGAATTTCTAACGTGCTTTTAGCAGCTTAAAAGCCAGCAAAGTGTAGGATAAACCTTCCCCTTCTTTAGCACATTCCATTACACCTTCATTAGCTATCCTAGTGGGATGGCTCCTTACTGTGGTGAAATGCCTTCTCCACTGTGGATGTGCTCAGGCTTGTTCTGACAAATGTTTCTTATTTTTCCTCTCACTCTTGTCTCTAGAAGGTTGGGATCATAAGAATTTGTAGGATATTTCTGAGGCTTACCTGGTAGCAACCTGGTGTGTTGAAGCCATTTGTTTATGCACAATGATACAAGAATTCTCCTCACTCTCCCTCAGTTTCATCACCTCCGCTTACAACTTTTCAAATGTATGATCTGCTGACATTTGCAGGTGCTGACATGTGCATGTCTCAACCATTCTATGGTTCTTGAACCAAACTGAGACTCCATCTCCCCCTTCTTCTAGAGGGTGATTTTTTGGATCTCTGTTCTCCTCCTGAAAGTTCAAATAGAAAGCCTCCTAACTGGGGTTTTTCAGTGCTGTGGTGTGAATGGCCAGGAAAGAAGCTAAAGGTATGTCAGAGCCACATTTAAAGTTCTGTCTCTATAAGCTTAAAAAGAAACTACAGCTGGAGTTGCACAGAATGTATTCAGACGCTTCACTTAAGGCAACAGCATGAAATTTTGGGAAATCTTACTCCCAGTCTTGTAGGAATTTCTTTTTACCTTTTCTTACAGTTTTCTGTCTGTTTTTACAGACTGAAAGGAAAGCACATGAAGTGAAATCCTGGTCTAGAAAGCCATATGATACTATACAATGCTTCTCTGGATTGGGATGGGAGCCCTTAAATCCACTGAAAGTTTGGTACTCAGACATCTTTTGAGGATCACTGTGGGAGTGACCTATCTGAAGATGGTGCTACACAGCACTAGGATCAGAAGTTCTGAGACTCTGGTTCACCCTTGTCTATCAACAGTAAATAATAATGTCTCACTCCTTGTTTAAACTGAATAAAAGTGGTGACTTTTTCACTGCATATGGAAAATCCATTTCATGCTTTGTCTTACCTTGTATTCCAGACAATGGCTGTGGAAGGACTTCAGAGCAGAAAATGCAGGAAAATTGGGTTCTGATACTGATCTGAACTGAAACAGACAGGAAATACCATATTCTAAGCTTAGTGGGCACTGACTTTTTTTTTTTTTTTAAGAACCCTAGTCTTTAATATGACCCACATTAAGAAAATATCCTGTTAAATTCATTAGCTTTTCCCCACATGATCTTTAAAGCACTCTCCAAAAAGGTATCTATGAATATAACTTTTTTGGTCACAACAGATTATTTAGTGTTTTCTTACTTTTACATGTCTCAGCGTTCAATGTTTATCTGAAAGGAAAAAATCTTTAGTAGCTGGTTATAGTCCCAGGTCCAGATAGCATTTCTTAATTTGAAACTTTTTTCATTTATGTAAAATAGAAGGATATTATTAACATCAGATTAAGTGGATGGAATATTATCCTTTTTGACCTTAAATGAAATTATATTATAACATTTTAGACAAATGAATTTTCTGTGATTGCTTGAAGGTAGAGTGTTCTACTTTTGTTATCTTTAACACTGAGAAAAAAACCCTCACCATTTTCTGAAATTAAAATCTAGTTTTATTTTAATAAAATGTTGCATTTTTTATCTGGCTCAAAAAGCCTTTAGGCAACAGATACATTTCAACGGGGTTGCCTTCAATTTACAAAGTACTGACTCAAGGCCGAACAAGTTATGTGACTGCTTTTCTTACAGCTGTCAGTGGCTATAACCAGGAAAAAAGCAGAAATCTTCCAACTCTTTTGTGTGTCACTAAATCACCTTACTACTGTGTCATCTATAACCTCTTCTACAGCACCTCCCTTTTTGCTGAGTACAGACAACAACTGATATTCTGTTTTTTACAGGATCTTTACCTGATATTCTGTTTGGGTGGTCCTTTTACATATGGCAGAGAGATAAACAATGTGAAAGTTTAGCTGGTTCAAGGAACTATATTACATTACAATGCTTGGTTAATTTAACTTTGGCACATGATAGAATACAAGGGGTAATTATATTCTGGGGTTATTCAATATTTGAACAGCTTGGAAAGAACAATCTTAAGGGAGGTGGAGGGCTCAGTTTGACCATAGAGCTGCCTTATGTATGCCTTATGGGACTACACTGCTTGCTGTCTTGTCTCTGATTCATGGTGCAAAAGAAATAAAATACTGACACAAAGATTTGAATTAGAGTAACACCAATAACAGTATTTTGTTGAATGTTGGATTCGATGAAGTCCCATTGTTCTCTATTGTGCAGCTTCCTTTTCAGCATGTGTAAGAAGAGAAAAAGCTTTTTCTTTAAAAAATGGCTATTTTTATACTGAAAAAGCATTCATTTTAGGTTTATTGCCTGCCACCCTAGGATAACTTCTTATTTCAGTTTCTACTGTCTACTTATGGCTATAATTTTCTTTCGATCTTAGCTATACAGCCCTTAAACCATCACTGGAAATTTATGGGCAGCATTTGACCAGTCCAGCATATTTGAAAATTAATGAATATCTAAATCATCCAGGCAGCTCTGAAATTCCCATTTTTAATGTTTCTGCACTATTGGCAATCCCAGATATGGTAAGATGCTCTAATGATAAGTACTTGAGGGTCTAATACAGCTATCCATCATTATTTGTCTTTTGTTTTGCCTTCACAAGGTATGTTGCTCTGTCTTGGAGCTGTGTTTAGTGTGTGGTAAAGTTCAGTGCACTGTATGAGCCACAGCCTCACTGGCTAATGCTAGAATAACATCTGTACTCATCACAAAAGGCTTTGAATGGCAACCGCAAGTAGAACTCCCTGCCCAGGGAGAACTATGCTGAAAGGTGGGAGTCTGTAAAAGGGCCTTGAGGATGAGGAGGGTAGCAGGGCCACGACAAAGGAAGAAAAATCATCTATTATTCCTGTACTACTACATAGGAACCACCTGGTTTTGTGGGTATAAACCTGCCTGGTTTGTAGATTTCAGTGAAACCTAAGACTGTACACTGGGAAAAACCTACATAATTTTGTTCTGCAGTTCACTGAAGCTATTCACAGCTTAACTGGCAGGCAGACAAGGCATTTAGGATTCCTGATCACTCTCACCACCTGGACATTCATAGCTTTTCTCCTAGTTGTTCTGAGAACATATGATGGCAGAAAGCTTTCATTCTGCTCTGACTGTAACTTGGTTATACGAGAGGGGAATCTATTCAATCCAGTTCCTAACTGTTCTGCAGATTTTTTTTTAATTTTAGGAGAAAGAATTATCTTGCAAATGCTTCCAAGGGTGCAATCAATGTTCCTGCCATTCTCAAACACAATTTTGCTGTAACACTAGTCTGTGTGCATATGAGTGACCTTAGGCTGCTGGAAATAGAGATGTGTTAGGCCGGTTGGTATGGCCCATTGTGTTCTTCCAGTTTCTGAGAACTAGCCATATGGGACTAGGCAGTAGATGGACCTTTTCCCTAAATCCAACAGCCAAGTCCCATCACTGACAGTGAGGACAACCCCTTTCCTCCCAGGTGATTCTTTGTTCTTTACACAGAGAATCCCATTCCACTGCAGGAGAACTTTTTGTGCTCCCTGAATAGCAGCAAGACTGAGCCATCAAAATCAGCTTAAAGCCCTTAAGCCCAAGATGTCACATCTGCTTTGCAGAAATTACAACAGGAAAACAACATGATTTTAAAAAGAATCATTTCAAAACAAACATTGTAAAACCTTAGTGGAAAAACATCTGCAGTTTTCAGACCATTACAGCAGTTTGTCAGGGAGGTCATGCAGCATTTTTGCTTTTTCTTTCCTTGAATTCATTGTTGTTGCTTTATATTTCTAACTAGCATCATTTCTCACCAAGGATGTTATGCTGATGTCAGCAACAGCATGTAGCTGCTAGGCAAGGTATACAGGGTACCTGAAATACTGCAAAAAATCGGATAATTAGGAAAGCACAATAAATATGAGAGGCAACATTTACAAGGGATTATTCTTGTAAATTGACTTAGAGAATGGAGATGCCTGGGGAAAAAAAAAAAAGAAGAAAGCAAGTTAAAAATTCCTTTCTAAGCTGCTAGAGCAGTTAGCAGAAGAAGCCAAAATGCCTCCATACATGCAAATAAAAAAATGCAAATACAGTCACATTTTGGATCAGAAAAAACAGGGCTACAAGTATGGCTGCACTGGAAAGGGCAGCATCACATAAGGAGGTATCATGCCTATATATTGTTGGCCAGGCATTAGAGCTAAAGCTGCATGGTAGTGGAAGAACTGTCTGTGTGAGGTAATGATGTCAAGAAGCAGAGCTGACCTGAGCTCACTAAACTTGACTGGAAGTGCTCTCCCTACACTGTTTTCACACTAAAGCTGACACACTTGCAAAGCTGACAAGGTGTCTTACCAAAACCCCACTTTCCTAGAGAAATGGAGGCAAGAACAAATGCTAAGCAGGATCACCCAAGAGCTGACACAAGGCCATCTATGATGTTAATATTTAACATGGTCCCTGTAAGGACTTTGGTCCTGCAGGCCTTCCAAAATGCTTTATTTCTTTATGAACTCTTTCCCAGCTGGGCAGGTATGACTGAATGGCCAATAATTTTTGCCGTTGTGACAGAAATGTTTGCTCTCTGCTTCTGACATAGATTGGGGAAAGATGGAGGATAGCCAAGGTTCACAGAAAAGCCTAAAACAGAAGAGTAAAAGCATGAGTCACTTTGGTGGACTCTGGTGTATGTTAAAAATACGCGTTGTTGTCATTAGCACTCGAATAGAGGCGCGGTTCCTGTAGGAGTTGAGTCAGTTGTTAAGAGACAGTTTTGTATAACAGCCATAATTTGGAATTGTTACTCTTCTGCTGTGCTACCTATAGAAGATAAACCATCACAGATTGTTATAAATAATTATGTTAATTGACCTGTGCAAACATCTATACCCATAGACTGAATAGAAGTGCTCTTCCTGTAGGAGTTGAGTCAGTTGTTAAGAGACTGTTCTGTAGGGCCTGGCTTGAATCAAGTCTAAACTTCTGGTGTTATAGAACAAAGTCCTGTCTGTGATTAATATGAAGCAAACCTGTCTCTTCATTTGTGATGTCCTGAATATGTGGTGTAACCTATGAAAATGCAAAACTTGTCTGCTTTCTAGTGCCCAGTGTCACATATGGCTTCCTGTAGCTGACAGAAGGCAGATGCTGTCAGACTTAGACTACAAAACTAAACAAGGATTGATTGCAGTGTGAAGGATCAGTGTAAATTTTGCCCAGGGCTAGGTTATGGGAGCGTTCTTTGGGATTATTAGCTCAAGGCTCTTCCTCAGACTTCACATGGCAAGTGGGAGGCCTGTAACAAATCTAGGAGGATGCGCTTTAGTTGTTTTACAGCTGCAGAAAAGAGCTGAACCATCAAACAAGCAAGATGTCAGATGCTAGTGTTAGTGTTTTATTCCATTACCTTGTAATCAGGCTACACCCACTGATGCAAAGCTCCAAATAACTTGGCATGTATTGAATTCATTCAACATGGGTCTGAGAAATCCTCTGAAATTCCAGAGCAAGCGGGCTACTTAGGCTTGCCCAGAGTTACCCCGGTAATGCAAGTGCACTCTACAAGTAGTTTGCTATGGTCAGCTCTGTAGCAAGTAATGTAAATGAATGGGAAAATGTCAATAGCTCAGTCTTGATAACATTGCACAGCCACAAAGCATCTTTTCAGCTTTTAATGTAGCCAGATTGAAGCAATTTCTGTAAGCTGTTTTTTGGTGGAGATGCTTAATTCTCTGTGAGTGAGCAGGGGTAGTACTCTGCTATTTTAAAAAAAAATATTTCCTTACTCTGCTATTTAAAATTAATTTAGGATAACATCTATTTAAAATTTAGGTACAAGTATAGATTTTTTTTGGTGGATAGGGAATATTTTATTAATTCTCTTCAGGAATATGCTCACTGGCACTTTTCCCTTCTGATTTTGTTGAGAATCTATTGTTAAGTTGAGATTAAGGTGGTAAACCTGTGATCCGCATTTAAAATGGTGAATCAGAAATGCTTCCAGTCATGTTGAATGTGTGAACTCTCATCTCCTTTAAACATGAATTAGCACACAAAGTAGTCCCTTCCTGTACATTAATTTAATCAGGTGGGCTGTGCCATATGTGAATGCAATCCCAGTGGGATAGGGACAGGACAGCAGGGGACCACCATCGTGAGAAGGAATGTGAATAAATTACTACTGATACTGCCAGGTGCTAAGGAGAGAACTTGGGGACATTTCACCTGAGCTGACAAACAGCTGTTTTTTTCTACATAAAGGCTCTCCACTGAGAGCATGGCCAGGATGAGGTGGATTTGACATACCAATGGCAGTCTCCCACCTGTGTCACCTCTCATTTCTAAGGCAAAAGAACAGGAGATTGAGATGATGTTGTGTGTACATGTATCAGAGAGCTGTGGATGCTGTGGATGTGGATGCTACATGCATAGGAACAGACTAAGAACAGGCTTGTTTGAAGAGCCAGCCAGGAAAACTGGGAATCTGGTTTTCTTTCTACTGAAACAGCATATATATCTTGCATTGCTGAAAAAATATTTGTTTCCACTTAGATGAACCAGTATCTACTGGTTTAAAGTGGAACATTGAAGTGTCAGTGACTTAATGATAAAAGCCAGCTAATGTTGACACAATGACTGCAAAGAATTAATGGCCAAAATAATAAAACACAAGGATGTATGTGAAAAGTCAGCAATACAACCAGTCCCTTTCCCAAAGTGGTTTAGAACTTAAAGACTGAGGAAGAAAAGCCCATAAATTTCACTGAATTGATCTAGTTGTAAGGAAATTCTAAAACACCTACCAAATTTTTTTTTTAATCTTGAAGCTGCTAATAACACCCTTGCTAAAGGAAGGACAATATTATAAGCATGAAATTTAACTGCAAACTCAAATGGAATAAAATAAGACTTTTGTGCTAAGTCAGAATATGCCAGAGATGTGATTGATCCAATTTCCAGCCCAGTATTCTTTAGTAATAGGCTTTCTCCTTATACAAAATATGCCATCTTCAATCTCCCCCAGTCTGCTCCCAGGTTGTTCTTCCATATTTTACATTCAGAGTTTGAATGGTGTAGAAATCATTAAAAGGTCTCTGCCAAATTCTCACCCTCCCATTCTCTTTTGTTCCTCTTTTTCTTTTATCCTCTCTCTCAAACTGATAATGCAATTCTGAGTCAGTAGTTGGCTATAATGTTTTCCCTTTCTGTGGTTTGGAAGTTCACCTTGAAGGGATGTTCTGAAAACAAACACCATCAAGGAAGAACCTGGAAAGAGTACTTAAGCAGAGTGTATGCTCCTGGGGATAGAGCTTCTAGTAAGCTACACTGCAGGTGATCTTTGCCTCTAGTGATCCATCTGGAGTTGTAGGTTGGAACTCCTGATTTCTTTGGGCAGAGTCAAAAATGCCCTCAGAGAGAGAAAAATCACAGAAACACTCCACAAGTCAAAACTGGTGGAATTTCCAACTCGTTGACTGCGATATATTCTAAATGGAATGAAAATTCATAAAATTGCCGTTGTTCAGAGGTTTTTCACAGAGTTATCCAAGTCATTCATACTACAGAAGAAGCTGAGACATCTGAGAGCATCTACTCAAAGTGAATAGACTGATGAATTTGAAAAAAATGCGTACTGGAAAATAATACAGCTGCTCAATGTTTCCACAACTTGACTTGCTAAATAAATAATTTAAACTTAACCTTTAAGATCTCATTTCTGCTGTGGGGGTGATTTATCAGGAATAGCATTGGAAGGTTAATGTTGAGTAACAAAACTGTCTGAGATTCCACATAATGTCTTGGGAAAAATACTTTCCTGTATTGTGGATGTAGGAAAATGTGAACATGTTAAGGTGCTCTTGTGGGAACTGTGAATCTTCAATTACATTCTCTCTTCGAGGCCTAATAGTTGGACCTGGCTTGCCGTAGGTGCTCAGAGAAATGTCAGTGGGTCCTGTTGAACTGGGGAGTTCTTGGGACAGAGGTTATTGAAACCATAAATAACACACAAGCAATGAACTCTACCATGAGGGAGTTGTGGTTGTCTGGTTGGGTCTCAGTGCGTGAACAGGTCAGCAGAAACAGCTTCAAAACCTTCCTTGCCTTGTGAATCCTGTTTGTCTTTGGCTGTAGAGCAGTTTCCACATCTGCACTTCTGCAACACTCAGTGCCAAGTCCTGTGCACTCTGTCCCTGTGAGACATCACATTGACCTCAGCTGGATGGCTCCTGTGAGTAAAATGAACACAGTTTGGACCACTGCCAGCACAAAAACTAATAGCCACTGTAGCTGGCCTTCAGTTTCCCTGATATTTCAAGGTACCTTTTATAGCTGCCAAACATGGAGTATCTGAAACCCTTGTGCATTGTTCCTTGAAGGCCAATAACCAGGCAGTCCCGAGAACTTGCACCATGATGGTTATCCCAGAAAATGTTCCATGTTACGCAAAGACCAAAGATTCCATGACTTCTGTTGTGGGCTCTCTTTCAAAATATGTTTTTTATTTCAAGAAGACAATGTTTCCTAAGAAAGCTTTTAGTGACATGTTTACTCATGTTGGTCAAATGAAAGTCATGTGGCACACCTCCCTTTCTGCTGTGGTGAGCCACAGTGTGTTTGATATAATCCCACTATCTTGTGTGAAAAAAAGCCAGCTGAATATCAGATGTGCCTGGCTTGCATGTCAGTAAAACAGAAAGCATGTTACACAAGTCACCGCACTTTGTAAACTCTATTTTTATTTTGGAACAGCCCTCCCTTTAACTTTTTCCAATCTCTTTTCATAGGCATAGGGTGAACTCAGGGCTTTTCCTGAGCTAAGTGTATGAAGAGAAGACATAAGCATCAGGAAAGACACCAAAATACTCTGACTTTGATGTGGCTTCCTATGTTTCTGGGGTTAGTGTACTGACTGGTTAGCTAGTATGCTCTGCAGTGGTATGACAGTGTTTTCAGTAAGGGACTGCTAAGTTTTCTGTTGACTGTTTTCCCCAGTATCATGAAGTCAAAACTCAAATGAAACACCATAGCTCCAAATAAGTATTTGAAAAATCAACATATTTGTTTACATTTAAAATATAAGTATTACTTAATTAAAGTTATCCACTGCCTGTAAAATGAAGAATTCAAAGACTTTTGCATTAGAACAAGTAACTACTTGGTAGAGTTATTCAGCTTTACTTCCCCGCTTCTTTCAGACCAGTGAGAGAACTTAGGACTGAGAAAATAAGATCCTTTTTGCATGCATGCAAATGCAAACGAAGCTGGTATGGACATCTAGTAGGCACATCTGCTGTGATGAAAATGAAGAAAACTGAAAATGCTGTGCAACTAGGTAATTGCTGAGCTGAAACCATACTTAACAGTTTCATCTGTTTTGCTTTTTTCATATGCATATTTAACTAAATTAATCTTTTGTACTGTTTGATATTTAGGAATTCCATTCATGGTGGCTGAACAGTCAAGTGGCACTAACTTGGAAACAGAAATTGTTGGATTAATAAAGCTCACTTGGGCATGGGAAATGGGAGTATCCCAAAAGGATGGCTCAGGCAAATTACTAGAATGTAGAGTGAGAGGGGCTTTTTATGAGAACAGGGGAAACACATGTCAGACATGAGAAGCATAAGGTCAGAGAAGTGCAGTTATGCAGAGGACATTGACACATGGATGCTTAAGGGACACACAATGGCTGTACCACCTTTAATCTGAATTGCTTCACTGGAGACTGATTTGAAGGGAGGGCTGGAAAAGGCCTCTGTGTGGCCCCACTGCCCAAGGTGTGTATTCATGGAAGGGCCTGTATTGCCTGGTGAGGCAGGAGAGACATTTGTAGCAGTTTTGATTGGCCTAGAAATCCTCATCTTCCTCTCAGTTATTTCAAAGCAAATTGCATCATATTTTAAGTGCTGCACGTCTACATGTGAGCCCATTTAATCTTGAGATATCGCACAGTATTTCTTTCAATGCAGAATTTGTGATGATATTTATTCCTGAAATATCTATTTTATGCAAGATATTGCTGCCTTGTTTGCAATGGATATCCAAGTCTAAATCAGCAGGCAAAAGTGCTTGGCAACATAGAATACAGAGGAAAACTTCATTTGTTTCACCCAGAGCAACAATGATTTGCAGTTAGCAAAATTAAAAAGCTGTGCCATCCTGTTAGTGGGAGCTTAGGAAAAATCAGATATAGAGAGAGAAACAGCAGAAGAACAAAGGAGACAGCTCATGGAAACACAAAGATTCTTGTTCTGAATCAAGTCTGGTTTGCTTCCTTATTTATACCATGCCTGAGACTCACAAATTTTCCTGAGAATGAGGAAATTAGGTGAACTTAAACACAGCTGGATGTCCCTCTAGGTACATTTCGTTGTAATGTGTTAGTAAAAAGTGAAGGATGTTTTGTTTGACAGAAAACAGACAAAAAGAAGGAATTAACATAATAAGTGAAAGAAACACGCTCCCTCTTAGCCACAGTATTGTGCTACTGCTCTCTGATGTGAGTGCTGCTGTTGCTCACGATGTTCACTGTTCTGAGCATGGCCTGGGCAAAGAGCACAGGAAAACAGCTTCACAAATGCTGCCTCTGGTGAGCAGGGACCTGGAATAACCTGTCCTGTCCTGGCTTGAAGGGAGCTGCCCTACACCTGGCTTTGGAGCTGGAGTGGCCCGAGTGGCCAGGTGACTCCTGCTGTTTGATCATGTTTTGTCATTACGTTATACCTGCTTAAGCTGGTTATGCAAAGCAATCTGAAATCACTTTTCTTTATGGTGTTCTTGCTTTCCTGTCATCTAATCAATCTGTGCAGGCCACAGTAATTTTACCAGATACAACCCTTATGCAGTCTACTTCCTCCACAACAAGCAGAGGCCACCACCCTTATAAGGACTTCATCATTAGTTAATAACCAAGCAGTCAGGGGCTTGTGCTTTTAGGACTGGGTTTTTTTTGTTTTTTTTTTCTACCTACCTCATGCCTAGCCCACCACTCTCTTCTGTTTTACTCCTTCATGGGAGTTGGAAGGAGTGGGCACAGTACTCTTTATGCAGAATTTAGCTTTGGGTGTTTTTTTCAGTACAGGTCCGCAGAGGTAGAAGTGAGCTGATACACAGCCTGCAATGTTAGAATATTTGAAGTACAATTCTGAGCAGAGAGTTAATTTTAAATGTGAATGGGTCACTTGGTCACAAACCTAGGACATCGCCTAGTGGTCTTGTGGCACTTGAGTAGTTTCATGCAGCACTCGGGCAGTTATTAAACAGAGGAAACAAGGTGCACTCAAAAGAACAGTCATCCAAGTAAAAGAAGCTTTACAGTTTTTCAGACTGCAAAGACTTTGGTAGTTGCAGTGTCCGTGGAGCTCCAGGCTCTGTGGTTAACCTTAAGCTGAGCAGCAAAATCAGCATTTTCCTAGGCTGAGGTGCCACGGAGACGGTGTGGAGGGAGCAGTGCTGGGGCAGTGCTGTGCTGCCCTTGGCAGGCCTTTTGTAGTTGCAGTGTCCCTGGAGCTCTGGGCTTTGTGGCTTTCTCAACCCTAATCCTGAGTGTAACCCTAACCCCGGGCAGAGCAGTAAAACCAGCCTCTAGATGAGACTGAGGTTCCCAGCCCATTGGTGCAAAAATGAAGTGAAAAGTTGTTTTATAGCTGGAAGCATATCCAGAGCTGGATGACCTGAGTGGCTCCAGGAAGTCAGAGCTGCTGGTCAAGTCTGGTTAATTTTGGGGATTTTTTTCCTTTTCTTTTTTTAAAATTTTTTTTCTCCCCTACCCTCCCTCTCTTGCACACTTCATCAATTTCTAATATAAAAACCAAACCATTTCCTTATTTTCATCATTTAATTTTGGACTGGATGGGAATTCTCTCTGTGTCCTCATAATGATGGGGGCAGAAAGCTCATTTATCAAAGCTCTGCAATGAACAAAGCCAGAGCAGAGCAGCATAAGCATAATTAACAAGGGAAAAATGGAGCTTGTGGCTTGATGTTGATGGATACAAAATGTGCCACAAAGGCAACAAAGCTTTGAGAATGCTTTGAACATAAAACCAGTCTCACGGGATGAACAATTCCATGCCAGAGAGTAAATTCAGGCTAAGACGGATAAGCTCGACTATCATGATGACCATACAGCTGCAGCACTGGAGGATCTAGGTACTCATTGGACATATTTTGATGTTGTTTAGGGAGAGAGGAGCCAGTTTACTTACTGTATCTTGGCATGCTGTAGTTGAGCATTTTTGTTATTTTTACTTTTATAATAGCAGAAGTGTGTGCCACAAAGGGATTTGTCCATAGTGAAATGGCCTGTATTTTCTTGAGCTGTCATCAGCTCCTCTCTGTAGAAGACCCCAAAGACAGGACAGATGTGGTTTCTCAGGCTCTATATACATGGTCACAAACCCACTGCAGCTTCTCATGTAGCTGAACTCACTGTTACGGGCAGCACATCTGTCTTCTCGCCCCAACACTCCTTGGGGAAAGGAAAAAGTAAAATCAAATTCCACTTGACTGCTCTATCAAAATCAGGTCATAAAGGATCCAGGGAAACAAGCTTTGAAAAGTGTGTGTCTTTTCCTTGGAAAGTGTTTCTGTTACCATATCCATATTTTTGTTTTCCTGTTGGCTTAGAAGGCTTTTATATTCAGTTCCTGCAAAAATATTCTTACATATTTTTAACAATATGGTCAAGTGTTAGACTAACTAGAAACAGAGTTTCAGCATGCACAGTTGAAATTATCTTGGATAAGAGTAAACTAAACTTCTCTCCTGAATAAAGGCACAGACACATGAGCATGCAGGACAGAGCTAGAGAGTGCTGGTCCTCCTCTGTGGCAGTCTGAGCAGGAACACAGAGGGCTACTACAGAAACCTCTGAGACTCCTGCATTTTTGAGATTGGTGGCAAGATTTAAGCAACAAAAAGGGAAGGAAATGGATCTCACTCCTGCATCTCTTTGTAATAGAAATGAATGGCTTAAATATAGGGTTGTTTCTTTAATGTAGTAAAAGGTGTGGAACTGAGTCAATTTACATTGCCTTATTACTGGTGTCAATTTTACATGGATTACTGCCTGGGTCAAGTTAGCAAAAAAACCATGACTTAATCATTAACATCTTTAATACAAAAAACATTTTAGTGAGCAAGCTGGTTGAAGGGTATGTGTAGACAATCAGAAGTGATTGTATTACTGATCATTCATCAGTTACTACTGTTCAACAGGTATTTTTCAGTGACTGTGTACCTCTTTTATGGGTAGTGTGAAAAAAACCCCAATATTAACTGATGATTCATAGCTGCTCTGTCATAGGTCAAGATATTTCATTCTGTAATTTCACTGATCTAAAACTCTGCACCTTAAAGCAGTAACTTTGTATATCATGCACTTTTGCGATTGTTGATGAAACAGGATAAATTTTCAAGAAAAAGTATTGATCATCTGGAAGGTAATTCGGTCACAGTGTTGGAGAAAAAAAATAAAATTCTTAAAATATTGCACACATTAAAATGTTTGTGTGTTACTCTTTTTGGTTTATTTGTATGTTTACAGATACCACGTGTGGTAGGATTCATCTTTATTGACGCTGAACTTGAATTCCGATTAAATCACTTTGAGGGGCCTAGGCAGGACTTACAAATTTATTAAAGCTTAGAAATTTTCGTGCTGATCTTAATGATGAAACTGCTTCTTCCTGTTTGTTTGGTTTTTGGTTTGTTTTTTTGTTTTTTTTTTAAGTAATGCCCTTAGGCTTTTCATCTACTGTAAATATTTGTAAAACATAAGCTGGTTTTTGAATGTATGTATTCTCAGCTAGCTCGCAATTGCAAATCTGACAGTCTCTTTTCTTTTGCCATGTCTCTTCTTTTCTAATTCCCACCAACAATTTCTGAAAAATTTAATAATTATTTTCCTACTGTTTATTTATCATTTTTGAGAATGAATGCAAACCATATGTTTCAGCAAGGTTATGTGACAATATGCTCTTCCTTTATACAAAACCACACAGTTTTTTCAGTTTCGGCACATTTCCACAAGTAATGCTTTGTTTAAATCTGCATATATTATTTTTTCCTCCTCTGTATTGTAATAGTTCGGTTATGAGGAATATTTGGAAGATCCATGTCAGAATGGTAGGGTGGGGGAGAAAAAAAAAGGAGATATTGTCTGTCTAGTCATAGCTATGGTGCAAGCCATGAAATGGGAACTCATATTTCCTTTGCATACTTCTGACCTGGGAAGATGACTGTCCCGGGGGGGGAGGAGATAATTTAATTTCCATTCATTTCAGCTTTCATTTCTTTGCAAAGAGTCAACAGATATGTTTCAGATTCTGTGGGATCACTTATTTTGCTTTGGCAATATAGCATATCTGTCATGGGACTAAGGTTAGACCACCTGGTTTCCTTCTCTTCAGACCCTTGGGTGGGCCTGAAACCAGTGTAAGTTAAAAGATTTACCTAGTACACTGTCCAGTTACCCACTTAGTTTTTACTTTGACTCTTCCATGAATAAAATAATACAGCAAAATTCCTCAGGAAGGGTGAGGACTACAGGAAAGGAGAATAGGGTAGGAAAGCAAGGGGTTTGTGCAAAGCAAGGGTTAAAAAATTGCTTACCTTCAAGGCTGGTGTTCAATAAGTGAGAGCTATTCAGAAGTATTGTGCTCTCAACATGATCCTCGAAGAAACAACATGGTTTGAATTCCTTAGGGAAATCAAAATAACTTCATTACCATTTAGGGTGTTTAAAAACAAAAAAATAATTTGTGGAATCAGTAAACCTCAACAAATTTAAAATATTTCAGCCTTCTCAGACAAATTGTTCGATTCCTAGAATGAATGTAAGTATTTTTGTTAACGTTCATATATCTCTCTTCAATAACTTGAAACTGTGCCATTGGATTTTCCCTGACTCAATACAATTTTTTTTTGAGTAGGAGGAACTCTGAATAATAAATATGCCATTTTCTGCATGAGTATGTGACTTACAGACTGCCATGTTGTCCTTAAAACATGTAAGTAACCTGTATATCCAGAAACACTGCTATCGCTTCTCAATGAGATCACTGTTCCTCATCAGGCATGTCCCATTTAATTAACACCTATACTTAACCACCATGTATTCCTACACATGTCACTGCAAGCCAAGTGGTTCTGAGTACATGAAGAAAGCATCCTGCACTTTGATTGACAAGCAAGGTGGTTGTATTTATGCTAAAGCCCCAGATTAATTTCATACTCCAACCACCAAATTTTGTTGGGAAGAGGAAGAGGAACTCAGAACAGAAAAACTCAAAACATCAGTTCTGTACCACCTCCCTGCTTCCCTGACAAGACTTGCATCCATATGGAAATTAGCATGTTCAGGTGAGAAATCTGTGGTCAGTTTGTGGACATCCAGTTGGTGCTCACCTACTGCCCCGCAGGTGAGGCTGGCAGGCTTGATATGTGTGAAATGTCAAATGTGGCCATGTGTTTGACATGTTGCAAGTGAGCTCACGCTGCAGGTAGAAGGGAGGATATAACCATGGTCTTCTAGAATAGTTTGGAAATGTCTGGTTTGCATTTTCCTCCTTCTGGCTCCCATGAAATATGGGCCGTTTTTGACTCTAAAGAGGGTTGTCATAAGGTGATAAGCACGAACTGTGTATCAGAACTGACCAATGTTACAGCACTTTTTTTGCATAGATTTTTGTCTTTAACCGTTTGGTGGACTGTCACTTCTTTGAAAGTAAATGGTTTCCTATGTCTCTTAGTAGGGTCTATCTTTCAGTTATTCAAATTAAAAAAATAATTTAATCAACCTTTAATACATCGTAATTAATTAATTAATACCCTGGTATTTCTTAACTCTTCTTCTTTCATGAGGCACATTAGGTGTTTGAGTCAGTGAAGTGGAGGCACTGTGATATTGAAGAACCATTCTCCCTAGCAAACGAGAGTCTCCTGACTGTGATGTACAGATACCTTTGGGTCAGTAGGACTCTAATATTCAAGAGTAATGGAGCACCAGTCAGCACATTGGTGCCATATCATATGTCTGACCCTAGAAAACAATGAACTGGGCCATTTGGAACAACAGCCAAACTCCAGTGGGAAATAAATGCAGCTGCTTCACTGTCAGCTTTCCGTACCTTCTGACTCTTGAAGGTGCTTTTGTTCTAACAGAAAGCTCTCTAAGGTGGCCAAATTGTCATCAGTGTGCAGCTTCATCCTGAGTGCAGGTTTCATCTTCCTGAGTGGGATCTAATCTAATGTTATATGTTAATATATGTTACATGTTAATATGTTAATATTATACTGACAATAGGAGGCCTGGATGCACTTGTGGGGTTGTTTTGTTTTATTTGGATTTTGAGCTTTCCCCCTCCATTATTTTCTGAGAATATCTCGTAGAGTAAATTTCTTAATAGAATTCAGAAAACACACATATAATACCTTATTAAAATGCTGCTGGATGCCTGCAACTGCCCTCGGGCATAATGCAAACATACAGATGTATTAGTGATCAGTGAGGAAGCAATAACTTGCTACGTTTGGAATGCACAAGTATGCTGAGATCAGATGTTCAAAGCAATGGCTTTTGTGTCAAACTCAAACTTCTGGCTGTACCTGAACAAGTTTGTTCTCTGGACTCATGTGTTTGAAAACTTACTAGTAAATGCAGTACTGGTCCATATTCACACTGAAACCCATGCTGTAAATCACTGTGGGTGTAGCACTGTTCTGTTATTTGGAACAAGGCATAGTCTTATCAGAAAACTCTTCTTTGCATTGCGGAGAAGCTTCTCTCAAAGTTCTTGTAACTTGTCCTAGATTGTTTTGGCTTTTGGTTTGAGTTAATGACTTTAACTACAGCAAAGATAAGCCAGCATTGCCCAATATTTCCCCTCTAGAGGCTGAACACTCATAAAAGGTGACTTGAGCTTTCTTTGTATAATGTAGGTCATAAAATCCTGTAAAGCTCTGCTTTCAGGGTTACTGTATAGAGTGATGAGGATACAAATAAATGTAAGCAGTGCTGTCTTGTCCTATAGCTCCTCAGAAAAGAAATATATGTTGTTAGGGTTTAAAATACAGGTTTAATGTTTTTTTGATTGTACAATGATGCAACCAAAAGATGGTATGTTTTAGTAGCTGAGAGGAATGTAGAAAGAGGATATATGAGTGGCATTTTGCTTTTGTTAGTGTGATTACTAAGTAATTAATGAAGTTAAGGTATGATCTGATTTTGTACTACTGTGAACATGAACAGGAACCAGACTTGTCCTATAATTAATGTTTTATTCAATATAAAAGGGAAAGGCAAATAATCATTTGGTCAAAAATGTGTTCTGAAAAGCAGGCAATGAGAAACTAGATATTGTATTAGATTTGATGGTATGTGGAGCACATCTAGTGTCCCTGATGTTATGGGGTTTTGTTCTTTAAAACTAGATATGTACCTTTGAGCCTAGGAAACAATTACGACCATTTTTAAAATAATTTTTCCCATTGATATTTAGCAATGAAAAGTGAGGAAGCCAAAGAAGGAATGTTTGATGTAAAATGATCTTGTCTTTCAAGAGTATTAGATGTAGGACATTTCTGTTTGTTATTTGATCACCCTACCTTAAATTATTGGGGTCCTAGACACATTGCAAAAAGGAAAGATTTCCCTCTTTCTCTTCTGCCCCACTTTTTCCAAAAGAAGCTGCCTTGCTGAAAAAACTGCTGGTGGCCAGAGGTCAGAAGTACTCTGTGCAAATCCTTGGTATTCATCTATGCATTGGGAAATGCAGGAGCATAAAATGTTTCAGTTCTGGCCAAGCACACACGCCACCATTGAAGATTACATATTGAGGTGTGGAATCTGCAATAAAGGGAGAAACAAATGCACAAGTGAAACCACATGAGACCAGGCTGTCCGTGCTCCAAGGCTGGCAGAAAGATAACTGTGTCAAGCAAGCAAGGTGCCTTTTAAGTTTTGGGCAGCCATCCAGTTAGAGACATTCTACATCAGTTGAAGTGTCGTACTTTTATGGGATAGAAAATTGAAAGAAGATTCCCAAGGTAATGATAGAATGTGCCATAGCTTAGAAATGACATTTTCAAAACCCCCCAAAAAAGAATGCTTTGAATTCTACTTGAGTGCACATCACTCCTTCTCTTATCTAAGGTGGAAGGGTGGTGTTATGATTTTGGTTTTGTTAAGACACCACACACCTTTCTTGCAATCACAGCTCATGAATTTGGCACATTACAAGCCACAAATTTTGTTCAGTTTTGGAAGGAAAGGTAGGTGCTCTGGAGGAGCTGTTAAGGGGTGGGGCAGGTTCCCCTTTGGTGGGGATGGAATGAGAGGACTACAGAGCAGAATGTGCTCCTGTGAGCAGGGTTCTTGGTCATCCTGCTGGCTTTGCAGACATGTTGATTGGTGAGTCATACCCCCAATCTTGGTTCTGCCCAAGTCTTCATTCTGCCATCTTCATTTAAGTCTACTATTTTAAGCCCCCCTCCTCCCCAAAGATACATTTAGAAGTTTTTACTTATAACAGAAATACTTGATTTGCTTTAAAGAAATATTCTTTTATTTATTTTCCATCTAAAAGAAAACTTTTCAACTACAGACCATTAGTGTAGCTACAGCAAGACTGTGAATTATTTTGTAGACATGAGAGTGTACGTCTGCAGCATTAACTGCTCAGTAATAAAGCAAATGTGTTGTGAAGGTAACTGAAGAGGGATTTCTTAAATAAACTTTAAGTTCTCTCATATTAAAAAAAATTAAATATCAGCAATCTGTAGTATGGTGAAGAACTTCAAGCAGTGTGAAGAAAAATCTCACTATGACCATAAAGTGTCATCAAGAGCTTTATATCAAAGAGCCTTTCCAGAGCAGTTCCTCTTGTGAATTTCTCTCCACACCTAACAATGTTTCTTGCTGATTGCCTCTTCCATTCCTGCTTGTCAATGATGATTTAAAGGCTTCAGCTTAATTCAGCAAAGAGGGAATGACCTCTTTTGAGCACAGTAAATTTAAATTGTGTACTTCATTTATCTTACCTTTTCCAGCAGTTGTAAGTTGGCTGACATTTTGATAAAGCCACATGTATTTTGAGGAAGCACGAAGGTAAATTTCAATTATCTAGAGAAACTACTGCAAGCAAATATATGTTTGAATGGAAGATCCTTGAAATTGATATTTGTTTCTATACTGTCATAGCATTACAGGCCTTAGCAAAACAAACAAACAGCAATGTGATGGTGATGTAGAGTAGTTAATGTTCAGTCTGCCTCTGTGACAGCCAAGTACAGAGGTGGATAGTAGGGGGAGAAAAGTAGTGATGTCTGTAGATATTTTGTTAATTAAGAAATGAGGATTTGGGCAATGTGACTTTGATGTATCCTCTTTAATGCTAGTATTAGATTGTGTTCACTTATGATATGATTACATGACTTCTAAGGAGCAAAAAATGCATTCATTCTCAAGACAGGTGGTGAGCACAGACTTTCAGAACACAGGATATTTGAAAGATGGTCATGTTCTGGGAGTTTGGTTTTGGTTTTGGTTGATTGCTGGTTGTTGTTTTTCCCAAAAAATTTCTATATTGATTTTTGCTCCAAAGGAATTGTATCATAGGATTTCAATGACTGAAAAATATGGCGACTTTCCAATCTCTTCCATTGAATAAGGCAGATATGATTCTTGCATGGTTTTTGTCCATTAAGAAGTAGGTCTTGTGAGGCAGGGTTGTTATGAAGTAGGGATTTTAGACACCGAGAACATGAGCTACATACTATACATAGATACTCATGTGTCAGCTTTTATACTCTCTCAGTGGTTTTCATAAGCAGGAATTTGATAATATCCTGAAACCTTCCTTCATCATTATTGAATGGTATCTTTTGTTTTCCTCTACGTTTTGCAAAATGAGCCTTCCCAATCATGGTTAACCTTATCAGCAGCAAAGCACAGACAAAACCTAATTTTTAGAACCTATACTTTGAGTGATCCAGCTGTTACTGGATATGTTGGCCATTCCTTTAAGTACAAAAGCCATAGCTGTGAAGTTAAGTTAATTGGGGTCTGTTCTCAGATCTATGGACTGTAGCAACCAGCAACACACTGTGGCTGATCACTCAGAGGAAGTTAAAAACTACCACAATCAATAATGGTCACACTTTGCCACAGTTCAGACCTCTTTCATTTCCTCTTTTTTTTCTCAGATCTGAGTGCTCATGCCTTTTCTGTCTCTGTTTAACTATCAAGATAATAAGAAATGTTTGGATTGGGTCATTCAGTTCAGGTGGAGGGCGGTGAGAGCATTATTGCAGGCTGCCTTTTTTCTAGTGGGAAGGAAAATTGAAGTAAAGGAGCTGGTGTAGTGTGGTGAGTGTATGTGTGTTCATTACAAGAGGTCTTTTTTTGATTAAAGGTAGCCAATAACATGTTTCCTAAAATTTTGGTTGAACTGACTTTTAAAAAAACAGATTCACGGGTCATGCTACAATTTCTTCTCAATGTCACAAGCACGGTTTACTCATTCCTCTGAAATTATGTCAAGACTGTGTGGAAGGGGCACTCATTTTTCCCCTGTCCCTTCTAATGGCTGTCTAGATGGAGTTAAAATCTGAATGACTTAAACGTAGTTGTAACTTGAAGTCTAAAGAAAGGTGCACTACTGTGTTTTCTGACAACTCCTAAAGAGTCCTGTGGTCCTCAGAGGTAGGAACAGGGTAGCTGTTTCTCACTGACTGCTTCATTTGAATTCCTGGGCTAAGCCTGGGAGCCAAATAAACAGTTGAGGCTGGTTTTTATGTCTAACACCTGATACATACGTCCTGCCTTTTCCTCAAGGGTAATGACTGCTTCTTATTTACTGCTTAGGAGTGGATAATTAATTAACAGGGGTGAGAATGAGCATGCTTGACTAGACACTCAAAAATCACAGAACTAATTCCTGGTTTTGAATAACATTATTTTAGTATATAAAGCAGCCTTGAACTGGAAAAGTTCTATTGTCAAAAGTATGTGCTAAAAGTTTTATGTCTATGCCATAATTTATTTTTATTACAAATAGGGTTTGTCTTGCTCAAGGATATTTAATCTCCACCAGTAAGACAATAAAACATTTGCCATAGTTACTGGTGACACTGCTGCTTATAGTATTAGTATTTTTTTCACAAGCTATCTTAGTAACCAGTTTAGGTGTATGGAGAGAGGTATATGAACAGGATTGAAGAGCTTTTTGCTTAACTCTTTTAAGATGATCTTGGTGCAGTATATGACAATTTAGAAAAGTAGTCAGGGCCATCAGTTTGCCATGTGATGTTCCCTTTGTACTTAAAAGAGGTTAATGATGGCTATATTTATAATATGTCTACTGTTTACCAGTAGAATTTTCTTTTTAGCTTATAAGAAAAATATGTTATGACTAAAGAATTTCTTAATTTATTTGGTAGAATTCTTGGTGACATTTGACTTGAAAGCTACAGTATAGAAATTCAATGAAGAGTCTTTCTGTAGGGGTGAATCTCCTTATCCTGAGTGTATTCAAAGGCTCTTGATAATTGCTAATTAATACCCAAGACACAGGAGTCTGTGGCTGAAGACTAGAGTTCCACCAGAACACTCTGAATGTTGGTTTTAGTTAATTAAGCATTGTAAAATGTTGGTTTTAAACATCATTGTTCTTGCATGGTCATGTTTCATTGTTGCACTCTGCAAACATTCTCTAGAGAGCGGTATACTGAGAGCTTGTCTGTGACACTTCTCTGGCTGTGTGTTTCCAAACAGCCTGCTAGAGCATGCATGAAAAAGCCGGGGTGAGCTTGCAGGGCAGCAGGTCGAGCACCGTCAGTCATGGACTTGTGATGTGAGAGTGCTCTCTGGGCTTGGTGGGCCGTGTCGGGTTCCAAAAGGATCCGTCGCAGATGTTGCGATGGTGTTTATGACATAATATTTCTTCCCAACACAGATCACTGAAAGTGGCCATCAGTAAGTGCATGCACGGGGAACATTTGCATGTGTGATTTCATGAGGGAGGCAAGTCAACCATCACATGCTGGAGGAACTTGGCCAAGTAATATACATAAAACTGCGCTCTGTCTCGGTGCTATCCCAAGAGGGCCTGCATGCAGATGTTAGTGGGGCATTTGCAAAATGAAATCCCATCGAAGAGAGCTAAATCAAAGCTGCACTGCTGAGACGCGAAGCTCAAGTTCTTTGTGGCACGGTTTCCTCAAGCAGTTTTTATAAACACTTCCTAAACGTTTTATGAGCTATGAAAACAGTTGGGGAAACTGTGGAGCCACAGAGGGGTCACATGCTAAGTACATTGCTGGAAAATATTCAGTGAAGTTCAAGAACCAGCAATTCTCTGACAACACTGTGGACATGTGACAAACCTCTCTTCATTGTCTTCTGCTTAACTATTTTCATTAAGACTTATCTGTTTGTATATATTCCTCTAAAGAAAATGCTGTACTCACTAGACACTTACCTTAATATCATGGCTTTTTTATTTGACACCATAAATTGTCCTGAATGAGAAAGTGAAAATTGATGGGTTTCTGCCTGTGCCAGTGTATGGTCTACATTATGGAAATATGTTTTATTAATAAATAAAATTCTTTTTAAAAGTGTTATTTTTATTTGATTTATGTTTGTAATTTCCGTAAATGCCAGCAGCTTATATTGTGGTCTCCCACTCTTTCAGTTACTGGACTTTCTGCTGACTTCCTTTGGGTTGCCTAAGAATATTCTTTGATGTGACTGGGCAGAATTTATTCAGTGTGCCAAAGCATTCTCTGCGTTCAGCTTTAGCTGGCTTTCTCTGCTGTACAGGTGTCTTCTCCTAGACATCTCACTGATGCTCATATCAGACAGATCCATTTCACTGGATCCATTTCACTGATGCTCATATCAGACAGATCCATTTCACTGGACTGTGAACAAAGCTGTGCTCTCTGAGAAGACTGCAGTGCTTGGAGGATTCCAGCTCACTCTCCTTCTGCAGTGTGTCTGTACAGGGAACCTTAGCAAGCATGGCACACTTTATTTTAATAGAGAATAAGCTAAAAGCATCCAAAGCCAAGTACTAATCTGAGACAACGGACATGGTGCTCATCTGCCCTGTTTTCTTGAAGAGAAGGCTTTGAAATGGTGATAAGTAAGCTAAAGGGTAAATCAGCAGATGTTGTCAGTTTCAGGAGCAGAAACTATTAACTGTACATTAGGAGTGGTTTATATTCATTAACAGAGTTTATACTATGGAGCTGTGTGGTTAGCCATCACTTTCCCCTCTAATTTTTTGCCTTACTGCAGAAGCAGTGATGTTAGCTGTGGCCTTTCTTCACCTATAAAGGAAGGGGAAAGCTGGAGGAGGGTGAGTAAGTGCCTTTTGGAGTGATGTCAGGGGAGACTTAATCATCTTCAGATTGGCGCCTGTTATGTCAGTCTGTTAGTAATTAGGACAGACCCCACTTGCCATGCAGGATAGCTTTGGAGTGCCTGCTCCCCACCCCTGAGGAGAGCCAGCGTGGGGCCCGACTGATGCACAGCTACCCTCCTGGATCTTTCTCTGAAGTTCAGATCACAATAAAGAAAATATTTGGGAAGGCAAGGGGGAAGAGCCCACCCCTGTAACATCTCTGTGAGGCAAAGAGGCTGTCAAAGAACTCTGTGCAGCTATTCAGGAAGTCATATATTTTAGGCAACTTGGTCTCAATATTAAGCTGAAACAATACTGAAATTTTCAATAAGTGACTTCTAAAAGAGCCATGTCACACTATGCAGAAAGATGAATACACAACAAACTGGGTAGAGAGGCTCAATTTCCTTTCACACATAAAACCTATTTTTTTCTTTGTTTATCATCAAAAATGGATATGTGTGAGAAAGAAGAAGGGATGTTTGGTCAATATTCTCCTAGTTACTTTGCTCCCTGTATGGTTCCTTAGTTGGTTTTTCTAGTTCCTGTAGTCCTTGAGACTTTTGCTCACTCAACAAGCAGCAACTGCCACATACTGAAACAAAAGTAAGCATATTTATATCTCTCTGACTTTCTCCAAGATGTTCAGGCTTTTCCTCAATTCTTGCCTATTGAAGAGATTCATAAATCAAAGGAAATAAGATACTCAGTGGAACCTTGCTGAGTGGTTGGAAATCTTTAGGTGAATGCTTATGGGACTGAAGCATTTGGGAAACAAATTTTTGAAGCTGTGGCTGTTGAACTGAAATGGAATGTTGAAGGTGAGCATTCATGCTTAACTCTGATGTCAGTGTTTGGTATCTCAGTAGCAAGAATTCTTTCCAAATCATCCCTTTTGGGCCATTTGGCAAGACTGACACAAACTTTTTAGAGCCCAGTTATGCTTCAGCAAAAGTCAGTGGGGGCAGAGATCCGCAATCCGCGTTTTCTGTGTGTTTAATAAGTATTGATGCAAATCCATGAAAACAGGATTGAGAGTAATTCTAACCAAGAAGATTATGAACCTAATTACTTCTGAGATAGAAGGGGAATTATATATCTTTGTTTCTTCATGCTTTTTTGAAGATCTGACAAGATATTTTCTGGTATCTGTGGGTATCCCATTGTTTTTTGTTAATTTTTAATTAAGTTCTCCAAACTATGGAAGGCTTATAGGAGCTCTAACAAATATTTAGGGACTCTATATCTTGCCACACTCACAGGAGTCTTAGTTTGAATGTG
This sequence comes from Motacilla alba alba, assembly GCF_015832195.1. NCBI lineage: Eukaryota > Metazoa > Chordata > Aves > Passeriformes > Motacillidae > Motacilla > Motacilla alba. The sequence goes on along the minus strand of NC_052019.1, from coordinate 47,170,878 downwards.
CTTCCACTGCTTTTGCAAATATGATGGGAATGAAGAAAATGAGTGAATCCTGTAGTGACAGAAACCACCCCTGGCAAGCCTTATTCTTCTCTAGAGCCAAAGAAAATTAAAATCATACACAAGTAAGTCTATGTGTATCTATAAACAGCTTGGCTGCTTGGATCCCACCATGCAGGGAGAGGCAGGAAGCTGACAAATGTGAATGATTTAGTGAGGATGGAGTTGTTCAATTTTATACAGAGGGCAAAGGGGAAGACAAAAACTACTACTTGAACATGACTCAATTTTAACCTAAATTGAGTCTTGAATGCACTCCCGTTGACGTCAGTGAGTGTTTTATCATTGGCTTCCCAGGGAGCAGGATAGTGTCTCCTCTGTAAACAAGAGAAATATGAAGGTTTTTTCTCCTCTCTGTTTATAAGTTTTATTTGTGGTCCTTACCATGGCAGTCTGAGCACCTACACTAATGTGACTGGAGTCATTCCTGTGAGTCAGATGTGGTGGTCTGCTACTTCAGAGGATGGGAAGTGAGACACAGAAAGTTTGTGATGCTGTCTCCAGTAGATTGCACAGAAGGAGTCTGGCTGGCTCTGCTTGCCTTTTTGTGAATTGGAATTGGCAGACTACTGTAGTTATCCTCAGTAGAATTTAAATGTGAAAGCTGAATTGGAGGTGAGAAGCCCTGAATATTTTCTGCGGTAAACTCTGGACTGCTTGCTTCATTGCTTAACTGTTGACTTCATCGCTTAAGGAACTCAAAGCTCCTACTCAGTCCAGCAGAACCAGGATTTCTCCCTAAAGATTTCATTCAAAGACCATTGAAAGAGATTTTTGGTCTGTTCAATTAAATGTGGGTCCAAACCCCTCAGTTCATTCATCAATTGGCTGCATTGCTTGTGCTGAGGTTGACATTTGCCTCAGCTCTTTTCCAGCATATTTTAGGTTGAAAGGCAGTCCGTACCTTGACCTCTCTTTGAGGCATCAAATTAAGGCAACTGAGACCAAGTGGCTTGGATAGTGGAGTGAGAATTGGAAGACCTTGGCTTTGCTTTTAGATTTTACTGCCTGTTTTAGACTTAGGGAGAAGTTAACTTCTGTTTGTTTTCCCTCCTGTAAACACTGCAAGTGTCAACCTTATTGCAGTAAGCATTGTTTTGGTGGCATTTTCTTTCTCCCTAATAATTTATTTTTATTGTGATCTCCTCAGTAGGAAAGGGTACTTGGATTGTTTCAAGTTCGAATTCTTATAAAGCATTTAGCAGGACTAGAAAGCATAATCTCAACTTTCTTTGCTAAAGGTTGTTGAAGTTTGCATTCAGGGGAGATTTAGACCACAGAAAGTAACAGTTTTATGTGCTTTGTGGAGTTCCAAGTTGTAAGAGACAAAGCCATAATGTGACTACATCAGCATTTTCTTGTTTGCATAAAGTCAAAAATAACACAGGGTCAGTCTTTTTTGTGACTTTTCATATATTGACTTTTTGGGGAAACCAGTAACTTGCAAACACTTGAAAATGGCCAGAAGAGAGGAACAAACTACTATGAAAAATAAAGACAGTGATTTTGTTTGGTCACTAGATGGGAAGTCTTTATCCGCCATGCTTATATTGGCTGAAGGGTCTATAATTTTTTATTTATTTGCTATGTTTAATACCTTGGAAAGCACCGTGACAAAACTTAGAGTTCATTTAATGTATGCTTGGACAGAGTGCAGACATGACATTGCTTTACAGCTTCTCTGTGTATATCTTGATGTGAAACATTTATGACCTTTATTTACAGCTCCTTCTTATTTGGTGTTCCAGACTTGTAATTCAATTTACATGCATCTGAATCATAAAGCACTACTCGCCACTGTTCAGCTCTTCTTGCCCAGTTTTTCTTTTGCCAGGAAATGTCATTGTTGAACAGCCTTTGCCAAACCCTGGTAGCTGCAGAGAAGCTCATGGGGTGCTTGAAGGGATCTCTGGTGTAGCCTTGGTGGGGACTTTTTGTGTACATGAGGTGGCTTTAGTTATAGTATCATTGTTTTCCTTGGCAACTAAAAGTATTTGAAATTGGTACAGCTGATATTCATAGCTACTTGGCTTATTTTCTTTTTTTGGTAAGAAATGGGTGCAGAATGAAGGCATTATAAATTCATTGCTCATTTATATGGGCTTTGACTTCTTTACAGTCCACATGGGACAGTAAAAAATGATAGGGTATCAAGTTAGAAAAAAGGTATTAAGACAAAATACCCAGTTGCTGTCCAGCCCCTCCATGAAGGAAATATTGTGACTTTCCATCTGAATTTTCAGCTACTATAGGCTATCAAGGATGTGATGCAAGTGTAAATTTATTAATTACATTGAAGCATCAAACAACAGACACCCTTGCCTCTCCCACTAAAGTTACCAATTTTACCGGGGAAACATTTGGCTGATTCCTCTAAAAGGTCTTTTTCTTTTTACATCAGAAAGCAGCCTCACCTATCCTACTCCTGATTTTTTTTTTAACACACTGGCTAATTAATGTCTTAATTGAAAGAAGACATTACACAGAACATTCATCTGTTTTTTAGATTATATGCACATAATTTATAACATATGCTGAATTCATAACAGTTATGAGTGAACACTTTCAACTCTTAAAAGCATTTGACACTTAAATTAACAGTGTCTCCACCGTAATCCTGCCTTACCCACAATATTAGATGTTTTGCTTACAAAATGCATACTCTGTTGAAGACAGAGACACCATCTGTGGTCTAATCTAGGTGGAGTAACTTTTAATATAAGAAATCAGTTTATTAACATAGATTTTAATTATATGAAAGGGAAAATATGTAGATATTAGTCTATATTCCTCAAAAAAAGCAATTTTTTCTGTTTTGATACTGAAATCATATTTACTGAAAGATGGAATCATTCCACCAGAATCACTAGAACAGACTCAGTGTATGCTTGGTGCAAAACTCAAGCTGGACCTTAACTGTTAAAATTCAAATATTTTATCCAAAACCAGAGGATACTTTTTAGGAGCAATTTATTTAAGTTATGTGTAGTGACACAGGACTCAAGTGCTTCCCTTTTTTTTGAAAAGTGAAAATTGTATCATAAATGTCAGTTTTGCATCATTAATATCAGAAATACACTTCTTTGAGTGTTAGTTATTCCCATAATAAACATGCAAAAAATTGTGAAATGTACCCTTCAATAAATTTTCCTCAATAAAACATTGAACACTCACTATCCAAATCCTACGTGAACAGCAATGCTGTCCTTGTCACCTGTATCTTCACAAGGAACAGAAGATGGAGAATTCTCCAGCAAAGGTGGCTGGTTCCTGAAAAATGCTTGAGAAAGATGAGCAGTCAAACAAAATGAAGAAAATTTGCAAAGATACTGGGTACAGATGTTCATGGTGTGGATTATATATTGTTCGTAGCTCTCGTTCCTTGCCTTTGAGACTGTGAGTGAGAGTTGGTCTCTTGAAAGCTCTATCTATCACTGCAAACACTCAGGGGTAAATCTCACTATAACTAGGAAGGAAATTCTGCAGATGAATGTTTTGGCTGGGTGCCTTATGAAGAAGTAGCTGAAATATTGGTCTGCAGAACTTCCTCTCCTCGGCTTTGTTCAACCTGTTAAAGTCCCTGGTCAGAAAACACCCAACCCACAATTCGCTGAAATTAGATCTGGAAACCTGGTAGTTCTGTTTGACTTGGAGGATGGAAAGGTTTAAAGAGTTGAGGTAAATGGAGTATCCTGTTGGCTAAGAAAAAGTAGTTTTCCACAATGAAGAGCAAATTTGAATTTTTTAAAGGAAGTCAGGAGCACTTACAGAAAGGTGTTTTAAAAAGTAGTGTGAAAGTAACAACTGAAGACTCACCCAGTCGAAAGACAAAACCTAGGAAGAATGGATAAATTTTCTGTTTAGTTTTCTACTTGTTTTTTTTTCATCTGACTTTGTTGAGAGTTAATGCAAAATCTCAGAAAAAAAATGCTACAAAATTTCCATGAAAATGTTGTGACATTGTAAGGTTCTTTCTTCCCCCCAAAGAGAGACAAGTTTACTAAATAGCATGTGGATGGAATACTAGTGACCATGGGGACTATTCCTTGCTCCCAGCTCTGACAGGGTGCATCATCACTGTTCTGATGATTGATTGGTTTCTGAAAGGTCAGATAAAGAAATTAGAGATAGGAATGATGATGGCTGGTTATATTCAGAGGTTAACTGAAGGGATCATACCATTTCCTTAACTGTAAGAAAGAATATTATTATGGAATGCTTTTCAAAGGAGCCTCCCTTCCTGTATGTTATTTAATCCAAGCCTCCTCCACATTATCTATTAATACTTTATCTTTAAATCTAAGCCTCATCCCCATTATCTATTAATAGTTTATCTTTAAATCCAGCGAATACCAAGCTCATTATTTTACTGCCCACTCAATCTGGAAGATAAAGGACAAAGGGAAATGAGGAGAAAGCCTCCACAAACCAACCAAAAGAAAAAAAAAAGAAAAAAAAAAGGAAAAAATCCACCAGGACTGTGGTTACAAGAATGTTTGCAAAGGTCTTAATAACTTCACTGACATAAAGCATTCTCTCTGCACTCACTGCAGGTGCAGTATTCCAGCTCCCTGGAGAAGCTTGTCTTTAAGTCTTTTCTCCTTGAGTCTTTCCACTCAAGTGAGAAGTGGGAGGCACAGCTTGAAAGTGTGTTCCCCTAAGATTCCTCCCCGAAGGTACCAAAAATATTATGTCTTCAGGTTTGTCAGATGTTTTCCTTGGGCTTTTCCTTAGGAAGTTTACCGTAAGGTAGGACACCTGCTATTACGTGCAATAGCCATGTATCAGAAGGTACATGAAATGTAGTGGAAAGAGGAAGGAAATGAACGAAGATTTGAGCTGCCACCCTGAATAACTGATGGAGCAGTCAGCTGATTCCCCCTGTAGAAACAGGGTTTTCTGCAGGAGAGGGACCATTTGTCTCTATAAACTCTAACCTTCTAAACTTCCTGTATGAGCTGAACATAACCGGATCGTGACACTCTCCTGTGGATCTTCTCTTTTCTATCCTTTTTTTTTTTTTGTTCCTTTCCACCCACCTGGTATATCAGAAAATAATGAACTCTTCCTTCTCTATCAAAGGACATGGGCATGGAAGAGCTGGTGAAAAGGAGTAATAGATCTTACAAGAATTCAGAGTTCTTATGATGTATTGTTAAAGACACGTTTTTTCCCCTGATTATTCCATGTGTTTCACAAGGGTAGCCCTTTTGGTAAAGCATTTCTACAGTGAATTTTTTTGCCTTTTCACCTGTAATAAGAAGAGAAAACTACAGAAAATAATTTTTTTTGATTTAGCAAGAGATACTGATTTTTTTTGCAGAGGCTTACTGAAAGTGGGAGAAATGAATGGAGAAAGATAGGACAGAAAATTTCCTGTAACCTTTGGTCACAGCAGGGGCAAGGAGATAAAAAGATGCTTAATAATTTATCTACTGAATAGCAAGTTGCACATGAGACATGGCCCATCTTTACAAAAGCTTTGGTGGTTAGACTTAAGAAAGGCATTTTTCTCCTCTCCCTGGTCTGATTGATGCTGACACTGTTGCCATTGGCAGCTTTTTTAAGCTACAGAAAGGAGTTTAGCCTTGAAGTAAGTCTTCATTGCCACTTGAACAGCAGCCTTTCTCTTTGCCATGGCTAGAGGGTTTTGCTACCATTTTGTCGTATCTAAGCTTGGAAAACAAAGTTTTGAACTTTGTTTATTTTGAACCCTTCATCTAAAAATCTTTAGGATTCTAGGGCATTTTTATATTAATTCTTAAAGATTACTAGAAAATCAATGCAAACAATTATAAAAGTACTTGAGGCAGAGTTGTTAGGAGCTCCAAATAGGCAACCATTACATTAAATTGCAGCTGGGATGGATTTCACTCAAGTGTGGAAATATCAGATGAGGATAATCTTTCATTGGACTGTTAATCATTTGCCTGCTTTCCTGTGTCATAGACTGCAACACCTCATCTGTTTCAACTCACTTAGCTTATCCTTGCCAGGATACACACACTCTGTACCTGCTACCCAGTATGCATTAGGTGGCATTAAGACTTCTTTTGGAGAGTGACAAGGAGTGAACAGGTGAAAAGTTAAGTAGTTATTGAGCGCTGATGCCCCTGGAAAACAGGATAGTGAGCACAGCTCACCATAAGCCTTATCCAGCAAAAGCTGTGTGTGGCCTTGTGAGCTACTTACATCCCCAGAGGCTGCAGATGCAGGTTCCCCAGCCAGACATTCAGCACAGTGCGGTTGGGCTGCTGCACAGCCAAGCCTCCCCCTCTGCTCACCCTGGCTCTGTTGCCTAACTTAGAGCTGCCTGAATTTGTGCTTGCTGTCACTTTCCAGCTTCAGGCTGATAGGGATAGGTTTTAAAACATTGCCAGCCCGAGTAATCTGGTTTTCTTCTCTGCTTTTAGCCTTGTTTTTGTTTGTTTCATTGTTGTTTTTTTTTTCCCTGGTATAGGAATAGCTCTACACAGCAGATGCTCTGAAAATATTTTTCACATGGCATTTCAAAGGGTCTATTCCCCATTTTTAGAGCAAGCTGGAGACAATAAGGACGAAGACTTCAGGATGCTGCAACAGAGGCTCCAGGTCTTGCTGGCCATCAGAGCATGTGTGCCATACCCCCCAGCTGCCAAGTCATCACAGCCCTCAAGACCATGCTACTGGATAATCTATGTTGCTGCTAGCTAGGTTAAGTTATAACAGCAGGAAATTCTACTCTATTCTATTTGGTATATGCAGGGGAAAATAATGTTCAAGAGTACAGCGTGCTATCTTGTGATTTTGATATTGCTTCCTTATTATTAGTGCCATTTCATTCCTAAATTTGAGATCCTTCATCAAAGAGCTGAAATATTTTCAACAAACTTCAAAGAATTTCTGATATAAAATATCTGTAGCAGTTTTCATAGCATAGACAATAAGAGAAAGCAGCCATTATCTTCCCATGCTGAAGCAGACATTTTGAATAAACCGATGCTAGAATGCCTAGCTGTTTCCAAAGCTAAATTACAAGGGAAAAAAGAAAAACCCAAATAACTCAACAAAAAATTTTAGGTGTTTGAAAAGTGGAGGGAAATTTGTGGCTTGTGTCCACTTAGCCTGTGTTCTTCTGTGTACCTAGATAAGATTTTATTTTTCAGGAGAAGTGAGGGGGAAGTCACTTCATTATAACTTCATATGACTCTTACTGCCAATATATTCCTTCTTTATATGGACTTTTCTTGCATGATTGACAGCCTTGTAAACTACACATCTTGACTTTTTCAGGCTTTTAATTCTTAAAGTAAATGTTAATGCTTTGTATTTTTATCCCTTTATGCCAATGATATACGTCATATAATATTTCATGTATCTGGAAACCTGTCCTTCAATTTCTGCCTAGAAACTGTCATTGCTGGCACTTTTAGAGCAGAGTGGAAGTTTATGGTAGGTTTTATGTGCGACTTTTGAGGCACAGGGCTGGAGCATAGTTTCCTGGATGTCTTTAAACAAGGATGTAATACAGAGAAAGGCAAGTTAATCTTCTAAAAATAAAAGCCAAAGTACGTATTAAACTTTATTCTTGCCACAGTGAGGTCTAAGCACTGTAGCAAGTGATTGATTTCTCCAGCTGCTGGAATCTGTCTGCCACTAGTCCAGGTCTGTTCCCTGCGTTGCATCTCAGGCACTTCTTACCTGTTGCATATGATCACCACCAGCAGCTCAGATCAGCTCCTAACAGAAAGCAGATGGCTTTGGTGGTGTTCTTACCTGCCTGACTCATTAACTTGCTCCCAGCAGTTAATCTTGACACCTTGTGCTCTGACCAGTGTTGGTTTGGCTCCTTTGTTGCTGGTAAAACAAAGAGGAAAAGCAGCTGATGCCTGTTCCTGAGCCAGGCACTGGCAGGGGTTGTTGGTGACTTCTTTGCTCTTCCTGGGCCTGTGAGGACCTCCAAGGCTGTGTTCCCCTCTTTACCATGTACACATGCCGGAACAATGGAAATCTGGGAAGCTACATGTTTATGTCAGGAGGTGTCTGACCACAAACACTTGAGCCTTTAGAAAGGCTGTCAGGAGCATTGTGTTTTCAATTTTTTGTGCCAGCACAGTCTTCATACCTGATATTGTTGAGTAAACTTCTTTAGCCTGTAGTTCCCCATGCCTTAAAAAGTGCCTGTGTACTTGTATATCCTCAAAAAGTTAAAAAAAAAAGGATTCTCCACTCAATAGAGTCTGAAATAAGGTGCTTGACTAGGAAAGAAAATTTAAAGTGACAACTTATTTTTCATTTTTATGGTTGACATGTGGAAGTTTCATTCCAACACTTAAAAAACCCCATTGTTCTGAAGTCACACAGGTATCCTTTCCAAAAATATCTCTTACTGACATTAATACTTCTACCCACATTTTTGGAGTCTCAAGACACTTCTGTTATTTATTAATTAATGTTGTACTGGGATGTGATGCTTCTTCTGTATCTCCCTGGCTTTCCTCCTCCCTAGGTTCATGTAAATCTTGATGTTTTGTAACTGGGGAGAATTAAATCTGCTATTGAAATGGGCTTCCATCCATCCCTAAGAGTGCCATAAAAGTTTAATGTCTTTGTTATTTAGTGTTCTGTGTAAGTTAGGAATAATTTTCTGTTTTTCATAACACTGGACAATTTCTTTAGTTCTGTAGGACTCCTACTCCCTACAGAGTTCCCATGTCCCCTAAATAAACTGGTGCTGTCTTGTGGCTACAAAACTATTCTTCTGGAGACAGACGGTTTCAGAAAGTACACAGTGTGTGTGGTTAATATTCATGGCACATACTTCATTTATAATTTATCATTAACTTACTCAGTTTAATTTCTTCCCAGAGGGTCTGTAACACACCAGTGTAATCCAGTTTCTTTCCCCTACAGCTCAGACCATCTGGAATACTCTTGCCACATGTCTTCACCTCAGCTACACTTTCCCATTTCTTAAAACATGTAAATAAATAGTATCAGATATAAAGTTCTAACATTAGATACCCAATAAAAATGGCTTAGATTTCAGAGTGAAGGGAGCTCCTGAGGTTGTCACTGAAATCCATAAGCCTGCCACGATGGCCACCAATCAGTGAAGAAGAAAGCTGCACATCTTGTGCCCTGGAGTCACAAGTCCTAAACAAGGCTTAGGTTTCTACTCCTCTGTGTTTAGCATTTCCATTAGTATGTTAGTGAGCTTTGAAACACATCATCCACTCATCCACACTGAAAGTGCATTGTTGTGCTCTGTGGGGCAGCCTGGCAGCATGTTAGTAGGGTTTCCTTTGGCTGCAGCTAAACAAAAAAAATTCCAAGCTGCTAGTGGGCATTTGGCTCCCAGGACCAGACCGCTGGGCACCAGAAATTGCTGAATAAGCAACAGTGAGGGCATCTCATCTTCACCACCAGCTACTTCTCTTTATGGATGTATTTCTACCATGCTGCAACACTTGCTTAGTCTATGTTCTTAATCCTACTTGTTCATACCGTATGAAGACCTTTCAGTGTTTTGAACATTGAAGAAAACTTGGAGGAAAATATTTGACCCTTATCTTGTTCATCTAGCTGAAATAATTCATGTTGGTACCAGTGTTTAAAGCACTGCAATGTTCATTTGACTTCAGAGCACTTTTTTTTTTTAGCACACCTTATCTGTTTTTACTGCCAGCAGCACTAATGCCCTTTAGGGCGCTGGGTTTCTCCTCAGCTGGTAAACATTGGTTTGATGACAATATTGGAAAGACTTCTGTCTATTTTTCTGGTGAAAGGATTAGTCCTCACATTTGGCAGTGGACCTAGAATTAAGAAAGATTCGTCAGAAACATGTTATGAAGGAAGGATAAACATATTTAGGCTTTGGCTTAGCAAAGTCTGTGACAGGTGCTGTGCTTTTTCACCATCTGTAAATCATATATGGTTATGTAATTATGTGTTTTGAGAAATAGTCTTCCTCTAGACTATTTGACAATTAAATTTGGTTCTTCAAGGTCTTTCTTGCTACAAATGCATAAATCCTACTAGGAATTCAAGCCACCACACCTGTGCCTGTTCAAAACCCATCAAAGACTGCTCTTTTCCTGTGCAGCTCACCCTGCTTGGGTCTCCTCCCAGCTTTCATGTTGCATAGATGTATTCCAGGTCTTTCCTCCTCTGGTTTCCAGAACAAAAGATTCATATTGTTGGAAGTGTTGTAATGGACCTGAAAAGGCACAGTCACAGGGCTTCCTCAAGATGAAGCAAAAACTTGTTTGGATGCGTTTGGGAATTCTGTTATAATATTGGCCAGGTGATTTCATTCTTGAACTTCTGAAATATACCCTGGACTCTCCTTCAACAGCTAGTAACAGTATTCTTAACTTGTACCTTACTACCTTTTGTTTCCTCCCTCTGGCTATAACTTTGTCAGTATAGTATCTTTATTTTAGGGCTGGCTTTTGCACATGTGGAATTTTATTGGACAATGACACATTTGGGCCACACTTTGCAATGTCTCTGTGTTTCTTGTAAAAATAGAGTCAAAAATAGGAGTTTCCATAAGTGGGAAAAGGGGATTTTTTTGCTCTCCTACCTAATTGGAAGTAACAAAAAGGGGCTTTTAATTAGAAATTTGGCACGACTATTTTCAAGTGTAGCGTATTTCAGTACTAAGGCACTTAAGCGTAAAATACGACACGTTGCAAAGGCACAGAAGAAAACTGCTGGGAGCCTATTTTCAGAGGATATTTCAGCCAACATAGGCATGGTAATGCTTCAGGGATGCCTGAATTATGGACCTTGGAGCAGCTGGTATTTAACAAGAACCTTCAGCACAAGTTTTGTTTCAAATTATTCTCATCCTAATTGAACAGGTGAAGGAGGTTGTCCCAGGGAGTGACCACACATCGTTGTGTGAAGACATCCAAATGTTCTCATTTACTCAACACTGCTTAGCTGGAACAGGGAAAAGACTGCCAGAGCAGAGTTATGGAAACTTGGGTGGGACACAGCATTAAGGAGAGGAACAATCTAATGGTGTTGATGGTACACAAACAGAGGAGAAAACAGATGGCCTACAAATGCCAAGTTATAGCCAGAGGAGGTCCTCAGAGACTGGTAAGAATAGTTGGGACAGCATAAGGAACAGCTACACTGGAGTTGATCTTCTCAGGTTTCAGCCTGCTAGTAATGACTGCGTGTTGCCTTAGTCTGCAGAGGAAAGCATGACCCTTTGCAAGGGGGATCAGGGCTGTTTTTTAGAGGGAGAGCTGTGGATGCAGCTGGAAGAGGAAGTACGATGGTTACTGGATGCTCATCACATCCTTCCTCCCAGAGGTTTTCACTTTTTCACAGCTGCCAGCTAAGTTGGTCATGCGGCTGACCCCACACCTGGTTAAGCAAAAAGGATCTAGGCTAGGTTAATTAGTTCAAATTGTGTGTCTTTGGTAATCTGTCTCATGTTGATTGGAAGTAGCTGGAGAATTCTTCTACAGGCTGACCAGTGGGAGGATGACTTCTAGCAGCATCAGATTGCAGGAGATTGTAAACTCTGCAGGTGCAGTGCTACTAAGAAAACTCAAGCAATTCAATGGACCAAAACTGCATCCATGTTTATCGACAAAGTAAAAAGAGATAGGTAATAAGTTACTAAGGTGGTCAGGACAAGGTGTGTGCAGGAAAATAATCATTACAAGAGGAAAATAGAGGTTAAAATTGGGGAAAATAACACATATTATGCAAACAGAAGATTTTGATATGTCCCCCGGAGGGACACCTCCTGAGAACTGCGGTACTCTTGTGACTTACTGTAGATGTGCATATAATATATATGTATATTTTTCTAAACTTGGTATGCTAATATTGTCTATATTAGCATAACAATTGGAAACACTTAGGGACTTAATTGGAAACGCAATAAGATTTAGCTCCTGTCATCAACTGAAAACCCAGCTTCCAGACTGAATTCACAGCATCTGACTGTGGTTAGAAGTTTCATTACTGTCTACCTGCTCCCCTTGCTGGCTGTGGGAAGAGGTTTCTCATTCTTAGCCTGGTCTGCAAAGCCACCCCAGGTTCTAAAAATGCATCCAAAGTAATCTGTCACCTACCTAGTCATGGCTATTCAAGTCCAAATTATCTTCCAAATATAAGGAGTCACAGGAAAGGAGAGCCAGCACTGCTTTGGTCCATGTGCACACCTTGGTGGGTTTGAATCATCATCATGCCTTGCAGGGAAGATGAGCAGAGAACTAAATGAGCCTTTTCTCTGAAGTTATGAATCTTTTGCAAACTTTTAATCAGTTCTTACTCTGTGATTTCCCCCCCTCGAAAAAACGTATGGATTAATGTGACCTATTGTATTTATTTGCATTGGACCCCTTTAACAAGGAAAGCTATTAAGAGGAAGAACTCAAAGTCAGTCCAATTTACCATGTATCCGGAGGCTTAACCAAAGCTATTATTACATGAAAGAATGGAGGAAATTAGGAACAGGACCTTCGGAATACCAAATGCCAGTACAATTTTTTTTCTCAATTTTCTTTCTGACTAATTTACTCTGTCAGGAATTTGAAAACAATTAGGCACTAAAAAGAAAAAAGGGTGAAATACCTAACTCTTGTGTCCATGCTAAATACTTCCATACTGTATTGCAGGCCTTTTCTGAACTGTAAAATAAAATCATTTAAAATTATTAACATGAACTGTAGTGGTGCTTCTGGAAAAGTACTGTCCTCAGTTATTGAAAAACATGGTTAGAGTCTCAAAGATAACAACAGAGAGAGTTACAAATGCTATGGAGGGATCTCATTTAGATGATGTTACTCAGAAGAATATGATTTTTGAAAAGAAGTATTTGTTCGGGTGACTTTTTCCAAAGGCAAAAGATGGTGAGAAGTGGGGTTTTTTTGAGATCCAGGATATCTTCTTTTGTAAGATAATCAAGAGTAAGTTAAATTAGATGGAAATGATAGTATCTTCAGAGCAGGTAACCTCTTTGTTACTAATTATCTGGTTTATTGGATGGTGATTTTGGGATTTTGCTTCAGCTCCCATCCCATTTTTTGCAGACCATGCCTTATACAATCTCAACATCTGCACCTACTTTGATCATAGTAGAAAGATTATGGACTTAATTTAATGTAATGGTAATTGTAGAGAATTTCTGCACGGATAATAATGAGAGCTGGTAGAAGAACAGATTGCATCTTATCCAAGAGTTAAAAAGATGAAGTCTGTTTGAATGTCTCTGCTTTTAAGCTTGATGAAGTATGTGAAAAATCTCATTTCCAGAAAGATTTTAATTACATCATGGAAATCTGCCTCTTTGTATCAAGTTCCAGCTCAATATGGAAAACAAAAGAGCCTGGGAGCTGCCAGCATAGTCCTGACTGATGTTAGGAGGCAGTGAGTTTAAATTCTCATACAACCTTGTGTTTATTCTTTTACTGCAAGAGGAACCAAGTATGTCTGTGAGGACATAGATACCCCTCTTCTAAATAAGCCACCGTGGCCTCTGATGCAACAGAACGTTTCCTACATGAAGTCTTTTTCTGCTGCTGTTTTCTGGAGTGCTTTTGTGGGTGTGTGGTCTTTGGGGCAAAAGGAAATGTCAGAAGTTCACCTGTCATCAAAACTTTTCTTTTTCTCTCTGCATCAAATAAACATATCGAGTACCCTTGACGCAACTATGATGCGTCATTTTTTGTGGCTTAGAAGCATTGGTTCTCTGGCCTTTGGCTGTTAATTTGGAGTATTATTACTCTTCTCTTTTGCCTGGGTACAGCTTGCTGTTGCCAGACACAGTGGGTTGTAGGTTTCCTGTGAAGAAATCTGGGAAAAGCAGGAAAGACTACACATTGCCACAGCTGGCAATGGAACTAGAGTAAAAACATAATGTGAGGGTAAGGCTTACTACAGTGCCACTGTGTGCTGAGGAATGTCATTTTTCTATTTTTCTCTCCCTAGATGACTTATTCTACATCCATGCTGTTTTTTTTTTTTTTTTCCTTTTTTTTTTTTTTTTTTTTGTGTGTGTGAGGAGAGACTTCCTTATAAAGGGAAATGAGCATTTTAAGGCTCGTTTCTACAAACTCTTAATTTTAAGTTATGGACTGACAGCATGCCCTGAATAGATGATACAGTACAAAATGAAATTGAGACCCACATCACCAAAGGGTCACCACGGGGACCCAGTCTCTTTGCTGGGTTAGCTGTCTCTATTGTAACAAGAGCTTTTGTGTCTGAGCATGGTGGCATCCTGGTGGTGATGCCTCATGGCATGTGTGTCTGAAAGGAAACAATCTTCATCTAAGTGTGGATAGCAAAAGAAAGACTGACAATTCTTAATTGACTGCTAATTTGTGCATTTTTCATTTAATGTCCAGTAACATTTTGATTGTTGTTTTGGTGACTGGTTCATAACTCTTTATCAACCCAAAACGTTGAACTGAGAGCAGTGGATACCCATTGCTGACTCAAAAGCAGAGCCTTCTTACAGATTTTCCCACTCCCCACTTTTCCATGTATGGTGAGGAGGGTTGCCTTTTGAAATTTAAACTGTAGGCAATAGTAGCCTCCGTGTATATCAGGTTGATCTGGTTTTTTTAAAAGATGAAGATAAATGGTTAAAAAATGCAATAGGCCCAAGAATTAAGGAAGTCTGTTATGGAGCCATAGTGCTTCTTAGCTCATGAACGTAAGCATTACTGGTTTTCAGCTGTTAAAGTGCCTGTGTTTTGCAGAAAGGAAAAAAAACATGTCATCTTGAGTATTTGCACATCTGAATGATCAAAATATACTGCTGACTTTGCAACCCACCTCCAATGCCTGGTTCAAAATTTCCAAAGAAAAAGTGCAGACAATGTTATCCACAAACACTTGCTATTTTTATGGTCTATAATGCTCCATATTAAGATGATTTAAAATTCTTGGAAAAAGGTTTTAATTGTTGTGGCTTCTACAATAATGATATTTATTGCATGAATTCCTAGATTTGACTCTTAAAAGCTTTTACAACCTTGCCAAATCACCATGGAAAAAAAGAAAAAGCTTTCTAACCATCTAACTACATCAGTGACAACTGACAACTATGGGTCAAAGAATACAGGGACACCTGGGATCAATTATTAATGTCTGAATTTGATTTTAATCGTCTTTGCATGTGAGTGTGGACTAATTTCTTTGTCTTCTGACAGATGTTTTCATTGGCTGCTAAACAACACAGTTCTGATTTATGAAAGGTCGTAACAAATTGTTGCAAAGAGGTTGCAAGATGTTTCTGCAGCTAATTGAATCAAAAATTATTCTCTTTCCTCAAGGTATATCTGGGAAAGGTGTGGGACATTTCAGCTTTAAAAAATAAATTAATATACTGAGTCCAGCAGTGTGCCTTGTGAAAACCTCCCTACTTCTCACTTGGCTTAATTGTGTATGTGATGTGAATTGATGTGTCAGCCCAATAAAGGGATACAGAGGGATAAAGCAGAATTCACAGGGGCCAGAAGTCCTCCTGAGTGGTTGGGTATAGAACTGTATTCAACAGGCACAATTTTACTGAGTATCATCACCAGTATTTTTTTTTAATGGCCTAAGGAGACCAAATAGTGTATGCCAATGAGGATGAATTTTGGGGTATTTTCCCTTAAATTCATCTGATATGTGTCTCAAGAAGAGAGAGTGTTGTGTGTTCCAACCTGTAGGGAAGAATGTATTGTCTGTAGAATTCTTGTAAGTAGCAAAAATATTTGTTTTCCTCCCAGTTCTGCATGATGGATAACTCTTGCACATTTTGCTCCTTTCTCTAAAGATTATCCCTTTCCATCAATACATTCACTTGGTAAAAACAAAGCAGGAGAACCCAGGAGAGTGAACTGCATGATTAACATCTGCCCTTTTTTTTCCAAGTTGACATGGGTTACTAATGAAGTACTATAAATTTATTCTCATTAATTCAGTGTCACTTTTGTTTTGCCCACACACACAAAAGAAGGAAATGTAGATGAAGACTTAATACATTTTTACAGTGGTCTGAAATAATCACAGTCTGATTGCAAAGGACCCTAGTCACTATCTAAAATACCCATCCTGTCCCACAAATCACTACATAGATAAATACCCTTTTTTTTTTTTTCCTGGTAGAAAGCTCTCAGCAGCTCCTACTAAATTATTTGTCATGCAGGTTGCTTGTTTTGTTTAAAGAATATTTGCTGGCTCAAGTAAATTAGGAATAAGTTTTTGAATTTCTTCACTGTGTTTTCTATCTTAAAATATTTCCTTGAGAGCTTCCATAAAGAAGTATATGAATTATTTCAAATCTTCCTTTAGCAATTTTCTAAAACATATTGTTTATCTTCCTCAGCAGGCAAAGTTCAGTTCTTCACCTTGCACTAAAGTGTAAGGCATTGACATGATACTGTATTTTTCAAAAATTGAGTAACTGTGCCAAGTATAGGAAGGAGAGACAGAAACCTCCTCAATCTGAATTCACCAACTGGAATATAAACTGTTTCTGAATAGCTCTGATGGAGAAACTATCATTAAAAATGGAAAATAGTCTTTGTTCTTTTATTGCATTTAGTTTACAAGAAGAACAAGAACCAACAGGGCAAATAGCAACTCTTAAGCGATTCCATTTGCTTTATGTTTATAGTTCCACAAAAAAATACAAATCCCTTCCTTTGGGAGGATTTATATAACCTCTTACTATCCCTTGAGCAGCTATATTATACAGGATCTTACCCTTTCTTGGCAAAATTTACTGTGCCTTAGTCCAACAATAAAACAAAGGGTAAAAGAAAAAATGAGCAATTTCTAGAGAATTTGATTTTGAGTTAATAAAGTCCTATTATAAAAGCCCCCTCCAATGTTTAGAACTCCTACTCCTAAATCATAACTAAAAGTCATGTTAGATATCAGTTTCCACTGTTGATCCATGTTTTCCATTTATTGAGTAAAATTACTTATGAATTCAGGGTTTTATTTTTAACTTAGTGGTTATATTATTATTATTCATATAATTGCATGAATTCCACTATTTTGGGACTTTTTAATTGGCAGCCCCTGATGTGTGGTGTAAAATCCTGGCAAACCTCCTTTGACTTACGGAGCAGGGTCTCAGTTTTGAGGTGCTAGGTCTGGCCAGGTTCTCTTGCTGAAACAGCTTCACAGGTGCTGTGTGGGATGACTGCCCACCCTGCTTGGAGGGGACTTGGACGACGGAAAGCCAAATAATGATCATCAGCCCCAAGCAAAGCAAAGGTGATGTAAAAAGCCTTGGGTAGGGGGTGTGGCTGACCTCTCCCTTTCAGGCTGTGACATTTGTAGGGATGTGTAGCCACGAGGAATTCATGGAGCCATTTCAGCTGTAGCTCAGTGTGCTGGAAACAGCATTATTTCTTTAGCGTTGATTACAACTGAAGCTGGCCGGGAGGCCGGTGGTTTTCCTTCGGTGCAGATCTTATAGCTGTGATCCATCTGTGTGATACCTTTAGACAAGATAACTCCATGTAGAACATAACCATAAACCTCCCCAAATATGAGCGGGCAGCAGAGCAGTACGGTTTATGAGCACCATATGGTAATGGTGCTCTGTGATATGTGTCATCTGCCTGGGCTTTGAGTGCTGTGTGAGCTGGTGATCTGTATCGACATGAAATCCATCACATTTGAGACATTTCTGAGGCTGTAAGGGTGAAAAAACGTTGATGTCAATGGTTTTACTCCTCTAAGTATCATGTTCTTTGAACTGATGCCTATTAAATGCTCTGACTCTTCCAAAACACTCCTGCTCCCTCCCCTAGGAAGAATTAACCTGAATTTGACAAACCAATGAGCATATTTCTCCCAGGAAATTGTTGCATCCCAGTTACAGAACAGGTTCCTCGAATTGCCTCAAATTTGTCACATTCAAATCTTACAATAGGCAAAAAGAACTCAACTTCTATTCAAAGACAAGAATTTATACTTAGTATAATTAAAATCTTAATTGTCCAGTGAAAGGGTTCTCATTTGTCCAGTTACAATACTAGTGGCACTTATACATCAAAGTAAATGCAGATAAAATGAGGCATACACACATTTTCTAGTATGTGTAGAATGATGTATGTTTTATGTATCTCTCTCTTATAAGTTATAATTTCCACTGGCACTTTGGATCTGGAGGTCAGTATTTTCAGTCTTGGCAGAAGTGGTAGTTTCTGGGGAGTTGTCTTTAATCCTGAGTATTCCAAATACAACACTGGGAGAAATCATTCCCCTTCACTTTAGGATCTTCTTGCAGGCATTTTTGCATGGTCGGCACTTATCTCATTTTTGACTGGTTTGTAGTTCCACATAGCATTTGAATTTATTCTATATGGTGGTTTTGACAGGTGTTTGACACTCGTTCTTTGCTCTCTTGGTTACCCCTGGCTGGTTTCATCCAGCTCCCAAGGACTCATCCTTCTCCTGGCTAGTCACTGACCTCTGGTTGCCAGGAGTTTATAGCACTGGGACCTCCAGGGTAATCCTGAGTCCACACCAACAAGGCTCAGCTTCTGTCCTTTGTCCCCCTACATTACTTTTTTGGTTTGGGATCCCAAGCAGGACTTGGGATTTACTTGACTCCCATTTACTACCTTAAAGGGAGCCTCATGCCATGCAGTTAAGCAAAGATTATGTGTATCTTCAGATGTGGAAGTTTAAGGACATGAGGCTCATCTCAGTACAGAAGGGTTTCTGGCACCAAAAGTTTTAGAAAACACAGTGTTTGGTATGTTTCAGTTACAGGACTGTGGTTTAGCAGGGAAAAGGCCAAATACTGAAGAACAGCTGGTTTCAGAAGTTTTTCAAGACTGTCTTCAGCATGCCTTACTGCCACCCAGTGCTTCTTAGAGTGCCTTCTCTTTGTGTTTTCTGTAGAAGACAATAGCAGGTCTGTGATCTGCTGAGATTTCCTCCCACCTGGGGGAGGAGAGTGGTCCTATGAATCCTGTTCCACTAGTTACACCAAAAAGTGTGCTTTTCTTGAGTAAAATACTTTAGCCAAAGGAATCAAAGGGGAAAAGTGGCGCTTTCAAAAGCACTGCAGTATTGTTGAAATTTTTTTCCATTTTATTATATTTTCAACAAAATACTGATTTCATGGAAAATTTTCTTAATATTTATAGAAAAAAACTCTCCTTGAAGTAGATTGTCCACCATCTCTCTTGAGGAGAAAAATCTGAAAATTAGTTAACCTTGCTGGTTAGGGAAATCTCCTCAGCAATGTTTCCACTGGTTTAATCAAACTGGTTTCCAGCACAGCTTCAGCCAGAATGTGGTTAGCCTGTAGTTAGTGCAGCTGCTGTTTGAGAACAGCAGTAGGAAAGGATTTTTAGAATTTAAAAGACCAATTTGATAGTTTGGACACCAGGCTAAAAGTTCCTGTTCCACTGCAGTTTTCCAAAGTACCTCATTTCCCTATCTCTAAATTGCAAGCAACAGTACTTTCTCTTTTTAATAAACAATGCTTTGTAAGTAAACATAAAATTATTAAATTTTCTGAAAATTTCAATGGGAGAAGAAATCATAAAATATATTTGATTGGAAAGTTTTTTTTCTGGGCCAAAATCCCACCCAATTTTTTATTACCTCAGCAGGCTTTCTTTTTTCTTTTCTCTTTTTTTTTCTCTCCCTCAACCAATCATTTCATTATTAGAGTAATGATCAAGCTTGGACCAACTACGAAGAACCTATTACGACAGCGAAGTTGTAAAAGTTTCAGAAACCCAGGACCTGGAATTCATCGCCACTAAATTATAACCCTTTTAAGAAACACTTTGAGATACATGGGAACTGATGAGACTGCTCTTTAAAGGATAAAATCAAAGATGATGAGTTCTATAGGCAGTATTGAGCTAGTTGTCAGTAATTAGCTTCAGATGAGATTGCTGTCTTTAATGTTTCTTGACTATTCTTGGATGAGTTGGAACATACGATGAAAGTGTAATTACAGCCTTTGATATTTTGGTGGATGCCTCAATGCATCCTGGAAGTACTCCAACAGGTTGTTTGGCCAAGTGGTTTGTGGGGTAGCTAGTCCTATACAAATAAATAAAGAAAGAGAAAATTTTTTAATTGTTCATATAATAAATGGTCTCCTCACATACATTTTATGATGTGGTATTTTAAGCGCATCTAAGCAAAAGTCAATCTAATGAAAGAACAAATGCTTTTTGTCTTTTATGTGGATTGTGTTACTTGTATGCTTATTGTGCTTTTTTAAAGTTCAGGCTTTTTGATGCTAATTATTAAAACAATGAGTTCAGTGTGTCTGGAGTGGAGGAAAATGAGCAGTTTAAAGAATACAGTCTGTGCAAGTGGATTCTGATAGGATGCATCTTGGTTTTGTGCTGGTGTAAGTACTGCCACAGATTACATCTGTGCAATTACCAATCAGGGCATTAATATTTCTTTTTTTGAAATTATACGTAATTTCAGACAGATTTTTTTTACAATTTCGTGGAACAGCAATTCTAAAATAAAGTCTTGAATTTAAAGGTACTCATCATTTGGGATTTCTCTGTCAGATTCACATTTAATAATGTTTCAAGTAGAATATAAATTTGGAAGTGTAGACTAGGCCTAGTAAGCTGTAGAAAGAGACAAAAAATATTTTAGAAAGTGGAAAAAATTGTAACAGATAGAAACACAAGTAACTACATACCTGCTGGTATCAGGCAGAAAGGAGCAGGGAGAATTATCTCAGATTTTCTTCTGGAGAAGTTCTATGAAGGCAGGGAAGAGATAAGGAATGTCTCCCTGGGTGAGCTACCTTAGAACAGCATCAGAATGTCTGGGAGGTAGATGTCCCCACTAAAACACCAAGTGGGCAACCATCACCTTCTTGTGCAGGGCAACTTCAGCTCTTTTGGGGCCAGCAGATGAAGATCTGGAGACCCCCCTCAAACTTATTTTTAATTTGGGTATGGTAAATTGGAACTGTAAACCCATTGGATGCCAACAGATTGCACTGGTTTTCTGCAGACCTTTGCCTATGAGATGTTTTCCCTATGCTGTGTTGTCTGGACGTCTGGAAAGGAGGGCGGGGTAAAGGCTGTCTCTTGACAGCTGTTTCAGGGATTTTATGGGTGCCCTTCTTGTAATACCTGGGATAGCCAAAAAAACGTTTGCATGTTGCCGTAGCCTTTCGTTTCCTCCTCTCACCTTACTGGAAAAAACAGTCAGATGCTGAACTAATGTATCTAATCAGGTTCGTGTAATGGGAAGGCCTGCTTCTACTGCAGCAGGCAACTTTGTGATAAATCCCTTGACAATGCCGTTAGCATTAGAGAATCATGGCTTGTGCTGGAAAGGATTTTAAAGCTCATCTAGTTCTAACACTCCTGCCATGGCTATGGACATGTTTCACTAAATAGGCTTTCTCAAGGCCCAGTCCAAGCTGGGCTTGAACACTTCCAGCCAGGAATGGGGCATCCACAGCTTCTCTGGGCAACCTGTTCCTGTGTCTCACCACCCTCAAAGTGAAGAATTTCTTCCTATTTGTTAATCTAAACTTTTTTTCCTTCAGTTTAAAGCCATTCACCCATTGTGCCCTACCACTACATGCCCTTCTAAATAGTTCCTTCCCAGCTTTTCTGTGTGATGAGTTAACTCCAGTCAGATGCCACATGCCCACCAAAGCCTCTCTCTCTCTTCTCTCCTCAACTGGACAGGGGAAAGAAAATACAACAAAAGGCTCATGAGTTAAGGACAGGGAGAGGTCACACACCAATTATCATCATGGGCAAAACAGACTTGACATGGGATTTCATGTGGTCTTTAGCTCAGCACATCAGCAAGTCTTTCAGTATTAACAAGCAAAATGACCGTCTGTGTGCAAATGTCTGATGAATTATCTGTGTAATTCATTGAATTCACAGAATTCATTGGTCTGATGAATTATCTGTGTAATCTAACCATACCTGGTTAATTAAACTTACCAGCCCTAAGTAAAATAAATTAAAACTAAAACTCCCTTCCCGGCCCTTAAGTGAAAACCCATGGCCTTCTCCTTCTGCTCCTTCTCCTACCTTCTCTACCGCTGTTTTTTCAGCTAAGTTTTAAATACAAAATTTTGGAAGAACTATGTACAGTAAGTGAAAATACTGAAATTAGTTTTCTTAGGGTTTATCTTTGTTAGATATTTCAAATTATTATAATCTCAAACATATTCCAGATCTGAAGTTTTTTGTCTGTGGGGGACTGATGAATGTAAAAACATTCTGGTGAGATGTAGAGGAAAGAATTAGGAAGAGCAATCAACAGGTCAATTTTTAATGTAGAAACTGGATCACTGAAACATATATTGAATGTCATTTGTATGTGAAGAGACTTGCAAAGTTCTATAAAACTTCTGTGGTATGATTTTTTAAGCACTTAATTTCATTCAGCATGGGGAGTGAGGTGAACAAAGAAATTAGTAGTTGTAATATTTTTGTAAACATTTCAAGTAATGAAAATAAGTAACCTTTTTTGTACAGTTTGGCTCAGTATACTTATTGGATCTTTTTTTTAAATGGGATTGTCTAAATGAGGATAAATGTGTGCGATTGTATTTTTATTTGCTCATAATGTTACTCTTTCTATACACATGAAGCTAGTTGTTTGAGCACACAAGTGCCGATGAACAAGACACCTCAAATCTCAAATAAATAATAAAATCAAAGAGATAATGCAATTTAAAAAACAATGCCTTAACTGAACACTTACAGCATAAATAATAATTGAATTCATAGGAAAAAGACTCTTACAGTAGGTGCATGCATCAAAATTACATTTGTCTTTTTATGGGACTGGGTGGGGTCTCATAAATGACTATGTTTTACCTTAGCAATATATAAAGTGGTATCTGTGCTGGATGCCTTTCATTTTTTCTTGCCTCTAGGTCTGGAAAATGATAAATTATGCACCCTCTGGTATGAATTCTATTTGTGTGTATTTGGCATAACACAAGAATCTTAGAAATGAGCGAACATTTCTCTGACATCTGGAACATGTCTGAATTATCACCAATAACGTTCTCACTACAAATGGCTGAACAAGACAGCAACGCACTGTGTCAAATTTAGTCCAAATCCTTCTGCCATTAAATGAACAACAGCCAAAACACTGAAGTTATGCAGTTCCTAAAGATCTGTTAAAAAACAAAGCAACCAACAAATTCAGAACAATGGCTAGATTTTGGCTATGAGTTGGCTTGATTTTACGTTGGTTTCAAGTCTCATTCCCCTTGCTTAAGTCCATACATAAAAGATTATGTGTTCTATAACAGCGGCAGCATTTATACCCTGGCATATATTCTGGTTTGTATTCTGCTAAAAGGTGCCTGAGATGTGATGGCTGTGCTTAGTTGAAATCATTCAGCCCATGAACTTACTTAGCATCTGAAAAATATTCCCCTCTCAAGACGCCCAGCCCATGCCGCGCGTTTCTGCTGCCCTGGGAGCAGGTGGCCAGCACATTGGTGCAAAATGTCCAGCCACGCTGCTGGCTTCAATTAGGATCCATTCCGAGCTGACTCATCTGTTACCATGGAGCCCTTGTCAACCTGGCTGCTTTCAACCCAGAAGTGTTAATGTGCATTTACCGCAGTGCAGTTGTCAGTCATTCACACCAACACCCTCATGGCAAGGGCTTGCTCTCTAGGGCTAGCAGTGCTGCCGACGGGATGGGACAGCCTCTTGCAACCTGCAAAACTAAGGACCACGGTTTTGTTTTGTGCATCTGTTCCTTTTGTTTTCCATGGACTGAGTAACAATTTACCACCCAGAGAGATGAAGGGGTATATCCCATGCCTGTTGTGTTTGGATACCAGCAGAAAGATGATATGGTCTGTGGTGAAGCCTTGTGGTTTAGGAAACTGTACTGCCTATTTTATTTTTCCAGCAGGGTAAATCAAAGAAATAAATAGAAAATTAGTGACTTTTTTTAAACTTAATTCTTCATAACCAAGGTTGTACTCAAAGTATTTAATGAGTATACCCTAATACTATGCCCTCCATCCCATCCCCTGTGTGATATGTTGCTCTGTCCCATTTTTAAGGAGCAGAGATATTGGGGGCCAGTTGATTTTGTGGACTTTAAAACTTTCTCTGGAAGCCTTTTTACTCCTGCTAGCACCCCGTCTTTCCAGTGTAGATTCGTCACAGCTGTTTGTGGCACAGCATCAGCTGCTACTCAGACCCTATAGTTGAAAGTATGTCCTGCTGCTCAAAGGCAAATTAGTGCATCAACTTAATTCTTATGGGATTGAGGGCTTGATTACTGCACTCCTGCCACAGAAGTGATTTAATATCTTTTGGGTCTGTGTGGACCAGGGTTGATGGAAGGTCAAATCCCAGCTCACTGAGAAACATGCAAGTTTTGGAAGGTCAAATCCCAGCTCACTGAGAAACATGCAAGTTTTCATTCTGTTTTTTTCCCAGTATAGGCTCTGGTGACACTGATGCAATCCCCACCTTTTATTTCCCTTTCCTGTTCCCCACTTCTGGCTCTTGTAGCTTTGTCTAGACTACAGATATGGATGGTGTGGGAATAACGGGCAAGTGTGTATGTGTGTGCATGCACACACACATTTTGTGTCTTGTAAACTTTGTGTTACCTATGTGAAGT
Organism: Motacilla alba alba; assembly: GCF_015832195.1. NCBI lineage: Eukaryota > Metazoa > Chordata > Aves > Passeriformes > Motacillidae > Motacilla > Motacilla alba. The sequence continues at coordinate 47,146,215 of NC_052019.1, read as the reverse complement.
ACTCCTGCCTGAACGAACAGCTTTAAATCAAAACAGGCTGTGAGAGGGAAACAACAGGAAATGAAAGAATGGCTAAGATAAGGTATTCATCTGCATCAACTGGTTTAATAAAACTGTCCCTGGTACCTCTCTTCATATGTGTCTTGCCTGGCTCATCAGAGCTGGAGAAATGTGGCAGCTACAAACACATTTAAAAATTAATTTAGGAGAGAGAGTTGCACAGTGAAAGAAATGTTCCCTGGGCAAGTATCCTCACCTACTGAACCACTGAAAAACACCACAGCCCATGGCTGCCTGCTGTGTCTTAATGCCCAGATGTGATTTTTGCTTCTGCTCATCATGGAATTGAAGTGGGAGTCACTTACTACAGGCAAAGTGAAAGGACTTGTGGGCCATCACTGTGTGCTCTGTACTGCTGCAGGGGTTGTTGAGAGTGCAGGCTGTGCCTGTTGATGCACCAGGTTTATTCATCTGTTGAAAGCAATCAGCAGTGTTTCTGCCGGCTTCCAGGGTCTGCCTGTAGCCCTGGTTTCATTTCTATGACACCTTTCCTTTACTGGCTCCATGAGAAGCAGCATTCAGATTTTTTTTTTCTGGTTTGATCATTTGCACACATGCACACACAGAAAATATTATTTTCTCATTGTTTTGCTTGAATAATGTCTGCCATGGTTATGTCCCTGTAGATCTCAGGAATACAGAGGGTGAGATAATCTAGTGATTCCCAATTAAACAAACAAGTCACGTTCAAACCCAGAATTTTTAGCCATTTGTGCTTACATTGGGGCATGAACTTTACTATACTTTCACAGGAACATAAAACTTTCTTAAGCCTCTGCATTTCTGCTGCAAAGGAAAAATGCATTTCTTCAGCTGGCTTTGTCTTCTGCATTGTGTGCAAGGGTGGGAAAACCCAAATGCTGCTAACACAAAACATTCCCTGCACACTCACTTGTTCCCCTGGCAGCAGGATGAGAGAGGGAATGAATTGCATATGATTGGCATTAGTCACACTGGTTGCTGTGTCCTACTGGAAGGTACATGGATCTGAAGAGGACATTAGAGACCTCCTCTCAGAGCAGGGCTGCTCACCCAAAAATACAAGGAACTTCTCTCTGCCTCATCTAAGAGAAACAGCACTAGAGCTAAACTGGTAACTGCGGAATAATTAGGACTAATAGACAAAGCTAGAAATGTTTCTAAGTCTCACTAGGTGCTACTTCTGCAGTAGCAGAATTTCCCTTTGTCTCCTACACCACCTCTCCTGTTCTCCTCTCAGTAAAGCAGCTCTCCTTCTAGAGACTCTTCATTGTTTTTCTTTAGCTTGCCTTGTTCTTTGGGTCTGCTTCATCCCAATGTACATTATTCTTGTTTAACTGCCCTCTCTGATTTTTTGCAGCGCTCTGCTCTCTGTCCAGAGTCATTTTTACTCTGTTTGTAGAATACTTTTCACAGTGGTGGGGCTCCAGGGCTCAGTGGTAATGAAAATAATAAAGGCATGATACTCCATCATAATTTACTTTTATGTTTTTGTCAATAATAGGGTTGTGTAATGAACAAAAAAGTAGACCGATTACCATGTTTTGATACTGTAATTCTGGATTTTAACAATTAGCTGGCAAAACAGCTATTTTAATTCAGGTTACGGGGAAACCACTTGGCTGGCAACATGATCAGACTAAAAGAAGCCAACCTAATGACACCCAGATGCTCCACACAATCATTGGGTGAGCTGACTATGATTGTATAATTGTTTCTTCTATCTTAATTAGCCCATGACTAAGTATATTCTTTGGTGATCTTCCTTATTGCATGGTTACATACAAATTCCTGGAGCTGAAAAAGCTTTTTCCCTTGGTCAAGGTATAAATCATGCCTAAGCATGGCATTGTCACGCTGTAGGTGTGGTTGTCAGGCTGGATTCTTTACCATGGTATGGTTGACTTGCAACTGCTCAGTGTTGTGAAACCAGCTCTTTGCATTGCTGTAGCCAGGTGAGCTGAGAGGTTTATGGCTGTCTTTTCCTCCCAAAGTGCCCTAGATGAGGTGTGGTGAATTACAATAGTAGTGTATCTAACCCAAGATTTGAAAAGCCGTGATACTGTGGGATTTGGGGTATTTTTTTTTTTTGCGTGAAGTGACCATGATGGTGATTGTTCTCATCTTTCAGGCAATAGTGTGTTGTAGTAATGCAAGCTTGGTATGCTTCAGCAGTTAAATCAAGACCTGAACTTTGTTCAAAGCCCGTGGAACAGAGGGTAAATGGATTTTAATTACAGGACTTTTCAGTTTCGTGTAAGTACTACCACTCAGTAGTTGCTGATTTGCTGCCCTCTAGGTGGTATTTAGATTTTTAAGTACCTGATCTAGAACACCTTATTAGTCAGAGATCTCAGTGTAATTTGAATTTACTTCTAGTATTTCAAAATTTCTTAATCTCTGTGTCACAGCAATCTGGAGGAATTTTAGTTTAAAGTACATTTATATATATTATCTGGGTTAAAACACACTTTAAATAATCAAGAAAATGTATGAACATATTTGTGTCTTCAAAGTATATATTATCTAGCCATGTATTTCCATCATTCTGACCTGGCATCCCTCAAATCCCCCAATAACTTCATTTAGAAATTAGTGCCCATTGACTCACTAAATCTTTGCTCTTTTGACTGCCTAAAGTGTCCATTTTTATATTGAAATCATGTATTTGCTCATTTGGGCAAAATCTCAAGAAGTAATTTTTTGTAGTTCTGGTTCTCTTTTTAAAATAAGGAAAAAATCTAAAAGTTTGATCAGATGTGATATAGAAAAACAATATAGGTAGTTGAATGGCTTCTTCATCTCTTTGGGCATCAAAACTTGCTACCATCTAAGCAGAGTATTGTATGGCACAGGACTGTACAACCAAATTCTGAGTATTTGGGCTAGACAGATACAGGAAGACTGAAATGGAAGAGGATAGAATGTGATGGTCAAAAAAGAGGAAAAAATCTTACATTATCTTAGGGCTTGATAGGAGAACCCTCCCTGAGCCAAAGATGTGGAATGACAGTGAAGTGATGAAAGTAAGGCTGAGTTGTGAGTTTGTCCCTAGCCATGCTAGCTGGATATGAAAAGGACTGAGAGAACGTGAGGAGATCCCAGGAGGCTTCTGAAGATTCACAATTTTCTTCTCAGCTGGACATTTCCAGGTTTTACCTGGACTATGACTGCGTAGTCAATTTTCCTTTATGGTGAGGATGGTGAAAAGTTGGAACAGGTCCAGAGAAGCCATGTGTGCCACATCCTTGGAAGTGTTCAAGATCAGGTTCGATGAGGCTCTGAGCAATCTGATCTAGTAAAAGATGTCCCTGTCCATGGGACATTGATGCCTCCATAAATACAAAGACACAAGTAGTCATGAGGTACAAGGAACCAACTTCTTCAGGAACCTGCTCTGCAGAGGATCTCCGAATGTGTGCCTTTTCTCTGATTTTTTTTTTTTTTTTGAAAAGCTGCTCTCAGCAGCCTGCAGGTGATGTGGATAGATGAGGCCCTCATTGCGCCCATCCAGCTGTTTTGGCTAGGTGTGCCAGCACAGCCCCAGTCCCAGGCCTGCTGGAACTGGAGGAGTTCACGTGGAGTGAGAGGGATATGCACTGGGAGAGGAATGTTTCACTTATATTTGCCTATGGCAAGAGGATCCTGGAAAGCATTTCTCCTCTGCTAGTGTTAATCACTCTGACTGCTTGCAGAGGAAAACTGAAGTCCCTTTAAACATTTTTTTTTTAAGAGGCTGAATAAGCTGCCCTGGGTTTTTTTTACATTCTAGTGCTCTTATTTGTTCTGGTAGCTCTCTTCTGGTTTAAATAACTTTTTTATGAGCTTGGCTGATCATAAGTGTACACAGTCTTCCAAAAGAGGTCTTGCCAGTGTCTTCTACTGAAACACAAATATTTGTCCCTGCTGGAAAATCCTCAAGGTACATCCAGGGTTAGATGGCATAAACATGTGAGAGTCCCCCTGTCTCTGTACCCAGATCCTACTGTCTTCTGCCACTTCCATTGATAGAGCTGTCCAAGAGAAATCTGGTAATCCTATTCTTGGTTTTCTGATTTATTTATTTTTTAACTTTTAATTATTTTGGTATCATGTCTATCCTAAGATCACTGTTTTTTCCCATGGGATATTCCAGGCCTCCACCACACTTATGTAATTGGCAGACTCACTAGCAAATTATTTCAGTTTGTGAAAATATCACTAAATGAAAAGAGTCATCTCCAAGACTGAACTGTTGAGGAGTTATACTGGTAACCTCTTTTTAGCCTTATAATTTCAGTACTTCCCAACACTTAGTGGTCAAGTCCACTATCTCTTTCATAGTTCTGGTGCTAATCTCCACTTTTAGCAGCTGAATTAATAACTTCCCTTATGGCAACATATCAAATGCTTCAGCGAAATCCAGTGGATTACATTTTCTGTGGTTTTTTTGTGCAGGAAAGGAATCACCTTATCAGATAAGATGAAGTATGCTAGCTGTCTGAAGCATGTTTATAAGCTTGGCTGAGGAGCTAAAGGGACGGTACTACCATCTGTGAAATTATGGCTTACTGATTTGGGAAAGTTCTTTCTGATTTTTGGATAAGAACTGTGCTCAAGTAGAATATTTTGCATTTGCATTTGCTATTGCCTAAACATTACATGTAATCTGCTTTTATTACATTGTTGAAATTTTACCCTTACTAATATGGGTTATCGTGACGTTTTTAAATTTGGATATCCACTGGCAATATGATAGTAACTATTAGCTGAATGGAGGAAAAATATGCAACATTTTTAGAAGAGCTTCCTTTAGTTTACTGTGCAGTAAGAAAAAAAAATTATTATTATTACTTGAACTACAAAATAAGTACTAAAAACCACTTGATTCCAATCTCATGGTTTAGCTTCTCTGATACTTTTTCTAAAAATTAGATTTTCTGTGTCGCTTTTCATTCACCTGGTCTAGTCATCATACCCACAATTTACTGCTGAAGTGTTTACTAAGGGGAAGAGTCTTTGCTTTCAGCCCTTTAACAGAGCATTTTAACAGGGAATATCAATCTGTTAAGTCTCAGTAACAGAGAAAAATTCCATTGAAAAATTAAAAGAACTAATTTCAACTGTGTATCCGGGATTCTTAGTAGCTGCCTGCAATGATCAGCTTAGCAGTCAACCAAATATCATACTGCCTATTCTTTGAAAAACAAGGGTTTTTTTATAAAGGTCTGAACAGAGTTGCATCTGCAAATAAAGGAAATACTGCAAGTATATTGATCCTTTCTGCAACAAAAAACCCCAGAAAACATTCTATCACACTTCAAATGGACAAAATAAAAACTCCATTAAATAAATGACCACCAGGCAAATTATCTCTTATAGCAATAAACCCACAAACTGGTCAGCCCTGTGACTAGAAACAATTTTCAGTCACAAATATAATAATGTTTTTGCTTGCTAATGCCATTGTGGTACTGCAAATGTGCAAGACCCAACAATGATTTTCTGAAGAAGAAAAGAATCATCTGCTATATTGTTGAAAATTAGTCTGGATAAATTAGATATCAGTGATTATCTCTCTTTCTTTTTTCATCCATAATTAAGTGTTATAGTGTTTTTTCAAGCTGCCAAACTCCTTTTCAAAAGACTGTCAGATTTTCCAAAAACTTTCATTTTTTTTGAGTTACATTTTCAGTTTCATGGGAAAACAGTAATGGTTTGCCCAGAGAACTAAAACTGGATGCAATAGATTTATTCTGGCAAAAACAGCCCTTAACTCTGTGTGTTCACCAGCTTCAGCAAAGGGAGCCTTGAAACTCCTTGTACACATGTTAAGTGTGAAAACCTATTTGGCTTTTGCAGAAGGTTCCCCCTAGATCCACCTCTAGAGATTCAGAAGCTGACATCTGTTTTGGTTCCTTGACTGAGTGTTTGGTTGAGATACAATCAGTAAAGAATATTATTCTTTATCATTTATTCCTAGTGGTAGTTTGCTGAATACAAAAGCACATGCACTTGTCCATATGACTAAATGCTAAAATAGTTAAATATTGAACCACAGAGAACCATTAAACATGAGCAGATGTAATATTTAGAGGTAGACCTGCATATTTGAGGCTGGAAGGTATCTTCTTATGCATATGTGTATGTATGTTTGTTATGGGGAGGCAAATTGTACTTCTCTGGACAGGTTCCTTGCCAGATGTTTCTTACTACCTCAGATGATTGAAGAACCAAAGTACATCTGGCTATTAAAATATCTTTATATGGTTACATGATTTATTTGGAAAGCATGGTTGAAACTAGTAAGTTTACAACTATGTGAATAATTCTTACCAGTTTCTGGATGGAAACAGTAAGCTTTGGAACCTAAACTAGACAATATTGCTGATCTGCGCTCACTTACGAGATGTGTTTGTTTATTTTTAAGATTATTACATACAGACAGCCTTCTATTTACTTATGCTATTTTGGTATTTTTGCTGAGAGTCAAGAGACTTAAATAAACCCGGAGTCTCTATGGATTATAGTTATGTACTGTTTTATACATGCTGGAAAGCCATAAGCCTTCGGGCTGAGATAACTGCATAATAAACATGTATTTTATGAAATAATACCTTTAACACATGTTGCATTACAAAAAAAAAAAAAAAAGAAGGGGAAGACAGTTCATCTCTGTCTGCCATAATAGACTTTTATCAAAAATAAATTTAGAAGACCTACAGTTGCTCTCCCAGGTTTTGAAAAGAGATGATTTTACTTGATATTTCCATAAAGTAGCAAGGAGCACTTTTGAATTTGTTCAGTGAGCCTAATGGAGCTGTGGGATCCAAATGCTAATAATCTGGCACTCATAGGGAAAAGAGGAGGTGTCAATGGGAGCATGGAAAGAGGATGCTTTTTGCTTAAGACCTTGACTTTTGCTGTCAGTGACTGCCATTGATAAAACATTAGTTATTGCTGTGTTTTGTGTTTACAAGGACATAATGAAATTCAATATTCTCATAATTATTTAGCAAGTGTTTGATCAGTAGCCAACACTTTTTAACAGAGTGGCTGAAAAGATGGCCCACAGTTTCTTCCACACTGAAATACCCACTGCTTCAGGGGCCAGCGCTGGATTTGCATGTGTCTAACTTCCTCAGCTGTCCTCAGTAGGTTAGAAAGCAGAATGCCATGCCATTGTCACTGGGCAATTACTGATTACTGTTCCTTTTCTGGTATCTGGATACTATCAACAAAATGTCCTGTAGTAGCACTGTAATTCTTACATATGGCACATAACAGCTTGCATGGTCTCATATATAGCAGCATCATTACAGCTGCAAGGGTGTTATTTTGCCTTGCTCCAATAAGGGATTAAAAAAAAAAAAAGTCTAATTCTATGTTATTGGTCATTATAGCTACAATTCTTTAAAAAAGGCAGCTCAACTTTGTTTTTTAGAGCTTAGATTTTTTAGAGCCTAGATCCCCCTACAGATTCAGGTAAACCTCAGCACAGCTGTTCAAATAGAGATTTTCTTTTAAAGTACTTCTTTAGAAACATAACTTCTCTTCAAGATGCTGGCTTAAATGATGAAGGAAAAAAACACATATTTTTGACTTTATTTGCTTTTGATATTTTATTTAAGTTATGGCAATAATATTTGCTGTATTTCTTTCCTGTTCTCCCCCTTTTATTTTGAAATGCTTTTAAGAAATTCTAAGTTTTCAGGCAGATTTCCTGCCCTGCGGGTTGATTTCTAATGAGCAACTCAAAAGGTAATCTTTTCCTGAAAGAAAGTTGAAATTTTACTCTTCTGAATAAAAATTTTCTCAAACTAGAACCATAAAAAGTAATCCAAACTGTCCAAACAATGAAGTTTGCTATTTTATTGCCAAAAGAGAAAACACTGTACCAAAGCTGAGGATATTTTTTATTTTGACTAACAGGTCTTTCTGAAATAATGCCCAGTTCCAAGTGGATGAATGTGCTTTGCCTGTCTCACGCTCTCCTTCTCCTCTTTGGAATGAGTTTCTTGGTTGTACTGCAGGATTTATGACAAATTACAGCCTCTCTTCTTAGTGAGAAGAAAAGATTTGCCATGAGAGTGCAGAGCAGCCTGGATAGGAGTGTGGCTGGCAGCTTCCACAGGGCACAGTCACATATATGTGAGCAAAAGATAATATTTTACCAGTATAGCTTTACTTCAAGATTTTAATTTGATATGCTTTCTAGCATAGGCCTGTCAGTATTTTCCCAGGGAAAGATGATAGTTTTTGCAGAAATGTGTCTATTACTTGGAAAAACATGCTTCTGTCAGCAAGAGTTTTAAGGCTGAATGAATATTTCTCCACTGACAATGTTAGTTTCTCTGTGTCAGTTCCCAAAGCAGGGAGCCACACAGGTAATCCCAACGACAAGGAGTATCCACAGAGATCCACCCTGAGCTATAGCTCACACAGGCCTCTCCTACCAACAGGAGATTACATTTGATATAATATTTTCTTAATTTTAGTGAATTTCAAGATTTCCCTTATTTGTTCTGTCATATTTAAAGTGACTCTTTCTGGCCTTATTATTTTGTTTGGTTCATCTGGATGTACAATTTTTCTGTTAGCTTGGGTTAGCAATCAAGGTGCGTGTTTTACAAAAACAAAATTTGAGATGTGTACAAAAGTTATGGCCAGATGGTGTTGAGAAATCCGGAATTGTACCCATCACCACTGCAACTCTGTGGATTTTTGGTAACTCTGATTTCAGAGTGGAAGACACTTTGAGCTTAAAGCTAGATTTTACAATCGGTGTATTTCTTCTGAAAGTGCCCTTTGATTAATGCAAGGAAAAAAGACACCATAAACTGTTTTTATTTGTTTCTTTATAGATTCCCTTTTCTCTTTTAGTAATTTTCTCTGTTTTTTTTTTTTTTTTCCATTTACCTCAGTGTTCTCCTGTCATCTTGATTCTGGGCATTGCAGTTCTGTATGATTGCACTCTGGAGCTTTACGCATGAGCATAACTGAAAACCACATATTCCCAGGATATTGTTCCTACAGAAATATTCCATTTCACCCTTCACACCAATTCCACTCTCCTTTACTGAGAATCATCTTGCACCTTTTTTCTTTTTCTTTTTTTTTCTCCCTGTAATAGTGTAGCAATATTGCCAATTTTGATTCAGCACTGATGCCAGCACTGTATCTTCTAAAGTTATTTTAGCTATACTGATTAAAAGCAACTTGATGGCCAGTATAATTACCTGCTGGACTAATACATGCCTAAACTCATTAACTCTGGCTGGAAAATGTTATGTATGTAGACTAGGTTTCAGATGTGTCAGCATTTGGTGGTTGTGTTTAAAGCACAAAAAAACTTACAACCCCACAGGTTAAGACATATTCAAAAGGCTGCCAAAATGCTCCATACGAATGACTGCTAGGTAGTGGTATAAAATGTTGACAATATTTAGGAAAGTCTGAATTCAGAGAAGCTGGTTTGGGTCCTCATGCACTGTTTGCATCCATGCAAGGTGGATACTTCCTCCAAAAGCATCTCATACCTCCTTTGGTTTGACTGGGACAAGGAAGCAACAGGCCAAGACTGAGCAGCGATAGCCCCAGAAAACATTTGCACATCAGCCCTGCACTGATGGCTCTGCCAGGAAGACTGGGATGGGGACAGCCAGCCCCTCTTCCCCAGCAGTACCCTATTAGAAGGACCCCAGCTTTCAGCATCCAAGCATTGCCTTTGTGACTGCATCATTTTCTTCCCCACTGAGTTTTAATCCCTTAGGGCTGGAGAAACTTCACACCGTGTGCAGGCATGGGCTCAATTGAAACAGCCCATTCATTCCACGCTGTAATAACCTGCTCGTGCCCTTGACGTTTGCAGTGAATGGAGAATTGGGACATTATCAGTGACTAGTGAGGATGAAAGGAAATACTTCACCTCGGCTGTGGAAGTACCAGCATCTGTTATATTTTAGCTGTTATCTTTGGCCAGGGACCTATAACTGATCTCACAGCTGAGACAGGAACCATATGCAGAGAGAAATGAATTTTAACCCTCTCCTTGCCCATCACTCGTGGGTGCTCACTGTATGTGTTAATGTGAGAGACATTAACGCTTCCTTATCTCAGGAAATGTCACCTAAGCAAAGGGTTAATTACTAAATGCATTATTCCTGGTGATGACCAGGAAGAGATGCTTTCTTTGTGTCCTCACACAGCAGCAATATGACCAAAAGACCTTATCTAAATTATTTGGGTGCCTGACATAAGTGATGGGTAGCTACACCCTGCTTCTTTCCAGCTCTGGCTGTGGTTTCACCCAAAGTTTTATCTACTCTGAGAGCATTTATATCAATAGTATCACTGACTAAACCTTTTTAAAGAAAATTTGGGTAAAAGGGGACTTGTTAGTTTTGCTGCTACATTGGTGATTTAGGAGGTGGCTGAAGCATTCAAAGTTGCTAAATTGGTGTTCCAAGTATTTAGAAATAATAAAATCAATGGTTTCCCAGAAGCCACAAAATTATCATAGCAATATGTTGATGTTGCTAACAATTTCTGAAATATGTGACTGTCCAGTGGACTATGGAATTCAAAATTGAAAGCAAAAAAATCAGGATGTTTTCTGGTTAGAGAGACCCAGAAGAATGTTTTATGTTGTACTCCCACATGTTTATCATAAATGTTTATCATTTCCCCACACCGTATAAGCAAACAAATGAAATCTACTCACCTTCAAAGCACTCCACAATTGTCAGTCAAGGAGTTTTCTTTAGCTTTAGTTTCTTTATGTATAGCTGAAGCTAACAGCCAGCTGTACCATAAGAGCTTCAAGAACTGATTTGGGACAAAGAGGACAGGAGGGGGCAAAACCCAAAACAAAAACAAACCCGAAAGCTCTTTACAAGGCAAACCTAATTATCATTGGTAGGGTTTTCTTTTTTCTATTGTAGTTTAAGATCAACAATGCATGCTATCTTGAAGTGACTCTGTACTACTCTGTCTTAAATGGTCAGGGAAAAAAAATAAAATTAAAAAAAAAAAGTCAAAGGCGAGCCAAAGAAAATATTAATTTTGAAACTATGAACTGATATCCACAATGAAGTAACTTCTTTGGCAACCACCTGCAGTTGTGCTTATATTGTTCATGCTTATAGTGAATAGGGAAAGAAAAGATTTTTGATAATTGGGATGAGAAGCAATGATATGAAACACACTGTAAAGAGGTTCCATGTGCAGTGGATTAAAAGGTAAACTTGCTACATTTCCAGTATCATGATTGACACATTCTTTGGCTTGACAGTCTAATCTCTGTTTGTACAAATGCCAGATTAGGTAACTGGTTCTTGAAGGTTTGTAGCCCTTTGCTACCACTCACAGCTTCAAAAAAACTTGTAATACTGTTAGATAAAGTTGTTTTATTTGGAGGATAATGCTAAGAGTTCTCAAGACACATTCCCTTCATGTTGCTCTAGAAAATGTCATTAAAATGTTAAACATTATACAGCCTATGAAACTACTGTAAATAAAGCATTCCCCTATGCACCACACTATTCTTTTTTGTACAATCTTGTGGGAAAATGTGCTTTCCAGGTGTGTCCCTAATAAAGCAATTGAACACACCATGTGGCATGCCAAATTGCTTTTTGATGATCAAAATTCATCACCAGTTCCCAGAATTTAGGAAATAAGTTAGGCAGTTTCAAGTGGTACAAAAGAATCTTTCTCTTGACACTCCTAGTGTAAAGTTAGAGTAGTAAATAGATGTGCCTGCCTTTCAAATGGGCTGTCCATAGCCAGTTTCTGCTCATGACACATTAACCACAGGGGAAAATGGTATTTTCAAGTTACATTTCAGTATCAGCCATATATGAAATTTAGCATGTCAAAGAAGAATTGATTTCTTCAAATACCATAGGTATTGAAGACACAGGAGAAGGAAATATGCAGATTCTGAAGAATAACAATGTATCAACCATGAAAATAGGCTAAGTAGCCAGTTTCCTGCACCTCTATTTCATTTTGCATACATAGATTAAATAAGCTGTTCTGCCTAATGTTGCCAAGTGTTCTTCTTCGAAGATCACTTAAAAAGAGGTTGATTCTTTTCTAAACTTGAATTGGAGTTCCTAGCCTTTTCCTCATTTCTTGCCTTCCATCCTCTCTGCTCAAGAAAAAGAAAAATTACAAAAACTAATTCTGTTTTTTCAAAACTTAAGGTTTTCAAGACTGAATTTTTTTAAGGATACATTAAGGTAGGACACTTTTAACTTTGGCTAAAATGATTGATTCAGGTGCCAACCAAACTCCTGAGGAGGGTGATCTTTTGAGAAGATATTTGACATAAATAATGAAAGTAGAACTGGCAAACATTTTCTCTGCTGATGCCTCAGCATTCTGGCAGAGAAGACAAACTGCTGTACTAGAGCCCAGACAAGCCAGGGGCGAGACAGGGGCAGAGCCTCTGGCTAGAAGGAATACTGTCTTAATTCCTCCTAATGATTATTTTTAAATGGCAGGAAATTTTAATGTGGTTTTGTAATTCAGCAAGGGAAAGAGGCTGCTGTGTAGAGGTATCAGTGCGACAACATGTTACTGGAAATCCTTTCTGTCCTTGCCATTTTAAATGACTTTTATAAATGGGCCTATGTAATTAAAAGATTCTCTGAGGTATTGAGAAAGAAGGCTCAGGTTGAACCTTGAAATGTACCTAACACCATTTGAAATCAATCACAGTTAGGTATGTACATTTTCTGGAATTCTCAACTGTGCCCCATCCTGATTAGTCCAAAAATTGTGTCAAGGGAGCAGACAAGGGTTTAATTTCAACTTATATTAAAGCTAAATAAATAACATAACTACTATTTTCAGACACGTTTGTTCCCTTTGTTCACTGCGCCAATATACAGCTCAGCTAAGCCTTAGGATTAAAATAAGTGATCCATGGTACTAATTAACAGATTTATAAATCATTCTGTATGATCAAGCCATTCATAGCTTTCCTGTCATATACAGGAAGGTGAGTGCAGTTGCCAGAAATGTATTACAAGTGTAATGAAAGCAAATAGTCCAAAATGCTGAGAAATCAAACAAAGTCTTATTAAAAATAACTTCAGTCATGTTTCCAAAAAAGTAATTATTTGCACAGTTCCTATACCCCACAACACCTGAAAATTTGGTAATGTTTAACATATGTCAGATTGTAGGTCCAAACCCAAACTCAATTGTTGAAGCCTTTGCCCTGGAGGAAAACCATAAATCAGACAGGATATGAGAAATGGTGACTGATTAACACTGCTCAAGGATCAGGAGAGGCAGAGGCACTTCTAGCTGGTAAACTTGGCAAAGATGGTTAAAAGTACACTGTAAAAGTGGCTCTGCCACTCATGGCACAGCTGGCATGGTGCATGGTGCATATAAGTTGTTAACTCCAAATGATCTTCAGAAATTCAGCCTATTGAGTTTAAAACACTTCTCCAGGGCTAAGTTCATTAAAAGGCTGAAGTATTTTAAACTGTTTCAGTGGGAATTTTTGCCGCTAATCTCTGCAATTTTCTCTTTGAATCTAGGGACCATCGACTCTGGAAATGTTAAATTGCTTTTGAGATGAAGATTGAAAGAGAAAACTTTACTTAGTGCTCATTAGACCACATCTGGAGTCCTGTGTCCTGCTTTGGGCTTCAGGACAGAAAGGTGTTAATAGATAGGAGCAAGTTCAGCTGAGGGCCACCAGGACAGCTGGGGCAGTGAGGCAGGAGCCCTGAGAGTGGCAGCAAAGGGACCTGGGTTTGTTCAGCCTGGCAGAGAGGCAGCCCAGAGGACCCCACAGCAGCCACTGCCTTTCAGGGAAGCTACGAGGAAACGCCACCAGCTGCCTTAAGGAGCTGCAAGGCAAGAGGAGGAGAGACAGAGGGCATAAATTGAGAGAGACCTGGTTTCTATTTGACACAGAAAACCAAGTTTTACTATGACAGCCAAGCATTGGACCAGAGATGCCATGTGGTCTCCATTCTTAGATGAGACCAAGTTAGACAAAGCCTTGGGCAGTGTGCCATGAATCCAGACCTGGGCCTGCTTTGTGTGTCAGGATGGGTTAGGTGGATGACCTCCCAAAGTCCCTTCCACCCTGAAAGGCTCTGATCCTGAGTGAGGACAGCAGAAGAATGAGAGACAGCAAGTAAAGGGTGAACAAAATGACCTAGTAGAACATATGTACCTTGCTGAAACCAAATAGCTTAATCTATTTATTTTACTTAGTAACCAAAACTGCAGAGTGACACAGTTGATTCTGACCATGACAATCCCCAGGCTACCACAAAAATTGTAGCTCTACGAAGTTTTGCAGTATGTAATGTTGTAACACCTTGCACTTGTGCAGAACTCCCTTCCAGTGATCTCTAACCTTCTACAGACTTGACTGACGAAGACTCCGCGCAGTCCTTTGAGGCAAAGAATATATTGCTGCTAATTTAATTTCTGCAGACACAGCTTGCAGAAGGCTATCATACCTAAAGTCAAAAAGCTGGCTTTGGCTGTAAATTTTTGTGGGTTCAGAGGAAGTGGAACAGACCAGGTGTACTGAGAGCACAAAATGATGGCCAGCTCTCCACTGAGTAGGCATGGAATATTCTTCGCTTTCTATCTGTCCTGGAGCACCTAATATATTGACAGTCAGCTTCCTGCTCACTGTCCTAGCAAGTGGAAATAATTGGTGGAGCGCAATTTATTTCTTGCTGATGCTTAACAAAGCCAGGTTAGTGCTGTGTGGAAGAAAAAAAAATAAGTCTCCTTTTCATCTGGAATCACAGAAAAATGATCCTGATACTTGGCCTGAAAATGACTTAAAGAGAAACAAAAAATCCATTGGCATGATTTTTTGAAGAATAAGACTGACTAAAAACATATAGCTATGTAGATACAGGGTGAACACAGCTCCATTCCCTGCTGCTGCTTCTGGCTAACTGCAGGCAGATTATTTCTTCTGGAGCTGGATGAGCACAGGTAGTGAATGAAACTGAAATTCACTGTTCCACACCTCAAATTAGTGTCCTAACCACCAGCCTATTATATTCCACTCATGCTGGAATGGAAAACGTCAAATAAGCAACACCCAATTTGGCTGTGATGAAATGAAAATTAATTAGAAATGTTCCAGTTAGCACTAATCATTGAGCAGAAATTTTGTATAATCAAATTGTGACACTATTAAATGCTTGTTGACAATCATATGTAAAATCAGCACTAACCTGACAGTGGAAAGGTAAGTAAAACCTGTTAATTGCTCCTTGATTTCCCCAGTTAACTTCCATTCCCTAAGAACTGTTTAGTGGTTTGTGCAAAATTTTTTTATGCCTGCAACTACCTTTTTTAGAATGTAGCATGCAGGCTTGTCTTTTGTCTGAGTTATTTTTCTAGTCTACCTTGAGCAGGGAAAGAAATCAAGTTTTTCATACACTTTAAAATTTTAATTTATTTTATCAATGTGCTGTAATTTGCTTCAATTTGCGTTTTGCTTTTTTTTTTTTTTTCCACTGACATCAACGTAACAGCCCCCAGTTCTCATCAAATGATCAGAAGCCCGGGTAAAACCAGGCTGATGATTTCTGTGGGTGGGTGGGCTGGCTGGAGCCTGTGCTGCTGCAATGAGAGTGGAAGTCTTTGGGGCTGCCCCAGCTGAGAGCTGTAGATGTCTTTCCATCTCATCCTTTCCTTCCTCTTGCTTGCCCAATTATTAGGCTTAGCCTGAGGCCCTTGAGAAAAGCCCTGATTTCCATCACGAGAGCGTGGTGTGGAACTCTTGCAGGGAGCGTTACCATCTGGTGTCAGCAGTTCTTGCTGTCCCAACTTTTGGAGCAATTCATATTTTCCGGACACATGGGTGGCAGAATTTTTTGTGGCCGACTTCTTTTGTCTCTTTAAACACTCAATCTTCCTTGTGAGCCTCATGGGCAGCGGGCTCTCCAGTCATGGAGGGGGGCTTTTCCACCAGTAAGCTTTTTACAATGAATGTCCATTATTCAAAATAAGGCCGGCAGTTTTATAAGGCCTGTGAGTACACATTTCCCAGCCTGTTTCTTCTTAAATTACCAGGAATGCAAAAATAACCAATAGCTTGACCTCTTAAATCACAAATTGGATAGACTTACCATTAAAGGACATTGTGAATGTGTTTTCCATTATTTAGTTCATTTGGCGTGTTCAGCAGTGAGCTTTTTGGATGTTTGGGGTTGGTTTTTTTTCTAATTTTTTGCAGGAATAATTTGATAACTTTCTTTCCTGGAGTTTGATTAGGTCCTCTGGATCTGCATTAAGGGAAACTGAAGACTTTGTAATGAAGGTTGGGTGTAGCTATAATACTCTCGCTGTAAAAATTAATAGGTTCATATTTTAAAGTATGGGTAAAATGAATAGAGTGATCTTCATACTTCATAAATTAGATCAATCCATCTTTTATGTTTAGAGCCTAGAGACAAAGATTATACAAGAGAACTGCTGCAAAGTGACATATGCTGTATACAGTTTACCAAAGACTGTTTTTCTGCCTTGGAAGGAAATAATTTTCTGGGAAATTTCTGAAGAGGGTGGGATCTGTAAAAATGCTGCATGTGTGCCTGATTTTATTTCCATTCAAATTGATTATAATGTTGTGTATTCTTCTTCCAAGTCTTGTCTGACCAATGTAAAATATATATTATTGCATTCTGTAAAGTTCCTATTTGTCATTCTTGTATCTTATTAATTTTAAATTTTAGTTTTTATCTTTTAATAGATCTATTCATTGTAGATATTGAATGATGTCCCCATGGCAGTGGGGATTTTACAAAGTGTTTGTAAAAAGCTTTTTAGAAGAGTGTTTACAAAAAAAATATGTCTGATACTGAGCTTTTTTTTGAAAAATAGTCATTATTTTTATCTTTTAAATCCTCTTGCTACTTTTGCTTAGAGTTTTCTTATCTTCAAGCGTAATAAATTGGAAACTGAACAGGAAGGAGTTTCACTAGAACACGGAAGTTTCAAATATGTTATTGTTACTTCATTGCAGATTAATCAGGCTGTATAAAGGGAGAGACAATCTGTGTCCTCCAAGTCATATCTGCATTTTGGGTATGAGCTGGGAGAAATTAGGCGGCTGTATATTGTTCACGCTGTTGTAGGCTTGGTCCTCTGCTACTTGGAGGTAGATTGTGATCACATCTTTACTGTAACCTGCAATGCTCTGCAAAAACTTGAGTTGCCTTTGCTCAATTAGATGAGTGCTAAAGCTCTTCAGAGTTAGAGCCTGCTGTCATGCTTGTCTTTCTTGCCTTTGTGTGTGGGCTGAGAGTTTAGGTGTGAGGTCCCAAAATGAGAGAGACAGCTGCTTTCCTCCTCATCACCTTTTTCATGGAGGAGATATGGTCAGCAGCTCTTCTATGGCTGACAGGCTCGGAAGGCGTCCTGGTTGTGGCCAGAACAGCATTAATTTTGCAGTAGTCAGGAGGGGGCATGGTTAGGAGATGGAGGTTATTCCATAGCATCTCAAGTTATTTTCTGGGGGTGGGGAAAGGGTTCCCTTCCCGTCTCTTAGTGGGAAGTGAGCAATCAGGTGTTGTAGGGCTCTGTGTGGAGAACAAATTGCACGTGGATCACTCCCCTCTCTCTTACACTTTATTATTAACACTGTTGCTGTCACTGATCACTTTCTTATTTCACTGCTGTTTCCAGTAAATCTGTCTTATCTCAACCTGTCCTCTTTACCTTTTGTGCCTCCAATTCTCCTTTTTAGCCCACTGCAGGAGGAAGTGAGCAAGCGACACATGGCTTAGAGTGTTTCAGTGGATACGCTAAATTGAGGAATACCATTCCTAAACCATGACAGAAGGCGACAGATGATTTCATCATAGCTGTGATTATGATTTAAAATTTTTAAACTCCTGCAGCTACTCTGTTTGCTAGAATGGGCAGTGATGAAAAAGGCGAACTTCAGCTAGCTGACAAGGCCTTGAAAGTCCAGTTCATAGGAGTGAGGGAAAAAATCAAGTCTTGATATCTAAGGATGAAAACAGTTTACCATTTTTTTTAATCTGGGGGCATATCAAGTGGCCTGCTGTCAGGCAGAGGAAATGAAAGAGGGATGAGACAGACAACTGGAATTGCAGGTGGTTCTACTGGTTTTGTGATGAAACTGTCTTGTGCCTTTGATTCCTTAAAAGGGAACAAGCAGTACAGCAAACTCTTACTTCATTTCAGTGCATGAGAAGGTAAAATGTGTTTCATTAAAACAAGATTCTAAATGTGTTTCATTAAAATAAGATTTTGAAAATACTTGTATGATGACGACTAGATTCTCAGAGATAGTTTAAAGAAATGTGCACAGCATTCTGTGAACAGATAAAACGTCATCTGTAATTCTTTGGACACATTGCCTGTTATATGCACTGTCATACTCTGTTTAAAGTCTTATCAGTAAAGCATGTAGAATAAAATTGCTAGCACTAATAGGGCATTGTTCTAAAATGGATTTGTCTGTCAAATAAAAGTCAGGACCAGAGAAGGTATTTAACTGTGCATCTGCTTTTAATGGAGATACGTGAGCAAAACTCACATAATGAAGGTTTCTAAAACGTTGTTGGGCTGCTCCTAACTTTTCTTAAGCCAATGAATGTATAGACATTGTAGAGTAGATAAACCTAAAGGTTCAGGATTCCGGAAAGTGGTCCCATAGATTGATATCTTATGGAGTAAACAATTTCTATGTAATCAGTCTGTGATCAATTCATTCTAAGATAATGAACAGAGGACACAAATCTCTGAAGCAGATGCTGGAAAGAAGCAGTTTATGTGTATATACACAGATAAAGGTCTTTTGCTGTCACAGCATTCTCACTAAGTTTTCCTATGTGTTTTTTGTCAAGTAATTTGAATTTTCTATTTATTAGTAATTTCATTAGCCTGTTCACCTTTGTTATTCAGTGTGTTCCCATTGCTTGAAGTACAGAAAAATGCAGCACAAAAAGACAGTCTGTGACCCTACGAATATATCATCTTTGCAGAGAAATCCTATGTACACAGTAGAGGAAAGTAATAAAAGTATATTTGCCTACAGGACAGCAAGTGGTCTCAGCATGCAAGGAACTTAACCCTTGTCAGATTATTTTGGAAGCACCATCTGTAAAAGAGGGATATGAGCCCTGTGATATGCATATACTAAAATCCCATGTAAATACCAAGGTTTCAGTGCAGCCTGGCTATTCAGGCAGTAAATCTTAGAGGGACATCTTTTTTTGGCCTGTAATAACTCAGACCATAAGTAGAACTAGAGACTGTCTGTTGCTGAGGACAGGGTCTGCTGAAAGTAACAACACACACTTAATTAATTCCAGATCTATGCATTGATTCAAATTTATCAGGCGAGATCATATATAAACATGAATACATCTGTATTATATTCAGAAGTATTTACTGAAGTATTTACTAGAAACTTTTTCTCTAGGAGTTTGCAACATACCTGAATGTGCCCATTTGCACCATGTTCTAAAGAAGAAGGAAATTTTTGCATCATGGTCCTCACCAGGTTTGTTTCCCTTCTGAAGAAGAAGGTTAGTTTCCCTTCTGAAGAAAGATGGTAAGCAGTAGGAAAAAAATATTCATATGGTATAAAAACAAAATCAGATTTCATTACAGTATTGACTAAATACCTACAGACATGTCTCCTTTTTTAGAAAAAAAAAAAAAGCATTGGGGAAAACATTGCAAAAATAAGAAGTATTAGGGTGGGAAAGGGGCCAGGGCTGTGAGTAGAAAGTCCCAAATCCAGGCAACAGGAATTAGATTCCTGTGGGATCCAAAAAAAAGAACAAATGGAAATGAGTTTTTAGGGTCACAACGACCAAGTGCACTTCAAAGCAGGGCACTGATTGCCTGGAAAGAGCAGAAGTGATAACCCAAGGTTATCTGGTGAAGCGGGGAATTTGTGTTTCAGTCTGAGGAGATAATTTTTGTTAATATCCCTGGTGGCCTGTGAAGTTTCTCTGTCAGTGGAAATGACAAGAAGGAGTGAATGACCTACAGCATCACCTGTCTGCTTTTGATAGCAGATGCCAAAGCACAGCATCTTATTGGAGAGAGAGGCATTAACTCACACTTTTGCCTCCCAAAGTTATTCCAGTCAAATATCTATCATTATCAATACATCTGTCGTGCTGATCGTTGTGGGTAAGAGCTAATGGTGGGTGTTCATTTACTTTATGGAACTTGTTTTATTGGTATGTTGGATTTTTTAAAAAGAAACCACTCAGCAATTCCCTTTATAGGCAAGCAGCACATTAGTGCACAGAGTAATAGTGCAATCAAATCCTTCTACAAGGAAAGCAATGCTGCTCTTTTTCTAGGAATTTAGCAGCATCCAGTAATCACAGTGATATGTGCTAGGCTCATGCATTCTCCCAGGGAGAGAAGGTAAGGGAATAATAACAGATGCTAGGCTGGGTATCTGTCTCTTGTGATAATAAAAACAGCACTGAAGGTTTCAAGTGGGAAAGGCCTAAATTCAGAAAGTGTTGGAAGATCTGGTTGAAGATTACTATTTAAACCTCACGTGGGGGAAAGGGAGGTGAACTCTTTTCCATAAATCATCCGTATACTTAATTTGATATCAAACATGAACCTTAACATGTGTCATATAATCTGGTTAAATACACATGGGTCTTATTAAAATTGTGTGAGCCAAGGACTGTGCTGATTTACACAAGTTTGAGCAAGTCTTTTGCAAGGCAGCAAAAGTACCTTAATTTAGAGTACTCTCATTTAGGGATAGAATTTAGGATGTTTTTAGCAATTCTAGCAGTTATCCTCATAAAGCTCCTGACCAGGAACCTGTTTGTGTAATTGGAAAGATTCTTGTAGCTTTGCGAAGGGAGATTCATTCCCTTAAATGCAAATGGTTATCTGAGGTGTGGTGATTAAACAGGGAGAGAAACATTCCTGGAGCATCTGTGACTCTGAGTCCAAACCCACAACTGCTTCATACTGGGAAACAGAGCTGGATGCTGTGAATCTCTCCTTACCCCTGCCCCTCTGCCTTTGTTTTGTACTGTTTTTATTTTTTCCTTTCTTTCCATTTTTCTTTTATTTTTTTTCATTGTTTCCTTTGTTCATGTCATTTTGTTCTCCCCTTTCCTTCTTTCTTTTCCCTGGCTTCCACATTTTTCCTCTTTCATTTTTCCCGTTCTTTCTTTTCTCTTTCCCATCACTCTTGCAAACCAGATGTGAAGTCCTCGGATCTGAGCCGGGAGAATAAGTTCTTATTTGGAGTAAAGTGCACCACTTAGGCTGTAATATTTGATATTTGGGACCAATATCAAAAATCAGCAGGTCAAGCAGACCACTTCCATTGGATGTGGCTCCCTCCGTTTGGGATTACCAGCCCTGCTTTTCCCACACAGAGTGGGCTCCAGGCTCTGCTTCGTCAGCTCACCCAGAAGATACCCTTAATTATAGTGTGCTTCATGGGCTGGCAGAGGAATAACAATAGAGGAGGGGAAAGCAAGTAAAGGAGGATTTCTTGAAAGACAAGGCAGCAGCAAAAGTATGATTTGAAGCATCAGCTAACAGGCAAGCCTTAGGAGAACAGAGTTACTACATCTAAGTATATGAAGAGAGTCAATTTTTATTTCATTGAATTTATATTGTGTTTTTTTGGTATCACTATCAATGATCTATATGGTGTGAGTTAGGTCACACTCTGGTCATTGTGAGGTGTGATGTTAGGGCTTTATTCCAGTTAAATAGCTCAAAAATTTATTTGGGAAACTGAACAAAGAGATATGCAAGGAGATGTGATAAACTTCTTTGCTTGAGTGAAAGATGAAGACTCAGTGTGCAAAATAATCTGAAGCACAAAATGCCTGTAAAGTAGTTGTGAAGATATATCAGTTCATAAAAAGATAT
The DNA here is from genome assembly GCF_015832195.1 of Motacilla alba alba. NCBI lineage: Eukaryota > Metazoa > Chordata > Aves > Passeriformes > Motacillidae > Motacilla > Motacilla alba. Next base: position 47,124,279 of record NC_052019.1, on the reverse strand, counting down.
CTGTAACAGCTTAAAAATGAAGTGAAAGCAGGAATACAGGAACTGCAGGAATCCCTGCAGGACAAGAAGTGCTAGCTGCGGTTGAATTTAGGAATTTTTAAGCTCCCCTACTCCGGTCAAAGGACAGAAAAAAAGGTATTTTTATGCTGACATTTCACAGAATTCCTACAGGAATCCTCATTTAAACAAACAAACAGAAAGAGATGATGATTCTGGCACACTAGAAACATCTTAATCTGACCTATGAGAGAAGATTCCTGAAGAATCTGGAAATGACAAAGATCTTAATTTAAATGTAGGAAAATTCTGAACTTGTGTGACCGAGGCACAGGGAACTCAACACTTTTAAATGTGTAAAAAATACAGATGATTTATTGCCATAGTTAGATGTAAGGAAACTTTAATCTTCTGGAATACCAGATCAGTATTTCTGATTAAACAAAACAGAAAAACAGAAAAATAAGGTTTTATCTGCATGATGTATTTGATTAAAAGTAACCTTGTCCTGTTTGAAGCTTAATTTTTAATTTTACTTCTCACATCTTGAAAGCATTTTAATCCTTTCTACAAATGTTTTGTGGCACTGAGAGTGCTGTGTTTCCCAAGTGTTAATCATAGGGAATAGTTTGTCTTGTGATGGGATATGATCCAATAGTTCACTGAAGGAAGAGGTACAGTTCCATGGAATTTGGCACCAACTGAATCAGGCTCAAGGTGTTGCAAAATCAAACCTTCAGCAAACACTGAACGGTGACTTTGAACTGGGAGAAAAAAGCTATATTCTGATATTTTTCCTCTGGCAGAACAATTTTCTTTATTCCGTGAAAAATTACTTCATTGGGACTTTCAGTATAGAGAAGTATTAACATCAGGATTATGGCAATGTCTTACAAATTTGATCAAAAATTACACATGAAACCATGGGTTTGTTTGTTTTTATTTGTTTAGGGTTTTTTGGGTTTTGTTTTGTGTTTGTGGTTTTTTTTGTTTTGGTTTGGTTTTGGTGTTTTGTTTTGGTTTTTTTTTGTTTTTTTGGTTTTTTTCTCAGCGTTAAATCCAAGACATTAATTGTTCTACTAAATGGCTTGGAACTGCTTAGATCATACCAATTACTATTGCAGGGAGTCTTGCAAACAATTCAGGGGACTTGTGGGGTAATAACTTTGTGTGGTTCAAAAAGTCTTAAATGGTAGCGTTTGGGTATAGCTATTTTTTCATAGTTTCTTTCTGCTGAAGTATTTTAATTGAAACAGTGTCAAAATTAAGTGTGTTGTACTTAGCTTTAAGGTCACTACCTTGAATAGCTGAGCAAAGTATCTATATTTTCCACCAAAGAAGATGAAAATATCAGAAGATTAGCATATATAATTGGAATACATTATTTTTAGCAAATTTATTTCATTTGAGTTAGTAAAAAATAAAAGTTCTTCAAAGTAGGAGGGAATATTTGTTTAATAGCTTGACCTTTGGAGCAAAACTGATGATCTTAAATATAGAATGCATAATTTCCTCAGTTGCAGGAGAAATGTGGCAGGTGACCTTTTTTTCCATAACTGTATGAGTCTTTCATTCAATATAGTGTGCTGCCTGCTGTCTTTTCCTGTCTGCATTCTTCATACCCTGTCTAAAAGATGCACAGCCTCATTCTCTTTAATTCCTTCTCAAAATATTCCGTTCAGGGTTACCATACATGACTCCCTCCCTTTGACTTGAGCGGCTTTGAAGATATCTTTCTTCCTTGAGTGATTGGACACATACCTGTATTTTTGATTTAGACACTTAAATTTGCTAAAAATACAGAATTCTCTTCCTTATCTGAAAACAAAGCAATCATTACATTCTGCAAGACCAATGGGAGAATTTGGGTGAAAGCACAGGAAATACAAAAGGAAAAGTAGATCGAGAAGTTATAAGAAAACTTATGTAAAAAGTTCTTTCTTTTTGATGAAAAGATTTATAGATAAAAAGATTTAATATATTATATTTCCAATATATCTAATTTGTCATTTGAAAGGGGTTTGGATTTTAGGAGGAGTGTTAAAACTCTCTTAGTAATTGCTGTCCTTATATGAAGCACAGCCACCGATGAAATCTTGTGTAGCGAAGATTATATATGGATATGAAATTATATGATCACTAACAGATGTAATTCAGCCTCAGTATTGTTTTTCCCCCATACTGCACTTAAATATAAGGAAAAAAAATATGCTGAAGGTATTCTATTCTACAACGGCCATTAGAGAAAAAAAAAGCCTTGAAAATTTCATTTCATGATGTGAAAAAAATAAACAGCAATATCGCCCGTTTGCAAAAAGTCTGTTCAGCCACTGGCTTTGAATTCTTTTTTCCTGCTGAATATGTACCCAGGTAAGTCTATTCAGTGGAGGAATGCCTAATTTTTGTACAAGAAAACTGGAGAAAAAACTCCACAGAATAATATTTTGACTTTGCTAGAGCTGATTTCATTGATGACAGAGTTTAGTTTATGTCAATGATTAATTACACAGAAATAAAAAAGGAATAAATGCTATTGATAGAGGCAGAGAAAGTAAAAGTACAAGTTGATCTCAGTTGAGCTGACTATTATTGTTGTTGTTATTATTTTAGAATACCTTGACCAGGAATCTGATTTGTATAGAAATTCTGATTGTGTAAATGTGCAATTTAAAATCTGAATGTACACCTCTTTCCTTGAATTTTGAAAGGCATAAGTTTTGCTTAACATAATACTCATTTTTATTAGCACTAAAACCATGGACTTCAGTTGACTATAATTTTATTTAGTCAAAAATGCTTTTTTATCAATATCTCACTGAAAATGTGATCTGTAGGAGATTAATGCACAATTTAGATAGTCATACTGTGGAAGTCTTTTGGAAAAAATATTTAGATACAAAAGCTGATAAAGATAAAGAAAGTTACTCTGTAAGTGTATGTTATAAAAAGGGGGAGAGGTGGAATTTCTGATTGTGGATATTTTTTTCTTAATTTGTATTTGCAGTGTAGAAATATTTGTAAAGCATAACATCTAGGTAGCTCAGAAATTTTACAGCAGAGTAGAAATCTTATTGTGTTTTTAAATAGTGTTTCTTTCTAATGCTGCAATTAAAGTATCCTAATGTTGGCTTAGTAAAATTCTCTGTATGGCATTTTAACCAAGGTAATACATGCTAAATACAAATTTTAAAACATTTCATATTTTTTGTGACACATAACCAAAATCAAAATAAATATCAAACCAAAAATTGAAACTGAACTTTCCTCTATAGTTATACTCTTGAACAATTCTCTTCTTCTATATGCTTAAAAGCTTGCTAGTTAGAGGGATTTCGATTTGTTATTTATATGCAACATGCTTTTTCGGAATTGTTTCTCTAAATCATATAAGATACAGTTTTATATTCTCAGAGGGGTAAGCTGTGGCATACATATATCATCAGTTCAGTAAATTTAACTCTTATTTTATTGCATTCAAAATTGTTCAGCATGTGAACCAGAGAAGGTTATAGATTAATGCACAATTTTGCTGCAAATGCGTGCGGCTGAAGGCTTTTCCACTCAAATTCATTGCACGCTTTCTAAGACAGTGCTTTGGGCTGTTTCCTACTCCAGCCACAGTTTTAGTCCTGTTTCTGATCTTAGACTGAACCTCTGTTGATGACTCACTATTGATGGAATTTTTATTTTGCTTAAAATTATAGTGTGGGGGGAATATTGTCAATTCACATGACCTTAAATTCTGACCTATGGTTTATGTCCCAGTGTTACTAGTTTTGCTTGAGGCGTAGAGTTGAGGACTAGAAGGGCCTCAGCAGAGGGTGGGAAGGAAAGCATTCTTATGCTAATTTGGACAAACTCTTCTCCATCTTTCTGTTTCTCTTCTTTAACTTACAAGAATATGATCAATAACCCTTGACTATCTCAGACTATTTTTGAGTAACGCTGTATTGGAACACTAATTTTTAAAAAGAAGCATTTAACCCATTTGGGCTCTAGATGTGGACTCAGGTAGAAGCTCTGTTGGCAGAAGTTTGCTACAAAACTTCCCTTTACATACTCCATGTGTTGAAGTCCAGTTGAGGCTTTGCACAACCACTCATTGGCATCTGTAAACAGCTCCCATCACACCACAGAGAACTAAAGTGGTGTTTTCTCTGAACATGGTAGGGGCACTAAAAAATGCTTTTCCTCTAGTTGCTTCTGCACTGGTGGTGTTTGCAAATTTGGAACAAAAAGCTTTTTTTAGGACTTGATCCAAAAAGATAACAGATTATAATGCTGCTTAAAAAACCCTAAAACCATTCGTAATGCAGTTGCCAAGTTTGAGAAAGAGCCCAGTTAAACCTATTTAAGTCCTCTCTCGTATATCATTAGAGATTTACCATTCAAAATCTCTCCATTAACGTTATTTATGGACCATTCAAAGTAATATTATTTTATGTTAGGGGGAAATAAAACTTTAGGGATTAAATATTTTACTTGTCAGTGTTCATTCCAGTAAATGTATTTTTCCCTAGCTAAATCCTAGAGTTCTTAGGATAATAGTTTGCACTTGTAAATACTTGTATCTGTGACCCTGATCACTCTTTTCTCATCAAAAATGAAATAATTATATTTCACAAATAGTACAGCCAGCCAACCTTTCCTACGTTGTCCCACAGTTCTGTTTCAGTTTTGCTGTAACCTGAGGCTGACATTTCATGGTAAAATCAAGAACAGAGCTATGAGGAACTGACTCCTAGAAGATGCTGGCTATGACTTTTTGAAAGCAGAAATAAATTTGGTTCAGTTATATCCCATTTGCAGTTGATAAGATCCTGTAGGTACACAGGTTCAACTGGGGGTAGTCTGTTAGTAACGAAAACAATTTCTCCTTTTCTTCACAGATTTTAGAGTAACAGTGAGCCAGTACGCACCATCGGAAAAATGGTCTTGTAGGGAAAATCACTTCTTTCATCTCCATACCTTTCAGTTACTGGCACCTCTGCTAAGGATTGAGTGACAGTTTTGGTTGTGGTTTTTCACAGGTGATGGACAAAAATTTTCTACGTCTGCCAGTGTCATCCTGAAGAAAAATGTGGTACATGGGATGTGAGCAGCAACCTTTGTGTATGTGGTGTGTTTAGGAGTTATTGTATATGCATGGTGTAGCCTTTGTGCAGATAAATCTTCCCTGTAAGGCTGTTCTAATGAAACCAAAAAATCCAGCCCAGGACTGATTCTATTTCACACCATGGGGTTGCTTCTTGGAAAACCTGGTGTGTGCTGCACCCCTTGCACCCTGCTGGCTGCTTGTGTGTGAATCACAGTGCTGGTCTGTACCTGAGCACTGCTGAATCCTCTAGGGCTGAGTCTGACAGCCAAGACCCAGTCAATCATCACTGTGCCTACAGTTTCAAGCTTCATTTTTTGCCCATGGTGCTATTTATTTGTCCGTTCTACAGAGTTCCAGACTTGCCAAATTAAAAATAATGAATGGGTCAGAAAAGCATTTCCAATCTACATTTGGAAACAGAGGAAGAAAACAGTTCCTGGCTGATGTCCTTCATTAAGTATGCAAAGTAAAGCACCTATTGGGCTCAAAACCCAAAAAAAAAGTGGGTTGCTTCACAGATGCACAGTAGATCAGTGCCTAGCATAGAAACAGAAAAATGTAAATGCTAGATAGATTTTATTTTATGTGGGTTGCTGGTAGGAAAAACTGTCCTTGAGTTGGATAGGGATCTTTCATCTGTTATGCTACTATATATATAAGACATTTTTTTCCTTTGCATACTGTGAATGTATTTTGCATCATGGCATATACATTTGTGTTGCTGTGGAAACACAATAATATTATTTTCGTCGTCCTAGGAAACACAGACGCAACACCTGATGGTGGTTGTACCAGTTTGGATGGATGTTTGTTTTCTTTTCTGTCCAAAAAAAATCTTCCATTCCCTCCTGTACCTGAAATAACAGAGGTTCTTGTGATTATTAGCATTATCTCTAAGCATCCATTCCCACAAAATAGGACAGGTACTTCATGCATGAAAATATTCAGTCTCAGCAGTACGGGCTTTCCAGTTTATGGCACTAGTCCAGGTAAGTCACTTTTGCCCTCACTTAACATCAAACTTGTGAGAAGTCCCACTGAAATCCATGGGACTGCTCATGTGCTCAAAGTTAAGTGCATGTGTAAGTGCTTTGCTGGACTGATGCCGAACTAAAAGTATATGACTGGCCCGTGGCTTAGAGCACGTGCTTGAGGACCTGAGAAAGTTTGTGGCTCTTGATTTGGTTTTAAAATGGAAGAGGATGTATTAGCTGTCCTTGAGTTTCCATGTTTGCAGCTACTCTGTCATAGAATCACAGAATAAGCTGAGTTGGAAGGGACCCATCACGATCATCAAGTCCAACTCCTGGCCCTGCACAGGACACCTCAAGAATCACACCCTGTGCCTGAGAGCATTGTCCAAACACTTCTTGAACTCAGACAGGCTTGGTGCTGTGACCTCTTCCCTGGGGAGCCTGTTCCAGGGCCCAACCACCCTCTGGATGAAGAACTTTTTCCTGGTGTCCAGCCTAAACCTCCTGGGACTCAGCTTCATGCCATTCCCTCAGATTCTGTCAGTGGTCATAAGACTGAAGATGTCGCTGCCTGTCCCCACTTGTGAGAACATTAAAAATGTGGTTTAACCCCAGCCAACAGCCAAACCCCACACAGCCTCTTGCTCACTCCCCACCAGTGGGACCGGGGAGAGAATTGGAAGGGTAAAAGGTCAAAACCTCTTGGGTTGAGATAGACAGTTTAATGGGGAAAGCAAAAGGCGCCCGCACAAGCAAAGCAAAACAAGGAATGAATTCAGTACTTCCCACGGGCAGGCAGGTGTTCAGCCATCTCCAGGAGAGCAGGGCCCCATCTCGTGCAGCAATTCCTTGGGAAGACAAACCTCATCATTCCAAATGCCCCTCCCTTTCTATTTCTTCCTCCCACATTACACACTGAGCGTGATGTCATTTGGTCTGGAATATCCCTTTGGTTGGTTTGGGTCACCTGTGCTGGCTGTGTCTCCTCCCAGTCCCACGCACCCCCAGTCCTTTTGCCAGCGTGGCTGTACAAAAAGGCCTTGGCTCTTTTGTCTGCTCAGCAATGACAAAAACATCTTTATGTTATCAACTCTGTGTTCAGCACAAATCCAAAACACAGCCCCATACCAGCCACTGTGAAGAAAATTAACCCAGCGCAGGGTTATTGAGGTAGTTTAGTTTTCTGGGTGTGTCTGCAAAAGTTCTGGTTTGCTTTTCTTCTGCTCTTCTGAGGGAAGTGAAGCACAGGCATCATAATAATTGTCGCATTATTTTATTAGCAATGAAGCCTCATATGCATTTTGGAGGTTTTTGACCACGTGCAGTTATACACAGAGTTTTGATTTTTTTTCCATGTGTCTCCAAAAAATCTATTTTCACAGAATCATATGATTGAAAAATTATATTTATTTTATAAAGAAATTTAGATTAATTTTATAACACTGCATGCAAATGTCAAATAAATAAATACAATTTCTCAGTAAAATCAGGTTTATAATCTGTTACACATGGTTAAAGAAAAACTTTTTTTCCTTAGACCATAGATTTTTTCCTTAGACCATAGAGCCTTAAGCACTCTTTCTGATTTGTCCATATATCCTTCCTAGTGTTCATTGTTTTATAACTATATTTGAATGCCTGTGGCAAAAACAAAAGCCAAGCATTTCAGCATGTAAGAATATATTTAGTCTATATTTATATATGGACCAAAGTTCCTGGAAGAAAAAGTTGATAGGCTCAAGCATGAGCCCGGTATAATGATAAATTTTGACTCCCTGTGGATTGCTTAGTGCTGACAGAAAAAATACCTTGGAATTCTGCTGACCTTTTTCCCAAAGGACCTGGCCCCAGTTACTCCTAGTTACTGGCTTCATATAGTACTGTCAGTAAGAATAACTGCTCTTCATTCTGTGCAAAACTTTGTAACTTATCCAAAGTACAGTGTTTGTGCATGAGATAGAAGCAGGTAGGGAGGGAGAGGGAGCAAAGAGGAGTGGCAGGACTTGTACGTTGAGAAATTGTTTATTTTACTTTTTGAAAATGACTTTTTCTCCTATCATTCTTCTGGCATTCCTTTCCCCACAATCATTATTGCTTTTTGCTGTATTCCAAGATGAGCAGTGTGCAAAACAGAAGGTGGACCACGCAGTAGCCTAAGTGTGATTCTTGGAAAAAATGTAAAGTATCTCTGAGAAGACGTTTTTTGTTAGAAACAGTGTTCAGAGGGGCCTTCATTCAGATAAATGGGCTGACAGACAAGAAGGGAAAAAATGGAGAAAGCAGTTAATAAAACCTCTAATTCTTAGGTTTTTTAATCTGGTGGAGGAAGGGCATACGTGTCTGATTCCTCAGGGCCGGTTTGGGTGTGGTGGACGTTTCTGGCTCCATACTCGCTGGACGCGGCGTTGGGTGTCAATAGCACGCAGAGCAGCACATCTGCATTTTCTGGCCTGGGATAGCTTATTTCATTACTACATCCGTTTGTGGGGAGTAGAGAGAGAGAGTGAATCTGCTCCTTAGGGAGGCAAATCCAGTGAAATGCTTGTGCCAGAGCTGTTCTGTGCTCTGTGCACAAACTATGTAACACTCCAACTGTGTAACTGAGAGGTGACTGCAGTTCTGTTCATATTAACTTATGTAGTTTTCTTCATTAGAAGTTCAAAATTTATTGTGAGAGAGTGAGAAAGTAATCTTCAGAGGAAAAGCAAAGCATTCAGTAAAACCTGAGGATCTGTGCAATGCTCTGCTACCTCTTTATCTGGACAAAGGGCATTCCGAGGACATGGCAGAGGGGCTGCCAAGCCTCAGCGCTGGTGCTTCCTGCAGAGTGGAGGGGACCTGCCAGGTGATGATTCAGACCACCTGAATTAAGGACTTAGCCTCCCCCCAGTGCTGTCAGAACCCCAGCTTCCTCGTGTAAGTGCTTGATTTAGATGCTTTACAGGAATTACACTTTCCTCTATTATTTCTCAGCTGAAGGTTTCTGTCTGAAAATTTTGGATCTACACATGTCATAAATCAGTGTAGCTCAGTATCAAGTTTGATTCTGGATGACATTTCCTCGTGGGGACTGCAGTTTAGCACCAAGGCTAAATGTATTCTTATGCTGATGATGCATTGAAGTAAGTGGAAGTCCTGAAAGTACTGAAGCTAAGGGCAAAATTATTTGGCTTCAGTCTATATTCCAGTCACACAAAGATGAACTTAATCTCCTGTTAACTTCTAGGGGCTTGGGGTGCACATCCCCAGAGAGCATTTACTTGCTCTTCCCTGCTGACCACCAGTAACTTCTTTCTGATTTTATGATTTTCTCTCTGTCATAGCTTAACATCTTTATGATGCCGTCCCACTCTCCATCTGTCAAGCACCAAGGATCTCTCTTTGTGTCATTCAAACCTCTCTTTGGAACAATCTTTCTCTGTGCAGACCTCTCCTAGTAAAACTGCTTTTGTCTGTGGTCTTATGTTCCAACTTCTTTGGGAACAGGGAGAGATTGCATGTTTTATCTAGTGAGTGAGATGTGACAGTAGTTTAGAGCATGGAGTCTTGAGGCATAAATCTATCTTGCCTCCTGTTGAAATACTAGATACAGTTACACTTCTTTGCTCCGTTTAATTCTTGTTTCTTTGATTTTCCATAAACATTTGATACCCTCAAGTATCAAAGCAAGATTCAAATGAACACATAGTCTATAAAAATATTATTCCAAGAAAGGATTGATTTCCATTACATTCAAAGCCATTTTTTTTGCATGTACTATGGGCACAAATCAATATCCAGTGCTTTTGTGATTTATACCCTTTTTAATAGCAATAGATTGTGTCAAAAATACCATTTCATCCTTTATAACATTTTTTCTTTTTTTTTCTTTACCAGTAAATGATGAAGATTGCAGTAGTGAAAACAATGTAAGCATAAAACTTGAAAAAATTATGCTTTTGTACAATTCCTGCACTGGTCTATCCCCAGTCTATTTAGGTAAGAGCATTATCCTTTATCCTAAGGCAAAAAAATTGTGTATTTGTTATAACATGTAGCAGAAGATACATGATCTGTTACATCATTGTTGACCATGCAAATAACTCTTTCTACTCTGTAAATTGGTCTTCTTGATTATGGTAGTTAGGAAAACATCTGTTTCCATTTTCACATGTTCACTGTTTTGTTTTTGGGTTTTTTTTATGATGAAGACCACCATTAATGTATACCAGACTTTGATTAGGTATTGCATTGATGAAAACAAATCAATTTGCATGCACATAAGTCTCACTGGCATGTGCAGAGGACCAGGATTTATTATTATGATAAAGACGGGGGGTGGGTCTGTTAGGTGAACATATGTGAGTACAAGAGACCCTAAAGCTTTGGTTTGGATATTTATTAGGATTTGTGTAATTTGACAAGTCTGTATTTTAACGTAGCTTGTTAAACTATAGTATATTTTATGCAAGTTAGGAAATATAAATGTAAGCACATTTTAGAAGCTGATCTTCAATAACAGTTGGTAAGCAAGGAGACAAGTTAAAATTAAGAAAAGCATTGCAACTTGCACATATAGAAATGAAGTGATTTGGTCAATGATCAGAGAAATGAAGGACATTTAAGGAAAAATCTGCTGCCAAAAGAAAATTTAAGCAAACCATTAGACCCCAATAGTCTCAAGCCTAAGACAGACTGGGGAACTCCAGATTGTCTTGAGTTTTCTCTGACTGCCTCTGTCTTCTACAAGCTCCCATTGTCTTCTGTCCTTCCCATGAGCTGGGAATTAGTAAGCACAGTATTATCTCACCCAAGGGAGAAGCAACCTGACATTACCTAAAATGAAGAAGAGGGGAGCCTGAACGAATTAACAGTAATGAGCTGAAGGCATGGTGCTTGCAGATGAGTTTAACAGTTGGGCTAGATGTTATTTATAGCAATGCAGGTAGAGGCATGGTCGCCTGGGGATTTCATGGGGTTTAACTCAGAGAAGCTTGCTCTGACCACAGGTTGGTCTGGATCAAGCATTTGTTTTGCAGGTAATACAAACTGTCATAGGTAACTCGTTAGAGTGACAATGACCAGGATTGCTAGTTGGAAGTAAAGTTCAGAATATGGTGAAGTATGTGAGGGCATGAGTTGGCCATCCTCCCATCTCAGGGCACCCATCTCCATGCTTTGTGGTACCTTGCCATGCTCCACCTAATGTCCAGGAAAGGGCTATTAGCTGACCATTATAACTAAAATTAATATGGGATGAGAATAAACAATACACTGTGGGACTCATTATTTGTCTTCCAGATGCAGGGGGTGAAGAAAATATGGGAGTTACTGTTTACCTTACAGTACTCGTATTCTGATGGCCACAGTCCAGGCCCTGACTAATGGATTTGAAATGCTGAGGACAGAAGTTAAACAGGCATCTACATCCCAGACCCCACTAGGGAAACCCTGATTAGTGTGCAGAGGGTGAGAAGCAAGGGAAGCGCTGGAACTTGAAGCCTGGCCAGCAGCATAAAACCCACAGGGCTTGTGGCTATTGCAGGTAATAACAAAGGGACAGTGTCCATAGGAGGGTAAGAGAGACGGTTCAGGGAAGGGCAAGCCAAGAAGGCAGAAGACTGAGGAGCCAGATGGTCTGTGCTGCACGTTTCAGTCATGGCTCAGGGAAGGCACAGCAGCTGAGCAATGGATCTGCAGTGAGACGGGCCCACAGGGGCGACCCAGTCCCCACCGCGCAGGACCGTGCACAGGAACCAGGGTCGGGGCAAATGGAAGCTCTGAAGAGCCTCAAGTGCCTGTTGAGAAAGAAAATGGGTAAGAACATGAGGAAACCTGGCAAGCACTGCTGGCAGTTGTTTTTTATAGCTTCATTGGAGCAAGTTTCACAGGTTTCCAGAATGCTGCACTCTTCTCATACTCTTCTCATACTGTCTGATTTCTCATTATGTTACATAGATTATCTGGGTCTTGGTGTAATTATTCTGTTTAAAAATGTCCTATAAAAATGACATGCAGAAATTTGGGAGAAATGGAAGTCTGGGTTGCTTTAGGTTTTAGGTTTTCAAGAAACAAAGTATTGCAGCTGTTCTATCTGAGTAATGAAGAAAAATTCAAAAAGAAAAGGTGGTAAACTTCAGAAACTGAAGCATTTTATTAGGCCATGAGGAAAGAAATATAGCCTGTGCTGTGAGTATAAACAACATTTAAGTCAACTTACTAAAAATATAATTTTCTACTTAGTGAGACCATGGTACTTTCTGTCAGAGAATGGCTTGAGAAAATATCACCATCAAAAATCCGGGTGAGGAAGTTTCCTTGCTTTTCTTCTTGCAGAGGTTTTACTGACTGTGTTATTTACGAGGGACTGACCAAAACCAGGCACATTTTGCTGGGCATGATACAAAGGGTAGGGTAAGAGGCAATCTTCCTGCCTTGGAGAGTGGTATAGGAATAGACAAAAGGGGGAGAGTGGTAATAGACAGCTATTAATGTTGTGATGATAATGGCATGTTAATTCTCCCTTTTTGGCAGAAGAATATTGTTTAGGGATTAGAAAGACAAGGAATAGGGGAAATTTGTAGTAAACAATAGGGAAAGAGAAGAAGATAAGGGCTGAGGAGCACTGCAGAGGTGGAGGGACTGAGATGAGATTGGAACAAGCTTGGATCAAGCACCAAGAATGACTTAAGCCCAGTCTGAATAGAAAGAACATTTTCAGTTCCTGCTTTTGCTTTTTCTACATCTTCTCTGCTGGTGTCGGTGCCTGGTTGTTGACTCCACAAAGTTCCTTTTGTAAAGCTTCTGTGGCTTGAGTCAGGGGAAATCCTGTCTGAGGGGACACACTGCCCTTGACAGAGAGTGTCCCAGCCCTTAGCACGGCGTACATCATGGGGGGAAAGGGCTGTGGCACCAGGACTCCCCCCCTCTCCTTTCCTCCAGACCAAGTCCCTGAGAAGCTGCTCTCCCAACCTGAGTCAGGCTTTTAAGCATGCAGAGGGTATCTTGCACTTCAGTAAGAAGTGTGGCACAATATGCAGGATTTATAAGTGTTACTAGAGTAAATGGACTGTTTTGATACCTAGGTTATTAGAAGTTTATCAATAGGATTTCAGTTCAAGTTGCAATTCTGAAGGTATGTCTGCTAATGATACGACAGGTACAAGGGCTGCAACGGCAGTGTAACAAATACAACAGCCATAAGAAAAAATATGTAATTTAAATTATTGAAGAATTCAACTTAAAAGCCAGGAGAATTACTAAAAGGTAAATCTTTCTGAAAGTCTCATTTAATTCAACATCTTCAGCTATCTTAGACAAAATAAAAATGCCCCCCATCTCAGGACTGGTATCTTAGAACTTTTTAAGTGTTTTGTCTCTGCAAAACATTTACCTTGTAGAAACAAGTACTGGAAAGTTTGTTTTCCTAGGATTGTAAATTTAATTAAATCATTATAACCATTTAAAATGTGATCTCATTCAAAGACAAGATTAGTTCAACTTACTGCATATACAGGAAAAAACACAGTAGAAATCTAGCCCTTGAAATTTTTCATATAAGAACAAAGTAATTTAAAAGTTTAAGCCTTTTTTATTAAGCTCAAGATACATAAATTAGATTGTTGTATCTGTGTTTTTAAACTCTGGCTAAGAACATGCCTTGCTTTAGAACAGCTAAGTAGTGTAAATATCTTTCTTCACCCTGTTTATTGTCTATAGTATATTCCAAAACCATTTTTACCTATTGTGTTAAAGTGGCTGCCTTTCCTTTCATCAATCATTTCCAAAATACTGTTTCCATATTTGTGTCTCAAAATACAGATTTTTTATATTTGTCCTTGGTTTTCCTAGCTCAGATGTGTTTGAAATACAGTTTGAAAAAGGTCTCTGAGGGACAAAACTAATACAAGTAGAACTACACAATTTTTTGTTAGAAACATGATGTCAGTGTTTGAAAACATTTGAAAGAGGTTGAAATTTTTTTAAAAAATTATATAGAAATGTGGTCATAAGGATATTTTTTTTTCTAATAAAACCACAGGTGCACATGGCTTCCTCCTTTCCTGAGGAGACCCCTCCCCATGTGTGATGGTCGGGTTGTGTCACTTTTCTCATCCCAGGGTGGCATGAGCTGATGGCTCAGCTCACATGGCCACAGCAGCGTGCAAGCAGCTCCCTTGAGAGGCATTTGTCAGGAGGAAAGCAGGAATTCATCTCTCCAGCTTATTTCCACCTTGGGTCTCGTTAGAGCAAAACTGAGGTTGCCAGTTGGACCGAAGCTGAGAACTCCACGTCTCTGGGAACAGGTCCAAGACCAGCAACCACCGGGTGAGCAGAGCCCTCACCAGCACATCTTCAGGACAAAGTGGAGTCCCTTGGCTGGGCTCAGACCAGGGTGCTTCAGGTGAAAGGTTACAGGGTTTGAAACTGGCTACACAAAGCGCCCTGTTCTTGTCACCCTCCTAATTAGTGGGTCTGTCTGGACCCTTCCTGCTCACAATCAGCTCCTCCACCTGCTCAGCTGGCCAAAGCCAGCACCTGTCCTCACTTCTCCAAGCAGGCTGTTTTTAATTCACAGTTTTGAAGTCTCCCTTCCATCCGTCCAGGGTTAAGTTGCTGTATTTTCCAGGCAATAGATAAAAAAAATAAGATTGATGAATGAGTTTAGCATATGACCATCATGCATCAGTTATTAAAAAGAAAGAATAGCTGGAAGGTCCATCTACAGCTTGTTTGCCTTGTCCCTATGGGAAATGGAATTTAAATCACCACATTGCTTGAGGAGCAGTTTGTAATCCCAGTGTAGTGAAGTCATGTTTTTCATGGGATGGGAACAGCAGATAGTAAGAGTTTCTGCAGTTAGCATGATATCAAGTGTGATGGCAAGATACTTTAAAGTGTTTTTGTTGTAGATGGAAATGTTCAGAAGCAGCAATTCTACCTCCAGACGCAGAACCAGCAATTCTACCTCTCTGGGAGAAGACACTGAGGAACTGCCATCAGTTTGCTCGTGTTTGCAGCTTGTCTTCCAGGATACCCACAGCTTGATTCACATTCTCACTGCAGAGGTGGAACAGCTTTCCAGAGCCTGTATTAGGGTCACCTTTATGCAGAGTATGAGGTCCTTCCTTCCTTCCTTCCTTCCTTCCTTCCTTCCTTCCTTCCTTCCTTCCTTCCTTCCTTCCTTCCTTCCTTCCTTCCTTCCTTCCTTCCTTCCTTCCTTCCTTCCTTCCTTCCTTCCTTCCTTCCTTCCTTCCTTCCTTCCTTCCTTCCTTCCTTCCTTCCTTCCTTCCTTCCTTCCTTTTTAACCATATTTTTCTGCCTTTTTTGTTTTGAAAACTCCTAATTCTTTTTCAACTTACTGACAACAGGCATACTTCCTAGTTTAAGGTCTCTGAACATGGAGGGGTCATGAAACAACTTGAAAACTGTTGTAGTGTGAGGCAGGACAATGCTCTGTATTCATTTGGCTCTAGGAATTGTTAACAGAATAATCCCATCTGAAATTTGTAGTAAATATAAATATATAGTAGTAAAAATAGGGATGGTAATAGACTTTTGTCTGTGAATTTGTATGCGCTTGTGCTAAGTGCTGTACAAATACAGAAAAAATATTCAGCCCCAGTACCAAAGGGTTTAGACTTCAGAGAGGTGGCTGCAGACTGGTGGGGGAATAAGTAAAAACAAAACAACAGGACCATGCTGGTGGTTCAGCTGACATCAAAGACACCTGTGGATGTCCTGTGTCTATAAGGAGTGTCTTCCAGAAACAAAGGATTAATGAGAGTCAAAACTCTGGCTGAAAATTTAATGATTAGTTAGTGAGGGGGGCATCATCAGGCAGAGCCAGGAGGGAGGGATGCTCAGGAGGGCATGATAGATGTCCTTCAAGGGTCAAGGCAGCACTGAACCCTGTTAGAGGTTTGAAGAACAGATAAAGAACCAGATGCAAAGAGAAGCAGTTTATAAAATATTCATTAGGTGGGTGCAAAAACTGTACCGTGATAGCGTGAGATATGGGAAGGTTAAAATATAGCTAGTGATAGATCTTCAAATATTGATCTTAGGCAGTATTTGTCCCACTCTTCCTGCTGTGCATATACTGCTTAAACCTTTCCCTCCTATGCACAAAGGGTACAATTCATCTTCTCTGTTCCTTACTCATCTGAAAGCTGCAGGTGTGCTATGAACTCAGTGTTGAAGTTCTCCCTCTACTCGGTGGAGAAACAAAGGCAAGCACCAAGCACCAGGCAGTCTTCTACAGAAGCAGGCTCTGACATGGGGCAGGTGAATTATTTTTTCAGTGTCTCTTGTCTGGATAATCTTGTCATGACACTTAATCTTCAGACAGTTAAAATTTGCTGAAAGGAATCCTGTGCCAGGTCTTGTCTTTGGCTAAATCCTTTATTAAGTCCTGTACATTTTTAAGCCTTAAAAATAACATGTTTAAAAATATAGTACAATCTTTTAGCAAACTATAAAACTATTATTACTACTGTTATTATGTTGTTGTTGTTATTGTTTTTATTGTTAATACACTGTACAAAAGTCTTCTACCAAACTTTTTCACTAAAGTTCCCAGGGATAATTCAAACTACTTTTTCTAGAGAAAATGTATTTTCCAATCCTTATATCAAATAGAAGGGAAGTTACAATTAATTTCTCATTGCTAATATTTCTCATTGCTAAGAACTGGAAACCATTCCTGTGACTTAGGGAGGCATGGAGTCCACATTTCCTGCTATCGTGTAAGGAAATTTTCTAAATATCAGTGTTGTAGTGGGTTGTTTGTTTGTTGCAAAAAAAAGATGCAACAGCAATATTGAACACTTGGTTAAGAGTAAAATAAAAAATTTGTTTGGCTTGGAAGGAACTTTAAAGATCGTCTAGTTCCAGCTCCCCTGCCACAGGCAAGGACACTTCCATGAATTCTGGTTGCTCAAAGCCCTATCCAACCTGGTATTGAACACCTCCAGGGATGGGGCATCCACAACTTCCCTGAGCAACCCATTCCAGTGCTTCACCACCCTCATAAGAAGAGCTTTCTTCCTAATGTCTAAACTGAACCTGCCCTTTGTCAGTTTGAAGCCATTCTCCCTTATCCTGTCACTACGTGCCCATGTAAAAAGTCCCTCTCCAGCTTTCCTGCAGGCCCCCTTTAGGCACTGGAAGGTGCTGTAAGGTCTCCCCAGAACCTTCTCTTAGCCAGGCTAAACAATTCCAGCTCTCCCAACCTGTCTGTAGAGGAGAGGAGCTCCAGCCCTCTGAGCATCTTCATGGCCTCCACTGGACTCACTCCAACAGGTCCATGTGTGTCTCATGTCCCAGAGCTGGATGGGGTACTCAAAAGGAATTTTTATCTAGAGTTTTCTAAAAATAAAAATTACTGATAAAAACCCTGCTTTCTAGCCTCAAATGGAAGCAGTAAAAGAGCAAAAAAAAAATTTCAATAGATTTTGCCACAAGTTCTAGTTCTGAGGAGCTGTAAACTGCAATATTTGACTGTCTCCACAGTTACTAATTTAGGTGTGAATGAAGCTGATTTGAGCTGTTGATCACTTTAGCAGTTTCTGCGCATGTTTCAAACAGTCTCACCAATTTCCCTAGGGGAATTGAAATGTGAGTGGCTAGATGCGTCTTCTTCATCCAAACAGAAAAAAAAATCCAGTTTAAACCAAATGGAGATAAACCAGGTGTATTTAAACATGAAACAAGCTACCTTCTCTCTTAGTGATTTCAAAGTGAAATTACTTTGAGGGAAATATTATTTGGTATCATGTGTGAGCTGTGCTTTACGACAGCGTTCTTGACTGTTTAAATGGGCTAAGTAGGTAAAATAAAGTATCTCATTATGCACATGAGTATTATGAGGACCGACTGCTTCTTTCTAACATGAAGGATTTTTATTTATTGCATCAGGTTACCTTCTTTCAACCTCTCATGACTTTATAGCACTTCATCATCATCTTCACAGTAATTTTCTTTCTAAAAAGTCGGTAAACCCTCAACCCTTGAACCAAACGCCCTTATTCCCTTCCATGAATCTTTTCCTGTAACTATTTCCTGTTTCTGTAATGTTGTTACTCCTGACCACTGAAGTGAGGGGATCACTGCTAAATCAGTCTCTATATACTCTGTTTGTATATCAGAGATGTAGTTAAGGAAACACTCAGAATGTACTGAAATAAACAGGAATTCTAGCATTTCTTTCAAGCTATTGCAAGCTTTATCTCGCATTTCCCTGCCAGTTTGTCTACTTGATTTTTTTTAGTGCTCAGTAGAAATTAGAAATGATAGTTCAGTTCTGCTTACCCCTACATTCCATGCAATTACTTTGATTTAAATTCTGAAACTGGGTTAGAGGTGGAATAAACCTGAAACAGTCTGAAAATTAGAACAGTTTATCTTTTTTAATAAATTAAGATATGTGAAGGTATAATCAAAAATAAAACTAGATTTGAGCTCATAGATGAAAACTAATTTCCTATGTTGTCTTTAGGACACGTAAAATTGCTCTGATAACACAGCTGAGAAGCTCATTAAATGTGTTTGGTCATATAAAAATGAATCTCTTTGTCCAGATGGGAAAGGCAACACCAGGGAAGTTGACTCTTATTATAGGTAAGTAATTTCAGCTTTTGTTAAAATGAATGCATGCAAAGCAACATTTCTTCATATGAGTGTCTTCCTGATTGACTAATTAGAGAGATTGTCAATAATTATAGTAATGACTGTCAACACACAAATTGTGTGGACAGGTTTATGGCACCAGGATGGGAATTGCCTATTTACAACCAAATATTTTCAACAAGTAATTTTCACATGGGTGAAATCCTGTTGTTGTAAATGCTGACAGGTATACAGCAGTGCAATGATTAGGTAGTGAGGGGGGCATGAAATTAATTACTACATATATATTTTAATATTTATATAGTTATAATTATATATTTATTTATATTTATATATTATATGGCATATAATATTACAGTCTTGGTGTCACTAGCATTCAGATGAGTTGTGCTAACACATTTTTCTATTTTTGGTTTGAATCATTCATATAGTCCCTATAAAATACCAGCTGAGTGCTGAATAATTGCACTTTGTCATGGGTGTCTTTTCATTTTCAGCATCAGATTTGGAAAGAAAATTTCTTTATTTAATATTTTCTGCTTTTTGAGTATGTAGTTTGTGCATTTCACAATATGGTATTCAATTGCAATCACATAAGGATACATTTCTACAAGAGCTTTTAAGATAGGAATCTTCACACATTTCAGAGTTGGTAATTGAACAAACATAAGGAATTCTGTATTCTGCTTCAAAGCTTCTGAACATTTTGGATTTATGTTTTGAGCTGAAAATCTCATGGAAACAAGTTCTGCAATGGCATTTATTATTATGAGATTCTAAAAGTTGTCAGGCTGGAGACAGTATGAAAATTGTATTTTGGCATTTTCCCATCTGACTCTGCCAAAAGGCAAAATCCAGAGATGCAGAGAAATCAAAATTAATCTGATGAATTCATATGTTTGGTACATTTTGAGTTCTCACTGGAAGCTGCGGTAGCAGAGGGAAGGCCTCTAGCTCCGGAGTTATTTACAGCCATCCTGATGAATTTCTAATGAAATTTCTATTTCTATTCATCTAAGGAAATTAATCTATGACCTGCAGAATGTTCCTTCCATAACCATTGATCTCCACGCAGGTTGGAAGGAAGCTCCAGGATAAAGAGCACTGGCTTTCAAGTAATTAAAAAGTCTTTATACCTTAATCCAACAGGTCTCCAAATGTACAGTACTACCAGCTATCTGTGTGCTGCATTGGCAAGGACAGTTATCACCCTCTTCTGAACTGCACAGCCGAGTGAAATGTTTCTTGAAACAGAAGAGTTAACTGTCCTTTGAGAGCACATACTTTAAGATTTTCCTTTAAGCACTGTTGCAATATCTAAAACTGCTCAGATATTGAGAAAAAGACATTGCCCAAATAACTTTGAGGTGGATTTTTCTAAAGCTTTGGGTGGTCATTGGATTCATTAGAGTGCTGCATTCCAAAATTCCTGGCAAATTTCTTCCAGAACTCATCGTGTCATTCAATGCTTTCAATGTATCTATATACTTTGGTGGCTCCATTAAAAATTACCTTCACTAAGGAAAGAAACAACACTTGTGAGCCCTACAATTAAAATTGTACTGAATAATTTAATGTTTAATACTTGATTTTTTAAAAAACATTTGCAAGTGAATATTGCTGAATAAGATGCTCTCAGAAATAAATAGCTTATGAGGAATAGAAAATTGGAACAACCATACCATAGCAACCACACTGGTGTACATTTCTGATTTGTTAACTAATCTGCAGCCAACTTTGATAACAGCAGTGGAGAATTAGAGTACAAGCTTTGCCAAAGACCCTAAAACTACTATTTGTGTCAAGAAATCTTTGTGTGTTAATGGTGTTTTCTTCCTTTTTTCTAAATATTTTTTTCCTGACAAGGAAAAAAAAAAACTTAAACAAAATCCATCCCTGTGCTTATTCAAATCTTAGTTTCCTCAAAAAGATTATTTCCTCTGCTTCAGGAAGTTGGCAGGCAGCAAACCACTTCTAAATGAAGCTGCAAGCTGGTACTGCAAAAAGCAGAGTTTATTGGTACCAGACATTTGTAAATAAGAAATTGACACTCATGCTATAACAATAAGCAATTCCAAAAAAAATCCAGGGAGCTGCCAGAACAAACAAATTTGCAACGAGCTCTATCCAATGCTATACATCCATCCAGGTCAGTCCCATCAGTGGGGGTCAAAACAACAGCTCCAGGACCAGCTGGAGCTCTGTAAAGAGCAGTTGTCTCCTGCTTTTGCCTCTTACTTCCTTCTGCACAGAATTTCAGAGGCATCCCCAGGCACGGGCAGGCTCTGAGCTATAGCAGTGCTATCCAAACAGTGTGCCTGAATCCAAAGCCTCTGGAATTACCAGGATTTGGATACATAGAGGACCAAGGTGAGAGGCACACTGCTTCCAGGGGAAATAGGCTCAACACTTCAGCTTTTGAGGGACCTGAGTCACTAAAACACACCTCCCCTCTTTGGGTCACTGCTGTGGGGTTGTGGCTCAGGAACAAAGAGAGGGCATTTGCCTTTCCCCGCTCTTAATGATTGTGTGGGATACCATTAACATTCACAGTGTTTGCAATAGCATCTAACCCCTTTTTGAGGTAGCCTGCCCCCTGTACCCACCATCTCAAACTTTGGGCTGGCTCCCACCCTTGCCACCTCCAGCTTTTTCGGTGCTTTCCCCTTACCTCCCTCATTTCTGCCACAAGCAGGGCTGTGAAAAGCTGGCAGAGCAGAGAGAGGAGCCTGCAGCAGACATCTGGGGCTTCCCAGTAACTCATAAAGCCGAGCCTAAACAAATGGTAAGAATGGAGACAGGGTCTGTGTTGTACTGTAAGCACTCTTTGGGAGTGGTGAGCATGTGAAAAACTGTATTAGCTGACAAGGCACTTGAGCTGAAAGTCTTAGTTTATCTCAGTGAAACACTGGGAGTGAGGGAGCACACACCTTGAAGTTAACCCAGTTTCTTCACTCCTGCCTTATGCAGCAGAAGAGAGATATCACACCTCAGACAGGTAAGCAAGGTAAGAAACCATAACTTTATTATAAAACAAAATTAATTATTCCTTTGGGTACACTGTGCCTGGAGCAAAAGAAATCCAAAACAACTGCTTTCCCTTTGTCAGGGACTACAGGTAAAGTTGCCTGGGTGAGGAAGAAATGTTTGTTTTTACTCCACCACTGTGGGCAGTTATATGCAGAACATTTGACTGACAACCCAAAGAACAAGGTTTCTTTATTTTTTATAAATGTGTTCTTGATATGACATAATTCTCCTAGCAATTAAGTTTTAAAAGTTAGAGGACAGATCTCAAAATTCCTAAAAGCCTCAGCTTAGAGCCTCTGTTATATGAGTTTCTGCTGACTTTCACCTTCAGGACCTCTTTCTTAATAGGCTTTCTTAGAAGGAAAGCAAACTGAAAGGGATGAAAAATACAAATTTTCTTTGATGGCACTCACTTTTGCTAGTGGGGGTGATGATGCAGAGCTCTAAAGTGAAAGCAGAGAGGGAAGGAATAGTTTAGGAATGTCTCTTCTCAGCCTCTGCCCAAGATATTTTAGGGTGTTTGGTGAGGGCAATTTTGCTGTTGCTGAGACAATGAGCTGAGCTGAGACAATGACAAGTCAGAAAATGCAGAAGATGGCTTAAATTTCAGTGAATTCTGGTTTAGGTGGCAGATGCTGGATGTATGCTGTCGAAGTGTTGTTATAGAACCAGATAAATAATTTTAATTGTTTTCATTTAAAAATGTTTAAAATAATAAATACTATAGACTGCAAACAAAATGAGACAAAGCAAATAGTACAGTAATAGATACACACCCACATTTATAATGTAAATCAAATATACGTAGTTATAAAGCAGAAATCCATTATTTTTAGGAAAGTTAGTAAGCATTTCCAAAGAGATGTTGCATTGCTGAGGCTATTCTAGGCTAATAGGAAAATTATTTGAATTGTTCAGCAATAACATCTTGTGTACTTGTGTCATGACAGCAGATTTCTGAAACGTTACTGAACCAAACTCATTCTTAATTCCTGTGATGAGTGACACAGTGAGTGAGAGCAATTATCCCAAAATTTAGCTGTTCTTTTATTCTCAAACTGATGTATATTTCCACAAAACATTGACTGACTGTCTTCTTAACAACCAAAGTTCGGTCTTTCGAAACTGCTTGCATGCTATCCCATTCAGCTATGTGGCTCAGCATTTGTGGTGTGCAAGGAACTGCCTGTGCCTATTGTTTTTGTTCCCAGATTAAATCTCTGAAGGCTTTGGCAGTCTTTGCTGAAGTCATTGGGCTCTGAAAATGCTCACAACTTTATTATGTTGATGTTAAAAGTGCTGGATTTTCAAAGGCCTACCAAACAAATATTGCAAATGACAGTAGCAAAACCTTTCCATTTTGTATGATCACTTGTTTGATTTGGAGATCATTCCATCCCCCAAATGTACATCTGTTGGAGCAAAGAGTTACCAGAAACAACTAACAAGGATATCAAGACCATTGCTCAATAACCACAGGCATTATTTTGCAATATTTATTGTGCTCTGCAGGAGTTTTCCTGGGATCAAAACTTGGCTGGTTTTATTAACAGTATGTGCAGTTGTGGCACATGAATTGTTTCTTGTTATTAGAGCTGAATGCTGTGAGGTGCTATTTCAGAATTGCAAGTTATAGATTTTGCAGGAGTGCATTTGCATGCTGTAGCCTCTAACAAAATGCTATGTAATTTGAATACCACCTTTATCCAGCATGAGTCCCTCTGGTATGTATCACTATCCAGGAAATGTGTCTGGATACCTTTCTGACTTAACCTGGTTGATTTTACATGACACAACCAGGTGCATTATGTTCAAAATGCACTCTTGAGTGTTTAGGGTTGAACTGACCCAAGAGAAGCATACAGGTAGCTGTCACTTAAACCAGTTTTGTAGAAATGATGTATGGGGATTTTAAGATGACCTTCATGTTCTTTACCAGAACTCAGCTTACATACAGACACAAGTACAATCAGATGTTTTTACTTGCATAGCTAAGATACACGATTGTTTTTCCAATTGATTTGCATGTCTTTCTGTAAAGAACTATTCTTCTTAAGCAGCAGGTAAGGAAAAGAATATGGGTAAGATACTTGGGGAGGAATGTGAAAAGAAATTTAATATATTTAATCTTATTATACATTTTTCTACATTAAATTCAACAGGCTGCAAATATATTTTGCTACAAAGCTTTGTGTAAGAAATATCTCTATAAGAAAATACATCTCATTAAACATTTCCTGTAAATAAATTATCCCAAATAACTGTGTTTTGCAAGAGCAAAATGGCGGGTAGGCCAATAAAAAGAGCTAAAAAATGCTGGGACAACCCCCCTGCTCATTTTCTTTTCTATGTAGTGAGCACTTGAGCAACGAAAGCACTTGAGTTCCTCTTCTGAGTATATGCTGTGTCAGTGTAAATAAATCTTGCAAAATTGGTTCCTGGACTTTTTTAGTATTTTGCAATTTCTGAGCCTTATTTCTGTTTCAGTGACATTGGAAAATGCTGGAGTAAGAAGAGTTGTTTCCAGTAGGGAAGGAGGTGTGTGAAATTCTCTTCTGCTTTAGACTCTTACGAAAGATAAGGGCAATGAAGACGAGGTCTGTGTTCCAATTAGGAAGGCTGAGTCAAGCAATGTAGCTAAGCTAAAGCTTTAAAGCATCCCACTGGTGGAAAAATGTGTCAGGTAATGGTAATGTGGTCTTCAAAGTTGAACTACATACTGGCCTACCCAGGTTGTGCAGAACTGAATAAACAGAAAAGTATCTTTTTATCTTTATATCATAGAACATGAAAATGGGTAATTATAAATGGGTAATTACAACTTAGCAGTAGGTCAATTATAGAATTAGACTTTTTAAAGTAATATCAGTCTCTTTACCGAAGTTTATACAAAGGAATATTTGAAAATAAGTAAAATTTTTAAAGTTTGAAAAGACCTGGGAGACAAGTCACGGGAGAGAGGCTGTCCTTTTTTTAACCAGTACACAAACAACGTAGGGTTGGCAGCTGTTTCCACAGTCTATATATTTCTGTCATTCCTGGCAGAACATTCCAGAGTGAGAGGACATCAGTTTCAGTCTGAATACATGCTGGAGGCTGGTATGCTGTGACATCACATGATGTTTAACAAGTCATTTGTGGTCATGCCATCTTCTTACATCCTTCTGCAGGAGAGGAGATGCTCACAAGACCCAACTCCTCTTTCTTTGCTGTCTCGAGAACAAATCCATTATACTGCTGCAGAGTGCCATAAGATGTAAAAATTTGAGTTTGTAGCACTATGCTCAAAACACCTCAACAAATGTTGAGGTGTTGAATATATTATATTATAACAGCAACAGAGAAACAACTTCAAAGCTCTTCGTATTAAGCACTTCAACACTCTGCTATTTCTTTTGGAAATGTCTATAATGCGAGAATGCTTAGGCAAGGAAAGTATATTTAGGACTAATGAGGAACTGCCTGTATATAATTCTGGATTCAGCATACACACATATTTGCTTCATCTGTTCAACCCCACGCATGTTAGCAGTAAACTGAGAAAAATACAAGTAATTAAGTGCCTTTCTATGACATTGAATTACATAAAGCATTTCAATTTACCCATGTATAGGAAACAAAACCCGGTTTAGATGCCTCCTCTTAGGTAAATTGCTGCTCTCTTGAAATTTTGAGATGGCCAGTTTTCACCTTCTTCATAGGGGCCTGGAAAACATAGCACTCTTGTCCTGCAGGAGTGCTTCCTTGCTGAATGTCAGCCCTGAATAATGAGGGCATGTGGACATTCACAGTAACTTTATTTCCATTTCTCACACCTGCAACATGGCCAATAATGTGTTGACAGATGAGTCTTCCTGGCATGCACTGCTTCCTGTAGGAGTACAATGTATACAATTTCTGTAGAAAATCCTTACCACGCTGTAGACCCACTGTAGCCCTAACACTGAACCCCTGAAACATCATGGGACAACACAGCGAGGTAAGTGACATTCATTTCCACTCTACTTGTTTGCATACTAGCAATTCCCACTAACTGGAGAATTATTTACAGGAGAACCGCGCGGTAGGTGAACTCCAGCTACACTTGTGTCTACCACCAGCTCAAAAAGAAATGCATTTGGTGTGACTTCTACTCATACTCTAACTGTTACTTTAGCCACTCCACTTTCATTTGCAGTCCCCTTTTTCCACCATGCCATAATGCACTAAACACAAAGCCACAGTCACTTAATAATATCTTCCCAATCCTCATTCAGATCTTCTGGCACACATGAAGTCTTGATTTGGAAGAGGAGGTCGCATCTTTCCATACTTTACAAGACAAACCCTTGGCACAGTCACATCGTTGGAAAATCTCCAGTCCATGGGACCCTTTCTTGCGCTGTTTGGTGCACACCTCCCCCTGATGCAACACAGGCTTGCAAATTTTGGTCCAGAAGTGGCGAGCACAGCAGTGTCCCTCAATACAGTCTGATGACCGTAGGCAGGGATCGCCTTCGTGTCCTAAAAAGAGCAAACAAATTACTTTATCTCATGGAAAAATGTGAAACTACAGATTCAGTGCAGACTTATGCAAATGGAACTGAGAAAAAGGAAAGGACATTATCCACCTGTGGACATTTGAAGGATGTAAACACAAGAGAAAATATTAATTAGGTAGGTTCAGGGGGGTAATTTATGAGACCTGCCATAAGACTTAGAAAGGAGAATTCAGTTGCAGGATTGTAAGCGGAATTACAAGTATTCAATTACATGGCTGTTACAAGAGGAGGATGTCTGCAGTCTTGCACAACTGATAACATGATTGTCAGTCCACATCTGATACAGAGAAGAAAGCAGATGCTGTTTCAATCACAGGAACTGTCGGTTGACATTACATCACTTTCTGAGTCATGCTGTGATCTCTCACAATAGACATTCACTCCCTGTGAAATTACTGCCTATTTCTGGTTTCCACTGCTGTATCTTAACAGCAATAACATGATTCATGACATGAAGGAACAGAGCAGTCCAGTCCAACTGCGATCTTACC
Organism: Motacilla alba alba; assembly: GCF_015832195.1. Classification (NCBI taxonomy): domain Eukaryota; kingdom Metazoa; phylum Chordata; class Aves; order Passeriformes; family Motacillidae; genus Motacilla; species Motacilla alba. The sequence goes on along the minus strand of NC_052019.1, from coordinate 47,097,539 downwards.
CTTTATGTGTGACAGCTTGGATCGCGGCCTCCCCAGGTTGTGCCATCCCAAATCCTTGCCCGCATAATGACCATTCTTCTTGTTGCGTGGCCCTTCCAGAGCAGGGATGTGAGGAGTAAGGATGCTTTCAGTTACTGGTATGCAAATACCTGCAAGGAAAAGACAGCCACTCAAAGATTTGAGTAAGAGGAAAAGCAGCTAAGAGACATGCACTGACCAGGTCAGAATGATGAAAGCACCGGGGTTTGGCCTCAGTGAAGCTCAGCTCTCATGACACGTTCAACTCTGGTTCATGGCACTTAGCCTCACTGCAGCTCTGCTTCACTCACTGTCAGACAGTCTCTCTATCACTCTGGCTTTATAGTCTGAGCTCCTGGAGAGCTCCTTACAGACCTCTCTCTCCAGTCTCCATGGAAGTGCAAACAGTATGGCTATAACCCTCGCCAGGGTGAGTAGATTTAGGATTCATTAAGTTTCCTTTGCTTCCTTACAATATGACTTCTGTGAAGTCTTCCAGTGAATCAAAGCACATTGAATGTAGAGCTGTGATTTTAGGCAGCATTTTTGTGTTCCTCCACCACAAAATATAACAAAAGACTGGTAGTACCTGAGCCATAAACATAGAAATACTATTAAAGAAAATTAGGCAGAGTGGAACAAAGTAGACTATTAAGTTTTCTTGGCTTAGAAAAAGAAGAGCTATCACCTAGGAAAAAATACTGTTGCTGGTAACACTCATAGAAAAGATGATGTCAAGAAGGCTGATTTTCTGCAGGAAAGCCCAGAGCTGGCAGCCGTACCGTTGTTGCAGCGGTTCCCGGGGCAGCACATCCCATCCCGGTGGCAGCGCTTCTTCTTCCTCCGGCACATCATGCAGGCAGATGTGGCCTGGTGAGGGCTGTGGCAGTACCGCCCTACTTCGCACTCCTTGTCGTTAGTGCAGGGATAGGCCTGGCGGGGAAGAGAAAAGTCTACAGTGAGGCACTCCTTTGCACAAGGAATGGATGCAGCCTGTTTAAAAAAAAACCCAAAAAACAAAACAAGCAAACAAACAAAAAACAAGAGAAAAAACTACCACTGAAACCTCCAAAATAAAACAATATCTGAGGTAACAATTCACGGTGCTAGGAGATGCAACTAGGGGTGCTGCACTGCAGACACACAGCAATCTCTAAGCTCACACAACTGCTGGTCATTGCTTAAAGAATAAGAGATAGAACCTGCTTGCTCATGGTTTCATCTTTCCTTACTTCAAACGTATGTGGGCTCAAGAGAATTCATATTTTTCTGGAATCAGGGATCTAATTCATAGGCAAGAACTTAAAACTCCACAATGAACAATCAACACTGCCATGAAAGCCAGTAACAATACTGAAACACACCCTCCAATAGGTAACACTTCGTTTTAAACTGTGAGGAGGCATTCTTCCTTTGACAGTTGTCAAACATGCAGGTTTATTATCAATAGCTCAGTGTTGTCACTGTGAGTATCTGCATCACACTCATTCAAATGTCTGTAACTGCACCACTCATCCCTGGCCCATACCAGTGGGATTCCTTGGAAGTGAACAAATGTCACTGGCCAGCATTTCACTTCGATAACCTTTCATTCACTTCTGGTCTCAGTATACTCTTTAAACCTGCCACCTGCTAAACAGCATCCTACAGTATGCAGCATGGAATGTATTACAGAGCACAAAATATCTTTCACATATAATTCCCTGCAAGCAGATACAAGGGTATACAATTCTTCTCTATTCATCAAAACTAGCATTACCTCACAGGAAAACAGAATTTAAAAAGAGAAGAAAAAAAAAGCAAAAGCACTGCATTCTCCCATAAAGGTAAAGAAAACTTTATTCTCACAAAAGGAAAAAATAGGATTCTTGAAAGGCACACAATAACACACACTGCCACATTCCAGGATGCTTTCTGCTGACTCCCACACAGCTACAACAATGCTATCTGTTTGAATCTAATTTTACTGCCTGTAGAATTAATTACAGATTTTTTTTTCCATTCCTCAAAATTATTCTTGGAGAATTTGTTTAAATAAAAAAAAAAGATGACAATAAATTTTGTGCACTTCCTGGAAAATTATGTTTACACTTCCTCAACTAATTTTCTCAAGTATTTTAAATAAATAAAACTATTGCTTTTCAAAATGATTTTGCAATTAATTGTTCACCCCCCCAAAAAAGATCAACTGACTGATTTCGAGTGTAGAATGATTCGTTTTTGGTAATCATTTTTGAAATCAAGACTTGTATTTCTCTCAGAAAATAAAAACTTTGAGGTCTTTGAGAATTCACTTTGAAAGCTGTTTCTTTAGATGGAGAAATTCTTGTTTATCTCTCTTCATGAAATTCTGTTGAGAATCACATAAGAAACAAGAGGTCTTCCAAGAAAACCTAACAAATTTCTCTTGTGTCAGTAGTGGGAGAGGAAACTATGCCATTTCTCATGTGACTTCATGAGTTGTTTGTCAAAATTTACTTTAGAGTACAAAAAGTGCTGGCTGGGTATTTCCCAAGTGCTGTTGCCTCATTACTTCTGCCCTCTGAATATGTGCCTTTGAGAATTTTTCCATGGTGCAGCTGTTTGGAGTAATCCAAACTACGTGGAAGTCTTTTAGCCTTAAGAATGGACATTTCCTCAAGAGGATGAAATCAAAGAAGGCCAGATCTTTTAAGCTAGAAGTACCAATAAGAGATAAATAAAAGTACCTTTTTGGTACTCTTAAGGCATATGCAGATTCTACTTATTCTAGCAAAGTGGAGCTAAAGTGCTCTTTCCTCAATCCCATCACTTCTTTCCCTCATTTTTCCAAAACTAATAAATAAAACTGACTTAAAATTTATTATATAGTCACCATAAAAGTAAGACTTTCCTTATTTAAATTGTACCTTACTAACCTATGGATCTTACAATGCAAAAAAAAAGCGATTTTATATAGACTTGTGAATGCTCTTGGAAAAGTTTGGAAAATACTAACTCTGCTAGCTGGAGGAAATGCAAATAAAAAACAGATGGACGGGCTAAAACCTGGAGATGAAGGCATTTTAGACCCTTGTCTGTCATCAAGACCTTCATAACCGCATCTTTTTTCCAGTATGGGCATGTGGCATACACCTGCAACTTGTCAGCAAGAAACCTACTTGCAGTTTTATTTTGGTTCCTCAAATAGCTTCTTAAAAAATGAGTTCCCTGATCCCAAATGGTGCTAATGAATGCTCTCACATACCATATCTGGTGATTGTTTTCCTTTTGGCTTTTAAGCTGAGTGACATGGAAAAGATATTTTAAGATACACATCTAATTGTCAGCTCTATGCTCTGTCCTTGAGAATGTTAAACATAATAAAAGACAACTTCAAAAATTGCTAGGAAAATCAACAGAACCCAGCCTTTCTTCCCAATCTAGACCCATTCCTAAATAAAAATGATACTTCTGAATTCAAATAAGCCAAAACTGACCTACCTAAGGCAAATGACTGCAGCACATCAAAAAATAAGTCTGTTACATGTAGCTTAGATAATAACTAACAGGTCCACCCAAAAGACCAGCTACCAGCCAGCCATACAAGAAACCTTCTTGCAAATGCCTGCTGCCATCAACTATTTTGATCTGCCAAAATCACTATCCATTTATAGCCTGGCTATCAATCACAGGACCTTGAAACAAAAATGCCTATATAGCTTGTGTCTGTTTCCTCGTCACTAGATATTCATTAGAATAGGCATAATTCCTGCTCTCAGCAGAGTAATTCCTATTGCTGTGTAGTATTCATTATAGAAACAGAAAAATAAAATAACATATTGTGTACGTAGCCTTGGCTAGCAGGACGGAAACGCATCCATAATTATTCCTTTGTTGTCAGTTGAGTCAATCTAGGTATACGTCTTTAAAATACAGGGTAAAGAAATCATACTTGTAAAAACGTGCATGTTAACTATTATCTATGTATAAGTCAAGGTTTCCAAAATCTCCTGCACCACAGTGCCTGGAACAGAGTCTTTACGTTCAGAGAATTGTAGAGAACATTTCCTATATACAACACAAAGACACAGATCAGTCCCAGATGGAGAGGGAAGAAGCAAGCTGTAAACCAGCTCTACTTCCCCAGCAATGATAACTAATTCTATAAGGCACATCATTCCTTCACATTCTTCAGCTACACATATCATTTTCTGGTTGTAAATCTCCATCCACTAAACACAGCTTTGATAGCATGGGAAACCAGATCAAACTGAGATAAAATACGTAGCACTCCCTGAAGCTGCATTTAAACAATCTTATTTTTTCATCCTGCTCGCAGGCAATCAAGTCACCCATAGCATGACATGAACTAGATTTGCCTGTGATAATGAGTCACATTTTCAGAATGTGTTGTCTGATTAAGAGCATTGTTTACTGACATGGTTTTTCCTCAGCCATTTCAATTAGTTTTGTATCCTTGTATAAAAGATACTGTTGATTACTTGTCCAAAACTGTACAGCAAAGGGATTTTTGCAATGTTGGAGGACTCCGGCCAGATGTTGAAATGGGCGTTGCTTTGTGCTGTGCCAAAATGTCACCTGCATCAGTCCACCAAGACTGACCCTTACAAGTCAGGTCACAACAACACAGAGATGTTAAACTTTTCTCTCAGGGAGAAGGAGTATTCCTTCCCTTCTGAATTTATATTCAAAAGTTCATGAATGCATGATAGAAATACTCAAGGAAAATTATGCAGAGGATAGAGGACAAAAGTTGGGGACTTTTAGAGTTGAACAAGTCGTTCCAAGCACTAAGATCTTCCTTTTTATATAAACTTCCAAGGAACTAGTGAGGAACTGAGTAAGCTGAGTAAGGAACTATCTACATTTTGTGACTAAGTGGGTAATGTCATTCCCATGATTTGAGAATCATGAAGCAGTGAGGTTTATGCTTACCTTTGTCTTTCTCATTCTGACAGAGGAGCTCTTAGCCCCTTTTCTCAGTGCAATGACACTTTCTTAATATTGTTGCTCGAGTCATTTGCTATCACACATATTTTATAGGCACCACAGAGTTTCACTGCGAGTTGTAGCAATATTAAGTGGTGAGATTGTTGTGCTAAGAAGTCAAACAGTTTGAGTCTCTCTGTCTGGCACTATAAAAACGTAATGGAGAAGCACTCCAGGGGGAGAGTAAGACAGACGCTGTAATGTGCTGAAGGGTGAGAAGACTGATGGCAAACATACTTTATTGAGCTTTGGGAGATAAGGTCTTGAATTTCAGCATGGCCTCCAGCAAATATTTGAAGACAATATTCCCAGCCAGTGTCTTAGTCCCAGGCTTTCATCTGCTCGTATTAGGATGTCTCATTTGTTTTTATGCTGAAGTACTCCACACAGTACTAGCTAATCAAGTCAGTGAAAGGCAGGAAGAGCCCCTGGCATTTTTACCTAGACTGTGTCATCTCTTATCCAGCACAACCAATTGAGACACTGCTGGATTCAGATCCACCTTCAACGCTGAGAGGAGCTGTGCCCAAATAGGTGTTTTGATGGAACAGATATCAGTAGTGATTCCCCCAGAAGCAATGAACTTTTTTTTTAAAACACATCATAAAATCTAAGTGCAGAGTCAGTCCTGGCAGAAAGTCATGGCTACTACCCCTCCCAGCAGAAGAAACAGCATGGAGATTGTCCATTAGCCTTTCACTGCAGATGCCAAGCAGCACCCAGTAAGACAGATGAAGTTTCATGTACCACAGAAATGACAGTACCACTGCATGTATTGTTCTGCATACTCTGCCAGATTTGGTCCATACAATCATCCCCTGATGATAGTGGGGAGTGAGCGGAAGAAGAGGAGAAAAGCTACAACCAGTTGTACAGCCAGGAAGTGAGAGCTCTCCAGAGCTGCCAGGTCAGTCCTTCATCATCCTCTCTCACTTGGAAAGAGGCAATAGCTATATTGCAAAGGTGAGACAAGGGACTGAAGCAAATGGACACATACATTAACCCAGGAATGGGCTTGCTTCCTAGGTACCCATATATCAGAAAACTAATTTAGGCTTTTACTCAGTCTTGTACATACTACCCCTATTTATTAATATCCTGTGCAAATACCTGTGCCACTAGGCTGTGCTACCACATACTACAGACATCTTCTTCTGCTGTCAAAATCTCTTCTATATCACATCTACACAATCTTTTATATTCATACAGTGTCTGTGAAACAGGTTGCCACAAATGAATTGCTACTGCAACTCAGCTTATTACTCACTTGTTACTTAAGGAAAAATGTTATTTTCTCTATTTCAATTAATCGTACTTCTGTACATTTTAAAATAATGACTGCGAAGGAGGTGGAAGCTGACCTCTCTGTAGCCAATGTGCTGGCTAGATGACCAAAACTGTCCTGAACTATAGGAAAGAGGACAGAGTTTCCAACCTCCACTTGAGAGATGAACAAAAGAGCTTGTTTGCCTTTAGTCTTGGGCATATTGCTTAATATTCCAAAGCCATCAGGCACAATGAAGCAACCAACTGGCTCAATCATGGTGAGAGTCTTTCCTTCCCATCCTGCTTTGGACAGGACAGAACTATCTTTCAGAGCAAGGACTTGATCCCCATGGAGCAAACATATGAAATAGCCATGGGGGTGCCATGTTTTCTTTTTCTTTTCTCTTTCTCTGAAGAATTAGTAATCCAAATTAAAAGCATGCCAATAAATTAGGAAATGCAAACATATGCTTTAACCAAGTAGCCTGCTGTCAAGACTAACTACAAAGAATGCAAGTCATTGTTTGGCTCCCCAGTTGGGCCTGATTCTGAGTTGGGTCTCAAATTTGTTTTGGCTTTTAACAGATCAACATCAGTGGGACAGTTGTATGCAACATGTGGCCTGTAGAGCTAAATGAATACATCACATGTGGGATTCGTCCCACTCGCCTCTTTGGAGACAGAGTGAAGATTCTCTCAGAAGTCTGAGAGAAATCCTAACATGATCTCACAGGATACAAACCTTAGTAACAATGCAAATAGCAGCTCTTTATTCAGCACCACATGAATGTGATAAAGCAGAATGGAGGGGGTAAAAGGGGAACTCAAAGCTTTTTAATAACCAACAAACAAAGCAAACTCCCAGCTCTTTGTGGGTTGTCTTTTTCCCTGCAAAGCAACTAAACTACTTACTGATACCTTCTCAGGTGTACCCAGAAAAATCCACCTTTGACAGACTTCAGCCTAACTTTCTCTTAAGCTGCTAAGCAAACATGTAGGTTAAGATGTGGATTAGAAATTACCGTTATTTAATATTTTATTATTAATCCCAAACAAGAAAAGCATTTATCAGCAGCCATCTGGAGTGATGTATTTTTCCCACAGCACTGCTGATGTTGCTTTTTTCTATTCTTAGCTCAGCATAGGCATAGATGATAGCGAGGGATCTCACTGTGTGCAAGCACAAAGCCATGGTTAATTTATCCCACAGAGGAAATCATGCTGTGCTCTCAGACAGCTCCAGACATGGATCTTGTCTCAGACTGAGAAACCAGAAACTCTTAACTCTCAGTGACTGCTGTGGCACAGATCCTTCCTAAAAGAAAAACTTAACAGTAGTTGCAATGAAAGAGTTTTACATCTTTCAGTTGCCATAGCAAGCTTAATTCAAGATTCAATTTTTCTCACCAAATCTTGTTTTTGTTAAAATAATATAACCCTGACCCATTTCCCTGCCAGACCTAAAGAGAAAAGTGCCATATTCAGCCTCCAGATTCAGTACTTTCTTCTAGAGATAATTTATTTTAACTCTTCAATTTAACACAATACTGCTGTTACATGAGGTCTGATTCACAGAGTGCTACATCATGGATACATATACTACAGCTTCCAAAGATCATTCCTTCAAACTGTGTGGATAATGGTCCCAGAAGCCTACATTATTAAACAATAAATATTCATTTTTCAAAGGAATTCTCAATACACTGCTAGACCACCAGGGAAAGAACATTTCTATCACCTGCAGTAGTCCAGCTCCCATGATTTGCTAGAGCCAAAGAAAACTCAGATCTTAACAACCAGAAAACAAACCTCACTGAGGTCCCTCTGAACCAACTGAGGCAAGACTCACAGGGGTCCTCTTGTAAGTTTTCCTTCTCCAAACAATAATGCCATGGAAAACAACATCCTGTTCTGCAAGCACTAGGCAGTTGTGGAGGGAGCTGTGCTCGGGGTGGGGGAAGTGTGTAGCTGCATCTGGTGGAGAGAGAGTCAAACACTTCCAAATAAACAGGGGAGGTGTGCTGCCCTATTTCACACAGTACTAGTCAGTGTTAGTGGTGACTCTCCCAGTGTAGACAGACAGGAAAACAACCTCCAAAGATTTTCCTGAAAGATATCTCACTCACCTGTGACCCTATGGGTCTCTCAGCCCACATAACTAATTTCAACAAGCATTTTAGGTCTAGACTATCTAGATCACTCCAACTTATTACACACCTTATAAATCTACACCTTCTCTTACAGAACTACCTGCATTTTGTGTACTACTGGGAGAAGGTAGTATCTGTTTAAAGCTGGCCTTGTCTTCAGAATGGAGGAAGGTATTCTGAAAGAATGCAAGTGGATCAGCAAAACTTCCGGGAGACACTCTTATCTCATTTAAACCTGCCTCAATTTAGTGCATTTTACATGTGTCATGAAAGTATAAACATAAATGTTAAACACATTTAGAATAATCCACCTTAAAATTTTGTTGAACTTAATTCACCTTCAATTCCTCTTCATAGTTCTGTAAATTTTAAAATAATGACTGTGAAGAAGGTAGAAGCTGACCTTGGTAAAACCAGAAATGAGTTACATTTCCAAGTAACTTAAAGGGCAGCACAGTATGCCCAAAATATACACAGAGGTACATCGTTTATCACAGAACAGCATCAAACTTACTCCAGAATACGGTATATACATTGTTGTCCCTGATGGAGCACAGCTACAAGTTTTCCTATTCTATCCCATCTTTAAGACAAATGATCACCCTTAAGTCCATATTGGCATCACTCTGCTGAATCCTGTCTTCTCAAAGGAAGCAAACTCTGTTTCCTGCCCCATGCACAGTTTACATACAGAGGTGCTAAAGTTTTCCCTGTCTACCTGGTATTGTGACCATGATATTTCATAGCAGGGTTTCCTCCTCAACATTTGGAGAGATCACGAGCAACCTACTCTGCTTGATTTTGAAGGTGGTTTCCTGTTCTGTAGAACTGGGACCTTACAGAAGAGATTATTAAAGCAGGTACAAAAATTTGGGGAACATTCAGTTTGACCCCAAATCTTACAGGCTCTCTCAATGTGTCTGATTCATATTGTTTGGTGAACTACCAGCAGCAGCATCACAACAGAGCATCAAAACAATGTAAGTAATCTTTGAAGTCAACAGTGTAGTTCTAAATCAATATGACAGGAAGCCTCCAAGTCTTGATTTTATGGATGCTTTTAAGGATGCTTTTTTCAAAAGCATCACCAAAGGCTGCTCAAAGAATGAAGGTTTGTTAACGCATGCTTTGTTCTATGTCCAATCTTTTCAGCAGACTGTTCTTGCCCTTTTATCTCTGCCTTTTCCCCACTCTTTTTCTGAAGGTTTTTCTTTTTCGTTTTGTCTGTAATTGGCTATTTATCACCCATTTAAGCATGAGAGTCTTCTGTCTTTCTGAGCAACATGTTTACTGCAATGGATGAGCAGTTGGAATACTAAGAATACTATCCAGATGAAAACAGCTAGAGGACCCTATGGCTCCCAAAGTACCAGGTATTAAACCAGAGGGAAATACTCAGATGATGTGGTTGGGTGTAGAATAACACTGCTGGAAACTGGCAATGAGTTACTGCTTAACACCTGGGTTTGAACATCTACAAATCATGGCACACAGTCAAGGTGGAGCTTTTATTGGGAGCCATCTCTGCAAGCATGTATATAGAGCAAGAAAAATGAGATGACAGCTTTACCTTCTGTAGTATTCCTACTAAGCGAGTAAACTGCCTTTGCTTTCAAACACTCACACATTCTAGAAAAACCTATCTTATTGAAGTCAGTGCAAAAACTCTCCTTCGTCTGCTACACTGCCTGGAGAGAGAAAGCTTTCAGGTTATAAACATTTGTGCAGCATCTGCAACCATCACCCTGGAAATTACTTTAGTATTCCTTACAGAATACACTTTGCATTGCAGAACACAAAGCATTTAAGACACCATTTTTCAAAATGTGCTTTCTCTGCTTCTCATATTTAAAAGGACAGCCCTGAAAACATGAGTTTGTGGCAGCTGGAGATACAGTCAGATGTCTTATGTCTGAGAAGGAGGGACTGCAGTCTCCACCTCAGCAGACTGCTGACCACAATCTAACATCATTACTGAATGTCAGCATTATTGTCTCATTCCCTGATGGTCATCTGTGTGGGAACACCTGACTCATATGCCTCTTCCAACCCCCAGTTCTTTCTCTATGTGTCAGAAACCACCATTGTCATCTGATATTCCAAACACCTTCCCTCTTTTCCTGTTCTATGTGAGCCCCTCTACAACATGAATGCTGTGACTGCTCCATTGCAGGGGGAACTGAGAATGCCAAAGCACCTACAGAGAATTGAAATCAGACATCAAAATTCCATCAGTCCAGCTTTAATGTCAGAACAACCAACCAACTCTGGGGTACCTGCACCAGCTCCCACTTTCCAATCTCTTGTACCACAGATGATTCAGAGACATTGCCACAGAAGTCCATGAGTTTTAAGGAAAAAGAAAGGAACAAAAAAAGTTAGTATTTCTTCAGTTTTTACAATTGGTCTGCACGAGTGAGACTGAGAAACAGGACAAGTCAATAATGCAGCTTGGGGCTTTCCTTTTCATAGCACCAGGAAGAATTATAGTATGAGAGTGTAGCTCCTCATCCTGACTCATTCTAGGAGCAGTTGCACTTGGATGAGGAGCCAGCAGTGCTTATGCAGTGGGACTACCTGCAGAAAAGCAGCTGTCTTGGGAAAACACTTGGTCACAGTCCCCTGAGGGCACAGGCAACTTCTGTGAAGTGCTTAGACTCATACTGCTGCTCAGCTGACTCCTCAGCAAGAGTAAAATGAAAAATTGTAATACTAGGCTATTAAGGCAAATTATCACAGTTTACTCAAAGAAGGCCAAAGATGACAAAGGGAAAGTATTCCTAAAAGCTCCATTAAAATGCCATTGTACTCTTATTATATGATTAAGTTGGAACTGCCTACCAAACTTCAGCCTGTGGTAAATAACGTAGCAATCAAGGTTTCAACACTATTCACCCTTTTGCCCACTTTTCTTTTAAAATGCTCCTGGTTAATTTTGCACAAACAAGAAAACAGGAACAACACAACAAGGCAAGAATAGCTTGTGAGTAAAACCAGATGAAGACGAACATATTTACATAGTGTAATGACTTCACTATTAATTCAAACAAACCCAGACCCCAATTCTCAGAAGAGAGAGCGAGCACATGCAGTCCAGGAGGCAAGAACAGGGTGGCTTCAGAATACATTTATGTCTGCAGCCCCTGAGTTAGTAGAGACTGCTCTTAGTTTCAGTCTGCAATAGTCACTGGGGGACCATCTTTCATTCCAGACACTGTACTCAGACTACACCCTCTTCTCAATCTTATGGGCCCCTTTCCATTTTCAAGCAAGACTTCCTTCAGTGCTAGGGACCATAACACAAAAGAGACAGAACAGCAGGACTTCATAAAATATCTAATTTGTAGGAAAAAACACCCCACCTAATCTGAGAGAAATGAAAGAAAAAAAGAGAGGGGGAAGGAAGAAAGAAGAATCCTACACAATTTCTGAATCAAGCCAAAAAGGACATTATCCTATTCTAGTCATTGTTAGCAAGCAATTACCTAGAATTCTGGCATTTAACGTGCAATCAGCTCTAAATCTGTTCTCCACCCTCAAAATAAACTGTTCTGCTGCTGAGACATGCATTTATCCTCTTCCCTGCTACCTTTTTATCCTATCTTCTGAACTTCTGTTTTCAAGCACTCTCTTCTTGTCTGAAAATAATATTCTTTATGTGGAGTCACAGAATCTGTTTTGTTCCTCGATGTCTTGGATGTTGGTCAACAAAAAGTCATTAAAAAGTTTAATCCCCTATGTTTGGCACTACATCAGACTGAGAGCAATTTCTTTGTAACAGCCTTCGGAATAAATACACATTAAAGAGGGGGTGCTTTTTCCTTATACTGGTCACCCACACTTTATAGTGGGTGGCCCTTTCATTTATCCCATTACTATATTTCCACTTCTAAAGCTAAGCCAGATGCAGCAACCTGATACTACTTTTTAGTTCTCGCAACTGTATTGTAGTGAAAACTTCCGTGTATATCTGATTCTTGTTAGGAAAGGCAAAGAAGCAGGAACCATGGTAATATTGCACCACCTTCTTGACAACTTCTATCCTGCATGAGCTGCATTCCCCAGGGTACTGCACGCTTCGTTAGCAGGCATTTTTCACATTTATATGCCCCAGATTGCAAACGTAGAGTCATCCTGTATCTGAACTCCTCTTGCTGGCATTGTAACCTCACCCAGAGGCAGCTTCTAGGTGCTGTGCTGTCTAGGTGCTGTGCTTTCTTAAAATTGTACATGATCACTTCTTTACCTGCTAGATAGCCTACACAGCAAAACCAACAAGGGCAGAAAAGATTTCAAGTGTTTTACTTCATTGCTTTTGTCTGCCTTTTCTTTTTCCTTTCTTATTTCCTTTAAGCAGATGGGCCTAATGTAGTGAGGTATAAATGGCTTGCTGTGCCAAGGCCACATAAGAAGTACACAGAACAGAAATAATTCATTTAACTGTATGATTTTTTTATTTTCTGAATTTGTACCCTTTTCAGATGTGCTAAATATAAGTGATAGTGACTGCAACAATTATCTCCTTTACAGAGACACAAACACAAATCAAGATGGGCATATTTACCAGCCAAGTAGGAAAAAATGTATCCTACTCTTGAGTGATAGCCATGGAAGTATATTTTAGAGAAATAACTTGATTTTTAAAAGCATATTTTACAGACAAACTCTATTTATTTAACAACTGGCAAAAATCTTTTAGAGCATGTCTATGTGCAAAGTTCTCCTTAAATTTCATGCTGAAATCAAACATTGACCATGGCTATGTAATTATGACAAGAGAAGATTTCCTTCCTTACTTTTTGCTACAGTGTTTGCTGGAAGATATGGCAGATATGGAGATACAACTTACTGTTTCCCTATACTTCATATGACACTCCAGGGGGAAAAAAATTCAGTTAGACAGATAAAACTATTTATAACTAAGTCTTGGGTAGTTCAACTAGTAGTAGTGATGTTATTCAGATCCTTTCATGTTATTTACATATTTATATTTCTGACAATATATGTACATTTGTAATAGTTTACTGTACACAAAGCATGATTCACCTATTGGGCAACAGATTATTTTCCTACATGACAAGGAGGCAGAAAAACAGACCAGGCTGACAAGAATTAAAAGTAATTCATCACAGAAAAGCAATGATCATTAGGTGGTTTTCCTTAGTCATGAGAAGGGTATTTCCCAAGTCAAGCAATTCCCCTTCAGTTTCCTGCTCTTCTAAATCTCCAAGAGACAGGATTGCTCAGAATACATTGGAACTAAAACAACGAGACAGCACATTTCCCTTTGGGCCATGTCTTTAGCTCTGATGAGCAACTGGCCCTGAGGATCTCTCTCCACCTGCACTGAACCAACTCTTACATCAGCGGTGGTTACGCACCTGCTCTGCTGGAAGAGCTGCAAAACCCACTAGGCAGTTCTTGGCATAGCCAAGTGACTAAATTCACCTGAATGTTTGCATATTTTGTGAAAAATCACAAGGGGAAAAAAACCCAAACCAAGACAGAAAATGACCCCTTTTCCACAGACCACTCATTCTCAAAACAGGCACAATTCCTATTGTCCTAAGAAGTTTCTCCCAAGTAGGAAAATCAGCCCATAAAGTAGCTAAGTACCACTGTTTAACAGTTACGATTTTTTCATAAATCTGGTGGATTTTCCTTGAAACCAACTCAAAGGTTCATACGAGATAGGAGCATTCAGTGCTTTGCCTACTCAGAGGATCTCTCTAAACTGAGGCACTGGGGTACAGCCTTGTGCTACTTTCTGCCTGAAAACCCATAATTGGTCATTTTGGTTCACTATTCTCATTTTAATCTAAAGAACCTCACTTAAGCATGTCACTTCAGGACTTGGCCCAAAGGCAAGTCAGTTCTTATCTTAAAGGGTTAACAGCCAAGAGATAATATATTTTAGAGGGGTAAACTTTGTCAGTATAAGTAAATGATCAGTCAAAATTCTTGGTTTGAGAGGGTCAGGCTACCTTCACCTGCAACAATGGGGTATATTAATTACTCAATACTTAGCTCAAGCCTTAGATAGCACATGGTGTACTTTCAAAGATTTAATCTAATGTAAGTGTATTTATCCAGGTTTATTCAATAAAAGAGATTTTTTTTCCTCAGTTCAGGCTGAAGCCTACAGGTGGACTGTGTGAAAGAGCATGAGCATGGATACTGAGTAGTCCCTCAGAAATATGTCATTAGTGTACTGTCTATCAATTAGGTCTGTGTATACTTCAGAATAGTTCTTGAACATAAAATACAACTACATTGCTATTTTGATGTTTTTCCAACACATTCTGAGAGAACATAATCATTCTGCTCCAAAACATCCCTTTTGAAATATTTTCTTGTTTTTCCTTGTCTTGTATTAGCAAGACTTACCATGCTTGATCATGAGACCTGGAAAAAAACAGGAAGAAGCACATCCTAGTGCAATTAGTCCATTTTCCTTTAAACAGAGGACAAAGTTGGTCTTCACCCCCTTGCAATCACTGACCTACTCCTCTGCTGCAGTTTTAAATCATCATAAACCTGAGTGAAGCGAGATGGAAGGCAGTGACAAATATCAGCATTAGCAGCAGTGAAACAATTTGTCACACCACTAAGACCCAGCCATTTGTTGACTGATGGCCTGTAGAGAGTGCATGCTAAGAGCAAAATACAAACGTCTGTATCCTCCCCACCACCTCTTTCAGCAATTTATACGAACATTTGCTGACTTTCTTTCCTCATTTATTTTCAGTGTCAGCTGCTTTTTACCAATGCCTAAGCCACAGTTGTTTACAATGCACCAAAAATCAAAGGTAATGATCTTAGAGTCTTCAAGTCAAAGTACATCTGGTCTGGAAACATGACTCTGTCTTAGGCCCAACTTCCATGTAAATACACACACATCTAAGTGGAAAAACACCCTGTGTGTTACAGATTTGCTGAGGAACGTGCAGCAGTACACTTATCATTCCTATCGAGTGTAACTCAAGAAAGACTTTTGAGAAGTTCAAAAGAAAAGCAGCAAGCCACAGCTTAAATGAGACTCCATTAGGCAGAACTCTGCTCATGACTCTCCCAGATCACTGTTTTTATTAGCAAGCTACACGAGTAACAGTAAAGCTACAGGGCTTACCAGGCTGGGTGCAGGCACCCATCGTGCCAGAGAGCTTTTAGATGTTGAATCCAGCACTGCTGCTATCTGCTCTGTGAGAAAAAACCTGAGGTAAACAAACAGAAATTTTGTGTCTGGCTAACAAAGGGGATTTCTCAGCCAAAATCAGAATTAAGCTTTAAAGTTATTTGGTAAATCAAAAGGCTAAAAAGCCATGATCTTGTATTTTCTCCCAAAAGTGAGTAGTCCTCACAGTGATCCCATGGTTTCACTGAGCTTCAGAATAGATTTACTTATTACAGATTTAGCTCATGATAAAAGATTTGAAGAGCCAGTCACCAATATGTGACAGAAGAAAAATTATGAAATGAAAATTTTCTGCTGGTTGGAAGCATTCACTTTTAGTTTCTTTGAAGCAACTTGGACATACTTTTGAAAAGAGGCATAGAAAAGCTTTGTTTTGATCACAGAAAAGCTAAGACCATGTCTGTCAATTTTTCAGGAACACCACATCCACTTATCCATGTACTGAGTAATGTCATGGTCTGACAATGTCCACCAAAATCCATTTGGTACATCTGAAATAAAACTCTTAAAAACTTAAATAATCTGATTTGCAGACAAACGTAGTCTCTGAATATATGTCATTATAGCAGTACTTCATTCAAAAAGCAGCTATAGAGCACTCCATAAATCCATTTCTGCTTCCTCTGTGCAAAACCTCAGTTTCAGAGTTAGGAATCCAGTCCAATACTATGGAACAAACATATCTGAGAGAATAAACCAGATCAAAGACTCGATCCTAAGTGTTTTCCATTGGTAATTATGGCTGAGACAGTACTTCCATTTCGGCTGCCTCATACAGCCACCAAACCTACTCCAGAAAATCATTTTAAGTAGCTACAAAGTGTCCCACACACATGACCCCATTCATTTTGATGGGATTACTGACTGAAGGGTTTGTCTCCCAAGCACAAACACAGCAAAGAAGCACTGCTAATAACATTTCATCTCCCAAAAGGTGCAAGAAGTTAGTAGAGTCACCCTTAATTTGCTGCTATTCAATTAACTGCTGAACGTTGTTTGCAAAAATCAGGAAATTATACACCTCAAAAAGTATGCTATCTCAAAAAACCCACCACTTTTTACTAAGAGTTTGCAAGAAGCAAGACTATTGAAAGGCTACCAACAGTCTGACATGGATGCTCAGAGAAGAATCACCAATCAACACTAGCAGGAAAAAACTTCTTACAAAAAAAAAAAAAAAAAAAAAAAAAAAAGAAGCTGTTTTTATAGAATGGTCTTGGGAATAAGATATTAGCAAAAGGAAAACCAGCAACCATAAGTGCTAAGAAGCAGATATATAGATACAATTTAGAGGCTGGTCTGCACTCCAAAGCAGGACTGGTGAGTACCCCGAGCGGGCCAGGTGATCACAGGTTCTACGTGAATGCTAACACGTTCAGGATTCCAAGGGAGGGAGACATACACATGCTCCCATGCTTGAAAAATGTACTGCCTACGTGTGCATACTAACACCTATGAGAAAAGCAGTGATGAGTTCATTGTAAACATTCCTTCATTACCTAGATATATGTCACATGACTACATGGCAGAGATATAACGTGGGACCACGCTGGTGTATGGCAAGTGATAACAGAATATAGCAAACAACTACTTAACTTGCAAGTATCATTATAACCGTGCTATATCTACTTATATTTTTTTCTACTGAGGGGCAGTAGAGAAACCTTGGTTAGAGATGAGACCTGCATTGCTCTAAGCAAAGCAGAAATAGGAATTCAGCGCAAATGCCAAAAAGGTTCAAATCTAGCTCTAAAGGGGATTTACAAAGAGATGAATGAAGTCCAAAGCCTTTTAGGATATGACAACAAATCAAATTGAAAACACAGCTATTCCAACAAGCAATCTGTATGTACTTACATAGTGTATATTGGTGTACCTGCCGTGGAAAAATTTGGTTTAGCCATCCTAGTTACGAAACTCTGAATTTAAGTTTTATTTGCTTCTCCCTTTTGAAAACAGCATACTATTTTCCTCTTTTTCTTTTATGGGCCACCAAATAACATGTGACCAAATGTACCTTATTTAGTGAAAATGAGTTCCATTAGTATGTAATCTTATACTTGCATTGTTTTCTTCTGAAGGAAAATAATGGGGAACAGGTGGTGATGCTTAGCATCAGGCTCCTGTTTCTAGAATTACAATCTACTGGGAGCCACCAGCAATCTCTGAAAGCTGTCATAAGTGCTCGGAACTAGTAAGATCCAGAGCACACTCAATACATTAAAGCTTCTTTTTGAAAATTTAAGTAGGTGTGACAGGAGAAAACTGGCTGAATGGTGCAGGGATTCTAACGTGTCCCTGCAAAGGGTCGTGATTTCCTTCTGCATCCCACAATAAATAACTCAAGCTGGCCTCCATTTCCACAGCAGAAATTAGACATTTAAAAAATTCAAATAGGTACCATATGCACTATAAACCTTTCTGGTTTAGCATTCAAATGCAGACTCATTCACATTGTTGGAAAATATGGGATTGAAATTCTCCTAGAAGAACTTCAAACAGCTGGTCCTTTACACTTATTTATTCTTTTCTCAGTGCCACAAAAACAGCGGTGCCAATAAATATCTCCTTGATGTTGTTTGAAAACCTACTGTAGTCACACAGCATAAATAGTTTTACCCAGTGAGTCACAAAACCACATATCAAATGAACACTTCTTTGTTTTATCAATTCCATCCTTACCTTACCAAGTAGGAAGTGGTTTAGAAATAATTTGATATAACTGAGTTTTCCAACGAGTTTTCGTGATAAACACAAGACAGAAACACCAGCTAACAGATCTGTCTATACAAGCAAACAACCCTTATAGCCTTGTTTTAAAATGTGGCTCTGAAGCTGAGGGGTACGACAAAGACAACATATATTTGTAAGGCAGTTTCAACTAACATACAACTTTATACAAAAAGACATGGAAGGCTGGCTGGCATTCCTAACTACTGCTAGATGTCAAATATGCCAAGATGCACACTTTTAAGAGGAAAGAATCAATGCAGGCTTTTTTTGGTGCCAGTGTGGTTTAAAATGATAGGAATTAAAAGAATATAAAATTATTTGCAGAGCTAGATTTGCTGTTGGTAGAAATTTGTAATCTCCCACTAATTTCCACAGGAATATGACAAGTAGTACCAAGGAATCAGACTGTAGTTAACATTTCACATTTCTTGCACATCTATATGAGACCAATCTTACATTTATTATTACTGTGGTTATTTTTGGGGGAGGACCTTAGGCAAAGCAGTCCCTTCAAGTAGGAATTAGTTTATGTTTCAACAATGCTTCTTTAGCCAAATAAATGCTAGCTTTGTGCTACAAATGTCTTAGTTAGTCTTTCCACCTGAAATCAGTTTGCTGAAGTAAGGGATAATGTTGAATTGTGCCACCAGATCCATCTAAAATCAGTTGTTTTCCGAATTTCCTTAACACAGTAAATATTTCTCCTCATTTATCACACGTATTAACCTGAATCCAGACAGTAATCTTCTCTTGCATGTGCATAAACAGCAAAGCTCTTGACCAAAAAGCAATCACAAAATTATTACTATTGGTAATGAGTGAACCAGAAAAAGTGCACAGCTGGATCTCATAAAAGGTTTAATCTCCAAAAGATAGAATAATTCTCATCCCGTTTGTGAATGGATTAAATTTAAACTTTGGAAAACAATACACATGAAAGCACATTATGCCATTTTTAAAGCAAACTGGTTTATAATAATTTTACTTTATTTCCATACTCCAACCTTACCTCCAAAACTATTTAGAAAAGGAAATTTGCTATGCTTTGAGCATTTAGTAGGACTGAATAGTTAATTTAAAAATCATGAATAATTTAGTTTTCAAAAGACCTAATTTCTTTAAAGATTTTTTTTTCCCTAAGAAGAACTGAATGTTTTTGGTCTTTATCAATACTTCTTGCACTTTTATGGTGTTTTCCCTTTTCCTGATACTAGAGTTTGCAAAAGCAGTTCTAATAACAACACAGTATCAGCAACAACAAAAAAAAAACAAAACCAAAAAAACAAAACAAAACAAAACAAAAAAAAACCAAACCCAGAAAGTAAATTACAAACTTCCTGCTTAATCCACATATGATAAATGGTCTTGTATATATGCATATATGCACAGATATATAAGTCATATATAATATAAAAATATCAAATTAACATATGCTATTACAGTAGGAAAATGATAGATATTGTCCTTACTATTCCATGCCTAAAATTATGTCCTTGGCTGAAATTTTTGAAGTATTTTAAAAGTAGAAATGCTTTAGTTACCTTCTTAAAATCTTTTTCTGACTGATCACTTGCTAAATCAATTTAAGCACAAATTCATCTTAACCTGAAGCACAAAGATACTAGGATTTAGCTCTTGTGAGTATCACAAACTTACAAGTATTGTATTGTTGAAATTTCCTTTCAATTCAGATGACTTGCACAGGTGGAAAAAAAATCAGCGCAACTGAGGAAAAAATTGTATTTTCTAAATTATAATAGCTTACAGTGATTTTTCTTTTCAGAAAACAGCCCTTAGATTTCAAATTCACACAGCTGCTGGAAGAGGCAGCCGAGTTATAACACTGCATTTTGACAGGATAACTGGCCCTTAAGTCCTTACACCACTTTTCCTCCCTCCATCCTCAATAAGATTCTACTACTACTACTAAAGTTAGCTCCATGGAAGAAGTGATTTCCTTGCAAAAAAACTCAAAGCAACAACGATTAATTTACCAAATAACAACAATATTAGAGCAAAAGATAAACATGGAACTATGTGTCTGACCCTCCTAAAAGACTAATTTTTGTTTGCCTTTCAGATTTTACCATCTTTCTTCAAAAAACAAAAATCTACACTTTTCAAAACAAAGTGTTGAAAGATGAATCTGTTCTGAATTGCATCGTTCTGGTAGCTGGTGGATGGTCCATATGCATTAACCATTTATAATTCATGAAGGATAATATTCATGGTACCATGATTTCAACAGTTTGCTGACAAACAAACAGTTTAACTTTTGCCCAGTTTGCTTTTCCCCATAAGCAGAACATCAGTACCTTGTGGCAGCCCACTTTGCAAACAAACTGCATTGCACCGCTTATGACACAGTTGCTCACCCTTCCCAGTTTGTAGAGTCTGGATCCAATTTTCAAATGAAAGATCACTTTGCTGAACATTTATTTTTCCTGTGGAATTGCTGTTTGGTGAATAGGCTGCTTTCTGCCTTGGGGGTTATTTATTTAGATTTTCATTCTCTTCAAAATGTTGGTGGAAAATGTTTGTCTGCTGGAGGGGTACCATATGCTTCTGATCTGAAGACTGACTGACTCCTACTGTGTAAAAAGTGAGTGAGCAAGTAGAAACACAGACAGAAGATTGAATGATCATTAAGTATCTAAATGAACTGGGAATTACAGTCCCAGTTTCCAAAGTCTGTCAGATGAATTGAGTTCCAGTCTAACTCAGAGTCCTGGGAACCTAAATTTCTATACACTCAAGAGTTTAATATAATATCAGAAAGAGATGGATGAGAGACCATGAAAGCTGAGAAGGATACGAAATGAATGCTGCATAACCTGCTGATTCAAGAGCAAATGCAGGTTCTCAAAACAAATATTCTTCCTTTCTGCAATAAATTATGATATTGTTCTGCTTAGAATCTGTACCAATTGTGAAAACGGCACCTTTTTTTTTTTTTTTACATTGAACAACTAAACAGAAAAAAACTAGGTTCTTTTTATTCCAAGATTTTTTATGTTAGTTATGCATATTTAAAAATAAAAATATTCCAAGGCATGTTTAGAAAAACTACTGTTTGAAAGCATATTGACTTAAGTAGGGTCATATTCAACCTGTGCACTTCCTATTAAACTTTATGACATTTAATTTCTTCTGTCTTCCTCTTCTCTAAAAATACTCCCCATTGTGTAAATGTTTGGATTGGTCATCTACGTTATCATCTTCCAAGCACTTTTAGTTCCTTAAAATATCATACATTTGTTTCAAAGAGGAGCATTTTACTGATGGGGAAATTCAGATGGCATACACTGACAGGCTTTTGGAATCAATGCCATAGAAATTTAGCATAACTGATGACTGAGCCAACCAAGTATTATGCTTGAAGTCCAATCAACAAAGCATTTGTGGCCCCATATAACACCATAAAATACTATAGTATTTGTGGCCCTATAAAATACTATTTCACAGAGCCATTGAAAATGCTTTGCTCAGATAGCTAATACACCATATGCACAAAATGAACAGAATGAGCAGAATGAACAAATACACACCATTAGCTGGGATTTTTTTTTCACCAGCAAAAAAAGGCGTCAGAGATTTTAGCAAGCAGAAAATTTCAGGATAGCAAGTTCCTTTCCACATGTGCTTTAGAGAAGGGAGCAGACTGGTCTTGGTCTCATCTACCAAAATTCATGTACTGCATTAGCCATAAATGCACCAAGTATCTTCACATCAATCAACTGGTCACAAGATGTCACACCTTGCTGTCAAGCACAGTGGAGAGGCAGCACCCCTGGCAAGTTTTTTACTGAACCTGCATGGTTGGAATACAAGTTTGAATGCCAAAGTATTTAAACAAGTGGGTTAACCACAGCTTTTAACTCTTTTGGAGTTTGCAGGTGGAAGAGAAGATCAAAGGAGGGTCTAAAAATTTTTTTAAAAACTATCATACTCATTAAGTCAAAGATGGTAACCAGAGACTGCTGCAAGGGGAAAACAACAGAGGGAACACAATATTTTGTGAACTCCAGCTTTTGCCTGATGCAGAGAAGGATCTGGTGAAAGCAGGGAAAGACATGCACACAAACACACACATATCAGCACTTACAACACTGAATTCTATTTAGGTTCCTAAAACCTCTGGTCAAATTGACTTCAAAGATAAAACATGAGATTATTGGAGTTTGACTGTAATCCTGAGTTGTTCTTTGTCCTCAGCTTTTTTTATCTGTTTGTAGACAGAGCCAACCAACCCTGTACTTCCCTGGCATCAGGGTGGTTTCCATCAAAACTATAACAACTTTGGAAACATTGGACTTTTCAAAAATTTGAAGATACTCAGTCCTGTGTATAATGATAATATGCAAGAGAAGGATTTACTCATTAGCAAAATTCTTGAGGAAACCAGAAAGAAAAGCAAAAAGACACCCCCCCCCCAAAAAAAAAAATCTTTATTCGGATTAATGAATGACTTGAAAATCTTACCCTTTTTGGAAAGTATTACTTCTGTAGCTGATTACATTTTTGCAAAAGTCTTTGAAAAGTCTCCTCTGACTTGTGTATCCTACATACTTCGTGAATCTGTTCTAAGCCTCTTTGCCTCTTTCTTCTTTTTTCCATTTCCTTTTCATTGTAGTAATATTTTCCATTTGCTGCAGCAATCTCTTTGGACTGTTTAACATTTTGACTAAAAATGTGGATAACAAAGCCACACTGGCATTCATGGGAGTGTTAACACTGATGTCCATTGGCATTGGAGAGGATAAGAAAATCAGTGCCCACTGTCATTGACCCAAGGATTGGATTCAGCTCAGTGGTTCAGTTTTTGCATAATATTTGTATATTATGCACATCCTAACAGAAGTACACAAACCACAAATGCTTACATTGACCCAGATATGCTTAAGTTTCCTGATAAATTGAGGCAACAAGCGGGGCTACTTATGATACTGATAAAGAAAAAAACTACACAAGTACATAAAAGTTGCTATAACCTATCAGAGAAAAGTGGCCAGGCCAGCATCCAGCTAGATGCAAGTACTCAGAGGAATAAGATTATAGGCAAGCACAGAAGGACTTCTCCCAGGTGCATTCTCCCAGCTTCAGCCAACAGCCACTTAGACACATCTGAGGCTGGAAGTTCAGTGCCTACCAGTGCCATCTCTCGTCTCCATGCCTGTCTCCTCTCCATATGAGCAGTTCCCACACATGGCTCTCACAGCATCATGTGGCAATGAGCTCCACAACATGAAAAAGTAGTTCCTGGCTGTCTGATAATTTCACACTGTCTGCTCTTGGCTCTTCTTCTACAGCAACACTGAGCGACTGCTCCCCACCCACCTTCTTCTGACTCTTCAGTACTTTCTTTCTCTCTGTCCTGTTCTCCCAGAGGCATCTCTTTTCCAAACTGTGTCTTTGCATTCTATTTACTTTCTCCTGTATTTAAGCAGTTCTGGTGTTATGACCATCTCTTCTACATTTAATCCTGACTGCTTTTATATCTTTTAACAGCTACCCAGCACCATGAGATTAGAACCAGTTTAAAAATACCCTCTGTTGTTTTTTTTCACTTCCTGATATTCCACTTAGATTTTTAATAGGTTCTCAGTATTTAATTTTTGTCTCTCTGCTGCTGCTTCACCATGAAAGATAGCTAAATTTACTCCAAATTACAGGTTATCACTTATGTGCCAAATTGCCACCACATGGTGCCATATTATTGCTTTACACTATTAGAAATGAAATTTTACCCATGGGATTCATCTCTCAGGTGGTGAGTATAGTGGCATTTACTGCAACTCCGTGGTCCACTTAAGTTTTTAGGGTTGTGAATAAATTTTTGTAAAAATTTCTGTGCCCATTTTCCAGAAAATTTGCCAGAAAATAAGTTGAACAGCATCAGTCCTGAAAGGTTTATGTGAAGCTTTGCTCATAGCCGCCCTGCATAGTAAAATGTGGCAGTTTAATCCTGCTTATTTTTGATTAATTATAAGTTATTCTAATCAGCTATGAAATGGGTAATACCTTGGCAATTCCATTTCTTTAAAGTTTTTGTACTTGAGCTATGGCTCCATTGGCACAAGTATTTGAAGAGCAAAGATGGGGTAATTTTCACAAAATGCCCTCTAGTAGCTACTCTTGATTTCTTGACAATAGGGTCATTTAGGGCAGAAGGGGATCAAAAGTAAAAGCAGTGGCCATTTTACTAATAAATGGTCAAAACATACAAGAACCAACACTTCCAGTAGAGTCAAGAGCATCAGGAGCAGCCGAGCTCCCCGTACTAGAGGGACAGAGGTGTGCATTGTTCCACTGACAGGGCATGAACTCTGTCCATGGCTGCTCTTGTCTGCTCAGACTGTTCAGCAGTGTGGATCACCCTGCCTGAATTTCATTCCTGCACCACCTCCAGCTGCTGTCTCACAGAAAGAGGCTCACAGGCTGCTGGCCTGCCCTTTGATCAAGGGATAAAATTCAAATTTAAAGGGCTACATTGCAAAATTAAAACAACAACCCCCCTAAAAAAACTGAAACAAAAAAAAACCCCACCATTCATACATACACAGACAACGCACAAACTCTACAACTTCAGAACCAAATACTGACCAGCTGACAGAAGGAGCACTGGAGGTCAAACCAAGGAAAGAGAGAAAATCAAATCCAGAAACTGTCAGTCTGTGTTGTGCAATCTGTTTTCACAGAATCAGCTAAATCTGTACTCATGAATTCCATTTCAGCTTTTGCTCCTACCGGCCCTATATCCACAGTATCTGGAAAATGACTTAAACACTACTCTGGAGAACAGCATGGGACCAGTGCTTCCAAAAGGCCAAAGTCAAAACGTTCACATATCAGAGATATGTGCCAGGGTAGCCGTCCCAGCTGCACAACACATGATGTGTCAACTGCTTTACACAGGGTGGGTCAGGAAGAGGCTCATTAAAGACAAGCACTACAGCTCTCCTTGCAACATCTCTGCATCCATGTCCAGTTTTACAGAAAAAAAAAATTAAAAAAGATAGGCTGGTTTAAAAAAAAGTTACTCTGGATGAAGATTGTAACCCAGAGAGAAAGGCCAGCATAAACGTGTCTGCTACATTAGATATAACCTATAACTGATTTTTTAGATAATTATTTCATCCTTGAGGGAACAGCATAAATTATTCTGATTAAACTTTTCTGTAATAATAATAATTATGACAAATCATTCTGATGACCAAACTCGGACTACCTTACATAGGTCATAAAAGAGAAGAGAGGTCCTTGTCCCTGAGCATGCCTTGCACCAAGTTTTAGACAGATGACTTCCTCTGAATTTCTCTTGTGCGTGGAAAAGACCATGACTACACTCCCTAAATGCATGAAGAACCTAATTGCCACTGAAAACATTCAGGGAGTTAGGTACATATGTACATTTCAGACTCATCCTGTCAGTAAACAGGGCCAAACCTTTGAGATGGCTTTCTGTGCAGAAGTGTGTGGCACTTCTTGGATTAGAAGGACAATAAAGCAGCATATTTTGCAGAGCAAAGAGCTGAAGAGCTGCATTTCTGGCAGCATGAACTTGTGTCTATGGCCAAATTTTTTGGTGCATCTGCTGGAAAACAGTGTGGGAGAGGAGTGAGTTATATCACTTCTGTTTGGGTACTGAATTGTCACCACCATTATGGATGCTACCCTCAGTGTACCTGAAAGCTGTTCCAAACAAATTAAGATATCCTCACATGGCTGTTAATGTGTTTTCTCTCATTTTAGCCACCATCCTTGACCCTTCTGACCCTTTAACAGTAAAATAGACTTCAACCCCACCAAACATAAAAGTGACAAGGACACCCATATCTGGAACTGACACCCCACTATCACACCTTTCATACAATGTCTCCATTGACTTCTAGTAATCTAAAACCTTTAAAACAGAGTTAAGGCAGTGCTATCCTGCTTACCTGTGTATGCCTAAAGGAAGAGGACTTTGTGGGTAACTCTCCAAGACAACAGCCCGACAGTGGATAGCCCCTCCATAATCAAATGGCATCTTGGCTACCTGGGACTGTCTGTGGCACAAACCTATCAGAGATTTTCAGAGTGCTAATCTCTCTTACACAGACAATCTGCAGCCCATTTGCAGCTCTGTTTTGGCTTTATTTTTTAACAGGGCCTTAAAACATATTTTTCCTTAAAATGACAACGTTCTTTTCTGCCCTCTTTGTTCATGGGGGCTTTGTGTGCTCATAAACAGTTTAAGAGTTCCCTTCACACCTGGAGCACATATGTGTGCCTGAAATAAAGATTCTCTTATCTATTCTTCACTGATAACTTGAGAGGATAGTGCTTAGGAAAAGGCATCATCCTTTTAAATGCGTTGGACAAAACCAAACCCAAGCCCCAAAGCTACAGCAGTGACAGTGAGGCCAACATGTCTGGGGAAGGAGAGATCCTCAAAGTTAGAGCAGAGAGGCTGAGAGGAGGGCAAGCACACCTACATCTCCTTTCCAGGTGGCAAATCCTGCTCCAGGACACAAACATGCCTCCTGTACCATCTCAAGGTTTTGCTTCATCCTTCATTGACCTTCCTGGGCTCTGTATTGCTTATTTGGAAAATCATGCCAAAAATGCTTCCCAGTTAGCATAGCCTGAGCTATGCTGAAGCTGTGCTGCTACTCAAAACCCTCTTGCTCAGGAAATGCCCCCCACGGACTTGTTTCCTCAGCAGGAGGTGGACCAACACGCAATGGATTGCAGTGCCTTGACTTCTCAGCTGCCTCACGCTGTTACAGCTCTGCTTTTGCTGACATCGCTGACCAGCTAAAGCAGAGGAAAACCCTAAGCCAGCCTAACCACAGAACAGTTTGGGACTGGCAGGACTTTCTCGCCCTCTTGCAACTTTAGCATCAGTACAAAGTCTGAGAGAAATTTTTCTCTGCAGAGAAAACCTTAATCTTTTGGTTAGACAAGATCACACAATACAATTTGATACTTAATAAACTGTCGTGAAGCTATAATACAAGTATTCACTTGGTCACTTATCCTTTTAGCAATAAAAAACAATTGGGACTGAAGTTCAGTGGCAATTTGTTGCAGCTGCTGTGGCCAGGACCCTCTCAGAAAGTAATTTCCAGAGTATTCTTCTTGTTAAAAAGCCATTTTCCTGGCGAGGAGTGGGATGTCTGGAAGATAGCAATGGGGACAAATCCAAGCACAGAAGTTTACAAGCATTCCTAAAGAGCATTTTAAGAACTCTGTATTTATTTAAACAATTACAAAAACATTGTATGCAGCTAAGCAGTTTAGTACTACCACCAAACTATAAAGTAGACTTCTAAGCCTAGGCAGTTTTTCTTTTTACCTGTAAGATGACATGAGGTAACATCAATATTTGGCTCCATATGGAGAAAGTGTGGAGAGAGGATGGCAACCTCCTATATTCATGGTCCTTCCTTGGTTCCCAAAATTTCCATTCCTGAATTCTGACCTACACACACACTTTCTTACCCTACCACAGGAATTGGTTATTAATAATATACAAATGGAAATTTAGCTTTGTTGGGAGCAACAGCAACTGAACAGGTCTGAAAGAATAACTTTCAGTCTCACTGAGCAACCCCATAGCATTCAATTCACACAGAGTGGTTGGTTATGTGAGCCAGATGGTGTCATTATTGCTACCTCAGTGGATGATAAACTGAAATTTAAGAATGGCAGGTCTGGTAAAACATGACCATTTGATATGTCCTGTCTTCCCTCCCTCCTGAAGAATGACAGGGAGATGATGTTTGAAAAAGAAAGAAAGTACGCACCCAGTACTCCTACCAGAGGGTGAGTAAAAGACTCATAGCTCAGTCTCTCTGTGGGCAACCTAAAACCCCAAAAGATAGAAAGAAACACAAACTTATGCTTTTTGAGGTAGAAAACAGCATCCCGAGTCCACAACAAACTGGGTGGGAGGGCTCTGCACTCTCATTTTCAAGCCAAAAGAAAAGAAACAAAGAAATATGGCAAGTACACTGAAGTATGTACTAATCCTGACAGGTCAGGTCACAACAGAATGTCCAGTTTAGTATCTTATCAGACTGCCAAGAAGAGGTGCACCAATTTCAGTAGGAACATATAGCAAAAAACCCCAAAAACTAACCCAATTCTGGAAGCTACCTTGCTCTGTGCAAAAGGAAAAGTAAAGGAGATCTTCCCCCACCAGATGCACTACTTTCTCTGACGCTGTTCCAGTTAAGAATGAGATTCCAAGAATAAAAGTTTCCTGCTGCAACATCAACGTATTGTGTTCGCAGTTCCTTTAAGAGATCTCCACTGTAGTCATTTCAGATTGCAGAGAGGAGATCATGCTGACAGCAAGTCACTGCTTTACTCAAGGCAAGCTGCCAAAACACGTAGAACTGAACCCTGTCCTCTCATTCACTGGACCGATAAATATGCTTTTAAAAGCATGCACAGCCTGGTTCACACTTACATGATGCACAGAGAATGAGGCAGAGGGCTTGCAGAGTGAAGCAACACCTCATTCCCAAGCATGTGCAGAGCAGTCTGCCTTTGCTTACTGCTAAAAATGCTAAACCAGTGCCATTTGCACTACACATGTGCAACATGCATGTCTCAAAGATTCATTACTATGCATATGAAAATTCAATCATATCAAAGCTTAGCTTTAAGAAAGTCCCAAGGGGCTGAACCGTGTGCTTATGTGCTTTGAGGGGGGGAAACCCGACAACTTTCAAGTTTTTGGTTTTTTTTTTTGTAGCATTGCTCTGCTCTTTCCGTTAGTAAGAACAAAATAGCTGCTGAATGAGTGAACTCCACATTCCCACTGTGTGTTTGTATTTCATTTATTTTCCTAACTCAAGTTCTGTTTGTGTGAACACAAATGTATAAATCATAGATGGATTTAAGGCCTATCCCCAAAAAACTGTAACCAAGATGAACAAAATTCATTATTTTATTTGAAGATTGCTGTGATTTGGTATTATGCTGTTCTTTAGTAAGAACATATGTATCCTTTTAAGCCATCTCGCTCACTCTGTAACACTACATTCTGTAGCCTATTCTAGAGCAAAGGATTCTGCAATTAGCTTGGAAATACCATAAATCATCTATTTCCACATTTCATTACAATTTGAAAATTGCTTAATGTTCATTACAATTTCCATTAGAATAAATCTGACCTTCAACCAAAAAGGGAAAACGTTACACTGAAAAAAAGTGATGGTTTGGGGACACACACTGCCAATGACATCCTACACTTGGTGAAAAAAAGACGAGATGAAGTTCATGATCTCTAATGAAAATAAAAACTTTTGCAGGCAAAATTCATTTTAAAAGAGTAGCAAAGCAAACCTTCTCATCTTCTTGGCTTTTGTATTGGCCTTTCACATCCATGGATATTAAGCTCATAGAAGCTTCCTATAGGTTTCAACCTAAAAGTACCAGAAACACCACCTAGAACACAGCAGTAAAAGACAAAGATTTCAAAATAATTATCTTCAGTTCACTAAAAAAAAGAATAAATATAAAACTCCTAATACACTTGGGATTTCACCAGTGCAGGAAGAGCAGAATGATGGCTTCTAGCTTTCTCAACCATGTCTATGGTGTCACACAGACTCCAGCTCCTTAAATCCATCATAGACATTTCATGACTGCGGTGCCAAAACCAACACAAAGCTCCGCAGGACATGGTGACAAACCCCATGGCAATGATGGGCCACACAGGGGCTGCTGGCTCCAGGTGTGTCCCACCACACCCTGATTCCTGCCAGCCACAACCAGTGTGTGCACGCAGGCGGTAGCATGAACTTGGCTGGGACCTTGGCAAGCACGTGCAGGACGGGAAGCTCTCTGTTTTGAAGGTGTTCTCCAAATTAACATTTTTACACATATCTAAAACTTGTTTGGATATACTTAAAAAAATAAGCAGATATACAAAACCTGGGGAGAAAAGCCATGCTGGAAAACCAAACAGAAGCAGAAGCTTCGTGGGGCTCCTCCTCTGCAGAGCTAAATTCCTCCTGAACGACATTTCCAGGGTGAGGCATTTGTAAGAACAAGTGTAAAAGGACCAAAGGCTTTATTGACAAGCCATGAGATACGAAGTGCTTGCAAGATACATCCGGTGTTGAGATAATTAAGATCAAAATTAAACTTGTGCTATATTTGCATCTGCAAAGCATCAGTT
Source organism: Motacilla alba alba (assembly GCF_015832195.1). Taxonomy (NCBI): domain Eukaryota; kingdom Metazoa; phylum Chordata; class Aves; order Passeriformes; family Motacillidae; genus Motacilla; species Motacilla alba. The sequence goes on along the minus strand of NC_052019.1, from coordinate 47,067,028 downwards.
AATCAAACATAATGAGTTAATCAGACTCACTTTTCTGAGGGGAAAATGTAATCATGCTTCATCATCTTCTGTGTTGTCATTAAGCACTGACAGGCTTTCCATATAGAAACTGACTCTTCCTAAGAACTTGCACACCCAGCAGCGCATCAGAGTTCTAGAAATTTTCTAGGCAATGTTGCAAAGCTAATAGGAAATACTGGTAGTAAAGCTACTTTTTAGGAGCTTTTGCTCTATATTATGACATCAGTTAATAATAAGAATTTGAAGGGGACACCAAGCATGACCCAGGAGGGAGATAATGCTCTGCACCCCATTTTTTGCAGTTAAAAGGGAAGCCAGTAGGTTATTTAGCAAGACTGCTGCCAGTAAACCAGTATGTCACCCAAATTTCTTACACCAAACAGCAAGAGCAAAGAATTAATCCTCTGGTGGATTTAGCAATTCTGTATTTTTTTAATTAAAAAAAAATAAAAGGCAGCTATTGCTGGATGTAATTTCTAGCTATTTTAATTAATTTATTTTTAATCCCATGAAGAAATATTTTTTACTGTCTTGGTTGCTAGCTATTTAAGATATTGTGGTTACATTTTTGTAGTCTTTGGTACATTTTATTGTAACATTGTCAGGGCACTGCATTCAATTACTACATCTCATGCTGTTTTACTCGCTACAAAGCATCATCCAAACATTTTCTAGCAAGTTCTTGCGGGTAACTATGTCCTGTCCAAGAAACACACGTATGTCCACGCGTTAATAGGTATGAGATCAGTATCAAATTAGTCATTTGAATAAATGCCTCTTTGGTCTGGCTTCTGTGGTCTCAAACATCTTAGCTCAAACTGCAATAGAATTTTAAAAAAATAAACACATCTTAACATTAAACCCTGTGCATTTGGAATACTAAGGCTTATCTGATAGCCGTCTGTTGTGCCTCTGCAGCACTAAAACTTGTCCCAGCTTTTCATTCCTCTCTCACTTTTCCAGACCTCACTATCTCTTAGTCAGCCCCACAGATGCGTCAGTTCCCTCTACTGCATGCCCCAGTTCTTCCCTTCATTGCTACTGCTCCCATCATGTTCATGGGGAAGGGAAAGTCTCAAGGGGAAGCACAAACCCAAACAGATATGCAGCAGCAAAGGGACACAGGGAATGAGAGACACATCTTGTTGGGGAATGAGCTGAAACGACAGCTTGTGGCCAGGAGGTGGGAAAGGAAGAAGATAATAGCACCCATAGATTAAAGAAGGAAAATAGCTGGAAATAAAGCTTGGTAGGTCACAGCCTACCAGATCATTAAAGGCGATTGAGTGTGAAGGAGTACAAACCCCAGCATTGACAGAAGGGACACGTCTCAGAGGAGAGAGGGGACTAAAACCCAGACGCAAGAAGTCTAGAAGATGGTGAAGTGAATTAAAGCGGCTACAAAGTCATCAACCAGGAATCTGTGGAAAGGCTATGCCTTTCAAGCATCGTTCAGTATGTTCTATTTTTCCTTTAAGGTTCATCTCTGTAGTTGAGCTAGATCACTCACATGGGAGACCTTGCCCAAACACAGTGGAAGCTATAGCTAACACACAGAAAAATTAATCTATCTTCACTGTCAATTATGACCCTGTTCACTGTATCATATTTTCCTAGAGAGGGGATATATCCAGAACACTTTCACAGACGGGTCATGGAACTGAGGTGTTGGATGTCTCTCGAAGCGTTTTTCTAAATCAAGTTTTGAAAGGAAATAAATGGCTGACAGTATATAATCCTGACTCCCCCCAAAGTAACCTAGATTAGCATGCACTGTACAATACTGGTTTTGAGCAAAAATTTCCCTTGTGCAAATGCTGTAGACACTTTCTGATTCTCCGTGAAATTGGGGAAACATTAACAGTTTGTAGAAAAGGAAAAGCAGCAGTGACAGTAAAGAACAGAGAAGAGAATGAAATCTCACCGATTTAGCACTCTCATTCTCTGCTGATCCAAGGCAGTAAAGGGAATAAGGCCAGAAAATAAATAATATTCCTCAGAAAGACATAAAAATGTTAAGTCTTACTAAAATCCACATTTGCCCCGCCAGTCTCTCTGCAAGCTGGATCAACTTGCTTTGCTCATGTGAGTATTTTCATTAATTTAAACTGGAACTTTGCCTGACAAAAGAGCGCTGGATCTTCCCTTTCTGGGCAGAAACACTGTTACTACCAGCTGAAAAACATCAACACTCCAGATAAGCCATCAACTGTTGTATCGGTTGATTTATTGCTGATTAAACACTCCCAAGTTGCTCCTAGTCTTGAGAATTAACATAATTGAAAAGCAAATAGGTTGTAGGCTGATGGTCCTTTCATCAGTTTTGGTGATTTCCACCATGTGTAAGTCCAGACCTGAAAGCACAGCTCAGAGACTTCACAACAGCAAAATTCTATTAATTTTTCTTTAACATGCATATCCTTGGTCCTTATTAAAACTATTTCCTAGTTGTAAACAAGACACTCAACTCACCATCTAATGTTGCCAAGAGATAAAAGATACCCTTACTTTTGAGACATTACAAATTCCACTAATTCAACAGATTGATTTAGAAAGAAATGCATAGGCCTGCTCTTTTGCAAGTGGCACGGTCAACTTCAGTGCAAGTCCCATAATCTAAACAAATTAAGCAACTAACCTAGTAAGAGAGTACTTTAAAAAAGATTACGAAAATGTCATGTCTTAATTGGTTGATATGCATGACACTGCTGTTAAAAAATGCAGCGGCTTACCAGCCCTACAGCTGGAAGTATCACCAAAGAGAAAACCTTTTCAGAAAAGATACTCTTTTTCTCTTTTCTTCTCTTTTTTCTTTTCCTTTACTTTTTTTCTTTTCCTTTTTTTCTTTCCTCTCTTTCATTTTCTTTTCCTTGTCTTTTCCCTTTTTTTCTTCTTTCTCTTCCAATTCTGCATTAACTGTGTTGCTTCAGGCAGATGGCCAAAAGTAGCATCTAGAATTATTGGGAGCAAATCTGTGTCATTTTCACATACATCTGTGTGAGGCCATGCAGGATCTGGGGACAGAATCTCAGGGAGAGAGGGAAAATTCAGCGCTGACAGCCCTTGATGGGAGGTCAGACTTCACTCCCTGGGAGTCACAGCCACCAATTCTCTGGGGGTCTTTGCTTATGCTACAAACACGAAGTCTTAACATGAATGACATCTCTTCTACCACTACAGATACTTACAGTGCTGTCTCTCACCTGAGGTGTGCCTTGTGAGTTCATGCCAGTAACTAGAAGCACTCAAAAATCCCAGTCCAGGCTGGCAAGTTAGGGCAAATCTTGCAAATACAACCAGTAGGTAGCACAAATTGTTTTTCAGGAACAAGGTGAATTATAGTCAATTATTCTCAACATTGTGCTAAATACACAGTGAAGTGCTGAGATGTTGTACACAGGGGAAGGTGGCAAGACTTCTCCAAAAGGCAAAAGCTGGGCAGCAGAGACTCACAAAACTCATGAGACTGCTAACACTCAGAGGGAAAATAGGACCTGAATTTGGACATTTTGTGAATACGTGGAAAACAAAAGCAAATCCAAGGAGAACTTATAAGAAGGTGCATTGGGCACCTCTATCTCCTCAAGGTGATTCAACAGAGCGATGTAATTGTAATTAGTAAAATGTGAACTAGAGAAGAGCACAGTACTTTAGTAACATGAAACTTCATCACAGCATCTCTTACTAAACTTTGCTTAGAGGTAAGGAGAGGCAACCAAATTCCGGGTAAATTATAAAGCAGTTGAGTGGCTAGGGAAAGGAAGCTTGGAAATTTCTCACATACAGAAACCAAAACTACCACTACTGTTACTATGCCTGCACACAAAACCAAATTATAACATTCAATTATTAGGAAGCTGATGTGAAACACTTTAGCAAATTCAGTGGATTACTTGAATTTTCAGCTTCTCTGCTGCTATAAGGAAAATTTAAGCAAGTACAGACCCTTCAGTCATTGAGTATTTTGCCTTTTTAGTGCTGAATGTTGGCAGCTCTCTTGCTGCTACACTGTTGCTTATGAAAAGCAGCTGTATTTAGAGATACTAATAATACCCAATAAAATCTACATTTTCTGAAGAAGTCTACTTCTTTCAACATCACAACACGCAACATTCGTACCATCCAAGTTAAGACTTGAGAGAGAAGAACAGGACGGATGACTTTAAATGCTGCTTTATAGTTTAGCGCAAAGACAGTTGAATGAAGATTATTTTCTATCAGACTTGAAAGTTTACAGACAGGGTACACAGGAAAGAAGACTGCACAAGCAGCTCAGGGTGTTGGGTTTTGTTGGTTTTTTTCCCTTAGCCTTCTTTTTTTTTTTTTTTTTTCTATAACCTTTCCTATTTTCTTTACATTCAAACTCTCATAACCAAACAAAACTTCCACAATCACTGGAGCATATTCTGGACAAGGAACATATAATTTTTCTGTCTTATTAAACAAAGGACTGTACTTTAAAGTATACCACAGGGATAGCATGCTTTTTTATTCTCACCAGGTATAAAGATACCAACTTTATAAAGAGATCAACTTGCCAGGTGTGATTTCTAAAACCAAGTTTGTTACACTGCTGTGCATTTTTACTTCACGCTCAAATTTTCCTCACCTATTCAAATTCAACTCATTTACTGTCTTGAGAGTTAATAAGAAATTTCTTCCTTTGCTTCTGGCAGCCTTTTGAAGGGGTCAAAAAAAGAAATGCTGAAGATGATAGTTTTTTTAGATTGCTCTTTCTTCCATCAGTTATTAACCCTACAGAGAAAAATGAATGGTTTAAACCTCCCACTTACACAGTTCTTAACATCTATTATGAGATTATATTGTCCCAGGCAAGCCCAATGAAGTAAATTAATTAATTTAGCATATTAAAGCTCTAAAAACAGTATGAGGGGGAAGACTAGCAATTATTTACATACAGCACACGGACAGACACTCAAGCAATGAAGCCATGTCCTACCTCTCCTTGCCGGTGATAGTGCTTGGGAGGTTTTCCCATCTGCTCTAGCATTTTGCCCTTCTTACTGCTAGCAAGCATCAGTCCCTGGTGGATGCCTGCAGATCTGTTGGTTGCCTGAGTTGGAGCCTCCCCCATCAGGGTGGACTTGATGGAGTTCACCTTGGAGCTGGAGCTGTCTAGCTGGGAGCTCTCCACGATCAGGACCGCGGCTAGTAAGAGGAGACAGCAGGAGCACTTATTCCACATCAGCATGATCATCTCCCCACTCCCAAAAGGATTATCTTTTTTTCTTTTTTTTTTTTTTGTTTTTCCTTTGGCTATGAAAACAGAAACGGGGGGGATGGGGGGAAGTTTCTAAAAATATCTCCCGAAGTTGATAAGGAAGCAATGGATTTCAAAGCCACTCAAGGAACTGCTGTTCTGAGACACGGGAGAAAAATACTTTTAAAAAAGAATCTCCTAGGAAAAAAAAAAAAAAAAGAAAAAAAAAAAGAAAAAAAAATGTGACAAGTCTATTGGCAGTGAGCAACTGTCAGGTCTGTGATGTCTTTTTCCTCCAGGTCCTCGAGAAGTCCGGGCAGTGAGAGCAATGTGCTGCGAAGGAACTGCAGCTCCCGGGCAGCTCCCCGCCAGCACAGGCACCAGCACGTTTGCTAAAGCTTCAGAGGAAAAGTGAGCGAGTTACTTCCCCCCACTCCTCCTTCTCTCGCTGCTCAAGCCAGCAGAGAGGAAACTCAAACCAGATCCAATCCAAGCAGCACCAGCAAAAGCCGGGCTTAGTTTTCTTTCACTCTCTCTCCCCCCTCTTTACTTTTTATTCCCCTCCTCCTTTTTCTGCCTTTTGCCTCAGCAGTCAGCAGGAGTGAAAGCGCCCGGTCTCCTCCTACTCTTCCTCCTCCTCCTCCTCCTCTCCTCCTCCTCCTCCTGCAGCCCGGCCGGTGCGGGGCGAGGGGTTCTGGGCATCCGGCGGCGGGGCGGCCCCGGGACCGGCCCCCTCGCGGCGGGAGCGCCGGGACCCGGGAGGGGAGGCAGAGCCCCCGTCGGGCTTCCTGCGCCGCTGCCCCTCGCACTCGGTGGTCTCGGAGTCTCTCGCTGGCCCCTCCGCAGCTCGCAATCCCCATCCCGGTGGGGACACGCCGCGCAGCGCCTTCCGTCCCCCTTCCCCCAGCCGGGCGGGTTCCTCCTCTCCGCGGCGGGGTCAGCCCGGGCCGGGCGTGCCCCGCTCCCGGCTGAGGCTCCTGCCCTGCCCGGCCCCGCTCGGGGGCTCAGCCCCGCCGAGCCCCCTCCCCGACACCGGGCTGCCGCACTGGGACGCGCGTCGAGGTGCCCCGGCTCCCCGAAACGCTCGGACGCGCAAAGCCCGTCACAGCCGCAGAGCTGGGAGGGCGCGGGGCGGCAAGCGAATCCTGCCGAACCGGCCGCCCGAGCCAGCGATGTCCAAGCTAAGGGCACGTCCAGCCGAGAAGGCTGCGCTGCACTCTTCCACACCTGACCCTTCTCAGTACCACAGTGCCAACATCAACCCAAGACACTTTCTTTGTATCCACCTTCTCCACTTCCTTGGCATGAGCACACATCCGATTGTAATAAAACCCCCGCTGCTACGAACTACACCCACACCATCCCCAGCATCACCAAAACAGTGTGTTTCAGAAACAGAAGGTATACAGGGACACAGAGCATAAAATTAGCAGAATGGTACAGCTCTTAACTTTTCCCTGCAAAAGCTCAAGAATGAAGCAAAGAACATCCCCGTGAAGCACTCAGTTACTGCCATGGAGCAGCTACAAGCCCTTGTCCTTCCCCTGGACATGTGAAAGTGGGGGTGGAAGGAACAAAAGATGGTGAGGGGAACAGCGTTCTTGCTGTCCCACATGTTCTTGTATGAACATTACCTTGTCTGGGAACAGTAGAGAGAATTTTCATGCTTTTCCCATCTTCTGGAGAGTCCCTCCTCTAATCAATCATTTCACCTTACTCTAGCCCTTCACACAGCAGAAGGGGGGGTGGGGGGTGGGACAAGAAATGTGCACTTTGAAATTTCATTTATTCTAAATTAACTGCTGGGCAAACTGCAGTTGCCAAGGCAAGAAAAACCAGAAAGGAACCAGGCACTATTGTGGCCTCCAGTGCTGCTGTTCCCTCGCAGTGAGCAGAAGCCCTCCTAGGGACTCAGGAGCTCTCTGCAGAAATGCCCCAGGAACCACACCACCTTGGATAAGGTTTGTCAAATGTTGTCTAGCTAGTGTCATGTGGCTGCTAGCAACCAATGTGTCCTAATCTCATGGGCTGTATTATATTAAACAGAGCACCTTGTGAAGAATGGAGTCATTTGTGTCTTTATCCACAGCTCAAACCTCTCAAACCTTAGAATTGTTTGAGAGAATTTAAATCCATCTCCTTGGGCAGTTTTTGGATGTTTTATCTTCTTTATCAAACGATCTCTTCAGGGGATTACTTTTTTTTTTTTTCTTTTTTTTTTTTTTAAGGAACAATTGAAATAACATGTCAGTGCCAAGACTGAGTTTTAAACTCTTCTACAGAGTATGGCACTTGCTTTGACTCAGGCTTCAGATGAGTTTGTGTTTACTGGGTTTGAAACTGAAAGAAATTTTATTTGACTTGATTTCAAAAATTTAGGTTTAAAATTATTTTTTTTTGTACTCATCTTGGAAAAGAGCAAGGAATGAAAAAAAACCCTTCAAGTTTGTCTTTTCATAGCATTTCCTTTTTTTCTATCTTTGTGCAGCTTCAAAGAAACTAAAATTACCTTTATGACTTGATCCTCAGTAATGTTTGAAGAGATTTTTAAGGAAATGTTTCTGAAAAATTAGAAAGGAATTTGCGACTTCACAGGAAAGAGATATAAGCCAGTCTTTTTTGATTGTTTTTGACTTGGCTTTTGACACCCAGGCCTCATGGTGCTTCAGCCCTCCCAAACCCAAAAGCAAACAGCTATCCATGCCCACAGGAAAAGCTCTAATAGGTAATGTCATGGAAAATTCTTATCTCACCTGTGTTTCTCTTTCCCAGGAAGGAACACAAATTTTTAAGTCAGTGGTAGAGCATTATCCACCAAAGTTTCTTGGAATAAGGGAAGATTATAAAGAGAACAAAATAATTTGATGAGACATGCAAAGAGAATTCATGCCATGAAAAACACAATACAATGACCTCATGCAAATATCATAAAACTCTTCTTGAAATAAATGGACATGGGTGGTATTAAAAGAGACACACAGCACCTAAAGGATCAGATAGTAAGTAGACTTTAAATTAATTAAATATATGTCTATGAATACCTTATTAAAAATTTATTTACATTAATAAATGGAAAATCCAAGCCACATTACAAGTCTTTAGATGTAAATAACAAAGTCCTTGTATATCCATAACACTTAGAAATTTGAAGAAAACTGGGAAGGAATGATCAAAGCTTTTCAGCTATCTCAGAACAGGTGCCCCAAGCTCATTTTGTCAATCAGTCCGGATTCATTGAAGTATGAAGTTCATCAGTCAGTTGTATTCAACTAAGTTTCCGGGCATTAATTTAAATTTAGTGGGAATAGAAATGGGTAACTTTACAACAGAGCAAGACCTATCTTGTGACTCACTGCTCTGAAGGGAAGATATTTTGCAGCATCTCTGAGGAACTGGGAACAGGTATTGCTTTATTAGCCTGCCAGACATTTCCCTCCAGAGGAAGCAACAACCCACTTCACTGCAGGGCAGCTGCTGCCAGACCAGCAGGATGCTCAAGACCACAGAAAGCAGAAGTAGATGGGCAGGACACTAAATCTGTGTTAGGGAGGAGCTTTTGTTTTTCTCCTCTTGACAAAAGCTTGTAGAGAAATACTTGCAGAGAAACAAGCTATTTGGTAGTTTGATGGGGAGGGGTTTTTTTTGTTTTTTCCCCCGCACTTTTAGCTAGCATTCAACCCATGCCTTTTCTACTTCAAACCAGTCAAATACAGACTTCTAAACTGACGTGTAAATTACCCATGCTCCTCACTTCAGCAGCCCTGAGAGTCTGTACACAGACTTATTTCACAATATCCACTTAAATAAGACAGTATGGAGGCAAAAATATCAAGAATCATCTCTGCTTTTCAGATTTTGACTGTGCCACTGCAACTTGGGTTTTGAGAAACATCAAGAACTTCTAAAACATTAAAATGCCACAGGGCACATTGTGTTTCACCGTGGGGCTCCTCTACCAGAGAACCAAATGCATGGAGTGCACTAAGCAGACGTTGTCATACTACAGATCATGCAGAAAGTCTACCTCTAAGTTCTCCACTAAGTTTGATGCCTATTCTGGAGAAGCTAAGGCCCACATACTTTGTGTGTGGTCAGTCGCACCACCCAGAGCAATTCAGTATTTTGTGCCCAAAAGGACACTTTGCAAGTAACCATACAGAATAATGGAAAGCAGTGGAAAAGCAATGGAAGCAGCATTAGCCCAAAAAACCAGAGTCAATGGCAAATCCTGCATCACGTATGGGAAGGTCACAAGAAATCTCTCACCGAGTACCATCCTGCAGGGACTGAATCTGCTCCTCACCATTGCATACATAACCACAAATCTTCCTGGGATGCTCCAGAGGTGGGACTTATCCCTCGACTCTGGGCATGTTCCACACTAACTGCTGTTTCTTCCTGAAGATTTCCAGTAGGCAGAAGGAGAGAGAGGCTGAGCTGGTGACAACCCAGGCACAGAAGTTTGACAGCAAGAGGGCCACGCTCATTAAATGCCAGTGAGACCTCCAGTGCAAACACTGAGAACTACATCAGCGGGTCACAAGGGTTCAGCTCTCCTTTCATTATAAAAGCCATATTTATTGCAATACAGAAACGTGCATTTGTATCTCTTTGGAGCTAAACCAGAATGCTTTCTGTAAGAAACATAGGGTTTTTCATTTGTCTCACTTGCACCCATGGAGAGGAGACACACCGCAGAGATTCTCTTTGTTTCTAAAGCTGGTATTCCTTCCCTGAACAAATGTTGGAGGTTTAAATGGTTCAAACACATACTTCTACTTCACAAATGCTTTGGTGTTTCTTTCAATTAAACTTGTTTATAAATTTAATGAGAGAATTGAGTAGCCTTAAGCAAACAGAAGTTTTACAGAATTTTTCCAGTTATACAACTTATTCTTGACAAGAAAAGGCATCAAATTTATTCAAATTTAGGGTATTTTCATTCACAGATATCAATATTTTATTTCCTTTTCTACTGTCTTTTTGTTTTTCTTTGCCAGGGAGTTCCATTAAGTTAATTGTAGGCCTTTTTTCATTTTTCTTGGGATGAGAATAGGATTTGGTGGGGGGAGGGTGTCAGGAGAGACACGGAAAAGAAAAGCAACCTTTTGTCCTCTTGCTTCCCCCTCCTTTGACTCTGAAAGTTTTAAAAGACGAAATATTTAGAAAGGGCAGAATCTAGCAGAAGTCAAGACAAAAGCAAGAAATAAAGGAATGCAAGAAATTAACAAACCAAATTTAAAGACAAAAGAGAAATAGGATGTAATGAAGAGATCCTTTACCTGACCTCCTCCAAAGGGGCAAAATTACACATTGTAAATGTAAACTATTATGGGCCAAATTACAATCCTGTGTATTTTACAGCATCTATATTATAAGCCATGTGACTTTAGTTGAACCCTTTTTGATTTACACCAGCTTTAGTTAACTCTAATGTCCGATGTTTTTCTTCCCCTTAAACAAACAAAATTACCTGTTCTTCAAATTAAATCTGTTTTTAATTCTTTATAAAGCATTTAGGAATACTTGTCATACGAAAGACATTCTATTACACAGAGGTGTATTGTTTTTTGTTATTATTTTTTAAGTTTACCAGCTGCACTGAATTTCCATTGCCCCTCACATAAACTCTAACAATTTGGATGTGGCCAAATCTCTCCTAGCACTGCTCCTGGGGCCTACTCTGTCTTTTATTTAATTTCTGACTAAAAAATTCAATCAGGACCATCAAACAATAACTAGTTTTTGCTAAGGCTACAGATCAAGAATTTTTTTTAAGTACCTTTAAGGATCTCCTCCTTGGGGATGACTTTTGGGTTCATTGATTTCCTTTTCCCACCATTTTTGTATTTAGCTCACAACCAAACCCTCTCAACAGAAAAGGCTTTGCATAGCAGTAGAAGGGCGAGAGTGCACAGGCACTGCTGGTGGAATGGGGACCAAGGGCAACAGGATGCCCCCACTGCAGCACTTCCACCAAATGTCTCATGGCCTGGGACTGTGGCCTCAGCAGAGCCCTCGGAGGACAAGCTGGGGCTGAAGCCATGACATGGGCGTCCAGAAATCCGCAGTAATGCAACCCACGGCCACCACAAACCCCTTCTCCACAGGTAACATTTCCATATTACCACCCCTCATCAGAGCTCATGTCACGTTGCACTGGAGTCCCTAGGTGGGACTCCTGCCCCAGGAACCGTCTCCCTGCTCCTCCCCCTCCTTCCCTCTTGACAGACGGTGTGTGAAAGCCGCAGCCATAACCCGGCGAGCCAAGAGCGCCACGGAGACCCTGCTGTGGATGCTGGGGCAGACGGCCAGAGGAGTAAAACTCCTCCTCCTCTTCCTCTGCCTTCCTCCCTTAGGGCTCAGTGCGGTGGGACACGCTGTCGGTGCCCCGCAGGGCGGCGCAGGGAGGGGCTGGCAGCGGTGGCATTGCCACCACAACGCCCCTGGCGGGAGCTCGGTGCCGGCTGCGGAGCATCCCCCGCTGACGTCGTGCCCGGCCACATCAAGCAGCCCCAGCTCACCTCTTCCTTTCCAGAGGTTCTCCTCTGTTGCCCCCAAAGTGTCAGCAAGCACAGCCGCTGGTGTACTTGCCGCCTGACCCGGCTGAGTCGCGGCGGGAGGCTCCAGCTGCAGCCCGAGCAGGAGGCACAACCGCAGCCCGGAGAGAGGCAGGCTCACAGCGTGCAACCCCGGGCACGGAAACAGGAGGAGAAATATCACGTCCTTTGAGTTCTGTATTTTTGGGTCTAATTCTTAACACCATGCTCCTCGTGAGCAGGAAGGCAAATGATGCAATAAAACTGTTTTGAAATTCTTATTTATATTTTTTTCTCCCGCTGATATTTTGTGAAAAATATGAGTACTGAATGTTACAGTTATTCCTCATAAATAACTCCTTTTCCTGATTAAAACAGTCCAGGATAGTGTCAGAGTTAATTCACAACACAGTGTCCTGTGACTAGCTTGGTGGCTCACAGTCCAGGATTTCAATCGGCCTCTCTGACAACAATTAACCCTTTGGAGCAGGAATAACTAACTTCTTGGAAGGATGACAAAGCACTTCCAGCCCATAAAAATTAATAACCATTGATAAACACTGCTTCAAAAGCCAATGCAATAATACATCATCTTAAATTACTTCAAGTCATTTCACTTATTTTCCCCGAAACACCTTCACTATGTCAGTGAACTAAATGCCACCCGACCACACTCCCAAAGCCACCCGTATTTTAGCACTGATCAGACAAAGAAGTTCTTTCCAAAAGGAAAGTTTCAGCCAAACACAATGAAGGGGCAGGTCCCACCCCTGGGAGACTACAAGCTAAATCCCCCAGTCTCCCCCACAATCTCCCTGGGTGCCAGCCACATGTGCAGAGCAATGGCCAGGCAATATTTCCTGTGTTCCTGCTGTATGTGTGAGCAGGAATGCTGCTGGCCCCACCAGAGCTTTCCCCAGCATCAAGAGCCGTGGGGAGGATGTATGTGAGCTACACTGGGAACGCTCAGCACGTGGTTTTCCAGAGGATCACAACTCACAAACCAAAACATGAATCCGCGGTAGCTCAGAAAGGCGGCTGGCTTGATATGGAAATAGCTGAAATTTCAGCCTCTCTCCCTCCCCCAGCTGCGTATGTTGAAGAGTTGTTAAAACAAGAAAAATATCTATAATTAGCAAGCCTACATACACCCATTTTCTTTGCAATATTTTTAGCAATATTGAGCCAAGTTACTCAAACTTTCCAAAGAAAAATAACCGTAAGGAAAATTCCCTTCTCTGAAATGAAAGCAGTAGAAAATTATGAGGTTAAAAAGGGTTAGAATGGAAACCATTGTGCAACCTTAGCTATAATAAGGACTGAAAAAACTGATTGTTGTTTATGGCATTTATTTCATGTTGTCTGATAAACAGATTCCATGTTGTCTTCAGCAGTCACAACTGAAGACTATATAAAAGACCAAAAGTAAAAATACGTTTGTTCATATGCTTTGGCTTTCAAACCTACCTTATATGTGGTTTTGGAGGTAGGATGGTGTATCTAGAGGCTGTAGATATCCCACTCTCAGGAAAACAGCAGACCCTCAGCTTTATAAATAACTATGCGGTTGCTTCCTTCTCTGTATGACTGTTCAATCTATGCCCTGTCTTTATTTTAAAAAAATAACTAAAAGATAAAGAGATAAAAATTTTAAAATAAGCTTCTTTTCACACCCCTTCCATCCCCCCACCCCCCAGTTTTTGTAGCACAAGTATATTGCTTTAGAATCTGGACATAATATGACAGGGCAAAAATTTCTTGCCCACAATATAAGAATTTATGCTGAATGTCTAGTTCATTACATAGACTCAAAATCTGTCCTATTAACAGGTTAATACAACTGTATTTGATTTTCCTGCTTGCATAGCAGAGAAAAAAGAACCTCAAGGCAGCACTAAAGATGTCACATCTCTTTGATCTATCTGTCACTGAAAGTGGACAGCAATAAAATAAGGAGTTCAGTCAATATTGTTTTAAAGACATTGTCTACATAGCTCCTAAATAAAGTAGGAGCAAAATGCAGGATTATGGTACATTTTTCTCCCTAAAATCTTTGAAGAAGGTAAAATTAGGATAGCCATTTAGTGAACTAGGCAGGCTTCATTCCTGGCTTAATGCACAGGTGATGGAGAGCAACTGTGAAGCTCGATGGTTACAGGTCAGAACAACGTGCTACAGTTTTCCTCTTGCCATATTTATACTCGGCTCCCTGGCTGTAGATATTTCCCCATTTTTCTCTCGGTGTAAGAAAATGACAAATAAAGGTGAGAAGGGGAAGAAAAGGGAGGCTCACCTCCTTGGTGTGCAGCCCAGTTTGCTAGCGAGAAGGGAGCTTGCTGCACTGCTCAAAGAAAAATAATCCTGGGAGCATCTAAATTTACTCCCATTCTGGCATTTGGTAAGCCAGCCTCACTCTGGCATTTGGTAATTCAAAGACAATGACTATGTAAACCTCAGCCTTAGCTTCCTTCCCAAGGCTTGGCTCCTTCTATCACTATGCTCCAGAGCCTGCTCTGTCCCAGAGTTTTCCAGCTGAAAGGGTTAATTGAACCTTTTGCCAGCCTTACTCAGCGTAACTTTATGGGACTTAGAAGAAGTTAGCACTTGAACCTCAGCTGGTGACTCCGAGACCCCCGCTAAATGAATTCCTGGTTTAAGTGCATTGACACTGATGGAGGAACAAGAGGAACAAAACTGGTCCTTTGCCTTATTTGCTGTTATCCACAATAGGCAGCTCTATTTTTCTACATAACAAGTACCAGAATACTGAATATACTAGCTGCCAAGAAATGCAGAACAAACAGACTTACATGTTTTTCCCTTTATTTCCATCATCTGACCTTTGCTTTTTATGTCTTAGGAGCAAGCTGCAACTTTATTTACATGTATAATCTAGATGAAATGCTAGTTTGTGTCTAGAAAGCTATGTGGACTTTGGTCTTTGAATTTAACTTTCCTTTTTTTTTTTTCAGAGCATAACATAATTAATTAATGGAAACATGGAAATGTTAGGTTTTAGAATTATTCTCATTTCAAGTTTCTGATTCTTTCAGCCCAGACTTGATCCTTTATTCTTCCCTAGAGGTTTGAAGCATTAGTTCATAGTCTAAAATATAAACTTTTGTCCTGACACAAAAGGTACTATAATCACTCTAATTGCCCAGTTCAATAATAATAGCTTTGGAATCCCCATGAAAAGATCGACTGCAACAAAACGTGCTACTAGCCATCTCAATTTTGCATAAAGTATCAGTAGAGAGAGAATTAATTATTAAAACAGTGGAATTCAAATTCTTAGGAAGAGAGAAAAATCTAAGAAACTGAGTAAATACTAAAAGAGTCAACAAAGTGAACCAGATCATAATCTAGGTATGACTTATGGGGGTGAGAAGAGTTTAAATAGAATCACAGAATCACAGACTGGTTTGGGATGAACAATCCCAATTCCCTCATCCTTTCCTCATACGAGAGGTGCTCCATCCCTCCAATCAACTTTGTGGCCCCTCCTTTGGACTCACTCCAACAGGTCTATGTCCTTCCTGTGGTGGGGACCCCAGAGATGGACACAGCACTGCAGGTGGTGTCCCCAAGGTTTCAAACCTGCAGCTGAATGCATTGACTCTGGTTTTCTTCACCAGTCTGATCAACTTTGGACATTTAACTTGTATTTTCCAAATCTCCAATTTTTTACTTCTATGTATCTGCCTAGACTTGGCTCTGATTGTTAGTGAGAAAGAACTACCCCACACTTCTACTCCATACTCTATGTCCAGGCTATTTTACATTCCCAATTTTACATACCAAATGAAAAACAATATGGTACTGAGACATGCTAAATCTTAGTCTTCCTTGGTTAGGAATTTTTCACAAAACAACAAGTAAGTAGCCCACAACATTGAAACAAGGGGAACGATGAATTAAAAAAAAATAAAGTGCTAACTTCTACTTACAGTTCTTATTAAAGCAAAGCATCAATTCTGACATACATATTTAAATTCTGTATATGTTTACTGAAAAAATCTTTTATATCCATGCCGCCGTACATCACAAGAACACTATTGTGATAAATCCACTTTATCTAAAACTGAACAAGAGAAGGTTCTTCACAGGGATTCTGTGCATAATCAAAGAAAAAACTAATTTGGGTTAACTGACATACCTGTTTTATTAGTTTTTTTTAACATTCACAGGGTATTATTATGTGAGGTTTTTTGTTGTCTCTGTCCCCACCAGTTTACAGATGATCATCAACTCAGTATCTCTGGGGCAGGAGCTGGGAGCTTCTCTGTGGAAAAAAATACCCTTCCAAATTGCATGGTACTATTTATTAATCAGTGGCTAAGCGACTGCTTTTTTTTATGTGCTACCACACACAACCCACACACACGGTCAGCAACAAACCATCAAAGCAGTCCAGATGGTTATTCCCAGAGTTAGGTATTTTTCAGACAGGAATGTAAAAAAACTAACAAACCAAAGGAGCGAGACCTAAGGCATTTTTGAAGGGACACCATTTACAACTCAAGAGCAACAGTGAGATTAACTCTAAGGCACAAGCTCAGCATGAAGCATCTGGGTGGTGGAGCTCTGCTGCTTCAATGAAAGCCACGGTTACCATGCATTCACTATCAAAGAGAGAAAAATCCTTCCCAAAAAATAATAATAAAAAAATCAATCAAGATGATTAAAGATGATTAAAACTTACTCACATCTCTCTGACTTCAACATTATTACCTCTCATCTCCTAAACACTGAATTTACAGGTGACCGGCTAATCACAGCACCTTTTGATAGCTTTTTCATTCTCCAGCAACAATGCACCCCAGTTTTGACTTGGAGGTTGTATTATTTTTTGATTGCATTGATTAAAATTAGAAGAAACTTAATCTACTCTAGTTCTAATTCTTCATGTGATCATAGGAAATAGGACTACATTTTCAATACCATATTTAACAATACCTGTAGAAAACTTACATTCCCACAGGCCTAGTGCTTTTCACAAGGTGGAAAAGATGGGTATTGCTTCCAGAAAACAAGTACAGTAGCTGGGGATGTGGTACAGCAAACTTGGTTAAAGTCAGTTAAATTCTGAAGTTCAGAAAATTTTGTCTCAAATTGCTCCTGGGAGGAGGAACGCAGTCTCAAAAAGCAGCTCCCCATAAAAACTGGCATGTTAAAGCCTCTAGGAAGTGTTGAGCAGATCTCCCATCAGCCTGTCAGATACTGAACTTCCCAAGACAAATGAAACTATCTCAGTTTCACAAGACTTTTAAAGCAAGAACGTATGTAACCTGCTTTTTCAAAACACACATGCTGCAAATACAGATACTGACTGTACTGACATTTCTCCATTACAGCTTAAAATAACATCCTGTGTGATGCCTATATGCTGAGCTGTTAGCTCAGTTTTGGATTTTCTAAACACTGGGTTTGCTTTCAAAGAACAACACTCCAGTCTCTGTACAATACATGAGAGCACACTGGCTCTTCAGCTGGGAAAAAAAGTTAAGAATGTGTGGGCTTTGGCTTCAAAATTAACCATGCTTTAGTAATCTAGTATACTAAACTGTTTCTTATTAACGTATCATGCAAATACTCTCCAGTCCTCCCACAAGTCTGACACTTTCCCAACATATCAATAGCAAATGTTCTGTGAAATGCAACTTTTCTGATGTAGGCCACCCTGACTTTCAGTGTGATCTCAACCCACCATCCAAATCTTCATGGCAGATGCAGAATGGGTTCTTTAGCAAGGGAAACAATATAGGGGGGGAAAAAAAGTTTTGTTGCTACTTTGATACATCAAATTAATTTTCTACAGCGGAGAGACTGCTTTTGTTTACTCTTTTTTTCTTAATTATGGCAGAACAGCATCAGGTTTGTTGTGTTCTCAGAGTCAGAATGTAAGGTAACGTTGAGAGATGGTCAGCACTAGCCCTTCATTACTGTAACTAGCTGATTTTACGTACAATTTTGAAGTGCCTCAGCTTAACCCCAGCTGTTTTCTGTCTTAATGCAGAGGAGATGGAGAATATACCCAGGGACTTTTGTTACATGACAAATATGCTCTGCAGAGGCTCTGCCACCACGGTCCCATCTCCCACAGCAGATTTTTATTTGACATAGCTGCTGCCAAGCCACCCGCCAGCCTCACATCCCTTCTCCAGGTGGCAGATGGGACAAGGGCATTGCACAGGGCAACGTCTCATTAACCAAGAAGAGCTATTTGTGTGCAGGCTGGCTGCAGCAGAAAGCAGGGGGACCTGCCCTGCTAGCCAAGAGACTTTGTGGTTTTCCCCAACAGCTGCCCCATCTTGGTTGCTAGCAGCACCAGTGTGACCCTTACCCAAGCTGTTTCAAATCCACCAGCCTGCAGCCCAGGGATCACCACAGGTTGTGGCCCTAACAGGAGGCCATTCAAAATGAAGGGTATGAGAGCAGTATATAGCCACTGATATTTGGTTTTCATGTTTGTGCTTTACATCTTTTTATGCTACAATTAAAGACACAGTGTGATCTACTCTCCTCTGACTCGGCCATGGCATCTTTCAGGACCTTTCTGTAGGCACTGCTGAAATGGAGAACCTCGAGAATGATAAAGGAGGGTAAGGTATTCTAATTTTTAGCTTTTTATCTCCCTTCTGCTTTCAACATTCTCTGTTCAGTTGCACTATGGTTTTCCCCCATGAAATGCAGAGCTATCACTTCACAAAGGCTACACTAACAGTGCAGGAGACAAAAGCCATGTGAGCTGTGCAAAGGCAGATCTGGGGTGACGCAGTGGCTGAGCAGAGGAGTGAGCTCAGAAAAATAACAGTGCATACATCAGAGGTGGAAGGCAAATTAAAGAGCTTTGGAAGCTTAGGTGGGGCTGGATGCTAACCAGACGCTGGTACCCAGAGCACACAAAAAACCAGAGAGAAGTGCCATGATAGTGACATGGATCAAGGAGAAAAAATTAACAGCTGTGTTTCAACTGAACTGCATTTCAGAGGGGAGCTGACAGGCTCCAGTGGCCACTCATGGACCACACAAACATTTCACCACTTGCCTCTTTATACATGGATGGAAGATGCAACAAAAAATCTCAGCAAACATTAGTCTCTCTGCAATACTCTTCACTACCTAGTCCTATAGAATGCCTGGACTTCTTTTTTTTTTCTTTGCTCCTTTCTAGATCCAGGTCTTAGAGTTAGGAGATGATGAGGAACAATGTTTTGGAAAAACATTGCCACTGCTCAACAAAGCTCTGTCTGTACTAGTAAGAGTTTGAGCTAAAACAAAAGCTAAGTGAAGTAGTCCAGAATTTAGCCCAGGGGTCCCAAAGCAATGTCCTCTGCCATATTTCATTCTGCATCCATACTTAACTGATAGGTGCTATACCTGTGTCCTCTAACCTCAGCAAATGCAAACTCCCCACACTTGTAAAGGACAAAGAGCTTTGCACTTGGGCTTAACGCGAGATACAAAAGAAAAATGAGGGGGAAACTGGTTTCACTACACTTATTTGGATTATGCCTTTTTTACCCCCAAAATTGAAAACAACTGGAAATACTTAGGAAATTCAGGAGATTTAGGGGTTGTTTATACAGCAAATGAAAACAACTGACCCAAATGCCTCTATATTTTAAAGCTCCAAGGTAGGGGCATATTAAAAATAACCAGGTCCTCTAGTTTCTATTGCCTAAAGAAAACTTAAATCTAAAATAATTGTTTTTAAAAATTGATTTCCTTTAACATGTGTACAAGATTAAGTGCTTACAAATAGAAATGCTAGATATTCCGAAATATTTATGGCAAATATCTGAGTTGCTTATTCTGGCAGCTTCCATAAGAAGGGATCATTATGGTACCTACATTTTTTCTCCCAGAGAAACAGCAGGAAAAAAACAGCAAGGAAAAAAAATAGGATAAAATGAATTCAGAGTAAATTGCAGCACATACCTCTGTTTCCGTTCCCTGGTAAAGAAAAGCCATTATATGCATACTGCAAGACTTATCTAAACTTCTTTTCCAAACAATGTACTCAAATAAGCAATTGCAATAAGTGAGTGCAATTCTTAACATTTTCTGCTTTCAATGGAGCAATATCTGGTTCACATATTCTTTTCTCCCCCACCCCCCCCACCCTCCCACCCCATTTAATAAGAATTTCTTTATCTTCAGGATTATAAAGCACGGCCACATGCCCTCTAGTGAGCTACACAACAACTGCATCTCAGTAGGTGGAGAGTGGTTACCTCATTTAAGAGATGCTCCTTTACACCACCATGTGCTGTTTTCCTCACAAAGGTATTCGTCGTGTTTTATGCTTAAGTCTTCTGCACCTTGTAGTATTCCGAGAATTCCTTTTTTTAAGTCCATGAAAGGAAATGTTCTGAATTAGGGAATAGAAATACTTAGTCCAGTGAGCAGCATTTAAAACAAAGCTAGACTTGCAAACTACTGAAGCCCTGTGGCTTCAGCTAAATATCAAAGGCACAGTGTATCAAGAACATTTTCCTAAGTGTTTTCAGATTTCTTCGGAGAAAAAAAAATCTAACCTAATAAACAAATGCCCAGAAGCTATAAGAAATGTACTAATATACACAGTACCATCACAGCTTGGACATGCTCTTCCCTGTTTTGGAAAGAATCTGTCCCTCCTTACACACCATTGAGTGAAGTGGATGGAGGCACATCTCTGAATGTCTTATGACATGAGGACCTGGAAAAGGATCTTCTGTATCGTGGCCTTCTAGGAGGGCTTATCTGTCCCCTTTTAGGCAGTAGCCATTTGAAAATGGAGCCCTGCTGGCGTTGAGGTGCTTGCAGCAAGCAGGTTTGTCCCATGCTAACACGTGACTGGAGGATACTCAGTCACCTTCTTCAGGGGGCTCTCAGATATGTGGAGATATTTCACAGGTCACGTGTGCCTCCCATGCCACAGACTGGCAGCTTCCCCTTAAAGCCATGCTCTTGTTCTAGATAGATAATTCAGCTCTTAGCCAGCAGCTGCACCACTCACATGAGCAATGTTTAACATGTGCTGGAAACTTTACAGGATTCGATTAAAACACAGGGTTATGCAAAGTATACTGCAGTTTCTTTTTTGTGCCGCTGCAATTACCCACATGCTTAAAGAGTCTTACTCTGTCATAATCCATAATATTTGGCCTGATGCTAACAAAGCCTGATTCAGATGAAAAGAATAAGAATTGCTCTTGCTACTGCCAGTGGTAATAATGAAGTATCCTATTCTCATTATACAAATTAGAGATGCAAGGAACATGGGATTCCTGTTTTATGATCATCATTCTCCATAATTAATAAAAATTGCAGCACAGTTATACCAAAAGCAGCAACAAATAAAAAGACTAGAAGGAAATTTCAAATTAATCCTTTTTCTCTAGATAAACTCAAAAATTACATAATATATCAGAAAAATCAACTTCTGACTTACAGATTATGTACAACATTTGGAATCCCAATCGCATGTGAAAAGTATAAAATGCCTTTTTGAAATGTTAAATTAACTTTTCATGTGACAAATGAGGAACTGTTGTATCCAGTTATGCAACACAAGTAACTGTCACTCCCTCCTTTGCCATTTTACCAGCTTCATACCAAAAAGCAGCATAGCAAATGCCTTTTCCAGTTTAGACTCTTGCATATTTTCCAGCTATTAACTTGTGACCTATACATTTACCCCAAGTCCTCCTTCAGCTGTGCTAGGTTCAACTGTGCACTTAATAGGTGGCTTGAACGTATTTCAGCCTGACATTATGGGCTCACCAACCCAAAGAGATGCATCAGTCCTAAAATCCCCTTTCCACAGGGAATATCTGCAGATTATAAATACGATTTTAATATGAGTCTATATCCTTTATGTAAGAGTTTACGTATAAGCTGTTTACTTATAAATTTACTTATAAGTTTACCACTGCTGTCTGAAAATCTTGTCATCCCAACTGGAGTAGGAGATGGAATTTCTCCATGTTGGGCAACAATAAATGTTCTTCATATGAAGATGTTTATCTGGATGCAGCAAGGCAGTTATTCCAGGGGAAATTATGGCTGAAAGCATAAAAAAGTCTGGTTAGTAATCCAAGTGACATCTTGGGATATGTAAAAGATTAAGTAACAATGTCTGGAATGGACTAGATCAAGACAAATCCAAGTTCAATGGGAACTTAAGCAACTAAAAGAGCACTAAATAATCTCAGGAATCCATCTAAAGATTCAAGATGAAAACAACCCCATTCCTTTGCTTATATTCCCTTGGTCTGGTTCACAGTTTTGTTGTTGATGGATGCCTATCTCTTTAGTCAATGTCTAGCCTGTCTCTTTAGCCAATACTTTATAGCAATAAGACACATTATTTATATGAATAAAATTTGCTAGCAACAAAGTCTGATCCTTACCAAATATGGTCTACTTTATTTTTGTAGCCCATCACGGTTCATAACCAAAGGGATAAAAACCCACAAAGTTTTACTGTTCATATTAGAAACCTTCAGAAGAGATGAATGTTTATTTCCAAAGCTTTCACCCAGAAGCAGAGATCAGAATGTGTTCATGGGAAAGTACAACTACGCTTACACCTGATAGGAAAGAAAAGCTTCTCTCCTGTGCTAAAAATGGTCAGTTAAATTTTCCTATCTACCATATATCCCTACTAAACTAGAAAGTTCATGATCCTGAGATAACTCAGGGACTTGGAAATCTTCTCAAGAGAGCCCTGACCTGGTGTTTTCACACATAATTTTCACAAATACCTTTTTTATTTTTAATATCGGTTTTCTCACCTTCCTACCTAAGCAAGAAGCAGGATTTTGGAATTTGACACTGCCTGCCTATTAAATTTTTATGAAAATGTTATTTTCACACTTAAAATTTCACCTAAACCTGCAGACAGGCAGCATATTATGGCAAAATAATTAATTTATAAACTGCTAAATAATACAACAACTAAATAGCCCAACAACTCCCATTCATCCCTCCCCATCTGAAACCTTCCCATTAATTCAGTATCCCAGCCCTTCTCATTAAGTCAATATTTAGTTATCTTCAAGAACCATCTCCCCACAGTTGTAAAACACTTATGGGGATGATAATTAAAACAACCTGAGCCACTTAAGCATAATCAACTTGGTAACTGAGATAACTCAAGTCTCAACTTCTAAAATAAACCAGCCAGGCAGTTGTATTTGGAATCCCAGTAGAAGACATTAATTACTCATTAGCTCATCCTCTCCTCCCAAGAGGACTAAACTCTGTTACTCCCAGTGTTCAAGTGTGTATATAATTTTACTGCTTGAAAAAAGAGAAGCTGGGGGATCTTACGGACATCACCTGGTCCATAAAAGAGACATTTTCTGAAAAACTGTGAGCAATGTTAGAACATTTCTTGCCTCCACCAAGTGTTTCAGGAACTGTTGAGCTGATTAGAGATGATGCTGGCACAGGCTTGCAGGGTGCCCTCTAGATATGAGAGATCATAAGAGCAGATCCTGTGCATTTCCGTGTTACATCCCAATAGTATTCCTGCCTAAGTCTTACGGAGTAGGGCAGGAAAATCTCTGAAAACACCCTCCCAGGCAATAAAGGATAATGAAACGTGCTTCAAAAGAAGTTAAGCAGAGGTCTGAAGACGGAACAAGAAAGCGGTCTGCATACACAAAACTTGCACTGTGCCATAAATCTAATGCATGTCTCTCATTCCTCTCACGATCTGCCACGCTCTTGCTCTAATGAAGTACAAGGCCAGGGTATTGTACCCACCTTCACTAAAGCCAGCAATAAAGCTCTGTGTGTGTCTCTGTGCAGCATCAAAACAGATTTCACATTATTGTTTTAAATGGCAAGAGGACTGCATGGAAAGATGTCTGTATTTTCTTAATAGCTGTAACCACAGTACATAGCACATGTCAAAATTTTGAAAAGAGAACAGATTCCCAATGCTTTGTACAATGTATACGGTTTCCTCGCTTTGATGTCTTTGATTCTTTATTGTATTAAATTATCTGGATTTTAAAAAAGAAAAAAAAGAAAAAAAAAAAAAGAAGGTTGTCTTTTGTCTTGTTTCTGAACTGTCAAACATTATTTGAGCTAAGAGAACAGCCAGGGCCTCCGTAACAGTTTTGGGGAGGGGAGGAAGGAAGAAGGAAAATTATTAATTATCCTGCCTATTTGCATAATTACATATTTCAGCCGTAAGGACTGCAGTGGGACAGCATTGTTCTAAGTTACTGTAGGTGACTTTTAAAACCCACATGAAAAGGGACCTACCCTATCACTCCCTAGGGAAGTTCTGCATCCCTTCACACCACCATTTTCTGCAGTTCTCCTACCTGTCCTACATTTCCCAGAGGGATGGGATGGAGGATGATGGCAAGTGTCTCTGGTCACTGCTTTGGCGATGCAAGTGGTATTTCTTGCATGCTTTTTCTTCTAACAAACAAGCATGACAGAGAGAAAAGATCCATTTTTCTTTTTTTTTTAATATCTAGGGGAAGATGCCTGCCAACAGGAATTATATTGCTCTGCTGATGTTTTTTCTTTACCTGAAGCATCCTTGAAATCAGTACCAGCTGTTGCAGAGAAGGATTTTGGTGCCCTAAACAGAGATTTATAACTTCAGGAGAAGGAATAAGTGAGAGGAGCACAGAAACCTCACAGAGAAAGGATTTTGCTGCCATGGTGGAGAGCTGTACATCAAATAGACCTGTCTGTGCAGAGGAGCTGAAAAAGAGCTCCTTCAAATCACTCAGCAACTGTAGAACTGGATAAGAAGTGTGGCCCTTTGAAGCCAAAGGCAAAACTCCAGGTGACTTTAGGCTGGCCACAGTTTCAGCTTTGAACTCAAATTCGAATGCAAATTTAACAAATCACCAGGCATAATATGATTCAGGTTCTTAAAAAACAATCACGGCACTGGAGCAGAGGTCTCCCCGGTCCTTTGCTCTGGCTTATTCAATGGGAGTTTCCACATGCTCTGCTTGTTACACAGCTCAGTACAGGCCCACATTTCAACCTGTAACCCTGAAAATAGAGTCAGTTTTCATTGAAATGAGTGTTTCTTTTTGTAAAAACAGTCCCCAAAGTTTACATTAACAGATCTGCAATCTGCCGCTCTGGCTTAAGATCCTCTAGGCCCTGAACACCCACAAATCTCTGTCTATAACATCAGAAATGTTCAAATGCTAGCAGATTATGATAAATTCCCATTTTGAGGTCACAAGAGGGAGAATTAAGAGTTTAAATGGAAAAATGTTAGTGGAAGTGACGTGAACTTACTTGTCTGCAATTGATCATGTTCAATAAACGTTGATCACATATTTCTTGATCCAGACCCAATGGCTAATACAGGCAGGAAAAAATGCATGCTTCTCCACCCTTCATGTGCTGCTCCTGAGCCGTAAACAAAGTGTGACAAAAAGAGGAAATGAAGGAGATCAATATTCAGTCCTGTAGTACAAGAAAAGCACAGGCTGCAGGCAAAAGAGTGCAGATTTGCACTGCAGGGTAAATGAGTTCCCAGAGGGCTCCATCAGCAAGGGCTGAGGTCCAGTCTGCTGCTCTCCTCAGTGCACACAAAGCATGCATTTGTTTTGTAGTTTCATACATAAAATCACTGCTATGAAAAATAAATGGAGCTAGAAGGATGATCACTAGACACATAACACCCAGAGAGCTCTAGTACTTCTTTCCTTCAATACCAATACTTAGAAAATTTTCATTTAAGACAAAGAATTCACACATAAAGACTCAAAGGAATGCAGACCAATTTCATGTTTTACATGCTCTGTATTAAAGTCCACAAGCATAGTAGCAAGGTAATTACTAACTCCAGGAAAATAGCTCAGGTGGCATGGGTGATAGGGCAAGTCTCTGAATGTTCATGGGGCACAGCAGGAACAAGGAAATTATTTGGCTTTTCCAGCTAAGCCACCATGCTATAGACCTATACACTGAAGCTCCAGTCCCAGATTTTCAATTTTTAGCATCAGGGAAAGTTTAGGAAACTCCTTCCTCATACTCTGTTCTTCCCATGCCATCTTCTAGCTGAGCTGGTTCAGCTTTCCATAGGACCACGTGAAAAACCAGGAAAAGAAAACAATTTTACACAAACACAAATGTTTACAAAATTAACCTTACACAAATGAAAGCAGAAAAGGGGCTATTTTAGGCCAGGGCTGGCCAATGATGTCATTTGCCCTGCCACATGACAGCAGCATCAGCAGTACTGGGGGCCAGCATGGGAGTAGAAGAAACTGCTGGAGTCAGAAGGCCAAGCAATGGGTGGGACAGGGAAGGCTGTCTGTGATCACAGGCTCTCAGCCACACTAATGCTTGTTACCATTGATAAATCAAGTCCCATGAATACCACTGGAAGCAGAGCAGGGAGTCCTGTGAATAGGTTTAGCACTGCTAAGGAAAAACTCAAGATGAAAATTTGTAGTTCTAGCTTTGAGAGATGATGGTTCCTCACCCTGGCATCAATTATGACTACACCTGATTACATGTTTTGCTGTGTCAGCTACCACCTATAGCTAAATGTGCAGACAAAACAACATAAGAAAGAGAGAAAGAAAGAAAAAATAATGGCAGAAAAAAAGGGTTAAATGCATTTCTTAAGGTGTGTTAGACTAGAACTGCCAGAACTGACCATACCTGAGTGCTACACTTTGCCAACAGAAAGCACACTAATTTTTTTTTTCACTTGGCTGCTAAATTAAAATTGCTTAACTAGACTTCTAATGAGGCCAAGAATTATATAACCTCTTTTAGTAAGAAATACTTAAACAGAGGCTTGAAAAAAATGGTTCAGGTTTCTTCTAATATTGTTTAAAATGCTTTCCCCTTTTGAATTGCAAGAATTTAATTCTGACACCTCTACAACCTCATACAGAAGAGTTGGGTTTTATGTTTACGGCTAACACTTGAGAGGTCTTGACTTTATTTGTTATTGGAATAAAGTTACCAATACGTTCATTCACAAGAGGAAGTAATGTAAATACTGCCTTGTAACTTCCCATGTAACTTCATCCTAACAGAGGCACTTGAGGTTTAACAGGCATTTTATTTGCCATGAAAAATTGGAAAATACTGTATGGCAGCTCAAATACAGAGTGTTTTAGTCTCCTGAAGATACATAAGACACAAAAAACCTCTCAGCAAAAGCCAACAAAGTGAGCAGTTATCATAGAATCACAGAATTTCCTGAGTTGAAGGGGACCCACAAGGATCATAGAGTCCAACACTGCACAGCACAGCCCCAAAAATCATGACATGTTTCTAAAAGCCTTGTCCAAATGCTTTGTGAGC
This sequence comes from Motacilla alba alba, assembly GCF_015832195.1. Classification (NCBI taxonomy): domain Eukaryota; kingdom Metazoa; phylum Chordata; class Aves; order Passeriformes; family Motacillidae; genus Motacilla; species Motacilla alba. The sequence continues at coordinate 47,039,938 of NC_052019.1, read as the reverse complement.
TCTGATGGGCCTGGTGCTCAACCAAATCATGGTACATCGTTGGAATGACATGAAGCTGAGGTCACAGCCGCAGCGTTCAGCATTTAAAATCAGCTCTTAACAAAAGCAATTGCTGAATTAAATGTTTTTCTGCTGCTATACTTGGAAGATGGACACAACAGCCACGGGGAAATTCCAAGCTGCAAAATCACCCTTGGTGGTTTTGGCCTCAGCCACATCCTGCTCCAAGGTATAGGATGGAAGCTGAGTGCTCCTGTAGTGAGGGAAGCAGGGGACAGCTGGAGAACAAACCATCTTTTCTCACAGCAAGAAAGAATACCAGCAGGGACACCACATGGCATGTTCCAGCCTACATGTAGGTAAACTGGTGGGGTTTTAACACACAAACAGAAAAACAGGACAGCAGCTGCCTCTGTAATTTCAAATATCAGAAAAGCAACCAAAACTGAGTATTTGTCCCATGATTTGAGAAATTGCAACACTTGCAATACCAACAACTTTGCCTGGAGCTTATGCAGGAACGTACATAGCTGTGGGAGTTCATCCCTTGAGGAATTGGAGCTAAAATGCCTGAGCCATCATTTTAACCAAACAAAGCAACACATGACGTGTTCCCTTCCTACAATCACTCCCCAAAACTCAGTAACCTCAAAGTCCCACACTCTACCATCATGGGGAGGGAAACAAGAAAGACTGGTTTTTACTCTCTGAAACATCCTAGGTTTCAAGTGATGCCTCATGTTTAATACCTGAGACAAGGAAAACCACCACTGAAGCAGCATCATTTAAAGAAACCTCTCACATCTCTCACTTGAAATGAGCCAGCAGTGCCCTTGTGGCCAGGAGGGCTGATGGTATCCTGGAGTGCATCAGGAAGAGTGCAGCCAGCAGGTCAAGGGAGGTGATCCTTCTCCTTTACTCAGCCCTGGTGAGGCACATCTGGAGTGCTGTGTCCAGCTCTGGACTCCTGAGTACAAGAGAGGCAAGGAGATCCTAGAGCACATCCAGCAGGGGTCTGGGATGGGCTCTGGAGCCCATCCCAGAGCCCACAGAGTCCACAGAGCCCAAAGAGCCCACAAAGGGATTTGGGCTCTGGAGCATTTCTCTTATGAGGAAACACTGTGGGTGCTGGGCCTTTTTTGGGACCCAGATTAGGGGTCTGGAGAAGAGAAGACTGAGAAGGGATCTCATCAATGCTTATAAATATCTCAAAGGCAGGTGCCAAGGGGATGGTGCCAGACTCTTTTCAGTGGTTCACGTGAAAGGACAAAGAGAAATGGCCATAAACTAAACTGCAAAGAGTTTCACCTCAATGTGAGGACAAACTCCTTTGCATTGAAGATGGCAGAGCACCGGAACAGGCTGCCCAGGGAGGTTGTGGAGTCTCTCTCTGGAGACATTCAAAACTTACCCAGTCATGTTCCTGTGTCACCTGCTTTAGGTGGCCCTGCCTTGGCAGGGATTAGACTGGATGATATCCAGAGGTCCTCTCCTAACAATTCTGTGATTGTGTGAAATCTCCTTTTATTTTTTTTTTTTTCACAGAAAGCACACAGCCTGTTTGGAAGTAAGACCTCTGTATAGTAAATGTTTATTCTGTCACTGCTCAATCATTTCCTCTGCCATTGTACACGCTCTGCTACCCTCTTAAATAAATAGTTCCATCACATATGGATAAAATGTATACATTCTTTTTTAAATGGAAGTCAGAACAGAGATCACAGCATGAAGAATGCACACTGAAGTTTTTTCTATTTATAAAGACATTCCCAGCTTTGCTTTATCTTTTCTTACCTATTTGATTCTTCCTGCAGTTGTACTCTTTGAAACAGTGTTAATGTCCTGACTTGTTTGTGCTCCTTCTATCCCATCCCATTTCTACTGCAAAACACACCTCTCTGGGATTGGTTAACTCTTATTTAGGGTTAGAGCTACCTTACCTCCAACATTTTCCTCTGTCTTGCTCTGAACTTCCATCTCTGCCTCTCAATGTGACTGTGTTTACATGCAGCATGATGGAGAAATTGACATGAAACATGAATGCCAATGTGACAAACTTTCCTTCAGAAAGAAAACTCAGTCTTTAAACCATATCAATTAAAATCTAATGCTTGGGGCTGTGTACATGTTTGTCAATAACACACACAGGAGCTATACAGGAGCTCTGCTACAGGAAGAGGGCATCAGACCCTAGATTGCATGGATTTCTCAGATTTGCATGGCAGATTTCATTTGATAAAAAATTCAAATGTACACCTCAGGTACACCTCAGGTTTAGTTCAGCATAACATTTCAGACCTGCTTGTGAATATCATATTCTGAAATCAAGGTATTTCTATAAAGTTAGGACTCAACAGCTGAGTGTTTGTAGAGATGTTTTCAATTATAACATTGAGTCCAGCAGTTTAAAGCCAAGACTCCTAATTTACAACAGTACTTGTTAATTTACAACACTGAGCTTGTATAACGTTTAAGTAAACACTGCACTTCTGGATGACAGAAAGCTAAACAATGAAATAAAACTTCAGAAACATATCTACTCCTGCAGTTTTCAAAGAGCTTCCAGTTCTCCAAAAACAAACAGCTCCCAGCTGCCTGACATTTATACTCATGCATCCTGTACTGCTACATATGTAGAGTAGGGGAGCAGCAACCTAAATGCTTTTCATTCAGAAAAATCCATCAAATCAAATTTTAAGGTAAATTCTGCTTTCATCCAGTGTATTTCATTTTGTTTTGTGAAGGGAGGGAAATGTCAAGAAGAAAATAAACACTAAGTACACACATGAAACAAACTTTAATTATACTACTGAAGAGCTAACTCAGTCCTCAGTTCTTGGTTCGAATTAAGCTAAATCCTTGTCTTTCTAACAAGCATTCCAGCTGAAGACAGCCCCCTCACATTTCAGACTTCTGTGGCTGACACAAGTCAAATTGCAAGCTCATCCTTCTAACCATCCATTGCCTCAACTCCTTTCCCACTAAAATTATAAAAAAATTTTCAGCTATCCAACTTTTTTCTTCTCTAAAATGCCACTCTCCTCTTCTGACTCTTGCCAACACCTCAACATCAGGGCTAATCAAATAAGTAGGAGCTGTTCAGAATGTCAGTTTTTCAGAAAAAAAAATCTTCTATGTATTTTTCTAAAAGCCCAAAATAAGATGACAATGGAAACAGACTATTTGTCACTGAGTTATTGCAATTGTTGCAAGTGGCCTACTCTTCATTTAAAACAAATATTGAACTGAAAATCTTATTTTTTACAAAACTGTTTCAAAAGCCTGCTGTTCAAAAAAACTCTACAGATGATCCCCTTTAAGGTCCTACTCAGTTTTCCCCTCAAGTCTATAAAATCAGAGCTTTCAGAACTTTGGAGCTTTATCCTCAAATATACAGTGGTTTGGAGAACATTTCAATATGGAAGCCCTCTAAGGGGTAAGAATGCAGAAAATGTGTTTCACAACAGTCTTCCATGGTACAGAGTATGAAGAAAGGACTCAGAGACTGGAAAAGCTGAGGCATGTTCAAAGAAGCTGAGAGCCTGAGGGCAGGTTTTGAAAAGCCTAAATAATGACTTGAATAGCACTGGTGAGCCACGGAATAGGACCAAGAGCATCAAAGGCCTCTTAGGGAGAAATGGGACAGGACAGTGGCTTCACAACGGTTTTGTGAATATGCACTGCTCAGGATCTATAATAACCACAACTAATTAAAAAGGGTTTAATAGACATTATTCTCTGGGGTGGTGGGAAGGGTGTGTCATGTTACCAACAACATTTTGTCCTTTGGGAATATTTTGCATATTTGCAAGCAGATATTTGAGTAACAGCCTAGGAAAATGCCCTCCAGACTCACTGCCAGGTCTCTGGAGCAATCGAGCTAGAAAACATATACAGCCTCATCCAGAGAAAGGGCAAGATCAACAATTCCCTCTCAAATTAATGGGATTTCTGAGTGTTCAGCATCCCACAGCTGGCTAAGCCCTTTATGGAGCAGTAATTGCACACAGTTCTCTGACTTGGGTGGGGAGAGAAACTTGGGATTGGCAACCGGACTAGTACTCTGTCCAAATGCCTGTCCAGCTACTGTCTGAAGACAGAAATCCTGACAGTAATTGCGTGGTCATTTTTGAAGAGAAAATTCCCAAGGACCCCAGTGGGATTATGCCTTTGTTATCATGGGATTCAGCCTCTGAATTATTACTGATTATTACTGATAAAAGCACTCAAAAAATCACAGGGATACCCTCCAGCAAGATCAAGTATCACAACTATAGCTTTAAATTTAACATGATAAATTCAATTCCTAGCAAAACAAATTAACAAACAAACAAACACCACAACCCAGAAACATGAAAGGTAGAATATTACCTCACCACAATACTTGAACAGGAATGAAAAGCTAGCACTGAGACCTAAAAGAACTGCTATGAGACAGGAAATCTGAAGTAGAAGGCTTAAGCTCAAAAAAGGAAGGGTGCAATGCTACTAAATGTAAATGTTAGCATTTCTCAGATATAGATTTATCAGACATGAATCCACGTCACATAAACCAATCATCTCTCCTGTTACAGGATACATGCCTAGTGAAGACGCAGCAGACATCATACAGTTTTTAGCAGAGCAAGTCTTTTAATACTGTCTTCCTTGACATTTTCATAAGCCACCAGGGGAGACAGACGAGAGGAAGCACTGTATTCAAGGAGCTCTTATTAGTGGCTCACTAATTGGAAATATACACACACATATGTATGTATATGTATATGTGTGTATAGATGCAGCCAAGGAACCTCTCCTCAGTTAGGTATTTCCAGTATTTTTACTAATGGTTTGATTTATAACTTCATTAAGTGAATTAAAGAAATGCTCTGAGTGGAAAAGGGCTACAAGGAAAATGAAGACAACAAATAGTTCTCATAACAATGCTGATAATGTTGAGAAATAGTCCTGTTTAAAAAAAAATCCATCCATCCAAGGTTGTGACTAAAGAGTGGAAAAGGTGCTCTTTTCTATTTAGCAGAAATAGAAAGCACATGAAAGAGCATACAGCTGATTAAGTTTACCCTCAGTCAGACACACAAAGCAAGGAGCTTAAAAAAATTGCCAGGAAAATATATCATCTTCTTAATTAGTGAGAACTTGTAACAACCCATGGGGCTTCAAGCAATACCAGAGCAACAGAAACGTGAATGCATAAATGACAGCTAAAATTAGAGAAAGAAAGAGGCATGAAACAGATCTGTGTTGTCCTTCTTGCCTCCTTGTTTTCACACTTGTTATTATGTCCTGTAAGCTCAGGAAGAAACTGCATCATCCAGTTCCTTGTATTTTGCCCAGGGGTGACCCAAGGTCACACAAAAGAGGATGGTGTTGGTGAAGGGCTGGGAACAGCTGATATAACATTGTGTAGGGATGCCACTGGCAAAACAAAGAAGAGGCTCAGTATGAAAGCATGGCCCAGCAAATTCCACCACTCCTACCTCCTGCAGGGAACAGCATTTCCATCAGCCCAGCCTCTCTCCTCACTTGCCCTCCCTTGGGCTCCAAACACACTCACTGCCAGTATGCATAGTCCACATTCCTCTGGCATATAAAAGAGATATTAATACATTCCTAGCATGGCATTCAGGGGAAATAGTATGCCCAAGAGATGAAGTTATACTCCCAACTCTCTCAAAGTGAATTACAGTTCATTGCTATCAGAAGATACAGGCAACACATAGGAAGAAACACTCACAGGTGATAAAGACGAGGTGTGGCTCATGAAACTGGAACTGAGAATATCTTGTTTGAATGGCTGGTTTTAATTTACACCTCCTGAAAGCACCAATAAACCTCGGAGATATGCGCCAGTGCTGAATCCTGGGGATGTCAATGGGCTGTGAGAGTCTGTGACTTGCCCAGGCTGCATGCTCAGAAATAAAAGAACCCCTAAGTGTCTGCTTGGATCCAGAATCTGTGGACCTTTAACTTCTACTGACGGACAGAAGACTGTCCTCTTGCATTAAATCAAAATGAGTTTTATATCACTCTGTGGGATAACTTGGTTATCAAGTATTGGACACAGGCCCAGCCATTGAAAGGAGAGCGGAGCAGTGCAAGTGTTTGCCATCACAGCTCTTGGGGAAGCCACGAATCTGCAGAACTGCTGTGTGGCTCTTGAAACACCAAACTGAACTGCACAGCCCAGCAAACTAAAACATTTCAGGCAGATCACTTTTACAGTTGCCATATGTTAGCCTTTGCACAATAAACATCTCTTTGCTCTTTCGTAGTTATATGAGAAGGTTTGAGGTCATACAGAAATGCATGAAAACTGGTTTAAGAAATATGATTCATCATCACAGGCTACAAAATAAGGCTCTGATAAGGTACCTTCCCAATTGGTTGTTACGTTGGAATTTTGCTATTGAACACAATGCAAATAGGATTTGGATTCAAATGAGGGGATTTTCTATGACACCTAAGACTGCATCTGTCAGGATTCTTCCTTTCCTGCCTCTCTAGTTTCTTACTTAGTAACTGATGAATCTCATTGACTTTCCATTCCTATTTCCAGATAACACAGTATGACAGAGATTCCCACATCAAACACCTCAGGCATCTTTCCCTTCTCATCTAAAAGGTCTTCTTCTAGACTCTAGTAACAGCCTTTTCTTAACAGAATACATTCTGCCTCTTAAAAAACACAGGGAACAGCAAATTATAAGAATAATAAAACTGATGTAACTACAGTTTATCTTTCATGTTTCAATATTCTATTTAAAACTGATTGGAAAAGCCTGCTCATTAACAACAGCTGTTCTAAAAACAACAGCATTTGCAACTTACAAGCACTCGAGTTAAGGAACTAGAAATTTTTACAAGCAAGTTTTTGACTCTGTGGATTCCTAAGTGGTTTACCATTATTAAAAAAAAATCTACTGAGGATTTCTTAACTCTTTAAAGAAAAATAATAGTATTCAATGCAAATAAATACAATTTTCATCTCATCTATCAAAACACACAGACAGCAGTGGATAGAGTAGGCATGTATGATATGACCCTAGTTTACTCATTTCCCTAATGCATCCCAGCCTGTGTGAGAAAAGCCTTCTGAGGCCCCACAACAAAAACTCTGTGTGATTTCTCACTCAGAAAACCCTAGCACAACAAAATGAGCCTTCCAATGTGACCCAAAGGACACCAACGAAAGTTCTTGGCAAAACGATAAAAGATTGAATTTCCAAAGCTATGGCCCTCTCAACAGCATAGATTAGATTTTTGATTAAACCAACTATGAGATCATCTCCAGCACAGAGCTAACAACTGCTATATTGTCATGCCAGGAGTATGTTGTTATTCACACTAGGGCAGGAAGACTTTCTACTTAACACTTAATTTATTTTTATTTAAACATTACATAGTTGTAACATAAAACAAGAAGAACCTGGTGCTGATGGGTGTGATGATCTCTGCACTCCTGCTCTCTACATTCAAAATGGTTTTTGGTCTTTTCAGGCATACCTAAAAAACACAGTCACTCCACCAAAAGAATGAGGTGATTTCTAAAGCAACATATTCCCAAAGTATTCAAAACAAGTTGCAGACAGAAGTTGCACTTAGTTTAAAAAAATCCTCCTTTTTCATGCTGTTTGTTATCTTGATCGAAATCATCCTTGGGACAGATCTATTTTAATAAAATTGCCTTATTATTTTAACAAAGGGGTTTAAGTAGCATATTTTAATTGAAGTTCTCTTTCTACTAAGACACTGTCATAGGAGGTAGTGTAACAGTCCTAGGAGAAATCACCAACCAAAGTCAGTTTTATAGATGCACAGAAAAATATTCTTCACAAACAAAAGTATGGCTGAGGAGGAAAAAGCTGAACAAAACCTTGAAGTCCTAAACTGAATAGAAGATACAATGTGAATGAACCTGGACTAAACTTATTCTCCAACAGTCTTCCAGTGATGTGCACAGAGCAGCAAATCAGATGTGGTATGATCTAAGAAATATAATGATCATTTATCCTGTTCTTAATTTCCAAGAAATAGTGCTACTGGTTTCAGAAAATTAGGCAGAAATAATCCAAAGACATAATTTTACATTCAAACCCCGTAATTTCTTAACTTGATAGCTGACACTTGATAAATAAATTGACAAAAGGGCTAGAGAATTTGTTTCATGCTATATGTTTTCTTCTATTTTCATCTCAGATCTTAAAAAAAAAAGAAAAAGATGGTTGTGCAGCTCAGAGTATGTTTCAAGTGAAGGTAGAGGCATGTGTGAGAGGCAGGATGATAAACAGTTTTTGAGCAGATATTCTCAGAGTTGCTGCACACTAAACCTACTGCAAACTTGTGCAAGGTGGCACAAGATTAGGAAATTAAATGGATTTAGCAAACAATGTGCGCTAACAGACATCTGCACCCTTACTATGGATAAAGAGTTATGAATGATATTTGTCTTCTTCCTCAGTATTTTTCTGTAAACTTTCTGTAATCATCAGCTATTTCTCTCCTCTCCTGTGCAAGAAATGCAACTTTGATTAAGAACAAACTACAGGTGAGAACCTGAAAGAGGATCCAAATCACTGAACCCCTATTACCTCAGCTTCCATGGGATTTAGATTCAGAATCTCAAAGCCTCCAGTTTGAAGAAGAACACACCAACAATTAAGATTCTGTTCAGACGCATAAAGTCTCCTAAAGCTCTAAAAACTCACTTAATGATCCAATTATGGTCAGGAAATAAACTGCATTTTGTCCAACCAGAGCAGGAATGCAGCAGTACTGATATAGCTTCCTGGATGTGATCAGGCACCATATTATGAGCAGTTAATGTCAGGTACCTGTACCCCAAAAAAGGTCTGATTGTCTAATAGTGACTCACAGGACTTTGGAAACTTGAAATATACACTGCCTCATCAGCATTTAATGCCATTTCTAAGTAGTAAAGCAAAAGAGAGTCAAAGCTGACAAAGGAACTGAAAAGGCACTACTGATGATGTCAGCATTGCTAACTGCAGTACCTAACTCGGTTCTATTTGATCCTTTTCCCACAAGTAATCTGGGCTGGCAGAGAAAAGCTCGGTGGTGTTTCAAGCTGTGATACTTCAAAGCTCTGTGCAGTAGCTACCAAAGAGAATAAAAACATAAACTTTGATCAGCAGCTTCAGCTCAGGATGATGAAGGCAGTCATCAACAAGCATGGATCAGAGACTGACCCTTGTAGCTGCCTCCACCCTTGCATGAAGAGCCTCTTCTCAGCGGCCAGACTGCCTGCAGAAGGTATCTTTTACAAATCTCCACCAGGACCAAAATTTATTCTAATTCTTGTTCTTGTGGAGCTTTTCCCTGCAGAGAACCTGGTCTCAGGGAAAGACACTAAGTATTTTATTTAATACCCTCCTGTGGAGTGACCACTGAATTAATCACATACAAATGTGAATTACCATTGCTAAAGCAAAAAGCAAGAGATGGAAGTCTTCAATCAAAGCTTCACAAATCAGTAAAAGAAATAAGCAAACAAAAAAGGTCAGTTACAAATATTCCTCTCCCAAGTAAGAGCTGCAACTAATTTACAGAACATGTTCAAAAGAAATGTACCATCTTGTTTACTAAGACCAGTAATGCAAATAAATGGCTTCTGAGAGGGTGCAAGTCACAGATAGCTAGTAATTCCCAGTTTTAATCCATCACAGTCAATGACCAAAAAATGTACCAGAATAGTCAGGCCTCCCTTTTTCTTAATTATTTTTCACTAAATGGATTAAGCATCTTAAAGAAAATATTGTGTTCGTTCATATTAGAAAACTCAAAGCATATCTGAGGATGCTCCTTGGATAAGATTCTCTGGCTAATTACAGTTGATTTGTAAGTTGAAAAGTATTTATGCCTTTTGAAAGCGTGTCCATTTTGCCCTCAGAAAGAGATTGTAAGACAAATATTCAAAATGCCCTTCAGCCAGACCTCTAAATCAATGAATAGGAATTTCAAGCTGATCTTGAAAGCTTGGCCCTGTGGACACTTGTTCTGAAGGACAGTGGGTGTCAGGAGAGAGCCTGCATGAAATTCCTGCTTGAGAATGCTCCCATGTGGCTGCAGCTACTGCTTTGTAATTTTATTTTTTTAACCCAGCTGATGAGAACAACTTGTTGCAGAGGCACCTAGCCTGAGCTGGGACTTTGTACATGTCATACTGTTAGCCTATAGGGAGAACAAAGAAGAAGAAAATCCCTTCTTTGTTGGTTTCATGCTGCAACAATGTCACTATATCCCAATTTTTTAATCTGTGTTACTGCCAGTAACGTTAACCAAATATATTATTCCAGGAACATTAGCAAGAAAAGACACTGGTTATTGTTTGGGGTGGGTTTTCTTTGTTAGGTTGGGGGTTTTTGTTTTGTTTTGGGGTTTTCAGTTTTTTATTGGTTCGGGGCTTTTCGAGGCCCAAAGCTTATTTGCAAAGAAGCTGTACAATTTTGTATCTAACTTTGCACGGAAGTTGCCTCCTAAAATACAGGGAAATGGAAAAAGGGTTAAAATAATGGATTAAAACCTTCAAGAAAAAGGAGTGCCCACAGGTTAATATAATTCAAATGTAAAATGTATTTCTTCTCAATAGAAATTAGTTTCTGCTACATCCCAAAGAAAATCATATAGTAATGTATTTTTCTAAAACAAATAGTAAGCTAACCACCTCCATGGGTAAGTCACTCTTTCTTGATTAGACTTACAAGTCATTGTAAATTATATTTTATCAATAAAAAGATTGCAAGAGCAAAGATTTTGCTGAAACAATGTTATGATTTTCTGTACACTGTATACAAATAATTTTTCAACCATGATATAAAGGAAATGTGAATGTCCAAAGTTCACCTGTTAACTCCACATCATACATTAAAATTCTATGTCTGTGTTGCCACACTTGAGGCAGCAGAGCCACACAAAGCCAGGCCCATGCACTCCCCATGGAGTGTGTACACACATAACTTTCAAGTGAACAGGCTAAAAGTTGCTACACTTATACTTTTTTTTCCCTGTAAACACTTACTTGAACATTAAATTTACAATTTTACATGGCTCAAAGAAAGCAACACCTCAATCTTAAAAGGATATAATCCCTAATTTCCTCATTCTTCATTCATAGAATCATAGAGTAGCCTGTGCTGGAAGAGACCCACAAGGATCATCGAGTCCAACTCCTGGTCCTGCACAGGAGACCCCAAAAGTGACACCCTGTGCCTGAGAGCATTGTCCAAATACTTCCTGAGCTCTGTCAGCCTCGGTGCTCTGACCACTTCTCTGGGAAGCCTATTCCAGTGCCTAACAAACCTCTGGATGAAGAGCTTTTTCCTAATATCCAATCAAATTCCCAATAATCTATGAAGTTTTATTTTATTTTGTTAGGTTTTAGTTCTTTAAATAGGAATGGATTATACATGCCAGGAGTTTTGTTTGAGTTTTGGCACTTCAGGATGGCGAGGCTTTCTTGCAGCTCTTGCATGTCCCTCATTGGGTCTGGATTACAGAATCACAGAACAAGGTGAGCTGGAAGGGCCCCACAAGGATCACCCAATTCAGCTCCTGGCCCTGCACCGCACACGGCCAAGAATCACAGCATGTCCCTGACAGCGCTGCCTTGAACTTCTGGGACTCTGCCAGGCGGGTGCTTCGACCACTTCCCTGGGCAGCCTGTTCCAGTGCCAAACCCCGCTCTGGGAGAAGAACCTTTTTCGGATATCCAGCATAAACTGCCCCTGACACAACTTCAGGCCACTCCCTCGAGTCCTGCCGCTGGTCGCCAGGGAGAACAGATCACCTTGCTTGGGCCCATCCAAGGAATCAGCCCGCTCGACACCTTCCCCGATTGTCCCCAAACCCCTGGGGATCCTGACAACACCGGCGGCTCCCACCGATCGCATTTGGCAAGAAGGTAGCCCTCCAATTTTGCTTTTACGGCAGAGGGAAGTCACCCCTGTGGGTCTCAGCCCGGCTGATCCCGGCCGGCTCAGCACACATCCCGCCTGATCCCGGCCGGGAGCGGAGGCCGGGAAGGTTCGGCTGCCCCGGGGCCGCCACAGCGCGAAGTGAGCAGCGCCACCTGCTGGCGGCCGCGGGAACCGCAGCGCTGCTTCCCAACACCGGCAACACCGGCAACACCGGCAACACCGGCGCCGGGATTCCTTCAGAGGGAACGGCGGCTGCGGGGATGGATACCCGGCGGGAAGCTGGGCAAGCCTCCGGTTCTGGCCATCAGCTCGATCAATATCCTTCCAAGACGCCCGCGATAATATATCTCTTATTCCTGGCGAGAAACTTGAGTCAGTACAGCAAGTTCCTAGAGCTAATCCGATATGGATGGTTGGCCTGAACTCCAGGGGACAAACATTAAAGACAGAACAGGTGGACAGAGCTCCTGCATATGGGAGACTGGAAGTTTGAGAATGCTGCAGTTTGTCCTAGATTAGTCTTAGACCAAAGACTGATTCTGTATCACCAGTATAAAGCTATTTTGTTGACACAGATTTCGGCTGTGAACGAACGCTCACAGATTAGCATGTGCCTTTTCAATGAATTTCTAGCTAGCGCTTAAAATATCTCTGTTTCTGTTCAGCTCCCTGCCAGCAGAGCACCCAGCCTTGCGAGGCGTGATGTGGTCTCAAATGCTGATGGTGAACACAGGCGTCAAAAGGACTCGAGCCTGGCACCAAAGGGCCAACTCTCCTTGTTAGGAAGAAGCACAAGATTTGTGGGCACAACTGCTGTCATTCCCACCTATTTTAGTTCCCCATTTCAGTATCTTCTCCTGCATCTCTGCTGCAACATCAGGGAGCTTTTCTCGTGCAGAGTCTAGACGGACAGTACATATGTGAATTAGCATGAGGAATTTGGAACGAGGTTTGTTTACCAGCCTGCAGTTCAATGTCCTTATCTGAACCAAGCTGCTCATGCTTCTGAGCATCAGACACTGCTGCTCATCTGAAAGCTCTCCCTCCAGACAAAGCACATTGCTCTCAATTTAGAAGAGTTACCAAACACATTTGAAACGGAACAAAATTGGAACAGGCTAACAAAAGAAGTACAACAGTTATTCAAGGTTTCACAATACAGCTCACTTGCTTTCTTCAAAAGGAAGGTTAGAGAGGAATACATTGATGTTCTTGCATGTCTATTTGAGCAGAAGAAGATAAAGGCTATTGAAACCAGATAAAATACAAGATTCAGCAGCTGAATCTGTAAAAATTCAGGTTAGAAATCAGAAGTGTATTTTTTCTGAGTGAAGGTAAACCATTTAGCCACCCAATACACAATCACTGACTGTCACTTGAAGCCTTCAATTCAGCGTTGGATATTCTTCAAAAGTACATTTTCTATGATCCCACACAGATCCTGAAGAACCATACAAAACATAGAGTAATGATCTGCAGGCTGAATTGTGCAGAGAACCTGACTAGAGGATTTTAACATTTTTTGTCCTTCACAATTTAAAAATACTTTGTATTTTAATACTGATCATGTGAACAATTCCTTTTCTCTTTACTAATTTCATTGACTTCAACAGGAGAACTAAATGGCTTGAATTTGAGCATGGTATTATGTGTTATACTGACACAAGACCACTGTTAGAATTGTAGGAGGTTACAGATGTCGTTCTCTAAGTTGATCATACAGCAGCTAAAAACCCTGTAGCTTTCTTTAGAAGAATAGGGAACGTTGCCCAGCTCTCAATGACTCTCAGGAAACCCTCTTTAGAGGTGTGGATCTGCCTAACACCTGACAGTAAACCACTCTGTACAGAATTTGTTATAATCAGACATTTAAAATACTTTAAAAATAAAAGAAACTTGGAAAGTTAAATTATGTTTCCATTCATCTGACTTCATTTCAAGCCTGTAATGCCTATTACACATCAGCTGGATTATATCTGAGACTCATTTCAACCAGTTAGCAATGTTTAGAGGTCACTATAATTTTTGACCTGATGCATTAAAAAGGGGAGATTTATAAACAGTATTGACTAACTCATACCTAAGACATCACATCAAAACTATGCCATGCTTTTTCTCAAATTCTTTCTCACTTTCTTCAAGTCTTTTAAAGAGTACGTCATTTTATGCTACATAAGTCTCTCATTAAGGGCCTTAGAGCTCTTTATAGGTTTTCTGTCTTCTCTACAAATTTCACCCACAAGTAGGAACTAATCTGCCCCAGGCTGGAGTCCATGTACCATGTTTTACACCCCACATCTTGCAGGGGAGTCCCACAGTTGCCACAGCCACTTTCTGTGTATGATACCAAAATCCAAATTGTCTGTCATTTCTAAACATCTGCTACTGCCAAACAACTAAAGAGCAAAACTAAAAAAGTCCAAGCATATACTTAGAAGTCACTTCATCAGAAAAACACAGTTTTGAAACCTGTATTTCTGTTATTTTAAATACTTCTCTGTGCAGTTTACAGCACCTTTAAGGAGGCACAGAAGAAGCAGCAAGGCATGACAGTAAATATGAGGGGGTGTGCATGTGCATGTATTTAAATACATAAAAGCCCCATGCCAAAAATCTCAGGAAGGCTGAGGAGGAAGGCCTTCTAGTCTTCCTTGTAAGAGAAGTGTGAAGAATAGATTCCAGTCACTTTGCAGAAAGATCCTGCCTAGTACTGCAGTTTCTGAGGTGGCTTTCACACTGGAAGCAAGAATTCAAATCCTTTGCCTGAAGGATAAATCCATAAATACACAATTGTTTGTAACACACACACACACACACACACACACACACACACACACACACACAGACACACACCCCACATGTGTGCTGTTTTTGCATTCACAGGGTGTTCTGAATGGATTTTATGCTCTCCTTGCCTGAAAGCTGACCAGACACCTGGGAACATCTACACACTGACCTCAGCAATCTTTGCACAGGTCTCTCAAAAAGCGCTATGGGACAATCTGAATTCCAGAATTACATTGCTTTGAGTGGTTTCCAAGAAGGCAAACGAAAAACGGGTTTTTTTCTTTCCTTGATCACAGAGAATTCTGAACCTTTTGGAAAGCCTTTGAACTTCCATTAAATGCGATCTGTTTAATGTTTGGATCTGTCGAAGGAGAGGCAGTCAGATAAACTGGGCCAATGTTGAAATGGACTGGCTTCCAACACCTCTACAGTGTAATCACATCTCCCTGAGCACCTCTGTAGATAATTATTGGATTAGACATTCAAAGAGGTGATTGACAAACAGAAATCAGGCAAATAAAGATAATCTACCATTTTTCTACCTTTTTCATCCAAAGGGATTCAGACCTACAACAAAGGAGCTTTATGTGCTCCACTGCCTACCATAAGGATTAAACTCTTCATGGCTGACATCTTTGGAGCTGGAAACTGTTGGCAAAACATTTCTCATCTGTGTCTCAGCCTAGGAAAATGAGATTTTTTTTCTGTATTCAAGTACTCTGAAATGAGTCACCTAAAGCAGCCTAACCTGCCATCTCCATTTGGTTACAATAGAGCAGACATCAATTTTCAATCTTATCAGGAGTCACCAGTCCCTAAGTATTAGTGGCGCCTACTGAATTTTATCCAGGGACCTAACAGAAAACATCTGTTCTTTTACTTCACAGCAAATCAATAGATTAAATCAACCTTCTCTTTTCTCCTTTATTCTGTTCATTAAAGGCATAGGTTTTCTTTCATTTTTCTTCTATTTCTTTTAATAACTCACTTTTCCTTGCAAGTCAAATCCTAGTATATTATAGAGATTTCTATGTCTCTTTCTGGGCTTACTTGGGGAGACATGTATCTATGCTCTAGCAAAAGACAAGCAGAAGAAATTATTTTTGAGGGACATATTTACAAAGAGCTTGGTAAAACTATACCTAGTATTTGGACCAAATCCCAGCAATACTTAAAAAAGTAAACCCAAATATTGTTTTCTGCCTTTTCTACCTTCTTCCAAGTCTAATTCATGTTGCAAAATGTGATGCTGTAGCTAAAAAATCCACCTCTAACCTCCCGCATTTCACCAAAGTGCCAATGCAGCACAACTGTCAAGTAAGATGTGCTTTGAGGAGTCACCCACGTTATAACACTTACTTAATTCAGTTTTGAATCTAGTAATGAATGGTCAGTGTTTGCACACATCATCCCACCAGTTTGTATCATCCCATCAGTACATCAGGTTTGCACCGGAACATTCTAAGAATGCAGCCCAATATCCAGTGTGCTTATAAATGAAAAGCACTCTTCACTTAAATAGTAGACAAAATGAAGCACTTCTGGACCAAGAGGACGAGAGACATTAAGGCAGAAGTGATCAAAAAACTAGGGCTGAAAAATGTCATCTGCTGTAAACAGGAGTATAAATATTAGAAATTTTTACCAAGATAGCAGAACTGAGATTTTTTTCCCACTTCTGCTAATGTTAAAAATGTCTAAATATAGTCAAAGTATTAAACTTTTTTTTCCTGAATAAACATCTCCAGGTAAGAATCTTTAGCATTAAAACTGAGAAAAAACCTCTAACTTGCAGAGCTTTTTCCTTTTCTCTTACCTGTGGAGATCTCGCATTGTTTATGCAGAAATAATAGGAAGTCAAAATATGATGAAGGGTAAATGAACATACCTTACTTTTGCTCCAATAGGCAGATGTAAATAAAACACTGGAAGGCCACATTTGACTTGAGCTGAAAAGATGTTATATTCCTGATATGCATTGCAAGGGTGTTATGAGAAGTGTATGAGAGTTTTATTTCTTTGTGTATGAGAAGCTGATAAACAGAGCTGGTGCACAATAGAGCAGTATATGCAAGTATATGAAATGCTTTAAATCATCCAGCAAGAATAAATCCCTGCCTGATCTAGATAACAAGGGTTCCACTGGAACACTCCATAGCACATTGTGCATGTAGTACAACCTGGCAGCAGCTCCTGCATAAAACCTGAAACATGGCAGGGAGGCAGACTTGTATCCGGGGCCTTCCAACAATTGGAATCAAGCTTTTTGCCCCATGTCACGACTGAATTCAGTCACAGTAAATCAAAACTCCTTTTCTGGGTCTGTAACAAACACAAAATCTAGTAACCTCAGGAACACCTCCTTTAAGATTTTTCTGTCCATTTAGTGCAGCACCATGAGAACCTGGTCACTGGGACTATTGGCTGCCAGTGAGCTGCAGCTTAAGGGGACTTCTCCCCACAGTTTGAGGTGAGGATTAGGAGAATTTTCCCTGAGGAAAAGAAAATTATTATTGGAAACTAATTTAATATGGTGTCAAAGCAAAAAGAGATGGAAATAAAGAAACACCTGTTAGGATAAGAAAGAAGAAGAAAGAAGCAGCGAGAGGAAAAAAAAAATAAACAAGTGGCAGCCCACAGCCAAGCAAAATTTAGTCTAGAATGGTGCAATGGCTAGCACCCCAGACTTGGGAAACCTTGTCAGTCAGGAAGGGAACTGATTTGACTGTCATCTGATGAATGACAGAACAGCCAAGTCACTCAAAAAGTGGAATATTGTCACTTTCTATCTCAGTTCCTATGAAGAAAGCAGTTGGGTTTTTATGAGATTTCTCTTTGTTAGCTATTAAAAAAACTATAGGTCACTTGCTGCTGAATAAAAATAATAAGAGATGTGGGTACTGAAAAACAACTGATGCAAAACTCCATAAAATAATTAAACTTCAGACCTACTCAAACGCTGACATCAAGTGTGTAAAAGTCATTGATAGTTCTCTGTCTCATGGGAAAGAGAGATTGATGAAACACAGCTGTGTTCACAGCAATTGATGGCATACATCACCATTTCCACAGCATTCACATTAAATTACTTAGCAGCTATAGTGCCAGCATAGATTATGGGATAACCCAGCTCTTTCTTTTAATCTCAGGCATCTGGAATTTCAGGGTCAGAGGAACCTTTCTTCCTTCCCCCCCTTTTTTTTTTCAGTCAAGACAGATAAAGTAGTAATACCAAAGGCATGAGAATACCAAGTCTCCTCTGAGCAATATGTATTCACATTGCATTCAAAAATAACTTTTAGAGTAATCCTAAATTTTAATATATATTAATATCCAACCGCAGGAGCACAGGAAAAGGGAGAGAAGCTTAGACTAACAAGAAGTTCAAGAAACATCCTGTAAAAGTATTGGCAATTCAGCATCCTTCTATATGAACCACAGCTGTGCAACTTGCCTATTTTCATTGCATTAGCAGACCCAGAAGCCTCATACCCTCAGACAACCAGCTGAAGCGACAGAAAGTCCAAATGATCCCTTCTAACCAGAACTAGAAGGTGCTTAAATGCAAGAATATTCTGGGCCATATGAAGTTGATCCTGGAATCACAACTGAGATGCTTAAACACAGGAACTCTAAGCTCAAAGAGACTTGGCTGAAATCCAGCTGATGTGATTAAAACTGGGCAAGTGCTGTGTCTGCCAGTTCAGGGATTCAAAGGTAGCCTCTGCAGCTGAAGAACTTTTACTTTGAAATCAGATGCCACAACTAATAAGCATTATGATTCTACTACATTAAAAAAAAAGAAAAAAGAAAAAAGCTACTGAATGTGCATTTAAACAGGAGGCCAGACTAAGAAAAAGAAAATGCTGTACTTGCAGGTTATTATTCTCAAAAATTGAACTGACCATGGTATCTAGTAGAATAATAATATGAGGGAGCAGCAAGAAAGTGAAGAGAACATCTTCCAAAACTGGCAACGGGTAGTTTAATCTAAACCACAGTGTAAAGTGTGAATAATAAAAATAAAAAACTTGGGATATTCCCTGGACTAATTTCTATAAACTAGAAGTAGCCCCAGGAAACCATAAGAGTAAAACCACTTGACCATGTTATTAGTTTTATGAAAATGTGTTCCAGAAAATCCACAACTCAAACCTATACACATTTCCACGGCATGGGGATCCCTTTATGTTCTGTAAAATTTGAGTTTCTCACCATTTTATTTTACTAAACTTTGAGATGATTTTTACATTACAGGGTTGGTTTGTCTGGTTGTTTTTTTTTTCCTGATGCAGGTTGTTGAGGTTTTTCCTTGTTATCAGCTCCATTTGCAATAACATTTCTGTAAACTATTTAGAAAAGGTCATAAATTTAACTACAAGCTGGTTCAGTAATAAAGAAAGTAGATCGTTCCACCTAAAGTGAATGAAAATTGAAGATCACTAAAGAAACGCATCACTCAAAGCACAATCTGGTTTGCTGTTTGATCATCCTATTTATGTAAAGAGAGTTCACATTTATGAGTTTCATCACACTATCAAGCTCACTGTCCTGAGCCTAACAATTTTAAAATATTCCATATCAAATAAGTAAATCCTCTGAGGTCCCATTCAGCATCACATGTTTAAAGCCTTCAGTCATTTGAAGAAAAGAAATAAATAAAAACACCAGAATATATTGTATTTCTTGCAACTTTGTTTCAAGATGTTGTTGATAACACCAAATGTCTGTGGCCTCACTGGTTGTGTTATATTTATTTACAGAAAAAAAAGGGTGAAAAACTGCATAGCACAGCTTTTAACCTGAGATCTGAAAACATCCTGCTCCAATTTTCATTCTGAGCTGAGTACATCAGTTAGGAAGCTGCAATAATTAATCCAGCATATCTCAAAAAACAGCTGAGGATGACCAGATGGCACCTACATGGCACAGTTCATCACCTACTGTATTCAGTCTGCTTGTAACAAGACAGAACCAGGTAACAAAATAAGAAGAGAGGAAAGAGGATTCCAGCATTGTCTTCTGGGATGTCTCAGAGAGAAACAAATACAACTACTGAACACATGCCATTTATTCCCCTTCAACATTCATATTCAACATCATACAGGAAACTACTGCAAAAGGGCAGGACTACTGAGGGAGGAAACTCAAGCAATTCCTTCAGTCCAGCTGAGATATTCTCCAAATAGGAAGGCAGTGCCTACCTGGAAAGTACTGAATGTTGGGGTTTTTCCAGTCTTAATCATCTGAATCAAATCATTTACTGCAACTCACCAATTCCAGGCAATGCTTCAACTGCCTTAGCCTGTCTCAATTGTCCCAGAGCACTCACGAACCCAAATGATCTAGAGGAGCCAGAACACATTCCGTCACTCCTTGAGAACAAAATAAACTCACTGAACTATTGTATCTGTTTGCACACATACGAAAATGCAGCTCTGCACAGCTTTCCTCAGAGAGAGAGGAAGCAGCCTGGACCATTTCCCAGGCTGGGTGGTAAGTTTTTACACTCCCCACTTTAGCCAGGTTTCAGTGTGTCACAAGGACATTTCTGTTTTCTGTCAAGGCCAGATGTCTTTTCTTTTTTTCCTTTACTTTCAATATTTGGGGAAACACCTCTCTTTCCTAGGAACTTGTGCAAATATTTCCCTACCTAAAATATTTGTCCTGCCTGAAAAGGCATTTTTCAAGTCCCTAAATCCCTGTTCTAATCAGAGGTCCCAAAGTTTGGTTTCTGCAAGTGATAATTGAGCCTAATTGCACTGTGATAAAGCCATTCAGTAGTCATACAATGCCATGGCAGCCTTGTTTATGGCTGGTTCTAAGTGTGATTCTTCATTCTGTTGGTCAGATGTAATGGAAGAACCTGGGGGAAAAGTGATGTATAGCTGTAGTTTTTACTTCTAATTAATTTTTGATCCTCTGGTGAGCTGAAGCAGGATGTGTATTTGCTGTTTTAGCTAGGCTGGGCTAGACTCCAACATTAGAGATATTGATTAAAAAGAGCAAATTATTTTCTGCATCCATTTTTAATGTGTTTCCATGAGCTGTTGGAAACAACAGGAAAAAATTAAGCATAATTGACTGAGGGTTCACACCTAAGAGTAATTTCTCTATGCCTTCAGCATCTCTATGCTAGCAATTAATTTCAATTTCTCTATGCTAACAGCATCTTCAGTGCTCTTATTCCAAGGACTGAAGTCACCACAACCAATTCAGGTTTGACCACCCTGGCAGAAAACTCCTTTAAAGATCTTTGCTAAAGGTGCTAGAAAAATCGCAAAGACCATTTGCCTTTCACCTCTTTTCACATCAATAACAGTGCCCTTCCCTGCTCCACAGGATCACATACTTGCTGAAGAAGTTAATGCATTCTTAAATAGCCATAGCTCTAGCTAGCTATCTAGCTCATCTGCCTACACTGTGTGCCTTCTGTATCATGTGCCTACGTGCCTCAGATGAGCACAGGAGCCATAACACCCCCTAACCTCCTGCTGGAACAAGTCCACAACTTGTTCAAGTCCAGAACATAAAAAAAGGAAGCCAAAGTTGAGCACCACTGCTGCGAGTGAGCACCAGCAGCACGTGTTCTCTCCTCACCCTACATCTTGTGTGCCTTAAGCCGCACCTTTGAGAAACAAGTATTCAGTGGTTCCATCTATTTTATTCTCACCTTCTTGAAAAGGAAGTCTGGAAGTAGGTAACACTCTTTGAGAGTATTTTTGATTGGCAATTGTCTTCAGGAGCAGCTGACTTGGGTGGGCTGTCTCCAATACTGGAAAATCCCCAAGACCAGCTCTGGAGAGGCCAGCAGTGCTTACACAGGGAGCAAGACAGCAGCAATGGATATTACAGAAACTGCACTGGAAAATTCCCCCTCCTCCCCTGAGCATCTGTTCTGCATGTGTTGAACAGATCTTCTTTGTCTCTTGTCCAGCAACATGTGAACGAACTCGAGTTCCCTCAGGGAATGAAGGGATACAAGAGAAGTCAGCATAAAGATTTGTGCTGGAAGGATAAAAGATAACAGCCTGTCAAACTGCAGACCTTTAAAGCTTAACACTTTCTTTCAAATTTGCTCTCACACTGCTATCTACTGCCAAAATATTACGAGTTTGTGACCCCAACTTACATTTACTGCTTCTTATCAAGACATTTCAGAGGAAAACAGAGTAGAAAAAGTACAATGTATAAACAGAAAAATTTAATTGGTTAGTTTGTATCAAAAATATCATGAGATCTGCTCAGTTTTTATCATTCAGAGCTATGCAAGACAGCCTGTGGACTCAGTTAAATATTTTCTTTGGTCACTTCTTTGCAGAAGTGATTTTATTACTTCCCACACATGCAAACCTTTCTCAGCCTCCCCCAAAACGTTTTCATTCACAGTTTAACCCTGATATATTCAAAATGCCAAGATATCAGATCTTGTGTAGTTGAATGTCCCAGCCACCTAATCATGTAAACTTAATATAATTTCATGTAGAATCAAAGAGTAATCCAAGATCACTTAAAAAACCACAAAATAAAATGTTTGAGGTTTATTTAACTCAGGGTGTCCCCACAAAAGCGCTGTGCAAATTTTCCAAAGTTTCCTGTAACAGAGTTGACTTCAGTAAAGTACATTTAAGCCAGAGCAAGACAACCATTGAAAAAAAGATCTTGTATTGACAACTAAAACTATCAGCACAGTATTGTAACAAGACCATGTTGACTTAAGATCCCAAGTTCTTAATAAGTCCTTAAATAAGATATTTGGTTGGTAGCATTTGTCTATATTGCCCTCCTGGAGTCAGCCTCATGCTTCAAATTTCCAGTGCAGACTAATTGACCTGTTTTCAGATTACAGCTCATGTCAAAGCATTAGCAGTTCAGACTTTGATTTCAGTATTTCACACAGTTTCTGTAAACAGTTTTAATCAGGGGAAGAAAAATGGCTTGAAAACTGTTTTTGTCACTCCCCGAAAAGAAAGGAGGCAAATGCACATCCTGAGGGACATAAACCATGTACTGAGGTGAAAATCTTCAGCTACTTCACCAAAGAATTGGGAAAATTAATGCACATGCCTGAGGTGTAAAAACGGTGGTAGAAATTTTTTAAATTACCAGCTATTTGAATTAATGAATATCCTTGAATTTAACTCTATAGTACAGTTGTATTTAAATGTCTGTCCAGCCACTTCTCAGCTGGCAACTGAACTGAGTCAGGTGATATATTTCAGAGCTTGAGAGGCATCTTGCTTCAGTGAAGTGGTGTTTAATCAGATGTAGTGTAAATTATCAGTATGAGAAGCCCCCATGAGAAAAGCAAAAAAAAAAAATAAAAAGAAGGAGCAGTCAAGAGAAAGGGGGAATTTGGGAGAAAGACAACTTGGAGAGATGAGATGGCAAATCAAGGAAGTGCTGCTCCCTCCATGCCCTTATTCATAATAATGAATATTATAATAATAACATTCATTATAACATTATAATATAACATAATTTTATATATATATATATATATATATTTAGCATAATAACATAATAATGAATAATAGTATTGCAGCTGCCCCCTGCATTACTTGGCTTCACACACAAATTTCCATGAGATGGTACTGGTAAATAAGACACACTGGTGTTGCTGGGAATCATCTCTCTGCTTGCTTTGTCTGCACCTGGAGCCTGCAGCAGCTGTATGAGAGACTAAAAGGCTGGCTGCTTCTCACACACCATTTCTGGCAAAGGAGAGCAGTCCCAGCTCCTGCAGAACCACCTGTGGCCCTCCTGGTGCCCCCACAGAGCAGTGCCCAGCATGTCTCTGGGGTGACCTGCATCCTCCATCTCTCAACCTGCGTGTTTCCTCAGTGCAACTCTCTCCTCACAAAGGCCACCCAGGAGCTAACAGGAAAATCTATTAGCTGCTGCTCACCTGGTCTGGATTTTGAAAGGTGAACAAGAGGGTACATTTCCTATTATGAAAGGGGCTCCCCAGCCCCACGGACTGTTCCATTATTGCATTTCTTGTTGAGTATAGATCCACATTTTGATATTGCGCATGATGGAAACTCTCTTGGCTTTCTGGAATTCATTACAACCTTGATCCACTTCAAGCATACTCGTAAGCATGAAACAATAGAAAGAGCCTTCCAACTGTCACCTTGGATTTGTCATCAAATGTGGAATATTATGGGAAAATTGTCAAGACGTGAAATATATACCTTCCAAACTGGCAGAATAAGCAAAGCATCACTTCATCATGTTTAACTAACTCTCAGGTGTCTCCCTACAGCATTTATACTGACTTGCAGCTAGCTACAGTGATCCTGTCAGAACCTTCATCAAGGGTCAAAACCATTCAACAAACAATTCCAGTAATTTTGATATCATTACAGTTGCAGATAATATATTTTATCACTCTGTGATAAAGCATGGATCTTAGCAGTGTGTATGCCATCCACTTAACCTCCAGTGCATCTTTCAGTACAGCGTGGATGGTTAAATTTAGCAAATTGTACCAGCTCACTGAAGTCTACCCAATGGAAGTTCTCAGGAACCTCCAATGGAAGTTCTCAGGTCTGTTATACCACCTATGCAAAAATCTGCTTTATTTCATCTGCAAGATGACCAAGACTGCTCTCTGAATACTTGAAGCACAGCCATTGGCTCATGGTCTGAAGTAAAATATAGCTATTGCTGTAATTTAAAATGTGCTAGTTAGAATATGTTTCTAACTTTAATATATGTGTTAGTTATGATATTTTTCTGTGTTTTAATGCAGTGGAGCGTGCATTGGCAGAAACCTAGCATGGAATTTTTGACAATTTCTGAACAGCTAGAATCACCAAAACAACTCTAAGTCATCTGCATGGTTAGTTAGATAAAATTTGTAATGCAGTAGCCATATAAAAATAGTAAACAATTGATTCAGCAACTATTCCTCATGCAAACATTTTTGTTATTAAAAACCAAAGTACTGCTGCACGCCTTCTTGTTGGCTATTCTTCTGTGATATAGAAGCACTAAAATCAACAATCTCTGCCTCTCAGTAATAAAACTATGGCCCTATGTATCCACATATCAATACTGTAACATTTGAAGGTTTGGAGTCTTGGCTAAAATGAGTCCATCTGTTGTGCTTCAAGTAAGATATTCCCATAAAACACAGATGCAATAAGAGATGTACACTTGCAGTCTCATGGCTTGGGTTTTAAGTAAAAAAGTCAAACCTTCTGCCTTGAAGAAAAAAAATATCTGAGGCAAACCAACGAAGCACAAATGGCTTCAACTTTTGATGTTGCTGGATCAAGCATGCTTAGCTGGCATGTTCAGAATCAAAAGAAACATCCTGATAATGAGACATAGTGTTTTTGTGATCTTTTTTGATTTCCTGTATTAACATTAATGAAATAA
Organism: Motacilla alba alba; assembly: GCF_015832195.1. Classification (NCBI taxonomy): domain Eukaryota; kingdom Metazoa; phylum Chordata; class Aves; order Passeriformes; family Motacillidae; genus Motacilla; species Motacilla alba. The sequence continues at coordinate 47,014,826 of NC_052019.1, read as the reverse complement.
AGAAGGCAACATCTGAAGTCTAAGGTCTTCATTCTTGCATAGCACATAAAAAAAAATCCTTTGTGGTCAGAAGAAAACTTTAAAAAACAGATATGTTTCTTATACATTCCTCACACAATAACCCTATAAACTTGTTTTGTGATATGCAAACCTATTCCTCATTAAGTTTACTATTCTCTACTTGCTTTCCTTGTCTGTTTACTAATGTCCCATTTATGGGAAAATCCATATCAATGGTCAGGCCATCTGCATTGCTCACATCCTCAGAATCTGAAGCTGACATGACACACAGGTATATACTGATCAATACACAACAGGATTTTCACCGTTTTCTATATTTATGATCCTTCCTTAGAAGGAAGTCTTAACAACTCTCTAACTCGTTGACCTCCTGGAAAAATTGTTTTGGGTAAAAATAAAATCTAATTAGCCATCTGTATCAGATGTGTTTTGTTTTTTTTTTTTTCCCCTGAGTATCAACAGTGAAAATTGTCTTCCCCTCAAGTAAAATGTCAGAATAGGACTTTGGCAAGTCCCTCTGCTCTGTATATCACCCCTGAACTCATTTCAGAGGAGTCACTATTTCTGGTTTCTGTTCATCCCTGCCATGATGAAAATACAACTGTTCCAATTTTAAGAACAGAAACTAAACACAGCAATTTAAAAATTGTTCCAACTGAATGTTTTTAGAAATGCTGAAAGTTTTCAGTGCACTGAAGCACTTAGACATGTGCATAACTTTAAAGACAGGATTTGATCGCATTGGTTTAAAACAGAATTATTCCCAAACTGGAGCTTTAGGTATATATAACTTTCTCTGATATAAGTCAGAAAAACACCTTCTCTGACTTCAATTTAATAAGATACAGGAAATATGTGCTTAAGGGCAGTACCTTCTGAGTTGGCCAAAGAAGGCAGCCAGTCCTGGCACAGCAGCATTCCTCATTGTTTAATGAGTTTATCTATGCTGGAGAAAGAAATCACTGCTTTGTATGCAGCTTAGAGAAAAAGGGTTCTGAGTGCTATCATGGTCTGGAGGAAGTGTGTGAACCTCCTGTTAGCCATCCAGGATGTCACAGAAAAAAATGGAGCCACAGGCAGTTTTCAGTCTCAAGCTCTCTTTGAACACACAAGTCAGCAATAACAGGCCCAAAGAACCTGTGATCTCTCCTGTTCTGCCAGGAAATTAAACCCACCAGGGCAAAGTACCCTCTCCAAACACATTTCAACTAGTAGAACTATTCTGGGTCAGTTTGATCCATTATAATGCCTCCCAACAACGTATTTGAGCCTATACTGGGGACCCTAAAACTGGATTTGCCATCTTGTTTAACCACTCCTCATTTTTACTTCTTCTTGATCTCCCATACCTATCAACTTTGAAGTCAGATATGATTCTGAGAGGAGTACAGACTTTGCAATGCTCAAATTGGAAAAAGACCTCCTCTTGAATTTGTTTTATGATTATGCAAATTATCCCCACAGGGGTTTATATATTCTTATGAAGCATGAGACACGCAAGATATGAGAACAGAAGCCTCACTAAACTTAAAAAACAAGTCAAAGGACTTCTAGAGAACTTGCAAATTTTTCATGTTATGCTAAGAAAAGTATTTTTCACTTAGATATTAAATAGTTACAGTAGTATAAATGTTATATGACCACTGACTAGACCAGAACTTGTTGAAAAAGGAGTATCTCTCTTTATACTTTGAGTTTAGTTACTTCATCCTTCCTATTAAAGTCTTATTTTTGAGTATCTAATTTCTCAAAGCTCATGCCTGCATAAACATTTCAGCTTCTTATTAATATAGCTGAGCTTATTTCTTTTTATCTTAATATATTCAGTACCTCAGAAGGCGCCACAGCTGGAATGCAGCTCTTGGATATGATCTTAAGTGCTTCAAAGGGAACGAGAGAGGTCAGCATGCCTGAAAGAAAAGATATCGCCACTGTCAAGGACCAAAGAGATTGTGACAAGATGGGAATACAAAAGTTAATATAGAAAACCAGGGACAGAACCATAGAGGTTCTAGTGGTAGAACAGTTAAAATTCTTTGCTTTCAAAAAAAAAAAGAACCGTGGAGCATATTCAAAAACCAGAAAAAGCCTTCCCAAGAGGCAAATGAAGTCTGATAACTCACTGCAAGGCTGTATAAAAGAGATTCCTTACAGAAATACAAAGCAGCTTAAGTAAAATAAAAGCACTTTGTAAATCAATATTATTTCTGAGAAATACCCCAGACTTTTTTTGTGAAGCTAAAACACCAAGTTTTGGCATATTTGAACAGTTAATTGGGCTGCTGGTGTGTGCATTTAGCCACTTTGGAAGTAGCGAAGCACCATAGGAAAATGCTTCTTGCAAAAGAAACGTAATGCATCCATTTTTTTCAAAGTAATATTAGTAAAGCAGCATAAATGAAATCAGCATTTGGCCCCAGTTGCCTCAGAGGAAACAAAATTCTAAACTTATTAAGAAAGTTCAAAGGAAATATGGAAAGGAAAAGGTCTAATGAAAAGGAATGTTTATATGGAGTTTCAAGTAGTTTGTGTCCATATACAAATATTTGTTCAGGGATTACTGTTAATGAAAATTCTTCTTATGGAGTTCAGCCTTCGTAACATTTTTCAATCTTCCTCAAGTTAGTCACATCCAGAAAAACAAGCATTCCAGATGTTTTTATGATGCAGACAGGCATCTTACAGGTAAGATCACCTCATCCATTTCAGTTCAGTTCTGTTGTGAGCCACATTGTTCTTGTCCCAGTCATTTCCCTACACAAAAGAAGTTGATCACCTTTCAGGTAAATAGTAAAAATCAATGAAGAAGACCCCAAATTTCACTCAATATTTTATATAGTCCAAATACCCACAAACTCACACATAAACTCACCATCTCCAGCATGTGCAACCCAATTTCACATACCTCTGTGAAAACTTCATGTAAAAAATGCTGAATTTGATAGACAAGTGCAATGACAGGCTGACAAAGATTGGTCAAGGACAGACAACACAGAAGAGTCATTTTGTCACTGAGTGAATCATGGCAACATCAGTCATGAGGACTTAGCACATGCAGGAACCTGCAACTGGTACCAGCACTAATTCAGCAATTGCAGCAATAGATTCCTTGACCTCAGTAGCAACATAAAAATCCATATATTCAAAAAATCTCTTTTACAACAGGTATTATTAGTTATCAAATACTGCTTTGGGGGGGATATCGTTCTCCAATAGTGATGCATGCTGCTAAAGCAGTGCAACCCACAATCCAGATGCAGAACACATCGAAAGTTTCTGTCAAGGCACTTTGCCTCATGACAAATCGATACTTGCTTCTCAATGATGACTCAAGAGCTACTGAATGGACACACTCTATCCTCTCTCCTTCTAAGGGAGAGTAACTAAAGTCTGAGCAAATCACCAACACAGTCAAGTGGGTAATGAGGACTGCAAAGCCCACCAGAGAAAATTCAGATATTACCAGCAATGGTTACTGAGGCCTCCTTGCTGTTTGTAGAGGGTTGGAACTATTGGAACTGGCACAGAACCATCAGAACAGAAAAAACCTGGAAACAGCTCCATAAGTAACCTTTGTGAGGCCTTGCAGATCCCCCTCCTGCAAGCAATTTCTATGAGCAGAACGTTCCAAGTGCAGCAAATTCCTGGGCCAGGTCCTTCTGAATGGTGTGACTGCTAAAATGAATCTGATTTTTTCACCATAGCCCATTTAGTCTATTTTCTTTTTCTTCAGATCTGAACCTCAAGATAACTAGAAAATGCAAATATCACTTTTCATTTATGCCAGAGACAGAACTTTTCCTCCAACATATCTTGACTTGTGTTTTTAAAAAAACGGCTCTAAAGACTGAGAGTTAAAAACTGCTATTACTAAATGTCACAGAATTTAGCATCAAAATTGCAAGGGCTCCTAATCCTTGTTTTCAACTAATTTGGACTAACTCATTTAGGTTTGATATTACAGTGTTTACAGGTTTGGTTTTACAGATTTTCACATGATCTTGAACAAAATTTCCATTCTTGACTTTATTTCAGTTCATTGCAACCTTGAAGTCTATATTAGTTTGGGAGGGCCACAGAGAGTAAAACCCCTCCAAGCCTCTAGTTCTCACACTGAGAATCAATGCTTTTTTCCTGACTGATATCAGAACTGTCTGGCTCTTACATTACAGTTACTGTCACAGTTTTGCAAGCAGTGTTTGTAAATAAGACAGATTGCTGCAAACAAATTCACATTTTCTAGTTGCAAGCATCACAGTCGTTTCAAGAAAAGCAGAGCAGAGTGCTTTCTAGCACAACAGTGGAGCAAAGGTTGAATAACAGATGGCCAAATTCCTCTACCAGTTCATTTAAAATAATATTTTTGCAGCATTTCAGCTTTGCTTGTTGACTTTACACTTGAGTATTGATCACAGTTGATTGCACTTAGTTCATAGTAGGTTGATCATATCCTGCACTCAGGCTGTCCCTCTGCAGTGCAACATACAGAACAATAATCCATTTGAATTGATGAGTCCTTTGTAAATGAAGCCAAACCACAAGATCAGAACACTGTGATTGCATAGAAGGGCAACGAGTGACATGGGTTATTTACTGATTGATACTTCCCTATAGTAATAACACAGCTTCTATTGGAAAACATCTGGAAACATTACAGTACAATAGTTCTTTTAAAATAATGAGGTCTATCAATCATTTGTATGACCAATGAATGTGAAAGATCTTCATGTTGTCCATAAAACAACCAGACCTGAAGCTACTCACTCATGACTGGTGATTTTGCTTTGGCCAGGACAAACAGGTATCTGCAGAGCAGCTGCTGTAATCATAACAGAGAGTATCTTCTCCAAATGGATGCATGTGCCAAGACTAGAAAGTGCACAATGTGGAAAATAGCTCACCAAAGAAGAGAACAAAGCCACAACTACAAAGGTAAATAAGTCAAAGAGACTTAGCTCAGTAAGATTTACAGATCTTGAGCATGACTTCAACCCTAAATGCTAACAAAAATCAGTCATTGGTTGTTTAATTTTATTTTCTTTTAGTTATACCACTTCAAAGAATACAGGTAAGTCATGGTATTATTAATTTTCTCTCAGCATAAACCAGGTAATACTAATGTATAAGAAGGATATGTTGCCATATAAGATAAGTAAAGACAGACCTGGAACAACAGAAGTGGAATTCAGCTTTTTAAGAACCTACTGCTCAGCAGAGGCTGTGAGATTTCAGTATAATAAGCCCAAATGCTTGCACTATTCATTATAGTAATGCTTCGTTCTGCAAAGAGAAGGCAACAGATCTATCAGGTCTTGCCAGCTGTTTCTACTCCCCACTGCTGCTGAACTGGTCAGTCTCACACCTCCTGCTCACATTGCAGCGCATTCTGGTGAGCGTGAGCAGTGCAGGAATGAGATGCTACAGAAAGGGAAGAGAGGAGGAAATGGTGCAGATAACAAGGGGGAGAAAATGACAGTCAGAAATTCATACAGTTGCAGAAAGGGACAGAAAAATTAGAGTCTGATGTGACTTTGCATTGTCTGGGGCAAGTCAAATTTTTACCTAGATTTTTAGTTGGAGAATTTTCCAACGTCTGCCAAAAATATGGGATTCAATCTCAGATGTCACAGATTAGACCCTTTATCCAAACTACTCAGACTTGTGCAACATTAGACACTTCTACTCATGTGAAGGCATCAAATCAAAGGTCTGAATTTCCTTTGCATCTCTTACCAAGTGCAACTATTTCAAATTGCTGGGATTAAACATATGTGGAAAAGCAGTTACTTGGATCAAAAATATGGTCAGCCGCCTCTTTCCATACATTTTCCAGGAAAACTGAAATATGGCAAGGTATTTCTCATTTACTACCCAAAATACCAATTCAAGAAATCCTTTTGCCTAGAACCTTCAGTTGAGGCAACTTTTAAGTTTGGTTCAGGGTCCTTTACTACTTCATTATTATTTCCTCTACTGTTCAGCCTCGACTTTTCTCATTAGCTTTTCTTTTCTTTGTCTGAGTGTGGAGAAAACAATTGATTGGCCAGCTACATTTCCAAAAATGTAACAGAAGTAATTTTAGAGTAATCAAAGCTACATGAGAAATGCACTGACTTCTATCAAGCTCCAGTCTACCATTTCAGCAACATTGGTATAAGATTATATTGCTCACTATTCCAATAATTTAGTCTCTCCTACCAGAAAGTTTTGTAGAAGAAAATGACAGATTTTGATAGAGCAGTGCAAATTATAAATGCTGAGTGAAAATGTACAGAGCACAGAATACTGCCAGGTATGCAGAAGACCAAGAGCACTAAGAGTAAACAATGTCTGATCATCAATTTCTCTATTTTTCTACCCAGTTTTTGAGGAAAGAAAGATCTGCTATCAGCCATTTATAATAATGATATATAACATTATCGCAAACAACAGGAGTTTGCAAAAGGAGGGCTGGTAATGAATCTGTTTCTTAAGCAGGCAACTGCCTATACAAGTACACGCACTAAAAGCCAGTACTTTAAAAGTAGCTATTTATAAGCAGAGAGATTAATTAGGTTAAATTTTCACATACAAGACAGTTTCTCAAGCCCAGACTGAGGAAAGGGGTGAATGCTGAGTCTGAGGCCAGATGGAATCTTGCCCTTTCAGATCAATGCAAAAAAAGTGTCTCTTGCCATATAAATAAATAGACAAGAAAAAAAAAAAAAAAAAAAGCAAGCCTAATTATACCAACCTTTCTAAGAAACATTTCCAAAAATACTCACTGGCCTTATCCGGAGTGGAAAGTTTCAGAGGGAGCCCCAGAGGTGTTTTATTTTAGCTTGGCATAAGTAGGGAAATTATTAGGAATGATTTCTAAGTGTGGCAAATGCAGCTGCTTCTCAAAGACATAGCTGAAGGGCTCTACATAAAGCCATAAACCCTCAGAGAGACCCATAAAGAGCTGGCATGGTTTCATTTGAACTTAAGACCTTTTTTTTTAAAGAGCCAGTCAGATACTGTTGTAACAGAGCTCAAGGCAACGCCGTTAAGATAAAAGTGGGAATACAGTGATCAATTGCTCCCAAGTTTCACCATGTTCAAGGGTAGACCCTCTAAAACGCCTGTTGTGATTGCACCAATCCAAATACTTCAACCAACCAGAAAACTTCCCAAGGATTTTAAACTCCCTAAGTTCAAGCAAGTGGATTTTCTGTATATTAACTGTTCAGAAACAGGCAGAAACATTTCAGACGAACAAAAAAGTTTAATACCTCATAAAATCTTACCAGACTTATTTTGCATCTACAAGAAACATCCCTGATGTGTATGAACGTTGGGTGGGGACTGAGAGAGATAAGAAAGGTGGTGGGTCAGCCACAAAAAGCTCTTTGGATTAGACAGAGGTAACTTTTCCCTTCAGGGGAGTCCCACTGGCCAGCACAGACATGGAAGAAAAGGCCAATACATAAGCAGAGAGTATCACTATTTTCAACAGGAAATTCTCCATCAAGTATAATCAAGGAGAAATGATAAATTGATAACTCTGTTGCTGAAAAATATTTTGGCCATTTGTGATGCTGACACAACTGAAGATGCTCCAGGAAGTACAGCTCAGGTCTGTTCTGCAGATCTACAGGGCACCTTGCACCTAGAGTAACAGATTAGTATTTAATACTTGAGAGACTACTGATGAACATGGGACTTCACCAGCATTCATTCAACCTTCATCTCACGTGCATCAGAAATCCCAATTCCTCTGCTTTAAAATTTCCAGCACATATTTTAGGCTTCTTTTCCAGTGCACACACACACAATGCTTATGGATTACTAGGAAAATTCCTACGTGGCGGTTAGCAACAATGCTGCTTTCTGACACATTTATAATTCCTCTGAAACCTTGCTTATTGTACCTGCATTTTCCAAGACTGCAGGAACTATTTAATACACTGCTAATATAAAGTCAAAAACACAGTTCATCAAGAAAATAAAAACAGGAGTTCCATACATTTCAGAGATTTATCCCAATCCAGCACTGCTGCACAATGCAGTAGAACCATTCACCCTCATATTTCACAGAAAGATAGGTGAAAGATTGTGGTTTCCACAAAGTGAAGATGTCAACAAACAAATGTCATCTCTGGCAAGCAGGAAGGGAATCGTAGCTCCTGGACATAAAGTATTTCACTGAAAATACTCTCTCTTATATAAAGTAAGGCGACTTTCGTTCAAATACATCAAAAAGCACTAAAATTATTGCCCAAAGGGTGTATATGACCAATATTACTAATATTACTAATATTACATTCATTCAGTAAGTATTAAAAGAACTTTAGAGAAGATCACATTCAGAAACAAAGAGAGTCTTTATCAATAGGAAGCATCAAGACAAGGAATAAATATTTTACAGTTATATTTTCAGGCGCATTCAAGTGTACCTCATTTTGCATAAGACCATTAGGAAAGGAGCTTGCTGTTTTGTTTTATATTCAAGTAATTTTGAATATAAACAGTTCAAATCTTCCTGTGTGATAACATAGGAACAGAAATACTCTTAGAGTATTACAACTCTGTAATTTCCCACCATTTGCAGTTCTTCCTTTGGTTTCAGCAAGCAATGGAGCTGGCCTGATTATATAGGAAGTCACTGGTTTTTCTCTCTTTTGAGAAAGCCTAGAATTTCATTAATTTCATTACTCTGCTGGAATACTATATAATAATTGAAAGAATAATCTGCATATTACCTCTTTTTTTTCTCTTAAAAGCAGATAGAACAAAAGAAATTAATTAACCACTAATAAAGTTAAAAGCATATATTTCACTGAGCGTCCCTTTGATGTTAAGGATGAGATTGACTAGGATTGGGCATATCAACTGCTGAATTTGTCTACTGTGAGCCCAATGCCCATGCTGAACTTCCTACTGCTAATTACAAGTCCACGATTTTCCTCTCAAAAGTATGTTTCTCCAGAAAGAGAAAAAGCAGTCTGGCTATATTTTATGCTAGCACTCAATCCCCAAGTCACTGGTTTTATTTTCAGACTATTGGTTAGAGAATTAGCCTGCCCCTGTTTTTCTTCAGGACAGATAATAAGTAACTGTTCATACAATGGTGATAATAATAACCAATTTCTCTGGCTCTGCCAAAATGAAATATGTCTGTAATTTCCTATTTTCTGAGTCCTCTTTTTCTCCTGTCTATCCAAAGCATCAGCATCAGCTTTCTTCGCTGCTTTGTTTCACAGCTGAGACTCTGCCAAGATTCATCATTTCCTGCTTACACTGCAATCTAAACCAGACCTTTTAATCAGATGCTCTGTTATGAATACCTTTCCTTTTCACTTTTACCTAAGACTCATGAGCCCAGAGAATTAGAGAAGCGATGGCTTGTTTCCCTCTTCTCCTCTCATTTCCTTTCTTTTATCACATATTCAAATATGATTTAAAGGTGAATATAAACAAAAGTACAGAGAGTATATTTTTTCAGTAAAAAATACAGAGAGTATATTTTTTCAGTATTATTCAATACTGAATTCATACAATTTTTATACTAGTTGAGGGCACTGACTTAAGTCAGTCTCTTTCCAGAAATTTCTAGCAAGGATCAGTTGAAGCCATAAGTTCAATACAGAACCTATCAGCTACAGATCCTAAACCAAAAGACTAATATTTCACATTAAAGTATTTTTAAAAGTAGGCAGGTATTTTTTAGAAAACATTTTACCCAAATTCTTGGCTAGTAGGAAAAGAGTGAGAAATATGATTTCACCATAATTTCATTGATCCAAGAATTATAAAGATAGGAAAATAAATACTTGTACTTATTAGAAGCTCCAAGCAGCAGATTTTCTTATAATATTAATTCTTTTTCATGGAACAGAAGGAAAAAAATTTCTGTATTCCACATACACCAGTTTTAGTATAAACAAAAAATTATGAAACCACTGGCATAAATTTCTCCTGTATAGGAGATTCTGTTATCCTCAGTAAAACATAATAACAGTTCTGCTGTCAGCTCATGTCTTGTATTACTGTTTAATAAATATAAACTAAAATAATATTGTTAACACAACACACATCATAGTGGTGGATTCTTTAAAAAGCACAAACTGGTATACCTGTCATTAGCCCAACAGGAATGGTGGATGGGATTGTCTACTGCTGGGATAGTAGTCCACAAGTTTAAAAGTTGTCATGCAATTAACTGCAGACAACATGGGGTTAACAGAAGTCCTGTAACATTGTTCATCTTATAAAGTCACATGTTAGCAGCTCTATCTCCTATTAACTTCCCAAAATTAGCAATAATTTCCAGGAGTCTTTCATGAATGATATTAGTGTTTGAATGGCTTAGCAGATTGGCTGGAGCTCGGTGTACACAGCCCTTTCCATTCAGAACAAGCCTACCTTGTCACTCAGAGCCATAGTTATCTCAAGGTTAACTTCCCTGAGCATGCTTGGGGGACCCAAAGACCTAGATGAAATGGGCTGAGAGGAAATTCATATTGCACTGGAGATCAGACTCCATTCCATGTACAAGCCATCTGCTCTTACAGCTGCAGAGTCAGGAGCAGAGTGTTATTCCCAACCAACAAGCCAGGCAACAATTTGAGACGCATCTCAGACTGCTACACTGGTAAATCCTGAGCTCACACATTGCTGTTGCTGCCTTTATCCCATGTCATAAAGCAAAACTTTAAAGCTCCTTACGTATTTTATTCTTGTTAATACAATTGTTGCTGTTTATGTTCACCGTGTAAATGTTTCATGCTGCTGTTTTTATTGCTTTAAGAATATGGTGTCCCTATCCTTCACTCACAACTTTCACAGATTATTTTTTTCAACTTTGCTGCAAGAGGAACTCTACAGTCAGAAGATAAGTATTTGAAAGGAGCTGGAGCCTTAATGATTCTGTGCCTCTCACAGCTCACGCTTCCAGAGGAAGTTGGAAGAGGTGATGCTTGTTAAATGTTGAATGCTACAGAGAAAGACTCTAGGACTCTCTGCCTGGCACCACAGTAATTTCTAAACACAAAATCTTTGTGTAGCACAGACTCAGTTCTCTATTCTCATAGTTTGTTGTCTAGCTCCCTAGAGAAAGAAAACAAGACAATAACGGTATGTTTAAAAGAACAATTTTTCTGAATAAACAACAGGCTTTGCATTGAAACATCTCAACGTTACATTCCAAATCTACTGAATGCTCTTTGAACTGCAGCCCCCTTGCTTGTAATCATTTAGGAAAAGCATAAAATACTAACCTTGGGGTTTCTCCTCATCCCACTCATAAGAGAGCATTAGCAATTCCTACTTTCAACAACTCACAACTTTATGGCATGATGTAGAAATATTCTGCATCTGACCCCATAATGCAATGCACAGTAGGCAGTATGTTACCGGGTGCCTGGAAGGGACATGAAACCAAAAAGTGAGAGGTTGGTCTCTGGAAAGCTGATACTACTAGCAAATATCAATAAAATAGACAAAGTATATGGATTTAAAGTTCTTCTTAAGGATGCAAAGTCCCTTGATGTTTTAAAAACACCCAGACTCCTCAAGACTTGCTTAAAATGGAGGAAAGAAATAATGTTTTTCTGAGAAATCTGTCTTTCCCAGCTGTTTAAATGGATTCACCTGTTTCTACTGTGCATTCACCCTTGTGTTCCTTCAGTGCTTGTTGGTCATAAAAAATGGAAATGCACTACTTTGTAGGAAAGGAAAAGGTGATAGGACAGGAGCAGCTAAGCTAAAAGTTCTTATCTATATCAAGAAATTACTTTTGTCAGAAAAATTAGATTTCAAATTATGATTGTCAAACTCAATTATTTTTCCAAGTTTCTTTAAAGAGACAGATTTTTAAAGAGGTTAGATTATTAAGTAGTTCAAATTATAATAAACAATATATCCTGACACTAAAGAAATGTATCACATAGTAAATAGAGCAAATTACATAAAAAGATGAATGGTTGTTCGAAAGCTCTTCCTTTTCATTTCAAAGCCAAAATAAACGCCTGAAAGAAGCATTTCCATCTTCTGCAAGGTGCATGAGGAAACCATTCATTTACTTAAAACACATGTAAAAAGTACACCATTCACAGAGTTCAATACATTAATTAATTCCCACAATTCAATACATTAACATCAGCTGGCAAAAATTCTTTTCATGTTACAATCTGTATAAATACACAGGAGTCCCACAGAAACTACTGCTTTATCAGGGAATGATTTAGTCCAGATTTATTTACTTGCTAAATACACCAGAGATTACACCTGAAAGATGGTAAAGTCATGCCATTGCATTGGTTTTTTTATCTTCATTAAGCATTCTCACAGCTGCTATTCATTCACAAACCTTTACTGGGTTAATCTCAGAAGTTCCCAAAGCTATCTTATTTTGGGTATTTCTAGAAAAACAAATTACTCAGGCACAAGTTAATTATACAAGCAAATGCTTTTCACCTAATGAAAAGGTTTGGCCAATAGACGTAGATTACTTTGACAATAATAGTTTAACATGTCAAAGTAAAATGTCTTGCAAGATCCATGGCACCTATAATAGCTGTTATCAACTTGCATTTCCAAAACTGCATTGCCTTCCCTAAAGAATTATCTAAAATTTATACTCTATTCAGTGATGAAACAACCTAAATTGTCTGGCTCAAGCAGACAACAGTTTAAAAACAGTCTTTGCCACAGTTCTAGACTTGTTGTCAACTTGGGCTAGTGGTGGAAGATCTTAGCCATACTGTGTTGGTCCCTTGCTGTGTTTAAATGTTTTTGGATAAAAGGTGATGTAGAACTGACAATGCTGCAACCTCTGTGACATTAGGCTGATCATCATGTTGCACACAACTCACCAAACTCTGGTACTTATGACATGATAAATATTTCTGGGGCATAGGTTCTCTCCTGACATCTCACCTGAGGAAGGTCCTTAAGGCAACTTCATAATTTAAGCTAACACTTTTTCTATAACTCTATGCTTGAAGGACAATCTAAATTATTCTCCTCTGTTCCACTTACATTTTTTGGAGGGCACTGCACACACAGACAGTCAGATATCCAAATTGGCTCCACACAAGATTAAAACACCATTTGTCTTAACTCACTATGTTTCAATATATTTGAGAAAGTCCACCAATTACGTGAAACCATCCCAAATATTTAGAATTAGTTCTCAAAATGAGTTCAGCCCACTTTAGCTCACGGTCTTTGACCTTTGTCAACAAAACCACCTCCCATCCCATAAGCATGCCTATATCTTCTCTCATTCTGCTGAAAGTATTTTTTGAATCTCCTCTAGTCCTTCTTACAACATCTGGCTTCTTTGTTCTGCCTTTATTAATTTTCCACTACTTCAAAACTCCTGCCTGTAGATAGGAAGCAAAAAAGCCTTGGCTTTCTTAGCCCATTGTCACAAGTTATTTCCATCTTAACAACTAACTTCTACAAGGTATTCCTGATCTGCAGGGAATGTGGTTAAGCCCTGGTCAGCATCATCAGAAACACATTCAAGAGAGATTTTTTAAAAATTAAAGTCTTATAACTCCATGAAGTCAACCAGAATGCACTAGATACACACAGATTCTGCAGTTATCAAAATCATAAATACCCTTTTGTGGGAAAGTTCAGCCCAAAAATGGCTGCACACCCTTGAGAAATGCCGTTGATATCCTTCCCAATGTTTTTGAAAGCTTTATCCATGTGGGCATGAATTAACAACAATTCGTAAATAATGAATAGTGAAAGACAATTTAAATAAATTATTTGGAAACAATTTATAATCCCAAAGCTTTTGCTTGAAACGTTCTCTCAGCAGTTTCAAACCAAAGAAAAAATGCATTAAAATCCATGCCTTGCACTTAAATAAACTGCAAACTGAAAAAAGGCAACATTTGCACATTTTTTACTACAAATAGACCACCCTTCTCCTGATGAAACTCTTGAAAGACTTAGGATAAAGTCTTCTGAATTTAGGATAAAGTGAACTTAGGATAAAGTGAACTATTATGCATTTTCAGCTTCTTCCTTATGGGACAGGGAGCAATTTTTTTATGCTTCAAGCAAAGAAAACTACAGAAGGATGAAAAACCAGACTGTCTGCATGGAGACAAATACACGAAGAATGTTTTTAAGGTAGAGTGCACAACATCCATCCAAGCAGAAAGTGTTATATGCCTGTAGGTACACACCTGTGTTTATGCCAGTGTGACATCCAGCTGGATATATGTGCACCTCACTCAGCTTCAGCATCATGTACCTATAGGAAACAGCCAAATCAGGCACATGTGCCTGCCTGGGACACTGGAATGTGGATGAATCCACATGAATCCTGATGTAGAGTGTCCATTCAGCTCCTCAAGGATGCATGGGAAAGAAATATGAATTTCTAATGTAATATATTACTCTTGTGTATTAAAAACTTATTTCCAGCATTTACAGTCTATTGTAAATATAATGAGCCTGCCATTTTAAAATAATATGAGTAATGTATTGACAATGCTGAATGACATATGTGCTTCCTATTGACAAAAATAAAACATAGCTGACAAACATTCTTAACTGGCTCCCTAATCTCTCTACAGCTGGCCAAGTAATCATTGAAATTAGTGGAACAGAACTGGACCAAAATAGCAGTATGTAGGTAATTCTAAGGAGGTGTATAGATGTGATACCATGAAAAAAATGGAGTAGCACATATGCCTCTTTTTGCCAGCTAAGAATTACATGGGTACTCAATAATGTCAATGTAATTGTCAAAAAGTATGACTGCATACATGTATTCCTTATATCTCTGGAGTGCTTCAGTAATGACGGGATAATTTTTAGGAAAAAGAGACTCTGAAAGAAAAAGTTCTGTACTTTTCAAAAACTCCCCTAAAAATACAAAACTTCAGAAATGTGGTATTCTTATTTTTCACTCTTATAGGAGAAAAAGACAGCCCTAGAGGGAAAAAAAAGGGGGCGGGGGGAGGGGGTTCCTCCTTTTTTTCTGTAAAAGTAAATCTATTTGAGGCAGAGCCAACTTTTATAAAGATTAATGAAGGAGTGGAGATGGAGGTGCAAAACAGATTAAATGTGTTATAAGGCAGACAAAGGAAGACACTTTGAATGATACAGACAATACAGCTCACCACCAAATCTTTTGGTGTTGAGAGAATATTTGAAGAAGGAAAGACTGGGAATCAGATCATTGTAGAGGGAAACCACCTCATAATCCACAGTATGAAGTAGGATTAAAAATAAATGAGAAGAGTGAGATATGAGCACCAATTAGGATGCAGAATTTACACCTAGAGTTTTGCAAGCTCCAAGTCTCACTGTTTAGGTGCCAGTTGCAACTGGTTGCTTAAAAAGAATGTAAAAACAAAAAGAATAATTTGATAAATAACTCTTCTGAAAAGAGATTATTTTTTTCAGCATTATTTTTATGTGCCAAGTTTTATACCACATTCTAAGTACTGATATAAAGTGCTAGTTAAAAGGAAACAAGAAAAATAAAAAGTCAACCCTCCAAAAAACCAACAACCAAACAGAACAAACAAAGAAAACCCCCAAAATCAACCAGATGAAAAACATCTACTGGAATACAGGGAAAAAGGTGAAAAACATCCCTTTTTTTTTTTTAGGGGATATGAAAAAAAAAGAGTTGTTAGTCAGATGATTAAATAAAAATATTTCTTTTTTAAAAATTGCTCAACTTTTCTCATCTTTGAGATGAGAAAAGCATTTAAAAGCATTTAAAAGCATTCACTAGCATTTAAATTTGAAACAGAAATCCAAGATTTACTGCATAATAAGCTCATCACAAAGATAGCATTACTTTATGAAAATTCTGTACCAAAGAGTAAAATTCTGACATGGGCTTTTTTTTCTCTACTTGTTTTTTTTTGCTGAGCTGATGAACATTTAGAAACCCTGAAATCTGACTGTAAGTGTTGGTCACATGCTCACCCACCCTGCTCTTGAAGAACCTGCCATGTGCTCATTCCCAGACACAGGCTCACAACATGCTGCTAATTTTGGGTGATCACAGATAGATACCCAAGTCTATATGAAAAAAAATGGTGTATCATATGCACCAGGGTTGTTCAAATAAAATATCTTAAACTTTCCATTTTATGTCTTAAGTGATCATACACAACTGTGTGCTACATTACTGTACCAATTACAATATGTCAATTCTATTTTTCACATAAACAGTGTTGACAGAAATGTATACTGCAGCCCTGAGGCTGCAGAAACGTGCAAACTCCCAAATGGAGCTTTTATTTTATTCACATTGCTTTTTGATTAATTTGATGTTTGGTTCCTTTTTTTCCTCTCCAGTATTTTCATTTGTGTCCAGTATTTTTATTTGTGCTTGAAGTACAAATTCCCAGCCATTAAGGAATTAACATTCCTTGCATGAGAAAATAATTAGCTCAGGGAGGAAGGTGATTACATAAAAGACATCACAGTTTTAAACTAAAGTATTTGAGTGAAGGCATTTTATATCTGGGAGCTATAATCTTCATAGTTTAAAGCTAGCTTTTATAAATAATAACTGTTTGTGGAAAAGTCAGTAAGATACAGTGAACTGAGATTCTATTCTTTTCATTGCTGCCTTGTTTGTGCTGCACAAAGCCTAAAAAGCAAGCATCTATTGAAATCATTCAACTCTATAATAATTTTTGTTACCACGAAATAAAAAAAAATGTTGAACTATGGATTTTTATTTATTTTTAATTTGAAAAATGTTAGTGCAATTTTTCTCTTACTACTGTATCCTTAGGTGTACAATAGTCTCTGAAACAAATGAAAGACTGTCAGTAAGTATGTTCAAGTTGGATGGGATCCCATACCAAGGACTTCACCTTATTTTGATTAGGAGGAAACATTTGATTTATGACTTTGGTTTTGTATGTGGTTTTAGTGTCACAGTACATGAAGAACAAAAGGCTACATTCAGTTTTATTGCAGCATATACTTAGCAGGTGACTTTGAAATGAGGATTGGACCCAAAATCCAGTAGATCTGTATCCCAACATTTAAAATCACTAGCACCTCATAGAGCAGGTTGGTCCAAAATCCCAAGTCTATATGGGATAAGTGTGTGCCCATCAGATGGGAAGGTAACAGATAACAGCTCTGGACATCCACAGGTGACATCTGCAGCATCTGCTCCTCTGTCTGTGCCCTAAGACAGAATCTAAACTTAGGAACTGTTTACACTCTCATTTCTTTCTTTGTCTCTCATCCATTGTCTCTTGTTTCTTTCTTTGTCTCAAACATTTGAACCAACAGTAGAGAGGCCTTTCATTCACGAAACCCAAAGTCCACTCCTGCTGAAGACAGATTTAACAGATTTAAAATATTTTCTATAGAAGAGGAATGCTTTCAGCCTACTATAAAGGAGAAAAGAAGTTGGAGAAATTACCAAAAAAACAGGGAAACCTTTCTTAAATCCACTCATTAGACTGAGGAGATTCAAACTTACACTTCCCATTGCCCAGCAAAGTGTCAAAACACTTAAATTAGGAGCTAATAGGGAAAAAAGTGCCATCTAGGCAACCTTTCAATCTGGACCTCAGTTCAGCAGAGAACACATCCAGAAGGTTGACATGCAAAAAGAAAAAACAATAACTGGGCGTACAAATGGCAGTGCTATGTCCCGGTCAAGGTTCATGCTCCCAGGATTTTTCCAGCCATTTACTCTTTCATACAAAATTGCAAATAATCTCAGGAACATGGAACAGAACAAACAGAACTTTTACAGTTACTAAAATCAGTTCAGAAAATTAATTTTTCATCTATATAAAACATTCCATTCCTTTTTTGACTCTCACTCAATTCCTGCTTTCCTTGACTTATTATGGTGGAGTTTCCAGTCTAACCACACATTCTGTTGCTATTTCTTTTCATCAGTTTTGAATTTGCTTTCTTGAATTGTCATGAATGTGCCCTTGTTGCACTACTCTCTCTGAAACCTTTTTTTTACAGTTTTATGGCAGCTTCTCCCCTCTTGTCTAAGGAAACAATTCTAGCCTTTCCATTTTAATTTCTTTTACTTGCATGAGTAATTTTTTCCACAAGATAACTAGCTCAAAGAATTATTCTAAATGATACAGCATCATGTGTTTCTATAAAGACCTTTAATATTTTCCATATGATACTTCACCCTTATACATTCTAGCATATAACTTAACATTTTAAAACACAGCTGCACACTAAGCTGCCTACAATGAAATCTTGATGTGCCTAGACCAACTAACACAAGCTATTAATATATGTACTGAATGCAGCTATACCTTGTTAAAACTCTCTGGGAAATACTCAATATTTTATCAGCTTCATTAATTAATCCATTCATGCCTGTATTTCTTGCATATTTTGTTTTTCTTCATCTCCACAGAATTTGAATTTCACCACTCTATGGCACAACCACACTCTGCCTGTTGGTCTCTGTCACAGAATTCAATTGAAAAAACATCGTGTCAGCTTGTTATGCTGAATATACATCCATTAGGAAGTGTAAATGGAAAGGGAAGGACAGTCAATTAATCCTCCTTTATGTGTAGGCTGCAAATGTTTAATTAAAAGCAGAAATCTGCTACGGAATACAGAAAAGAGAATAGCTGAATCCCAGAAGTAATGGAACTGTGTTCCTTGTACGCTGGAAGCACACAGAGTAGGAGGACTCGGGGGATGGAAGAATGGTTTGTGCCACTCTGGAGCTATTCAATCGTCAAAGAAATTCCTCAGGAGCCATTACAATTGTGTTTGCTGACCCTTTTCCACAGGGCAGCTAAACAAAGAATCAGGCTAATAAATTATGTAAAGCACATTCAGCTGAAATTGCATGTTCAAAGATATGGGGAAAACACAAAAATTCAATGGAAATGGTGAATGACATGAAATCCACTACAAAGAGGGAAGACCCACTTGTTCCTCAGATGCTATTAACCAACAAAAATCTTTGGAGAAGGGCATACTAGGAAGTATAACATATTTCTCGAGTTCAGAAAAGATGAAACAGAAGGAATTATTGCCAAGTCTGCCCTTCAGAGTCCTGGAGCACCATGCAATGAATATCTTGTACACAGAGCAAAATGAAGCCTAACTTGCCCTCCTTGCTACATTCGTAGGTGGAGAACGAGAGTTCTGGGCTGAACTGGGAAATAACTGTGTGTATTATTGCAACAGCTGGCTTTGTAAAAGTTTGAGGAAAGGCTTAGAAGAAAGTGAGGGATTTTTAATGTTTGACTTCAGCTGCTAATGGCACTTTTCACAAAATCCACATTGCCAGGAGCCAGAGCTTTAACAGAGGATGTACCAATTCTAGCTGGAGTAAAAACTGTATGGAGCCTTTAGGCATCACTCTTGTAAGCATGCACACTGTTTTAACATGCTCTCAAAAACAGAAAAAATACTTTGTTTGCAACCAGTTTTTGCAACTACACCATAGTCAAGAAAAGCCAGTGCCCCCAAATTCTGTATATTTAGAACAACCATCATACATGAGAATTTTCCAAACTCTCTATGAAGGATGAAGTGCCTGACATATCCCTGATCTACCAGAAGAATTGTGAACATCTATGGGAAAGATGTGTAAAAGAAAATTATTCAGTCAACTAGTAGAATTTACAGATGCACAAATGCACTCAACTTAATAAAACAAAAGCCTCAAGCAGCTACCCTTCAGAACACCACACATGCTGCTATTAGATTCAAGTCAGCGACACGGAATTAGATGAAGAGTGAAAACTTTCAGAAGCACATTGCTTTGGTAGATTGCTAAAGCCAGATTCTGCTTGTGTTATTTTCCTTGTGAAGCGGTAAGTCATTGGACATGCAGATAAGTGGAACACAAATTAATAAATCAATCTACTGAAAAATATCAATGTAAGAAAAAAAGGTGTAAAGTGCCCAAGGCAAACTGGAGAATGCACTCAGTTAGATTAATGTCTAAAGAGGGTACAAGACCATGTTCTATTTCACCTGAGCTAACCAATTACAATTTGGACTACTCTAAAACCATAAGCAGGCAAGACAACAGGTTTAGTTACAAGCTATACTGCTGGTACTTTGGTCCTGTGCTCCATTTTATTACTTACCATAAATACTGAAATATCAGTAAAGTTTCCATATTTTCTTTCCTAGAGCTCACCCAATCAGGCTTGTGATGCCCTGTGACTTCAGCTTCTTGTGCCATGACTTATTTGTGCTCCTCAATCCCAACAACTTTCTTGCTTATTTCTCCCCCTGTTGTTCCTCATTAATGGACACTAAGCAGGTCCTTTTTCAAGGAAATGTTACTGCTACAGGCCTGGAACTGGCCAAAATGAAGCCATTTATTTCAGAACTGATATAAAGCTGAACAAATCATAAAATTTAGCATCACAAGAATTTTTTTCAATACATTTGACCAGATGTGGTCCCAAGCAGCAGAAGCCAAATATCACCTCCAGCACTTAGGAATATGTAAGAGATTTTGGTTTTCAGATCCATCTCTAACAAATTATTTGTTGCTTGCATTTCCCTCAAACTAGCATCAAACCCAGGAAGGATTAAAAGCACAGCAAAACCCCAAAAGCCATGCACAACATAAGCAATCCCCAGTTCAGTTGCTGAACAATTACTGTTGCAATAACCAAAGAGAGGAACACAGATTTGAGAACAATAATATTCAGGTCTCAAGAGATAAAGATGAAGAAAACATCAGTAAGTGTGTTAGACTCATTCTCTTCACTCAGGGAAGCAACCACATTTGTTCTTGGCTTTTCATTACTCATATCCTCTGATGTGTACACATTCAAGCAGATTTTTTTCTGAAGACAGTATGCCATTTATTAATGGAAAAGCAGAGACTTCTTAGTAAGTGAGGTTTCACTGCTTACCAAGTCTTCCTGAACTGTCATCTTTGCAGATACCATATTTTTTGAAAAAAAAAAAAATAAATAGAGTAGAAACATCAGCTTCAAGGACAACAAAAACCCTTGGGCTAAAGCTGCTGCAGTGCCTTGATTTTGCTAAAAAATTTGATTAATCATTGATTTTTTTCTCCATGTGACTGGTAATTAGGTAGATGGAACAGCAAAATAGGCTTATAGCTAATCATCAGGGACCAGACATCTTAAGATAGAGGTAAGGTGCATCCCTTGTGTAAGCTGTTTGGTATAGAACAACAAAACCGTTTGAGGAATACAGGAGAATGTTTGTGAAGAAACTGGAATGTTGCCATTTCCATACATTTGCGGTGGTATTCAAACAAACTGGAACATCAGTTAATCCAAAGGAACCAAAAAATAATTAAAGGTGGTTGTGGATCTTCAATAATTTAGGTTATTTGATGCAGAGATTCTTAAAGAAAGAAAATTATGTACAGATTACTTTTGTCACTGAAAATTATGTAAATCTTCTGTACTGCAGATTATAATAGTTTCTTGGAAAATACAAATGGAATCTTCTTGTTTCATGAAATTATGCATTTTTTTAAAAAACAAAAGATAAGTTATTTAATTTTAAAAAAAAAGCAAAAGACAATAATCTGGTAATAATTTATTAGAATATGCTGTGTGTCACTTAATAGGGCATGGTAAATCTAGGAGTTCCAGGCTGGCTGCTTTGCATTTCATAAGCGGGCTACATTTTGTACAGGATTATGTCTCACCCTAAGCAGGCTGTTTCACATAACTAGGCCTTACAACAGGCAGCAGAATGGATGTCTCAGTCCCTAATCACACTCTTGTGCTCTGCAGAAGGGTGGTTGGGAAATGTTTTCTTGGTAATACTTTCCATTCAACCTGCCACTGTTAATTGAAGGACACTCTATTTCATTATGTCTCTCTTCCTGGCAGCCTGCACAGTAATTGCACACAGTAGCTAGAGACAAGTGGAATAAAAATTCTGGAATTGTGAATAGGAAAGATGAACAATTTGTAAATTAATCTCTTCTTCTCATGGTAACAAACAACTGAAGTATTTATGAAAAAAAAAAAAAAAAAAGCACTTTTATACCAGTTCTGTTTCTCTGCATACTGAATAATGTCAACCTATTATGAAAGGTTTTGTACTATTCAAATAGTAAATGAGCTCCAGCTCCTTCCTGGAGTTCATTATTGTATAAACTTGACTTTTAAGGGGGTCCAAAGGAAAATAAAAGGATTTTTGAGGAAGAGATGCCAAATTCATCTGGAGATTAGTGTGCTTTATTCCCCTGCTCCTATTGTACATGACATTGAAGAAGAAACTCCTACATCAATCCCAAAATGTGGTTTGTTAGTGAGGTTGGACTGCTTACAGCATGTAGCATGCGAGTCATAACTGAGAGAGGAAAAAGAAAAACACAGCCCACAGAATGTGGACACAGAAACTGTTTTCTCCTTTCTATAAAAGTCAATTTTATTATTGCCATGACAGCTGCTATTTTTTCTTTTGTTTTCCTGAACCAAATCTTCAGAAAGATCATACTACTGATGTTTAACTGCAGGCAACATCTAGTTTTTTTTTTAATGGAAAAAGGATTCTTGTTAAAATGCAGGAACATTTTCTCACTTCAGCATCTAGATAATTAATACATGTGAGGTGAAGAGTTCTTCAGAAAAGCCATGTCTGAGAGTCAAAACAAAAGTCCTTTGTAGAGACTACATAAGAGTGTTATTAATAGTGTACACCAGGAGTTGTGCTCACTTTTCCCAATAACATTAAAGGAGATATTAAAGGACTGTTCCTAGCTCAAGCACTGGGGCTAATGTTCTGAAAATTAACACAGCTAATTACCTGTGGCATAAATAAGGCACTTTTAACCACTGAACACATGCAATTAGTGAACTCTCAGGAATTAGGTTTGCAAAGTTGTTACACGTATAAATAACTGCATATTTACTGTGAGAATGATGGCAAGGAACGCTGAACAACTGGACCAATCAGCCCAATCTGGAACTCTTAAAAATCTACAAATCAGGTGATAATTCAACTGTTATTTATTTTAATTGATGATTTTCTAAATATAAAGTTGCAGAGCAAGGTTGGAACTCAGGTCAACATATCCTCAGTCATACAAGATTTCTTCAAAATGCATTTTTAGAGGTATTATTTATACAAAGGAAAACCTCAATGACAGTATTTAATCAGGAGAAACTATTCCACATCATAACATATATCTCATCACTAGGACTTCTTTTTCGCCTACAACTAGGATTCTTTTTGCTTTTCCCAAAAAATGTTTTGGCAAGAATTTTTCAGTTCCTCTTTCCCCAGTTATGATTCCCTTTTATCCGCGTCTGACTTCTTCGCCCTCCCTGGAATTGCCATGTAACAAATCCAAATCCAGTTCCAAATGCTTCATATGGGAAAGTGGGTGCAAGAAACAGGCGGATTCATAGCTCTAATGTGCAGCAATAAGGATAGAGGTTCTGAAACTAACAAGAACTTTGTGCAAACAAGTAAAGAAGATAGAGGCATATTCCCATTAAAACTAAGGAATAGCCATTTTGACCTTTGTAACAAAAGAGCAAATTGAAGAGCTATGCCCTGCAGGTGCCATGTGTGTTCTCCTAACAGCTGTCCATTTAGACTCAGATCCAGCTCACTTGTGAAAAGCTGCTGTTTCAGTCAGTTCCCAAAAAAACCACAACACATCCTTTACATGATGGGAAGCACAAGAAACATTCCCATACCCCAGCTAACTTCCTTGAACACAGGGATTTCTGCTTACCCCATCTAAATTAATCATGTCTTAGAAATGTTAAGATTACCACAGAGAAAACTGCACTTCATGTATTTGTTATGCACTCATACATTTGCCAGCATGATATAGGACTGTTTTGCCAGAGGGCAGAGTTCAACCCCAGGGTGATGGGCCACATTGCACTGGTAGCCTAAGACAGAGCCAGTGCCTGCAGAACATGACATTTCAGCATGAAATATAGTGCATGATGATTCTTATTCGTTATCCCAACCTGAAACCTACTTTAAAAGTAATGACCAGAGATAAGAGGACTGTACTTAGCAATGTACAATTCAAAATATATTTTTAAAGCAAGTTATTTTACATACTTTCCATCTAATATTGGTGCTTTCTGAGCACCAATCTCAGACATTCAGCACTGTGTCAAGGGTTGTTTATGCTGAAGCAGAAAACCATAAAGACAACTTAAAGTACTTTATAAATAATTTTTTGAATGGCAGGATCCTGAATTCAATCTATTAATACACTACAGATGCAGTCTCAAAGAGTTTAAATATCATTTACATCTCACCTGGAATAAATTTTTAAAATTGTTAGAGCGTGTTAATTCAGTACTTCAGCCAATTAAAGCAGGAACAGCTGTGCAAAAGGAGGAGGAGGAGTCATTTCAATAGATACAAGATATGATCTTCATCTGCCATGAAGCAGGAAAAAACTTTCTGCATTTCCAAACTTAGGACCACCAACAGGATAAACACATGGCATGCAAGCCAGGAACTTATAGAGCAACTGACATATTAATATATTTCCATACAGGAACTAACCAGATACACCAATAGAACAGCGGAGATTTGTGAAGATCAGACCACAGACAATACTCTTATTTACCAAGAACAACAAAAACTCTTCAGAACACTATACGCAAATAAATAAACACAACCATGGGGATTCTCTGACTTATGACATCTGGTTGTTGCTCTTAAGAGATAAGATTCAGGTCTGTAAATCCATCACAATATTTGAATGCAACTACTGGCAGGAGCAGAGGGATTCAGAACATGACCCAGTGTTGAAAAATAGCCTTGTAAATCTACAGAATGCTTTTATCACCTTTTCCCATATTGGCATCATGTGCAGGACTGTAGTGTTATGCACAGATTTAAAACCCTTTTTAGTGTCACTCAGAGGTCCTTCTCTCACTGGCTCTAAGGTATTTTACCAATTCTGTCTTGAAGAGTTGTACAGAAAACTACCTCAAAATCAACTTGTTGATTTCAACCTTTCTGAAATCAACCTTTTCTACTGTTGGAGTAATTCACAAAACAGTATTACAGCATCAAAAAACCTGAAGACCACCCCAATTTTACAACACAGCAACTTCCCCCTTCTCCTCAAGACCCCCTCAATGTTTGATGGCATATACAATTACAAGATCAGACAAGACCCATGAAAGATTCATAAAATGAATGTAACGTGTCTTACATAGCAGTATGAAGCCATTCAGTAAAAGCAGATGTACCAACAACATAAATGCAGCTGTTTGAAGAAATAAGACACATTTTTCTCATTTCTGACCTGTACGCTTTACCTGCCAAAAGATAAGAGTTTAGAAAGCACCAAAGGAACTAAAGGATACTGCTGATCAAGAGAGTGGCAAAAGAAAAGAACAGTAGAAGCTTCCAAGTCATGAGCATGAACAAGACTGTAAGTGGGAAAACTAGAGAATCAGTAGACTTTTCTCAAAACTAAGATAAAGCTGTGATTAGCAAAGCATCACTGATACACATTAAAGACCCCTTGATACAAATTTTCTGCATTAATAAGATCCAGGCTAACCTCAGCAAAAGTTTTTTTTTTTGTTTTTTGGGGTTTTTTTTTTGTTAATGAAACTTTGATTCAAAGCAATTGGAAAAAACACTGTGGTTTCTAGAGCTATTTAGTCTAACCAAATGTGGGCAGATCCTGCTGATAATAGAATGATTTAAGTGAAATGAATTTCTATAATCAAAAATAAACTCGACTAGAGAGCTCCAGACCAGTCTGAATGAAACAAAACTTTAAAAACATCAATTATTTGTTGCAGCATAGTTAAATATTAATGCATCCTCTTTATACTCCTTCCAGTCAATCACTTTAAAAATGTCAAAAGACGGGGTGAGAAAGGAAATAAAGCGTAATGTCTAGCTAACTTCCCCTCTGCGTCATATCCAAACACTGACAAGGCCCAAATAATTTACACAGATGTAAGAGGACAAAACCTGAACCTCAGAAATGCATAGCAAAATCTAGGTTTAGGCCAGACTTCAGCCCCTCTTTGTGCTGTCCTGCTGGAGCAGCTCTTAAGGACAGCTGCTTCATTCAGTTCAGTGGCACAAAAAAAACCACCCACCTTTCCACAACCTCACAGGAATCCCAGAGGAAATAAACAAAAGCAACACTAGAAACCAACAGACCTCTCCCAGCACATGAGGGAAGCCTCTACTCCTCACAGCTCAGCCTTCTGCACTACTCTGCTGCAGCTGGAAGTCCTGAAAGAAGATGGAAAACACCCCTCCCCAGCTGAGCCCCATCCAGCCTGACTGCAAAGACACCTGGCTGCTGTCTTGGAAACATTTTAGAGATTCTTTCTGTGTTCAGACTTGGGTATTTTCCCCTCTTCCCCCACCTTCCTAACCCAAGACTACACATCCTAGGAGTTCCCAAGAGAGGGAGAAGATTGAGCAGGAGGGTTTAAGGAGGTCAATGCAGGATGATACTCTCTTCAGAATTATCTGACAGGAGGCATCACACCACTCCTACACTTCAGAAACCCTGACAGCTTCTCAGAGATGTTTGTAAAATGGTCAGCCTACTTCAGCTTGCTGGTTACATCACATTTGCAGGAGACAGCATCTTCAAAGCATTCCTTACCCTGTGAGCTATTTGGCAAAAGGAGAATGATGACAACCCTTCTTCCTCTGGCTAGTCTGAGAAACCTCTGTTTCCTTTGCTCTTTGAATGTTCTGAACAAAATAATAATGAAAAAAAAGTATATTTTAAATGCTCCAATGCTCTTTTCTTTCACCTGCAATATCTGGGCAAAAATCTAAAGTAATGAAGACATTTACAAGGCGTTTTCAAATATTTATGTTTTGTCATATATGGTATCCTCTAAAGACAAATATTGCACAGATTAGCCTACACTTTCCTCATTTTCATGTTTGGGACTGTGTGCTCCAGCAATGTTCCCAATAACAGCCAGTGCTCCTGAAATCCTTCCACATGTCAAGTCATAGGAGCATCCAGCTTGTCCTTCCACAGTCAAGTCATAGGAAGAAGGAACCCATGACATGAACTTTTTTACTCCCCCAGCCATCTCTTGCTTTCATATACCTCTGAGAGGCATGTGTAGATAGCAAGCACCTCAAGCCAATTCAGAGGGTCTCCTTTTTGCTTAGCCAAGAAAAATTCTTCAATTTCAGCCTTCCATTAGTCTCTGGCCACTGGGACAAGCTGCAACTTTGTTCCACGAGGCATTCAGAAGTTGCCTGCAGCAAATAGTCAGGGATGCCCCTGGAATGGAGACTAAAGTACAACATAAGAGGATTTTTATTGCACTTTGCCACCATCTGCTGCCATCAGCAGCATCGTCCTCACATAAACCACTGCCTACCTCATCATTTGCTGCCTCACAAAATCAGAGGGGGAAACAATTCCCTGATGGAGGTCTCTGACAATAGAAGCATCCCCAGGACTCACCTGATGGTCTCAAATAAAGGAAAAGATTATTAAAAAGGTTTGCAGAAATACAAATAAAAGCAAAAAGAAATGAAGAAAGGAAAACTAGAGATGTTTGAAAGAGGTCCATTTTCCCTCCCTGTGCAGTAATAACGCTCAGATTAAACCACTGAAACTTCACCTAGAGAAATGCCTCTCTTTTGTCACAGACTAAAGTTTCTTGTACCAGCTTACATATTCAGTTTTCTATGGCCATTTACAACCAATAAACATTCCCTTAACCTGAAGGATCTTCTGACATAAAAATTACATTTGTTGAGTCTCCACAAACACCGAAAGTGTCTGCCTTCTGGATCACAATGAAATTGAAAATTCCTTTGGTTTAAAACACTGTAACAGCAAAACAGGGCACATTCTTCCTCAAGTGTCATTTCTGCAAAATGACAATTTTTTTTTCCCAAACACACAAATGCTTGAGCAACACTCTCATATTGAGCAGTGAGGACAAGCTAGGTTCTTATAGAGATGCAACTGCTCACTGAGAAAGGAGTCATTATCTTCTTTCCGTGTTTCCAATGTCATTTATCATCCTTAATGGTTTCCTTAAAACCATTTTTGTGCAGACATTACCATTAATAATAAGCATTCTCCTAGCACACTTTACAAGACTGCAAAAATATTTAACTACAGATCATTATTACTAACATAGGACACCACATAGGTGCATAAAATTTGAGCTGAGCTGAGCTTTCTTTGGGCTTTCCATCTTCTCAATGACATTATGCCTGAACCAGACAAAGAAGCATTTTATATTTGTTCTTCTTCTATTTTGAGGATAAAAAATAATGTGCATTTACATAATGTGTTCTCATAATAGACATTTAACAGTACATTTTGCAAGATATTTTATTCTTCTATAAATTGAAGTTGCAGCCAGTTGTGCATACTTTTTCCTGAAATCTTGACTGTGTTGATTATAACAAAAAAAATACTTCCTTTGGGGATTTTGACTTCTTCCTGTTAATTTAATCCAAATTGTTCAAGCCATTTATTTAAGACTCTTTGCAAATAACATAGCAAATGTAAAGCTTTCTCAGCTAGAGATGCCAGTGTTTTTTCCAATACAGAGACTCCATCTACACTAGAACCCATGTAACATATAGACAACTTAATTATTTTTGTCTCATTCCGTCAATGTCCAAAGTTCACATCTCATACAGGATGACAACTGCATTATCCTTTTTCTCCACAATCTGTACACATCTCCACAAATACTAACATTCATTCATATAAGATGAAGCAATGCAAATATACACACCTCAATTTGTACCCAGTTTACCATGTTCATTAGTCAGAATTGACACAGTCACCATAATCCGAAAATCAAGAAAATGCTTTCAACAAGATAAACTTAGTTCCTGGTCTATCTTTCTGTTGGGGTTTAAGCCCAGCTGGAAATTAGGCACCACACAGCCACTCCTTCAACCTCCCTCTCTTTGCCACACCTCAGTGGATTGGGAAGAAAAATCCAAGTAAAACTTGTAGGTTGAAATAAGATTAGTGTCATAATTGACAATAAAGTAAAATACATTAATTATGGTAAATGATAATAACATTGGTAATGAAATGGGAAAAACCAGTGATGCACAGTGCAATTGCTCACCAGCCACTGACCGATGCCAGCCCCCATTCCTGGACCCAGGCTGGCCTCCCTTCCAGGTAATTTCCCCAGCTGATGCTGCCCATGATGTGGTGTGGAACATCCCAGTGGTCAGTTTGGGTCACCTCTCCCAGCCCTGCTCCCTCCCAGTTTCTTTTGTGTACCTCCTCACTGGCAAAGCATGAGCCAAGGAAAAATGTCCTTGACTCAGGATAAACACAACTTAGCAAAAACCCAAAACATCAGTGTTATCAACAGCATTCTCATTCTGAATCCAAAACATGTACGGGAACAGCTACTGAAAGGAAATTCACTCTACCCTAGTTGAAACCAGGACACTTCCACAAGTCTTCAGATCAACTTTTCTTTCTTGTAATCACACTGTCATTTTCCAAAGTGTTTTTCCTCTTCTGCTCTAAAGAAGATCCTAACAAGCATCAATGAAAACTGAGTATGGTTAAATATCCCCCTTTTATGATATGACTATCCATAAAAATACCCTGTAATTTGTGAACTGCTCCATCATACATTTTTTTAACTGTATTTAGCCATGAAAAATGTTGGACTAGAAACAAGTATAAATTTCCTGGTTTCTGGAGCAGCAGGAAAAGGAAGGTATAGCCTTAGCACTGCTCCCTGGAAAGCACAGGTATAAATCACTCCTTGACACAGAAAAGGGAGGAAACTCCTTGGTATTCTAGACACAGGAATGATTATGAAATAGATCCAATCACTAGAGGTTAACTATAAAACCATAGGGGTAAAAAACCAACAGCATGATTTTCAAATGGACAGCATGAGATAGATGAGGTATTAAAACAAAATCCATAGCTAAACAATTCTTAGGAGGTTTTGTTGCTTGGAAGGCAGGTGGGTTTTTATAGAATACAAGACACTAATTATGGAATATGGATATTTTTGACAGTAAAACTGGAACAGACCCAATCAGAAATAGTTAACTGGGGTTTTTTTTAATAGAAAAATCCAGAAGTATTGACATGCACTTCAAAAGAAGTGCAATTTGGAAGGAAATTGTCTTCTTGTAGTTGCTTGAATCTCAAGTCCAAAACTTTTAACATGGAAAATCTTAAAGAAATTTAATGTTATTTTGGACCTTAGAATTAGAAATCCTGTTCCTATCTGAAACACACAGGTTCAAGGTCTTGAAGTTCCAAATAAAACTGTCATGAAGATAATACTTGAAATGCTTCTAGTAATGAATAAGATTACCAATCATTTCACCTAACTGCCTTGAAAATTCTATTAAAAGATGAAAAGCACTGTCTCCAAGGTAGCAAAGACTACAGTAGGTGAGACTGGACATTCACTGAGAGGCATTAGACCAAGTTCTGTGTCTTCCTTTTAAGTCTGATGCTTCTCAAACCCCAGAGTTCTCCAGAAACGTCCATCTCACTTTCTGACTCTCTGAACTCCCATCCCTGGGGAACACCACTCAGCCTTCTTCCCACAACCTTCAATGAGTTTGTAACTTCACTGTCCTAAGTTACACAGTGATATAAATATATGTTGACCAGATATTCCATAGCATAGGGGTTTTTTTCCATCCTCATCAAAAGCACCAGATGTGGAATAGTGCCAGAGACAAGACACTGGGTCAGGTCAACCTGATTCCCTGAGGAGAACAGGGAATTTTCTTATTTACATCTCTAGTCTTGCTTTCTGCTTCAGAAAAAAATACTGGGTGCTGCTCTTCCCAAAACCCTCAGTATTTCACTGTCTGATTATAATATTGCACCTAGATGAAAACACTTCAGAGAAGCAAAAGGAAAATCATAGCCAGAGACTGTTATGCAGGCCAGTCATGCACATAAGATGTAGAGCCTGTCAAAGCACTCACACCTCCAAAAACTGGGACTGCCTTTAATGGGAGGAATTTCAAAACAGCTTCCTGAGTAAGTTAGAGACAATTTCCTTGCTGAGAGAGAATTGAGAGACTGAGTGTGCATGATGCCTCTAAATCACTTTCAGTAAAAAATATTGGTTATGAATTCCATCAGGAAGGGCTCGTTTCTGAGATGAGAGAATTGCTGACTACCTACATCAATTTCTTCAAATGAAAGAGATACTTTACAAATTTTATGTTGGTACAAAATACCTGAGATTTTTTTTATATTCCTCAACCTACATTTTTAAGAAGTCTTTACATGTATTGTCTCTTTCAAATATTCTGTTTGCATATTATTTCACCACAGTTTGAGTTAAAGATAATAAAGATAATAACAAACCCAACTACTTATTCTTCAGCCAGTGGTATGGCAGGTGTGAAACTGGGTGAATTTGGACCTATTACCAAGTGTTCATCTCCCCTCCACATCATCCTAGGCTGTCCAAAAGATAGCAGGCTCTAACAAAACAGCATCTGTACTGCCTGATTTTCAAGCTGGTATCTCAAGAATCATATGCACAAAAAGAATTTTCTAGGGGCCAGTATTAGCCAAGAAAGTCTATGAGCACAGGGCAAAGATATAAAGCACACTTGATTTTACAGACTCAATTGAAAACTTCTATCAGTTGAATTATTGTGACCAGGGCAATCACTAAGTTTGATGTCATAAAATTGCTCTCCCCCAGACTGGACTGTAAAAGACTGTGGGAAAAGTTCTTCTGCCTCACAGATCACCGAGGAATATAGTCCTCACTTGGGTTTCTGTCACTACAGGAGCCTCAAGTATTGTTTTCTTTCTGCCTTGAATTAATCTCCTACTTGATCTGAAGTTCTGTATACGAAGTGGTTGGACTTGAAAAGGGATATTTGAGTGAAGTGTATCTCCTGTGACAAACCACAGTTACGGCACAATATTTTAGAATTTCCTTCTAAGCTGGGACTTCATGAAGTCCAATCTACTCACTATGAATCCATGAGGCTGCAATGTCTCCACATCTTTATCTTTCCAGTCTCCTTTCAGCTTGTGATCCCACCTCCATTCACACACAGCATGTTCCCACTATCCTTGCTGGATATTCTGAGAAGGCAGAGAGCCAGATAAATAGTTTGAGGTGTTATTGCTGCAGGTAGTGAGAATTCATGGTCACCAATTGTTTGTAAGAATGGTCTCATTTGGGAATGCAGCCCATGTGACAGCACCTGACATGAATGCATCCTATTTTTCACTTTATGTTGAAACATTGTACACAATACTGCACAGTTAAAAAAAGATGTCTTGATGAAACACTGCTAACTTAAAAAAACCACAACAAAATAATGGACTTGCTTTCCCAGAGTGTTTGACAATGGAACAATTTCTGTGGAGTTGATTTCTTAGATAGGGTGGATGCTTTCCATTTCCTCAAAAACCCTAATGGCTTAATGGTTTAAGCATTATTCATTCCTTTCTGGATTGGGCTGGTAACAGCCTAGTAATGTGAGATCTATTAAGACTGTAAAAAAAAAAATCCTGGATTTTTTATTGTTTGAACTCTTAATTATGAATTCATTTGGGCTGAATAATATCCATGATATGCTTGGAGATTTTGATGTGGAAAATCCCATTAATACAGAACAACATCTGAGACCTTGAAATATGCAGGGAGATTTTTTTGCAATCCCCAGAGTACAGAAAGCCTTGAATGCTTACCAAAGAGGGTGATGCACGTCTATTCTGTCTCCTAAAAACACTTCCTCTTTCAGATTTACAGTCACTGAGAACACAGAGCAATTTTGATCAAAAGAAGCAGCAGCAGCAGCTGTAAGGGAAAAGTGTTCATTTCTGATTGCCTCATCTGGACTAGAAGGGGGTAGTAGAATAATTTTATTACACCAGATGCAGTGGAAGGCTTTATTTCATTTAATCTGGAGAACAGAGGAATTTGTCACATAGAGAAAATGAAAATAATCTTGTTCTTCTTGCCACCACCCAGGCATGATGGCTATTGGCTGAGCTCACAGAAAAAGCTGGAGTTTATGATGACTATTTACTAACTTTCTCCTGCATGACTGTCCTAAGAAAGATGGTATTTTTCTACACTCCAGAGACATCTTCTGTTGAAAAGTTATTTTTGTTTGGTATTTGCTGGAGAGCATTTGCTTTGGGAATGTGAGCTTCTGGGATTTGTGGTAGGCTCAAAGTTTCAACTCTACACCATAGAATACTATTTTTTCCTTAGAACAGACTTAATTATTAACACTTAGAACATTCTGTATGCTGAAGCCTTTCTTGACTGGCAATGTGCACTGATAACAAAAAACAGGCACAGATTTTGGGGTCTGGGTGGTTTTTTAAATTCTATATACTTTTAGTAACAGAACACGTACAATGCCATTTATTTGTTTGAGTTTAGTTTTGAGGATTGTATATTGTGTATTTTTACACCATTAATACCATGGCTCTGGGCAAAGTGCTTTTTTGAGCAGGAGCTTCGAGCAAAGTTACTAGAGTCATCCATTATTTATTTTTTGACAAATAGATTTTAAGTGTCACTCTTGTGACATGGTAATATATTGCAGCTTCTCAGGACAAAGGGTAATATCTATACAGAATGGAAAGCAGGGGAGAATCAAGCCTGATACTCACCAACGAAGGACGGCCAGGAAAAGGTGTTGAGCTCATTCTCTAAAATACAGAAAAGGAAAAGCAAAAGTCATTAATTCCTTTTCCTCTAAAATGAGAGTGATAAGCTATAATTTGTTTTCAATGGACTGGCAAGGTCATTAGCACATATTTGCCAACAATGCAGCCAGGAAATTTGGGTTCAGATCATGTCCCTTCAGGTAGAGTGTCCAGTGTCTTGAGACCAGGCTGCCTCCATTCCAAGTCATGAGAGAGGGCACAGGGGTAAGTTTGGCAAAGTTAGATACAAAAAAGTATTGTGTGTCTCCAGTCTAAAAGTACAGAGATACGAATTACCAGACCAAGCAAATCTTGTAAAACATGTTTGATCATCTACCAGATATCTGATATCATTTTGGAAAAAATCAGACTTTATGATGATGACTGTGTAATGACCTTAATTGGTTCTCAGGAAGTAATTACACAGCACTAAGTGAAAAGAAGAAATATTCTTGCAGAGAGCTTGTCTAGAAGTCAGACTCCTGACTGAATTCAGCTCCATCACCCATCAGTAGAAACTCTCTTACTGCTCTGTATGTTTCTATTACACATTTCTCCTGTTTTCTGGTGACTTGACTATGGGACTAGAAACCAGCACTTGTGACAGAAATGAAATCTAAACCACAGGTAAAAATCTCTTTGACAAACAACAAAAAAAAAAAAATACACTCTCACACAAAACATGGTTAAACATACTTCTTTCTAACTCTTTTCATATCTCAATTTGCAAGAATAATCCTGCAATTAACTATTATTTTATAGATGGAATCCTCTTTGTTATTATGGCTAATGTCATAGGAGTCACTTCATTTTTTGTATCTTTACAGCACTTACAGTCTGCTCAGTTTCCTTATTTTCCAAGGCCACGGAGGTGAGGCATGACTACAGGGGCTTTGTAACTGCTTGGGACAGTAGCAGGATGGACATTTAATGGACATTCCTGTCAGTGTTTTTGTCACTGACCCTGCTTGCAAATTATTTTTTTAAACCCAGAAAGACAGATCACAGATCATCTTCTCTCTTCACCCTTTTTAATAGAGATGTCTAATTTCATTCTCTTAGGCCTTCTCTATTAGCATTTACTTCTTCCCACCAGTTGTTTCAGAACATCTTTATTAAAAAGATGGGAAGGGATTATCAAGCACTGGGAGGCAGTGAGTGCTAATTCAAAGAACAGAAAACTACTACCAAAATAGTGCTTGTGAAATATGCATTCATGGTGCAGCATTCTGTGCCGAGGAATTGCATTTCTCCATTAACTACACAGAGAGCCAAAGCCTATCAGGTCTGCATCATTAATGCTGCAAATCATTCATTAACGCCCCAAATATTTGAGCTGCCTAACCCTGTTTTAGTCACTAGAGGAGGCAGTCAGTACAAAAGCACTGCCAAATTCCTTATGCTCTGGTAAGAGTAAAATGAAGTCATGCTGTTGCTAGATTGAACTGAAAAGTTAGCAGTGCGCTCCTGAAAGCCTTTTCTGCTTGGCACAGGAGAACTGATCTCCTCCCCTGAAAAAAAAAAAAAAAAAAAACCAAACCAAAAAAAACCCCAAAAACAAAACAAAAATAAAAACAACAAACCACCAAGAAACCAAAACAAACAAACAAACTAACAAAACCAACAAAAAACCAAAACAAAGATAAAGAGCATCAGAAAAGCATACTGTAATTCAGTAATACCATTGGCTTTTGTGTAAAAAGCTACAACTATTACAGCTCATTTATAGCTTAGTTATTTTCTTGAGTGGATTTCCATCCCTTCCTGTAATCTTTCTCCTTATTATTAAATGTATTTCTTAGGTATGCAGTCCCCTATACTGGAAAGGGCTTCCTGCTAAGAACAGGACATTAGGAATAGTAATCACATCCTTTCCTGGATCTAAGTGAATAACCAAGTGAATATTCACATTCTAAGTGAATAACCAATCTATACCCAATCTAATTTCACCGATGCCAAGACTTCCTTGCTTCTCATTATTTATTCCCCATCTCTCCCGCTTCGTGAACCCCTTGAGGACACTGACGGTGCCCGGGCACGTTCCCCGTGGGCAGAGCCCGTGGCGCAAATCCGCGCTGGGAAAAGGGCGCATCCCAGGGGCTCGGGCGCCATCTGCTGCGGCCCCGGGGCTACGCGCGCCCTGCAGCCGGAGAAGGGCAGCGGTCACGGGCCAATATGGGCATGGAGCTGGGAAAAATAAACCTTCTGTGGCCTGCACAACTTTAAATAGCTTGTTCCTTCCAGGGACAAAGCGTCAAAGGAAAGGTATTTCAACAATGACCACCGGGTTCATGAATGGATGGAGCACCTTCAAGGAAAAAAAAAACCAAAAAACTAGCAATTTCTTCAGCTGAGACAACTGAAGTTATTCCATGCTGGGGATGCATTTGGATCCCACGTTCATTTTGCCTGAGGACCTAAACAGAACCACTGAAAAGACTCATTAGAGCGTCAGAAAAAGTAATGCTTTTGTGCCTCAGTGAAAAAGAGAGGAGCAAGAGAGAACATTCTGTACGCTGAAGCCATCTCTTGTTTGAACAGAAATACCGGGCAGAAGGTAAGTTCAAACTAGTGACCAGAAGAGGTGCACTCCTTGCCTTGGGGCGCCTCCACTTAGAAGGTCTCCCAGGGTTGTCATGTGTAGTTCCCATTTCTCTAGTCAGACATATTCCCCATGGAGAGAAAAATTAAACTGACTGACATTAGGATATGAGGTAGACTGGAATGGGATTTCCAGTGCTCGCACAGGCAGAAGAAAGCACCTGCTGATAAACTGTTTTAAGCACCCAGACAAAGATGGAAGAGGCAACCGGAGACTCATTTTGAATTAGCTGTCTGACATGCTCATATCACTTCAATCTCTGGTAAACAGGCTTGAGAGCAAGCACTGCAACACTGCATCCCACTCAGAGAGTCAGCATTCTGTCCCCTCACTTCATGTTTACACCTCAGATGCTCTCCTGAGAATGGATGAATCCCATGTGCCTTGTTCCAGTCCCCTGCTGGTGGACAAATTTCATTCTGCCCAGCAAATGTGCCTTGTATCCCTGGGCATGGAGAAGCAGCTTCCACAGCTGCCTCAGAAAGAGTTGTTTGTCCTGCTCTTCAGGCTCTGAGGGGAATACTTGTTTGTCTGGCTAGCTCTTCCCAAGGCCCAGAAGATCCACCAGCAATCCTCAGGGGGTGAGCAGCAGTGGCTCCGGTTAATGATACCCGAGCTGAGGAGCAGGCTGTCCTACCTGCTGGAGAGCTCATCCAGCAAACCACTCGCGGCTACCGCAGATGTTAAAGCTTTACAGCCACATTTGTTCTGCCCTCCCAGCGGCAAGCTCACACAGCGTGGGGGTCTGGAGAGCCACGGGGGATCGACACATGAGCGGTGCAGAGGATACAAGGAAGAATGTCCAAAGGATTGCTACTGTGCCATTCCCCGGCAGGCTCGGCCCAGCCCTCCGCACCCGCCCCAGCTTCGTGGCTGCACAGCGAGGAGAGAAGCAAACCAAAGAAGCGCAGTTGGTGCTCCAGCTGCGTGTTTCTTTGTGATGCATTTAACCAAGGGGCTGAATTGCTGGTTTTCAGCACTGGTGGTGTTTTATGTTTCTGAAAATACATTTTAAGCAATTGCAAAGTGAGCTCTCGGTGCGTATGAGTCTGGTTTATGCCATTTTACGCTACTTCACATTTAAAAGCCTTATGAGATAGATAGGTGGGAGAAGGCCTAAAAACATATACCCTGGTTTGCATCTGCAGGAAAAGAAAGTTCACAATTTCTAATGGTATTTGAGTTGTTTGTTTTAGGTGGATTTATGTCTTCTTTGCAATTCACTTTCCATGGATATCTTGGTAAAAACTTTAATGACAGACAAAGACACAAAACAAAGATTGATAAAAAAGGAGTACAGAAAGTGTGCCTAATGTATTTTAAAGTGTCTGTCCCAAATGTCAGTGCTGAAAAAAAATACTTTAGAGCTTGGTCTGAATACCATTGAAGTCTATGGAGATCATTACGAAGGGTCTCAAACAAAGCTAAAGGGATAGCATAATTCATGCTATTATTAATTTGTATCACAGTAATACTTAGGAGTCTCATTTGTCATCAACAAACTTTTTTAGAGTAAGGAATCATACACAAAGAAAAAAACCTGACCCCCACATTAATGACAAATAATCTCTGCTTGACGTACACATTGAATACTCGCTACAAATTGCTTCTGAACAAGCTACAAGGCAAACTACTCTGCAGACACTGCTGGGTGAATAATGCTGAACAATGAATAAATTCTAGAAAATTGCAAGCAGAAACATACAGCACAAACCAGATAATTTTTTCCTCATGCTTTGTTCATCCATCTCTCCTCAGCAGGTATTTCTGGGGCAGGTTGCCATGGGTGGTGTTGATTTATTTGATTAATAAATGTCCGTTCACTTACTAAGCAACCACTGGAATTAAGTCTCCCTGCAATAAAATTATTTTATATAATATGGTAAATTTAATTGAGTCTTTTAGTGCCTCAGGCAGCAATGTCTTTTTAGAAATCATGTTACGAACACATAATTTTCATGTAACTAGATCCATCTTTAAATAATTTCTAAAATAAAATTAGATAGAATTATAATGGGCTACACTTGGTAAGAGAAAAATTCTTCTCTTCCTTCCATAGATAGGACAGTAACTTCAGGGCTTCAAGCATGACACAGGGCATATCAGCTAAGCATGGCACAGAAGTCAAGCCATAAATCCAGTGCAATAGGTTGTTTTAGCATCAAAAGCACTTGCAGCACTTATTATCCACCACTCCAAACTTTAGAAAAGTCACCTCAAAATCTTTTAGTTTACGGTGTTCTTTCCATAAAAATACTGTGGTATATCACAGACTAGAGATAAAAAGCACATCAACATTTTAAAACCAAAACATTTTGGAGGAAGAAAGTTGTATTGAAACTAATCTGCTGCATATTTTACACGTACAATACAAAACTGAGTTTTTACAACAACATATGGAAAGTATCTAAATAAGTAAGACAATGACTTTCATAAATCACTCCAGGTTCCAACTTTAAATTATGTCATGTTCCCTCTCTCATGGGACATTCACTGCATCTCATACAAACTCGTGGTTATGTGTGCACTGTGTTCCTGACTTTATAGGGAATGATGTCATATCAACACATAGAGCATATGTAAAATGAAGAGTAAACACTGCTTTACATGACTCTGACCAGATGAACCCACACACTTCCCATCACTTCCCTTTGGCTTTGGGGATTCTTTTTTCCCTTTTTACATGATTTATTAAATGGATTCACCAAAACTTTGGGGGATTCCTCTTTAGAGTTTATTTTTGCAGCGGTACACGGCACATTGCAGAGTCCAAGAATAATGTGGGACATAAATCCCATTTCCCTAATCTCAGGTACATAAAGACCTCAGGCTAATACAAGACAAAATACAATTGCCGATGAATGCAATGAAGAATTATGGGATTTTGATCAAAAGCCTGTTAAAATCCAGTTAAGACAGCTGCTTGTGACTAGACCTACCTTTCCTTCAGGTCACAGACAGGTTTACTGGACAAACTCAATTTTTAGTGTCAGCCTTTTGTTTCGTCTTCAAGAGCAACAGCCATGCATATTTCTCTCCTAAAAAAATGTCAAAAGAGTGTATATGACAAGTGAATGCTCCAATTTTATCTCCTGTTGTCAATAAATGTCCGCATGTTCATACTGTTTGTATGGTCTCAAATTACCATCTCAAACTAACAGAACTTTTCCCAGTGATTTTAGATAACAAAAATGTAGTTTTAATATATTTCTATTAAATCATCCTTTAGTGAAGTTTTAGTGAAGGCAAGATACAACAAAAGCAGAAGTTTTACAGTGCTGGTGTTGAACATACATGTAATTGAATCTCATATAATTTCAGAATTTTTATTGTTGAAGACCTAACAAGAATATAATC
This sequence comes from Motacilla alba alba, assembly GCF_015832195.1. Taxonomy (NCBI): domain Eukaryota; kingdom Metazoa; phylum Chordata; class Aves; order Passeriformes; family Motacillidae; genus Motacilla; species Motacilla alba. The sequence continues at coordinate 46,975,251 of NC_052019.1, read as the reverse complement.
CTTTGACAGGATGCTGCACCTACTACTACTACTACTACTACTACTACTACTACTACTACTACTACTACTACTACTACTACTACTACTACTACTACTACTACTACTACTACTACTACTACTACTACTACTGCTTTAGTCATCTGTGAACTAATTAAACTTGTTCTGGAATTCTGTCATACGATAAACACACAATCCTAAAACTCAGCTCACATGAGGATCATGCTTCAGAAGGAAGAATCACATATCCATCTGTATAGTTCAGTTGAATGTGGTAAAATAAACATTCTTTCTCCATCTCTCTAGCAAGATATTTGTTAATTAATGGTACCACTGATTTTGCTTCAACATTTAAATCTGTATGGTTCAGACCTCCTTTCACTGTAGCTGCCACAGATTGTTTAAAGTGGTCAGAACAAAATGCAGTAAATTTCTACAGGACTATTTTTACTAAAATGTTAGCTGTTTATTTCCAGTGACCTGGATTTGAATCCACTTTTAATTTGAAATTATTATGTATCTGTCAGAATTTAAAGAGAAAGAAATGTGCTGTCAGTTTGCATTCTAGAGATTATTCTGGTTTTCGACCTGAGACCACAGATTCTCATAAAATAGAATTTGCCCTTCTTTTCAAATCCAAAGTGAAAAACATCAAAGCTCAGACAAAAAAAACAAAAAAACAAAAAAACAACAACAACAACAAAAAAAAAAAACCCAAAAAAACCCCCCCTATATTCAGCTTTAATTTAAGATGAAATTTGGATAAATGGGACCTAGGCAAAGCACAGCCACATTGTAATACAGGCAAATCAGTAAACCACAACTATATAAAAAGAGAAAGAAAAAAACCAACAGTGCTATTTCCTAAGCAAGATATGGTATCTTTTACTTTACTGGCAGTAAAAAATGAAGATTCTTCCAAGTTGACATTATCTCTCTCATATTTTCAGATCAACTTTCTGGAAGTAACCAACAGCTTCATTGGAAATTTCATGCCATTTCCCAGCTGGGGTACACAGGTGAGTGGACAAACATTCTGTGCTCTTAGTGGACATAAAAGCAGCTTGGAAACTTGGAAATAAAAATTCTTGTTCATGCAGGTGCATATAAATGATGTTCTGAAGCATAGCTTTGAAATTCATGCTACAGATCTGCCTCTCTGGTTTTTGTTTGTAGAGCCAAATTGAATCCCTTGCGTAACTTCCTTTGCCCTCATTAAACTGTGTCAGCTTGCACCACAAAGAACAAGGTAAGGAACAATTTTCCCCTTTTTAACCTAACATAGATGAATTTTTCTATAATAATATCACTCAAATATATAAACTGATAGAGTAGCTAAAATGTAGATGGTGGCTTTACATTGCTAAAGTGCACATATATAAGTAACATCATATTAATTTTTTATTACATTTAAATTAATGGACCTAGAAGATTATTATTTAAGTCATAACAAAATAAGATTGCTCTGCTTTTCTGATGTCTGTTTTCCTTCATTGAGACTAGCCACATGAGTGCTGCCAAATTTATCACGTCTTCTTGGAATGTCTCTTTTGCATCCTTTTGTGCTGATGGATGTGCCAGAACAACAGGATGAGGGCTTTCTCCACCAGCTCCTCCAATGCAGCCACCAAGTTCCCTGAGCAACCTCATTTCCTCCCCTAAATTGGAGGGACCAGAAAAATTCCTGGATGTAAGAACTGTAAAAACCCTTTCCAACCCTTTATTAAGAGGTCATGCCAATAATTCTATAGTCAAAAGGTAAGGGTTTCCTTTAAAATACAATCCCAACATTGGATTGTTACATTCCTGTAATAGAGGGAAGGAAAGGCACCTTTCCATTTAAAATATCTCTTGTCTAGACTGTACCCAGAGGATCATACTTATCACAAAACAATCAGACAAACAATTCTTTAACTCTAGGATACTGAAAGACCTGGAAGTTTTGAGTTGTAGGGAGGCTATTTCAAAGTTATACTCTCTTTCTTATTTCTCTCTTCTATTTCCTATTCCAAAGCTAAAGAATTCAGAGATTAAGAATTCCTATGCAAATGAGCCCTCAATGGGTACAAAGTGCTATTTCCATAAAAGTGCTATTTCCAAAAAAAATTAATGATTTGGATATATGTGAAATGATTGGCACAGAGTTCAAGCGCTTCCCTGACTCAACTGGTGAAAATTACAGTCTTTGCCATGCCTTATGAAAAATTTTCATATTGTTGTTAACTTTTCATTATGGAAGTAAATTATATCATATAACCAGCATCTCAGCTTGTAAACCTGTCACTGATTTTTATTTCCCCTAAGAACCACAGATGATTCAAGTGACCAAAAGCAAACATACTGAATGAAGTCTAAGGAATTAGCCCAAGTTCTATAGTTTTTTGACAAACTTGCAGGACAGTTACCACATATTTAGTATTTATTGAGCAGCGGGTGTGATCAAAAAGACACAAAGGACGAGTTTCAGACAATCATTGTTCATTGTCCCAAATAAAATAGAATAAACAAACAAAGCAAAAAAAACAAACCAAACCACCTAACAAAGCAATTTTGTTTAAAGACAATAACCCAAAACTACCAGGAGAAAAAGCTGGGGACTTAAAATGCCCTCACACAGTCAATTATCTCTCTTAAAATAAATGTGAAACCCAGAATATCACATTGCACATTCAAAGGATAACCTACTTGACCTTGTACTTCTATGCTACCTTGGGCCATTGAAAAGCATCCTCATAAACCAGCCCTCATCAGCCGCATCCGGCAAGTTTTACGGAGTTCTGTAATAAAAACAAGAAGGGGTTGATCAATTTTTCTTTGACACTTAAAAATAAATCTAATTCACCCAGGGATTATTAGCAGAATTTTTAGGCCAAAGAATTTTGCCAGCAGAGATATACAAGATAAATACTGACAAATCAGATTTCTAATGTGCTTTTAGTCCTAATTTTCATTATAGAGAAACTACCACATTTAAAAACCACATTTAAAGTCCTTCAGTGTCACAGAATCAAAAATGTTTTCTTCAATGAATGGCTGTTTTATGTATCCCAGATGAAATATATTTTAATCTTTTTTGTTTTAACCCCAGATTTTGACAATAAATTAAAACTCGCACTGGTTAGGCATGAAACATGCTCACTGAACTTGCAGGCTCTTGATAGACTTCTTAGAGAGCTGTCAACCTCACGTGAATTTCTCATGCAATTAAGGTCTCACTACATCTAGAATTGTAAACTTTTCAGTCATTTTTGGCATTTTAGTGTCAAAGTGGCATTTTAGTAAAAAATAAAGTGATTTCTTAACAAGAATACTTAGGTAAAACAGAATTAAGGCTGAGAATACATTGTTCTTTTAAATATACATCTCTTACATGTAAAAAATCTGGAAATCTGTAGTAAACCTCCTTAATGTTTCATCCTGTAACTTCACTGAGTTTCAAACTCTTTATGCCAGCTCTCTACCCCAGCTTCTGGCTTCCACACTGGACAGCAGATTAGTCTCCTTTGGTGCCTTCAAACATTGAAGGGAGCATGATGTCTGGAGCCAGGCTGCTCTAGTGGAAGTAGTATGGATGGGACAGACTAGACATTGGACTCACTTTGAAGATGCAGGTTTCTGCTGAACTTCCTTAACTGCAGGCATAAACCATTTTCAAAGAGATGAAGAGTAAATCTCTGCTTAAACTGCTTGGATATCTTCATCTACATGCCAAGAGATTTCAGAGCCAAGAAGGAAAAACATGCCAGAGTTAAACAGAAATGAAACTGGCTACATAACTTGTGTAGTTTTTGCATTTTTTTCTTACTGTCTTTGCCGCTGATTGCTACCATTTGGTTTCAGCTGCCTTGGGCACTGCTCCATTCAGTTCCAAATTAATTCTCACTGTGGCCAAAATTCTTCTCTACTGGGGTCCTCAGTCTGTTTTGAGGGATCCAATACATTCAGATCATCATCTGCACTTTTTACAGCTATCCAAACTAGAACAAACCTCTGGATATTTTGAGATTCACTCATCACCATGTTATTAATTCTCACACACTCAGTGTTACCAGTATAATTGAAAGAAACTTTGTTACCTATTGTTATGTGTGCCCATGAAATACAACATAAAGTATAATGCAGAGAATACAGCTGCACTCACTTTAGTTCTAGGGGTCTATACAGTTTTGTCAGATTTGATGAACTCTTATTCTATTGAAATATTCTTCCTCTTGTTCATGGTCAGAAATCTTGCCTATGCTTTTTTTTTTTTTTAACACACTGCATTAGGGGATAGAAGGTGGATGACAGCTTTATCTTTAAACTGCCTGTCTGTCCCAAGAGCTGAACAATGGTCCACATCACATTGCGAACAGCAGTTTGATGGAAACTGGGTGACTTCCTTGCCTAGTGGTAACATAACATTTACCTCACATTTCTCAGCTATCAGCACTAAATTAAAAAATCCAACAACAATCATTTCATTTTCCACTATTTTGCCATGCTGAGACATGTGACACTACATAGCTTCAGCAAGGAATGTTACACAAATAAACACAAAGCTAAATGTGATTGGTAAGTCGGACAGCTCCCTGAAAGGTGGTTGTAGTCAGGTGGGGTTGGTCTCTTTCTCCAAGCAGCAAGTGACAGAACCAGAGGACACAGTCTCAAGCTGTGTCAAGGGAAATATAGGTTGGATACTAGGAAAAAGTTTTTCATGGAAAGCGTGATAAAGTACTGGAATGGCCTGCCTGGGGAAGTGGTGGAGTCACCATCCCTGGTTGCATTTAACAAGATACTGGATGTGGCACTCAGTGCCATGGTTTAGTTGAGGTGTTGGGGCATGGGTTGGACCTGATGATCTTTAAGGTCTCTTCCAGCCTAGAGATTCTGTGAATCTGTGAATTCTGTGACATGGATCACAGGGAAGCCTGGTCTGGCATGGGGAAAGCCCAGCTGAGTAGTCAAATTAGTTTTGTCTCAAAACCAGAACAAGATCCCAGATGGGTGCATAGCTATTTATTAACTCACGAAGCCAAGCATGTCGCCTTAAAGCATGGTAGGTGGGTCAGCACCCAAAAACCTTAAAATTGTCCACACATTTGCTTCTCTCTTGCCTGTGGGAGCAAGGTGCACCTGGGGGCAGCAGGGGGGGAGTTTACCCTGTTCCCTGCTGCAGATGGGGTGGTTTGTGGCAGGATTGGGGCAGCGAGGCTGGGAGCCACGCAGACATGCCTAGGTCTGAGACCACCCACAAGCTTGCTCACACATGTGGAGAGCAGCAAGTGCATGGCACTGACCTGAAGAACACTTCAGAAGTAAGCCAGCAATTTAGAGAGGGAAGGGTGGGAGTTGTTTTGGAATGGAGGTTTTTCTTTGTGTTTGGGGGATTGATGTTTGTTTAGTTATCTGAAAGTGACACTTCATATATAGAGAGCAATGATTTAATACTTCTGTATGAAGTTAAAAGGTCTAAATCTGTTGACTTCTTAGTAGCAGCATCAATTTACTCTGACCAAGAATTATATAAATCTTTTTGTATTAAAACTCCTTTTTTTTTGTATTTTGTATTACTCTCCTTCTATTTCTAACTAAGATGATAAAATTAAGCATAGTCAAAGAGAATATTTTTGCAATAAGTAAATGTAGAAGGCTTTGAAAGCCTAAAAAATGTTATAAAAATTAAGATAGACATGCCTATATCATCTAAATTTGACACCTTTTTGTATGCTACTTTATTGTTTCAGACATGGAGGCTATTGTTAAAGAAAGGGGAAGCAGTTTGGAAGAAGGGATGTCATAACTGCAGACACAGAAATTTGTTTCAGTCTCACTCAATTTTGTGGAGATTGGTTTGATCTTGAGGTGTTGCATGTACAGTGAAAGTGGACTGAAAGTAAATGAGGCTGGTTTAGACCTAAAAAAGTTAGGAGATCTTCACTGGACCCAAAAAACCAAACAACTGGAAGACTGAACTTTATTGTGAAAGGAACACAATACAATTCTCATAACCTCACTTTAACTTTATGAATATTTCACAAACACTCCCTTTCATTTTTCAGCAATATTAAATATGCAATAAATTAAAGCAGCTATTTGGCGGTGCTTGCATTTTTTCATGAGGGTGTCCATTACCAGTATCTTAAAAAAATACTATTTCTGGTTGCATTTAATTCTCTCGAAAGAAAGTATCAACATTTTTAGGCTTAACATAGCTTTTTCTCAACCTCTCATAAGATCAATGATGATGATAATAATAATAGTAATAATAAAGCTTATTCTCATTTTCTGTTGCTCCTCCAAACTAAAGGAAAATATTACATTAGCCTCCTCCTGAACTCTGTGGCTGGTGAAAATAGCCAGGACATGTCTCTAAAGTTTTATTCCCTACAACTGGTGCACCAATAGTACTTTTATGGTTGCAATAAATTGTTTTGCCTGACACAGTTTTAATAAGGACAGATCTCCTTCCAATTTGATTGTGGATAGCATAAAAACATCCTTCATTCTATAAAAATTAGGGTTTTTTACAATTAAGAAACTTAAGACTCCATAACAAAATGAAGATATGTTCCTTCACATATTCACAAGACAAATATTTTGGAAGAATATCCAGACAAAACTGGAAACACGTCTATTTTTCAAGGTTATTTATAGATACAAATGAATATGCTCCATTTGAATTACTTATGCATTCTGTATGATCTGTGTCTAATTTAAAACATAAAATCACTAGCATTCCAACCCAGCTCTTTTCCATTCCCTTGAATGCAGTTACCCTGCTCAACAAGTCAGAAACTGAGCAGGAGCAACTGTGACTTACTAGTGATTTCTAAAAGATACCTGGCAGAAAGATTAAAAAACACTTATAATCCTGCTCATTGTCACAGATAGATGCAGGAATTCATTCTTCATTGTTTCAGAATGTTAGCGTTCATACTAAGCCTTCTTCACCCAGAGATTTTCCTTCTTCACCTTTTCTGGGAAAAACACTCATTAGCACCAATAGTTTGGTTTTGTTTTGTTGTTTTTTTTTTTTCCCACTACGTAGTTACATTAAAAAATAAGAAAACAAAAACCCTACAAAATATATTTTCCTTTCAAAAGGAAAAAGGTGAAGAACTCTTTCCAGTTTTGATTCCTTCAGTGTGTTAGCAGTCTGTAACAGAAATGACACAGACTTGATTGTCTGAAACTTAAAACACACTGGGGACTTGCAGACTCTTAGCAAGGCATTCAGAATCACTTTGGGAAACCAAAAGCCTTTACATTAAGCACCTCCAAAGTAAAATCAGTAAAACAAGACAGTGCTAGGAACTAATCTCAGACATCATGATGAGTCTTTTTAAGGTGCAACCCTTCCATTCAAATTCTGAAGTGGGAATTATTAATGAGGATGGATGCAAAGATTTTCCATTACTGGATTGCAACAACCTGATAAAGACTGCAGGGTGGCTACAGAATCATACTGCAAAAAATAAGTCTATCTCTCAGTGTTGTAAAAGACATAACAGACTCACTCACTGGAAGAAAACAGGAATAATTTTTGGCGTTTGAATTTGGGTTTTATGTTCAGTTTACAAGGATACTACTATTTATTTATAGATAGATATCACCAGAACAGACACTTTAAAAACAGATGGCCACAAAAACCACTACACTCTGTTTAACCAGTATATTCCAACAATAAAAACACAATGTTTAGAGCAACTGCAAACAAAGTCAATGCTTCTTTAATAACTTTATGTGGGATCTGAACTAAGCAAAGTCACAGTCCTGGCACTATTAACATACCTACTACAAACAGATTGAATGCCAGCAGCAAAAATTTGCCAGAACAGAGGCTTTTCTGTCTTCCTACCATTCATTGTTGGAATGTTGTTTCACTCTCAGAAAATGGCTCATGGCACCTTTTTGTCTTTGTGTTAAACTAAGGACCTACATTATGGAGTTAATCTCATCTTCTAAAACCACGCTTTTGTTGTGCAAACAAAAAACAACTGTATAACATGAACACTGTAGCCAAGAGTGGTAAAGCAACCTCTGGGAGGTCCAAACTGTGCAAGGAATGGGACAAGCAAAGCACATGATTGTGGTTGTGATATTTTATGAAAATCCCTTTGCTAGGATTTTCTTCTCTTGAGAAGCTGAAGGACCTCAGCTTCAAATATAAACAATTTGTTATCTGCTACTGTGGAATGCAGCAGGTACTTTCTCAATTGGTCAATGTGGGATGTTTCTACTTGGTGGCCAGTCGAGGAGGCAGCAGCTCTTGGACTCTCTAGGAGTCACAGAATTTTATTATTCATTCCTTTTTATTCCTGTCTCGCCTTCTGATGATTCTTTTCTCTCTGTTCTTTGTAGTATAGTTATAGTGTGGTCTTTTTTAATGTAATATATCTCATAATATAATAAACCAGCCTTCTGAAATAGAGTCAAGATCTCTCCTTCCCTTCACCAAGTCCTAACTGCCCAGAAGACCCACGGTAATATATGGTGACCCCGGACATGTGACAATACATGATTGCCCCATTGCAGAAGGAGGCCTCTTTATCTCACCTCTAGCATGTCAGTCTTTATAATTTTTATTTTATCCATGCTTCTGTCTTTTGTCCAGTGGTATATGAACACAGGCCCAACCATTCAATCTTTTATGCCAGACACAATTCTAGCCAGCTCTAATGAAGGCACACCTGGAGAAGGCATTGAACTGCCTTGTCTTTCTCACCTTTCTTTTCCCTCTGTCTCCCTCTTAAAGTTCTGTTCTTGTCACATTAGTCTCTTCTTCCTGGGCCACACATTAAGTCTGCTGAGCTGTCCTTAGCTGAAGAACATTCTATTCTCAACAGCTTCCATCAGGCCAAACCTCAGCTGAGTACAGGCACAAAAGAAACTGGAAAGTGCAATTGGTTATGCAATTCACAACCAAGACTGTGAATCCAAAATAATAGTTTTCTATTAGTATAAGTATAATAGTTTCTGGTAGTATAAGGCCAGAAAATAAAGAGGGGGAAGCATTCCTATGAGATGATAAGGATGAGAGAAAGGGCCTGGCAAGGAAAAAAATGAGAAAACATCCCAAATCTACTAATACTTGATCTTACTTCTCTGTCATAGTGGGCTAATTTGCCAAGGGTGGTGCTTTTAGTGACTCTTCAGACATTGCTTAGCAGCTGAAAACTTAGTTATCTTGTTGGATTAAATGGAGGTGGGGGAGTAGGGAGGTGTGAGTTCTCAATTAAATTTTGGCATTTTAACCTAACAAAAAAATTAAGACATATTAATTTAGAAAAGAATAAAACAAGCAATATAACCATGCAGGAAATCAAAATACTATGGTTTGGGAGTATCTACTAATATTTCCCAACATTTTGCACTATTTACAAAGTCATAAGAAATTGAAATAGGAAATTAGAAGCAAGAAAGGAAAACCAAACATCTTTGACTGAGAATTGAAAGCAAAGAGTATACAAGCAGAAGAAAAATACAATTGGGAATATTCTAGCAAAAAAATATTACATGTGAAGCTATTGAACCAACATACCATAACTGGGGCTTTTGAAGCCAAGTTGTAAGTATAAAATGTAAAGGATATTCTTCTGCTATGGGTGAAGAACAAAATAAAAGAGTGAAGTGTTTGAAAGATGGATGTAATGAAACTATCATCAGATTAGACTGTTGCCTTTTAATCATGCACTACGTCAGAAATCAAGGATAATGTGAAGCAACATTTAAAAATTAAAAAGAAACAAATATTTCTAATGAGTCCTTCAAGAGATGGTGAATTTATTTTCCATTTATCTTAGGATCTTCATAAGTGCCAAAAAAATCCCTGAAGACTTCATTCCTATGTAGTATATAGAAGACAAGATATCAGTAGGCCAGATATCTTGAGAGGACTCCAGGGCATTAAACTAATGTGGATTAACTTAATACAGAGCTAACAGAGCCTTTTCTAATTTTCATATCTAAACATATTTACAATGACTTTCAGAATCCTTGGTAGTGAATCTAAGACCCTAAAAAAGTGCTTCTTTTCTTCTTAGTCCCTCTTTTCCGGCTGTCTTAATAAATTTGTGTACAGTTGACATCTACTGATATTACAAAGGTAACAAATGCCAGTTGATAGTGTTTGAGAAAGAATACTCCTAACAAAGACAAAAAGAATTCTTTCTTATTCCAGAAAATGTAACTGCATGGATGAAACAGATACAGGATTTTACGACATCCCTGATTTCGTTCTACATCACATTCACTTCAAATCTTGAACAAGAGAAAGGCACCTTAGAAGGCTTAAAACCAAAGTGTTACTGTCAGTATTAGAAAAAACATCAAACTGCATTACAAATCTGGGGTTATGCAGTATTAAATGACACTCAAATAAGCCTTGTCTGCATACTCCAGAAGTCCTTAATGACGATGACAATAGGTATAGTAAAATGCAGCAGTTACAAGGATGACAGGCTTTCAAGACAAACATTCCTGAATGTCCTAGTAACCTAGGACAAAAAAAAAATCCTTTTTTTCAGATTCTGTTAATTTCTTTTATGGGAAATAGGTAGTGATGCATTTTGGACTATGACATGCAGGCCATACCTACAAGACTGGGACCAACAATCAGGAGAAAACTGAATTCATGAAAACCAACTTCTCAAAGCTGTGCTGTGACTTAAGAAACTGTCATGCCTTTCAGATGTATTAAGAAGAGAATGCAGGGGAGAGACAAGACAGGATCTCAACTCTGCATGGAACAAAACACAAGGGAGCACCTCATCCACTTTTGGTGTCCATGTTTTCTGTACATTTTTCAGAATTATTCATAAAGGCATAAGTAAAACTGAAAGCAACTTTTTTTTTTTTTTCTTTCCTGGTCCAAATCAGAATACAACTAAGAGACAAGTCAACATTTTTGGCCAATTTTAGCACATTATACAGTATTTCTAGGAACTGTTCTCTGAGATCTCGCTCCATCCTACTCTAAGCTCTTCTCAGTTTGAGTTTGAAAGCTGCTGACTATGTGACTGACTTACTGACCTTCAATCATGCCCATCCCTGCCACTGATGAAGGATTTTTATGTTCAAGTTTTGCGAAACACTGAGGACACCTTATCTATATATATAATGTGTGCCTACACATCATATATACTGATGTGTAGGCACACATTTACACATATTTGTGTAATAACAGAAAGTGCCAGAAGACAATGCTGAACAATGTCCATCAAACTTTGTTCTGGAAGGAAAAGTTCCTTGTTCTAATCCTTGTTAAGATACCTAATCAAAAGGTTCCATTTCAAATTTCTGGAGTAAAGTCAAATTAAATTAAAATTAAGAATTTTAATGAGATGCCTGTATCTGTAATAGAATGATTTCATTTGGAAAAGACCTGTATGGTCATCAAGTCCAGCTGTAAACCTAACACTGCCAAATCCACCACTAAACCATCTCTCTAAGTGCCATATTGACACGTCTTTTAAATACCTCCAGAGATGGTGACTCCACCACATCCCTGGGCTGCCTTTTCCAATGCTTGACCACCCTTTCAGTGAAGAAAGTTTTCCCAATATCCAGTCTAAATTTTTCCTGGTGCAACTTGGAGCCATTTCCGCTTGTCCTATCACTCGTTACCTGGGAAAACAGACCAAACCCCACCCAGCTACAGCCTCCTTTCGGGAATTGGTAGAGACTGATAAGGTCCCTCCTGAGCCTTCTTTTCTCCGGGCTTTTCTCCATCTCCCTCAGCTGCTCTTCATAGGATGAAGATGGATGAACAGACCCTCCCCCAGCTCTGTTGCCCTTCTCTAGACATGCTCCAGCACCTCACTATCTTTCTTGAAGAGAGAGAACCAGAACTGGGCACATCCCTTGAGGTGTGGCCTCACCAGTGCTCATGTATTGTGTGACACCACAACACTTAGAACATCCCTTCTGCTATCCACCATTTGCTTCCATTTTTCACAGGTAATCTAGAATATGACCCAGGATAAAACTTCACTGTGATAATTTCTCATTCACCATGCTGAAAATAGCTGGATGGAAGGGGACCAATCGCATTACCTCTTCCCTTCATGCAAAAGACTAATAAAGGAAGAAAACTGCTTACATTACTGTGCCAAATATTATTTTATAATTTTCTACAAAGGAAAATGTAAGAGAACAAATGCATATGCTAGCTAAACAATGCATGATCTCATTTGCAATGCATTAGGAAAAATATGTCCAGCAGCATATTGTTTGGACATATGGGTCACATTGACTTTTTGACTGCTTATCAACCAATGACAAACATGGGCCTGCAGAATAACATTTGCTTTTTTCATTCTCCAGCTAATGAAAAGCATTCCCTGTAGGTACTTAAAACATAAGAATCTTAAGGAACATAAAAGGCTTCTCCTACTGCAGGACCTGCTTCTAAAATTTATTTTGTAATCTAAATGTCTTGATATCTGACATGCAGAAGAAAAAGAAAATATGAATAGAGGTCTTATTTCTGATTAAACATATACCAACTAAATAACATCCTAATTAAGGAATTTGTCTGGGGTTTAAAGACATTCCTATTTTCTATATTATTTTTTTAATCTCCAGAGTGGACAGATTTACCTGCATAAAATAGAAAATGTTAGCAGTTTGCAGCTCATATGCATTGTTTGGCATCTTTCTTTTTTAACCTCAGTTCTGTTAGGATGTCAGTGCATTCAAACAGGATTAGTGGGAATCCTTGCAATTTTCCAGCTTCTCTAATGCTCCTTTTTTAGCCTGTTGCCTTTTAACTTCATATTCTGTGAAAAGAAATACATTAGTTTAATTCTGGTAGTCTTGCAAAGAACAAAATACATTCATATCTTTCTGGTGGTCTTCCAAAGAATATACCCAGTGCTTTTGGCACGTGGCAGATCACAAAGTTAATCAAATGAAAGGGAGATATGGGGGGTATTTTTTTATTCCTGCCTGGATAAAGTGAAAGAAGTGGTGACTGGAATCCACTTCTTCATTTTATATGTGTTTCTTCTTCTCAGCTCAGTTTCTGATGTTTAAGGAGAATTATTCTTTTCACCATGCCATCATTTATAGAACAGTTCATTTCTGACAGTTTTCCACATGTTATACTGCACCATGTTGGTAAACATATCCATTGTAATAAATTTGTTACAACTAAGAGCTTTGTGATACAGTAATAACACTTCCTTTGTTAAAGTACAAACCTTTACTACTCCAGCTAATGCAGAATCCCAGGCAGCATGTGACAGCTACACAGTTGTATCCAAGCCCAGCCATAATTTCCCGCTGTTCAACAGAATTTCAGTCTCAAATGCCGGTAATTTTGTGCCTTTATGAACATAATAAATTAGATTTCATTTCTCATATTAAGAGGAAAGTTTTGTTTGTTTTCTTAACATAAAAATTAATATTCCAAGGCTGTCTCAGAGAATTTAGTAAGGACCTAAGCAATTAAGTTTGGACCTTTACTGCAGGAAGATCCTGTATTTTTTTAGATTCATTTGCATTTTCTTTTCCAACTGAATTGGAAATTAATTTTAGTCAAATTAAACTTCTTATTCCTCAGATCTCATCTGAGTTTTCTAAGAATCTGTGGAAAGCTAGTCTTACATTAATAGGGCATACCTGGCTGGACATGAAAGCAGGAGGGAGGAAAAAAAAGCAGCAAAAACAGCATTGCAGATTTGCATTAACAAATTTATATCTGCCTTCTTCATGTGGTTTCCATTCAGCATTAAAACATAACTCTGCATGAAAAAAAAAAAAGAGGTTTCTCAAAAAGTTTTGCTGCTGCTAAATAAGGTCTAATTTGCATCTGCTGACAAAAGATTTTATTAGCATAACACTAGAAAGCCAATGAAACCAACATCAGCAAAATAGCAAACTGTCCAGACAACTTTATTTTTGTTAATGACAAACAGAAAGAACTGCATGATTATTGTCAAACAAGCTCTGGGACTGATTCAACTCTGTCTGATGTCTACTAAATTTCAGTATTTGACTTCAGAAGGAGTGTTATTTGGATCCAAGTGTGTTGCATTGGCAAATATCATAATTTTAAAAAACACTGTTAGATTAGTTGCCTGTGACCTACATTTGGTAAACCCATTTTGTACTTGATTCTGTTCTTCAGTTGCCTTCAAATTGTCCTTCCCTTTGGAATGCTGTATTGGGTTTGCATGGCAAGGTTTTGGTAAGACAGGGGTGGGGGGAGGTAGAGGAGTACAGGGCTGGCTTCTGTGAGAAGCTGCCAGAAGCATCCCCCATATCTGACAGAGCCACCAGCAGCAGGCTCCAAGGCAAAGCCACTGCAGGCAAGGCTGAGCCATGCCAGTGATGGTGGCAGCAGCTCTGGGATAAGGTATTGAAGAAGAAGGAAACAAAAGTTATTGCACAGAAGTTATTGCAGCCAGAGAAGAGAGGAGTGAGACCATGTGAGAGGAACAGCCCTGCAGACACCAAGGTCAGTGCAGAAGGAGAAGCAGGAGGTGCTCCAGGTGTCAGAGCTGGGATTCCTCTGCAACCCATGGTGCAGACCAAGGTGAGGCAGCTGTGCCCCTGAAGCCCCTGGAGGTCCATGGGGGAGCAGGGATCCACAAACAGCATGCGGGGCACAAATGTTTTCTGGTAGACTCTGGTAGAGTGTAAGAACAGGCACATGGGGTCACACCAACAGGCCATTGAGCCCCTGTCTCCAAAATGGTCAGACATGATAAGGAAACGGTGCAAGATCCCAGCAAAACAGCCTGGGACACTGCTCCACAGCATGCTTTCAGCTGCTAGTGTTCCTCAGCTTCAGAGACTTCCCAGATGCATTTTCATGAGTGACATTATGGTTCACAGCAAATAACAAAGACTCGCTGACCCTGTAGACTAATGCAAGTGATTTGCTCAATGGTTATGCTGAGAAAAATTTTGTCCTGTATTATTTGCATGGTACAGACATCACAAGCCTGGATTTTATGCTGTTTCTTCCATTATAAGAGAGTAAGGCTTGTTCTCTACATAACCTCAAATCTAAATGACATCCTAAGCAAGTCTCTACTGCAATCAGAAGTTTTCAAGGGAGCAAAGAAACATAAAAAACACACCCACACAAAGTATCACAGTAGATAAGAATGTTTTCTATCTCAATTTTATACTTAATAATTGAAACCACAAAAAATATGAAATATTATACTGATTTGGGAAATATTCTGAATATTAAAAAAAGAAGATATAATTTACAAAAATATTTTTAAATTGATTTGTAAATAACAAAATAAATATGGAAGGGGAATGGTAGATAACTCAGTACAGCTGTGTAAAAAATAATTGATAACACCAACGGTCAGCTGGAAGAAGGATTTTTCAAATGGAGTTAATGTTATTGTGTAAGTATATTGCAACAGTGCCTGGAAGACCTGCTGAGAACATTGCCCTAATGTATTAGGAGTTGTGGAAAAATAAAATAAAACAAAACAAAGCAAAACAAACAGCTTGAGCTTTGTCCCCAAAGACTTCTTTCTCTGAGAGCAAAGCAGGAAAGCATGGCATAAAGTTACATCATGTCAAGGACCAAAGGGGTGGTCCTCTGCTGTTAGTTATGTAAAAATCACAGCTGTTAGCAATGTGCTATTATACTGAGCCCTTTACAATTAGACTACTGGGAAAATATAATTAAATGGGAGAGAAATTTAGATATTATAATTACAAAGAAATCAATAATAATTAAAATATTAAAAGTAGGGCCTGATTAAAAGGCCTTTTCAATTACTGACAGTGAAAACATGGAAAATGGAACTGAAAGAAATATCAGCAATATTTTTCAAAGGCAGAGAGAATACAATTACATATTATTAACATGAATGTAATGTCACCTACCCTCGAGGGTAAATATCTACAGTATGAGCACATCATAAAGTGATTGCATTTTTTTTTGCTTGTACAACAAGATCAACTTCTTCATGTCCAAGAGTAGGAAATGATAATCACTTTACCAGATAGGTAACATTTCCTCATATGACTTCATCACTGGAATAAAGAAGAAAGCACCAAAATGTTACAGAATCTGCCTCAATCCACACAACATCAAGTAGAACTTACATTAATAGAAATTTGCATTTTTCACACCCTACTATAGATTCCTTTCATTGTGCCTATGTGTATAAAAGCAGGTACCAAGAAGCTTTGCTTAGTTGTCTATTATACAAACAACATATAATTATTTAATGCCTAAGTAGTTTTAACTCACTTTGAAAAGAGCTGTTTTGCTTTTGGAATTTTGTTCATCATAGACTTAGACACTGGTTTAAACAGAGATGTTTGTTTTGAGTTTTACTGTCATTGCAGTTTTTACCCCTTTTAAGCCAGGTCCTTTTTTTTCTGCCAGAATGTGCAATTATTTATAAAGTAGAAGAGCCTGACTTAAACTTGTATCCTCAGTACTGAATTCCCAAGGGGGGATCACAGTTAGACACTGGAGGGTAATTAAACCAACAACATTGCAGCAAGTGCTTGCTTATCTTGTACTTGTCAGAACATATATAACCCAGCTTTCCTCTCTGCCAGGAGCCCTTAAAGCTCTGAAAAATAGGAACCTCCTGCTTCAGCTGATTGTTTAGCAAATTGTTCTTGTAATACATCTGAGAGCAGTTCTTTTGACTGCAGATAGAGATTATTTTTAGAATTTTTAAAAACACAAACCACTAACAGAATTTTTTTATACAACAGTTTACTATTGGCTAGTTGAGTGTCTTTATGCAAAGTCCATTCCAACAAAAAGAGCACAGTTTATTCCAACAGTTTGGATCAGGACTGACTGAAAATAAAAGATGATTATTTGCTGAATTGCCAGTGGTACAAAACACTTCAGTGAGGTCCATGCTCTGATATAATCTTTCATGAATACAATGAACTATCCTACCAAAGTTGCCATTCTGATGCAAGCATGTTATAAAATGGAAAACCTGTAAGAAACAACTCTGAAGTCGACATCAAAGAAATGGGGAGGAGATTTTTTAGTGTTGAGTTTTACCAAAAGATGTCCTTTCCTCCAGTCTTCACTAAGAGGAACCACAGTGGAATTTTTTTCAGAGAAAGCAGGATTGTAACTGCTCTTAGGATCCATAACAAGTTAAAAATGAGTGGGGATTATCTGCCTTGTCTCAAACACTGACAAGACTATTGATGGCTTTCTGGGTTGTGTTGTCATAGATAGTGTTGTCAAATTTCTGAAGAGCACTTCAGTATCTGATAAACTTTTTGATATTTTAATCTACTCTTCATGTCCTTCATGAATACTGTGAAGTAATAATTATTAGGCAAATGGATTAGAAAGCAAAGTATCTGGGATTAATTCTGACCTTCAGTCGCTTGCTGTGCATCGTCAGTAAATGACTTTTTTTCCTCTATTTCTCACTCATTCAGTTCAACCACTGATGAATGTTAAAAAACATTTACCACTCTTAAATGTGTTTCTATGGCAGGGTTTTAGTTTTTCACTGGTCATCCACATTGCATTGTTATACAGTGACACTTTTGGAGACGGCTCTGAATTTCCATAAGGTTGTTTATGATTTTCTCTGCTTAAACATGAGTCCCATATTCCAACATGAGTCATTGAAGACTGGGTACTGATATGATATTCACCACTACTTCACACTTAGAAATGTAATTAAATAGAGTCTAGAAGAGTTAAAAATTATCCATTGAGGAGTCAGAAATAGTATAGTAATTTATTCTCTGCATCAATTTTGACAGAGATGTCTTTTAATTCAACTCCATAAAGACATGATTATTTGTATTATACCATTCACTAACAGCTACAGGAAAGTCATGTTTGGTTTACAATAAAACTTAACATTTAAAATAGAGATGAAAAGATTCCTTCTAGAGAAAAGATCAACAGACAAATAATGCAAGGCTAGGAACAATGAAACCAGAAGGAGCTAGAAGCCAACGAAGGAGTGGATTCACCAAAAAGGCAGAAGCAGTAGCTGTGGTGGAATAGAGAAGCATGAGGTCTCCAGGCTGTGGAAGAGCTGGAACCCACTCAGCTGGACACCTCTGAATATCAGTCACAGCTCCTTGGTCCAGATCACACGGGAAGGAGGCAGCAAAGCCAACGGTGGAGATGCACCAGTAGCACCACCATTCTTCCGAGACACAGTCTAGCTCTTAACCATAAGAGAGCCCATATTTTGGAGGTTGGATTTACTATATTTAGAATAAGAGCAGTATACAAAAACCACTGAGAGAAGAAGCACAAGTGGTAGGACACAGATGCAGCTCCCTCCCTCCCCTTGCAGCAATCATGACTGCTGTCAGAAAGTTTGGGCGTCTTTTGTTTTGGGACTTCAATTTAGTTGGGGAGGGTGGAGGTTGAAGGGATGGTTGTGAGTTGTTGATTTGTTTTTTAACTAATGCATCTGATCCAGAAGACTTCAAGCATTAAAAAGTACAAGAATTCTGTTCCAGATATCATATTTCCTCTGCCAAAAATAAAAAAATTACACTCATTATCAATGAGTGACCACATCAAGAAAATAAACCACTGTGGAAGGTTACTTCAAGTTTTAAGACGGTCTCAAGTTTGTTAAAAACCAAATTAGTACTATCAATGGTATTTTCTCAATTGCTTTTTTATGTGACTACTTTCCGGGTTCCACCCAACATCAGAATCTGGCAAAGATGTTGAAATAAAGCCAGAAGGACACTTTTTAATGCTCTTTCCAGCTCCCATTGAGCTTCTGGCATGCAACTTGCTCAGCTGTCTGTGGGATGAGAAGAAGAAAGTGGCAGTGAAAAGAGTACAGGCATGACAGCTATTGGTCAAAGACAGCTCAACAAGGAGACCATTTATGGCATTCAAAGCACCAGACAGAAGTGGAAAAGAAAATTGCATCCTAGTCTGGCACAGTCATGCTAGATGTGATCATTCTGATTTTACCCATTGTTCTATAGCATGAACCTGCATAAGACCAAAGATTTTGGTTGTTTTGTGAAATGAATGTGTCCATAATTGACATTTAGAAGACACATTAGCGAAGGCCCATCTTGGAAATATTCATAAAGCTGAATCTGCATGGTGCTGAGTGCTTTAGCAGCCCTTGAGTTCACTGTCAGTCAAAAATCTCCAGTGCTGCTTTGGAGCAAGAAGGGCAGAGAATTTGCTTGGAAACTGGTAATAATCTGACACAGCTGTTATGCAACAGCTCATAAGTGGCTTCTGACTGCTCCAAGGAAAGTTGGTAGATAATTATTTAGAATGAACACGTAAGGGAACAATAGAATCATAAAAAAGGCTAAGATAAAAATAAAATAATAAAACAATATGCATACAGTTGTTCAACACAGTTGAGCCCTGGTACAAAACACACTTGATGTTCCCTTTCCTGTAAAAATAAGAATACAGGTGAAAGGAGTTATCTCTCGAGTACAGTGAGCTTATAGTGGAAAAGGAAGTAGCAAAATATTCATTCCCTCTTGACTTACAAGTTCAAGAATCTAGAAACTCAGTTGTCCAGCAACATAAGTAAATCTTCCTCAAATCTAAGCTCCTTCTTCTGCCCACAGATCAAGATAGTAGTTTAATATCCTTTCTCCTTCTCCATGGGAACCATACCATGCCCTCTTGCAAGCTCTTCTTTACAGAAGAAGCTCGTAACAAGAGAAACTGGATTTATGCTTAAACCTTGTGTGACAGACAAGATCATTATTTTCTTTTATTTTTTCTACATTTCATTGTCCCTCTAAGAAATTAGGTGGACAACATGAAGAGGAGTGTAAAAGACCGTGCTTGGCAGACACAAGGCAGGATTAGTGGAAGAAGACCAGAGGGATTATAAGATGCAGCAGGCCAAAGAGTTGCAGCACAAAACTTCATATAAGGGACAGAGACACTGAATTGACAATGGGAGGGACAAGCCTGTAAAAACAGAACAGACAAAAGAACTGAGAGGGAGTGGGAGCAGGGGAAACCTTTAAACCTGTCATGCCTCTTCTTACCAACCATCTTTCATTTACCCAAAAAGTCATTTACTCTGTTTTTATTAGTTAGGGTTTTTTTTTATTTTATTGTAGTAAGACCCTGCCTTGGTCTTAAAAGCATGTGAGTCCATTTAATGGCAATCATAGGAGGTCTAAGGCAATCTTTGGTGACAAAGTGTTTTCTTACAGTTTGCAAGGATAACTTCCTTACGTGTGAGAAAGGCTACAATGAGAAAACAATCAAGTAAATGTTATTTTTCCTAAGTTTTTTTCTGAAGTTCATTTTTTCTTATCTTTTTTCCCTTTTTTTTTTTTTTTTTTGCTATCTACAGATATAAATTAACGAAGAGATGGTAACTCCCATTGAACAGATGTTCCCCACAGCTGAGGAAAGTGAAGAAGTACAAAGATAAATAACTTTGTTGAATTATAGGAGGGGGGGAGAGTTCATCTGGATTTTTTTTCCCAAGATATATCTCTCAAAATGTCCAGATTTTTTTCCATGTGTTAGTTTTAACATTGCAACACACAATTCACATCAGAGTCATGAGGTTTTGTTTTTTTTTTTTAATAAACCCTTTTGTTCTTCCCTTTTCTCCCCCAGGGTTCATAGAATAATTCAGACAGGATCTCTGAAGTTCATCTGATTCCCTGCTCATAGCAGGTTACTCAGAACCCTGTCCAGGGGAATTTCCAATATCCCCAAGGATGGATATTTCACCTCCTTTCTAAGCAACAAGTTTAAAAACTTGATTACTCCTTGCTGTGAATATGATTTTTGCTAATACCTAACAACTTCATTTGTTGCCACTTGTATCTGCTGCCTCTCAGTTCTTGCTATGAACCTGTTTGTCTTCTCTAAACCCTCCCATCAGGTAGCTCTGGACAGACACAAGGTCTCCCTTTAGCCTTCACAAAGGCTGAACAAAGCCAGCTCTCTACTCTTGTGCTTCATGTGCTACAGTTCTCTGATGATACTGGTGGCCCTCCCATGGGCTCCTTCCAGTGCCTGGCCACACTTGCTTCATGTTCTCCTTCATGTTTCCTAGGAATCTCAGGTCCTTTTTTGGAATAGTTGTCACTTAACCTTAAAGCAACAACAACAACAACAACAAACAAAACAAAACAAAACAAAAAACAAAACAAAAAAAAATCGTCATTTTAGGTAGGCACCCTTGTGAAAGATCCTACTGTTTTTCTTTAGCAGGGTCTTATAATTCTGTCAGCCCTCTTCCAGAAAAGCTTATATCTGGTCTGAAATTGTAGAGAGCTGACTGGGCAAAGATCCAGAGAGTCTCAAAAATGCCCTTAGAATACAAAAACTACAGTAACAGCACTCCTGCATGTGTTATTTGGGCTATTCTACCATAAACTGGCATGATGAGTAATAAATCAGGTATCTTTACTTTCAGTTCAATATCATGTCTTAATAATCATATTTCTATGGAAAACTGAATTGATTCAATGTGATTAATAAATAAGGACAAAAATTTAATTTGTTTCATTTACAAATAACTTTGGGCTGAAACAAAACTACTTAAAATGTTGATTTAAAAGGTCAGCTGAGCAATACTTATTATAGCCAAGGGACTTTTAGCTTACATAATAGCAAGACACAGGAGGAATTTATAAAGAAATTCTTTTGACAGAAAGGCCTTCTGGGGAAAAAATTATGCTATCCTCAACATACATGAAAAAAAGAAGTATCTATTATTAAAATATTTAAGCAACCTTTACAATGTATTTTTAAACATTTTCATCTTACATGTTGAAGATTTACATTCCTATGTTCACTTATTCAATTTTGCATGCCATAGATAAGTAAGTCTTCCCAGAGTTAACTCGCATAAAAAACTATGATACTTGTAGTAAAAGTAATGGAGCCAGGTGGTGTTCATAGGAATCTTCGACTTCCTCCCACAACTGTACCTAGCACTGCTTATCAAAATTAATCAAATCACCACCTCAGGCCTTGTTCTGAGGGTAAACAACAGCACAGTTTTCTTTCAGGCATGGAAAGAAAATAGAGGAATTCAAGAAGTTTATAAATCAGAAATGTACTTTGCATTTGTTTTTCATTACAGGATGCCTTATTACCATTACATTTTCTTATCTTGCCATGTTTTCTTCTTGTATGATACTTAAAGGCTGTAAGGTCTGGAAGCAGACTGCTTCCCATTTCACTGTGAAGCACAGTGGTCATTTCAGCAGGCATGTGCAATGGATGGCAGCAATAAAATAACCCCTGAGATCTTTGAGATTCTTATCACCCTCAATAATGGAATGTAATAACAGCACACTTTGGACCATAAGATTTTAAGAAGTTATTTTCATTTCAGTCAACTGAAGGCATCAGTAGGTATGACAACCCATACATCTGAAGGGACTCCCCAATATACAGAACACAGAGAAGAGGTATTTTAAGTTCTTGGACATCAAAAGTATGCAATAGTTTACCTGGATTTTACATAGATTTTTCTTCTTTTTTGTATTTTAGACATTTTTAATGCATCCCAAGACTCCACATTTTTAAGATTACAGTCTGTGGCAAAATAAGTTTCTTTTTCAGAATTAACAGCACATTTAAACATCCATAGTATTCTATACAGAACAGTTGGTACCAGTTTGTGTGTGAGACAACTGTCTAATGGCGGCATCAAAATCCATTCTTCAGAACCCTCAGGATTTTGATAAAGGGCTGTAATTGGGGATTTATTCAATTTGCAGTGTTAGGCTAGCCATGGAAATTACTCAGTTCCTTGTAAACAATGATTTCAAAGCAAAAAAAAAAAAAAAAAGCTTTTGGTTTCAATGGTTTCATCAGTCGGGAAAGGTAGTCTGACCCCAGCAAGGACAGGAATTACTTTTTTTACTAATCTCTGTCTTGCACCTACTTTATACTGCTACTGCTCTCTGTAATAATATCACACTGGCATAACAGAGCACATATATCCCAGGATTTTTATATAAATGTTTACTTTCCACTCATTTTCCTACCACCAGATTACAGTGGCCTAGGTAGGGGCTGGACCGTGTGGCTACAGCAACTCTACTATTCCAAAAGACCCCTGGATGTGCACTTTTAACTTGGGTTATTCCTTCTGAAAGAGAAGTAACTTACCATGAGGTAGTAGAGGTAAGAACTTGCACACATACACAATTTCCAGGGGCCAGCTTGTTCTCTCTCTGTGATAAAGTCATTCTGCTACCAGTCTGTGAGTTTGCACCACTGACCTCTGGGAGTGAATCAACGCTTTCCTTTTGAAAACACTGTACCCCAGAACTTGTCAGGCAGCAGTTCCACAGAAAACCATTAGTAAGAACAGTATGTTAAGAGGGCACTATTTGATATAAAACATTCAAGGATTTTGATATTTTTTTCACCCACAATGGAGAATCATTTGCAGTTTATGAGCAAGGATTTTCCAAAAATGAAGAGTTACAACCCTCTCCAAGCAACAAAACAACACAGCACTCAGGGCTGGCAGCCACCATGATAAATTTCAGCTGGGTAAAATTAGAAATGCCTCACATGTGGGAGCTTTGGAATTGACATTTGCCTAGTAAAAACGCTAAAATTCTATATAAAACACTTGTTCTGAGAGGTTTTAAAGTACCTCACTACCAAAGACATTTATTTCCATCTTTGCAAACTACAGTGAACCTGAATTTTTTCTTCAAGGCTTGGATTCATACTTTGTTACAAGAAACACTAATTTTCCTAACAGTTTTTTTGTGTTTTGGGTTTTCTTAATTTGCAGTTACATTTTCTGTTAGGATTAGGTAAACATCCAACCTAGAATTACCTTCCATCTTCATGTATTTCTTGCTGAAAAATCAAAGCATGCCTCTTCTAGGTTCTCTTGTTTCTCTGATATTCACAGCAAATGGTTGCTGACAATAGACACTGGAAAACAGCAAAAATTGCAGGTGATATCTTTCAAACACAAAGCCAAAGCAGTGTATTAGAACCATCCACACACGTGCATTTCACACTTGCCAAACAGAAGTGCAGAACGGATATTACTGTTTAATAATATGCACATTTTCAAACATCTAACAAGCCATTACCAACATTGGTGGGTAACAAAAATTTAAACTTAACAATGGTAAGCAGCATTATCTTTTGAATAAAATGGAGCTAAAACACAGTTTAGCAGTTTTAACCGTGAAATGAGGTCTCACTAGAACACTCTGCCTGCCTGCTGTTTATGACTTCCATATTCCAAGAGTTTTTCTGTAATGAAGCCACAAAACCACCAGGCATTTACCCCCATTGGCTTTTCTGGAGTTCATAGATGCATAATCAGGAAATAAGTTGTTCCACTTTTTACATCAGTATCCTACTTATGCTCCCCGTCAGCCTTATAGGGAAGAAAAATTTGGTCACATCTCAATGCTGCTGCAAGTCTTGTTCCTTTGTCACTGCAGTCAGAGTGACAAATGCAATCTGGGAACTTCTCATTCAGGACAAATTTTAGCAGACATGAATATTTTCTGCAGGGTCCTTCCTGTGGATCTGCTCTATGCCATTGAATAGCTCCACCTCATACCTACAGTATTTCACCTGGATTCTCCTACATCAATCCTTGTTTTGTCTAAAGCACCTTCCAAAGGCTTGTGGCCTTTTTATGAAACAAAGG
The DNA here is from genome assembly GCF_015832195.1 of Motacilla alba alba. Lineage (NCBI taxonomy): Eukaryota > Metazoa > Chordata > Aves > Passeriformes > Motacillidae > Motacilla > Motacilla alba. The sequence goes on along the minus strand of NC_052019.1, from coordinate 46,950,661 downwards.
AAAAAGAAATCATAGCATCTCTAGGTAATCTAAGTCATAATCATGCTAACTAAAAAATATGCATTCCTATTTCTCATTTTAATTTCTTTGACCAACTGGTGCTGTGTTTCTCTCTAGATCAGGATCTCTGTTCCTTCACAACTTTAACATAATTTGGGCATAACTCAGTTTCTTTTTGAATTAATTGAATGAATTACAGAGCATTTAAAATGTACTTCCAATTCATGTTTGCCATTTTTAAATTTATTTTGATCTTATTTTGATTTTTTAAAAAATTTTTCTCTCCTTTGCTAACCCGTGATAGAATCTAATGCCAGTCTTCATGGTTCTGTGGAATACCAGAATCCCACCCCCCATCCTAACACTGCTCCTGGTGCCTGTTCATAGAAGTTAACAACTGAAGCAGCCAATACAGTCACACTGCAAATAAAGTTGCAACATTTTTCTCACTACAACACAATAATAGATTTTAGTGATCACACTCTACAGCATTTGCATGCTATATTGATCATCCCATTATTTGAACCACAGTGCTTATGAGGCAGAAAAATAAACAGACAGAAAAAAAAAATCCAACAACATAAACCCATAAGATGAGCCTCATTGTGCTTGGCAACTATCAATTATGAAATGCTAAGGACTTCACAAGAGTTTTCTGAAACATAAGAATCTTGCATTTTGTCATTACTCTGTGGAGAAGGAAGGTCAGCTTTATTTTTTAGAAGGCAAAAATCTAAACCAGGGTTATGAAATAAATTACTAAAACTCATAGTTTTGCATGACAGTATATTTCATTTATTCTGAGAAACTTATCTCTCCCAAGCTCTTCATGAAGGTACAAAAGTCTTGATACTAATATCAGCTAAAAGACAAGCTAGAGCAATGGCGTTTAAAAAATAAACCCAAAACACCGCACTCCTCAATTGCCTTCCCTATAATTTTTAGCAATAGATAGAATTAATATCTTATAATCACTTCCATATTCTGCTGCCTTGAGCAATACAGGTGCCCAAAATGCAGATGAAACTTCAAGTTCATACATACTTTCAAAGGTCATGTGTTTTGGGGTTGTTCCTTTTTTCTCCTTTCTAGTAATCTAAAAGACCCTTGGCTATAAATTGTTCCTTCTAGCAACCACATGCCAGGATTTTGCTGGCTATTTTTATTCATTAATACCAGCTGCCTCACAGTGCCTGGATGTAACAGCAAAAATATGTATATATGTTTTAGCCATATGGCAAAAACTGATGAAGACCTTTTATGTAGGATAATCCATATACCCAGAGTGTATGAATCTCTTGTGCAAAGGCCAGACTAAAAGGCCTGTTCTCCACTTGAACCTTCAAGGACTCACATCACTACAAGTTTCTGAGCCAAATCCAAAAGTGCCTGTTTGTAATGCTCCCATGAAGTCAGAAGAACAACTCCAGCTTCCATCAGTGTGTATTTTCTGCTCAAGCGGTGAGCAGAAACTTCTGTCCAGAGGTAGAATTTACCATTGCACTTAAACATAAAAAAACACAGGCTTCTTTCTAACAACCATTTGTCATGATACACTTTGGTTCCAAAAGTGTTCTGCAGCTATCGTTGCTAAACAAATGAAGTTCACTTTGAGATTATCTAATACCAAAGTTTAACACATAGATTAAAATTAAAGTAGATGAGATAGTTGCAAAAATCATGTATTCAAAGCACAGGTTCTAAGAATCTAAAGTATTAAACAGAGTCAAGGACATTAAATGCTAGCACATGATCAAGTACAGAATGCTTTACTTCAGCTCGTAATAAGTTTGCACAAAAGAACAAGCTTTGTACCTCTTAACCACAATAGTCCTGAACACAGAATCATAGCTGCACATCAGAACAAAATAAAAGATCAAATTAGAGAAGCAAATGTGACTGACAAAAGAGTAACAAGAAAAGATGATGAAAAAAGTAATGGACGGGTTTATTCAGAGGTACTAGTGGGATCCTAAGATAAACTTATTCCTGGAAACTACGTTAATTTCTTTTTCAAAAGGTTACAGACTATTCTACATGACTTTTCTTTCCATTATGAACTTCCATTTCAGTTAATAGATTATTTTTTATTCATGACATTTATATTACGCAACAGTAGATCAGGATTTTTTTTGTATGCACAAGTGCATATATTCATGAGTTTTCTTTCATATCAGTCTACCGTTTCCTCCTTTACTACTGCCTCCAGGTATAAAACATTTCTTGTTAATATACCCTACATAATCTCTAGTATAGGAGAAAAGGACATTCTAGCCTTATGAAGTCTTGAGTATTCATTTGTGCTGCAACTTAATTAAAAAAACAGACACTGAGAAAACTCTTGTATCATCTGGGACATATTGTCTTCAAGATTTTCCATTTCTAAGCGTGGGACAAAGTTACACCTACTTGAAAGTCAATTACAGAATCATCAGATCATTAAGGTCGGAAAAAACATCCAAGATCATCAAGTCCAACTTTTGACTGAACACCACCATGTCAACTAAGCCATAGGACTAAGTGCTGTGTCCAGTTGTTCATCAAACACTTCCAGGAATGGCGACTCCACCACTTCCCTGGGCAGCCATTCCAATGCTTGACAATCCTTTCAGTGGATAAATTCCTGCAGAACTCCTCTGTGTTATAGACTAGAATTATTCCCTTTAAATGACACCAAACTGAATTGTAACAGATGATTAAAGGAAAGTTAACTGTATGCATTTTCCTCACCATACTCTCAGTGAATATCAAGCTAATTCAAACCAGGATTCTTCTACTCTGTGTAGAAGAGGAAAAAGTGGTAAGAGCTTTGCTTGAAGCATTTATGAAATCCTGAACAATAATAAAACCTAATAGTGGTGAAAGATTTTTACTTTTGGCTTAGCAGGGAAAGCTTTTCTCAGTGGTATTATCTATTCTCTCTGTGTCATTGTACATGCATCATGAAGTTAAAACGAACTATTGCAAACCCACATTGAGTGTGCTTCTCTGAGCTGGGATGATGTTCTCTTGAATTCTAAAAATTTTCCCTTATGTGTCAAATGTTGGCTTTGCTCTGTAGTGGTCATATTAAGAGGCCTAGGAGGTTTGTCAAGCTAACTTTGACAACTGAAGAGAGTAACCTGAAAGTGCTTAAAATACTATTCTGCATAATCCCTTAATATCCAAGGAACATTCCAACCCTGGAAAAGATACTGTTTGCCCTCCTTCACTGATTTTCATTCTACTGGTTTGCAATACTCCAAGCTTAGTTGCCTAGCAAATATCTTTCCCAGCGGTTAGCAAAGAATGACAGGATCTGAAAATTCATGTTTTACTGTTTCTGCCAAAGACTATGGCATCTGTCCTCTGCACAAAATATCTAGACTAACCAACCACTTGGCTGAGCAATATGGCATCCAGCTCATTCTTCCATAGCTGTGTTAGCCTGCAATCCTAACAGGGATAATCAAGTGGCTTTGTCACTGAAGAAAACAGATGAATTTCCACAGAAACATATGTTGTGGTTAAGACACTTTCTCTCTTTTCCCAATCTCTCTCTCCCTCTATCTCTCTACATGGATACACAAACACTTAAAAATACCTTGGTATTCCTTGAATGGGAACAACATTCAAAGAAAAAAAATGCTGCTCAGTTATCACTTCATGTAAAAAAAATATTAAAAGGCAGAGCTTTATTTTAAAAGAAGGTCTCTTGTATTTCTCAATATGTGATTTCTTTTAAATAACAGCACTAGAACTCTACAGAACTAATTCTGCAAACCAAAAAGCATCAGTAGCAAACTCAGCTCTTAAGCATAAATTAGGATAAAACTCGTCTAGTAACATGATTTAACCATACTTAGTACATCTTGCTCACCCATCAGGCATCTTGTCCAGTGGAAACAGACCAGCATATCTAGTGCACTTTTCCAATAAATGAGAAAAACATCACAACATCAAAAAATTCATGCAAACTTAGTTTGAAAATTGCTTCTAAAAATGGCTGAATATTTATGTCTGGTTTTAATGTTAATTGAAGTGGTTAAGCCACAAGTAAAATAGTTTGGTTCATGGGCGATAACTATAGTTTAGTAGAAATCCAGAGAAACCAATAAACCAAAATTGATGGAGGTTAGTTTGACAAGTTCTCCTGAGAAGCAATCAAAAGCCCTATCAAACTTTAGAAAGATGAGTCTAGTCTAATATTATCCCCCTTGTGCTCTGATGAAATTGAACCCTATAAAACTACATACCCTAAAAATGAAAATGCTGATTTTTTGTTTAGGACTTACAGTGAGAAAAGAATTATTAATTTAATGCACTATTTTCTTTATGACAGAAGTACCCTAATTTCATTACACTGAATGTATGCTTCTGTCAGAAGGAAATGAAACAAAACACAAAAAAAGCACACATAAGATACCTCCTTCTTCAGAAGATAAAATGGAGAGTAAAAAGGACCATGTTGCAAAAGATCTACTCTGATAAATATGACACTTCATGACTGTCTCCATAAAACAAAGCTCAAATAAGCCTGTAATTAAATACTATTCAGTTCCTGCTTTTATATTTGGGCAAAAGATCAGAGCAAATGCAAATAAGCATGTCACATATGAATAGCAGGTCTGGTTGGTATTTAATTTTGAGGAAGATTGATACAGTCCTGCTTATTCAGCAGAACTTTGCAAAGAGAAGATATTTATTCTTCTACAGAATAGAATAATTGTTCAATTCTCTATTCAATAGAGAATGTTCAATTTTACTAACTAAGACAGAAAGGGAAAAAGAAATCCCTCAGCAACCACTAAGTTTTCAACAATATTCTAATCCTCCAATTAAGTCAGTCTAATATACAAGACAGCAAGGCTTGTTCAGCAATGTCAGGAAAACACCAAGTACTGACTCCTGCAGTGAAACCACAATGCACTTTCTTTGCACTTACAGAATTACTTTTCCAGGGACAAGATTCACCTCTGAACATAAGAGGGCATCTGCCAGCACTGGCTGCCACAGAAAGTCCAAATGGCTTGAAAGCCTCCCAAAGCAAGAACATGCTTAAACAGCTGTTCCCGTAGTAGCCTGTTTTCACAGAAATCCATGTAGCATTTTGCACTTCACCCATTAAATTAATCCCAGAGCACGAGCACTAAGGGCAGATCTGCTGTTAGCCCACTGGGAATGACATCTTCTAATTAGTGTAAGGTCAACAGCCCTCAGAGAGGCTCTGACAGAGCCCAGAGACATGCTCATGTGTAATAACCATCAATGTGCAGATTAAGTGTTGTGTTTTCAGGCCGGGTTGAAAACAGTCATGGTACTAGAGACAAAGGAAAAATCTGAAGCATTAAGAAATTTACCACTTTACAAATGCACTTTTCTGTCTTCCCACAATTTAAAAATGTTATTAATTAAAACAAATTTAGTAGCTCTTGGATAACTGAAAATCATTTTTAAAGCAATTAATGGTGATACTTAGTTCTTTGAGCAAGATTAATCTTTCAGCTTTTATGCAATCATCTCTTTAATAAAGAAATCTGATTGAGACAAATATCAGTGAAAACACAAAATTCTCTTAGTATTTTGTCTGTATTGATTTGAAGTTTTTATGCTTTCCCATCCCCTGCACTCACTGCAGGATTGGCATGTTTCTACTTGGAAAAGAGAGAGCTTCTCTTTTGCTCTTTGTTTCCAGTGAAGCCTGTAAAAAACAAAGACTTTTTGCCTATTCCCCAGGTTTTGCATCAGTACCACAGATGGTGTTAGAACAGTTCTGTGAACATTTTGAAAATGAATTACTACTAGATGCAGGTTAATTATGTCATACTGCCAACAAAAAGTCCTTCCTCATTACCATGATTATTTATCATTTTACCTTGAAATACTGAGGAATCATGGCCTTTATGTCAGGTTAGTAGCATACAAGATTTAATCACTTTGATCTATGTTGCTCATCAGAGAAGTATTAGAGAAAACAAAATACAGAACAATGAAGAGATGAGGTCAAAAAATGAAGTATGTATTATTTAGAGACATTAAGAGAAAAAGGTAATTCAGAGCTCCTCACTTTCTTCAGTTCAACTGCTTCCATGTCACTTGAGCTTGTAGCATGTTTCCTCATTTTTGAGGAGAAACCACTCTCATTGTTGTACCAACAAAAGGAATGGCAAGAATAAAAAAACTACAAATAAATGCAGTGTTCTGCTCCCAGATCTGGCACAAGTTCTTTCAGCCGGCTTCAACTATGCCTTGCCGCTAGGTGTTCCACAGATAGAATCTTTTATAACCAGAGCTAGAAGCAATGGAATTAGAGCAGTCACAAGTATTGCAACTGTCTTTACTATGTGGCCACATCAAAAGAGCAGTTTCTGCTGAATATGGAAATATCCCAGGATATCTGGAGCTAAAGCTGTTGAAGAAACTAAGGTTTACTGGGTTTGTTTGGGAGGGAAATACCTTTCTTCACACTAGCTCCTATGACACTGTGTTTTGTACTTGTAACTTAAACAGCATTGTTAGCACACCAGTTGCTGTTTCTCAGCAAGTAGGCTGTTGACTGGAAGCTGGGACATAAAAAACAGCAGCAGAAGCAGAGAGAGATGGTAAACTAGGACATTTTGGTTTATACTACAGTATCTTGTTTTCAGCTCCACATATATGACAAAGGAGAGGGGGAAACCACACGCCCAAACCACAGACCACAAAAAACATGCTCCAGAAATAATAAAAATAGCAAAGCTCACTGAAAAGCATGCTCAGGAAACCCAAAAATTCTGACTGTGAGAGAGACTCAGCAATTGCCACAGTTAGGAAGCAGATGAGCCCAAAGAGAAGCAGTTCCTGGAGCCCCTACAGTCCAGGTAAAGTCAAAGTATGAAAGGTCAAGGCCATCAGGTCCAAGACCAATAATCTCAAAGCAGCCAAGATTAATGCACAACCACATGGCAGACAATGCTTGCTTTTCTAAAGAGAAAGGCAAATAGAAAAACATTAATACTCTACATTTTCTTCTTACACAGACAAGGCTCAAGATATTGTGTAGATAAGACTATTCTAGATGAATATTCTACCAGAGAAATAGAGGTATTTACTTTGGCTCCAACTCAGTAGGTAGTGCACAAGAGATCCAGTCCCAGAGTACGGGGTCTCAGTTCCTCTTTACAAACGTGCTAACCCCTCAAAGACTGCCTACTCAATTTATAATACTTTTTTTTCCTCTTTATTCTTGTTTCTTTGACATCTGTACTTTGTAATTTTACATAGACAAAATTAATGACAACTTGTTAACTGTTCTTGTAGAGCAATGGTTTAAAACTTGTGAGCTGCACTTCCCCGAAGGGTTCATAGACCACCATTAAAAGATGACAGGCTGACTGATGTTTACTAAAACAAACAAAAACCCCCACGTAAACAAAAAAACCCCTACACATCTGTAATAGTCTGCAAACAAAACAGAGACTGTATGTTCCTTTTATATTGACCCTGACCAACATCAGAAACTCCATTGTCACAGAACACCCTCCAGTTCTTTCTCTCAGTTTGCACAGTTGACTGATGAAACTGCATGAGTTCCCTTTTAAACTGTGATGTTTCCCTCAAAACATCCAAGCTGAGAAAATTTTCGGACTGAAACAATGATAGTATCTTATGAGAGAAGGAAGAAAATGATTCAAGAGGGGAATATACGCTGTTACAATATCTGTGAATGTACGATGTTTCGTTAAAACTACACGCGGAGATGGAGCAGACATTGAAAATTCCACAGGAATCATGAAATGCATAATAAATTCATACTGCAAAAAGTCCTCTTCCATCTGGAATTCTTGACATTAGTGGTAGTCTCCCTGGGGAGTATACACAGTCAAAACTCTGGGTTTTAGCGGGCAGACCCTCTTTAATTTGTACTGATCATTTTGTAAGCTGCATTTTTGTCTTTATTTGGCTTGTTAAGATAAGTCTGTTTCTTTGGAAAACCCAATTGTGTCACATTTTAAAAAAAAAACCAGTGGCTTATTCCTTTTCTGTCAAAATAAAAGCTCTATCTAGGTCAACATTCTGTTGCAGACTAAAAGAGAAAAGCTCAGGAGGCTCTCAATACAGTCAGATCAAATTTTTAACAGGCAGACAGATCTTTCTTGAATTTACACTGATGAACATCAGACATGTCTTCCAGATTTTTAAAGTCAGAAAGTGAACATGGAAAAGAATCTACTTCCTCAAGGTCCACAGACATGTAGGATAATAATCAAACCAAGACTGCATAGAGAGGCTGAATTTTCTTTCATTACTTACATGGTTACATAGGAAAATCTCAAATGAGGAATTACTGCATACAGGTGAAAAAAATCATATTTATTTGTTTGCTTGTTTGAAACTGTTTAGCACAGGATTGGTCTAGATTGACCAGTATTTTCAGTTCTTTGCCAGTTCTCATTCAGCAAGTTCTCAAACTGAAGACAATGCAAATGGTTGAATAAGAGAGAGGGAAAAACATTGGTCCCCTATCAAGGAGGAACATTTGCATAAATCAGAACTTCTGTGTTTCATTTTTCAAGGAAATTAAAAATGTGCACATGTTTTAGGTAGAACATGCTTCTTTAAATTTGCATTTGAACCTTAATTGTGATTATAGGAAAAGCACAATATTCTTTTGAAGTGCTGGTTGCTCTCACCCCACCAGTGGGGAGGTTAGGGGTGTACAAAAAGCTGTGAGCAGACACAGCCAGGACAGCTGACCCCAGCTGATCCAAGGAATATCCCATACCATACAGCAGCGTGCTAAGCATAAAAAGAAAGCTGGGGGAAGAAAAAGGAAGGAGGCTTACATTCACAGTGATAGTGGTTTTCTTCCCAAGAACCCATTACACAGGATGGAGTCCTGCTTTCCTGGGAATGGCTGAACACCTGCCTGTCCATAAGAAGCAGTGAATGAATTCCTTGTTTTCTCTGCTTGTGTGTGTGGCTTTTGCTCTAGCTATTAAACTGTCTTTACCTCAACACACAAATTTTCTCACTTTTACCCTTCTGATTCTCTCGCCCATCCAGACATGGGGGAAGTGAGTGAGCAGCTGTGTAAGGCTTTAGTTGCCAGCTGGGGTTAAACCACATGCTACAAGATGTGGGTTTTTATTGTCAGTGCTTGAATAAGGTTATCCTGGATTTCTCCACCACCAAATCACCGTCTTTAAATACACTTTTCTCCAGCCCGTAAAGTATTTGAAAAGAAATCCTCACAACACGAATGAATCCCTGAACCCAAGGCTAATACAAAAAAAGGAAAGAGTTAGAGTTGTTGTAATAGTTGATGAAAATTCCCCAATCTCTACATGAGATTGATGTTTAGAAGACAATTTTGTACAGAAGGGAAAATGATCAAACGACAATAAGCAAAATAGCCAAGAATAATTACTGAGAAAAACTTTAAAACTTAAATGTTCTTTGCAAATCCATTTCATGGCAGAGCTCAGAGTGTCCATGTATTTAAAAATACTCACAGCAAATCAGAAAAACTATGAAGAATCACTGCTATTCTGAGTGTCTCTAACTACCAAGTAAGGAATACACATTTTCTGTTTTCAGGAAGAGGGAGTAATTTTCCTTGAAGAAATTAGGAACAAAGGAGTTATAAATAACTGTCTCTAATGAAGAAGTGTCAATAATACTTAGCATTTTGCACTGTACTTATGATGTTGGCTCTGATGATATGTTTATGGCTCTGCTGTCACATAGTATGATAGGAAATTTTTGCTCATAAACTGAAACACTGTATCTTTCAGACAGTTTATATTTAAACTAGGATGCAGTAATAACACTAAACTTTTTCCTAGTGGAAAGTTAAACATGAACTTGCCTCATAATTGCCTTCATTGTCTGGAAACAATTGAATCAAATCATTAAAATATTGTTTTTCACAGGTCGTAGATGAACTATAAACAAGGCAGAATTCAATAACACATGAGCAATCCTGCAAATAACCTTCCATTGACTAATCAAGTACAGTTTTCCATTCTACAGCAAGCAGCCCATTTGAACCCAATCTTTAAGGGTAAAGGAGTTTCTTCTGCTTCCACTTAAGTCTTTGAGAGAACTGTCGATGAAATCAAATTAATAAAACAAAGCCTAAATAATTTCTCATTCTCTAAGGAGCACTATTGAAATCAGAGAAATGTTTCCATGTTAAGAGTAGGTTTATCCTGAAAAAACTGTCAGATTTTGTAATAAATAAAATGTATCAACAATGTTCAGGGAACATTTACACATGGATACTGGTGTCTCTCATCTGTCTCATCACAATTGTTGCAATGAACTTTACTGTCAAGCATTACAAAAATAATTGATTTAGACCCCAGCAATTCAGGCACAAGTCATCTGGGTAGAAAGCCTGGGGATCTGCAGGTGCTCAGCAATATATAAAAATTCACAGCTTGGACTGGAAGGGTTTTTTTTATATGCACCATAACTGCTGCAATGAGATGAAAATAAATGGATATGGCCAAAATATTTGTATTCCTCTCATATAATGAAATTTATAATGATGAACATAGGACTCCACAGAAAAAAAACAGCTTTGCTTGCAGAAGATAAAAGCAAAATTTGGGCACTATTTCCAGCCGAGTAAAGTTTATACTGAAACTGATATATTTTCCTCACTTTATACATAAACAGGTATCACTCTTCAAAGCATTGTATAGATGGATTTTAACATGACAGTCGGGTGACTACTCTTTTACTGGATCCAAGACTACTTGAGTTTTATGGCATATAAAATCTCTGTACTCTCTGCTTAAAGTTGGAGCCACTAACAGTCTAAGAATTCCAGATGTGGCTTTAAAGCTGTGTTTTCTAGCTTTCAGTGCAGTTGCCTTTCCCCCTCAACTTCAAAATTATATCAAGATGAGGTTTGTAGGGCAAACAGTTCTGGAAACACTGAATGCATGATTCTGGCTCATGAGCATACATAACCTCCATAGAGAAGAAAAAAAGTGATTTTAATAAAGACTAAATAATGAAAAGGGATACAGGTAAAAAAAATTAATACCACAAGAACAGACACAGAGCTTGAAGGAAAAACAAAGAAACCCCTTCAATGGACACTTCAAAAGCCTAGTAAAAATCCAGCTATATTCAAAAAGTTTTTTGTGAATGAAAAAGCTAATTTAAAAGAGGCACTGCTAGTCCAGCCCTCAGGCTTTCTTCAAGGCAAAAACAACACAAATGAGCAAAAACTTTTGCACAGTCACCCTTTAAAATCACATGTTTACCTGGCACTTGTTTAGCTGCTATCAAGGAACTCTCATATCCATATAATTGGAAATTTAAATTTCCCCTTAGCAGTCTAGCTTCTCAGCTCCATCTGTAAAAAACCAAGCATAGGGGAAAAAAAATGGAACCAGAGTCACTCTTCTCTTTAATAGCAATTAAATCAAGAATTTTGGTAAGTAAGTTTCAAAGATCAAATCAAAGACAAACAAAATACTTATTCTGAGCTGTCAGTTGCTTTCATTGCAGTGTTTAATTTGGCCAACTCACTCCAGGCTGAAGTCCCTGGCTTTTTACAGGTGATGGTGAAGGGATTCTATGTCAGGTTTGAGTAGAATACCATCTCTACACATTTCTTACAAAGATTCTAACACCACAGGAAATCTCATTCCTATAGACATACATACAAAGTTAGATGAAGATCCAGTTTCCATCTTCTTTCTTCCCTATCAATTCTCCCATATTAAGTGAAGGATTAGTTTTACCTTTCCCTGTTTTTGGAGATGGTGCCATAGATGATGTAACAGATCTTCTGACTCACAGGGAAGCAGAGATGAGAGTTTTTTCTGTGCTCCTACAATCTCTAGCATGATAACTGTAAGGTTCATGGCTAGAGATAAAAGTAATGTTAAAAGTTACACACACACACACACTTGTTGAAGCTGTCAGCATTTACAGGGAAAGGCTGTAATACACTGGTTAGCACCTTTAAACACTTGGGGAGGAAAAATAATCTGGACTACACTGTTAATATTTGTTTATGACGCTCAGAGTAACTTTTATTCTTTATCTAGCATGGAAAGACAGGAAGTTTCATGCTTTGAATGACCCACTTATGAAACTTATTAAAATTAGGGAAATATGAAATGCAAGAGAGGGTCAAATTCAGGCAAATTACAGTACTGACTACATAGGTCATGGCCTTGTCTATTTCCACGACCACTATGCCAAGACAGCCTCTCATTTCTTTCCCCTTCTGATTTCTACTGCATTATTTGAGATGTAGAAGCTTGATTAGCTCCAAACTGCATCTGAAAAACAACTTGGGACCTAGTCTGCATTCTCCATTTTGTATCTCTAATGCACTACTGAATTGCTAGTGCTTAGATTCCCTATTGAAAGAAAAAAATCAGAAATCAGCCTCCACGGCATTTATCTACTATTTTTACATCACAACCTGTAGATCTTTATGTGAAAAGTTACCCTGAATATTCATATCAGTCAAAAAAAAGGCATAAAAGAATTCACAAAGGAAAAAAAATGAATTCTCAGACATGAAGTCCTTTAGAAAAAGTTTCTATTTTCTTTAGTTGCTTATGGGACTGCAGGAATTACTTCACCTAGGAGATGCAGTAATTTTGTACTATTTATTTTAAGGTTTAGGGTTTGGTAATCTCCACCTACCTTGTTCATGTTGTAATTTGAAAAGCTGACTATGTTTGTATAAGCCTTACGGATCAAGAGTGTTACTACTTTCATAGATCACTTGCCCAATACACCAGAATGATCCTCTGGAAGAGAATAATCATCTCAAAACTGTACAAAAAGTACAGGATAATTGCCATAAAATATCCTGTACAACAGTAGCAGGTAAAGAACCATTTATAAGGTAAATTAATGTAGAGGCAGAAAATATGAGGCAGGGGGAACACTTTGACATTTCTCATCTTAATGAACAGGGTAAAAGTCTTTGTGACTGCTGAATAACTTTTAGAAAGATTACATGCTTGGAAGTTGGATTTTGTTGCTCTTTGTAACAGCACACCTATACAACTGCTTAGATACATGATTCTCATACATAGCACTATTTTTCCAGTTTAAAAAAATTGTTTTAGGAAATGAAGAAGCAAGACCATGTAGCTTTTTATTTTTCCAGCTGCAAAATTAGGTCCTGCTTACATTGATCAAATGTAATCCTATAAAATGTAGTCCTATCCTCATATGAGATCACATAGTGATCCATGGATCACATTATTTCTGTTGCATGGCGTGTCCTGATGTCACTGCTCTTTGGTGCCAGAGCAGGTGGGAAGGCACGTGTTTGGTGCAACCACTCTCACCTCATTAGTTCTGCTGCTGCCTCTGGAGAACCCCAGCTGCTGTCTCAGAAGCACCTCAAATGCCCTAGCACCCTTAATGAAGCTGAACCTACTGCTGAAAGCAGAATGTTAGGACTTGTCACTGAGAGAAGGCAGGGAAAAGCTAAAGAGAGACACTGGCAAAAGAATAATTTTTGGTAGGATAGGCCTTTCTTGTAAGGATGGCTTCCTCAAGTATGAACTCTACAGTGAAAACTCATATAATACAGGAAAATATTGCTGTATAGAGCATGTCTTGCCTACAAATTGATCAGATGCTCCTGTTCCAAATTAGCATTATGCTGGGAATACTGTGGCTTTAAGTTCACAAAAGACTGCAGCTTCTTTAATACAGAGCCCTCCAAGAAATGTTTTGCAGAAGCACTATAACAACAACGTGAGTTACGTCTAGAAAACGAGATCTGCTTGTTAGCACTGTGTTAATCTGCTTGAAGGCATTCCTGCTTCTAAATTCACTTCACAGGATGATTCAAATTCACTTTCATCACTTCCATTTGTTTTCCAGGCTTTATATAGCATTTTAAAAACATAAACTTCTGTAGACATTCACCTGTGTTTGCTATTCTGTCAAAATATTATCTTTCATCACAGCTAGCAAAAGAATCAAACCTGACAGCAAAGAGCTCAAACTGCAACTTCCAACAGCAAATCCCATTTTAGCAGCTGACAACTCTAGTTCACCTTCATGGTTAAACTTGAAGTTTTGCATGAACAGCTGCACATGGATGAACAGACTCTTCTGGATTTTATTCATCCTATTTATTGATACAACCTAAAAAGAAAGCCAAGTTTGAAGAAAATCTGTTCAGTGATTCTGAAGAAATAAGCTTGACACTACTAAAACCCAGTCTTAAGCAATTGTGGTTTGCTAAGAAACAAGCCTCTCATTTTTTCCCAATTCCACCTTACTGTCTATTAGAGGAAAGAATTCCACTAAAAAATACATTCTACATCTCTTCAGAGACAGAGGAAGAAAAGAGGTCAGCCTCAAAGAATTTGTCTTAAATGCTACTGTGAACAAGTAAACAAAGACTGCAAGTAGCATTCATCCTATTCATTACACAGATCCCCTCATCACAACCTTCCTGGCATCAAAAAAATCTAGATGAACACACGCCTCATCCAGTATCAACATTCTAACAACAATTTTGAGCTGGTTCTTCCTATATACAGTGTTTAACAAGAAAAAAGTAAGTTTCTGTGACAAGGTTATGCCATAGTTTCTAGCTAATAGAGGTTATGACTGTTCCACTGATTACCTGCAAATGCTTGAAAAGACACCAATAGGTCAGTGTTACTTTACACATGAAGAAGTGTTTTACTTCTAATTTCTTATGTTTCTTCAGGATTTTTGAAGAATCCTAAAAGAACATGTGCTTTGTCTTTAAAGCAAGCAAAGCTGCCTCACAAGATTACTCTTTGGAGACCTTGAAAAATAGACAGAAAATTAATATCTGAACAAAGCATTTTTACCACAGGAAATGCCAAAATCTAAGGATTTTCTTTATTTTTCTTGCAATAATTAAATGTGAAATTAAGTGTGGGCTATCATGCTTTTAAAAAAGTTTTAGTAGGCTTATTAAGTATATCGGGACTCAAAAAAGTTACATCAAATGAAATAAAACATACCTTACTGACACCTATGGCAGCAAGCATATACAAAAACAATATGTGAATTTGTTAACAATTGAAACTGAAAATTAGATATTTTCTTTTATTCATTACTTGGCCATCTTGACAGGTCCAAAGCAGAAGAGAATCAACGTACAACTCAATAAACTCCAAAATTAAACAAAGAAAGCAAAATTTTAATTATGCTACATAAAAAAACCCTTCTGCTTTTTGATTACATATAGTCAGAAATAAATTTTAAGTGCTTCCGGAGATTATAATGATGAGATAAAGATGAAGACACTTTTACAGATATTTTGAAACATTCGTTACTTTTTTGATTTATAGATAATCTATCCATAGTTAAAGGATTAACTCTTACATTTTCTCCTACAAACTACTAAAACCAGACACTACCCAGCAGCTTAAATAACATATGAAAAAGCTGCATCTATTTAACAGCTGCAGAACTCAGGACAGAGGCAGTAAAATATAAAAAAAAAAATACAGGAGTTAAAAATCCTACTGCAAGAATATTAACTGTAATAAAAGAGAAGACATTAAAACCAGCAGCTAGTTAGGTGCCAGGACATAATAGAACCCATAAGGGCAGGCAAAGAATGATGCTAAGTTAGGAAGAAAGAGTCTGTTTTCAGAGAACTTCCTGACAGACACCACAACAAAGCAACATCAATGGTGACTGTGTGGTCCCCTTCTCGTAAATAAATCAGGCGTCAAAGGTTGATCTGCAGTTAATAAGAGGCCTAAGCCTTCTCCAAGGATTTGTAGTATTCTGTCAGCACAGTCCAAGCCTTGGGAGCCATGAAGCCTTCCGGTGGGTTTTGTCCTTCCCGAGCCAGCCTGCGCATGCGGGTCCCCGATATAAAATCAAAGTCTTCATGGCTGAGAGAGTAGGGGTGGAGGAAAAGGGAGGGAAAAAAGAACATACTTTAAAATCAGGCAAAGTTGCTCATATTCCTTTTACTTTCTTGATACTTTATACATTTTTTCTTGGGAGCATAATGCTCTATAGCAGCTGTCATTTCAAGGCCAGCAAATGCCAGTAAATCTCAATATAAATCCTCTACAATATTCAGCTTTGGTAACTCCTGAGGTTTTAGCAGCATGGTGCAACTGAGCCCCTGTGGACTGAATTCAGTCTGGGCTCCCATTGAGCCTGGCTTGCCCTCTGTGAGGAAACAAACTCCTGTTGAAGGAGAACCATCTACTCTGCCTACTGTCTGAGCCCTCTGCCAAGGCAACAGCACCCATCCTGATTTACACCTTGCCTTGGCAGAGCAGGAGACCAGCCTGATGAGCTGGCTGAATGTTTCTGTGCTGGTTCAAGGAGGTCATTTCAGAGCCACTTGAGAATGTGTAAAAAAAAATTGTACATCTTAGTGAGGGACTGTTTGGAGAACAGAGAAAATAAAAGCCTCAGAATCTAGAGGCAACGTTCCCAGCTGTGCCTCTGCAAGACACTGAGCACACATATACATATTTATGCATATCAATAGCATGGCATATACAATTCAAAATAAAGAGAAAAGCAATGGAATAATAAAAATACCTTCCCCATAAGATACCTTTCCCCTAAAAAACAAAATTCAGTTGGACAAATGCAAAACTGAACACAGATCAGGATTGTTTACCCTTGTTAACTTAAGATTGTAAATTATTATTAACTTCTCAGGTATGTAGTCATAAGCAGCAAAAGCTCCACAAATTAAATTACTCCTCACAGGACTGAAAAAGTAAAAGCAAGACAAGAATGCCAGAGTTCTATCAAATGCTCCAAGGGAAAAAAATATGTATTTCTAAATTAAATATGCAATTTTACTAATGCCATTCACTCAATTTGCAACATGTATGCATTACTCATTCTTCACTTGTCTGTTTGAAATAAAAACCAAGTATTGATCTCAGATGTACATGCCTTAGACAGAGACAGGAGCCAAGTGTGCACATCAGAGGGCAGAACTTGGCTCTAAGTGCTGGTCTGTGCTCAGTAGGGTATGGAAGTTAGCAAGATGCAGAAAGCATTCCACAGTTCCCTTTCACAATAACACTAGCCCCATAACTTTTTGATTTGGACTGTATGCATTTACACACCAGCACTGTCATACATGCTCTTTTCTTGTTGCTCTAAATTTGGGACTGTGGGTTCCTGAAGTGTCACAAGACAAAAAAACCCTACTGTGCTTTAGTCCTGCAAAATATAAATCACATAAAAATGAATATTTAAACTTGGTGTAGCTCCATGGGAGAAAAAGTTGGCACTGCTATTTATAACATCTGAAAATTTTATTCCTTAGCAGAGAGATGTCTGCTGTTCACTAACACTGCCTGAAGGTAACTTGAGTGCTTTGCAAAGAATTATTTATATAAAATATATGTGGGGAAGTGATAAATCTGGTTAATTCTGTCAAAAAATACCAAATCTTCAGATGATCAGGAAGAGAAGAATAAAGCAAGTACCATGAAGTGTCTCCATGTGCATTTTCTCCACATGAAAGTTGGAGCATTTTAAAAAAAAAAAGATGCTTTATTTCCACTTGTTTCTTAAGTTTTCAGAAAAGCACTCAACTTTGTCCCATTCCCTGGAAGTGAAATAATGGTACCAAACTACTACATTTAGATATGTCATAGAGGTTTGCTTCAATAACACATACAACTCCTTTAGCTGCTTCTTATCCCTAGTTGCACAAAAAGCAGGTAAGAAGCAGAGATACCAAGGAAGAGAGAAACATGAAGCTAAAGAGATCTATAGAAACTACAAAAAAATGAAACAAAGAAAGTGAGTGAGCTTCCTATCAGAAACAGAGTACATTCAGCATGACATAATACTTCTAGAAATGTTTCCAAAATGCTATTAAAAATTAAAAATGTACTAATGATGTCCTCACGTTATCCTGAAGGTCTATTTTGAAAGGGTTTTTCTTCAAAAAAAAATTACTTCAATTAGTAATTGCTAAAGTAACTCAAATGGAGCCTTGGCAATATACACACAACACGACAGTATTTTTTGCCTTTTTAAAAAATTATTGCATTTACAAATTTCAATAAAATTTCAGAAACTGAGATTCCTGCTAAGGAGAAAAACCTTATCAGTACTGTGACCACTGTGACATGACGTGACTCACAAGCATTTTGAAATAAAACCTATCAGTATGAGTAATTTGCTTTAGTAAGAGATAGTAAAAGGCGTCACCAAGAAATTTCATTCAGAGTGAATTTTGAGGACATTAAGAGTTACTCTTTATAAGGTGGATTTGAGTGCAACATGAGAGGGGGAAACATTTGACCATTAAAGATGCTATAAAAAAAGTCATTCAAATTCCATTCTTGTCAGATTTGAAATGACCCTCAATGAAACTTACTACAAGCCTTTTCTGAGTATGGCATTTAAGTGCCTTTGAAAATTTTACTCAGTAGCTGCTGGAATCAGCTTTCTTTTAGCCAAACTGGATGCTACTAAATACTTGTAACATTGACTTGACTTTTTACTGCCAACTGAGTTTGACTGGTACTAACACAATACTTTGTGCCACTGTAAGTAAAAGCATTCTCCAAAAAGAAAGAGGAAAAGAAGGCAGAAAGAGAACCACAACAAAAATTTGTCAACAGAAAAACAGTCCTGAAACATTTCACATTGAGGACTGGTATTTGCTCTGTGGCATAGCATCTACTACACTCACAGTGTGGAAAAAACCATACCTACACACACTGTGAAACTTTCTTACTTATGAAGGACAGGGATTTCGGAGACCTTACAAGTCCTGTGACAAAAAAAGGACACCGTTAGCGTGCAAGTAGGAAGTGACTGCCACAGGCCTACAGGGAACCTCCTGTGCTGGACCTCTGAGGTGTCAATACAGTGCATTGATACAGTAACTGGAGAGAACATTTCTTCTGCTTCAGCATTATTCCCTACGAATTTAATCTAAGTATAGACAACATTACATAGTAGATTTTTCATCTGGGAGCACTAAAGATCAGTCATAATCTTGGGAACCCTGACCTCTTCTCAAGTATGCGCAAATGATCTTCTAGGAATTCCCATTCTCTGTGAAGGGCAATGTCTGGTGCTCTCAAGGTCTTAAAGAATTACTCTTGAATACAAGACTCATGATAAAAGTACAGACCATTCATTAACAGTTTCGCTTTTTTTTTTCTTTTTTTAGGCAAATAGAAGAATAGGGAAATAAAACAATAACATGACTTATTCACCCTGGTTTGTCTTCAAAACAACTGTGATGTTCTACTCAGCTAATAGACTTCAAACTAATTTCTGGGACAATTCAGTCTCCTTATCTGGGATCCAATTCTAACCTTAAACCCTTTCCAGAAGGACTTTCTCTGAATTTAAATCTGCCTTTGCAGCATCAAGTCATGACTTACACTGTAACTCTTACAGGAAGTCTACATTGTACCTTGGGAATCAATGTCCCATGATGCCGACTGAACCAGCTAGTGCCAGCTAGGTTTAAATCCCAACCAGCCAGGAACAAACTGTTTGTGAAATTAGAACACAATATTGTGATTAATATCAACATATGAAAGCAAATCCTTTCCTAATTCCTTTCTGACTGGCAGGAGGGTTTAAGTCTCCTGGCCTGATGCAGAGCTTCAGTGTATCCTACGTTATGTACTAATGGCAATTGAAAAAACATATTTTACATAACTAAAATGTAAGTGTGCTCATTGCAGCCTCTTACTACCACTTTAGAAAACAAATTTGAGAAGAGTATGTACTTAGTTGGAACAGCTCCCCTATAAGTATGATTTTATAGTATTAAAGCAATAATGGCAACCATATTAAGGTCCCGGGAAAAAAAGATATAAAGTTAAAATCTCTCTCCTTCACAGATACCCATGCCTCCTTTACATTTTATAGATAGCATGAACAATCTGCTCCAGTCACATTACTTATGGGTTTCTTTTAGCCAAAATGTTCTCTTTGGTTTTCTTTCAGGAAAAAAAAAAAAAAGTAATTTAATTCCAGACACTGTTGTGGCTTTTTTAATTGCCAGACTAATTTCCTTTCTTAATTGAGTTTTTTCTCAGCAGCAGTCTGTGGCTGCATTTTATAGGACTGATCTTCCATAAAGAATTGGGAATCTCTGCTCACAAAACCAACTTCTATTATTAAGCTACCAATCCAAAATTACACTTGTCTGTGGTAACTGTTTGTGAGGCCTTTTTGGCTGAAGAAGCACACTAACTGATTTTCTGAAGGAATTTCAGGAATTTTCTGAAGGAATTGGGTAAGCATTTTTTTTAAAGGGGGGGTGGGTAGTGGTGTTATTTGTTGGTTTCTTGGTTCTTTGGTTGTTTTCTTTACACTTCACTAGTTGTTCACAGGTCAGATGTTCATTTTTAATTACTCCATTTTAACTAGAGTTCTTCCAATAAACTTTTTTGAAACACATTTGGATATATTCAATTACAGATCAAAAATTTTTTGAAATCTAAAAGTGAAAAAACTGACAAGGACTGTAACAATATTCATGCTAGCTTTTATATGCATTAATTCAGAATTCTATGCAAGTGGAAATGTTCAAGCTTCCCACACAGAAACTCAGATAGACTTTCTATCTGACTTGAGCAACAGCAAAAACGGCAATTTTATTTTTATTATCTTCATTTTGACTAAAGGGAAAAGAAAATTAAATTAGCTCTACCTGTGCTGCTATACATCACTTCAAATGCATCCTCAAATCACTCTCCTAGATCTAAGTTTCAGACAAATTGTTTTTCAAGAAATAAGTTTCAAGAGTTCAGGTTCATGAGGTGCTAAACCTAGTTCTAAGATGTCCAAGAAAAAAATGTAAAATTGTGCTGGCTTCATGATGTAAAACATGAATATAATTCCAAGTCATTGGTTGTTCATATGGCTTAATATTCTGAAGAGTAACTTTATTTAAACAATTTATAAAAGTTAAGCTTTGTGCATCACTTTGCAACTATAGTTGCTGTGCAGCTGTTACAAAGGCTTTCAGGTCAGCCTTTCCTTACCCCCTTTCCTCACAGACAATGCTCTGTTATCCTGAATGCAACCAGGATATTTTTGCCTTTCCTCCCTGACAGGGGCCAAGTGACTTCAGCTTCCACACAGCACCACAGCAGCTCAGCACTGTTAACCAGCAGCACAAGGTCCTGACACCCCAAGTCAGCAGTCTCCAGACTGGTCCCAAGCAGCCACTGGGTCAACTGAGACTCCACGGGCAGCACAAGTTCTGCAGGGTACTCCCAGAAGTGAGAAACAAACCTATACCAAAGCACAAAACTGTGCTTGTGTGGTCACCTTTGGGAGCAGAACACCTTACGCACAATAACCTCTTGGAATCACAGGCAGCACACCAGAGAAGTGAGGGCCTTTGGCACTAATTTGGAGGCAGGGCCAGTGTAGGCTGTTTGGTACTTCCCAGACTTGCCAGCAAGGTCATGAGCAGCTCAGGCACAGCCAGATCTCACACAGTTGCCCAGCACCTTACTGGAGGCAGCTGAGCAGTGGCAGCCCAGCCTCTGAACACCCACCCCCACAGGCATACAAGGAATGCTATCAGCAAGTGTTACACCTTTCTCATAAAAGCTGGCTAACTCTATGCCACTGCTAATTCTGCAGCCACAGCGGCAGACAGACATCCCTCTGGCAGCTGGACCAAGATTTTGGTAACCTCTCACCATAAGCCAAAGACTCATCTACCACCATTCTCTTGTTAGGACTTCCTCAGAAGCCAAAAGGTATTTCACTAACAGCAGCCAAGAGCCCAGCTGCAATAACCTCTGCGTGTCTTTGCTGCCAAGCCAGGTGTGGGTGTGACTCTACCAAATTACAGAGACACTCAAGGTAGCAGATGGGGTCTACTGTGGCTTCTCACAAGCACCTTCTCAAACAGAGGAGTCCAAGAAGCCTAAAAGAACAGAAGAGATGATCACACGGGGAAAGAATAACTACACCCAGCAGCTAAGACACACAGCCAGTTATAGCTCAGTCCAAGGGAAACCCCCTTGCCATAAGCTTCCACACATTCATGAGTGATGTAAATTCTGGTATTGCCTAGTTGGCTGTCAGGTCTCCAAGCCTCAAAAAACTGAGAAAGGTGCAAAAGATAGATACCAAATTACCCTTTTCTGATACAAGTCACAGCAATGCTTCTAAGCATACAACCCTCCTTCCCACATTTTCATGGTGTTTTTTTCACCAAGTGAGCTCAGGAAATATTTCCACAAACATCACTATTTCAAATCCAAGGGTCTTCCACCAGTGCTGATCATCTCATGTTTCCAGGCAATCCTCTCTTCCCTGCCATCCTCCTTGCAGAGTCAAACACCACATGGTCCAGGAGTCTGCCACATTTTCAGCATTACACAGACTATCTTGAAAGGCAGCCAGCTGCACCCACCCAGGCTCTAACTCTGTCTGGAGCCTACCACAGTGCTCCGTCTGGCAGGCAGGAGCAGCGACGGGAGCCTGCACGTGTCCGCATTGCCATCTAGAGGATTGCTGCCACACACCAGTCCATCTACAAACAGCATCCACGGAAAATGGGACAGGACAAATGGGCTTACATCCTGACAGCACCAGGGCAGAACTGCACATTAGTGGCAGCATGGCCTTTTCTCCACGACAGTTACAGAACCAGGGAAAAAAGTGCCCCAAACCAAGGCTTCATAGACACATTGAAAGGATAAAAGGGTGCACATGATGCAGTCTGTGACAGAAGGCAAAATCTGTTCCCATTGCTTTTCATAAAAAAAATCTCAAACAGTTGTTTGGGTTCTCTTTAATCATTTGCTATGGCTAATGACAGAGGTATAATTTTACTTGATTCAAATCACATCTATCCTGCTAAGAGTACAGTATCGATGATCAGAGAATTAATATTCTGAATTTTGGCCTGTCAAATTGCTACTCCCTTACTATTCTAATTTAGTAAGAATTTATATACCAATAAAACTACTTCACTTTGATCTTTCTGCATTGAAGCATGACCAGCAGGTCCAGGAAGGTGATTCTTCCCCTCTACCCCACTCTGGTGACAGCCCACCTGGAGTACTGCATCCAGACCCTAGGGACTTCAACATAGTCCATGGATCTGATGGAGTGAGCCCACAGGAGGGCAAAAAAATTTGATCAGAGAGCTGGAGCACCTCTCCTCTGCAGACAGGCTGGGTGTTGTAGTTGTTTAGTCTGTAGAAGAGAAGGCTCCAGGGAGACCATACAGCACCTTCATGTTCCTAAAGAAAGCTACAAGAGAGCTGGAGAGGAACTTTTTGCAAGGGCCTGTAGTGATAGGAGAAGGAGGAATGACTTCAAACTGAAAGAATGTAGGTTTAGATTAGATATTAGGAAGAAACTCATTCCTGTGTAGGTGGTGAGGCACTGGAACAGGTTGCCCAGAGAAGTTTGCATTTCAGTACCAACTTCAACTGCACTTTAATGTAAAACAAAAGTACATTTCAATAATCTGAATAAAGAGGGTTAAATTAAAATGACAAGTTATCTTCACAGTATCAATTGTTGCCACTAGAGCAACACATACACAAAGTTTTGGACACTGCTATCCCACACAAGGGAAAAATAACAATGAAGTATGCATACA
Organism: Motacilla alba alba; assembly: GCF_015832195.1. Lineage (NCBI taxonomy): Eukaryota > Metazoa > Chordata > Aves > Passeriformes > Motacillidae > Motacilla > Motacilla alba. The sequence goes on along the minus strand of NC_052019.1, from coordinate 46,927,104 downwards.
GAAGATGAAATTAACTGTTCTGTAATTGGATTAAAAGTAAAAACAAAAAAAAAAACCAAAAAAAAAAACCAAAAAAAACACGCAAAAAAACCAGAACAGCTGAAAACCCTGGGACACAGAATAGTCTTAGAGCATCATTGTGTTTTATTACTAATAGAGAAAATACATAGCTATTTGTCACCCCATCTTGTCCACTTTCTTTTCCATGCTGCACACTCTGTGTCTCTTCCCTCCTATCTGATGCACACCTGACACCTGAAAAGCTTATTTAGAAAGACAAAGCAGTAGAAAGCTAATCTTACCATTATAATAAATAATAATATCTTTCTCTGGATTTACCAATCTGTGACATTATGCTCCAGAATCAGAGAAACCCCAGTACCTGGGGAGCCTTCACATGGCAGCAAAAGTTAGATCAGGTAGTTGGACTGTGAACCAAATCATGCTGAATTCAAGCCACATTTGTCTAAAAGCTACATAGGGCATCTAAACACTGCCCTACTTGAGAGAATGAATTTAATTATAAACAATTTTTTTAATGTGGTCAGGGGTAAGAGCCGCTATTGCTCAAAATTTTCTTAAAATGAAAATACAACTTACTGATCAGAGTCATAATAATCCATGCACTTCTTTTTTTTATTATAGGCTGCGACCCTGAAGGGTACAATTTCCAGTGCTCGGAGGCCTGGAGCCATTGTGAGCACTTTGGCACCATGGGTTGGTTCATACAGATCTTTCCCAGTGTCAGGGTGTGGCATCCCTGCTGGATCGCGCCCTACAATGTAGAAGTTAGCTCCTGCAACCATCCGGGATCTGCAGTGCCACTGAACCTACAACAGAAACAGGAAAAACAATTAACAGGAGAAAAGGCTCCAAAGCTGCAGCTCTCAAAATGGGCATGCACTCTGTAACTACCATATTTTCCTTACTCAGATGTGACTTTTACTATGGAGCCACAACATAATAAAGAACCAGTTGAGTTGATCACCATCAAACTTACAGCTAAAACATACTATCCCCTTTTTATCTGCACAGTAGGTAATCAGAAAGTTACTTCAGCACACATTCAGAATGAAAAACCACCCATGTTCAGCATTTTCAACTTGTACATGCGGCAAGGATGTTGTTCAAGGCAGAATTAGCACTTTGTCTGCGTGAACATTAAAACCCAAAGGACACAAACTAGGTACACACCGCACATGAATGTTTTTAACAGACTAACTTTCCTAAGCAAGTTTTGATAGAGCTTTGCCTTACAGAACTGCTTCTTTTCTTCCAAGGCACTTATCAGGAATGTTAAAAATACAAAAAATGCTAAACTGATATTAAACTTGTCCATTAGGATTTTTAAAAACTGGAAGGAAACATCCACCTGTAGATAACCATATTACCAGCTGCTTGTTCTTCGGTAAAGCACTTGTGCTACAGAAACAGATCTAGTACCAATGACTTTTAAATAACCTATGGAAAATTATTAAAGAAAGAATCTCTCTTATTACTTGAACAAACATTACTGTCAGGTTGTACTCTGGGGCCACTGGAAATTACCTCACAGGTCAAAGGAGGAGAAAAAATTTATCCTGTTCAGAATAAGGAATGTGGATTTTGTTCCTCCTCACACATACAAGAATGAGGTAGAAGATTTCTGTTAATTCTCACAAAAAGCCTGTGGAGAACAGCAGAAGATTCCCCACATTAACTGACTCACATGCCTTAGCCAGATCTGGACTGCAGTTTTTTCTCTGGACTGAAAGGCAATAAAAGCTCTGTTTGACCAGACAACTGGCCAGCAGAAAATAAGTGGCATCTGCCTAATTTAAGTTCACTAGCAAGATCTCCTATCTATGAAAAAAGCTACCCCAGAGTTAACCTCAGAGCCTAGTCAGAACTTGAACCTCCTGTGAGTCAAGGTGAAGGCTCGCAAGGAGGTGAAAAAAAAAAGGAATGAGATGGAGAATTAACATCCCCTCAAGGAATTGTCCTCAACTGAGAACATTTATTCTTTCTGCTGCCTCCCACAAACCTCTAGGGACTCCAACCCAAGACCTGGCTCCTAAATAAAGTGTTGCCAAAGAATTATTTCATACAAAAGCCTCGAAACAATTCTCTCTGAATTAAGTTCGCCAAAAAATAAACAGACTGCTTTTTTCTTATTATGTGAATGTCCCTCCAACATACAAATTTCTTGCTTAACAATCATAAAACTGAAGTATTTTTAAAATTCAGGACAATCACTTGGTATGTTAACAGATCTTATAATTCCTTCTGAAAAAGACTGTAAAAAAAGGAGGAAGGATTAAATTATTATCATATTCTTGTAACTGTAAAGAAAGGAACCTATAAAAACAATATTTTTTCCCACTATTTCCCGCAAAGTCCTCCAATATAGAAGTTTCTTCAGAAGATAATGTTTTGGTTGGTGACGGAGACTTGATAATCTACTTTCCCAAGCAAAATTAGTCTCCTCTCTCCCATCATTAAAACAACACAACACACAAACATCAGACGTCACACAAAATATTTTAGTGCACTATCAAAAGGGTTTTGTTTCACTTTAAATTCCTGCTGTATTTACCTCAGTTGGTCCTGCATACATCATGGGGGAAGGGAATATAGCTACCACTGTTGTTTCTGGATTCAGGATTCCCTCCTCCAGCACTGCAGCATGCTGCTTCATGCGCCACATAAGAGGAACATCGTCCTCCTTTGTCCAGCCTCCAAGGGGGTGCAAGAGCAGAACCGGGCGCCGGTAGCCACGTTCCAGAAGCTGCTTGTGAGTATCCTGCATTAAAAGAGCGTGCCCATTGTGCACCGGGTTGCGTAACTGGAATGCAAAAACAGCATCTGGGGAGGGAAAAAAACAAGACAAAAGATATAAGGAAAGCAAGTTATTTTATCAGAAGTTGTACAGCCAAAGAAAAATATACAGTATATGCTTTTCTCTGAGCTCTATTAAACAAGTGTAATAGCAGTGCTCACAGGTCATTAAAGAATTCTCAATTATTACAAAATCACTGTACTTAGTAAGAAAACTAATAAAAAGCAACCATACAAAAAAATCAGCTTCCTTAACTTCTGAATTTTCTGCAGAATTACTCTGGTTTCTCCAAGAGCTATAATCTTCTATTTGGATTTTTCACTTGCATAAGGATATTGTATTCTAATAAGAAATAAAACTATGCTACCTATCTTAAAGGCTAAATATATCATCAAGAGAACAAATGGACCTGTTTGGAACAAAACTAATAAAAGGGAATTTAATGTTCCTTACTAAGTTTCCTTCACCTTAGTTTAGAAGATTTTAACCATAGTAAGAACAAAGCAAGACTAACTGCAATTCCCGAGTATTACAAACCCTTCAGTGAAAAAGCCTGCCACAGGATTTCTCTCTCCTGTAAATTCAGATGAACTAAAGTGCCCTGTAAGACAGCAAAATCACTGTAACAAGAGATTTTCCAATATGGAACCAATGAAACCTAGAGAACAGGTTTTTTTTTTTCAGATCTCAAATGTGTTTGTTTAGGGATTAGCCAAAAGACTGATATCGCAGACCTACAGCTCCTACACAGAACCTACAGACCACATAGAACAATGAAAGGAGCTCAGAACAGTTGTGCTTTGCATTCTCAATGTTAATCTCTCTCCTAACATTTACAAGTGCAGCTGCCTGCCAGTCACTGCCACAATGAAAGCAGAATGTTTGTTCTCTGCTTTATGACATTCCTCAGCCTCTTACTTATCTGCCTAACACAACCACTTTTGTGAAAAAAACTGTTTTATTTCTTGTGCTGAAAAGAAATTTGGCACCAGCCTACCTACACTACTTTCATAAGACTTGTTCCCCAGAAGCAGCATGGAACAGACTTAAAAAGAGCAGAGCACAAAAGCTCAGCATTCAACCATACCTCTGTAGTTTTGGCCAAACATAATCTTTAAATCACAACTTACCACATTTTAACACTATCTTTTCTTGCATTGCTAACGTGTCTACAGTGCATGGAAAGGTAAAGTTCAGAACCTCAGGCATTACCAGCTTCTGATATGTATTTAGGCAATGCAATTCCTGAGATCATAAAAGTTATTTCTATTAAAAGCCAAGAATGCCACCTACCAGAGCATTCAAAATTTTCATCCTTGAAACAATGCCAACCACAGTGGTAGCAGTAGACATTTGGATAAGCCTCTGCAGGAAGAAAGAAAGCAAAAAAAAAATTACTCACCAGCATTCATTTCCTTGAATTTCTGCCTTAGTTCAGCCGGAGTGAGGCGGTATTGATCAAGTCCATCATTCCAATAAATACGATCAAGGACCTGTAGATCTCCACCTACAAGCCAGTTCCCTTGCTCCATAACCATCTAAGAAAAAAAACAAAGTTCATGTCAGGATTAGTTATCAGCTTCTCTTGAGTATCAAGAACATTGCAATGGGGACACATCTTTACCAAGGATTGTGTTCCAGGTTAATTTTATCTGACAGTCAGAAGTCAAGCATCAGTGTTAAAAAAATGAAAAAAAAATTCACTGGAGCATAGTCCAGACATGTTATACTGTGATGCAGGAGAGATACACAAACCTTCACTAGGCCTTTCTTTCAAAATTGAGATAATATAAAGAAATGCAAATAGCCAATATTCTTAACCAACACTGCATGACAAACAGAGTGTCTGGAAAGTCTTGTCTATTACAACTTATTTAGCATATATTAGTATATATTTTTATTATTACATGTTTAAAAATTTAATTACAATATAGCAATACAATGAAGTTGCACACTTTATAGTTATTGGTCAAAGCAAATGCTACTGCAGTATCACTCTGTAGTTTACAAGATTACATCAGGAACAAAGTAACAAACAAAACAATTCTGATTAACTACTCACCCACTTTAATCTACAAATAAAATCAGAATCATTGAAGTAGAACAGCTTTTGGACTTGTTTCATGGTAGCAGTTTACCCAAGTAACAGATGTTGGACAGTCACTACTTTTTTTATATATTTAAATATCACCTCATGCTTTATCAAAAAATAATTATGGCAAGCTGCTTCACATACTCTACAAAGAGCCATAGACTTACTGTGAAATTTTTAATTTCTAAGAATGCATTTTCTTTTGAAGATGAAATCACAAAAAACTTTCAAGTTTCCTCCACATTTCTGATAACTTTTTTTGCCGTATGCAATTCAGAAATGACAATAAATCTGGATATAACAGAAGATAATACATACTAAACCTAAAAGCCAAGGCGTGAAAATTAGGTGTGAGTTTTTCAATTTATTTTTCCTTTGACCTGCAGGAATTAAATGATGCCACAGTAACCATTCCCTTCTGGAATGCCAGAACTTGACATCTTACCAAGGTGGAGGGAACGTGTGATAATGATGCAAAGATGAGAAAACTCTGCACTACACAATCTCTCAGGTACCCAAATATTTCTGATTAAGAACAACCAACAAATTCATGTGCTGTCATCTTACTACTATAGAACCCAGTACAGGCATAAGAACATACATAGTCCCTTATCTTCTACATAAGAAGTCATTCAAATTTTGTCTGCACGAGATTTTCTTAGAATTTATTAGATCTCTGTTAAGTTTTCAATAAAGGGATAATCTTATCTTCAACATCACAGAACACATCAAGCACTTTAAAAATCTTCTATTAGTCATACAGATGCTTTTACAATATTTCAAAAGCTTTCCCTTTCCAAAAGCAAGCTCATAATTTGAGGTTTGTTTGATTTCTTTTTACCTGATTTTATGTCATACCTGAAAACAAAAATACCTCAGAGACAAATGGGGAAATAAACATATTTTGGCTCTGCAGAGCTAAGATGTAACATTCACATCAGCTTGCATAAGCCAACACAGCATTGTGGTGAGCATGTTACAATTAGAACATTTCAGTGTGACATACACATAAGGCCAAGATAATAAAACATAACGAACACAATGGATGGGAAATTACTCCCCAGAGAGTTAAATGATGAAGTCTCCAGGAATAGGGCCTGTTTGAAAAACATCTAAAGCAGGCAGGTCTCACGTGCACCACATGCAGGCAGAAAAGATGCTTTCTATCCTTCACAATGCATATATCCACTGATTAAGGAGCTTTGATGATCCATCTGGTGATGAAGAGGGATGTGTTTTCTAGGCACACTGGAGGGCAAAGTTCCCTCTTCTGTAGCACAGATTCTACAGTACATTCTAAATTCATTTCATGTGTACATATTGACATTAGATTTTCACGCTAAGTACAGACTATTCAACAGCTGCACAGAAAAAAAATTACCTTTGTTTCTGCTCAGATATTTTAACTGATTTTCAAAGTAGTTTTTTTTGTCTAAGTACATCAATCATAGACATGCACTTCAATAAATTTGCAGCTCCACAACAGTACAGAGAACAGGACTAGATTTTCAACTTTCAAACACACACCTTGATATAGGGATGTTCCTTGCATGTGGTTCCCCACTGCCTAGCACAGCGTTCCTCTTTCCTGTGCTCGTAGAATTCGGGATTACGGAGAATGGCAACGCGGCGACCTTCATACACCAATGCAATTGCTGTGCACCCATCAAGCCTTTCTTTGTCTTCTTGAGTAGCTGTTAGCACTATAGGCACTGACAGATTAATAACTCCTCCTGCAGAGGGAAGAAGAAAAGCCCTTTATCCTTAGTAACAGTCAACAATGTTGTTATGAAAAGCTACCTAATTAACATGTTACTTTTAAGGCTGTAAGTGTATTACATGACAGGTAGTTGAAACACTTAATTTAACAGGGATTAAACAACTTTTAGAATGAACTCATACTTCCATAAGATACATGCTATAAAATTGAGCAAACATTGAGGTTTGAGAAAAAGTGAACACAGTACTGAAACTACAGCTCAAACACAATATGCAGCAAGTACTTAGAGCTGCACAAAATTATTTAAACTGTGAGGATACTGCTTTATGGGAAACTGAGTATCTTTCTTAAGAATCTATATAGAAAGTATAAATACACAAATAACATTTTAAAATAGATCATCTAAAATATCAGACAAGATTGCTGCTGGAGTGGATAATTAGTAAAAAGGAAATTACATTCTCAAAAGACACATTTTGGCCCCTAAGAAAAAAACCAATGCAATAGGAGCAGACAAATGGACCTAAGCAGTTAACACACATAATTGAACTATTTCAAAAGGTAACTTTTGTTGTATACTTAAAACTGTATTCAGATTCAAGCATTTACCTTCCAGAAAAAAAAAAAAAAAAAAGCTGAGTCAGGCAAACATTCTGCATAGTTTGTTCAGCTGAAAGTTCACCAGCTACTTCACTTCTAAAACTAAGCCAGTGTAGCCAAATTTTAAGGTTGTGTGGTCCTTCTTTTTAAGCACCTACTTCACTGCCAGATGCTGAAGTCTTGTTTTTCTTTTCTGCAAGGCTGAGATTTGAAAAATCCAGCGGAGTAAATATTGTAAGTCTTCTACAAAGGCTTGGGTCCTAAACTTTTGTGTGGCCTCCAGGAGAAAAGTCATGGACCATTTAAAGTTAATGGAGGTTTTGGCATTTGCCAAGACTCTAAAATAAGGCTAATTTTGCTATTATTTAAGCAATAAAATAATTAGGAAATTAAATTTCTTAGGAAATTAAAAATTATAAAGCTGGATGAAAAGTTTAAGCAATAAAATAGATCCCCCTTCTTTCATAATGCAAAATGTATAATACATGCCGTGCATGTCCTCCTAAGTTCAGTCTTGGTGCCCAGAGTTATTTTCAAAGCAACAAGGTCATAAAATTGAATTTGGCAGCAGTCACAGAGAGTGGTTCAACACCCCAAAATGGATAATTTAAAAAAAAGTTTTGCTTTGCAGACAAGTAAATCTACATTTCAAAAAGATGTCAAACCTGCTGATTATTTTGTCCATGACCAGCAAATAAATACATAATATCTTCTACATTTTTCTTCAGCGACTGCACAAATAAGAAACTGAGGCAAGGCAGTGAAGCAAGTCTGTTAAATCACAGATGAGCACAGTGTCAGGATAAGACTTTTTCAGGCAACTTAATCTTTAAAGGAATACTATCAACACATCTGCACTGATCTCCATAGCTCAGAAGTCAGTCAGTATGAACCCTGCTTTTAAAGCCCAAAGGATGAGATGCATTGCAGGTAATATAAACCATTTCCCTCTCTTCAGAATCAAAGCCCTGCAAAATGATTGCTGCTGTAAGACCCAGAATTAACATCCCAAGCAAGGAGGAAACTTCGTGGATGTTGTTTTGACTTAACTGTTGCCATTGCTGCAAGTAGCAAAGCAACTTAGGGCAATCATATTTTTCTAAAAAGATTTACACATGTAAAGTGCTGTAGTAGATCTCTAAAAACAGGAAATCAGTAGCAGGACATCTAGAGGAACATTATCTAAGCTTAGGATTGAAAATTGTTTCCATCAATAAGTTGCTATTTTTCATTACTCATATTTTTTGTAGCACAGACGAGATGCTCAAAACAGCAGCAAAAAAGTATAAAAAATTGTTATATTGTTATATCTGAAGCACTCACCTATACAAGGTCCTAAATGCCCTATAAAAATCCTGATTTACAGAAAATTACAGGACAGGACTAGGACCTACAAGCTATTTTAGCAGCTGAATGCATTGCATGTCATTTGCAGAGGACTTTTCACCTGGATGGATGTACAGAAGGCAAATGAAATGAGAACAAAACTAACAGCCCAAAATTATACTGCAAAGTAACAGGATGGAATTATGCTGTCTAGGATAGCACCTAGACAAAAGGGAATTAGGAAATATAAGAAGGATGACAGATGTCTGTATTACAGAATTGAGAGAAAAGTGACTTCTTTTTGTTCTGCTATTTGGTCTCTAGCAAGACAAGAGTGATGCAAAAGGAAGCATGAAGATAGGAAAAAGGCTGGAGTAAAACAGCCTTCAAAGAGGAATAAATGAAAAATGACTGAGGATCACAATCAAACTCCAAAATCTGAGGATGTTATGACTTACTATCTTAACAAAGTTGTTAGCCAACTGGTAATGCAAAATAAAATTTATTCATTTAAATCATCCCAGAAGTTACTAAATCATAGTAATTCAATCACATGCGACAATTGTTCATACTCTTGATGCTTTCACACTTCCAACAGCTCCAGCACTCAAGTCAGTTTATTGTCCTTTCCTCCATTACTAATACCAAACAAATCTTCTGGTCACAGAGCTAAACAACAATTAAATTGCAATTCCAAATTCTAAGATCAATTTCTTCAAAACAAAATAGTAAGTGTGCATTTTAGAATTAAATGTTTTTCAGAAATTAAGATATTTTAAAAAAATGTAAAGGCAAAAAGACAAAATATTCAAATTCTAATATGATGGTAGGTATAAAAAGAATAAAACCATCACATTTAAAACTGGTTATTATAATATTCTATTCCCTTAACCCAGACCTCAAGTTGTGCACAAGCCTAATAATGTGTAACCACACCACCACTAAGAAGCAAAGCATCAAAAATGTTTTGGAAGTATGATTAGTTTGCTCAGTTTTATAAATGGTGTGTTTTATCCTACCATCAAGGAGACAGTCAAAGTGAAGGCACTGGAGGTATTCTCTCTCTCTCATAAAGCCATTCAGGGGTGTTGCCCAACCTTCTGCTAGCACTTGTACCCACTGCATATCCACCTTGTAAAGAAATGAAGAGATAGACTTAGAGCAGATAAAAGTTGCTGCTTAATTACTGGCATCAGGTATTAATCATAATAGATCATGCTTTAATTCTAAAATGCAGGACAGTACAAATGGAAGATTTCTCAGTGTACCATTTTTAATCACAAATAACTCAAAGTTTCTACAAGTAAGGAAAAAAACCCAACTTGTTCCTCACTGTTCATATTTTTGGCTATTTCCCAGTCCCTACACTGGATGAAATTCACATGTGTTAAAAAAACCAAACCAACAACACACAACAACAAATTTTATTTGTAAATCTTGATAAAGTCCATCTTAACAAAATTAGAGAATCCCACTTGCCTTTATCTAACAAAACAAGATAACAAAGATGTTAAAAAGAAAAAGAATAATAACAATACATACAATTACCACCAAAAAAATCAGGATTATGAGTGTAAATATTAAGAGGTCTAATCTTTAAACAAATGAGAAATAATTTTTTTCATAAACTAGTGAGACAATCCAGAAGTAAAATTCTCTCTGGCTTAGTACTTATTTTAGTATGAGGTATCAGTTTACACAGAATTTCCTTCCTTAGCACCCAGTCACACTATGACTTAGTGTGTGGTCTCCATTATTTCTGCATGTGCATTACTAAGATTTGGTCAAGTTTTTGACAAGGACAGGCTTTGCTTGTGGAAGTCTCTTTTGCAAAGGGCATGACTAATTTTATTACACTGTTTAATTATACTGAGGCAAGTACAAAACACAGTTTATTCCCAAGCTTACATGAGATACTTGTTTGATATTTAACAAGCCAGTGGTTGGGGGTGGAAGAAGAAATTATTTGTTTTTCTAGATAGGGAGCAATTTAGAATGGGACACTACTGAAGTTTAATACAGTGACCTTAAGTATTTCTTCCTCAACAAAGCAATTAATAGTTTTACACAGATATATGTGGAAAAAAATTAGTAAAATGTGGTGAAAGGAAGTATCAATATTCATTACTAGTAGAAGACCAAGCAAATTTTACAATTAGGCAGCTCAATGCTTAGTATGTCACCCCAATCCTTCAAAGTCTACTCACAACAGATGCTGAAGTCTGAGCTTAGTCAGCTCCTAGATCAAATGCTTAGCTTTAAGTTCTTGTAATACCATCAAAAAGCCAGTGAAAAAACTCATGCACGGTATCTGTGTTTAGGCTTAGTTATTCAGAAAAATGAATGAGGTAGAACAAAAACACATCCAGAAGCAGCTTCCTCTAATTAATCTGTGTTGAAAAATAATGCATTTAACCAAAATAAGAATAGGATTGATCAAATTGTTCCATGCTTTTCCATATTCTCTCTGCTGGAAACTAGAAACATAGCACAGTATGTTCTAATGAGAAAAAAAAAAAAGCAATGAAGTAGATCTGGTCATATCTTTGCAACTGTTTGGGTTTGGTATGTATATTAATGTTGATCAGCTGAAGGCTACCAACAGGAAGGATCAAGAAGAAGTAATTGATTTCCCCTGTATTTCTAGGCAATTACAATTCACAACAAAATGGTTTCTGTAAGTAAACTAAAAAAAAAAAAATGTAAGCAATCCTTCTAGAAACAATTTCTCATACAAGACATTCCAGGCATGGTTTCATCCATGGATCTGGGGGGAGCGTGGGAGGAAATCACTGTAAATTTTTTCTCTAGGATGGGAATAAACTAAGTAGCACTATACCAGACATTATTCATGAAAGTAGGAAGATCAATTATCTCTGGTAAGTAAACAAAGAAACCACAGCTGCTGTTGCTTTCACTCAAGGAAAGAGGGGAAAAGTCTATCAAGGTGTATTCTGTAACCAGCGCAGGTATTTCAGCTGCATCTACTTACACTAAGCAACAGATCAGACTGTCCTTCAACTGCAGCAATGAGACACCTGAACACACAATACCTTATTTATTTCCAGGGTTAACAGAGACTCAGCATCAGTTTTGGCCAACTGTAGCTTGTTTTCTGGCACATAAAGCTCTTTCACCTCATAAGAGGCATCCACTGGTACAATGTCCTGTGTAGAAGGAATAAACAGAACTTAATGTTTGCTTAGAATGCCTCTTGGGCACTGAACACACATCAAGAAGTGAAATTCTAATTTTGCACAACACAGCAGCAAGAATTTATTAATTATGCAATTTTTACTCATCTAAAAGCCAACACTGTTCCAAGGTTATGATATATTGCTAGTTACTCAAGCCAGCAGACTGGCTAAAGTAAAACATTCTGACAAAGAGATTTTTTCCTAAACCTTAAGTAACCCATATAACATTTATCTAGTAAATATTTAACTATTGAATTGTATGAAGTTTTTATGACTTATTAATGCCTACATCATCTACAGTAGAAAGGCAGATTTCAATGCTTTTACACACGCCGAAGAAGTAAAAAAATATTTAGAGACTAAGCATTTATGAATTTAAGTCACCCACTATACAAGACACATTAGAAATGGTACCATGAAGGCAAAATACACAAAGCTCCTTCTTTACTGAAAATTAATAAAGAAGTACACATTAAAAGTATTTCCTACAGCTAATGACATAACACCAGTATTTTCATCTATATTATAACTCTTAGAATATTTAAATGTGACGTCATCTGGGCATTATTATGCAATGAACCAAAATCTAGCTCTATGACCAACATATTTTTATTTGAAAAAAAATTAAGTGCTCTTCCATGTGTATTAAACAAGATATTCTCACTTCACAATGCTTAAGACTTTAAACTTGTTAGAAGAGACCAACACAAAGATAAAACCATAATTAAAAGAAGAGAGAAGGTCATCATGATAAAACTGTTGAGTCTCCTCCAACAAAGGATGGTGTAATATGTCAAAACCCAGTCAAATGTGAAATCACATTTCACAAGTGATGTTCAGAAGCAAAAAAATCAGTGAAAAGAGGCTGACTATTCTTTCTAAAACACATTTTTCAGTGTTTGAGAAACTTTTGTAAAATAATGCTTTATTTTTGGAGAAAAAAGCTCACTGCTGGAGCAACAAACAATAATTATATTATCTTTACTTTTCCGGTATATGCAGGTCAGAGTAAATAGGCATGCCTGTAGAAAACACAAAGTTAGCTCAGGAATTTTAATGCATTTATCAGACCTTAGGCACTACCTCTGGAAAGTAAAATAAAGGCAACAGAATGCTGACAAGTGAGAGATAAAATGACTAAGGGAGCAACAAGATGTGACGAGTCTCACTGCCTGTTGCATAATTCATATCCTCAAAGATGCATTAAAAGAAGACAAATTAAACTTTTATAAGGAAAAGCTTGGTCCATTACAGATCAGATATCATTTTGGGAGCAGATTTTAATACATTGTTAGGCAAAATCAGCCTTTTGTTTTCTCTGCCTGAGCAGATGCATGACAGCCCAGGAGAGCTGCAGCAGACTCTTGTCACAACAACAACCCCAGAATCAAATGAAGGTATTGCCTCCTGTAAGCAACACTGTAATGATGCACATTATGCTGCTTCAGATTTCCCTCTGGACCCTAGCTCATTACTAGGCTAGGATGTTCTAATTTTACAAACCACCAATAGCTTAAAATAAATGCGCCTATTAAAAAGATCTCTTCAAGTATTATCCTGGTTTTAGTGTCCCACTAACAGGCAAAACAAAAGTTTCACAATGCAGTTTCTGTCAACAACCTACTTCATTATACAAATGTAAACAGCTTGAAGACACTTCTAGCAAGTGAGTCTGACATTTAGAGAACTTGTAGGATTAGTAAACCTAGACTCCCTTGCACACATGAAAGTGGTACTTAAAACATCAACTTAGATTAAAAAAAATCAACAAAACAAAAAAAACCAGCAACAAAAGGAATCCATGCATCTTTAAACTGCATGAATTTTAGGAATTTGGAAGACATTAGGCTAGCAAGCCATCTAGTGACCATTCTAAGGCATCAGTTTTACTGAAAGCTTAATTCTAGCAGAGAACAAATTAAAGAATATTCCATGATATTTATTATTTCACAAGGCATTCACATAAAAAAATGCCAAAATAATAAAAAATAAACTAGATGCATTATGGAAACGTGCCTCCTCACACTGGGGTGGTGGGTTCTTTGCTGGTGCCTCTGGAGGTCACCTAGTCCAGCCTCCTGCTCAAAACTGGTCCCACTACAGCAGGCTGCTCAGGACCTTGGCCAATCAAGCATTTAGTATCTCTAAAGGACAGAGCATCCACAAACACTCCAAGCAACTTGTTCTAATAATTGACCATCTTTATAGCAAAAGGTTTTCTCCCCTGTGTCTAATTTTAATCTCTCATATTTTATCTCATGTGTGCTGCCCCTCATCCTACCCTTGTACACATCTAAAACAAGTCTTCATCAGTCTTCCCTATACTCTCTGACTTGGATGATAGAAACTGCACCAAGAACTCCTTTAGCCTTCTCCAGGCTGAACAAATCCACTTCCTCTCAGCCTCTCCTTGTGCAGTGACATACTCCAGCCTCTGACCATCTTGATGACTTTCTGCTCAGCTCACAGAAGCTCACCAATGTCTGTTTTCTTCTGGGTGAAGCAGAAGGGCACAAACCTGGACAAGGTATCTACACAAGGTCTTACAAGTGCCATATAAAATTGCAAAATTGCTTCTCTTGAGCTCCTGGCTATGCTCTTGTTATTTACAGTAGAGCATGCAGGTAGTCTTCTCTGCAGCACAGGCATGTTTTAATGCTGGCAAGTGTCTTTATAATGCTGAACAATGTATTTCACAGAATCATAGAAGCACAGAATGCGGGGGTTGGCAGAGACCTTAAGGATCATCTAGTTCCAACCTCCCTGCATGGGCAGGGGCACCTTCCACTAGACCAAGTTGCTCAAAGCCCCATCAAACCTGACCTTCAACACCTCCAGGGATGGGGCGTCCACAGGTTCTCTGGACAACCTGCTCAGTGTCTCACCAGGCTCATAGTAATTAATTTCTTCCTGAGATCTAATCTAAACTACATTATGTTAGCTTAAAGTCTTGCCCTCTCCCTTAATGCCCTTATAAAAAGTACTTCTTCAGTCTTCCTATAAGCCCACTTTTTCAAACTACAGGAAATCTACAGAAATCATATTCTCAAGATAGCACTGCATTAATATGGTCTAAAACCAAGATGTGCCTGTTTAGCCTTGCCTCGATTTCATTGTCTCCCACTGAACTAAGCAATCACTAAGATATCTTGCCATTCATTAGACTGTTAACTTCAAAGAAGAGGAAAAAAGTGCTAGATGTGCCTTAAACAAGGCTGACTGGGCTAGGAGCCAGCAGCCAGCACTGTGTACCAATGCAAGCCTTCAGGGATCATTATCTTGGCACATGTGACATAGGTTTCTCTAACTATGAACTTTTCTGAGCAGGAGGCACATGGCTCCCCCTGTCAGGAACTGCCACCTCTCATAGGTAGGACTCCTACACAGCTCGCCTGTTTTCTTCCAAAAAAATGTTCAGCTGGGGATTTGGGCAAAAATTCTCTTATGGTTTTCTGCCTTGTCTTATCTCCTGAGCAACCCTGAGCAACCAGTCATCCTTGAGGAATTTTCTTGAAAATTTCAGTACAATCTCTCCAGAGCAGTACTTACACAGAGGGTTAAAATTAACTCATACTGGCTGCATGATGAGGTCTTTTGCTTGTATCAACTTCAATGCTTGGTGGAGCTTTATTTACTCCAACTACTGTCAATACACAAATTTTCCAGAACATCCAACTCACATAAAAAAACACGAGTTATTATCTGCAAGAGTATCTCAGTTAAAAAGAAACAGTTATCTGGAATGTCATCCACTGCCTACAGATAAGAATGTAAGGAAACGCATTTATTCTACATGAGGATTAGAAAATTCTGGGGGCATGGTTTCAAGAGCATAAAGCCATCTCTTCACTGCCTTCACTTTTAGTGTTGGGTTTGGGAGTTTTTTGTCTGTTTGTTTTGTTTTCCATGTGGCATTTGTTGGGGGTGAGGTTTTTTAGGTTGGGTAATGAGCCAAATCTACTTATCAGGCAACAGGAGAAGGCCCGGAGACTTCAAAAGGGATGATGTAGACTGCAGGCATGAACAAGGAAAGAGATCTACCTTTTCAGAAGCAATGAACCATAAACTCAACTCAGCCGTGTCAAGAAGATCACCTTTCTGAGCTGGTCATTACACAATTGCAGGACTACTTTTACTAGTACAAGAAAAACAGTGGAAACAAGGGAAAGCAGACACAAGCACAGCAGCCCCTATTTAAGAGAGATCAAATCACTGTGTAAGTGCACCCTTGTCTCTTCACCTCTGCAGTATATATCAATTTGTACACTACAGAGACAATGTAAAAATTCAGACTCTTTAAAATTGGTTGCATTTTTAAGTCAGCATTGGTTGGTTGGTTCTGTAACAACTGAGACAGCCTCCTCTCCCTTCCAGTTATTGATATAAATTAATTTGCCACTTGTCCAGATCTTATTTCACTTGGAGATCAATGCTGTGCATTGTTTAGATTTAAAAAGGAAACACATAATAGGACAAGTTTAAAAGTTTGAATTGAAAGATGCATAAGCCTTTATGTCTCAAAAACTGTCTTTGTTTTTCCCAGCACTTACATTCAGCTTGCATGTACAAATACTTGGGAAAAAAGTTGCTAAGATATATCTCCATTTCTGCTCACCCTCTCTTGAAGAAGTTCCACAACTTGTTGTATACAATCATTCACATCACAGGAATCAGTTTTTAGCACAAGCTCTGGGGCTTCTGGTTTTTCATACTCAGAGTCAATCCCAGTAAAACCTACAGAACATAAAAATATTAGGTGACTTCTTCCAAAAGATGACTTCACTTTAATGCTGTTCACAGACAATTTTCTGTATATAAATGAACACAACAGGCAAGAACATGGAGTTTTAGCTCCTTAATACAGGAATTCTGGGGGAAATCAGCAGGTGTTTTCTTTATCAGACTCTTTGCTAACATAGTATCTGACAGCATGAAACATTAGCATTCTGCAGTACATACGTAGCACTTATTTGTTGGTGAAGCTATTTGATTTTTACTGGGAATAAAAAAGAGCACTGGCAGAAGAACTGTGCACATCAACCCAGAGCTTGTCATGCTATCAGCTGATTGTTGCTCTTAAAAAAATAAATAAAAGGATGAAAAAATACTACGAACATCCTGTATGTATGTAAATTCACACGCATACCAACAAGCAGTACTCCGAATTAAGGAATTTCAACACCTTTTACATTGGTTGAGCTAATATGCTCATCTCAAGATAGCTGCTAATGTAAGATTGATGACTGTGTTTATCATAATAGCTGTCACAGACTGTACAAGCTACCAGTGACACTTGTTCTGGCCTACTTAGCTTGCAATCTGCTTTGATATCGTGGAGATTCTACCACCCATGCATAAACAAGGAAAAATCAAGCCCAAAGGCAAAGAGTATCAGCACTACAAGTCAAATCTGCATTAGGAATATCACCTGGGCTTCAGCAACTCAACACCTGCATCCTCCACAAGCGCAAATGCAAACATTAGAACTCCAGCTTTTCCCTTTGGATTTAAATACCCTCAAAATTAGTAGTTTAGTTCCTCATCTGAGAAAAGTATCAGTTACTGCACTACCCCATGTGATAAAGAAAGGCTGGTACCTTTTCCAAAACCTGTATACTTTAGAAGGTTCTGATTACTGAAGGAGTGGGAACAGAAGACAAAGAAAATGTCTTATTACCATTTCCAGAGAAAAATATTATAACAGTTGCTGACTTTCCTTATGAATTGGCAAGTTTGTTTAATCTTCATCCTTCATATATCATGATAGGTCATAAGATACAGCCACTGCTACACCCACTTGTATCTTGCTCAGGCACTGTTTTCTTCACTACCACTTCTTCAGGAACACAGTTCTATTATGTGGCTTGTAAAATTAACAAAATATTAGGGATGTTCACAAAATAGGCATAAATAAGGATTCTGTACATAACTGTATCTTTGTATCATGTAAGCTCAAGCTGACGTGCTTTGATTTTGAACAAATATTTGTTCAGCTTTATATATTCCTGGTGCTTGCACTAAATATTCTATAGTACTAGAAGTATCAAGCAACCATTCCTACAGAATATCTTAGATTTCTTGAATTTTATATCACTTCTGATTAAAATGAATTCATACAGCATCGGCAAACTCCACCCCCAGAAGTGATTACTTTTAAAAAACTGCTTTGCTCCTAAATACAGAGCTGTCTATCATCAGCCTCTGTAAACTATAATGTAACAGATCAAAGCAGCACTTGAAACAATACTTGCAATGAATGATTGCGTAGCTAAACTTTTTTTATTGCAGGTTATACTTAAAT
The DNA here is from genome assembly GCF_015832195.1 of Motacilla alba alba. Taxonomy (NCBI): domain Eukaryota; kingdom Metazoa; phylum Chordata; class Aves; order Passeriformes; family Motacillidae; genus Motacilla; species Motacilla alba. The sequence goes on along the minus strand of NC_052019.1, from coordinate 46,909,050 downwards.
CTTGACCTGAGGCTGGGAATAGGAAATAATGTTCACGGGCACAAGAACAAAACACAGATTTAAAAGTAAAAGTCAGTATCTTCAGAAGTGTTCTTAACGGTCTTTACAGGCAGTCAGTGGCCATGTTTTACTTTCTGGAAGAAACTAGCAAGTTTTATGAATGCAGTTCTTTAAAGACTTTAGAAAGAATCAGGCTCTTTTTAACTGGTCAATGGACACACAAAGAAGACAGACTAATCCTCAATCATTACGTGGTTTCTATTGCAACCGTTAACTTGCTCAAGGCTTTTTCTGTGTGTGGTTAGCCACTTCCAACCTTTTACTGTCCTACACACTCAAATACTCAGTTCCATGAGTTAGAAGTCAATTTCTGTTTTCTTCTCAGTCCTGTCCTGAACCCATGCTCTTTTTAAGAGTGATACACTCAGACTTGAGCACATACACTTACATGGAGTCAAATTACACTAGTGTTTCACAAATTACACCAATAATTACACTTATGTAGAAAGGATGTGATTACATCTAGGTTCACCTTTAATTTCTCCAGCCCTGGCTTTCTTATAAAGTCCTTTAACATCTCTCTGCTCACAGACGTGCAATGGAGCATCCACGAATACTTCAAAAAAAGGTAAACTTGCTCCTTCATGAATTCGTCTGGCATTATTACGATCCTGCAAGAAAACAGAAGAAAAATCCTAAAAGGTTGCTGCCATATATTTTTACTGGTTTTTGCCTTTGAAGTTCATTTTAAAGAAGCTCACAGCCCAATGTAAACAAGCTTTCAAAGTTTGAAAAAAGAAATGTGATTTGATTATCTGATGCCCTGCAAGGCTCATCACTTTGGCTACAGTACATCACATGGTAAAAGCTGACAGGAAGATGTGAGATATTTTACACTAAACTTGATTTATAAGAAAAACCCACAACCAAACCCAGCCAATAGAATGCAGGATTTTCTATACCCATACATATATGTCTGAGGAATAACATCTGCCTAGTTGAGTACAGCAGGGAGAAGTTGTTATCTGCTGCCCTTGATAAAACCATCCTTCTGTCCTAAGCACCAGTTTTCCCTACATTCCTTAATCTGACAAGACTTGTGTAGTCAAAATATTGTATTATTTGCATTATTTTATCATATTATTTTTATGGCTTGCCAAGCATTGGAACAATATTCATTAATTTCATTGAGAGAACAAAAAAAGGCTTCCAAAATCCACTAAAATATTCTCTTACTAAATATTGTTTATTTTGATAATTATTTTTCTCATATCTAGAGACTTTTGTTATACTGTAGGGTTTGAGTTCCCCAAACTATGATCAGAAGTGTTTGCATCACTCTAACCAAAGAAACAACACATTCTTTTGCTGTGAAACACCTAAGCTTAAAGTCCCTGGGTCATTCTTCAAGATACTTGAGTGTTCACATATCCTTTTTGTCTCTCCTCTCCAGGTTCTTATGCACATATGAAAACAGTCTGCACACAACAATGTGAACATGGATTTATGTTAATTTTCAGTATTATATAAAGTCATGTTGCATACACAACATGAAATAAAGTAAAAAGAACTTACCGGCAATTAAAACACTTTTCCCTTAAGTCACTTGGTAAAAATAAAGCTCTTACCATTCATTCACTAAAAAAAATTTGCTTTTAAATGCAATTCACCTAAGCCTTCAGGTTAGGTGTACACCTAGTCTTCATATTTATAAAGTACTGGAATCTACATGGATCAAAAAAGATATTGCAATTTTCAGAATCTTTCTTGGAAAATCATTAGAGCTTGTTTGTATTATTAGAAAAATAATTCTGTCTAATGGACTGAAGGATAGTTCCAGTTATAGAACTAATGTAAACATTTTATATTTTAAATTAATATTTCTGTTTTGAGTAAGTACCTCTGTAAAGCATAAACACCACAAAAAAAAAAAACCCAAACAAGTAAGTATTTGATTCTGGCTACACTCAGGAATGGATTTCTGTAACTATGATTCTGAATGATATTTTGCATTTTCCCTACATTTCATCTCGATGTTTTGCACACTTACCTGAGCATAAGGAGAGATGAAACTAGTAATGCACACCAAACCAGCATCTGCAAACAATTTAGCAACTTCAGCAATACGACGCACATTTTCTTCTCTATCCTCTGGTGTGAAACCCAGATTCTTATTAAGGCCTTGGCGGATATTGTCACCATCCAGTGTGTAGCACGGAATACCATGGCACACTAAATACTCCTCCAGTGCCATGCTCACTGTAGTCTTCCCAGCACCAGATAGACCTAAAATAGACAATAATAATATAAATATTTAAGCATAGGAACAAGTTAAGGCAAGTTGTAGTACATGTGTATTATGAAAATCCCAAAGTGGCAGGCATCAGCAGCAATGCCTTCTGGATAAGCTTACTTGGAGTATAAGCCAAGTGGATTTTGCACAGAGAGTGGGTAAAGAGAGAGTTAGGTAAAAGTTAAGTGTACAATTTGAAGCAGGTAAGAGTTTGGCCTTAAGCTCTGCTGCTGCTTATAGAGATGATGCTTTTTCCCCAGTGCTAATGGCAATTATTACTAGCTGAGTAAACTTAATTCAGAAACCAAACACAGTTAAGATGTTACATTTATACGAGAAGGGGAAGATTGACGTGAATTGACATGAATTTCAGTCAACAAAAGAAATGAGATCAGGCCAAACTCGCACTCTGTTCTTACTCCTTGCAGAATAACAGCACTGAATTAGACACCACTGACTCACTCAAGACTCACACACAGCAGTGATGCTCCACTAAATGGCATGTGTTATTAACAAGAAAAGAAAACTGTACTATCAAAGTCTGGTCTAATTGAGAATCTTTGGCAACAAACCTATGCTGGCCCTAAAAAGTCCACTGTTCACTTTCATTTGGAAATTTATTTAAATAATTTTTCCAGACAAGATTTTAATTTATCTGGAGCACGTGCTTCTGCTTCTACCAAGAAGTCAATTCGTAAATGGAACACAAACTCAGATCTTCATAAGATGACATTTACCCTTTGAGTGAGAGGGAAGAAAAGGGTAATGGTAGTATAAAAAAAGTACTACTGGCTGAAGAAAAATGTTTTTATTAGTGGTGATTAAGATTTATTCTAACTATCAAAGAATGGAGAAAAAAAAATCACACAAAACAGCAGCTTGTCTACTTCCAAGACATCTATGGCAAAGGATAAGCAATCATGCTAGGAAGTGTGTCCCAAGAAAACACTAAAGTGCAAAGGAAACCTTGACAGCTTGGGGCGCAATTTGAAGAAAAGGAGTCATTGCATTTCTTCCTCTGGTGCCCCTTAGCCAACTCAGTCTGTTAATCTCATCCCCTCACACACTCATGGGGTTTTCTCCCTTTTTCTCCTACTTGTGTACATAGGGGGAGGCTGTGGTAAGTTCACTGATGATTTCCTAAGTTGAATCAGCTCAGTGTTGAGTTGGGCAAGAGGTACAGCCTGTGCAAGGCAAGAGAAGGAACACAAGGCAGGAAACAGAACAGTCTTCTTTTGGCAGCAATTCAGTACACCCCCATCACAGAAAATAGGCACAACAGTCCAAAAGAAGATTTCAGCAACTTCATCATTTACTTCTCACTGATGCAGTCTTGACTTGCCATTTTTGTCCCCACATCTAGCTCGCTATTCACTCACACGCTCTGTTTTGTCACACATTATTTGGTCTCCAACATGTAATGAATCACACAAGTTAAAGTTATACATTAACGAATTTATAACATTCCTCAAGATGACAAGTTATTTTAAAAACTTCCACTCTAAAAATTGAATATTATTTTACACATGAAAGCAATGTTATTTTTGCTAAATTCCTCAGTTTTCTTTACTAGGACTCTCTGACTCAACATTCATTAAAATAAAGCTCTCAAATAAAGGTTACCTTGAAAAATGAAAGCGATCCCTGAAAGATCTTTCTGTACACTCCCACTCCATGAGTGCAGACAAAGTGAGAGAATCTTGGAGTGCCCCAATATTTCAGCTTTTATTCTAATACCTATTAGAATTTTGAAACTCATATTTGCACAGTTCTAGAATGGCTAATATTGCTTACTTCAATGCCTACAGTCCTTTTCACCCTTTCACATTACTGCTCAAACATCTTCAATAACCTAGCTTCCCACACATATTCTTAAAATCTTACCACCACCCTCCTTCCTGAAAAAAAAAAGGAAATTAGGCATTAAGATTACATTTGTTTAAAAAGGAACATTGACTGGAAAATGTTGCCATGTAGATAACTGAGAACACATTTTTATCATGACCTTTTTCAAAATTAGATTAATGAATTACCAGAAGAACCAGAAAGGCAGCCCACCAGATCATTCAAGCATTGAGAGAGGTTGGAGCTGTGTGATGGAAAGAGGGAGAGAAAGGGCTCCATTCTTTTCCTAAATAAATACATGACAGCAAGCAAATCTGCTTGGAATGGCTCTCAGCAGTTTGTTATCAATGACTGCTTTACATTTCACACACAATTACTAACACAAGTGGAAATCAGTTTTACTTAATGTAAATGTAGCAAGTTTCCCTAATACTCTGTGAGGATCTTTTATGTTGCAATACAACGTTTTAAATTATTTACAAGCCAATTAAATGACATATTTTGCTATTTTTTAAATTACCAGTTTAACTAAAAAAAACAACAACACCTTTACAGGAAATAGTTTAAAGCTTTCAAAAACTCTGAAAGACAGAAAAAATTTCCTCACTGTTATGAAAGAAAAAACATATTTCAGAATGTATTTATCTTCTCTATTAAAAAAAAAAAAAACAAAACCACAGAGGTGACTTCAAAAATAACAGCCAGTATGCATTGCCTAAACATGCAATTGCTGTCCAATGGCACAGGTTTATGTTGAAATGTTATTTCAAACCCAGGAGACAATAACAATCCAAAGAGAAGAGGCTTTTACAGAAAAGATCCAGAAGTACAGACTCTTAAAAAAAAAAGCTGCACTGCATTTAATTTCTAAATAGATTAAATGGACAGTACAAAGAGATGGAATTGGTTAAAGAAAAAGAAAGGAAAAAAAGCAACACACACCAAGTCAACCAGATTTAAGTAGCAGACAGCATCAAAAAACAACCCTCTCAGAGCACTGAACAAAATACATTCTCAAGTTACTATTTGTCCCAAAGCAACTTCCTGCTAGTCTACCTAAAAATAGTAATAAAATTGCATCAAGGCCTTAGATTTCACAAACATTAAACTTTGCATGTAAAAAAGAGCTGCAGCTGAGTAGCTTTTCAAAGAAGTAACTAAAACGAAAGGCTCCTCAGAAATCCATGGCTGTACCTGTTAACCAGACTGTGCATCCACGAAAACCACTTCTTGTTCCTACGACTTGGCCTCTCTTATTCCTGCTGACGTGATGAGCTTGGTAGGTAACATTGGTTGCCCGTTGCATTCCCTGTAAAAGAAGAAGTCGATTAAATCTTTGATAAGGGGTGAGTTGGCAAAGCAAACAAATTCATCCACAGGCACAAAGAATGACTTGAGGACAGAAAAATGGAAGTAAAACCAACACCCATTCCATCAGCTCCAGCATGGATCAAAGGCGGCACAGGAAATTAGAATAGCCAGCCAGAGACAACCACACCCCTTGGGCTACTTCAGGAAGCTTGGGACTGACAGGTTAATCAACTACTACTTTCAAATAAAACTTGCTTAAGAAAAATCAGCTATAAAAAAGAGTGATGAACTGCTACAGCTGCTTGACTTGACTTCTATTCAAGTAATGTTAGGGATCTGCTTGGTAGAGTAACATGGGATAAAGGCCTGAACAGAACAGGGGCCCAAGAAAACTGGTTAATGTTCAAGGACCACTTCCTCCAAGCTCAGGAGTGATGCAGTCCAACAAAGAGGAAGTCAGGCAAAACCAGACAAGAAACCTGCATGGATGAATGAGGAACTCCCAGACAAACTCAAACACAAAAAGAAATCTCATTGAGGGTGGAAGAATAGGGAAAATGTGGGATCTCTCTGGATGGAAAAGGGAGACATGGTTACCCGAGACATGGAAAAGGCTGAGGTTGTCAATGACTTTTTCTGCCTCAGTCTTCACTGACAAATGCTCCAGTCACACCACCCAAGTCATGAAAGGCAAATGGAGGGACTGGGAAAATGAAGAACCATTGCCCAAGGTAGGAGAAGACCAGATTCAAGAGCCTGAAGGTGCACAGGTCCATGGGATCTGAGGAGATGCGTCCACAGCTCCTGAGCGAACTGGTGGAGGATGTGTCTAAGTCACAATCCACCATATTTGAGAAGTCACAGCAGTCTGGAAATGTTGAAAAAGGAGGAACATACGCCTGTTTTTGAATAGGAAAGTAAGGAAGACCTGGGCAACTACAAACTCACCAGTCTCTCTTCTCTGCCCAGCAAGATCATGGAGCAGAAGATCCTGGAAACTATGCTAAGGCACACAGAAAACAAGGAGGCGATCTGTGACTGCTAACTTCGCTTCACCAAGAGCAGATCATGCCTGTCAAATGTCATGGCACTGGCTCTTTGGCTCATTTTTAACTCCTCAAAGGCCTTTTCATTGCAAACTATGTATGTCTCTTCCAAATTTCAGTTAAGCAAGTGCCTTTATGTAGGGTATCATCAGTCTCCAGACAAGAGATAGTTATCACAGATACTCAATTCCTAAAGAAAGTATTATTTCAAGGAACTTTTTAAAGAATTTCTTTTAAAAGATGGGGGGGGGGGGGGGGGGGGTTTAACATAATTTTAATTAAAATAAAGCTGGTTACCAAGTTTCTTAAAACTATTCATCATAATAACCTGCTCTACAAATCTCTTCAATAAGATGACCCTGCTGTCAAACACATTTCACAATCTCAAGTGAGAGAGCCCACAGGAAGATCAGCCTTGGCATCATCCCAGACTTTAATGGTATCTGGTTATATGAACTTTGTTTGTGAAAGATCAAGATCTTAGATTGTCAGACCATGCATGAATAATCAAACAAAAAAAGAAGACTTTAAAAAAAGAGGGAAGGGCAGGGGATGAGAGGGATTCATGGTATCTTTAATGCTGCTTTGGCTTCCCTTGCTTGCAAACATATTGCACTATCTTCTCTTTCATCATTGTATCAGTGTCAGCCGAAAAAGAAAACATGCAGTATATTTAGCATAAAAGAAAGTAGGGACTATATTCCTCAACAGAGTACTAGCAGAGAGTTGTTCATAGCTTCAGAGAGAGACACCATAAAGCAGAATTAACAAAAATATGGTATCTACTTGTGGCTTCAAGGACTGCTGCTACATCATTCTTCTATTCAAAGGTTTATCTAAAACTTATTCAGAAATCATGAAGTTGTGTGACTGTATGTCCCCACTTCTAGACACGGCTGGGCTCATAGTTAGCACAAACAGAAGCTCAAGGTAAGAACTTATGTTCAGGTTTTAAACACAATAACTCTGCAATTCAGTGGTGATAGTCCAGCAACTAAAATTAAATGAACACTGAATATCAACCTGGAAGAAACCACAATCTGCAAGAGGTTATAACCATATAAAATGACGTTATCCTTCCTGATCATGCTACCTTAAATAATTTATCTCCCCAAACAAAGGTGTTTTGTGCACAAAGTCACTGCAATACAGCTAACTAAAACCAAAAGTCAAAAAATCAAAATCTTTCTTCTGATAGTGGGAACAATTATGCAGTACATAAAATTGGAGATCTCAGTGAGCAAATTGTGGAATTAAAACCAACACAAATAATTGAAGTGCTTCAATTAAAAGCTATATAGTGCATAATGAATGTACGCAGCCATTCAAAGTAACACAGTAATAGCTACATTCTCTCTCATTAATTGCGGTTGTACTGTATTGTACCAGGCACTGGATAAACAGCAGTCTCAAAGCACAAATCCCATGCCACTGTCTCAGCAAGCTCACTTACATTAGGACATAAACCCACACACATGCTTTGCTTTTGATTCCTGGCAACAAGTCTATTATCAGACTCATACATTGGACGTCAAATGTCTCATTCAAGGAGACTTCTTCCAGTCCATATTCCATAAGTTACATCAGCTTCCTCTCCTTTCTAGGAAACGAGGAACTAGGAGAGCAGCAATGAAACTGATCAGGGTATTACACTAGGTTTACAAAGCACATGAAACCCTGGGGAAGAAGGCTGGAGGGATTCTTAAAATGATGAAAAAGCACAACTTTTATGAAAAGAAAAAGTATTAATACCTACTTAGCAGAGATGAGAAATCACAGCAAGGAGAAGGCCTTGCTAGAGGACAAGGCACACACGTGCAGTGGAGCAGCCAACGAGCTGAGCAGAGGGACAATAATCCACCTACACTTCAGAAGCAGGCACCTAAGACTAAAGGTTAAAGCGCCCAAAGAGTCTGCATGCACTCAAAAACACACCTGCCAGTCACCAGCTGCCCCACCTTTTGTATCTGTGTACAGGCACACAAACAAGGCAGCTCAGTACTAATCCTGGGCAAAGCAGTACCCAAATCCCTCTTATCTTCCGAAAGAAAACAAATTTTATAGAGGTGCTCTAAAAAGTTAATAATTTAGCAAGTCATTCTCTGTTGCTGGAAAAAAAAATAGTTCCCTAATTATGTCGACTTTCCTATTAAATAATTTGCTTCCATATGATTTGCCCACATCACTGAGCATAAATAGCTGAACATTGTATCTTCAACAACCTGGGTTTTTAATTACTATCCCTGACATACACACTTACTACAAATATTGATGTAGCACAAAAAAATACTCACTGGCACATATTGTTTGTGCCCTTAAATTATTTAGCCAGTCTTCAAATTCTTGTACATGAAATTTGATGACTATCAACTGATGAAATTAAATGACCGACCAAAATGATAGCAGACATAAAGAACAGTAATTTCCTTTCACACTGTATCAAAGCATCACCTCAGAGATCTATATTAACAACGTTAAAAGAAATGAAACTAAGGAAACATGGAATAGAAAAACTCAATGTGATGAGCAAGTTCTCTTTGAAAAAGCTATTTTAAAATTCTAAGCCTAATTACATTCACTATAGTAGTCACTGCTGAAAGGACACACTACATTTTTGTAAAGGGGCTAATGAAAAAAAGGGCATTAATCACCAAGGTTTATCTGATTTTTAAACAGCCATTGGATATTTCCACTCTGACATCCCCACAAAAATACGTCTTCCACCCTGCAACACACTGCTTTGCATTATGTAGACAAACACTGCATCTTGATATTTTCCCTCCTACTTCACCACATTAAACAAAAATAATGCTTCAGTCCACGCGTTTCATTATAGCAGTAATGTCAGCTGAGAATGCTGATATATCCCTCCTTTCTTCTCCCCCACTATGCTGGTTCATTTCTCACATGAAATCTAAATTGCTCCAACAGGCAAACATCTTGGTATTGAAGTAAAAAAAGAGTACTAAAGAAATCCTTTCTTGGATGCGCACTGGAGAGCTGTAATGATAGAGAAGGAAAGATAACTCCGCTGTTTACTTTTCCTGGCATGAAGGTAAATTTTAGCTTTGCAGGTAGTTGTCCAAGGAAATGAATGATTACATACACCTTGGAACCACAAGAACTAAAGAAAGAAAGAAGATGGGGGTCAAAAGGAAATACTAACTCTGTCAACTTCTCTATGTACAGACTTCCTGAGATGCCACTTTTTTTTTCCTCTTTTTCTTGATGTTTTGCCCAGTTACAGCTATAATTTTTTTATTGCCAAAACCAAATCAGACAATCAGTGCCAAACACCTTTGATGCAAGAACACAGACAGGCATCCAGATGACGGAAAGCAAACCAAAGTTGCAATGCCAAGATCAAAAGACAGCCAAAAGAAGAGATTATATCTTAATTGCTTTATGGTTAACAGACAAATGGCATGTACACTGGCATAAGCTGAATTTATTCTTCATTACTTCCAAGCAACAATAAAATATTGTACTTCTACGATCAATATAAAATTTTAAGTTTTCACAAAGCAAGACCTATGGAGAAGGAAGTAAATCTTTCCATGGCAAGCTGAGACTCCCCATCATAAACTTGGGACAGCTTGAAGCTGGAAGGATCAGAAAACAGACATGGTTTCCTTATAAACCACATACACTGAAGAAACTGTGACTGTAATTCCATATCCTTCTGCTCCAAGATGACAGTGTTGGTTCCCCAAGCTACGAACTCCCATAAGCTAGCAAAAGCAACACAAGCAGCCTCCCTCCTGAATTACTTTCAATGCCTTTCTCATTTCCCAGTCATAACAGAAGTTCTTTAGGTCATTTGTTAACTTGCTCACCATGTGTCTCTTATAAACCAGTGACTCCCTGATAACAACACATTTTTATGACATTTTTTATTCAGCACTGATAACCAATTGATAGTTTTCTTTATATTCCCTGCAAAGTGTTCTGCTCAATAGCCAAACAGCAACTCAAGCACATGGAACAGTGCCCATCTTTTCTGTCCACATACAAACACAAGCAAGGAAAACAGACATGGTTCCAACACAAAAATTCAGCTACCACAGAGCTTATGCCTACATATTTATATGAGATTTCAGGACTAAAAGATCTGTTAGGAATACCTTCCATTAGCTACTTTCTCAAATTCTGGTTTGAAAACCTGTACTTTGATTCAGACAACTGTGCTTGGGAAGGAAGGGCAAGCCCAGAAATTATATCTGAGCAATATTGTCTTTTACTTTTTTAAACACATAACAATTCCCCAATCCATATTCTGCCATAGCCTATAGCATTACATTTTCTCCCATCTACAACAAGAATTCTTACTTGGATCCTTACAACAGCCCACTAGAAAGCAGATTGCCACAGTGATACCAATACAATAAGGCACTTTTTCCAACACCTCTACATAAAGCACCACCCAAGCTACAAAATGTGTGCTCTCCTGCCACTGACACAGACTAGCTCCCCTCTGCCAGGTGCTCTAAAGTTGGGACAATTTGAAAGACCAAAGCAGCAGAAATCACGCAGAATCTTCCCCAGTACTCTGGATACAAGAAATTCAGTGCTAAAGATATTTTAAGGAGTATGTCTTTGCTTGCCACCTGCTGCCATACCAGTATGACCAAAGGCAGAGACAGCTCATTGACCCGTGCTGGAGGGGACTCACTGCCTGCCATCAGAGGGGATGGATAAAAAATGAAGCCAAAATTACCCTACTGAATATGCTCTCAGAAACAAGAATTGGAGCAAGTTCTCATTCGGAGTCACCTGCAAACTGACACAACAGCTCAGCCATGTTAAGAATCCAAGCCACTCTACAGAAAGTGTTCCTCATGTCTCCCTATCAATCCATGTTCTCCACACTTAATGGCAGTGTCTGTGGCTATGCTGTGCCCTGTAAATGGGGAGTAACTGCTGTGCTCAGAGGTGGGCTTGGCAAGAGCATTTCCACAGGCAGAGGTGTATTTTGAATCACACTGGAAGCACAGAGAAATTCTGAAAGACAGGGCTCTGCCTACTCTCCTAGGGGCTGCCAAGTCCATCAGGGTGAGTTGCTTTGACTTCACTCTCAGCTGAACAGATGCAGAGCCAGAAGTGCCAGAACATTTGCCTGTGGAGCATGTGAATCAGCAGCACTTTTGTTCCTGGTGGAGCTTATTGGTTTATAGAGAGCATTTCAGTTGAGGACTTCTGAAGAAAAAGGGAGAAGTGGAAGACTTCCTCTGCTTGCCACGTAGCATAGAGGGGGTTGCCAACCTCAGCTGAACTCAGCAAACACTTAATGGCCATTAAGGAATTGCCCCAGTTTGGACAAACCCATCTTGGCTTTGCTTATGACTAAGGAAATGATACAGAGTAACTTTTGCATACACTTTGTTAACCCCACACAGATGCCGTCTATTTCACTATCTTATAAACATCTGATTTTGCTTTTTCCTAGTGGAAATTGAAAGAATGTAAATTGCCAGTTACTCTCTTACACGAACAAGTTTGAGCTTGTACACGGTGGAAGAGGCTTGGACAGGCACAACATCTACCCAACACTACGACAGCAACTTCCCCGTTTGTCAGGTAACAGCTGCTTTTATCAAGAAAGCTGTGGCCTGCACTACTCACAGCAAGACTCCAAAGACTTATTTACACTCTAACATTCATATAAAATGTTTTCTGGATCTTATGTCTTGCCTGTTTCAACTCAGCATTGATTGAAAGAAATCATACTTTCTTTTTAATTTCTTTTCGCTTGTCTTGCATCATCAGAGGTATCAAATGTTCTCAAAGGCCCGCAATGTCTCTTCTAAATAGCTGCATTTTGGTCTTTGCTGTAAACCGATCTTCCCCCATCTTTATGAACAAGAATGAAGGCTTTGGTTAGATTTTTTTAAGCCCAGTCTCGACAGTTTTCCACATAACACCCGCTATACAAAGAACCCCAGTCTCTGGCCAACCCAGGTTTATGAATGGCCACATTGTACATCGCATTCTTAAGTCTTCCTTCTTCCAAAAAGCTGGAAGCCGAGGACTTAGAGCGGAAGAGGCAGGGATGAAACCTACAGACGCCGGGTCCCCTCCGGAGGGGCTTCCTGCCTTTCCCCACAGCCGCCCCGCGGGGCTTCCCGGCCGCGCTGCCCTCGGGGCCCCGGCGCTGCCTCTCCGTGACCGGGCTCGCACCGCCGCGCCTCCGCCCCGCATCCCTCCCGGTCCGGGCGGGCAGCGGCGCACGGAGCCCCCCGTCCCGGCTGCGGCTGCCGCCCACTGCCACATCACCACGGCGCTCGGCCGCTGCTTCCTCCCGCTCCTCTGCCCCCGCACGCCCACCTGCCCACCGGCGCGCCGCCCGCCCGCTCACCCAGCTCGGCACCCTGTTGCTCAGCTTGACTTTCTTGCACTGGCTCTCGGGCAGCTCCATGGCCGCGGGGGCAGCGAGAAGAGGAGGCAGGGGAGGAGGACGCGCCTTCCCGACTGATGCTCGGCGTGGATGGGATGAAGCCGCTGCCACCGCGGAGCTCAACCGTCTGCGCACTCCCGCGACTCGGCCAAAGGTGGTGCAGGGAGGAGCCGCGGCCCGGCGGCCGGAGGGAGGGACGGGGGGAGGGAGGGAAGAAGGGAAGGAGGGAGGCGGCTGAGGGGAGAGGGAGCCACGGCGGCCGCGCCACGCGCCTGCGCCGCGCCGTGACGTGCGGGGCCGCCGCCACTTCCGCCATCGCCGCCTCTGCTCCTGTCCCCGTCGGTGGCCGTGTCCTTGTCCCTCCCTATCCCTGACCAAGTCCACGTCCCTGCGACCCCCCCGCGGCCCGGCCCTGCACCCGCGAAGGCAGCTCGCCACGTTCAAGAGGACATGGTCCTAAGCTATGACGAAAGGAGACAGCCTGAAGCTGCGCCAGGGGAGGTGCAGGTTGGGCGTTGGGAGGAATTTCTTCACAGAAGAGGGAATGAGACGCTGGAATGGGCTGCCCAGGGAGCGGATGGAGTCACCGTCCCTGGAGGTGTTTAAGGAAAGATTGGATGTCTGGTTGACAAGGAGGTGTTCGGTCACAGCTGGCCTCGACAATCCCAGGGGTCTTTTCCAGCCTCACTGATGGTGCGCTTCCCACCCGCTCTGCGCTCCAGCGTTCCGCTCGGCCGGCATCGCGGAGACGTTCTCTCTTGAGTGTGTCCTCCCCACCTTCTCCACTTAATGCACAGAGTAGAGGCTGCTACGCCCCTTGGAAAAGCTCGGGTCGGGGAATGTGCGAAGTGGCTGTCGCATTATTCCGTGACAAAAATTTCTCCAACAAGTAAAGCTCATCCTGTGCAGCCCTCTAGGAAATGTCTCTTACTGAGGATTTAGAACCAGAAGTTCTTAGGTTCTTATTTCCAGAACGGAACTGGTTTAGCAGTTAGGTGTTAATCTTAAGGTGGAGACGATGCCATGCTAACGGGAGTGGCGTTTACTGTATAAATATAAGTCCATTATACAGTCCTTTATATAGTGCATTATACAGTCCATTACTGTATAAATATAAGTCCATAGCTCAAGAAAGGAAGTACTTTAGCACTTAAGTTTTACAGGTGGAAATGGTGCTGTAATCACAGGAGTTGCATTTACTGTAAAAACATTAGGCTAATCAACATCTGGAGCGTGTTTGTTCACTGACAGTTTAAACAGGAAATAAAAATCTCTCTTTGTAGATCAATGTTTACTCCTGCTATATCAGAAAGACATCCTTCCAAAGAAAAGAAGGTGTTGGCTGAAAAGCAGGTATTAATACTCTGATTAAAATCCTTATGCAAAGTAGATAATGTCTCTAAAATCAAGAAAAATAGTTAGAAATGCTCTCAGCCAATTTGAAGGTCTAATAAAATTAACACAAAGTAACTAAGAAATTCAAAAATTGCAGTTATTTATTTAGGCTTGACTTGAATATTATATAATATACTTGCCCTGCAAGTAACTGTTCAACAGATGGTCCCTGACTGTATTCTGATCATGACAAATAGTGACAGAGCCAGGGAAAAATCTCCCATGCAATGCTCTCCCAGTTATGGAAGGAGAATCAGCACGCTGCTGTGGAACAGTGACTTGAGAGCTTCCACCTGCTGACTATTCAGTTATGTCTAGGGTGGGCTCAGTTCGTGTGCTTTCTCAACATGGTTTTACATGGCTTAAGAGTAATTCTCAGTGTTATTTGTGGTCACAATCTTTTTCAAATTCTACTGTTATTTTATTCTGATTGTATTGATATAGGTTGATACTATTCATTCTACACTCTGAGATACAATAGTGGGAAAGCAGTAGTTTGCAAGAGTTGTAAATTAAATCCAAAAACAAAGGCAGCAGTAAATTTTGCAGCAGTGATTTCTTACAAGTCCATTGGGCTCCCCTGTAATACTCACACATAGGCTGGGAACAAAACACTGGATTTTTTTAAATAGTCTGCACAGGAGTTTAGCCTTGGTCAGTTCTTCGACAGCAAGAAGTCCCATCCCATCACAGGATCTTTTCTGCTACCTGCTTTCTAAAGAAATGTTGCATTCTCATTTGAAGGTTGAGAAAACAAGGCGTTGAGTACTGATGAAGTTTTAGGCAATCGTATTTACAGTTTAAAAAACCACAAGAGAAGAAAATGCAGTTCTGTTGATCAGCCTGTATACACAATACTGCCCAAACAGACTGAAGGTGGGGAGCTGCACGATTCCTTCCAGAAACTGCTGAAGAAAGGCTGATGAATGAACTATACACAAGTGAAATGTGAAGTATGTCTGCAAGTGTGGGCACTAGTGGTCAGACAGATGACATCATCTTAGAGGTAATAAAAAAAAACATTTCTGAACGGCAATTCCTAAACCAAATCACCATTTATGATTACACATATGCATATATAGTATAGTAAAATATTATAGTAAAGGCACACACTTGGATGAGGTATATCACAAAACTGGTAAGTCTGGAAGGGAACACAGGTGGGCTCATCTGGTCCAACCTCCCTGCTCAAGCAGGGAGCACATGGCACAGGATTGCATCTATATGGTTCTTGAGTATCTCCAGTGAAGGAGACCCCCCCTCCCCCCCAGCCTCCTTGTTCAATCTGTTAAGTGTTCACCTGCACAATAAAGTTCTTCTTTATAGAATCAGAATCACAGAATGGCTTGGATTGGAAGGGACCTTAAAGATCATCTACTTCCAAGCCCCCTGCCACGGGCAGGGACACCTTTCAGGGACCAAGTTGCTCATATTCAAGTGGAACTTGTTGCGCATCAGTTTCTGCCTGTTGCCTTGTGTCCTATTGCTTGACACCACTTGGATCCATCATATTGGCATCCTCCCTCCAGATTCTTACAGACACTGATGAGAACCTCTGAGTCTTCTCGAGACTGAGCAAGCCCAGCTCCCTCAGCCTTTCCTCCTCATAAGAGTGATGCTCCAGACCTTTCACCAACTTAATAGCTCTCCACTGGACTTGCTCCAGGAGCTCCATGTCTCTCTTGTGCTGAGGAGCCCAGAAGTGGACACAGTTCTCCAGATGTGCCTCACCAGGGCTGAGCAGAGGGAGAGGATCACATCCCTCAACCTGCTGGCAGTGCTCCTCCTAATGCAATATATCAGACAATAACCAACATATTTTACAGAGGCTATTGTCACAAGCATAGGTCACATTTCATTAGCTCTTGTCAAAGCTGTTTCAGTGGAAATGTAAATGTAATTTCATTGTACAGGAGTTTGACATGTAAGTCCATCCAGTGCTGCCCACACATTTTGCATCTTTAACTTCTTAACCTCAAACTGTTAAAGAGGGAGATGAAAATAACCTTTCTTGAAACATAGGAAGCAAATATATATTCATTTATACAAAGATTTGGGGAATGAATTCTTTACCTATGAATTCTCTGTAAGGTAATGTGCAAGTTCTGCAGGGCTATTAAGGGGTAGGTTCCAATTCCACTTTCCTGAAATCTTTCAAGATTGGATTGATTTTGATATGCAAGTCAGGTGTTTTCTGAACTTTAAAAGCACATTTCTGTGGGAGCCCTTAGTGAAATTTGGGTCAATATGAATTGCTGCTATTTCTTAATCTTCATCTAAGATGAATTCAAAAACTATTCTCATGACAGTGCTCTTGCAATCCCTCTCTAAGGAGCTAATAGAGCTGGATGTGGCGCAAAGGCTGGGCCATTACGAAATGTTAAATTCTGCTCAGAGAATGAAGGCAGAATTGAGCTAAAAGTTCATGAGCTATATTTCTGGCTAGTCTAAACCCCCAAAAAGAAGACCAACTCAACCTCTGAAAGAACCACCAGGATTTAGTATCCTTGAGCTGATTTCGATGCTGAATACTTCTGTCCAAGAGCTACGCTGTCACATGACAATAATAAATATGGATTTAATGTCTTGCAGGAGCAACAAACCCAAAATATCCACTGATTTTGGGCTTAGCTTCAAAGAGGGAAATTACATTAAAATGGAGTTACTTGCTAACAACAAAATGCTAGAATCTTCATAGCCAGCAGAGGGACTAGTTAAAGAAACTATTTTGGATTTTGATATGAAGGTTGGGAAAAAAATAGTCTTTGAGCACTGATAAGTTTTAGGCAAAGCTACATGCACATAATATCCCTGAAGAAGAACTCTCAGCCCAGAGTAAACTGTACACATGGACACGCTAACCAGACCAACTCAGGGAAATCCTTTCAATCCTACATAGGGCCACTTACACAGAAAATAATTTTCTGCTGAGTTAGCTTTTGCATAGCCAATTATACTATCTAATACCAATCAATCCCAAACATATAGTAGAAGTCCCAGTGTGTATCATTTAAAATTACTGAGGAGACACATGGTACCATACAGTCCACTAAAATCTGAGCAACTGATCACATTAGGAACAAGACAAGAAGATTTCTTCTTAGGTTATATTCCAAAGAAATGTGCAAGATTTCAGTGGAAAAATCAGCATTTCAGAGAAAAAAATATTTAATTACAATACTAAAAAATTATTTTGTATGATACTTTTTATTACAGTGTTTCACCAAACAACAGAGATAAATCAAGCTGTTTCAACAGAGATAAATCAAGCTTTAGATGTTCAAAAATATTGGGTATTAGAAAAAAATATTTCGAGTAGCTTCTAGACATCAATTCTAACATAAAAAGAATGTCTGAATTAGAGTTGACTGGAGACTAGAGACAAACTATTCTCTAATACTTTGGTTTAATGATTAAAGACTGACCATCTACTTGCACATGACTTGGTATACAAGCCCAGAAATGCCTGAGCTATAAATATTACCTTTAAGATGCATGTCCTCTTATTTCTAGGAAGAAAAAAATATTAATGAAGTATTCTCTAGAATCCACCTACTGTTGTCACATACAATAAAATGAATGAGAAATGAGGGAAGAAATTCCTTTAATGCTGGAATTGCTCCTCTGGTAAGCATTCTGATCAAATTGTGATGACATCTCATGCTCATCTACAGATCTGTTCTTTTGTTGTTTTTTTTTTCCTTGCAAAATATCCAGAGCGCTAAAATTCAGGCAGTCATACAGGCTGTTCACAGTTTTGCTCCTTTTTTTTTTTCGAGAAAAAACCCCATCTTCAATGTAGATTATGCTGCCTACATAGAAACGGCTCATCACTGTCCTGTCAGCATAGTTTCCAAACTCTATTTCTCATATAAACCATTCTTCTTTAGACACTATTCTAGTAAGCAAGAATGTCAGAATGCCTTTTAAACAGATTAAACATTTTGTTCAAGTTCCTCTCAAGTATCTCTTAATACTGGAAGTAGGGCTATGAAATAATCTCTAAAGGCTTTTAACCATAAATTCCTTATTCACTGATCTTCTGTTGGAGGTGCTATTCTTACTGTTACCAGGTTTGTGTAGTGGAAAAGATGACTATCAAAAGCTGCCTGAGATTAACAAAATTATCATATGAATACTTCACCTGTAATGCAGCTTGCGTTGCAGATATGATATGCTCATTTACATAAAAAATAAAATAGAAGAAGTTCTGTATAATATCCATAGTTGAGAAAGATAGGAATAGAGGAGATATTTCTCAGAACCTATCTTCTGTCTTTTAATTAAAGCTTTTATTAAATTCTTTAATATCTGGACTGATATGCATGTCCAGCAGAACAATCTGGCCCAACTGTTTAAAGAAGCCACAGAAAGATCAGCAGAAATGCTGATAAAACCCCTGAGTGATGACAATACCATTTGTTTTCTAACATACTGCTGAATGTTTAACTCAGACTTCTTTTCATGTCCCACAGTACTGAGGATTAGAGCTCTCTTCCCGATTATATTACAAGTATTAAATCTGCTGAGTTTGCTCTTCAGAGAGATAAGCTCGCTCCGTGTGCCATCTGTGTTCAGAATCAAGTGTCTGCTTTGGCCAGCAGTGAGAGGTGATGCTTGGTGGCCCTTTTCAGGTAATACAATGATGTTATGAGAAGCTGAACAGAGGTTATCGAGGTAACAGAATACACTCAAGGCTGTGTTGGACGACTGAAGGGTCTCTGACAAATTTCAAAGCATCTGAGGGAGATTTCAATGACTGAGGGAGGCACTAGCTAGCGAAGAGAAAACAGCAAGGAGGAATGCAGGTGCTAGAACTCTGGCTTAAAACTCCTGCAGAGTTCCCAGGGCTCACTGTATAAAGTGAAATAAAAATAATTTTAACAGTGCCAGAGATAGAGAAAAATTTCATAACGCACAGTTTTGAAAAGAATTGATTCTCATGCTCTATATTTCACCAAAAAAGGCTTATCATGTTCCGAGCTGGCATTTCAACTGCTGTAAAAGCTGTGATGAATGACCACTAGAGGTCATTCAATGAATAAGAAATAATTCAGGCTTTCTGTTGAGTGATGTCCTTGCTTGGGTTTATTTTAATGTGTTCTTTGTCACTAACAACATAAAGAATTAACTTTACAAGAGAGCTAAGCAGTACAATTGTGAAGATAAATGACTCTCCGTGTGCTCTGTAGGTACACAAGGATTATAGGTAGCCCTATGTCACTGCTGACACTCTCAAGTGCTATTGAATTTGTTTGGGAACTAGACATACACTTAGAAACCTGAATACTTTGCTGTGTGCTCCTCTGTGTATTTAGGTAATTAACACCCCAAAAATCCTAATTCCAGTGTTCAAAGCTTCAAAAATACTTGTCTGTATGACAGATACCTTTTTTCAATATGACTTGGTCTATTTTGAATTTAGGTACTACATAGTCACCCTGTCTTTGGCAGATACAGGAAAGAACGGCTGTATTTTTTATTTAAACAGGAGTAAAAATGATAAACTCTAGACAGAGGGACCTCTAGTGAAGCAGAACTAAAGACAGTATAACTTTGAAGGTGTTTTCTCTCCCTATTCCTATTAAAGCCTTTGATCAACATTTGAAGAAAACTGTTCTTTTCCTTTCTTTTTCTACATCTTTGCACATGACATTAGGTGGGGGGAAAAAAGTCTTGTGGCAAATCTGTAAATAAGCTAAACCTGGTGGGATCTCTGAAGTAGGAGTGGAACAGAAGAAGGTTATCAGGCAGGAAGATCAGACGTTGCTTAGGGAAGACAACAAGGAGAGGAATGAGCAGTTAAAGCTCCTGTCAGATGAGCAAAAGATGAAGAAATTATATGTGGCAGTTGTTATCCTAAAGCCAAAGAAGGACTAGCACTTTTTATCTATGATCCTAGTAGGAGACACAAGCTGAGAAGGAAAGTGAATGTGAGCTATCAGTTTGTTTTCTTAGGAATGAAAATATACAGAAGACTTTCATGCCTGTCAACAATATCAGGATATCATGTCCCCAGGGCTGTTTTCACCAAATCACAACTGTTGAAAAGGAAGTTCCATCCAGGAGTAGATGGTTTTCAATTTAAGTACATGTATTGTATATAAATATTTGGAAAGTAATTTCTAATGTTGAATTTTGTTGAATTTTGTTGAATTTTCTATTGAATTTCTTTCTTACCAGCTAAAAGGTTCTACCACTTTGTTTGCTATTCACTTCATACATCATTTAACTAAATGATAGTTTTTGTCATTAAAATTCAAAGAAATTTTCTTTAATGAGGAAGACCCCTTTTTCAGAAGTATTTGTAGTACAATTTCAATTTTTTTTATTTGTTACAAATGAGAAGTGAACTATTAGAGCGCTTTTCAATAATTTATTATTCTCAACATGCATATCCACCTTCTAAGAATAATATGTTTAGGACAAAAAATATATATCTCATCTTGAAAAGACCTTTGGACTGTTGACTACAGGACTTTATCATATGAACACCCACCAGCTGCAAAGAGCTGTAGGAGCCACACTATCTGATTGCCAATGCAACCGTGGCATATGTTGAGAATCTAATTGATATTTACCCCAGGAATTATTTATTCTAAATAAATTTGCAGAAAAGTTGCTTTGGTTTGCTTTAGCAGTTTTGAAAAAAAATACATGCAATTTTAAATCCTACTTTTTTTCTAAATGGAGTTAGCAAGTTCCAAGATAATTTTTAGTTAGAATGTTGTCCACAACAACTTGAAAAAATGGGAAAAACATTCTGTAGGAAAGTGTTAAAAGTGTTGTGCTGGTGGATACTGTAAGATAGATTGGCGAGTTGCTGCAGAACCATTAACTTTGAAATGTAGCTTTGTATGATTCACCACTGAAAAAGTGAAACATTGAAGGTTTGCAGAAAAGAATAGTCTGCTTGTTAGAAAAGAGGACTAGGATCATTAAATGCATAGTGGGAGGGAAAAAAAAGTAATTTATACATTATACTTCCACTATTTGTTGTTCAGTATCAGAGTTGTTGAAATAAGTTTTGGTGGACCACACAGAACTACTGAAGCCATGTAGATGCCAAACATCCATGAAAAATAAATGCTTTAAATAGGTCTGCAAAATTACTACATGACTAATTTTTTAATAAGTTTTTTGGCTTGTCATTCTGTGTTTCAATTTCTCCTCCTGTAACATATGAATAATCATTCTTTTTACCATAGCTGCCTAATTTGAGGAAAATGCTTTGAAATCAAAGACTCCTTATACACCCAAAATATCACTATGTCATATACATTCAATAAAGTTATTCTACCATGGTGGCATTTACTAGTACAGAATTATAAAATGTATTTTGGTGGAGAACACCCAAAGGCCAAAGTTACCAGAGACTTAAAACACATTTTTGATTCCGTTAAAAAGATCCTTAAATACAGCAACTCAAAAGCAGAGAAAACCCTTCTCTAATCTAAAATATTTGATTAAACTACAGACATATTCCTAAAAGCTAAAAATATTGAATTATTTGTCAGATGTGCAACTCTGAAGCAACTTTAACTGCAATACTTTCTTTGAGTCATCTCTAAGGAACTTAGAATTCATGGTTTCCCAATTCTAAGGAACTTAGAATTCATGTTTTCCCAGAAGAACTGCTTCAATCCCCAGTGGGATACAAAACCAATCAGAGTTTAGAGCAGAGCTGTTGCACGTTGTCTTGGCGATACCTTGACCCTAGAGCTGGTCACTTCCTGTGTCCCCTCTTCAGGTCAAAGGTGGCAGCAGCAGCAGTCTGGTTTGTTAACTAAGAGCTGACTTGGTTCCCAAGGAGCAGTTTCTCACCTTGGTGCCTTGGGCAGGTGCTGGTCTCAGTCTGACTTTACTGTGGCTTTGTGGTCAGAGTGACACAGGGAACAGCTTGTGAAGTGCTTGTACTTGGATCTCACACTGACTCAAGCTGAACAGATGATTAGTGCACTTAATCAAATCAAAAGGAGCTGAAGGGTTTAGCCTTTTAAAAGAGGCTTTCAGCCCAGTAGCTAACAGGAGATGACTCTCTAAATGCTACAGTAATAATTTATTTCCTTTTATTCCTATTGATGTCCAAGAACAATACTATTTGCTATGCTGACCTGAAAAATTGAAATAGAAGGAAAGCAACAAAAAAAGAGCTGACAGTTTAACTGTTCTTTTCCATAGGCACAGTCAGTTTTGGTTAGACCCATTTGTCTGGTGACCTTGACTCCTCTCTTAACTCCTTAAAAATTCTCTCTTGTGATTATATACAATGGAAAAAATGGAAAAATAGTTTTATAAAGGTCTTGGAAACAGAGACCTTTCAAACTTTTTGAACTTTAAAAACTCATTGGAGTGATCTTTTGAGTCACTAGTATTCCCTGACTGTAGAGATAAATGAGAGGTCAAGGGACACCCATGGAAAAAGATCAGGGATTATTCTGAAAAAGACTGAAATATCTTGGGCAAACACTTCAACAAGTAGACCAGTTGGGCTTGCATCCAGAATCTGATATTTCATTCATCAACACCAGCTAATGGTTCCAGGTTAGTTCCTGGCTGTTCAGAAAAGCTTAAATTTTGAATTGAGGGAAGAAATCCTGAAAAAATTATAATACTAAGGATGATGCCTTGGAGGCATTCAGTAAAAGTGAATCATTACTTCATGAGCACTGTAATCATGTGTCCTTATCATGAATCTTTCTGTCTTGTAATATATTCCTGCCCTAAATAGTTCTAATCATATCAAGCTTCCTCCCAATATAAAATGGTTCATTTAATATAGAATCCAAACAGGTAAGTTAGATGACTGTTAAAAATTGTTTTGAATATACTGAATTCACTGTGTCTATGTGGAAAACATTTGTATTTATGTATCTGTTAAAAGAATTAGAGTAACCTGATTATGAATTGTGTTATCTCAACCTTAAAACATTGATTGCAAGCCCATATGCCATTTTTATACCTGCATTTTGAAGCAGAATTCCAAGGCAAGTTGGCCTAAGATTGTAACATTTTCAGTATTACATTTTATACAAGGAGATACTTATTTTACAGGGCACCCTTTCTGGTCTGCAGCAGGAGAAAAGAATGGGGTATTTAAGCTACAAATTAGCTTAATAAGCTACCTGGTTGCCTAAGGTGATGACTAAGATAAAGAAGTCTTTTGGAAGAGGGGCTGAGAACTTAAAGGACCATTAAGAACTAACCTACATAGGCATTTTCACCCAACACAGGTAGAGAAATTGTAGGAAGAAGTCCTGTCACATTAAACAGACACACTTCTAATAATTTGAAATTTAAAAGTGAAATGCATTTAGATACTGTTTTTTAACCAATAAATCTGCTATCTTGTAAATAAAGAGAGTTCATATTTTAGCTCTTTTGCAGCTCACCAAGTCTTTTCCTTCATATCTATGTATGCCCAAGGAACTGAAACATAGCCCCAAATATCAAATTCTTCTTGAAAGTGCACTTAAACAACAATTTAAAAAAGCCTGAAGAGCCAACAACAGGCATGGGAGTCAGACTGTTGAACTGTATGTTCAGTTTCAGAAGGGAGCACTAAAGTTTGTACCCCACAATAAAAACACAAATGAAGCACCTGGACTCTCTTCAGACTCCAGAAGCTCAACACATACCAGGCCCAGTGGCAGTGGACAGGGAGCAAACATCATCTGGTAAGTGTCCAAGGGACAGACTGACCTGGTTTGTGGCAGCATGAACTCCTGTGTTACATTGTGTTTCATTTGGTCATGACAGGTGAGCCTGCAGTTTGTTCAACATTTCCAAATCTTTATAAAGGTTATGTCTGTATATGGCCTTTGAAATCCACAGTTTAATATGCATTCACTTGCAAGCTAATTCCCACAAAGGACTCTGGTAATGTTCAACAGAATGCCTAATAGTAATCAGAGAAATCTTATGAGATTTTTTTATTGTGGTGAATAATTTATCATACTAACATTATTGCCCAGAGTTGGCTTTAGTGATATAAAATACAGTCATGCGGGGGAAAAAAAAAAACATTTCAGCAGTGTGCTTTTGTTCTCTAGAAGACTGTGCTGCAGAACAATTTTTCAAGATGTTACAGGAGAAGGAAAATTAAAGCTCACAGTAATCTGAAAAAAAAGGGAACATTTGAATAGGAGGAATATTTGAATAGGAAGCAAAATGGAAGAAGTTAAATAAGTAGAAAACAAAGAACATTTGGAATTTGTAAAGCAAGGTCTACCTTTTGCAGAATCACATCTGATTCCAATCCAAATTTTCCTTTATACAAAGCCTTCCATCTTGTTAGTCTGTAAATAAAAGCAGATGATCAATATTAAATGGATATCAATATTACTTGAAATACAAGCATCCATATAGAGAATCATCCTTTCAAGAAAATTGTTCTTCTTGAGCTAATTTTAGAGACAAACATCACTGCTCCATAAACATAATCTCAACACTTCCAGTGCTTACATATTCACTGATGATTAAATACCATACTTGTTTTGACTAGGAAAAATGGTTACACCAAGGTTTAGCTTGCCACATGTAAACATCACCTATATATCTTAATTGGCCGTTAACAGAGTGCTACCCAAATTCAGTCTACTGTACAGAGTGGCAGAAGCATGACGATTAGTTGGTTAGGTTCTAAGCCAAAGGCTTCCATGTAGAGTTTTAATTTCAATAACTTACATGAATAATTACACCTTGAGATAAGGCAGCTTTAAATTATTTCTCTGTAGGAACTGGCTAGCAAAGCAAAGTGGAGAGCATGATCTTACTAGAACAAGGTAGAGTATTGCCACAGGATTGTTTGATGCATATTTCAACAAACTTTTTTTTCCTTTTTTTTCTTTTTTTTTTTTTTTTTGAGTTGGTGGGGGTGAAGACTTGAAGAATTTTGTCATAGAAAGGTAACCTGCAATGATCGGGGAAGGATTGGGACAGGAAATACACGTTTCTTCTTTATGTTATTGTTTATAATTTCAATTTCCTCCAATTAATCAAAAATTTTAAAAATAGCTTGGACAAAGATAAAGTGCCTTCTAATTGAATCATTCTAATTTTGCTTAATAAGCTTTTCTTTATCCTCAAGAGCATCTTTACTACTTTATTAAAATTCTTTTATTTAAGAATAGTATCTTCCCAGCAAACTCATTAGACTTAGTTTTAACTCACATTGATTTTAGTTGCTTAGCTTGGCAAAGTTCTTACTTGACTTCATCCAGAACACAATTTCAAAGCCAGCTACGTGCTGTGGGGGAGGGTCCATTTGATCCTTAGCCTTTGTGCTTAGTCCCTTTGATCTGGTTAAACTGACCTGTCCCATAAAATTAATTGATTTCTTGCTGCTACTTAATGTTCACCTTGCCTAATGTGCCAATAACCATCTCTATTCCACTGCATTCTAAATATTTGTCTACACATACAGCTTTTCAACAGAGTTAAAGTGACCAGACTCCATTGTGGGGAGACAGGATTTACCAGCAGAAGTCCTTGTTTCTGAGTCTGGTTTAGATAGTGGCTGTTTTGTCCTGATTTTTTTTTTTCTTTTTTGAATTGGTAGAGCTAAAAAAGAATGAGGAGCCTTTGTGGAACCTGTCATTATGGCACTCAGTGAAAACTGCACCAGATGAAAGCCTAGAGCAATGATTACGAGAAACCACATAAGAACTACTCTGTGTATATTTACACAGCAGCCTATAAAATTTTATTCAGATCTGAAATCTGAGTATGACCTTCATAATCTTCCTGTATAATTTGAAAGCATAGAAGTACAGTTTAATGCATCTTTTTTAGCTCAGAAAACACATTCTTCTCAGAGAATTTTTTAGGTTTCTTGGGAAATTTCCCAAAGCTATAACTAAGGAGGTATGGGTTAACCTGTCAAAAACAGAAGAGAAGAAAGGAAAAAGCAAAGATAAGCAACTTATACACCTGTCTTTAAACAATCCCTGTGTCTGCATACATCAGGGAAGTGAAGAACCTGACATTTGAATTAAACCAAACTATGAAGCCAGTAGTTTCTTTTTAGAGACACTGAGAGAGTGTCAAACCACGAGGCTGGCTGACAAATATTTCATAAAGAAGAATAATTTGTTCGACATGTAGAACACAACTTCTCACCGACTTTCCCCTGCACTGTAAACAATGCAAGCTTTTTTTATTCTGAAAAAATGTAGTTGAGCTCCAGCAGTGGTTTTTTATGGCCTCACACCACATAAGAATCATAGCACAAAGAACAAAATGCGCAAGCATGTTGTACCAAGATGACACAGTGATGTATCTATCTTCCGACTGAAGTAAAACACGAGATCAAGGGTCTCCATACAATGTAACTCACACCCTCCTCCGCAATCCATGCTCTCAGAGTCTATACAGTTTGGCAGATTGGGGTAATGTCCTTTACTCCCCACTTCAGCCTCACCCTTTCCATCTAAGACTATAATTTTCAGGCCACTGGCTTGAAGGGCTCTTTTGTAGACCTAACATTTATAGCAACTCGCGTGATATCTCTATACAAGCCAGTCCTCTCTTCAGAATCTGTAATCTCTCACTTCAGAGCTCATATTTGAAGCCCTTGATTCACTGTGATTTAAAATGAGACTTTGAAGCAAACTGCATTCCTTGGCAATGAGGAAACCCACAGGCTTTGGGCCCTTTTGATCCGTCTGTCTGGTGCCTAGCAAAGCAGAGGCCTTCTTCCATCTTAATAGCTATGTCCCTGAAATAGCAGACACGGTACACACTGACCTCCTATTTACATTTCAGGACATTAACCAAAGAAACCAACCATCAGGAGACATGGTGTTCAAAGATGTAAAATAAACTACTGCATCTCCTTGAATACCACTCTTGAGAAAGGCAGGCATCAGACCAGGAGAGCTTCCTTTTCATATTCTCTGGCTTCAGGAGAGACAGCTCCAGATTTGTAGCTAAGGCTTTGTACCAATAGTGTTGACAGAGTAAGACAGACAAATATATGAGAGAGTCAGAACCTAGTAGAAAATATTAAGGCCTTCCATATTACCAGATAGTGGTCAAAATTTACACTCATGATTTTTAGAAATTCTAACTTGAAAAGCTTTCTTTCCTAACCAAAAATCAGAGTTCTCTGGAGTCATCACTGGGAATGCTAAGTGGCATCATTTACAGTGGTTATCCCAAAGAAAAATCCAGTTCTCTATGCAAGGAGCAGAAGATCAGATTGCTTCTTGAAAATTTTGCAGTTATCCTTTCTCATTCCTTTTTTACACTGTAAGACAAACAATGAAATTATTGATTTATCCTAGAATAAAATTTTTATATAATTTTAGGATATATGTTGTAAGAATCTAAATGAAAAGTTTTACTGTTCATATTAAAATAAGATGGCAGTTTCAGATGTCTGAGCTCTGCAGTGGTCTGTCAACACAGAAAAAATTATTTTTAAATATCTGCTACGGAGTAAGATTTGTACCATATGAACTACAGCTTATGAGAATACCCTAAGTTTCATTTTCACTTGTGCTCCTTGGAAATTCCAACAAGATTCTCCAGAATGCTGGTCAGTCAGAACACTACGTATCTTTCCTGTTTTGGTGTAGATACAGGGAAAAAAATCACGTGTTAATTACAAAATATATTTGACAAGGTTAAGATAATATAAACTGAAAAAAGTATTACTTTTTAAGAACATAGCACATGATAGTGAAAAACGATTCAGACCGAACTGATCAGTCATTGTTATGGTAAATCACAGTGACTTCCAGTAACAAAGACTAGGAAAACCAGGCATTTCAGCAATTAACTTAAGTGAGATACAGTTACGGGGAGGCTCCTCCTTCTATTTCCCAGTTTAGATACAACCCCTGTGGATTCGCTGACCATACAGCCAAGTGAGTTCTGTATAGTTGTTGTTTCAGGAACCCCAGTTCTGCTCCTAATAGCACATTACTCCTTACAGCTTATTTTTAAAATGACCGAATTTTCTAAAAATCTGTTCCTTTGCCTGAAATGGTGAACTGAAGAGCAGAGGGTTAGCTAAGTGAATGAGGCAAATGTTGTATCATATTACTAAAGATGAGCAAATGGAGTATGAAGAGGAGAGGAAGTAACTAATTAAACTACAACCCTATTACAATGACTTTAATATTATGAAAGGTTTAAGAACACACAGCATGGGAAAGAACAATTAACACATCCATGTAAATGGAAATTTGAAACAGTGAAGGATAAAAAATCATTTTATGTCAAACGGACTATGAGAGATCTACCTAGTGGCCTTCTACCAGATAAAAACAATGCCTTTTTGTCCCAGTTTACTTTATAAAACCATTTATACATTAGCCCATCAAAAATTAGCCCACAATAGGAGAAAGGCTTCACTGTGAGACCAAATCATAATTTTGAGGAAGGAAATTGACTGAAATCAGATCAAAATTACAAAGAATACCACAAATTCCTCAATGTTGGACTGACTCTACTGTCTTCACAAATACAAAGATTCAATCTATTGCATTGAAAGGGAAAGTGTATGTTTGGAGTAAAGTTACCAGCAGAATTTTCTAGGATTAGCTTGGAGACTAAAAATAGCAGAGAGTATCATGGCTAATTTTGGTACAGCGTAAGCGTGTGCTTATGACATTTTCTGATGACAAAGTCTGCAGGCAGTGGAATATCATACAGGTCATTGAACTTCAGTTACTGAAAGGGGATGAGGTTAGAGTGTACAAAGTGCACGGCTGCAGACTTGGAATTAATAACAGGAATTTTCTATTACCAGATGATAGTTCATAGTTTAGAAAAGATAATTAGGTAGAAAACCTAGTATATACATCTGTTGCATACTATGAGGAAGATGAAGCTTTGAAACCCTGCCCTAAAAAGGATTTAGTTTATTACCTTATTTCATTTAGCTTGTTACCTTCGTTTCATTACATTATTGAGGCTATTTAATTAAAATCTGTGAAAATGTTTGTTTATTATTTCTCATCAGTTATACTGACGAGAATCCCCCAGTTATACTGACGAGAATCCCCCAGTTATACTGGGGATAAAGGAGGGTAAGAGAAACACTAAAAGGAAAGACATTTGAAGTAGAACTTTGCCACAGCATGAAACCATCTGAGAAAATTGCCATGAAAATTCATCACAGAGATTCAAGAAGTTTCCAGTTGTTGGGGACATAAAGTTCTGCAACAGCTTCCCAATAGGAGTATGGGGGCAAAAGCCCCAAACCTGTTTTAAGATGAAAGCTTGGTAAATTTACAAATGGGGTTGTATGACGTGTTTAACTGCTGCAGGGAAGGAACTAGGCTCCATTGTCCATGAATTTTCTGATCCTGTGTTCTGTTTAGAAATAAAGCAGATGTGAAGGCTTCAGCAATGGAGGAAGCACAAGGCAAAATGGACATTTCAGTCCAAACATAAAGGAACAGAATTTAAATTAAAAGTAGCTGTGATCTGATCACCTGGATCTAGGATAGCTGGCAAAAAGGCAAACTCTCTCATTTGGAATTTTGGAAAATGTTCCTATTCTGTTTCCTTCACAGCATACCCTGCTGCTCTTCCAAATACAGCTCTGGAATGTTCCCAAAGCTGCTAAGGGAAATAAATTTTTAGCAGTTCCACTTGTGTTTCAGTAGTAGTGTTTTTACTGCACGGATAGTCCAGAGCCTAAACCTCTCTTGGTAAGTCTCCTGCATACCTTGAACTCCCCCAGTTTGCTCCCCAGGGATATTCCCTCCGTAGCAACAGTTTTCAAGTCCTAGACCAAGCGTGTTTGGCAGCACAGAGAGGAGATCCTGTAATTTATGTAACCATGACACCTTTCCACAGCTGCACAAGTCTGAAGGTTTTGTTTGCCCCAAAGCTTAGCTGTTTTTGCCAAGAAATGCAGTTAGTCCAATGAAAAACAATTCTCTTTATAAACCTTGCCTTGAGCATTGAGTAAACAACAGGGCAAAGTCGAGACCTAAAAGCAGTTCTCAAATACCCTTTTTTTTAACAACAGAAGCAATTCTCAGGTAACTCCTGGCCAAATTTTCACCCTCGGCCTTGGGCTCTGCACTTCGATGCCCTTATTTCCCTGAGTGCTCGTCGCTGGCTGTCACCAGCCAGCACAGTTGCGCTGCCAGTTGCACTGGATTCATCCCCTTGCAACAGCCATGCCCTCACAGCAGTGACTTCCCCTCGGACGGCCTTTCCTCCCGTCTCTCCAGTCCAGAATACGCAGAACTCCTTTGGGTCGGTGCCTGGCTGGGGCAGCGCCTCAGAGGGGGCAGCTCTGGCCGAGCTCCGGATTCGGCGGCCTGGCTTGGGCCCGCTGCCGGCCCGACCCCCCTGCTCTGGGCCCGACCCCCCTGCTCTGGGCCCGACCCCACTGCTCCCGGCCCGCCTGGGGCGGCCCCGCGGCGGCTGCTGGGGCACGGCCGGGCAGAGGGGCCGGGGCACGGCCGCAGCTGCAGCCCGTGCCCGTGCCCGTGCCCGTGCCCGTGCCCGTGCCCGTGCCCGTGCCCGTGCCCGTGCCCGTGCCCGTGCCCAGCCCAGCCCGGCCCGGGGCACCGCCGGGGCCGCAGCCCGTGCCCAGCCCGGCCCGGGGCACGGCCTGCTCCGCCGAAAGAGAGTGAGTGGCCATCGCAGCGCCTCAGGAATGAGAACCTCACCCCTTCCTTCCTTCTTATCGCTAGTTAAACCCTCCGACTCAAAGCCGAGTTATTTGTTCTCCCCTCAAAAAATCGGCTGGTTTACCCACTACTCCTCTCTGTGTGCTCCTGCAACTTGTGCTTTTCCACAGAACTATTTCTCTGCAAGGTCACGGCTTGTAAACTCTTCGGGTGGTCTCCTCAGGCGGCCAAATGTGCAGGCTACACATTTATTTTAAGGAGAAATGGGAAAAGCATTTGATTACAAAGGATGCTTAAGCTGGCCTCTTTAATTTTGATTCCCTCCCACTTGAAGCTATAAATACAGCTGAAGATTACAAAGGGTTGTAAAGTAAATACCAAAAGACAACATTTACAATTTTCCACACAGCTACGCCCTAAACCCATAATATAAGGAAATCTGTCCAAAACTTTGAAGTGCTGCTACAGTTTGTTATATGAAAAAACACTGGATTTCTATGTATTTATTTAGCCACCTGCCACTCCCTCACCAAGTTTTCAAATCCATTTGTTTGCTACATAGCTAAACAGTATTAAGGGGAACTGTATTTTCAAGTTATTTGGATTACAAAAACAGTAACCAAAAGCCAATTCATGCTAACAAGTATTTTCGACTTGTGCTTTTTGACTTGTAGTTGGATGATAAAATCAAAACACATTTTTAATCTAATTTTTTTTTTTTTGGTGGGGAGAGAGACACCCTTGATCTGATACACCTATTTGCTCCTCTTTTTCCTCACACTGGATGTTATTCCTATGACTCCACCAAAAAGCTTAAATTTTAAAAGTAATTTTGACATCGGTTCCCATTATTAAAAAAAACAAAACACAAAAAAGACAGACTAATAGTAGTTCTGCTCATTTGGGAACATACTGAAGGCAGCAATTGATACAGATGATCTAATTTTACCAAATGATATAATAAAGCAAAACTGAGGATTAGGAAGATTTCCTTTCCTTTCCCTGTTTATATTCGCTATGATCCAGACTGTAGCATGTCATGTCTTCCAAAACCAGACTCTAATATTGCAACTGATAGAATTATATTTGCAGACCAGATTTCTGTTGTTGCTGTGTTAGGAAATCGTCAGGTTTTGTGGTTTTACTTTGTGTTTTAATCTGTTTTTTTCTGCAGTGTATCTCATTTGCAGTTCTCTGTGATGTTCCCAACGTAAGCAAAGTTGCACTCTTGGTTAAGATAAACATCCTATGTTGTGATTTCACTTTAGAATATTATCAGCATATTTACCTCAATATGAGGTAAATCTCAGGGCTCTTCCAGTATATTTTGGTCAACTGAAGTTTATGGAAACACCTTAATGAATCTGAATAATCTCAGCAAGGTGCTGACTGAAGGATGCTTATTTCTCGTACAAAGTTTTCCAGCAGGAGAGGACTTGATATTTACTGTGTGACACGACTTTTTTTCTTTGCTACATTTATAAGAAAGCTCTTTGGTTTATAATGGAAAGCTTGAGTAGAATCCACTGAAGTCATGTGAAGCTTGGCTGCTAAGGATTTGAGGAAAGCTAAAAGAAAATGTTTGGCTTGAACACTGGATTGCAGTGGTGTGTTCTTGGAACAAGAACAAAAATATTTAGCTATTAAATGAAAATATTTTTAATTACAGAAGAAACCATACTGAGCTTGTGATGCCTGTTTGAAGCCTTGTGTCTACAGAAATGCTCTAACAGTAAATTTCAAATGTTTCCATCAGAAGGTTACTATGGGTTTAAAGGAATTCTTAGTGCAAATAATTCTACTGTATTATATGAATTCTTCCTCGTAGAAGCTGTGTTGCTGCATTTCAAGCAGTTCTGACAATTACTCTCTTGTCTCTGCAGGTAAAATTTGTACTATGAAACTAAAAATTACTAAAATCTTAGTGCAATGTGCATAGGTATGTGGCAGCATTGATAGACACGTCATGCAGACATCCCAGTATGTTATGGTATTTTTTAGAAAGGAGGTATTTATAGGCAAGCTAACCTGAAGTTTAGTGTTTCTGCAATGGAAAGTTGCAGCTAGCAAAGAGCACACAAATTGTCTCTTCTGCAATTTTAGGAAAAAGGAGAGTAATACTAAACCAGTTTAAACCACTAAACCAGCTACAATTCCTCAAATAATTTACTGAGATTATTCAGGAGCATAAGTGTGGGTGCTTCTGAATGTGGCTAGGATTTATCATACCCATCAGGAGTTCTCAGCTCTCAGTTGCCAAGGAAGAGAGTAGAATTTTCCAATAGTATGGCTCTCCCTATACCATGTATATATTAAACTCAACACTGAATTAATGGAATTGTGGCATGCTGCTAATATTGCATATCAGATCACTATCTAAAATTATTGAGAATACTTGCACTTTAATAAATGTAGCTCAGAAGATGAAACAAAGATGATCCTCTGTAGAGCTCAAAGAAAGACTTCAGGAACAATACTTTCCATATGTCTTTCAATGTTCCTTATTAGCTGCCTGAAGAAGGTATTTTTTGGAATGTAATACTCCTCCAAATACTGATCCTGCCTAAAAACTTGTCAACTTGGTAAATGGTGCAGCTAAAACATTATTTATGGGCATACTGAACCACTTTAAAAACAGCCCAGAGAAATATTTTTGTTGAAGAACACCAGTGACAGCAATCCCGATCATAAGAGTCCCCTCTCAATACCAAAAATTGAATGGGTGCTACAGACTGTGAGGAAAAAAATAAGGCTTAATTCGAAGTGAGAGACTGTTTGCTACTGTTCACTAATTTCAGTGCAAGATTATTTTAAATTGAAGCTGTACCTCATTGCCTCTTTCAGGACAAAGAAAATAAACTGCTTTTGACATGTTCTTCAGAAAACCCAGATCTGTCTCATAGGGTAAGTTTCATCTCATTTAACTTTGGTTGGGGATATATCAGAACTAAGCTAGTTGCCTGCTCTTCTGCTATAGTTATAAGAAAGAGAACAGAAAATATTTATCTGAGCTGGTTTTGAATGGCATGTGTTAATTTCAGTCTTTTTACATTGGGTAGAGAAAGTCTTACTGTAAATATCAATATTTTCGAAAGCCAAACCAGACAAGATGAATTTCATTTTCTGCAACTTGGCTGCATCTCTTTTATATGAAGAGTAACAATTTTGGAGCACAGCTTTAATCCTTCAAGAGTTAGCATGAATGTCTGTCTGTATATTTATAAAGATTTAACAATAAATACCAAATATTTAATGTATAAATGTTTAGGAGTTTATAGTGAAGAATATGTAGAACCAGGCAATACAAGGGAAGTTTGCAATAGGGCATTTAAGTCAAATAATAAAACGTAGCAATTTGAACAATGTTGATCTATTTTTATCTTTATAAATGTGATCAATCGAAAGGCAAGTTACATAGGAGTTTATGAAGTAACTGAAAAATGGGGGGCTTTGTACTGTAGTAATTAACATTAGTTTTATTCATCTCATCCCTCCTTGCAGGTCTTTCCAGACATGCTTCACTAAAATGGAGGGTGAGTGAAAACAGCTGGGTTTGGTACAGAGTAGTGAACAGACACCAAGCACTCTATGTCCAGCATGTCATCCATTCACCAGTTCAACAGTGCAGCTTTAACTACAGTAACATGAACTGTATTATGTTAAAGCACTAGAGGGTTATGTTACATCTGCAGCAATACATAACAGGAAAGTAAAAAAAAAAAAAACCAAACCGCCAACAAAAGGGAAGAGTACAGAATATGCTTGCAGATTCTAAACACTAAAAGACCCTCTGTAGCACGAATTGAAATCCTGAGAAGTTAATGGTGTTAAGACATCTCAAGAAACACCTTTAAATTCAGCTGGTTTTACAGCTTTACCATTGTCACAGAGTAATAGTGTTTTATATGTAAGATTTCATTATATATTTAACTTAATCCTAATCCAATGTTTTACATGCTGTAGAAAGTGAACAGAAAAAATCTCATTATTGGTAACTAAGGTCACAAACCTTGTAGAGATATGGAGAGATATCTGCAGAGTTTTAAAGTGAAACTCAAACTAGATTCACATGAACTAGCTCAGCTACTGGAAACAGCGTAGCCATGGCAGCAAGCAGTTCATGTCAGCTGTAAAAGCTGCCTGTAAAGGTAGGTAAATATTTGGACAACTTGCTGGCATAGAGTTCTTGTGCTACAACAGCTACATTACTTCAGCTATTTTATGTGCCACTCAGGATGACCTCAGCCTAAGGAGATGGGATACTTATACCTGCTGGCAGCTCAAGCCTTCCCCAGTAGGCTTGGAAGCACTCATGAAAAGAAAAACAAATTTAAAACTCTACCAGTTCTTTATGAGCATCTGCGTAGAAATCTCTTGGTCAAGAGAGATTAACAGATGCTTATTCCTAGTCTCGAGCCGTCAGTGCCTTTTCCCTCCCCAGTACTCAAATATCCGCCATTATAGAGTAAGTGATAACAATTATCAGTGTATTCAAATAATATTCCCACTTCTTGTATGTATGTTTCCTATAAACAATTTATTTTACATATTAATTTCATCATTCAGATGAGCACTCCACAAACTTGGTTTTGTTTCTGCACTGTTAAACTGAGGAGCCCTAGAAGACTGTTGACTTTGGCCAGTACTGTTTCAGAGTGCCCACTGAAAGCTTGATTCCATTTCTTTAAAAAATTGCAAACGTGAATAATTTCATTAAGTTGCTTTATAGTGTAGCCCCTCTTCAGGGGAAGAGATGTGATAAGATACCTTTCAATGTGTTGAAGGGTGTTAATCTCAAGGCTTTAGGACTGGTCATTTATTATCCACATGGTTTTGTTTCCTGCCCTGAAAGAACATAGCAGGCTAGTACTTCTGAGATAAAGGGATAGATCATTAAGGTGCCTTCTGAGGCCTCTCATCTAAACTTACTTTGCACCCCTGCCTTTATATTCAGTGGATGAGGATGGTTTTTACATGGCGACTGAGATACTGCTAGCAACCAAAGGATTGTTAGAAATCACTATAGTTAAGCCAGCTGACTTCACAATTGTA
The DNA here is from genome assembly GCF_015832195.1 of Motacilla alba alba. NCBI lineage: Eukaryota > Metazoa > Chordata > Aves > Passeriformes > Motacillidae > Motacilla > Motacilla alba. Next base: position 46,873,113 of record NC_052019.1, on the reverse strand, counting down.
CTGCCCTTAAAATAGATTTCACTAAAGGTATTTTTCTAGAATTGTATTTGGTTTAGACATGAATAATTTAAAGAGGTCTTTTACAAGACACCACAAAAGATCAATTCACATATAAACATACCCACTGCTGTATATGCCAGCTACTGCAAAATGCCCTAAGTGTTCCTTTTGCAGAACAAACTCCAAACATATGTACCAGTTCAGTACAGATTATTTTCTTTAAATCATACAAGCTATCCATTAATTAAATGGTAATTAGTGATTTTTTTATTTTATTTTTCTTCTAGTTACAGAGTTAGATACCAGAAGAAAAGAATAAGTTGCTATTCAGTGCTCTGCTTAGGGAACAATAATGGCTATTCATTTTTCAGTGTTTATTTCTAATTTAAGTCTCTGTAAATATGCTAATAGTTAAAAACTGTATTTTCATAATGAAAGTAGCAAGATGTTTCATACATACTTTGTCATATTTATGCTTTTATGCACTTATGGACAAGAGAAAATTGTACATGAGGAAATGCGGTTATTTGGACAGCCTACACTTATTTGGCTCAAATGGCTTATTTGGTTACAAACAGGCAGCAAAATGCATAGAAAGGCCTTTGTCTGTGAATATTCAAGTTCTACAAAGTACATAGATTAATCTTTATACTGTTATGATTAGACTTCAAAAATTAAAATTTATATGAATGAGTATAGATGGCTCTGTCTTGAATTATTTGGATCTGAAGTTCTACATATGAGATTTAAATTTTATAACTGAAGCAACTCACCCAAACAGAGTCCAGGAGAATCAAGAATACAGTGATGCCCTAGTATTTAACCTGAAATTTTAATTGACATTAATATCTAACTGGAATATAACTGATTGATATTTAAAAATGGGCAGAAACCAGTGTAAGTGATTAGTTGCGGCTAACAGCAACATCTTAAGATAGATTACATTTACCACACACATTCATGTTTCGTTCTGTGAAACCTCACAACCATTTTCTAGAACATGTATATGCAGTTTACCACCCGTCACTACAAAATAATATCATTGTAAAGATTTGCCTTGTTCCAAAAATAGTGTGAAACATAAATTTTTTTAAATGTTTTAAAGTTCAGAGAAAATAAATATATGACTAGCCCAGCTTTAACAATGGGTTAGATTGCATGACCTCCAGAGATTCCTTCTAACCTCTGCTAAGATGTAAAGAGAATTCTGTGACCTAAATTACCTTATGTTTCAATCACAGGGAAAAATGGAAACACCTTAGACCAGAAAATTTATAAGAGAAAATGGATATTCTATACAAATTTATGTTTTTGTTTCCATGTGTACTATTTTAAAACCTGGTTTCCAGACTGACTGATTGAAAACATATATTCTCTGATGTGTCTGTAGCTGAGCTGCTCTGTATTAATTCTAAAAAAAGCATTTCTCATGGAAAGCTTGACCCAGAGTTAATTTTAGAGGTGCTAGCAAATGCTGCTGTTATAGAGCTCTTTTCCTGTTTATGGTAAGAATGATCTCCTCTTTTTCTCGTACTTATTATCTTGCCAAAAACAGAGGTCATTAGCAAGGTGAATCTCTGTTTTTTCAGAGTGCTGCTCTGTCAATGTAATTTTAGGAAATATCCACAACTGCTGTACAATACAAGTTTTCAGATGGAAAGAAACATTATTTTAATCCATGTTTTTTTCCATTGCTGTTATTGATGTTTGTACTTGGTATAAGGGATGTCAAGGTGGTTTTTAAATTTTTATTTATTTATTTATAAACCGTACAGGAGATACTGTTTAAACATAGAGGTTCCTGCATTTTCCCTTATAAGTTAATTTTTGTAAACTGAGAAGGGGTTTTGTAAGAGCTGTAATGATTGCAACTAATACAAGTGTCCATCCATTAGGGCTTAGGATGCTATGGCCCATGTCTTAGCTGAACTAACATTAACAGTACCTACAATACAAGCAATATACTTGTATATTAAAAAAAACAAGCAAACACTTTAGTATATACTTATGAAATAGCCTGGGAACTCAAAAAATGTATAAACTTTATCCTCCTAGTCAGAAATGCAAGTACAGACATACAGTCATTTTTTCCAGATATTCACTTTTAGGTGACATTTCAAAAGTGTTTTTAAAAATGGATGGATCAATGGGAAAAGAAATTACGGGATGGGTCCCCCCCAACAAACATGTATAAACTTATTTGACAGTTTCAAAATACAGTCACAACCCATCTAAATCTTTGATAGAGGAGGCTGGTCACAGTCCCTGGTGACTGGGCTGTCAAAAACCAATGAACATATATATAAGCTATAATTAGAAGCAACTTGCCAGACATTGCAAAGCAGACATAGAAATAGAATTCCAGTCTTATATTTGAAAATCTTAAGACAAATACTAGATTTGCAGTGTTCCCTATCTTCTATGAAGTTTGGGATTTTAGTATTTGGCAGGCTAAAAAACTTCAGCATAACACTGTGGGCTTCTGTGGCCTTCTTTCCTGCTGTAATATTAGTGGAATAATGCTATAATATAGTCATGTTAAAAGGATTACTCCAGCACTTTGTGATTCTGAAGTTTCTTCTCGTACTCCAAATACCAGAGGCGTGATCTGTCTCACAGTGCAAGCACATACACAGACACTCCCCCTACCCCAGTATGTTTTCATTCTGAGCTTATTTCAAATTTTCAAGATTAATTTATTCTAGATGCACAAGATTTCCCACTGATAAAAAAATAGTGTAATGTTTGCTTGTGGTACATAGATAATTGAGCTGCAGTCAGAAAAACCTCATCCTCTTTCTGATATGCAGCTGAACATTGAAGAAGTCAATACTGTACAATTCCATTTTTATCTAGTAACTAGGAAAATCATACATACTTTCCTTTCTACAAAAGCCTGGATGCCTAAAGATAAAAAAATCTAAATATTTTATTGCTGATAAGAAATTATTAGAAAAATCAATTGAATATCCATTACATATCAATATTTGAAGAAAGATTGAAAACGTTAAAATTTTGTGAGACTTAGGTTAACACTTAAGACACCCTTACAATATGTAAAAAAAAAAAACATATCTTCACTTTTTTACTGACTTAAGTGTTTAAGTTATTCAACAAAATCTTATCTTTTTGTCACTTTAAAAGTTGTGTAAAGAAAAGAAGGCAGGTCATACAAACCTTGAATGAAAGCGAGAATATACACAAAGCACCTCAGCCATTCAAAAATCTGCTGAGCACAGGGAAGGAATAGCAGAGGAGGATGATGAAAATTATAATGAACAGGGAAAATTATTATAAATTTAGGCGGAGGAGAAGCAGTCACAATGTATATCCTTCAAGACTTTGAGCTTGTGCATTAATGACTGCATTGGATTCTACCATCAGACTTAAAGTTTTTTGTAATTGAATAGTCTATGTGAAAACAAAGTATTTATAACTATTATTCTTATACTACAGCTTATATTCTTGATTAAGAAAAATTAAGTAGTCATTTTAAATCCTACAAAAGAGAAATGGTTGTTCTCAACCTTTTTCACATTATCCCAAAATACAGAAGGAGATATGTGGGGCTTTCTTCCATTTTATTTTGGAAACTCACCCCTAGATCAACAAAGAGCTGGAGATTATGACCCACCACCTACTTGGTTGCTAAGGACTAAAATAAAATATGATTCTGTATTTCTCTTTAAAATGTTGGATTTCTCCTAAAAATTTTAAGTACATAAACATATATCTGAATATTTTATAATAAATACATTTTGTAAGATTTCAAGAATATTATCAGTGGCCTGCAGAACTTTATGGATTTGCATGGATTTTTTTATCCTCCCTAAACAGTCTACTGATTTAGCACACATTCAGTTAAAGTGGACAATAAGTTTGTCAGAGGAAAAGACCTAGTGAAGGCCTAGAGCAGCCTTCCAATGCTCAGAACGTTACCAACCAAAAGTCTGATGCCAGGCTCTACAGAGGGACAAGAAAGGAGAATGAAAAACAGCAATCAGAAATTGTGAAAGGGAGTTCCAGCTAGATACAAGGAAAATGTATTGGAGCAGTTTCTCAGAGAGACTGTGAGGTCTTAGGAGTTTTCAAGACCCAACTGGAAAAAGCTCTGGGCAGTCTGGTCTGAACTGAGTGTTGACTCAACTTTGAGGAGGAAGTTGAAAGGACAGAAAGCAAGATGTAACTCTGATAGTCTCAAGGAAAATTTAGCTAAGTAGAGCAAATGTATTCCTTCAAGCTTCGTTGGGCAGTCACAGTCAGCAATATTTGCATTCATACCATTTGTGCCCTAGGCTGCCTGGCATTTTTTAAAGGATAGTGGCATAAAACCTTCACTATCTACAAAAGTTATTGCCATATATCCATTCTGTAAAATGTAATTGTACAAATGATCAGTAAATAATGTGACTGTTTTAAGACAAATATACAGAAAACAAAAATTATACAAAGAGCTGATGTCTGCATAAAGGACTGCATGACCATAAACCTGTTAGCATCAGCGTGTGGACTGCTGTGATGTACAGGAAAAGAGTGGAATAGAAGTGATTGACACTGGCCACTGGTGGGCTCCAGTTCTTCTGTTCCCAGGATGCCCACTGTAAGTTAGATCATGACCTCTTAGCCAAGAGCTCTCTGGTTCAAAGGCTGTTAATCCCCAGATGATTCCAGAGATATAAGAATATAAGACACTTGTATTCCACCTTACATCCCAGATTTAATATTTTTTGCTGCTGGAGGTATCCTGTGCCTAATTTAAAAATCTGTTTTCCCTCTCTTTCTCTCCATAAAAGGAGTCAGAATCACAAATAAGAATATATATATATGTGACAGATGAGAATCAGAAATATATATATATATATATATATATGAAGGACTGATTCTCATCTGTCTCCATATGACAGCAAAATGACAATAACAACACCTTAAGATGTAAAGTAAGGCATTTCAAATTAAGTAGCAAAAGGTTTTAAAAAGAGAATTAAAAAAAAAAAAAATCTCAGTACCTCTAAATACAATGTTTAATCAACTTGTATAATCACTGCAGCCTGAAATCTTCAGGAATCATTACATAGACTCTACTTAAAACTCTTGGGTGATGTGAAAATACTTTTCCAGTGCTGTGGATTGTGCCATTCCCAGCTGACATGCATCCCAGGCCCCAGCAGAAAGGTAAAGAAACACATCCTAACTAGCTGGGGTCCCAGTGACCACAGTACTATGTTTAGCCATGACTGCCTACTGTGGCATAGTTCTCTGTTGCAATATTTTTCTGGTATTCTCATTAGCCACTCCCTCAACATTTTTGTGAAGAAATGAACAAAGTTGTAAAATAATATTTAGAAAATACAAGTATCAAGCAGAGTTGGAATAAGATATTTGAGTGAGAATGGATACTGGATATTTGCAGAGGGGTTTTTTCTTGGTTTTGGTTTGTTGGTTTGGGTTTTTGGTTTTTTTTTGCCTTAGAAGAGACCACAGGTATTGCAGGTGTTCCTGATGGGCTAGAAGAATGCTTGTCTGGAGTTATTGCTTTGAGGTGATTGACAAAGGTTGCTTTTGGTTCAGGCAAACAGGTTTAAAAAGCTTCTTATTTTCGTTAATTATGTTTGGTCAGTAACTTACTAGGGATGTTATTGTGAGGGTAGTGGCTGCCATCATTTTCTCATTGTTATTTGATCAGAAAGAAGTACTACTCTCCAGTCAGAGTAAAATTAATGGTTTGCTTTTCTTCATATTCTGAAAGGAAGCTAAGGGTCCTCATATTTCTGGTTTCAGTATAGTTCCTTCTTCAAAGCCTATTACACTGTGGATTTTTAATGCTTTCATACTTTTTATGCCTATACCTGAACTGGCACAATGCTAAATCAGCTTGGTGCATAATTAATCAGTATCAATTATATTCATACTAGGTACAAGACTCCCATCAACATCAGATTGCTGAATATACTTCTTCCATTTCCATCTTACTTTCTATTGCCTTTCCTATTGTGTGCAAATATGGAGACATCTATATTTACAACTCCTTGTGATTTATTTATAAGAGCAGAACAAGAATCTAGACTCTTAACAATGAAGACATCTCAGAGGTCTGCCCATGTATAAACTTGTAGCACCTAAAAGTCAAGACTGTGCTATTGTGTCTTCCATTGAAATACTTCACGGAAAACAATCAGCCTCCTCATGTGCTCTGAGGTCTGCCCCTCTTCTCAAGCTAGACACTTGAGAAGATGCTTCAGCCTTTTTCTTATCAGATAGGAAGAACCCTTCTCCCTGTATTATAACTTACTCTTTCTGCATCCTCCTCCAAGTCATTTTAAAAACATGAATCAAAGTAAAAGACACTTTAGAACATGTTTTTACAACAGTAATGTACATTTGGCAGGACATAACAATACCTGGATCCCTTGGCTTCATGCCGTCAGAAGCCATCTAATCCTATCTGTGTGATGATACTTAGAAACTGGCAGAAAGACTTACGCTTTTCAGTCAAAAAAAACATCAATTAAACAACATTTTCTCGACTGTGGCCTTTGTGCTAAATCTCATGGCCACAACTTTAATAAGTGACACCAGGGCATTTTGCTTCCAAGTAAGAATAAGCACCAAATTACTTCTGAACACATTTCAAATACAGTGGAACAAAAATCTACATAGGCCTTATTACCAAACTCATTTATCTTTTGGGTCCTGTGAAAAAGAAGACATGTTAAGGCCCTGCTAATACACAGCATAGCAAAAAAGCATGTCATATTTAAAATTCAGAATTGATATATGAGTCAGTTCTGTCTTTTTCTTCTTTACCTTTGAGGTTCATGACTCATTCACTTACTTGAAGGATATCTGTCAGAATGTCTTTAGCCATTATTTCAGAGTCAAACTTTATTCTACAGTCTAGTGCAAAATAATAGCAAAAATTCTTTTGAACTATTTTGTACTCCTTCCGGTATTTTTCCTCTACTTTTTTAAACCCTTAGACAAATAGGCATGGGATTGTATTAAGGTCTTACATAACTGAGGACTATCACAACTTATTCACGAGAAAAATGCACCAAAAGCAGCAGTCTTTTGGTGTTAAGTGCATACTTCATTAAAATTTACTTGTTGTTTGCTGGTCTTTTTATTTAAAAGGAGAATATGCATGTCCTGTTATGCTAGGCAGAAAGGAAGCAAAAGGAAATGTCCTCAAGTTGCACCAGAGGAGGTTTAGATTAGATATTAGAAAAAAAATTTTGTGGTAAGGGTTGAAAAGCATTGAAATAGATTTCCCAGGAAAGTGGTGGAAGCATCATCCCTGGAAGTTTCCAAAAATGTGTGGATGTGGTTCTTGAGGACATGATTTAATGGTGAACATGGTGTGGTGCTAGGTGGATGGTTGGACTTGATGATGTTAGAGGTCTTTTCCAACTTTAATGATTCTATTCTCCTTTGGAAGGATAAGTAGATAAGCAGCTAGGACAGAAGGATGCTTTATGCCTTTCTGTCCTTTTCCCAGCTTTTACTGATATTGCCCCTCTTGAAGCTTCTTGCATTGCGTGCTACCAGAGCCAGGACAGAAGATTAGACAGGAGGTTACTGTAGTATGTTAGATCTCTCCATGGGTTTCATACTGAATTCACATTCAGATGATAACAGCAGTCACTTTTTATTAAAGTAGGCCACCTGTCCCTCATGCAATTGTGCCAGCTGCTTAGGTTTAAAAATAATTTTTGCTTTAAAAAAGTCCTCACACTAATAGAATCCTCAAATGTAAGATAATGATACAAAATTATATTGCTCCTAAGCTTCAGTGGGGAGAGGTAAGTCTTAGCAGTTTTGTATTGCTCATTCATGTTCCAGTCTTACTTCCTTTTCCCACTATTTTTTCTCCTTTTCCAGCTGAATCAGATAAAATTCTCCATCATAGAAAAAGCACGCACAGAGAGACAAATAGAGATCATCTATTGATCTGCCCAGCTACCCTTCAGTTCATATTAAAATTATTGGGTTTCTGTTTTGCATTACTGGGGAAAAGCCCTATAAACTTTTTGTTGAAAACGATGTTGTCAAGTAGTCAGAGATTTAGTGCAACTATTCTGTTTCAGAATATAGGCCTGCTGCAAAAAATATCCCAATGGGGAGAAATTAAAAGAAAGTTACATGGGAAAGATTGGATCAGAGGAGTTAGAGAGGAAAGCTATTCAGGAGGATGAAGAGAAGAGACGGTAGATAAGGCTGAGTAGCAAAGAAAATGGGCTAATTCACCTGTCAGTTGACTTTGTGACAATTGTTACAGCGCAGCAGTCTTGTCTTATTTTTCATGCATTTAATATCATATCCAGTAATCCTTATGATGTTACAGAAAAGCTTTAATAAGCCTTTTTAGCTGCCTAGCATCATTCTTCTGATCTTCTAGTTGTTGCCAAAAGTGTTACCTCATTTCTGAAGGAGACTGAGAATATTTCCCATACTTCTGCTTGATGCAGCTTCATAGAATCATAGAATTGTTTGGCTTGTAAGGAGATCTTGAAGATCCCTGTGGGCAGGGACACTTTCAATTAGACCAGGTTGCTCAGAGCCCCATCCGACCTGGTCTTGAACACCCAGGGATGGGGAACCCACACCTTCACTGGGCAGCCTGTTCCAGTGCTTTACCACCCTCACAGTAAAGATTTTTTTCCTAATAGCTAAACTAAATGTACTCTCTTTCAATTAAAACCCATTCACCCATCTCCTTTCACTACATGCACTTGTAAAAAATCTTGCCTCATCTTTTCTGTAAGTTTCCTTCAGGTACTGGAAGGCAACAATTAGGTCACTCTGAAGCCTTCTCTTTTCCAGGCTGAAGAATCCCAGTTCTCTCAACCTTTCTTCACTGGAGATGTGCTCCAATTCTCTGATGACTTGGTGGCCTTCTCGACTTGCTTCAACAGGTCCATCTCCTTCCTGTGCTGGGCACCCCAGGGCTGGATGCAGCCCTGCAGGTGGGGTCTCACCAGAGCAGAGCAGAGGGGCAGAATCCCCTCCCTGTCCCTGCTGCCCACGCTGCTCTGGATGCAGCCCAGGACAGGTTTGGCTCTCTGGGCTGTGAGTGCTCGTGGCTGGTCATGTCCATCCTGTCACCCACCAACGCTCCAAGTCCTTCTCAGCAGGGCTGCTCTGATCCATTCCTCCCCCGGCCTGTGCTGGTACCGAGGGTTGCCCCAACCCAGGTGCAGCACCTTGCTCTTGGCCTTGTTACACCTCATGAGATTCCCATGGGCCCACTTCTGGAGCCTGTCTTGGTATCCTGTCCTTCAGGTCTGTCAGCAGCATCACCCAACTTGGTGTCATCTGGATCTAGTTTCCTAGAATCACCTTGCACACATATAGAGATGATCAGTTAGAATTTATTTTCATTGCTCCCTGATCTCCCGTTTTCCCCCTGCAGCCTCTGTCAAGTAAATACCTGCACTCTTCCTATTTCTTCCAAAGCCTTGCTTCATACAAGAAAAGCATTTATTGATATGCCACTGTTGTGTATAGAAATCTCTCTGAAGCTAGAGACAGAGATTTTGGATGCACATATTTTTAGACAGAAAACCAATTTTTGGTTTGTAAGTTTTTAAGGAAAAAAAAAGTTTTTAAGGAAACTGATTGAAAGAAACCGAACCAAGATATCTTATTTCACAGCTTCTAAAGTGTGTCTGATTTCATATAGTTTGAATACTCAAAAGAATTGCCAAAATCAAGAAAACAAGACACTCCCCCACCCTTTCTGTCCCATTCATAATTATATTAGGAAAAGATTCTTCCCTATGGGGGTGGTAAGGGAAGGTTGCCCAGAGAAGTTGTGGATGCCTCATCCCCAGATGGGGCTTTGAGAAACCTGGTCTAGTGGAAGGTGTCCCTGACCACAAAAGAGGTGTTGGACCTTGATCTTCAAGGTCCCCTTCCAACCCAAAACCATTCTATGATTTTATGATCCCACAATATATCCAAAGGGAAAAAAAAATAGGATAAATTTGAGGTACAGCCTTTTTTTCTTATGAAAGTAAAATAGTGAGGAAAAAGTAAAAAGTTTGTTTTAACTTACTGCTTTGTTAAAAAAAAAAAAAGTGTAGTTAATTTTTTTTTTCCTCATGAGCTTTAGCAGGGAATTTAATTCCACAAAGCTTCATATTTTTTTCCCCTGAAACTATCCAGGGACGTTCTCAATAACACAGAAGCCCTTGAAAAAATAGTTTTTAAAACATAATATCTCTGCCTAGCTGTTGGTTATGAAAACAGCTAATACAGCAATTTTTGAGGAATGTAAACTCTGTAAAGCACCAAGGTTAGGCAAACGAGAGACAATAATCACGGATTTGTAGGTCTCGGGAAGTCGAAAGAAAGTGGCTGGAGGAAGCATCTGCTGTCTCCAGAGATGCCTCCAAGCTGGACACCGCTGGCAGCGGGGTTGGAGGCGGCGGCCGCTCCCTCCCGAGCCCGGCCGGGCACCTGCGGGGCGGGCGGGCTGCCGCTGCCATTGGCCTGGCGCCGCTTCCCGCCTCCTTTGAAAGCTCGGCAAGGGCGGGCGGCAGCCGTGCCTCGGCAGTCGGGCAGCCGGGCCGGGGCGGCACGGGCCAGCGCAGGAGGCCGCAGGTAAGGCCGGGCAGCCGGCGGGGAGCGCTTTGCCCGGGTGTCCCTCGTGGGGACTGGGGCGGGCTCCGCTCAGCTGAGGAAGTGACACTGCGGCTCCTTTGCTCGCGGGTTCTTCGTGCAAGGTGGTAGCGCTGGAGCGATGTTTTCGTGCTTAGTATGGCAGCGCTTGGCTTGGCAGCATAGTGCTTTATAGTAACTAGTAGTTGTCTTTGTTTGGTGACTTTTTTGTTTGTTTGTTTGTTTTTTCAATTATTTTTTGGGGTGTTGACCTGTTAAGGTAGACTTGCTATCTGAGCAGCTGAACTTGTGCTTGATCCAGCTGTGGTGATTTATAAACATGTTTCTTAAGGCCCCAGTCTCTCCAGTGGTAGGGCAGGACTGTGTACTTTGGAACTTTGAAGGAGTGATGGAAAAACTTGTCTTATGGTTTGTATTGTGACTTATCTTTTCATCCACTTGTTCAGCTGCCAAAAAATAGTGACATTAATGGTGAATTGACAAGGTAAGCTTTCTCCTTGTTCTAAAGCTCTTGATGGTGAAAAAGAGTTAGTGAATGGATCAAAACCAAAAATCTGGAGACCTAGAATTCATGTCATGGCTGAAATGCATCTAATTCAAAAACTGTGGAAATTATTTTTGTTAGGGGGTGTTTAAGGGTTTAGAAAGTGTATACTGATGAAGAATCTCTTCATGGTATAATCTACTTACATTGGGCTTTAATGTGTTTTACTCTTTCATAATTGGGTGGGAATAATAAATAATTCTGGAGTTACTGCATCTGCTTTAAGGTAGAAATATCAACTAGCACCTTCACAGATGTAATAGGGCTGCCATGAGAACCAGGGTACAGAATATGTTAGACCTGACTAGAAGTAGTTAGCAGGATTACCCTGACTTATATGCTACTTGAAGAAAAGGCAAGGAGGAACTGTAAGTGACTATAATTATGGCAGTGTATGGCATACTTCAATATTAAATATGTATGTTTCCATCTGCCCTTAACACACGTGCAATAAAGGCTGCAAATGTATGTGTGCACCTAAGAACATATGTACTTATACAGTTAATGAGGTCTGAAACTACTTAGGCTGAGCACAGGTATATAGTTTTTGCTTATCAGTTTCTGCACAGAATTTGCTATGGCATGGCTACACACAAAAAAAAAGGTGTTTGTTTTTTTGGGTTTTTTTTAGTAGTACTGTTTATTCTGTCTATAAACTGTAAAGCCAGCTTGAACTAGAAATTTCTGTATGGTTCTCGGTTCCCCCCTGCACAAACCCAATCTTGCAGCTTTGGTTCTCCCATGGTAGGACAAAGCAGGATTCTGGTGGTAGCTACTTCTGAAAACTGCTCAAGTGTCTCTCTTTGGAAATAGTCAGAATTTTAATGCATAAGCTGGCTGTGTTCGTTTATAGAATTACTGTTTCCAATAATATCCCTGCTGATCTCATGAAAGGGGGAAAAGTAAACAGTAATGAAAAAGATGCTGGGTTTGTTCCAAGTGAAAGGAACAGTATTTTTTCCCCCTCAAAGCTCTGTTTCTGTATTCTCTCCCTCTCATCTGCCTCCCTGGGAGGTGAAGGGGAATGTGACTTGTATATGAGTCTCCCTGTGAAATTCTGTCTGTGTGTGCAAGGTTTGTTTTTCCTCAAAATGAGTTATCATTTTGAAAGTCTTGTTATCTCTCACTTAATTCCTGTCTGAAAACAATCTTCTGAAGTCAATTTAGTTTAAAGTAAAGGTTGAGAGATATGCTGCTAATTCCTCTGGCAAGTTTTGTGACTTCACAAATTTGCTGCTTGCTTTCGGAGGTTTGTTGTTATGCAGGATTTGCAAACAGTTCTTACCAGAATAGTAAGAGACCCTCTTTTGCAAGCTGCTCCTCACAGATCCACCCCTGAGCTCTACACTTCAACCTCTCATCTGCATAGATGGGCATGTGGGGTTGGGTGTGAAGTGTATCCTTGAGCAGAGTAAGAAAATGTACTGCTATTTGTTTACTTACTCAAATGTAGTGCTTCAGAGAATATTATTTAAGAGTAATGCTGGTGTTTCAGCTTACTGATGTATCCAAATAATTTGGAAAAATGCCAGTAAAATTTCCAGTCTTTGCTTTTAACCTTTCTTCAGTGGCTCTTTTTTAATTACAGAAAACTTGGGGAGGCCTCTTTGCTTTGCCTGTAGATAGTTTTGGGGGTTTTTTCACTTGTGTTGCTGTTTCTACTCTTGATCTGTTACTCTGTCTGTTATCCCCTCTGTATAACAGCTTGAAGTAAGATAGGATTTTGCAAAGGTGTGCATGTGATTGTGTCTGCAATAAGGCATATGTAGATATCTCTGTTATCAGTTAAATGCCCAGCCCATGGTACCTTTTTTTTCCCCCTTCAGATCTTATTTTAAAGGAAGCATTACCTACTTAGAGAATTGGAGGGGTGGTGGGAGGGGAGATTACAGTGGCAGTAAAGAGAGCTGTGTGGTTCCAGTAGACCTCTTTGGTTCAGCACTACAGGTGTGTATGTGTATTCACCTAGCAACAGGAACAGCAGTAGCCTTGCTGAATTGTTTATCTTGTATAAGAGACTGTTTGCATTAAGCCTGCATGAGATAAAACTTGGAAATCCCGGCATTCTGTCTGTAGCAGTGCCCTGGCTGTCACTATTGGACCAGGGCAGTTTCCCTGCCCCACAGAAATCTGAGAGTGCAGAAAATGTTTCCACTCTGTGCTGGAATAAAGCAGATTCTCTCTTCCCTTCCCCCAAGCTTTTGTGGAAAAAAACAAAGTGTGAGCAACCCAAGCAGAATAGCCAATAGCTGGGTGAAGGGGGCTTTCCAGGGGGGTGACGAGCGGAGGGTCAGGTGCCTTCCTCGAAGCCAGGTTTGTGTGCCGGGCCGCTCTGCTCTGTCATGTGCCCGCTCGGCGCTGCAGCCGGGTGACTAAGGCAGGACAGGTGTGTATCGGCCAGAGCGAGTTTCGGTGAGGATGAGTTGACACCTTCCTTCCCCTCCCTTCCTCCCCCGCCAATCACGTGTTTCTTGCACTGGAAAACTTCCAACAAAATCTGGCTGCTACGCAGTGATGGGAGAACTCTTTTGAAAACAGAAGGGGGGGGGGGGGGGGGAAGGAAATACCCCTCCACCCGCAAAAAAAGCCAAACAAAACCCCAAGTAAAGCCGAGTCCAGAGCGGGGGGTGAAACACTTGTGAAGCAGGGGGTTTCAGTGACAGTCATCTGTCACGTGAGCAGATTTGGGGAAATCAAATCCCCCGGCAAAACCGGGAAGCCCGTCGCTGCGGAGGGCGGTGGCGCTCGGCTGTGGCCTGGCTGCGGGGGCTGCCCCGGCACCTGCCCCCGCTCTGGCTGCGGGGGCGGGCGGTGCCCTTCCCGTAGCCGGCGTTTCAGGGTGGGCAGGGCAGGTGTGGGCGCCCCTTTTTGCGGGCTAACGTGGCCCTTGCCCGGCGGCAGCGGGACGGAGCCGTGCGGGGCTGCAGGAGCGGGCAGGGCAGGGGGGTTGGGGCCGGGCCGTGCCCGCTCGGGGCTGCCGCGGCCCCGCCACACTCGCGCGCCGGGGCGGTGCGGGCGCGCGGCCCCGCCGGGAGGGGGCGGCGGGCGGCGCGCGCGCGCAGAGGCGCGCGTCGGAGGGGCCGCGAGCGCGCGCGGGCGGGCGGGGCCGGCACCTTGCGCGGCGGGCGGGGGCTCCGGGAGGTCCGGGCGGAGCGGCCGGCCCTGCCCCGGACAGCGGCGGCGGCGCGGTGAGTCACTGCTTGGAAATGGAGTGGGCGGGCGTGCGCGTAGCAGAATGAATGATGTCAGGGAGCACCGCGGCGAGCATGAGGCTCGCGGCAAACACGGCGGCGGCCGCAGCCCCGAACGAGCGCTGCCGCCGGCGCCCCCCCGGCCCGGAGCCGCCCTCCAGCGGGAGAGCCCTTCCAGCTGCGGCACTGCTGAGGCAGGAAAGCTCTGCGAGAAGTGTCGCCTCCGCCGACGCCCTTAAAGCCGGTCCCTTTCGCCAGGAGGGAGAAGAGGCTGAGGCTGGGAGAGGAGCAAATTGCAGGGGAAGGTAGAGATTGTGGCAAACTTTCTAGCTGCTTCTGCGTGCTGCTACCTCACTGGTGGGAGTGTCTGCCCATAAGGAACTGCAGAGCCCAAACCTAGGAGCCCTGAGGCTCCAAAAACGACTTCCAGCCGCCTTTGGAGGAGGAACTGCCAGCAGTGCAAGATTTTGCGTATACGGCCGAGTAGGTAAGTTGGGCGCGCCATAGGTGGATTAACAGCGTGGCGAACCACAGGTGCCCACTTGGAGACCCTCTTTCACAGAAGACCTACAACTGTCAGCTGGATAGAGACTGGGAAGGGCAGTCCCACGCGTGTGGTCTCTTCAATTTCTAGAGTTTTAGCTAGGGAGGGCACCTGCTGTTTTGATTTCTCTTGCCAACGTGGCACATACCTAGTTTGAGAGTAAAATTCTATGGTTTTGGTGTGGGCAATGTATACATACCTCTTAGAGCAGTACCATATACCTAGCTGCTCAGGAAGAGACTTTAAAATGTGGGATTTCAGTTCAGGGAGATAAAGTATTATTATAAGGCTTTTAAGAGTGTTGTAAAGGTGTTTCGTATAGGTGTTTGGTTTTTTTTCTTATTGCACATCTGCTCTGTTCAAGCCACTCTTAAACTTCCTGAACTGCTGCTGAACTAAATTTTTGACTTAGTGTCAGGTTGCATTTCTTTTAATGTTGTGTGGTTTCTGGCATAAATTTAGCTTTAAATCCTTGTGAAAAGTAGTTAATGCATAGTCTTCTGGCAAAGTAATAAAACTAGGATACACTGTAGAATGTCTGTTTAGTTTAGTCAATTTCTAAATATTTTATTTTGTTTCATTTGAACACCTTAGGAAATCAAACATCTGTCCTCAAACCACTTGACAGCTATTAATTTATACACAGTTAATTATACAAGTGAATGGTTCCATGGGAGTATTAGCATAAACTGAGCAGGTGCATGGTACTTCATCTGAGACACCAGGCCTTACAGGAGTTTTGGCAGGCTTCACTTTAAACCACGTTTATTAAATGCTTTGTCCAAAATCAATTTGCTTTTTTAAATTATATTTAATGTAGTTGCTTAGATGTATTATTATTTGACAAGGCAGGTTTTTTGAGGCTCCATAGCCTTAAATACTTTCTTGCTGTGAAACCAATAACTTCTATTCCTTATTTTACCCTTAATTAAATAATCTAGGGCTTAATTTACTAGGAAGGTCAGTGTGCTTGCTTCCATATTTCTTTCCTTTTAGATTGTTAGTTCAAAATCAGACACGGATTATCACATTCTGCTGAAAAACGTATGCTTGTCTCTGTCCTCCAGAAAAATATTCCAGTGTACCCTGTGTAGTATGTCAGTCTTAGAGGATATTGGACAAATCAAGTGGTGATTGGGAGAAACTTTAGGTGAAAATCTAAGGAGACAAAAATTGTAAGGTGATAAAGGATCCTAATGAGGTAGATTTCTGTACTGTCCTTGAAGTGAACTTACACAATGGAGGAATGACAACTTGAAGAGAGCAAAGACAGATTATTTTTTTTGAGCCACGGGTTGGCAGTCTCAATATAGAATGCCTTTACTCCTAAATTTTAAATATTGAGCCATGGATGGCATGTTGATAAACATCTACTTTTCTGCATTGTAGAAGTGTACTCTAGTTGTAAGACTGTAAGACAGGACTGAATTCAGAACTTAATGCTTCTAGTAGACATCAGAAGTGTTATATCTGGGATACAGTATAGTGAAAAATTGAAAGTTTCCTTATCAATGCAAAAAACTCAGCCCACACATGTACCTCCCTGTCTCTGGAAGAGCTGAATAAGAGACTTAATCTTAGGTATTTTTAATTCTGAAGCCTAGAGTTATTTACAGTGTATGAGTATAGCATATTAAAGCTATGAAGACTAAAAAATAGTGTATTGATTTTTAGGGATTAACAAAATAAGTATTGAAACAAGTGATGGATTTAAAAAATAAGTAGTCTTTTTAAATGAGCAGAAAATGTAGAAGAAGGTTTTTGAAGAAATGGCTCATTACACTTAAGTCTCCTGGAACAGAAGTGGTCTTTGAAGATAGAGGTATTTGTAATAAATTGCATGCCTCTTCTGTTTTTTGGTTTTTTTTTTTCTTTCTTAATTTTGGTGGGCTGTTGGCGTATGATAGTTTTTGACACTGTTTGTGGGGAGTGGACAATACAGATGCTGTGACATTATTTAGTATGGCTGTGGTATTGCACTAGTCTGCACAGATGCTGCAGAGATTAATGTAACACTAGGTCCACTGTCTTCACAGATCTCTCCCTGCTGGGAGGATTGTTTGTACCATGGACACCACTGTCCCCAAAGATGCTGCGCACAGTAAGAATGTCAGGCATCCAGGCACCACTGTCCCAGCAGATGCTGAAGACCTTAAGAGCTGCTAATGGGAAAGTTTTGTGTAGCACAGATAGCTCTGTGTTATGTTCCAAACAGAAAGTCTATTCTAGACATTTCTTGACTATCCTGAAACCCAGCTGTTCTAGTCAGGCTCCAGAATGTTAATAACCACCAGTGTCTCCTGTATGAGGATGCTTGCTTAAGTTAACAGTTACCACTGTTTCTCTTCCCCAGAACAGATCTTGTGGGGACATGGGTGATAAAAAGAATGAAGTACTTCTTATCAATGTAATTGGTTTTGGAAGTCTGTGGCTGTTGATAGGAATTTTAATAGGACCAAAATATAAAGTAAAAGTGAATCAGCTTTAGGGAAACATGGTACTTACCCTTTAGCTAACATATATGCAGTATTGGTAAAATAAGGGGACTACTGTGCTTGAGGTCACGCTGAGTAAAACTTTTTGCTTTACTGTGTGTCAGTCCTGCTCGCTGTCTGATAGCACTTAAAAATGTTGGAGTGCAGTCTGTTGTATATGTGAAGAAACAGTTTGTCACAGAGTATCTGAGTCTGTTGAGGTGATCATTGCAAATAGAATGGTTCTTAATGAAACAGTGTTTGGGTTTAGATCATCAGAGAAAATGAGCATCATTAATCAGGAGAACTTCACTGCATTCATTCTGACAAGAGAATTTTAAAGCAGAAAAGCATGTGTTAGTTATTTTTTTCAGAAAAAAATAGTTTCTCCAGTATTAACTCTAGAATGGCAGAATGTCCTGTTTATTTGAAGGTTCTTCAACAAAAAATCAGATGTCACTTACCCTTGCTGTCACTTAACCTCTATCAACTGGGGAGGGTAACTTTCAACTACCACGTGTAAATTGCAAGAACATCTCACTTATTATTGATCAAGTTTGTATACAAAAATGAAGTTGCTGATATTAGTAGATCGGGGAGGGTTCCAAAGCCTGACCTTGGCAGTCACGCATTGAAAGTCTTCCTGTTTTTAGCTTTTCTCCTGGCCTTTAGAGTTCATCTCTTTCTGCTCTGTTCTGTAGTCTTTTGTTTATTTTTCTTTATATATAGTGATTTCCTCAGGTTGAATCTTACTAGGATCCTGGGCCATGCAGTAAGCTTTGCACTAAACTTTGCAGTGTTGTTGTGTCTGTGGTTACCGATGCAAATTAGGATTAGGGTTATACACCTGTTCTTCCTTGGGGAAATGCTGAGCCTCTTGGGCACAGCACTAAATGTTTTGAAAAGTTGCATCAGCTTAATTTGGTTGATTTAAGCTGAACTGGTGCAGAGAATTTAGGAATATGTTTGCTTAAGAATGGCTCAATTTAAAATAAATTCCCTCTGGATTATTTTTGATTTAGCAGTAATCGGCAATCTTAAATGGAATTTAGAGAGTTGGATTCAGTTTTTCAGACAAGATGTAAGCATATCATGGCTGAAACGGGGAAGAAAGTTGAAAGTACAAATAATGATTAACTGTATCTTTAGCTACAGTAACATTATATTGATGGTGGAAGAGATGGATATCACAAAAGAAATCAACGGAAGTGAGCAATAAACCCCAGGAAGCTATTTATATTTAAGGTGTTCTTTCTAATCCCCTATCTGAGAATTTATGAACTGCCTGCAGCAGTTTATGATCACAGGTTTTCAAGGGTCCTCAGGCAATTGATAATGTTCTTTGTGAAATGTTTCAGAAGCAGGTTTACCTATTAGTTGTCAAAAACCAGTATGGCCCATGTAATGTAAGTACTAATATGGATTAAATACATGTAAATTAAAAAGCCCAGTATTAGTACATTTATTCTGTCTAATTAGTATATTATTTCTTTCTTCATGCAAGTTCTGATAGCAAAGTCACTATGAGCTATCAAAACTTACTAGAGTTTGTGTTTGTAGTGCCTAACTTAGAGAAGGATGGTTTTTTTTGTTTTGCTTGATCATACATCTATGATCATAGTTCATGCCTCTAATAATAGAACTTAAATTTGATTGGGTTTTTTTTGGTTGGTTGGTTGGTTTTGATTGTGTGTGTGGTGTTTTGTTGGGTTTTTTTCCATCTAAGTTAACTATAAAGTAAATGAGAGTCTTTAATCCTATCAGAGTGCAGAAATCTGTCCAGCTTCAAAGAACAGGCCTCTTGGATCTTGTAAGACCTAGCTTAAAGCCCTAGGCACAAGGCAATGGTTTCCATTTCTTGAAGTATTATTAGAAGTATTTTAGCATATGCCACCTCCCCCAAAAATCTTTAATAGAGCTCTTGTGTCTGTAAAAGTCCTTTATTAAGAAGTCACCTGCTCTCACTACGTGTTTTATTTTTATGTTGACATATGTTTGCATTTTCTGATCTTTGTATTTTTAGAGTGTGTATTCTGCTTAGCCTCCTAAGATCTTAAACTGTTGTGTGGTCAGTACTGAGTGACTTCTCACAGTTAGTTTCAGCCATGTGAAATGTACATAAGTGACAAAATGTTTACTTATGCACACACCCAAGTTCCTGCTTATGTTCACTCTAGTGCTGGCCAGTTGGTTAGTGGACCAGAGCTAAATAAGGAGACAGGATTGCCAGACTTTTTTTAAATTCGGTTTCAGCTGTGTTTTGCTTATGTTCTCTCCAAGAAACTGAATTCAACTGTATATGCTTCATTTAATATTCCAGACTACTGCTAAATCAGAAATAATGAGCCAGTCTCCTTATTTAGGTGACATAATTTGCTGAAGAGAAGCAGCAGTAGACAAGGTCATGCCTCATAGTCATTAATTCTGTCTTTAATCTGGAGGGCATGATATAATCCTGTAGCTTGTTGATAGTTATAGTATGCTTCTACAGTAATTACAGTTTATTTGATTATTTTTTAAATTTCTTTTTTTACTTCCCCACATCAGCCTTGTAAATGGGAAACTGCACTTGCTGTGTGCAGATGCTTTATGCCAAATACTACTGCCCATGTCTTGGTTTGAGACTAAACACAGGCTGTAGTGGAGCAAAGTGTTCCCATCACTGCAGTTGCTTAAAAAGGACATCTTAAAAGCTGTAATGCCGTGTTACTGTCTTAACAGTGCTAAAACTACACCTCATGTGGAATTCTGTTTCATCTTCTGACAGTTATTTTGGTTCAAATTTATGTATGACAATTTCAGTAAGAAATCAAAAGCATTTAAACTGAAATTCTGAAAGCCCTGTTTTGTTTTGGTGGGATTTTTTTTCTGTAATACTGAGAGAGATTAATTCTTATGACTCTCATTTGGATTCGATCATAGGTGCTGTTTTTTAATGGTAGCTTTTTCAGGAGTGTATAGAAACTATGGATATGTTGTAGCTTAAAAAGTTAACTCGTGTTACTTTTAGTTCCTGTGTGTTAGGAGCCTGACAAAAGTCCTCCCAAAGCTTGTGGTTTTTCCTGTTTTCATAAGACTGTACTAATCTGTAAGGATGCCAGGTGAGAGTTCCTTACAATGCCAGTCTCAGAACCATGAGCTTGTCTTCATTTGATTTTACTCAGATTTTATTTATTAGTTCGAGTGTCACTTGACAAGAGTTCATTCTTGTCTTCTGGCATACCATTTTGGTCTTATAGAGGCCAAAACTTGGCTCTAATTTATAAGTAAAAATTAATACACTTGCTTAAGCTGCTGTTACTGAAATGCAGATGCTGTTTTTCACAGAACTGTTTGCAAATTACTTTGAAAGCATGTGTATACTTTGCATAGGGAATGATCTTGAAATTTTTGGGGAAAAAAAAAATCAACTCTACTTGATGTAGAAAATGTGCCAGAAAGCTAAAGCTGGTCCTCCAAAGTGAATCTCTGTTTATTTCTGTTCTGTGAGAAAACACATTGGCTGAAGTTGAGTTCTGTTATTGACTATTAAAAGTGCTCATGCAGTAACATAGAAAAATAACACTCCAGTGTTTTTGTTTTCCTAGAAATTTTTTTAACTTTCATGGTGTACTTCAGTCTTGAGAGGAAGGGCTGTGGCATCCTGTTTGGCACTGAAGCAAGAAGTATTAAAGGCATTGTTCCTTCCAAGGTGCCACAGTGAACTTAGAAATTAAATTGGAAGTTAATATTAAGGCAACTTACTGAAGAGTTTAGTGTTACGGGTTTAAACTTCAGTCCACTGCAGTGATCGTGTCCTGAGTTTTCAGATTATTCAGAATTCATCTTTTTAGTGGTAACTGTGACTTGGAAACTGAACGCTACACATGCTACACAGCTGAATGGCAAGTGCTTTCCGATGAGAATGGTTTTCTTGTTGGCCTCTGTTTTGTGCTCTGCAGTAACCATAGTCATTAGCTTCTTCCATGCAGGTCTTAAAAAATGGCTCTATTTACAGATGTGCAAACAGGCATAAGTTTAAGATAAGTAACATTTCTTCATTCTTCTGTTTGGAACAAACTGTGTAAGGTAGGGTGAAATAATGTGTATCTCTCTGGTAAAGTCAGTAATTTGTACTGACTTTTAAGATGGATGAAATAAATGTCAGCTGACCAACAACATCATAAGATGCAATATCTCAAATAGCAAAGCTCCAGTAGTTAGGCTAAATAATTATGCTTCTTGCTCTAAAAGTATTTTTCTTTGATATGAAGTGCTTGGGTTTTTTTTTAAAGCATAATTCTACAGATTGCAGGCAGTTCATGCTTTCTTGTGTACATTACTGCCTAGTCACTAGACTATCTGAGCAAGGTAAGATGCATGGCTTAGTTTTATTATGCAGAATGAATGTTCCCATAAAAATTTTTGTTTGGTTTTTTTTCCTTAATTTGTAGTATATAAAGTTTATAATAAAGTCTTAAACATCATAGAGGCTGAATAAACTCTTTACCTCTTCTATATTTGAAGAGCTCAGAACTGAATGACTGAATTTAAAATGGGATAATATTCGCCTTCCAAGGCCTGGAGGGCAGAGGAGAGTGGTAGGAAAGCAGAAGCTCTCTGTTCTATTATGCTGCAGTAAGGGCAAACACTAGAACCATGTTCTTCTGCCTTACCTGTAATTCTTGAGTGTGCACACATAGGTGCTTTCTTCCTACTCTCCCTCTGCATCCCGTGGTAGTACAGTCAGGAACAAAGCTTTTAGCACTGAAAGCCTTTTCTAGAACACGTGACAGAGGCAACACAGCTTAGTCAAAATTTGACTGTGATGTGTGTAACATGCAGATAAAGTTTGTTCTTATCAAAGTCTCTCTTGCAGTAACAAGGACAGCTACAGGAGGAGTATTGTACTTTGGCTTTCATAATTTGCTTGAAGAACCATTATCTTGATTAATCTTCCATAACACCGTTATGAAGATGCTTCTGATTTTAATGGTTTGTAATGCTCAGAAGGTTTTAGACTGATGTTACATAGCTTATAATTTGGTTGTGCATTGTTGAGAATGTAGCATGAAAAATGTCCTGGCACATGCATTTGGGGGGATATTCTATAGTGTTTCCAATTAGGATCAGAGAAAAAGGCTTTTCTCCTTTTATCAAGAGGCTTATAAACTGCGGGATGGTATTTTTAGTGTTGTGTATTTGTCGTAGTGTGATTTGATGGAGAAAAAGACAATCTTAGTGGACAGAAAATGTATTGTTATTTAGGATGATGTTTTTGTCTTGTCACTATTATGACTGTTTCATAACACTGTTTCCACACCTCTCATCTCCTCTTTTCACAAGTCCTGTCAGTCTAGGAGGATTCCAAGGTCTGAGGGTATCTTTGTGTCGGTTTACCTCTTAGCCAGGCAGCACCCACCGAGCGATTGCCCATGAGATATGTTTGCAGATAACCAAGCTGTAAGTCAAATAGATTTTCATGCTGGTACATGTCAAAGAACATGTGGCTTTTTGCCTAACAGTTACAGCTCTAGGAGTCCGTGAGGTGTGTGAGCCCCTTGTCTTGTCTCCTGTTATATGTTAAGAAAGTGGTTTGTGTAGTTAGACTGAATAGTACCTGTTCCATTTGGTGTTTGTTGGACGTTTTTGTTTGCTTGTTGTTTTGTGTTTGTTTTTTCAATTGCCTGCTGTGAAGTCTGCACATTAGCTCAAATGTTGAGGGTTAGTGGCAATTCACGTTCTTCCTGGAAAGTGTCTCAGTATGTGTTTATAAATACTCAGTGTTCTGATGTCTGAATATGCTAAAGGAATTTTACTGCAAGTTTTTATCCTGGACACTTCAGGTGATTGCCCTGACTGCCTCCTTGTAGAATAAGAGATCAGTTTGTGCTCTTGCTGCAGAGATGCAGAATTGAACAAGTGTCAGTTCTGTCTAAATCTGTTCTATAAGTTGTACTGTCAGACATGAGGAAACTTTGGGAAGCCAGAAACTTTGTCTGAACAGTCCTTTTTAGATCAGGGTAGTTACTCATGCTGTTGGATTTAAACTTCAATACTTAACTTGTTTGAGTGTATTCTGTAAAGCTCTCCCAGGAATATAGGAAATGTAGGCTATGGCAGATGCCTTAATTCTAGAGATGCGTTACTTCTTTTCTGCATCAGACTCACACATCTGAGTATTCAATACTTACAGCAGCTCACAATGTGCATTATCTGAAAAGGCAATCAGATTTGTTCAGAGTTTGGACTTACTTTTTGGCCTGATCTGTTTACAGTCTTTGCTGGACTATAACACTTCTGTGTATTAAACCTGTTTCTTTTGTGTTCTTTGTCTTGCATCAGGTATGGAAAACATCTGAAGGTCTTAAATTGAAATTCTGACTCAATTTTTGTCTAATACTAGAGCAGCATTTTGCTTTCCTTGTGTTAAGACTTTTTAAAAAAAATAGTTTTATTACTTTTTTCACATTCAGGTACTAGGAAGGAGAGAAAAATGGATCTGCTCTGGGATTTCAGATAAATTTCTTCTGTCCTTTACCCATAAAACTTACTAATGCATGGATAACATGCTCCACTATTTTTGTTTATACAGGTGTACAGTATGGATAACTGCACTTCATGTGATTCAATAAAATTAACATTGACCTGCCATATAAGTTAAACATGCATGGCCTAGACTGTTTGCATGAATTTAATCAATTCTGCTGCACTGGCAGTGGAACAGCTTAATGTGGGCTGGAATATGCTAGTATCCCAGCCTAACTACTTCTTCCAGATAAATAAAGTATGCCTTCCTGGGTGGTAGCTGTTATGGCCAGTCCTGCACTATCCCCATCTTTGTATGTTGTCTTGATAAAGCAGTGTTAAGAAATTCCATGAGCTGGGATTGCTATGGAATGTTTAAGGGCATCTTGGTCTGCTCCAGCTGTCATTAAAATCTTAGCACATCTCTTGAGTTATGGTTGTAACCTAATGTGGAATTTTTATTTCTTCCTAATTGGCTTGCATGAGTCTAGAAGGCTGCTGCCTCTCTCCTCTGCAGACCTGTAATTGCACCTGTGGGGGTGTTTCTTGTTATACAATGTCTGTCATGCAGGGTGTGGCATTCATGTGTTTAATATTGTCATGTGCATGTTTTGTGCTTCAACTGTGCACCCTTGAAATGGTGAAGTTACCCACCTTTTAAAGTAGTGTTTAAGTGCAACTGATGTGGGGACCTTCTAGGTTAAATCCCTGTGAGATTTCCCTTCGATCCCTAGAACAGATTTGAATTTAGGGTATTCTTGGTGCCACTGATACTTGGACCTGCCATCCTAGTCCTGGCGAGATGATACTCAGAGGACAGTAGTTGACAGCAAAGCCACCTGCAGTGGCTCTAGCCGCAAAATGGCCATGCAGGAGCAGTTCCTGCAACAGCTGATTTTAGCAGAGGCTGTGTTGTGCAAGCCCTTGTCCTGGCCTGCCTTTAGCCAGGTAAGTGCCTTAAAAATGGCCTGTTTTGATGTAGTGCTGTGTTAATGAAAGCTCTTGAAATCCAAGCCACTGTTGTGTCTCAATTTCAAGCTGTGCTCTAGATGACAGTTTTCTCAGATTATGCCCGTTTGTCCTAAATTTAGAAGGTTACTTATAAAGCCAGAATGTGATCTGTCCTTGCTGATAGATGCAGATCTCTTGACATATTTGGTATTTTTGAGGAAAACTTATGCAGGAGCACAGCAGAAATAGCAGTATGTAATAAGATAGTGGCCTCCTTCATGGAAAAAGTCAGTTGGTAGACCAGAATAATTGTTTTACTGTGCCCTAATTTTGCCAAGTTCTTCATGCTCTTCTTTTAAAACTGCTTGGCACTGTTTCCAGTTGAACACTTAGTTCTGTCCTTAGACTTTTGTAACTGATCGCATGGAATTAGTTGATTCACCACATAGTTACTGTATACAATGGCTGCTTAGCACACATTCACATCACTGGTCTCAGGGAGTCTAGAGATGAGACTGACTTTGTCCTAAACAGTTTTGTCAGCTGCAGTTCTGACTGGGGAACAGTTTATAGAATCTGTTTGGCCCTCCATTTTTCAGATAGTCTACATGGCAGCTCTTTGGTCTCCCTTCCTCTTCCCAAATCAATGTGTATATAGATGTCTGCTGGACATTGGGATAAGAATGGCAGAAAATGCTTTTTGGATAATTTTTATAGAATGCTTCCTATTTTAAAGTAAGCTTTAGGGCCTCCCATGAAAATGTGACCAAGAATTAGGATGTATGTTTGTAATTCACTTTTTCCAAATGTCCTTCCTGAAATACCTTTTTTGATCACTCATTCTTTACTTCTTCTGCCCGAAATTTTTCATGGACAGTAAGACAAAGGTCAGAAGTGGTTCTGGTTTCCAGCCTGTGGGATTTTTTTTCTGTGGAGATAGTCCCTTGACTCAAAATTTTAAGTTACAGTAATGGTGCTTAAATGAAGAAATGGAAAATAAATAATGTTCAGTGCAGCACACTGTGCTGCTGGTATGAATGCCATTTAGCAGGCAGTTTGATTAGCCAGCCTATATTTCCACTTCACATTCAGCCTTGATTGATTTGAGTGATCATTTGCTTGCCTGTGCTTCTAAAGATAACAGGTTCAGTGATGACCAGAAGCCTTTCTTGAGTACAACACATAGTTTAAGGTGTGGAAGTTGCTACTTGAGGTACATGGTGATACAGTGTAATATAAATCTTCCTGTGTAGATTGAGAGTCACCTCAGTACTATCACACCAGGTTTTACCAACTGGTAGGATAAGATCAATGTAATTTCAGTCATTAATTTGATTTGTACCTTTTTAGTTATGCTGTTGTGTGCATGATGGGCAAGATGTAGGTGTTACAAAGCAGTTGTGTGATGTTACAATGAAAGACTCTAATGATAATTTTTTAGGAGCAATGATGACTTTTCAGCTGAAGATGCTATTCAGCTGTTTTCTGGCAGAAATAGTTTTAATCTCATATTTTTAGTAAGTGGGAATTTGAACATCACCAACTTCCTCATTTCAGTCCTTTAAGTTGGTTCTTTAAATCCTTTTTAAAAGCTCTTAAAGCAAAAAGAGTTCTCAAACTATTAGGCAAGAAGGGTAAGACAAATGAAAGTACTGATGTGAATGGTGAAAGCCTCTATGTTGAGTCTCATGAGCTGCTTGGCATGAAGGAATCTCATTACTGCCCTGGTGTTCAACGTAGGGTTGTTCTTACCAAAGGCTACGGTTCAGCAGGGAATAATGAAGAGAGGTTGCAATTATTTTGGAGATGTTTAGTTAGGTTCTTAAATAGTAGCTCTGTGAGGGGCAGTGAAAACACATTAATAGGATTCTTGGTCTCTTTTTTTATGACCTCTAGGGTGGGGCTGAAATGGAGATAGCAAAATACATGAGAAAGGCATTAAAGAAAGGTTTTAGGTTATAATTGTTATTATTTTCCACTGCTGCCCCACTGTTAACATCCTCTCAGAAAATTTATTCAACAATAATACCCTGTGTTGTGGGGAGATAGCTTGCCAGGCAGGAGAAGTGATTATCCTAAGGAAACACGAGTGTTCTCGTGTTCATCAGTCTGTGGCAGAAACAAAAATGAAGAAGGAAGTGTTGAAGTGCATAGTACTTAAGTGTTTAGTATTTAAACACTGTCTTTTCTGAATTAAATAATATAAAAAGGAAATATTTTTTTCTTGCCAGCATAATGTGGAAAGTATTTTCTTCTATTAATAGAAAGCTTTGAGCTAATGGAATACTTGTTGAAGTTTAAAGAAAACCATGGGACTGCATTGGAAGCTTAGGTTGTGATGCCTTTTTTTTAACTGTGTAGTGCTTCAAGTTGGTGCATAGAACTTCAGTGAGAAACCCAGTTACATCTGGAAAACTTAATATAATTTTGGTTATTGCAAACTGAAAGCTTGAACAGTATATTATGAAAGGGTTCTTTGCTGCTTTTATAATCCCCTAAGTAATCATGTCTGGATTGATCTTGGTAATTGCTGAAATTGCTCAGTACTCTTGACTTGGTGTTAGAATTAAATTTACCAAGTTTTAGTTCTGAAAGTGTGTCAACAAAAGCTGGGGGTGGGGGGGCAGGGAAGTGTTAAGGAAGCATGTAGTGTATGAGCTAGATGTAGATTTGGATGTCTGAGCCTGTAAACAAACAGGTTGAATGAGGGGTCTGTGTATTCTGGGGTTGCTGATAGTGATGCACAAGCTTTAGGCTGCTTGGTGGTAGGCGTGGCAAGGAGGTAGAGGGGAAGACCGAAATAGGAACTACATCATGTTTCTTGGTGAGTTTTAGTCACTCTGTTTACTGTGAGCATCATCCCTCTTAACTAATACTCATAAAGCTTTCCAGGCAACTACATCAACAGAGTTGAGCAAGCTGAAAACTCTTCTTAGGGAGAAGAGAGGAAGCGAGTCATTGATTCTTTCCTGACCGGTTTTAACAGTGTGTAGTGTGCTAGTCTTCTATTGTTGGCACAGAGGGTAAAACATTGGTCAGAATACCATCAGACAAGGGTGTGTGTGGGTGTGTAGATATGGGTGTTTCTGAAAGGGGATGTTTCTGCTGCTTGAGCCTCTGAACACAGCAAGTGTTGCTGCTATCTACAGAGTCACAATTTGTAATGTGCCACATGAACTGAGGGACATGTGAAACCAGCTTGTAGTATGATACTAATTAGTTTTAAATATGCCCTGTCCTAAGAACTCATGTGGGGTGAGGATTGCAGTCTTGTGCTTTGCAAGGACTATTGTCTGTTTCAGGCTTTTTAAAAAGTGAGTTATGAGGTAGGAGCCTCTGTGTACACCTCAGTGCTAAAAACACTTTTCTCTGGATTGTGCAACTTTTATATTTATTACTGCTGGTAAAATGCTGTGCAGATTTAAGCAATTACGGTCCTCTCACTTTAAACTTCTGAGGTGGAGGGTTCTTATTGCTGCAGAAAGTACACTAGAATGTTCTCAGGAATGTGACCTCTTATTTACATGTGGGAAAGGCTGTGAATGTTGTCTTTTTGGACTTCAGCAGGGCCTTTGGCACTGTTTCCCACAGCACACTGCTGGGAAAGCTGGGAGCCCATGGCTTGGACAGAAGTATCTTTGCTGGGTTCAGAACTGGCTGGATGGCCATCTGGATGGATGGGCAGAGTCCAGGAGGATGAAGTTTATTAAGTCCAAGTGCCCAGTCCTGCATTTTGGCCACAATAACCCCCTGCAATGTTATAGGTTGGGGATGGTGTGGCTGGACGGTGCCCAGGCAGGAAGGGACCTGGGGGTACTGGTTGACAGTCAGCTGAACATGAGCCAGCAGTGTGCTTTGGTGGCCAAGAAGGCCAATGGCATCCTGGCCTGTGTCAAGGATAGTGTGGCCAGCAGGAGCAGGGAGGTCATTCTTCCCCTACACTCGACACTGGTGAGGCCACACCTTGAGTGCTGTGTCCAGTGCTGGGCCCCTCAGTTTGGGAAGGACGCTGAGATGCTGGAGTGCATCCAGAGAAGGGCAACCAGGCTGGTGAGGGAGCTGGAGGTGTTTAGGCCAGAGAAAAGGAGACTCAGAGGTGATCTTATCACTCTCTGCAACTCCCTGAAAGGTGGTTGTGGTCAGGTGGGGATTGGTCTCTTTCTCCAGGCAGCAACTGCCCGAACGAGAGGGCACAGCCTTAAGCTGCATCAAGGGAAATATAGGTTGGATATTAGGAAAAAGTTTTTTACAGAAAGAGTGATAAAGTACTGGAATGGTCTGCCTGGGGAAGTGATGGAGTCACCATCTCTGGATGGATGTGTTTAAAAAGGGATTGGATGTGGCATTCGGTGCCATGGTTTAGTTGAGGTGTTAGGGCATGGGTTGAACCTGATGATCTTGAAGGTGTGATTGTGTGATTCTGTGATTTTGGTATTGGCACGGCTGCGTTTTGGAAGTAACATGGGGAAAAAATTGACAGGCAGTATCTTGTTAATAATTACTCAAATATTTTTAGGGTATATCACAGATCAATTTACTGATTATGTAACTTCCTCTTCTAGCTGCCTGATGGCTGATAAGTTGTCGCGCAGTCACTTTAAAGCACACATTAGTCACTGTGACTCCTCACTGCCCTGTACTGAAAGTGGTGACTAATCTCTGGGTCTGACTTTCCATTATGAAGTGCAGCCTTTACCCTCTGTAACTAGGTGGAGGACTTCACAAAATAGTCTAAAACATTTCTGCCTCCTGTGCTGGCTCCCCCTTACCTCACAGCCAGTGTCTGCAACTTCTGAGTCAGCTAGGAAAGATTTGAGGCATTTGTTGTTCTGCTAGGCTCTTAACAAATCTTTAGACTTTGCTGTCTCTTTGAGAAGAATCTTACTTTGGATAGTGGCTCTTAAGCAGTGTCTGTGAAGCTCTAGCAGAATAAAAGAAGAAGCCAGCCTGCCCATAAAAGCCTGATCCAGAGGCTTTTTGTCTGATGAAACTGAGGTAGTACAGTGACTTCCCTACTTTGTACAGTGTTTATAATAGGCTTTTCTAATGAATAGAACAAGGTTATGAGCCAAACATTTTTTTGCAATGTTACAAAATATGCAGTGATAGAGAACCTTTTTTGCCTTTATTCAAAAGCAGCTGATTCAGAGCTTAAATATCACTTCAGGTTAGCAGACCTTTCTGTGCAGGTGTGAAATACTGAAACAGTCTCATTTTAGAGAGTATGAGTTAAGCAGGAAGAAGACTTAATCTTAGTTTTCTGGAATAAATAAGTTGTGAGGGAGTCTTTAGGCTTTAGACTTTAAGGTTGGAATAACATTAATACTTCTTTCAGCTCTGTTCAGAAGGGATTTAGCAGTGTGCATTGACAGTGAAGGCAGGCAACACTGTCCTGAGCTGTATTTAATAGGAGCACAGTCATTATTTATAGGGAAGTTGTTATTCCTCTCTGCTTTGTTCTACTTGGCTGTCTAGAATACTGTATCTGGTTTTTGGTCCTTGATCCAGGCAAAACATGAAATGGCAACAAGCCTGGCAGAGAGACCATCCAGGGTGGTCAGGAGGCTGGAGCACAGGCCTGGGAGGGGAGCCTGGGGGAGCCTGGGTTGCTTCAGCCTGAAGAAGAGCAGTGTCAGAGGTACATGACTGCAGCCCTTTCATACCTGCAGGGATGCCATCAGGGACATGGGGGCCAGGCTCTTCGCAGCAGTGGGAAGATGAGATATAAAGGCTGTAACTTCTAATAAGAAGTAGGTACTAAACCAGTAGATTTAACAATTAAAAACCAAGCAAAATAGCAAAAATAACAGTCCAGCTTTCACTGTGAGAACAGCCATGCAGTGAACCGGCTGCATGGGGAGGTTGTGCTTCTTTGTAGGCATGAAAAGTACAGCTGGATTGAAACCCTGAGTCACTGCTGATCCTGGCCAGAGGCCCAGGGACCTCCTGAGGTTTCTTCTAACCTGAATGATTCTGTTTGTTCTGCTGGTTCTACAGATATATGACTGACCATTCTCAAAACACTTGTTTTAGGAAAGATTGTTAACCTGCAAATAAAACCAACTTTGTCATGTACATATGGATTATTTCTAGAAAGAGTTACAGTAGCACTAAAAGATAATAAATATTTGACAGCTATTGTGATCTTGTTTCTTAAACAGAAGGGTAATACTAGTCACAAGGAAAATATAGCCATGTTATGGTGTCACCTTTAAAGGATATCAGACTCTTAGTTACCAAATACAGTCCTTCAGAGTCTGGGAACCAAAGAGTTTAAGAGTTTGAAGATTCCTTCATGCAGTTAAGACAAATCTACTCAGCACTGTTCAACATGATAAAAGAGCTTAAAGATGCTTTTTGTTTCCTTGTTTGCTTAGTTTCTGGGGATAGGTTAGATGGGCTTTAAGGACTTGCTCTAGTGGAAGGCATCCCTGCTCATGGCAGGAGAGTTGGAACTAGATGACCTTTAAGGTCATTGTCAACCCAAAACATTCTGTGGTGCTACAAATGGGGCTATTTTTTGTGCTTTTTGGGACATACTGTTTCAGAAACCTGGCACTGCTGTAGAATGCACTGGATAATGAATTACTAGAAAAATGAAACCTAACATACCTTTTACTGTTAAGAGGTATGAAGAAACAGAATTCCACAGGACTGGTAAAACTTGGTTTGTACAAATGGATAACCTGTAACTTTGAAGCTTTTCACGTCTGATTAGTATAGGGATTTAGTCCTTAAAGATGTCTTCTCTTGGTACATGAGTAATCCGAAATGAAGGACTTGCAAAATCCCTCTCTCTCAAGGTAGGGGGAGAAACTGCTCTATTTCTACTGCTGAAAATAGTTTTATATGATGTAAGTAGTTTATGCTTTTTTTTTAATAAAAAAGCTAACATTTACTGCAAGTGATAATGTGATGATAATGAATGATATTTCTGTGATCCAGCTCTGTTCTACTTGCAGTACTTTGGCGTCACAGCCGTTGTCTTCTGGAGGTTTTGGGTGGTGTTGGGCTTCTTTTTTCTTCCTTCCAGCAGCCTGCATGCTGTGAGATGTACATATAGCTTGGAAGAAGGGATAGTGAGATCTGGAATGCTTTCAAAAATCAAAATTAGGGAGAAACCCCTAAAAGCAAGTTTTTATTCATTGCTGTCTAGATAACAGTGGTAACCTGGCTTCTTTTTTAGTTCTAGTTCCATAGGTAATCCTAAAAATTTAACTGATCAAAATACAAGCTAGATAAAAATTGTCTCCCCGTAACTGTATGATATAGATGAGTTACTTCAAATTGTACTTTGTTTGCAGATCCTTTTTCTTCAGTTACTAAATACAAGAATACAGCTGTATCAAATGTTTGAGCCAGCCTTAACAAAAGTGAATGAGCTTTAAAAAGTACTCTCAGAAGTCTTTTCCATTTCGTATGTGAAAATACAGCTTCTCTTCATGTCAGAATGGATCAGTCTCACTGTTTTGGCTACTCTTGTTCAAATAGTATTTGAACAGCAGGTTAAAAATTGCTTATTTGAAAAGCCTGTGCAAATTGTCTATTCAGTCCTTCATAAATTATAAAAATTAAAATATTTTGGGAAATGTTCAAGTTCCAATACTGGATGAGAAATACCATTTGGGAGCTAACTTCATGTGAAAATGACCTTTAGATGAAAATCGGATGACTAACAAGCTAAATAAAACTCTGTTATTCTTAAGTTCTAGCATAAAGAACCAAATGCAGACATGCTTTCTGGTGCTTGTCTCAAAACTGTGTCCCCCATCAACTATTTTCTTGCAAATTACAGTCAAATAGGGATGCAGGAAACTAAGGGATGCTGTTTGCATGGGCACTGGTAGGAGCTCAGGATAAAATATTAGGACACTTCCTCTTTTAGTATCTTTTTAATTCTAAAGATTTTCTTTGAAATATGTTGTTGCTTGAGGCAGTTATGATTTCTGCTGTAAAGTTGCTGCTTAAGAAACTCTGCTTCTTGATAACATTGATTTTTAGAAGGTATAGAAGGGGTTCCAAAAAGAAAACTTCTTCCTAAAACTTGGAGGTATTCCTTATAGGAATTTTATTTATCCTTTTGGGTTACTTGGCCAGTTTTTTGTGAGTTCAAGACTTCCCCAGTAGTTGCTCCCTATTCTAGAGCAATTTATTGTGCTTTTCAGACCTAGGTGTTGGCAAGATGGCCAGATATAAGCATTGCTGCCTGGTTGCTGAAGGCCGCCTACTAGGCAGTTTGTGGGCATCTTCTGGTTTTGATAGGGAGATGTTTTGGATTTGACAAAAAACTCAAATGGATATTTTATCAAGAGGATCATAAGGGACAACATGGAGCTAAAAGGAACCACACTTTTTTTGGGTGTGTGAATGGATATTTGAATTGGGGACAGGAACTTGGCAGAAGAACCTGTGCCCTCCTGGGGAGTTCCTTTTACAGCCAGTAGCAGAGGATGATTAGGCTGTTGGTGCTCTGTATCTGTCACTTCCCTGGCCAGTCAGATTGCCAGCAAGGGACTGAGAGCTTCAAGAGGGACTTTTGTCTTTTTCATCAATAGAGTTGCTAATTTCTTTGAGAATATGGGAGAAAGAGATTGAAAAGGTACTATAAAAGGAAGCATTTACCTTCTTACAGATCATTCATCAGATGATATATAGCACCTTTAATTACCAATGTAAACAAACTTTTGGCTACAGTATGCGCTCTGCTTGAAATAATCTTGATGAGCCATCAGAAGTGGTAGATCAATATGCCTTACAATCCGCTTAAAAGTATCAGGAAGGAACACAACTTTCTCCTGCAAGCTGTGGCTATAATTGTTTTGCTTAATAAGTTAATATGAGAACATGAGCACCACTCCATTTTTTTGGTTCTTATTTTATTGTACTTCAGATATTCTTTGATCTTTAAGGCTTACTTGGATGTCATTAAACATCTGAAAGTAAAACCTTTCACTTATGTCACTAGGCACACTAGGTTAGGTATTTGTGGGGAAGAGAAGGAAATAATGAAGGTAGTTTGCTCTCAGTTAATGCATAATTCTAATAATGTTTCAACAATGCAGGATGTAAAATTTACCAGGTTTTGCCAACTGCTGCCTCACTGGCTGCTATATGTAACATCATGGTGAGAAGTGGGGTCTTGACTTAGTAAATGAATGTTAGGTACATGCATTCCAAAATATAAGCAATTAGGTTCAGTTTTTTTCTCTACTGTCACCAAAGTGTTCTGTCATAATCTTAGCTTTAGTAGTAGACAGAAGGAATAGATGTGTGTGTGTGTGTGTGTGTTAAGAAAAAGACTTGTGAAAGCTGAAATACTGTTCTGGTATAGTTTTGAGTAAGGCTGTTGCTTTTGTAGATGCTCTAAAAGGGTATTTTTAGTTGTAGGAAGCATCAGAGAAGTTGTTGTCTGGCTGATGGGTTAAACATGCCCTTTTTTTAGAGATGCAGAGACCACAGTATGATTGGTAAGAGGGAGAAAAGGCATAAAAAATCATCACTTGTTTTCTTGGGTGTTTATTGTTTGTATGTGTTGTGTATGGATGGTTATCATACACTTGTAGATCAAGAGTTTAGGGAAGGTCAACCAATGACAGTGGATTTCAGAAACACTGTTGGGGGATAAATTTAGAAATGCTTCTCATCTATTTCCATTTTATTTGTAGGAATCTAATATTTGGGATCTGAACTTTTACTTTTCTTTTTCAGTGGTTGAAGCAGCACCCAGGAAATCAGTGAGATTTATGTGCTGAACACGTTAAACGTCTTCTCTGTTTGGGTGGGATGAGGCTGGAAGGACCAAAACACCATCACTTGACTTTCCAGGCTCTTTTTGGTTTAGATTGTCCTGTAAGCAGGTGGCATGTTCTTAAGCAAGTCCTCTGGTATATGGTAGGGAGACTGGCAGCTCTAGCTGCCATCATGGTGACTTAATTGTACACAAAGCATGGCAAACTGGCAGCCTGCGGTTGGCATGCAGAGACTTGAGGGGGTAGCAGTGCTGAACTTCTCTTGCAGGAGCCACTAAAATAAGAGAATCACAATTTACTGGTAGATGGGGAGCAATTTGTACATGGTTATACTATTTTTGTCATGGGAGCTGAACAGAGTAAAAAAAATAGGTACATCACAGCTATGATAAGTGGTTTCATAGAACTTTAAAGATGGGGAAATGGCCTTTATTTTTGCTAGCACGATGTCTGTTCACTAGAGATGAACTTCATTCTTTGCTCCTTGTAGAAAAACTTGTTATAAAACATATGTACTTACCTGGTTTTTTCGCTTGCAAAACTTCGGTGAATTAGCAAATGCAGCCTGAAATAAATCCTGAGTAATAATGACTCTTTTCTGTTTGTTCCTGTTTAAAACCATCTAAATAGATCTGTTGTTGAAGTAGCTAAAGGACAAACACAGGTTCATTTGTCATCTGTTCTATGTGTAGTCTACCATAACTAAGAATCCAATCCAGGGATATATTTCTCAGTTATCTGAAATTTCAGACATTTAGTGGATATTACAATGGCTATATAAATGCATTTTTGTCTTGATGGAATACTCATTTAGATCTAATGAAATTTAATGGAGCTATCTATTGAGTAGATTTTCTAGATGAATCTAAATTAATTTATGCCCTACAAAATTGAATTCTGTAGTGCCGTTCTGGTTTTTGTCCCATCACCTGAACTGACAAGATTTGTCTGATCTATATGGACAGCCCATATTAATATCTGTAGCAACCCTATGGTCAAAATCAGGATATTTTTCATGGACTATCTCTAAGCAGTAAAATTCAATGTTGCTGCAAATATGGATTAGCCTTAATTCTGATAACTGATAAAGCAAGTGATGCCATGATCATTTAAGTCTGTGGATCTTGTCCTTTAAAATAACCCAAGCCTTAATTGGTACTAGTTGTTAAAATGAGATGAGATTTATCAAGTAGGAGTTGGCTTGAATTATTTCACAGTAATTTGCCTTTTGACTGTGTTTCTAAGTAGACTTGGATGGAGAGCCTGTTCTGAGAATATTTTGTTCACTGTCACGTTACTAGTTATGAAAGCTCTCAGTATCTGTTTTGGGGTTTTTTTTTGCAGATGATTCAGCTCTAGAAGAAAGACTTGTCTTCACAAATTCCTTTGGAGGCACAATGGATGCATTTTAGAGTTCTACAGAAGTCATCTAGGAACAAGAACATTGGACTTTGAGGAATAACAGAGTTCAGAGAGCCCAGAAATTGGTCACTAATAAAGCCTTGGAAATGAATACCATTGAGACAGCAAAGCTTGAAGAGCATATGGAGGGTCAGCCAAATGAGACTTCTAATGGCTACTCACGACCTACTCTCTCAGTCAGTGAAGAGAACAAAAATGGCACTAGCAAACCCAAGGGCTTGTCTAATGGCTTGCGAAAAACAGCAAAGAAGTATCCTGATTACATCCAAATTGCTATGCCTGCTGAATCTAGGAACAAATTTCCTCTGGAATGGTGGAAAACAGGCATTGCCTTTGTCTATGCTCTCTTCAACTTGATTTTAACAACTGTCATGATCACTGTGGTCCATGAGAGAGTACCTCCAAAGGAGCTAAGCCCTCCCTTGCCTGACAAATTTTTTGATTACATTGATCGTGTGAAATGGGCTTTTTCTGTATCAGAAATAAATGGAATGATACTACTTGGATTATGGATATTCCAGTGGTTGTTTCTTAGATACAAGTAAGTTTCCAATGTTTTTTTTTCCTCTGCTGTATGTTTACATTGCTCATTTTGGGTAGAAGAAATCATACAGTAAAATCCTTAACAATATTGTAGAATAGGGCTGGCAGGAAAATAACAAAGGGATAGCTTGTTTACAGAATGTTATAGTGCCTATGCCAGGTAGGGAAATACAGCTTTTCTGACTATTGAATGATGTCTTTGAATTCTTAACTTCTGACATCTATGTTGTACTAGTCAAGTTTTTTCTGAAATTGGGCTTTTCAAAGTGTGTTTACTGACCTGAGGATGTTTAAACTGGGGAAATCATGATGGTGTAAGAAAATCTCATCCAAATTTGAGGAAGAACACACCCCACTGTCCTCTACAGCTAAACAGAAGTTTTTTCCTGTGTCTTTAACTATATATAAGTTGAGAATGGGGTTATAGTATGGGACTGAAAAGAAAAGGTCACTGAGTTGAGGAAAACTGCCTGGCTACACCTGTAAGTTAGACTGAGGACATCTTAAATTGGTGGGAGCTTCACACTATAAGGAGCTAACAAGACTAAATGCTAAAGAGGTATGATTTAATATTTGATTCAGAGAAGTGTGTGGTGAAGAGCTGGGGTGGAGC
This sequence comes from Motacilla alba alba, assembly GCF_015832195.1. NCBI lineage: Eukaryota > Metazoa > Chordata > Aves > Passeriformes > Motacillidae > Motacilla > Motacilla alba. Next base: position 46,835,955 of record NC_052019.1, on the reverse strand, counting down.
TGCTCTTTCAGTCTAAGAAAGATATCTAAGAAAGATTTTCAGCTCTCTAATGTAGCTAGAGCTCCATAACTGTTGAATATCCTGCATGTAAACTTTGTACTCAATCTGTTTCCCCCCTTTCCTTACTTTCAGATCAATAGTGGGGCGCAGGTTCTTTTTTATAATAGGAACTTTGTATCTGTACCGCTGTATTACCATGTACGTTACCACCTTACCTGTGCCTGGAATGCATTTTCAGTGTGCACCAAAGGTAAGAGTCTTTGCCTCTTGCTTCTTGCCTTAAGTCTTTGCATTGGTCCTAATGGCTCCTTAGATCAAATAGAAGATAATGTTTCAGGTATTACTAAATAACTCAAAATACTTTCAGCTGATGTCTTCAGAAACACAGGTAGTGATAAACCAAAACTTGTGTGATAACAGAGCCTCAAATTGTTGATGCAGTTGGCTGCTCCCTTTCAGAACATCTTAGGTTGGAATAGTGCTGCTGCTAAATCATTCACCTTGCTTCTGAGGCTCTATTGCTACTGTAGCAATGTTTTTTCTTATATGGTAGGATACCCAAGGTCAATACTGTAATTCATAGCCTGATATGCAAGCTTTTGTTGCTGTATTCCTGTAAAAACGCACACTGTTGTGTTCTTTGCTTAGTTTCTCACACTGTTTGGTCAAGATCTATTGCAATACCTGAAGTCAGCTGCCTGTCTCAGTTTCCAACCTGCAAAATGTATAGGAATGTGACTTAAACAAGTTCAGCTGCTTAAATGAACTGATACATACAGAAACATGGACATACTAATAGTTTTACAAAAATATTTTAAAAATTTGATGACACTGGAGTTAAGTGATGGCATAAAGGAGTTGTTACTCCCACTTTAGGTTACTAATAAAAAATTGTAGACTTAAAATTCCTTGGAACAAACTCTATTGTGTTAGCTGTACTGAAAAAAAGTATTGCCAGTTTAGTGGAGGAATAAATTTGTTACCTCTTGGATAAGATTTCTAGTCTTGAGTTACAGCTTCATGACTGTTGTCTTGTATATTGAGACAACTTAGGGATGTAGTGGATGAAATAATTCTCTTACAAATCAGTGTCTTTTTGAAAATGCTTTATTTAACTGCCACTATTGTGAAGATTTAATGGTTTTGTTCTAGCATCTTGGAGAATGACTATGTAATAGACTGTATTGAGGAGTGAGAAGAGGTAATCAAAGGAAAATGCAAATATCTTTGAAAGTACATTTTGCTAGCATTAAACCAGGATTAATTACTTCAGCTCTGGTAAAACAGTTGATGATAATTCTTCTGGATTTTTTTAATATGTGAATAGTTTTCTGATTATGGAAAAGAGTTATGCATTTATCTTGGTTTTTTTTCCTAGAATTAATTTAAAGCAGCTAGATAAAACTGCCTAGTATCTGTAAGAAATCAAAAGCTGGTCCTAATATATGCTTTAAAAATGTACATCCTCCAAATATAAGTTAAGTCCTGAATGAGTTTGTAATTAAATCTAAAATGAAGCGAGTTTGAGGGTTTTACTCTGTAGAAATACTGGTCAGCTCTGGACAGAATAACAGAATTGGTATGCAAGGTTGTACCAGTTTTTAATGGGTTTCATTGATTCTGTCAACTGCTGCCATGAGAGATCTGACCTTAAAAATTTTTAATGTTTACCTTGTTGGTATATTCTGCATCTCTTTCTTGTACAATGCATATTTTAAATTAGCCTAGGAAAGTATAGATGGAATGCTAGTTACCAAACTGATCTTTATCACCTGTCAACTTTTAAACAAATAAGCGTGCATTTCAGAATACGTGAAAGAAACCTGAAGAAAATTAAGATAATTTGTCCTTTTACTCCTGTCTCCTTGACTCTGCATGTGTTTGGGTAAGAAGTTTACCTGAGTCACTTATGATACTTCTTTCTGGTGTTCTAGTTGAATGGAGACTCTCAGGCAAAAGTTCAGAGAATCCTGCGACTGATTTCTGGTGGTGGTCTATCCATAACTGGATCGCACATCCTCTGTGGAGACTTCCTGTTTAGTGGACACACTGTAGTATTAACGCTGGTCTATCTGTTCATCAAAGAGTGTAAGTGACTGTATTTCAATGCACTTTCTTGTTCATATTCATTGTACCAGGAAAACAAATGACAAAAGTACGTGTAAAACTACTGCCCTCCAAAAGTTACTCGTCAGCTGTACGCAGACTGTATTTATATGGGTTTGAAACACAAATCAAGTGGAAATGGAACTGTGACTATAGTAAATTCATAAAATGGTTAAGGTTGGAAGGCGCCACTATAGGTTATCTAGCCGAACCTTTCTGCTCAAGCAATTTTCTGTAGAGCGCATTGCACAGGATTGTGTCTAGACAGTTCTTGAATGTTTCCAGTGAGGGATAGTTCACAGCCTCTCTGGGCAGCCTGTTCCAGTGCATGGTTACCTGCGCAGTAAACAGGTTCTTCCTGCATTTAGGTAGAACTTCCTGTGCATCGTTTCTTACTTGATGCCTCTTGTCCTCTTGCTTGGCACCCATGAGAAGGGCCTGGTTCTGTTCTCTTGACCCCTTCCATTCAAATATTTAGACACACTGATGAGGTTTCCTCTCACACTTCTCCAGTCTAAGCAGGCCTATTTTCCTCTATTGTTCCTTATGAAAGAGGTACTCCAGTTTCCTAATCATTCTCATAGCCCTTCACTAGACTTGCTCCACATCTGTCTTGTACTAGGGAGACTGGAACTCCAGATGTGCCTCACCAGGCTGAGTAGAGGGTCAGGACCATGTCCATCAACCTGCTGGCAATGATCTTACTAATACACCCCAGGCTATTCTGCCCTTTTTGGCCATGAAGGTGCTGCTCATGGACAGCTTGGCCACCAGGGCCCCCAGGTCCTTCTCAGTTGAGCTGCTTTCCAGCAGGTTGGCCCCCACCCTGTAGTTGTGCACCAGGTTCTTCCATCCAAGTGCAGGACCCTGAACCTGCCCTTGCTGAGTTTCAAAAGGTTCTGCTCTGCCCATCCCTCCAGTGTGTGAAATCTTCCAAAGGGCAGCACAGCACACTCCTCTGAGCTTTGTATGCAAGGGGTGCCAAAACCTCTCACTGTGAGTGAATTGAAGCCAGTTAGCCTGTCAGAAGTTATGAATGATCATTGTGACATTCAGGGCATTTTTTCAATGGGCAAAGAAATACAGGAGAACTTTTCCACTGAGGTGACTGAAAGGCATTTTGAAGAGCTTTGCTCTCATTTGTTAAATCTTTCATTAAAGGGTATAAATTCACATACTGCCCTTTTCTGTGTATTTTGTTTCACAGAACTGAGGCTTCGTGCAAATTAATTACAACTTAAGAATTAAAATGAGTGTATTTCTGTTTAATTTGTGATCTCTGCTCAGGTTGTATCAATTCTAGAGACTTGAGTTTACTCAACAATAGACTGTGAAAAGATTAAATACAACCAAGTTAAATAACCAAAGTGTATGTTTTACCTCAGTTTTCTCTTCCTCTGCACCCTAGATCCTAGAAATGATTTAACTGGAAAACTTAATTTGACTAGAAGATGGGTGGCAGTGTTGTCTAACTAACCCATCTTGTGCTCACCTTAAAAATTAAGAACACCTCAGTAAGTTTGCATAATTCATTATGTACATTCATACAAATCAAAATGAGATCTGTACCAGTGTGATAGCAGGGGATCTGTACCAGTGTGATATGAGTTATGTTTTCAAATTTAGCAGCCTTAAATTAATTTTCTTATCTTTTCCCCTTGCTCTTGTGGATTGTTAGAATAACAGATGGCTTTTTGCTGTGTTTTTTCCCCATCACCTCCCTGTCTTGCAGATTCACCACGTCATTTCTGGTGGTATCACTTAATCTGCTGGCTGATGAGTGCTGCTGGCATTATTTGTATCCTGGTTGCCCATGAACACTACACCGTAGATGTCATCATTGCCTACTATATCACCACGCGGCTCTTCTGGTGGTACCACTCCATGGCTAATGAAAAGGTGAGTGGCCTTCACAATCAATGTGTAGCCTGCATTTGTTAAAATTGCCTGAAGCTTAAAGTAAATTCTTAATCTCAGAATAAAAAGAGGTTCTATATAGAAGTTTAAACAGAATGGGCAAGGAGTATCACTTCATTGTTAAGTTAATAATATTAATTTGCCTTAAAAATATTTTGGAGCTTTTGAGGTTTTATTGCTATAGTTGATGTATAGAATAGCCCTTCTTTGTCTCAGCTTATGACTAAACAGTAGTTGAGTATTAAAATTTCTGGATAACTGAAATTACTTAGACATTCCTTCAATTCTAATGACATTTCTTGTGTAAATGTTGTTAAAGGTACACAGTTCAGAAGGTTGTTGCTGCTGTTGTTTCAGCAACACTTTCAAGTAGAAGCATAGCTCTTAAGCCCATTTAGTCTAATTCTCAACTATCACTCATCAGTGGAAACATGACGTGCCTGAAAGCACTCATATTGGAGAAGTCTTGAGTGCTTTGTTCCCCCAAATTTTGCACAGCAACAAAGCATCTCTTTGTGGTCAAGATGCTCAGTTTGTAGTATGTATTTGGACTCTGTCTCCATTCTGTGTTTCTAGGCTAAATACTCACTGTCTTTGCAGAAATGCATGCACATGCAATGCATTTTTGCTGTTGTCTTGACTCAATGTAATTGATTCCAAGCCTTTAAACTGACAGTTGCCTTTTCCTCTTTACATGCTTGTGCCAATACAGACTTTAAAGGTGTCTTCGCAGACGAATTTTCTCTCTCGAGCATGGTGGTATCCAATATTTTATTTCTTCGAGAAGAATGTGCAAGGCTCTGTTCCTTGTAGTTTTTCCTGGCCAATATCTTGGCCTCCCAGCTGCTTCAAATCTTCATGCAAAAAGTATTCACGGGTTCAGAAGACAGGAGAGGACAATGAAAAATCTACCTGAAGAAAAGAAGGAAAGCATCTGCTCTGGTTTTTTCATTTTTGATTTTTTTTTTACCAAAACATTAATGCTGTAACCAAAGTTCTTAAGAAGACTGTAACTGAAGAAGTGGACCAAGCTTCTGTGCAATTGATGGAAAGACAATTGTAGACACATATATTGCGTTTCAGATGTTTTCCTCTCATCTGGCTGTACAGACCTATTCTACTCTTCAGTGCTACTGAAATGCACCACTGATGGGATTTTTTTATTAAAGAAAAAAACGGAGCAGGATTGTGCTTTATTAATGAGATAGAGGTGCCAAAGACCACAGTAACACTTCCATTACTATCACGCATCCACAGAAGCACCCAAAAGTCTCCTCTTCAGAGCTCTGGAGTGCGTAAGGGCAAAAACATGCTAACATGTAAAGGCACGATATTGGCATATTGAGGTGTAGAAAAAATAACACATTTGTGGGAAGTGGTTTGTTGCATTATTCTTGCTAATGGAGGTTAGGCCTTTGTGTGACTGGTACAGCTGGAAGCAAGTCTGACTTTTTTACACACTGTGGGTATGAATATCTTAGGACCCTAAAATACTACTTACCACCGTTAACTCCAATGTATAGTACTATATACCAATTTTTACATTTTTATTAGTAATTTTATATTTAAATAGTTGTGTTACCTGATGAATTTGCAAATTAGAAACAGCTGCTAGCATCAGAGCTCAAGGAGCCTAAAATTTTATTTTTAGTAAGAGACACAGTTTCAACATTTGAATCTTGAATTACAGCTGGCCTTGTGTATATAGCTCTACAGTGCCTGTCAGTGTATATAGATGCAGATATACACAAAAGCACATACCTTAAACAAAATTATTTACTGGGAAGAGTAATCCTAGAGTTTTAATGCGGGTAGAAGTTGTACAGTTCTCACCTGCTTGAGGAATGCAAGGCCAGGTCCAAAATGGGGCTACATTTAAAATAAAAATTTTAATTTTAGTAGCAATCTCTTTCTGAAGCTATGTAGCAGGTTTGCTTGGGAGCCATAGTTCTCCACTGAATTTCTTTTTTTGTCTTTTACCTCTTGACACATGTTTCTGTGATTTACTTTAAAGAAACAACCAAACAAAAAAGTGCTAAGATGGGATATCTACAACAGCAGCATTTCTTCAATTACAGCATAAAATAATTCCATATTAAATGACACTGTGGTAGACCTCAAAAATAGATTACCTTTCTTCTTCCCAGGGTTGCAGTCCAGTTAAAATGGCTATCTAAACAAGGTGCCTGAGAATGGGGGAAGCTACCATGGGGTGAACATGTAACAAAACCACAGATTAACAGCTACCTGTTTCTTGTTAGTTTATGTTGTTTTGTATTGTTGTGAAAGCAAAGTAGCAAATTAGCACACCATGTTTAGCCATTTATATTCTGGAATAATTTCTGCAGTTAACTCAATATTATTTTCAGATATTCACTAAAACCTAATGAAAAGATAAAACTGCATTATGTTGAGGTGATACTAATAGAAACGAAATGCTGCATATTTTAAGAATGTCTCGAACTGAGTGACAAGTGTGAACACAATTTAACTAATGACAACTTGTTTTTAAAAAGTCCAGAGTTAAAGTCATAAAAAGAAATACAGAGTATTCCAACATAATAATTTTCAGTTAAGGGGATAATTTCTGAGTTGTACATGAGAATATTTTTGTGCGTTCAAATATTTTTGTGCATTATCAAAATAATACAATAAAAAGTGTTCCTTTCAATACATTTTTGGAAAAACTTAGTTAAGAAAGAAATTCTGCTGTGGTTTGGTTTTGTTATTTAAAATGAGTTTAGTAGACTCTGATAATGTGCCTCTGAAGTTGTGTGTATATCGGCATATCTGTGCTTTCATTTACTTGCTTCTAGCAGACCTTGAACAGCTACAAAGCCAGTATCAAAAAACTTTTGAAAATTCTTTTTTCTCTCATAAATTAATCTGTTCAACACCAGTCAGTAGATCTCCTGAGATACTTGTTATATCAGTACTACTTCATAGATCATAATTTTTAAAGCTAAAATCTAAGCTTTGTGATACCTTAAATATAGTCATGTTAATCCCCTTGTAGTAATACTATCTTTTAGGAGTTATGAATGGATTTCATTAGTAGTCACTGTGCCTTGAAAATAGCATGATGAAAAGCATTACCTAAGGAGCTTAAGCAGTTGTTTTTATCTGGTGGCTGAAAAATAAACACTTTGACAGTGGGATTTCTCTAACAGATCTGCAGAGTAGGCTTTCTTCATGCAGGATGAGGTGTTTAGGGTTTTTTACACTTATTCCTGTTTCTGAAGGAAAAAAAAACGTGCAAGTGATGAAATAGACTTTCCTGCTGTATTACAACAGACATCTCTATCAAATTCAGCAGTAGAATGAAAGCTCACACAGCCCAACAAAAGCAGAGTGTTTACCTGGTTCTAAGTGGCAGCTCTAGCTCAAAATACTTATTCCTGTTCTGGCTCAGTCCTTCCTTAAGTACTTAATATTTATCCATTGTATGGAAGCTCTCAAAGGGATATGTGTATGTTTAATTAGCAGAAAGCCCCGGTTTTCTATCCTCTCAATAGCTTTTAAGTGATTTTACCAACTTGGATGGTGTAACTGTATTTGATGACTCTTCAGACCTATATGTAAGGTGATAAAATGGGGTAAGTAATGATATATATCCTAGTTCTTACTGTTATAGTAATTTATCTGATATAAACCACAACTGCTATGTAAAAATTAATTATTGTAACATCTTGATGATCATTGTATACAAATACCATGAAGCTTAAAGTATAGTTTCATCATAAGAAGCAAGAGATTGGAGTAGGCAAAAAGAAGAAACTTGGTCTTCCCTTAGGCCTACCATCAAGTGGTCATTATATTATTTGGTCTATATATGCCAAATACTTAGCAGTGTGTCACTAGTTATTTTTTCCTAGTTATAGTAATATTTCTCAGGTGTCACATGAGCTGCCCCTTTCCTCTGACTATAACATGCTCTTCTCGACTGAAGAGTATTTTCGTGTTGAACTTTACAGACACTTAATAAAAAAACATCACTGCATTTACCAGTATGACTTAAATGCTGGTGGGCTTTCTTCAAATGCCTAACATAAATTTAAATCTGGATTTTAAATGTTAACTTGAGCATTTAAAGAAGTATGCTGCTAAGTAGTCATGCTACAGATACTTACTGCTAATGCCAGAAATTGTTAACGTCTACTTGAAAGCACTGGAAACGGGCACCTTTTTCGGTATGTGCTTAGCACTCCCATGTGGATGTAAATGGTACTAACTGTTAGTCATCCTTCACTGCTGCTTTCTTGGAAAGATCGCCACAGGTGGCGTCGTAGCAAAAATAGCTGTGCTAAACATTGCTATGAACCCTAGTACTGGATTTGCTGCCCTCCTTAAAAAAATTGGGAGAGAAGGAAACTAAAAAAAGTTTGTTAAACTACACTACCTTCATGTAATAGAGAAATAAAGCTCAGCAACAGAGACAGAACTGGGAAGTCTTAGAAGAGATGAGAGACCATTCTCTTAATTGAATTATTGCAAATTAGCTTAGTAGGGTCTTAAATCAGAATCTGTTCAATCTCTGGCTTTCTCTTTATCAGTAGTATCTGGCTAGACAGTTTATCCTAAGTTGTTTGGTACTAACCCAAATTCTTTTTCTCATTTCATTAGATAGGATTTACTGTTCTAGGGACAGATCCATTAGCTTCAATGCAAGGTGAAGTCTTTCCATTAACTTTAAACAAACTTTCACATGGCTCTGTGTTGGTTTTTGTTTGTTTGCAGGATTTTTTTCTTTGTTAGTGGGGTTTTTGGTTTTTTGTGGGTTTGTTTTTTTTTTTTTAAGTGCATAAACCTTGAATCTTAAAGATTCATGGGCTTATTTTGAAAATGGGTCCAAGCTGCTAGATAGACTGGAACCATTTTGCCTTACTGGCAGATCTAATAGTTGTAAAACTCCATTGTCATCTTGATATTTTCACAATATATGTGTTTTGGACTTACCTAGAACTCTTATATGGGCTATGAGATAGAACACTTCTGTATTGAAGTGCTCTATTCCAGGCATTGTAAAATTAATGTCTTAATTCAGTTACTGAGAAGAGGGATCTTAAAAGTAAATACTCCTATTAGGCATCATTCAAATGAGTATTGCTGCTTAAGTACACATGAGAAAAATACCCTGGCATGCCATTCAAGTAGCTTTGCTTATAAGTAAGTCTTCATGTGCCACTCTGTGACATTTCTTAGAATCCAGAGAGAAGAGCTGTGAAACAGAGAATATAGACAAAGGCACTTGTAGTATTTATAAGGAAAAGGAAAGAAGATGAAAACACTGAAGTAGATGGTGATCATATATTGCTTTTTGCATGAAATGGAGCTAAAACTATACCTAACTTGTAAGAAGTGTAGATTTAAATTGTGTAATAGTTCTGGAAAAAAAAACCAACTATAAGGAAAGCCTATAAGGAAGCAGCAGTATTAAGCACACCATTCCATGGTACAGATGTGTATCTCTGCTGGCTCTCATCCATAACTTCCTATATAAAAACAAAACCCAACTCAGTGAAAAATGCTTGGAGATTAAAGTGCTTAAATATTATTTACAGTCTTTTAGAAGTTGTTCCTACAAGCTGCCATTAATAGTTTCTAAAAGAAGAACAAAGTGCTGCAATGCTTAAATACTGAAGCTTTTTTCTAGTTGGCTTCAGTTTCCATGGATTTAACCATATGATTAAATCTTACTAACCTAGAAAGCAGCACATAAGAATGTCAGGCTGGATACAGGTAGCTCATGTATTGCAAGGAAGCTTTCCAGTTTTGAACTCATCTTTCCTAACTAAACTTTCAATGCCTGAATGATTTTTAAAGATGAAGTAATACTGTGTAGTCTCTAACATGTACATGAAATACTGGTGTTGAGGACTCCTTCTTTCTACTGTAAGTCAGTGATTAAAAACCCACAAAGGTTTGAGTTGTTGTCAAGGAAAATTTTTTAATTGCAAAGAACGTGGAGTTGAGCACATGTTGAGCTGTTTGTTTTCTGTGGCTCTTGGCTGTGTACTGACCTTTAAGATGCAAACTAGGTGGGAAGAGAAGATCACTTCTTACTGGGAGGAGCAGTGTGTCACTTCATGAATTAAAATTATATTGGCTGCATGTTACATGCAGTCTTATCTGTACTACAGTTGAAAAAAGATGCTGTATTATACTATTATAGTTAGTTTTTGCATTCTTAAAAATGGTTCTGTAGTGGTTGACCCAGTCCTTCTGCTGGATGAGGAGTGAGTGCTTTTGTCCTTTACTTGCTGTCTATATGGTTAAATATAACTGGTTTTAGGTCTGGTAAATGGCAATGAAAAAATTTCAGATTCCTTGGATACAGTACCAGAGATGTTTTAAGGTGTCTGTGCATGGGTTTCTTCTAGGAGAAATATTCTTCTTTCAAGCTGTGCCTAAAAAATAATAATGTTAGCTCTTGCATTTTCTCTCAGCATAATGTGGTCTTTAGGAAGTTAGCATTTGTGACACTGCAAATAATTACTACAGAAGATGCTCCTTTGTGCCAAATGAGTTCAGTTTTCACAAAGTATCTTTGAAATATGTTTGAAGATGACTTTTGAGTTTTTTGGTTGTTTTTTTTTTTAATTAAAAGTGGTCAGAAATGAGTCTGAAATAAAAGCATCTCGAGCAGTTGGGGTCAGGCACCACGCAGGCACATGGGTGTGGAAAGGGTTTCTCTGGCATAAGTAATATTGGATTCAGAAGGCAAACCAGGTTGCATTTGTACAGTACAGATGGCTGTGAGCCATCTCTACCTGTCCTTTTGAGCTTCTTTTGGACTGACAGTGCAGTACTAAAGGTGGCAATAGCTAGAAAGTGAAGGTCACTTACAAATCAAAACTATAAATGGAGCTGAAAAGGCAGATCTCTGTAAAACCGCTCATCAGAGAGCTGTGTTCCAATTCAACAGAGCATACAATTGGGTGTTACTTCAGGTGTGTGAGTCATATTTAAGATAAGTGGGACTGTTTGCTTTCTAAATTTTTTATTAAAGATGGCAGGTGTGCTGAGAATACCAAGAGGAAGTTTATCTCCCTGCTTACTTTTACCTCTGCCATTGAAGTGATTGTGTATGAACCTTAAACAATATTACTGAATTCCAACCCCTCTTTACATTTTGAATAACTTAGCAGTGCTTTGTTACTTCTGTAAAAACTGGGTTTACATTCCACCTGTTTCCGTTTGTTGCCACTGAAAATGGCAATGGTGCTTATGCTGAAGCCTGTGCTGCTTTAGACTCTTGTCTAACTACATCTGCTTCTACTAATTGTATTTTCTAAATGGCTCAATACAGAAGAGTAGAATTTACATTTGAGAGAGCTTCATAATTAACCCTAAAGCCAAAGGCATTCTTGTCAGACACATCTTTGCACAATTAGTACTTGAAAATAATTTTAAAGCCTAACATGGTAGGACATAATTCTTTTCCCTCAGGAATCAATTCTTGCTTCTTAAATGTTTAGCACATTTGTTTGTGTTTATTTTCATGATTCAGGGCAGTATATGTGAGATGTGAAAAAGGTTCTGCTAGCTTTTGAGGTCAGGGTTATACCAAGGAACCTGAAAGTAAAAGCAGAAATAATGGTTTGATGGCTGTGGTTCTCATGCTTTCCATGTGACTTTGAAAACTTTTAAGACTTCCCCTAAAAACAGCACAGGACCTCATTTTGGCTGCAATATGGTTTCTTCCTTGTCAGCTGACAGCTTTTCTTGCAGGACTTCTCCTAGGTTGGATCTTGGGTATCCATAGCTCTTTATGTCAATTGGAGCTGTAAATCCAACCTTGGAAAGACTAGGCAAGAAAAGACATTGGTCCCTTGAGGGACCCTCCAAGGTAATATGAGAATGCTGTAATGCGTGCATGACAAGAAGCTGATAAGATGGCATTGTTCTGTAGCTTCAGGGTCCAGTTCTGCAAACGCCATGCAGCATACTACAATAACAAACTGAGAAACCTTTGGTGCTGTAGTTTCTACTGGTCTTTGCAAATTTGGTGTCGTTTTCATAGAAATTCTTCACAATTAGCAGGAGTTGGCTTTTATATTGTAAAACTTTCAGGATGACACTTTAACTGATATTTTGTCAGGTAACTGAGTGTTATGGTTTGCTGCATATGTGCAAGAGGTACTAGAGCTAGAGTTGTGATTTGTGCTGCAATCTGTTCACTGTGTTAAAAAACCCCAAACCAAAATCAACCATTGCACTAGCTGTACTTTAAAAACAAACAAAAAAAGCAATAATGGGAGCATCTTGTAGCTTTTCCCTCCAGAGGTGCTGTCTGTCAAGGTCACTTCACTGTCAACTGTGAATTTGGTAAAACAGGTTGAAGAAATTGTCCTATGTGGTTTACTTGGCACATACAAGTTGAAGTTGTTTATTGTCAGCCTGTGTACTAATGAATACAGGTGGATTATTTACATAACCACTCACATGTTTAAAAATCAGAAACCTTATATCCATTTATGGTGCTAATAATCTCAACTATTATAAAGAGCTGGTATTCTATTATTACACATGAACACTAAGGAAAGCTGTTGTGACACCTTTCAATAAAATAAAATTTCTCTACATTTTAAGCCTGTTCCAAATGATTTTTATATAAATACAACTTAAATACAATATATTATATAAATAACACTTTTCTATTTCGTTTTTATATAAAAATGGCCAAAAAATAGTATTTTCATGCAGGAAAACATTAGGAGTGTATATTGTTCTAAATTACATGTCCAATTATAAATTTTCTTACATTTAGGATAGCTAATCTTCTGAAACTCAGTCTAAAAATCTAAGAATTTCACTAGGTAGGATTAAGGGACAGGCTAGTAGTTTTAATAAAATAATTCTCTGACTTTGCCATCACTTTTGAAGCCTTGGAGACAGAGGGAGAGGATGTGAAATGGACAAAGCTGTATTAGGAGGACACTGATTACACAGAGTAGATGTATATTTTGGTGAAATTTTTAAAAATCCAAACAGCTTGGGATGGAGGTGACCATGTAGCTGTCTAAAGAACAGAAGTGAAACAACATAATTGTCAAGGCAGTTCACAGTAGGACATTGTAAGAACATGTGTGAGAACCTTAAACTAGATTGTTTAGATTGTGAAACAACAAAGTAATTTTCTAGCTTTTTTTGAAGGCTTCACAAGCAACTTTTTCTTAAAATGAAAAACTATCTTGTGCCTTCTGTTGCAGAAGTTGTTGCCTTTCCCCCCACCTTTGGTTGTGATTTTATTGTATATAATGGACAGTGCACTTCCATATCTTTCCAAGAGGCATTTTTGGGCAGCAGTACCTACACTTTCTATCCACAGAGGATACTGAGCCTTTAGTTCTTGTTGAAGGCCCCTTACTTGTGAGCTTACAGTTGTGAAGTATCTGCCTGTGACAGGTGTGGCAATCCTGCTGGAGTCAGCTCTTAGGTAAGCATGATGCCCTTAATTCATCTGGCCACGTGAAGTGCCGTGCCCAGGTGCACTGGTGGCACTGCAGCACACCCCTCTGCTCTGAAATGATTGTACCCCAAGCTGCTATGCTTCATATACTAGAATAAATTCTCTTTAATCACTTCCACCTAGTACTTCAAGAAGTAAATGGGCTTCTCTAAGATCTATTTGATGGAACTTCTATATCAGTGCAAAGAATATTCCATATTTAGAGTAACTTAATTTAAAGCAGAAACAAGCCCACCGTCTAGGATAAAACCGGGGCTGGGTGGGGTTTGTGTTGAGTGAAGGTGGGTAGTCTAATAACAATAGTCTGGATTGTCTTCCTACAAAGTCATCCATAATAGTCCCAAGCCACATGGAAATATATTTTTCTTGTTTTAATTACTAGATGCTTCAGAGAAAATGGATTGTATTTTTTTAATTTACAAAAAAAAAAAAGGTGCAATACTTAGAGAAACAGTAAAAGGCAAATGGCTGCATGTTTCTATGCCCTGCAAAAACAAAACCTTTGTGAGCATGTGACGTGCACTTGACCAAAAGTGGGTTTTTTTAGCTTTAGCTGCTATGTTACAGAAACATGTTTCAGTGCACTAGTGTAACTCAGAACTTTCAAATATTTTCAATGTGCTTTTGATGAGGAGAGTATTTTTTATTCATAAAGTGCCTGTGGAAGTAAAAATCCAAATGTTGCATGCAAGCTCAAATAAATCATAAAACCACAGCCCATACTTGAAGAGAATGGGTGCTAAGTCAGCAGCTGCATGGAACAGCTGGTCAACAGTCCGAAGCCTTGATAAGATTCAAAGACTAAGTGTGAGCGAAGAATATTATGTTACTTTTGAGAGTTTACTGTGTTAAATAAACTTCCAATGCTTCTGCTTGGGCCTTAACTCTGTAACTTGGTTATCCTTAAGGAAAAATTAGTTCCTTTGAATTATTCCATTTTTAATGCTTTTTTCATTATAGTCTTTACTCTGGTGGGGATTTTTGCTTGCTTGTTAGGTGGGGCTATTTTTTTGCCTGTTAAAAGTGGAGTCACCAAATGCTTTGATTACTCAGTTCGGGGTAAAAGAGTTTGAAGAATGGTGTTTCCTTAAGTGCAGAATTAAAGGGGGTGTGTTTTTTATTACACTGATGCTAGGACTGAACAGGAAGGATTTCCATGGAAAGTACTGTAGTGCTAAAGCTTGTATATGTAGTTATTAGGGGTATGCAGAGTATTAGTAAAGTACTTGGATATGTTTTGCTGTTAATTTCATGCTTTAAAAACAGGCTATTTGGTTCTAATTTAAATTGGAGAAACTGATTTTAATGTTGCAACAGCTATTATTTTAACTTGAAATATCCGCTTACGTACTGGTATGTTAGAGGAAAAGTTATGTTTTCTCACTTAAAATTTTGAAATTAATCACATTTTCTATCAAAATTAATGTGCAATTTAATCTCTGGACATCCTAGAATTGGCCATATGCCACTGAAACCAAACTTTTAGCTGCATACATAGGGAAGAAAGGCATTTTTTAAATCTAGTTCAGCTTCTTGACTAGACTGAGAAGGAAGTGAGGCTAGATTACTCTTGTACAAAGAAAACAGACAAAAACAGTAATGTGTTTCAGCTGTGCTGAATACCTTAGCTTCTTATTTTCACACTACAGAACTTAGACTTTTCTAGAGACTCAGATTTAAAATATCTTTAGTTCAGCAAAATTTTCATCTGTTTTTATATATTTTTTTCTAATAGATGCATTTTATTTGTATACTTTGTAATTAGCTGCTGAATTTCTGCCAGATATGGACAAAATAAAAGCTGCATTCTATTCTGCCAGTCAAAATCTGTTTTTAGTTTTTCTGTTTTGTTCAATCCATGGCTGGTAAAATGTCCACTTGCTGTTTAGATTAAAGAGACAGTTGCCTTAATTGCTCAGAGGAAAACTGACCTTGACCATCCAAAGCTTTGTGTATTTCTGAAATTGCTGTAACTTCTGTATAATTGCAATAAAACCTTTGTAATACAGTTCAGCCACTATTTTATGAGCAGCTTGTCACTATCTTTACTGAATGTTCAACTGTTTAAAAAAAGTTTGTTTAGCAAAACCCTTTTTAATGGGAAAGCTCCCTTTTCCGGACGATTCTGTCCATTGTTTTGTTTTTGGGGATCGCTTTATAGAAGGAGCACTGTGGGCAAAACATGAATAATTTTCTCTGTTAGGGTATATCAAGAGCACTTACTAGACCCTCTGATGCTGCAGTAAATTATTGGGAAGACCAAACAGCGGCTTTTTTTTGACGTTTAATTACCTCTCTGGGGGTTGGTTAAATTTTATGTTGCTGATCAGCTGGGAAAAGTGCGCTAAGGTGTTTACTAGAGGGAGGGGGAAGTCACCCTCAAAACCAGTTCAGAATGGGTTTGGGGGATTGGGGTGTTCGGGTGTGTTTTGGGTTTTTGTGTCTGTGTTTGGGGTTTTTTATTACTATTTTATTTGAGGGAAAGAAGGAGAGCTACATGTCTTTTTGCTCTAAAATTTAAGTGTCCCTCTTCGAAGCCTCTCTGCGCTGTTCTGCATTTGCCAAGCAGGGGACCTAGAGCCGAGTTTGTGTGTTTGGGAACGGGGAAAAAGGGTCATCTGCATTTCCTTCCCTTCTAAACCGCTAAAAAAATAGCTATTTGCGTAAGAAGCATTTGAAAGCAAGTCCTGCGGGGGGCTGGGGAGGAGCGCTCACTTTTGTTGTTATTGTTGGTTTTTTTCACACGAGCAGGACACGCGGTTCATGTTTAATCCGTCCTGAACTCGGCTCCGTCGCGTCTTGCGGGCGCGGGGGCGGTGCCGGGGCCGGGCCCGCTCCCCGCCCACAGGCCCGGCGGGCCGGGGTCAGGCCGCCGCGGGCCTCGCCTCCCGCCCGCCCCCGCCATCTTAAACCGCTACGCGCCGGCGGCGAGGCGAGGCCGGCGGTCCCGCTGCCCGGGGAGATGGCGGGGACGAGCGCGGAAGCTCGGACGTGGCTGCTGCGGCCGCCCACGGCCACCGAGCTGCTGCTGGTGGCCGTGTGCTGGCTCGGCTGCTTCTGGCTGCTGCGGCGGCGGCCGCGGGCGCTGTCGGGGCTGCCGCCGGGCCCCGCGCCCTGGCCGCTCGTGGGCAACTTCGCCTTCGCCCTTCTGCCGCCTCCGCTGCTGCGCAGGTGGGCGGTGGATGTAAAGGGCGACCGGCTCTCCCCCGCCTTCTCGCCCCATGTCTTCCTCACCGGCCTCACCAAGATGTACGGCAGCATCTTCCGGCTCTTCGTGGGCAACCGCCCATTCATCATCCTCAACACTTTCGGGGCGGTGCGGGAGGCGCTGGTGCAGAAGGCGGAGGTGTTCAGCGACCGGCCCTCCGTGCCCATCGTCCTCATGATCACCCACCACAAGGGTAAGTGCCCGGGGACGCCCCGAGTGCCGCCCGGGGAGCTGCCGCACGCCCGGTGATGGCCGGGGGTGATGCTTCGGAGCGATGCGGAGCGGGAGCTGCTCGGGACCGGGGCTGCTCCGCCGAAATTTATAGCTAACTCCCACGAATTATGGACTGAACCGTTTACTTGCTTTTTTGCTCCTCGCGTGTGTCCCTCGCCCTGCTGCTGACTGAGAGGAACTCGCCCTGCCCTTGAGGTGCAGCATCCCCGCGAAGTTGGCAGTGCGGTGCCGTGCACCACGGAGCATCTCTGGGTGCCTGAAGTGCCCCATCCCTTTAGCTGTGTGTACAGTAAAGGGACTGAGGAGCTGCTGGGGTGGTTTAGATTGGAGAAGGGGAGGCTCAAGGGAAGGCCTTATCTCCCTCTCCAACTGCCTGAAAAGGGCTTGTAGCCAGGGCGGGGTTGGTCTCCTGGGTAATAAGGGATAGGACAAGAGGAAATGGTCTCAAGTTGCACCAGGGGAAGTTTAAGTTGGGCATGAGGAGGAATTTCTTCGCAGAAAGGGTGGTTTGACAGTGGAATGGACTGCACAGGGGGATGGTGGAATCACCGTCCCTGGAGGTGTTTATGGAAAGGCTGGATGTGGCACTCAGTGCTGTGGTCCCGTTCACAGGGTGGTGTTCGGTCATGGGTTGGAATCAACCTCTTTTCCAACCTCATTGTTTCTGTGACTGCCATTTGTGCAGGGGCTAAGGCACAGCTGGTCCGTCACCGCGGGGCTTTCTGATTTTGGCTGTATGAGGGGAAGAAATTTCAAGTACTTGGGCAGTGGTAGGAAACTGAGCACTCCCCCAGGTCTTACCAAGGTAGCGGTGGCAGAAATCAGGCTTCTGTGGAGTCCCATGGCTGCGCAGTCCCCGTTTTCCGTGCGCAAGCTACTGTTGCTGAGATATTTGCAAATGTGTTATTCTGCTTGTCAAAACTTACTGAGTGTATTTGGGTTTGGTTGTCTTTTCTTTTTTAAGAGTCCAAAGGAGAGTTCCTAGCTTTTGCAGGAAAAAGGCAATGAGGGGTTTAAACACATGCTGACAATACTGCAGGTAGAATTTCTTCATGTTTAGTTTTTAGGTCATTACTGATCTCTGTTCTTATAGAAATATACTTACCCTTTTTCAGTTTAGGAGGTGGACCCCAGAAGGCTTGTTAGTGATTAGGCTAGCTGATTGTGAAACTTACCTATTTTTATTTTCTCCAAGGATGGGGAAATCTGGTTTTTAAATGCATGAAACATTTATCTTTCTTTTTTCCCTATACCAGAATTGCCCTAGTAAAGAGAAGAAAGTGAAGGACCTAGATCATGTTTATTTAAATGCCATCAGATACCATTGCTGAAATCAGTTTAAAGAATAAAGAAAATAAATGATGAATTGAGTTGGTTTAATGATATTGTTCTAAGACAGATCTTACTGACACATTGTTATCATACGTGAGTATTTTTAGGTACAGTACTTCAGCAAGAACTGGAGGAGGAAAGGGGAAGAGGAGTTAGATAATTTTAGCAGTGCTGTAAAACCTCATGTTCAGCCTCATGGTAAATTTGTTTTTCCTTCAATGCTGTGGATTTCATATGTATCTTGTTCTTTATCAGACGTTTTTGGATATTGTGAAGCAAAGAGTAGCCAGGGCAGCTGGCAGCTTCCACCAGTGGGTGCTCCAGGAGAGTTGGACATACCAGGAACCTGTTGTCCATAGCCAGAGCATGCTGCAAGCAAGCCCAGCATGGTGCCTGTCTGTGTTGCGCTGTGGCAGGGACATTGTGTTGCTCTGGGTTTGGTTTTATCTGTATGATCACCGTAGCTGTGCTCAGCCAGGAGGACTGCAGCATCAGGGCTGCCCAGTGGTCCATAAAACATCCCCAGCTGTTCCACAGTGCTCATGTTAGCAGCATGCTGGATTGCCCTAGATGTAGGAGTATTGTAGAGTGAGTCAGAGGACTGGTGTGCTCTGAGTGCACAAAGGGTGAATATGGGCAGTGGGGCCACTGCCCCCTGCAAGCTGGTTCTCCAAATGCCAGTGGAAGCTGCAGATGCTGTCCCTGTGCTGCCTTGGGTTTGGTGGTGGCATGAGGAGATGACTGAGCCTCTGCCATGCTGTGCTTGTGCTAACGAGTGTTGCTTTTTTTTCTGTGGTTCGTGGAGGAGGCAGATGGGTTACAGCACTCAAACTGGAGGCCTCTTAAGATGGGTTTGGGTGATAATTTCAGGAGTTTGTGGGTGAGATGTTTCTTCAGGTCAGGACAGCAGCAGTGTTAGTATGTAGTAGGAAAGGAAACAGTAAGGGCAGGATGATGGGTAACTTCAGCTCTACCACTCAGATTTGGGTACTACAGCTCTGGGAGGTTTAGTGTCCATTTTGGGTTCCTGCATGTCCTTGGGTTCTTTGGGTTCCTTCATTTTGTAAGTGAGCTATTGTGGTATGAATACAGAGATATTTTCTTGGAAGCTACGTTTGCTGGTATAGTTTTGTCTTTATCTTGAGCTGCCCTGCCAGGTGTGGTATGGAAGAAAGAGTGGCTTATGTCAGCTGTGGGGTTCTGTTGCATGTAAGATGCAAAGAAAAAAATTGTGCCTGGGGGAGAGCAGGTAGAAGTATCAGAAATGGCAAATACTACATTTCAGCAACTTGATTAGCAAGTAAGGGAGGCCTTCTTGGCTGGATACAAAATGCCATAAGAACTTAAGGGAGAAGATAGTAGTCAGTTCTTGATTCTTAATTCGTCATCACATATGTCTGCAGAAAGAGAAGTAGTAGACTGGGGAGAAACAAGGCATTTCTGTGGTCTAATTTTAGTATTTTAGTTTTTCGTATTCTATAGCTACAAGAGGTAGCAAAGACTGAATCTGCAGAGTACATGGAGTCAGAGTGGTTGTCTGCCTTTATAGCCCTGCCCTGTGCATATCCACATGTGGACATCTGGCAACACAGAAGTTGAATGTTATTAAATGTTATGAGTGCTGTGTTTGTCAATGTTCCCAGTATGGTAGCAGCTCTAGAGCTAGCAGTAAAAAATGTGGGGGATGGAGGAGAGTAAGTAAGCCTTTGCTTCTTGTGAGGATTTAAATTTTTTTTTGCGTAAAAAGGGGGAATAAAATGAACTCTCTGGTTTTCTGAGTTTGTTGGTTGATTGAAATGGTTTCATTATCAGCTCATAGAAATTAGGCCTCTCTAGTGAGCATGAAGTCCTGGTTGTTGTTGCTCCAGAATTTATTATTGTATGACCTTCAGGGTTGTTTTTTTGTTGTTGTTGTTTTGTTTTGTTTTTCTTTGCTTTAATTTCTTTACAGGGGAGGTTGTTTTTGTTGTTTGTTTTTTTTTTTTAAGAGTAGAGGTGTCTGTGCTGAATAACTTGGCTTTTTAGGGCAGGCAGATTTTCTTTGAAATCAGCAGAGGACTATTCCATTATTGTAGCCTGGTAGGGATGCCGTTGAGAGTTTGCTTTCTTCTCTTTCCTCTATTGTTCTGTCTTTATGCTCTTCTTCTTCCTTAATCTGTATTCTATGTAATTCTTTCCCAATTTACACATCAGCTGTTAGTATTCTGCAGCAGTTTGGGATCTGGGGACATCAGTAAACACCAATGCTGTCTGCAGGACTGCTGGAGAGACTCACTGCATGTGGGGACGTTTGTTGTTGGTGTTAGCTTTTCTGTGGGCCTAGGCAAGTCTCTTTTACATTCAAGACAATAGGTCTGTTTTGTTTATGAAAGTAATTTTCCTAACCAAAAAAAAAAGAAAAAAAAAGGGGAAGAGACTGTGGATGCATAGCCTGTTTTGGAGATATTTGTTGCAGGATAGAAACAGTGATAACTTTGTTTTGTTTCAAGAAATCCATGTTTCTTTCGCAACCCAGCCACAATCCCTGGAGACCCAGGGTTCTTGGTTCTTGGCCAAATTCAGCCCCAAATACTCCTGTTTTTTTCACTTAACCTACTTCAGGACACCAATGCTAACAGGAAACAGTTGAGAGAGGAAATCTGGAAAGATTTCGGTTCTGTTTGGTTCTATTTTTTGAAGGGCCAGGAATAGATTTGAAGGGCATTTGAATAGATTGCCTGAGGAATGTCTTCATGCAGAGAAGATGAAATTCAGCTGATTCTGAGCTTGTCCTGATTCTTCCTAATATTCTTGTTTAGGACATTTGAAGCTAGGTCATGTGTTTGTATTCTTTTAGCATTAATGACTTGGAACAGTAACTTGTAATAGAAATATAAGAAATGTTAAGTATTGAAACATGATGCATCTTCTAGTATTTATGTACTACTTCTATTTTCTTATGGCCATTTCTCCTTTTAAATTCAACTTTAAGGTTTGCAATTGAAAGAAGAACTGATGTTGCTTTTACAAGGTAACTTTTGGTTTCCAGAAAAAAAAAGTGGTATCGTTTTACTAGAAGAACAAATCCAGAACTAGATCATGTTTGATGACTAAACTTTCTCAGGTTAACCATGGAGTACATTAGAAATTGCAGGTTGTGTATTTGTTACCCTGTGGTGTCTTTGGTGTGGTCTTTTAATTCAACATAAGAGATGTTTCTGTTTGAAAGTGAGTAATGGGGATTTAATTTAAATGGTGTTTCATAATGACACAATCATGCAGAACAAGTGCCTACAGGCATCAAAACTGTTGAGATGCATATCAAGCAGGATTTTGCCAAGTGTCTCTGAACCTCTTTACACCTTCCCAGTTTTTTCCTGCAGTGTGAGTATCCTGTATTTTATTATAACTTTAAGATAAAGCTTGCATGTAATAGACACACTTGCAAAAAGTATTGAGAAGTTTGTATAACATGAAGGGAAAAATGCAAATCAGTTTGTGTTTTAATGTTTTCTGTTATGCCTTGCTGAAGAAGTTCATGTTTCAGGACATTGGGGAGAAAAGACTATATCTAATATAAATCCCAGACCAACTGTTCCCTCTTCTCCATCTATTTATTTCACGCAAAGTCTAATGAAACTAGTGATGTAACTTGGGATATTCATTTCAGTGATGAGGAAAAGCAGGGACAGGATATCCAAAAGCTATAATAACGAGCCTTGTGTTTTTCCTTTATCTCCTAGACAGGTGCTTGGGAGAGATTTGCTGTGTATAATTTCCTTCTTTTCTGGCTCTTGAGTTGCAGGCATGGCTAACTGTTTCTAATTGAAAATTGGGCATTTCGGTTTCAGTCTCTCCCTTTTTCTTTCAGGTGTTATTTTTGCACCTTATGGCCCTGTCTGGAAGCAACAGAGGAAATTTTCTCTGTCAACACTGCGTCATTTTGGAGTAGGGAGACACAGCCTAGAGCCTAAAATCATCGAGGAGCTGAACTTTGTAAAGGAGGAAATGCTGAAGCATGGAAAGGATTCATTTAATCCCTTCCCAATCATTCGCAACGCGGTGTCCAATGTCATCTGTTCCATGGCCTTTGGCAAGCGTTTTAACTATGAAGATGATGAATTCAAGACAATGCTGAAGAACATGGCCCGTGCCCTGGAGCTGAGTGTGAACAGCTACATGATCCTGGTCAACATCTGCCCGTGGCTCTACTACCTTCCCTTTGGGCCTTTCCGGGAGCTTCGGCAAACTGAGTTAGACATTACTGCTTTTCTGAAGAGAATAATTGCCCAGCACAGGGATACACTGGATGCAGCAAATCCCAGGGACTTCATTGATATGTACTTCATCCATGCTGAAGAAGAGAAGAACAACAAGGAGAGCAGTTTTAATGACGATTACCTGTTTTTTATCATCGGTGATCTCTTCATCGCCGGCACAGATACTACTTCCAACACATTGCTGTGGTGCCTGCTCTACATGTCTCTTTACCCTGAAGTACAAGGTAAGATTATTTTATTCTAGGTGATTTATTCCAGACTGTGAAGCTCCAGATGGATGCTCAGAAACAGAAGCAAGCAGCAACAGTGAAGAAATCATTTGGAGAGCCAACGGTTCGTGTTGTATGTGTGATTTGAAAGGCTGGTATGTAGTCAGGCATCATCTATCCTGCTGTTCTATGATGATTTTTGGGTTAGTGCTATATATTAAGTGCTAAATAGCCCTTTAATCTGTGAGTTTCTTCTGGTTTGGGACAACTTTACCTTTCCCAAGCAATTCCAGGGAGCTTTAGCATGTTTGAAAAACTTTGGCAGTTGTGACATTCCAGGCACGTAGTAGTGATAGAAGATGTGTGAAAATCATAGTGCTAAGGTCTGCTTTTATGGCTGCCTGAGCAGGGAGGTTCCTGAACCTGGCAGCAGAGTCTGGGGAAGAAGAACACTACCTGCTGTAGTGGAACATCAAATCAGAGACAGCTTAAGCAAACTGGACTTGCACAAATGCACAGCACCAGCTGCCAGTGTTGTTAGGGGGCCTCTCCCCGTCAGTCTGAGTGTTCAGGGCAGTCGGGTGGGTTGCTGATGACGAGGGATGGGGGCACACGAACAGAGGCAGAACAAATTGGTCTTGTTCAGTGGTAGGGAGGGATGACTGAGGGGAAACCTTATGCTATCTACAACTGTCTGGTCAAAAGATGCTAAGAAGATGGAGGCAGTCTCCCCTGAGGTGTGCAGTGGAGGGAAGGGAAGGGAAGCAGTGGAAACAACCTACAACAAGAAAATTCTGATCAGATACCAGGAAAAGAAATTGTCCTATCAACATGGCAAATGAGTGACGTAGATTGCCCTGAGAGTTAACAGAATCCCTGGTTTTGGAATTTTTCAAAACTAAGTGGGTCATGACCGGTAGTAGTCTCATCTACCCTGAGTTGGATCTGTTTGGAAAAATCTCTTCAAATAGGTCAAGATCATAGTTTATTGCACAAAGTCAAACAAACTGCAAAACAGGGCACCAGTTCAGTACATGGGGGAGAGTTCACTGGGGACAAATGTGAAGTAAACTTTTATTGCATAGGCTTATTCTTCTGTTTTAATGCTGTGTGTTATCGCTGCTTGACTTGATATGCACTTACGTGGATTAGATGTATTCTAAATTACACAAATGGAATCCAGAAGAGTTTTGGAGTTTTGTGTTTCTTTTTTTAACCTTTTTTCCTTCTCTCTGGTACTGTATGTGTATGTGCTAGTCAATTTTCACTTTTCTGCTGATCTCTAACAATTGTATTACCTCTCTCTTGATTTCCCTTTACGCTGTGGCTCTTGTCAAGTAGTCTAAATATGCTCAGTAGTCCAGATCCTATTCCTTATATCCTGATTGCCTTGGAACTTATGGGCACTTCTTTTATTCCTGGTAATACATTTCTCTTAAATTTCCTCTCTAGAGAAAATACCTGAATTGTGTTTCCTTTAGAAGTAGCAAAAGTTGCTTGCCGTCATGGAAGGGAAGCTAAGGGCTATCAGAGGAAAAAAAAGTATTTTTCTCTTTGGGAAACGGTTTTGCTTTTTACATGGAAATAGAGAATGATGTGGATGGACAACCTGGTGAAGCCATGGGGAGTATTTGGTTTGTTCTGTTCCCTGACTTTGTTTTGGTCCTTGACTTCTGAAGATCACTGAGATTTTTAAATATGTGAAAAGTTGTGGAGCAGTTCAAATAACATGCTGTTGCAGAGGCTGCTGGAGTTTACATTTTGCAGCTGGTAATGTGAGCAGCAGTTTGGCTGCTGTCTGTTTAGTTCCTCATATTTTTAGAAACTCTGAACAAATGATTTGTTCAGGATAAAGCAGTGATGGGACATTTGGTATGAGACAGTCTCTTTTTTTTTTTTTTTTATATATTGAAAACTTTATTTCTTTGTTTAGATTACTGTGAACATACATGCATGAATATAGGGCTACGATATGTCCCTAATAAAAGGGAAAGAAAGAACTTTCTTTCCCACAAAAAAAAAAGTACTGGAGAGTCACGCTGTCAGCACGTCTCTTGCTGTATTTTTTGTGGTTTTTTATGTTCCTCATGCATGAGCTTTTCTTCTGGGGCAAACCCAGTAGGTGGCAGCAGCAGCTCCTTAGATGCCGTTCAGGCAGCAGGTGGGGATGCTGCTCGGGAAATTGGGACAGTTTTTTCGCATTGAGCTTTTATTTAATCTTGTATCACTGCTAAGGAGAGAAAAGAGCAAAAACTCAGAGTATCAGCAGCCTGGTTGGAAAAGTCAAGTGGAGCAACCACAAAGTATGCAGGATATAAAGGGTAAAAAATGAAAACTGACTTCTATTATTTTTGAATAAAGGTTAGTTTAGAGGTCTCATTTTTCAAGATTGTCTTTTGTGGTGTAGCCAGATTGCAAATTACCTGCAAGAAAAGGCACGCCATCCTGTATGTACGTAGGTGAAGCAAATCCTGAATCTTGGAAACTTCTGCAAAGAGAATTACTTGTATGCTGAGCCTTCAGTGAAATGAAAGGGGCAAGCAAATAATTTGATATTTTTTTCTCCCCAAGAATGAGAAAGTTGATAAGCTCATGAATTTTTTTGACTTTGCAGGAGGGCTGCAAAGGGAATGGAGCATCTGCTGCTGCCTTCAGGGGAAATGGGAAATACCTGACTTTAGGTTCTGTGAATAGAAAGTAGGAAATGGCAAGAATGAGTTAAATGGCTTCAATGCTTGCAGTAACAGCACCAGAATTCCTGCTCCAGAATGAAGTATCTAAAGCAACTGCATGAAAAACTTTCCCATCTCTTCACGCTCAGGCACACACTGCACGCAGCTCTCTTACTGTTCAAGTTTTTAATTGCAGAGCAGAAGCTTGATGTTCCCATCATCCAAATTACTGTATAGTTGAACTCCTGAAGTAGGATTATGAATACATTTCGAGCAGCAACAGGACTTTTCCTGTACTTTTCCACTACTGAAGTGCTAGCAATGTCTGTCATCTCAGTAGCTTTACTATTGACTGTTGTCAAGATTGTGCTTGGTTGTTTTCTTCGTTGCTGAGTTCCTAAGGCTAATGTTGGCATAGCTGTTTCAGCTAGGAGTCACATCTTGAAGTAATTTTTGATAAATCTATTTAAACAGTGAAGCAAGCATGGTCAGATGAAATTGAGATTATGTCTTCTCACATATTATGTCTTTTGACTTTATTTTTCTTGCTCTCTTTGAATAGAGAAAGTTCATGCAGAAATTGAAGAAGTTCTAGGACGTGACAAAGTTCCCTCTCTTGCTCACAAGGCTCAAATGCCCTTCACAGAGGCAACCATTATGGAAGTGCAGAGGATGACTGCAGTTGTTCCCCTTTCTATTCCTAGAATGGCCTCAGAAACTGCTGGTAAGCATTTCTAGAAGCTTGTTACTACAGCGTATCCTCTGGGGTTGAAGATCTGATGGGACATCTAGTGATAATTTACAAAGACCTCATTTACGTGTTAGACCTGTAAAACAAATATGTAAATGTCCTTTATAGGAAGCAGGAGGCCTTGACATAGTTCTCTATGTAAGCAGCATGTCTGACCTGATATCAAGCAGTTTTTCTAATCTCGAGTGATTTCTTCTCTGGGGGTCAGCTTGTATTGATTAATGTGCTAAGTCATAGCTGGCAGCTGAGACTGCAGCTTTTTACCTGAAACAGCAGAGCTGTCCTTGGCATTCTGACACAGAGGTCTGAAAACATCCGTTTAGAGTAATTGGTTTGCTAAAGGCTTATACCACTGACCTCCACACGTACAGAAAACATTAAGAAATATCATCTTCCAACTCATCTATGTGTTTTCATAAACATAGCTGAGCACTGGCCAAAGTCGGTGTGCGAGAGCAATACTGAGCTTTTAAACCGATTACTGAATTGATCTGCTTTTCCAAATGTTTTGATTTGCAGGGGAGTGAGGTGCAGCAAGCTGAAATGAGACTAATAATTTCAAAACCCTTGTGTCACAACAGTTCAAAGTCCATCCTTTGACTGTGGTGGGGCTTTATGATGGCACAGGAGCAGGAGGAAAGTGGGTCACAGTATTGGGGTGCTGCAGATGCATTTCTGACAACTGCTGCTTCCTTCTTTCTGCAGAAGCTGTCGGTGTAACTTGGTGTCTTTCCAGCTGCTCAGGCTTGTGTGATTCTGACTCAAGCAGGGTAGCATAGATCACCTTTGCCTTCAGCTTTTGCTACATTTGCAGCCCACAGCTAGGGATCAATATAATTTTTTGTGACACCCTCTTGTTGTCTTTTTACTGCTATTTTTCCCATGTTTCCTTCTAGCAACTTGTCACATCTCTGTCTCTGCTTTTGTTTAAAGTGCTCCAGGGATATACTATTCCTAAGGGTAGTGTGATTGTGCCCAACCTGTGGTCAGTACACAGAGATCCAAACATTTGGGAGAAGCCAGATGAGTTTCAGCCATCAAGATTTCTGGATGAAAATGGCCAGCTAATAAAGAAAGAGTCATTCATTCCATTTGGAATGGGTAAGATAATCCACATGGAGTCATTAGCTGGGTGGGTGGGTGGTGGTGTTCAAATGTGGGGTGTTGGGGGTGAGAGATGTAAAAATTGCACATAGGACCAGTTATAGAAGTAGATTTATTATCACAGTTGGTGGCTCGCAGAATGGTTTGGGTTCCTAAATAGCCAGTCACTAGACAGAAATTAGGACTTGTCCTTTGATACTGCTATTGCTGTGGATGTAAATGTTGTTAATATGAACTAGCACAGCTAAGCAAAGACTCAAACACAGGAGGCCAGAGCTTCAGAGTTTATAGCTTAATAGTAGTTTGAGTCTTTTTTGGACTGTGGTAGCACAGGAATTACATGTGTGTTAACAAATAGGTCAACTGTATAAAGCCAGTAATACCTCTCTTCCAACTCTTCTTTAGGTAAACGTGTGTGCATGGGAGAGCAGTTGGCAAAAATGGAGCTGTTCTTGATATTTTCAAGTCTTATGCAAAGTTTTACCTTTATGTTCCCTGAAAATGTTGCAAAACCATCTATGGAAGGAAGATTTGGTCTAACTTTAGCTCCATGTCCATTCAACATAATAGCTTTGAAGAAATGATACAGTGTCAAAAAAGATTAAGCAAAGAAATATTGCACTTTCAAAATACAGCTTTTTTTTTTTCCACTATTTCCAGCTTATTATTTTGTTACTTTCTTTCCAGAAAATAACCCCAACTGCGTAGGCTTTCCTAGTCAGTGAGAATGATCCATTTAGCCTGGAACTGGAAAGATTTTTTTTTGTCAGTTGTTGCATTCCACAAATGAATTGACAGCATAGTTTTTAATTTGATATTAAAACTTGGTGGGCTTAACATCTGTCTATTATGGTCAGTTTGTCAAATGTTATTATGGGAGAATGGTCCAAAACATTCGTTACTGTTCTGGCAAATAGTGATTGTAAAAAATTGTGAAAGCAGCACATAAACATTTCATTTCCCAAAGGAGTGAAGCACATAATGTAATATTTAAAGTATTAATGAATTGTTAGCATTTTCTATGAAAAGAAAGATTATAACTGAGCTTAAATAATTACTTATACTTTCTGGAAATTACCAAATGACATTACTTTTAACCTTAGAGGATTCTTTTTTGCAACTAACTTATAGGTGTAGTAGATTGGATGCAACTATCCTTGAGATTCAGGGCTCACTATAAAAAAGCAGGTACCAAGTTGGAAAAGCCAGGATTTGAGGCCAAATGAATTCTTGAATACACCATATTCTCAACATGAAATGAATGTGCAGCATCAAGATGCAGATGTTTTATCTCAGAATACGAACGAGAGCGGAATTCTCTCACAGGAAACAGCAGAACTCTGTTCTCTCTGGTGCCAAACATATTCAAGACATCTGTGCTGCCTCTGGCTTTCATTGTTTACCTTGTGGCAGCAGTGGCTGCAGGCAGGACGGGACCAGCAGCTGCTCACTGGGGAAAACACTACAGTCTACAGTGTGTAGTCCTGAAGTCGAGGCTGGTGCTCAGGTTTTTCATCCACAGGCAGTGTGGACGGTACTGCCACAACCTCTGGCTTTGGGAACTGGAGTCTTCAAATACGGCATTGCTGCAGCAGTACAGGTACTGCTTATACATTTACCGTGGAGCAGGAGGAAGCTGACCAACAGGAGGTTTGGATATAATGGCTCTCTCTTTGTTATCTTCCATGCAGAGTAAAAGTATCTGTAGTTCATGCAGCATTAGTGTATCAGTACTTTTTTCACATGCAGAATCTCAGTGCTCTTAACCACTGTCAAACCAGCTGCCAAGGAAACCTCATGTTAATTGTTTCAGAACAGGGCACTCAGTCTTGCCTTGTGTTTCCTGGAAATACAACATGGAAAGTGATCTTTTGGGGGGCTATGTAACAACTAACTTTTAAATAGTTGTTCTAATCATTCTTTAATCTCTTTACACTCCTTTTGATCTATCAGAATTTCATATCACATTAATTAAGTTCTTATATACTCTTCTAAAGACTTTTTCCCCCTCACTGGAGATCTAGAGAATACCCAGAGCCTTCCTAATGTCAAGTTTACAAGACTGGAATGTGAATTTGAATGTAATTTAGAATTGGGTATTCCATTGCAGAAACAAAACTTAAATTGTAAAAGAAGATACAACTTTTCAGCTTTAAATTTATGTCTGGTTTTGTCACTTTTAACCTTGAAGTTTTAAAAGCCAGGTAGTGCCTAACAAAGACTGTAAGATAGTTATTTTGCATTTAAATTAAGGTTTTCTGTTACCTATTTTAAATAACAGAGTGCCTTAATTTTTGAATTACATATTTGGTTGGTCAGGTATCCCACTGTTCATGTGAGAACTTTCAATTCTTTTCAATTTAATTAGGTTAACTTTGGACTATATAGGCTTGTGGGTGTGGTTTTTTGGTATGAAGTTTTAGAAAACTTACTACAATAAAAAGTTGATTTTGGTACCAATGCCAGTGAACTTGCTCTAAAACCTGAGAGTACTGGAGAATTAAGCACTTTATTTAGTTTAATTTTGTATTTTCCAATGAATAAATAGATTCTGTAGGGTTGGGATTTTTGTCTGGAAATCTTAAAATTATGCTTAATTGAGAAGCTAAAATTAAGTGCTGATAATATTTATCTTTCTGTTGAAATGCCTCTTTAAACAACATAATGATGTTGGTGTGCAACTGATCACTTTTACAAAATACCTGTCCTTTTAATGAATGAGGACACATTTGAAAAGCACTTTAGTATTTTTTTTACAGATTCCAAAGAAGATGCAATTCACATAATCCCCTGGTATGTGAAACTGTACATATTTGTGCTTGTTTTGCCTGCTGAGTTTAGTTCAAAATGTCACCCTTGAAAATTAGCCTTCTACAAATACTACTTTGAAAATGTGGTTTTGGTGATGCCTGTAATCAAATACTGCAATGTGCAACATGCTAAAAGTACCGATTAGAAGTTCTAACCACGTCAAGGTGTGCTAGAATACAGGATCCCGTTGGAAATGACAATAAAGACCTGTCTTTCATACCTTCCAGGCGCATTGAAATTTTCACAGGATACCATAAAAGGAGCTGAACAGAAGCATAAAAGCAGCAAAATCTGTGGTTTTCAAAGTGTGTTGCTATCTTTGGCAAACTGTAAAGAGTGGTAGCAAAGTTGGTTTGTTTTTGTAAAAGTATGCTTCCCCTCTCCTTTTTTTAGCAGAGGAAGCATCTCAAATGCCTTGTTGAAAAATTTATGCTCAGATAAGTGGGTGACTGTTTCTGAATCCTGCAAATATCTTTATTTCTAAAATTACTTTGCTTCAATGTGTTTTTATTTTTAATAAAGTAATTCCCAAGTAAGTGTTTCACAGCTTTGCTTAGTCATTTCAATGAGTTCCACTTACTGACTAAACTTGTGGTGTTTGGCATCTTACATCTTGCAGAAAAAGCGTGAGAAAATGTTAAAAATGCTTTGGATGAGGAGTGAAGGAGGTGGGGAAACAAAGTGAAATTGGGAAAATAACATTGCCAGGCATGTTATGATCAAATGATAGAAAGAGGGTTTTTTTTTAAAAACACTGTTACCCAGAATAGAAGAGGAGGGAAGGGTAGGAGATGAGAAAGATAAGAGTAAATGAATTGTCAGCAGGAGGAGGTGTGCAGTCTGCAGGAAAGAAAACCTGGGCAGAAGTTGATGTGTAGTTTTTTTTGATTCCTGGCATCAAGGGGAGGCAGAGGGCAGAGAGGGAAAGGTGTGCCAAGGGGGGAGCCTGGGGGAGAGGGCAAAGAGGGGAAAGCAGGAGATCCTTCCATATGGAAGAGCAGGGAGCTGAGCTGGAGCCAACTGAAGTGTTTGTGGGGAGGGGCTGGGTATCAGCACTGGTGTTAACCAGGAGCTGGGCACTCAGCAGCAAGAGCTGTAGGTGGAAATCTCACGTCTTATGTCCTGGAGTTAGGTTGCAGGTTACTTAGCATATTGCTATTTTTTGTTTGTTTGTTTTTTAGGGGAAATTCATTAATTACCACTCAGCTGTCATTTGTATACACAAAGATTATTAAGGGTGAGTGTTTGGATAAAGCTGTTTCCACAGCCACTTCCTGCTCCTGCCTATTCCAGGTGAATTTTTTTGCAGTAGGTTTGTGGTACAAAGTGCAGAGATATGACAATACATCACTTAGTTTATTTGAATAAAACAAGCTCCTTAATGTTTACCCTGATGCTGACTCAAGGAGTAATTGCTGTGTTGTCAGCTGCTGCTGAAGTGCAGGTCTTTCTGGTGAGAAATTAATTAGATGGAAATCAGGGCAGTCTGCATCTGATATGATTCAGCTGTTAGTGTTTATAGTGGAAGAATTTTTTTTCTTGGTTTTTTATTATATTTGTTTATTATGTATCTTGTGCTGGCCTGGAAATAGCATCCCCTTCTAGTCAGGAAACTTTTGTTGTGGAGAGAGAGCTTCTAGTGTGAATAAGAAGAACATTGAGGTGCTGGAGGGTGTCCAGAAGAGGCTGGGGAAGGGTCTGGGGCACAGGTCCTGTGAGGGGTGGCTGAGGGATCTGGGGGTGTTTAGTCTGGAGGAAAGAGGGCTCAGGGGAGACCTTATTGGTCCCTACAAGTCCCTGACAGGAGGGGGTGGTCAGGTGGGGGTAGACCTCCCAAACAGCCAGTGATAGATAAGAGGACACAGCCTTAAGCTGTACCAGGAGAGGTTTAGGTTGAACTCTGTGTTCACAGAGAGGGTGTTTTGACACTGGAATGGGCTGCCCAGGAAGGTGGTGGAGTTACCGTCCCTGGAGGTGTTTAATGGAAGACTGGATGTGCCACTTGGCGCCATGGTCCGGTTGACATGGCAGTGTTTGGTCATGGGTTGGACTCGATGGTCTCGGAGGTCTTTCCAGCCTCATTGATTCTGCGAGCACGGGCAGCGGCAGCGGGAAGGCGAGCGCTGAGGGCAGCGCGGTGACCTCTGAGGCAAAGGGCGGGCACCAGCGCAGCCTCGGCCGCCGGCCCAGCGCCAGCCGGGACTCGCGGGCGTTCCGGCAGCGCTGACCTTGCCCTCGCTGCTTGGCTCTTAAGGAATCAGAGGTAGCGAAGGTGAACGACCCAACGCGCTCCCCCCTCGGCGGGCAGCTGGAACCGGGCGGCCGGAACCTGCCGCCTTCCCCCGGGGCGGAGCGCGGCCCTCGCCCCGCCCTGCCCGGCCCGGCCCCGCCTGTCCCGGCCCCGCCGCTCGCTCCGCGCCTTCGCCATGGCCTTCGCCACCCGCCACTTCGTGCGCGCCGCCTCCTCCGACGCCGCCACGGCGGCCGCCAAGAAGCTGCTCATCAAGCATGTCACGATCATCGGCGGCGGCCTCATGGGCGCCGGTATCGCCCAGGTGAGTGCGGTGCGGCGGGGCGGGGGGAGCGGAGGCGCTATGGCGGCCGGGGCCCGGGGCGAGCCCTGCGGCCAGCGCGGGCTTTCCCGGGCTGCTGCTCCTGCGTCCCCGGCCCTCCGCTGGGGCTCTTCGCTCGGAGCTGAGCCCGGCCGTGGTGCTGCGCTCCGCCCTGTCCCCGGGTGGGAAGGGACGAGCTCTAGGGAGGGCAAACGGTCTGCTGGCGGACCAGCATTAATAAAACCCACAACTAAACGTAGTGGCGCTTCTCGGAATGTGTTACAGTCCGTGGTCAAGCTCCTTCGCGCTTGCCTTTGCAGGCTGTGTTTGTGTGGGAAGCAGCGGCTGCGCTGGCTCTCGGCCGTGCTGGGACTCGCCCCTGCGCTGCGCTGCCAGACTGCCGCGGGTTCGGCTGCAGCCGAGGCGGGGTACAAAGTATTGCTGCTCCGCTCCTCTCTGCTTGCTCAACTCTCACACTGATCCTGCTGGTCCGCCCATCTTCAGGTCAGATGGCTCGGCCAGAAGAACCCAGGCTGATGGCTTAAATTGTTTAAGGTGGTTCTTAAGACAATGCGTGGACTAATTGTAAACAGACAGCGGGTCTGTGGAAATACGTGGAAAATGTTGGAAAGAAGTTTCTTCTAACTTTACAAAGGAGCAGATCTAGTAACATTTTAGACGTTTTACCAGTAGAATGCAGCAGCTAAAATGAGCATTTAGCTGTCAGTCATCTTCAGAATTATGAAGTGGTTAATATTTAAATAGTACTTATTTTCCCAGAGTTTAATCTCAAGCCTTTGGCTTTTAAGTTCACCTTTAACTTGATAGCTTTAGGACATTAAATTGAAGAGTCCTTTCAGTGATTGAAAATTTCGGCACTTAGTTAATTCACAGAAAGAACCCGTTGCCCAGGATACCGGGGTAGTTCACAAACTTCACAAAGAATAAGGCGGGTAGGCAAACATCTGAGCGGAAGCTGACAGTGAGGCTGGAGCTGGAGCTCATGAGTAGCAGTTATCCATTTCAATGAATTAATAGGTTTGTTTCTCAGAATTAAAAATTTCTTACGTTCCTGGCAAATCTCTAGCAGATGGAATACAGAGGCTTTTTCTCGGCTAAGAAAATAGTTGTTTGTTCTCTTTTCTGTTAAAAACACTTCTCTGTATCGTGATACTAGAACTTGAGGTTTCCACTGGAGAGCCATCAAAGCACAATTTAGAAAAAAATTGGTTTTGTATTTGAGGAAGATGCAGACTATGCAAAGCTTATAATTTTCCAGGTAAATGTGCTGATCTTGTTCTGTTGGACTGCACATTTTCAGAGAGCAGCTTGTCAAGAGAAACATGTCTGGTATTTGACAGTAACAGGGGTTGCAGGCCTCTACCACTCTTAAGGACCCAGGATTGTTTTGCTGACCATCTGCCTCCAATTTATCAATCCAAACTTTCCTCAAAGCAGAGGTCATTATAACACTGAGTGGTGTCTCCCCTGTACCTATTAATAAAGCTGCTTTTCATCCCTTTTTGAGCACTTAAGAAACTGCATCTGCTCTTCTCTTGGTTTTTCATACTGTCAGGTGAAGCAAGCCTCTGCTAAAATGTATGGCTGAAAGCCATAATTTTTGATTATGCCCCGTGAAAAGCACTTCTGTATGAAAAGGCATTAATTGGCTCCCCAGCACTTGTGCTTCTTAAATTCTTAAGATCTTTGGATAGTAGCGTTTAGGCAACTGTGTGATAGAGTTGCAAGGAAATGGTATGATCTTGTCTCATTTTCTTCTTCCCTGTCCATGTAAATATGGTGGGAAATGGGAGATGTTAATTTTTTTAAGGATTTTTCACCAGCTGGTCAGTGACAGTGTCATAACTGAATCCTCAATGAAGCACCTCTTAAAAATGTGCTTGGTAATGATTTTCATCTTCAGATGAAAAATCACTGCTACAAATGATCAGCAACAGATGAAGTGTTAGGAGTAGAAGTACAGGTACTTTGGTTTAAGTGGTTTTTATGGAATGCCCATACTGAAAATAAAAAAACAAGTTGAATAAAGAAATGCCTGTCTGCAGACTGACCCCTTGTTAAAGCTCTACTGCTACTGTCCAGAGACAATCTGGCACTTCCTTGTTTGCTGGGTTAGTGAGGCAAGTTGGATGAGAATATCATCATGCTTTTCTTCATGAGATAGCTGTACTTTCCATTTCAGCTAGCTTTGTTGGAGTAGGTCTTGTGGGTGCATGAGTATTTAGTCATCACATGTAAGGTTAAATGCAAGGTAAAAGATTGCAGAAGTTGAGTCACTTTAAAACCATCAGTGGAACTGTGTTTTAATATCTGTTTTACACAGTTACTAAATCACAACTCTGTTAGTTCAAGGATTCTGGAAGTGAAGATAGGCTGTTGCTAACTAACAAGGGGAACATAAATAAAGTAAAAGTGAAGAAAGAGATAATGAGCAGCTGATCTTTAATATGTTGGTGCAGTGTGAGACAGTGACGTTACATGTTTGAAATTAATTTAAATACCAACCAAATACCAACCAAAAAGGCAATTCAGTAGTGCTGTGTGTAGCTGGGCCAGTGTGTGCACCAAGTGCAGAGTAAGGAGACTTTGCAGCCATTCTTGTCTGTATGGAATCTTGGAGTGGCAAACATTCACCCCTGCTCCCAGCTCCACTGTCACCTTCTTGTTGTTGCAGGGACGTGCTCATGGCCGGGCAGCAGAGCTGTGTTCTGGGGACACAGGGTTGGCCATCCCCTGTGCCACCTGCTCACCCTGCCAGCGTTCCAGTTTTGGCCTCCACAGCCCTTTTTTCCTTACAAGATCCAAGGCTCTCAGCTAAAACACTTGTTCCTTTCAAGACATCTGTTTATTCTGTCGCCAGGGCCACAGAATTTAGATGCCTTGAGACACAAGATTCTGCAGACAGTGTGAGGGAGAGATTCCTTTTTCCTTTTCCCTCAAGTTGTTTGAGACCTTTATCCCTTCAGCATCACCCCAGGCTTTTATGCAGGCTTTTATGATTTTTCTAGTCAAGTGCATTGAATTCAATGTATTTTAGCTCTGTTTTGCCTAAATGCCTGGCATATTGTCTGTCAACACAAATCAATATGGTTGGTTATTTTGTGACATTGATGTT
Organism: Motacilla alba alba; assembly: GCF_015832195.1. NCBI lineage: Eukaryota > Metazoa > Chordata > Aves > Passeriformes > Motacillidae > Motacilla > Motacilla alba. Next base: position 46,800,192 of record NC_052019.1, on the reverse strand, counting down.
GAATTTTTTTTTTTTTTTTAACTTCTAGGTTGCAGCAGCCAGTGGCCATACTGTGGTGTTAGTTGACCAGTCAGATGAAATCCTTAAAAAGTCTACAAAAGGAATAGAAGAGAGTTTGAAGAGAGTGATAAAGAAGAAATTTGCAGATAAGCCTGAGGTTGGCACCTTCTTCTTTATTCCTCTGGGAAAACTTGGAAAAATAAAAACTGCCATATTGAAGTTATGATATTGCACTGATGCATTATACAGCAGGTTATTTTACTTGCATAAAAAGAAAACTTTTTTCCCAGTGTGCTCAAGTACCTGGACTTTCAGTTTTTGGTTATTGTTTTTTAATTTTGAGGGGGTTGAAAAATGTATTACCTAATTTTCTTTTCTAATAAACTTCAGCTTTAGGATAAAGATTTAAACCAACTTGGCAATCTTTTAAAACAGATGCTAAGTGCAAAATGGAGTAAGTAAAATTATTCATCGCAACTTAAAAGCAAGCAGTCTTTGAGTGCTTACCTGGGAATGCACCCATTTTGTCCAAAAGCAAATGGTAACAGAACTGTCTTAATATCTGAGTAAGGTATCTTTTATTATTTTATTTTTCTTCTTCCTAACACTTGGGCACAGGATTACTGCAAAGGAAATAGGAGTGCAATTGACACGTGTTAGATGTATAACATTGCACTTGTATTGCTGATTAAGTCTTGCATACAGCCAGCCACTGTGGTGCAGTTGATGAGTCTAGCTGTGTATCCTAAAGGTTACTTGTCACTGTGCTTGCTTCTCTGAATTCCTCAGCAGATTCAGTTCTTCTTTTGATACATATTAACAAATACCATGTATACTGATATTGATGATTGCCAGAAAATGATGCAGCAGACGAAGGAAATAAAAAGAGCTTGTTAGCAGGAGTGTGGAAGTGCCAGGATAAGTAGAGCATACATATATAATTATGGAGAGCCTTTTAATCAAAAAGAAAACTGTCCACATAATACTTGCACTTTTTGTATGACATTATATTCTACCATATAGGTTGCTTTTTTTTTCATTTGTACTGCATCTCCATTTACCCTTGGCTAAAAGTATTGCATTTCTGTTTGATTTCTGCCCTCACAAACCATGTCAACAGACTTACTAGTGAGGAAACATTTTTCCCCACTTTTTCACTGAAACTATAGCTACTGATTGACCAACCAGGTGATCACTCAGACTCTTGTGCTGAAGGTTGGACTACAGCAAATGGTCTTCCTAAAAGAATGAGTTTAAAGGTCTCCTATTTGCTTCAAAACTGATTTGATTGGCTAGGAAAATTTTGTCAGTGGAAAACATTGTACCTCTACACACTTAGAACTTTCTCATTGATTTGGAAATGTGGCAGACTGCCTGCATTTGGGGGGGGTCAAAATGACCAGTGAACATAAGGAGATTCTTATATAAAAGTAAATTAAATCACTGTAAATAGACATTACAGCTGCTTGAAAATGTTTCAGGCTGGTGCTGAGTTTATTAAGAAGACCATGAAGAACCTCACAACAAGCACAGATGCAGCATCAGTGGTCCACAGCACAGATTTGGTGATAGAAGCCATTGTGGAGAACCTGGAAGTTAAAAATAAACTCTTCAAGACGCTGGATAAGTTCGCTCCAGAGTATGTGTATTTTTCCTGTTACATTTTGAAACTTAGACTATTTTCTGTTTTTACACTCACAGTTAGTTCTCTGTTTTCTTAGCTGCTTTATTTAAGAATGAGTTTTGCTGTCTTAGACTAGCTCCAGACTATCATGTTGGTGTGGAATATTTGTTGTGCCAGGTGCATATGTTATAAACATTCTCAGGTGTGTTGCATTGCTTCATTTGCTTGTTGCGTTGCTTCATTTGTTGTTCCAGGTGTGTTTAGTCATTCAGATTGCCTATCTACTTGCCAATTTCCAATCTTAATCCAACTACAAATGCAGAACAGTAGAATTGCCTTGTTCCAGTGGACATGGGTTACTGTTAATGTTGTGTTCCCCATAGGGAATTGGAATGATTAAGTATTTGTTTCCAGCACACCTGTCATAAACAAGTTTTAAGAGGTCTCAGTCAGCTCAATAATGTCTTAAGTGAACTAACTTTACTTTGTATTACAAGAGTTAGCAAACAGCCATTGCTGGTTATTGTGTGTGATGTAAAAGGGTAAATAGTATTTTAGTAGGTACTCATTACATAAAGTCCCTGGAAATGCCTTTGAACTATATTTGATAACTGTTGGAAGCTACTGTTGAATTGTATCCAAACCCAAAAATGCTGTTAAGGTGAGCATGCGGTCTCAGAAATTTGAGCCTTGTAATTGATGAGTCAGGATCACAAGACCTTGACTACTTGTTGAGATTTTTAACTAGTGCAGGTGAATGTGGGGGGATATTGGCTAGGAGGTGTCCTAGACTGTCTGACCTGTCAACTGGGCAAACTGTGCCTTGAATATCACATCAAGGGAGAAAAGATGTTATCATTAGTTGACTTCAGCCTGGTCAGATTTTTAGGCCTTCTCCTACTGTCAGTAATTAAAATCACCTGGTAATTTTGAAAGCAGTAAATGATCACAAGCAGCCATGTACTGAGCACAGGGTAACTTGCCATTGCCCTGACACACAAAAGTAAATAGATGCCTTGCACATTTATGAGAGTACCTTGTTATGGTGGTTTTGTGCCTATTTTGTGCAAACAGACCATTGGTTGGCCGAGTATTTAATGAGCATATTGGAGTGTACTAAATGGTAAACTGTGTAAAACCAGTCAGCAAGGAAATGTGGGCATGGGAACTTGGAGCCTCACTTAAAAATATGTATGTTTGGAACACCTGAGGCTATTTTTTTTTGTAAGACTGAGCTGTTTGTCAGCATAACTGCTGTAAAACATCAAATTTTACATCACAGTGTTACAAGATACTGGGGGTTGTTCAAATACTGCCCATTGCAAAAGGGATGATTTTGCAGAGTTGGGAAAAATGGCTAAGACAAGAAGCCTTCCTTTTTAAGAGGATATTTGGAAGCTATTATAAGCATACAGATATCTTATGTGTAGGCTAAAGGAAGGTTAAGTGGATGGCAAAAAAATGGATGCAGTATAGAAAGTCTAGATGAAAAACTGGTAAAATGGTGAAACTTAGTAGTGAAGGGTTTAAAATATTAGCTTTGGATACAAAAGGTAATTTTGTAACTGTGAGAGTGTACAGAATTGCAGAATGTGTGCTTAGTGGGGGGAAAGACGGAAACCTGTAGTGAGTGGTTTTCCATGTCTTAGAAGGAAGCAGTAGGCTTTACTCATCCCACATGGCACTGTGCTGGAATGGAAAAGCTCTCCCTGTCAGTGCAAGCATTCTGCAGCCTTTTCTAAGGCTGAATAATTCAAAATTTATAGACCTATTGTATGGACTAACTGTTGTGTCAACTCAGTAGGGTGGTAGACTTGTGGTTAATTAATAGTAACTAAGATGGGATTTGTTTAAAGACAGCTTTGAGTCTCAGGAGGAGCTTTGCTTCTAAGGGGCTCTAAGCATTGATGGCCCTCTGAAGTGTGGCTTACAGGGAGACACCAGGAAGACCAGGATGCTGTGGAGGAACAACTTGGCTTCATTCAAATCTCAGGATTTCCCACAGGGGTGGATGATAGCGGGTGAAAATGTGAGGGGCTATGTATTACAATTGTTCTGACAAGATGAAATCTGCCTGTGAAATACAAGGTGTGTGAAACCCTGCATTTTTCTACTTTTGTGATGTATTTCATGTCTCATGCATTTCCTCATCTGCAACATGTACTTGTTCATCTCCCATTTTTGCACTGCGGAGATGTCTCCGAGGAAAATAAATAAGTCTGGGAACTGCAAAAAACTGAAATATTACAAGAGCACAATTAACTTAATTCCTTTCCCTTTTCTTATAGAGTAACTGTAATTCCTCTGAAAGTGGATCTAAACATGTAGGGGATAGGAAATTTATTCTTTTATTGAGAGAAATTGTATTTGTGAGTGGGGAGCAAATTTCTCGTAAGTGTTCAAATCAAATGTAATAAGCCAGGAGCATTTGACAACACCAGAGCACCTTGGAAACTCAGGGTATACCTCATCTGGGTAACTGTCCAGGTGAAACAGTGGATGCTGTTTCTTGGGTGCTATTAGTCTGAGAACATACTGGTTTATGTTCCTGGAACTTTGCAAAAAATTATGTTCTTGGAGCTTTGCAAAATGTGGAAAGCAAAATTGTATGTTCTATTCCTCTCAGTATTAAACTCACCATATTTGGTGTTTATTACTGTGTTACATGGTCATCATCTTTGGAGCAGAGTAAAGCATTGTTACCCACTCTTCAGTTCTGTTTTCCTTTTCTAGAATGGAGTTAGTCTTGCATTTCCGTTTTGAAAAAGGTCAGGCTAGGATTTTTGTAGACACTGCAGCACTTTTCCAAACAGGCTTGTAATGAATATGACAAAAGAATTTTGCGTCTCCACTTTAAGAACTTTTCTGTACTTGATTTCTGTTTTTTTTTCTGGGTTGTAGGAAATGCCCATCAATATTCCTCGGTCTAGGATTTGCCTTTAGATGTGTAAACTCAGCTTGGACCTGACCAGTGTTTTTCAACTGTTCACTGTGTTAGGATGAATGTGTTATAAAACTTCAAAAAAGAAGTATTACTCAGTGTTTGCTGTGTAAGGCAGCTGGACCGTAAGAGTCGGATTTATTGGAAATATTTATTAACGTTTCTCTTGTGTTTGACACTGCTTTTGACGTCTTTCCCTGAGCCACTAGATGGCACCAAGAGAAAGCACTCTGCTGCTGGGAAAGCCATTTCTATGGCTTCACTAGTTCTGGCTTCCCAAAGCCTCCCAACTCTGCTTCCACCTGAAGCGTGGATTGTGTAGTTCTAAGTCACAGATGCATGAAAATTCTATTCTAAACTCAACTGAAATCAATTGGTTGGTCAGAGAAGAAAGTGTAACTAAAATGCACTTGTTCACAGTGCAAATCCAATGCCTTTCATTTTTCCAAGGCTTTCTATTGTGTGAAGCTACAGAAGAAGTAATGAGGTAAAATCTCTTAAGTGAACTCAGATATAAACCTAGCAATTATATTTCACGATTCAGTGTGCTTCTTTTTTATCTGAGTATTTTAATTTTTACATACAGTGGCAGATTTTCAGTGAGAGTAAGTGACTTTTTGTATGCACTGATCTTGCAAAGTCAAAACTATGAAATACAGAATGTTCCTCTTAGTACCTCACCTCAGAACAGTATAAGGCCACTTTATGGCGGAGGGATAATAAAAGAATATTTTTAAGAAGAGTAAGCAGGAATTTTCAGGATTTTTTTATTTCTTTCACTATAACAAAAAAGAAAACATAATAAAAAATGGAAAACAAAGTGGGTGTTTTTGTCTTGAAATGTTTTCTTTTATGCCATTATAAAATGTGCCCATGACTTGGACATAACTTTTTTGAAAGCTCTGTTGTAAAGCTCAGTTACATATTAGTACAATGTAAGCAAAATATCTACATAGATATACATTTGCTGAGTCCAGTAGGATAACTTTTTGAAGGAATAGTAGGATGCAGCCCAAAATGAAAAGTAGGTTTTAATCTCTGGTTTCTGATTTGAAGAAAAAGCCATCTCTCTTAAGTTTTTGGTGTGATAGCAGGGCTGTTGAGGTTTTAAGATATTTCTGGGAAGAAAAACCCAAACAAACAAAAACCTCAAACCATTATAAATTGCAGTTAGTAAATCTGGTTTATGTCTGGAAAAGGATTTCATATATGTCTTAAAATTCTTGTCATTTTGTGTATCCTTTGCAGTGTCCTGTAAATGACAGGTCTTAAATTTTTTCTGGATTTTTTTCCCCATCAAATCTTTGCTCTGGTGGTAGGTTTGCTCATCATGTCTATCATTGATAATTTTAAAACAAAGTAGATTGCCAATTTTCCGTAAGACTCCAAAGTGCATTTTTGACATGGCATATGATTGAGTTTCAATAAATGTATAAATGTGTTTAACAACAAACAAATTACCCTTAGGTTTTCAGGATTGCTGAAGGAATTACCTAGAATGGATCTGGGGAGTGAAAGAAAATTTTCTAACTGCACAGTCCTTTTTTCTAGCCCCTAATGAAAGTATTCAGCATTAATTCCTCAAGAATCAGAAAGTCACACGGTCTTTGCAGTGGTTATTTAATAATTTTAATCCTTTTGCTGTGCTTTGACCTCAGCAAAAGGACCGTGATAAAGTGCAGGGATATTTCTGAGAATTCTTGCATAGTTAGCCACTGGATATCTGTTTATGTTTAGTGTCTCAGTCTCCTACTGTCCTTTATGCAATCCATATATTTCTTATTCCCAGGCATACAATATTTGCAAGCAACACTTCATCCTTGCAAATCACAAAGATGGCAAACGCAACCACCAGGCAGGACCGATTTGGTGGTCTCCATTTCTTCAATCCTGTGCCTATGATGAAGCTCGTGGAGGTGAGTGCTTATGAGCACGCCTTACAGGGGCTGCTGTCATCATGTTCCATCATAGCAGCAGCTGCAGCCCAGCAGTGCAATTGTCAGCAGTGGGATTTCAGTTAGATTGACAGAGCAGATCTCAGTTTGCAGCTGTTCTGATATGGAATTTGCTATCTCTAGTGATGAGAGGGTGCTGCAGTCTCTGTTGAGGGGCGGCTTTAAGAGACAGAGGTAACTCCTTCAGTCTCAAGGCTCCTGAGTTCTCCACTGAACTGCCGACTGCTGTTTATAACCATCATTTCAAGCAGGGAGGCTTATTCATAAGAATTGCTGATGCCAGTGTAGAAATAAATAGAAAATGTCAGGAGATGAAATCTTATTGTTTTGTCACTTTTGAAACAAAGTCAGTCGTGTTTGTTTCAGTATTTCCAGTGCTACAGGCTGGGGAAGAGGGGCTGGAAATCTGACCAGAGGAAAAGGATCTGGGAGTGCTGCCTGATAGCTGCTGAACGTGAGCCAGTGTGTGCCCAGTGGCCAAGAAGGCCAATGTCATCCTGCCATGTGTCAAAAATAGTGAGGCCAGCAGGACCAGGGCTGTGACTGTCCCCCTGTGACTGGCTCAGCACTGGTGAGGCCACACCTCGAATGCTGTGTCCAGTTCTGGGCCTTTCACTACAAGAAAGACATTGAGGTGCTGGAGCGTGTCCAGAGAAAGGAAACAGAGGTGGTAAAGAGTCCAGAGAGTAACTCACATGAGGAGCAGCTGAGGGAGCTGGGATTGTTTAGCTTTAGAAAAGGAGACCAAGGAGAAACCTTATCACTCTCTAAAATTACCTGAGAGAGGGTTGTAGAGGGGTGGAGTAGCTGCTAGAACTTGCTTTATCAGGAACTAGAGCTGTTTAAATGGCTCTCTAGAGTGATGTCTTTGTGTTTCCCAAGAAAAGAGACTATGTAGCTTTTAGAGTTATTTTGATACACTATAATCTCTTAGGTGTGCTTTCAAAGAATGGTTCCTTTTACCATCTTTCCATAGTGGCTGAGTGGGAAAGTGTCTTAAAGTAAAATGCTGTATCTATGTGTAAAATAGTGTTCTGTGTCTATTACATGTCTATACACTCAAGCTGGTTTTCTGCAAAACATTTTGTGAATTTCTGGAAGAGTGTTCTAGATTGCTGCAAAGGGGGAATGGGAGAGATTCTGCTCATAAGTATGCTTATGCTCTCTCTACCTTCCCTTTACCCAGGTCATCAAGACTCCAATGACCAGCCAAAAGACTTTTGAATCACTTGTGGATTTCAGTAAAGCAGTAGGAAAGAGTCCTGTGAGTTGTAAGGTGAGTAGGTTTTGACAGTATAGTGTTCAGAGGGTCTGTCCTTGTAGACTGTTAATTTTAAGGTGGTCGGTTTTAGCAGATGTATGAGCACTTAAAAAATTTCTAGGCTGCTTCTTGTCCGGTTTCTCTTCATAATTAAAAGCAATTTGACAAAGAAAACACACACATTTACCACAAATTCTTCAAAGTCCAATGACTCTAGACATTTTGTCTAGAGCAGCAAAACTCACAGGTGTCAGAGCTTACTGTTATGGAGTCATTTTTTCAAGTCCTGCAGAAGCATAGACTGGAGAGCTTAAGCAGGAGCTCATCTTTAGCCATGCCAGAGACAAAACTGCTGCCTCTTGTACTGTGAGATAGTTGGCTGAATCCTCCATGGTGTGTGCTCATTGCAAGTTTTTCTTAAGACTGCAGTAACTAGACACATATTAATCTTAATTTCTTTTCAGCTTTGGGTTTTTTTCTCTAGAGAAACACCCTACTTTGAAAGCTCACTTTTTCTGAATCTGTTAAGCTGTGGTCTGGATAGCTTTATGCAAGCTACTGCTTTGGGTTTCACAGCCCCCAGGAGACAGTTGATAATAAAAAGAAGGGCCTGCAGTCCGGTAGTTGCTGGATTAATTAATTCAGCTTCTGGATGCTGGACTCTAATTCTGGCTATGTTCTCTAAATTCTGGCTAAATTGTTCTTTGGCCTTAGTTGACTTTTTTCCTATTTCTGTCACAGTTTAGTACTATGCAATGTGTAGAATATAGGAAGAATTGTTATAAATTAGCTTGGATAGAGGTTAATGCAGTATTCATGCATGAACTTTTTTTTTTTTTTTTAATCTTGCTTATAGGGGAAATATTGCTTGGGGTTCTCTGGATTAAATATTGATATATGATATAAATTGAAATGAATAATAAACATTTGAAACAGTAGTAATATGCAAAATAATGTTGTATTTGCAAAAATCTTTCTCTTGTGTTTGGTGGATTGTGCTTTTGATTTTGCTTGTGCAAAAGAAGTTTTGTATTCATTTGTTACCTTCTGACAGCATGTGTCTTATCTTTTCATTGTCGGTGTTGATGTTTGCTGTTAAAACTTTCAAAAGTATGGATCACCAGTGAGCAGTGGGGGAGAAGCAGACTATTTAGTCAGGAGTTCTTCTGGTAGTTGACAGACACAAAAAAAAACCTTCTAGGGAAGAACTACTTTTGTCCTAACCTTCGGGAAATTGCATCATTAGACTCTTGATAAAGAAAAGATTAGCCATATTAAATTACTTTAAGATTAATTGCTTTGGCTTGTAGTAGTCTTATTGTTCTCAGACCTGATGACTGTTTATGTGCCATTCCTTGTTTGAATTTCACAATGTTTTATGCTTTAATACTGAGCAGATAAATGAGATGAAAAATACAGTTCAGAGAGTACCATAATAATGATACAATAAGTGTCTTCATCCACTTGTTTTATTTGTCACATTGCATTGAGTGTAGTTCTGGTAGAGTATTTACTTAGAAGCCCTTTTTTTATTTTTATAGGATACTCCTGGGTTTATTGTAAATCGTCTCCTGGTGCCATATATGATGGAAGCTGTTCGTCTTTTTGAGAGAGGTACTTGGTGGGTTATTGACTTCAAGGGATGTTGACACATAACACTACTAAATGTTGCATTGCTTCAGAAAAGCCTTGGGATTCCCTCAGAATTTTCAGACATTAAAGGCTGGAAATGAATAGAGATTGTTAAATATGACCAAACATGTGTAGCTGGAAAAGCCTTGCCTTCACTTTGAAATGTCAGGTTATGCAGAGTTGGAAGGTACTTGTGTGTGAAATTCCTGGTGGTGGAAAATGTTTCTGGCTTGGAGGTGACAAGGTGAGTGTAGAGCCATTGTGAAAACATCCATTGCCACCTATTCAGGAGCTTTCCTCTCTCTGTCCCTGGAGACATTGATAAAAGTGATTGAAAGTCCCATAATGGGATTGTTAGTAAAGTTCTCCTGAGTTCACTCATATGGGACTTGTGAAATAAACCACCGGTTTCGAGGTAAGTGGTGTAATAGTGTCACACTATGGTACTGGAACTGAAGTGATTCAAGCTCAGCTACTGCCACATAAAACTTCCTGTTCCCCTTCTGTGTTGATTTTTAGACATGGGTTCTTCAGGAACTCCAGTCTCACTGCTGGTCTCTTTTACATTAATATGTAGGTAAAAATAATTATGAATCCCCAAAGAACCACTGAATTTTTCAAAGCATTGAAGCTTGTTTTGAAAATAAGCCAATAATGAATGTAGTGGATAAAGATGAAATTACAGACTATAATTGCTTTTATTTCAAGTGCTCTGCTTGTAGCTCTGTGCTACTCAGAATGTCATTTGAAACATTTTGTTTTTGAAATCACTGCCTTTTTACAGATGAAAGCACTCCATTTTCAGGATTCCACCAAGTATGCTTTAAATATTAAAAATCTCTTTTAAAGCACATGGAAGGGATGGTTTGATTTCTAAAAAAACCCAACAAAATAAAACAACACTACTTGTTTATCCATCAACAGATGTACCTAATTACATCTCAAAGGATAAAAGAGCAAATTTAGTGACTTGAAAGGCAAAGGCATGAATGTGAGGGGGCATTATTCTTTTAGAAAAAGTCACAGTTTTGAATAAAGTGTATGGGTGTTTCAGTGTGTTTAAAAGAGGTGCTTTTGTTAAGTGACATGTATCACTGTGCATATTTCAGGAGACAACAGAACTTTTAATTAAATGCAGAAGAAAACATTTACTGAGTTTGTGTGTTAAAACTGAGTGCTTTTGCCTAAGCAAAACAATATTTTGATTTAATCTTTATTTTTTTTTGTATCTTCTCCCACAGTATGATATTTCCAAAATTGCTAAAGTTCATTTGTGACTTTTTAACTTTAATGGAATCTATTAAAAAAGCTAGTTGATGTCTTGGGAAGATTGATGGCTGTCTTTTAATTCATATGTTCCAGTGAATCAAGTTAAATTTCTGTCATATCCTTTGTGTTTATTCTCAGAGTAGACACTTGAGCCAGATTGTCATTTACATTAAATGAAATAGTTTCTCTTTCCTGGTAACCCTAAGCACTGAAATGCCATTTTATTGGGCTAGTTTTTGCATTTTTATTTGTACAAAATCTCATTCTGTTAAATGTGCACTTTTGCATAAGCAACGTACCTTTAGTATATTAACAATTACTTAAACGGGGCATATTGTAAATATTAATGTAGTGGTCTGTACTGCTCTGCACTTAGTGGAAAAACTAAAAAACAATCAGCTAAGTTTCTACAGAAGTCTGCTTTATACTAGGAGAGGCTAGAATGAACTTAGGGATATAGCCCTTATTTGGCCTTTTACTGCTTTTTATTGCATTCTAATTAAACTGTCGGGTGGCCAAGTCCCAAGTTTGACAAAGTGGACAAATGTGTTGAGAGAACAAGTCTGTATACCTGCATCAACTGCAAATGAGCTGAGGATTTAGCTGTGTTTGAATTTGGGGAACTGAAATTATGTTAGAATTAGGTAAGACTACTCTCCGCAGCTTCTCAGAAATAAAATGTGGCTTAAAAAAAACATTGTCAGCTTTAAAGAGTAAAAGGAGGTATATATAAATTATTAGTTCATACAGAACTGTCACTGAAGTTGTTACCTTTACACGAGATTTTGTAAATTTATTTCTAGGGTTCTCTGATCTTAGGCATATAAATTGCACAGGCTGTGTCTGCCAAGCTGCCGGACACCGTGCACGCCTGTACGCATTGAGCACGGAGGTTACTTAACAAGTACCTCTGGGGTTTGTAAAACTTCATCCTTTTTGTAGGATCTGCAGAGAAAGCCTTTCTCAAAATATGAGTTAGAGGTATGCAGTAGAGGTGCATCTGCTTTGATGACAGTCTAAAATATGTATTCCCAGCTAAAGAATGAGGTTAAAGTTATTTGTGACAATGTTGCAGTGCGGGATTTGTATTTTTATAGGCGCAGACTGAAGTAGAAGTAGCAAATTTCTGATAATTTTGATTATTTCTTTTTAAATAATTTTGGAATTCATCTGCACCTGCACAGTCATTTCAGGTCTCTCTTATCTGCCGTTTCTGATTCAAACAGATATCCTCTGGTGATAGGTGCTGTAGCTAAGCATGTTACTCAGATGCTCCTGCCCCCCTCTCCATGCCTGCCTTACCCATCAGCTGGATATCACTTGAGTTCTGGCAGCCGTAGTGTAAGGGTAGCTCTGTCCTGTGCATCGTTCAAAAGCTGCTGCTGATCTCATTAAGCTGAAATTGAGTTGTTTCCTTACTTACCCTGTTCTGCTGCCTCTAAAAGAAGCTCTTGTTTCTTCATAGTGGCCAGTTCTTCCTTTAGTCATTCTGATAGGGTCAGCATGGTAGCTGTGGCCCCATCAGCAGTGCAATGCTCTGTATTGAAATGCCAGAGGAAACCAGGAAAATAGAAAGCAGGCCTGCAGGGCTTGCTTTTTTTTTTTTTCTTTTTTTTGTGAGAGGTTCAGCTTTATGCTCCAGCATGTGTATGCTGACTCCAGTTTTTGTGGCTGTGAAACATGCAGAGATTTCTGTGAAGAGCTGCACCAGGGTGAAATAACACCCTGTTAATTATTTATAAGTGGTGCCAAGGAGATGCGGAATCTTCTCTGTTCATCAAACTGTCAATCTTTTCTCTAGGAGATGCATCAAAGGAAGATATTGATGTTGCTATGAAGCTTGGGGCTGGCTATCCCATGGGTCCATTTGAACTGCTGGACTATGTTGGGTTGGATACCAGTAAATACATTATAGATGGTACTGCATGCTTCTTTTTTTCTGCTTTTCCACTTTCTAGCTAAATTGTAGATGTTTCAATGCAAATGTGACTCTTAAATATTTAAACTGAATGTTTATGGTATAGCCTTTGAACTGTTGAGGAGAAAGGAGTTAGGATTCAGCTCAGAATGCTGTATGAGTACAGCATTTTTACTGCATGCCTGTACCCTTTGTACCTGGGGACAGAACAGTGGTGGCTTTGCTGACTTCATCAAGTGCTATTGGAAAATAATAATGATATTAACATTAATGGTACTTTGTATTACTAAAAAGAATCAGTGGGAAGGGTGACATGTAGTGGAGGTGAGGAATTCTGTGAGACACCCTATCCTTTTTCTACCAGCCATATTTTCATTCTTAATTAATAGGAAACCCAGCAAATATCTCAAAAGATGTAAGTGAACCATCTCCCTGTCACTTCAGTAAATAAGTGGGTGAATGTCAATACAGTAACAAAAAAAACCGTAATTGGTGATGGCTTGTTGATGGTTGTTGTTTCTTTTGAATGAGCAGCGTAACCATTCTCTGAGGCAGAATGTCACTTTGATGATGGCATTTTTAGTGGAACCTCTTTTGCTCTTAGTCAGTGCTGTGGCGTTGTGTTATATTGTTCTAAGTAACCATGTGTTTCGCAGGTAGAAATTCAACTTGGAATTTCTTTGCACTTTAATTTCTTTTCAGCAGAGCCTTTATTTTATTTCCTTGTACTTAACTATGTTTCAAACATTCTCCTTAATTGTTTTAAAAAATCCTCAGTTGTGGGGATTATAAGGTGCTCAGAGTACACTGAGCCTGGAGACTAATTCTTAGATTTGTGCATAATTATCAGTACTGATCTGGGCTTTATGAAGCTGTACTGCAGGGTCTCAGAGAACCTAGAATAAGTTTCAGTCCTTCTTCAGTTTTCTGACCTTCAAATATTTTCCTAAGGAGATGCAGATCTCCTTATCTAATCTGCATGTTATCTTTGCATATAAACAGAACTGTTACTAATTCATCCACTTCCCTTCCTTTCCAGGATGGCATTCATTAGAGCCCAACAATCCTCTTTTTGCACCCAGCCCACTCCTGAATAAACTGGTAGAAGAAAAGAAGCTGGGTAAAAAGACTGGAGAAGGATTTTACAAATACAAATGAACTCCAGACCTGAAGAGGTGTTAAACTATCTGTATATGCAATTCAGCATTGCCATAATACAGGTGTTTAAACCTTCCCAAGAGTGGCACAAGCTGCATTTAGAACATAACTCACTTGTGAACTGAGTGATTGCACTAGTTAACTATGGTCAAAGCTTGATTTGGTAGATTGTTTTTCTCTTGTAATTCCAAAAAGCTTTCTATGTACAGTGCCTTCATGAAATGTTGATTTTTCTCAGGTGCAGTACAGAATGACAAGTGAATTCATGTATTTGAAATGTTGTTATATTGATGGGGAAAATCCTATAAATAACCTCCCTTTCTTAAAAATAAATCTTTCAACAATTTTGTATCGAGTGTGAGGGCTTGCAGTTGTGTCTTGGATGGAGACCGCAGGGTGGCAGTCTCTTCCCACACTGCCAAATGCAGCCTGGAAAGGCAGTGGGTTGTTTTGTTAGGATTTTTCTTAAGTGCACCACTAATCTGTAGATGTAAATTACAGTGCCTTGAACAATAATGTTTTGAAGGACATATTTAAAAACAAATAAAAGAATCCCACAATGGCAGGCTGCTCCCCAAACAGAAGATTCCCAATAAAGAATTTAAAAGCAGAGCTCATGATTTGCTCATGATTAGCTCATGATTTTCATGGGGGTTTTCTAGCATTTTCAATTAGTGGTTGAGGGCCTACTTTTGCTAGGTGCTGTAGAAACATAATGAAGATTTCTAGTGGATTTCTGGTCTCAGGGGCATAAGATAGGATGCTGGTGAAAGCTTCTGAATGTTTTCTAGAGTCCTGTAAATTGGCTGTATTTAAAGTGCCATTTTTATATCATACACTACTATTGCAGTTGAGTACCTTCAGGATTGCAGTTGGGAGTTTGTGCTGTGTGAACAAATAAGTGTGTCTGGCTGTGTGAAGCACCTTCTGTTTTGCAACTTCATTTTCTTGGGGCTTAGCAGAGCTGAATTTGTCCATGGTGGGAGTGTACAAATCCTGTCTTCTCTCCAAGTATTGCAGAGCAAGTGGGCATGAGGATTGGTGTTCCAGTTCAACTCAGTAGTAGTGTTCCTTTCCTTTTGGTACTTAGTGCTTATATACATATTTTTAGTTACAGAAATTATTAATAATTTCTGTAATAAATAATTTAATGCCAAGTTGCCTCTTCCTCTCTCCTCCATCATCTAATTCAGATTGCATACGTAGAAACTGAGTGCTGACAGAGGTTAGTTTCCTGGACATGATCACATAAGAAATCTCTGAGTAGAGAATAAAATTTTTGGTTTACTGGATCCTTAATTACATATCATCTGATTTTGAGCCACTTGCCTTGAAAGAAAAGGGTTAAAGGAAAGAAACAGTTCTATAAACAGTCTCTTTTCTTTACTAATATGTTGTTAAACTGACTTGGTTTTACTGGAATACAGCCCACTTTTTACATATGAAGTCTGTTTCACTGAAGGTTCTTAATGCTTGTAGCTCAGTTTAGTGAATTTTAAATACTGCAGGGTGAAGTTAGCTTCAGTACTACTGTTTTCAGTAGTAATAAAAATGGGAATATGTATGACTCTTGTGTCTTAAAAAATGCTATGTTTTTTACAAAAAACATTTAGGTAGAAGAAATCTGCTACTGCTCCCTTTACTTGGGTGATAATCTTTAATTTGGAAAGGGGAAGGTTTATGGCAATACATAGGCTATTTAATGTTAAATGTGCAAAATATTTTTCAGTAGTAAATGTGATATATTAGAAAAACAAACTTTCTCTAAAACAGGATTTTCCTTTCAGGAGCTCTAACAGGTACAGTATGTGTATAGGTAATAAATAGAGGCATTTTTGAGTTGGACTTGCTATTTGAGAAGAGACTTCTTTTTTTTTTTAGCAGAATGGGCCCTGTTCAGGTACTTTAATGGTGGGTGTGGATAGTTTATTTTATCAGCATGTGGAGCGCTGTGCCAGGATGAGTAGAGATGAGGTAAAGGGTGAAAACTTTAAATGCTTCCTCTTAAATCTAGATCAGAATGCAGAATGGTAATTGAATGACTGTAGTCATTGAAACAAGGTAAGCCTTTTCTTTTGCTCCTCAGTGGGGAGGCATGGAGAATGTAGAAGTTCCTTTTAAGAGAGGAAAGTTACAAAATTAGCCAGAAGTAGGATATTAAGTAGTCACTCCTGAATTTTACAAGAATTTCTACAGCTTTGATAGTTTAAAGATTTCTAGAGAGCTTAAAGAATGACTATGTATTGAAATAAAGGAGTTGTCTGTTGCCACCTTTTCCTCAGTAAAGATTATTTCCCATCCCTTGCAATGGCTGTGACTTGAAGCAGAGGTACCTGAGCCACCTTCCACTGCACACAGTGTGGATGAAGGGGAATCTCCTGCTGGTCAGTGCCTCAGACTAGCATGTGGTACATTAGACTTGCTCTCACCATTCAGCTCTCCTTGAATTTTTATTAATAGTGGAAAAGAGATTGTGGAAAAAAATGAGGGACAGAAGAGAAAGGAGGGGAAGGGGTTTACTTTCCCTCATTGCCTACTTTAAAAACCTTTAGTCTTTATTATCCTTTCTGTCAGCAGGCCTCACAGATTTAGAGCATTTGCCCCGCTTTGGTCAAAGCTTTGGGATGTACGCTTGGCACAGCTCGAGGGCAGCTTGACAGCCAGCAGCTGAGGAGTCGGACGTGAGCCCAGCCGCTGCAGCTGGGAAGATGGCTCCAGATTCAGCATCTGGGTCATTTCAGCTGCCAAATGTGCTCCATCTGTGGTCAACCTAGCTGCTGACACGGCGGGGGAGAAAACAGGAGCACAGCAAATTTTAAACAGGGACTAGAAAGCAGAATCTTTATTGGGCAGAGGAGGGTGCTCTGCAGGAGTGGCTTATGGAGAATAAAGTGCAAGAGGTGGCAGTAAAGTTTGATCTGGAGAGGAATTATGTGTGTAAAATTGATTGACTCAGCAACTGCATAAAATAACTTGGAAAGGTATCTTTTTTTCTTTCATAGATGAATTGTATTTGTCCCCCAAGCCATCGGACCCAAGGGTTTTTAGGTGACAATGCAAATATCCTTCAAAAACTAATTAACAACAGTTAACTCCAGCATCTAGCATGGGCTCTTCAGAGCCATGAGATCCAGTACTACCAGCCATGCACTTCAGCAGTGAATCAGGTCTCTGAAAAGCAAGGTAGTGGTTTCTGAATGAGATTCCATTGTGGTTTGGGTTTGTTTTCTTAGTGCCATATTTGGTGGCTTGTTCTGTGGATGAGACTCTTACACACCTCTAGGTATCTGTTAAACTTTTGAGGTTCATCAACCAATCTCTTCTGGAGACCCACTTATTATAAATTAGTGAATGTTTATCAGGGTGAAGAAGCAAGAATGAAAATATTTGCTGTTTGAAGTGAAGTGTAATGAGATACAATTGTCTTGTTAAATCTGTATCTGCTACTAGAATGAAAAAAGGCATCTTAAAAATAGTTGTTTTGTTTGCCTGGCTAAAAGGTGATTCTGATGTGAGAAGGTCTTGTATGTTTCTGACTTTGAGCCAGCCTTTGGTCAATAAAGTCTTCAAGTGAGTTAGGTGTAAGCTAATGCAATGCAGTGTATTCCTCTGGCCAGGTGTGGTGCTAGGAGGTGGGAGGTAGTAGCAGACATTCTCTGTTTAGAAGAATGTTCTCTGCTTTTTATTCCATCTAGAGAAAGCCCCTTAACATTACCAAGTGACCTTAAAGATGCAGGTAAACTGCACACAGCTTCTGTAGTTTGTAGGGACCAACTTTTCCTAAGAATTTACTGCTGACAGTTTTGAGCTAATTTTTTCAAGAGAGGCACCTGTAGCTGTGGTGCTACATTCTTTTCTAACTAGTACCACAGCAGTGACCCACATCTCAGTATTTTTATTCATTACAGTTTGTGACCATGTGAGCAGTTATAAAACTGACCTGAGTAATGCCTTTTCCTTGTGCTTTTTGGAAGAGCTGAGATCAGGAACAAAAGCAGATGCTGTGATTCTTTTGAGAGCTATATCTTTTCATGTTGTATGTTCCTTCAGTAGCTTTTTCTGTTATTCACTGCCAGAGGGATGTGCTTCTACTGAATTCTGTTAGAGAAGGGTTAAGTAGAGCCACAATCTGGTAACTGTAAAGATGATTTGTAGAATGATCTGCCTTGAGCTTTATGAGTTTCTGAAAAGATCACATCAAAACTGAAATTGCTCTTTATATACCATTTACTATCCAATATACTTGTTCATTTATAAATGCAATGCTATGCAGAATCTTAATTTAAATGTATGAGATCACAGAACAGTCTGTGATGATGTCAGGTGTTACTGATAATATATTAGATTTAGGTTTGTATGCCCATGGAGCAACTTTGCACTTGTTCAATTCACTCTTCTCTTTGATTCCCCCAGAGGTTTTCTGTTTGGTTTTCCATAAATTGAAAATAACTCACGGCAGTGCATTCTTTGCAGAGAAACCAGCACCATAAAGTTCTAATGCTGGCTGGAAGTTTTGGTTGCTTCTGGGGCAGGAATAATACAAAACATCAAACCTCGTTATTAAAGGAGCCATTTCTGTTGTCTTGTGGTGGCACAAGGCATCGCTGTGAGGCGTAAGGCCAAGCTTTGTTTCCAGCCTGGGGTCAGAGGCTGCAAGTTGGCCATGGCACAGGAGGATATTTTAGCACAAGGCTTTTGCTTGGCGGGCACTAAGGAACTTGTCGCTTACTTTGGCTGTCCCATGCTGCCAGATAACAGGATTTTTTCCTAGCCTGTTGTTTGCTGCTGCTTTGCTTTGTGCATCTCTGTCCTGCCTGGTAACAGCTTCTTCTATTCTGGTCCATTTTTTTCTGCCAGCAACCACTTCTGGGTGGTTTTCTGTAAATGGAGAAACCCTTACAGTATTCGCTAGTTAAAGAATGCAAGTTTTTTGTCATTAGTAACTTAAACCTCCCATTTGGAGTCTTGGCTTCAGCAACAAAAATGTTGTGGATTAACCACTTTCACCAGCAAGAGGCTTTCTGATGAGCTGTGGGAAGAAGTGTATGCTTGGTGGTAGGTCTACAGTAAACAGCTGGAATTTGCATGTGGTGAATTAGCACCAAATAAAACCCCCTTTTTTTTTTTCTTAATTATCCTTGCATACTAAAATGGACCTATTAAACATTTGTGCAATAGAAATTGGTAAAACCACACATTTACAGTAAGTGGATCTTGGTTGGCCTCAGGCTGACATTTCTCTGCTCTGTTGGTGGCAGGACCTATGTAAGTAACATATAATCAAAGGAAGGGACCGCTCTGATCCCTGACTCCTTGGCATGCAGTGGTGCCCTGATTTGGATTGAAGCACTGCAGTCATTGGAAGGAAGCCCTTGCTTCAACTCAGAATCTTCACCTACTTTACATTAACTTTGTTTGAGACCTGCTGCTTTGACTCCTGCACAGCCACAAGTATAAGCAGGTGTAAGATACACTGCATTTGTATTATCTGTATTTCACAGGCTTTTTAGTTGTTAGTTTTCTCTAAAGAGGCTGTAAAAGGTAAACTGTTTCTGACAACTGCTTTATTTCTCTGAATATGTCAGGAGGGCTAATGGGTTCCTTACAGCTGATGTTGCAATTCTTTTTTCATTGCACTTTAGGGTGAAATTTCTAAAAGCCTTTTATTTCAGTTGGAAGCCTAGTGATATTTTCCAGAATGTCTAAACAGATGAGGCATCTAGCTTCCTATAATTTCTTAGCACTGAAATCCCTCTCAGAACTTTAAAAAGTATTTATTGAAGAGCCTGATTTTGGAGGCCCTAGTTTACTTTTAAATCTTGAACCTAATTTCCAAAATAATGGGGAATATTAGAAAAGAGCTGGCATGGACTTTGATGGCAAGTTCTCCCACCTCCTTTCAGTTCTTGAGACAATGTGAAAGAAAACAGCAACCTTCATACTTTTCTTCCTGTGTTTCCTCTTTGTCTAATTTCTCAAACACAATTACTTGCAGGAACAAAATTGTGCTCTTGCTAATTAGTAACTTCAGACAGTAGCAATCAGACTGTGCTTCTGACAGTTGGAAAAAAGTACTGCCTCCTGATTTCTTCACGCTTCTTTCACTTCCTTTTGAGTCAGAGGGTTATCCCATTTACTTATGGATGGATTTCTGAGTGCTTCTGTGACATCAGTGTCAGACAGTGAGCAGTGGACACCCCAATAATATTTTAAGTGCTTAAAAAGACGTCTGTGAGTCTTTTGAGGAGGAGCATGGGTGAAATAGAGTGCAGGGAAATTGTTTATTGAGAGGGAGCTGATTTGAATGAGGCTGTGGATTCTGAAACCAGTCCGGGTGCTTTTAGGAACATGGCAGTGTGTGTGAAGTGTGAGATTGAGAATGGGCATTTAAATAGCTTACTTTAGAGTAAGAGACAGAAGACAGTTGGAGAATTTAATTTAGTACTAGACATATGAGGGTTTTTAAATGGTAATTTTTTTCTTTTAATAGGAGAGAATATGGGGGGACAGGGGGAAGATGCTATGAATTTCACATAAGTGGTTTTCCTGATACCATTTTTTTATTGCTTTAAATAAAAACATTACTTAAAACTGAGGAAGAAGTCTTTCTCTTTCTTAGGGACTTAGCATTTTATTTTTGGCAAAGACTGAAAGCTATTGTTGCCTAAGCTGACGCTTAACTGGCAAATCTATGAACTGAAGCCAGTATTGTTACTTGGATCTAAATTTGTAAGGACATTTGGTTGTCATAGATCAAAAGATGAACATATAGTTTACCTCAAAGACAGAGTTGTATTCTAAATACTATTTGCACGTGTTTACAGCTGAAATAATTGCTTAGCCTATTGACATGTGATATTTGAAGTAGAGGTGGAAGGGGAGAATAATGGCAAACAATGATGAGTGTGTCAAACGATCATACAATTGGCACTACCTTTACCCACAGACTCATTGCTTTTTAGCAAAGGCCAGAGCTTTTCCACAGTGGTAGACATTTCTAACATTACAAGGAGGAAAGTTTCTAGTGAAAACTATGACTTTGAAAAATTGCTTTTATTGTGTTTTTAGGGAATGAACTGTTTCAGTGACAGATAAGACTTGGCTTAGCTATTGCTGGTATCAGTTTGACTCAAAATTTTGCGTCATTCATATTATGAGAGTAGTGCTAGTCCACAGGCACATAGCTCAACTTGCTACAGATTTATATTGGAACTGGGAAATCAATCTAAAATGAGTGCCATATTCTCTACCTTCTGGAGGCAAGGAAGTGGCTTTGGAGAACTTGCTGAATCTGCTGGGGAATGGAGAGAGAAGTAACAAAGTTTGATATTTGGCAGCTGGAAATCCAGCATGTGTTTAGAGGATTTTAGATACCTTTGACTAGAAGTGATTTCAAGATGTGAATTAGCAAGGACATCCTTCAACCCCATCTACTGTAAGCTGCAAAGAATGTGGCAGGCTTTTCTATCCTGATTAGGAGTTGTCTTCTGCTTAATTTAATTAAATATTGGCCACAATGTCTAAAATAAACTGTTTGAAATCTGGTAAAGGGACAGGTGAGAAAGTCCTGCCTAGTCTTCATTGTTCAGCTGAGAGTGATGTGTTTGCACTTTTCCATTTAATCTTTTCTGTGAGCTGCTACTTCTACTTCATTACACTCTCAGCCTAAGCATGGGTCTCTCCACACTTCCCTGGGGTCATGGCAGTGTAAATGCTATAATAGCAGTAGTGCCCAATAGAAAATAGTTCAGGTGAAACTCTTAAATCCATGCCTGTCAGCTTTCTCTGTGCTTTGTTTTCTCTGTTCTGTCTGGGTTTCCTTGCCATTGCCTCTGAAAGTGAGCTAACTCCTGCCCAAAAATGGCAAAGGGTTAAGCTAGTGAGGATGGAGTAAGGTGATCTGAAGAATTCTTTGAATTTTGGTTAATAAATACAATATATTCCATATTTATATAATTGTGTGGTAGCTGTTATGATAACTATATCTGTAGTGTAGCTGTATGCATCTCATTTAAAATATCTCTTCATTCTTCTGTCTGTGGTTTACATGAATTACATATAATTGTATCTGATCCTCACAACATACCTGGGAGCTAAGGAAGTACCATCCTTCAAATGTGCTTGGGGAACACATATGCAATGAAATTCTTCCTTCACTTGTCTAGAAAATAGTCTTTCTCCCCTTTCTTCCTTCAAATTGTATTTATTTCCAAACTGGACAGAATGAAAATACAGTGTAAGTGTTATACCTGTGCTAGATTTAAGTCCATTTTTTTTACGTTCATAGGAAATCCAGCATTAGGTCATTGGGAAGGGGGGACTGCTTCTGAGTGGTCAAGAGCAGTTAGCAGAGCTGTTCCATAAGCAGGGAACTCTTTCTGCCAATGAGGACAGGCCAAGAGCAGAGAAGTCAGTCAAATACAGGAGAGAAGGGGGAGGAGGGAAAGAGGCCTAGAGTAGAAGTGAAATCGAATGGACTAGAGGGAAGAAGGGAATAAACTACTTGAATATTGAGAAATGGCTTGCCATTCCATTTCAGTATGTAATTTCAGTAAATTCACACTTACTAAACAGTTAAATATTAGTACCAGTATAGGCAGAATTAGACTGCTCAGTGATTAACTAAGTGCTGTGAGTAGTTTGATTTCTGGGTCATGCAGTTATACCAGTCCCACTCAAAGGGAAACTTTGACCATATGTGAATTCTGCCTTATAAAATTTGACTTTTCAAACAGTGGCTAAAACCATTCATGGCTAAATTTGTTGAGGGTTATTAGATTAGGATGTTTTGATTGTGAATTCTTTCATGTTATTGTCATAAAAAGTTGAGTACAGTTTGAAGCTATCAGGTCTTTACAGGAAAAAAAGCAGTGGCTGTTCTGTCAGATTATTTGTTTGCAAATATGATTACTGCCTATTAATTTAGCATTAATAGAGTGTAGAATAAAAGAAGTTGTTGCTGCTGATGTTAATAATGACAAAATTAAACATTTCACAGAGAAGAGTAAAAAGGAAACATATTTCAGGGTAGCAAAGCAACAACTAGAATGTAAGAATCTTGTCCATCTTGGACTTTTTTCAGTCAAGGGATGCAGTCACTGCCATGTTGTACTGTGTGCTGTCTCCTCTTTTGTTACCCAGCATTATGCTTTCACAGACAGGTGCCAAGAACTAATCCTTCTATAGCATTCTGCTTTGTCAAGATCTGAGTCCTTGTTTCTGTGGCTTTCTTCTCTCTCTTAAAAGACAGAGATGTCCTAACTCAGTCAAATAGATATCCTGTAGGACTTTTTTAGCCACTTTTCTTAGCTGTAGGAAATTTGTACAAATTCAAAGAATGGCCTGTCCAAATAACACTTCTGACCATCATTAAGTTTTGGAGTATGTTATTTTTCTTATTCTGCTGAAGATTTTATTATGTCAGTTAACTTTTCTCAGCACAGTGAACGGTACAGACCACTTCTTGGGTGAGTTGCTCCTCTAGTATGAAGCAGAAATTTTTCTCCTAGCTCTGTTGGTTTATGCTGATTTTCCATAGCTGACAGGTTAATGAACCTGTTGCTTATTTGTATTTGTTGGGTTTCAGGAACGTGGGATGGGCGAGTTTATCAAAATGTGGTTTGTAGAACAGTATTCACAAGAAGAAAACCTTGGTTTTCTAAGGTTCTCAGACCAGGTATGCAGTCACTGTTATCTCAGTCAAACAGACATCTGTCATTCAGTGAAGGCATGGTTGTTGCAAGAGGAGTGTCCAAAGAGAAACTATCATTTAAAATCCATGGCCTGAAGGTATGACTGTTTTTCTGGGAGGATAGGGAGCAGTATTTCAGTCCTTGTTTTGACCCGGTCAAAAACTGGTGATTAAGAGGTTCATTTCCCCTATTTTGGGCACATACCTTCTTTTCCTGGGCAGATGCTTTCTAAACCTGAGTTTCATATCTATGAGGAGACTCAAAAGGGTAAATTCATACATTAATCTAGAGTTTCTCTTCCTAATGTGTCGTGGAGAAATGGATGGGTTTGGGCATACTTTCTAGGTTTTTGATTTCATCTTGGAATGTGTTTATAGCCAATCATTTTCCTGTTGCAGCTTCTTCTTTTGGCTGACTTCCTTTTTAGCCCAGTAGTTTTTCACTGACCTGACTTAGGAGAAAGGTATTCATAGCTGACAGACTTCTGGCTATTTATGGACTTACTTCCCCTCTAATGTTCTACTTTGTGTTAGGTCCTTATTCTGAAGGAGAGGTTTCCTTGCATGTTAGTCCCCTTGCAAATGAAGAGAAAAAACTGCAGCTGCCTTATGGGAGAGGTTACAGGGCATTTCTTAAGTCTCAGTAGTGTCCTTCATTTTCTGCCAGTCTTGCTATAGCCTGATTAGCTGTCACTTAGATCAGAGCAGGAGGCCACCAGGAAAAAGAATGATTGCTTCAAAGCCTTGTGCTCTGCAGTGGTTTCAAATGAGTGCAGACAACTGATGCTGTGGATTCTGCTGTCCTAGAGCCTGGAGCAAGGATTGGGTCCTTAAGGTCCTACATTTTCTGCAAATTGAGCCAGCCATCAAACTAAGTGACTGCCTTTTCTGTTGCCTAATCCAAAGCGGAAACTACAACGGAAGATAATTCAGTAGAGCTGGTGAGTCCCTATAAGCACTAGTGAATCTGTCATCACTTGCTGCATAAGAAGCCAAACTTAGCTGAAGCATTGTTCTTTTATGTAACCTAGGGAAAATGGCTCTGGTCCAGGCGATCCAGAAGCCTGAGGAGCCAGACCATCCTGTGATGTTGGCCTGATTAACTGTAAATAATCCTGGTTTAACTCCCCTGTTCTGTATCTGCAGGGTTTGGTGAGGGGAGGGGGAAGGCTGTGTGTTTCCTAGGTACTGGGATAGCTCTGTGTTTATGAACTAGACTACCCGTGCTGTGATCCGTGCAAGAACTGCTTTTAGTATATGCACAGAACCAAGTGTGGGGGCAGAGAGTGGTTTGTGAGTGCTTGTACAGAAGTGTCTGGATAATTAACTCAGCCATTAGGTAGGAGCATTTAAATCCTTGAAAATGTTTTCTGTGGGAAATAAATGATAATCATCTCCTCAGGCACCCAAAAGAGACAAAGTTAGATTCTGACATCTCCTAAATTGCACATCAGGAATTTAGGTGCTGGTTTTGAGTCTCACCTGGAATAATTTGTTCCATGTCACAAGGATTTAAACCTAGTCTTACTGCCAGGGTAGCACCATCATCGCTTGGCCATCTTTACTAGCTCATCTGTCTCCACTGACAAGCTGACACAGTACAGTGAGGGCTCTTTCAGTCCCACAGGAACAAATGCCAAGTAGCAGGGGAGGGCAGGAGTGGACACAGACCCAAGCACAGGGGGTATTCCAGGATAGCAGGGTTACTCTGTTTTAGGTGTTCTCATGGCAGCATTGTAAGCCTTGCATATTAGTTAACCTTTCCCATGGCTGCTGTATGTGAAAGGTCTTTGATCTATGAATGAGCCCAACACATGGTGCTTGTTCACTGTATGTTAACAGCAGAGATATTATTTTTAGCTCTCAAATTCTTTTTCTTTGCTATTAGAGCTGAAATACCTTTCGTCCTTAAGGCAGGCAACTGCTCACAACAGTGTATTGGGGACCATGTGCTACATGAAGCTGACTTCCATTGGGAACAATTTTTTTTCAGAATGGATAAATGGCTCTTTAAATACCATTACAAAATCCAAACAAAGTAGTCATGTTTTATAAAGTTCTAAAGAGAACTGTTGCCTTTGGAACATGTAATTTGCAGATCTCACTGCAGTAATCCTTGATTTAGAACAATTACAGCGCTAAGTACTTGCCTTTTTCCCCCTTTAAAAAACAAAACCAAACCCCAAACCAAAAGCCAGACAGGTTTCCAGCAAAGGCTGGGATAATTGAATGGAAACATAGCCAAGTCTTGCAAAACTCCAGTATACAGTTGCTATTCTCTCATGAGATATTTTCTCCTGCCATCTGAGAGCCTGGTCACTTGTTTTTCTTTTTTTTTTTTTTCTTTTTTTTTAACGTAATCACCAGTTGCTAGAAATAAATATTGCAAGAACTAATATGCTGGTTACAGCCTTAAAACTGGGCATGTGTGCAGTGCACACTGGTTTAAGAGGAAGTTGTTTTATAACATTTTTAATTATGAAATTTCTTATGCAACTGAGTTAAAGGGTCATTTATAAACAATCCAATTCCAAAGCTTCCTTAGGCAGTAACTGACCTATGTCATTTCTTGTAGCTTAAGCTTGACTCAGTCCAGTCTCAAGCCAAACAAGATCTGGGAGCTGGAATATAAAGAATGCTGATTCAATGTATAGTTCTTTTCCACTCAAAAATAGGTGTAGTTTCAGTAGTGCAGTAGTGGCTCCAGTGTCTGGTTTGTTGTTTTTTTTTACATCCCTTAGTAGAAGTGAGGCAGCTGTGCTGCTTGCTGTGGCAGGAACATCTCCCAGGCACCACTGGCAGTAGGCAGGCCATGCCAACTGTGGATGTGAGACCATGAAACCAGGCCTTGCACAGCTGATTCTGCAGCCAGCTTCAGTCCCTGACTGAGGAATAATTTATACAGCTACAAGAAATTTAACTGTAGGCCTCTACCTCTTGTGCGGCCATGGAGCGCGTCCAGAAAGAAGCAAATCCATATTTGTAATCATCAGCTTAAAACCACTGCTCCCTTCCCTAAGATTTTGCTAGGAAAATGATGATGGAGGGATCCTTAATACTTCCACCTAGGCCAAAGCTAACGGAGCAGCACAAGGGACCATCCCCATTCCTTTTTCCTGGTATGGATCTGAGACTTCTGCTCACTTTTCAAAGGAAAGGTCATTTTCCAAAATCACTTCAGGTGAGCGAACAGCCAAACAGACACATTGTATTTCCTACAAGAGAAGACTGAGCCAAAAGTCTTCAGCCTTACATGTGACTGTGCCATCCTGAGCTTGCTTCTACCTTTCAGGAATTCTAGCAAAACCCATTTTTGGTTGGTTTTTTTTTGTTTTTTTTTTTTTAAGCCAATTTTAAAGACAGTTAACTTTCATTTTATTACAAAGCTTTTATTAAAAAACAAATGCTCAGCACATTAACTCAAACTGGAATGACAAAAAAAAAATTGGTTGACAGTATTTTTGGCAAAGGCTGTGCCTTACTATTTTAAAAAATGGGTACATCAATGCTCATTTCAACAACTGGCATAAAATCCCACTAACAGGCTAACAAAAACAGATACAAATACAGAACAATTGAAGTAATAATTCAAGTGCTGGGCTTTTTACAAGGAGAAGGGGAATGGGTGAGAAGAAGAACTCACTGCAGTCAGATTTGCTGGATGTATTGCTTATGTTTACAGAGTAGATGATGCAAGACTAACATGTCTACTGACCAGCTGACTGTTGTTACATTTATTTAGTTCTATAGGACACTGTATTATATAGACTGAGAGGCCACTATTTGTTACAAATAGTTTAACAAAACAGCCACCTTTTTTTCCATACAGATTTTTCCTCTGGCAGAAAAAAAAAAAAAAAAAGAAAAACTCCTTTTATTTAAAAAGTATTTCAGATTTCTGACACTTGTTTAAGCTCATACCTAGTAAAATATACACCAAAGAAATTACAAACTAAAAGTTAAAATATAAAAGCATTCAAGTTTCTTAAAAAAGCTAAAACCAAAATTGATCCTGTCGCACCATTAAATAAAAAGAAGGTTGAGCACGTCATCCTGGTCCAGGCAAATTCCATCCCTCGATGTGCTGTATGGGGCAGCTGTGGTCTATGTAATTCTGCTGGCTGAAGCAGGCACAGACAGCCATGCTACTGTGTTTGCTGACTCAACATGGACACAGATGAGACGGGGGCTTAAGAGTGCAAGGCAGAGGTGAAGACAAAAGCTGCTCTGCTGACCCAGGAGCTCATTTGCTCTATTTATATCGGGGCTGGACCTCGTGATAGTGAAGGATTTTGGCAGTGATTGTCTTTATGATTCAGTGTCTCTAGCAGTGACATCAGGGTGAATGACATCCTAGACAGACTCCTTGGGGGTGGTCTGTGCGGATGAAGGACACACCTAGGGTTTAACAAGCTTCCATCTCCAGAAGGGGTCCTGGTGTCGCCGCCTTTGCTTTGCAAGTTGAGAAAGCATTTCTTTTCCCACCTACAGGGAAGGAGGGGGAAAGAGAGAGAGAGAGAGAGTGTGTGATAAAGACTATCTGAAGCCTTTAAAAAAAAAAAAAATTCTTCACACAAGCTGGTGATGGGTCACTGTAACTCTTACAGCTCTATTAGTGCATTACAATGTCAAAGTTAAATGCAGAATTTATTACTACTTGCTTTTGCTTGAAGTTTGCAACTATATTTATGGAAAGTACTTTGCATTGTAAAGAGATACCAACTAGAAAGGTGGGGTTTAAAACATCCAGCATATTACAGATTTTCTTCCCTTTAGTAGTGGATATCATTTATCTACAACATTTGACCCAGATACCATTACAAAATTAGACATCCTCGGGCTTTAGTACTGCAGTGCAGTGGTTGAGGTCAATTAAACCTCTATTTCAGAGCCTCAAGCTTTACTCCCTGCAGACATGGAAAAAATGCTGTCTTCTGCAAGCAGTTTGGTAGAGGAATGTGGTGGATGAGGCTTGTGTGAACACTGATTCTACCATCCATCCTCATGACTGGGGAGAATTTCTTCTGCTCTTCAGTGGGGTAGGGAACATCTTCCAGCTGTGTAAGAACCATGGGCCTCCTCCCTAGCAGTAAAGCTCACTAGATCTTGGGAGGATTTATATTCTTAGAGCATGTGAAATGGCCCACAGTACAGGCCTAATAGGAATTGCTCACCCAGAGAACAGGCTAGGTCTCTGGGTTACATCAGCTGATTTATGAAATTGCCAACTCAACCATTACCCTTGCCATTCTGATCCAGACAAGTGGGTTATAACAGGGTCTCCACCCAAAATCTCTCTGACAAGTCAGACATTTTTCCACACATGGACACATGCTCTCCAGTAACTGTTAGGGGATTATTGGTATCTCAGAGAAATCAACATTAACCTCTAGGTCTCCATGTACTACTCAATTGCCTAACAGAAGGTTCAATGAGCAAAGCTTTTGAGAGTGATCAAAATTAGCACAAGAATGCAGTTCAGTGGAGAAGGTAAATGAATTTTCACCAGAAGAAACATAAAATTCTTAGTCATATAAAGATACACTGCCAGCACCTTGAGTCACACAAGGCAAGACAGAACAAGTTTATGAAGAAATGGTTTAAGCCACAAGTCAAACTTCTTTTAGACTAATCATGATAGACAGACTGCTTAAGCCTGCAAGAGCCACAAGCTGAATTAATCAGCAAATTTTACATTACATTTCATTTCATTTCAGCAGTATTTAAACCAGGGCCATTTATAACTAAGCACCCATCTTCCATCCACCGCAGCTTCCATGTAAACCATTACCACACAAAGTGTTTCACTCACAGTGGCTGAGTAGCGTGGCAGCTCCTGAGTAAGGAGTTACACTGCCTCATGTAGTCCAGGGTACAAAGCCTCTAAAACTGATTTTGTATCCTTTGATTTTAATCAGCATAAGCTGAGGCCCCAAAACCTTACTAAACAAGTTGACTCCTTATCAGAGGTCACCCACTTAGCTATTGTTATAGTGGAAAGTTGAGGACACTTAAGTTTAGCTGCAGACTAAGGAAGAAAAGACCAGCAAGAATTGATAGCAAACTGCTCTGTACAGCTCAGGTTTGATGTGGACTCCCTTGTTGCCCGCAGAGTGTCATCCCTGACACATAAGGAATAACTTACACCTGCTGCTGGTAGCCACAAAAGGACATTTAAAGCCACTGAGGCCTCTTAAAAGAGCAGAGCTAAAAGTCCATTGGCAAACCAGCAGTTTCAACAGAGGTGGTCTGTATTGACTAATTCAATTCCTATTTCCTCATAAAACCAGCCCATGTCCCAACTAAAAAAAGCCTCCTGAGCTTCCTGCCTTTTTTTATTTTTTATAAAGTAGCGCAGTGCTCCGTAACACGTGCGGATCAAAGAGCTACGAAGGGCTCTACCTTTCCAAGGAGCACGAAAGAGAGGCCAAGCAAACAGCAGAGCAACACTGGGGAGAGCACCCTGCAGCTTTATATTTATTTTGTGCCTTTTCATCCCAGATTTTCAAAGGTTTGGTCCAGGTTGCTCTTCCTGGGAAGGTTTTCCTCTCAGTCTTACATGAAAACATTCAGCTTCCTGTTGAGGAATGGCCTTGAGGCGCCAGGCCAGTAGTTCACAGCAGTCTGATACAAGCGCTGTGATTCAGAGCTACTCCCCATTAGCAGCCAGGAATGTCTACTTCACTGAAGGAAATGAAATGCTCTTCTGTTGAGATGGTTCCCTGCCTCCTCCCCCCTTCCCTTACCAGCACGCTGTCTTTGAAGTCAGGAGGTTAAAATAACGACCGTGGCCTTGCTCTGGCCCTCAGCTTTTTCCAACAGCAGCCATTGCTTCTTTCTCGATCCAGAGGCAGCTTTTGCCACGCCTGCCTCCTTTCCATTGCTCCTAACTATGACCGGCTCCTCTAGAGAGGCTGCAGACACCACAGTGATTCTGCAAGGGGGACAGGCACAGGGAAGCCCCACGTATTTTTATTTCCAAGCAGTACAGCAAATTATAGAGTAGCTATCCTGAAAACAGCATCTAGAACCCAGCCTTTCCCCTGCTGCAAATTAAGGCTACACACTGGAAATTGCTTCTACTGCTGATAAACCAAATAATACCTAAAAAATACGAGTGATGATGGTGTTGCCTTACAGATATAAAACAGGTCAAATCAGGATTCTTTTCAAGAAACCACAGGCATGTGTTAAGGAGACTGAAGACTTCCCACATCTAAGGCTTCACTGGGGGGCTGCAGCTGAAGTCTCGCCAGGCGAGGCATGCCCTAGCAAAGCCCAATCCACAAGTGAAGTCGGCACAAATCAAAGACTGCAATTACAGCTCCCTGGCTGTGGTTAGGCTTCAAAGAAAGTGCTGCAAGTCACATTTTACATATGTGAAGTCTTGAGCCTGAGCCACAATAGGAGGCACTGTCTGTGCCATTTGCAGTGTACATCTGACTGCAGGAGGAAAGGGGAAAAAGAAAAAGAAAACAACACCTCGAGTACGAAACAGACATAAGATTCAAGAATAATCAAGTGCAAAAAGAAAAGCCTTACTATCAAAGTGATAAAACTAATTCAGGAATTGCTACAGTAAAACTAAATTCTCCTAGCAAGCCTGGCCTCAGTGGCTGAGGGGATCACAAGGGGATCTGAAGTCCTCCCCATGCTTCAGAATGAGATGGATGAAGGGTGGGTCTGCAAAGGTCTTGTTCTCCTCCTCTGGTCTTTTAACTTTTCTAGAACAAGGGAGAGAATTATGCAGCTTCATCCTGGTCATGCTAATCAGAAAAGGTTATTGAAGAAAGTCAGAAATGTCCAGGTCAGTACAGGAATAAGTACTGAATAAAAGAGATATCTAACCCTTCACAGAGGGCAAGGGATATTAAACATTTTAAATGAGATACTTTTTTTCCTACACCTTTTCCTATCACATTGTTTGGATACAGTTCTAAGGAGAAACAAGACTACATATAACAGGCAGTTACATGGTTTGTTTTTTTTTTTTTAAAGAATAAAGTTCATATCCAAACCTATCTTTTAATCCGGTACTTCAAACAACATGGCAAATTCAGGGACCCAAAAAGCTGAAACGGTCATTTTCTCTGTAAGTCCAAAACGAACATGTTCAACTTACTGCCAGCCATCGTTTATTCAATACTCCAGAAACCCGGCTGTGCAAAACCAGGTCATTATTTATCAGGGCGGTTCATGGTGCTTGTGAAGTCCCTCTGTATTTTCTTTAACAGCAGAGTTGGAGAGGGTTTCAGGAGCAAGCAGATAGATGCCGGCACTGCAGTCTGCTCCTCTTCCTGCCCAGCTGTGCCATGGTTTGTGGGTTTAGCCCAAACCAGATCCTTGAGATGTTCAGGGCAAACACAAACAAACACTCCACAACCCTTGTTGTTTCTAAACAAAAAAAGCACCTCCCAACAAAACCCCAGTCATTTAAGTAATCCAATTTGCTGCAGGGTCCCACAAGCTGTTACAAAACATGGATGGAGAGACCTACGGGAGACAGGAAAAAGCCCTCTCTGTAAGAGCTGGATACCAGCAGGCAGCAGAGGAAACTTTTTAAGCTGCCTTTGTATCCAAAGAAATGACATAAAATTGTACCATAAAACTGTAACAGATGCTGCCATGTTGAAACTACGTTAGTATGAACTTTTTCTTGGTCTGTCTAACCCCTCCATCCCCCTTGCTACTTTCAACCTCAGTCCATTGCTGCTAACTGTGAATGGAAACTCCAACAGCAAATTATTCACTGATGTTTTAAATGCCCTGAATTAACCGCCCCTGAAAATACCTCTCCATTAACTACAGGTGGAGCCTGGAGTCCTAACTTCTGTCCTCATAGTTTGACCTCAGCTAGATGCATTAAGTGAGCAGCAGGAATATTCCTCCCCCAGCCTTCCCAAGCCAGAGACCTCTTCTAGAGCAGATTAATTGTAGCACGGAAAACGCCCAGGTATTTTAGGGTTCCCATTTTGTGCAGCTGACGGCAATGATGCCAAGCAGGTGTGGCTCTTATCAAAGGCCTCCAGTGTAGGCAGCACAAAACTATAAGCTCTATCACTTAGCTAGAATCTTTTAAATTATCTTACTGGAAGACCCAAGACATGTTTTTCCTGTTGGGTGTGGGAGGGGAGAGAGGCTCCATGTTTATAATAAAAACCAGATTGCCTCTAGACAGCTGTCTCTAGCAGCTTCTTAAAGAGGAACAGTATCCTAAAGGCGAGGAAGACGGAGAAAGAAACAGGCTTGTCTCCTTTCCGTATCTTTATGGCATATAATAAATATTCAGGAGACTATTTTTAAAATCATGTTTTCTAGACTGAGAGGTAGGAGCACTAAAATTGCTACTTCAGTTTTCACCTGCTGTAACAGAGAAGAACATGAGGTATTGATAAAGCAATAAGTGAAGATTCTTTCAGAAGAAAGAAATAACACGGGTACAGTTTCCTTTTTAGATTTTTTTCTGCCACAATTAAACATAGGTTAGAACTTACAGTACTTTGAAAGACAATCTCAACAATTAAATCTTTTGATATATGGAATAATTTAAATAGTTGTTTTCACGAAACCAAAGGCAAGTCAGATGTAACCTGAATATCTTCTTGAGCTTCCATTAACTCTTCTACACACAGGCATCCACAGAGCAACACTAAAAGCATAAGACAGCAGTACACAGAAACCACTACAGAATTCAAACATACCAACTTCACTTTGATGCAATTAACTCATCTCATCATAAAATCTCTACTGGTCCAAAATACACAACAGGAAGTCTGTGTACCTCAAAAGACCCACATATGTGAGGAAAACCAATTGTTCATCAAAATGTAGTTCTACCTAGTGTGTGCATTTGCCTTTACACCATAGAAACCAATTCTGTGTAGTTTTTTTGGCAATAATATTTTACCACATGCAATCTCAGGTATCCCTGAGGTGAAGGGTAGATAGAAGGCTCTCGTAACTCCTAAGTTTAACTCTGATACAACTTAATATTAATGAGGGAACACAGATCCTGTAACTTTTGCAAGGAAGAAGCAACTTCAGAAATTATGTCTCTCTGCTCACTTAAGCCTACTTAACTCTCTTCAAGCCCTGATCCCACTGCACTGATGCCTGTGGCAAGAACACCAATTCAGCGATGGTCGCTGGTACCATCTTCCTCAGTTGCCTCTAACCCTGCTCACACATTACACCCCAGTGCCAGTGACACCTTCACTGCACAAATGCTTCCAACATTTGCTCCTACCCCTGGAAGGAGGAGCTGAAAGCTCTTGTCCTGAAATCTCACTAAAGCCCATAACATCTCACTGACTTGCCAGGCTCATGTTTTAACTGACCAGACAGTGGTGCTTCAGCTGGCAATGCTTTGAGCTTCCTTCCTTGTACAGCTGTCCAGTCTGCAAGCTTTCAAAACGGTCTGTATGGTACAGTCTTAACAAGCAGGTAAAGGGTCAAGAGATTTAAAAGATGACTTGCATAAAAAATCCTTAAAGTGGAGGATTAAGGAGCTGACTGGTATGAGAAGGTTTGATCTATTAACAGTGACTTTTGCAATATCATGGTTAAGGCTTTTTGGTTTTGTTCTGTTCTTTTGTTTAGCTTTGCCTTCAGGATGGCTAGGTTTGCATTCATGTATATCAGAAAACCTCTTAATCATAATCTCTAAAACCAGAGGCAAATGGAAGCAAAACTCAGTGTTAGGGTATGCTAGAGTTTGCTAAGCTTTGATAGAACTGCATTTGAATACAATTCTGTTGAAATTACAAGACAAATTTCACCCAAGCTCCAGAAACAAAGGGGAAAGACTTTGACAGTGCCATAAAAACTTGCTTTCTAGCTCATCAGGAACACAGTATCAAAAACTAATTTTGAAATTTTTCATGTAAACACACTAAAAAATGTGAAACTGCAATGTAGACCTGAGAAAAACACTTAACATTCTGAAATTTGCATCCGACTGGAAATGAAACAACATTTCAAAACCTTACATCTTATTTATGAAACAGTTTGTTTCAACAGAGTTTTTCTCATGACCTTAGACTTCTCAGCCTGGTGGTGAGTTTACTAAATCCACCAAAATACACCGTTTTTATCCAGAGAAGAATGGTGCACCAGCAGTCAACTCCCTGTCCCCACCCTATCCCACAGGAAGAGTTAGAACAATAGTTGTCCCACTGCTCTCCTTCATTCTAGCCCAAGCCGCCTACTGCTAACACCTCAGAAGTGAAACAATAAAGGGTTTTTTAATCACTTGTAAATGTGGTTAAGTTCAAACTTCATTAAGCATCTCTAATTTCAAAGTAGGTTCTGCAACTTGAGTATCTCCAACAAAACATATACCTTGACCGCCTGAATTACCTATTTTTTCCATTTGTCAATGTCAAATTGAAAATATGAAAAGCTTCATAACTGACCGCGCTGCACTTATTTTGCAAAAATCCTTAACATTTTTTATTATTTCTCTAATCCCATATCTACGCTCATTATCTAGTTGAAAGTGTTCTGGTGTTCTTTAATTTGTAAAACCTATGCTTTGCTGCTACCCTCACTTATGCCTCCCACAGTGTGATTGCACTGAAAATAGCCCTTCCTTCCTTCCTTCTACAAGGGACCTCCACCAGGATAGTAACAGGAAGCAGGGACCTGGGTCCGCTCTTCTGCACCTCTCCCAGCAGGTGTCAGTGCCCCTCTGTACCTGCCACCTGGCTTCTCTTCGGGTTTGCTCTTCTGACCTTTTCCTTGATGTCAGAGAGCCTGAAACAGAGGATGGCTTCTGTCTTTCACCTCAGCAAGATCAATGTCAGGTCAGAATTAAGTTGCGAGAGGGGACACACAGAAGGGACAGAATGCTATCCAGAGGGACATGGGAAGGCTTGAGAGGTGTCCTGTGCAAACCTTATGAAGTTTGACAAGTGCCAGGTCCAGCAACTGAGTCAGGGCAATCCCAAGCACAAATACAGGCTGGGTGGAGAAGCAGCCCTGTGGAGCTGTTGGTGGAAGAAACCCAGCCATGTGCACTCAGGGCCCAGAAAGTCAGTTGTATCCTGGGCTGTATCCAAAGCACCATGGCATCAGGGCAAGGGAGGGGATTCTGCCCCTCTGCTCTGCTCTGGTGAGACCCCACCTGCAGTGCTACATCCAGCTCTGGGGTCCCCAACAATAAAAGCACATGGACTTGTTAGACTGATCCCAAAGAAGGCCACAAAGATGCTCAGAGGGCTGGAGCAGCTCTCCTCTGCAGACAGGCTAAGAGAGTTGGGTTTGTTCAGCCTGGAGAAAGTTCCAGTGAGACCTTATAACAGTCTTCCAGTTCCTTAAGGGGGCCTCCAGGAAAGCTGGAGAGGGACTTCTTACAGTGGCATGTAGTGATAGGTCAAGGGGGAGTGGCTTTAAACTGACAGAGGATAGGTTTAGATGGGATATTAGGAAGAAAGTTTTTTAATGTGATAGTGGTGAGGCCCAGGGAAGTTGCCCCATCTCTGAAAGTGTTCAAGGCCAGATTTGATGAGGCTTTGAATAACCTGGTCTAGTGGAAGGTGTTCCTGGACATGGCGGGGGGCGGGGGGGGGTGCTTTGGAACTAGATGATCTTTAAAGTCCCTTTCATTCCTAGCCATGATCTGTCTGAGGGCTATAATAATTTTCTATGGGGGGCTATACTTGTTTTCTATGGAAATTTTATGCTTATCTGAAATAGTACAAATATTTAAATCCAGAAAATTTTCTTCTGCTTGCTCGTTCTGTCCCTATTGCCTGTGCTGAAGGCCACTATTCATGGGATAAATGGGGAATAAGGAAATATGGGTCACACAGAAAACAATTTTTAAAGCAAATCAGGACAAATCTCTACACCACCATCACCACACACATTCTCACAGAGACTAACTTCTGTGCAAGTTCTCCAAGTTCTGTTTAAAGCTTCTGAGCAGTCAAGAGCTATGGGAAGGGGTGGAGCATTTGTTTCAATTTGAACTACTCCAGCAGCAATTTCAAGAGCACTGGACAACCCGGATTTGAAAACATGCCTTAGACAGGAAGGTATCACATCCTCTATGCATCTCCTTTTTCAGATGCTGGCCAGAAACCCATGGTCAACCACAACCACAGTCATCAGACACTTCTTTTCCACACTATTCTGGCTGTGGACTGGTCCACTTTATAGTCTGCTTTCACAGCCTCACTCCAATTTTTTTTTAATGTAATAGGGAAAACATGACACATCCAGTAATAAATTACTGCCCAAAAATCACTTCTGTGCTGAAATTTGGCTCAAATTTCCACATAGGAAGTTTGAAGTGTTAAGATAATTCATTGTTCAAAGTTAAATGGTCTTAGTCTGATCCTTTTAAGTACTTCTGATTGCAAATCAGTATTAGTCAAGTTTTCTTGGTTTTGAAAGCTTTGCTAATGTAGGTGCTAATTGTCATGGAATTTTGCAAGCCACAAATAAACTTCACACAGGTTTTCAGATGTCTATTAAGCTTCTCTATCACTCTTTTTAGTCCTTGAAGATATGCCAAAACACATTGTTAAATTATGTACTTTCCCAATTGCATCTTGCCATATGTTGAATGATGAGCCTTTTAGAGTTCTGTAAAGGGCAAGTCATATAAGAAGCTAAGTATTTCCATGCTGTAGAACAATGAGGAATTTTTCTTAGTACCCTTCTATTTCCTTGCTGATTTCAAAATACTCATGAGTTGCTAAAAATCACTGGGTTTTTTCCTTCAAAAAGTCAGATTGGATAGGAAATTAGAAAACTCCACTTCCAAGACAGAATTGATCCTATTTACAAATCCCCTAGATTTGTGCTTAAAGTAAAAAAACTACCACTCACATTTCAGAAAGGTGCTCAACGGGTGATCTCTACATTGTCCTTTATCTCAGCTTTCTTCATTTCCCCTTCTCTCCCTGGCCTCGCCTCAATTTATTTTTAGCATTATCAGGTCTAATTCCACTCTTGATTGATTTCAAAAGAAGAGAATAAATAAGAGTTTTTTCTTCAATAAATCAAAGTTATTTCAAACAGTGTTGGGCCATGTCAGCTGCAAACAAAATCCTTCTTGGGACAGGTTCCACAACTCTTGAAGGACACACTTTGGAGTCACCCAGGATAATATAGAAAAGACTGGTGCAGAGGGTCACAGTATTCCTACAGTATTCTGAAGTGTTTTACAAATTGGCCATTCAGTAGGTTGGAGTTCTAGAACTCCATTAAATCCTAAGCAGTGAAGCCATAAGATGCCTCCTCATGTGTACAGCTCTTGGGAAAGGGGCAACTTAATGCTACCACCTTGACTTTACCATTCTAATCATGTTCAAGTCATACAGCAGGATTAGAGGTCCACCTTAAAAATCAGTTACTTGCTGAATGTTCATGGACAAAAAAAAAAAAAAAAAACCCAACAAAAACCCCACACCCAAAACTTTCACAGTATCTTAAATCATGTCTGTTTGCATGTTTCTTCCGTTACCTTCCTCTGAACATCCCACCACACAACCCTCCCACCATTTCATCCTTCTCACTTACATCACCGTAATTACAGCCCTGGCTGATCTCCTTTGTGCTGATCTTGAGATTCTTTCTTTGGTCTTGCCACCTACTCATTTCTGATTCTTCTCAGATAACAGAATGCTTGTCTCCTTCCCAGACCTCCCACCCTCCTTCTCCCTCTTCCTTACACCATCCATGCGAGTAAGAAAGCTATTCCCAAACTTATTATCTCCATCCAGTAAAGACTACAACAGCTCTGCTGTGGGCCTGGTAAGATATTATGCTTGTGGGCAAAACATTCTTTGGATTAGGCTTGCAGAGGGCAAGAGCCTTAACCTTCAGAAGTTTACTTTGAAGTCTGGTTGATTCAGATTTCCTAAATCGTTCTGTGCATCTACTTCAGCAAGAGCACATCTGTACATCTCCAGTGCAGATCATTCACTCAGCATGAAACACTTAGTGAGGCTGCCTTCACATGCATATATGGAGTCAACAGCACACTTCCCCTTCCCTGAAGAACATACTGCTGTTCTCAGACTCTGTGTTACAAATTGCCTGAAGACAGAGAGACAGATATTGCCCACAGTTTCCACACAGTTACAAAGCCTAAGAGGACACAGGAAGGCAGGAGTGTAAAGGTCAAAGGGGAGAGAAAAAACCCCACACTCAGAACATTCAACCTGTAATACAGAAAATTATGTAATATGGAGAAACTCCAACAAAAGTAGGTCAGCATAGGCAAGACTGTAAGGCATCCAAGAAACCAAATATTCCCTGTTTTTACACTGTCACTTGAACCTTAGTTGTATTCCAATCCCAATCAAGTACTCTGCATGAGTTCAGATAAAATTATGGGTATTTTGCGTACTGGTACTGTGTTAAGATCAAAGTGAAAAATGTTCACAACAGTCATGGACCTGGGCAACTAAGCTGAAATATCAATTAGAAAACTCAAGGTTAAAGCACTTTATTTTTCAGTAGGTATAATGCTCTAAGTAACAGTATTTTATAGCTACATTTGTTGTATAGACTACAGAACCCCAACACTGCAATCCACATCTCAAATCAGCATGACTCAGGCACATTGCAAAGGGCAAGGCTGCCTGCTTGCCTGAAAAACTTCCACTTATTAGGAAGAAAAAAAGAGCACACATTTTGTCTTTTCACTTTACTTCAGCTTAAAAAAAAAGCAACAAACAAACCACCAAACTCTTGTCTTAACCAAGTTTAGACTAACCAGCATAATGGCATAACTTCAGAAGAGGCTTGAATAATGCTGACTGACACACTGCACACAGGAAAGTGAAGTTGGCTTTCTCAGGCTGAAAGTCCAAGCAGAGCAGAAGGCTCACAGGAGCCTGCTTTGCTGACTTCTCTTGAGTGCCACAGGGAACCCGTGGCCAAACAAGGCAGAGGAAGAGAGGACAGAGCCCATTTCTGATACAGCGCATAGGTGATTTTAAAAACTCCTATTTCTTTCTGCATGATTCCTGGAATTCTTGGGGATCTCCCAAGTGCAATATGGGTTAATTAGGCAGCTTAGAAGCTATTATTATTTCAAATTAATGCCATTCCTACTAGAAAACAAATCACACAGAGAAAGAGAAGGACCAGCCTTCTCACACAGACACTGAGAAATTAGAATCTCACTGTGATACTGTGTGCACTCACAAGCTGACTAGATGGTGTAATTGCACGTGTGTAAACACTAGTCATTCCATCCTCATTGCAGGTAATATGATATACAGGAAGAAAACTTATGCTGGAAATACAACAACCACAAAAAACCCCAACCCGCGCCACACATGAAATACCACTGTACAGCTGTGGGAGAAATTCTTGAAACAACTGAAATACAGTCCCATTTTCTTAGCAGGTGTTTTGTTAGTATACAGGTGAATAAATTGTTTTTAAAAGGTGTACCCAGCCAGCCAGAATCTTGTTGATGTCAGGACATAAAATGTGCTTCAAAGCCAGCATCTACCCTGCTCTTATGAGCTGTGACAGCCTGGGAGGGCTTGCACCACTTAACAGACCCATCCCTGGTTCACAGGAAGACTTGCAGTGAGTCAGTGAGGTGTGATCAATTTGAAAATATTATGGTTAAGCAGTGAAATGGTGAACACCTAATAGATAGCCGGTATAAAAACCATCAGTAATCAAAGTAACATTAGCTTTGGGATATGGTAGTTCTGCAATTTTTGCTAAATTCATATTATTGCATAAAATTTATAAGAAGTCTTATTTTACAAATCAGTTTTATCAGCAGGAAAGCTTTAGAGATGTTCTTACCATGCTTCAGATGTAGGCAGCTGTCATTCTGGGGCCTGTACCTGTAGAAGATTGTTTTCCTTTAACAAATTTCTGTTACAGAGTTTTTGTACATTCCAAGTAAGTTTTTTTGCTACAGTGTTACATGGAATTTTTTTGTGTGTGTGTTTTTTGGTTTTGTTGTTTGAGTTTTTTTATGGTTCTTATACCAGCCATTTTTTGTTGGGGAAAACAGGGTGTTTCTTTATATACAGGAGACCTCACTGATGCTTTTAGCCAACCTACTAGGCAGCTGTTAGTGTACAAAGAAATGTAAAATACGGTGAGTTACTACAAAAGGTCTGTCTGTGTAAAGATTCCAGTGTCCAAAAATACCACACAGTATTTGAGCCATAGTTAAGTCTAAAGATATACAACACAGATTGAGGAGAAAAGCAAAGGTAAAACAGGACAGTGATTGCAGCAAAGCATAAGTTCAGCCAAAGATGTTGATGCCATCAGGACTGCTGCTCAGAAAGGGGTAAGGGAAAGCAGGCACAGGTTCTGTGCATGTTCACAAGGTTACATTCCAAGTGAAAAACTTTAAAACGTCCATCAGAAGCAAGTGTTAGACAAAAGCTTGTAAAAATTAAATAGCGCAAGCCCTGGTTTCTAAAATATACCTGAGGTGAATGGCAAGTAAGAGGTGGTCATAGCCTACCTGATGCTGATTCCTGCAACTT
This sequence comes from Motacilla alba alba, assembly GCF_015832195.1. NCBI lineage: Eukaryota > Metazoa > Chordata > Aves > Passeriformes > Motacillidae > Motacilla > Motacilla alba. The sequence continues at coordinate 46,759,257 of NC_052019.1, read as the reverse complement.
TTCTCTCTTCCTCTTCTTTTTCTTCCCCTGAAAAACAGGAAATTTTATCATGTCATTACATTCACAGAACTTCTTTTTTGTCACTTACCTCACAGCAAGTCATCTGGACACTGAAAATGTTAGGAAAAGACCCAGTTATTTTCAAGGTAGCTTTTCTATCCCACTTTTAACTAGTTCAATGGTAACAAAGTTTGCTCTGAGCATCTATGGAGAAATATGCACATCAGCAATACATATATTTATATCCACACGGAATTACATTTTCTGGCAGTTTTTCAACTAAGACTGGCAGCCGCAAGCACCGTAAAGACTTCTCACGCTCAATAATCTGATGACACGTATGTTGATATCATAATTTATGGCTCTTACAAGAACTCTTCACACATTCAGATACTTACACTGTCATACATGGTAGGAATAGACAGGGTGTTGAAAGTACCTAGGACGACCATGAGTTGTCCTCAGGGTGCAAACCAGCCAACTAAAACTGTTCTGATAATGCTGGTACCTGAACAAAAGCCAAGTCTGGTGTGGCTGTGCCCGGAGAGCACGCTCTGCAGTAACCAAACAGCAGAGACTGTACAGCAGAGCACCCTTAACATGGCTGAAGTGCAGAACACGAATGCCTGGCAGCTGTCTTTCTGAGAGACCACACTGGCCACAGCCTGCCAACCTACACACTCAGCCTTCTCCTGCACCCCCATCTATGGAAATGGCCACAGCTCCTGCTTCACACAGTCTGACAACTGAAACAAAAGGCCATCTTAGACCCACAATTTTAAACCTCAATCATCTTGCATCACCCCAACCCCCACTGATATTCCTCCATATGTCTTGTCTTTATTGCCCTCTATAATCAGTGAAAGCTTTTTGTGTGTGTTTTAAGAAGAAATCGTATCCATTTATATTTTAAAGAAGCCTCCAGACAGGCCGCAACAGATGAGCTCTGGCAAAGGCTGGTGCAGTTGCTGTGAGCAGGGCTGCAGCCTGCTGCCCATCCTCTGGCCCCCTCACTCTCATGACTGGCAGCTGTATGTCCCAGCACAGAGCATGCCACACACACAGTGGCCTCAGAGGGGAAGGGCTGAGGTGCTGGGACACATCTTTTCACAAGCTGGCTCTGCAAGGTGCTGGGATGGACAGCAGGTGATGTGAGAAACCATCTCAAACCCCTGCAGTGCTCACTGATTGACAGACAGCAAGGGAGGACTCCAAATACAGGCTGTAGTGAAGCTCCAGCACATGAACTTAAGTAGCCTCCACTCTCCTCTGACAGTCTGGGACTGCCTGACTCTTAAACTCCTGTCCTTATTTATCCCAAGGCTGGCAACTGGGCTGGGCAATGTCTTGTGAGCAAGAGTCCAAATTCAGGACCAAGACTAGAAGTTGGAAAACATTTCAAGGGCTCTGGGGAGCTCCCAGCAATATGCTTTATCACTTAGGCACCAAGGCAATGCTTTTTTAGAGAGGAAAGTGCATTAGTGCAGATGTTAACAAGGAAACGTCATGGGAGGAAAATTTGTTTTATTCTCTCTGTCAGGCTGACTTCAAGTGCTAAAACATAAACTGAAAGTTGATCTGAGATCTACCTATGAGATAACACAAGTGAACAAATAGAAGACTGGGCTGAAAACTAGTTGTCAGCATTCCCAAGTAAGATAGTTTCTGACAACTGCAGCACACATAGACCCTCACACTGTGAAAACATTGTGCTTCTCATGTCTATCACACAATTTTGCATGACTGCTTTGGGTATCAGTAATAAAAACATGTGAAAAAGATAGTTTCAACAGCTGAATAACAATATTTAACATTTTCTTTGAATTCCTCAAATCAGGAAAAATTCCTAAAACCAGGCAAACCAAAATAGAAGAAGTAAAACCATACACATTTTTTACTTGTACTGTTTTGTGAAACAGAAGAACCATCCCTAAGTAACTTCCAACCCTCAAAATACTGGAGTAATACCTGTGATAAATAATTACAAATTCACTTTTTGATTGCTAAAGTTAGAAAAACTGAAGAGAAAAAAAAAAAAAAGATGCCATACATCTGAAAAGGTTTCAGTAATAAACTGTGCTCTCCTGTGATCACTGTCTGATCACCACTGCAGAGCGCGTGCATTCCTGGAGAGGCAGAGGGCTGCAAGAGGAAGCTAGCAGAGTTCTTCATTGTAACATACAGGACTGGAGTATGTCAGAGCTATACTTCCACACAGGATGCAGGCTGGAAGCACATCAAAGAGATAACTCATACGTGCCACCTCACACACTCCAAATGTCTGTCAAGGCATTTAAGAAACCGCAGGTCCGCTGCTTGTGCTGTGTGGCACAGGCTGGGGCAGAACACGGGGTTCTCAAAGCCTATATGACCAAACATCACAGGACCATCTTGAAGCCTGATGTCCAATAAGCACGAGCTGACAAGACTCCAAAGTGGTGTGATTTTCCAGCAAGTCAATTTGAGACAAGCTAAACCCCCTTGTTTCCAAGGAGTCTTTCCCTAAGACCCTGTTTGTTCCCAGCTCTATTTCAAGGCAGCTCTGTTGACACAGTCTGGCTACTGGAAATAAACCCTACCTGTGTAGTGTCAGGACAGTTTATTTGCTGTATAAAACAGACAGAAAGAAGCTGCTAGGGCTTTCAGTTGTGTCTGTGCTTACAAAAATGGGCATGCATGTCAGCAAGACCAGGGCATTTTCTTCAGAGATGATCACATAGTTTCTGTGTCAATGCATTCTGTACCAGTTTCTACAGTTTCTCTTACCACTGTGTTTAGGTACCTCAATCCTTAATGTCCAAAGATATCACTGAAGTAGAGAAAAACTACTGTCCCCCTAATGCAGAAGCAAAATTGAGCCAGATACAGCATGTACATTTCCTACCCCAGTAAATGGTGTCACATCTAATGGAGGGACAGAAAAGAGCTCAGATCTCAGGTTAGGATCAGTCTCTCAGGTCTGCAGCTTCTGAGTTTGCTATCATCACATTTGGCTACACTGACAGCTCACTGTAGGCACCAGTGTAACCATGCAGTGCAGCCCATTTGACAATTATAAAACAAGAGTAACTGTAAGAAAACTTCTTAACATATACATATATTACATATATATATATAACAGTAGGCTTTACCATGAAGGTTACTTATACAAGATTTGCACAGATGAACCATTCTGGATTAATTTCAGCTGAAGTTTAGTCTGCATTGACACCCTTGGGCTTGCAGTTCTCTTGAAAATAAGACATCCCTTTTTTTCTCAGGTCTAAGAAAGATTTCTGGATAATAAGTGATCAAATAGAAAATGGTGGAAAATTCACAGCTGTACAGTACAACATGATCTTCGAGACAGTACTGGGTATTGTCTTAGGAAAAAAATTTTCCATGCTATTTTTTCCTCTCAAAAACTGTGAATTTTGTAAGAAGCATCTCAACAACAACAACAAAATCCCAAGTTTTCTGGGTGCTTGAAGTGAAAACAAATGTAAGGTTTATGTTATATGTATGTTCACCATCCCTTCATCCAGAACTTTCCACAAGTTATAGAGAAAAAGAAGAAACAATAATAATTTTAGAATTTACAAAAAGAAGGTGAATTTTAAAAAAGAACCTTCAAGTGAGTGACTTACATAGTTGTCTCTTGCAGACCAGCCTGGATAAAGCTGCATGTGTAGCTGCCTTTCTTTACGAGCTAGTTCATAATATTTTGCTTGTTCTTCACGGGAGAGAGCATGCCACTGCAAACAAAATAAACACATGTTTAGGCTAGGAACTAACTTACACCTAGGCAACAGATGACTTGCTCAAGTGTTTAGTGACTTGATTCAGTCCTTCCCCACTGCAAAAATGAAATTCATTAGCAATTACAAGCACCTGTGTTTATTAACGACTTTCAGGCATTTGTCAGCTCTGCAACTGCCAAGTGCCTTGAGCAAGACAAAATTATTTATGGAAACAGAGCTCACCAAATAATCTGCTCACAGAACCACGCTCTCCCAACGCTACTTTAAAAAACCAACAACAAACAAACAAAAGTAAATCCCAAAAAAAAAAAAAAAAAACCAAAACAAAAACCAGCAACAAAAACCAGCCTTTAGCTCCTGACAGAACTGAGGGGGTTTGTGCTGCTTTTAAAGGGCAGCAATCTCCCCTTGACAGAAGGGTCTGCTGTCTTGGTTTCAAGCTGCAACTAGACACAGGTTTTCAATGCCAACACAGAAGGCTGTCTGTGCACCAGCATCCCTCTTCCAAAAATCAACTTCTAAGTATTGAACTCTAAGGTACCTGCTTTCTGATTGAAAAAGAAAAAGACAACTGCAAAAGTTTCAAAGATAAAGAAATCACAGAGCTACAGTCTTACAAATTCCATGAGTTTACCTTTGTAGCCAAGCAGGAATAAATTTCCTGGTTTCAAGTACTTAAAAATAAAAACACCTGCCCAAAAAAAGCAAACAAAAATACCTCACAACCTTCACATTTGGAAAGGTACCAACTACATTAGTAACTAGGAATTTTTTTCTTGTTGAAACACCTATCATAGACCTGAACCAGAAAGAATAAAGGACTTTTATTTAGAATTAAGTTCCACTGCTGCAGCATTAGATGCATCTTCTTGTTTGACAACATCCATGGGAAAGTAAGGGGAGAAGAAGTTACTAAAAAATCCAAAAACCAGACAAACAATCATTAATAAATTATTAAGACATTCATACAAGACTAACATACAGAACTAAGATTTCAGATCACATCACATTTGTATGATTTAATATGTTGTTTGGTTACACAGTAGAGGATGGCTCTTGTCTGCCTTGACTTGGCAAGTTGGATGTGTTATTGAGAGCCCAGGAGCTCAGCCTGTCTGCAACTCTCAAACTCCACATGCACATTCAAAAACTGGAAGGTAGTGAACACAATATTGTGGCATCAGGGAGCCCAGCAGCATTCAAAGTGTCAGCTCATGAGAACAGAGGTGGTTCCTCCTCTGGGACAGCACAAGGTTAAAAGTGACCAGGATGACTGAACACAAAACACTTGACAATAATTAATGTCCAAGCAATTGCGTTGGATAACTCATGCCTCGTTTGCTCCACAAGAAAAGTGGAATTTGAGGTACTTTAATGGAGAACAACTTGAAAAGAGGAGTCCAAGCTGCAGAAAAAGCACGCAAGGATGAGGCTGATTCCTTACCAAAACAGAGATAAATAAGCCACTGCCCTGATTCAGGCCATGAAAACAAGGCTGACACACTAAGCAGCTAATATCAATCATTTGGGACTGCCATCACCTGTAAGGGAAGTTCACACATCACAGAATACTGTGAGTTGAAAGGGACACCCAAGGATCATCAAGTCCATCTCTTAAGCAAATGGCCCATACATGATCCTAGAGACTTGCATGAAAGCATGGAAAAGGCAAGTACCAAGATGTCCTTTAAGAGGAGGTAACAGGAAAAACAGAAAGCAGAAGATTGCATGAACTGGGACAAGTACGAGTAGATTTCTGCTCTGTTTGGAGGGGGAAGTCTTTCAACTGTAATATAAAAGGAGCACTTTAAGGTCATGTACAGATTTCCCACTTAAAAGTACAGGGTTTTCAAAGAGTCACAGTGTCTCTCCATACTGCCTTGGTCAGTGATCAAAAGGAGATATTCACTGGGAATTTGAATAATCCCTACTCAAATTCAGATCAATACAGAAGTCACCCCTTTCCTCATTTCAGGGAGTCCATTGCAAAATGGGCATTTACCTCTGCTGCCTTCCCTTGGAAGAACAACACTGGCAGAGAACACAAAGGCTGTACTGTGAGTTGGCCTGCATAGGGTTTTTTGTGAGCGTGGAAAGTACAAAACCCACCTACCATGCCACAGTAGCATACAGCACTCAGCAAGGCTCTGGTACATGGACTGGGATCATCAGTACTCAGCTGATGACTTCAGTGACATTCAAAACTTGGCTGAGAAGGTTCCTGAGCAACCTGATGTAACTGGACCTGCTTTGTGCAGATGTTGGACTACATGACCTCTGTGGGTCCCTCCCAACCTGCATGACTGCAACTGGACCACATTATATTCACTTTTGAGTTTCATCTCCAGTGGCATCCAGTGTTCATCTCTGAATGATCCCTTCCTGCCCTGATGGACACCATCCTAAGGGAGGACCCAGAATGTGATCAGAATGCTCCTTCTATGCGTGACTGAGCGTATTTCCTGTCTGAGATGCTGACACCATGTTGTTCCACAACGTGAGTGGAACAGACACAAATTTGATGACGTTGCTGAAAAAATAAAATCAAGATACTGCTTTTATTTTTGTTTCGTGTTTTACCTTCCATAGCTAATTTCATAGTTGCACATCAGTTATCACCTCAAGCAGAAAGCCAGCCTTCACACCCAGCTAAAGGGAAACACAAATTAGCAGCACACGTGAGCACTCACAAACCCTCCTGTACATACCCTTCTGCCAAGGATCTGGTTGATAGCTGCGCTTTCTTTCAGAGTACACTCTGCTACAACGTTTGCTCTCATTTCTTTCATGTACAACATGAAAGCATTCAGAGGTTTCTTAATATGAGGTCTTTTTGGCTCTTGTTCTTTTCTCTGTTCGTGCTGAGGCTTCCTAAAACGTGGTTGGGAAAGGGAAAGGAAAGGAAAAAAAGCATTAATTTGCCTTCAACCTAAAAAGATTGAATGGAAAATTACTAACTTGTAGTGACAGTAGCACTTAAGTAGTAGGAATGAGAATTTCAGCGGCCATGTCCCATCCACTTTCATATCTTTTAGTTAATACTAAGGGAGGACATCAGGTTGACGTTCTCTAGCAAGTAACATTTAATCTGTGCATCTGCTCCAAAATTGTCTCAATTCTCTTTTTGAAAGGCTATCCATGGTACCCTAAAAGACCACTGCCACAGGCAGGCAGGATCCTCTTCTTTCCTGGGTCTTTTGCCTTTGAGTACTAAGCAATAAGACTGCTTTTTACTAGCGAATTTTGCAGGTAAGAACTTTTCCAGCAGAAGTTCATGAGTTCACACTCAAGCACCAGTCACAACTGGACAGGTCCATGATTATGACTGAATCAAGATGGCTGTTGCCAACAGCTTAAAAGTGCTGGACTGGAATGAAAAATGGCTTCTCATTACTCTTATCAAACAGTACCCCACAGTCCCTGTTTTAGTTATAGAAGAGTTAAAATTCAAAGAAGTCACAAAAGGCACTTTTTTTAAAGCATTCTTGACTCTTCTTCAGATGGAGTTAGTTCTCAAACATTTCTTCATTAAGGGCTAGAACAGAAATGCAGACTCACACATGCATTAGCTCACTGTCGTTGTGCAGATGTTCTTGTTTTACTTGAGGTGTTACAATAGCTGGGTGAGGGATTCCAGTTGTGTGAGGGCCTGGAGGACCAGGAATCATGTGATGTGAAAACCTAAAAGAGAAAACAAGGCAAGGTCTGTAACCTCACTGAAGACAGGCATCAAACACGTATGACAGCATCAGGACACTCCAAGAATGCAACTGCTATGGAGCTTGCAATGAAGACAACTCTTAAAGAGCACAACAAAAATATTTGGCTAAGATTTGTGCATTGTAGCCCAATTATTCAAGAAAAACAAACAAACAAATGAGTCAACATTTTGATTGTAGAGAAGTTGTTTTATTACCTTTCGGGCAAACACTTTTAGCAATGCACACGAAAAATATTTAATGTTTGTACTGTTGCACTGTCTAGCAATAAAATACACATTTCTTAACCAAAAAAAAAAAAATTCCACACCAAGATATAAACATCCTTGAAATATCCACCACCAGCCAATGCAAAGGAGGAAACTGCCATGCAAAAACAAAATGAAAGAAGAGTCTTTTCAAGAAGTCCCTGATGGCTCTCTTTACTTTTCAAGGTACTTAATGTAAAAGATTTTAACATATTCTCGCTATTCTTACCTCGAATGCTAAACATAAACTTTGAAAATCCTGCATCCTGGATGAAGGATAGGAGCAGGGAGACATTTTTTAATTAAAGCTTCCTCTCATTTGTACAAGAAGGAAAATGGAAAATAAAACCAAACTACCACTAACTGAATAATCCCACCCTACTAACCCAGGTAGTTCTCAAGGACAGCTGAGACAGATCTTGAAGGTGCTGAGCACTGCAAGCTTAGGCACAGCAGAAAACCTACATGCTGTATTTTAACCTGGTGGAAAGTACTGTTAACATGAAAAGCTCATACTCCAAAGTTTTGCTGCACGAGTGATGGCTAAAGAATGCCATCCAGCCTCTCCTTTCACCATTCCCTAGTCTCTTTGCTGCCCTTTTCCTTCATGTGATCAAAATAAAGGAAACACAAAGCCCTGTAATCAAGTCAAGTGATTTTATCATGGAGAAAGAATGTGTTTTCTTCCCAATCATCCTGACAGGCACATGCTTATCATTCCCCTAAAGAAGTAAAGGGACAGTGATAATCCAAAGGAGCCCACACACAAAGAGGTAAGAGGACCTACCACTAATCAAGTGGCTTGCCTTAAATCCCTGTGCAGGAGGATGTTTCTTCTACAGATGACAGAAAAAGCCCCCAAGAATTGTATATTGCAACCTCTTGTACACCAAGCACAGGATGCAGAAGCTGTCTTTAGAATGCAAAAGCAGAGCATAGGAGGTCTGGAGTGTGTCATGGCCAAGTCTCAATTAGCATTGCTTGCTTACACTTAGACATAAAGACACAGTGCCTGAGTCACACACCAGTACAATTACTGTGCTGGCATCCCCTGCCATTAGTGGCTTTGGGCTATGAAATACCTACTTGTGAGCAAGATTCCACACAGACCATTACCTACATGATTCAAGACTAATTACCAACAACTTTGAAATTGGAACTAGAGAACACAGACTAGAGTGACAACCCACCTGGTTGCATACTGACATGAGCAAAACCCAAGGATGCTATGCACAACACTATGAGTTGCATCTAGAAATGAACTAATGACTCATTTCAGATGAAACAGCTCAATTAATTGTTGACAATTCACTGGGTGCTCCTCATTGCAACACTTCAGAGACTGACAAGAAAATGCTGAATGAGACCAGTGTGGGATCCAGGCAAACTGCATATACACACAAAAGTTAAATAAAAATGTATGCATAAGGGTTTAGCTGACTGAAAAGCAAGCAAAGGCAGACCAAGATGCAAGCAGAAGAGCAACTTGCCCTCTAATGCCAGCAGTTACTCCCCAGTCAGTCATTCACCTCCTACACCTACCTGGACATGGAAGGGTCGACTGAGAGTGAGGATGGATAGGGCTGCCTGAATCCACTCGAGATGGGATATACAGGCTGACCTTGCCTGAGGTCACAGAAGAAAGGAACCCATCAATCATATGATATGCTATTCAATGGTTATTCTAGAGTTACAAGCTCTTGATGGGAACTCAGTACTAGTCACAAATAAATAGTAAGAGCTAACACTTTCAAGAGTTCTGCTAATGAATACTTAAATGTTTTGACTTTTTCCCTTGCTATTGAAAGATTCCCAATCTAAGTTTCCACTGGGAGGGAAAGCAAAACAACCAGCCTTCTTTCCCCAAGGCACAAATACTCATGCACACTTCTCTATCTCCATCCCTCTCTCACCCAGCTTTAGAAGCACTGGAATCAGATTCGTTAAACAAGCTCTTAGGAAAAAAGCATCTTATTCCAAATAGTTCTACTGTAGATCAGAGTGAGAACACCAGATGGTGAATTATTAAGCTAAAAAGCCTTTTGAACAGTTTTATTAAGTCTTTGAAAACTTAGGACTCTCTCCATTAGCATATGCTATAGTGAGGTACAAGTGGACAGCTTTTCTAAGTAGAAACTGATTCCATAAAAAAACGCCAACCCAACCACGTAAAAGCCCACAGTGACACAAGCCTATCTTACTACTTAAAGATCAAACTTTGCAGTCCAGTAAGAGAAGCTTGTGTGAAGTTTTTGCCTCCTCTGCACTCCCACATATACAGAATATTTTGCCACCAGTCCATCATTTGAGGTCTTTAATTTTTATCATCATCACTACATTTTGATTACTTGATGGCTACAATGAACCCCCTGAAGTAGCATGGGATGGTAATGTGAGCAAGTACCAGTTCAGCCCAAACACCTCTACCAGCCAGAGGGACACCACACACATCAATCCTATTCAAACAGTTGCTTATCAACTGGTCAATCAGCTCGCAGATGAGAAAAAATGGAACCTGGCCTTTGTAAGGTTCAGGACACAGATTTCATTCTTGCAGCACATTACTGGAAAATGAACAGCACTCAAAGGGAAAAGGAAATGAAAAAAAAAAAAAAGTTGAAGGAAGTCTCAACAGTGCTACCTCACAGCAGGGAGCCATAGCATAAGGGACAGCTGAGTATGTCCTGCTGTTGGTGAGTGCTGCTGAACACATCCCTGAGCCTTGTAAAGTTGGATCTTGTCTCTCCTCTTCTTTTTTCCCTCTTCCCTCCCCCCAGTTTCTGCACCGAGAAAACATTCAGAAGAAATGACTGACCACATCTGGAAAATGCATGCTAGCAACTGCCTGGTGGCAGTGGGAAGTGAGGAGTCAGCTAAGCAGCAAAATGGGGAAGAGAGGTGGGGGAAAAATTAAAAAAATAGACAATCAGATACTTCCATATTTTACTTTGATATCTACTAATTATTTGTTCCAAAAAGGCATGTGGCCTTTCCTGAAAGATATGCCAGCAATACAACATTTCACCATCTTCTGCTCTCTACTTTCTCCCTCTGTTGTCATTCTGGATCATGTTTCCCTCCCATGGAGACGTTAAAAAAATTTAAAAAATCTGCATCCCTCATTGCACGGGCACAGACCAGTCACAGTACAGATTCTAAAGCACTGAAATTGGGGCCGAGTTGCCTTATTCCCTGCTCCAAGAGAACTGAAGGCAAGTACATATCTACCCCAAGCAGACATGAAGCACCCTGCCAAATCCATTCTTCTGAAAATACTGCATTTCCTCCAAAAGGAAAATGACACCCTGAGTGGCAGCAAGAGATCATGAGAGTGCTAGTATTAGCAAGAGCAGCAAGATCTCCCAGTGACAGAAGCTTCTCTCCATACAGAAACTGTAAAAAGCAGCAGGCTGCAAAAGTTTGTTCTCCATTTGGGGCAGTTTTAAGATTTACCCCCCCACACACACACACTTCAAAGTTCTTTCTTACCTCCCCTCTCCTCAGTAATTGCAATTTTGTTTATTAAAATTTACATTTAATTACTTGAGAAGTGTTTTCTGCTATCTTTCCAAAAGCTAAGAGCCACAAATCTGAGCCATAAGAAACATACAGACTTCAAAGTGAAATCTACACACTTCAATTCCTGTACGTGTTCAAAAAATAGATTCATTTAATTTCAAAGATCGACATTTTTTTTCATCTTTTCAACTAAAATAAAGTAGCAATTTCTTACTGGAATGACATTATTATTGTTATTATTTTGCTGCAATTGTAATTGCTGCAATTGATTCAACAATAGCAAATGGTGTGAACATGCACCAGTCTGAAAAGAAACTAAAAAAAATCTTACCAGCCAAGAGGTGGTGTTATCTGTCCAACCCCCCCTGGAGACAAGGGATAGAAGGTAGGGAGATCAGGAGCTGGAGGATGCCTGGACATGCCTGTTAAAAAGCACAGAAGAACAAGTCAGGTTCCCCTCAAAATACTCCATATATGACCTGCAGTTCCCAGCTGGTACTACAGTGGAAGTAGTGCTGTGGATAAGGAATAACCACCGTCTTGGTTAGTGTTAAAAGCAAAAGGCTCCACGGGCCGCCTTTAAAACAATTTGCACACGATACTGCAATTCAAAGGGAGATACCAGAAAAAAACAACATGGAAGGAGGAAATAAATGCATGGCTAAGGACCTGTGCAAGTTTAGATCTCCTGTGAAGTGCATTAGGTGCTACTGTCCCCTCAATGGTCTCACCAAACCCAACAGGATCCTGAGGACCTCTTCTAACACATCATGAAACATGGGGAAAATAAAGCGTTGTCAAAGAGGCAGCACAGCACAGCTATTAGATTAGGTAAATTGCTACTTTTATATTTCCACGGGATCCCTTATGGATTCACAGATTTTGGAAACTTGCTACCACAGAGGATCAGTGGTTAATTAAGAATCATTTCAGGCCTGTAATGGTCACACTTGATATGATTCATTTGGCTTCCAATTGTCACTCCAGTTCCAACTAAGCTCTTCATCAAGTTGACTCCTGTGGGCTCCAAGGTCAATCTGTTTTGCAATGGTAGTATTTCATGGAAAAATAAGAGTCCCATCAGGAATGATCCATCAGCTCACATTTCCCAGAACACAGAGTCCTACGACTGCAAGAATCACCTCAAGATTAAAGCTAATCCTTATCCCAAAAGGGTCTGTGGTCTCCATTCTTCACCTAAACCTTGTGCCCCCAGGAGACATGGAATTACAGTTGCAGAGGCCACAAAGACATTGGTTTATTTAAATGTGTTTGGGGAAAGGGGGTGAAACAGAAGGAATTGTTAAGTCTACTTCACATGTTAAATCAGCTGCCTTAAAAGGGTATTAAATATTTATGTAGTGGCACTCCAAAGGTCCAAGACTGAGTGTGTGCTACCTTGAGACTTAGTTTATAGACTGATGTTACTGATTTATTCCCCTGCCCAGTTTGTACTTAAATCTTCTGAATTTAATTACAAAATCTGAAGAATATCTGCCAGGATTGTGTACAGGAAAGCATGGAAAATAATACCAGTGGTGTCATTGTCTCAAAAAACCTGAATTTTCAGTTTTGGAACCACAACCTACGTGAGGATTGAATTTCTGGCCAGCTGTCTTTTCAAAGGTGTAAAACAGCTGGTAGCTGACAGGAAAGGAAACACTTTACATATCCCAGGGCTTTTACATGACAGGGAGCACTCTTTCTGAGAGGTTAAAAGAAAAGAAAACCAAACAAGATGTAAAAGAAGCCCAGCATCTCATCTCTCACATCTCTGATGATGACTGATGCTCCTGGAAGTGATGACATGACCTTGCCCCAGCCAGACCAAGTTCTGCAAAAGGAGCTGGGCCACTCCTTCCCCAGAATCTGCAGTTCTGACCCATGGAGACAACACTGCTCTCTCCTAACTAGTGCACAGTTGTTATTATGGCTGACCCAAAGCTTCTGGCCCCTTATGGAGGGCTACCTGCACCTAGTGCACTCAGGAGCACACAGAGCTACCACAAGGCCAGTGCCCTCCAAAGCAAGTTCTCTTGAGAGGGTTAAGAAAAAAAATAAAATTAAATAAAAATTAATATTAAAAAAAATAAAATAAAGAAGTGACTGCCTTTAGGAAGGTGGTGCTGTGTGTCCATCCCAAAGTGCCCTGGGTGCAAGAGGCAGTCCTGAGGGCAAGCTGCTGTGGATGCCCTTGTTTGAGGATTTTAGTGGGAGGAGGGCACCAGGGCTAGGGCGCCAGGGCAGTGCCTTGTTCCAGACCCACAGTGGGAGGCGAGGACAGAAACAATGGTTGGAGGCGTTTGGCAGAGGACCTGAGGAAAAAAAAAATCCTCTCTTTGCAGCAACTGCAGGGGCTACTTCACTGTGGCTGCTCCCACACGCCGGTGGCGCCGAAACAGGGAGTATGGATGGAAAGACCACACACATCAAGGAGACCATCCCAGACAAAACCAGTAGTCTCCAGCCTGCATTATCCACTTCATCCATCTCCATCTTTGCCAGACACTGAGCAAAGGGATCAAGGGCCCGTTCAGGAACTCCAGAGGGCAATGAGCTTTGTGCCTCCTGGCAGAGGCCCTCAGCAGGCTTGCACTCGTGACTGGTGGGATGCTGGACAGGGGAGGCGGTAGAGAAGAAGCAGAAGAGAGGATGTGCAGCAGAAACAAAAAACCAACAAACCAGATGGTGTTCAGTTGGGGTCTCCTGTACAGGAATACAAAAATAAACTGGGGTAAAGGCAAAAAGATGGGGCACAGAAGGGCAAACTCAGCACACAGTAAGCAGAAACCTCTTAAGCTCACAAACTGCAGCAGCGGGTTGTGTCCCAGCTGTCACAGCCAGCTTTTGCAAGAGGTGGAAATCCCATTCTCTTATCGCGTGGCACCCCTGGGATTTCAAGGAATGAGTGTGAATATTCTTCTCTTGGGCACTGATGCAAAGGAGGAAGACAAATGAGGACAGGAGGTCTCCATTTGCTTCTTCCAAGTCAGAAATAGATATTATATACGTATTTACAGGCCAGGCTTTCCAGGCAGAGTGCTTTTTGTATTTCCCCTCCCTAGAAAAAAACAAAACCTAACCAACAAACACAAAAATCACAGAGAGCCACCAGGCCATAGCATTTTCTGGATGTAGCCCATGTTATTATCTCCATAGCACAGCCAAAATAAAACCTAGGCATTCAGGGAAAGACAGAACAAAAAAAGTCTCTCTCCCTGAACAATGATGACTAAAACCCTCTTCAGATAAATGGGACAACTGTGCATATGGATGTGTGCCCAGGTAAAGCAGAGCTTCAGGATTTTGTCAAATGGGTGCCACAGCACATGGTGGGACATGCGAGCGCAGAGAGAGGCAGGGAGAGGCACCCTCCAGGACCAGTCTTGGCACTGACAGTCTTCCTGCCCATGCAGAGGTATCCAGACTACAGTGAATGCCTTTATAAAGCCTCTGCTCTCTCTCCTTCCCTCCTCCCCACCAGCTCTCCCATGCAGGCTTTTTCTGCTCAGGTTCTTACCAAACCCTGGCTCAGACCCGTGATGGCCATGGCCAGTCCTCCCCTTGCACCTCCCCAACTTCCATCACATCCCTCCCCAGCTCCTGCAATGCACTGCAAGCAAGCACACCCTTCCCAGGAATGCCTTGTGTTCTCCTGGGTACTGGGCAGCAGCTCTTGGCACAGGCTGGGATTGACACCTTGGAGACTCTCCGCTCTTATCTGGGGGCCTGCAGACTGACCCTGAGCAGGGCTGGTCTGACATTCCCAGATTTGGATCTAGGAGGCTTCTGTGTTTGCCTTAAAGGGTCCTGAAGGTGCAGAGAAAACTGACATCCATGACTCGGACATCTAAAAAGATGATTTCTGCAGAAGGCACCCACCACAAGAAGGTTAAAAGATGTCAGATTTGTAAAGCTTTTACTTGCACAGGCTCAAAACTATTTTTATGGGCTATGCTTTGGTTATGCTAAGTGACATATAGAAGAATATGGACATCCAGAATACAAGGACATAAAGTGAAAGAGCTTCCAATAGCACCACTACTGAAGCACCTGTCCCCTGTTTTCAAGAAGGTGAGAGATGGTTGCCTTTTCTGTATTTGCATGCTGCAAGCCTTGGGCACCACAGGAGATGGTGAAGACTGGCTGCTATTTACTGAGATTTTGAAAGACTTTGATGAGAAAATCAAACCCAAATTATCACATGAGAAGGAGCATAAAAATTTAAGTAGCCAAGTTAAGCATCAGCATTACGGCAGAATTACTATCTCTGAAAGTGGGCATATGCACCTGGAAGCCTCCCTCTAAAATATTACAAATTGGTAATATTGGCTCTGTCAGCAGCACAAAGGGCACCAGGGCCACCCTTGCATCCTCACTGTGCTGGGAAAGGATGGGCTCACCTTGTTTGGAGCTGACATCAGAGGGGACGTGAGACGGGTGTGACCCCGGGGAAAAGTGCTCATCACTGTAGGTGATAAGAGGGGTGAGGGGGTGAACCGCATGAGAAGGCTGTACCACGGGCACCTTGTTGGACTGCAAGAGAAGAACAAAAATTAAATTGTGTTAGCGAGGTGAGGCTTCTGCTTTAGGAAAAAACCAACCACCCAACATTTCCAAAATGCTATTTTTAAATATTTGCATTACTGAAGCGGGGGAAACAGATGGACAGACATGACATTGGGGCTAGTGGATGGAAAGCAGGTTTGCTGCCAGAATCGGCATCCTCAAACCACTGGCACCCGAAGAGGGATGCAGATATTGAGGAAATGCAGGGAAATGGGTGGGGGCCGGGAGCAGGAAGAAAGGCATTTGGGAGACATTGAGACAGGGCTGCGGAAATGGCAAATGGAGAGCTGCAGGGCAGGAGGAGCAACGTGCTGGGCAGGCAGGCAATGTGCACCAAGGGCTGTGACCTAAGGACAGCAGAGTCAGTAGCAGTGCTGGAGAAACCCTTTGGTTACGGGAACAGTGTTTAAAAAAAGAAGGCTTAAAGTACAGGTTTGCCATATCTCTAGCCTAAAAGCTTCATCAGCTTCCCTCTTCCTCCCCAAGGCTCTTCCTGCATGGCCGTGGCATGGCACAGCTGGGACAAACCCCTGCCAACACCAGAGGAATGGCAAGTTTCTCCCTTGCAGTTTTATGAACTCTGGTTGAAAACTCTTGTCTGTCTACTGGGTAACTAAAGGGTCACCCTTAGAAGGCTGATTTTATATATGAGCAGTTGGCAGTGGCCTCTCAAGAGGGTCAGTTTAACGGGAGGCATGGCAGCGCGCCGGACAGCTGGGAGGCCTCTGACTCGATCAAGGAGAGCTCAAAGCTCTACAAACACCCACAAGGGTCCTGAAATGGGTGCCATAAGGTGATGTCCTTGCAGGGCAAGATGCACACTTCCCACCAGCACTTCACAGAGTGTAGAGGCACAGGGGAGGAGGCAGGCAGCATGACAGGATGCTGTCCAAGATTACCCCCTAAGATCAAGACTGCAAGACAACAGAACTCCTCAATCCCAATGAAATCCTGCATTATTAATGCTGCTTGAAACTCAAGTTGCTCTTTCCACGGTGGGACGAGCTGTAGTGATGATGCCAGCATGTAACAGGCACTTCTCATTTGTGCCCTGCCACTCTACCTTGCCCCTTAGTACAAATAATTATGGAACAAACAGGTTTTTGATAAATCCCCCCCCCCCCCAAAAAAAATAAAGCTATCCTTCAGACAGACACACTGACAGCAAGGACAGCCTGTCAAACACAAGGAATTTAAAAAATATATAATTTAAGAGGTCAATGAAATTCATTTTCATTGAGTTCACTACTGAAATTCAGTCACAAAGCAGATGTGAAGACATAGCTCCATGCACAAGTCCATAATTTTTCTGGACTTCTGGAAGCAGATAGATTATTAAATGGACAACTCAATTTATTGTTAAGGCTGGTACGAGTAGAGGAAAGGGAGCAAACAGGAACTAGTGCAGCATTTTCTGCTTTCCTTGTTTCCAGAGCACCACCTTAAGGAACTTGCATTAGCAGGCAGTATCTTCTTAATGTCTGACCTATCCCTCCAGTCATATAGCTCAGAATCTGGTGCCATGAATTTTTGCTAAATTATGCTATCCTTGCTCTCCTCTTAATTTTACGGTTTTCAACACAGATTTGCTTTCCTGTGGGAAAGAGATAAGAACCTGAGGATTTTAATTTAAGCTTCGGCCTTGTCTTATATTTTGCAAGATGGAGAGAGAAAGCAGCGCTAGTAGGTGTTTTAAAGCCAACAAGCATTAGGTCCATTTTTGTGACCAAATAATAAAAGCAATATGAATTCTCAATAATATCTATG
Organism: Motacilla alba alba; assembly: GCF_015832195.1. Classification (NCBI taxonomy): domain Eukaryota; kingdom Metazoa; phylum Chordata; class Aves; order Passeriformes; family Motacillidae; genus Motacilla; species Motacilla alba. Next base: position 46,741,695 of record NC_052019.1, on the reverse strand, counting down.
AGTTGAGTTGTAAAGGGGATAGCTCAGACTGCTATTCATCTTCCCCATCCGTATAAATTCCACAAAAAACAGATGCCAACAAATTTCAGACGATTTACAAATCGGGCCTCAGTCTTTAGCTATGAGATTCGTGGGCCAGCCCACCATTCAGCCATTCCTTTATCAACAATAAACTGTATATTATGAATAAAGATAAGCAATAGATGTATTTAGGTCACACACACACACAGCTGCTAATCAGCATTAATTTCTCAAAATTTAGTAATTAACATTTTGTATTGTACTGGATGTAATTGTCATGCACGCCCCTGGTATCAGGATTCCTTGCTTTCAGAAATCACCCATTTATACTTGGAGCATGCCAATCCCTGTACCCCCTCGCTCTCCAGCATCCTGCAGATTTTATTTTATTTTCTAATTCTCGGCACCTTATCCCCTAAGCCCATGGCAGCGGCTTTCAACGGGCGAAGGAACCGTGAGAAGTCAGGAGAAAAGCAAACCGCTTGTCAGCGGGCTTAAAATTAACATATAAACGGGCCATATCTCCATTAAGAGCATTTGGAGGTCTGCAGAGCCAGAAATTGGGAGGAAATAAAAGTAACAATAAAAAATAGCAATAATGCAAAGCTTCCCAGCCTGCCTGCCCCACACTGCCTTGGGAAGACCCGGGGATCTCTGGCAGCTAAATCCTGCTGGTCGCCCCAGCGAGACAGAAGACAGGGGCTCACTGGGCACAGGCTGAGCCTCCCCGTTCCCTCTTGTTCCACTGAGATGGCCAGTGATTGACAGCAGGAGGACACACAGGGTGACACATGCACAATGAAACCAGGAGGAGAAAGGCCCGATGACATATTTTCCAAAAGCTGTATGGACTTGAAGTTGTTCTGCTACGGCACCTGCCCTACAAGGCAATCCAGATAACTTATCTGGGCCTTCCTCACAGAGGGGGTTCAGGGCAGGAGACCAAGACCTCATATGCAGACACCTGAAAGCCCCTCTTGCCACCCTCTTAACCCTCCCACCCCCTGCTCCAGTTAGGGATTGGCCCCAGGCACCCCATCCAGTCCCCATGGACACTGCCCTGTGCCCTTTCCCCTGGGGACACCCAGACTGGGGATGTTGCCAAAGCCCCTTCCAACATCTACTGCTCCCAGTGGGCACTACTGCTTTCCAAGGCTGTGAACCATGGCCAAATCCTACCTTACACTGAGGTACCAAACTGTGCTGATAAGACTGCTTCTACTGCTTCCCAGTTTTTACCCATTGGCTTCCTCCTCCCACAAACATGGCATCCCTACTACATTTGTCTCCCCAAATCCTCCAAAGACAATGCATACAGCTGCAGAAACACTTGAGAGACTGACAGAGATTCAGTCTTGGTCAACATGACCTCCATGCAGGGGGAACTCCATTCCCCATGGCTTGCTGACCAAGCCCACCACCAGCTCTCCCTGGCACACTGGTGATACTTATATCTAATTCAGGCATGGTCCAGAGTGTCTTTTCTCCTCAGCACAGCCTAATAATCTGCAAAACCTGATCAGTCCACATGCCTTCAATGAGACAATTACATAATTATGCACTGTCCTACATGAGGTTCTTCAGTATTTCAGTACCGAAATTATACTTCATCCACCCACCAAAACATAGCATTTTGGTGCAAGTAGGTACTCAAGCAGCTTCTAAAACCACAATAAAGTGAATGAGGATGAAATTGCCATTTCTATTCTCATTTCCAAGACAATCTGTAGAAGCTGAAACGTTTGTTGAAGCTGTCCCTAGCACAGCTCTGATGCCACATAAATGGTGTATTACCACACCAGTGAAGTTCCATTCTCTGTGCCTAAGGCTCTTCACATGACCTGGAAAGTAAAGGAAATGGGACATACAGCACAGCACAAGATATGCAATTTGGAAAATCAAATTACTAAAAATGAGCACCCGTTGTTTACAACCTGAAGACCTCCTTTTATATTTTAGGACACCTTATCATGCATGTGTTACCTGCTACAAACACTAAAGGCTAATGGCAAAGGGATAGCCTATTTCAGTTGGCCTAGGGACACACAGCTGTGCCCCACAGCACTCAGCTCAAAGGGACACTCCTGAGTGACTCAACCTCGGTGGTCTCCTTCTCAGAGACTACACAGCCACCAGGGCTCCAGTCCCAGAGCACAGTCCTGCAGCACAGACCACGCCAGCATCCTTTGGAAACTGGCATCTGTGTGGCCCTCCCTGGGACACTTTTTCTCATCAGCTTGGCCTTCCCAGTTGGCATCTTTTATTTCTCCCAAGCATGTGCTCTCAGGCTGAACTGAGGCTGTGCAGGCAGGGGACAGTCCCGTGAAGGACACCAACTGTACTGGAAACAGCAGGAGCCAAATTATTTGACCAGTTAGGGCTAAGAGGAAACTGCTATTCAGTTTATGACTGACCTGAAATAAAACCCAAAAATCCCCAGTACAATGTTGGTGGGAAAAGGGTAAGAGCTTGCAGGGAAGAGGGTCCTGACGCAGCAGTCGGCATTATCCCAGCAGGAGCTTTGCTATGCACCAGACACCTGTTTAAAACTATTGCTGTGTTAAAGTAACTCAGGAACAGGTCAGGACAACAGCAAACACTTCCCTTGCAAACTGCAATCACAGTCTGCAAGTGGTAAAACTTGAACTTACTCAGGAATTTTGGCCAGGGCAAGGAGCAGAGTGAGAAATCCCCTGGCTGCGACACTGGCACAGCTGCTGCCACATGGTTGGGTGACCCCTGCAAGTGCCCTGCGCTGGCAGTACTGCACCTGCACTCACAGAGCCACTCACCATTTCAGACATGTGCCTGCCCTCTCATCCAAGGAGCACACTGTGAGACAGTTCAGATTAATCTCTGGTGAGTTCATGGTGAAATGCTGTGGCACAAATTCAGTCTGAACCCAGTAAGTTTTCCCTCATTTTTGAAATGTTTCTGAAGAAAGGCAAGAGTCCAGAAAAAAAAAACCTCAAGCCCTCCCCAAACAGCCAGCTAATGCTTCACTGAAGGCCCACACCTGTAAGGTATCTTATATGCAACAAGTGTGCAAAAACTATAAAAAGACTGAGACAGCCATGGCAAAAATGCCTGTAGGTCAGCGCTGGGCGAGGCGGGCAGCTGGGAGCTCCTGCTGGAGCTGGGGCCACCATTTGTTCCAGCTGCTGCACAGAGAAAGATATTAAATTAATGACCCTTCAAAGGACACAAATCTACAAAGGAGGTCGCAGGCAGGCAGGGAGCTTGCAGAAAACCATGAGGCAAGCAAGCCTCTCTGCACACAAGACCCAAGCGTCCCTCGTCAACATCCAAAGAGGTGCTGGGTTGGTTTTTGTTTTTCCTCTTTTAACATGAAGTCGCTTCTAAAAGGCCAAAAAAAAAGGCCCCAGCCTGTCCACTCTTCCTCTTCTGTCAGTAAGTTATGCATTGGTTACAGATACTAGCAGATGGTCTTCTCAATTAAGACTAAAATAAGTCAACTAAAAAAAAAAAAAAAAAAAAAAACCAAACCAACTTAAGGAGGAATAAATGCATGCATTCCCTTTCATTCCTGAAAGAGGGAGTCATTTGAAAAAACCGCTTCAACTTTTTGACAGCAAAGTTAAGTTTAGGGGGCAAACACAGCAGATAGCTCCTTAAAAAATAAACCCAGCACCAAAACATCTCCAAACCCTTCCACTGCTGCTATTGTAGTACCTCAAAATAAAAGAACTAAATGGTGCTGTTATTGTGGGAGAATTTGAGGCTACCTTGATCTAAAGAGACAAGAAAAAATCATCCCTTTTCTACCCTGTTCTCATTTCTGGAGCCCTGAAATCATCCTTAGGCTGAAGGTTTCGGCAAACCCAGAAGACAGCAGTTTCAGCTGTCCAGTCAAAATACCAACAGCATTTTAATAGCTAAACAAACTCTGTATTTATGCCTTTGCCTACCAGCTGTTGCAATAAAAATGCAAGATCAAGAAGAATGTTATTTTGGAGCAATGTCAAAACCAGGCCCATGTCTGGGTTCATCATGGACAGGCTGCAGCAAAGGAGTACCAGTGGTGGAAAAGGAGGAGGTAACAGTGACGCGTTTTGGCCAAAACTAGTTACCAGTACAGGAAACAAGCTCATCAGCAGCAGCAGTAATAGCAATCACAATATGCCACCTCCCTGAGAGCAATTGTACAATCCCTTTTCACTGACAACTTCACAAAGATGCAGCCAGGTCAATATATAGAGAGCTCAGGTTACTCCCCTGTCCCTAAACCATGTTTAGAGAAAAGAGTTTTATGTCCAAAGCCAGCTTCTTTCTAGGCTCTTGACAGCAGAGATAATTTTATGTTTAATTTTCAAAACCTTCTCCAATCCTTGGACAGTGCAGGTGGGAAAATGCCAGAATGGCTATTGTCGGGGGTGGCCTGCAGCCCTGCTTTTAGCCTCACCTGAAGCTAAAAGGAACAGGGATAGGAAAGCACCCCCACAGGAACACACTGCTCACAGGAAACAGGGGCTTAGGAATACTGAGATTTATGAAAGACAAATAAAAAAGGTGCAGTCTTTTAACCCTGCTTCACAACTGGGCAGCAGGAGGCCATTTATCTCACTGACCTTTCAGGCTTACCAGCAGCAGGGGGGACACCCCAGGGACTCGCCATTTTAAGGAGGTGCAGTGAAATGCTGCATCGATGCCGATGTGAAACTTTCAGCTCCACAACTGCTAACATTTACTCAGAACAAAACTAAAATCAAAACCACACATTTCAGGGGGTAGACTGATGGCTTGGTGAGGTCAGAAAAAAAGTCCTCCTTTTCCTCATGTACTGTATTCAACTCTTCACGATGGAACTAAGTTGCACTTAGTGCTGGAAGTCAGAAAAGGGCCGAACAAGAAAATTACTCTAAGGAACTACTGAAAGTTTCCCCATCTCCCAAGGACACACTGCATCATGAAACCAGAGCCAGAGCATGCCAGGAGCCCTCAGAAGTTGGGAGAGAAGTTGCCAGCACATCATCAGCAGGTAAAGGAGGCACCCAGGATGCGTGCTAGAGCTTCCCATGGTTATTTGAGAGCAGGAAAAGTTTGTGACCTTTTTCCAGTTGCTCACACCACTTTCCTTTTCAGGAAGCCCAGGAGCAAGTGGCTGTGTCTGCAATGCATGGAAAGGCAGCTTCATGACCAAGAGGACCATTCCACAGTCCACAGGCACAGAGATCAGCACCTGAAGCAAAGGGGCATCACGGCTGAAAGAGCAGGAAGCATACAAGGACAGGCAAGAAGAATTGGAGAAAACTGCTCTGCCTGAATCCCAAAGGATTGGTGTGCAATAAAAAATTCCATGCAACAGCCAGGGGAGCATTGCAAAGGAAAGCATAAGTGTGATTTGACAAAGCCTAGAATAAATATCTGTCTAGATGGATTATAATCAGTCACTAAATTCAGGTTAATTGCAACATTAGTGAGAAACCACCACTTATTGGCTTGTCTACATTTTTGTCTTTTTCCAACTTTTTCACCCCTCCCTCCCCTTCAATCTTGGAAATTAATATAGCACAACAGTGATTTTTTTTTTGCTGAGAAGTTGTAATAAGCATTTGAGCTCCCTCAAGACAGCTTTAAAAACACGGGTGTTGAATATCTGACAGAAACATGCTTTATTTCAAGTGTTCATTAAGCATTGCCATTAAGTAAGTGATTAAAGCACACCCAGTATTAAAATAGCTTGATTAGAAATCCCCTGCTATCTCCATTTTCTTCTCTCCCATGACTTCTTAATTTGTTTGTTCTTGCGTGCTCAGGAAGGCTGTCGGGAGACCTGGAGTGCTGGTGAACCGTGTGGGGAACCAGGCAGGTCTTGCTTGTAAGGCTCTGATCAGGGGAGGACAAGCCCACATCAATTTCTGCACTGTGAGTTCATATATACAGAGAACTGGGTGTATATATATTACACCCAGTTTTACACAGCCCATGGTTTTTGGAAATATCACTGATAGGGCATTTAATCAGCAGAGAAGCCACATGCTCACAGAAAAAACTTTCCCTGTTACAATATTTTGCAATGCCTTATTTCACTCTCTAAACTCAGCAATGAATTCTCTTAGATGGAGATCAGCTGCCAGCAAACACTCCACAATTTGACAGCCAACGCTCATTTCAAGCTCTGATTTCTACAAGAAGGTCCTTTAACTTTGGCCATTCTGAACAGCTCATCTTTTTCCTGATGTAAAGACAAGCCCCCACCCAGCAAGCAGGAACCTGCATCATCAAATCACACACTCAACCCCAGGAGTCTCTTAGCACCCCCAAAAACCTGGTAAATGGGACTGCTGCCACTACCAATGTTCTGGACAGTGACACAGCCCATGGGCCTTTACCCTGCACAGTATCCCTTCTTTAGCCTAGTGCATCCTTGTCACATACAAGCAACTCCATCAGCTGGAAAGATGTTTTCCCCACTGTTTCCTGACCTGTCCAGAACACTTTCAGTTCGTTATTGGCTAAAGAGAACAGAGGCCCAGCAATGTTTTAACAAACCCAAGCTTGAGCCCCTGGGTAGCAGAATTCTGGCTTATTACTTGCTTGGACAATAAGGACAATTGTCCTAAGCCACCAGAGGAAGCCCACTGGACATCAGAGGTGCCAGTGCCCAGAGCCCAGCAGCTTGCCGGGGGGCGGGGGGAAAGTAGAATCTGACCAGGGACCCCCAGGGGTTCTGAGTAGGGGGAAAGGGGCTGGACTCTCTCCTGGATTCACCTCTTGTGCCATCCTCAGTTCTTTCCTGGGGACAAAGCTGCTCTGGTTTCTGTCACCAGAGCTGTCTGCTGAGTTAAGACAAAGACATGAGCTTGTTTTTCTTGCCTCGAGGTTATCAGGATCCCTGCTCACAACAACTTTGGCATTTTCTCCGGCATACTCAGACCCACAAGATCATGTGCTTCTCTCACAGGCGGAGGGATGTGCTTCAGTCCGATGTTCAAACCTTGGAAATGGCTCAGGCAAGTAAAACTCCATCTACCACATAAGCACACAAGTGTTGTGTGAAAGCAGGTTGTCCAACAACAACCTCTGAAGCCCAGCATTTCTGTTCTGGCGGACAACATGCGTCACAGGATGGGATGACTTTTCCTCATTGGCCTCCTCAAGTCCCACAGGATACAGACCCAGGCTCCTGGGGGGAACCAAGAAAAAAATCCATCCTGCACCCTGGTGACAGGAAGATGCCTTTTGGCACTGCACACACGGTGGATCAAAAGTGCCTGAAATAGGACCTCTCTTAAATGTATTTATATTAAGTCTATGTTACAGCCTATCCAACACCATATGTCATAACAAAGACTATCAGAGACCCAGAAAACTGAGAAATGGGTCAACTTTTCTCTGAGCTGCAGTTCTCAAGGTGTGCTGAATAGAGATGTTCTTGATTAAGAAAATGCAAGAGTATGACATGTATTGGGAAAACATCTTAGCTCTGTCATATAGGAGGTAAGGACAAGGGCTCATCACTTGTCCGAGCACCTTTAGGTGTTCCAAACCTCTGTCCACCATGGCTAAGTCTGCAACTTAGAGGTTGACCAGGCAGCATCTTCTTACTTCTAGCAAAGCAGAGATCACACTGGGCTGGTCAAGCTACCCAACATGACTGATGTTTTTGGAAGTGCTCTTGCCTCATCCGCCCTCTAAAAAACCAGGGACAAAAAGAAAAAAAATAGAGGAATGGATGTGATGGTAGAGGAGTGATGAATTTGATGACATCGATGACTCCTCTCAGCTGGCCTTTGCTCCTGGCAAGCCCTGTTCCCCACCTCAGTGACGCTGCTTGAAGACTCCTGCAGGGAAACCAGTGCCAAGGCCAAACCCCCTCTAGTTCCAAGGTGGCTGCCCCGATTAGCCATGAGGTGAGGAGACCCTGCTGCTGGGATTTTAGCTCCTTCAGGGGGCTTTCCTGGCAGCAGTGGAGCAGACCTGAGCTCAACATGAAGTGCAGTGCTGACAGCTGGGGCTGCATGCACCGCATTACAGGTGGCAGGGGCAGGCAGGGCCGGATGGGATGGATGCAGGGGTTGCTCAGCACATGCCCTCGGAGGGGACATTTTCTCCAAATTCGAGGCTCTCAGGCATCACTGACCCTGAGTACGCACAGTAAAAAGTTTTTAAGTAACTTCCTTGAGTCCGGCTAAACCGTATTAACAGATTTATCCAATAACATGCAAATTCAGGTTTTAATGAAAAGTCTTAAGTCCCAGCTCTAAGTGATTTAGACTTTTCTGCTAATGGCATCGGCTAATGACCAAAGATTTAATGCATCAAGTCTTAGCATACATCAGTGCAAACAATATAACCATTTAGTGGAGGCAAAAAGTCATCTCATTAGACATCCATCACTGGATGTGGGCAAGATGGTCCAAAGGCTTAAAATAAAATATTCATTTTTAAACTAAAAAAAAAAAAAATCCCTAAAAATGTACAAATGATTAGGCCAAAAGTAGCAGTCTGCTAAAGCTTCACTGGGATTGAAAATGCAAACTGCAACGTTTATCTGGAGGTAAAACGCATTTGCAAGTACTTAATTTCGGCAGCACTGTTCCACAGAAGACAAAACCAATTTTAACAGGAATTAAAGCAATAGGGCCCTCCAGAAACAGAATGTGTCTTAGACAGGTTATTTGAACCATCAGCAGAAGGTCACAACAGGAATTATTTCTCTACCACATTGTACAAGATGATTTCAGTACAAACAAAAGTGTTGAAAAGCTACTAACTTAATTTTATAGATCATTCCCACGAGGGTTTGTCACATCAATAAGACACAAAAACATGCCCTAAAATTACATTTTTATGTAGCTAAAAATACAAAAATCACAGCTAAGGACAAGCAATTAATGACCCGAACAAGGCATGGACTAAAAGAAGCAAGGCTAAAAACACTTTTTTTGGCCCAAACCATCGATGCCGAATGTTTCATTTGGACTCTTGAAATAAGGAGTAGCAATAATCCTACCACATAACACAGCTGGATGTTGAGCTACTGACACAAAATCTAAATGCTCATTATTTTTAGCCTTGTTCGCCAAGTGGCATCTTAGAAGCCATAAAAAAATCCAGACTGATGCCTCCCAGCCATGGGCTGATGGTGGGAGATGACTCAGGTAAGGAGAGGACTGTAATTATAATGGACCTGTGCAAGCTACCTGTTTGCAGCTGGAGTGGAAAAAGGATATCCAGATAAGATAGAGCACCCCACTTTTGTGCCTGTGTGCATCTCTCCCAGGGCAGCTTAGGAAACTGCTGTTCCTAAGCTTAAGAAACTGTTTTTCTTCTGCTCCCCAAAAAGCTGATATGGCAACCTCATGGCAAGCCCTGCCTTGAGGGAAACCAACACAGAGGGAAACCAACAAAGGAGCCCTGGAGAGATGCTCCTACATCAGCTTTGGAGTTAGATCATCCCCTAAGAGCTGCCTATCCTCACTGAAACACACACTTGTGACCCAAGGAGTCCTGAGGACCCTAAGCAAAGCTGTGTCAGGGGACCTATAGGTTGGATATCAGGAAAAGGTTTTTCACTCAGAGGGGGGCTGGGCACTGGAACAGGCTCCCCAGAGAAGTGGTCACAGCACCAGTCTGACACGAGTTCAAGAAGCGTTTAGACACAAACTTGGGCATGTGGTGTGACTCTTGGGGTGTCCTGTGCAGGGCCAGAACTTGGGCCTTGATGATTCTTGTGGGTCCCTTCCAAATGAGGATATTCTATGATTCTAAGAAAATGCATTTTTCCCTGTGTTGGTGGCATTGGCTCTCCTCCAACTCTTCACTAGCCCTGTTCACCACCCATCCTTGCCTCTGCTCCATAGCCCTGTACTCAGCCCTGGGAAGCTTCCTGGGCCTCCTGGCCCTGCTTGGCTCATTTAACTGCACAGCACCCTCAGGCTCCCCAAAACCAAGCATTTCCTTCAGCTTTCAGGCCTTACCCATGCAGGTGCATGGCTGTCCTGGGCACTGACCTGAAGACACTCCGGTGGCTGGGGTGGTAGCCCATGAGATGGGGGAGACAGGAAGAAACATGGGGCTCACCTACTCCCTCTTCCCACCCCACTCAATCTGGTCTGTCACCTCTAAGCTTCTTCACCCACTTGGCCACAGGGCTTAAAAAAAGGTTGCTGGTATGCACAAGACACGTGATGCCTTTTAAATCCTGCACAGGATATTTCTGCCTGCTGCTAGACTTGAATTTTTTTTTTTTTTTAATTCAAGAGCTGCCTTTAAAATTTAAAATTACTCTTAAAAACAAAAAACCACACCCGGCCCACAACCTAAGTTTTGTGCAGCAGGCACCTATGTTCTCATAAAAGCCCTGGGCTGTGCTTTATAACATGGGTAGAAGTTAAACATCGTAAAAAAGAGCCTAAATTGCCACATTGCCCAAACCTCCAGTAAATCACCCTTCCAGATGGGCTTAGAGCTGCACATAGAGCTCCCTAGTAGTAATGGGTCACCCTGCAATTATATTTCAATCCTACTAATCAAACAACATTCTTTGAGAGTTATGATCAACTGCATTAAAGAGGCACTTCCAAAGTTTACCATCACCCTGTCATTACCAACAGTTTGATTTTTTGTTCAATTAGTCTTCTTCTGTGCAATTAACTCCCTCCTCAAAGCATGGCAGAGGCCGGGATGGACAATTTCTTATCATAACTACATCCCTCCTTGCTACTTTTCACTGCAATAAAGGCTGTGCTTGAGAGAAACACAGTGTGTTAGAGTCCGCAAAACACCACTAAACAATTTATCAGGCAAAAAAAAATAGCTCGTGCCAGGAGAGCTTGGGGAAGCACTGAGCCCCTCACCCCCCTCCACTGCTGACAGGGCAAATGGTCAAGAGTGCCACAGATGCCCCAATGCAACTTTAATCCTTTCCTTTTTTGGTGTGGACACACAAGGGATCTGCATGAGACCTGCCCATCCTACAGCGGCTGCTGTGGGGCAGCAAACCCTGAAGCTGCTGCAGTGCCAGTCTGGCCTGGCACTGGGCCTGGGCAAGCTCTGCCAGCAATGCTCCCACCAGCAACCCCTGCAGCTGCCACCCCAACCAGCAAGGTGGGCAAGGCTGGCAACCACATACTGGATACAATTTTTTATTTGGGGTTTTTTTTCCCTGCTCCTACCAGAACAGGCAGACTCCTTCCCCACTGCCATCATTTCAGAGGCAAGGACCAGACCCTCACCTCTGCCCTGCAGAGGGAGCAGACTTTTTAACTGGATGATCTGAGGATCATCTGGCAGTCAGGCAGGAGACACAGGCACTCCTGCTGCAGGCCCCGTGGATGCTGCACACAGACATTTTGAGTTTGCTCGAGAGGCTGCATGTCCACAGCCAGCCACACAGTTTGCCATGTTTATCTGCAGATGAGGCAAATTTTTACTGCCCCCTTTTTCAAGAAACAGGCTGGGAGACAGATTAAGGGACATTCATTTAAGCCTTTTAATCAAGGAATCAAGTGCTCTGCTCTAAATAAATAAATTTATTTTCCTATTTACGGCAAAAGTACCCTTTTTGATGGAGAAAAATTATGGGCCCTCTTACTTCTATCCTACAACTAGAATAAGGATACCTTAGCCTCATCTGAAACTGAAAATTACCCCCAATTTCAGGCACTTAACATAATTCCACCACCTTACAGCCAAGACACTACTCACACCATGAAACAGGCAGAGTTCCCCTTGCCTTTCTCAGAGTTTCAGCATCCGTGCCTGAAGACAAAGATGTCAAATACCCTGTGCCAACCAGTCAGCCTCCAGACAGCCAGAGACAGGACCATGAGACATGGGGTGAATCTTTGTCACCCCTACTTGAGGGATGTACTTCTCCCATGCCACTGAACTAGCCCAGATGCAAAACTATGGCACCTCGCGTGCAGAAGCAGAGACAGACAGGATTTGCTCATCTCAAACACCTCTTCCTTCCACTCGCCCTCCCAAACCTCCCTGTCCATGCACAAGCAGCTTGTGGGGGACAGCCAGCTCCAAGTGAGAAACTGAATGCCAGTCTATCAAATAGAGTTTATCAAATCAGTGAGAAAACAGTATCCTCTCACTGGAAGAGATTGTAGATGATTTCTCATCTGCCCAGGATTTTGGCACTCACCGTTGTTATCAATTGCACAGAACTGGGAGCTGAGAACATGAGGAGAGCAGCCCCTCGGTGTAGCACAGAGACAGAGCACAGCTTTTATCAGCATTAACTCTCTCGCACTAAGTCAGAGGAAGGAAATGCTGCCTCCCCCACAACATTATTTTTTTTCAAAAACAACCACCTTTCCTCTTCAGAAGGCCCAGGCCAGGTGTTACATGCTCTCGACATCAAGCTAAGGCCAGGCTGGCTAATCTGTAGGTTCACTCGTTAACAAGATAAAGGATTTCAGTTCGGTGCCGTGGCCAGGCTGTGGGAGCTGTGGGCTGGAGGAGCGCTGCCGGCAGGCAGCTGAGTGTCACTCCTGGAGGAATGCCTGACCTTTCCCGGGGCTTTGATCATGCTGGCTCGCAGCGTGAGATAACCAGCCCTTTGCAGAATCCGGAGGTAATAAAAAAAGCAGCTTTGAGGCCTCGTGTTTTTGCAGGGAAATACCTGTGTTCCCAGCACACTGCCCGGTCCCCACCACCGTCCTCCCCAGTTTTCAGCCACTTTACAGCCAAACCCATTGCTGTCAACTAAGGGAATCATGTAAAGCCTTCAGATGAGAGTTTTAAGCTCTTGTTTAATTTCTCTTAATTGAAGAGGGTACTTGTGCACTGTTCTTAGGGAGGATACAGAGACTCGAAAAAGAGCAGAGCAATGGAAGTAAGGTCCCCAATTAGTATGTGATTAAGCTGTAAGTAGGATAATAGGAGGAGAAATTTTGTATCTTATACAAACAAGATAGCAAAAGAGATAGATAAAAGCATGGAAGGGGAATAAAGCTTTATCCCTAGTTCCCTCTCTCAACACTCAAGCCATACAGAAAGGAGTGGATTTGCTGAGGGCTTTTGGTTCACTTGTAATTCTTTTAAAGGTGTCTGTCTTTCTCGGGATAGTTCACGATAGACAATTTAAACAAGCCAGTGTAGCACCAGGTCCGTACTTGGAATCCTGGGCTGAATGTGATGAAGCTGTAAGTGATAATTAAATCAGTCTTGAATACTTCCTTTAATGAGTCTACACAAGCACCTCATCCACCCAGTCTGCTTTTGGTTACCAACCTAGAGAAGTTTGCATTATTTTCTCAGGCTGGGGAGGTTTTTTGTTTTGCTCTGTTTGGGACACTGCAGCACAGTCTCTGAAGTGGGAGCTACAATTCCTTGATGCTCTCTGCAGGCTGTATATGAGGCACAGGGCTTGCTCTGCAGCACTCCTCAGCTGCAAGCAGGCTGATGCCAAACCGAGCAGACCTGGATAAGTTACCCCTCTGGGGGGGGAAAAAGTTGTACTCAGCTACGCTGTCTTCCTCACGGGGTTAACTATGTAGATTTCTGATGCAAATTTTACTTTAGGGCAGGCTTTATGGTATTAAGAGTCTCTTTTTCAGCCTTCTGAAATTTCATATGTATACATGCTAGAGCTCTCTCATCTCTCTTAATTGGGTTTTGTGGAATTTCAAGGCCCGGGGGCCAAGAGGGGAGGGCTGCTGATTAAAGCACGCCATGCAAAAGTGGATGCAGAAGTGTTGCACAGGAGGAAAACAATTCCTCTGAGCTACCTGCTCCACATGCAAACCCCATCTGCTACTCAGGAGGAACCCCATCTTTTGCCCTGGTCTTCCTGAAGGTGCATGGATGGCTCCTGCCCTCTGCAATGGGCACCGTAGGGAGGATGTTCAGTCCCTTCAGAAGCTTCACTGGATTTGCAAATCGATTTCAGAGGTTTAGAGGCAGCTACATTTGTTTATTTCACTGCAAATAAACCTGTGTGCCTGTGTCCTCACTGCAGACCCAAATGGGCCTTCTTCCCACAGCCCTAACCATGACTTAGACACTTCAGGACCATTAAGGAGGAATTAAAGGGTATTTAATCTCCCTTTATCCCTTTTCATAACCCAGCACATACATGTATGTCAGAATTTGTTAGGCTGTGATGTCTAAACTGATGAGATGACATGTGTCTGTGTGTCCCCACAATGAGAGCACAGAAAACACCCATTCCTGCATTTGGCCAATCTGTATTTCTCCACATACAAGGATTCAGTCCAGGAGTCTGCTCGCAGCAGCTAAATACAGATATTCACACACCCATTATAAATGCAGTCTAGTTTCATTTTTAACCCACAGGAGGGTGTGGAGGGAGAAGACATCAAAGCATGGACACAGGCTACCCTGGCATTCTGGATGTGCAATTTTATCTTCCCCTCATTTCCCTCCTTTCCAAACCAGCTGCTACAACTATCATGATGCTTGCCCTCCGGCCAGTAGGCTGGAAAACTGGCTTCCAAGGCAGTCATTAATCTCTCCCCATTGCCCAGCTGGCACAGGATTTTGCTTAGATCGGAGAAGAGACAGCTCCAGAGTCAGTGCCCTCTGAAACACCAGTGGCAGCTCCTGCAGCCGTGCGTGCCAGGCACCCGCTGCCCACACCGGCACAGCCTGGCACCGCTCCCCCTGCCTCAACAGAAGGGTCACCACGCATGGAATGAGAAGGGTAAAACTCAAGCACAGGCACCGCAGAGCACTGAAAGAGGAACTTTGAATTATATAACCCCCTCCTGTCAGCAGTGACGGCGAAAAGAAGCGCTGTGCATCTTTGGGGGAAGATGTCTTGGCTCAGAGCTAAGTTTAGAGGCTGACTTGTGGCATAGCAATAGCAGCAGAGAGCAGCCCCTACATATGCAAGTTATGCAAGTGAAATGAAGATGCACATAAGCCTTTAGCAGGAGAGCACAGCTCAGCAATGCTACGCTTTCAATGCGGCCAGCAGGGTTCAGCCCATCTGAGGTAACAGGGCTGGACATACAGCCACATACAGAGGTATATGCTGAGCACCAGCAAGGGCTGCTTCAGCACAGCCAAGCTGAAATGAGAATAAAACAGGCTCACAAAGTACCCTGTGGACCACTGCAAGTTTGTTAGGGAGATTTATATATAACAAGAAGTGTGTTTCATATGGTTACAGCCTGAAACACAGCCATTTTACTGTCCCCTACCATGCACTGCACTGTCCCAGCAACTCCTGAGGCCACATTTGACCATCTACTTCGAGTCAAAAATAATTTTTTCAGAGTATACTTCTTTCCTGTGTTGATGGGATGATTCATACCAAACTTGTCATATCCTCTCAGTAATACCACTCATTTGCCATTTTTAGAGGGGAAGAAGGGGGCCCACCAAGGCCCCATAAATACACACCTAAACCTGCATTTGATCTGTCAGTAGTACTGTAGGTTTCCCAAAGAAGAAGAAACATGCAGGCAACTTTTTGATCTTCCTTAAAGCACCGCTTATCTCAGCTTTTGTTTGTTTTCTGTTTTTCAGGTGTGGGGTACTGTCTGATGTGAATGCCACCCACTGTAAGCTATCTAGGCAATGAAACAACCATCATAAACCACCACTGGAACAAAAATAGCAGCACCTTTCTCTCCCCTGCCTCCCCCGGGCACAGGCCACATGCAGGACAGTGCTGACAGCATGTGCAGCAACAATCACACTTTGCAGATCACAAACTCAGAGGTGCTAAGCATGCATCTCCCCCCATGTATCTTCCAGCCACTTGTTAGGGAACCACCAAGTCCTTCTGGATGGCTACCAGAAAAGGCAGCCGTTCATAACAGCTGTGGAGCAGAGAGGGGTAGTCCCCCAAGGCTGCTTGTGGGGTCAAACTACTGCTTGGCCCAAGGAAAGCTGCCACCCGCAGTACAACCAGATGAGTGAGCACTTACAGCAACACAGTTCACATCAAGCCTAAACCACAGTGAGCTGAGCCTTCTCCCACTGCTCAGGCCTTCCTCTTCTCACCCCCTCCTCACCATCAGTCCACAGCTAGACGTAAGACAGGGTGCAACAGCAACGGTACTAACTAAAAATCCTAACTTTGAGTGGGGAGATTGGTCTGAAAGGGATTTACATGAGGCTGCAGGTTAAACCAATATTCATCCACACCTATGGTTCAGTCCCTTTTAACCCCAGAGCAGACTGCCCAACCACAGCCACACCTGAGCTTGGAGGAAAGGTTTCCAAGTGGCTACTATGCTCCTATCAGCTTTGGGAGGGAAGAGAAAGGACAAAACAAGCCAGCAGCCAGGTAGAGGAAGCAGCTCTTCCTGAGCAGGAGGCAGCAATCAGCCGCTATGCCGCCTGCTCTGCAGCAGTTGGCCTGGTGAGCACGTGGCACACGGGGCCACTGATGTGCACCACATGAGCTCTCCATCCCCAGCACATCCTTCCTCACTGGGAAAGGACAGAAACCTCCAGGACGCCCAGATGTGGGGTCTGTTGCTGAAATCCTGCAGGGCTTCTGCTGAAAAAGGCACTTAAAACTCACACTAAAAATAGAGCCTGCACTGATGCTATATTTAGCAGGAGGGTGCGTGCTTTCAAAAAAAGGCTGTCGCCCCCTCCAGCAGCAGAGGAAAGGCAGCCAGGCATGCCCCTGGGATGGTCCTGCATTCCAGCCCTGCTGCAGCGGCACGTGCTGGCACCCCAGCATGAGCGTGCCTCAGGAGAGCCGCCTTTTGCTTTGGAAAGATGAAGACAGGGTGCACGAAACCATTCGTGAGGTCACTGGGTAGAGGTTCCTGGTCCACAGAGGCCAAGTGGGATGCAGGACCCTGGACCTCCCTGGGAGCTGTGCTGCTGGCCAGTCCCACAAATGGATGATTCCTTCCCTGTGCCAGGGTTTTTCTAAGTGCAATAATGAGCATCAGGTTTTTCATAAAGAACTTACAGATATGTTGCTTCATCCAGGTGCTAGAAGAGCCAGGCATGGCCACTGAAAACTTGTCAGCTAGTGAAAACACAAAACCTCCCACTTGCCTGTCAAGCCAAGTATCTTGACAAAACCCTTGACAGTCTCTCAAGCAAAGGGCAAAATGCTCATTTCCTGGCTGGACTACTTAAGCTATGGGGACAATCCAGAGCTGACGCAACACAGGCACCAGTGTCTGCACTGGCAAGCCCAAAGGGGCAGGTCTGCACTTTCCACACTTTGTGCTGGGTTTCCTCTCCCATAGAGCAAAGCTGCAGGGATGTGCAGCACAAGAGAGGATGCCACATGGTCCATGCAGACGCTGCATGGGAAAAAGCGGCACCTTCTCCCCTTGACTCGCTGAGACCTGTGGGGTGGCAAGATGTGGCAGGGGGTGTCCCACCTCCAGGGCCCAGGAGGAGCCACTGAAAGCCAAGCTTCTAATTAAGACCACAGCTTTGGTTAATTGAGTCCAATTCACCTGTGACGTGAAGAGTCCCAATCCCATCAACAATAATGGAACTACATCGGCTTACACCAGTAATGACTTCAAATCAGTGGCATAATAAAGCTAATTCAATACTTTTGCAGGTCCGGCTGATGAGGCTGCCGAGGGAGAGCAGTAGACAGCCTTCCTCCCTCGGCACCAACACCTGCTCGAGGGCAATGTGATCAGCTCAAGCTTTGGAAAGACAGGAAATACAAAAAATAAGTTTCCAACAAGACTAAGGCTTAGTTTTAACACTGAGTTACTCCTGCAGGTGACGTGTGCAAGTGCTGACAACAAAGAAGCATTGCCCACAACTACTTTCCAGGAGGAGGAAAGGTGTGCTGCTGAGCCACCCCACCAAGCTGAACCCACCAGCTCGGGGCACCGGGGACAGGACTTGTGTCACATGCTGGATAGCACCTGCCAAGGCGTGGGAAGGAGCTCCTGAGAGACAGCCACGTGCTGGCAGCCCTGGGGAGGAATGTGGATGAACATGGAAGTTGCCCGATGTAGGCAGACATGCAAATCAGCAGCTGCGGGGCCACACCGACAACCTCCTAATTGCCTCGGCAACCTCCTAATTGCCACGGCGCCCCCAGCTCTCTCGGGGCAGGGACTGGGAATAGCCAGGAGGAGCAGGAAGGAGCGAAACCCTCCCACGGGAGCAGGGGGTGCGCTGCCAGCTCGGTGCCGCCCTGGGACAGCCCGAGCGCCCCGAGGGATGGGAATGGCCCGGCTTGGCCCCCGGCCGCCCCACACAGGCCACTGCCTTGCGCACACAAATTTGTCTCTGCCTGGAGCCAAAAAAAACTAAGCCGACACTCTTTAGAAGAGACGTGCATTATTTTAGAGCAGTCAAGTTATGACTGGTCTGATTTCCATAATACACGCTCTGCAAACATCTGCCTGTTATTTAAGGCTCGTCTCCACTGGGACAGAACTTAACAGGGCAGACCTTTGAGCCGGTGTCAGTGGAGGACTCCTTGCTGCCAGAGATATCCCGGGGCAGAAGTGTGCCCGGCAGCTCAGGTGGTCACTCCTCGCTCCCGCAGCCTCATCCAGCTTCACCCTCCCGAGCCTTTCCCCACGCACCCATTGATGCTCCCGCTCCCATCGAAGGAGAGCTCCGTCCCCCTCTCTCTGCTCGCGCCAATGAGCCGGTGTCACCCTTCAGAGGACCCAGCGATGTGTCTCTCATCGTGGGCATCTAGCGAATCACCCGGCACCTTCAGGCTGTCTGCCATTTTTGCAGGCCGACTGTTGAAACCTGAGTGTCCCAACCAGACGAAGTTAAATGCTGCCCTGAACAACGAGCATTGCTGGCAAGAAAATTATCCCAGCATTATTAGACTGCTCCCTCCCTACGAAGAGACCGCAAATTAGTGTTTACTTCAGAGGCCAAGTAGGCCAGCTTTGAGAAAGCACGCCTGCCCCGCCATCCCACAGGTTTCCCAGGGGCTCCTGGTTCCTCAGCACACACCTCCACGCCATGCCCTTGCTCTGCATTTAGCCCGGGCTCCATCCTGGCCTGACACAGCATTTAGCTACTGGGTTTATCCCCTGCGTGCTGTACTGGGAGAGCTGAAACAACTGAGTCTCTGTACTGCAGTCAGTTGACACAGGCTAAGTCAATTAGCTGCTATTGCTGCGATGCTCAGCTAGGCCAGATCAAAAGACAAAGAAAGAAAAGCCTCACACTGAGAGGAACCAGGTCCAATCAACACATTTGTCTTCGATACTTCAATCAAAATATTTGAAATGGGAAAGGGAGATGGCTGATGCTTCCCAAAGCAACTAGGTACAAGCTTGCTTTCCTAGGGCAGGAGGGGCAGAGGGGCCAGGCAGGGCATTGCAGTTCCCATTCACCTCTGCTCAAGCCTTTGCTTCCATTCAACAAATCCTTCAAATAAACACACAAAAAAGCAAGATATATTCTGTAAGTTCAAGCTAAGGCACTTTCCATTTCAGAGTGGGCTTAAGCCCTGTAGGTGTCCTAGTTCATCCTGACTCAAACCAACACTCTTTGCAGCTTGTGCATAGCATTCTTCAGGAAGGACGCAAAAGATCACAAAGCACCACAGGCCTCGCTTATCCTCCTCCTTTGGGCAGGATTATTATTTTGCAGATCTCTGCTCTGTATCAGCCATCCCAAGGACCACTGGTCTTCTCACTGGCCCTCGCAAAACTACACCAGTCAGCAGGCACTATACCCAATACCAAGCATTGTGAGTACCAAGCCCATTTTTGCCTCCAAAAATACAGAATTTTTCTTTTGAGAGGCTGACAGTTACTGATGACAAGGCTTCACCTACAGCTGAACTGAAGGAAATGAAAACTGATAAAGGACAAAAGCAGGTCCACAACACCGAGCTGTAGTTGGGCAGCCTTCAGCTTCAGTTCAGCTCCTTGTGCAGCCGCTGCTGTTGTATCATGCCATGCTGCTCCTCACTTCAAAGAAGACAACCATAAGGAGAACTATTACAGCAATTAAAAAAATATTATCTTTAGGATGTAATCTACCCAGAGATGAATGGGAATAATTATCTAGCTGCAGATTTTTATGTGGTTTTTTTAAGGCAATAACTGGCTGAACATTCATTCTAAGTAGTTACCTACAGTAACTTCCACCTTATTGAAACAAGAGACTAAAGATACCATTTTTTTTCACAGCGTGGGCCATGTATTCCATACCATATTTCACAGTAACATCTATACTCACTAACCCTTTTTCCATTCAGTTCACAATCCCATAAACACCTCTGTAGCAGCTCATGCAACTGTTCACGTAGAAAAGGGTGCCTTCTGTTTTTCTCAAAGCAGCAAAGGCAGCAGTTCAACAGCCCGAAGTGAGAAGATCCAGCTCCAGTTTACCAGGCAGCTGTCTGAAATCGCCCCCTCAAATTCTCACTGAAGAGCAAGACCTAACATCAATAGCCTTGCCTTAGCATTCTTTAATCTGCATACCTTGAACCCTTTATTCTTCCTCTTGTGCTCTGTTGCCCCACCTCTGAAATGGATATTATGCCACACTGTAGAAAGGGAAACAGGCCCTGAGACACCAGCTACTGAGCTGAATGACTTCCCAAAATCCTTTGACTATCCATTCATTCCAGGTATTTTTGAAGGCAATGTACAACCTAGGTCTATTATTCACTTTTGGCTGGATAGATGTGTTTTCTGTAGGTATTACTTGAAGCATTGCCATCTCCTGTCTGCCTCTTATGTGCCCATGGCCAGGTACCAGCACCAGCCGTCCTGATCCAGGGATGCCAACAGACGCTTCGAGCTCCTCCTGACAGTATACAAACATGTGCTCACCCCCTATTATAAACACCCCAAAAGATGCAACAAAAACAGAAAAAGGTCAAAGCCAACAGACCTCTTTTCAAAAAAAGGCTTTTTTTGGCTTGATTAGACCCCTAAGATGTCAGTCCTGAAGAGACACAAAGAGGGATTTAGGTTTAATATCACAACAATGAGGTGCAGTGCTTTCCTCTTTATAGGTTAATGCTTAAGCTACATACTTGATTCAGTAAAGGCAGTTAATTGACATTGAAATTTTCAAGAAAGAGCTAAGAAAAAATGTTAAAGATCTCAAATCAATTTAAAAAAATCTATTTTAGGAATTCCTTTGTAATTTAAATTTATTGGGAGGCAGGGTGGAGGGAGAAATAACCCCAGAAGAAAACAGTTTTACTTTTTTTTTGTATTATGCATCTTTCACCAAATACTTAAAAAGAAATCTCAGCTCATATTTGTAATAACAAGAGATTATCAGAGTCCTTGATTTACTGTTGAAGTCTGCAGTAAAGTTTCATACCTTGAGTGAGGTGCAGCCTAATCCCTGCATGTGATTACATTTAGGAGTGAGAGGGAGGTATGCAGGGGGTAGGGAGAAGCAATTTTTATTGAAGACAACGCTTCAGGCAGCCCTGGAGCAGAGTGGATCCAGTTTGAAAAGAATTGGCAACCCTAAAACTTTTTGATAAGATAAAAATTCATTGATGTTGGCTCACACTAGGCCCACTTCAACTCTGCACTTGTCCTCTGTGTTTCCTTGGCATATCTGTTCCTTTCCTCTATCTGCTTTAGCATAACTTTATTTTTCTCTTTTATCTTTAGCTAACTGCACCCAGGGACTGGAGGGATTGATTTTTTGTTTTGACTTATTGTTTGAAGATCTGTAACTCAAAGCAGCTTCTTGCGCCTCTGATGTCTAAGCCCGAGCAGTATAAAAGGTAAAGCTCATCCTGTGTACCAAAGTGAGCAGGGATACCATTTTATAATCAGTCATCTGTGTTTTATTTTGCCTTTTGGGGAGGAAAACTATTTTGAGACTTTATAAGCAATAATACTTTAAATAAATATTCTCATGGCAGATACTGCACATGCCAGTTCCCCTTTTAAAGACAGACACTTAGTGCTTACCACTCAGGGGAAGGAAAAAAAAAAAGTTCTTAATTAAAGGAGGCCATTATACATCAGAAGATATTTTGAGCATCACGTCACACTACCAACAGCCTATTGCAGCCCAAATGTTACCATGCAAATGCAGAAACGCTCTCGCTCAGAGATGCGCTGCCATGAGGCCAGCGAAAATCCCCGCTGGGAGGGGAAGGCAGGAGACAGAGGCGCGCTCCTCAGTGCCGCTGGTAAACAGCCATCGCTCATTGCCATGTTAATACCACCCCGTCCCGAGACACAGAGGGATGGAGATGGATTTTTGCTCGCTTCCTCTGCCTTCTGAGGGCCAAACCCTGGAGATTTCTCCTTTTCCCAGGCAATTCTTCCCTCCCCCCACTCCCGGACAAAAATGCCTCTGGGCTGTTTTAAACAAGCAGCTCCTCAGGACGTGGCACAGGGGTTTCTCACTGCACATGCACATTTCTGTATCGTGGAAAGCCAATAGTCATGGAACACACCGACTTTGTTTACGATCGCCAGTCTCTGCTATTCCCTGAAGTTGCCCAGCTTGCTGAAATATGGTTACATATGCAAACATTATCTCCCAATTGTAACCTCATTTTCTGCTCTGCTGGACAGCGTGACCAGCATTTGTCATCTTGCCGCCCCCGCCCGCCACATCATTCATGTGTCTATAATTGTCATCAAGATGTGGCATGTCAGCAGGACTCCCGCGTCCGCTGCTCCCCATCTCCACGCAGTCACTCAGGTAACAAACCCATAATCTCACCCTGTTTTCATGATGGTTGAATTACACATAATTGTTTCTGCACAGTGATTGATTTCTGCCTGAATAGAGACCTCTGCCTTTTTTCAATGCGAGCGAGTGGCAGCCAAGTCTCTCCATCTAGGAGGAGGCAGCAGCCTTTGAAGAGATCAAAGCCAAGGCCGCGAGCAGTTGTGCGCCCTGGGAATATGGAAAGCCTTTATGCTCTCAACCCCATTTCCAACATCATGTTGGATTGCAGCTGCATTACATTCTGCCAGCATTCTTAATGCTTTTAGTATTGACTCTGACATCACCGATAGCTGTTTTAAAGTAACAAAAGCTGAAGGATGACTTATTTTCACAACTCCGTAATTGGAACATGCAAAGTTAGGGGAAGGGAGCATTTGTTTTTAATCTGAGATACAAAAGAAAGCACAGAAAATTATATAAGTTCCCCAAAATTAAAAACACGTTTTTCATATGGAAAGAACAGAGGGGGCATTTTTATAGCCTAGACCACACAAAATGAACTGATTATGCACATGCTTTTTCAAGCCTAAAGGCTGAAGTAAAAATACGATTGGGCAAGCGAGTCAAATTGGGAAAAAATATTGTGACTCACAGTACGTTTAGTGACTTTTAGCACCTGATGCAAGGGAAAAAATTGCAGATGCCCAGGCGGTTGTCTCCGCTCTGCAGCTCCTTGTAGCAAACTGCCAGTAGTGCACTTACCTTAAACCTGACACACAGCACATGGCAAACACTAAATCTCCATTAATTATCTAAAAAGATAAATAATGACCTAAAAGTATAAAATACTGCAAAACTTCATTTAAGCCTCCCTCTCCTCCAGTCATATAGACAATTCTTGGGCTGCTTTAAAACTACTCTTGCCACAATATGGTTTTCAGGGGCATCAAATGCTCCCATGCGCCTTCTCTCTTCTCATCTGGCTTTGCTGGTGGAAACAAAAGCAAATTTCTATCAAGAAAAGACTGTCCTGAATTTTAATTAAACATACATCTACATTACCCTGAAAAAATATTTCCAGGAAACTTTAAAAAACTATCAGCAGAAAGGAGGAAGGATAAGGAGGATGTAAAAAAGCAAAAGCCCAGGAGGGCACAGCAGCTGAACCACTCTGTGTGCGTGTGCTGCCCAGTCTGAGCACCAGGGCAACTTTGACAAATATTTTTATTCATGGTAAAACCACTGAATAGGAGCCTTTAGGAGCTGTAATTTTGAAATACGGTCCTACCACTACAGTGTGTGGAGTGCTGAGGAAGGAAGAATGTGCAAATAAAGCATAAGCTGTAAAGAATTAAACATTACGAGCACCCATGTATTAGCAATAAAAATAATTTCCTCTTAGCGGTATCGTTTTTGTTCTGCTGTACTAACACTCCTTTCCTCCCTGTAGTCATTAAAACCCCGACTCAAAGACAACAGCAAAGGGATCTGGCCTCTCTCCCTATGGACACAGAGCTTATGTCCCTGTCATTTCAAGGCTGGGAAACTGTCTCATTTTCACTTTGACTCTTCCTTAACACACTAACCATACCGAGGCTGAAATTAGAGTCAAACGTAGCAAGCTCTTTTCCAAGATGTAAAAGTTTATCATTTTTTCAGTATCAAGACAGAAGTCTTTTCTGTTGTAATCCAAGGTTTTGGAGTTTTTCCTCCCTCTACTCTCCTGCCATCCCTAACAAATTTACTGCTTCCCCTGCACAGCCTGCTTTTTAAAATCCAGACTAATTCTTTGTGGCTCTGGTGTTCATTCTGATAAGCAGAGGGATGCTCATAAAGCAACAAGGAGGAAAGAGTGGAAAGATACAGGGAGCTGAAGACGTCACTGTAAACAGAGGGATCTGCTGCCATTATCTGCAGGACAGCTAAATCAACTTCTGTCTATCCCACAAGGAGTCTCAAGTATCCAGAAACACATGCCAACCTCCAAAAACTGAACAAGTAACATGCATAGCATTGCAAAGGTCTCCAAAACATTCACCACTATGAAGACACAGCAGAAAAGTAACTTTTACACGATGCTGCAACGCTACCTTTCAACATCAAACCATTACTATGATGAAAAAGTATGTTTTACTGTAATTACTGCTAATTTTTCCCTTCCGGGGACTTTTGTGTTCATTTACAGAGGATTCACTTGCTACTTGATACTTTTTCTCAAAAGCTTGCTCCTATTTTGTAGCTATTCAGTGAAATTCAAGAGACACTATTTAACCCAAAAGAAGCACCTGAAGGCTGTCCGCCAGGTTTTCACCCCATGCAGCCTGCTCCATAACCTGCACAGGCAGCATTCTGTGCCCAAGCAGAGGCACAGCTTCTCCTCATGCAGGATTCTCTGGTAACCACATTAGAGAGAGCCAGCGACTCTGACAACCAACCTCACCCACTCCTGAAATCAGGAACTGAAATCCCTTCAAGGTGGCTACCTGCAGGACCACAACAAACTGAGTTTTAAGTGTGGCTGTGGTGCTGGGGACTGTGCAGCCACCAGCCGTGGCCACAGTGTATCAGCTGTAGCTACAGAGGTGTGAAGAAACAAAAGAAAATGCCACAGATGACCTGGCTAACCCTGGCAGGGCAAAGGCACCGGGGCACACCACTTAAGAAGCACAGATAGGAAGCTGAGAGCTGTGCTCCAGTGAACACAGCCCGGCTGCATTGTAGTGTATTAAAATAGAAGATATTTCAGGATGCCCAGGAAAAAGTTTAAAGCTTCCGGCTGCAAATGAGCTGGCACCTCCTTGCAAACCATTCTTCCCACCAGGGGCTGCTGAGGCACAGGGCACAGACATAACTGAGGTCTTGGCAGGTGCCCACCACAGCTGGAAGAGGAAGACAGATGCCATTGCTGCCGAGCTGCCATCTCAAAAAGCTGCTCTGAGGTCGTCCCATCCCTACAGTAAACAACAAAAGTCCCACCAGGCCGGTGCCAGGGCAGCTGACAGAGAAACCCTGGCTGGTCATTCCCAGCACATTGTGTGCAAGAGCTGTGAATCAATGGCAGGTTCCCAGGAGAGGGAGCGCACCGTGCTCGTTATCTAATTGTGTTTGCACTGAACTTCTGAGAGGGAGGGAGACAAAAAGTGGGGCATGAAAAAAATGATGCCGAGGGCAAACAGCCTGCTCCCCTGCAGGGGAGAGAGCAAACAGAAAACCAAGCAGGAAGATACGGGTGCTATTGTGTGGCAGGGAGGGAAAATGAGAAAACACGAAGTCTGGTTTTTGACAAAACCTTTTTTGGGCTAATTTTCTTAGGGCCCTTCTTGCTTTTATTTAGAAACTCTAGTAGATTGTTTGCTCCTTCATTCAAAGGCTGGATATGAAACACAGTCATAGCCAGCACTGACACAAACTTTCTTCCTATCTGCACTGGCTTCAACCCTCTTATTTTCCCTCCCTCCACCACACACATCTCAGTTTTTACTTTCTCAGACTTTTCATTTGCTTTCATTAAAAAACCTGAAACCAAAACCAACCTAAGAAACATATGTTTAGAAGTGAGCTGTCTTTCAGGTGAATTCCCAAAGTGAACTCAGGAAATAGGGATTTTATTGCCACCTCTGCCATCACCTTCCTCCAAGGTTCCAAACAAATGTTGCTTTTTCAGGTCCTCATTTGCAGAAGTCTCCTCCCAGACTGTGCCTTTGCTTTTGAGTGTGGAGCCGGGGGAAGCAGGGAACATCCACACACACAAACACACACAGAACCCCAGGGCCAGCGTGAGCACCAGGGATACTTCCCAGGAATCTGCCAGCAGTCACTGATGCATGCAATTTCCACGGGTCACGTCCTCATGCTACACTCTAGGTTGGGCAATTATACACAGAATTTACCTATTTCATGCTTAATTGCACAGGCACAAACTTTTCTTCCAGCCCTGAAACAGCTATAACTTACCAGCGGCACTTATGTTACCGCAGGCACCTCTGCCAGTCCTGGCTTAACCTCTTAGGATCAAATCTCAGCCACTGGATTAACCAGCCAAACCCTCCTGGGAGAACCCAGCAGAGGACAGAGAGGAAGCCCAGGTAACACAAGAAAGGCCAACATCAGCTATGGGCTCCTGGGCTGTGACATGCCACCTCCAGAAGAAAAATGAAACATCCACCTGTAGGCTCTTCTGCTGACTGAACTTGAAAAATAATTTGTCCACTAGATGCTGGCCACAGAGATTCATGTAATGGAGGAGGGCGTTTGTGCACAGTAAGCACTGTATTTACTGCTAGCTGTATTTACTGGGAGTCCTGGAAGACAAGCTTCACAAACCCACCACTGAGATCTCCTTCTCCTAGGAAGTCTGCCTGTGCACCAAACACAGGGATTTCTGAAGTGGCTTTGATTCAACCACATTTCCCAACTGAACATTTATTGTTCGGCCCCATTAGCCTGCATTATTCTCACTTACACACATATCCTTGGAAAGAAAAAGCAGTAAAAGGAAGGATTTAAAGTGTCAAAGAAAGAGAGAAAGCTCCCTACACAAGTTGTTTTGGAAGCACCCTTGAACTAAAAAATGTTTCAAGACAGTGTTTTGACCAGCTCTTCTACAGTCTCTTAATATTTCCTTATTACAAAGTATGAAGTCATCCTCTTACAGGTCACTCTGATAAGATGATTATATTTGCCAGTTATAAAATTAAAAAAAAAAAAAGGGTTTGCAATATTGCTGTCAAACTGTCTGGGGAGTCACCTAATAAATTAGCATTTTCTTGTGGTTCTCCTATTCCAATCCTTCCTTCTGAAGATTTGCATCTAAAACAGGATCGCTGCACTATTATCTTAGAAATATCCTCAAAATAACTGAGATAGGAAAAAAAAAGTCTCAACAAAACCTGAAAAATCCATACACTTAAGAGCTAAGCTTTTAAAAGTTTTATTTATTTTCTTTTGCCTTTAAATCCACCACAGCTTCCTTTTCTTCCTATAGCAAGAGTATTTAAGACATAAAATAAAGTGCAAGAGAGAAGGCTTTGAGTAACGTGTTCATTTGAACAAATCCAACATGTTCACTTGAAACTTATTTTTTCAAGCTGAATTTCAATTGTGTGCAGGAGGTAATTGGGCAGTAAAAACCAGACCAAAATACAGCCCAGCATGCTATTGTCAGAGGGCAGCCAAACTAGGGGAACCCTAAGGGTGTAAACTATTTTAATCGCTTGAGTTTTCAAAAATGTATTCCAGTATGTTCCATGTATGGGTTATTTCCTCAAGATCTTCACTGGCTCTCCCAGGGCCAGCTGGATGAGCTCATTGCTCCTTCATGTGTGGATCTCCAGCAGGCTGGAGGGGACCTGGGCCTGCCCCATCACCTTGGGCTCCCACACCTGACCCTCGCTCACCTGTGAGCTCCCGCCCCACTCCCAAAAGCTCCCCGAGAGGCTGAACCTGCACATACATTTGTATTTGGTAAAAGGAGGACCTGGATGTGAGCACAAGGACAGTCTTTACACTTGGCAGGGCCTAATTCCCATCCAGATGTTCAATCAGCATCCTTCAGTTTGCAGGGGTCCCTGAACTGGGTCAAGCCCAGCTATTCTCCGGCTTCACCTCAACTTTTCCGTACACAAGTGTTTCTTCAGTTTAAGATATAGAAGTGCTGCTGATCAGACCACAAGGATGGAACAAGGTGCCACAAAGCCTAAATTAAGGAGAGGGCACAGATGTGAGAATGAATCCAGCTTGTAAAAACTAATTGAAGAAGATATACAATAGAATTTTGCCGCATCAGGCAGAACATGGGTTGGTGGCAAGAACCTTGCTCACTGTGAGGGCACAAGGGAATGATACAAAATGCAATGAAGAAAATACAGGACTGCCAGTGAGCAAAATAAAGAGTGAGGAAAAACACAATGACCACTTGTAACTGCAGCTTCCTGAACCCAATACAGCACCACTCAAACTACAGAAAGGAGAGACCCTCAACAAATCACTGGATTGCAGCATTTAAACAAAGCAAATATATTTGCGTTGCTGGACACAGTTTATCTGCGTTTTAGCACATCGGCAGGCAAAAGGCCTTCTCCCAGACTGGGGTCTGTGTTTGACAAGTGTTGACACCTTTAATCGTCACCTCCACATTGTAATTTTTTCTGCTAGACAAAGCTTGCCAATGCAAGACTTGATAGGGATGAAGAAAGATCAAGGAAAAAAGATACGCCAGAACTGTGGAGAGACAACAGACCGTCACAAAGATAAACCTCTGAGACAGTTTTGAAACACAGAAAAAGGCAGAAAATTGAAGAAATAGAGCCTTATAGCATAGCTAAGTCACCAGTTACACAGAGAGAGCTCTGAGCAGCCAGTGTCACTAGGATGTCTACTCAGAAATACTGAGCCTACAGGGATAGCATTTTAGAGCTCATCACTCTCCACCTCTGAGCCAACAAAACTGCCCAACCAAAGTCCAATGATACCTTTCCCTGTTTTTTGAACATACATGATGAATCAAACAATTTCCAGACTGGTTTTCTTTGGATAATGACTGCAACCCCATCCACCCCTCCGTTCAAGTCAGTTAAGGTTAAGGTGAAGCTGAGCTGTCATCAGTATCCACAGGATTTCAGCATCATGCCTTGCAATTCTGTGCAGTCTCACTCCTTGTGCTGACACTGTTGCAGCTCCCACAATCTCCAGGTTTCTCAGAGCAAGGCTGCTGCGTATGTGCAGAGCCTGGCACGTGCAGCACCACCCTGTTTCAAAGTATTTTAAAGCTTCCCTGTTCAGAAAGCAAGGAGGGGAAAGGGAAGAAAAAAAAAGGTCACGCAAGCAGCTTTCCGCTGCTCTTCGCCGAAGCAGCGTTACCAGGGCTGCCTCACACCACGAGCACATGCCCACGTACCTGCTCCTTGGCAAACACTTGCATGAAGCCCCGCGCTCCCAAGGGACTTCCTCCCCTGCCCTGGTCTGGGCGAAGCAGACCTGCCCGCTGACTCGTGCGGCGCTGTTTGAAGTACAAGCTGGGGTACTGAAAATGCTTGGATAGACAGATGCTTTTGGGAATTAACTGCTCTCTGGCTTGCTTAGTAACTCCTGGCCAAAGCAATTCTCTGGTTTATGTGTTACAGCTGGTGACAGCACTACACTCACTTTTTAAGTTGAGCTGCCCATTTTATAAATATTCAATTGAAGCCCCGTAACTTTACACTTGTAATTTTTGCTGACTGAGCTCATCCCATTGATTTTATGCCTCAACCTTACCTATATCCACAGCCATTTAAAGAAAATAAACAATCATTGAGTCGACCTTTCAGCTCCGTTAAAATGCTCTTCTACACAAGGGACTTGGTAACTTTGAAGATCACAGGCGAAGATATTCTAGTTCCTTCATCCTCCATCTGAAGCCCCAGCAAGCAACACCACCACGAGAAGCCATGGAAGGCCAGCCATTTTTCCTTGGGCAGTTCAGGCCCCTTTTCTTCCCCTTTAGGAGAGCGGGCAATTCCTGACTGATTAGCGCAGTTGGTGTACATGTTAACTCCCTATTGCACTTTTAGCTCAATCCCGAAGATTCAATGAATACATTTTTATTTAAATGCTCAATCACTTTCTTGCTGAGAGGACAGATTCCTTTGAAGTGGGAATCCCAAACTAAATAAACATATCCACAAGATCCAAGTCTCAAATAGAAGCCACTGGGTTGCTAGATTAAGTTATTCTGAGTGCAATTTTCTTAAGTGAATCTAATGCTTATGAAGGGCCGGAGCAACAGAGACACTAATCCCCAAGTGCCCGGGCAAGAGCAGCATACCAGTGTCCTGCAGAAAGGGACCCAAACCCAACAGATGAGAACTGTCCTCACCCCAAACATGTCTTACAACCAAAACCAGCTCGGAGAGAAAAGTCTGCTATCCTGGACAGGGCAGTTTGGGGTAAATGGGAGCCATATCTGCACAGTTGGACCATCACAGCACATGGCTTCCCTGCAGCAGCGGGGAGGACACAAGCTGAGGACAACCTGACTCGACCAGGTCAAGGACAGACTCCCTGGCTCCCAGCAGTGTTTCCCTTGAACCAGACAGACACTGGATCAGGGTCCATCCACGTGAGAGCAGCACAGGAGATCACAGGCAGACACACACACAGCCCTCATGTCGCAAAATGTTCGGTGTCCATATTAAAATGGACTCTTGCACGTTTGTCTCTTTGTCTTCTTGAGAGACATGGTGTTTTACTACTAGCAAAAAAGAAAAAAAAGCACATGCCTCTGATAGGACTTCAGAAATATTAAGCAGCAGTAAAATGCTTTTGTGTGGGTTATTTCCTTCCCATATCAGGAGGCATTTTCGCTAACTATAAACAGAAGTTAAGTACTCAAGAGAAGCCAGGCCTGCGGTACCCAGGCTTTTCAATGCCTGCAGGCATGCAGTGCTGCAACTATCTGGAAAAAGCCTTTTCCTCTTTTGATGCCTGAACCTGTGGAGCTTCAGGCTTTCTTCTTGAGCCATATCCTCCTTGGCACTTGCAGCCCATAACAAGCTATTCTTATTAACATTTTTTCTGGGCTGGGATTAAGTTGGAAAAGAGACAGGAATGACATTTTGCTTAAACCACTTTAAAAAGTAAGCAGCAGCTTTACCATTTAAAGTTTATATTGAATCAGCTCCTAGATGTATAGAAAAAAGGGATATTTAGGACATAAACACACACACGTATTGCTATACAAAAGCTCCAACTTTGATGATTTGCAATGGGTGGGGTTTTTGATAATGCCTCTGCTCAAGCCACACACACACACACACACACACACACACACACACACAATTACTGCCTCTGTACTGACACCTCAGGAGAACATTTTGTTTTCCCCTTACCCATCCACAATTACCTAGATTTGCTAATTGCATCAATGTGACAAGGAGGAGGCAGCAAAAGCTGAAAAGGTGTTCTCTTCACCAGTATGTGCCAAAGATCATGGTAACAGTGAACTCTGTGCCTGGAGCTCTGATCAGGAGCATCCAGACCAAACTTCAGACAAGGACAACGTAGAGCCAGTGTGGTAACTTCTTCTGCCCCTTCTCCAAATGGAGGATTCATCTTATTAAGTGGTGGAAAGAAAATGCCACCAAAACTCATCCCATGACGATTCACGGCTTGGGTTTATGTTCCACAGTGGCCTGACTCTGACTAACTTAGACTGATAGCTGTGATTGCTTGAGTCAGAGCAGCAAGAGAGACGTGTCTGTAGCAATGAGGTGCCACTATTAGGACTGAGCAGATTCCCGTTCTTTCCTGGTGCTGCCATTTGGCACGACTCAGAGCTCCTCAGAAAATAATGCTAAAATTCCTGCCGGGGCAAATGCTAATACACTCCAAGTTCTGCTTCCATGCAGTCAAGAAGCTTTGTGCTCCTGTGTGCTTGATTTCAAAGTTATTTAAGGAGTTAATTGGCATCATTCAGCTGCACCACGAAGCCGTGCGCTGTACGGGGTGAAGCTGCAGAGCTTTGGTGTTGGATAAGCAGCTCTGGCTTGGGGAGCCCCTCAGCTGCCCATTTCCTCAGGTTGTGGAGGGAAGAGAGACATCTGTGAAAGGACCACAGCTGCCTAAAGCCCCAGAGCATCCTGCTCCAATGTCAATTTCGGAATGAGAGCAAAGGTTTCTGGTGGGTGATATGGGAGCAGGAGCCGAGCCACAACTCCTGCATTGTGAAAGCCTATTTCATATTGGGCAAGGGAGGTTTCAGCTGGCCACAGCTCCCAGCAATTCCCTACAACTGCATAGTGAGAGGAAGCAAATTCTCAGGAAAAGACAATACAGTGAAAAATCAGGTTTGTGTCCTTCTGCAGCTCCCACATGTTCCCCTTGGGGCTCCAAAATTTCCCCACAAGCAAGTGAATCAGCCCACTTTCAGAGGAACAGAAGATGTAGCTAGGGAAACAAAACCCTCTCACTGAGGCTCCATAGCCTCTCATTTTTGCTATTTCTACCCTCATCCTTCCTTCTGTCTATATTACCCTCTGAATCTCCTGAGACATGAGCTCTTCAAGATGGGAACTAACTTCATACCCCCTGTCATGTAGAAACACACAAGGAATATCCAAAATTTGGGCTAGTCCTGCGTTGTTCCTAGCAATCAAACTCTCTTGGAACAATTCCTCGTCATTTTCAGATTCATTTTCAGATATGCCGCACTGTACAAGTCGCCATAAAATGTTTATACATTGTATCCACCGACCTATTTAACACATCCAGCTGCTGCAGAGAGGCAGCTGAGCCAGGAAGAAACCCAGACCCCAAGAACACAGACAAAAAGTAGGTTGCAGAAATCCCCTATCTTTCCATAGGAAGTTTAACTCATGGGGAATGAGAAATAAATCCAAAATTATCTTCTGGATGAACTTAAAACATGGAGAAATGATCCTTCTTCAGCCACTTCCTCTGTTCCCACGTTCCCATCAAACAGTCAAGAAAGCTTTGCCACCCCAAAACTAGTCTTGTTAGCCAAAGGGAGAAAACCCCACACGTTAGAAAACAAACAGCTGTCTCCATTTCCCACCTTCAGTACCCCTGCGACGCTCAGAAACCACCAAGAGCTATCTCGAGCACACAGGATGCACATTCACCAGGTGTTACTGCGGTTTGGCACCGTCACCTGCCACTTCTCCTGCAGCCACCAAACCGACTGCTGCTTCTCCACTCACCCACCTATCTGGTAAGAACACAAACTGCGGCACGAGGCTCCTACCTGAACTTGCAATTAACACTCTCCTGCTCCTACTAATACAACTTGGAAAGAGCAAATCAGTTGCCAGTAAAATAAGAAAATAAAAAAAAAAAAAAAAAAGGAGGAGGAGGAGAAGGATTCAAAGACAAGGGGAGACAAGACCTCTCTAACAACAGCAGATTTTGGAAGATTTTGAATCCTTCTCAAATACCCTCTCCCTTCCAAAAGCTGCACTGAACTCTGACTTCTATTTCTTTTTATTACAATTTATTAGGCAAGCTGTGTCTGACTATAGATTTGTACTTTTAATTTCACAAAGCAAGCTTTTAAAGCATTTACCTTAAAAAAAAAAAAAAGGAAAGGGTTTTTTTTTTCCCCTCTACATATGCTGATGAAAGTAACTTTTTTCCCTTTCCAGGAAAGCTTTGCTCTCCCTTCTCATAGATGGTCCCTTGCCCTGTGTCTGGACGCCGTTCCCCAGGGGTGCATCCCCGGGGCAGTTTGCAGTCAGCAGGTCCTTCCAAGGTGGAAAAAAAGATTCAGCGCCCCAGGGCGCCTTTTTAATCCTGGCTAACACCTCCAGGCAACAGATGCATCAACAAGAAGCGTCTTTGTCATGCAAATAGCAGGGCGCAGGTACACACCAGGCACAAATGGCTGGGGACTGCTGACACCCCAGGGGAGACCTCTGCCTCCAGTGCTTGCTGATCTCAGCTGCTGCTCGCCCTGGAAAGGGGAGGCAGAGCAAACCTGGAGGGCAGCGGCTGGGACCCCACGGAGGCGAGCGCGGCGCGGCGCCGGAGCCGCGGAAAGGCGCGGGGAGAGCGAGCGTGTCACCTCCGGGATGCCGCGTTTTGATCTCCGCGCATTAAAAGCCAACTGTCAGCAACGAGCCCAGCAAAGATTACAGTTCAATTAAACAAAAAAATTATTTAATAACTCAAGCGTGTAGCCTTGTGGTTAAACTGAAAGAACTCCGGGCTTATGTCAACACTGCAGCCCTGCAACGGCACTGTTTTATTGAAATAGTGGTGCTGCTGTAACATGCAAGAGCAGCACTGAACTAAATTAGCCCCTCAGATGTTCAGCAGGCAGCTTTACAATTAAAAACAAGACGCGTTTTCCCCCTTTCCTCCCCTCCACCACACCCACAAAGGGCAGTTCCTCAAGAGCCTCTGCAAGATGATATTCTGAGGGCATTGATGCCAGATCTGTAAAGAGTGGCAGCCCCACGGCATGAATATATGGAGAAAATCCTCAGTGAATAATTAAATTGGATTTTGTTGTCCTAAGCCATGCACCAACACACAGGACTTTCTTAGGAAGGTAACAAGGCAAAGAGGGGGTAAAAAAAAAAAAAAAAAAAAAAAAAGTCTGGAGTTTCCTAGTCCTCCAAAGGGTAGGTTTGAGTCTCGATGCCCTCTTGAAAAGCTGCATGCTTTTCCCTGTGATACATCCAAAAGGAAGTTTCATGTAGAACAACGTTTACAACAACAAATATCAACAGACTGTGATCATCATGCTTCACCCTAAATGGCTGTAGGCCTCTGAACTGGAATTTATACACAAAAAAACACCACAGCTATAGAAAGTAATATACTGCACGAGTTTTTGCATCTTTCAAATGCAGATCCATGTGTTCTGCAGTGCCAAAGCACCTTGTCACTCTGACTCCAAATATACACTAATTTAACATGTTTCGCTGCTGTCAAATTACCAGTACAGATCAGGCCCCCTTCTTTTTGTTTTCGAAGTCAAATGCCACAGTCCTGAATAAAAATCAAGAACGTCAGAGAGCAAAACAATGCCATGACAGAGACCTCCAAGAACAAAATCTAGGAGCCAGTAAGAGGGAAAAATGCTTTATCACAGGGAAGTAACAGCATCCAGCTCCTCCTCTCACAGCACGCACAACGGCAGCGGCATTTTTCCAGCACGATGCCTACAAGCAAATTGTTTCCCGCTCCACTCAGGTTCCACTAATATAATTTCCACAGCTCATTTTAACACTGCCCCTCCATTGCTCTGTATGTATACCAAGAGGCTTACAAAAATAAATGGGAATTGACTATCCAGAATTAAAAGTACACGAAAATCCATTAAACATTAATCTACACCAATGGAAACAGAGGGACCAACCTGGAAGAATCAGTGCTCACCACAATGTAAGGGAAAGCTGTAACTACTGCACCATGGTTGATATTAATTCCTAAACGACCATTTCACAATTTCTGGCTGAAGATAAAGAGTATGTTTCAAAGCAATGCTGTCAGATAGATAAAGCCTTCAAGCAGACCAATTGATGGTGGAAATAAACATCAATCAGCAAAGAGCAATGCCACATCATAAGCAAAAAAAAAAAAAATTAAAAATCCAATCTTCTCATCTTGCTGTCATGTAACTTTAGCAGTTCTGCTTCCAGCCCTTGATTTTCCTCAACAAACGAAGAGTTAAAGCTAGAAAATTCACATCTGTCCCAGTCACTACAAAGACAGCATTTACATCATTCTGCCATACATTATCCTACAGTAGTAAACCAGAGCTCCCCCCACAAAGCCCCCAGCCCTGTTCGCAGACATTAATCTCAGCTTTTCCACTGTGATTACGACCAACACCTCCAAGAGCTGTCAAACTTCACTGGACAGAGGCTCTGAACAGCAGAAGCTGAACCTTCATCGTCACTGAAGCTACCCAAAAGACCCCATTGTAAACAGGCTCTGCAGACCAAACAGGAGGAAACCCAGCTTGCCAAACCCAGCCTTTGGAAGAGATAACTCACTGTTCTGGGGATGGGTGGCGACAGAGATCCATTAGGCATGTAGGGGTCGTTATTCATATTTGGCATCATGATATACCCAGAATAACCAGAGTACGATGGTCCCTTGCTGTATAAGCCATTGTCTGGATGCTTTCCTATGGAAGATGAAACAATGATTACATTATTCTCCATACATGCATTTCTCATGAGTTAGAGCACTCAAACAGGTACTGTGGATATATAAAAATGTTCTGCATGCAAATGCTTCCCTACTCATGGAAATTACTGCTGACAGAAAATGATACAAAGCAATTTTTAAAAACATTTTTTTTTTAGGAAGAGCAAATTCTTAAAGGAGCAAGTATTCTCAGTGAGGAGTTTATGTTTAAAATACAGAATAGCCTCAAAATAAACAATTTCGCCAGTACTCACTAAAATCAAAGTAGACACATCAGCAATGACATCACATTTCCCAAGTAGCAGTTTTCCCCAATTTTATACATGCCTCTAGGATTTGTCAATTCAGAATTATTGCCAGTATGGGTTTCCAACATCATTGTTAGGAAAGGGAGAACAAGGCTGTGATAAGTAGATAAAATAATTTCCTTCTCTTGCTGAGACAGTGTGAGCAGCAAACAATTCATTCTGACTGCGCTCATTGGGAACAATTAAAGGGCAGGAGGTGGCTTGGAAGGAGATCCTAACAATTTGGGAGGGAGGCTGTTAAGCACACATGGTACTACAGTCACGAGGGAAGCCCAGTGAGGGAGGCTATTTGGTAGGGAAAAAAAAAGCGTTTGGGTCCAGGTCCTGCAAATAGGGTGAACAGGTCTCCCCATTGACAAGGATACTACTTGAAAGTGAGGTTTTTAAGAAGATGCAGAGCTGAAAACTATCCAGAGCGGAACATCTCGCCCTCACTGCCCAAATGCTTTGAGCATGGACATCATTGCTTTTATGCTGTTTAATTACAAATTTGGAGGAAGATGGCCACAGAGTCCTGGAAAGCACCAGGACTGAACTCTGTCTGTCTTTATACAGAATTTATAATCTGGTTTAGCTTGTAATGATAAGCTTTTGATTTTAAACATAATCTTCTACCCTTCACAGCACACATTCTTTGCATGTGTGTCCAGCTTCCTAAATGATATTTGATCAACTCTGCTACTTCCTGTGTCCTCCTCAATCGAAATTAACCATTTGAGACATTAAAAAATGCAGGAGATGTGCTCATACTTAGATTTGAAAAAGGAGATTTAAGTGACAGACTTTGGCTATGGAGAAAAGCAGAGGGTTCCTGAGCACAACTGAACACTGTATGAATGAAGAAATAGATGTATTTAAGGTGATATCTTAAAAATAGTTACTTCTTCAGTGAAGATGCATCTGGCCTACTTATCAGTTTCTAAACAACTGGAATACCATCTGGTCACTCAAGATAAACGCGCTGCGTGTTCGCCTCCTTTTTAAATGCGTTTTGAAAAGGCTTTGGCATCCCTCCCCCCTGAAAGATATTAAATGTATGCTTTCCAAAGCAAACCAAGTTCCAGTTTGAGGACTGTGTGGCGGGTCACAGAGGGACAACATTGCAAGACGGGACTGTGCGACTCTCACCTTCCTCGGGGTGCTCTCTGCCTTTATCATGGTAGGAATCCTGTGCTTGAGTCTGCCTGGAAACCTGACCACAAGGAATCCACCATCAGAAAAGAAGAAAAAGAAGAAAAGTCATTGTATGGATGCTCGTTTATCAAACACACTGCTACAGTTTCTTGAAGGAAGAGAGGATTTTAGAGCACAAGATTAACATCTTTC
The DNA here is from genome assembly GCF_015832195.1 of Motacilla alba alba. Lineage (NCBI taxonomy): Eukaryota > Metazoa > Chordata > Aves > Passeriformes > Motacillidae > Motacilla > Motacilla alba. Next base: position 46,703,848 of record NC_052019.1, on the reverse strand, counting down.
TTTTTCCTCCTAAGTTGCTTGGAAGGCAACTGTACCAGAAACATTTGTGTAAACTATTGTTTTATGACAACGTGAATAACTACAGGGCTTTGCAAAGCATTTCTAGCAGAAGCACCCTTCATTTAATGAAAGTGGATCATTTCTGGAAAATATTTGGCACTCTGGCGGTCAAAACAATCTTGGTAAAAAGATACCAAAAATAATAATGAAAATCAGGTTGCCCTCCTTAGCAGATCTTTCGGGGAAAAAAAAAAAAAGAAAACTAAAAAAAAAAAAAAAAAAAAAAAAAAAAAAAAAAAAAAAAAAAAAAATTTAAAAGGCAGTTTCCGCGCTCGCCCTGAAGTTATTTTAGAGTCGGGAATTTCTTCCCTAACAGTTTTATGTAAATCCCTTAAAGAGTTTACAGCTAACGCTCCGACCCCGCTGATTTTACTGAGGAAATTTCATGGCTGCTTGAGGTCTAATACCACCGCACCGTCGGGGAACTCGCGGCAACTTTCTCGTCCCGGGCCGAAGCGCGGCAGGAGCTCTGCCCGGCGCACCTCCGGAGACAGGATTTGGGGTGGAACGATTTCTTTTCCTACGGGAAATTTTTCCCCGGTGCCCCGCCGAAGCTCCCTCCCCGCGGCGGCGGCCGGAGCCCGCCGGCATCCCGCGCCCCTCGGTCCGCGCTGCCCCGCGGAGCCCCCGCGGCCGCGCACCTCGTGCCCGTTGGCGCCGGGGGCGATCTCGGACTCGTTGACGAGGGAGGACTTGATGTCGGCCAGGTCGCCCTCCTCCTCGGGGTGGCTGATCTCGGCGAAGATCTTCTCTTTCTGGGGGTCCCCCTCGTCCTTGAAGGGGATCATCTCGTCGGTGGCGCAGAGCTCCGGGTCCCCCCCCGCCGCCCCCGGCCCCCGGCAGCTGCGGCATCCTCACGGCAGCGCGGCGTCTGCTGCGGCCGCCGGCCCGCCGCGGGAAGGGGAGCGGGCGGAGCAGCGGGGGGAGGAGGAGGAGGAGGGCGGAGGAGGAGGAGAGAGGAGGAGAAGGAGGAGAGAAGAAGGAAAAATCCCGTGAACTCCTCGGGGTTGCTCTCGGCAGCCGGAGACCCCTGCCTGTCCGCCCGCCCCCTCGGGGCCGAGGTACCCCGTCTTCCGCACGACACCGACGTCCCGGGGACCCGCGCCCCGACGCGCCGCACGGCCGGAATAGGTCGAAATACGCCCGCCCGTGTCCCGACCGCGCCAGGGACCGCCCCCCAGGAGACCCGACCCCCCTCCATCCCCCCGGGACCCGGGCTCACCCCGGGGGCGAGGAGACGCGGAGGGGAGCGGAGCCCGCCCGCGTTTCGCCTTCGAGTGAAGTTGCCACCTCCCCGGCGGGACCGAGTTAAAATGGCTGGGGGGAGGCGGGCAGGGAGAGGGGGGCGTCCCGGGGGAAGGGGCCGGCGCTGCCCGTGCCGCGCACCCACCGGGCCTTTGTCCGCCGCTTCGTCCGCGGCTCCGGGCACGGCTGGGCTCGGCTCGGCGGCACCGCGAGGGGCGGGGGGCCGAGGAAGAAACAGCCCCGGGAGGGAGGGAGAGCAGGAGGGGAGGGATGGAGCGGGCGGGGACGGTGACCCCCCCACCCCCCCGCTTCCCTCCGCGCCCGCGGGCAGGGGAAAAAGTTGCCGGCACGGCGCCCCCGGCCGCCTCCGCGCTCAGCGCCCGGCGCGGGGCCTCCTGCCGCAGCCGGCGGGCGCGGCGCCCCACGGGGGGCGGCGGTGGGGCGCGGGGCGGCGGCGGCAGCGCAACTTCAGCATCGCTCCCGCCCTCCCTCCCTCCGCCGTCGGGGCGGGGCGGGGCGGGGGCGGCGGAGATGAAAGGAACCGCCGCCGTGACTGACACCGTGTCCGGGCCGGGAGGGCCGAGCGGCGGGGGCGGGGAGAGGAGGGGGCTGGGGCCAGCGCCAGCGGGGAGGGAGGAGGGAGCGGGTGCGGGGCTGCCCCCGGGCAAACTTTGCTCTGGCTGCGCGGAGTAGCCTCTGTGTCCGTGTGTGCCCCTACACGCACACGTGTAGGTTTGTGTGTGCGTGTCCGCGTCGCGGGGGGTGCGCCGGGGCGCTGCCGCTCCTCTCCCTTCCCAGGCAAGAGCCCGCCGAGGAGGGCACAGGCACTAGCTGCATCCCCGGGAAGGGCGGACAGACCAGCTTTTTTAGGGCTGCTTTGTTGAGCCTTCCCCATCGCCACATGGCGCTGCTCCGGTGTGGGAACTGTGCGAGGGGTTGACCAGGCTTGCCCGCGCCCGCATGGGACGAAGGGCAGAATTAAGACATCCCCATTGAATCCAGCAAGTGCCCGCCAGGAACGAGTAGTAGCCCCCGAGAGACGGGGAGAAGCCCACCGGGGTGAGCTCGTCCCGGTTTCGGACCGGTAAATGGAGCCAGAGCAGTAACGGAGGTTCACCCCTCCACCCTGTCCCGTTCCTCCAGCACCGCGCTGCCCCGCTAGCTCCCGGTTGATCCGGCATCACCCGGCGCCAGGGCACGGGTGCAGTAAAAAAAAAAAATCATCCAGACAAAAGCAGGCGCTGCGCTTGGGGAACGTCAGGATCCGCAACTTTTATTTTGCGAACACGATGGGCGCACATTTTGCAGGAAACAACTTCCCAGTATTTTGGCATCGGAAAAGTGCGCTTTGTGCTTTGCACATGCCCCGTCAGGTTGCTAAACCTTCAAGCGCCGGGAGCCGGAGGAACGGGAACATGTGGATGCTCAATCCGTTTTCGGCAGATGCTGGGTTCGGCACGGCGGCACTGCCGGCCGGGACACGGGCGGGCTGAGCCCGGCTGCCCACGCCGCCGCCCGCGGCTCTGTACAATCGTCCTCGAACGGGTGATTAAAATCCCGCTGAGAAATTAGACCCTCCAAACCCCGAGAAAGGGAGCAAGGTAGCGGGAAACGGGGGGTGGACTTGCCAAGTCGAACAAGTGCGTGAAATAAATGATCGAGAAAGGAAGAAATTAGAAATGTAACTTCTGGGAAAGGGCTTAATTGTGCAGAGCTCCCCAGATACAGGGAGACCCCCTCTCTCCCGGAGACGGCTGCAGAGAGGCGACGGGGAAGCGGTTGTTTGGAAAACGACAGACAACTCAGGGATGGTTCCTGAGCGGAGATGCACATCTCCGCATCCCTCCCGCCCCTCTTCTCTTTCCTGGCGCTCGGCGGGCACCGGACACCCGGACCGGGCAAAGCTGCCCCGGGACGCTCCCGTTCTGAAAAAAAGACCTTCGCTGCGAGGCTGAGCTTTGCAACTCGCTCGCCCGACGGACGGGGCGGCGCGGCCCGGGAGCAGGCAGGGACCCCGCCGGAGGAGCCGGCAGCGCGGCCACTCCTCCGCTTCATTACCGTGTCCCTCTGGAAAAGCAGCCTCCCCCAGCCCCTCCGCCGTGCCTTTACGTGGGCTGGAGTCTTTCCCGGATCGTTTTTTTGGTGGAAGGATTTTGAAGGCAAAAAAGGGCCGGGGTGAGGGCGGCGGGACCGGGGCGGGGGAATGTGTGTGTGTGGAAACCGTAATGATTTACGACAGAAAGATAAACTCAGGAAACGTCAACTCCAACGTCAGATTTGACTGGAGACAACACAAAGCTGTCGCTTTACTCGCAGTCCTTGGGGCACGGCCGGAGGAGGGGGGCAAAGCCCGGGGTGCGGGGACGCCCCTCGCTGGCCCCGCTCTCGCCCCCGGCGGGACCCGCTGCCCTCCCCGGGCCACCGGGAGCGCGCCCGCCGCCGTGCCCGGCACCCGGCTCCGCAGCGGCTACCGCGCCGCTTGGTACTTTCGTAGGGGTGATTTTTGCGCCTTTTTTGTGTTTCTTCTTTTTTTCTCTTTTGCTTTGAGTGTGAGTTTGTATTTTCCCGTGGTTTTGCTTTTGTTTTTTGTTTGTTTGTTTGCTTTGTTGTTTAATTACGGGCAGGTTTTGCTGTTTGTTTTTTTTTTTTTGGTCGAGTGTGTTTTAGCGTTTCAGAGGGAGTTGAGGAGTTTTTGTTTGTTGGGATTTTTTGCATTTTCAGCGTTGAAGGCACCCGCACCTCGAGCACTCCCCGACGGCCAGCCCGGCTTGCCCGGGCTCAGGGCGAGGGGCAGCGAGGACGGGGAGGGCAAAGCGGCGCCGGGGCGGGCTGAGCTCTAGCGCTCGGGAAGCGGGACGAGACCCGTGGAGCTTCAGGGCGGCTGAGAGGGGGGAACCGGGGTGCCAGCGACGACCCCTCCGGGCGCAATAAGCGGGGCGGGGGAACACAGGACACTCTCGCGTGCGAAGCGGCGGCCGCCGCCGGCGCCCCCTTTATAGGGGAAGGGCGGGAGCGGGGCGGGGCGGCGGCGCCTTTGATGTCCCGCCGGCGGCCCCTTTCATCCCCCCCCGGTTCCCCCCCCGAGCTCTTTGTGTGACTAAATTTGGCAGGAGCATGGAGGCGCGCCAGGGCGCCCACGTGTGCGCCGAGCTCCCAGCTGAGAGAGCCGGGGTTTTCTTCCGGGTAAGGAGACAGCGGGGGAGATCAAAGAGTTTGGGGAGCTGGAGCCGAAATGTGCAGTGGAAATAAAGTGAAATAAAATAAATAAATAAATAAATAATAGAGAAGGGGGGAGGGGGGGGAAATTCCTCCGTCCTGGACGCGTGCCAGTCAGAGGCAAGGGGGAGCAGGGGGAGCACATAGTGGTCGGGGGCACCGGCGGGAGGGAGGAGGGGGAAAAAAGTATTCTCGCAAAAGGGGGTTGCAGTTGTTTTCTGAAAAGGGAAAAAAAATAAAAAACAACCGACGAACCAACAGACCAAGCCTTTTGTTTAAAGCCGCCGGGCTGTGGAGCCAGGCGGGCTCCGCTGGGAAGAGCCGCCCGAGAGCGCGCCCAGGAGCGCGGCCGGGCCAGGGCTGCGCGCCCGCGGGGCAAAACTCCTTCCAACGGCCTGGGAAACGCAACCAGCGGCAAATATCCCCTTCTCCCGCCCGCCAGGCCGGCGCGGAGGTTCGAAGGGAGTCTTTCTAGGCAAACCCCCCGCGGTTTTTCTCCCCTTTGGAAGCGATGTCGAGGGTGGTCTCCCGAGGGGTGGGTGCCCCGGGGGCCAGGCGCCCTTTGCGGCAGCCCACGCTGTGCCCCGCGGCTCCCCGGCGGGCTCAGGGACAGCGGCGCTTCTTTCTGAGCTGTGCTGGCACGGCCGGGCTGCGCCACGGGAATCCCCGGGGCCCCGCTGCCGCCCTGCGCACCCTGCCCGCCCCGGGCCTGCGGCGATGGTCACCCGGCTCTCGCTGCTCCCTCAGGACTGCAAAGCACAGCAAAGAATGTTGGGTTTTAAAATTTCTCAAATCGAGCCTTCTCGGTGCCTTTCAAGGCAATGTGACTGAGTTATGCGTGTTCCCCGGGTCTGCGTTTGCCACCCCATTTAGATAACACCCGTGAGTTATGTGTGAGTTGAATATATAGGCTGAATTCCCAAATTCCTTCTGAAGCAAATAAATCCTCCTGCTTCAGGACATGGGGTGAGCAGGGCCAGGGCAGAGATGTGATGATTAGCCCTGGCTCTGCAGAGTTATCGCTGGTGTCCTGCACAACCCGCTGCTGCACAGCATCACTGGGGAGCCAGCCCGGGCTGCCTCAGGTTGTATGGATGTGTTTGCAAATATGGACCTGTTCTGTGCCTCTAAAACAAGGATAATACTTCTAAGGCAATTTTTTTACTCTGTGAGAATAAATGCATTGTTGTGTTTGAAGAGACTCCTCTGATGAACGCCGTAGGGAAAGCTGTAAGTAACAGATGAGGATTTTTGGGGGGGAAAACCCAGTGTCCTCCCTCACTCTTGTATTGTACCAAGCAGACAGTCCTTTTGGTGGTGCAGTCCCTTTTACAAGCACAGTGTCCGGATATCTGGCATACTTTTGGATTTGGGTCCAGGTTTGGATTGCAGGCCCTGTGGCTCACACTCCATGGCCTATGTCCAGCTGTTTATCGGGGTGGATCACCTGCTGTGGCCTTCAGGTGATGCTGATGCCAGTTCCTGGTTGCCTTGAAGGAACTTAGGTGTGGAGGGGATTTCTCATTGCCCTTATGATCCTTCCTGTCATGGTGGCTGAAAGGGATTCTTTCCGACAGTCAAGTCAAGAGGATTCTGCTGAGTGAAGGGAACTATTCTGTATTTGGTGCAGATTTATATTTTAAATGGAGAAAAAAACCAAAAAGGGAATAATGTGTTCTGGTTTTGAAGACTCATTTATTATGAGCCTTTATGAAATACAGACTCATTTTTCAAATTTATAACAAAGGGCATCCTGGCTGTGTTTCTAGCAGCTATATCAAAGAGTAACTGCACTTCTCATTTAAAGCTACTTTGAAAGAGATCACATGTAATAGGTATTAGGATATTAAGAGTGTATATGTGCTTTTTGCTTTTTAATTTACACATCCAGCTTTCTAGTTCTGGGATGCCATTAATGTTCTTAGCCCAGAATTACTCTATTTAAAGAGCTAGGTTTTCTTAGCTCTCGCAACAACATGGGCTTTATGAGATTTGAGTGCGCAAATCTTACCAGTGCATTTTTACTGTAAGAGCTTTTGTTTAGAGGAAGGCATTGGTGGCTCAGATCTCACGAATGTGTTTTTATCTTATTTTGAGATTAAAATAGTTAGTAGTTAGTGGCTGCTTTCTTCTTTCTTTCTTTCTTTCTTTCTTTCTTTTTTTTTTAAGTGCAAGATAAAATACAGGGCAAGTGGCATGGTTTATTGAAATAAATGATGACACAAAGTAGCTTGCAAACTAACCCTTACATTGAGCAGCAGGATTATTTCTGATGACTCATCAGATCAGATAATCCACAGCATGTGGATAAAAGGGGATGCAGGACTCAGAACTAAACCCAGAAAGCCACGCTTGGAAAAATGCAAAGTGTGAGGTTAATGTTGTATTAAAGGTAAGACCTGAAAAGAGCACGGCAGCATGCTGCCCCCCAGCAGGGATTTTTAGCCTGGCATTTTTGAAAGGACCAAAGAGATGTTCAAAGGGAGTGGAGTAAAATATCCCTGAAGGGGCCTTTGAAAATCCAAACTTTAGTAGTTTTATGGGACGCCACATTAATGTGAGATTCTAGCTGAAGAAATGTGTTTTAATTTCAGAGTAGCACTTTTGCCCACTTACGTCAACATTTCCTACTTTCTTGGAGGGGCAAGTTCTGCTCCTGAATAAATAAATGTTACACGTGTCCCAGAACGGATGGGATTTTCTCCATCCCCGGGAGCCAGGATGCCACACCCAGGGGCAGTGTCTGTGGGCAGGCTTTCAAAGGCCCCTCCAACCGAGACCTGCTTCTGCACCTCTAGCTTGGACTCAGAAGTGCTGATGAGTGTCTCATGCTGCAGCTTCTTGGATGCACCAGGGAAAGCCCCTGAGGGCCCCTTTTGCTGGGGTTTTGTGCACGTGTCGTTGGAAGCCTTATGCTGAAATTGTTTATTTCTATTAGTACTTGATTGCACAGTGCAAAATTAGTATCTGGAGCCCCATAAGTACATGAGGTGCTTTGTAAAGCAGTCACCCTTTTACAATAGCCCTTGGCTTGGTTCTAGCTTGGCCTGTTTTGGAATTCAGCATACACCAATTGATATATTCTGCCAAATATATAATGAACATGCAGAGCTGACTGTGCACCAGTGTTTCCTTCTAGCTTTTGAAATGGCGATCGTTCCCTTTCTGAGCTCCCAACGAAATCAAAGCATCTTGTAATCCTTTGCTTGTTTTTAACTGACAGTAGTCCTCTGTTCCCTGACAAATATTGCCAGCAGAAGCCTGGTAGCTCCAGACAAGGTCCTTTGAAAGAGGTGGGAGGGAAGAGAGGCTCTGCAGGCAACTTTCCAGCAGCAGCTGTGCACTAACGGCATGGGAGTGTGGGAGGCTACTCCCGGGTTAGTAAGACAGTTCAGCAATGCAGTGAATGTGTGCTCACAGTACATGACTCGTATTTACTTTTTTTTAATTCCCTGACCTTTGTCTGACCAAATCCGTCGCCGAAACGCAGCTGGATGGGGAGGGGGAACAGCAGCCAGGCTGTGCCAAGGATCTCACTGCGCTTGGTGGAACACACAGCACTCCCCCAGGGAAAATGCTTAAGGCGAGTAACGAGGTGGCGAGTTTTCCTTCTTGCTGAGAAAGTTATTTGGGGTTGGGTCTTATTTTACTGTACCATCTCTCACTTCCCATGGAAGTAAGTGCCATTAATTTGCCTGACAGAGGTATTAAACTGTAACAGCTGAATATCACTCAAAGGCAGCACTGTTTGATAGGGCAGTGCCAGAGAAAGAGGACTTTGCAGGAGTCTGGGGTATTGTTCAGAGCCTTGTGATCTCAGCTTCATCACAGCTTCACAGTTTCAGGTCTGGTACTGATCTGAAAATACAAGTCTTCATGGTGACTGGAAGGCAGAGAGGCACAGCCTGTAGGGACAGCAGTTAGGGCTCACCTTTTGATGAAGAGCAAGATCAGTCTGAATTGCAGCTGGTCATTTCACCTTCAGCTCCATTTTCCTTTGAGTGGGTCTCATGGACTATTTGTGTCCACGTCCAGGGGAAACAGGCAGTTTTGGCTTGGAATTAAGAGTTTCAGAAAGACTCTCTAAGACCAAGGGAAGTAAAGAAATGTGAGCAAAAGTTCTGCAAGTTGTCAAAGGAGAACATCACATGCAAGGAGATTTCAGTCAAATCCTGCAGAACCTGACTCATAATTGTGCTGGAGCAGGGACCTACAGATGAGACCCCGTGCTGAAAAAGAGCTGATGGGGGTGACACTAAGGACAGTGTGGGGTAGAGGAGAAAATTGCAAGTGAATGGTGTCACTTGAAATTCCCAAATTCCCTGCGTGGTGCTGCTCTGAGTCTCCCAGACTGCTTGTGGTTCATGCTGAGCTCAGCCAGAGCATGGATGCTCAGGCTGTCTTCAAATGAGCCCTGCCTAAGGAAGAGGATGGTTTCTGCCCTGCTGGAGAAGGGTAATGAGAGAGGGGGACCCTTTAGGCTGGCTGGGCTATTGCAGAGGCTGGAAGCAAGGGTTCAGATTGTGGCCCTTGTTGCTCATCTGCCAGGTTACACCATGACTGATCAGCCAGCTTCTGGCCTGTACATCTCCACAGAAAGCTGTGCTTTTTCTCCTGTTTCTACCTTGCCTCCTCTGCTGCTTTGTGCTGGTCAGAAGGAAGGCGCAGCTGCAAAACTTGCAGCCTCCAGTCGTCAGCTGAGCCGACAGCCCTTGCCCACGCAGCAAGGCTTTTCAACAAAACAAGAGACTCCGGATGAAAATACTCTTCCTGACTAAAAGACTTTAATAACTTTTACTAACTTCAGCACCTTTTTAAACAATGTGTAATTAAATTATGAGGTTTCTTGCTGCAAGATGTTATGTAGTCTGACAGGATGAATGGATTCAGAAAAGGATTAAGCAAATTCATTTTGTCTATGAAACAACCGGTTGGATAGAACTTCCAGCTTAAAAACTCCCTGAACCTCCAATTGCAAGCAGTCATTCCGGGCACACGGAAGGTGATGCAGCACAGGAGTGCAGATTGGAAAATCGAAAACTGCAGAAAATTACTCAAATGCATGCTGTGATGGAAAAGTCAGAATCTGAATTTGCAGCATGCCGTCAGTCACTGGCCTCAAGCTATAACCAAGGTTGATACCAGCTGATGTATGCATGCTTCTACTTATGTTGATAGTGAAATAAAACTTTCCCTGCTTTATTTGTCTGTCCCTTGAGGAATTCAGTTTTTCAGACCTCTTTCACAGCCAAGACTACTTTTTATTATATTTATTTATGTTTGCTGGCTGTGAAGCATCTAAATAGTGTTTCATTCTAAAAAAAAAAAAAAAATTATATGAGAAAGATCAGAAGCGTTCCGTGGTATTTATTTTTCTTTAAAGAGGGTATCTTTGGCATGCAGACAGGCTGTGGCTCACCATTATAAGTTAGCAAAGGATCATCCATGAGCTATTAGCCATAACCAGAATAATATTAGATAACTAGAAAAATCAGCTTTTAATGGGATTTCATTTCATGTAAGATATATTATTTTGAATTTCAGTAAAGTTTTTCCTTGAATGCAAACAAACACCTTGTTATTTTGAGTTCTCTTCCTCTAAAACACTGTGCATTTAGCCCTGATATGGGCATAGGATTCACCAGATTATTTTGCATTAGAAGAGTGCTATCTTTAGTGAGAGCAATTAAGGCAAAGGGGCTGCAGGCCAAAGCACTGGAGCTGTGTAAGGATAGCAGAAGCTGTAGATTAAGCTGTATATTAATTACTTGGTTCCCTACTTGGAGCTATGAACAGTGAATTCTTTAATGTTATGTTGCATTTTTAAGGTAGTTTGTGGTTCACTAAAACCCAAAGCATCGGGAGGTTTTGCAGGTAGATATTAAAATGGTGAAACTACTACGGATGTTTTGAAAAAACCAGCTGAAGCAGACTGCAGAGGTGGATCCAGAGGGAGGGGAGGGAGGGCACAGGGCAGCATTTGGAGATGTCCAGGTACATTGCTTTATGCAAGCTCTTGCACAGGGCTGCAGTGAGATGGGTTTACTTCATCCACACCCTGACTTGGGCTGTGGATTTGATGTTGTATGAATGAATGTCTGGTTCAGGCAGGAAGGTCTCCCCTCTTGCTCCACTCCATGGTTTATGGAGCTGCCCATACAGCCCCTGTTACACATGGTATGCTCTCCAAATTAACAGGTTTCTGCCCCAGAGAAGCTTATGCTCTGGAGGAGGTTCATATCTTTGAACTTATTTGAATTATCCTCATCTGGGGAAGTGAATTCCTTCAGCTCATTCTCAACTCTCAGAAGCTCCTTGTCCCCTCAGTCACAATTTTTTCTCTCTTGTTACTGCTGCACATCCTCCCTGTGGACTCTTCCCACAGCTGGGGAAGCCTGCAGGATCCCCTGGGGCTGCTCCTGATTTCCTGCCAGGCACCAGGGCAGCTGCCTCTTGCCCAGTGCCCGAGCAGGGGAGGGGGCCCTGTTAATGTCACTTTGTTCAGTTGATCTGGGGCTTGTCAAACATGTGTGCCTTCAAAGGTCCTGGCTCTGACCTGGGAAACAGGTGGCACCTTATTAGCGTTTTCAAAGGGAGCTCTCCTGATCTGCTGTGTAATTTAGGCTCCTGTGTTAAATATAACTCGGTGTGGAGCGATGCCTGTAACCATCGTGCTTGGGCCAGTGCCTGCATGTCAGCTCTGTGGGGCTCTGCACAAATGCAAGAGCTCCCACTGGGCTTCCTCCCACCAGGCTGAGGGTCTCTGCCTGTGGTGGCTGTCATCTGTCATGCAAGGAAAGGATCTTTTGTGCCTTACTCCCATCAAAAGCTCAAATGCCCATTTACTCTATGGTAGAGGAGGAAATGGCAGCAGCAGCAACACTCTTCACACTGATTCTGAGATCCAGCCCTGCCACAGAGCCACAGAATCAATGACATTGGAAAAGACCTTTGAAATTATTGAGTTCAACCTATGACTGAACACCACCATGTCAACTGAGCCATGCCACCAATCTTTTCTTAAACACCTCCAGGGACAGTGACTCCACCGCCTCCAAACGTAGCCTATCCCAGTATCCAAATTCCCTGATAACAGACAGTAGTGTAATGTAACTTAGTAAGTGTGAAATAGTTAACATTTTACTTCTCTGCCCCTTTTCTTCTGTCAGGAGCCTAAATGCCAGCCATCACCTGGCTGATGTGGAAAATGCATGGCTTGAGATTGACCCGAGGGCTGAGCTTCCTTCAAAATTGCTGTGTGGCAGGAGGATCCCAGAGAGAGACATGGGCTACCATCAGGCCAAGGAAGAAAGAGTCTGTGCCCAACAGGATTGTTGGAAGTGGTTTCCACAATCTCTCCCTGGAAAGGCAAGAGGCAGCTAAACCAGGACATTTTATTTGCTGTTGCCTGCTTGCCCTGCCTGAGTTCAGTCCACATAGCTGTGGGACAATGTGAGCACACCTCGCTGGGCTGATATGGTGGCTGCGCTTTCCATCAGCAATGAAAGGTTTTCTGCTGTGCAACTTATTGTGCTGGGCTGTGCCAGGAGCCAAAGTGCTTATCCCAGGAGGAATAAAGAGTCCACCATCTCTTTTGTAAAGGTGAGTAGGTCTGGCCATTCAGACACACCAGGATAACCAGAAGGTGTTATCAGTAGGCATTTTTCAGGAATACGGATTTATTTAATTTACATAGAGGCTATAAAGACAGCTCTCTAAGTTTGTAAGGCTTTAAAAGCTTAAACCAAGTGAAATGGTTAGAAGAACACACACCTGCTCACTGTACTCTGTCAGCCCAGCTCCTCTCTCAGAAACCCACCTCTGCTGGATGCAGCCTAGAAATACATGATTTACAGTCCATGACGAGCCTTTGCTGATGCTGTCCTGGGAAAGGCGAGAAGAACTCTCCATAAAGCTGAAGGAGCCTCACAACAACTACAGTCCCCTGGAGCCCTTGCTCCTTCAAATCTCATAGCGTCTGGTGCTCTGTCAGATGTGATGGCTGTGGAGCAGTGCATGCAGAAAAGCTGCGAGCCATCTGGAGCAAAGAAAAAATAAGACACCTGAGAGTATGATGTCACATGGAAATATCAGGGGCAATCAATAGTAATTGCACCTGCCTGTTATTTATCAGACACATTTTGGGGTTGTGCCGGCCTTTTTCTTTATGTGCATGAGGATCTGCCCCACTTCTCCATTGCTTCCAAATTCTGAAGTTGTTTGACAGGAGTCGGTCAAGTACACTGTCCCATCAAGTTTGTGGGGGTTTTTCTGTGTTTCAACCTAGAAGTAGTAGTTTTCTTCAGCAAGATTTTGGAGCAAGATTTATTTTCAGTTTCTTTGAGGCAGTTTGGAGCCAGAAAGGAACAAAAAAGCCTCCAAACACCAAAGGAAATAGTGCCACTGAACAAAGGGTCTCTTGTTTGTGAACTTCCATTTTAAAGTGTTGGTGCATATTCTACTGGAACAGTTTTTCATTTTTCACTTGCACAGTCCAATGCTTTAAATACTAACCTATTCAAGAGTCAAGTGTTTTTTAGGGCCCTTTGGAGTGTCTTTTCAGTGCTGCATCTGTTTCTGAGAAAGCTGAGCCGTCTTCACTCCTGTGTATCGATCCTCTTAGATAATGTATCCAAAGAGAAAAAGGAGAGTGTTTCAGTTGCAGAGAAGCACAGCTGAAGAGAGGGAGCTGAATCTGTCCTGTAATCTGTCAGCTGCAGAGCCTTCATCACTGAGTGATCCTCACCTCATGTTTCTTGCAGCACAAGAGCAGGACTCTATTTCAGAAAAATAACAACCCAGGAACGAAATAAACTAAAAAAACCCAAAAAAACCCAAAACACTCCATTGCTCCCCCCTCAAATTTCCTTTGAATGTAGACGTGGTCTAACCAGGAGAATTTTTTTTCTCTGCACTTTTACCTTAATATTTCTGTCTACATTACTGTGCCTCTCTCTCTGCCGCCAAAGCTAAGTGTTTGCTGAATTAAATAAACCATGCTGCATTGACAGAGCTCGTGAATGCTGCTATTGTCACCAGAATCCCTTTTGCTGGTCTGACCCCAAATCCTAATGCCAACTGTGGTGCAGTCATAAGTGAACAAGAATCGATCATGCTGATGGGACTAAGAGACTCTCCAAAAGGTAATTTTATAGGCTGGTTTTGTCACCACGTGGCAAAACTTTGGATATGTTACATCTGGTCTTGTTTGGAATTACTCCTGTCTGTCAGAAAAGGTTTTTTAAGAAAGTAAATGCTCAACACATTCAAGAAAAGCTCTTGTCATATGGCTAAAAGCCCCAGGTAATCATTTCAGTTACAGGGTCATTAATAATATTGGATTTAATGGATTTGCAGTGTTTGCATAATGCAATAGGGGTTCACAAGGAAATGGATTGTTCCTGTCTGTATTGTGGAGAAGAACTTAAGGCTGATGCAATATAAAGTCTCTAAGATGAAAAATTCAAGTAATTTCAGACAAGATAGTTTCTTAAGTCCTGATCAGGAGAGGTCTGAATTTTCAAAACAGAACTGTAATAATTAAAGTCTCCTAATTTTGCATGTCTTCAATGCCTACGTGCTGTTCTATATTCCAGAACCACGTATTACTGAGAAGTCAATATAAAATATTGGGTCTACTCTTTTTTGTGTGGGGTCTAGAGACAAACATGTCCAACTTAGAATCCAGCTGGTCTTTGTCAAACTACCCAGAAAAAAACCATCCCACCTCGAATCCTATGCCGTTATTTCCTCTGGCTCCTGTTGTTACTTCTCCTTGTGGACATGCTGAGCAGCAGCTGCAGCAGAAGAGTTGCTTTGGGTAGTTCTGGTGAGGAGCTGATAGCTCAGACCAGTATTGGAGTTCCAGAAGTGGTATTGACCTGTGTGTTTCAATTTCTCTTCCAACACAGTCGCGTGAGGCAACACTATAACCCTTTTTAGCAATGTTTTCCTCTTCACTTTGTCTTCCTTTCTGCCAATATAGCACAAAAGCCTCGATGCGGTTGTACAGAGAGAGGCTGCATGAATGACTCAGGCTGTCTGCAGACATTGTGTTCCACTGACACACATCCTCACCTGGGAACTAGGGTTTCTCCCAAAATGGGCACTCCCTGTGTGAGCTTTACAGAAATAAGGAGGCTGGAGAGACCTTAAGGCATGAGGAGAAGTGTCCTAGTCTGTAATACTTTTAGGTTTATAAGCAGAAGCTCTGGGCCATCAGGGCTTGCTCTGTTCTGGCTCTGGTGTCTCGGAGGATTGCGGGAGCGCCAGTTCTCCTGAGCTCTGGAGGCAACGCGAGAGCATGGCAGGAGGAAATCCCTTCCTTCCCAGCCAGGAGAGAGAGACCTGCAGCTTTTACAAAATCCCTTGTTCAAACAGTGATGTCAACCTTGCCATGGCGGTGATCAGCAGAGCCCAGGTTACCATTTGACTCCTGCTATGCAAGCAGAGGCTAGTACAAACCAAACTGATAATTCACATCCACCAGAAGTCAGATTGCACCTCAGAAGTGACTCTTTAAAAGCTTTGGAATAATTATTTCACCTGTAGTTGGAATTTTTCTTCTCCAGGCTCGACTTACAGTTTATAAATATGCGAGACAGGCGATTGGTAATTCAGTTTATAGTTTGTATGAACCCTGAAGCTTATGTCAATGCTGTTATCTATTATAGAAATGCAAACATGCTCTTTGATGTGTTATTCTCAGTGACTTGGGAGGATAAAGACGGAATACTCTATGGGCATTTGTAAAAGAAATTCAGAAACTGCAAGTCTACTAGAATCTAACTACATATTTTCATTTATTTTTTTCTCCTTTACAATATGCTTGATTGCAGTAACTTAAAAACAAGAGAAATATTGCATCCATCTAGATTTCTGCAGTAGGAGAGCCCAAACTGGCTCCCCTGCTATGCCAAAAGCCCTTTTTGGAGTATGCCAAACGTGTTTTGTATTATAGCAGAAGGGAAATTTGGTGCCACAGATGTAGGATTTATTCTGTTGGACAGATTTCCTTGCTATAGGAGCACCTCCTGCTGGCTCTGCACTGCGCTGCCCTTGGACTGCCTGTGTTTCCCAGACTTGGGAATAAAAAAGGAAGCCACATGAGGTTTCTGGAGATAGAGGAAAACGGTCAGGTCATGGTGGGACCAGTTCTGCTGCTGTGAAGGGTGAGAGGGAAAGCTCCAGTGACTGACACTTCCCAGTCTGCTACAGATACGTATTTCTATAGTCCCTAGTGGGGTGTTGGTACTCCGCTAACTCGGTTCAGGGGTTACACACTCTCTGCTCCCTCGTGTCTGCAGTGACCCAGCTGAAGTCCACAGAGCAGCTGGGAGTAAAACTTGGTAATTAGGAGGTGACAGAGAGCAAAAAGACATTGTGTTTGTCCCTGGTAGCTTCAGTTTGTCCATGAAAAATAGCTCACAATGCTTTTCCACACAAAATGCCTTTTTTTTTTTTTTTTCTTTAAAGAAGAGTATACAGGGGCTTTGTGGTCATTTTAGTGAATTTTATTTGAAAATATAAAAGTGAGATATTAATATGTCCTTTTTGATTGCTGCTACAATAAGCAGCTTCGGTGTTTTTTCCCAAGCAATTTCTTCCTTGAAGGTGGTGGTTTTGTTTTTGGTTTTTTTTTAGGAAGCAGTTACTAAGTAGTTTAAAAAAAATAAATAAAGTCAGCCTACAAATGATACATTAAAGCTAAGTGAAATAAGCTATCCTGACCAGAGTGCTTTTCTTGCTTGGAAAACTAAACCAGTTGAAAATACTTGCTGTCATTCTGATGCACAAGAAAAATAAGTCCAAAATATCAACATTTTCCCCAGAATGAGAACACTGCCAGCTCTGACATGTTTCCTTTGGTGATCAAAGCTCTTGGGATGGCTGGAGATGACATGAAGAAAACGTGGCTTGTTCGTTTAAATGCAGTGGGTGGGGAGCATGAGAGAGCAGAGTGTTGTACGGAGCAGGACTCAAACACAAAATGAGCAGTAAAGATCTGTTCATCAATGGCTTTTCCTAATATTAAGCATTAGCACTGCAGCAACACTTAAAGGCTGCTGTTATTGTTATTCCTACAGTCTAGAAAGGGGCTGTTGAAATGGGCACCAGTGAAGAAGCACAAGGAGACACAGACCTTGTCTCTAGAGCAGTTAAACTTCTGGTTTACAAAGGGACAACCCATGGTTTATTAAAAAAGCATTTTCTTCTTTACTGCCCAGTTTTACTATTTTGACACGTCCTAGTGAAAGCCCAGCAGGCCACTGCAGTGCCATGCCCTGTTGTCATGCACTGTCTGGCTGTCCCTGCAGCCTCTCCCTTGGTCGCTTGTCACTTGGGGCAGGCTAGCTGTTCCTGGGAACGGTGCCACCAAGGTGAGCAACAGGGATTGGTGACACCCATTGCAAATGCCCCAGAGTCAGCCCAGGCAAATGCTCAGCCAGGATAGTGCCCTCGGTCCTACATCCTGTATGGCACACATTTTACAGGAAGAAAAATTGGGGAAAAAATTCAGAAATACTGTAGAAAATGGTTTAAAACTTCTCTGGAACTACTTTGGTAAATCTTGCTGCTTGTAAAGCCAGACTCCTTTTATCTCATAGGAACTGAGAGGCAGAAGAAAATTATGCCTACTATATTTTTAAGAATTTGAAAAAATTACCTAACCCCACATATTTGGAATATCAGAATATTACCATTTAAGGCTGTGATTTTCAAAAGAGCTTATGGGATTGTGGCACCCAGACCTACTCCTGCCCCCATGGAAATGCATATTAATTTGCTATCAACTTCCATGCGAGGGATCAAAACTCTTCAGCTCTCACTGCATTTCCCTGGGAGGTTGGTGACTGTTGCAAAAATCCCAGCTCAAACCTCTTCGCTGTCACTCTCTTTTCAGTGGAATTCAGTGACTATTGCAAAAATCCCAGGCTGAACAACCCGATAGCTCCTGGCTTTCAGGGCAGGAAGCAAACTCTGTGCATCCTACCCAAAACCAGCAGCAATCTCTCTTCCCCAGTTCAGAGGGGTTTGACACTTTTTGCCTTTGACATTCCTCATGCTGAACAAATAATGACCTGTCTGAAGGTTGTGATGGGTTTCTGTTATTTGGGCATTGAGAAAAATCCATGTCTGGGCAAGAGAAAGCAATCCTTAATCTGGCTGCAGCGATCCATTTCTGTTAAGTAATTACTGTTTGAAAGGTGTCCGAAGCCAGGAGGTCTCATGAGCTGGGGGCAGAGGGCTGGGTCAGTCATAAACACACATTCCCAGCCCATTTCATCTGTACCAGTCCATTTGTACAATTTGACTGTTTGTGTGTGTGTGTTGAGGGTGCACACCCTGCTGCGTGTCACACGTGCAGTTTCTTCTGCTCGCAGAAGAAACAAATCTGCTTTACACCAACAGCTCTGGATCTCTGCTTGTTGGACAAAAATACTACTTACAAACACATAAACCAGCTGTGCTTGCCTGTGCTCTCAGAGCAATGGTAATTACATCGATTTTTGGTCAGCCCTGTCATATTTACTCCACCAAATTGATTAACCTATGTAATGAGTACAGGACTGTGACCAATGTTGACCCCACATCAAAGCCTGATATTGCTGCAGTGTGCTGACCTGAATTTTAATTGTTCAGTAGGTTTTGTAATTAAACCGTAAATGTGCTAAAGAAGAGATTAGGCATTTCAGTCTATGTATCAGCTAGCAGTCTATGTATTTTTTCCCAGGTGTGCCAATTGTGTACATTATAAAATGTCCAATGCCTGCCTCAATACACAAAGTTCTAACAACATGCCATTTTACAGATGACTGAAGCTGCTTCTATTTTTTTTTTTTTGCTTGATATATTAAAATATGGAAAAAAATGTAATTTGTATCCTAAAATTTTCTGTATACATTATCATGTAGCATTAAAGCTCTTGCATAAAGGTATATAAATAAATCAACAATGAATAAATAAGGACTTCAAGTCTCTGTGAAGTTCCCACAGGCTTGGTCCTCAGAGTCCAAAAGAACTACTGCAGACAGATGTGTTTTTGTTCTTCAGGATCATCAGTGTGGTACATCTGTTGCTTCAGCCAGTGGCTATGCCAGACTTGAGAGAAAACACGTTGCTCATTAAATGAAGACAACTATCATAAATAAACGAAAACATTTGGAAAACTACCCATGCCTCACTTTTGTTTGAAAGAAACTTCTCTTTTGGAAGTTCTCGCAACATAAAAGAGAGGAACTGCACTGCCTCATTCCACATGATTCTTTCCTCTTTCATTTTTCTGGAGAAAAACATGCGTTTCAACATCTGGGCTTCCAGCAAATGTTGCGTCCTACCTCATGCGCCTGCTCCTTTGGCAAGGAGAAATCCAGTGTCTCTGTTGGTGCAGCTCCCTGCTTTATTTTCAACCACACAGAGGAGATGGAGCTAGAACAAGGTGGGTTAATCTGGAATTGGGTGGGTTGCACTAGAAGGGAGCAACTGGGGAGAAGATCCATCTTTCATTCATAAAATTTTGTTTGAAACACATGGGGAGAATTAGGAGCTACATTTTCATCTTCATGAGCTGGGATTTGGGAGCCTGCCTTGCGATTTATTCAAGACCATGAGTCTGGTTTGAAACTGTTCTTCTTTGGTGCGCTTGTGCTTCTTCCATCTTCCTGTGATTTAGTCCATCTTCCTGTGATGGGTGTCACCAGAACTCAAAAAGGGGATTGACTCTGTGGGTTCCATTGTGAGCAGAGAGCTTGGCTGAAGGAAGAGCAAGACCAGGTTTCTTGCCTAGAGGAAGACTGTTGTGCATAAGGAATAATGAGGGCAAGATGATAAAATGTGTCATGTTTGGGGAGTAGCAGTCTGAGACACAGGCTATTTGTCTCATAGATTTGGTACCCAGAGTTCATCTAGAATTGGCAAAAAAAAAAAAAAAAAAAAAGTAGTCATCTACTGATACTTGGAAAAAAAATTGAATGTAGATATGTAATTTACTGGAATGGTGAGACAGTCCTCATCTTATCTTTTTTATTAAAAATTACCCTGCAGACTAAAAAGTACCCACCTGGCACTGAATAGCATCCTGTAGGCACTGATCTTAACGTAACACTGACAACTTATTCTCCAGGAACAATCTCTGCTTTGCTTTTCTTTCCTGTGTTCTGCCCAGATATCCCAAAGGCATCTCTGGGAAGATTTCTCTTTCAATGGGGAAATGTTTTATTCAGCCACGTAGTTGAGTTCACCAACTGGATGTGTTTTTCCCTTTGCAGTGCACTCCAGGATGCCTTGGTCCATGATGAGAGCCTCAGAATCCAGCTGAGCATTGCTTGGGTGTGAACTTCCCTGCCTGTTTCCCTGCACAGGTTCCTCTCAGGCACAAGATTCTACAAGCTATTTTGGTTGGTCCTGCCATGAAGGTATTTTCTGCATGCTGGAGTTTTTAAGAGTGTTGATTTATGTCATTTTGGCAACAACGTGCTGAATTTTTTCTACCATTTTGCAACTGTTATTCATCCATTTAAGCATGTGACTAGTCTTGATAAATCAGTGAAGGCTCTTAAATGCTGACTGTGGGAACCTGTGAAGAATGATGCCTTCATTATCACACTTCACTATGCACTGAACCTTGCTTCCCTGTCCAGAGGCACCCTCTCCTCCACTGAAAACACCCTACCTGCCATGCCTGACTTTCTTGAATGTATTTGCAAGGACTGTGCATTAAGTAAAACACTTGTGATCGAAATAAAACAATGTAGCCCCTCTAAAAAACACCAACGTGTTGTACTCTTTAAGAGTAAATGCATGCACCTGAAAGAGCAGATTTTTAGTTTGCTAACAAGACCTCCACATTTTCCAGCTGTGACAAAAGACCTTGCAGTGCATAACGATGAGTCCAAACAAAACTATACAAATATGCCAGATAAATAAGTTTTTGCTCGCCAGAGATGTCAAGCTCTATGGAATAGGTTTGGACTCTTAAATTGAGACAACAGTTTTCAAATAAAATTAAATGAGGTACCCAAAGACTGAAATCCTAATATAAGAATTAAGAGGCAAGAAAAGTCATAAACAAATTACTGATATATAATTTTAAGGTAAATATGTTAATTTAAAATAAGTTTGCGTACCCATTTGAAAGATGTAATTTCAAGAGAGAATAACCAGTTTAAAATTAATATAATTTATTAACAAATAAAAATTATAACACAAGCAGAGCTAGGTTGGAGGTGCAATATTGAGTTTCCTTTGATAGGTGGAGTAATTATGAAGTATGCTTTTGAAGTTCAAGAAGAGAGCCTTAGGACACAACATTTTTTAAAGTAAAAATTGGCTTGCACTCTGTTCAAGTGATTTATTTTGCACTAAGAAATGGGTGTGAGACATGATGTGATTTAAAATGTCATCCCTTGATGGAACTGCTTGAGGGTGACATAATTTTTTTTTCTTTTTTTCTCTACTTTTATTTATGTATTTGGCTGCTTTATTTCTAAAGTTTTCTATCTTAGGGAATCTAATGAAATCACATAGATATTTTAAAAAACCCAAGCCATCAACACCTTTGCCATCCCCCAAATAAAGCTTTCCCCTTAAGTTCAGGAAGCTAAAAGCTAGACTCTGGAGGGAGCCACTGGGAAGGAGCAGAGGTTTCAGCTGCACCCATGTCATCTCTGCTGTGGCCAGCTTTGAGGAATTCCACTTGCACGTGCCACCAAACAAACACATGGAACAAAGGCTGTGGGAGTGTTGCTTGTCTTCAAGACCAGGCTGTCCCACACATCCCTGGACAGGGAGGGCTGCTCCTCCTCTGTCCCCTCCTGCTTTTTTTTGTAGGGACCTGGACATTGCACCACCTCTTACAGGATATCTTAGAGGCCGTGTGCTTTGCAATACATGTGGCAGTCAACAGCATGGCTTTTGGGACATCTTTGCTTGCACTGGGCTTCCCTGTCAGGGGCAGGAAAAGCTGGTTCTTGTGGCAACAGACCCAGAGGACAGAGGTTGTGCTGTGGCCAGAAGACACACTTGCTTTGCAGACCTGCCTCTTGAGGAGTTTTTGTTTAACCTCAGTGGCGTTTTCGTATGCCTGGTGATTTTTATCGTAAATCTCTCATATTCTGTTCAAAGCCCTAGCTGTTGGAGGCCGCGGATTTATGTGAGAATGTCATAAATTTAACTTAAATGTGAGTCCCATGATGTTTTCCCTACTGGTAGCTGAACAGATCTTGAGGGTCCTGGATGGGACAAGATTCTGGACACACAGAGTGTGGTTAGGCAGCTATAGGGCAGATCCACCTGTGCTTCTTATATACAGAATTATAGAAAAAAATAACCCAAACAGCAGCACCACCACCCCGCCAAAAGAACCCAAAAAAACCAATCCCCTAGGGAAAAAACCCAAACTGGACAACAAACCCCTCAAGTTTCATACAGATGTGCTCTGAAAAGCAGTAAGATATGGATGGTCTCTGAGCTCTGCAGGCTGAATGGCTAAGAACAAGGGGACCGTGTTTCGTCGCCAGCATCAAAACATTATAACCTAACACACACAGGCACAGATCTGCTGAGTAAGAGAAGCCACCTTTTTCCTTGCCATTTTTTCAGCTAAAACTGCCATCTAATCTAAAACATGGCAGTCTTGCTGAAAGTCTGTGAATTCTCTTTGTGTGAGGAGCTGCAGCAAAGTTCATAGCCAGATTGTCATAAAAAGACAGAAGTTAAAAATAGCTGCACAGTCAGGGAGCAGGATCCAGCTCTAAAAGGGTGGCCCAGTTTGCTCTCACAGTCAAGTATCGTAAACAAAAGTCAACCCTTTTGTTTTTAGGCTGCTGCTGATAGCCTTTTCTTTTCCAGGGGGAAATGTTGGTGCTTCCCTATAATTCGACAACTTTCAACTCTTCTTGTGGTCTTTGTGAAAGGTCTGTGCCAACAAAGTGCCAGTGTCCTTTTGACTGCAAGCAGGACTTTTTGGGAAGGTGTTATTCATGGATGAGAGGGAGTAGCTTTTTTTTTTTTTTTTAAACTGAAGAATGTTGGAAAGATTTCTGCAGGAACTTTGCAAGGAGCTCACAACACTTTTCTTCTAGGCCTGCTGCAGAAGTTGCTGCTGCCCTGGTCAGCAGACAGAATTACGAGTGCAGTGGGAGATGGAGTGGCTCCTTTTCTGCTCTGACAGCCACGAGGCTGCATGAATTACACAGCCTGGTGTTCTGGGTGGAGCAGTTCCAGAGGATTCATCCCAGCTGGGTCTCACACCAGGTGGCAAAACAAACTATAAAGGGCTCAGGGGCTGGGAAGTGGGTTCCCTTCTTGCCTGCTGTGCTGTGGGCAGGGATTGCTGTGGGTGATTGCTGCCCTCCTCGATGCACAATGGAGAAAGCTGAGCCTTTGAAAAAGGAGGAGGGGGTAAGCGATATCTAAACTGGTATAAGTCTGTTATAACTGGAAGGTTGGGGCTCTTTAAAAATGCTTGCTTGAAGAACTGAGTCAGTTCTGTGTTTTCTTGTGTTGATCCCCAGCCTGGATAAAGCCAGTGCTGTATTGCTTTACAGGCTATGTACATTAAATATAGCGTGGAGAGGTCTCTCTCTCCATCTATGAAATGGGAACATAGTATTTATTGATCTTACAAGGTTTTGTTTTTTTTTCTCCTGAGGTAATTTTTTCTTTTGTTTTTAATTTTAAACCTTCTGAGGCTTGGTTCTTGACTTGTGGGACTGCTTGGTGCCAAGCAGAGGTGATGTTAGAGACAGACTGTAAAAAGTGCCATAAAATCCATGGATGCACAGGCTAAAGAGTGAAAAGACATTCCTTTATTTTAGCTGCTTAAAATGGGGACAGTCCATGGAAAGCTGTAGGCATGTTCTCCATTACTGACTCATATTTTAATATGTGGTCTTGTGGGAGCAAAAACATCTGCTGTTTTCCTAAAGCTGGTATTCCTAATACTTTATACCTCTGATGCTGTGTGAGGGATAAAGTCAAAATATGTATCTGTTGCCTAAGATATATTTGATGATATTGTAGCCTGTGGTGTCCTATTGCTGAATCAGCTCTTGCAAGAGGCTTGGAAATCTGTTACAAAGCTGGGAAACACACAGCTAATCCATAAGACCTTAAATATATGTAAAGCAATGTGCAAATGACACCTACTAACTGGAAATTGCTACAGATAAAAGAGATCTGGCAGCTGAATCACAAAAATATTATTCAGAGTAAATACTTACACCAATTTAATAGCCTAGGAACAGTTCCACCACTCAAACAGCCTTCAGAAGTATCAACTGGTTTGAAAGAGTGGGCTGCTGTTAAAATAATAATGAATCCAGCCTTGTCCTTTCTCATTGGTATCCTCCAGGCTTTCGCTGGTGGGGTGTTTTGACTGCTGTGAGGATTTAAAAGAACTTTCTTATCACTGATAAATATCAAAGCTGGTGGGACTGCTGTGTGTGGCAGAGGGTTTGCAATATGAGAACATTAAATACTGATGCTATACTTGATGCTGTAACAATTTCTGCTACTTCAGCAAAAAATACCCAGGAAAGGTCTCTAGTCCTTTCCCAGAGGGGAGTGGGCACATTAAAATGAATAACTAAGAACGTGACATGTTGCTGGCGTAATGCATTTGCATATATGGCTAATGAAAATCAACTTGTTTCAGTTTTGGTAAGGCTTGTGTGGTGTCTTGCTTGGCAGTTCAGGACCTATTGCCCATGCAGTATGAGGGAGGTCCTTCCCTCTGGTCAAGCCAAAATGATGTTCTAGATTTTAGGGTGGTGATCTAGGGCATGGCAGCTTTATGTTCATCACTGTACTCCCTGCTGATGCAATGTTAGGCTTTGCTTCCCCGTTGAAAATAGTAAGGATACAGGGGTGGTGCGAGATTGCTAAAAGTTGCTTTTTGATACTACAGTGGTGTTATGGGTCTAAGATGTACTTGCAGAGGATTATAATCTACCTTGTGTATATTAATATCTAGAAAGCTTGGCACTGGATTGAACAAAAGCTGCTCCTATCATTCTGAAGAAAAAGTAACAAGAATATTACTTTAGGTTGTTTTTTTAGTTAAGGACTTCTGATGCTGTAATTTCAATAAAATTATCTACATTCTGCTTATTGTGGATCTCTTCCAGTGTTGATAGAGAGGTCATCTGCTGAGCTTGATGCTGCCTAGTCTGGGCTGCTTCTCTGGGAGGTGATTTGCTGAAGGCTGGGTATCTGCCCTGCCATGCAGGGTGCCCTGGGGACACGCCTTCAGTGTGTGATTTCCTAAGCACTGCTCCCTCACGTACGGCAGATACTCCTGGGTGGGTGCTAGTGCTTCACAGGCTGTGGCTCAGGTTCAGGTATGCAACTTATAGATTGGGCATGAGACATGTAAAAGACTATTAGATAGTGCCTTCTGAATTCCATGCTCATAAACACTGTGAAAGGCTACCAGGGTCTCACAGATTCATAAGTTGCATATTCCTCATGCATTTCTTCCATTACGTGAATCCAGTGCTCAGCATCTCTAAGGACCAGGTTAAGAGTTAAAACTCCAAATTTCTTAGGCTGAAAACCTCATTATAACTACTTGACCTCATTATTTATTGAAGAACAGTGTCAAATCTTAAAAAGAAGAAAATAACCTGTATTACACCTGTCAGAAGTCGGGGAGGATACATCCTGGCACATCCATGGGTGTGTGCAGCCCAGCTGCTGAGTTGTTAGCTCAGCTTCTCTCAAGGAGAGCTGAAGACCCTCATGGTGTTTCCGGGTGCTGGATTTTGTACTTTGACCTGTGCATTAGCACCCACATGGAGTGGCAGCTCGCTATTGGATGTACATCTGAAGAGTGCAAGTCATTCCAGCAAGGGTCTGCTATAAATTACACGTGGTAAATTGCCTCCAGACAAATCTGCCTTGGACTCTGGAACATGAAGAACTCATGTGGTGTGCTAAAGTCTCCTATTTCTCGCTCAGACCCTGCCTTTTTGCAAGGAGTTGCTGTGGCAGTCCCAGGAATACAGATTTTGAATCGGGTTTGGGATGGCAAAATCCTCCTGGGTCACCTTTTGCACCAAGGCTGCTATCAGCCTCCTGGGCTTATTACTTAACTGGGATGCAGGCAGTGGGATCTGAGAGCTGTATCAGATACTTCAT
This sequence comes from Motacilla alba alba, assembly GCF_015832195.1. Lineage (NCBI taxonomy): Eukaryota > Metazoa > Chordata > Aves > Passeriformes > Motacillidae > Motacilla > Motacilla alba. The sequence goes on along the minus strand of NC_052019.1, from coordinate 46,678,186 downwards.
ATAGCTGTAGCAAGTTGTTTTTAAGTGGCAGATTCATCTTCATTTTTCATCTTGATGCAGGCTGAGATTATGGTAGAGGTAGACATGGTATAGTTGTTTAAACCTCAAAATACATTTTAAATAATTGATTTCCATGCATCTGAAGTAAAGATCAGTGATTCAAAATTGTATTTATATTTGCAAAAAAAAACCCCAAACCAAACAATATGACAAAACAAATACTTATAAATAATTTACAACATATTTTGAAGCTTTTAATGTTGCAAAATATGTGTCTCCAACAGTGGTAAAACCTCAATAAATATGATTTAACAATTCTTTGTATTTAATGCATAATTGAGCTACTGAGTAGAAGAAAAAAATTAGGTTTAATAAAAAGTTTGACAATGTGGTGGATGAGCTAGAAAAGCCAGCCTTTAAACTGACACCTGTTTAGTGAAAGGCATGCACAATTAACAGTAAATGGGGAGAAACTGGTGTTTATTAAGAATTCCTAATTATTGATCCAGTGCTGGGTGCAAACAGTGCTTTATAATCTGATAAAGCTGTGTTGGGAGGCTTCAGGCTTAACATGGAGCTGAGAGGGTGGCCAGACACTATAATCAGCTTTCTAGAGAGGTGATTTGTGTCCCAAGCCTGTCAGTGATAAGTGGTATTTGCAGAATGCTCTTAATGTGTGTTAACGTTTGGTCAGGCAGTTGGGCTGGAGGATCATGGTATGTCCATTCCAGCTGAGTTTTCTGTACGAAAGGCTAAATATTCATTGGAGTTCTGCAGGCTGTTAAGATCAAGAAGTGCAAAGGGAAATTTAAAACGGCTGGTGGCATCTAGGACAGACTTTATCTCAACTGCTGAGGTTTTGACTGGTTGCATCCCTTTGTCCCTTTGCCCCAGGGAATTTCAGTTCTATGCCTGAATCTTCCTTACTGATACAAACAAAAGGTGAGGTATAGATCTTGTTTTATGATACTAGAGGCAAGCTGGCTGCCCTTCCTTGGGCGGAGCTTCTACTGGCTTTACTGGCTGCTTCCTTGGAAAAAAGACATCTGAGCATCCACCAAAACAACATTTAGGTACTAAACAGTGGGCTTCAGTCTCACTTGTAATGTAATCAAGTTACCTGCCTGTAATTTCCTTTCCTTTTGTAAAATAGCTGTTGTTTGAAGTCCACTGCAGATACTGATGTTCCCTTACTACAGTAAAATCATTTCTGGCAAAAGTAAAGACAGACACAGGAGTTCTGCAGTCTGTAGGTTTTGAGCTGGCTTTGAGTGTGTGCCCATCATGTGTTGCCATAATGCAGTGGGCTTCTTTGTGAAGAGCTGCTGGTCTCAGTAAGTTGTAGGCTTGTCTGCATGGAGTGTGTTTAATAACTGAGTGAGAGTGTGAATGAAACTGCATTAGCTTTTCTTCATGTCTCTAGGAAGATACTCTTTATCAGGTCACCTTAATAAAGATTGGGCTAATCCACGTCCGAAGTTACTTAGCACATTAATCTGTTCTATGCTAACTTTTCCAGTGCTTGGCAGGCTCATACATCGCCTGTCTCTCTCCTTTCTTTCATTCACCCCCGTTATATAGCAGTGTGATTATACACACAGTGTTTCCGAAGTATCCTCAGCCTGGTGGTCCCCAGTTAGAAGCTAAAGGTTTCATGTTGTGCTCTCTGTGAGATGATGGGGGTGCCCATAAACACGTGAAACTCCTGGGTCTCTGCAGGGAGGAAGTTTAGGTGAGCATCCATCTCCCATCGCACCGAGCGCTGTTTCGCGTGCTTTTGTGGAGAGGGTAATGCAACACAGAGTACTGTACATGGGTTCTTCCAGCTCTGAATTAGTCTCTTTTATCTGCCTCTGACCACAACAGATGTTGGCAGCCTTTCTATTCCATATCCTTAAGTCAGACTAAGAATATAAGTTCCGCTTAGAGAAGCTGTTGGGGAAAAATTTAACCCTTTCAGGAGGATTTTTACTGTGTTTTTCTCTTGAATGCTCTTGACTTAATTTAAATGGGGAAAAAAATTCAGCAAATGATCGGCATAGTCTTTGGGGCCTCCTCAGATTGTTTTATAGTAGTGCTCATTGGTCTCTGCATTTTCAGTCAACTTCCCTGGACAGAGGGTAAAAAGACCACAGTAAATATTTCTAACACAGTTTGCATAAGAATTTGCAAAAGAATGGTAGCAGTTCTGTAAAAGGCTTGTGAATATAACCTTCAGCATAGACACCAGAGACAGTACTGGCCATATTTATGGAAAATTAGCCCATCTGACCCTTCTCTAGCAATCAATCAGTTGGCTCTGTTGCATTTATTATGGTATGAAACATCCTTTAAAAAGTCTGAAGTTTGCCTTTTCCCTGTAGGTGGAATTAACAAAAGCTTCACATGCTGAGATACTCTTCAGGATAACCTTGGGCTATTTGCTTTCATCTTAAAACAAACAAAAGCAAACAAAAAAAAAAATCTATAATTTAAAACAATCACAAATGTGCAGATATTTTATTCCTATGGTTTACTGGGAAAAAAGCTCATTAGAGTCATAATTATAAGAAAGTGCCCTCTCTCTCTCTCTCTATATATATATATATGTATTTATACCATAATAATTTGGGAAGTGCCCATTATATCTCCAAAGAGCCCTTGCAGACTGTTCACTGCTGCTCTCCAAGATGACCAGCTGTCGGAAAAACCTTGGCAATGGCAGAACCAAGCCAGCATTCTTCTTCCCTGCCTCGCTCATGCCTCTCACAGAGACCTGTACAGCCTGATGTGTAGCTAGTTACTTGTCTTCGAGGGAGAGGGGTGTAAGGATCTAATTTTCCTGACTGACATGGGCTGCAGAAGCATACACAGCTTGCTCATATCCTTTTGTGGAGTTGGAAGTGGAGTCACCTTTTTTCTTTTTTCCTTTATTTTTTTTTTCCACCACCCAGAGACGCCATCACATATGTTCAGAGGCTGATGAGCTGAAAAGATCTGGGAGCCACATGTGACCAGCAGAACGAGCGTCAGCCTAGAGTAGAGTTTCAGTGGGAGATGACTTTTGGGAAAGTTCCCACAGAAATACCATGGTAGCATTTCTGTCCTTGCTCAGCCTGATTTCATTTATTCTGAGGCTACTTTACATGTCCCTGGCACCACAAAAATACCATTAATCAGACATAAGGAGCACCTGAGATCCCGTCAGTGCTCTCTGGCATCACCAGAAGGGTGCCAAAGGGTTGTGTGTGTCAAGGTGGACCTGGTCCAGTGTGTTTATTGACAGAGTAGCTTGTGCTGAGTCACAGTGCCTGCCCCACAGCCAGGAAAAGGAAGGGCTTGTTTTCATTAGGGGACATTAATGCTTTCTGGAGGTTACAGAGTACTGGGGTGCAGAATGTGCTGGGGGAGGGTCACAGAAACCTTTTTGGAATGTTAAAGCAGAAAGAAGTTACTGTTGTGAGTGGCAGAGTTGGAAGGCTGATATTTTCAATAACAGCACAACAGTCTGTCCTTAAGGTTCGATCTCCCAAAGGGGGGTCTGATCCTTCTCCTCTCCCATGAGAATAGAAGCAGAAGGCCTCAGGAGGCTGGGATGACTACACGGGCGGGTGAATCCCCAGACAGCTCTTGTTAAAGCATGGGCATCACCTTCTTCAGGGGAGGCCCTCAGGTTGCCTCCAAATTAGCTGCCCCTTCAGAGAAGGGAGCAACAAAAGCAGACTGGAGGAAATGCAGAGGAAAGGTTGTATTTTCCCCAGGTTAGAAGTTTTTGACATCCTAGGGAAAGTTTGTTATCCAGCTTACAATGGACTTTTTGGGTATGGCAGGAGGAAGTGGTGGTTGGGGTGGCAGTGGGGGTAAGTGCTAAGGGGAGAGCTGCTCTCAGAGGGTTGATTTTGTTCATCTCCTTTGGTGTAGGAGATGGTGCTGTGGAAACACCAACCTACAGCTGCTGCCTTCCAGCACCCTGCTAGATGTGGGCAGGAGGAGTCAAGAAGATAAGCAAGGGCATTCCTCAGCCCTCCTTCCTGATGATAATAGGATGTAGTGATGTCTAGAATTGAGAGTTTGTCTCTGGGGGAACTGTCCAGACTCCTGACTGAGGGAAAATATCAGATTCCACTGATTACTTCTGCTATCTAAGTATTTCATGTGTGAAACTTGTAATTTGGGGAAAGCTGCAAGCTAAGAAGTTCAGAGGCAGCCACCCCCATCTCTGTGAGACTGTTAAGGCAGAACTGGTCTCTGCCTCTAGGAATTTGTTTCCTATATTGGAGTGTGAGTAACCTCCAGCACCACTTTCCTGGGTGTCCATCTCCTGTAGTGCCAGGGTAGCACTAAGGGCTTTTAAGCCATCCTAGTGCTGTGCACATGATGAGTATCTGTGGGGTTTCGTGCCCCAGATTGGGGTGACCCCGAAAGATGGAAAAGTCTCTCCTCCAACCTGTGCCTTCAAAGAAAGACTCAGTAGTCCTCTGTTATCCGGTCTCAAGGTAGTTTATTGTTGGTTATCTAAAAGATTCTTTTCCTGAACTGCTGTGGCCCGTTCAGCAGGTCAGACAAAGGCACACTGCCCTCCCAGGGGGCTGGTGCCATCTTTTATATCATATATTACATACTACAGTTTTATACTTTTTTCCCCAATGCCTACTATCTATATTGAATGGTGACTTTCTACTCTAAACCAATCTGTGAGTGCCGACATCACCAAAGACATGGAGGCTAGGAAGGAGAAAGAAAGAGGACAGGGCACACCCAAATCCCTCCATCTTAGAACCCTTGACCCCTATGTACAAAACTTGGACCCCTGCGTACAAGGCTTAAAACCCCCCTGTACAGCACTCAAAAATCCTTCCTTTCACTTCGTGACTACTTCTACTACAATACCTAAACTTGTGTGTGGCTTGTAATTCTTCCTACAGAGTTGGTAATTTGCTCCATGGGCGAAGATCAAAACCCCATGTGTGTCTTTGGCTGCATGCCAGGGTCTCAGAGCCCCTTGCCAGCAGCTCTGGCCATCCAGGGCACCCAGAGGGATGTCCTGGGTTCCCACAAGTATCTGTTCATTTTCAGGCAGAGGAGGGTCTGGGACAGGCTGAGTGCTCTATCCACTTTTAAGGAAGTGGGACATGCAGTGGCCTTATGCAGTTCTGTGCATCTGGCCCTTGTCTTCACTTGATTCTCCTCCAAGCACCTGCAAATGAAAAGTTACTCACTGAGAGCATTTTGTGCCTGATAGCTTGCTTTCACTGTTGTAAGAAAAATGCAAGTTTCAGAGGGGTTGCAGTCAAGACCCTCCCCTGTCCCCCCTGTTTTGTTGCCAACCCAAAAAATCAGCTTTTCCTGTAATGCGGGTGCCAGGACAATACCAAGTGTAAGGGACATATTCTGAAATAACTTATTGTGGTGAGGGCTTTGGAGCTTCTCTCAGGAGACTCCTCTTTCTGGGAGCTGTTCTCTCATGCTTAGTGTGTGATTTAAACACAAACATATCCTGCAACTACTATAAAATAATGTTTAATTATTTTAGAGCATGCCAGGCCTCTTGGTAAATGTTTTCTAATAATTGATTGTTGGAGTGTTTCTTAGTTGCTTGTGGCAGTGTGGTCTTCCTCTTTGCAGAGCTATTTGTCTTTTAAGTAGTACCCAACCACTTTACTCAAAAGAGTGGAATTCTAGATTCAGCTAGGAAACACTTTGAAATTATATTTAACCTAATGCTGCCAGTGTTACAGAACATGAAGGGATAGTATTCTTTCTCTCTTCTGCAAATTCACATGCACATGATTAATTGCATTATTTATCCATGACTAAATACTGTATAAAGCTCTATCTTTATCAATCTCCACTGCAATTCAGAAGTGATTTTTTATAGATGCTATGTATAGTCTCTGCTAAGTGTTGACTTTTCTGTTTCATTAATATGTACTTTTGCATATACATGAAATTCTAATATACTGGAAGTCTAATAACTAGTCATTTAATGCTTGATAAACCTGTAATATCAATTGAAGAATATGGGTAAAAAATGGGATATGAGCCAAATGGCACAACTGAGAGCCATTGACTTCCTGAACTCTTGCTCTGTGTTCGTGGGGTGACTTTCATAAAAGGATTCCTAAAAGCATCCAAAGTTGCTTCTACCTGCCCAAGAACATGGAGAAGTCCCATTGACTCCAGGTTTGTTTACACTGCTGTGTGGCAGAGATTAGCTCTAAATAAGATGGATTAAATTCCAGAACTGCAGGAGACAGTCTGGGAGACCTAAAACTGGTCTAAGAATAGCGCTTGGAGATAGGAGAGATGTAAAAGAATGAATTAGGTACTCGAAGTTCTCATGTCTCTTAGTGCACTCCTCTCTGTGGCCCAGTCCAGTTAAACCTGGAGTTGAGGTAATTCTTCCAAATTTATTTTTTTTATTATCTTCTACTAATTAGGGCCAGCCCATTTCTGTGAAGTAGGTTATGGTGTCAGGTAAACAGGCCATCAAGGCTGCTCTCCTCCAGAGGTCTGTGAACCTGGAAAAAAGGCTGGTCTACTATCCAACAGGTAGAGATTGGAAAAGTACTCATACAAATCATGTTAAATTCGCTTGTGTAGTGTTGGAAGAACTTGGGTCTGAAGCTGCTGAATACTTGGTTATCTGCCTGCAGGCTAATTTTGGGGCTGAAGAATTCTATGAATACTGGTGCATGTTCACATGAGATTTTGAGTCATATTGCAATCACACATCATATAGCATCCTCTAAAAGGCTGTGAGTGACATATACAAAATCAGATTTTCTGTTCTCTAGGTTCTTCTGTCTTGGTCTTTTGAATCAAGTTTTCTTGTAAAATAGTCCCCAAGTTAAAATTTTACTAGCCCCCTGTGGCAGTTTCATGAATTGGCTGCTGAGATCCTTATTGAAAAAAATCTGCACTGGTTGACTCAGAGCAGGGTTATTTTTTTAAATCATGGTCCTCAGTGATGTGGGAAAAAATGTTGCAGCTTAGTGGGCTATTTCTCTCCTCCATAATGCCTTTCTCGTCTGCATATTTTTATTCTGGGATGTGTCATATTACAATATATTTTGCCTCAATCAATGCCTTCTGTTGCTGTCAAATGTAGCTTTTCTGATATTTGACCTTTCAAGGAGTATTCAAGAATAGGATGTAGAGAATCCCTGAGTCTGTCCATCTATGATCTTCAGCAACATTTGGCTACCTGAATCCGTAGACAGGAATTTCATTCTGCCATGGTCATATTTTCTTTCATCTCGTGCCTTGAACATTGCCTCCATCTTGTTGAAAAAATAGGAAGAGAAGAGTAACTCCCCTCTCCTTTTTCATTGCCATCTGATGTTTTGGCTACAGATGGTGGCTGACTAATGATGAACATCCTGTTCCCTTATGCTGCAGGAAGTCCACACAGGAGAGGTAAGAGCACAGATGCAAGGGCAGCCTGCTGGGCTCCCCACCCTTCAGAATCTGCAAGTGGCAGCACTGTTCTGAGCTTCCAGAAAGTGGGAATGGCACAAGAGATTGCCATGTAACTCCTGATGCTTTGTGGGTAATCGGAATGGTGATGCACCTGACTGATTGTTTTTTAGCCAATTGCTGCAGTTTTCTGAGGTTGGCCATTTTAACCCACGGTCTGAAAATTTTATGGTTTTTTTTGAGAAAACTAGGTCCCTTGTGACCATATCTCTGCTCAAATGTGAGTAAAAATACAGTGGATATTCAAAGCAACACAATTCTTCAACCTGGAGAAGAAATCCCTGCAGATTTCAACTCCAAGTACTACTTGTGCCTTGTCTGGGTGGATGGAATAAAGAAATAAGGAGGCTCTGAAATGCTAAGCTCAGCTGCAGCAAACTCACCAGCTTTTGCCTGAGAAGATACTGCTTCTTGAGCTGTACAGTGAGCATGAGCTATTTAGTCTCCCTTGAGACAGGAAAGCCCTGAACTTTCCAGATAAATCCGTCGTTTAATCCAGTTCTGGAGTAATTGCAAAGGCCCTGAGCAGAACTTGAAGTTGTCTGGGCTGGATATGCTGAGCTACTCTTCACTCTTTCTGTCTGGGCACCTTGGAAGCACATGTGTCCAGTTTCAGGAATACTGATCCTCAGAAGTGATAGAGCCTTAATGCTTAGGTCATGCCAGAAAAGGTGTACAATGATTATGTTCATCCCAGCACAAGGGTTGCTCATTAACTAGTTTCCAGTTAGCATTATTTAATGTATAGGAAAGATAGTAAATTTGCAGGCTAAGTAATTTCTCTGTTTTAATGCTCCATGGATTCCAGTGTTTGGCATAATAAACTTCATGTGGTAAATTACACTTAGGTTTCTTTTCACTTGTTTTGCTTTTGCAGTTGCATTAATAAAGTCTCCAAAACTTACCTCTAAATCTTAAGAAAAAGAACCCAAGTATCTAGCTGAGAAATTGTAGCCTGAGTGATTTCTTCTTTCTCCTACCTGCCCCTCTACTACAAATGCCTGATGTTGAAAAAGAAAAAAATGTAAGGATAAACTGAAACTAGTTTTAGGAAGCTATGTGTCACAAGCAGGTAGATCTAAAAATAGGGTATATCTGCTATTAGTGATAGCTTTTCTAAGCCTCCCAAAGCAGGCTAAGAACTCCTTAGGGCTTCAAGGAGCAAGATGATGGATGTTAAAGTACCATAATTTTTAGGCATTTTTCAAAATAAATGGCTATTTTTCTTGCCATTTGGTGCTACAGAGCAGTATTAATGGTAACTAATGCAGTGCAGGTTTAGATAAAAAGTAGTCACAGCAAAGCAATTTTAAAAGTCTCTTCAACATTATCCAATACTGTAAATAAATAGGAACACATGATCACATGGCTTGCTTCATTGGCATGACTGTGAGATACTCATGTTGCTTTCAAATAGCATATAACTTAAAATAATTTGAAGAAAAAGGTTTTCCAATGTCCATTCTTGAGTATTCTGTATGTACTGCCTTTCAGTGTTTTGCTAGATATTGTGCAGTTTTACGAGTCCAGTCTTTCTGGCAAAGTTCATCAAGAGCTGGACATTTTACAAGTATTGGGTGGTTTGTGATCCTTCTGATATATTAATTTTACTTGAGGTCACAGGGGAAGCATTGTTTCTATGCCTTGGGAAAAAGCTGTAAACTTATAGCAGGATTGCTTTATAAAGTATTTGCAGCTGTTGATTTTTCTCCAACTCCTTTTTCTCCCGTTTTTGACACTTTCCTCAAAAGGTTAGCAATTTTCAAGAAACATCATAATTTTACAATATATTTAGCTTGTGAGGTTAAATTTGGCAATCTTAACTTCAAGTAACTCCTTTCCCTACAAAGAGGGAAAATAGAAGACTGATTGAAAAAAATGTGCTAGGCAAAAATTTGCAAATAAGATTGTTGAGAAATAGTGCCATTATTGATTTAGCAAATACAGCTATTAAACAAACAGTGAAATAATTATCATTGTGGGGCAGCTATTCTGTGAGAGTTGCAAAAATGAGGATAAGGGTCCACACTCAGGGGAGGGAAGGGGAGCACAGACAGAGGATGTTCAGTTGTGAGTCAAGAGAATAATGACGCTTCAGCATGTCTAATTGTCTAATGCTGCAGCATGTATAAACTAGGGCAAGCTGTATATTATAGAAATTAAAAGCAAGCCTAGGCTGACAACTTTTTCTCTGAGTTCTGCTCTATTGCAGAGGAGTTGGCTTTGGTGGCAGTGGTGTTTTCTGCCTTGCTTGCTGCTTGGCCCTCTCAGTGTGGAAGTGAGGATGTCGTTCAGTCAGTTTTGAAAGATGCAGTTGCAGCAGCATGGTATTGCTGTTAAAATTCTTTGAATTATCTCCAACAACCCTTCTGCCTTGCCCTCAGAGATTTAAGCTGGCAAGTGCTCAGCATTGCTCTAAGTCATGTATTTGGATGTGAACTGAGCGTCTTCCTTGTGACCTTCCAAGTTGGCATGTGGAGTGCTGTGCACAGGATGCACTAAAGAGAACAGGAGTTGTGCTGGAGCAGGGAGGCTTTGCATCATCTGGCTTCAGGCTCTGGAATTGTGTTGACTAGAAGCTTGATCTCCTTTGTAGTGAATGCAGAGACTGAATCTCTCCTTTCAGGAGTCTGAGTCTACACTAGAAGCCTATCTCTTGCAAATTTTTTTGAGTTTTGGAATTACAGCATCTGGAACAACCCTTCTGAATATATTAAGACCTGAAAAACTCTTGTTTGTGAAACTACTGGAGGAGATGGGAGCTGGCACTGAGAGAAATAATGGAAGCTAGTAAAGTGTAAAATATTGCAAATTACAAAGAATAGTTAGCTTGGGAACTTCTGTTTTCCCTGTCTCACAACATTCTGCCTTCCAAACTTACTATGCTATATCACAAAAACTCTTCCTTTGTTGCCTCCATGGGTATTTGTCTATTAATCATCACTGTCTGCTTTTTCCTTTTAATCTCTATTTTAATCATCTTGTTAAAGATCTTAGCTGTATATTTTATTTGGTAGTAAAAGCTGGCTAATCAAAAAGTTAAACTGAACTGATTTTTCTGCAGCTTGATGTTTGTGTCTCATCATGTCTTTGACTGGGTTATTCAGAGTCTAGCTCTGTTCCAAGCTTTTCTGAGATTAGGGTGCTGTCAGCTGCTCTTGTGGTATGCTAGTGAGCCTCATGCAACTCAAGGACTGAAACTATTTTGGCTCAAGTCTTAGCAAATATTATTTAATTATTTTCCATTGTAACTTAAACCTGTGCAAAAATTAATGTAAATTAACAGGTTACCTAATGTGAAAGGAAATTACTTAGCATGGGATCCACTCATGGAACAGAAAAAAAGAAGCAATTTGGCAGCTTAACTTTACCTGGTGCTGAAACATGGCAGCCATATAGGCAGCCGTCCTCACACAGAATGTTAAAATATCAGGTGAAGAATTTCATCCCTCAAAAGCCAAAGACAAGTTCAGATTTTGGGTACCCTGCTGAAAACTAAGTAGTTGCTGCCCGTGTATCACTATAAAAACCAATACCTTGGAGAGATAGGAACATGGACACTGTAGAGGGATTTTGCAAGATCCCTGTGCTTGAACAAGGATTAAAGCACTGCCTCTGCTCCCAGCTGCAGCAGAACTGAGTTTATCTGTGTTTCTAATCTTTATAGTGTCAGGCTCTTTTTGGTTCTATGTGGGACTGGATGGGTGAATGGGAAAATTAAGAAACTTATGAGAAGGCCTTAACCTGAGGGGTTGCCTGGTTCAGGCTGAAGGCTCACCAGACAGAGGTTATTAAGCCATCAAACTGGAGAGTATTTATCAGAAGAAGGCAGGCTTCTGAACTGCTGGAAGCTGTTCTGTGAGGAGTTGAAGGTCACAGGTCAGATCCTTCATCAGCTTTCCCTGCAACAAGCTTTCAAAGGTGAGAGCCAGCGCTTTGCAAACTACCAACATAAACATCATCTTTCATATAATGCTGGCAGGTGTCTGTGTATGCAGGTATATGCATATGACTCCTATTACTAAAAAACCTTCCAGGGTCAGACTAAAAAGAAAGCCACAAATCTGTATCTTTAAACACCTTGGTATAAACCCATGGATCTCAGCACACGTGACCTTTGGAGAGTTTGAAAACCTTATACAGATTTGGATTTTGTCTATAACACATCTCTACTCTAGTCAAGTTCAGTGTGCTCATGCCTTTTAGTAGTTATGCAAGAAAATACCCAGAGACAGATTTCTGTAATTAAAATCCTGATTACTGAGTAGATCAGCATGTGATGAGGCAAGAAATGGTGGCTAATATCTGATGCTATCTTGCAAAAAAAGAGAGCCCTAAGCTTGAATTTGTTTAATGCTCATTTGCCTTCCCATATACGAAGATAATGATCATTTTTTGACAAGAACAGCTGTGATAATGGGTGAGTACAGGAGCGTTGCTTGCTTTGGTTTGCATTGCTGAGCATGACATTTAAAAGCAGGGAAAGGCATTTGTTTAGAGCCTTTCAAAGAGCATTTTCAGAGTCAAGCTTCACCTTCTCACTTCTGTGGCACTAGGTGCTCACAGGGCTGAGCAAGTGTGACCCAGCATCACCACCTGGCTGCCTGCACCTTCTCTGTTGCTGCTGAAGGACACCTTTGTAGTTTTTCAGTACATATCTGTGAAAAATGTTGAACTATGTGTTTGACTTCTGGAACAAGGGACAGGATTTAATGACCTAAAAAACCATCTGAGAACAAGATACACTTGTATATAGTCAGTGTTTCTCATGAATTGGGAGCTCGGCAAAGAAGACGACCAAAATTACTTTATTCCCTCTGAAATTTCAGTGCTTCTGAAAATCGCATCCACAGAGAGCTGTAGTCAGACACTGACAAAGAATCCTTGCCTTTAATTAAATTGTAAGTATTTCTGGGTAGTGATTACAGTTATTTTAATTATTTCCTCCAAGTAAAATCCTACTGGCTCACACTGGAGCTTTTCAAAATACATATCTCTCCCTAGAAGGGCAAATTGTATGCTCTGATCAGTGAACTCATGTGATTTGGAGATGCTGTAGTTAACAGGGATTAGTGTTTCTATGATTTTAAAGATTTAGCTGTCATCTTCCATTTACTTTTAAATCTCACTTTTCTTCTTTTTATCCAGAGGGTATTACAGAAAGAGTTTCTTGCTAAATTTATCTTGGAGTTATGAAACTGAGAAAAGAAAATTAAAGAGGACTCATAGTTCCCACAAAAGGTAGAGAGATTATTCAAGCTTTATTGGGAGGGGAAAAAAAAGGCAAGAGAAGAATGAAGCAGATAAATAATTCTACCATGTAGATCAAGAGGGCATCCCATCTTAGAGACTATTGTGTAGAGTGGAAAAATCATCCTGGTGCCAGTGGGGTGGTGGGTATGACTTGCTGGAGCTCCCTGTTGAGCAGTCCCCTGGTCATCCTCATCTGTTCCCTGTTGCCCCAACTTTAGAACTGTGCAAATCCCTTCCTGTCACATGATCAAGGGGACCTGCTCGTGCTCTTTGAACAGAATGACAGTCGTGCTCAAATGAGGAGCATGTGTGGTGCCTTAGAATGGAACAAGTTCTGCTGTGATAGGTTGCCTCATCTGAATTGCCTGACAGTCCTTACACTCTCTGCCTAGGGAATAATTGAGGTGGGACCCAGGGGATATCTCTAATTGGGTAGTACCTCTGGTCACATCATAAGGGATGTATCCTGCTGTAGACCCCATAAATATGATGATCAGTGTGTATCAACAAATTATCCACTTTGAATATAGCTTTGCCACTAAGTTCAGTATTTATACTAATGCTGAATTACTTTTATTATTTCCTCCATGGAGAGAAAAATTGCAATGTAAATTTACAAATGGAAAATAAAAATCATTGCAAGAAACCCTGTGGAATGTCACTGGTCACTGGTCTCCACTTGGACCTTGAGCCATTGATCACAACTGCCATACAGCCAATTTCTTATTCATTGGGTGGTCCATCTGTTAAATCCGTGTGTCTCCTGTTCAGTGACAAGGATATCTTGTGGGCCAGTGACAAAATTTTAACATCTATTTAACATCTGAGGTAGTAATTCCCTAACATGAGGAACTGGAAATTCCTAGAGCTGGTTACAGGTAATGCAAATACCACAAGGTACCATGAAACATAGTAGATGGAGCAAATTTTCCCAGAGAGAGAAGGAAGGGGTTTCTTCTTCAGAGAAAAGACTTCTTGTGGAAGGGTCCTATTTCAGTTTGTATTAGCTCCTTTAATGTCCTATGAAGTGCTGATTCAGTGAGTATGGTGTTGTCTCTGAGGATTGGTCACCAGTACTAATTCCTGTCATTTTTTTCTCAGTGTCTGAAATTAAGGTTATTTTTAAGTGCTCTGCTGGGCCACAATTCCTATAATCACTTGGTCTTGTGTGTTTCAAAATTAGTGTATCTGTGTTTTCTTCCTGATACTTTCATACTTCCCAAGGGGTCTTTTAAAGTGCTTCTCAGAGGTTGTCTAATTGTCTCTGTGTCATAATCCCCCAAACCATTTATTTATGAAAATAAATGGCATCCTAGCTTTTAACACTTCCATATGCAGCCTTGCCTGTAGAATAACTGAGCAGAAATCAAATACTACTTCCCACTTATGCAAAGTTTGTTTCTCATCAGAGCATTTCAAAAAGACATCTATTATGGTAATAATTTTAGCTATTCATATCAACTTACTCTCAAGATTTGTGCTTCACCTCTTTCAAAGACTTGCTGAAACATTTCTTCTAACCCTCCTCCAAATTTACTCCTTTTGATTTCTTTATAGTTTGGGGGTTTTTTTGGTTTTTTTTTTTACCTTGCAAACCTTAACTGGTTCTGCCTTCTCATTTAGTTTCTTCCTCCTCCTCTATTTCCAATACAGATTATTCTTTGTCCTTGGAGCTTTGAGTGGTCCCATGTGAACACTCATCCGTTGTTACTGCTGCTTTGCTGACATGAGTGTTGCAGTGTGCAAAACAGGAGAGTCAGCAATGCTTGGACCTTGATTATGAGAAGACCCTCCCCCTGCTACTTAAAGCCTCCCTTGCAAACACTGGAGGGGAGGGGAAACACATGGTGGAGCTGATATATTAATACACATACAATAACACCAATTGCCTGCAGGAGTAAAAAACCCTGAACACCTAACTTGAGAACAAAATTAATTTTAAAATGTAGGTCATATGCTAATACAGCTCCCAGTGTAACCTGTGTAGCACCACCAAGCATAACACAGGAACTGATTGTGCCTTGCTCCTCTTGCTTGTTCTTTTTGCTGCTTTCTGCATGTTTACAACTAAATTAGCTGTCAGACTCAATGGCCACATTAAAGAGAGGATTTTTTCAACTAATGATCAATAACAAAATGTTTTGCATAATTCTTAGGGGTGGGTTGAGAATATTCCTCCTTCATTAATGGTGAGTGAAGAGAGACAAGTAAGGATTTCTCCCATGATCACAGTGATCCTGGTGTGCAGGCTGTGTTATGCTGCTGTCCCACTTGCCTAGTGCTCTGCAGCAGCTGTGCCCAGATGTTCTGGCCAGGGGGACTGATGAGCTCCGACCTACCAGCCAGAAGCTGGTTGTGCTTTATGGATGCTTTCTGTGTGGTGTGAGTAGACTTGGAGCATGTGCAGAGTATGACTTGATTTACATGCATAGACCCAGTGAAGCTGGACATCCTCTTTCCTGCCTGCCCCTCACAGTTTGTCTCTGGCTGCTGGCTGGCTATTCAGCTCCAACAAGATGGATTTTCTACCGCTGTTGAGGTCCTGTCTTTATCACACAGTTCAGACCTTTGCAAAGTTCAGGACATTTCAACAAAGGCAGTCACAGAGTTAGAGCTGCACAATGAAAACTTATGAATGCCATATGCTGACCTGGGTTACTGGGCTGTTTACTGCATTATGATATTGTTTAATTCAATACAGAGGGGTGGAGAGAAATAGGTGATAGAAAAAGATTGCCATAAGGGACAATGCCAAAAGAAGAAAGAGGGAGAGCTCCTCAAGAACGAGGAAGCAAATGCAAGAGTGGAATTTGAGGTAAAAAGCTCCAGCATCTCAAGACAGAGGAGTGGCTGACTCTTTGAACCCCTGCAGCACCTATCTGGAAAAAGACTGAATATCAGTGTCTGAGCAAATTGAGCTTGCCTGTGTTAGTGTCTGCAGGAAATGAGCATGTAGGCAGATAGTGATCAAATCAGCTCTTCAGGGCTGGGTGTACTTCACAGTGTGCATCAAAATGGGTATTCGGTGATGCCAATTAATATTATAGGAGTTTGTTTTTGTCCTGTTTGGCTGTTCAAAAAATATTTGTAAAAGAATATTTTCTTCCAAGACCATTTTAAAACATTGCCATTTTGTGTCAAAAGGCTTAAGAAAATGTAAGTCAAGCAAGACATTGTTTCAGGCAACTAAATTTATTTTTCCTTGCCTTTGCTTTTCATTTCAGTAATAAAAATGAGGGGATTTATGCAGAGCAAGGTCTCTTGGATCTTCTGGCAAACAATCACTTTGTACAGCTGCTAATAGTTGGTTTAGTACTTTAGAAGCAGCCTCCTCAAAAAACTACCACGGATTTGGTTTTAAAAAGACTGTCAGACTGATCAGTGTCTAGGTGTGGTCTGACTTTGATGGAAGAGCTGGGACCTGGACCTGCTAAATGAGAGCAGAGGCTTTAATGGGTGTTTTCAGCCAGTGCAGCAAGTGCACCAGAATAATGCATGCTGCCAGCACTGGGCTGCAAGCTGCTTGGCTACCTGATATCCCAGGAGCTGTGGCCCCTGCTGTGCACATGAAAGTTGGATTTCTTGGCAGACCTGTAGCAGCCCACCTTGATCTCCATGTGTTTGGATCTGGAGTAGTTGGTATTACTGCTAGCGTGTCAGAGCTGGCACAGCTGTGCTGGTGTAGGCACTGCTGAAAGCAGCAGAATTGAGAAATACTGCCCTGGACAGATATAAACAAGACCCTTGGAAAAAGAGCAGAGAAGAGGGTGGCCTAGCTTCCCACAGTCACAACATGAGTTTCAGTTAGAGGAAGGACTCCTTATAGTTTGTGATTCAAGGACTGATAGCCATTGTGTTGGGCTGTTCCTAGTAAAGGTGAGCATGTGGCTCCTGGCACGGAGCGTGTAAGCAGAGTGTGGGTGTTCTAGTGTTTCATTTTTGCTACTACAAAAAGCAGTTGTTGCTCTTAATTTGTGGAAGTGGCTGGATAAGGAGGTTTTGAGAAATGGCTTAGGTGTTGTGCACCCAAGTGTCCACCCTTCTGAAAAAGCTACTGCCCATTTAAATGTCTGCTCAGTTATGGTGGCGCCAGCTTGTCCCATGTTCGTAACAATGTGCCAGCATTTTTACAATAAACCTTCATTATCTGAATTTTATATTTGCCCATAAAATCTTGCTCTAGGCAGGGATGTGGTGTATAAGATAGGAGGAAGGAAAAATGCAAACACCCATTACAAGTTAAGGTATAAGTGGGCATCTTGATTTTGAAGAAAAGATTGTGACTTGGCCCTACCTAGTGGACTGAAAAGAAATGTATGCCTGCTGTTGAGAAGAGCTGGGACCTTTGTTCTCCCAACTGAGTGGGAAGCTGAGGGTCTTTCACCTTGCTGATGGCTGCGGGTGGGGTGATGTGAGGTTCACATTGGCTGTCCTGGACAGAAGGGCAGCTGGCATGTACCCATGCAGTACCCTGCATGCTTTGGTGTGATAGCCCCCAGCTGAGCCGTGCTTGCCACATCTGCTGTGATACAGCCCTCTGACCAAGCCATTTCATGTCTCCACTGCACTGCCATACCCTCAGCTCTTGCCTGAGATGACACGACACATTTTCCATCCCCTTTAGCTTCTTTTGTCTTTTCCCTCTGCTTTTATCGTTTGTTTTTGACTTTGGTTTTCTTTTTCCAAAGTAGGCAAAACAGGAATTGTTTTACGATGTTTCTCAGCATCACAAGAATGCACAAATGCAATATTCAACAAACCAGAGTTACCAATTCCCACACACCTCTGTGTTTCTCTGTAGTTCTCAGCTCTTTTTCTTAGAGTCACAGCTTTATGTGCTCACTCCAGTGACAGAAGTAATTCAGAACAAGAAGCTCTTTCCCTAGTTGTCATCTGCTCGACTCTCTTGCCTCTATCTCAGCTGTCCAAGTGCTTCTGTAGTCCCCTAAACCCAGGTTAGACTGGCTCACATCTGTTGAAGTGCCTGCTTGTTTACAGCACTCTGGTGACATGGACTCATTTATTTGACTAAAGACAGCCCAAATGAGCTGCAATGACCCGCTCAAGGGAGAGCAGCACAGGCAGCAAATGACTGTCAGAAGGAAAAGGCAACTCTTCTTCTCTTCTGTGTTACTCATTGTTTTTAAAGAAAAATTTTGAGCAAGATATATTTTTAAAAGCAGTTAGTGTTGTAAGAATACCATGTGATACCTGAGTTTATAATTCTACCAGTGGTGTTTTCAGGTTTTTACGTGCAGTTTAAAAGTGTGTTGTCAGTTTTGCTCACTCATTTCTTTCACCTGCAAGTGTTCACATTTGTGTAAATCAGGCATTTAAATGTCAACACCCCCAATCCAATGATGTCTTTGGTTCATCTTCTCCGTGTTGAGGTAACTGCAGGGGCCTCTGATTATCAAGTAATGGGAATTAGCAAGACAAATGTAAACATTTGTTCAAAGGGATTGTATTTGGAGACCTTAATTAGAGGGCATGGAGCCATTAAAGAGTAAAAGCCGGCTGGCCTGGGGCTGGTGGGGAAGGCTGGCCTTCACAGCTATAAGCCCAGCCCACTCTCTACCATTTCATTTGTTTTTAGAGAGACACAGCTGGAATATTCTGGGTTTTTTTCACAGTTAAGGCTCAGACACTTTTTTTCACTTCATACCCAATTGATTACTGTATGCAATGTTTGCTTTCAGTTGTGTCCTAGAAATACATCCACGTGCTTCTTTCTGGCACCTAGTCTGGCTGACACTGAGATGCAAATTTTGTAAAACTTTTTGCATTTCTTTGTTAAAATTCATGCAGGTAAACAAAGCAAAAGCCATAGAAATTTTTTATGGTGTTAGAGTAGCACTGAACCTCAGTGGCTGGTGACTTCTCTATTTTAAAACACACATCCTAAGGAATGTTAAGCAGAATATCTTGATTTTAAAGAACATGAAAAAAGGGGAAAGAAAAAAAGTCATATGTTTTGCAGGTTAAAAAACACTCAAGCCACAAACAACAAAAAATCTCCAAACAGCATTACAAAAACCCTCCTCAAAACCCAGTGAATAAATTCCAAATGAAATGAAGAGAAAGTCTGCTGTTAGTATAATGCAAATGTTACTTTTGTGGTTAAAAAATGATGTTTATTGGGCCTGGATGGCCTAGAGTTAGCTGGCTTTGTAGAAGATTGTGTGGGGCTATGTTTTGGATCTGTGAGCTCTTGGTCATCATATCAGTTCTTTCTGCCTTGTGTTTTCTTCTGCTTCCTTGTTACAAGAATTATATGTGACAAAAGCTGTGGTCTGGTTATTTTATTTATTTAAGTAAAACACAAAAATCATTCCTGTTGGGGGTTCCTATGGGATCAGGATTGAATCCTTCATTAGGGTCTGACCAATGAAGCTGTTAGCCTCATCCAGAAAGTTTGAGATCTGCTACACAGTTGCAGGTCTAGGTGCTGGTGCTGGATGAGGAGGAGTGTCTGGGTAGCAGTGTTACTAACAGTGCTACATGAGTGCAGTCCTGGGGGGACTGTGTCTGAAACACACAGCGGAATGAACTGGAGCACATGACTGAATGGAATGAGCTTCTACTTTGATGGCAAAATGACTTCAAATGCAGGCCTTCTCCCTGCTCCAAAAGGCTTCTGCACATCTGGTGCATCAGCTGTGATCCACACCCATACCCTGAAGGGCCATTTGTCCACCTTGTTGCTTGGTGTGGCAGTACTCCCTGCAGAGTTTCCTTTCAGGTGTCCTTGCAGTATCGTGAGTTAGAGATTCATGAGGAAAATCCAGCAAGTGCTGCTTGAGATTTTCAAATGACAGGCAGATAGCTATTAGCATTAATCCTCTTTCTGTATTCTCCAAAGAGCTCTTTGACAAGGGTGTGTGCAGGACAGGAAACACTTGACAGGATTCAGCTCCTACTCAAATCCCTACATTAAAAATGAAGAAAACAGAGCCCCTTTCCATCATCATCCCTGGCACTGGTGCAGACAGCCTGCCCTGGAAGGCAATCTCTCCACTGGGATGAGTGATGGGGGATGTTCTCCAGCATCTGCCTAAAAGGCCACCCAGTAGTTGTGTAGGATTGAAGAGCAATAGGCACTGAAAATTTTGGTTAAGGCACAAGCCTGCATCCAAGAGCCCCTGGAACATGACTGAGATGAGCACTGAGGGGGGTCATGCGAGCCCTGTGACACCAGCTCTCCAACTTTCACCCTTCCCTTGCTTGTCTGTGATGGATGAGGTGCAGTGAGGAAGTGCTCCTGCCTCTGCTAAAAGAAGTGTGATCTCCACTCAGTCAGATGGGCCCCATCAGGCCCCACAGGGTCTACCCAGAGCTGTTGGCTCCCTGAGGAAAAGGGGAAGGGTTGTCTTAGCTTGAGAGGTTCTGCACCTTTGGCCTGAGGGGATTGTGGGTCAATGTTAGTTCTAGAGACTGAATAGGTGCTTGCGCTGCGGTTTTGTAAGTGGCTTCTAAAGAAGCATGAAGTTATGTATTTTCTTTAAAATGTATATTGCTTATAATCTTATAGCTTGAAAAGGGAAGAAGTTTCCCTAATGGGTTGGTTGTGGTGAAAATAGCCAGTGTTGCATGTGTATAGCCAAGTGTACTGTGGAGATGAGCAACTAGAGGAGTCTGATTGTAGTTCAGCTTATGTCAGTGAAGCTACAGATTATAAAAAAAAATCAGAATTTGTCTCACTAGGTTCTTCTTTCAATCCACACTTCCTTGATCCATAGTTGTAGCTGATTTGCAGTTAGTCAGTGACTTTACAATTCCAGACTTTTCTGCTACAATCCATCAGCCTTCCCCATGCAGATCTAAGCTTTTATTTGGGAAGGAAATAATTTAGTTAATTTGCTGAATAAGTATGTGGTAGAGTTTTGTGGGAAAGCCTAAGGGAGAAGATTAAAATCACAAAACACATTTGAACATCAGCTGGCTGTATGAAATACAAGACAACAAAAGTCAAGACAGTGACAACAGCAATTTAATAGTTTTCTTAAAAATCTGTAGCATTTTGCTACAAAACTGCGTATTGATCAAGGTTCTGAAACACCTGTGATGAGGTACTATAGCACATCCCATAGGAAGGTAATACAACAAAAATAACAACTGGAAGAGCAATAGTTTGTAGGAAGTCTGAGGATGCTCTTCCCTCCTTTGCTGTCTCATGATCAGTCTAGCTATTGCCACATTTGAACTCTTAATATTACATCACCTCAAGGAAATCTGCACTCAACATTTGCATTAAAGGATCACTTTTAAACAAATTCTGGCCTTAACCATGTGATAAGTCTTGGCTTTCCAAAAGCTTGATTGTTGTCTGCTTCTGACTGCCCCACTGGCATTGTATCTCTCTTAAGACGCTCCAAGTTGTTGAGCATAGCTTGTGGTTTCACAAACAAAAATTTGGCTACAAAAATGTCACCAGACCATGTAGCTGACTTGAGCAGGTTTCACCATCCCTTGCAGGAAATTCTAATCTGAGAACCAAGATTGGAAGAGACAATAGAGTTCAGGTTCTCCGGTAAGTGGTTTTGGCCGTGCAGTGGTGGTCAGCATAGGAGCAAGGCTGAAGTTTAAAGATCAAACAGGCAGGTCCCAGGAGCCTGAAGATGCAACATGTTTTCATTACATTGCTTTTTGGGTGTACTTCACAAACAGTGATTCGGTCTTATCCCTGCTGATGGACACTATCTACTTGGTTTCCCTTGCTCATATTCACAGACTTTTCTGTGAAATATCTCAGTCTCGGCCTCGAGGATGCTACAAACATGAAAAGCAGTTTGTTTGGGTGGTCTAGGAAAAGTAGTCCTTCTAAGAAGAGAAACAAACTTCCCCTGCTTTTAAAATTAAAAAGGTGAAGGAAATGGGGCTTTGAAGGGCTTCAAGAACGGGGTCTTTTGTATTTGGCCTGACTGGGGACAAGTGAGTGTCTGACAAACTGGAGGCATTCTTCATGTTATCCTAGTAGATAAGATTTGGATTTGCAATGTTTAGGCCTGCTAAAACATGAATTGAAGTTGTGACCAAGACCTTTCTTGAAATTGCTAGCAATAACAATGCCTCTCCTTTTATAGGGTCTGTTTAAAGGAGGATGATGAAAGGAGAAAAAAAGCTAAACGCTCAGATGCTAGGCTTTTTAATGCTTTCAGGTATCTCAAGTTTATCACAAAAAAATCACAGGTAAAGTAAAAAATAGCTGGAAAACCTGGTTTGATTTAGGGATCCCAAAACTACATCTCCTGTATGTGGTATTGTAATCTCTTGTGTTCAAAGCAAGGCAAGCTCTTAAATCAGCTTAGTTCATAGATGATGTGGCCACCTCTCTAGCCCTCCTGAAATTCAATGCTCATGGCATCACACTTTAGAACAAAGGAGGACTGAGACCTTTCTTAGTTGAGAGGTCCTTTATAGAATCTTGTAACTTCAGAAAAAGCCATAAGAAACTTTATGTGCAGGACTTGAGATAAAATAATTTTGCAGTACTATTGTATTATGTTCTGCCCTGTGGTCAAAATGAGGCAGGTATATTTCATCTGCCTGTGACAGAGAAATTGAGACAAGGCACAGTTGTGTTGTGCCTCTCAGGATCACAGTATGGGGACAAACCCCACTATTCCTCACCCTGACCCTGTTGCATTGGCTACTGAACTAAAGCATCTGCTGTGCTTAGCTAAATGGTGCTTTTAGTTACCTGCTGATGCGGATAGGAATCTCTTTGGTGTTTTATCTTGGTTCTTTTGGTGCTTATTGTGGTTTACACTATCAACATTCAGAGTGCGTGCAAGTGGCATTTTGTAACTGAAAGGTGTTTTCCATTTGCATTTCCATTTTGTTCATAGCCCTTGAATTAAGTCACCATGGAAAAATGCCAAATAATACACCCTTTTTTGGCAAATAAATGTAAAAAACTTGATGCCTCAAGCATATTACATGCTTTGCAGGAAATTCCCAGCCTCTTACAACAAAGAGACAGCCAGGCACCGTATCGGCTCTTCAGAGCAGATCAAAATTGCAGCTACTTGCAGAGTTATGGGGCTGAATGTCAGAACTCGCCTCTTTGAGCACCATTTACATGCACCCCTTTCTAGGGGGCTGGTATCCAAGATGAATTCTGTGGCCGCTGCTTTGTCTTTAAGGGGCATCATTAAATGAACCAAATATCCATGCCAGTTTCAGAAAGCTAAGAAGGAAAATAGCAGGTATTTGTCAGTTATCTCAAACTGCAGACCCCAAGCATACAGCAAGTTACCAAGGTACTATAGTGTACATATTTCACTAGTAATAAGAGAACTCTTTGTACTGGAACACTTGAATGTGTTTGGGGTGAATAGGTAGCTTCCATCTCACAGCAAGGAATTTAGGAGTTGGACACCCTGTTATACAAGGATTATTAGATCTGTATCTATAGAGCATATGCTGATAAGCCTAACTGCATTTTGGTGAAAAAATGGCTTATGTGTGATCAGACTGTGTAAAGTAGAGCTACCCAAGACAAAGGGCTGAACCTAGAGGATGCTTTTTTGATAAAGTCACTTGTGCTGCAGCAGAAGGATGTAAATTACCCAATCCATGTTCTCTTTCCATTACATCAGCTTCTACTGCTTGGTTTTGGCGTGGCAGTAAAAATGTGGGGAAACTGGCCTCCCATATTGAGGCAGAAAGGATTGAGCAGTTTGCATATGTCCAACCTCACAAGACATGGCTTGTCTCAATTCTGTTCTCCTAATTTCCTGGGTATTACAGTCTGGAGGGTGGGATTCTCCCTAGGGAGACGTGAGGCCTTTGTGGTGTACCAGGACTGAGCTCTTCTACACAGGCTTCAAACAAAATTATAGTCCATGTCTGAACAGCTCTGATTTTTGGGGAAAAATATTCAGAGCCAAATCTGGACTTTGCAATTCAAGACCTTGGGACATCTTAAAACAATGGCTGTATTTGCACTGTGACTCATGTTTGGGGTGTGGGTGGATGACGCCCTAACTGTGACTGAAGAGCAAAGAAAAGCCAGGGGCAGGACTCCTGACCTCATCCTTGCATTTTGTTCCCAGAGAGCAAAATCCTGTTCAGAAGCTCAGTTGATGCAAAGGGACCAGTGGGCTTCAACTCCTGCCACAGCTGCAGACTCCACTGCATATTGCTCTGGATCAGTGAGGCTCATTCCCGAATGTCACTTTTGTTTAACACCAGGGAAAAAAATTGGATAAAGCTGATCAAAGGGAAAACTTAATTTGCACATTCCACAAATCTCTCAAAACTAACTTCTGTAATTTTTGTTTTGCTCTTATGCCCTCTTGAGTTACTGAGTAAGGGTTTTTTTGCATTATGGGTAAAACAGGTGTCTGGACACTGCAGAATGTATTTTTTTTCCCCCCCAGTCAAACATTTTGTTCCAGATGGAATGACCTCATTTTGCTCTTCCTCTTCACCTGAACCTGATTTCATGTGGTTGGGCACTGAGGTAGCACATGGTGATGCAGGAGTGTAACTTCCTCCTGCTTAGTATCTCAATGCTTTTATTGCGTACTTGGACTACAATCCCTTGCTTCAGTTTATTTCCCCCTGCCACAACTCTTTGAAGACACTGGTAAAATTTGCAGTTTTAGTGGTTTCTGTAACATAATATATAATTTTATCAGATAAAGGTGGATATCCTATAGAGCCTAATGATGTAAAGGAAGGTGCCAAGCAGTGCCAAATCCAGTTTGTGAATATTAGTAGCTTTAATGACAGAGTTCATGGTGGCAACCCGTTTTGAGAGTCCCATGTCACTTAGACACAAAACCTCCTGACTGTGGCAGTAATTAACTTTGACTTCTGCAGAACCAGGACCTGCAGTTTTAGTTTCATAAAGGAGTTGAGAGCTGAGTTACTGATATATATCCATATAATCAGAAACTTACATTTATAGCTCAAAGACTTAATTGGAAATGTGGAAAAAAATGCTTAGGAAGGCTGTGAAAAACTTTTCTTTTTCCTCACCTTTTACTCTCATTTATTTGATAGCCTGTGGAATGCTGTCTCTCAGTTGTCCATCTAGGAATGCCTAAAACTTTGAGCCTTCTTCTTAGATTTAAAATTTGCAAAGCATTGTGAGGCTCCAAAGTCAGATTTTGCTCTTAATATTTGTGTGGAACCATAGGTGATTTGCATGGCCTCTGGCCCAAAGACATTGCAATCTAACTGAAACTCTACAATACAAGGTGCTCAGAGAGATAACAGCAAGCAAGGAAATGGAGGAGGAGTCTGCTGGACAGGTTTATTGACTGTTTGGGATACATCATTACACAGCATGTCAAAAACTTTGCATTTTTAAAAGTAGGGCAGTGATTAGCCTGCTATTCTGTGGAACAGCGTTGTGGATTATGGAGCTATAGGAAACAGTCTTAAGGAAGGGGTTGCATGAAGCCTGTGGGAGCAGATCCATAATAATCAGACTGTGCTGCAGAAATAAATATCCTATTTGACTAGAAAGTCTAAGATTTTTTTTTTTCTGTACTGAAATGGGCAGTGCACTGCTCAGGAGCATTTGAATCTAAAATGAACATGTGAAGCATCTAATACACTTGCATTTTCTCTTCTAGTTGCTTTTGGATTTTCTCGCCTAGTTGCTTTTGAATTAACCATTAGCTAAATAAAACCTCTGCCTTCTTCTGTCCCACAAGCACCAGCTCACACTCAAAATAAGTATTTGTGTAGGTTAAAAAAGGACCATTTTATTGTGTATTTTTATTATTTATTATGTTTCCTTTACTAACTTCGATTTTTGAAAAATCTTCTGATTTTTGAAAGACTTTCCTCTGAACCCTTTGCTGCCTCGCTTCTTTGTTTCCTGTATCGGGGTATTTTCCTACATCAGCTTTTTTTCCTAAATCAGCTCTGACTTTTGGTAGCAATTATAGGCATTTTTTCTCCCATGCTTTTGGACTGATGTCCTTGAGAACTCCAACCCCTATAAATACTTTTATACAGGAAACTGCCAGTTTTGTCTTCCTTGCTCAGTTAGAATATCAAGAATTATCTGCACTGTGCTAACACTCTTGGTTGCAAGGCAAGATGAGTCTTTTAAATGTGCTCAGTGTTCAATTTTAATGTTTTGTGACTATCTGGAATTGATAAAATATCTTGATAATATAAAAACATACATAAAAAGCATACATGTTCTAATTTTATCAAGAATTTATCATGCCTTATAATCCTGAACACTTACAAAGTATCAGTTTTCAGACAGGGAAAAAACCTGGGTATTGTTAAATTAAAACAGTTACCTTTTTAATCTGAAAAAAAGATGGTTCATGTAGAAATAAACCAAAATAATTAGTATTAAAGATACAGCTCTAACCTGGGAATGACAGTGTCCTGGCCAAATTACACTTATAAGCAGATCCAAAGAGATTTCCTAAAGCACTGAGCATTTTAATTCTTTCACAGATGACTGAGTTAACTCCTTCTCTGCTATTGACCCTTATTTGTTCTGACATCTTTTCATATGTCTCTTACTCCAGAGTGCTTGGATGTAGCATGACCTATGATATTCCCAACAGTCTGACCTCCTAACAAGGGCATAATGCTCTGCAAGTTAAGTAGGAATTCAGGATGGTTTATCTACCTTGTTCTCACATCTAGCCAAGGCTTTGATTTTTAACAGGAAATTCTGCTGGAAGGAATATCTTACCTACCTGTCATGTAAAAATTCAAAATGTGAGAAACATCCTTCTTTATTTTGATGACAAAAGCAAAGTTTATTGCTGATTTGCAATGGCAGCTTTCTGTTACCCCAAAGTAAGTATCAGCATAATACTCTGAAATAATTTTCTGGTTCAGGCAAGTTGGCTTTCCATTATTTACTGGATGATATCCCTATTCTTATTCACTGTTAAATCCAGTTTGGGCTTCTGGGCTGAGGGTGCCAATTTTAACTAATCTGACACATTCATTTTACTGTATTGCAAAACATACTAAAAAAGGATGCCCCTGGCCACCCTAGTAGTGCTGGACTCCATCAGAGATCCTGCAGAACCAGGCTGGCTCTCCTGTGGATGCAGCCCAGGGTAGGGGAAGGGAGATAAAGGTAGCCTCGAAAGCAGATTGATGCCTTCTGTTTTCCAGCTGCTCCTGCAAGTCTCGTGGCATCTCACGATGCTTTGTGTCCCAGTGAGCTGGCCCAGAGTAGTCTTGGAGATCATGTACATTGGACCTTGCTTCTGCCCCTCCAGCCTGTGACATGTGTTTGTGCTGGGGCTTCACAGGAGCTTGCACGTGCACAGCTTGTGGTTGTGCTGTGCGGGGCTCATTCGAGGGAGTCAGGACTATCAAACATTGCCCTGCTTGTCTTACCTCTGGGAAAAACTCAGGCATTTATAACTAGATTGGCAAAATTTGGACAAAGTGACTAAAAATCACGTCCTCTGATGTAGGTTTTTGTGGAAATTGCTTTTTTGTGAAGGACACGGAGCCAGTCAGCTTTGTTGCTTTACTAGGTGTGTGGATGATAGTGAGAATTCAAGCTCTCATACCAAACCTTCACTTTTTGGAGTGTGCAGTAAATTGCCAAGGGCCATTCAAATGTCACAGGTTGCCTGTGTGCCTCTGTGTGTGAGACCGGCAAGCTCTGTGCTGGGCTGCAGGTCAGAGCACTGGCCCGCCACAGCTCCATCGCTGCCCTTCACCTGGGTTTTTCTTTTGATAGAAAGCAGGAGGTGTCAGGTGGACAGTGCACTTGAGGCTCATCAGCATCCAAGGGGAAATGTGAATCTGAAGTGGGAAGTGCTCTTAGGGTTCCCTGAGAGTAGCTAGACCCACTGAGACCAGTGTTTGGTCAGCTTCATTATACCACCCTTGTAAATGTAGGAAGGAACCACTTACTGATTAAGGGAGCATGAAATATGAGCACAGCCGGGGGTTTTTCTCTTTCTACTGCTTCTGCTTGGAGCCAAAGCAACATTGTCCTTAAATTTTAATTTATAGCTGTTCTTTGCAGCAACAACAACAATAGGAAAGAAGCTTTCTGGCACTATTTGCTGAAGTACTCTTTCTCTTAACACAGTCAAATGATTCATAATTAGAAAGAGTAGTGTACTTTACTCACTCTTTTCTGATTATACAGAAACTCATTAAGCACCATGCATCCAAGTGCACTGTTTTATGTAAACAAGACCTCTCAGAGAGATATAGATGTCTGATAAAGATGAAAAGAAAAACAGACTTATACCAGGCCACATTAATAATGGCCATGTCATGTTCTTAGAAAACAAAAGTCATCTGCTATGCAATTATTGCACATTTCACAGCAGGATGGGGGCAAGGTAAAGAACAGAGATGTATAAGGAAAGGTCAGTTATGGATTTTAGATCCAAATTATTTAGTTGCAGCTAGGTTTGAAACTTGGCGTGATTTTTGGTTTGTGATGAAATGGGACGGTCTCTGTTGTGCTTCCAAGTACTTGAGACTGGTATTTTGTGGATGTTCTTTACTGAGACCTTCAGGATGCAGTTGTAACTCATACTGAATTCATCTAACCTTCAGCAGCTGAAGTTGCCAGCATTTCTCTTGTTGTGTCTAGGTAAGGTTTAGGTTATTGATGCATTTAGCTGTGGCCTCTGCTGTTAATAATGTATTTAAACTAATTGGATGGTTCGAGCTTAAAACTGTTCCTCTGGCTGTGTTCCCTGGTGCTGAGTGGATGGTTTGAGCTCTCTGAATTAGTTTAGCTTTTCCCATAAGATGCGCAGGCTTTGACCACATGAGCTTCACAGCACTGCCATGTTCTCTGTGGTTTATGGAGGGGGCAGTCCTTCCAAGCCGAAACCAAGATTTGCCCTGCTCCCTTCAGCTTTTCTTTGCCTACATTCTGATCCTTCCTTTTGGAATACAGAAAGCAGAAAAACGACATGAGAAAAATCCAAGTTGAGATGGCATGGGGAGGTTTTCAACCCAGTTTTATGGAATTGAGAGAATGAGATTTTCCCTGTGTAATGAGTCCTTGGATTTGCTTAAATATTGGAAAACAGAAGTCAGGCCCCCAAGCTGCACAGCCTGTGGAAGATCATCCAGCTTGCATGACTCGAAGTAGCAATGTCTCAAGACCATGAACACCTCTAAAATGTATAGCTATGCATGCAAAGTTTAATACATAAAAATAGTTATATTATATAAACATAGATGCATATGAAGATGCACTTAATAAGCAGCATGCTGTTTTCTAGTAAAAGGCAGGGGTTTAGGCTTGACCGGTGTGAAAAGATGTAGTATGTAACTTCCACCATATGGTTTGCTCCATTCCAAAATAAGCAAAATTTAACTTAAAATATGTCATTAACAGCTGATTGCATTATCCACTTTAAGCAACATAAAGGTCAGGCACTTCCACTGAGACTAGATAAACATGCCAGAAGTATAATTGCTTGCATTTCAACTGAGATATTGCAAGCACAGTTTACATAAATATTTGTACTAGTGTACTTTTATGAACAGAGCTATCTTAACTTCTTCCACAGATAATCATATAAACTCAGTAAACTCTGGGCTGTAGGCACTTATGCCATGCCTTTTGCTGACAACAGTGCTCCTGTGTAGCTTAGTAGGCCTGATTGCCACCAGCACTGAAGGAAGAGCTTCAGCCTCTTTGAGTCTCTTTACAACTCTCCAAGATGATTTCTGAGTAAACCGCTTGTTTCTTTGTTCCCTTTTCCACACACTTAGTGCTGTGGCTGATGCTATGTGCTTATGATTAAGAGCTCCCAGAGCTCAGATTCTGTGATCACAACATTTCTTCTCAATGATAATAAAATCTCATAGGGCAAGAGGATGTTAAAATAAAGGCTGGATGAATATGAACATAATTGGTAGATTTTGGCCTTTTAGTGTAAATTACCTGTTCTTCAAAGTAATTTGGTGAATTTAGTTGATGGGTTTTTTCTCTCTTTCTTCTGAGGGAATGACCTGAAGTTGTGGCATGGGAAGGTTTAGGTTGGATATTAGAAAAAGATTCTGCACCCAGAAGGTGTTTGGGCACTGCAACAGGCTCCCCAGGGAAGTGATCACAGCACCAAGTCTAAAGAGCTCAAGATGAATTTGGATAATGCTCTCAGGCACCTGGTGTGATTCTTGGGGATGATCCTGTGCAAGGCCAGGAGCTGGAGTCAATGGTCCTCATGGGACCCTTCACACCCCGCATGTTTTGTTGGTTCTGTGATTCTTCATATTGTTTTTTCAGCTCTTTTTCTACCTGTTAAATTTCTGATGGTGTCTAGAAGTGACCACAGTGCTCTTGTCTACAGAAACATCTTCTGTTGAAGGTACTTATCACTCTTTCTACACCTCTGTGGTCAGAGGCTAATGGTCACAGAGGTGACAAATGATTCTCAATAAAACTGAATGAGTGTCTGCTTATGTCCTGGAGCCAGAAGGGTCCAAGTTCCTGAAACAAAGATGCAGTTTCAAGGGGTTTTCCTTCAAGGAGTTTGGGACTCAGAAGAGTGTTTACAAGAATTGCGCTGCAGTCCAGCTGGGGATGGGAATTGCAGTGCAAGGCATATCTGCATCCTGTGTATTTTCTACTATTGAAGATGCATAAGCAGCTGATTCTCAGCTGTTATACAAATGCTTCCATAAAAAAACCAGTAGCTCTCCAGTGCTACCTTTGAAGGACACTCAAGGAGAGAGCTGAGATATTGCTGGGGTGTTAACTTGAATGGGTTGAGCAATGATAAGATAATATTTGCTAGGTAGGAAAAGTACTTTGCTGGTGCTAAATGATTAGTGCACAGTTTTACTTTACAAGCAATGAGTCCCTCAGTTTGCACTTGCTCAGCTTACATGTAAAATTGTATTTTCCTGCTATCAGATGCCAAATGACACTCTTCCTGTCATTCTCAAAAACTGACTGAATGGAGATATACACTAGGTGAGTGCACTTAAAAAAAAATGAAGTAACTTTCCTCTCCTGATGAACTGCATACCAAATTTGTCAAGTGGCTGAGAGCCATCCAACCTGTATCTTGGAGACCCAAGGAAGGGGAAGCAGTAGATGCAGTTCACTAGTTCACTAGATGATCATGACTGTGACCTCTCACTGCAAAAATAGGAATGGAGGGGCATAAAACCACATGTCAGAGAAACTTGGCAATACTGGCCTGTGCCCTCCCTGCTGACTGATGTCCCACTACAAATGCCATTTTGGACTGGCACAGGATTTATGACGGCTCAGCAGGGTCCCTAGACATAGGCTTCATCCTCAGCCTGACCGGTGTTTGAGCTGCTTGCAAACTGCACATACTGAAAAGGCAGAGCCCAACAATCCTTACATTAACCTATGGCTGTGCTTGTGAGACTCATAACATGGAGTCCACCTCAATGAGGCAAATCAAATCAGTGCTGAGTGTGTTTCAACATCCTCCTTAGTCCCCAGTGTATTCACTGCTCCAAAATGTAGGTAACATAGAAACACTCCTATGTCTTCCTCCTCCCCCCTTTTTTGCTGTTTTTATTATTCTTCTCTCCATGTGTTTCTATCATGATGCTGATTGATCATCAACGACATAGAATTTTTGGCCTAAGCTTGATAAGTTGGATCCTGAGGATTTGTCTTGCTTATTGAATATCTGTGACTCATATGTTTTTGGGGGAAATCCACTGAAAAATGAAGCACGATAAAGTATTACAGATTATGGGTACTGTTACTTCAATGCAATGCTATTATGGAGCATGACACTAAAAGTATAATTTTCCCCTGTTGAATACTTGCAGACATAGTCAGGTGGGTTACTGGAAAGATTCTGATTGAAGTACTGAAGTGGTCAAATTGAAACCGAAACCCTCAAAAGTTGATTGGTCATTGGTTTTGTTAATTTTTTGCAAAGATTGGGGTTGATTGAAGGAAGCAAAGTGCCAATGTTTTCTATTGGAAGAATTGAGGTGGGCCAAGTGCCTTTCATAAGTATCTCCAGAGGATTTATTTCAATCACAAATCAAACATAACTAAAAGTAAGAAATGCTGCATGCCCATAAGATCCAACCACAATGGAGTTAACAATGAATTGATTTTATGCCAAACTGTTACATCCCAAACCAGCAGCAGAATTCAAACCCACTGCTACACTGGGAAACAATGCAGCTGCCTGAATAGGATTCTTCCTCCCTCCATGGTTGCAGCATAGTGTATGTTTCGAAAGACAGGGGCTGTATTTTGCCAAAGAAACTGTCCTTTTTTTTTTTTCCTTCAAGTTTAAAGGCCAGAAAAATCAATTAAGAAAGAAAAGCAAACAGGTCATGCAGAGGCAGTAGAATGGCCTTTCATATGTCCTGGAAAGCACCTGGCACAAATCAGAGTAGCAGAAATGCATTGGTGGCAGCTTTTAGGGTAGCCCTCGTTCCCTGTCCCAGCCCCTCTCCTCCCTGTTCTGTCAGATAGGGTCTTGTGAAACACTGGCTTTTTCATCCAGTGTTCTGAAATCCAAGCACCGCTGCATGTTTGACAGGTATGTTGCTGCTAATCTTACAGATTTAAAACTGAAAAAGTGAAAGCAGAGGATAATTGGTCAATTTGTAGCCAGGAGGTGGTACTTGTTTGAGATACATGCAGATTGTGCTTTTCTGTATCAGTGCAAAAATCCCAACAAATGATCTGAAGGAGCAGCCGGCGCTGGGGTGAGGATGTGTGTGTGGTGTGCCTGGTAGGGTTTTTTTACCCGCTCTCGCAAAGCACAGGCCTTAATGAGTTCCAGGGGGACAGTGGCTTGTCAATCACAATATACTTTTCAAGTAATAGTCATCTCTGCCCCATCACAGAACCACAAGGCATGAAATAATTAGAAAGCCCAGAGTAACTGCTCTGTTTTACAAGAGCAAAATCCTTGTGTGGATCATTTACATAAACTTGTCACTTCCCATTACGGTTCTAATGCAAGCTGGGTAATAATCATGGGACCAGGAGAGGGGAGGTCAAGGTATGATGCTCCTCCATGTTTGAAGCACAAGGTACGCATGTGCCCAGCTTTCCATCCCCCACTGAATTAATGTAAAGTATCTTTTATTTTCCATTAAATAAGAACTATTCATGCTGCTATGGTAGCAGACCATGTGCAGCCTTCTCTTCTTAAGAGAGAAAAAAGGCTTTTGCGTCAAGCCATTGTTAGGGGAGAATTCACTTTGAGGAGCATTTCAAAGCTGATCCGATTGGGGAAGGAATAATGTTAAATATTTGGTATGAAATATTTATAAGATGCACACATGAACATCTGACAAAGTAGCCTGGAAAATACACATTCTCATCTTTGACAATTTTAGCTCTTTCCCTGTGAATGAGAGGGTGGAGAAAAGGTGTGTGCAGAGGGAGAATTTTGTGTGTGTGTGCGTGTGTGTGTGTATAAATGCATCTAAACACTCGCACACATACACACTCAGGGGCAGACACACTTGCATACGAACGCCTGAATGGGTTGATGGGATTTAAGGCAATCTGCATCTGAATACTGCTCTCCAAAGATGGTGGCAATAAGGGCTTGCTGAAGTCTGTTTTAATCATTGTAAAGGAGGAAGCTCTGCACTAATGCCTATCATGAGGGGCATCTGGAGAGTGATGGAGGTGATGGCTGCCGCTGTTGCTGCTGCTGTTTTCCAGCAACCATTTTGTTGGTGTTCTTCACAACTGTTGTCAGGCACTTTTTTGTCACATGAAAACAAGACTCTGCTTTTTGCACAGATTGACTTTCCCCACCTGCATCCCTGCATGGCTGTTTCATTTCACTTTTATTTTAAAAAAGGTGTGTAAAGAGCAAATTTACTTATACACAGCCAGTATTGTTGGGTTTTTCTACATTTTCATCTCTTTCAGATAAAAAAGAAGGCAAAAATTTTGGTGTTTTTTTTTTTTTTTTCCCAAGGGTCTGGAAAGGTTTCAGAAAAATGGGTTATATCACCTCATTCTCAGTCCTTATGACAAGGGATAAAGAGAGAATGTAATGACTCACTCCTTATGGCAGTCACAGTGAAATGCACAGGGATGGCATATATTAAATAACCAGGATAAAGGCAACCATGTGATCTGCTCTCCTTGGAAGGGGATCTAATAGCTCTCTTTTAGAAACCTTATTTCCTTTTCCTTTTCTTTTTTTTTTTTTTGCCTTGTCTCTTCTTTGCCTACCCCACTTGTATCAGCTATAGGATGTTGTTATTCTCTGATGTAAATGCCTGCTTGGTTTAGGCTGTAAACAGGTTAGAGCAAGACTTTTGTGTCTGTAAATATCCTTTTTACACATCAGTGCTAAACACATATTAATAGCAATGGTCTTGATGAACTACAAGGCCGTATATTTCTCCTCCTACAGGCTTGGGGATTTATTCTCTTTAAAATTTGCTAGATGAAATGCTCTGGGCGGGCTTCATGCATTGTACAACATGTTTTTATGTGAGCAGGCGGCTCAATAGCAAGGCAGCATCGT
Source organism: Motacilla alba alba (assembly GCF_015832195.1). Taxonomy (NCBI): domain Eukaryota; kingdom Metazoa; phylum Chordata; class Aves; order Passeriformes; family Motacillidae; genus Motacilla; species Motacilla alba. Next base: position 46,644,029 of record NC_052019.1, on the reverse strand, counting down.
TTGCCCTCATCTGCCAGCTTTTGTCTTTGAGTGGAAGTGTGGGGCCTGGTGAGAGGTAGGATATGAACTGTGGCCAGACTCTGTTCCTTATCTCTGAGATCACCAAGAGGGAGGGCATTGTTGATGGATTTAAATCAGCTTTTTCTCCCCTTGTGCACAACAAAAGTCTAAATCCCTTTTCAGGCCAGATTGCTCCATTTCGCTGCATGGGCTAGGCAGATTGGAAACATGTTTGTCACTCAGCTTTTCTCCCAACCTAATCAGTAGACACTGGGATGGTGGGATTTCGGTGCTCAGTGTATCACCCTTTAATCTATGGAGTTGGCCTTTAAAAGCTGCTGATGCTGTTGCTGCTATGTGCGAGCTGCTGCTGTCTTTCATTTCTGAAGACAGATATAAAAATAATGTTAACCACGAGCACAAGCAGAGGGTTTAGCAGGGATTTGAATCCAAAATGTGATGCTTAACACTGACCAACTTGATTTGGTCCAGCAGAGCAGAACCCCTTATTCTGTTATAATAAAGTGTGTTGTATGTGGAGATGATGGCGGTGGGATTTACTGTGTCTGTATTTTAGTTCTGCTGATGAATGGGCCTAAATGGGGAATAACCATAGGCCACAGGGAACACATGGTCCGAAAAAGGTAGCTTGGCAGATTTGTCTTTGGGTTTCAAAGGTCTCTCTGATAAACCTACAAGTTCACCAGTGTCTTTGCACTTCTGAGCTCCATGGAATACCATCCTCATCTGTGCCTGGTACCATGGTCCTAGAGGGACAAATTGCTACAACATGCAGGTATGAAGAAGCAGGCCGGCTCTTGTGAGTTTGCAGAGGTCAGAAGGATGCTAAGAGGGAGAGTTATGTGATAGGTCTGATGAAGGATGTTAAAAGCACTGAAACAATGTAGGCTCTTTGGAGCAGAGGCTGCAGCTCTGTTTACACACAAACAAGTCTGTATCTGTTTGCACACACACTACCTGTTCTGTTAAGCACAGCCTGAATCAGATATTGACTGGGGTCTCTAGACAAATACAAGATAATTCCTTCCAGGAAAAGATATAATTCATTGACTAGGTATGCGATAACATTTCTAATTCTTTTTCTGCCACTAAAATACTCTGCATGAACTACCTTGCATCCTCTTGAGCCACATTTGTACTGCAAGGTACAGGTAGCATGCAGAATTGCATCTACCAGCCCTGTGTAATGCCTTGTTTGGCCATGAGAAACCAGCTACAGAGGGAATTAAGAACTCTGCATTTGTGAAGCAGGGATGGTTCAACTATTCAGCCCAAATGTTCAAATGTAACATTTTGCTGTAAGGACAGGCTAGGTGGGTTTTTCAAGAACCCATTTTGTTCACTGATAGATGGGGGAGGAAGGCTTGCTCCTGTCAGTCTGGCATCCCAGATTCCCAACATCTTGCCCCTGGTGGTGTCAGGTCCCTGCCTGGAGCTCTGACCAACCTGTAAGAGTAGGAAACTTTTTAATTTCTTCTTTTTCTTTTCATCATTTAAAATACAAAAGAGTTTTTGAATGGAAGTTCCATTTTCAGTAAGCTTGAGTTCTTTCTTTTTAGTGGTTGTGAACTATGCCAATTGTTTTGTTTAAATGCTGAATAACTCGGTTTAGTTTTGGCTTCCCAAGGACAGCAAGAAAAATACCAGTCCTCTTTCCGAAACCCTCCTTTGTTTTTGGGAAAGAACACAATTTTTTCAAGACTTTCCAGATTCTCTTTACCCCTAGTAGAGGAGAGGGAATATAAAACAAGACATAAAAAGGCAAATTTCCCCAGATATTTCTACTGGTATTGATTGTCCCAGCCCTTATTCCTTCTTGACATAATAACTGGGAATGTTTTTAGCAGCTTCCAGTATTCAAGTACAAAATTTCCAATGAGGTGGACAATGTCAATATCTACAGTAAGAGCCTGTGGTCTTATTGTGAATTAGTAATGATCTTTCTGAAGATGCCATTCCAGTGGGTAACTCTAGGAGTGGGAGCTGAGGCCCTTGATCTTCCAGGCCTTTTCCAGCCTGGAAGAGTTGATGATTTCCATGTCTTGCTGGGTGGGTCAATAGCAGAGGATAATTGAGGTAGATTCCAGGTAGCGTCTCTGAAGAGCTGAGCGACTGTAATGAAAGTGATAACACTGAGAGAAAAAATGTGAAGGGGTGTAACCCACATCTCTTGAAAAAAGCAGCTTTCCTGCTGGACATGGTACAGTTCATGGTACAAGCCCAGTTGGCAGGTGGGAGAAGTTTTTAACCCACTACCCTGGTGAAATAAATCTAAGCAGTCCATACAAGGACTGGACGATAATGAAAATCTGATTCCAGCAATGGGAAGCAGGGAAAGCTGGTAGGCTCCTAGCTGATCTCTCTTTTCAAGCAACGTGTTGATATGTATTTATTTATATTTCTAGCCAATTAATTAAACAAAATTCCTTACGAGCTGAGACTGCACAAGACAAGATTCACTCAATAACTGCCTTTTTTTTTTTTTTTTTTTTTTTTTTTTTCCAATTCCCATGTTCAAACAGAAGTCCCTAAGAAAGAAGGGCTGGATATTCCACACAGAAAAGTATTAGTTTTTCAAACAGGTTGTTTACAGAAGGTTTTAGTTAAATCATCTAATTGATTAACAACAATTTGGTCCCTGTCTATGTGAATGACAGCTATTTCCAGTTGGGCTGGCAATTAAATGACGAAGAATTAGAAAAGAAATACAGCTCAGGTTAACTGAAAACTTAAACAAAAGTTTTACTTCTGCAGAATAATTTTTTTTCAACTAGGATGTAAATGGATTTTTCTTATTCAGGACAAAATTTTGTCAGATGTAACATTTTCTTTAATGGCCCTTTTAAGGAGAGGAAATGACAAAGTAAATGCAATCTCTTTCATCCAAGAACTTGGTGATTAGGGCCCTTATTTTGTGTGTGGGAGGCTAGGATTACATTTTTTCCTCACCTTGAGGACATTTGAATTGATATCACTCATATATAAGGGCATTATTTAAGTGGAGGAGAGAGTTCTTAAATCGTCTTATTGCTTTAATTTTATTGGGAAAACACTTGAAATATTTTGAAGGCCATGGAGAGAATAATTTTGGGGCTTAGTGCACTCACCTTGGAGGAATAATATCTGTGCTCCTGGCTGTATTACACCAACTACCTAATTTAAGTGTTTAAATGTCTCTTGGAGCAGGGACTGCAATCCTTTTCTTCTTTTTCACCATGACTCATCTAACTTTTTAGTGATGAAGTTGTTTTGCTTGCTGGGCCCTGAAGAGGGTTTTATTCTATGTAAAACACACAGATTGAGCAGGAGGGACTGTAACTGTGTGAGCACAGACAGGCAGCCTGCAGAATACGGCAGGCAGAGGAGAGATGGTACCCAGGTCAGCGTAGTGCCTGAGTGACAGTTGTGCCGCTACCCGGGAAGACTTGCAAATGTAGCAACAACTTTTTATTTCTCTTTTTTTTTTTTTTACTTTCACTAGACAAAGCTAAAAATACTGGTCTGTTGTTCAAAATACCTGTGGGAAGACAAGAAACCACAGTTAGTCAAAAAACCCTTTGCTCGGTTCTTTTTCTTTTTTTGACTTCCTAGTCACAACTGCAACTTGAAAAAGATAATTAATAGTTACCTTGATTGCTTGGTTGGGTGCTTAAGAAAGGAAAACTGAACTTCAGCAAGACTCTAGACTTCTTGTCAGATCAAACAGTGTATGAAAAAAACATTGGGATTATAAAATTAATACAGAAGACAAAAGGTACAGGAGGACACTTGTATTTCTTTTCCTTGTTTCTTGTGTTTGGGGCTGAATCTTGGGGGACAGCTAGAGGAGTCAGTGCAAGTAGCATGGGTAAAAATGCTTCCATTGCTAATATCAGAGATGTATCTCAGAGATAGCACCAATAAATTGTTACTGTTTCCTTCCCCTTGAAGTCTGAAGGGAAGGAGGGACAAAACACCTGAACTGTGGGAAGAGCAATCCTGTGTGGTCAAAGGGATTATCTAGATGAAAAGGACTTTCTTGCAACTTTAAACTGTTTTATTCCTTTTCTTGCCTTCCTATTCTTCCTGAATGAAAAACCCCTGAGTCAGGTCAATTTTATCATTTTTTCCCTGCTGTTGCACTGTAAGACTTTCTTCTGCTCTCATGTTAGTGCTTACCCTGCTTTCTTCCACAGCGCAGGTCCTTTCCAGAGTGACTGCAATCAAAAGATTCCCTAGCTGAGAAGGATGCCAAAATAAACTGCTTGAGGTCCCACCTCCCAAGACTTTCAGGAATCCTAGCAGAGACTGATGAGTTAGATTTGGCACCAATTTCGTATTTTAAATATATTAGTTTTCCCCTCTAGGTCATGGATATTTAGACAGATGTGTTCAGTGATTTGCAAAAATTAAGGGAATGACAAGGTTAGTTTTGTGTTGTATAAGTGACCAAAACCCCAGTCATTGCCACAGCAAGTGAGCAAGTCATCAAGGCCCAGCTATTCTAGACTGTGATGGAGTTGTTCTTTCTGATAGCGACAGCTCTGTTCAACAGAGATGTTATGACCCTTATGACCTGAATTCTTGCCAGGGTCATTCCTTTACAGCAACTCATTATACCTTTGTATTGCCTGAGCTGCTAAAGCGCTTGCTTAGGCCTCATGAGAGACTGAACTGGGCATCTGGCACCACCTGTGAAAATCCCACCTGTGATGCCTTCACCTCTGCACTTCTGCTGGAAGCAAAGCCCTTTTCCTAAGCAGAGGTGTGATTCTCACTGCTGTGCCTTCAGAGAAGGAAAGCCTTTTAATCAAAGAGTTACACCTGAATGACTGTTATCCCTGCAGGAAAAAGAAATAGAACCTGTCTCATGGGACCAACAAATAACTCTTGAGTCTTTCTACAGAGCAACAGCAAGAAAAGTATGTCACCTTGTCTTGTTTGGCTTGGCAGAGCCAGACTGCTCATAAGAGGTGAAGCTGCTAGGACTTGCCTCCCCTGCTCCCAGAGCCACGCAGCCCCGGCTGCCAAAAGCGCTCTTCCGTCTCAGCAGTGCGGCAGGTGAGCGTCTGCCAAGTGACAAAACACAAACCTGCAAATGAGCAGCTGAGGGTAGGGTGGGGATTCCAGATAGAGACAAATCTATGTCCCTCAGGAGATCTGGTGCAAACCGATCGGTATAAGAAGTATTTCACTGCTAATTAAGTTTTGATCCTTTGGCTTCACTTAAAACAATTTGAGAGTATATCAAGTTGGGAGAGCAGGTGCTGACTGGCTTGAAAGCGCTGGTCCATCAAATCAGGTAAGGGTTTTATATTCAGAAACTCCCCTAGAAGGGAGACTGTAACTTGCTAAGTGATAGATATACCCAGACCCTTTCAAGTAAAATGCATTATTGACAGAGTTATAATGCTTGTGACTTTTATTCCCCCAAACGCTTGCAAAATTCCCCTCTGCTCTGAAAGAGCCTCCTCTTTCTCATGTTCTGTCCTCTTCATTTATGTGTATGGAATGAATGCCGAAGGAGATAAATAGCCAGGTGCAGCTTGGAGATCCAGGAGCAGTTGCTTCTGGTCTTCCTGCCTTGATTTGGAATCCAAATTCAAACAGGAAATTCTGATTTAAAGGACATGCCACTTCTGTTCCACTGTCTTCAAAAATTCCAAAGGTTAAGAGCAGAAGAAGGTTGGATTCATAGTATGTCTTCTCCCCTGATGCCAGAATATTTAGAGAAGTGGTCACCTTTTGTTAGTAGCTCTTAGGTGTTCTTGACTGACCAGAATAAAGGAAGGCCCAGCAAATGTGCAACTGAAAAATAATTAGCTGCATATGCAGGGGGGAACTGAGAGAGAGGTCATTAAAAATTTGGGTTATGTTTTTCTGTATCTCAAAAACTTCTTAATGATCTCTGTGCTACAGAGAACAACAAAGCAGATTAGAATAAATAAAGGCTGTACCGTGCCTCCCTACTGATACAGCTGCCTGAGGACTGAATACAGAATGGCACATACTTACAGTGGTATGACCAGCTCCAATTGTTCCAAATTATAAGTTGCCTTAGAATCGTGGTCTAAAAGTTTTTTTTGGGGTTTTTTTGGGTTTGTTTTGGGGGGTTTTTTTGTTGTTTGTTTTTTGGGGTTTAGGTAGTTTTTGTAGTTTGCTTCCTGAAATTTAGGTCTCTAATGCTCACTTTTTAAAAAAAGAAAAATTTCAAGTGTCATATTACTTCATTTCTGGGGCCAAATTAATTCTTCACCCACCTCATCAGTTGAATGAAAGGCAAATGTAAGTGACGGAGAAATATTTGCAGTTACAGAAGTCATTCTTTTTACTATTCCCCATTGCATGGTTAGTGAACTTTTAAGTAAGCATTTATTAGCATTTTTGGTATGCCTTCAAATTTTTGCTGCTCACACTGAGAATAGTATCAATAATGGTGATAATATCACACTGGTGATCAATAATGGTAGATGGATTTCCCTCACCATGGTAAGGTTTTGAGTAGGGTCTTCCCTCAAGTGTTGTAGTAGTGGTGCAGTTATCAGCTTGTTTCTAGGCTTGTGGAATTTGGCAAACAGCTGACAGTAGGAAATTTCTTAGAAAAGGCAAAAGAAGCAGCAAAGGGATGCTTTACTCCCTGATAACTTGCCTTGTCCTGAGAAATCTTTGCAGGGCTTTGTCTTACTGTAGAGTAGTGCCCGTCAATGGCTCGAGGTGTGTGGTGCTCTCAACACCTCAGGATTTTTCACTCTACAGTTCCTGAACAGTTGACATAAGGCTAGTGGGACAGCTATTGTCTAAATCAATAGCATATTTTGGATGTAATTGGAGGTAAAATTTTACCCTGCAACAGATAAATTAAGTCTGGTGGGCCTTGTACCAAGCAGCAGATCCATGTTCTTCAGGCTCCACTAGTAATGTGTCAGCCAACAAAATCACTTACGCTGGTTTTGTAATGGGGACTCCTCATGTCTGTGCTTCAATCATTGTCCTTTCCTACCAGAATAAAGAAGTCTTCCTATCCAAGCAGAAACAGTGGAAGGATTTTGTTTTTTCTATCAACAGATCTGTTGTAAACCATCCATTAATTTGTTATGACAGCTACACTTGCTGAGAAGTATTTCATTGAGTCTGAATATCATAGGTAAAGAAAGTTGCTCAGTGTGTTGTGTGGATAAGAAGTGGTTGAAGTGTGGTGTGACAGAAATTACAACATATGGGTGCATATCCAGAGTATCCCTGTTTCTGTCAGATAAAAACATGCATCGGTGTATGCCCATTGTTATGTAGTACCTCTGAAATAAATGTGTGAAGATTTCCTGAAGAAATTGTGCCTAAATCGTTTGCAAGGTAAAGGGTCTGTGGAAGAGTCCTGAGAACTTCTTTCATCTGAACCACAACACTGTAGGCACAATGTAGTTGCGTGAATTTGCCTTTTCCTTTCAGCAGGGGAAGTGAAAGAGGGTTAATAAATTCAGCGGAACATCCAGCAACACTAAGCTATCATCTCTAATGGTTATACCTTTCATTTTCTCCTAATTGGGAGCAATGGGTAGTTGTTAATGGTGTGAGCCTAGAAACAGAAGCTGGAAAGGAAATAAGAACGTAAGATTGTGTCTCTGCAATTAAAATGCATTTGTGATGGCTGTTCTCCATCCTGCTGTAGCCTTTTTGTGATGGTGAAGCACTGAGGATGAAGGCTGCTTAGCTTTATTCTCCCTGGGCTTGATTTTGGGGTGTGGTGATTTGAACATGAGGCTGTAGTCAGGGAATGTGCCCCTTCCAACTACTTCTACTCACAGAGCACCATTGTCTCCTTTCTCAAGGCCCTGTTAGGTGAAGCTAGCACAAGAGGTCATGGAGCAAGAGAGGCTTGGTGTCTGCTTCTAGAAACATAAAATGCATGTGGATTAGGAGCCCTGAATCTTGTACACAGCAACTGAAACATGTAAAGTGATCTGGGCAAGCCCCATGAAGGCATCTTCTGAGCATGACCTGCCAGTCTACTGCCCTTTTTTGGTGCTGCCACCACACAACCAGTAATCTACAGTGCCTTGCACTCTTTCTGGTTGCTGGAGACCCTCTTAGATCTACTTTAAGTTAGTGAGTCTATTCTAATGTGAAAAGGGTGAGAAAAAGTCCCCAGGTTTGCTTAGTCTTTCCCTCTTTTTCTTCATTCATGTGTTTGGTAGAGCTTGGTTGAAATGTTGGTATTCACTGGCTCTAGTGGTTTCTGAAGTTATTAGCACGTGGGTACAAGTTTTGGCATGCTTAAAACTGACCCATTGATTCCAAGGTGTAGCCGCACTGAGTGCCTCAGCCAATGCTGGGTCAGATATTGGCAGCAGGAATAAGGCACAGGTTATGTTCACCCATCCCTGTATTGAAAGACCATCTCAGCTGAATTCACTGAATTGTCTTCTATGCTAGTTTCTCCTGCATGAGGCTGAAAAAAATCATGCATTCAAATTAGTGTTAGGGGCTGCTGTCTTCCCCAGCTAACACTGCCTGAGTCTTTTAGTGCTGATCAGGGTGTGGATAATTTCTTGTGGAAGAATTGTGAGATGCTCTTCAAGTATCAAGAAATAATTTTTGCATTGGTTTTTTTTATCCCATACCAGTTTTAAAACAAACAATATTTGAAGCTGGTGTGCTGGAGGAAGAAAGCTAAAATTATCTCAGTTCTTCCTCGCTTTAAATGTGACCCTTTCCTTGGAAGGGGAGGAAACCCCACGCACTGATGTACTGCTGTCAATTCTTGGGGAAGCCTGACTAGCTGGAAAAAAATGTTGATGCAATCAGCAGTCTCCTCGCCGCTGCCTTCCGGCCTCTCTGGGATGGATATACAGCACCTCCAAGATATGGCAAATGTCAAGTTGCTTGCGAGGCCACGTCCCCACGTTTGAGCTTGGAGCTACCAGCTGGCAGTGGCAGCAGCCCCGTGCAGCCCGGGTGGTTGCAGCAAACAGCTTTGAAGTTCTGCCCTTCAGCTATCTCCTGTTGCACGCAGCTTGTGATACATGAGTCTGTGTCCTGCAGCTGTCTCCGTTTAAGTCAGCAGGCGTTTGAAGCAATGCTGGCCACCCCAGGGAAAGGGGCAAGAGTTGAACAAAGTGTTCATCTTCAATTAAACCGTTGGAATGCCGGTGCAGAGTCTGATTCCCTGCCACTTTCTCCTCCAAAACCAATGTCGTGTTTGAGCTTTTTAATAGGGGAGAGCAGAGGCAGCTGTCAAGGTCTGCTAGTCAGTTCAGGTTTGAAACAAAGGGAAAAATCAGTAATGGTATCAAATGGTTTGTGAGGGAGACACACTGAGTTTTAGGCAGTGATTTCAGCATTCTCCGGCTCCCCTTTAGACTACTGTCTTCAGTTTGAAACCTTGCTGCTGAATATGTCGGAGGAAACTAACAAGGTGATATCCAGGAAGCTTCACCAGCAGAAGGGTTTAAAAATGTTTCCTTGCAGTGAGCCAAACTCAGCTCCAATGTAAGTGCAATTCCTTCTAAAGTCAGTTCGGAAGCTGCTGCTGAAGATGGGTTCAAACCGGCAGTCCAGGTCTTTGCCTTGAATTGGGTGACCTTGGTTGTCTTCACTAGGAAAGATTTAATTATGGTAAAGATAAGCTAGAGGAAAACATGACCCACCTGGCTGCTGCACCCATTTAGTCCTGGGCTGAACTTGCTCAATTCTCTCTCTTTTTTTCTTTCTTGCATATCAAGTATGGCTGTCTGTTTGGAGCCACAACAAAAGCAGTAACAACAGACTTTGACACCTGTGTTTCCTCCAGCTGTGAGTCTCATCTTTCTTTCTACAAACAACTTTATCTGCCCCAGAATGTGGGACCAGTTCTCAGAATTACAAAGGCTGCTGTGCAACAAATGGTCTCCTAGTTTGCTTTAACTGTTCAAACGTGTGCTTTTTGGTCCAACTTCACATTTTCTATGAACTTTACATGCTGCAGGGTATGCTCCTGACTTATGGAGTGAGTTTGATACAAATTGCGTAACAAAACAATTTACAGTGCAGGCTCGTATGTTTAAATCCATGGTTATGTTCTTAAGGATCTGACTTTTGCCTCTCCCTTACCAGCTGTCCTCTTTTAGTGACTTGTGCTGATAACAGCCCTGCTGAGAAAGCAAATGGTAGAAAGCAAATTGCTTCTTGGAAAAAAAAAAAAAAAGGCACTGGGGGGAGTGAAGAACTAAAATGAAAAAGAGGGTCAGAAAAATTTATTCTAAAATACAAACTACTGTTATGGCTGGATAACTAGCCTGGCAATCTTTGATATGGCTGGAATCATTGCCAACAAAATGAGCAGAAAGTTTTGTTGTCATTCACAGCAGAAGAGTAGCAAAGGAATTTATGGTATGAAAGTTGTCTGTCTTCTAGTGCATCTGTATACACCATGTGCTGGGACACTTGGCAGGCCAGGAGATTATGTAAAAAAAAAAATATTGGAAACTCTGCTGTCTTTGTTTAATATATCAGAAATGCTATTCTTCCATAACCAGGGCAGCAGCTTGGTAGCAGAATTTTTAATACAGGGTAGGGAATGTGCGCAGGAGGAGTGAAAGCTGTCCTGTTCCCATTTCATGAACTTTCAAAAGGATGCTGAGGGTAGAACCAGAGCGGTGTGGTGGGGAGTAAAATAAGAGTAATTTCTATAATTTCTTATTCTGTAAAAATATTTTATGTTGACAAGAAAAGGAGACAATCCAAATAAAATTACATTGTATGGATTTGCCTGCTCTATTGCAGCAGGAAAAAATAATGAGAATAGAAGAAAAGTCACTGCAATGCTCCAGAGGGTGCAGTCAGGAAGCCAGGAATGCAGTATGTAGTTGAAACCTTTTGAAAAGCTTTGAAAATCTGACCCTTAATTTCCAACACTGGATGAAATTTAGGTCATTTTGATCCACCTGCTTCCCCGTAATGGGTCTGAGAGAGGAATTCTGTCTGGGTAGACACATCTCCCAACCTAGATAATTAATTACATTCATTTATTTTAATTTAATTAAACCAGGAATAATTTTACATCACAAATTAGTTGTCACTATTTTTTTTTTCTTTTTTAGTGTTCGTATTTAAGTCAGCTGGAAAGATCAAATAGACTTGTTCATTTCCCTCCTCGCTTGCAGTTGTTTTTCAGTCTGCTTCCTGTTCAAGTTTTTATGCACATTAGAGTTCACTTTTTATTTAAACTCTACTGTATGTTTTCAACAATATTACTTAAACCGTGTCTAATGCTGCAAGCTTCTTTCAAGCCATTTGTGGTCTGCTGGACTTTCCAGTCTCTTTCATAATTATTTGGAGCCTTAAGCATGAATTGGTAACTTCAGATGTGCAAAAGAGCTCACTATTCTGGTTAGGACTTCTGCTATTTGAGATATGTGTGATCTGTAGGACACCATTTCATAGCCCAGATATGCAATTTAGTATAAGAACAGATAGCAGGTGATTAAATTTGGAGAAGTGCTTCATCATTGTTTTGAGAATTAATAGGCAGTCTGGGACTCTGATAAGCCAGTCTTTAAAATGCTTTGTTCTAGCAAATAAAAAAAGGGTGATCCTGATAATTTCTCAGTCTAGTCTAAGCCATCGCTTTCAATATTTTGACAAGAAAGAATTCAAACCTTGCAAATATACTTAGTTTAACCTGGAATATTTGTGCATAGGTAATAATAATCTCATTCCCAACCTATGTGCATCTTCTATTCCCTTTATATTACTTTCCTATATAAAGTGCAGAACCCATACCAAGCTCAAAAATGTATTTGCAAAGATCTCATGCTCTTATTGTGACCATGTTTTATATGGGTCTTCCCCAAACAAACAGTACTAATTTGTCAAAAGATATTAAGTGAGTTTTTTCCACAATGGGTGCCTCATGTAAGCCTATACTTAAAAAAAATATTGGTTTTTATTTCGACAAACATAGTAGAATTATCTCATTACACTCAGTCTCAGCCTCCACAGTTTCACATAGTCTGTCTTCATACAGAAGATTATGTAACATGATCAGGAAAATATTGAGTCTATTTTTTTAAGTTCAAGAGCTTTTTTCTCATTTTAATTTTGTAGGACTTTCCTATAAGGACATAATATCTGTAAAATATTATATTACAAAAGAAAAAAAGGAAAAGAAAGGGGATTTTCTGCTTGAACTGTTTTCTGTCAGGGCTAGTTCAGATAGGTTGGGCAATGAAGCTATTGTAAATTACTATTTTTGCCTGAGTTTCTGACTTCTCAGCTGGCTCTGCCCATCTCTAATGGGCAGTGGTATTGAGGGCTGTGCACTTGCCTCTGGGTCTGTCATGAGGCTTGGCTGGAGCTGGACCTTCTGAGAATTGGCACAGCACACTTTCACACGCTGCAGAAATAATTTCTTGTACTAATCCCTTGTGGCATTTACATATTACACAAGACCCTCTTTATAGAAGAAAAAACCAACATTTTCCCATGACCATAGTTAATGTACTGTAAATCTGTGAACTGTTGGATCTGTAAGCCACATCTCAGGATACTTTTTCCTCCAGAAAAGGACTTGGAACAGCAGCGTGCTCGCTATCACAGAGGAAAGTTCTGGTGTGGTTAAAATATTAGTTCTAGGTTCTAGAGGTCTAACTTAGAATATCTGCTCATCTACTGGTTGCCTTGTAACTAGATTTTAGGGCACCACATGAACAGAAACCCAGGGCAGATTATCTGTGAAAGACAGAAAATTCAAGAGTTTAAGAACATCTGTTATGCCTCTGTCTGAGGGTTCATTGTGCCCTCTATCCAGGTGGTTACAAGAAGATGCACAGGGAAGAATACAAGTATGGAAAGAAATGTACTTCCTCCAAGTATACTCCAAATTCCCAATTTCATTAACCTGATGTGTGTTTTTTTACTATTTGATAGCTCTGAAATATTGGTTTCTTCAAGTTTCTAGTGCAGGTTCCCTATCAGCCTGTGTAAACTTTTTCCATCCATGATATTCTTTTCCAAGGAGTTCTGTAACAGACAGAACTGCTGTCTTTTGTTTTTCCTGAGCCTTGTTCTTGCACATTTCATGTTGTGTCCCTTAGTTTTTGAGCTGAAAGACTCAGCATACTTTTAATTTTTTTTCCAGTTTTTCAAAGACACACTTTAATTTGTTGACCTCTCTCATGTGTTACCTGTTCAGGTTGTCTCTTCTCCAGGTTTACAAGTCTCAGCCTGCTATGCTGTCTTTTCAATTGTATACAAGGTGGCTGTAATGCTTTTTCTCTAGTGGGAATCCTGGAGAGTATTTGGCAGCAAAATCATGTCTGTCTGTGTGTGTGTGTGTGTGTTTGTATGTATATAAAATAGAATGAAGATTTGAGAATGGTACTATGCAGCACAAGACTAGTATTAGATATTTATTCCAAAGCTAATATTAACAAGATAAATCTATATAATTATAATCTTTTGGAAACAGGAAAAAAAGTGACCATTACCTTGTAAAGATCTTGTAGCTTCCTCCTGTGGGGCCCCTCTTTTACCTGAAAGACTTAAATGTCCATTTATGCAAAAGCTGGAGCTCTGGAAAAATGCCCACTGAGGGCAAGTGTGTAACCAAGCAAATGCCCAAAACCTCTGTAATGCATTTATTGAACTTGCCTCTTAACAGTCTATTTTGTTCAATCTTTTTAAAGAAAATGAAGGCTGACTCTCACTGCTGCACACTGGCTTCTCACCATTCGACTCACAAGTGAAATCACAGGTCAGGTGGACTGTCAAGACCTTATGACCTCCTGTGGCCTGCTTGTGTGCTCAGGCTGAGTGCATCATGTGCATCTCTGTGGCTGTGGGGGTAGCGGGGGAAATGCCCACAAGTTTACAGTGTCTTTCAAAGCATGAAAGACACTACAGTGTCTTTCATGCTTTGAAAGACACTGTAAACTTGTGATGTTTGGCTTGGTGCTAGGACCTGCCATCTTCATGCTCTATCAAAGGCAAGCAAATGCAGAAAAATGTTACAGAGGCTTGGAAGATCCAGTTTCCTCCCCAGTGACCCCAAGGTAGACATTCCCCTGATTCCTCACTTGGGCTTATCATTGCTACCTTTGCCTGAGCTGTGAGACCTGTTGTTTTTGCACTGAGGGGATAGCATAACCCAGAGCAGGTAAAATGTGAGAAAACCTTCAATTTATACATGATGTACATAATGACATAATGATGTTCTTTGCTAGGAACTACAGAAAATCCCAATATTTTATTTGCTTGGTTGGGTTTCGTGGGGTTTTTGTTTGTTTGTTTTACTGTTCCTGACTGCTGAACTGATGTTTAGGAAAGGCAGTTCATAGTATTTGCAATGCAAGTGAAAAAAAATCTAGCCCCAGTGTGGGCAATAGGATAGAGCATAACCCATTGGAACCTAATGCATCTTCTGGTCCCTTTATATTGTTGAGAAAATGAATGCCTGTTCTTTAAAAAGTAAATTGGGTTTTGACAGATAACTTTGCTTAGATCTCGACTGAATTACTGTAATCTAATAAAGGTATTTTTGTTGGTGGATTTGGCTAGGAAGAGGTTGTATGCATGGAAGGAACCCTTAAAAGGTGGGGCAAAAGTCTACTGGTGATGCAGGTGGAATGGGGCTGATGGAGACTAATGGAAGGAGTGAAGCTCACATAAGGGTTAGGGTAATTGTCTGTCTAGCAGCCAGAGAGAAAGTCCTGGCATAGCCTGAGAAAATCATCTACTTTGGCTCCTTATGCTATTGCTCCTATAGGCTGAAGGAGTTTCTTTTTTTTTTGCGTTTGTTTCCCCAGCTTCTGTTCCAAATCACTTGTATGGGATTCAAAAATGGAGCTCAACTCCTTGTTTCAGGACTAGGGTATAGCAGGGAGCAGAGGTACTTGAGTACAGTCAAGTTTTGCTTGCCTTCCACACATGTTTGTTCAACCATCTCTGCCTTGCTTGGTTCTGAAACTGTTTTCTTCTGAGATTGCAAAAGGAATCCCCTCTCCATTGCATGAGTCTCACTTTATTTACAAACTATGTGTAAGGTTCTGCTCTGCTAAAGCAGGTAGCAGAGTAGTATGAAAAGTATTTGTGTTTTTTTAACTGCACCTGTTTTTTTGGGTTTTTTTTTTTTTTTTTTTTTTTTTTTTTTTTTTTTTTTTTTTTTTTTTTTTTTTTAATTTTCTTCTTTCTCAGAACCAAATTACAGCCAAAATCTTAGCCATTTGCTGATTCAGGAGTGCAGCCATACTGAAATCCTTTCCTCCTCTCCTCCTTCTTCTTTTGCACAGACAGAATGAATAATGCTGTGCATTTTGTGCAGAAGGTGATAGATGAAGAAACTAGTTAGGTGCTTAAATATTTTGGTAACAGGGTACCAGATGAGCATAGAAACTAGTGAGATTATTTTTCTCTTTTTTTTCTGAAGCTCTCATTTTTTTATCTTTTTTCCTACACATGCATCATGACTTGTATGCCTATAGGCTGCTTAAATCTGAGGTGGTCAGTGGAAATGAGGCCCTCTAAAATCAGATAAAAGCTGATTTTCCTGTCCATCAACTTTCCTGTCCATCACAGAATTTTGCTTGGGCTGCAGACAAGGAATGATCATACAATCCACTCTCATGGCTGACTCTAAATCTCCAGCAGAGATCCACCAGCAGACTAAAGAAGGGCTACTTAATGATGAATGGGTTTGTCCAGGTCCTCAGTCTCTGTTAAAATGCTTAAGGATCATCTGTGCACAAGTGCTCAGAGTTGCTGTGGAAGTGGCACAGGCTTTCACTGCAGTGCTCCTGTGCTTCCTGTTCATGGCAATTCTCTTTCTGGAAGCCTTGAGCAGAAAAGCATCAAGACAGTGAGATGCTGACTTTGACTAATCCTTCTGAGCTGTTTTTGATCAAACACAGTCTTAGACCCATGGCCAGAAGTCTTTTTTTAGAAAAATAAAATAACTAAAATAACAAATTAGAGATCTCTCTTAGAAGTAAAGGTCCATCTGTCTTCTAGTAAAAAAAAAAAAAAAACCAACAAAACAGTCTGGATATTTTACTTTCCCCTGCAATGGAATGTTTTCAGCGAAGGAACACAACCTTTCACAATACTCCAAGTATGTAAAATTACAAGCCTATGTGGTTTTTTATCTCCTTCTCCTCAAATTTAACAATAACCCTGCATGCGTACAGGGTTACATTGGCAAGCTGCTTACAAGAAGGCTGCCATTTCTGTTGCTGACATATCTCTTACTTTTTACTCCTCCAGACTGTGTAGCATATTTAATTAAACTTTGCAGCTTTGGTATGAAGTTTAGGAAAAGACAAAGATAATGTTCATGGGGAGAAAAAGGAATTCTTTTCAAGTCAGCTTCATTAACTATTAGACTGTAGAGTGAGGGTCACTTTGCCCAGACTGAAATAACTGGATCTCCCTAATTGCATTTTACTGGAATTATTTCTTTATTTCAAACATGTTATGCTTGTTAGTGATTTAATATGACTGCAAGCACAAATTAATTATACCTGGTAGCTAATTGTAGGAAAACTATGGTGATCAATGTTTATGCTTTTTTTTTTTAATGTCTACCTTTAGTATACATACTTGGATCAGCTCCCTCCCAATCATGAATAAATATTTGCTGCTTATATGTTCCCATGCAAATTGGATTAATTTTAGCATATTCATGGAAGAAGGACATCACTGCCTACCCTCAATATTAAGCTAGCTGAACAAGCAAAGGTTGGGGTTTTTTTCCCCTACTTAAGTAGTGAATGAATGAGACAGACAGAAAATTCAGCACAAGTTTGCTTATCCCAAATGGTTTGGGGGCATCCAGGGTATTTGGAGAGATGGAGGCAAAGTCAATCAAAGAATTGACAGAGAAAAGCAACTCTTCCTGGGGCACTGACCTTGAAGAATTTCAGTTAAGCACTGCTCAGCTAAATGAAATGATAATTGGATAAACAGAGTGGTGGATGTTTGGGTCTGGGTATGGACAGAACTCTGCACATGCCTGTAAGGTTTTCTCTTTACATTTTCAGCATCTCATGCAGCCTTTGTGTCTTCTCTGACACCCCTCAGCTGCCTCACACTCTGTGATGTAAATGCACCACAACTTTGGCATCAAAGACTCTTTCTCCCCATTTAATCATGCGCCATTTTGGATATACTTTTTTCCCATGGGGCTCTAAGGACAAAGGAGCTGTACCTTTTCTGTATGTCCCCAGCTATGCTCTGTATGTCCTCTGCATGCTGACTCTGGGAGCTGATCCTATGTGATGCGACTCTCTTCTTGTAGTGGTAACTTTTTTCCAGAGCTAAGTCTTGATGGTACCCTCTAAGTTGTATCCTTTTCAGGGGTTTGCTCATCTTTTCCCAGTTTTCCTAACAATATGGGTGGGTCATCCCTTACTGGAAACTGCACAGTTGAGAAATCCTCATCTCTGCATTTGTCAGCTGAACAGAATTGTGGAATAAGCCTTGAAGTGGAAAGCCTTTTTAGTCAGAGATGTGACTTTTGGCTTCTTTTTTTTTTTTTTTTTTTTTGGCAGATTGATTGGTTGTAGGAGTGCTGTTCCCTCTGAGACAGCAAGTTGCTGAGGACTTGGACATTGTTCTTGTGTTGTGATATGGTATCAGGAACAATCTGGAGACAAAGGCACAGGGGTCAGGCAGTGCTATAGCATGAAAGTCAGCAGCCAGCTCTGTAGGCTCTTTACTGTGGAGACTCTTATCATTCACTTATTATTGACTGAGAAAGGCGCTGTCATGCAACACCATTTTGGGTGTTCAGCACTTAGATGAGGTGGTGTGCACAGGAATTTTAGCCTTCCAGCTCTGGGCCATCAGGATTCAAAAACCTCAGCCAGGATTCTGAAAATACCTAAGAAAATACTGGGATTTTTGTCGCACCTTGCAGACTTTACTGTTCCATGGTGAAGGCAGCTGGATACAATCAGTATTTACTTGGTTCCTGATGTTCTAGAGGATACAAGGCCTCTAGAAAGGGCCTTGTATCCTCTAAGAAGGATAGAATGGAAGAAATTAATGGAAGAAAGAGCAGGAACAAATTCAGATTTCGATTTTGAGGCCCTTAGACTTGATCTTTCACACCAAAACAAAAGGATTGGTGCTTCTCGTGCCCCTGTGGTGAGTGTTGCCAGTGTGTTGCTTCCTGTCCCATAGGATAGGAAGATACAGAGCTGAATGATATTGAAAAGCTCAGCAATGAAATAGTCAAGACATCATAGCTTCCAGTCCTCCTCAGAATAGCAGATCCAGCATCCCTAATGAGCATGTGGACACGCACATGTAGATGACCCGTGCTTGTGCAGCTCCTTCAGCGTGTCCTGTGCATGCCTGCCTCCCGTGATGTCTGTGCCTCTCAACTCCTGGGGTGCAGCAGAGCCTTGTGTGATATGGAGCCGGTTTTTGCATGGTTGGTGGCCGATCGTCTGGAGATTTCCAGATGTTACAGCTGTTAATTGTCTGGAAATCTGGTGGAATACTGCCCAAAGCAGTTGAGTTGGCCAGCGTGAAATGTCTTTTACATGTCTAATTAATTTAGTGTGCATGTAAAATATCTTCCCATGCAAAGAGGACCAGGAAAAAAGCGTGAGTTACTAATAAAAAGGCTATAAATTAGAACTCCAGACCTTCATTTTCACATTTCTTATATCAGTGCTACTATTCTACCAACATGCAATAATGAATATTCAGCGAGTGTACTTGTCTTTACATGACGTCTTCTGCAACATTTTAGTTTCTGTGTGTGTGTGCATGTGTGTGTGTGTGTTAAAATTCAGTCGCTGACTCTGTTCCCTTTCTGCTGCAAACTGGAATTAGATATTTAGTGACGACCCAAAGGAGCACAGCAGATCCACACTGATTATCATTGCAAGTGACACAAGACTGGGGGGAAAAAAAAGAATTATGAAGAGACCTATGACATAGACCTTACTGTCCATGAATTGATAAGGTAAAGGAAATGTAATTATTTGAATGTTTATACAATCAAGATAGGATGGAACATGAAGGTAAAAATATTAAAGCTCTGATAGCAGAATGGGAGACTCCCTGAGAAGTGACGAATTTAGAGCGTAGTGGAAATTTTCTAGCAGAGAGCAGTGGAACAGTGACTTCATGACATTCTTTAAGATGTTAACCATCATTGGAGACATGAGCAAGGAAAGGTAAAATATAAACAGAGAATGTCACAGCAGATCTAATTGGGAATTCTCTGCAGTGTCACATTCTGTCATCAAAAATTCAAAGAAACTGATGATAAATTGGAGACAATTCAGGGAAAAGAGGAGATTGCTCAAGGAGAAAAACTCCCGTAGGGTGTGTAGGAATGCTGAAACTCACTTTATAACTTACCAAAAGGCAGATAATGTGAATTATCTTGGTCAGAGTCTGCCAAGACCTAATTTTGTACTAGCTTTGGAAATAGACTATTCTAGATCTAACTGCTGGAAATTGAAGCAAAACACGTTTTAACTAGTGAAAATGTGTGGGTTTCTAACCAAGAGGGTAACATGGGAACATGTATTCTTAATTGAGAAACAGCTACAGAGCATGCAATTCCTTTAAAAAAAAAATAATTAATTGGCATCATTGCTTTGGAAACAAAACTAAAGGGAGTATTGTTGCCTGTGAAAGGGGACCCATTCAAATTTTATAAGAATGCTTATTCAGCTGAGCTAATTTATCTTGACCAGAGGTATATAAAATAAGAGGACTTTTTCTAAATTTTTTACTGTCTTAAAAATTCCTGTAAATATTTAATGAATTAATGTAGTTTGACATTTGTGCATATTTTGTGCCTTACCATGGTAAAATATTGAACTATGATAAGGTTTTAATAAGTCATGAAATTTGGTCCAGGTGTGTTCTGTAAGTGTCTCTTTGTGGCCAGAATTTCCCACTGGATCTTCAGCCACAAGGAAAGGTTATTTCTGATGCCTGTTGTTGGTAGGCTATTGTGAGATCCTGACATTTAGAAAAGAGGAAAAACAGTGACCTGAAAAATCCCACCCTGTATTATTCTGGAAGGACTTTGTATTCCAAAGCAACTGTATTTAAGGGGGGTGTTTAGCAAGTGCACATTAAAATTTTTTGGAAGGAGATCAAGAAATATTATTTTAGATGTGTGGGAACCAGAATTTCAAAGAAATGGGGGGGGGGGGGGGGGGGGGGGTTACATGTAGTTAACATGATGTATGTGATAGAGATAAAAAAATAAAAAAATTAGAATCATCTGAGTGAAAATTAAAATCTCATGATGAAACTTTTCATAGTCTCTCTCTTTAAAAGTAAACACTTATAAAATGAATTGAAATGTGTATTTTAGGCCACATTTTCTAATGCTCAGTCATGCTGACTTCTTCTATAAAATCAGAGATTGTACATTGTCTTTTAGGAAACTGTAAAAATGTGTTGGAAAGGGTTGTGAACATAAGACAGAACCATGTTTGTCTGTGCTCTAGTCTATTGCACCTTCAGAGCTGATATGCAAACAAATGCTTTTCCTGGTACGCTGGCCTTGAAAATGTAGTCTGGATCAGAAATCCAAAGAGTCTTTTTTTCTTTTAGCCCTGCCTTACTATCCTGTTCCTCTTTTGTCCAAATGGGGGAGGCAGAGGTGAAAAGGTTGATTTAAAAAAAAAAAAATACTCACAAAGTAATTAAAGATTATTCTAAGTAGACCAAATGTCCTGCAGAAAAATCAGCCATACTGCTTTATACATTTGCAGTAGAATGGTTGGGCTTGCTTTAACTTCTGTGATCCGTGGCATGGATTACTCAAAACTGCCTGGTAATAGTGGCTGATGTTAGATGTGGGCATGCCCTGCCATGCAGCTGGCCGTTATCAGTGTGTATTGCCTGGTGAACTGTTCTAGTGACAGCCTGCTTTCATCTTTCATTTTGTCAGAATTTTAACAGGATATTCAGTGGGTGACTCTCTGGTCTGGAGGGCTGTGGTGTGAGCATCCACAGCAGGAACCTCACTGCTGTCAAGTGACTACTGTCACCACAGGAGCTGTTTTGAGGTCACTTCTGTGGTTGCAAGGATTAGAAAGTTGTTCTAGAGTGAAGAAGATTACGTCTCATAAAAAGAGGCTCTAAGGAGGAGGAGTGGAAGGGAGACATCAAATATCACAACATTCACAACAAAACTATGCGTGGTGACCACGCTGCTCGCTCTCACTGTAGGGATTGACTGAACCTTGGATGACTGTGATTTCTGTTAATAAGAAAAGGAAAAAAAAAAAAAAGTCAGTTCAGGCTAAGGTAGACCTTGTATTTCTTTCCACTCGCCATGCTTTTTTTGTCTGCACATGTGGGTGATTGCATTGTACACGAGCAATCTTGCTCCCCTCTTTTTGGCAGGCTGCTGAGCGTGCTTTCCTCCTCCTCAGTGAGAATGCTTGTACTCCTGGAGCTGATTGTGCACTGGTACTTATCACGGAGGGAATGGCTGAGTTCCACCAATGAGGCAGAGGGGATAGCGTGCCTCTGACTTCAGCCCTGTGCTTTTGTTCAAATGAATGCTTTCCCAGTGATACACCTGCCCATCGGATAGCTTCCACCAGGTCTGGGCTTGACCCATTGTTCTACCAACAATATAGTCACTTCAGCAGTTAATGCATGCGTGAGATGAAAGCTGAAAATAAATATCTCTGCCAGATATAGTACATGTTTTAGTGCTCTGCTTGCTACAAAGCAAGCATACTTCATAGTATTCAAGTTGGAAGCTGTAGGAGTTGCCACAATATTTTTCAATGCCAAAGGTCATGTCTTTTAATCTTTCATGATAACAAAACTAGGTTAGCCCTTATGAGAAGAAAGTGACATCATTTTGCCCCAGTAAATGAGCTTTTAAACAGGTAGAGTTCAACTCATTGTTGGCACCAAAATGCACAGCAAGGGATAAAATTAAAATTTTAGTATATACTTTTGAGTCAACATGAATAAAGAAGAATAATAAAGCGAGTGAAAATAAAATATCAAATGGGAGGTAGTTAAGGCTAGACTTACATGATGTTTCAAAGCATGAATTGTCATATGTTTAAATTATGACTGTTCCTTTATTCTCAGAATGTGGGTTAGATTTTGAATGTGGAAAAGAACTTAGTCTTTTTCAGAAGTTGCATTCTTAACAAATTATTCTTAAAATGAAGCTGTTTAATGAAATTGCTTTGTAACTGCTGTATAAAACCATGCATTATTAACAGATGACCATGCATAATACAACATAACACTGCAAGGTAACAAGAGCTTTGCTAGCCTTGTGCAGTTTTAAATTTTACCACTTTTACTTTAAAATATAATGGGTTAAGCATAGTTTTTGTTGGAGGTCAGTGACATGTCTAAAGCGCAGCTCTTTTGGCTCAGCCTCAGCTCTGGGAAGTTCAGGGTGTTTTGCAGTGAGCAGGTGGGCGAGTAAGGCGTACACTGCAGGGCAGATTGCACAGCTGTAAGATGTGGAATTCCCCTCAAAAGTATCGGCATGTCTTTGAAAATGAATTCAGCACTGAAATAAAAAAGATTTCTGGTGCAGGGGAGGAAAATGGGGTTTGATTAGTTTCAGATTAACTCTTTTTGTGTTTATTCTGTCTTAATTTCCCCCTCTTTACTCCGTTTTCCCAAGAGATGGTTTTCTAGAGAGAATGCAGGGGAGTTTTCATGTTTAAAAGGTGGCACTGGACTGTTGGAATAAACTCTTCAGTGCAGCCTGCTTCTTGTAAACACAGAGCCTGCTGGAAGATAGTGTGTATGGAACACTGGATTTTGCAAAACCCATGTTTTCTCAGTATCTCTTAGGAAATATATTCATTACTTATTTTCTCCTCAGAATTCTATTTGCAATTATTTTTGTTGTATATTTTTGTGGATGGTGGCTGAACAGGGCACGATTTAGGAAGAATGGCTGCAAGGATTCAATGCTGCACGCTTTAAAGGGACTTGCATATGTGCAGTACCTAGCAGGATTTGAAATATATAAAATATATGTAGCACTATAAAAATGTGTTCTTACTTATGAATACATTGGCTGCATGAATAAAAATACTAGGATTTAAATGCTAGGTTTCTTTCCTTATGTCCTTGAACTTGCTTGCTGTCAGTTAAGACCTGAGCAGACATACTCTCCAAGTTTTTTTGCAAGTGCCATTGCTTTCTGCCCTCAGAAACTACCATAAGGTGGGAGCTGATGATGATAGGCCATGGGGAAACAAATCATCTGCCAAGAACTTCAGAAGTTCTTATTTTATTTTGAAACGCCAGCATTTTCTCTGCTCTTGCTGATCAATGTGAATAGTTTCATGGCAGTGCGAGTCAGCCAAAAAAAACATTTCTCTTTTGCATCTGATAAAAATTTTATTGCCATATCAAGCTCCAAATAAAACTCCTACTCTTTAAGCAATTCCTGAAAAACACAAATTAATTTGGGTTCGAATAATACCCCCAACATGTTAAAGCTGCCAACTGAAAAAGGAACAGATAATTAGGAGATGACAACAGACAGTACAGAGCCAACGGAGGAAAAACTGGAACACAGCTAGACAGCAACACTGGCCATCTAATCCATTAACAGCCTCCTATAATTGTTTTGCTTTTGCATTAAACTGGTACAAGCACAAAAAGACATTACTGAAGTTTTAATCTCCAGCAAAAGAAATCTCCTCCTGCCTAACAGCACGCAGCACACACACAAATGTGACTTCAATTAGCACTACCGTAAATTTTAATTTAGCACTTCGTAGGAGCATTCAGTAATGTATGTAAGAAACAGGGCCTGATGCTCCATTGAAGACATTCCATGCAATTATCCCATTGATCTGTTGATCCCTTGATTCACATTTGTGGGGTGAACAGGATGGGGGAGGGTTTAAGAATTTAGAGCTTATGAAAAATGCTAGAAGAAATTTTTCCCCTGAAGTCTTCTGCACCTTTTCCCTGTAGCTGCACTTTGCCTGCTAAAAATGTGTCACTGCCACCTTCCTGATGCCTGGGGACTCAGCTGTCCTGTTTCTGTAGAGGCTGGGATGGTGGGGGAAAAGCAGCCCAGGCTCTCTCCTGCGGCTCAGCCAAGCCCATTGCCCTCTGCAAATGGAAAGCACCCACCCAGCCTGCTCTTCACAACTGCTGCCATTTAATGCCCTTGAGGTTAGAATTCTGTCCCATGGACATGTTTTCTCTCAGCATGACTTGGATAACCTATGGCACACCGAAGCATTCTCGTTTAGTTTTGCACACTAGGCCGTGCACCTGACAGCAGCCCAACAGGTTAACAGTGTTAATTATTAACACTGGTGTGCATTTCAGAGCTGCTGCACAGCGGTGCTTTCTGGTTGTGACCATGCAGAGCTGACTTGTAAAGTCTCCAGTATCCAGCTCTGTCATGGTGCACCTGGCTCTCCTTTTTTATACTGTCTCCTTTTTTTACTGTCTTGTGTGGGTAGCATATAGGTTTAATACTAGCAGCCAGCTGTGATTTGGGTTTAGCACATTAGAGCACCAAGAAGTTGTTTGTTGTTGTATGAAGTTATTCCCTGGTGGCAATGCTTATTTGTGTTTAAACTGCCGATGCCCGCATTTATACAATTTGCATTGTTTAAAATGTCACTATTATTTGTTGAAAAAAAATTCTGTTAGGCTTGACAGTGTATCCTGTGATTTATACTACAGCCCTCTGCTATGCCATTTTATTGAGGATCTTGAAACAGAGCCCTGTGGTTTCTTTTCCCCTTTTGCTGTTTGTTCTGCTCCTTAATTACATTCATATCAGCTACTTTGAAGTTAATGAGACTGTTGGGATATGTAAAAGAGAATCCTGTATTGATTTCAGTCCTAATATCTTATCTTTGCATCTTTCTCTTCCTGAGTGTAATGTGCTCTGAGTCACAGCTGCTGACATGTTGTGATGGGTGCAATAGTTTTGGACTGACACAGAGCTTTATCTCACAATCCAAATGTAAGAGGAAATAGACAAACACAAGAATCCAATCTGCCTTTTCATTTGCTTATTAAAACTGGTCTTTAAGGAGTATAATATATTAAAGTTACTGGGTTTCATATGCATCCTGGGCTATAAGAATTTTTTTTTCTTGCTACTTTTCAAACAAGCCTCCTCCTGACTTGTCTTCCTCTCCCACTGAGGAAAAAAAAAAAAAGAGAGTAATACATGT
This sequence comes from Motacilla alba alba, assembly GCF_015832195.1. Classification (NCBI taxonomy): domain Eukaryota; kingdom Metazoa; phylum Chordata; class Aves; order Passeriformes; family Motacillidae; genus Motacilla; species Motacilla alba. The sequence continues at coordinate 46,618,869 of NC_052019.1, read as the reverse complement.
GCAGGTGATAATTACAATGATCAGATATTGATTTCAGGTACAATTTTAAAAAAAATTGTTCTTATGCCCATTGGCTGGAGCCAGGTTCTTCAATACAGTCAGAAAATGACAGAAGAGTGTCTGCTAATGTGAAGGGTACAAGTCCAACACCAATTGTTCACATAACTGTTTTGGTATCTTGAAAAGAATTTTGTAAGCCATTAGATTTTATCTGGAGTTTTTTTTCCAGTCAAAACAAAGTAAATAGTCACTTTGTGGTTTTGGAGCTATTTCTGAACTTAAGCCCTTCATTTAAGCTCAAGTTCACCTGTTCCATTGCCAGATGGAAATTCCTGCAGAAATGTTACTGAGTAACTCTCTTCCAACTGCTTTTCCTTGGTTTTATTGGCAACCCAGAAATGCCAGGGAACAGGAGCTCAATAGACATACACTCCACTCCACAATCTGCTTGACCAGCTGAAGACAGCAAAAACTAATGGTGTATTTTTAAATCAAAGTCTTTGTGTGCTGCTTTTCAATTTTACAACTCTACTGTGCATGTGCTCTCATTCAAAAAGACTGTCCTATTGTGTTTTGGTTTTGGTGTCATTTACGATTAAACCGTGATTTACACTTGTGATATCAGATCATTTGGAGCCGTGGGAGAAGCCTGTGTTGGCAGGAAAGCATCGTAGTGTTCAGCTTGGTTTCAGTTTACAGAGCACTTCCAAATTCACCCAGAACTGATTAAAACATAATTCAGGCAACAGAGTTTCATCCTGTTTCCCACCAGAAGGTTGACTTTGGATATGAAATAGCATCACTTACCTTTTGTAAGTTCTGGTGCTGAGGTGTTTAATGATACCTGAGGCTCTTTCACTCCTGGTATTTTCTCCAGACTGTTCACCACAAGGCTTATTCTATCTTTGTAAGGGATCAACTTGCGTTGTCTGTATTATAGAACTCTTTATTTCTTGTAATTTTTTTTACTAGTGTGTTGTATGGGAATTGAAAGACAAGAATAAGGTTTAGAAAGTATACTCCTGTCTGTAGGAGTAGCAGAGTGCCAGGACTCTGTACAGGAGAGTATGAGCAGAGTCAAGAGATGACTGGACTGTAGGGGCCTGTAACAACATTCTGTTAAATTCTCAATCCAGTAAAAGATGTAAGGACATTCTCAATGAGAAGAAGCCAACGATTTGTTTATGTTCTTTATAGAGTTGTGTTCTTCTAGTGCACATATAGGCAGAAATGCTTTGTAATATTGGCAACTAAATGTATGTTATACCCAAGGTTTGAATACAACAGTCAAGTTCCTTTCTTGAACACTCCAGTGGCATTTCCAGCTTTACTTTATCTCTGCTGTACTGAAAAACTTTGTCATATTTCAGGAGGGCGCCTAAAAATTATCTGTGGACAAGGATGACCTACTTAATAGTCGGTGCCGAGAAAAGCAGTATGTTCAAAATCAGTTTCAAATTTTAAGTGCAAAAATGAACTGGCCTTAACATGAAAGTGTATTTTTCCCCCCTGTGAATAAGAAGTCTTCCTCTAGCAAAATGAAGCTGCTTCAATTCCCAGAAAAGGCAGTATCAGCTGGAAACTAGGGTAAGAGTCCCTATATTGCAATGTATCAGGGTTCTGTAGGAAGAAAAATTCCACACACTCAGTACTATGTATTGGCTGTAAGCTGTATATTTTTGATGTATGAGAGCAAACTGTGAGGACAACTCTTTTATATCCTGTAATTTTTGACTATGTAGATCCCTTGAAAGGCCACTTCCCTGGGTTCTGTCTGCCTTGCTCCCTTGCAAAATGAGGTTTCCCATTTCAGAAAGCTCTCTGAGATGTCCGGGCAAAAAATATCTACCTTAAGTCTAAAGTATTTTCAATTATGCATATACACACCTGCCACATGTATTTGGATGGTACAGTGTTTTACTGATTTCCTTCATGGCAGATTTCTCTGATTTCATTGTAATTTTTAAAACTCTGTATTTTTCTATTCACAAAAAACCCCAAACCAACCCTGCATAAAGTCTATTTGTCCATTTATTTGTTTTTAATTTAAAATAAGATGATGCCTACTACAATTCCATCTGTAAAAAATATCTTGGCACATCCTTTTAGAATGAGCTTATCTAGCCTATTAATCTTTTCTAAAATTCAAACCTTTCCTACACTATTTTGCAGTAAAAATATATTTTAACACAAGTGAAATTCCCTCAGTACAAAGTGTTTTATTCTATAAAATTATGCTGTCAAGCAATGATAGAATAAAATTTCCCCAGATAAATTGGGCCATTGTAACATTTTTTTCTATTTCTATTCCAAAATGTGGATTTTATGTATGATAAATCATATTTTTGTTATGTAGTGGCAGGAAGCTGGCCTAAAGTTCTAAAATAAAATATGCTTCATTGTCACAAGGAAATCTACTCACCACCTGAACTGCTTAGGATTTTGATTCCTATACAATAAATATGAGGCACTTGAGGCAAGAAAAATTATGACATAATTGGCACAAGTCCCATCTCCAGATGGAAGAACTTCTAAGACTGACACATTAGACTCGCATAATTTATGGGAGAAATAAAATAACTGAACCCACCTCTGATTGCTCCACCCAGAAGCAAGGTTTAAGCAGGCATGTTCTTTCAATTAAACCCAAATTCTTCCCTGAAGTCTTGACTAAGTACAGAAAACCTTGTTCTGAATGATACAAAAAGGGCAATTGCTGCAGTTAAGCCTAAGCTGTGGGACCCAAGAGCAGTTCTCAGAGCCATTACAGATTTGTTTCTACTCCTGCAAATGCATCTCAGAGATTCACATTTCTCCTGCTCTTCTAATATTAGAGTTCCTACCAGTCTCTATTCTTACAACACTTTGTGCAGAGGAAGAGGGTTATTCCTCAGATGGAGAATGGCAGGATGCAATAAAGGGATAGCTTGTTAGGGAAAGGGAATTGAACCTCTCTCTGATGTACAAGACCCTGCTGTCTCCTTTGGGCAGTAGCTGTTCTGGCTTATGCAGAGCTTGGGCTGTGTAAGACCAGGCTGCCACGGCACAGTGATGCAAAACACTCGTGTGCCAAGCCAGCTGGATGTGTCTGTGCACAAGGACACACTTACCAACACTGGAGGTGGCAGGCAGGAGGAATATTTGGACTAGCTGGGGACTGAAATGATGGTTTAATGAAAACATCTCACACAACATCTTTTGAGGATCACTTGACAAATGTCAATGCTCACTTTTCTTCCCATCTCTGACTCTCCTTGGTCACAGAGAATACAAACTGAAGAAGAAGAAACAAGAGCATGAGTAAGGTTGGGAAGAATCTTCTGATAACTGTTTTCCTTATCTTCTGTCCTCAGTACAGGTTGTTCTTGCTTTTGTTCAAGACAAAAGAGACTGTTAAATATTTTCCACTAGCACTTAATATCTCCGAAATTGGATGCCAATAGCCTTCATGCAAGATTTTAGGGTGCGTTTTCCTGACAATTTTTAAATAAAGGGTTAACTAATTTGTTAGCTCATTTAAGAAGCTATTACATTCCTAGCTTGCCTCAATATCCATGCAGCTATAAGGAGATGGCTCCTTCAGTATATGCTGCTGCTCACAGCAGACACTAGTGTTGGGTGGGAGGCCAGACATGTGCTCACAAAGTCTACTATTCATCTGCTGCCCACATGGCAGTCTTGCTGTTGAACACAGTCATTAGAGTTTAAAAAGAAATTTCCTTGTTTCTGCTCACTGGTCTCTGAAGTATCAACAGTTTGAATCTATTTATGAATGTCCAAACTAAAGGTGTGACATGCTTTGTCTGCAAAGTGGCAGGAAGTTGGCATTCTGCCTAACTTTCTCTATGTTCCCAACTTTTATGTGGTAAATAGATTTATCGGTTTTTCATTACTGGATTTGTTTGATTTTGGTTTGGGGATTTGTTTTGTTTGTTTTTTAACTATTTAGGTTGTGCTCTTAGCTGAAGTGTGACACTTTTTGTTGGAGGGTGTACAGGAGTAAACGAGATGGCTTTGGTTTGCCCCACCCTGGTAGCTTTCCCATTGTAGTCACCCTGGAGCACAAGTGCTGTGGTACTCAGCCACCCTCTGTCCTGTATCCTCTTGGGATGTAAAATCCAAAATATGTTTCAGGTTCTGAGGGATTTTCTGCCACACCATCAGGTAGTTGCAGAATCGTGATGAAGGGAGAGTCGCAGCCTTCTGGGTCTGAGCCTGAAGAATGGGAAAAAGAGGAAATGAGGAGGAGAACGGGCACAACTAGAAGGATGCTTGTCTGTCTAATAGGTGTTTTAACAACTACCTTGGGAACCACCTGTTATTTTAACAGCCTGTTCCGCTCAGCTGTCCTGAACTGCCTCCAGAAAGCTTTGGCAAACACCTTTACAGAGACATTTGTAGGATAAATAGACAGCAGAGATTTTTCTTTTTTCCCTAATCTTACCATTTAGAAGTTGGCTTATACCCTAAAAGTTGGCAGTTATGTACTTCTGTTTATTGTAATAATGATATTTCATTTTTAACTCCTGTTGTAGTGATTCTTGTCAGCCACAAAGTTCTCTGGTCTCTTCTGAAAATGGTGTTTGGCTCTTGGTCTCTTGGAGGATACAGCTGGAAGGTAGGAAATCCTGTTCTTCTAGGGATCTTATTCATGTGGAAAGTTCTAAAAATAATGTTTATTTCATAATTTAATGTTTGGCCTTGCTCAGATCTTCTCTCATCTCCTTTCTACATGCTTCAGTAATTTTATTTTCATAACATACTTGGAAATAAAAGCTGTGAAAGGTTTGAACTAATGATCTGCCTGTTCAGGTGTTCTGAAAATTTCATCTGTTATATAGTGCTAGTCTGGATCACACAGTACCCTCTAGGGGTCCTGTTGTCTAATCCTATTGTTATTCCTGTAAAGACTTACTGAAAGGTCCTCTGCTGTTGGGAAAGGACTCCTTTGAAACGGATTCTTTAAATATAACTCTGTATTTGTAGAAATACAGAACATAATATTCTATTAAATTCTGTGTTCAAATACCTGTAACAGTTAATCCTACTTTCAATTATAAAATACATTTCTACCTGGTAACAAGTATCAGAAAAGTGAGCTAGTTAGAAATACCAGGAGCACACCATTTGTTGTATGCCAGAGATCAGAGATTCCAGAATTATTCCCATACAGTGTGAATGTACTCGCTGCTGGTCTGAACAAGACATGAGCAGCACAGGTTGCAAGTCTTCTCTCCAGGATATGAAGAAAAGGGCATGAGGTCCTTGCAAAGCCATTTATACCTCACTCCTGAGCTGGGCAATGAGTAAGGGAATGTGGCATGGCTGGGTGGTGTGCATGGAGGTCTTGGCTGTAGCCCAGTGAGGTAGCCCTCATTCAGTATGTCTGACACCACAGCAAGTTTGCCTGTTAAAAGAGGGGACGTGCCAGCCACGGCAAGAGAATGCGTGTGTGCCCTGAAGGTGGTTTTCTGCAGCCTCTGTAGCGTGGAGCATGTTATTGTGGGTTGCTCTTTCACCCACAGCACTAATCAGGTCAGCTCTGTGCAATCCCCCACAGATGCTGTGACTCATGTGTTTGTGTTCTCCCTGAAACTCACTTTTAAGTTGGCTTGAAGTCTAATTCTCCTAGTTGTCAGTCTCTTTGGACACATTAAAACCTGGATGGGATTAGCATACAACACAAATGTGACTGCTGTCTACAAGAAGCTTGAATGGAAGATCCTTGAGCTCTTACTGTCTACCTTCCAGCAGTCCCTTTTTCTTGCTCTTTCCTGGCTTGTAGTTCTGTGATGCTGGTAATGCATACACTGAAAACTACCAAGAGACCTCTTGTGAGCCTCATTAAGACAAGACTTAAAACTTCTTTGAGATTAGTTGAAAGTCTGATGAACACGCGCCCCCTGAAAATACCACCAGGAATTTTTAAAATCTTTCTCCATTCATGCTTAGGCACCTGAGCTGTCTGTCATTTGGCATTTTTCTTTGCTTAAAATTGATGAGAAGTAATTTTATGTACAGGGAAAAGTAAGTGTATGGATAACAGAGGCAGGCTCAGAATACAAGGAATGCTCTTCTGTGTGTGAGCTTTGTTGGGTGTTGGAGGGCAAAGCTGCTACCTGTTCCTTCAAGAAAGGAGTCACAGCTGTTTCATGCAAAAATTCAAAATGAGTCGTGTGTCATCTGTACTTCCCTACAAGCAAAAGGCCTATGAGGAAGAAAATCTACATCTAGTATTGTTGGTGCTTCCGTAACACATTGTCTCTTCAGACTCTTAGTACAAACATTAATTCATTGATGTGATTGCTTTGCCCAAGATCACTTAACCCTTTGCTTTCAGTTCTAGAGGTGATGTTATTGAATTGAACTGCCAAACACTCAGACTCAAAGCACCTCATGAAAGTTACATCCAGTAAACCATCGGATCCAGTCAACTATCACTGGATGATGATGTGGAGTGTGTAAGATTTATGGAAATTATACAGATCCTCTGGAAATTGTATAAGATTACTCTGGCAAATAGGAGCAGGTAAAAAGATGACAGAATGCAAAATAATTTTCTATTTGCTCTCTGGGTTGATAATAATAAGCCTCTTATTTTCATGAGGCCAGTTTTGTTAGAAATTCTATTCAAAGGCACAGCTGTCAACAGCTGGCTGTAGTATGAAGCCTCTATTTCAGAGCTTCTAATTCTCTGTTGTCTTAAGTTAAAAACGCTGCGCATTCAACGTGGTTTCTTTTGCATGCAGGCTATAAGAAGTAGTTAGCCTCTCAGGAGAATGGCTGTCAATTATGTTATGTTATTGTACGTCCTCCCTGCCAGACAGTGTCATACTAGATGTGCCTTCAATAAGAGCAAAAGCACAGTCCTAAAGTGTTAAAAAAGCACTTATAAGTAAAGACCAAAAAAAAAAACTGTAGGCTGAGAAAAAGGAAGAGTTGTGAGAGCACGCAAGCAGTAGAGGTGGCAGGCAGAGGTCCTGGTGTGGTAGCTGTCAAACCGTCACCGCTCTGCTCGCGGTGCCCTGATAATGATCTCGCAGCAGTTGTATCGGCTCCTTCCACAGACACACGCTGTGTTTGATCACAAACGGATGTCAGCCTGCTGCACTTTTCTCCAGTAGTTTAAATTTGAAAGTTTGTACCCTAACAATGCAGGCTGTGCTTCAAGATCCTTGGTCTGTCTAAACCAGTGGCAAAATCATTGGGACAGAGGGAACGACTGTGGCTTGTTCACGCATTGACAAGAAAGAGGAAGGAGGACTCTGCAGTGCTGGCCTTTGTGATCAGGGGCTGCTCATTACTGGCTCTTTTACCAGCCTTGCCAGATTTCTAGGCTGGGCTCTCCCTCTTCCTGGGGTCAGGAGGAGGCATGCTCTGATCTTGGAGAAACACTCAGGAAATGGTTTAGCAAAGGCAAAGAGGCCTCTATGAATTTCCATGTTAGAGAAGACTCTGAAATCAATACTCTGGCCCAAATGAATGGAGCTATTCATTTTGGTGGGGTGTGTGTGGGAAGAGACCAGGATTTAAAAGACTGCCAGATTTTGTAGAGGCCCTGCACTATTCCTGCAGAGTGTGTCTAAGAGCCCTGGCCAGCCTCTTCCATGGCAGGGAGGTACTAGTGAGCAGGCCTCTGAATCATGGCTGCTCTCCCATCCCACCTCTAATTGTTGTGATTACTGCTATCCTTTACAATCTCAGCTGAAGCTGCTTTTGCCTTCTTGGCTGACATCCTGCTTGACCTCCTAGCCCCTTGTCCTCTTTCCTTCAACCCCTTGACTTACAAGCCCAGAGCAACACTCCCACTCACTGAAAGAGCCCTGCTTCTGTTTTCCCAAAACACTGGTTCTCCTCTGTTCAGTTTGAGCATGGCTTTCTCTCTCACATCTCCACTTCCTTCAACAAAGCATATTTACCCTCTACCCCTTGACTCACCCTGCCCTCTTGAGACCTCCAATCCATTAATGTCTGTCACTTTTTTGTCACTCTCGGCATCCTCTCCCTGTTCTCTTAAGTGATCTCAGCTATTGCTTCTCTCCAGTCTTTCCTTGACCGTCAGCTCTTTTTGCAGTGCCTCATCTGAAAATCTGCCCCATGAACCCACTCAGCCCAGCTTCATGACAGCAGCTATCACCACACTGTGCTTGTAGCCTTCCCTATTTGTTTTGCTTCTTCGCTCTGTGTCCCTGGCCATCACTTAAATTCAGAAAACACTTTCCTTAAACTGTCCTGTAACCTATCTCTCCTTCAGATCTTCTTCTGAAATCTCCTTATGTTTTGATACAAGAAACATTTGGAATAGCAAACATTGTTTGATGTTGAAGATGTTGTTCCTCTAAACATCTTCATGTGACTTGTTCTTCCATGCCTTTTGCTATCTGTCAACTGTTTTGGTATGTTCCTTCATACTTCAGTAATGTATTCTTGCTAAAAAGACAAAAATGTAACAGTGCATGGATCCATCCAGACAGGAGAGCTGAGGTCTTTTCTTGCTGTCTGAACAGGAGGAAGATGCTATACTTTACTCTTTCTAGGAAACAGGGTCTTCCCAGTTTGGTAATATATCTATCAGCTTGACCACATACAGCTGCCATTGGTGGGGATTGAACACTGATTTTCCTCTAAATTTACCCCAGACTGTAATTTCTGTAAATACCTTCTGTGCTGTGCTGGTTTTGACTGGGCTAGAATTAACTTTCTGCACAGTGGGAAGATGGGGCTAAGTTTTGGATTTGTGCTGAACACAGGGTTGATAATACAGAGATGTTTTTGTTACTGCTGAGCAAGGCTTACACAGAGCTGAGATATTTTCATACTGCTGTGTTTGTGAGGAAGTTGGGGGTGCATTGGAAATTGAGAGGAGACACAGGCAGGGCAGGTGACCCACACTGACCAAAGGGATATTCTTGACCATATGACATCATGCTTAGAATATAAAGTAGAGGGAAGAAGAAGGATGGAGTGACATTTGGAGTGATGGCATTTGTCTTTCCAAGTTGCTGTTACGTGTGATGGGGCCCTGCTACCTGGGGAAGGCTGAACACCTGCCACATGGGAAGCACTGAATTCATTCATTGTTTAGCCTTGCTTGTGTGCACTGCTTTTACTTTCCCTAATAAAATCTCTTTTTCTCAGCTCATGAGTTTTTGACCTTTTTAACTTTTTGATTCTCTTCCCCATCCTGCTGGTGAAGGAGTGAGCAAGTGGCTTTGTGGGGCTTAGCTGTTGCCTGAGGTTAAACCACGACATGTGCTTTGCACTTTTTTGCTCAAAAATATTTTTTAAAGCCTCTGCATTGTCTTTTCCACATTAGCAAGTGAATCAATGCCACCAGCAGCTGATTCCTGAAGAAGGAAGCACTGTCTATCATGTCCCCATTGGTTATTGTTTTAATATCCTTGAAACATTACCAAATTTGCTAACAGTGCTTAGCAGTGAGTCCAGGAAACAAATACAATTTTCTCTGCTCAGAATAGGTTTCTTCAGAAGCCCATCAGTAGTCTGGAAAGGGTTAATGGAGGCTTGTATACCTCTGAGAGCTGTTGCTGCAGCTCAGGCAGGATGGGACAACAGGTAGAAGGCAGGAGGGTGTTTCAGTCCAGTTCCTCTGAGATGTAACCCTGCGACAGGACAACCTACTCAGGGCAGGCACAGAGCTGCAGTGTGGGGGCTCACCTCTCACCCTCTCTGTAGATGGCTCCAAACACTCTTGTCATTCATTCTTTGTAGTCAGCATTGCTTGTAGTTTATTTTTATGCTACTGTATTTGTCATGATACCACTTCTCTAACTCTTTATTGTAGAAACTCTTCTTGTTTCTTAACTTAGTATGAGTTTCCTATATCTCCCACCAGGCCCCTAAAGTATCTATTTATTTCTTTTTTTTTTTTCTGGGGCTTATATCAATTATATTTTATGTACTCTTAAACAAATATGTGTAGGATTTATAGGTGTTGTTAGATATATTCAGAATCTTGAGTCTTTTGACTGCTACTTTCCAGAGAGCTGTCTTTAAATTTAAACCAGGAACTTGTTCAGGAGATTTTTTTTTTTTACTTCTAAAAAAAATACTGTCCAGAATTCTCTACAGCAAAGGAAGAACATTCCTTCTAGAAAGAGTCTTAGTAGCTGAAATTTGGTTACAGTATTTGCTAGGAAAATTTAGCTGAATTAACGTGAAAAATTAAATAATTTTAAATTAAATTATATTTTTGATACAATCATAAATTTGAAAATGATTCTTGATTTCTACTGCTGAAGCTGGAAAAGTGAATAGCTAGAAATAATGCTGATTACAAAGACTGTAGAATAGGCTGTAGAGCTCCCCAAGGAAGCCTTGATTAAAGACAGCATTAAGCTCCAAGGAAAATGGAGGCTTGGAAAAATCTTTCAAAACTTGTAACTTGAGAACGTTTGCCTTTTTGGAAGGGAAGGAAGATGGATGATGCTTGAACTGTGCCTGAAATAAAAGTGCCTTTACCCTCTCCTCATGATTAAAGCTTTTAAAATTTTCCTGGAATACTGTGATTGTGCTTAAATATATATTTGCTTTTGAAACTTGACTAGTTTCAGGAGGTTCCCTGTCTTAATTATAGAAGATTTGTGCTCAGTTTCTCATGTCACACTCCTGTATTATAAAAAAAAAAAAAAAAAGAAAGCTGGAGCAAGTCTTACTAACCTCTTAACCTAGGAATTGAAGAAATCTCTCAAGCTAGTAATATGGTTAAAAAACCTAAGAGAAACTAGTTTAAAAATGAGGAGGATTGATTTTTTTCACTTTCAAGGGCACTCTTCATGCAGGTGCTGGTCCAGCTCTTCCCTCTTTGGGGCTTCATTCTAGTTGTGGCCCTGGCTGTCGAATTGTTGCACCTGCTTTTCTTTTTGATGCACAATAACTTGGAGCACTGGCAATAGCTATGAGGGTACAGAAGATCTTGGAAAGCTCAAGCCTTCACAACCAAAGCTCAGCTACATCTGCTTCTCCATTTTACATCTGGTACAAAGAACTCTTCTAGAACAGTCTGTCCTTCCTTTGGCCTGACTTTGTGGTCCTGTGGGAGTCCTGTCTCCTACAGGAATGTGTACTTCAGCCTGCAGTTTGCTGTTATGGTCTGTGTTCCATACCTCATGGTGTTTGTCATCTATCTGTTCAAATCACTAATGAATAATAGCTATAGCCAGCAAAGGTGTGGTATGCCATTCCTGTAGCCTTGCTGCTGCTTGTTTGGGTGGTTAAAGGGTTTCCCCTCCCTTCCCACCCAATAGACCTTCTCCCTGCCACTGCTGCCTCCAGCGAGGAGGACAGTGAGGGTTTGCAGATGGATGTGTCCCAGCCTAGACCGTGGTGGTTTCTCTGTGAGCGAGCCAAGCCCCCTCACTGGCCTAAGAGGAGAGCACCTCCTGCTCCCTCCTACCTGCCATGAGAGGGCATGGACAAAATAAAGTGCACTGGAGCAAAAACAGAAGACCCCCATTGACTGTAAGAAACATAGACTGTAAGTCTCCACTATCTTGATTATTACTCTTAAACAAATTGAAACACAGCATAAACAAAAAAACCCCTGTAGCCTTGTACAAGTTCTGCTTATTTGTGTTTCGTATTTGGAGAGAATCAAAAAAGAAAAAAAAGAAGTTGTATTGAGGTGCCAGTGAGTGGCAGCTTAACTGAAATAATCATAGTCCAGACAAAGGCAGTAGTGCTTAGACTTTGATCAGCACCTTTTAATCCCTCCTGTGAGAATTGAAAAAGATTCGTCTTCATCTCCAGCTACTGGAGTTGGATCCAGTCTGGTGCCCAGATGACTCAAGTCTGGTGTCCTGTCAATTTTAAGGAAGTTTGGCTCCAGGACTACTTTGCTGTTACAGTCTAGGGTGTAGAAAAACAATGCAGACTTTGGATACATTTCATTTTGATCTCTGGAGATCCAACAGACTAGTCATGACTGTGAATGTGGCCAGTTTGTAGGAAAATTGTCCCACATGCTGATTGTATATCTGATGTCCAAATCTACTCTGTGGATCAAAGGGCTATCTGCAAGGAAACAAGAAAGGAAGTAAATCTGAAAACAGCCCTAAAACTTGTACACAACATCTGAAAGAATTTGGCCCCCTTATGAACTGCTGACAATTTTGCCACTGCAATCTGTGTGAGAACCATCAGAAACACTGGAGGGAAGCAGAAGTCTAAGACCAAAGCAGAAAACACTTTGCCTCAATCTAATGAACTGAAAAGGGAAAGATTTCATTTCCAAAAGCACATCTGCACGATGTGAATTCAGCATGTCAAAGACTGAACACAATGGCACATACTGAAGGAAGACAGAGTAATTAGTTGGCATGTTATCAATTTCTCTTGAGAGTAATTTTAGTGACACTGGTACACTTATACTTGAGTGACTTTGCTCCCAAATAACAATTTAATTTGATAACAATTATTAAAATAAAAGTAGTTTCACAGGACCTTTTTATGAAGTCGTTATAAACAGTGAATGGAGAATATCAAAGCCTCACTTAGCAGTTCCAAAAGGTATTAGTTGGGTTGAGAAAAATAAATAATTTGTTTGGGGCCAAATTCCAAGAGAAATCATGTATATCTGAGCATTTCTCAACCAGTTATGGCAGAAAGCAGTAACATGAATATTCTTCAGAAACTTATTTTTTAATGTATCTAGGAGGAGATGGTAACCATCTAGGTTCAGCAGGCCTTGACTCCCATTCTTATTACTGTAGACTTCCTAGATTTTTTTCTTCTGGTCTATAAATGGGTGTATGGTGTAGGTTTACTCACGTTCTCTCTCAAAGTCATGCCAAACTGATCTGATTTCCTCTTAGGTACAGAAAATACACCTCATAAGAGGAACCACCATTTAACCTTACTTTGTCTTTACTAAGGTGTTTGACATTCTCAAGGGCATAATAGCCATTGCCTTAAGATGAACAAATGGGGGCAAAACTGCTCAGATAATGATGATCACTTCCCTGTCAGATAGAGGAATAAGTAAAGCACAGCTGAGATTTGAGATGAGTCTTGTTCTGCTTGATGGCTTTCATTGCTAATGGTGGGCAGTTACCCAATGGAGTACAGAGAGTCCTTACTGTAGTGACAGCAACCCAGAAAAGAAGAGTGAACACTTCAGAGATGAGCTTTGGAGTCTAAATGATCTTGATGAATGGACAGCGTGGTCTGGAGGAAGCAGGATGTTTTTCAGCAGTGGTAAGGAAGAAGACAAACTCGGCACCAGGAGCAAGAGCTGCTGGAACAGGGAGAACAGAACTGGGTAGGTAGTAGTGCACTGAGGGATTTGTACTCCATGGTTTGTGTGCCTCTGGGCAGCTGAGCTCAGAAAGTGTCGGGTTTTTTAAATTGTTATTTGGTTACTTGTGCATGTTGTACCTGCTTTGGGCTGATTTCTCAGGAGAACTTACAGACCCAGCTTCAGTTGAAATCAGTGAGAGTTTTACTCAAAAATACTTTTTAAGCATCTAAATCCCTGTTCCTCATCTGTAAAATGTAGAAGATAATATTTCCCTCCCTCACAAGTGTGCTTTTAGCATAAATACATTAGAGATTGTAAAGAATTAAGATGCTCCAGTAATGGGGATCATATAAGTACTTCAGATAAAGCTGTTTTTCTTTCCTCCTTGCACCTCTCTACATGGCAAATTAGACTAAAATTAATCCAATATAGCTTTCTCATCCTTATAGTATTTTTATTCAGGCATTTACATGCTTTACATTGCTGGGGTTTGACACTTCTCTCCTTTAGGGCATTGCAAGGAGAACTGTCTGAGAATTGTGGACTCGATGGGACAGAAAATCTGAGCATGTGGATACTAAAAGGGTTTCTTGGCAACAAAAATAATTGCAGAACTCCCAGAACGTTCCCTTCTTCCTTTTGACAGTCTTTTTTTCCTTATAAATTCATAACGGAATATCTCAAGTTGGAGGGCACCCATAAGGATCATTGAGTACAGCTCCCAGCTTGTGATAAATAATCAAATAGTGGGATTCCACTTCCCAAATTGGTTCAAATTAAATCCCTCATAGCCACCATTTGGAAGTATGCACTTTTAAGCATATTTGGTTAAAACCTTACCTTAGACTGCAAGAAATACAGGAATATACAGGTGTGTTATGTCTCCTCGGAATTTAGAGTGAAATGAAGCAGCTCTACACATGGTTCTTCAGGAGGATTTGAATCAGCAGAGGACACTGTTTTTAAGTGAGGAAGCAAAAAATGGCTGGAGGGAAAATTTGCATTAAGTATGTCCAGAATGGTCCCAGATAAATACTCAAGAAATGAAAGAGTCCATGTAAAACCAAGAGAAAGGGCAATTAGAAGAGAAGCCCAAGTCTATCTCCCTTTCTTTTGATAGCAGAAGAGTAGGAAGCTGGACTTGAACATTTTGAAGCACGTTTTGAATTATGGGACAGTTCAAATTTTAATCCAAGTGAACTGATGTTCACCATCTGCTGAGGAGGGATGTAGGATAATGACAATTAGTATGAAACAGCACTGTCTATATTTGGTAGGGGACTTGAATAGCAGCAAACCAAAATGCTTTTACTGCTTACATGTCTTCTGTACAAGACAGTTAACATCAGAAGCAAGGTGACCAGCAGTGACTAACAGTAGTGCTGCTCAGGTCCCAGTCTATTGGCTCTTCCTACTCCACTCAGGAGAAACAGGTTGGACTGAACAAAAGAGAAGTTTTATGTGCAGTCTGCTTTCAGCAAGCGCAATGGCTGGCTGTGCTTGAATTTGGAGCCAGAGGAACCAAAGGGAGAGCATGGGGAGGGAGCAAAAAGGAAGTGGTGTCTGTTGCACAGCTGAAGTGGTGTTGCCTGTAACACAAGCAGGAACCAAGGTGTATGTTGGACAGAGAAGTAAATATTTGTGGTGCTTTGGTTTTCAGGAGGGTTAAGACTTGAGACTTTACAAATCTGGTGGAAGAGTCAGGCTGCTTTGATGTGGAAGTAGTTCTGTAGTAGGTCTGTAATGGGACTTGTGTTCTCTAGTTTCCGAAAGCAGCTTTAATAAATAAATGTTTTAGGGTGGCCTATGGAGAAAATTTTCCTCAGCATTTTAATATTCACGGGAGTCATGCCTGTGAGGGCCCTTCAAATGTACTTGGTCTTCTAGGGCAGTTTCTGCTGCCGTGACTGGGCTCACTGTTAGCACAGCAGCAAGAAGAAATTCAGGCAGAGCTTTCCAGGCTTTATCTTGTTATTCCTGTTCCTATGAAGTCTCTTTGAGCTCACTGGCAGCAGATCCAGCAGCCACAAGTGAGCAAGCATCAGACCACCAGACAGAAGCAACTACCCAAAGGTTTTAGGGTTTGCCCATGCTGGCAGGATGTATGAATAGCAAAGCATTGCTCATGTGCAATTTTAAGTTGTTTGTGACCAGATGTGCTTCTAGCACTGACTGCACAGTGCAACTGAGGCTGCAGCCTTCAGGGAAGGCACTCAGGTTCGTTGTTGTTATTATGAATGCAAGCCCAGTTAGTATGACCTGAGGCCATATCCTGTCCACTGAATTCAAGAAAATTCAAGCAGGGCTTTGCAAGAAACACCTGTATGGCTTTTCCAAGTGGTTGCCAGAGTATACAGTGGTCGTCAGCAACTAAAAGATCAGGGAGATAAGGGGCAAGAATGACTGCAAATTATTCATAACTTTAAATGTGTTTTAGAGGCAAAAATGTAGTTTTCCAACACACAACACCATTGATCATGAGTGTCAGGAGTGTTATAAACCCTAGAGTTTACAAACCAATGTACTAGGTTGTGTTTTCTTTAATAAGTCTATGCAAGGAATGGGAAGATAAGAGGGTTAATAAAAAAAATTGGAAGCATCTTAGGAGTTTGCATATATTTTCTGAAGGAAGCTTAGGGATCTTCCCTCATGGAATTTAGCTTCTCATTTGATAAATGTTTTTTCCTTAAATGCAATTTTTGTGTCATCCTTGATTTTGAAGCTGGAACATGTCTGTGACTGCTTGTTTGTGAAGGCTCTTCATGCTTTCTCACTATACAATTGTGAAATGTCTGAATGTGCTTTGATTTGCATTATTTCTTTTCTGTCTTTCTTCTCATCCCAATTTTCAGCTCCCTTTTGTCCTGAGAAATTAAATAATTTTCTTTTTTTGGCAGCAAAGCGGCTGCCTTGTTGGAGTAAAGATGTTTTTTTCAGCTGTGTCCTCTTGCTGCAAGCCCCAGGCCAGACTCCCTGAGAGGTCACCCTGTGATGGCACCAGAGTCCTCTTGGGAGCAGTGGGAGCGCTGGTATTCACGGCAGTGCCAGGGAGGGGATGCCAGGCCCAGCTGGCCCCCTTGGTGCCCCCGAGGCAGCCTGGGCTACGCCACACGCAGAGTGCCTACGTCAGGAGGTGCAAGGCAGCCAGCAAAGAGCCCACAAAGCAGAAAGGCAGGCTCCTGCTGCCAAATATCGTGTCCTTATGCTCTGCATGCCTCATTGGACACCCTGCAGCAAGGGCTCGTTATTCAGCCTCTTCCTTGCCCTGCCACATCAGCAGGAGGTTTGCTGCCAGGGCTGCACCAGGACCCAGAGCCCAGTCTGAGGTGAGGGCTCGCTCTCCCGCTGTGTGGTGGGCAGAGAGGTACCTGGATGTACAGGCAGGCTCTGTGGCCCTCCATGTTTTGAAGGGAGGGAACAGAGCTGCAGGAGCAGCTGGAAGGGGAGCAGCAACAGGCCAGCAGAACAGACATGTCCTGTGGCTCCCACGGTGCCACGTTGCCATGCATGAGCTGTCTCCCCACCCTCACCCAGACGTGGCCATGCTGGGTGAGCCACAGCCCCTCCTGGGTTCCATGAGTCACTCCCCGCCTGCGGTCTTGCTGTCACATAAGATGTTTGGTTGTAGCCCCTGTGACTTATAGGTGAGTCAGGGCTAGCTGTTCTTGTTTTCTCTTGCCCCAAAACACAAGGTCTGGCGAGGAGCGGAGTGCCTGGAGCTGTATGGAATCTCAATGACACCAAGTTGTGTGGGAGTGTTGATCTGCTGGAGGGTAGGAAGGCTCTGTGGAGGGATCTTGACAGGCTGGATTGATAGACCAATTGTGTGAGGTTCAACACAGAAGTGCTGGGTCCTGCTCTTTGGTCACAACAACCCCAGGCAGTGCTATAGGCTGGGGAAGAGTGTCTGGAAAGCTGCCTGGTAAAAAAGGACTTGGGAGTGCTGGCTGACAGCAGCTGAACGTGAGCCAGCTGTGTCCAGGTGGCCAAGAAGGCCAATATCATCCTGGCTTGTGTCAGGAACAGTGTGTCCAGCAGGAACAGGGCAGTGATTGTCCCCCTGTACTTTGCACTGGTGAGGCCACACCTTGAGTACTCTGTTCAGTTCTGGACGCCTCACAACAAGAAGGACACTGAGGTGCTGAAATGTGTCCAGAGGAGGGCAATGGAGCTGCTGAAGGGTCTTTACAGTAACTTACAGAAGCTGAGGCAGCTGGGGGTGGGTATTCAGTGTGGCAGAAAGGAGGTTCAGGGGAGACCTTATTGGTCTCTACAACTACCTGAGAGGAGGCTGGGGCCAAGTGGGGGTTGGCCTCTTCTCCCAGGCAACCAGTGGCAGAATGAGAGCAAATGGAATCAAGCTGCACCAGAGGAGGTTCAAGTTTGATAGCAGGAGGAGTTTCTTCATGGAAAGGGTTGTTAAACTTCGGAATGGATTGTTCAGAGACACGATGGAATCACCATGCCTGGGTGTGTTCAAACAAGCAACTGCATGTGGCATGTAGTGCTCAGGTCAAGTTGACATGATGGTGATCAGGCAAAGGTTGGATTCAGTGATTTTGGAGGTCTTTTCCAACCTAAATGATTCTGTGATTTTGTCAAAGTGCCCTGCAGGTTTAAGGCAGGGTTGCAGATGACGACACTTCAGCACAAGGCTAGGGTGTTGGGATTATGCTTGGAGAGAATTTAATGGACAGTGACAGAAGGTAGATGGCTCCTATTTTTCATTCAGAGTGCGAACTGTGCTCAAAACTAGGTGAATATAAGCCAGAGGACAAGCAGTGTTCATCCTTAAATGCTGCCCGGCTTCTCAAACCTATTGTGTATGGTCTGTTTGTGGCTCTTTTGACTAGTCCTCTTCAGATGAGCATAAGCCCTGTCCTCTGAAAAGATGTGTCAGGCTTCCCCAGCTCTTGCCTTCCTAAAGCCCCTTGCTTTGAAACATGACCCTCGTGCAGTTTTCAGTAAGGACCATTCCAGTAGGGAGGCTGTTGCCTGGTGTAAGGGTGATGCCTTAAGACCCTGGCAAAAGTCCCATTCTGGAGCACCTGGATTGCTTCTCTAGCAGCACACCTGCCCTACAACCCATAGAACGTGCTCACTGCTGCGTTAAGAAAAGCCCACAACAGAATGCTTGCCAGATCCTTTTGGACTTTGTTTCCCCCAGTGCTGTGGTGTTCATGTGCACTCTGTGCCTTTTGTGCTACACCAGTGGTGACGTCTCCGTTGGTGGGCACAACTTGTGGGACAATGCGCTCCTGTGGCAAATGGCTAGGATGGTAGGTCGCCAAAAATGTTGCTTTTAATAAGTAACGTGCAGAAAGCAGGAGAGCCTGTCATATGCAGTACTGTTTCCTTCTCTGTGAGTTATACCAGGGGAAGGTTAGTGCCTTCTTCTTCTTCCAGTCCCTTGCCAGTCTTCCAGTCCTTCCACAAGAAAGAAACACAGTACGGGGATGGGATGCCACCACTATGAGTGGATTGCTAATGCTGCACAGTCAGGCTTCATCTGGGGAAAAGGAGCACTGCCTGTTGGTTGTGGTCTAAGGCTGGAGAGCCTTCATGCAAACCCTGACATTTCCCTTCATGCAAACCCTGACAAGCTGGGTGGTCTTAGTGGAGACTTTTAACCTCTCTGCCCTTCTGCTTCCCCAATGTATAAAATGGGGAGAGTAATAATTAACTCTTTCACAGAGGTGCCATGTTTTCATGTCCATAGAGTGCTTTGAAGGGGTAAAATACTTAGTGCTATTGTGGCTTTTTAAGTTTCAGCTGTATTTCATTGCAAGTATAACAGAAAGTGATATATTGGTTTAAAAACATATTTGAAACTGTTGGTAATTAAGAAGTCGGGCAATGGCAATTAATGCTCTCAGACATGGTGTTACTGCTCTTCTCCAAACTATAGCTCATTTAAAATGCTAGCCCTATAATTTATTAGCAATATTTAATACCTCAGTGACCATAAAACTCAGTGTTTTATTACCACTGATTAACATATGTTTGATGTTCTGCCCAGTGTTACACAATCCAAAACAAATTACTCTCAGGAAGCTGGATATTATATAAATACAGAAAAGCAATAAATAATGCATTGAAGAAACAATTTTCTGTGGGTTCTAACATGCCACAATCTCTTCAAATGACTTAGTATTCTTAGGCAGTTTCTCAGTCCTCCAGGACTATTTGGACGAAAGAACCCTCTTCACACCACACTGGCTACTACCTCTGCAGCAAGTTTGCTGGTGATTCTTGGCATCCTGTCAGCCTCTGACACTTCAGTCTGGTCATGCCCTACCAGAGAAAACCTGGAGTAGCTTGGTCAGAGTGTCTTCGGGTATGATAGTCTCCTTAATAAGCTACAGATGTGTGAGAAACAGAAAGGCTCTTTCATATTTCAGGGTGATTTCCCCCTCCCGCCCTCCATCTCTCAATCTGGTGTGAAGAAAAAGAACAACTTAACAAACACATGGATTTTTTTTTTGTTTTCTCGAGGCCCTTTAAGACACAGCTTGGATAACAGTGAGGGGTGAGGAGAGGGAAAGCTGATGGACATAGGGAACATGAACTGCCCAGAATCAGACTATTGTCAGCTAGGTTTGATGGTGCAGCTGTGATACATACCAGTTGAAAATCACAATATCTGGTTAGATTTTCATTGACCACACCCAAAACTCTGCAAGTTTCAGAGATTCCAGTTAGAGCTAACAAATCCAAATGAGAAAGGTCCAATTATGTAGCTGATTTATACCTGTACAATCCACAGCTTATTTTTCTGAGGACCTGAAGTTCCACCTCTCCTAAGACCAGAGATCATATGAAGCACTAGTAGATGTGTGCAGCAAAAGCCCAGACTCTGGTCAACAGTGTCTTTATTCAGTAGTGCAGGCCTGGGCTTCCCCTTCCAATTTAAACAGCTAGATGCTGCAACTTGTAGAAAATGAGGATTTTACTTTCATTTAAAGTCATATTTTCACTGAGAGAAGGGGGATAAAATTGTTTCAACTAACTTGTCATATTTATTTTAGGAAAACAAAAAAAACCCAATATTGCATTTGAGAAAAATTGTTCTTCCTGTGGCAGTACAGATTTGTGGTGAAAAGCCTTTACAATGGACCAGGCAGGTACTGCTCAGGCACAAAATAAAATATTGCTTGCTATCCTGAGGAATTTGCTGTTTGAGTCTGTGATGCAGAAGTGGGAAACAGGGAAGAAGAAACAGTAAGATAATGACAGTGTTTCTGGCTGCTGTAATCCAACCCTGGCTCCAGCACTGTGAACAGCTTAATGGCTCCTTTCACGCTTCTGCTCAGCCATACGGTATTTGGAACCTCAAAAAATGTGCTCAAAACCTCAACCTCAAAAATGTACTGACTGCACACCCTCCCTTTTCCTTAAAACTGTTTCTTGCCTCCAACACGTTCTAGCAACAGGAGGTTTTAGTCATTTAGCCAAGTGGGGTCAATAATGGATATTTTGTTTCGGTGGCTACCTTGAAATTGGGTTGGGCCAAACAAAATGGTTTATTTTCTTTTTATTGGTGTAACACCAATATGAGAAAATTCATGTTAAGGGTCAATGTTGACAATTTCATTCATCTTCAAACAAAAAGATTTTTTTCAGTTTTTGACTATTTAGCTTTCTTTCTTACTCTCACACAGGACGACCTTTAAATGAAAATGGCATTGCACAATGACAATTGAAAAATCTATTTAAAAATTTTTGAAAAAAATATTTCAGCATCTTTGAAGTGTGAAACATGTCAAGTTTTGTTCTCTTTTGTTTTTTGGAAAAAACCACAATTTTTGAAGAACTTACCAAGAGATGTGTCTGTTGTGTATCTATTCATAAGCCATCTAATAAACCACTCCCAGGACCAGACCTAACATTCCCTTCTTCAAGGAGCTTTCTGTCAAGTCAGTAGACGATATCAGAAAACAAAGTTTTTGGAACGGTGTTGCAGGCTATTTGCTATATAACCTAAAGTTTTCACTTCTTTCTTTGCCCTCAAGCGGTATGAAACAGTTTCATGTTGGCACCAGGGACAAGGTTCAAACTTCTGTCTTGCTGTGACCTTGCCGTGTACAAACTAGAGACTGGGTGCTGCAGATTCTGTATATAAAACCTAACACTCCCACAAATGTAGGCAATTTCAGCCCACCTTTTTATACTCCTGGAGAGTATATTCAGAAGCTGAGAAAAGCGAGAAAGTTTTATTGGAGGCAGTGTTATGTTAGAGGACATCCAGCTCTTTCTCAGGCTCACCCCTACCCTGAGAGATTTCTCTCTCTAAAACTCCTCTCATGAACATCTGCTAATTTCTCTCAGAAATATCAAGAATAAGGTTGTGAAAACACCAATTAAAAATTTACAAAGAATTGCTAGTGACTTGTTTAGCATTTTCTGAGGCAGATGAGAGATTTGGGTGCCAAAAGATAAAAGGATTTTGACACTGTGATTTATATGTTAAGAAGCCTCCCCCCTCCCCCATTCTCTTTTTATTTTTTAAACTCCCCTTAGTCCTACTGCCCTGCAGCATTCATTTTGAGAGAGGCTAAAGCAACTTTTTATTTTCTTGTGACTGCATGTCAGTGCCTGTTCCTTAATTCTACATCTGGCTTAAGTGCATTCAGGTGACTCATAACTTTGGGCTTAGGTTTTTTTTTTTTCTCTTTCTTCATTCATCAACAACAATAATATTATGTGGGAAGATTTTTTTTTTCTTCCTATTCTACTAACCTGGAAAGCTGTGTGAGTAGCCCTGATGTGAGCAAATAATAAACTATTAGACAAGATAGTGAGGGAAAATGAGATTGCTCTTTCATAATGGTTTGGTGATGAGTTAAGCTCCCTCCTGCTGTTATCTGGATTTATACTCATCCATGTAGACTAAGTGTACTGTCAGGCTCTACTGAAGTGACTTCTTTTTCTTCCATCCCTCTGCCTTGGCACAGAATTCTGTTCTTGTCAGTCTTGATCCCTGCGACTAAGGAACCCAAATTACAGATTTTGTGCCATGACAAATCATAGAATCGTGGAATAGGTTGGGTTGGAAGGAACCTTAAGGATAATTTAGTTCCAGCTCTGCTGCCATAGGTCTTTCACTACACCGGGTGACTCAGGCCTCCACTCAACCTGGCCTTGAACATTTCCAGGGATAGAACATCCATAACTTCTCTGGGCAACCTGTTCCAGCATCTCATAAATTTCAGAGTAAAGAATTTTTACCTGTATAATCTAAACCTACCCTCTTTCAGTCTGAAGCCATTCCCCCTTGCCCTGATACTGCGTAAAAAGTTCCTCTTCATTTTTCTTACAGGCTCCCTTCAGGAATGCTGCAATTAGGTCACCCCTAAACCGTTTCTTTTCCTGGCTGAACAAAGCTATGAATGGACCACAAAAATTCACTCTGCCACCAATGTGCACTGGGGCTTTTGGGAAAGGGAGCAGCAGGAACAAACTCCAGGAGTTGTTCTAGTTCATGTGACCCACAGTGGTCTCTCCCACCTCTAGGACAAGTTACTGCAACTTATCTGTGGAAACTGCGCATACAACTTGTGAGAAGCAGGAGATCCTGTGATATCTTGCACACTTCCCTTATCTCAGGAGCAGGCATGGCTGAAGTTTCTGGCAGACAGGAACTATCATTTGCTCTTTTTCTCTGTGTTACTAAGCTCAAAGGGTCCAACTGAGGTCAGAATACACTGCTACAGCATGTATATATAATAGAAAGCTGTCATCAGCTTCTAAGACAGTAAGCAGGGCTGTTCCTGTTTTTGTGGGACTTGGAAAAATTCACTTTTACAAGGAAAAAATATATGTCTCTGTTCACAAGAAATGTTGTTGCCACTGTTGCCAGAAGCGCCCACTATCACCAGCATATTCAAACAACAAAGCCGAACTGAGCTTCCGTCAAAATTTAAATCAAATGTTTTCTTGATAATGTGGAAAACAGGTCTGTCTTTGTTTTTCTATATCCATACTATAGATGTGTTTATGTCTATCTGTACTCTTGTTTGCTTAGATAGATGCAGGTGTCCAGGAGCTCAGCAACATTCATTTACTAACAGTACCTAAGCTACTGAATTAAATTATTATTCAAAGTACAGGGAGAGGAATACTTAAAAAAGATTAATGCTCATTTTGCTAAGTTTCACTTAATGTAGAATGTGTATATATTTGGAAGATTATGGAAAACAGTGAGCTTTGTGCCACATCTTTTTCCTTTCTTATCTCAAAGCCAATTTGTGCCCAATTACACCAACCACAGGGATGCCTTTTGCTCATGCTCTGTATGTTCTTTGCTGCTGCAACTTTTTGGTCTTCTGCATCACATGTCCTAGGCTGGAAGAGTGACTGAGAAATGTGTCAAATTAAATGTATGGTAGTTTCCTGAAGTCAGTGTTTAGCTAGTCATGTTCCTAGACATCAGAGTTTAGGTACATAATCCAGAAAAGTGTCAGCTGCACGTGCTGGGTAGCTGTAGTATTTTTAAAGCATCTGATGATGTTGCCTACGGTCAAAGTCAGGCCACTAGTCAGATGTTTATGGCTGTTCCTATGTGTGTATATGTACATGCATAAATAGCAGAGGCATGTAGGGTAACTTGCTAAGGGCTTCTTCTAGAGCTCAATACAGAACAGGAATAATGCTTGGTTTCTGATCTGGAGCTGCCTGCTCCAAGGCCCTCTGCCAGGTGTGGCTTTCACTCTGGTACTCAGTGTATAAGTTTACCTTGGTACTCTACTCACCCGTGATGTTATTTCTTCAAAGAGGTCTCAAGAGTGCCCCAGGCCTGGCCTGAGCTGGGAGCATACCTTCTTTGCCTGCAAAAGGCTAAACAAAGTCAAATGTCTTCCTGTTTCAGTTATTCAAGGTAAATGTTGTACGTGGGTTGCCTTTCATGCCCAATAGTAAAAAGGCTGCTGTTTGTTTTTGTGCCTGCTTACGGGGATCTCACTGGTGGTTTGCTTGCCATCCTCCACTCCGCCCAGGTGAGTCATGTGGGAAGTCACTTGGGAAAGTCAGAAGCAAGCCAGGTGCAGACACTATCTGGTTTTGGTATCTCTTATGTACAAATATAAACAGAAGGAGGTTCTCCTTGAGTGATGCTGGAGAGCAAGTTGACTTTGAACTGTCTGCCCTGTTCATTCCAAATATGTCTTGGCAGTATTGTTAAGGATGCATTTTGTGTGAACGTTATGCCATATTCTATACATAATACAGACATGGCTTTCTAGAAGTTTCTTTTTGCAGGCAATGGGCTGCAGGCTATGTCATCTCCCAGGTGCATTGCTTAATGTTATCTTCTGAAATGAAAAGTTCATACATGCTTGACACATCCCTATGTGAAAAAAAAAAATCACACCCTGAATCCAAACAAATACCTGTAAATAGCAGCAAATATAAGTTAATTTGTCATCTGCAGCCCCAGTAAAATTACAGTATACAAGTCAGATAAAATGAAAATAACACTGAAGTCCCAGCCACTGGGGAATGCTGAGCTCAAGCCAAGTCTCCTTCCTGTGCCTGCCTTCTTTGTGTGTGTTCAAGTATAAGACTGAACATTGTGAAAAGACCTTCTGAGAGACAAACATGCGGGGTCTTTTTTGAAAACCCAGCCACAATCTGGCAAAATGTCATACTTCAGGGAGCTTCAGCCACTCTCTGGAACTGCTGTCTTTCATGGGACTTGTAAAGGAAAACCTTTTGATCCCATTTTGTAGAACAGATAAGCAACTACTCAGTCTCATCTGGCTTACAGTAGCGGAGAGATCGCTCATATCTGTCCTGTGTTTTGCAGCCATTCTAGGCAGCATATCTCAAGCTAGATTGTATAATATAAAACTCAGGAAGACAGAGCACCATAATTCCATTTTTTGTGATAACTGCCAATATTTTTAACAAGGGACTCCCTCAAGAGACTTCCAGACTTAGTCTGGGATAAAGCTTGTGGCTAGAATGTCTGTCTTCCCAGGGGAGAAGGAGAGGTTTGGGCAATGTACTAATTTGTTTTTTCCATTCAAAATAAATGCTGCTTCATAACCCAATCAAGGAAAGGAACAGCACCACCCAGCAAATAAACTTTGCTGAAAATGATCCCAGTCTGTTTTTGGAAGTTGGTTGAGTATGTTGGAGCCAGAGTGCTTGGTTTGCCTAGGTCAATATGGCACCCGGAGAGACATCAGGAAAAAAGAGGCAGCTTCTTGTCACTGAGTACAACCTGGTCTGTTGCAAAAGTATATTTCAATAGCCCTTTTGTGATTCTCTGGGCTAAATCTCTTCTGATGTAGGTGACTAAGCAACTTCAGAAAGGAGGTGAGCATCAGCAGTGTAGAGGAAGTTCCCTGTTGACTTTTTGGCAAATAATGCCTGTAAATTCAATTTATCATGCAGCCAAGATCATCTTCACGGCAGTATATTTTCAATGCAGAGAACCATTTTAAGCTTATTTCATCACTCTCATTTTTTCCCCAAGCACACATATCCATAAGCGCCTACTTCACTTGTGAGGTTACAAAATGAATATGAGGATGGATTTTGCCCACCAAGTCAAAGTGGTCATATTATCCCCACTCATTAGTGAGGTAAGCCATTGTTAATGCCTGCAGAAGCTTTCCAAGCTCAATTAAGTTATAGCACTGTAAAACAAATGTTTGCAATAGGGCAAACTTGTTCAGCTCACATCCGGCCAAATCCGACAGTGAGAAGTCGGCAGACTGCCCATGTTTAATTACATTTATCCTCTGCCTGCAGTGTACCACAGGCCTCTGGAGGAAATCCAGGGCCATATATATTTTGTTTATATTTGCTTGTAATTTTTAATGGTTGATTGGAGTTTTGGAAAATCGTTATGTTTAAAAAGCCCCAGCTTTGGAAATGGATGTGTTAAGACTCTTTGTCGTGGCTTTAAGGAGTTGCACTACGGAAAAGCTGCCGTGAAAGAAGATGGGGAAGAGATTCCTGCCATTTACACCAACACAGCTGCAAATATGTTTTGTTTTGTTTGTCATCATGTCTTGTTTTTTTTTTTTTGTGGCCTTAGTGCATTCTGTTCTAAGTTTAGCTGATGTGAGAACAGGATTACATTAGAAGTACGCAGGTTTGAGGGAAAGTTGGATAGCTTATGAATCCCAAGGGAGTGATAGGTTGATGGAGACAATTCAGACCATGGAACAGGTGTTGCTACTGACCCCAACTGTCGGTCTTTCTCAGTCTTGTTCTGCTCCTGAATGAGTGCCAGAATTGTTGAAATTAACAGCTCTGATGAGGAATTCCCAGTGACCGCCATGTTCAGATCACACTTCTCCCCTTGTGATGAAAACTGTAGGATTTTTGAAACTAGTTCCTGAGCTACACTCACCCTGTACGGAATGGGACCAGCAGCTGAGGGTGGTAACCTGGTTGGGCATTCCAGGCTCACTTGTCAGTGAAACATGTATGTAATGTAGGGGGAAAGAGAAGAAAGAACTATTGTTTTGAGTAGTTATTATTGAGTTATTCAGTCATAGTGGTCTGGAGTCTGATTTCCAATGAGCATTTATTGCTCCCTCACGGCTGACTCAGCAGAGAGATTAAAAACTAGACTTGTATACATGTTGGAGTCTGTTTTTTGCTGAATAGGGGAAGGCAAAGTTCTAAGTAGTCTCTGTCTAATGATACCATTCAACTTCACAGAAGTCACGTGTAATTAAGCATCATGGAATAGGTTGCTTCTATGCTGGAGTTGCAGTATCATCCATTATTCTGAACGTAAAATTTTTAAGGCAAAATTTGGAAAAACATATTGATTTTCATTTTCCTCCCTAGCCATTTTGAGGATAAATTTGTTGGTATGGCCTTAGTGGATAAATATATGAAAATGGCATACATCTGCATATGTAAATCCAATAACAGAGTGCATATATTTACCTGCAGAGTCGCCAAAATTGCATGTGCTGGTGTGCTGTTCTGTGGTCACCACCACCTGTCTGCAGGAAATGCAAACTCCTTCAAAGATGGGTCCTTAATGCATTACTCAAAATAGTCTTGCTCTATTTCCATCTTCCCACAGGTTAAATTGTCAAAAGGAGTGAATAAACTAGGTAAAGTCAATGCCTGGCAGATTGTCATCTATTGGACAGCTACAACTGTGCTAGAAGGACAGGAGTTCCTGAAACGAATTTTGCATAAAGGACTTCTAAGTCTTCAGCTGGAATTTGCTTCTGAACAGCTCTTAAAAATGAGGGTCTATAATGATTATGAAATAAACTTTCCAAAGTTGTACATCATTTTGTTTATGAGTAGCCTGAGGGAGAGAAGTTCAAGAATCCCTTTCTGGGTTTCTCAGATTACCTGAATTTCATCATACGTAATAAGAAAATTATTTTGTATTAAATATAAAAGGTAGTTTTCAACAGTTAGGACTTGCTATAATTTTATTATGCTATAGCTTTAAAATTTTATTGTGTTCATGTGAGTAAGATTTCCATTCTTGTTTTTTTCTTACACAAAGGGATTTGATGTTGTTGCTAATATCACCATGCAATGCTTGCCAGGACTAGAGCATTGTATGTTGGTGCAAAAGAAACATGTAGAAAAATCCATTCTCTGCCTGTCACTTTGGTTTTATCTGTCTTTGTTACGGGTAGTGTGGGTCATGGCACTGTACCTGGTACAGGGCGTCAACTTTGGCTGAATTCCATGTCAGCCTTCTGCGTAGGCTTCAGTAGGAGCCTAAATGACACTTGCTCCATGAACTCATCCACTGCACAAAGAGAGATTTTACTTCTTGAGGACTAGCAAGTGTTCAGTTGTCAGCAGTGACCATGTGTTACCAACTTCAAAGAGATCCTGAGATCACTCAGTTTATTTAGAACTAAGTATAATGCCATGTCCCAATAACAGTTGCAGAAAATATTTACTTCATAATTTTATTTATTTATTTATTTGGATTAATACCACTCATTTGAAAAAAAAAAAAAAAAAAAAAAAAAAAAAAACCAAAAAACCCAGAAGAGGTTGTCTGGATGGACAAGGATGTCCTTGTAAAACTTGAGAAAGCTTCTGGAGTTTTACATGCAGAGAGGCAAGTGGGTGCATGTGCTGGCAAATGGAAAGATGGTAGTAAAACAAGGGTAAACTCACATCCTTGGAAAGGTGAAAAGTGAATATAAACTATACTGTGCAAATTAATCCTCCCTTATATAATTGGGTCTTGCTTCTAAATGGAGTTTTTCCAGCTGTCTTTAAGTACATCTGTGTATTGTTTACATTCTTAGGCTGTTCATGTTCATCAACTCGTTAAGCTTTCTAGAATTCAAAATGAATCTCTAAAAGCCTTGCTTCAGAGGAAGCTGACTGTCTAGAAAAGATTTGGGATCTTATTTTAGTTATCCAAATGTCAGCAGGCAGAGAAGAGAAATTTCTACAACTTTCAAGTAACTTTTGGAAATGTACATGCTTCTTAGGTGCAGAGATGCTCCAGATGACTTGGTATGAGCTACCAGGCAGCAGGACAGTGCACAATGCAGTGTGACCAGTTCTGGCCCTGTAGGTCGTGTTTTACCATAGCTGTGAGTATTGAGCCTGAGCTGATTCTTCAGATCTCCTGGGAGAAGGGTCTCTGGCTCGTGTATACCACTGCTGAAGTATGTGGAGTTGTGCACACAGTAAAACAGATTTAGCTGAATTTACTAACGAGCCATGGGTATTGACAACAGCACTTTTTGGTCTAGAGCTGGTGTGCTCCAACAATGGCTCTGAGGTGACAATACATGTATACAAAAGGTGCTGGAGGAAGTGAGTTGCTCTGAGGGTGCTGTAGATCTAGAAACCCCAGACAAATATCCAGAGTTCTGACATTCTACCTCATAAAGATTACCATGATGAAAAGAAGGATGTGTATCCAGCAGAGCCACATATTTTGTCCTAACATCTTAGAACATGGTGCCTCTGAACCTTCATCAATATGGTTGGGATTCAGGTTTGAATGCAGTGTGAGGCAAGTCTAGGGTGAAATATTTGGTACCTAAGTCAGAGAGACATGTTTAAATTCTACCTGAAGCCCACAGCTGTTGCACTGATGCAAATACCGTGAAGTGGCTTTTGTTCTTTCTCTTAGTGTGCTCTGTTTTCCCTCTTTTAATCTGCTATAGATTTGTGGCAAGGGTGTTTTTATGCCCAGTTCTCTGGCTGGGATGAATAAAACAAACAGAGGTCAAGTGACTAATTCAAACCCAAACAGTGCACCAGCCCTTCAGCTAGGTTTTTGGAATGAGCTTAATGATGTTTAACTCCTTGCTGTAGCTCCTGCTTTAAAGTGTTCCCAGTTCCCAGCAGATTGTCAACCGGGTCTACCAAGCTACTAAGGACAGCAGGCCTGTTCCTTGCCATTTAAACCATCATAGTACAAATTGCCATAAACCCAAAAATGTTTGCACCAGTGCATGGACAATATAGTGCACAATTCTGTGTGTGACTATTCTCCAAATGATCCTGGTGTCAGTGTTCAGGGCTGTGCTGCCTGTGCTTAGTCATCAGAAAGGCAGAATCTGCCTTATATGTGATGACTGTGTGATTGATCCTTGAAACTGAGGTGGTTAGCTGAAGAATATAGTGACACATCCAGAAGTAAATAGATAGTGCCCAAAAAGCTGCTCTTGGCAACCACAGAGGCCTGTGAGAGGGGCAAGGAGGCAGAATTAAAGCTGGGAGGGTTAGAGTGTTAGACAGCTGACCAAAGCTGATGTTTTTTCAATCACAGTTGGGAAAACAATGGCCCTGTATGCACTTCATCTTAATCTCTTCTGCAGGAGCCTGGGGCTTTTTTCCAAGCTTTTCTTGGGGTTCACATCTCCCTCTCCTAGACATGGCTGTCTGGAAGGGATAGGGATGAAAAAAAAGTCTTCCCCTTGCAATGCTGCCTTTTCCTTTTGACACAGGAAGGGTGTATTCCCTGCCTGCTCCTCACAGTGAATTCAGCACTCTGAGGGGAATATTAAAAAGCCACTAGCGGGCTGTCTTGTCCCATTTTGGCCAGCCTGGGGAGACAGAGACAGAGACAATCTTTTACCAGAATTAGTAACTGTGGGGCCATGGAAGGGAAAATGCCCATAACGAGAGGGCCTTCTACATGACTCCCACCAGAGGGGTTGAGTCCAAATGACACAGCCTTGTCTGTCGCAACTTGTCTGTTCCAGTTTTATGTGACTCAACAATAGAGTTTCCACTGTTTCCCTTGCAAGACTCAAAAGAAAGCAGGTCTTACAGACCAGATAACCCTTCCTTATTCATGTGGAATAATCCCACTAAGAAGTCATTCATGGGTAAAGCAAAGAGAAGCTGTCCCTAAAACAGCTTTCTGCATATATTTGAACCAGTGGATTCCTGCATGTACACTGTTGTGCTTGTGGAGCAGAACACACAGACTAGGGGCACCCTGTGCATGTAACTTCTCCTCAGCACAAGCAAAATAACCTCACAAACAACTTTACCCTTCCTCTCCCACCTGCCCCCATCTTTTAGGGTTCTGCTTGAATGGAGAAGTAGAGAAAACAGGTCATGGCAGGAGTTGTGCTTGCACAAACAAGGAACAGTATCCCTCACATACAACACAACCAGACACCTCTGGTAGGTGTTTCAGACAGCTTGAAATCTTGAAGCCCCGTGTTATAGGTGTTATATCCATCCAAAGGAAACAAATTTAGCTTCTTTGTCACTTGCACTCTTTTCTCTTAGGAGTGGTGAGGTCTGTGAGTAATTATGAACCCTCAACAAGAAATAAGTATTACTTGAGTCTGTGAACTTTGCTGAGCTTGGACTATCAGGTTGTGAATGCAATGGCAGTCCCAGACTCTGGAGAGAGACCCGTGAAGAGCTGAAAGACAGGTGTCTTGTCAACCAGTTGACACAGCACTTCCAGCTTATCATTTGGCAATCTGCACTTTGAGTGAGTCAAGTGCAGTGGCCTTTGGCACAGCTCCGTAGCTTTGAGCAAATACACTCTCATATACGCTGCAAAGGGATGCCAGGTAGATGATGTCAGAGATGAATCCAAAACCTGTTATTGCTTGCATTGCAATCCTTCAGATAGATTGGTGTTGCGACGAGTGAGGCATGGTTTGATAACTTGTCCAGTGGGACAGCTTCAGGGGCTGTGTGCAAGTCAGATGAGGAGTGACATGCAGAACAATGAGGAACCCCGCAAGCCTCATCAGCCAGTCTCCCTGAATAACAGCTTGAAAGGATTAAATCTTTGGCTGGTTGCACCTTACATTCAACCAGACCATGTGCCTAGAGACAGCACAGCATGATAGTGACAGCTCAAATTAGTGTGCTTTTGCTGAAGTTCTTAAAATCACCAGAGTTAAAAGGAGATCCTAGGGTCAGATGTGACAGCATCCAAGAGTCTGTAAAGTTTTGTAGTTGATAAAGAGTGGAGAGGGTAACACTGGCTGTTTGTGGGGGGAGCAAAATCACCTCGAACCTTCTCTAGATAAAATTTAAAATTGATTTCCAATAAATCAGTTGTGTTATCAGTATGGGATTTCTTGGGCATTTTCAAAAGAAATAATATTGGAGCTTTTGCTTACGCCAAGGATCTTGGTAAGTAATTACCTCCTTTAAGACCTTTTCAGCTGGTCTCATACACAGTATCAGGCCAATACTTTCATGACAATGTTGACTTGGAGACAGTATAATAAGATAACAAAAGTGTCAACTAGTTTGCTTGCGAGTAAGAAGATAGTGTCCCCAGGCATTATGAGCAGGTAGCTTTTTTGTTGTGTTAAAAATGAAGTGAACTTCTTGGACAATTTCTTGGCTGGCTATTCCCTAATGCCAATGGGAACCAAAAGGCAGTGTTGATTATTTGACAGTCAGTCTTGCTGGCTGAACAGTCAGCATGAACAGACAAAGTGAGGAAATATTCCAACTTCCAGTGACAATGAAACAGCACAGTCTGGGACACAGCTGCAGCTGCAGGTTGCTTGGAACACTTGTGTTAGGAGTTCTAACTGGCTTGAAAACATGATAAGATCTAGCAAAATATTTCACTTCTTTATTCATATGGATTTAACAAGGAGTATTTCAAGATAATTACAGGAGTGACCTGTGACTTTCATGAACCTAACATGGACAAATGTATTTGATTCCTGCAAGGGTAGGAAATGCTTCTCTGTCAGTCTTGCACTATTTTATCTATTAAATACCTTGATTGAAGCATTAGGGACTTCATTTCTAGACTGAGGTATGTCAAGGCAGTAATACAGCTTCTCACAGTTAACAACAAATGGTGTCTGTTTCTGTGAATTACCACTGAGTTGAACGTGACTTGTCAAATAATTTTAAAGGCCTCTGTGTTAAATAGCAAGTCTATTGCTATGAAAATCCCATGGAGAAAAGGCCATGAAGATCAGCACTTCAGTACTTTTTCTGTGGTAGAAAGCTGTGGTAGAAGCTGAGCTATCCAAAGAATGCCTGTCTGGGTTTTGGCACAGAGGCTTATTGGATTGTTCCTATCAGTATCTGAAAATTACGCCAGCTGCAATGATGCAGCAGTCTAAGAAGGAGGGCACTAACCCCACCAATTTTATATTTTCTCTTTACAACTTGGGTATTTGATTCCTTAATAATTTCTAAAGTTGCTCAGAAACATGTGACAGGCAAACAGATGAATGCACAACCTCAGGCAGAAACTTTGCTGAAGAGTATCTGGAAAGCGGAATACTCACAATTCATTGCAAAATTATTGATGCAGCAGAAATATCAGATTGCAAATGCCTGACTCTCCACCAATTTTAGTAGTCTCCACTGACTCTAGTAGAGTCAGTCCTAAGGAATATGATCACATTAATAAGAGTACTTGGATAAATATGATCCACTGAAAAAGTACCAGTGTGGCCACTGTGAGGGGGCCACACATTCTAGCATTCTGTAGAGTGTCAGTAAGCCTGCAGATAAAAAGGAATCCAGTCAACATGTTATGCTGGGATGCTCAGAAGATCACTGATTCTGTTCCACAACAGAATATTTTAGCAATATAAAGTTGCTGTAGGGTTAGAGGAAAGGTTCATTTTCAAACTGAAAGCTGATTAGAGATGAGGAAGCTAAGAGTAACTTAGTGGCCGCTTTTCACAATGGAGAAAAGTCAGCAGTAAGATCCTTTTGAGATCACTACTGGCCCCATTTTGATTCTGAAACATCATCAGTGACAAAACTGAGAGTGAAGAGTTAAATCTCTAATTTTTGGATAAGCATTTTGAGTAAATCAAATGCTACACCAGTGGTGAAGGACATTCAACGAACATCATAAAACTGAATGAGCAGAAAGCTGGTGGATACACTTCACTTTAGGTAAATAAGAGCAAATTCATTTATGAAAAAGTAACCTTAACCAGGCTACATTGTGCTGGACTTTAAACTTGTTATCACTTCCGTAAAAGAAATTTTAAAGTCATTACCAGAGATTCCCTGAAATTCTTGGCTTAATGTGCTGAAGCTGATAAAAAGCCAATGAAGTTGTGGGCATCAGAAGGAATGATACTGTGAACAAGACTGACATTTTGCTCCTGTGTAAAACTGATGTGTCTACGTCTTGAGTGTTGGGCACAGTTCCAGTCTCTGCACCTGAAGAATAAAATAGTGGAACTGGAAAATGCCCAGAAGAGAATAGCTAAAATGATTGACACAGGAGAGCTATCGTCTTCCCAGGAGAGATTAAAAATACAGAGACTCTTCAGATTGGAAAGAAAAAGGCTGAAGTGGTATATGATTGAGATGTAAATTGGGATGTGAAAGTGATGTCTAAACTAAAGGACAAACTGCTAGCACGTCTTGTTACTCTAAAGCTAAGAAGCATTTTGGGAAACAAGTAGGAGATAATTTAAAAGACATAAAATAATCTTTGATAAGGCAGGTAATGAACTTCTGGACTTTCTTACCCAGGATATTTTGCAGGCATGGTGTCAAAAGGTGATTCGACAGATTCACAGATAAGTAATCTATAAAGAGATATTAAAAGGAACAGGCCAGGGAGTATATAGCCTCTAGCACTAACACCACTGCAGTTCCTAAACAGATAAGAGGGAAAGAGACCACAGAAAGTGGTCTCCCTAAATAGCATCACTTCATGTCCTGCAATGCCCTTGCCAGTGATCTGCTTTTTATATGCTTGAGTGGGTCTAATTTCATGACAGGTTTTCCCTCAGCAATAACATGGTATGGCCAATTTACGGCAGATGCTGATATGAAGTGTGTGCTGAGATTGGTGTTAGTGCACTTTTGACTACCACATGCTGCATTATACCAACTGACTTCTGACTTGGTACAATTGGGTTACTTTGGGGCTTCTTTGCCAATGAGGTGCTCAAGCTCTTAGGTTTTGGGTGAAGGGGAAGAGATGTTCTACGTGGAAGAGCAAAGGCAAGATACATTCCTATTTTCAGAAAGTACTTGTGGGGAAAAAAGGTTATTTCTATAGGGGTTCTTGACTGCAAGGACATTCTTATGTAGGAATTACTGTTTGAACAGAGCTATAGTGAAAACTAAACCTTGTAACTTCCAAAGGTATCACTATCAGGACCCCTGTAGTGTCAGAAATAGGACAGAGTGGTATTGACCCTACTAAACAGGCTGATGCAAAAAAAGGTGTCTCCATTGGTAATTGACACCTCTTAACTGGATCTGACTTCCTTTATACAGCCTCTTTCATTAGCCTGTACAAGTCACTTCTATGGACATGGAGTAAAAGTCTCTTTATTTCTTGCAGAATAAAATAAGAATAATTGTTGTCTTGGATCAGCAGGCTTCTGTATTTTCCATGGTTCTTCTCCTTTCCAGAAATGATTCTCAGTGTCTTGGAATGAGTGCCTTGCTAAATAAGGACTATCACAGATGTCATCCCCAGCTTCAGCGGGGACTTGGGTGTTTGCTCTTGGCAGATGATACTGATGTGGCTGAGTTCCCAAAGTTCCAGTGGGTTTCTCAGTGACAACTGTGATGAAAAAATGTGCTTGTAGGGTTTTCCAAAATATAAATTTTCTTTCTATATATTTGCATTCACTCAGTGCAAAAGATCTATTCCTGGGTGACAGTGAAGTAAATCATATAATCACAGAATGTTTTGGGTTGGAAAGGACGCTAAAAATCATCTAGTTCCAATCCCCATGCCAAGGGCAGGGACACCTTTTACTAGAATCAAAAACTCCTCCACCTTTTACTAGAATCAAAAATCCCTCCACCTCATCATCTCCAGAGGAGACAATTTCTCACCAAGCTACCAAAGTTTCATTGTTCAGATATATGATGCAGTACAATGGGCAACCCAGCTAACAACAGCCACAATAGCTTTCTTGTTCTGCTTGTGAAATTGAAATCTGTGGCCAATGACTAATGATGTAGTAGGCAACAATTGTGCCTTCAGCAAGACTGCAGTTCTGCTGTTTCTCTCCATGTGAGGCAAAGTGAGAACTATGAGAAATATGATGATGACAAATGTCTTAGCTCCAAAGAACTACAAAGGGAATAGCCTGTTTCTGATTTGGACTGTCTATCTTGTTGGCTTCAAGGTGATGTAAAAGTCATGCATAAGAATCTCATGATACCTCTGGAATTCCTCAGTCCATCCCAGAGTAGTCATCTCAAATTGTGGGAGAGCCCATTTGTTTGTATCCCGCAGTGGCAAAGCTTTTAGTGCAAGGGCTTCCTGGTTGAAAGACTCCTTTCACCTCTCACTGGCTCCAGAAGTCTTGCTGTCTGTTCCTATTCCTTAGCAGAACCCACTCCTGATGAATGGAAATTTGACAGCTTATTTATGGGAAAGATTGCAGAGACTTAAAGCAGCAAGCAAATGTAACTTTTTCACTGACAGCCCTATGAAGTACAGCAGTGGATGAATGGCTGCCCCGATTCCCTTGGCTGTTGCTGGATGAAGAAAGAGGAGAAGGAACAGAATACAATATGATTTTTTATCCTTTGGTATAAACAAGAAATAGAGCACCTCAGATAGATAGGCATTAATGCTCCATAAAATTGAGGTGCTCTTAAAATGATGCATATATTACCTGAAGGGAATATAGAAAGACTGTGAACCAAAGAATTGATTATTGCTGCTTTGAAACTAGAGCAATTCAAGTGTGAGCCTGCTTAAAATACCTGTTGGAAACCTATTTCTGACTAGAAACATTTAGAGATAATTTGTCACATTGCTACACACCATCAAGAGGCAAAGCAGAAAGAGATATTTTAACCTCTTGCCTTCCAGAAGGAAGTGCAAAGGAGAGAAAGGAGAAGAGGGAACTGCCAAGAGCAGTGTTTCCATTAACAAAAGAGGAACCTACCTTGGACTTTCATGATCTCCTTTCAGCTGCAAAACTGTGATGAAGCAAAAGCAGGAAAGCTTGTTCATGTAAATGTGAGGTGGAGAGGTTTGGTTCCTGCCCAGTATGTGTTTCTTAGGAAAAAACCACAGGAGTGACTTTACTTGCTATCTAGATTGTCTACCTGTCTCTCCGTACTGATAAGTTGGTGCACAGAAAATGTGTGGGGGATGATGCTGACAGAGGAAATAGAAGCAAAAAAAGCATACACTTTATTTATGCAGAAGAGTAGGCCCTCAAAGCTACAAAACAGGCTAATTGTTTAATTTAATGGGAAATTGTGGGAGAAAACGCTTATTGAGGTAAATTGCCACTGGGAGAACAAATTCAGAAAATTCTTAAGTGCCTTGCAAATCTGGCTGATGCTGAAATACAGCTTTGGAATCTAAGTTGAAGATACGCATTTACCTCGATCTGAATGAGGAGTTATCAGACAATACCTAAAGCCCCTGAAGGAAAGCCTTGAGCAACACAGAGTGCATTAGTTTTAGGTAGTGTGGGTTTACAAAAGTCGTCAGGTGCTCTTCTCCCAAATACCCACTAAGTTCTTTTCTCCAGCTTTTGTGCCTGATGCATTTCCCAAATGGTTGGAGAAAATTAGGCAGGGTAAGACTCTCAGTCTCCCACACTCTTCCAAAATATTTTTAAAGGAGCACATGGCAGGAAAGTTCCTAGTAGCTCACTGTAATGATTTTTATCCAATGTCTAAAGGTGTTTGTTTATTCTAAGTGGTATTACTTTCATCTGCTTAAAGGACGTAATAAAATCCCTAAGAACTATTATGGCAGCATCTATCTTGATTAGTTCTTGGCAAGTAGGATTGCCCATTGTCACACAGACACCCTCACCTAATTATGCCCCCCCCATAAACAGAAAAATATTTGGTCATTAAAGCTACAAGAAATATCTCATATTACTCAAATAGGACGGTACTTTCCATTTTAGTTTACCTCCGGCAAATTAAACAGGCCCCCTTGAAACAGTGACAAGAAGAGTTATAGGAGCTTAGCACCAGGCACCAATTACAATTTGAGAACTAAATGCCATAATTAACGAGACGTACACTTTAATCTAAAGCAACTCAAATATGTGGCTGGATAAAGAAAAAAGGTGAGGGTAAACTCTGTAATTATAATAAATCAGTGTACTGAGAAAGTGTGTACCCTTGAGGTATATTCTTTTATTCTGCAATTAACTTTCAAGTGTTTTGCTTAATAACACCCTCTTCCATGCACACATAAAAAAAAACTTCCTTGAATTCTCATATTCCCCAGTCCTCTGAATAAGCATTCATTTCCACAGACACATTTCCTCCTGTCTGTGAGTGATAGGTGTGTGCCAGTAGTGCTGCCTGGTAGTTTCTCCCCTAGCTCTGGGTTCTTTTGGATACCCTGTAATGGCCCAGTTTTGCCTTTGTGGGCAGGAGCAGAAGCACAAGGAGCAGTATTTGTACATCCCACTCAGTGCAGAGCTGGGGCAATGCTGAGTGCTTTTGAAAATCCCATTGCAAACTTCTTTAGCATAAAGGAAGCTTTAAAAAAATATAAGGTTTCTCACTAATATATATAAGTAATGTGAATTTTTATACTTTGTTTTACATTATTATCTGATAAATAAAATCACGCTCCTGATATTTTCCCTTTAGTGTATTTAAAGGACAGCCTAATGCATCCTCCCAAGAGCCTTATTTATGCAAACCTCTGCTTTTGCCATATTTCTGTCATCTGCAATAGAATTCTAGGATATAGTAATCATCTAGAATTACTCCATGCTCTTGCTAACAAAGATAGGTGAGAATTCCCTTGCTTTTTAAGACAGAACAATAGCATCTTCTAATTTAGAAAACTATGTGCCAGAACCAGACAAGTGAAGAGGAAAGGAGAAGTGACTGTTAAAAGTGAAGCTTTGTGAGTATAAGATAAATGTGTCAAGGTTAAAGTATTCCTCTAATCCCAGAGTGAGGAAGGAAAGCTGTAGCTAATAAAGTCCATCCATGCAGTTTTATCCACTTGCATGCACTTTACTAGAGGAAGAGGTGCAGTCTGGAGACCAATTACAAATCACTTGTCTGATTCTTTTAATCCTGTTATTTCCATATCTGATCAAAATAAAGATTTAGTTTTTTCCCATGTCTAAGAAAAGAAAAGAAATCCCAAATTTTTCTGCAACACATTGTTTTCTGTTATTGACATGCAGCCTCATATTTTATTCTGAAGCTTTTCTGTTCCTCTGAGTCTGAGTTTCTCATGGCTATGCATGGGTCTAGATTTGTGTTTGTTCATTGTTTTTTGCTGGTTTGACATGGTTTGGGGAAAAATGGGACCATAAAGCTCAATTCCATTAGAAAGTCCCTACTTTAGATTGACCCTGGGCAATCCCCACTGGAACCAGGGCTGGAAATTGGAAGGACAAGCACATGCACAGCAGCAGACAGAACTGATTCCTTAGTACTGTTCTGGTTATGCAAATGTGTTTCTGTTTTCAAACTACTGTAGTCTTTTCTAAAACTTAGACCATGAATTGTGGTACAGCTGCACCCACAGTTTCAGCTACAGGCGGAGACAACATCAAGGACTTCCAGTATTTTGAGTGAGAGCAGAGGAGGTCAATGCTTTACCACCTTCAACAGGTCACATATTTGGGAATGGTACTGGGCAAGGCAAGGGGGGAGTTCCCTCTTCTCACCTAAGTGGATTTTAGCTACTTCTGGTCATCAGGGAAGGCAGGGAATGGTTCAGAAGCTGAACATATTTTGTTCAGCACCATGATGAGAATTGAGAATGTTAACAGAAAATTCACAACTTCAGGGAGTTTGAGTGCAAAAGTCTGAAAAAGCCTCAGTGTATGTGTTGGTGTTTGGACATAGATACTTGTTAAAGAAGGTCCTGTCTTGGTTGTAAAAAGGTGGAGCACTTAATTGAACCTCTCACTTATTAAGGATATGTAATATTATTCTCCATTTTAGAAATTTGTTTTCTGCGTTTCATTAGTCCTTTGAGTGATCTCTTATGTGTTTTGTGCTAACCAAGCCTAATAGCCTATATTATCCCTAAGCAGAGCAGTGTGAGTGAACATGACAGTTACTT
This sequence comes from Motacilla alba alba, assembly GCF_015832195.1. Classification (NCBI taxonomy): domain Eukaryota; kingdom Metazoa; phylum Chordata; class Aves; order Passeriformes; family Motacillidae; genus Motacilla; species Motacilla alba. The sequence goes on along the minus strand of NC_052019.1, from coordinate 46,579,168 downwards.
CTGGCACTCAGTGTGGTAGAACATGTATTTTATTCTCTTAATCATTACGCTCCAGATGCAAGAAGTGCCCCACATCAATGAAGTGAGCTTCAGCCTACGTCTGCTGTGCAGGTGCTAACACTGCAAGCTCTTTCTGCTCCTTATCACTCATTCCCTCCCTGTTGTTCTTTCACTCTGAGGCTGTGTTTCTAATGCTGCTCTCCAGCAATGAGAATAAAGTGGGTGCCTGCAAGACAACAAACCCTGAAGTCTGACTGTTGCAGTGCTGGTGATAAGATGCAAACTAAGATTGTATAACTCTTCCAGCAAAGTCTAGCTGCGAGTGAGATACTCTGAGCAAAGCTCATGGGGTTTGATTCTGTCCTCAGATAGGGAGAGCCCCAGTGATGCAGAGTGTCTTATCAGATCAACCACCTGATTTTACAAGATTTGCAGAATGCTGTGCCCTTAAGCTAAGGTAGATGCTGAGCACTGGGTATGTGTTGCACTTTTATTTAGTGGTGGTGTAATTTCTTAATACCTTCTCTGTCACTTAGAAACTGTGCCTTTTGTTAGAGGAACCCAGCTGTAGTATCACACCAGTCTCCACTGCCGACTGGGCTCTGTTGAGAATTCTCTATCAAGAATTACCTGAATGTTATGAATTGGTGAGAAAAAGCCAGACAGGGCCTGTTTGAATACCAAAGAAGAAATCTAGAGTGCAAAAAGGTTTGCATGTAGTGGCCAGGTGTCTGCTCTGGGCTGATCTACTTAGCATGGCTTGCTTTACATGGCTGGGAACAGAGAATAAATGATTATTTAACTGATGTGTTTATGGAGTTAATGAGTAGCAGTGAATGCTACTCAAAGCTCCTATGCCATGGTTTGCTCAAATGTCTGGAGAATCCTCCTCTTGAGATGTTTACCTGTCTTTTTGCCATTTCTCTCTGCAGTGCCTTATGGACCCAAAGGAAGTGTGAGCCTGGTCCACTGGCAGAACTGAGTTAACAGGAACTGTCAGCAATACTGAGCTTAATCCATTTGTATGGGAGTATTGAATACCTTGGTTAACTTCTGACAATATTTTCATTCTTCTTTTTTTCCCTTCATTATTTATTTATTTAGTTAGTTAGTTAGTTATTTTCACTCTTTACTTGCTTTTTCACACTACTCTGACAAGTATGAACCGTTATTGATTTGGCATTACTAGGCTAAAATATCATTAGTACAGCATGCTAGTGACCTACTGGTCATTCTTTGTGTGCTTATATTTCTAATGTGTCTTTTGTGTTTAAATAATGAAGTGAGTTTTGCAGGAGAACAAGAGAATCAACATGGCGGGTTTTGAATTTGTAGCCTGTGCTGTTACTTGTGGGAATAAATCTGGTTTGATTGTGGATGAAAGTTTCAAAACCATGTTGAGGACTATTCCTTTTTGAACACACTTGTCTAAATCTCTGCTAGAGGCTTGATGTTTTCAATCCACATCTAGAAGCACTTGCACAAGGTGGCAGTGCTGAAGCTCCTGGTCACTCCTTTCATTTTACATATCTCCTGGCAAAAGTTTCTTAGAACCCAAACTGGTTTTGAAAGTGGGGTGAAGACCTAAAATCATTTAGATGTCTTTGTTCCCTGTCTAGTAATCAGGCAACAAATTCTGAAAAATCCAGATCAGCCTGTACCCGAAGCAATAATTATCTTTTCCGTGTGCTGCTTTCTTGCTGTTTCTGCACTTGCTCTCAAGCATCTGGGTTGCTTTTCTGTGTTGGATCATGTCAAGATGCTTTCCTAGTCCATTGGATCTTGCAGGACATCTTGTGAAAGGAATTTGCAGGCTCACGTGATTTTCTTCTGCATTGTAGAGATTGGGTTTCTAGAGAGGTCAAGGTAAAAGTCTCTACAAGTTGCAGTTTTTGGAATGAGATTTAGGTGTATAAATCAATATATGCACTTGAAAAAATTTACTTTTGCTCTTCATTATTAGAATTTCCAGCATATTTTTGAGGTTGGTATGATTTCTTTCCTTTGTGCACATGAAATGCTTGCCCCTATCTTTTCATGTATCTGTATTTTTACATATGCTACAAATAAAAGTAGATTTGAGCAAATGCTAAAGAATATTGCCTCAGGATTTAAGCTGAGATTGTAATATGTTGCTTGAAGGCTCTGGACACTAGTGCTTGAACAAAGAAACTCTTTCAATCCAAAAGGGTTTGTTTTCTGTAATGACTCTCAAACCCAATCAATATTTGTTTTATTAACCTGATGGGTGGATTCAGTTTAAAGTCTTAGTGTAGTTTGTTTGAAGTGCTTTGTACTTGGAAGCTCTGTGAGAGGTAAACAATACTGAGAGTCACAGCAACAGTGGCCTATTGTATTGAGCAGGTCCCTTTTGTATGGAGGCTGTTGACCACTTGTGTTGTTTTTTGAGGATATCAGCCTGTGCTTTTTGTCCTGACACAACCTCCAGCATTCAAACATCCCAAAAGTTGGTAAATATTTATCAAGATGCTTTAAAAATATTTTTCTCACAAAGTGTTTGCTGGCTCTACTGTGCACTTTTCTTCTCTTTTAATACTGTGGTACAGATGCAGGAGGAGGTGAACAAGATCATTGTTTGCCAACATCAAGAGCAATGCAGCTGTGCCTGATTATATTAAATCATACGATGACGCACCATTTTTGACATATGCAGCATCTCTTTATTGTAAATTAATCACCCTAAGAATCTATTTTCATTAGTTAGAACATTAGTGTTTTGCCTCTTTATGTTTTGCATTATTTAGAATCATCATGGACCGAGATGTTTATTTACATAATTAGCTCCATATGCCTTCGCTATAGTCAACATATGACTGCAGCCGTGCAGGACTCCTGTCCCTTCAAGAAGCTGTGCTGGCCCTGGAGGCAAGCCTGGGAGAGATCCTCTGGGGATCTGCATGAGCCTGCAGTCTTCACCACCTTGAGTACTGGTGTGGTTTGGCAGCCACTTGGAACCTAAAATTTCTTTAACTGGGATAATAAAGAATAAAATACCCATGCCTATGATGGCTGGTGATAGCTCACCAGTGGGAGGTTGTGTGGGGAGAACCAAACTGTTCAGCAAAACCCTGGTATTATCTTAGCTGCAAGGGAGAAGCCTTCTCAAAAGCTGACTGTGGCCTCAATTTGTTATGATTTTGAGGCATCTGTAGTCCTGCCAGACTTTCATGCTCAAAAATCCTGAGTTACTCTCCAACATAATGTGAGGTTGATGGCAAAATCATGAGATTTCAAAGAAAAAAAGAAAAAAACAGTTCTGGATTCTTTTATTTTCTTTGATATTCAAGGCTTCCCATTTCCAAGCTTTTGTTTGAGAATATGAGCACTAGAAACTTTGCTTTGAATTACAGCTGAGAAAAATCCAAAACTGCAGGATCCCTGGGTGCTATGACTTTGACTATGACTTTCCCTGCACTTCAACTTCAGATATTGCAGCATTTGAAGTCCTGGCTCATGGTCACTTGTTAGTTGTTTCCATGAATGCTGCTATGGGTACACCTCATATAGCAGCCATCCTGTTCCTCTGATCCTCCATCTGCTCATCAGCTGATCATCAAGGGGATGAAGCCTATGTGCTCTGAGCCATGGCAGGGAGGTGCCAAGTGGAGGAATAAAGCAGGAGTGAGTTTGTAACTCAGCAGGAAGGAAAACTACAGACCTGCAGAGAATGTGTGAAAGGGAAATACTAAAAAGGGGGCAGGCAAAGTTTAAAGAGAAGGAATAGACAACCTAAACCTGGTGAAAGAGAGACCCATTTGAATTTTTAGTTTGTTTCTGGGAAATGCCGCTAAAGCAGCCTTGTTCTGGTATTGGTATTTTCTACATCCTTATCACAGTTTCCACGTGTGTCTGTGGAGAGAACGATTGTACCCACGTGCTGGCAGCACCTAAGGTATCTGACTGAGTTTAGGCATCAGATGTAATTTGGGAGCATGGTTCCCCAGTGAATGCTTCAAAACAGGGAAGGGTGCTTAAAGGTGTGCTAGTCAGAGGACATGCAATTTCCCTGTAGCTGCTGCTTCCTTCTGATTTTATATTCTGTTTCATGAAAATACTAACTGTGAGTGCCCCAGATCTGCAGCACATATGCTGGGTAGTTAGCAAGGGAACTCAGTACAGCCAGGAGAGCTGTGCCAGCCATCCTCTCAGTAGTGGAGCACTGCTCTGTTATTTACCAATTTTATTCCCCGAGCCCTCAGGAATTAGGGAAGAATTATTGCCCCTTTCCAAAGGATATCAACACTCAGGCAGATTAAAGATCTTGCTGATGGTTGCACACAAAATCTGTACTTAACCTGACAAATTAATTTAAGCCTCTAGAGTCCTAATCCAGAACCCTTTCTACTACAGGAAAGATAGCTAATCTGAGCTCTTGAACTCTATGAGTGTGAGAGCACTTTCAGCAGGGTTGGCATGGGAAGGCAGCAGCCCACTGCTGGCACAGGCTGGCCAGAGCAGGCTCCCAGTTGCAAGGCAGCAGAGTTAGTGCTGAGGTGGCCCTCTCTGCTCCTGATAGTAAAGTGGTGGAATGCACAGAGCTATCCTATTCAGCCTTTAGAGTTTTCCCAAGCTTTCCTATCTGCTGCCTTTTGAGTGGCATCTTCTCAGCCAGAGGCCTGGGACGTGGTTAGTGCCCCAGCTGTGTTCTTGCGTTATAGGCCAATAAAAGGTAAGGGGATACCCACAGAAAGGAGACATAGGACTGTGGGCCAGGAAAGAGCTGGGGATGAGTTGAAATACAGTCTTTTTGTCTTGTAGCTCTACTCCCAGAAGAGTTTAATATGCAGTTAGTAAAACCAGAAAATTTTGCTTCCACTTTTTCTATCCTGTACATGGCTTATGCATGAATGTAGGACAGATTTAGCCCATCAATGACTACAAGTTATGTAGTGTACCTATCTTCTCCCCCTCCTCCAACAACATGTGCTTCATCCTTGAGCTTCCAACCTGATCCTCTTTTTCTCCCCAGGCTGTAGTTCCTTTGCTCTGTTGCAGTGGCTTTGCAGGCTTGACTGATAGACTGCTACACATACCCACAGAGAAGCATATGCATGGGCAATATGATTCATGTTGTGTGACTGAACTCATCCCAACAGCTTTAAGCAATTGGTAATTTCCCTCAGGCTCTGCCCCTTCCAGTGTTTGCCACCCCAGCAAGAACAATAAGGCAGCGACACCAAGAATGACCTGTGTTACACATTGACCAGAAGATACTGACCTGGGCTAAGTATTTCTGTCAATCATGGGCCATCCCACATCTACTCACAGAGAACACCACAGTGGATTGTAGCATTAAATCCTCTCTCTGCAGTTATACTGAATACCATTCACTTTGGACAATGCACAAGAACTGTTTTTGTTATTCATTACCAAGTCCTCTGAGGATATGCCTTTTTTCTCTCTTTCTTCTGGTGATTGTTCTAAAACCCTTGAATCTTTAATTGGAATGAAAATTTGCTTTATTGCTCAAGAGTCTTAACAATATAGCAGTTTGAATGAAATGCTCAGACACAGCTCAGCATGCATCCTTCCACACTGTTCTCAGCCCCCCTCTCTCCCATGTGCTATGCAGACATGTACACTTTTCTTGCCTCCTTAAACATATTCTGTTCCAAGACTTCCACTCAGAGAGATGCTGTATAACTCCCACTGCATGAACAGCTACCTTCTCCATCTGCACCTGGCTCCTTCTTCATCATACTTGTTCCATGTATTCTCTCCTTTCCCTAACACCTCCTGCACTGAGGTGCATCCTGCCACTGAGGTCCTGACGTGGTGACTGCCACCATGTCAAAAAAAGAGCACAGCCCTTGCTTCTCCATGTCTGGGTTTTACTCCTGGCTGGAGTGGTAAGAAGAGCATCCCTCGAATGATAAATTGGCTTGGGCTTTCAGAAAGAAGAACATTTCCAATGGACTTGAGCTTAGTGTCATGAATCTCTGCATAAATTAGTGGTTTAACAAAATAATGATCTTTATGGAAAACATATAAAATATTTCCCTTTTCCAAAAAAAGTTATCTCAGTAAATCTATATGACTTTATCATCCAGCCTTTAGAAGGACAAAACAGCTAAGAGTCCTCAAGTCTATAGGTCACTCACCTCTTTTCCCCTGACACATAAGGATTGCTCATTCATCAGATACTTAGTTTTCCCTTCAAGTAAAAAGGGACAGGAAAAGTTGAAACAAAGATGACTTTATTCCCATTTTCTGCTTTCTCAATGCTTTTTGTGCAGGGCTTAAGTGGGAATAGTATTCAGGGGAAAAAAAAAAAAAAGTGTGTTTGAGTACAAGCTCCTGTTTAAACAGGATACATTTCAGGCTGCCAAGAGAACTTTTACAGAACTAAATACAAGGTTCTTAACCGAAAAGGAAAATTAATTTAATATCTTGACAGAGCCTTTTTTATTATTTATTTTTACAAGGGACTATTCATGCATGTGCACGATTCCTTAGCCTTACATAATTGACATGGTTTTTTTGCATCTATAAATATTCAGGTTAGCATATGCAGGACATTGATTTTATGGGTGATACAAAGTCTTCTATTTGGTGCAGAAGGACGGTTCAGATGACTGGCTTGTAATTATTTCTTTTTTAAAATGTGCAATCCGTGTGATTCAAAAGCTGCTTTGTTGTTGGAGACGTGGCCTGAAAAAAAAGCTCAGCAGCTCGTTATTTCGCGCAACCGGGCTTTCACCGTCGCGGCGTCGAGCAGAAAGATGAGTCTGCTCATGATGTTTACCCACCTTGGGCCCGTGTTTGCCTAATATATATGAAAGGGATCCTGTTATCATCAGGCAGGCATTCCGGAGGAAACACTTTGGGAGCCGCAGCCAGGGAGGGGAGCGGGGGATGCTCCCTCCTTCTCTCCCTCCCTCTGTCCCCGCCGCGGTCTGTCCGTCCCTCCAGCACCATCTAGCGGGACCCCCGTGGGTGCCGGGCTCTGGAGATTCAGGGGAATGCTCCGGTGGTCTCACCGAAGAGCGTGGACACTTCTCGCCTTGCTGCTGTAATTTTCCCAGGCTGGGTTGGCACCCGACCCGCTTGCCCGCGGGCACCGCTGGACGCCAGGGCTCGCCGCTGCTCCCGCTCGGCTTTTGCTGCTGCTCTGCACGGGCTGGGAAAACCGCCGTGCCTATTTTTGCCTTGGCTTTCCCATCTGTGTAACACATGTCATGGTTGAGTAAGGTTAATAGAAGGCATAAATAAAGGCAAATGACCACGAAATCCTGAACTCAGATCTGCTGATAATACAGTTTTGCTACTTATCGCTTGATTTGCTCTCAGCTTTTGGTGTGGCTTTACCATCCTGCTCTCCGCACACCAAGGCAAATGCTGTGCCTGCATCCTAGGGCAGCTGGGCTGCATGTGCCCCGGCCAGAGCAGAGTGTTTATTTAGAGTTAAAAAGTAACATTTGGCCGGCGGGAAGGGATAAGGAGGGAAACAGACTGGGGCAGCATGCTTCCATGGAGGAGTAAATAAGTTGCTTGAAGAGGGAGAAGCTCACCTGGGATAAGGTGGCAGGATAGGGCACATGTGCCAGGAGTATGCCCAGGGCTATGGCTGCAGAAGTAGAGATGCTGCAAAGCAAAAACTTTCTGAAAACTGGAGCAGGATTTCCCCTTACCTTAACTGAAGGCCAGTATTGCCTGACATACATATTGTAGAATAAAACCTGACAGATTTGCACTGATGTTGCTTTAGTTTTTCTTGACCTGGGCAGGGGGCAAGACTGCCCTGTAGCCTCCATGGGGATGCATAACACAGGCCATGTTCCCAGCATCCTAGGATAGGAGTGCACACAATTGTCATGCTGATATTCCACTGCAGGAAGCTACTGGTTTCAAAGAAAAATCGTAGTCACTGTGTATTTGCATAAGGCAGTGCTCAGAGACCTTCTGGCAAGCAAAACTAGAAATGTCTTTCCCCCAAATGCAAGCAACCCTTGCCAATCAACTGGTGTGTTGAACATTTAGTCATAGCTCAGAGAGACCTTCCCAGTGAACCATATCAGCCTGTTAATAACATGAAGATGCCTACTAATAGACTGGATATAGCTGTATCCTGGGTTAAATATACTCAAAGGCCCTCAGGATATGATTAAAAACTTGTAAACCCCCACCATCTTAAGCTGCAATTCCACCACCTCTCTCTCCTGCATTTCCTGAAGAAAGGGATAACAATTCAGAATTTTCTTTTAAATCACATAAAAGTTCATTTTTCAGTGCGTACTCTTAGAAACAAAGGCTTAAGCTTACCAGTGGAACAGATATGATTGTGAACAAGTCAAACTCCCCCCTTAGCTCTCATCTGTCATCTGAGGCATGGTTCACACTGGGTGTCTGCTCTATTGGCAGCAAAGGTGCCTGGTAGCATCAGCTGCCACGTGAGATGCACACCTATCCAGATTAATATTTTGGAGGGCACCAAACAGATGTGATAAACTGAAGTTTGATCTTAGTTTTACAATAGAATTAGGTCTTAAGTAGTTCTCAGATTTGTGCCTGGTTTAACAGGGCAACCCAGCAAACAGTATCTTCTTCAGCATAACCTTCTGTTAGATTAGAGAATCAGACAAACAATCTTTTGGTAGGTTACAACTTCACTGAGGTTTCTCATGTTTTGAGACCTTGCCTGATTCAGACCCACAAAGATTATCAGTTCCATGATCTGTTATTTCTTTGTTAATTCGGTAGTAGTTTGGGGAGTTGTAAGTTGTCATCCAGAATTTCTACCAAATCACTTCTACCCCGGATTACTGATCTGTGTTTTTGCAGATCTGGCTGGGAATGAAATTTGCTTCTGAGCAGCTGCCAAACAGGGCATCTGTCAAGAAATTTACATACTGTTATATTTCTGTAGTTCCGTACTCTATGTAAATAATGTTTGCCTCCTGGCATCTTCCTCACAGAACTGATTTCTTCCCTGTGGTTTCTTGCCAGATTCTTGGCCATTTCAATAATTGAGTCTCACACTGAGACCTCAGAAATGTTAATACCCAAAAGCACTAAAATCACAGAACACTGCATGATTAAGACTGTTCTAAAAACTGCATCAACAATCAAAATCAGGATATCTAGAGAAACATCATATTTGTTTGCTCCAATTCTGTGCCCCTTCATAATACAATAGATGAAAACTGGAGCAACACCTGCTCAGTTGATATTTGTATTATTCTAGAGAAAGGTGGCCAGTACAGTTACGCCCGTTCCATTTCACCCAGCACCAGAATAAGGGGATCGAGGGATGTATGGGAGTGTTGAGAAGGTAGGTTCATCACCAGTTTCACCAATCCATATGTAATGCAAACTATCCCATTACCCAGAGCCAGCTAGTACTGTGCTCCTCTAGCTCAGTTCAGGAAATAGCAGCAACCTGAGAGTCAGGAATTTATAACCAGCTCCCTAAGGATCTCTTTAATCTTGATCCAGGAGGGAATGCATCTCCAGCCTTTATCAGCAGGGTCTTCCCAGGCAGGGTCTGATTCTTGTCTCTGTGAGTGCTGTATCAACGAAATCATATGTGCATCTAGGCAGCTAAATAAACCAGGTCCAGGGAGCAAGCTGGACTGCAGATTGCCTTTGCTTCCCACTCCTTACACAAACCAGGGAAAAGCGTACACGAGGACTATTCCCAGCTGTGTGGTACTCAAATGCTGCACTGTCTGGCTCCTTCCAGCTTCTGTGGTGTGCTTAACTCCATCCATGACACCATCCTCCCAGGCATCCTCCCACCCTTGGGAGGCCCCCTCATGCCTACCTGCCCCAGGGCATGCAAGGTATAAACTCAGCATCTCGCTATGAAATCTCAGAAGCTGCAACACATTATGCACACACTTTGAACTGAAATAAATAGATGAAAAATAGTAATTATGTATTAGACTTCAGGGCATCTGTGGAGCCTATGAAAGACTCTGGAAAGTGCTACGTGGTGTGATTAGGCCATAAAAAGTCCCTGGTCCTGCTTGATTACCTCTATAGTCAAGGTGTTGGTATTAGAAAGAGTGTTGTTATGTTTATCGTGTTTCAGACAGCGTAAAAACTTGGTGAGCTGTGTAATCCACAAAGAAAAATAGCATCAACCCATCACCATGCCCCACAAGCAAGTGGAAGGGTTGTGCAGTATATGTGTTTCTCTAGTTTTGCATAATATTTCATATTCTCTCCCGTGTTAGCTGTCCTAGTAGAGGCCCATTCTGCTTTCAAATGAAAAGTTACTTCATTACTTAAATGCATAAATCACAGTATTATCTTTCTATCTTGAGCTATGTTTTCTAATGAACAAATACGTGGTCCATATTAATTGACGCTATTGAAGAGAATTGGGTCCTCATATTTTTAAAGCTGAACTGAAAGGCATTCATAATTCATTCTCATCAATTTAGCTTTGCAGAAAAGAAGTATGAGATAGGAACTTCTTTGCTTTTTTCATGCCTTTCTGTGGAAGATATTTTTGTATGTGATATGCTGTGAGATACAGGGAACAAGAGTTTAGAGAGAGAAGAAATATTGTATACATTCACAGAATTGCACTGCTTTGAATTATAGCACTACAAACTCAAACCAAACCCATTGGCTCTTAGTGAAGCTACTTTGGTTTTAAAGGCTATTTCTTTCTGGTCTACTAGAGTACAGACCTGTGAAATCTGAATAGGCAAGGCACCAAATGGGGCAAAGGCATAATAAAAAGAGCAGGGCATGTGAGGTGGAAGCACATGGCCAATTCACTCCGTGAGATCTGCATCCACGTCCTGCTGAAGGTGAATGAGACTGGAAGGTCCCAGCCTGGTGGGAATGTTCAGAGAGGCAGTGTGTTGCACGATCTCCACAGTAGAACTGGACAGGATCTACTTCATTTTCAAGGTGTTTAAAAGAGTTAGAAAGGTTTTTATGGGGCCTTCCTCCCACTTCAAGATTACCCTAACCAGTGGAGCTCTGGAGGGTCAGAAGATCTGTTGCTCTTTGCAGGACTTCCCAGGGCACAGAAGTTATGCTGGGATTCTCTGAGTGAAGGCTCAGAAACATGCTTTCTTGCTGTTATATAATTATATTTTTCTCTAGGGGATGTTTACAGTAGATTCACATAGAGAATGAGTGATAGAGTGAGAAACTGGCCCTCATTATTTTTATAAAAACTCCTGCTTGATCAGATCATGCTAGCAGAATCACTTCAGTCCTCTCTTTCTCTTAATTAGTTTATTTCTTCAGAAGGGATTTCATTTTTTTCTGCAGTTCCACTGCATTTCCCATGTACATTCTAGAGCAAAAAGAAATCAATTCTTTGAAGAAGCTGCTTATTTCAAGAGGAAAGATCCTTGTTTAAGTGGGCTCCAGTGCATTAAGATCTGAGCTGGATGCTACTAAGTTAACAGCATTTCCAAACACATTCCTCGGGTGTTTAGCAAGGTTTAGGGAGTTGCCATGGAGGCTTATTTGCCTCCAGATGAGTCAGAATTATTGAAATACATCTATCTGAATCAGAAGATTTTATTCCAAGTTATGAAATGGGTGCAAGCCTTCCTCTTTGAACAGCACCTCCCCCTGCAGCTCCCTTTCTGCCAGCTTGCTGTCACTTAGTTCCCAAAGCACTTTCCCTTTTCAGGTCCTCTCCTGCTCTAGTGATTTTGTGAGTGTGTCTTCTCTCTTCTTCAACTGGAATTTGATGCCATGTGCCTTTCCACCACAGACCTGGTGGAAACTTTTGAAACCAATGGAAATCTTTTCTTTCATTGGCTCTGCTAGTTGTTTGATTACCCACACCCCATCTGCCACACTTCACGGGAATTAGATGCAGTCCCTTTTGAATCCCCAGTAAATGTGCAATGACTGGAATGTCCCCTCTCTCCCTGTGCTTTTGGGCTGCCCAATTGCTGTATAACCTTATTCTTCAGTACTGTGTTGTCCTCATCCATGGAAATGTAAACTGTAGATTGAAAGAGTGATTTAGGGAAAAACGGCCTTCACTGGGCATTAAATCCATGATTACCTTAAAAATTTGTCCCTTTTATGTTACCTTAAAAATAAATCACAGACCTGAGTGGAGAAAGAAATATTAATAGAGGAGTGATCAAATGTTACCCTTTCTTCTTCCCAAGGTCTGTGAACTAGAATGCATTTGAAATCCTTCAGTCTCATGTCAACAGGAGGAATAGGTGCTCAGACCTGTCAGAAGCAGAGCCCCGTGCTGTTCTGGGCTTGCAATTTCAACAGCTCCCTTTTGTGTTAGGAGGGCTGTCCTCTGTCTACAGAAATGTCACATCTCCCTGAGCATCAAGATGTTTTTTTTTCCCCTACATCCTCTGAACCCTTACAGTATCAGGAAAGATGCTATCAGTTACCCCTTTACGCACTCCCACATTGGTTTATCTCGGTAGTGAGGAGTGTAATTGCTAATGGCTGTTGAGGTGCACATACAGGTACAAAGATCAAAATAGTAAGCATATGTCAAGCATAATTATGATACACCTGTGAGCATGTCTTCATCTCTGTGGAAAAAAACAGCACCAAAACCATTTTGGTTGTGGTCTTAACCCAAATTTACTTCACCAGCCTCAGGTTTTCACAGAGCCACTTATCACTAGTTCTGCGTTCCCTCAAAGCAGGGATTTCCCATGTTACTTTTTGCAATGCCAGAAGCACTAATCAAATGGGAAGAGGTCTGATGCAGCCATATGTAACAGCATGACCTGCAATTGCTTGCTTTTGGCTGTGGGAAACCTTGCTCTACCTTTATGAGGAAGTCTAGAGGAAAGGAAGATTGTTAAAGTGTCTGCAGCTACAGCAAGGTGAAACCTGTAGTCCTGAAGGCACAGAAGAGCAGGCACTCACCTGATGTCACTATTCCTAAAGTTTTTCATTAAGTGAAATTAACCTCTTTTCCCAAATACACAGTGCTTCAAATTCTAGGCAAGACAGTGTGAGCAGAGAAGTGGTACCTGACTAGAGTAGGTGGACACTCAACTCGGTTTCGTGAGCATGGGTTTTGACACAACATTTCTTCTGGTTAACTCCCACACCACAGAAGGTTAAATGTAATTTTTATTTTTCATTCTTAACAAAATGACGGAGTAAGGTTTGATAGGAATGTGTCTAGCAGTCTGTCTTTAGAGATCATCCCAGGCACGTGCACTTTGTCTCCTACAGCTTTTGTTGTCAGTGACACGTTACTTTTCTCATATAATCATGATGTCAAAGCTGGTATAAAACATATTATTGCTTCTTTTTTTTTGTGTCACATTGGTTTGAACTCAGTGGTAGACACTTTCACTATTTATGCAGAGTCAGACTTATTAGCCCAGGGCAGCTCACAAATTAATGACAAAATGCTGTCATTCATATTCAGAGCTCGGACTGAAATATCTGTGGAAGTGTGCTAAGATTTGATTATGCTTTTTGTTGAACAGGTGTCTCACATCTCAGAATATTATTTGCTCTTAAAAAGTCTTTCTCCTATCAAAAACCTTGTAGCACCAAAAAATATTGTAAAACTAAAGGAACTGAGTGGCCAAGTTGTTACGCTCAAGAAATCTGGGAAGAAGTCACGCAAGTAGGATCAGTTTGTGATTCTTCCCATTTGCAGCAAAGTGAAGTAAATAGTTAATAGTCCACCAAATGTCTTCCTTCCTTGGAGCAAAGCATTCACTGTGCCACCTTTTGCAGTTTCCTCAAACATGATCTCACCCTAGTGCTTGTGTTCAAAGTGCTAACAAGAACAGGCAGATGAGGTATTCATCTTCCATCATATCCCAAGGGATCTGGAGCATTTGGTCTTGTAACACTTGCAGCCTATGTGTCTGGAGAGTTGGGACCCTCTGGGTGGGGCTGACCCATTTGTTTTTCCTCACCAGGATGTGACTGACTGGCAGCTCATACAGGTCTTGGCAATTATTTCTCAGGGGAGGCCTCCTCTAGCAGAGCTTTCTGTGGAGATGTGGAACATCAGAGACTAAGGTGTTTGCCACCACTATGGTCATTATGTTTTCCTTCAAAAATGGCTTCCTGCATGCAGAGTATCATCCAGTTTCTTCTGGAAGCTGTAAGCTTGGAGAAAAGCAAGCACAAAACATTAAGTAACTGATTCCCCAGCTGCACAGAGATCCACTTCCATAGATTTTTACATTTCATGGATTTATATCAACTTTAGCTGGCACTTCTATTGCTTTTAATTTACTATATTCACCCTTTATAATGATTTTCTTGTGTTCCTGCTAGTGCTAGCTACATTAGGATCCTGTCTTTGTTATTGCTCTTTATTTGGCTTCCAAAAAGTACACAGACTTCTGAGCTGTAAACATTGAAAAACATTAAGGGGAGAAACAGACTGAAGATTTCACTTCCACACAGAAATGTTGCATCACCAAAATTATTGTAAAATTGAAGGGAATCAAATTTTCAGTTTGCTTATGCTCTATACATTAACAATTTTAGGGAATTTAAGCTACAGGAGTTCAGACACCTACCTAAACTCCTTAACTGAGGAAACTTGGCTCCCTCTGTAGTCAGTGAAGAGAAAGAGAGAATCATGTCCAGATAGTAGTTCCAGCCCAAGAGATGAAAATTGGCTTATTATTTTCCATGAAGAGCTAGAAATCTGCCACCATAAATACAACTTGCAGGTTTTTTGCAATTTTCTAATGCTTTCATGCATCTTTCACTTACTTAGTTTCTCACTTACTGAAAAAAGACTTTAAAAAAGTATTCATGAACCAGAGAAACTTGCATGCAGAATTTTTCACGTGTTCTAAGTCCAGGTCATGTATAAAGCTTTCTCTTTTGAGAATTTGGATTAAATATTCAAACTTTTAGGAGAGTCAACACCAGTCTCTGCAACTGAGCCTTATATCTAATGTCACACCAAATTAATGCAAAAGCTCCACAAAGTCAGCTTATCCATGCTATTTTATCTGTATGAATGAGATTTCTGGTAACTGTTTCACACACTGTTCTTCTGCTTTTTCCACCTCTTCTGCTGATTTGGCATATAAATATCAGCCTGTTTTCAGTACACACAGAAGAAATTTTGAATATTGATGAGGTTTTCTTCTGCTTTAAATGTAAACAGCTTTATGCCATGTGAAAACCCTCTTTCCCTCTCTCTTTCTAACATGTAACTTTCCACAGAAGTTAAATGACTTTTTTCTTAAGTGACAAATGTGGCCAAAAGGTTTGAGACCCTATAAATCAAGCAAGGTTGCTTTTAAGCTGTCATCTATCTTTTGCTGTATAAATTAGGGAAAAAAATTGTATTATCTTCCATGACAATGAAGATACAGCTGGCAGGACTGAAAATGTTTAATAAATAAGAGTGTAACACCTGTCTACCTTGCTCTGGGGCCAAGCACAAGTCCTCTTAGTTTGCTGTTACATTAGTGGGAATTGCTTATCTGCTGAGTAATTGGCATTGCTCTCAGAAGGCTCTTCCTTCTTTCTCTGAGATACAGACACACACACATGTAAACAAACTGGTCTTTTAATCTACTAGGATTTATTTTAGAAGATATTTTCTCTACAGTATTTGACAAGAAATGAAAGAAAAAATTCCTAAGATTTCTTTGGAGAATTTCAAGCTTTTTAAAATCTGCAAGAATAATGGAATTTTGCACTTAAAATTGTTTTCAGGTTTTCAAAAAAACATACAAATCTATAGAAGCAGAATTTTTCATAAAAAAAAGCATCTGTCCACATTGATACACATTTTGTTTGCTTGTTTATTTTCTTTACTTATCAATCTGATTCTGTTTCAGGATGTTCCTTTCAACAGATTACAAAACTGCATAGAATGATCCCTGTCATTCTTGTGGTAATTTTCTGTGCAATATGACTGACTTCAGCACAGCTGTTTGATATTGTGGTTAAACTGAAAGGAGAAGGCATATCCTTCTTGCAATAGATGCTTTATCAAATACATATCTTACATCTGTTGCTTTCACTAATTAAATCAATTTAGCTGATTCATAAATTTTTGGCCAAGCCCAAACAAATTTCCCAGTTATCCTATAAGAAATGTTGCTCCGCTCTAGGACTTTTAAAATCATTATTCATGGAAAGGAACGATTAATATTAGTAAAATACGTTTTAGTAGCTAATGCTTTCAAAAGTTGTTCTTTTTCTAATAGAGTTTATAATTTAAGAATGGAATTCACTCATTTCCAATGTATCTTAAACCTTGTTTTGTAGATTACCGCAAATCCACTGAGGAAAAAAACCAAGGAGGCATCAGAAGTGAATATTGGTGACGAGAAGGATAAAAGCAGAAACCCAGCAACAAATACTTTGCCTGTTTGAGCGAGAGATTTGAAACTTTCCCCAGCTTGTGAGTAATATCAGATTTCCCCCTCCTTGTCCCCACCCTCCTACTGAGATCAAAAGACAATATTCCTGCCTCTTTGTAAGCACTGTGCCATCTGCACGGCTCCATTTGCAGCAGCAAAGTCCAACTCACCCTCTGTTCCCTCACTTAGATGTATGATACCGTCTCTGCTGCCAGAGATCTGATGTGGTAGGAGCAGTTTTCTTGTATGTGAGCCTAGCAAATTGAAACCTGCCCCCTGTGCTCAGTCCTAGCTCAAACAGCTTTCCACAAAGTCAAACATCAAGATCACAGTCAGTGTTTTGAGGCAAAAAATGAGGAATGCATGCTGATTTTTCTAGTGCCACAAGTGTGGTGGGCAAAAATGCTATTTAATAAATATTTGTGACCTGATGGAGTTATCTATTCTCTTGCTACACTGATGAAGGTAATATGTATAGGAAGCCACATGAAATGTTCTTCAGATGGTGGCCTCTCTGTCACCATTCAAAGACGTGTTGAAACTCCAGCTGACTGAGGACCTGCCTGGCCATGGTGGTCTAGAGAACACTGCTTATTTTCGTGCAGTGTGACAAATCCAAGCTTCCCATGGGTATTTCCAGCCCTTCTGGTAGTGCTGAGAGGGGACAGATGCCTCTCTCAAAAAGTTATGGGCCAAATCAGTTGGAGGAAAGAAATTTTAAAAGAAAGTAAAAATTGTAATTGACAACTGAGGAGAAACATTTTCTCAGATGGCCAAAACTCAGAACTTAACATTTGGAAAAGGGGATTGTCCTGTTTTTCTAAAGAAAATACCTGCAAGTAAAATTATTTAAACAAAATAGAAAAGAAAAAAAAATTGAGACATGGATAAAAACCCCCAAAACAACTAAATTAAGGAAGTTCACAATCTGTATAATTTAGATGTTAGAAATTTAAGAATTACAGGTGAAAAGGGATTGTTTCTAGAATAAACATTTCTGGTAGAAATAACTCAGGAATTATTTTGTCTCTTTGGAATCAACTTATTGTGGATATATTTAAAAGTATTTTTAATAATACAGAAAAGGTGAAAATGCGTAGAAATTATTTTACTCTCATGTGGGAGTGTTCAGACAATATTTGGGTGAAACCAATAATGGGTAAAACACTTTTCACTCCATGCAGAAATGTGAATGTGGGCATTTTCAGTCTGCAGGTTTGGCCACCCTGCATTCTTTGGTGAATGTAGTGCATCTCTCCATGTCTTGTAATGCTTTTTGTTTTTATGTGATCCCTTCCTGATGTTTGGACTACTTGAGGACTTCCCATGACACTGCAGGCTCTCAGGTCAGCCATTCTCTTTGCCTCAGTGGTTTACTGTCTTGGTAAACCCATGCTATTTCTGATTTCAGGTTCTAGATTTTGGCCTTTGATGCTTCACAGAGGGAAGTTCAAAACCTTAAAACCCTTCTGTGCTGCATTTCTTCTTGTGATCTCTGTATCATGCTACAGGTTTTGTATCTGCTTGAATTACAGGGAATATATATCTACCTCTCAGAAAGTAGCCCAAAAGTGTGGATGTCAGTAAGACCAAGACATCCAGGTCACAAAAGTATGACCCTGTCTGAGACCTTGCAGTGGAGCTCCAAGTCTGTGGAGCTGGTTGTGAAAGAATGAGGTCGTTCACTATCCCTGCGTAGCAAAAATAGAGCAGTTTGTTGTTCTTTATAAAGACTGACGTGCCAGGCCACAAATATTCAGGAAATGCCTCTTGCCAAGAACAGCAACAGCTCTGAGCAGGTCTCGAGGTGGGCTCTAAGGAACTGCAGTATTTACACTGTGCCCAGCCAGGGTCTGCTCTGACTCAGCCCCCCTGAGCCAGGTTCTAAGCTCTACCAGTCCTCCCTTAACCTAGCAGCACAGCTCTGCCTGCCGTGCTGTGGCCAGAAGCAGTGAGCTCTGCTGCAGCACTCTCCCAAGGGGACACTGAGGTCTCAATCCTGCAGGACCCAGAGCTGGCTCCTTCCCAAGCCTCTCTTTTGGAACAGAGCTATGATGTAGGACACCACCATCAGTGAAGAGGACCACTGTTGTTCACCTCCAGCACCTGGCTCTGAGCCACCACACATACACACATTGTGGGATTGTTTTTATCTTAATGGCATTTTTTAATGTGCCAACAGGACTTCCAAAC
Source organism: Motacilla alba alba (assembly GCF_015832195.1). Taxonomy (NCBI): domain Eukaryota; kingdom Metazoa; phylum Chordata; class Aves; order Passeriformes; family Motacillidae; genus Motacilla; species Motacilla alba. The sequence goes on along the minus strand of NC_052019.1, from coordinate 46,560,680 downwards.
CTTCAGGATGCATTGAATTTTATTTTCAAGTTCCTTTCAAATGGAAAACTTAACTGTGTATTGTGCTTAAAGGAAACTTTTCTGTAAGCCAACAACTGGCTTTTAAAAAATGTGACCCATATTTTTAGGCCAGAATCCCCTCTGAATCACTTTTTCTTGAGTTTTGAGTTTTTACCTCCATTTAGCTCCACCAACATCCACAGCCCCCTCTGTTTCCCCAGGGGAAGGCAGAACAGGACCCAGCCTGTTCTCCTGAAGAAACAGAACAGGAAGCCAGCGTGCTAAACTCTGGTTATTTCTCTGGCTCTGTGTATTTCCTGAGAGATCTTGAAACAGAATCATATACACAAGCTATTTAGCTGGAGGTGAACTATGAAGATGATAAAAAAAAAATATTGTGGAGGGAGTAGATGAAGTTAGCACATGATGGCTTTTGTAACAGCAGAATATAAAATGCTACTATCTTTTAGGATACATCTAAGTGTGTATACAATCAGAAAACAAATTTCTGTGCTTTAGGCTGGTCTACTTGCTCTGAAAGAGAGCATTCGATAGCTTTTGCTCTGTGAATGGGTCTCTTGGCTTTTGGGTGGGATCTAGGCAGAGCAGTTGCAGATCTGTCACCAGCCAAGACTACCCTTAGTCGCTGTGATGTGACCATGGATGGGCATTTTTGGGAAAACACTATGCAAAACACATAGCTCTCTGTTAGTTTTAGTGGTTGTTGGGTGTGCGTGTGAATCCATCAGAAGAGTGGCAGCTGAAAGGATTTGATTCTCTTCCCATCAAAAATAAATTGCAAAAATTGTATTGATTTCAGTGCAGGAGGATTGGACCTTAGCCTTCAAGAGGATATTTAATATATTCTGTTACTAGCATCTTAATGGGATACAGCTATACCATGCTGCACACGGAGCTACATATGATACAGCTCCCTCAGGCTGCTCGACAATATGCTCTCCACTTCAGAGACTAGTACATAAATACAATTCACATGCTCTGTCTTTAGTCATGCCACAGTTTTGTCAACCACATCACATTTTTCTGCCTCAGGCTGCGGTGTGTGCTGTTAACGCAGGTCTTCAGACTCAGGTCAGAGAGTGCAGGGACAGCATTGCATTGCTTCTGTTTTCATGGGACTTTCCTGTCTTTTCTTGTCATGCAATTAACTTGTCTCATTCCTATTTTGGCTTTTTTATTATTGTTTTTTTTTGCCTACCGCACAACATCTATTTAATGTAAATACAATATAATTTGTACAATTCGTTCTACCGTATTTTTCAAGTAGATGTAAAAAATGCTGAAGTGTAGGAAAAAACCTCTGTAGCATATGATGGTTCTGAGTAAGTGAAATCCACTAATTTTCTCAAATTGCCTCCAAATTTTCTTTCTTAAGTTTTCTTCCAGATGATTTTCAGCCAGTGATTCCTTCAAATTGATTGAAAATTATCATATGTTGATATCTTGATTAACCTTTGAACTCCTGAGAATTAGCAAGGGAAAAACCTTTCACCCACTTACAAAAATATCCTTCCCAGTCATAGAGCTGGTCAACAGTTTTGGAATTTCCATATGAAATTTCATAAAAATGGAGAGGGAGGGGGAACAACCATCAATATCTCTTTTATATTTAACTAACACCAAAAACCCTGCAGCTGGAGAGGCTGCATGGTGGATCGGGTTCTTTGTTGCTCCTTATATTCATGGGCAAAGTTTCTCCCAGGATGCTGGCATTATTCTGGGATTTCCTTCCCTCTCTCTCCCTGGACTGATTTTGCCATGGCCTCATGTACACAGCAGTGAAGTAGATGAAAGCTGACCAAGGGCATAGAGAAGGCAGTTCAGCTGTTACTGCAAATCCCTCTTCCTTCATCCTTGTTGACTGACTCCACCCATTAGAAAAGCTTTTGTCTAAGAAAAGCAAAATCAACATAAGACTGTGTAGACGGGTGACTTGCTTTGTCTCCATCAGCAGCAGTAGCTGGATGAACAAAGAGACTGCTCAGCTTCCTGTACTTTCTGGATTCAAAATGGAGAATTACCTTACAATAACAGTTACTTCTTTCCTCTTGGACACATTCATTCATAGAGAAAATGTAGCTTAAAAAATCATAATGCCGCTGTCTGGATTTTTCTGTAAAAATTTAGTGGCTTGCCTCTAAAGTTTCTAATGCATAAGCATTCATTGCCACCATTGTAAATCTTTTAAAGCAAAAGAGAGTGAGAAATGTTAATGACAAAGGGGAGAAAGGGTTTGTCTTTGAGAAGTTTCTTTCTCTGCTGGACATCAAAACAAAATGTAAAAGGCAAATTGGTCTTCAAGACATGCAGCTGGAAGGAACTCCAGCGGCAGGCAGGCACACACAGCCACATTCTGGCCTCCAAATAGAATTTATTGAGTTTTAGAGTTGTACCATCCAGATGAAGGTGGTCACTGTATCATGGCAGAGCTTTGCTCTGGCCTTGTTTCTGTCCTTTCCTTGATGGCCATGGGCCTGTCTGGGTGCACGGTGTGGTGGGACCAGAGCTCTGTGGGGATGGGCAGGGCCCTGCCCGGGTCCCCAGCTCTGCCTGGGCTGAGCGAAGGCACAAGAGGAATGTGGGACATTTTATCTCTTGTGGTGGGGTCAGCTTAATAGAGAGTGATTTCAGGAGTGGTGAATTTCTCCTGGATGATTTGAGGTGTGTGTTCAGCCCCACCACTTTGTGTTCATTGTGGGAGCTTGACTTTATTTATTCTGGTAAAGATAAACTGAAAGGGAGCCTAAGCTGCCCTTGGCAACAAGTGAAATATGTATTGATCCTGTTAGCTGTGGTCCTGAGCTCTCAGTGGTGTGAGAAGAGGGGCAGTAAGGGGACTGGGGAGCGGGTGGACAGTGCCTTATGCAGCAAAATCCAAGCAGTTGTGGAAATGTAGTACTGACTTTAGCAACAGAAACAGGGGAATAACTAGCCTTGATGATAACTTGAAGCTTTCTTGTAGTCAGAGTAAGGAAATATTGGAGGGAAGCGGTGGAGTCACCATTCCTGGAAGGATTTTAAAGACATGGGATCATGGTTTAATGGTGTATTTGGCAGTGCTGGGTTAATGTTTGAGTCTGATGATCTTAAAGGTCTATTCCAAACAAAATGATTGTATGTAGCACATGACTTTGTGCTGCTCCTTTAGGGATGTGTTATTCCCAGGGAGGGAAAGGCTGGCCAACCGAGCTTCAAGAAACCAGTCCTAACCCCATCCTGGGCTCTTCTGCAGCTGCTAGCCCCTGCAGGTTGAGACCTCACAGAGCTGGGACAGCCATGCCATTTACCTGGGGGCTGCTGGCCTGCCTTAGGTGACCACAGTCACCCTAGTGCTGTGGCCCTGCCTTGCTCTACCACTGCATGCTGGTTTGGCCCAGGCAACTGTGAGTGTCATCGTAATTTCCTTCATTAGTGACATAACTGACAAAGCCTTTTAGACATCTTTACAAATCTCTTCCCTGGTGCAGAGAGAAAATGTCCTTATGTGAGTACTGGGGCAGTGCAGTGGGTCTTGTCTCTAAGCAATAACATAACTTCATTAAGTCCATGCTGTCCTGATTTCTCATTCCTCACAGATAGCTCAGCATGAAGTGTAAGCCTGTCTTTCTGCTCTAGGCACTCTGTGGTCTGATTACAGCCATGCAGTTCCACATCCCCCTCCCAGGGGACAGCTGATGGTACTGCAGCTATTAGTTCAAACCCTGAAAGTTTTGGTTTGGGAAAAGGCGCACAAAGACTCGCAAGAAACAAAGGGAAAAAATACCACAAAATTCTGTGGAGTAAACAAGATCTGGTTTGCAGAGGCTGACTAGAGACAGCTCGGCAAAGGCACTTCCTAAAGTCACAAATTTTCTTTGCTGCCTCTGTGCCTGTTTCCTGAAGGACCTGAAGTGTTTTCATGGACTCCAGATGTAGGACAAAAGGTCGTATAATTGAATATCCAAACCAAAAGCTATCATAGCTGCTAAATTGTATAGTTCACACCAAAAGTTGGTATTTTTACATCAAAAGTGTCATTTGGTTACAGGACCTCAAGTACAAACACACAGAACAGCCTCTTCTACCAGGAAAGGCAGGTCTTAGGATCTTAATCATGGAGGTCTTCATGTTGTTTAGGCATCATGTGTGAGAAAGATAAAAGAGGTAATTTTTGTTTTGGTAAAATGTGTTTATTTTGCATTTTTTAAACCCACATATCATTTTTGGAAACATTCCATTCTCCGTTCAGTCCCCGTAGTACAATGTTCATAAAACCCAGGGGAAGAAAAAGTACCCTAGTATGCCATAAAAAATAAGTAGGATGTGGCATTTTATGTAAAACAGCAGGGTGGGGTAGGAAAAAACCTCAGTATTAATTCTGAAAAAGGAGCAGTCACTTGCTTGAGATGCCCTGATGAAACAATGGAAATCTTTACATGAACAGCTGCTCACTGGTGTAAGCACAGGTTGCTGGATTTGGCCAGCCAGTACTTTTACTTTGTTAAAAATAAGGCCCAGGTATGATTTTTAATATATCCCATGGGCACCCTTTCTTGTGATTTTATTGATGTACAATTGAAAGGAAACTCATCTAGAAATAAAGAGACCAACGTGTCACATCCTGATATTAGTGCAGAGTTACATTTTGTGGCCCGTGTTCAGTGCAGCCCTCGAGTGATCTGTTCCAATAATGCAGATAAGAGCCAGTGGGATGATTCACCCATCAAGCAATAATGAGCAGCCATTGCATCACCTTCTGTTGTTTATTGTACCCTCAGGCTTTTCAGAATATAGTTGCCTTGATAAAAAGATAAAAGAAAGGAACATAAAACTTGGGTGAAAGAAAAATCTTATTAAACTGAATCTACTTCTTGTCTCCCCTTTCTCTGTTCTCTTTAAAGTTATTATTAATAGGGTTAGACTGTTTGATAGTGAGCAATGTTTGAATGAGATCCATTGCTTGTGGAGCAACACCTCTGAAGGCTTTTGGTGCTTTAGTCAATGAATAAATGAAACTCAAAGAATGTAGGATGGATTAAAGATAAGTCCAGCCCAGGAGAGAGACAGGTACATTATGGGCCAAATTCTAAACACTTTGTTCCACATATTTGCGTTGTCCAGAGGTCAGTAAGAACTCTACCAGCATAAGAGACCTGAGTAAAACCTGAGTGATCCCCACAGGCTTTGAAGCTATATTAATGTTTATGCCTCAACCTCCTCTTAAAGTTCATAATGAGCATTAATTAAATACACCTCAGGGCTCCCTGTGTAAGAGTAAAATACTCTTACTCTCACTAAAGAGAGAGAGGAAACCAGTCCTTGCACAGGAGGGCTTGAAGTTTCTTCTGGCTCTGGGTCTTATTTCAAAGGACTTTGAGTGGTCAGCTAGACATCAGATTTAGCTGTGACCAGAAAGATTTAGTTGTGATGTTTATCCTGTGGCTCAGTTTTTGGGAACTCTGACCTCTTCCAGCTCCTCATATCTTCAGGCGGCGATGTTGCTTTGAGATCCATATGCCAATGGATTTATTTATCTTTAAGAACATGGGGTAAAGCGGCAATGTATTAAGTAGATCGTCAATATAAATGATGTTGAAGATAGCTAGTGTACTTAATTTATGTGAGGTAGGCACCAAGTGCAAACTTAGTAAGAAATACACTTTATTTGTTAGCCTCAAAAGTCACCAATATGAAATCCTCTCAAGTCACCGAAGAAATAATTCAACAAATTCATTTAAGTAGTTAAAACAATTACATTGATCTGAATGTGAAACAAGGTGCCAGACTTCACTCTGGGAGGGAGCACTGACAAAGTCTTTGTCACAGAAATGGCGCTGGATGTGTCAGCATGAGCCACAGCACACGAAGAAAAGATGATGTAGAAAGAAATTTATTGCCTGTGAGTGCTGAAAGACTTACAGGAACAAACCTTGACCACTGCCATCATAGGGCCATTTGCTTAGATGTGGCCCATGTGCTTAGACAAGGTCTTCTGATCAGGTGATACTTCAGTTTCCTAGCAGCTGTTTCACAACCAGCACCCACAAGAACCTTGACAATGGTGAAAACTTGGAGGGTGAAGAGGTACTTACTGTACAAGTTATCATGGTTCATTCTCTCTTTTGCTGCTGTTGAACAGATTCCACATGTGACCATCATATGCTCATGGGCATGCAGGAGCATTTCTGCTCCTTCTATGTCAGATGGTAGCACTAGCAGAGCTCTCTGTTTAAGCTCACTGGTGGAGTTTAGGCCATGACCATCACTCATCTCAGTGGCAGCTGAAGAAAGCAGAGAATAATGTTTGGCTCTTTTAAAGAGCTACACGGGAGAATCAGCACAGAACTTTTTATCTCTAGAACAGGCCCCTCTTGGGCTGGGAGTCCTGCAATACCAAGCAAGTGTTTACATGCAGATCCCTCACACAATCTGCCTGGGAGGCTAATAACCTAAAGCATATCATCTGCACACTATGTGCAGGTTCCCTTCATATAGACCATTTAACTCCAAAAGCATATGAGTGTACACACTTTCATGCTAATTCTCATACTTATTTCTTTGCATTATTCCTAAAATTTTACAGAATTAAATCACTCTCCCTTTTCCCTAGACTAAATCAAATTTGCAGCTCTTCTACTTTTCTGAAGTTCTCATGGTTTCTCCAAGTTTTCTGTGGTTCACTTAAAAGTAGTGTTTGGTTTATAAGTTGTGACATTTTCACTTTAGTTTTTTATATCTAGATTATGCTGTAAAATCTCAGATTCATTTAGCTGTCTAAAGTAAAGGAAAAGTTATAAACTTTTGCCCCATGTTTGAGAACAAGACATTCCTTATGGCAAAATGACCGTCAGGAGGAAACTAGCCAGACAGTCTGAGTGATGACCTGTGGGGGGGTGATGGAAGCCCCTCTGGGACAATGCTTTTTCCTGCTTCTGGAAGTCCCTCCTATTTCCACATTGGCTTCTGCATCCGGTACTTTACCAGGATTCTCTTTCACATCAAAGCATCTCTCCCCGGGCTACACATGTAGGGGCACAGCCTTAGTTTCCATGGGAAATAGTTTTATCCCAAAGGAAAGGGAAAGAAATGTTTGGTTTAAACATGCTTAACACTCCCCCTTCTGTATAAGGCGCTCTGTTGTTGCACTTTCTCTGGTCCCTTGGGGTATCAACATGCTCTTTACCACACTTATGCTTATTTTCTTAGTTGAGGTGTTTAGAAGGGGCTGTGGGGAATTTTTTCTTTCATCCATATTGGTTAAATAAGCATCATCAGGCTGAAAGCTTGCTAAATTAATTGCACCAAATTATTTTTTGTTGGTTTCACCCTTAGGATGAGTTGGTCCCAGTTCTACCATTTAAAAGAACTTCATGATGTGGACAACGTGGAGTTCGTGTTTCTCTTCTAAACTTACTAGAAATACAGAGGGAGCCAATGTATGGGTGATAAAGCTGTTGCTTAGCTTAGTGAACAGATCCCTGAATTACAAGTGTTTGCTGGTAACCATGACTGATACCAAGGAGGAAACAACCAATGTTTTCCATGGTCAGGATTAAACCAAATCTGAACACACTAACCACACATGTTCCTCCTTATCCCAAATACTTAAAAAACATGTAATTTGGTAGCCCAGTTACTCCCTTTTTTGAAGTCTCCTGAATTTGTTTGTTTTTCAACTGTTGATGCCATTAGTTCCTCCCCTATTTCCCTCTGTTGGCATGTAATTTCTTTAGGTTGGTTGCTCATGCCTTCAGGGTTGCTGGGTTTCATTCCATGACAGGCTCTTTGATTTTGCCTCTGTTTGGGGGTGGGTAGTTTTTTTGGTTATTTGAAGTGCTTTGAATGCTGACTTTAATTACATTGCCTTGTAAGATGTTCTTCTGCAAGGGTTGCTGACTGCAAGGCCTCTGACTGGCTCAGGAGCCATGCTCTGCTGGGTGGAGAAAGTGCCATGGAACACATGTGTTTTATAAAGACAGTAGCCACTGAAGTGCAAAACTGACAAATTCCCTTCAAGAATGTGAGACTTGGTGTTGTTTTGTTTGTTTATATATATATATATATATATATATATCTCAGTACTAAATGAAACTAAAATGCTTACATCTACCATGGAAAAGTGCTAAATCTGGAAACAGATCTCTAGCATCTCACTCAGAAGTGTGGTATTTTTCTTAGCAACAGATTGTCAGGCAGGGCCCAGCAGAGTTGAGGATGTAGATGAATTGGAGACCATCCAGAAGGAAGCAACAGGAATGACAAAAGCTTTATAAAACATGAGTGATGAGGAAATGTTAAAGAAACTGAGTTTGTTTAGTCTAGAGGAAAAAGACTATGGGGGAAAACCGTATGAGTTTTTCAATATGTAAACAATTGCTTTAAAGAGGACAGCCATCATTTGTTCTCCATGGCCACTGTGAGAAGGATAAAAAACATCAGCATCATTTGCAAGATAAAAAAAAGTTAAGCTATGCTTTGGGAACTCGGTTTTGTCTGGACATTGAGCCCTTTCATCGGCAGATTCGAGAACAGGTTAGACCAACACCTTACAGGGAGGAGGTGGCTAAACATTATTCTGACTCATGGGAAGGTATAGGAGAAAACTACTGCAGGAGATTCTTTCCAAGACTTCTAGCTTTATAAATTTATGAAGAAGGACTTCGAAGGGAAAATATTTGAGCTGGGTGTAGTAGCTTTTCCTAACTGTTACCTCCAATCACCCTGGTGTCTCTTCAACAGTAAGAAATTAAGTCTTCCCTGTGTCAGCTTTTCTGGGAAGAGTTTTTAAAGCCATACAGCTACTCTGTTTAGCAGAAGCTCCCATTCTTTCCTCTTTGTTCATCCTCTCCACATTCCTCCATAAAATGTAAAATACATTTTGGTCTCCTGCTTGAAGGACTTGGAGGAGCCACATTCAGCTTCTCCCACTGGTTTGAAAGAAATCCCCAGTCTGCAATCACAACCAATCCAGTCTTTCCAGCAGGGAAAATGATTCACAGTGCCATGGGGGGATATTACAGTTGCAAGTTTTAGGTATCACACCTCAGGCAAATTGTTCTGGGCCCTCAGTGCCACCCTGAGGAAGTTTTCAATCCACATTCCTGTGATGTTACGGTATCGGGCTTGTCAGTGTGCATCAACCACCATTGTGTGGTCAAATTTGTAGCCCTGTTTGCAACAACAGAAGGAGTGTAGTGTTTGCTGTGCCTGAGTAACAGTGGAATTAAAATCATCTGGGGAAAGGTGCTTTCTGACCCAGCCAGTTGGTGGGTCAAGGGCAAAGTGGAGGAGCAGCTGAAAAAACCAAATGCTTTAGTAATGGTTTTAAAATCATTAGAAAACTTTCATGCAACAGAGGAGGTTAACAAAGAACCTTTGGAAAATGTCTTACTGCATTTTCTACCTTCGACGTATTTTTCAGGGAATGATAATTCATTTATAATTAATTGCTAATGGATTTATTATTATCAATATTGATTTCACTTGACAAGGCAAGACATAAAGTTAACAAGTGTGAGGCATTGTGTGCAAAACATGAAACACCTCCAGCTTCATTGCCATGCCAAGTAGGTTGATCAAGAGCCAAATTTGCAAAATGTGGCATCAGGGGACCCCTTACTGCCAGTCTGACAGAGAGGACAAGAGTCCTGGAGGCAGAATTGCCATCAACAGAGGAGGCATAAGCAGGCAGCCTTGAGCAGGCCATAGGGGAGGTAGTATACTTCTGAGATTAAATCCTATGTGTCTTAATAGAGACAGCTTCTCTCTACAGTATCTTTCAACATTCTGTTAATTAAAATGAAAAAAAAAAAGAAAAGAGAGGACTAGGATAGATTTACAAAAATAAATAAATTAAAGAGAAAGTAACTTCTGTCAAAAAATGAACTTTCATGTTCATCTTGAAACTAACTTCCCAGGAGCCAGCTTTCTCAGGGAATAGCCTGTTATCAGATAAAGGAAGGACTGAATAAGAAAGATAATTCCTTTGTTATGAACATCATCCCCCTTTATCAGGACATTCTCCCCCAGCTTTTAATGCTCACCGAAATTCTTCTGATCTCTTAGCATCTTTATATTTTCCCACCTGTCTGTCAACCTCCTCTGAGGGTATTTTCCTTCTTGAAGCTAAACTTTGCAACATAACTAAGAGAAAGCAAACAGAAATTTCTTCAATCACTCTCATTGCTTAAAAATTCATCATAATTTCTATAGCCAAAGGCAGAAAAGCTAATTATTTACTGTCCCAAGCATTTTAACACCTCCTGGGAAAATGTACTATTGAGCCGGCTGCACTGATGCATCCACAGCAGGCAGCTCTCATCACTGGGACCCGAGTGTGCCAGCATCACCAGTGGGACTTCTTCAGCTTTGAACAGGTCTGCTGCAGCAGGCTAGCTATAAGGCAGAGGAGCTCAGCCACCAGGGACTGGGAATACAGCAGCATCTTGCTTCTCTCCCTTGTGAACCTTCTGGCCATCTTCATATTGGCATTTACAGGAAAATGAACTATTTAGGAAAAGATTGTAATTTTTCTTTTTTCAAAGTGCAGCCCATTAAAGCTTGGTACATAGGATATAATGGAAAAGGAGCACCAGTAGAATTCTGGCTGATGCAAGCAAATACCTGTCCAAAATGATTCACTGAGTTGTGGCTTTGCCTTTCTGTTTATGTGTTTGTTTGCCTTTTATGGAAAGATGCCCAGCTCTGGTTACTGCTGTGAGAGATTTGGACTTGCTCTCTATCTCACATTATACTGCTGTCAGATTCCACTGGAATGTATACAGGCATCCTCTTCCTCATCCTTTTTCAGGCAATTTTTTCCCTCTCTTTCTTATGTATTTTCCAAGGGCCTTTCACAATCTGCCCCTGAGTTCTCATCCAACATTTGTGACTTGTTTGTAACATGTTCTGAACCAAAAAGACCTTTCTCTCAAAACCTCAAATTCTTTGAACTGCCCCATCCAAATTCCCAACGGACTCTTCTTTCCTGTCCTTTTCTTGCTTTTTGTTGTCAGCTGGAGTAGGCTTGCTACATTTCTCTGTAAAGACTGAGGAGGATAAACCTGAATACACAGACTTTCCTGAGGTCTCACCATGGGTTACCTCAGGCACTGTCTGCTGTTCTGCACTGGAACAAGAATAGTCAGAGAACTATAATATGCAGTAATTTACCTGGTCTCTGACGAGCTTTAATTACCATTGCTGATTAAAAAGACCTGGAAAGGCTAAGTGTGAGTGGTGGGGATCTAGCAGAGGTGGATGGTCAGGGGTGATACATCAGGCATGACATGATGATAGTACAGAGAGGATACTGTGCTGTCAGCACTGGAGCTGCATGTGTCAGAACTAAGAGAAGCAGCAAATCTGAGACAGCAGTGATGGGAAGGGCCCTGCAAGGCAGGGAATGAATATGGGGGAACATGATGCAAAATGGAGGAGAGGGCATTAGGATGGCAAACATATCTATGATTGGCAGGTGCAAAAAGCTAGACTCATTCCTTTTCACAGTGAATGTTGTGGAAAGGATTGTGCTATTTTTAACCCTTGGAACTAGATTAGGCTAGTGTGATATGCATCATAAATCAACCAAGCATATATGTAGTACTTGCCATGCATCCAAGACAGCCTAACTTCTGCCAAGGACACCCCACAGAGGTGCTTGTGGATTCAAGCAAAAGGCAGAGTCCCCATTATGGTATTTAGTCTAGACTTCAAGACATCCAAAGGGCTGCTCAGAACTCTGCCCTGCTATTGCTCCACTGTGGCCTTTCCCACCTTGGCTGTGCCCCAGCTCCTAGATGTCCCAACTCTTCCTTCCATCAGGCTTTGGCTTCATTTTGCAGCCCCATCTCAACACTTTCTCTCCCTGCCCTGAGCACAGCAGCCGCTCTGTCAAGGCCACTCTGTCTCCCACCCTGCTTGTGAGGGGCAGTGCCACCTCCTCCCAGCACGCAGCTGGGGTACCTGGCACAGCTGGGGCTGAAGCCAGCACAGTTCACCAGCCATAAGGAAAACCTCTGGATAGTTAAGCCTGCTACTGTTTCTGGCAGAATAATTATACAGACACATGCACAGGAAGTTTCTACCTTTTCACGTGTTTTCACTGAGAGAATTCAGCATTGTTTCCCAGGGTTACTATGAACTAATAGACTGCAGACATGGAGCAATGACAAGATTTTTCCCTTGTGAAGGCACAGGACTAGTGACTTTCTCCTACAAGGATAGCCCCATTCCCTTCTTCCCATGCTTCCACTCTCCCATCCACCCAGCACAACTTGATGTTGCATTGATTGAGTAAATTGTACAGAAGGATGCAAACATCTGGGTGTTGGCAGAGTGTCTCCCAGATGGCCAACACTCTTGCTTCCTTCTTTTTCAAGATGAAAGGGTACATTTTAAAGCCAGTTAAAAGAATATTAGAGAATTGATCCGAACACAACAAAGTGAATAGGCCAAGTTACATTTTCATCCTCTACTGCCCTCTATTGAGAATGGATACATCTGCAGAAAAAAAATCTAAACTGCAGTTATTAACAACAAAATTCAGCATAGAGTTTTTGCTCCACAAAAAAATCACTACTTTTAAAAGCCCATATGTTCAGTTCCAAACAAAGCTTATGATTTTGCTTTTTGACATATTTGTTAATGTTATTTTTAGGTTCCATACACGAAGGCAAAATCCTTCCCTGGGATACGCTTACGGAGAACCTGTTATATTAATAACCCAACTAATAACCAAACTGCTACAATAATCCAAAATAATCCATCTGGGACACGATGATGCCAGGTGGAAGCTGCTTGGAGGGTTCTGTGTACAACATGTTCCACATACATTATGGCAAAAGCACTTTACTTTCACCCTGACCTAATCAGCTCAAACATCAGTGGATGAAAGGGCCATTAGCTATACTAGTCATGCTTGGAAACCAGAATGACGATGCATTTACCTAAAAAAAAAGAACTCAAAAGAAAATGTGCCTCTTGACTTTAAAACCACTCTCTGGCAGTGTAATTCCTTGGCAACATCATTCCTTCTTTGGCAATATTTGTGGAAAAATGTAGAGGAACAGAATGAGTTATAGTGATGCTAGCAAAAAGAAGACAGAACAGACTGTCATGTCCTGTATTTTTCTATCATGTTATCGTCTGAAGAGCTCTAAAGGCTTACAAATAATTGTTTACAAATTAATTATTTGCAAAGTAATTATGTGGAGGTAATTATCTGAAAAAGCAGAATGGACAAGCAAAGATTAAATTTGGTTTTGTTTTACATAAAGGGAAATTTGAGGAAAAAAAATCATATCTAAACTGTTTAGGTCTGAAGCCTAAAACTAGAATACTCCATCTCATCTTCTCCTTTCAAACAAAAAAAAAATATTCACAGGTCTGTAGCACTTTCAGCTACATAAAGGATGGCAGGGGAGTCATATTGGTAAATAACATAACCTAATATTTTTTTGAGGTGAAAGTGTCCCACTGTGACATCATCTTCATTGTGGAATTTAAGAGTGAAAAATTATGTGTTCTGGATAAAGCTGTGATGATTGGAAGATGAATTTGCAAGAAAATCCCACCTATTTTGGATGCTGATTCCAGATAAGAGTTGGAGAAGATTCACTTCTCTGGGCTTTCTTAATTTCCCTGCTATTTTGATAGGTGCCCACTGATGTTTCTAGATCCTCTTCTGCCAGTGACCCCTAAGCTCTGACAGGCTTTCCCCAGCCCAATTTACTTCTTCCTCCCTTGTATACAAAATGGTGTAATTTTTACAGAACTTATATTTTCCTAACTATCTTCTGCATCCCAGATGCGTAAAATGGCTGGCTTACATTCCAGAAACACTAGTCCTTCAGTATAAATCTGAGCACCCTGAATGGGGAGCTGGGATCTTAAAAAACAAAGCCCTCTGCTCCTAGAGCTCTCATGGCATTTCATAAAAGCAATAATCCATCTTTTGCCAAGCAAGGATTCTCTCCCACAGACCATCTATGTGGTTTCCATCTGCACATTAATTGGAAACTGCTTGGGGTAAAAAAGCATTTATATGTTTTGAATTGCAGCTGTTCCCATGCTCTGGCAAGGTGCAAGGGAGCTCTTTTCCCACAGTCCAGCCCTCCAAGGAGAAACCACAAGCTGACTGCAGACCTGGAGCACTGAATCTCTGGGGCATTTGGGTGGCATAGGCCAAGGTGGAACCGTGTGCCAACACTCACTACACAGAGCAGTGTGCCTGTTTGCTCTTGGGCAAAGGGCTCTCTGCTGGGCACACTCCTGCCTGCAAGTCTTCAGCAGTGTCTCCTTCTCTCTGCCAGCTGTGGTTGAAGGAACATGTATTTTATATTGTTTCTGCCAGATAAACATTTTTAATGCCCCTGACATTGAAGATGATGACTTCCTTCAGGCACATAAGTCTTGCAACACCTGCGAGAAACCTAAAAACACAGATGAGAACTCTCATCTGTGCACAAAAACTAAGCTGAAAAGCATCAGAGGCTGAGCAGACAAAGCATTTCTGTCTTACTCAGACCCTCTCTGGAAACTGGGACTTGCCCATACAGAAAATTAAAGGGACCATGAAGAACAAAAATGATAACAGGTAGATAGGCTTTGCATTGGACTTACCAGGAATAATCTAGCAGTGGCTTACACTCAATCAGTTTCTCAAAACAGCTTTTCCCATGTGCAAGGGCTAAACAGCTTTGGCAACATTCATCCTCCAGTAGCACTCACCGATCAGATCTAAGTAAGATTTTACTCAAAAACTGCTCTGGCATCTCCTTACTTAGGAAATGATAGGCACAAGAAACTGGAGAAGTGGCTTAGATGGCCTGTATCCTAACTGGAAAACTGTTTTGCAGACTTGCTCTCTGTGTTGATCTTCCTTGCAAACTCATCTTGGGATCTGTAAAAAAAAAAAATCCCCAACATTTATAAAACATCAGAGCAAGTTTATCCATGACATGAGAAACATTCCATGGGTATTATTTTAGCAATAGATCCAGATGGTAATCTATTGCAGCTTAGTAACCAGAAAGATTTTTATGCTGCTGTGAGATAAAAATTTCCCAGGTCTGAAATCAGAGAAATTGACTGACAGTCTCGCTGCATCAAATAAATAATGTGAAGAGACAAATGGAATATTAATTTTTATGATTAAACGAGTCAGCGGGTTAGTTTTAATATAATGTAAATGCAGGTTTTATGGAAGGGATGTACATAGCTAAATGCTATGCACCAGTTTTCCATTGCTACAGGGATCTCCCTGCAATGTATTTAAAGCCCCGTCCTATGTTTCAGCAGGGCTGAAAGCCTGCTAGTGCTTTGGAAGGATGAAAGCAAATGAAATTGAATAGCAAACAAAAAAAGTCCAAACTTGATCAGTGATGATGAGAGAATTCCAACTGGGTCCACTTGGGAGCAATGATCAAGAATTAAGGTCTTGATTTTTTTAAGCTAGCAAATGAAGCTTCTTTATTCTACTTAAATGGGATAAGAAAAGCCCTATTAAAGGGAGCTAACAGTTGTACTAATCTGCAAGCCACATCTCTATTGGCCCCTGTAGGGAAAAAAGGAAAGACTTCTAAAAATGTTTAACAAAACCCACAGAAAATGAGAAGAGCAAGAGTTAACTCTAAAATGTGCAACTTTGTTTCTGTGGAAGAGGAAAATAAAATCTGTTTTCATAACTGAGTGAAGAGGCAGGAGCATGAGGTGCAGCTCTCATCCTTAGCGCTCCAACCTCCGGAGTTTACAGTCTGCAGGCTGCAGAGGGGCTCTTGCCAGGTGTATGAAGGTGGCCTGGGGCTCAGGGTTTTGCCCTTTTTTTTTTTTTTTTTTTTTCGTTTTGACTGAGGATTTGATCCCCCCAGGCACCTGCCTTACCAGGATTACTTGCATTTCTGGCATGACTGATCTCAGCAGGTGGCTCTATGAGGGCAGTGTGCCCATTCCTGGCCAAGCCGAAATATTGGCCCTCTCTGCTGTCACATTGGCAGCCTTTAATGCATGCTCATCTCCATATAAGTATTGCTTAGGCTCCAGATTTGGCCAGTTGTGAGATTACTGTACCATCTGTAATCTGTACCTTCTCCTGAATCTCTGGCAGGCTCGCTGGCTAAGGGGATCTTTCATCACTCCTGCTGTATCTCCTCCATGTCCATGTGCTCTTGGTGGCACCATTCAGTGTCACTGACTTGACTCTAGCTGACAGGGAGAGCAATAGCTGTGAAGATGTGTCAACATCCCTGGCTGCCAACATGTGGAGGCAGCCTGAAAGCATGCCCAGGACTCCTGGGGAATTAAGATCTGGCTTCTAAATCTTGTGGCTGTCTCTGCTCAACCCTGGTGACCTGTGCTGGCTGGATTAGTGACAGAGTAGTGCTGTGAGGACACTTTCCCAGGGCTGGTGGACTAATCTCTCAGCAGGGGAGGAGAGAGAGGAATAGCACGAGCGAGATAAGAGAGAAGATCCCTTGGCAAATGTGTAGCAATAAGTTCGGAAGGAACCATTGCTCTGAGAACTAAGGACAACATGCCCTCATTAGTCTAAGACATAGAAAAGACAGGGGGTGGCATGGGGTGTGCAGGGACAAAGGATAAAAGTTGGCCCCACTGTAGAATTACATAAAACAATAGTTGAACCAGAGTCTTACTTTAGTCTTTTTTTCATATGGACCAAGCCCAGCAGTGAATTGATAACCAAAATACAATTTTGTCCTCAAGTCAGTGTTTAAATGCATGTGATGAGGAAGAACTCTCAGTAGGACCCTGAGCTCATTAAGGAGAGAAGGCTCAAGGGGAATCTTCCCAATCTGTAGAAATACTGAGTGAGGGAGAATAAAGAACACAAAATCTGAAACACAACAAGTATTGAAATACGGGAAACCAAATTTATACTTAAAATAAAACAGATTTACTATGAAAGTGGTCAATCACAGAAACAGATTGCTCAGAGAGGTTGTGGAGTCACCACATCTGGAGGTATTCCAAACCCAACTCCATGCAGCTTTTTGCAAAGTGCTCCAGCTGACCCTGCTTTGACCAGAGGGATTGGGCTAGATGGGCTCTAGAGAACCCTTCCAGCCATTTTTCCCCTTTATATCTAATCTCATCATGGATTCAAATTGCACCCTCTTGATGAGACTTGTACAGGTCTTAAACTTCTGCTCAGCAAGCACATGTGAGATATCCCATGGAGAAGCATGTTTTTACATGAAGTTCACAAATCTCCCATGTCTTACACTTTTAGGTAAACATTTGCCCCTAAAATTGCAAGCTATAAAGTGCTTCCTGACTTGCTGTTAATGACTGCATCAAACAGAGCATCAGTGAATTCAAGGCTAAAACAGGGGGGTCTGTCAATGAGCCTCAGAACTTCCAGCTGCTGCACACAAACCCCATTAGTGCAGAATTGTGACACAGAATAATGAAGTAATTTATCCAGGCTAAAATGGGTCAGAGTTTTGACAGTGATTTCAGTGAAAGCATGGTGAGGTCCTTTGGGTTTGGATATTTTTTTCAAAGAACCAAACCTGATTCCTAGTACAAGGAAGTGTGCCCAAGTTACATGGCTCTATATTTTAAATAGAACTTCTTTTTAATAACCTGGATTTAATGTGTTTTACAATGTATTTATTATCTCACACTGTGATATTTTGTAACTTAGATTTTCAGCTAACGAGTAGCTCATCTAATGAAAATAATGATTTTTTCATGCTGTACTACATGGAAACTTAAAGTATTTCAATTAAACAAACCACCTCATTAGTGTGCCTTGATAACATAGTTGAGTTTTCTTTGATATGGTCAGAAATATCTAGCATGCTTTTGGGATGCAATCAAACTCTCCAATAAACTTGTTGCTAAAGACAGCTGCCTAGCACCATGTATTTCTTGAGCAGTCAAATGACCTAGTTTAGAAGTGTTTGAAGCCATTTTATACTCTGGAAGGAGAACAAATTAACCTTGTTTAACAAGTAGTCATCAATTTCTGTTCAAGCACTCTTCTGCACTCTACCATCTCCAGAGCAGTAGCACGGCCTTATTTCATCCTTCCTCTTACATACCCTATATACTTAATGCTACAGCTTTGGGAAGCACCTCTCATCTGCTGCAGGGACCCCGGGAGGAGGTAGTGTCACTGCACTCAAAATGCATTTGAAGCCATAAGTCCTGTTAACTGAAGTCTGCTTCAGTTTTTTTGTACTTTATAAAGAACTAACAGAAAATCAGGGCCATTGTTACATTTTACTCAGATTCATTTTGCCTGTTCCTTTCAAAGGCTTGCTCAATTGGATATTGCCAAGATAGCAGAGAACTCTGTAGCAAAAACCCAGCCTTTGGTTGAGACAAGACCACACTGATCTTTTTTTGCAGAAGATTTCTGTGGCTGCAGCTAATTCTGTTGAGATGTGGGGTCAGACCTGTGGCTATTATAAATCAACATATCTCTGTTCAGGGAGCTGGTTTTTATCAGATGAGCATCTGGATTCACAGTTCCATAGTTTCTCTGAGAATGCGCATTTCTGGATAATATTCTTTCTATAAGGCTAGCATACATTGAAGTTACAGTGAGTTGCTGCCTTTTAGGCTATTCCCTTGAAAAACTTAGTTCAGATTTGGATCTCATTGCAGGCAAAATGATTTGCAGAAAATGTCTCTGATTGTTGAAAGTAATTTGCTACTTTCTCATCAGCTGCAGTAAACGATGCATTTAACACTAGGTAGCTACACCATCTCTAAGAATTCACTATAAAGGAAAAGCAGATGAAAGGCATTTAGTCCATGTGCCAGCTCACCTGCACTAACCTTTCCTGTCACTGTACTCTTTTGTTAATTATTTCAAATGGGACTTGAGGGTGGCTTTTTATCACTGTGACAACCACATTAAGCAACAAACAAGCAAGCTTTTCACACACAAAATTTAAGTGGAGCATTGTTGCAGTTGGGAAGCTACATGTTATCTCCCCATCTACATTCTTTCTCCCTCGGCAGCAAAACTAAAGGGGACCTTGTTAGTTTTCTATTCAAGTTAATTTTGATGCCCACTGTTCTCAGCAGATAAGGTCTTCATCCTGCTGCAAAGAAATATTTACAGCCAACATGCAAGCTCTCATCCACCTTTGCCTGCCTGTTATAAATCCTAAATTCTAAGATTAATGTAAGTTGGCAGTGTCCCTTTAATCAAAATTTAATGCTTGTCTTCAATCTCCTCAAAGCACTTAAAATCTAGCAGCTTTAGAAGGGAGAGAATCATTAGTGCTGCCGTCCTCCGCTCCCCTGCAAGCAGGAGGCTTGACCATGGGGTGTTACAAAAATGGGGGTGTTGTGTTGCCCTCCACTGAGGCCTGTTTGGGATCAGCCTGTCCAACTCCTGCTGTTTTTGCTGCTCACAGGGAAGAGGGTGCAGAGCAATCAGAAAATCTGCTCAAGAATAAGATGAAGCCAACACTTTCCTTCAGAAGTTCAGAGCAGGCTCTTCTTTGCACCTGCCATCTCTGGTCAGACAGGTACTAAAATTCACATCTGACTGGGTCAGAAATACTGCATTCAGCTGTCTCAGCCTCTGTCACAGGCATATCTGCTCATCAGCCAGTTAGTCTGGGATGTTCATAAGAGATTGGTATCCACTGAGTCATTCTGATTCCTGGACCTGTGAGAAGCCAGGCTTGCAGCTTGGCAGCCAAGTGCTTGGAAAGCTGGCTGTGAGCCCCTCTGAAAGTCTGGCCTTTGCAAATCTGCAAATATGCAACTCGGAAACCCCCGTAAGGAGCAGCCAGTCTGATGCCAAACATAAGCCAAGTTCATCACAGCTTCATGAAAAAAATACCACCTTCTGGGATTTTTGCAATGCACAGCAAAGTACAGCGTTGCAGAAATATTTTGTAGGCAGCTTTCTGTATAGTAACCTGCTGCTCTGCAGGCATGGCTACCTAATGTTGATCCAGGCATTTCTTTCAGCACAGTGTCACATCTTGTGTTCTATCAGTGTGATGCTTTAAGATTTAATATGCTCCATTGTTTGCTTCTCAAACAATTTAATTTTTCTTCCAATTTCCCTTCAATCAAGGTGAATTTGCATTATTTCTTTGTTACAAAACTTCATAAATGCAGAGGTATATGGATACTTCTAGGCTTTAATTGTTTCCTGCTGAATACCGATAAAAATGTATCTGGATGGACAGATATTTTAATGTGTCCCTAATTACTAATGTACAGTTTAGGTTGTACCTAGCAAGGAATATCCAAAGCCCCAGATGCACATATTTACTTGCTTGCTTTTGCTCTGCTTCTCTCCCTTTTGCATCTAAAGTGTGTAGGATTGTTCTGGACTTTTACCTTTGGAGAATTTGGTTCAATCTGACTTACACTGTCAGCAAAATTGAGTTGCAAAAGATCATTCTGATTATTGGTAGTATTTGCCTAATCTTTAGCATGTTACAGCCTGGTCATTACCATTTACAGTACATTACATTTTTAGCTTTTGGGCAGTATCTTGATAGCACCTGCACTGAAATCTGGTGTGAGGGGAGTGTATTCTGCATACAATAAATACAGCATGACAGTCTAAAGGGCAGGAGACTTGGTCCAATGAATGTCCAGTAGATCATTGTTTGAAGGTGAATAATTTTACATGTAGCTAGCTATACAGAACACACATCCAAAGGGATTCTTACCTTCATGTCTTCTTGAAGAAAGAAGGCATTTATGGAGAAGTAGGGTAAGGAGACACGGGGAGAAG
This sequence comes from Motacilla alba alba, assembly GCF_015832195.1. Lineage (NCBI taxonomy): Eukaryota > Metazoa > Chordata > Aves > Passeriformes > Motacillidae > Motacilla > Motacilla alba. The sequence continues at coordinate 46,539,940 of NC_052019.1, read as the reverse complement.
ACAGGAGGCAGCTCATTCATAGACTTAGCACAAAGATATGGATGCACTTAACTGAAGAGGGAAGGAATGATGTTTTCTTCTCTCTTCATATGATGAAAATAAAAAGTGATCAGGATAGATTTTTGTTATCCTCTGGGCATTAAAAGCTTAAATGCAAAATGCATGACTTATTATATCTAGCCAAATCTTAGGGGTAAATAGGCAGTACGGGGAATTAGTTGTTGTTAATTGGACTTCTGAGCTGAATTCCCAGGGTGCTGCACTGCCAGCATTTCCCTTTTGTTTTAATACTGAAACAGGGAGAAGCCAATTCTATGATGGATTCATTCCACTATAGAACAGCAGAGCCCGCTAAATCATCTTCTTCAAAAGAAGTTGCATTTGTTGAATGTAAATATTTTAGGGTTAATTTCTGCATGTACTGTAAAAGGTATTTGTTTCTCCATTGAGCATTTTGAAACTGTAAAGTAAATCTTCAAGTAGCATAAATTGCCTAATTGTTCTGTAATATTTGAAGATATGAATTGCTGTTCCTTAAGCTATTGTATTTAGATCACATTTTCTATGTAGTTTGGGGCAGTCAATTCTGCTGCTGGTGAGTTGACCTTTTCTGAATTCCATGGCAGTGAGTGTGCTTTCAATGATACTAAGAGAACATTCAATCTCAAAAATCATATTTCATATTGTTTTATCAACACTATACACAGTGTTCCTTCTTTAGAAAGTTTTAACAATAATAACAAAAAAAGCCCCCAAAGCCAAAGATATCTCACAGATTCGGGAGACCCAGAAAAAATAGTCTTTGCATCAGGCTTTTGTTCTAGCAGCCAGTCCAGTGTCACATGCTGAAAAAACCCCTAGAGCCAAGCAGAGGCCACAGGTCACACACCTCCTTTAGCAGCCTGTTGTAATTGATGCTCCTTGCATAGCTGATTTTCACTCGTATAATCCGAAAGGTAACGGAGAAAAACAGGCTTCTCTTGCATGTTCGATTTGGTAAAACATCATGAAGAAATGTTCCTAGTGCTTCTGAAGTGCTCAGAAAAAAACCAGGGAGATGTTTGTATGAATTATAAGCTCCTCAGAGAACTTAAGCAGCAAAACCTTCCTGTACTGTTAATGTATCTTTAAATCATTAAGATAAGTATAATTTTTTTAAAAGGTACACTAATGCATTATTGACCTTTCTTCATTCTTTATCTCTCCCCCTCATCCCTGTATGGTCAACATTTGCCTTAGTAGGTACCCATTCCTTATTTAAAGAACAAAGCAACAGAAAAGTGTCCAAAATTCCAGATTCCTCTGACACTCAACCTCTCAGTCAGTGGTTTGGTCGCAGTCAATTCAAAAGAGTTTTATTGCTTATTAGACTTAGATAGAAATAGAGTCTATCCTACACCTTTCTCACCTGTTCATGGGATCCATTTCAATTTATGGCAGATAGTTTTGAATAATTTCTCGTGGAAAGGGGCAGCTACACGGGGCAGCTAGTATTTGGTGCTTACTTGCTCTTTACTTGCACAGGTAAAGAATTGTACTTTAATTGTCTTTACAGAGTCCCAAAGATTTTATTAAATAATAACATCAACTACATTTATTTTAGAACAGGGAAGGTTGGACTTAAACCAGTTAGGACTAGTATTTAGGGAACTAGATTGTTAAGGTATTTGGGAGGCAACACTGAGCAACCTGCAAACATTACATTAAAGATACCCAAAATCACCACCACCAGTGCCCACACAGCTGATTACACTGCCCTTAATTAAGTGATTGACCCAAGTCTGCCACAGGAAACTCTGGCAGTGAGAGTGCTTTGCCCCTTTGATTCTGGGCACAGGCACATCCTCCCTCTAAGGCAGGGAAAATTTGGCCATGTCCCTTGCCTTGGGTGGCTGCTGTTGGGGGAAGGAGCAGTGTGAGGTGATGATCCCAAGCAGCTCTGGAGACATTTCCAGTGTGAGTCTTCCCAGAGATGTGAGATGCTTACAGCATAGTACACACTGCTGGGGAAAGATTGCCTCTATGTCCTTGATGCCTGGATGGTCAGAAGGCTTAGACGTGAGTAGCAGACAGGGGGTTTAGCTTTATTTGGCACAAAGGGTGAAATGCAGTTTTCACAGCCTGGAAGAGCTGTTCAGAGCCTCTTTATTTTTCCATTGCTCTGTGTGGAAGATGCATGGCCCGGCTTATCATGGCTGCACCAGGAGAACTGACAGGGGATGTTGTAGGCCAGGGACCCTGACTTCAGCCTGGGGGCTGATGAAAAGCAAACATGAGCTGTCACCATGAAGAATTCACATCTCAGCTGCTTGTGCTGCCCATGGGCTCAGTACCCTGCTCTGTCTTAAACACTTTTCACAGGGGAGGGTGAGTGCACACAAAGCCTGTTTAATTAGGTGTTGCATAAGAAGGATGAACTCTATCCCAAGTGAGATGGAGGATTGCATGTCTTCTCCAGATGGTGAAAGTCTTTATTTTCTTTAAGGCAGGAGAAAATAAGCAGGTGTGAGTATGGGACCTACCTGTATTGGTTTTAATCGGCAACTTTAGGCAAAGTCAGTGTTCTCATCAGAAAAAGGGAAAAATAAACAGCTGAGCACTGTGATTCATTTACACTTCAAATATACTTTGAGTTGGTTATTCCTCAATTAATCAAATAGCTGGTGTATCCCTAAAGTAGTATAAAGTGACACGCTGTGTGAAATCAATTTTCCCTTCCAAAATCATTAAATTCAGTAGCCTGTGACTACATCCCTGCTAATTCTAGTACCGGTCCTTTCATCCTCCATTAACTTTGGCACGCCTAACAGGCTGTCAAAAATAATTTCCCAGAACGTAAATAATTCAGAAATTAAAAATTAATAAATAATAACAGAGAGCTACTGGGAGATAGACTGGGTCAATTAGTCAGCTCTGCATTCTGTTTCTTCGCAGCAGGGGGGCAGCCACATTCGTTACTAGAATCTTTCCTCCGATTCCTAGGTCTGATTTACGGCTCTTCATTACTGGATCCAGTCAGACACAATTACCTCCATCACTATCTCAGTTCCTAACTTCAAAGAAACACACATTTTCTTGTCTGCTTTTTTTCTCCTTGCAGCAGCCTCAGCTTGACGTCCCTGGAATTTCTTCCACGCGGACTAATTAATAAGACTTTGACTTATCATATTCACTTCTCTTCTTTGATGTCCTACCTTAGTCAATCATCCTATTTAATTAGAATTTCAATGATAACTTTACTTATCTCGTAGCTAGATGTAAATTAAAATAACGGGATTTTAATTCTCTTTCTTACAGGGTTATGACATTTTTGACAGAAAAAGTTTCAACCCAAATACGATATTATGTACTTCCTATGCTAGGACTGCATTCCACTAAATTGTTTTTCCCTTTGCTACAAAATAATTTTGCTTGTTTAACAAGCTCCACTGAAATGGAAATGAACTACAGCTTCTCATAACGTAATTTGCACAGGTCTGTGTTGTGGAAGGTTATGTTGATAGAAATTAGTATAATCAGATTGCAACACATGCCACATAGTTAACAAGGAAAGGGAATGAGATTTTTAAGGAAAAAAAATCAGCTCTGGAGAGACAGTGGAGCCGAGGACCTCTTCTTTCTACCCTTTCAAACAGCTGCTAATACTTTTCCAAAAGGTCTTGCTTCCTTTCCACATTTATGGATCTGGGCCTGTTGGTTGTATCCAAGCAGCACCTGAGGTTGGATTCTGACTTCAGTGTGACACTTCTAAAATATGTACTGATACACTGTTCATGGAAATGGCATCCTGACTGCGACTTAACAGGAGCACCTTACCTCTCAGCCATCACATCTTTTCCTCTCTGCAGCACTCAGTATGTGCTTGCCTACAGGCTTGCTTTCCTTCCCATGCCTCTTAGAATTTGCTAGTCTGGATTGGTACAACAGCAAGTGAATATGAGTGAAAACATGTCTCATTTTTTAATTGAAGCTTATTGTGGAGAAAAGCCCTAGAGGGATCCATGAAGAGAAGTTAATGGGGCAGTGGAACCCTCCTGGGCCTGGTAGATTCCTGGAAGTGGTACAGAAGTGTGAGGAAAGTATAAGAGGATCCAGCCAGGCTTATCAAGCCTTTTGCCTTTGGGAACTCTCACTCTTACTCTGTTGAAACTTTCCACGTGACCAAGCAAATTGTCATGCACACAGATCAGGGCTTTCAGTAAAAAGAGAGATCAAGAGAGGACCATGTGGAAAAGACAGGATGGTCAACATACCAAGAATTGGTCTTAAACTGTGAACAAAGTGTCCTTCTGATGCATTAAACAGAATATGGTGACAGCCCGCTGGCCAGTGCAAAATACATTCCATTACTAAACAGCCATCAGAGATGATTATCCTTCCAGTTGGATCTGGTGGAAAAGAGCTTTACGGTTTTACACTGCTGAGAAGCAAGTACACCCTGGAAGCCAGCCTATAGTTTTCTCAATGAAAAGGCCCACAACCTCAGATGCTCTGCTTCCACTGACATCCTAGAAGAGAAAAAAATGGATTTTAGAGGATGCCACTGTTACTTTTCCACATTGTTGTGCTGTGCATTTGCTAACCCATCCCCTTTCTGGCATTCAAGGAAAAAAGAAAATGCAGAAAGAGTTAACAAGACATGTTGGATGTGGAAAATGACTGCTCCCTAAAGAGACGTTTTGGTCCTGTGAAGAGGTAGGAGTAGCAGAGAACATGAATCACTTGACTAATCTGTACAAAATGGGCTTAGTGAGATTCTGCTTCAAATCTTATCCCCACATTAGATAGCATTAAACCAGTTGTCATTAAGCTAACATTTCCAGATGCTCTGGTGAGCCGTTTGCCTGATAGCCCTGTTCCTCTTTAAAAAAGAACTGAAAATGCTTGAAAAACTAGGCCAGTACATCAGCAGAAGCAAATGGCTGGAATTTAATTGGCAGTTTCTAAAACTTACACAGGTTGAGTTTAGAGCCTAAGTGGGGTAAATTCAAATGTGTATCAATACTATTGTCAATAATAAAATAGTTACCTGTTCCACTGACAATATCTAAACTGTTCTATCATAATTTAATAGTGCTGTTCTTTAACAATTGGATTCTGTTACACTTTTATATCTAGGCATGATTATTTAATCTAATTTAATTGGCTTTTTTATTCTCCTCAGGGTTCTGGGCCCAGAAAGTTCACGTTAAATACTCTAATTGCGCTGAAATTTACTTGTCTTCTAAAATATGCGCCTATTTTAAATATACCCTAAAATCTAGTTCATACATATTTTCTCCTCTTTCATGAATTAAAAAAAAAAAATCTGGTGTCCATGATTTGCACTTAAAAAGAGTCAATAATTAACCAAAATAATAATTATAGATTGAAAACAGGGAGGATGCCGTACAACAAACTGCGAGTTACATAAATAAGGCCAGGAGCACACATCAAAGCATTCTGAGCACTTGCTAATCTCCAAAAGCAGAGCTGAAGCCACTAACGATGGCAGCAGCAGCACCCTTCATGCTTAATGTGTGGGTCCCTGAGTACCACTGTGGAACAGCGCTCAGGTCAGTGGAGCAAAAGAGCACTTGAGGGCTCACAGACAGTGGGCCCAACCCCATCCTCCTTGCAGATGGTGATTTCCCATTGATGCTGCATGGAGATTTTGACTGTGCGAGTCAGTATCAATTGTGGCAGCAGCCACAAGGCATTCACACTCACCGTGAGAAGGAGGACTCGGTGTGGCAGTGGGAACACGCCACGAGAGGCTGGGGAGCAGAAGTGATGGAAAAGTGTGCTTTAAAACCTCTTGGTCTTTCATATGTCAGAGTCAGGTGGCAGGGTGGCATCCAGGTCCATTAGTAAGGTCACAGATGGATAACAGAGGCCAGATGCTGATTTCAGAACACAGAGGCAGCCCTGCTTGTCAACATGCTCTTCAGCTTGGCAGGGACTGGGGGTGTGGGATGGGAGCTGACACAAACATCTGGGAGAAGTGTAGTCCAGGGAGTGTTTCTCCTTTCCTTCCTATCAACACAGTGCTTAATAAAAAGGTGAGGGGCTGCCAGAGGTACCTTCTGTGCATTTAGATTTTAACATGGCAGATCTGGCACCACTGGAATGCTGTTTCTGCCTACTGACAAGCCATCATATAGTCCCTTAGCTCTGGCTATTTCCTTTCTTTTCTTTTGTCAGGGGTCTACCAGAGGCTATTAAATAGATTTCACAGAATATTCTGAGTGCAAAGGGACGCACAAGGATCATTGAGCACAGCTCTTAAGAGAATGGCCCCTACAGGGATTGAACCCACAACTTTGGTGCAACAGCACCATGCTCACACCAACTGAGATAATCTAAGGTCAGAAAATGTGACCCAGCTCAGGACCCTTGGAGGCTGCTGATGGATGAATGCAGGGAGGATGTGTCAAGGGACAGTTCCACTAGCTGTGTCCTGTTTTTCCCTATGCTTTTCCTAGGTACCTGTGGCCTGGAAATGGGGGGTTGAGTCAGGCGGACCTTTGACCTGACCAGCAGAGAAAGGTTTGTAACTTCATGCTCCTGTGTGAGCACCTGCTCCAGAGCATGTGGCACAGTGAGTGCAGCAAGGAGGTGGCAGGCAAGTGTGGACATTGGATGGCTCTCCAGAGGGTCAGTTTCAGGATAAGCCTGTCTGCCTGGTCCTATGCCTGGGAAGGCCAGTGCTGGTCAGGAGTGAGGGCATCTCGAGGGGAGCATGGCAATGACAGCCCTGCAATGCTCCAGGCAAGGCTTTCGAGGGATTCCGTGGGACCAGCCTTTCCTTGTGGAAGTTTTGTGTAAGACACACAGTTCCCAGGTGTGTCGCGAGGCAGTGTGCCATGGAAAAGCCTGTAAGAGTGACTTGTAATTCAGAGCAGCATGGGGAATGGCTTCTGGGCCCACAGCTACGTAATTGCCATAATGAAGCACAAACCCTTCTTTCCCAGGACAGAAGCCGATAATTTAGTCAAACAGTTTTTCAGCAAAACACACGACAAAACAAAACGGTGCCCCCATGGCGCCCATTGCTCCGGCTCCCGATCCCGCCGCCGAGCGGCGCCCCGTCTCGCTTCAGCCGTACAACATGGCGCCACCCAGCACCTCCGTGCCGTACAACATGGCGCTGCCCGCTCGCCGCCCTGCCGGGTAGATGTACTCTAGTGCGCAGGCGCTGCTATTTCTTCCGGGCTCCAGCGCGCCGCTATTTCAATGTTGACCCGCGCATTTCCGCTTCCTCTTCCGGGTCCGGCGGCGCCAGGTATGGCGGGGGGCGGGCGAGGGCTGTGGGCGCCTATCCGCCTCCATCCGCGGTCCGGCGGGCGGCAAGCGCGATCCGAGGCCCCGAGGGGCTGTGGGGATGGGCCGGCGGCGCTGCTGCTGCCCGCGCCTGGGCTGGAGCGGGGCGCAGAGCCGCCCGGCTGAGGCCGGGCCTGCCGAGGCCTCCGCGGTGAGGCTCCCGAGAAGGGCCCGCGTCTCCCGGGGCTGCGAGTGACGCTTATGTTGACTTAAAAATACGGAGCTGCTAAAGCTTTAAGCAGTCTCTTAGGAGAGCGTGACATAATCCAGGCAAGACAAGGATGTTTTAACAGTGTTCCAGCTAGTTCGGGTGAATTTCCATTGCGGATCGCATCGTGCCCGCTGTCACGCGATTTGTTGTTCTCTAATCCAGTCCTGGTGGTTGTCGCTGGTCAGGAAAGGCTTTAGTTGTATTAGTATCGAATCGGCAGCTGCTGATGCACATCTGGCTCTGTACCGGTGATCATGTGAGATGCGAATTCCTGTGTGCGTGTCCAGCTCTTAACTAGTGCCTCTTTGGTTTTGATTTATTTAGGGGTGAAAAATGGTGCAGCGCCTGACATACCGCCGTAGGTTGTCCTACAACACAGCTTCCAACAAGACCAGACTGTAAGTAAGACAGTGTGCAAGAAAACTTCTGTTGTAAACAGGTGATGCTTCACTTCCGATTGTTACGTTAGCTGAGTGTTTCTCTGCTGTGCTTAGGTCCCGAACACCCGGGAACAGGATTGTTTACCTTTACACCAAGAAAGTGGGAAAGGCCCCCAAGTCAGCATGTGGGATTTGCCCAGGAAGACTTCGTGGTGTGAGTATGAATAAACGCCCAAGGGTGTTGCTGTGCTGCAGCTTTTCTTCAGGACAAAGAGCCTTTCCAAGTATACACTGGGCCTTTTTACCGAGCAGTTCTTGTTGAAATAACCTTTTTCTTTTAAATATTCAAATCAAATGTTGTAAAGTTTGCTGGCAAAATAAGCTTTGGAAGCTCAAACTTTTTTTGATGTTCCTGGTTTGCATTATAATTAAATATAATCTCTTGCTTTAGAAAGTCTGAAATTTTTGAAGCTAGACAGGGCAATTCTATAGCAGGTCTAAACATGTAAATTGGACCTGTTAGACTTGCAGAAAAAAAGGGTAAGCCAAGTTTGGAAAAGTATTATATTTTAGGTATATTTCTTCAGAGTGTTTTCATGAAGTAGCACCATTGCTTTTAACAGTTACGGGAATGCTTGACTAATGTTGATCTTTGAGCAGTTCCTGTCTTTAAAAAAAAGTCGTTTTCATCACCAATTTTTTAATGAACCTCTTGTGGAGCCCCTGTGGTGGAATTAGCAGATCAGCTTAGGAATGCTGAGGGTGGCCCATGCAATGAGCTGCAGCCTTGGTCACTTTTTAGCATCTTGAATAGTAAACTTCAAGTGTTGCTATTTTTTATTTTTAACTGTAAAAGTGATGTTGTTTTTTACGTGGCAGAGAAAAAAAATTGCTGTCCCATGACATGCTTGTTTACTTTTTGCTGTCTGTAGGTCCGTGCTGTGCGCCCCAAAGTTCTGATGAGGCTGTCAAAAACGAAGAAGCACGTTAGCAGAGCCTACGGTGGCTCCATGTGTGCCAAGTGTGTCCGTGACAGGTAATTTACAGAAAGCCAGCTTTTTTCATGGGGTTGCTTCTTACACAATTTTTACATCTCTCCCAAATTTTGAAGGCTCTTGTCTGACACTGGTATGTGGAGATAAAGAGTGTGAGCTTGGGGCACATCAAGCAATGACGTGTGTGGTTTTTGTCCCTTGGATTTGAGGGAGTTCCTGCGTGTGGAGCTCCTTTGTGGAGACCTCGTGTTCTTTAGGATTTCTTACTGCAGTGTTGCATTGATACCAAGTAGTCTGCTCATGGTGGATTTTTATCTTTTGTATTGACTGCCCGTAGTAAAGATTATTCTGTTCTGTTGTCCTGTTTTGCCTTCTGCAGATCTAATTGAATTTTTCATTTCTTTGTAGTGTTTTGGGATTTGCAGATATTACTTGGTAGTGCATTTAGCAGCTTTATGTGGTTAAGCTTTAAAAAGGCCTTTGCCAGGCCTCACTGAATTCAGTTTTACTGTGTAGCAATTGCATATCCTATGCTTCCTTGGCAAGTTTGAGGAAAAATGTGACAATGAGTGTGTCATCTCTGTGAATGGTAAACAAAGCAGATGTCTGGGGTCAGCAGTCTAATGCCAGGGTTTTTATTCATCTGTAGTGCCAGCATTTTTTTTTGGTTTTTGGCATTTGTAAGTTCTAAGATAAATTACATTAGGCACCCCACTGAAGATGCAGAGCCATAGCATAACTTTTCTATGTTAAAAGCCACTTTTTTTCTGAGTGTTTTCCCAAACCCTTCATGAACTTGATAGGTAATTTTCAGTGCATCAGTGTGTTTTATTCCTACTGTGCCTAATCCAGAAATTACAGCCACCTCCTTTCCTGTAATGGTCAGGTTTTCTCCTGCACCTGCTTAGGCATCTTTGACAGGTTTGTGTACTGCAGAAGTAGCCATATCTACCAGATACTTACAGGAGGCATTTTATTGTTTAAAGGTAGAAGAAAGTGTGTGACGCACTTGTGCTTTTAACTCAGAACCATCAATAGTCTGTTGGTGTGTGAGTGCTGGTGCACAGATCTGTCCCATCTACCTGGTGGCCCTGCACGTCTTCCAGAAATAGTCATATTTGGGCACAGCTTGACTTGCTATGCTTTGCCCTGTTGATGTGCAAGGAGCTTTAATCCTGACAGGGAAAGTATTCCTGTTTTTGATAACTAGATGCATGTAGTTTCCTGTAGTTCTGAGGAAGAGAGCTGACCACGACTCTTCACACCAATTCTGACTTCAACAGAATTAAATTAATTCTCCAGTTAGGAGTTCTGCTTTTTGCCTTTGAAGTTTGTGAGGATGGTAAATTTTCCCATGTTCAGCCATCAAGTATTACCTTGCTTCCCTCCAAGCCACTTACCTTAAATTTGCAGGCACTGTAGGCTGCCATCCCCAAACTGCTGCATTCCTGCAGTGCTCCTGTCCCTGCCTTTTGCTGCTGGCACGAACAGCAGTGAGTTCCCTTTTTATGTAACTGTGGAGCTAACACCACACGTGCAATGAATGTGGGAGATGGTAAAATTAATTGTAATTTGTCTTATTTTTATGTTTATATTTTAGTAGATAGACACATATCCTAAACTAGTTTTTCTTTTCCAGGATCAAACGAGCTTTTCTTATTGAGGAGCAGAAGATCGTTGTGAAAGTGTTGAAGGCACAAGCACAGAGCCAGAAGTCAAAGTGAATCTATTTGTAGTTTCAGCCCAATAAATGAAATCTCCACTTCTCTTGTGTCCTGTCATTCCATGTGTGACTCAAAGCTGGTAGGAGCTGCTGCTTCTCGCAGGTTGTACAGTGCAGAGCTGGGTTTTGCTGCAACAGAGCCTGTAGGTCAGGATGCTCTGTTCAGTGCTGCCTGCTGAAAGGAAGTCTGGTTTAACAGGACTCTCAGCTCAGGCTCAGTCATGTAGAGGGATTGGAATAATTTTCAGCAGTGCAGGCTTTCTTTCAGCAGCTGTTTATGAAGTCATTGGAGGACCTGGCTCAGAAGAAAGTTAGGACTTTAAAAAGGAAAAGCAAGCAAAAGAGGACATCTAGTATAAGCCTAAGGTAGGTGTTTTTTTATTTTTTTACTTTTATGTGGTATTACTCAAGTGAGGGTGGAGAGAGTAGTTTTAACTTCTCAAAGCCAGTGCTGCAGTGCTGTATCCACCAGACAGTTGCCTACTTCTGCATCTGGATCTCTGGAAGAAAGCTGCAGCTGCTGTATCCTGTTAGGTCTTCTGGATCAGCAGTTACAGGTATGATACCAACAGAGCTCTAGGGTGCAGCTAGGACAGACCTTTAAAGGTTTCCTGATTTAGACTAGCAATTTGGGCCTCTGGTATTGAAATTCGAACCAAAGTTTGTTGAAGGATGCAATTGTAATGTAAGAAGTGAAAATGGCTTTGCTTCTTTCTGTTTTGTAGAGAACTCTAAATGTTTTTCTTAATGCTGTCCAGGAGTGTTATAATACAGTCAGGATAATTCTTGCTTTGCCTGTATGTGCAGTGGTATTCCTCAGCCCCAACTCTGAATTTTGAACTGCTTTTAGTATCTGACAGGCATCTGTTTTTACCTGTTTTTAACCAATAACTGTTTTTTCAAAACGTAGTGAGCTCTGCCATGAGAGTAAGGAAGGAGGAGAAATAATAACAGCACAGAGGCTTACTGGGAGCTGTGAGAGTGCCACTTTAAGGGGTTTCTAAGGTCACCTGTAGTGTCTGCTCAGGCTGTGGCTCACGTGTGTGCAGGTTGCTCTTGAGTGCATGCTGCCTTTCTACCCTGCCTAGCTCTGTCAGCTGTACAGTCAGCCAAGGGACAGAGGACAGAAGGCTGAGTCAAAAAGCCCTTCTGGTGGCAGGGAGCTGGTGCTTTGGGTGAGGTGCTTGGCAGCTCTCAGCTGCCTCCTGGGTGTGACAGCAGGAGGTGGCTCTGGTCCAGGATACGTGACTTAATACCCTGCATGTTGAAAGGAGTTGTACCTCCCCAAGGATTTCTTCACAGTGTCCCAAGGAGTTAAAATAATCCTCAATATTCTCAAAAAGGATAAATGTGAAACATTTCTCCTCAGCTCAGGTGCAAAGGCTGTAGCTCACTAAAGGGGGTTTTGACCCTAACATTACTACTCTTAACATTTTTGGATGTTGTTACTATAGTTACTTTACAAGGTTAACATCTCTTTAGTTGTCTTATTGTTCTAGTGTAAATTTTAGTAAATTTGCTGGGGAAAAAAAAAAAGCAGCAGCTAGGGCAGGTGTGTGTAACCTGCCCCTGTTTTGCATGAAAAGAGAGTTTTCCTTCAGGCTTTTGGAAAGAAGTAGAGATGGAGGGAGAATAATTTTGGAATAATGAGGATAAATGTCGTGAACATCTGTTGACAGGCACTGCAAGGGAGGTTCTTCCAAAGAGGAAGGGTAAGACTGTAAACAGCTAGCTATAAATGACATGATTGCACCAGAAGGCAACAGTTAGGAGTTAGGAGAAGTATTGCCACTATAGGCAGAAATCAAAGCAGTCCTTAGGCAGTGTGTCAGTGAAATGGTAATAAGGCCTGTAATTGTTTTAAACTGTGCAGTTGGCTGCAGTGTAGGAGTGGGGGCAGACATTTGGGGAATGGCTGTGCAGTGGGAGGTAGGCTGGGTAGCGTGGCAAGATGGGCGAATTCAGCTGGTGCGTGTGCTTCGGGACGAGCTCCTGTGTAACCTGAAGAATTCTTCCCCGCCCCTTTCCTTAGAGAAGCTTCCACTCAAAAGGGCGCGTTTTTCTGACGTGCTGCCTCGGTGCTGCTCTCCAAAGCGAGCTGAGGACAGAGGCAGGAGGGGCCTGGCTGGGCTGATGAGCTGTGTGCACCCTTACAGGAGCGTGTGAGATGGGCTGTAACACACGGTACCCTGCTTGCTCTCAGCAGCGACTGCTGTGATGTGCCTTTTCCTGCCTGCTCTGTGTGCAGCGGTCGGGGTGACCTCTGGCTGTGGGGTCAGGACGGCCCCACATCCCATGGTGCGCCCAAGGGGCATCCCAGCCCCACGCTCCCCTGCAAACACAAGGACCGGGGCAAAGTCCCACTACAGAACTTGGTCTGCTCGCCGGCTCTGCATCTCCCCAGTACGACTGTGCAAACTCACTCGCGGGACGTGGCTTTTCCTTGCCCCCGCCGGAAAACGCATCAGCACAGGGGTGTCCAAAGGGTGCTCCTAGCCGTGGCAGGGGCTGCGGCGCCGGTGTCGCCCCTGCGGCAGGAATGCCCGCGCGCGGCCAGCGGGCAGCGCCGGGGCACCCGCGGCGGCCACGTGGCTGCCCAGCCCAGGGGCGGAGCCTGCGCCCGGCCACGCCCCCGGCCACGCCCCCGCCCGGAGCCGGTACCCAGCGCCGACACGTCAGGGCTGCCGGGTCCTGGCAGGTGAGTAATGCGGATAGACACTTCGTCGGCGGACTGGCGGCGTTTCCATGTCTTTATGCAGACAAAAAAAAGTCCGAATCTGTTATTTAAGCCTGATCGCAAGTTTCTAGTACTTTGTTTGGTTTGTCTTTTCAGAAAGGGATCCCTTTCCCCCTGTCGGGACGCGGCAGCCCATTTCCGTTTCCGCCTTCGTGTCGGTGGCGGAGCGCGGCCGCGGCGGGCGGGAGCGGACAGCGCCGGCACGGAGCAGCGGGGCCGCGGCCGCCCCGGGACCGCACCGCGGCCATGGAGACGCTGTACCGCCTGCCCTTCGCCGTGCTCGAGTGCCCCAACATCAAGCTGAAGCGGCCGAGCTGGGTGCACATGCCCTCGGCCATGACCGTGTACGCGCTGGTGGTCGTGTCCTACTTCCTCATCACCGGAGGTGAGGCCGGGGTGAAGGGGTGAAGGGGAGGCCCCGCTCACGGAGCGGCTCTCCCTCGGTCCCTGCCCCGGGTGGCTGAGCCGCGGCTGGCCCCGTGTCCGGGTCCGAACGCGAGCCTCGGGCATCCCCCAGCGTGCCCGCGGTGTCAGGGCGGCTCTCGCTGCTGCGGGTCAAAGTCGGTGCTTGCTTTCCTCCCCGCAGGAATTATCTATGACGTGATCGTGGAACCTCCGAGCGTGGGCTCCATGACAGACGAACACGGACATCAGAGGCCGGTGGCTTTCTTGGCATACAGGTAAGAGCAGGGCCCTGTTCCCACTAGCGACGTGCTGCACATGCCTAAGCTCAAGGGAATAAACCCCGTCTTGCCGAGCTGTGCATCTGTCCCTTCCCTTCCCCTCTTTCTCTGCAAGGCAGGAGTTGTTTTATATCAGTTCTTGATTTGCCAAGAACTATTTTTTGTTTTTTTTCCGAAAACCCCACCAAACCAGCATTGCAACCAGTGGAAAGCAAACAACCTAGTCCTAAAACTTTTAAAAATGAAAGGTCTGGTTTGGGCTGGGGGTACTTCTTTTTCTTGCTCATCAGGTAGAACTTTATACTGGATGAATTTCATCAGTTTTTGTTGCAGAATATGTAATGTTTGGGAAACTTTTGTTTCTTAGGTTTTAAACGCTAGCGTACTTGGGACTTTGGTGGGGAACATTGTTACAAATGTGTAACAACAGGGTCTTCCTTGTGCCCTTGGCTTCCATTACTGAAAATGAGCTGGAGACTCCTAGTAGCAAACTGGTCTGAAGAGAGTTAAGTCTAGTTTTGTAACAGGGGGGAATCTATGTGTGTGGAAAAAAAAAAAGATTTTTATTAAATACCAAAAAAGTTGGTTGAATCCGTGAGGTCTGTGACATGGTTGATGTGACAGATTTTGGCTTGGACTAGATATGTGCTTCAGACTGGGTTGGATTGTTGCAATGTTGATGAATCAAGTTGCTGCAGGGAGTTGCTAGCACTGTCATTTGTCAGTGTAAACAAGACCAGAGAAGACAAACTTGTTTGTTTCCAGAGTATGAGGCAGTAATGATAATCTTTATTTCTGGGTGGCCATCCACAGAAATCAATGCCAGTTTTATGAGGTTGCTATTTAGGAGGATGGGAATATGGCTCAGTGACTGTGAGAAGCAGGGGATTCGTGATCCAGGTGCAATACTCTTTCTGTACCCCAGCTTCCTCCTCTCTCCATCTCTTTCCATTTGTAAGAAGGAAGTCCAGCTGTCTGGGCTGACAGAGAGCCCCAAGGGGCACCCCCAGGCTCCCTGCCATGGATCCATGCAGGCTCAGCAAGCAGGCAGCAGAACATCCTGCAGGATTTGTGCTGGAACCAGCAGATGTGCTTCACACACTGCCGTAGTGCTTTGAGTGGAATTTGTCCTGAGAGGAGGATTGAGGCAGTCCTGCCTAAACATGGGATGGAAATAAGGAGGTCATGGTGCCATGCCTTGGGATCATCTGTATAACTAGGGACCTCCTTGGACTAGGTGGTTTTGCAAACCAGTGAGCTGGGTGGTAGCTGTTGGTATGCACAAATATGTATAAATCCTCCTGTGTGTTGCACTGGGCACCTTGCAGTCTCAGTTCTGGACATAAATTGTGTATTAATGTCTTGATGTAATTGTATAACATTTATAACATTTTCCTACTTGCTCTAGTTAGAAAGTCAGCCGTCAAAGTTAATCATCCTGTGTGTTTGTATAGCTAAAGTGTGTTGAGTAGATAGGGTTGTAAAAATGTAAATAATTTCTTTAATATTTTTCTGACTCTTTTCACCTTTTTTTCTCCTTTAGAGTAAATGGACAGTACATTATGGAAGGCCTTGCATCCAGCTTCCTCTTTACAATGGGTGGTTTAGGATTCATAATTCTGGATCGATCCAATGCACCAAATATCCCCAAGTTGAATAGGTTTCTTTTGCTCTTTATTGGATTTGTCAGTGTGCTTTTGAGCTTCTTCATGGCCAGAGTTTTCATGAGGATGAAATTACCGTAAGTGATTTGTCTTTCAGTCTTTATTCTCTTGTGTGGCTCGTGTGTGCTGTGTTAAATTTAAGAGTAACAGAAAATATAGTGATCTTCAGTTTGAAAATAAGTTGCTTTTTTCACTGCTTTTTTGGAACAAGTTACCTTAAATGAGGTGGGATGCTTTGGGAGTCAGCTTCTGTAAGATCAGGCTGTAGTTAAAAAAGGGTGACAGTTCCTGGTATGTTAGAAAATATGTTTAGTGAGTCTGACTTGCTCAGTGTACCTTAAAATTCATTGTTTGTACTAGTCAGGTAAGTAGCTACAAAGCAGGGCTTTGAGGAATATGGAACTGTCAAAGTACTGTAGCTTTCAGGCTGTGCAAAATCCAAATGCAGGTTTTCCAGTTATGCCCCCCTCTGTATTTTTCAGTCCATCCATTTAATTTAGAATAGCTGAAACCTGATGTTTGGAGGTACTGGTAGGTAATTTATGGAGTAGCTCCATGAAGTGTTGAATTAATAGTGACAGTCATTCTTCTATTCTTAAATACTTTTTTTGGCCTCTGCAGCATGCATAAGAAATTTGTTTCATAACACAGAAGAGATGGGTTCCCTGGCAGCAGGTATCTGGATAGGGACCTACCCTATATTTTCTTGCTTCATTGATGCTATATGGGTTTTTTTTGCTTCACTGAGTACATGTCTGTCTGTACAACAGTTCTCATTCTAAAATTCATGAAAAGAACAGGGCTTCACAGAAATGAAGAGAAAGAGACAACAGGTTTGTGTGAAGTGTCAGAAAAGATCAGGTTGTATTGAATATCTTAACTCTTGTAGTTTGTGTAAAGGACAAATAAAGAACATTTCTTAGGGTATAATGTGGGCTTCAAAAATTCCAAGCAGTTACCAAAGCTGGATTAAGAACATTGCTAATGCATTTTCACTGTTCATTGAAGAAAATCAGCTGAGGAAGGAGTGTGTAGTTAAGATGGCCAAATAGTCTTGATCAGCAGAGGCTTTTTCAGTCTTAAGTTTTGGTTTAAGATTGTCTGCCTCTTGATTTTTGAGGAGTGCTGCCTATGTTTGCTAACTTTTTCTCTAAATTTATTTTCTTCCCGTAGGGGCTACTTGATGGGTTAGTACCTCTTGTGCTGTGTGAAAGTTTGAGCTGAATTTCCTCCTCTTCACAAAGTGTTTTAAGAAGAAACAGCAAGAAACAAGTTCCAGTCACCATCAACAGCAGAGACCTGGCCATGAGAAACAACTAGGGAAAGAGTGCTTTCTCTGCAGACAAACTGTGACTACCAGTGGCTGATCTGTATTTTCAAGCAATGTTTTATCATTTCTGATGTAGAGCTTTTGAAAAAGAGAAAGTTAAATAGCTGAGTATTTCTTTTATATTCCATCTCAGTATGAAGTAGAGAACCTACCTTTAGCTCTACCTGAAATGAGTATTTGCCATAGACGGTTCTTTGTTGCAGGTCTGTCTCCTCTTCCCTGTTTGGGACAATTATGTATGTGAATCAGAGAAGAAACACTCAAAACATTGATTTCCAAGTTGTAATCAGAAAATTAGTAACTTTGGATGCTTTACAGCCAGAATACAATGTGTCTGAAATTATTGTGAAGGCATCTTTGGCCTTGATATTAATGATATTAATGCTCTATGTGAGCAAATGCAGACATGCACTGGGAAGGGCAAACTGTATGAATGTGCATTTTTTTTTTAAGAAAAAGTGTACAAAAGGAGCCAAATAAAACTTATTTTCTAAAAAATTATTTTAAATTTGTTCAACTTGTAAAGCTTTTTCTTGTTTGCATGGACTGTTCTACATTCAGACGTGAGGTGCCATACCATGACCATGTAATTTCAGCTTTGTTTTTCACTGTTGGATAATGATTTTATTATTTTTTTTTTAGTATCAGGGACAAGAAACCTCATTTTCCATGACTTTGTACTGTATGCAAACAACATGTTGTTATCAGCAGCCAAGAACACTTACTTCTGAAGCTTCTGCTTTTTTGTGTGAGGCAAAGTTCCAGTTTAATTTGTCTTAATTTTAAAAGATTGAGTGTTGCTGAAATGTTTAATTCAAGTAATGTATTGCATTTTGCGGGAAGGAAAGATCCCTCTGAATCACCATAAATGTCTTTTTCTGCAATCCATATGTGTTTGAAGCACTATTTTAATCAGTATAATAATATAAAGTAGAAAAGTTATTTATTCCTGTAATTGTGAAGTAAGCATTACTGCTCACAAACTTACTCAAATTTCTGAGCTAGTTGTTAATCATCTGCCCTCAGGATGTGTCACTTCCACTGCCACATCCTTACATACGATGTGACACTTTTGCATCTGTTCATCTTACATGCTTGTCATTAAGATTTGAGGTAGTTCGAGCTGTTTTATGAGGCTCATAACTGCAAAATTTCCAGTCTTTTTGACACAGTTATCTTATGGTCACTCTGGTTTTGGTGAGACACATGCTTACCTTCAGGGGGTAGTATTGATATTATGTAAGTAAATTACTGGATCTTAAGTCGTCTTTTTAAATACTCTTGAGAGGTAAGTCAAACCAGAAAGTCAGTTCACTGACTAAAATCAAGATTCCTCTGGCTCAGTGCTTGTTGTAGTGCAGTTGAGCTTCAGTGTCCCGAGTTTGCAGCTGGTTCTAAACGAGCAGGCTCTTGAACATGATTTTAAAGGCACAGTTCAGTGCCTGTGCTATGTGAAGTGCCTTTCGCTGTACTTGCAAATTTGAATTGTAACTTGAAGCAACAATTGAAGCAGATGTAATTGCAAGATAGAATATAGTTTTGGGTGAGTAAAACTAGGTGACTCCCTTTGCAATAAATAAGGCTGTAGGAACATCACAGATCTTTGGTCGCACACTCCCAGCTAGGTCTGATATGATCTTCTGCCCAGGTCTGGCACAGAGAGAACCAGGACAACAACAAATGCAGAGCAGAAGATGGACTACGCAGAAATGAGGCACATGGTGGGTTGGAAGATGGCAGAATGCACTGCTGGAGGTTGGTTAATTTTGAATGTGGTTTGAAGGCTTCCTTGTCACCAAAGATAAAATTTCTACTGAGTCAAATAAACTGCAAAAAAGTATTGCAGTGTGTTAGATCAATCACCTTTGCAGTAAAGAAAGGCTGGTATTTTCTGTAATTGCCTGCTGTTCTTTATAGGTAACAGCAGGTGGCCTCTAATGTAGGGGCTTGGAATAGTAAGAAGAATGTTTCAGTGACTGAAGGAAAACTTTCTGTAACTAGTGACAATATCCATCTGTGTTTCATGTTCATAGCTTCAAGGTTCAACTGAACTAGATCGTGGGTGAGAGGTTAAAAACAAGGTAAAGGTAAAGCAGAGCTTGCAGGAACACATCTTTCCTGATTAAAACCAGAAATTTGGCCTACTTCCAAGTGCAACAGAAAGAGTCAGGCTGAAGTGTAGAGGTCTTGATTTTCTGGCTGTCTTTATGGAGAAAATACTGAATGCATGGCTTCAGTATAATCTCTGAGAGATGATGCCTGGTCAGTATAGTCAGGAAGACATATATAACTTGTGTAGCTTTTGAAAGTGAGTATATACATATATGAACCCTTAAATGATTTTATACTTAATCGAGTTAAGTTGAAAAATACATCTAGATGAAAAAGAACAGACATTCTGACTTCATTTTTTTTCCCCCTCAATGCATTTCCCAGACTCCTGCATATTGTGGAACTGTAACAGAATAATAGAATCATTTAGGTTGGAAAAGATCTATAAGATTATCAAATCCAGCTATCAACCCAGCACTGCCTAGCCCACCATGAAACTACGTCCCTGAATGCCACATCTCCATGTCTTTTAAATACCTCCAGATGCAGAGGTGCTGGTAAGTGATGGGAAGTGGCTGAGTGAGCAATTCTACCAATTGCCTCTCCTGAGGATCCTTGGATAGATCCCATCCAGGCCCATAGATCTGTGTGTGCCCAGGCTCTATAGCCCAGGCTCTGACCACTTTCCCTTGGATAAGGGGGGCTTCATTCTGTCCCCCATCCCTGTCTTCCAGCTCAGAGGGCTGGCTACCCAGAGAATGACTTGTCTTGCTATTAGAGACCAAGGTGAAGAAGGCATGAAGTATCTCAGTCTTCTCATCCTTTGTCACTACGTTTCACTCCAGATTCAGTAAAAAATGGAGATTCTCCGTAGACTCTCTTTTGTTGCTAATGTTTTATTTAGTTGTAAGTTTCAGTTGTCTTTTATAGCAGTAGCCAGGCTTAAGGTCTAAGTGGACTTGACCCTTCTAATTTTCTCCCTGCATGTCCTTTTGACATTTTTGTGCTCCTCCTGAGTTGCCACGGCTTCTTGCAAAGGTCATAAACTCTCCTTTTTGTTGTGATTTTCAGCCAAAGCTCCCTGTTCAGTCTGCTTCCTGCTTGTCTTGTCTTTAGGCATATCAGGATGGCCTGCTTCTGCATCTTTACAATTTCCTTCTTGAGGAATGTCAGGCCTTCCTGGACTCCTTTGTGACCCAGGGGACTCTGCCAGTCTGGGCCATAAGCAGGCCAAAGTCTGCCCTCTGGGAGTCCAACACAGCAGTCTCACTGACCCCACTCCTTACTTCTCCAAGAACTGACACATATTTGGAAGATTTGTGTCACTGAAATAATTTGTGGGAGAAGGAGGATGATTCAACTATTTTGAAGAAATATGCATATACGCTCTTAATATGTTAATTAGGAAGCACTATGTGTTTGACTTCTAAAGAGTTACAGTCTTATAACCTGAGACAACCCTAAATTTCTTCTGCTGCCTTCAATACAGGATGCCAATGTGCCTGTGGGAAAGACAGCAATTCTCATTTATTTTTCCTGACACATATGGAAATTCTGCATGAAATGGAAACTGTTTTCCTACAGCATAGCAACGTCTGTGATAGTTTAATTGGTATTGCATGTTTGTGAATGTGATTATTGCATTTTTCCTACATCTCTATGATTTTCCCAAAAAAGGTTGCAGCGACAACTGGCCTATTTTCAGAATTTCTGATTGGTACTTCGTAGCACTGCAGTTTCTTTAGAATATATTTCTTCCAGAACATGGTAAAAGAGGATCGAAACAATTAGAAGAAATTAAGTGGAACAGTTACAGTAGAAATCTCAGAAGAATGTTTTTTAATACTCTGCAGTCACATTAAGGTTTTTCAGCTATACTACTGTTTGGAGAACTCTGGAGAGATCTGGATTTTAGTGATAACAAAAAATATAATTAATGCATTGAACTCTTTTCAAAGGGTAGTGTTTCATGGGAAGCGGCTAGTAGGAATATGAAAGTTTCTAGGTGATTTGGTTTCTTTGGTAAAAACTATTTGTGCTGGTGTCCTTTTTGTTTGACATGGATACCTGTCAGCCAAGAACTGGACTGAGACCATGAGCTCATTTCAGAGCAACAGCTGTGGCGCTGTAATGGGAGTCAAGCATGTCTGATTTCTACTGTGTTTTAATTAGAGATGCAGATGCAGGGCGCTGCATTCTGCTGTCCACTGTCTTCAGTCCGTGAGGCAATTTGCCTAGCTCCTGTTTGATGGTATCAGTTTAGTTACTAATGTTCTTCAGGCATGAGATGGAGTTACACTTCATCATGTAGCTATCCCATATGGGTTCTATAAATGTCAAAGCTCTTAGACCATTCTACCTGCAGGCTGGAAGAAATAGTATTTATCTCTCAGTAAATCGGACCAATATGGTATCATCTGCTGCCTAACGCTTGTGAAAGACTGACATTTGTAATTTCCTTCTCATTTTGGTATTAGTTTTCCCTACAGAGATCAGTGTGGTTGGGGATACTGGTTTCCCTTTGTTGTTGGTGGAAATGTTATGCTTTTAGCTGTAAACAGGGAAAGAAAAAGTTTGAAAGAACTCAGACTGGTTGTAGTATTCTAAAATAAACTGTGAAAGTTAAACTTTGTAGACAGCCTAAATAATTTAAGAATTTTTAGGTATTTCTGACAGATCCTGGATGATAGATAGTATGTGTACTACAATCAGCTTTCCAGTGCATCATCTGTCTTTAAATAAAAAAAAAATAAGCATAACTGCAGTTGGAAGAAAAGCTTTTGGGGTGTGGGGGAAGCATTTTAAGCCCCTGGAAGAAAATGGCAAAAAGATGAGTAGCCAACTTGGATTTTTAAACAATAAGTCACATGAAGATAAAGGCATATATGAGAGTTATGGGCTCCATGGATAGAAGAAAATCTTGTCCAATCTAAGATGTTTGGGCTGTAGATTTTGATACTGTCTAGCGTGTTTTGGAAACTTGGCTTAGCTGAAACAGCTATAAGCTGAATTCCAAAGTACTTTGAGAAGCATTTTCATGGAGTGTTTGCTGATTAGTTGATGTCCTTATAAAAGAGTGGAAAGATAACTTACTTTTTAGGTCTGTCCTGTGGCTAGTTTTGTTCAATACCCACTGACCTGTATTGAATAGAGTTTGCTGACTAAATAAGCAGAAATCATAAAACTCAAAGACTGCTGGGAGGACAGAATTAGGATGTATAGTGATCCTAACAAATCAATGAGTGGTCTAAAAAACCAAGGCTGGTTTATTCTTTCTGGGAACAAGTGCAAAGTATCGACGTTGCTCAAGGAAAGTAGCTGACAAAATGTGGGATGTGAGTAAGTCCTTGGGTCCTGCTGCACCACAAGCTGAAGAGGAAAGCAGATTGCCTTTTGTGCAACAATACAACATCACATGGAGACACTGGAAAATCTTTAAACTTCCAACTACACAAGGCATAAAAATTAAGTGTGAAAATGAACTAAGAACTTTTTTTTTTCTGCATCAGTAGTAGATAGAGCTTCAATAGCATCAAGGAGGAGTTGGGGTAATACTAGAGGAGTTTTTATAATGGTAAAATAATTTACTACTGGACTAGATAGTCTGTGCCAGTGACAGCATTTCTTCTTTGTGCAGCTTTGCAAATGCCTGTTAAAATTTGCAGGTACCTTTGGCTTCTTTTGGGATGAATGACTGGTTTATTGAGATGTCTTTCATCGACTGCCCATCTTTATTATTCCATGGCTGAGAACAAAACTTTTGACTTTCCAAACACCAAGGCTCTGTGTCTTTAAAAACAGTTGTTGAAGGTCTCTGTAAATAGCTAAATCTGCCCTTTAAAAATATCCCTGCAGTGCAGTTGTAGGACAGAATCCTGCTGGACTTGATTCAGCCTGAAAAATCAAGTGGTTATATGAGCTAGACATGACAGCAGAAAGTGGCTCCATTGACTGCCTACAGCCAGAACAGGAAAAGGAATTAGCTGTTTGGGCAAGGAAAGTAGAAATGTATGGAGGAATGTTTAAGGCCTTTTACTTTTCAAATTTTCATCTTAGTCCTTCACCTAAAATGTGTTATAATTAGACAGCTGTCAGTATAGCTGTTGTATTAGAACAGGGTGATGAGTGGGAGGAAGGAGCCTGTGATACTTCTAGGACATATTTTGCTGATGGTGCTTTTTCTCTGTTTTTCCCCTCTTGGAGCTGGAGCAGCAGTAAGATACTGACACATTTCTCAATTACACCAACTTCTCCAGACACCTCCTTTCAGCAACTGTTCTTCACTGACCTGTGGAATTTAACTTCTATTGTGTTTTCCCCAAGTGTGTCTACCTCTCTCTGCTACAGATGGTTGTTAAACCAGCTCAGAATGCTGTGTCCATCTCCTTCTGCTTGTCTGATGCTGGTCTGAGCTTATTCAAGGTCTTTATCCTATTGTCTTTCAGCAGCTGCCATCCCTTGTTTCTTCGCTGTCATTCCAGATTTCTGAATTTCAGGATACCACCGTTGGTTTTGATTGCTGTCTTTCTAACTGCTGTGGTATTTCTACCTTCAAAGGGTATTATTTATCAGTCTCCTCAGCTTTTCCACTTCCTTATTCCTCCTCACTGGTACTTGCTCTTTTATCACACTGAAATCCATCACTTAGCCCCAGCAGCCACCTGGCTGTCTATGAGCCTTGCTCCTCTTAGTATTCCTACCTCTGTTCCTTCTACTCTGACCACAGGCCCTTCAATTTTCCCTGCTGGCCATTGTTTGAGCTACTTTACCCTGTACTGACTCCACACATCATTAGCTCCTGCTATCTGTGGCAAAGCTTAACCTTCTGGCTTCTCTCCTGCTTGCAGCCTCTCTCATCCTCTGGTTGTTTCTTTGTCTGTTCCAGTTTTCTCTTAGCTGTCTCATATCTTTGTCTTTATTGTTCTACACTCTACACCATCTGTTGTGCTGCTGCCTGCATGACTCATCCTGAAAACAATAAAAATCCTACTGCATTCCCCATCATTACACCAGAGAGCCAAGGAAGGCATGCCAAAATCTACATCAATAGCAGTCAAACCAGGATCCACATGGAATTCAGGTACATAATTTTTGTTTCAATCAGTATAAGTTAACTGCCAAATACATCTGAGAATCCTGCCAAAGCTTCATGGCGACTCTAAGGAAAGGAGGCAATTGTTTCCTGGGGCTGGATTTAAAAACACCTCTGCAGGGATGACCTGCAGGTTCTTAAGTTTCTTAGCAAGTAACATGAAAACAATTTTTTCTGCACATACAGTTACTGAGTGTTTTATGAGCATAGACAACATATGGTCTGTACACAATAGAACAAACTAAGAAAAATCTGTCACAATTATCAAGACTCATATACGTAGTAGACAAGGCAATAAATATGAAAGGTCATAAAACCAGGGAAATGGAACATTCCATCAGACTTTCTTTAAAGGTACACAAGGCACACAATGCTTAAAACCACTGCTAAATAACAAAATTATTAACAAACAATATTTGAGTCATAGTTCGGTTTCATAGCCTAAAGAGGAATAATTTCAGATGAATGAGAAGTTTTTTTCCTCTAGTGTTTTAAAAGGCAGCAGACACACAGTTACCTTAGGTATTTTTTAGTCTCACCTAACACCTAGGTAAACCCAGGCTGCACTTCACTGAAATCAATGGAGATAGACCTGTGCAAAGAGGGAAATAATACTTGTAGTATTTTGGATGTGTCTAAGGATTGTGTTTAACCACTGCTTGTTTACTAGACTGTAACTGAACAAGCCTAATTTTACCTGCTTTACATGGTCAGTACAAGGTACTGCCTTTGTGCCCCTACATTTGGAAAATAAATGACTTGTACTTAAACAATGTCAATAATATCTGAAGCTGACTAAGAAAATTCCTTCCATCATTGCTATTTCCAGTCATTAGCTACTACTCAATTTTTTCCAACCTTGACACCTTTAAATTTTACCTTTCTGCAGATCCAATCCCCTGTTAAGCTGTTGGTTCCCCACTGGATGGCAGTCCCTGCAACGTTATTTGTTCTGGGAAGGAAAGTCCAGCTTTAAAGTAGCGAGCTGAAATCTCAGACTGCTTTGTAGATGAATATGTACACGAAATGTTACAGCTGTGAGTAGATTTGCATTCTTTTTTCTTGTTACAGTGTAAGTGTGTGAAGGATTTTGCGGTACGTGTCTTACAGTCAAATTAATTTTCCAATTGAGACTTCAGGGCTTAAAGCCATGCAAGAGGGTAACACTTCTGTAGATCAATCCAGTCCAAAATTTCAAAGTATTTTACACAGACTAGGTCAATTAAAAAGTCAATGTGTGTGCATGTGTTGTGTGTGTGTGTGTGTGTTTATGTGGATTTTATACATAGCTCATAAAAAGGAAAAAAATATGGAGTTTTAAAAAGTCCTATGAATTACACGGAACTACACTGCTTACCTAGAAAGATAAAAAAATAAGGCTTCAGTGTTTTGATTGAACATCCACAGTACATCTGATGGTGGGGATGGAGTTCAATGGCTAAAAGGAACAGATTATTTAAAACACAGTAAGTATGCAGATCAGAACCACATAGTACAGAAATTACGACTGATGTTTTTAAATTAGAAGTCAAAGCATAGGTTGCAGAGGTAGAGAAACCCACGTGGACTTGGGATTTCTGAGTATTTCTGTGTCTATGGTTTTAGAAAAATTCCTGCCAAAATCTGGGGCTCTCTGTACTGGCATCTGTATGGAAGCAAAAGGTGAAAAAGTATTGGTACAACCCCATAAAATACTTCAATCTCTAAGGTGCACTTCCCCTAGGTGGAAAGGTTTTCACCCTAGTATATTTTAATGCAATAAGAGTCTGCTGTTTCACTTGGATAGAAATTTATATAACAGCTTATTACAAGAAAAGATGTTTCTCAACACCCTGAACATTTCAAAGCACACAGGTGGCTGGTTTTGTGCAACTTTTAGAGATGTCATGTTGAGATGGTAAAGTGACTAGCTTAAAGTTATGTAGCAGCTTAATCACTGTGCTAGGAATAAAATTAAGATCTAATTGTCAGTTCTGCATCGTACTAACAGCACTAGGGACTGTCAGCAACAAGCATTCACCAAAGTTTTTACAATATTTTTTTAATTCTAGAAAATTTCAGGGTAACAATGACTTTTTAAATGCTTTTGTCAAAGGACACTTTCTGTAGAAAAAAAAAATGCAGCAACATTTTATTGAAAGTTTAAGCACAGTATGTCCTTCTTGCTGGTTTGTTGGCAAGCTCTGTCTCTTCTGTTTCCTGAAATGTAGACAGCGAGATCATTCCTTCACCCTCCTTCACAACTCATATATTACTGAAATGGTTACTCCCAGCTCTCTCCAATTAGTTCATTGTGCTAAACTTTCTCCCTTGATAAATTTTGAAAGGAGTTCTGTCAAATTTTCACTTCTGTTAGGCTTTTCACTTGTGCCCCATATACTTCTGCTGAAATATCATGTTATTCTTTCCCAAGCACACCTCACTTTGAAACTGCCTCTGATCCTGGGGTACCTTCAAACTTAGAGGACTGGATTCAGCTCTGGTGCTGAGACCAGCTCGATGCCCCTCCATCTCCCCCTGTTGCCCATCTATTTGCAAATTGCCCAAGGGCAATTTGTAAACTCCTTGGGACAAGGGCAGCCTCTGTTTCTGCCACACCTTGTCCAAGTTAAGGACTCCTCAACATTTTGGTTACACCCATAGTAGATTTTGCATTAATTACATTTTATCACATGAAACCGTATCACCAAATTCCTGACCAGCTGTACTATCTAAGTTTTCAGATTACTTCTATCTGACTAAGGTTTCAGATTACTTTCTTTCTAAAACTGTCTTTGCCACTTTTCCACACTTTTCCACATCCAGCTTTCCTTTCCTTCCCCTCCACCCTCCTCCCCAGCTTTCTGCTTGCAGGGAAATGCTGGTGCCCTCATTAGTGTGGCCCGTTTCTTTGCATTTCCGAGGCCTTTATTAAAACCCCGGGCCAGCAACTTTCTCCCTGTTTATTCTGAGCTTTTCTGTGCCTGGGAGCGTGCCCTGACACACCCTCTACTCCTGCCCAATCCTTTTCCATGCTGACGCAATTTGTTTTTTTTGGTCTGCTGCCTGTCCTGAGATAACCTTGCTCACTATCCCCCCGTAGTCACATCCTCTTCCTTAGGAAGAGAGTGCTCTCCTCAGCTGGACAGGCTTTGCTGTAATAAAGTGCAGACCGTGGTAGTTAATCTGGGAGACAAAGCATGTTACTTTTAGCTGTACTTCAAGCTGATACCGAGGGCAGAGGCAAGTTCTGCACAGAGCAGGGCAAACAGCCATGTGACAATGAAGCTACAGCAGCTCCAGCCTAGTTGGACTCATGCAGACTCTTTCTGAGTGACTGTCCCATCTGAAATGGTGAGGAGAAGGAAAATGTGTAGGAATTTATTGATTAAGTACTTAACTGCAGGGGAGGCAGACTATTCAGTTATTGTTGATTTTTTTCACTTCCTACATTGAGGAAAATGTCCCTAAATAAAAAATGCCCCACAGGGTTAGAAAAACCAGTCATCCATTGAGGATGAACTTGGAGTACAGTCCAAAACTTTGTTCCTGACTGAGATAGAAACTACTTTATGGTGTGGGTACACATGAGTCCAGGGTTTTGATTTGGACAGCTGTAAAGACAGGCCCAGCTGTGATTGGTATCCAGAAATATATCACAGGGGTACCACATTTGGAGATGTCATTTAAGGCTTTTCTCTTGCATGGACAAGTGTCAATAGACTTTCTTGGTGCACACAGTGGAACCACATTTGTTCTCTGAATTTTAGGTGGTGATCTTTGAGTTGCTGTGTTGCCCTAATAAATTCAGAACAAAATATATCTGCCTGAAAAGTCTCCTGTATTCTCTTGTGCTCATTTATAAAATGGACTTGTGCATAGATTAAGTACCAGTGGACAAAAGGAGGTTGCTGTAACTTGTACCTACTTCACCACAACATGACTTTAAAATATTTTATTATAGAATTTTGTAACTGACACTCCCTTGTCCTGTACATATTTTCCTGTTTTGTACTGGTGACTTGGATGGGACTTATTCTAGGCAGCTTTGTGATATGTCTGCACTGCAGGAAACATCCTTGGGTCCTATGAAGCACTCGGGGTTCCCACACGAGCTTTAAGCCCATGCTAATTGCCCTCCACACAACCTCTGACACTAGTGGCCTGTGACAATTCCCATTTCACACCTGTATTTTCTTATTGATTACCTAGTATTCTTTTTGAGGTTACCATTATTAAAAATACATGGTCATTGCTTGTTCTGTGGCAATGCTTAGAGGAGCAAGATGCCTCTGTGTTTCACTGCTTTAGTTATGTAAGCCCTGGGATGGCACTGCTGAGTTCACAGGAGAAAAGTTTTTGTATCCCTGTGGGTAGGGAGGCAAGAGGAGTCTGGTGATTAGAGAGCTCTTCGTACTACCTGCTCCATCCCTCCAACCTGAAGGACTAGCATACACCATGGAATTGAAACTTTTTGGTACCTGCCAGAAGGTTGTTTCTGACACATTTCAGGAAGTACTTTCACCATACATTTGACATGTTTTCCTATATCCTTGGAAAGAGTCCGCTAAGCTTTAATTCTTACCTGGTTTTGCTTTTTGGGAGGACCTCTCCTTCGCTGATTTTTGGATGGAACCTCATTGCTCCACATTTTACTTAAATATATTGTTCTCTAGGGGTACATGGAAAAATTCCCTGGTAGGAATTGCCTCTGGGTGAACTGTGGGTATTTATGTCTGTGAAAGCTGGATGTTTTGCAGCCTGTGACCACAGACTTCTTTTAAAGCCAAAGAGTCTGAGAAATATAATTGCGTTATGTTATTTGATGACTTTTGACTTTTGTTATTAATGCAGTACTTTTTTTGATGATGAGAAGAAAGACGTGGGAAATGTGTTATCTTGGTCAAAGATCTGTCATATGATTTCAATTCACAATAGGGTGACCACCAGGACAGCAGAGGATGTGGGTTGTTTTCAATAGTTTCTGTATATATGTCATATGTCTATGTGACTGCTGGTATTGTCAGTGTAAAGGGTTAATATAGCCCCACCAGGATTAGAGATGTGCAGGAAGGCAGACTATACTTAACCTTATTACTGAAATGTTTAATCAGCCAGTTCTGACACTAAAACATATTTTTTTCCTGAGTTGAAAAGAGGACATCCAGTACAGGGCAAAAGCAGAACTATACAGCTTCATGAGCAGCAGAGTCTGCTGACTGGCTGAATCCATCTTATCTGCTGTAACTAAGAGAGAAGAGAGGAGAGTGATAAAACCTCAGGGGAAGGGCAGGAGGAGACACAGATATTTACCTCCTACTCCTTAAAAAGGAAGTTATTTGCAGCAAGGGAGCTCCATAACTAGAGGTGATGCTTGAAGAGAAATGCACCTTTTGTTGCTGTGGAAGATGCAAAAGACGCTGAGGAGGGTTTAGGCAGCTGAGCTGGAGTCCTGCACTCATGTTTCAGATGCACAGAGCAGCAAGGGTAGGTATGTCTCAGGTGGTGCAGAGCTACAAGGTGGATGCTGACATGAATTATCCACATGCCACAAGACAGGGCCGTGCAGGGATGCTTGCAGGAGTGCTGGAAGCAGCACAGCTGCGTCAGCTTGGTGCCATAGAGATATAAAAGCTTGTTAAGTATTGGGTGCTAATGTTCACTGTACTGGGCTGCTTCAAGAACTGAAATGAGTCACTTGGTGATACCTAGATCTCAGTTGTGCTCTGTAGCTTAGCCTGTCTATTTCATTTAATCTGTGAGTAAAGCAGCTGAGGTTGAGAATTTCCATTTGACAAATCGATTGTAAGGGAGTAGAAGGTGGAGTTGTAGCAAGAACACCTCTGGACTGTAATGGAGTCCTGGAAAGTTGTACCTTAAGGTCTTGAGGAGCCTGACAGGGGGAAAGAAAGAACATCATTGCTGGAGTCTGGAGAATAGTTTCAGACCAGATGTTGCATCCTTGAATGAAAAGTCTTCCCAGCCAGAGCAGTAGGAAAAAAAAATGAGGTCTAATATCAAAATGAGTTGACTGTTCACAGAATGATCTCTGCCAGTGTTGAAATAATTTTCTTGTATTTTTTAATGAGCATCATTTAGTTGTTGTTATCTTCTTACCCTGTTTTAAGCTTTACAGGAGAACTTAGATCCTTATGCAGATTCCCATTGATACCAATAAAAATCAACAGCACATCAGTGAAATCCTGACCAAATACAAATTTTCCCTGCAACACCATTCATTTCCAGATTTATCCAAGAAATTCATTCTTTCCTTCTCTTATTGTATAAAAATATGTGTTCAGTTGCTTGCAGTGAGGAGCATGACAGTAATAAGCCATTAAAAGAAGGATAGGGACTTTGGAGATGAGCTCAGGAAACTTGCTGCTCATCAGGGATTGGGGACAGTGATCATGAGGGAAGCTGATGAGAGCTCTGGCAGAACAGGTGTGGCGAGGAAATGTGGAGTTAGACAGGGAGGGATAAATGGGAGGAGGGGAGGAAAGGCAGCTGTATCCTGGGATTTGTAGGTGGTGACAAGAAAACTGTATTTGCTGTGACAGTAGATAGTGAGCAAGCGGGACATCTGTCATCTTTACTTTTCAGCCCTATGGAAAATACTGCTTAGAGCTTCAAAGTCATATTGCCTTTTCAAAATGAAATGATCAAGTACCATGTTTCAGGGAGGATCATTGTCTACCTTAATCCCATGCATGATCTTTGCCTTTTGGCCCTGGTTTGTTAATTCACTCAGCTGTTTTGTGCACACTTATCAGACATGTAAAAGCCAGGCCAGCATTTCTCATCATTATCAAGGATGATACTTTGAGCTCTAAAGCAGCCATATATGTGGGTAAAAGGCTTGCAATTCGTGCTATTTATTAGCTACTGTTTTCCAGAGCATGAAAATCAGGAAGATTTATAACCCAATTGTAAATAGGAAAAGACAGACTTTTAACTGAGGAAGACAGCAATGGCAATGAAATATGCATTATGAAACCATGAGCAAGTTCCTTTATCACAGAGCACTGTTGGGAAATGCATTAACTGTTAACCACCAGTTAACTGGCAGGTCAGGCAGGCAAACCAAATGTAAAGGTCTATTGCCCCTCACAGCAACCCTAGGAATGACAGCTCATCTGGGAAGGCAGCATAATTCAACAAGATCTTGTCACTGTGCTTCCCCTGCTGCCATCTATTTTGTAGTGATTTTGGGAGAGACCATCATCTGGTCACTGGAAATACTAGAATGATCAGCAGTTACTCTCAGGAACATTTGATCAAAGCCAATTCTCTATGAATAAATAAAAACTCTTTGATGTGCATCCACATAAAAACCCCATTTGCTATAAAATATGGCTATGAAATGTATAGAAAATGGTTGTATTTCAAGTGACCACTGACAGGTTGTGGCTTTATGAAAAAGAACTTTGAATCTTTGGAGAAGGGATGAATTAAAAAAGAGGGTAATGATTAAAAATAATGAATTTTGCTTGGGAAAACTATTAGCAATTCATTAAAATACCTGAAAGACAAAATAAGTTGGTTTTGTTTTTTAGGAAGTTATGTGTAAGAGCTTTCAAATTTAGCATTGCCTTGAGAATAATTAAATGTGTTTTGGAGGTGGAAGGAAAGCAAATTATGGAGATATGTGTTAGAGGGAATATGAGTCTTGTCCACTGAGTTTTCCAGACCTGTCAAAAACTGGGGGTGATGTACGAGACCTGAAAAAGTGGCAAGATAGAAGTATTTCTAGTCATACCAGAAAAAGCTCTACTCTTGGCAAATAGCAAAAGTGAAGTTTCAGAAAATGTTTGAACCAGTCTAAGAGTGTGCTGCTTTTTTTAGTGTGATTCTGCAGTTTTCTGAATCCTCAGTGAGTTGTTCAAACCGTAAAAGCAGAAAGCTAAACCATGAAAAAAACAGTGATTGATTTTCTGCCAGCTAAGTTTCCTGACTTGCTTCTCCATTGCATCAGATGGGTGCCCCTGCTGGCCAAGGGGAAGGGTGGGAAGACAGCTAGGGGTCTGAGGAGGAGGAATAATTGTTTTGAGCAGCAGCTAACCATTCAGTAAGGCACAGTTTTACAATATGGCAAAGCCAAAATTAACTCAAGTACTGTGCAAAGAGGAGGTTCAAAATAATAAGATTTATCTAGTTGATAGGAACATTTCTGATTTTTTCTGTTGATATAAACATTTCTGATTTTTTTCTGAGTATTGTGCTCACCTCTGTGAGTTGTAGCATATGAAGAAGAACACAACATTTTATATTCCAGATTAGGATACTCATGGAAAATTAAAACAGAAAATAAAGCATTTTTGAATTGAAATGAAGGAGATATGGAAACATGAATTCAGATGCACATCAGAAATCTGGAGAGGGGTTGCAAATCTGTTGTTTTACTTTTAGACAGACTGAAAGATTTTAAATCAATAAAAAAACCCCAGGGTTTTACTAAAAAATAGCAGCAATTGTCCAGTTTCCAATTCTGTGAAGCAGGCCACCAAACACTGATGGTCAGTGCTTTAGTTCCAGATTTTTCCTTTAGTTGGCACGCAGCTAAAACTCACAGGCAGTTCTGGTGGTCACCCTCCAGATGGGAATGACAAAATAACTCAGCCATCCTCCCATTTATCAAGTAATTAATTCTTTTTTTGGGGTCAGGCATGTACGTGGAGTGATGTACAGTGGCATAATAATTAGGAAATTGCCTTTTTGTTTTTAAGTACATGAGATGATTCCACTAGTGGCTTGATCTGTCTTTACTTGGTGAAATATGAGGTTCACTAAGTATTTTGCCTGAATAAGGACTGGAGAAAGGTGCCCAGACTGTGAATTCAGCCCCCACACCACCTGCGGATCTGTCACCCAAAGGCTAACTGGTAATTCCCTTCACTGCCACATGTGTATCCGGGGTAATTTCAGAAACATCTAACACCCTCCTAGCCCAACAGGAACCCAACTCTGCTGCTCTGTGAATTGAGGTAAGCCATGGTCCTTTCCTGTTTCTGTTGAGAAGTTCAGGAGGCATGTCATGAAAGGTTGTCGGTGTAACCCAACCGGAATTCTCGCTGGATAAACCCAGGCACTTCCAAGCAGAGGAACAAAAGGTCAGAGCACTGCAAACCCAACACCGCCACCAGCATCTTGGGTTACAAGGTTATGGTACAGAGGAAGGAGGGGGATGAAGCGTAGCCTAGTAAACACTCAGTCAGCTCTCAAAAATAGAAAGTGACATGGGTTCTAGGAGTAGAAATATGAAGCTACTGTATAGTGTATATTCACCTGTCATTATCACTTACATGGGCTGAGAGGTAGGGCAGCTGGCTCCAAACTTCTCCCCCAACTGAAGAGATATTTTTAAATAAAGTTAATGCAGTAAATTTAATTTACTTTAAGGGCAGGAGAGACTCTGGGACTTTCATGATCATTTTGGAAATGCTTCACTTTAGACAGCAGTATTTCATGATGTCTCATGTTGAATCAATATTGTTCCAGCAGTTTACATTCAGGTAAAACTGTATAAAAACTGTATAAACTGTATAAAAATGGCCGAGATCTTGTTCTGATACGCTCTTAATTCATTTGAACAGCCCTCTGATTAAACTGCTGCACATTTCCTTTCATTTGGAGCAGGTCTTTGAGGGTCATTAATCTGTATTTGTTTTTAGGAAACCTCTAAGTGAAACATGGTTCATTGAAAGTGAAGTATCCTTGGTGCCATCTTTGAGTCATGGGTATCTCCTCTTCAACATAATCTGCAAAATTCTGTGTAAGGCAACAACTTATTTAATGTTGTCTGATACAAGCATAGAGGAGAGACTGTAACCGGGATATTTACGCTGCTATTGCAGTTCGTACTGGAAACTGGAAATAAATTATGCACACATAGATACTTAACACAGCAGTAATAATTTTAGTTAGAAAGCCTCACTTTACATTTGAAAAGAAAATAGAAGACACCAGAGTAAGGAGATTGACCAAAAGACTCTACCAACTGTTACTCTGTGTAAGCCAGAGTCCTATTAGTCTCCAGCTGCGCTCCTGAGTCACCCTGTTGGATTAGCTGGAGTGCCAGATCCTGCTTTGCCTCTCAGTGCATGTCAACATTGGAACAAGCCATAAAAAAGCAGGGTTCTGTTTCACAAATACCTCAGAGTCTTTCAAAACTTTTGAAATCTTCTGAAACTTGTAATCAGGTATGACTTTGTTGAAACCTCTGCTTGCAGAGTGAAAAGGTCAGTCTCTCTATTTAAGTGTATCTCTTTTATGTACACTGGACTTGCAAAATCTAGTCAAAAAAGTTGAAGCTGATAATTTGAACAAATGTGTTTGGTTTGACAAAGCAATTTCTGAAGGAAAATCTATTATTTAAACAGACTTGTCGCAGTTCCAACATAATAATAACGCAGCTAAGAGGGATGTCTATTTCATTTAAAGACTCCTGCACAGAACAGGATTTTTGTGGTGAGTCCTTCTCACCACATTTCAGTCCTACTGTCCTCAATGCCTCTGGGGGTCTGGAACTGGTTGCATGGTTTTGGAATTGTTTTGATCAAAAATTTTTTTGGCAGGTCATTCCTGCATAAGGGCTGTTGATGTACCTCTGCCCTGTACTTTATGGAACTATTATTTAACTCTTTTCAGGCAAGACATGGGCTTTTACTCTCCTGGTAACTATGTTCCTGGTGTTCTAGTGCTGCCAATGTTTCCATGTATCTGGGAAAGCTCCTGGGTATTTTTGTAGGAGACTTGCTGTGATTGTGAGTAAAGACTGAATGTAGCTACCCTGTCCTAAAATCAGGCAAACTGTTTTGGATCACCTGAACCAAATTAAAGTAGTTCTTCTTTAAGTGCTTTGAAGTTTGATTATCTCTTTATAATTTATGTCTAACTTAATGCAGTGTAAACAGTACTGAATTGGGCTTCCCAGTGACATGCAGAAATGCTATGCAAGTTATATAATCCAGGAAACCATGGTGTTTGTCTAAACCCACAATTTCTACTTTTATTTTGGTATCCAAAACCAGATTGGGTTTTGCCAGGGTATTACAGAGACTGGCACTTACCAGTGATTGCTCTTTGTATTTTAGTTGCAGTTGTAGGAACCATAAGTCTGGATTAGGATTTTGATGTTCCAAGTACTACACAACTAAACAGAAAAACAACAGTTCCCCAGAAATTTTCAATGAAACTTAATAAAGCAATTCAATAGTGGGATGCGGCCACTTAATATTATCTTGATAAACCCTAAGGAAATTCATAGGAGTAAAAGGCCAGAAAATATAGTTAGGGTTACCTGATTTGATTTATTAATACATTCCATCCTACCTCATGCCTGAACCTTGCAGCTAAATTGGAGCATTTATTTGAAAGGCATAGAAAATAAGTAGAATTAAGTTGAAGAAACAATAGAGAAAGGGATTGGAGTTACCATGGGTCACAGTAATACAGCTTTGAGTAGACAGACAGGGAGACATATAGATGGATAGATAGATGGATAGATAGATGGATAGACGGATAGATGGATAGATAGATAGATAGATAGATAGATAGATAGATAGATAGATAGATAGATAGATAGATGGATAGATAGATGATATTGGTATTGTTTGGAAACTGGGATTGGAGAAATGAACTGTAAGTCAGCAGACAGTAATTCTGTACCTCAGGACCCACCATAAAAAGTGCTGCATTCAGATACTTGTTTTAAAACAAGAAAGCTGGAAGAGAGGGAGATCAGAGACAGCTCTGGAGTAAGTCTGGCAAAAACGAGTCAAGCAGCAACACCAGCAATGGGTACAAAACATAATTGATAGAAACCCACATACACGATAATTTATATATTTATAGCTCTGCTGCACAATAATGTCCACGTTTTCCACACTGCTTATTAATTTCCTCAATCATCAAAGACGCAAAAAAAGACACCCTTTAAATTCAGGTGAAGAGTACTTATAGAGTGGTTTTACCTTTTTTGTTATTGACTAAGCTACCTGGTAACTAGCTACAAACAAATGATTACTCATGGTTGATGTAATTTGTCCTACCGGGTCGCTCAAGGTTCAGTAAGAAATTAAACATCAAGCGAAAGCACTTGCAACAGCTAAATGAAGCAAAACAGCTGAACCATAGCTCATGGGGAATAGCTTTTGGGTCATGCCCTCACCACCTCTGCAGGGTCTATCTGCTGGCCACTGCTCCCTCTGCCCTCTGGTTACCCTAAATCACACACAGCCCAGGAGAAGAGCCAGCTTTTGTGACTATAGATTCCATGAAATTCTTGCATGAGTGGGGTCAAAATCTTGCTGCTCCTGAAGGGCACAGGCACCACTGAACCTTTGCAGTACCAAGATGGTTCAAGAACTTATGAACTGGAGAGGGGAAAAAAAAACAAGGTCAGTCATTTTAGACTGCTTGTTTCAGGTGTTACTAGCTGTCTAATAAGTGCTCCAAAAAACCTGATTACTGCACAATTTTGGGGAACACAAAGGATGTGTAGGGTTTCTTGTACATTATTTTATGTTTGTTTTCCCTGTGCCTGGGGGCTTTGCGGTATGAAAACAGAAATCACATACCCAGAGTTTAGGCGATATCCTCTCTGTGTTCCAGTCCAACATTGTTCCTGTGACACAATCAAAGCACAGTCACTAATTCTGTAAGCCTACAAGGATGTTATATCACCTCCTGTGAAAGCCTCTGGTGAAGGTGACTCAACCCACATGGTAAGCGGGTTATCCTATTGCATAATTTGCTTAATAGCAAAATTAGACATGGTCTCAACCAACAAAGTTTGCTTGGAGATCCACGTTTTTCTGAGACTCAGGTTCACTTGAGTAATTTTAAAAAACCATGTGTTTCTGTACTAACTTGTAAATTTCCATGTAAAGTTAGACCAACAACTGCAGAAGGACTTCAGGGCTAGCCGCACCAGAAATAAGGATAGTAAAAGATGTAAGGGTGCAAATGACCTTGTAGTTTTGTACTAAAATAAAGAAGTCCTTATTATTTGTCACCTGCTCCTGTGGCCCAGAATGACTCACATCAATGTTAGCCTCCAAGAGCAGGATGAGTACATCCAATCTGTCACTTGGGAATGGTCTACTTGCACCAACTCCCTAATTTTATCCAGGAAAGTCTGGAAAAAAGCTGTGGGCCATCATCATGTGTGCAACACACCATGAGAACTTAATAGGACAGACAGCTGAGTTGTTTTATCCAGAGATGTTTGCAGGGCCTGCTAACAATAGACAGAGCCAAAAGTTATCTGGCCTTTGTTTCCAGCTGAAAAGAACCAGGTTGTTCCTGCACTGCTGACAGTGAATGTGGTTGTTCATACTGAAGAAGTTTCTTCTCCTTACCAGCCTAACCAAAACAGAAACAACCTTCCAGGAGGGAACTTGGGGTACACCAGCGTAAAGAGCAGAAGATCCGAAAACAATATCCTGTGTCCTGGGGCCATGGTGGGGGAAAATCTGTGCTTGGGCCACCTCCAGGCCTGGTGGCCATGTGGCTACCTGCAAGGTTGTGGTGTTTTGGAGGGAGCAGTTTCTTCAGTGAAACAATTTCTGCTTTTTGTAGAGCAGAGGCAGTTGTGTTTTTCCAGGTAGTCCCTGTCATCCTGACAGCCTGTCTGGCCTGAGGGCTTCATAGGCAGTCAGGAGCTTCTCCTGGTGGCTCTTTGGTTTCTTTGAGTGTCAAGGTAAAGAGCTTTCAGCACTGAGCAGGTGTGACTTTGCCTGACAAGCCACGTGCTCCAGAGCATGTGAGGCATTGTGATGGTTTGTTAGAGGGCTGATGCAAGGAGGGCTGGGTGCCTGTGAGGGCACAGAAATATTTGATCCCCTCGAACAAGCACTGGGAGGGAGAAATGTCATGGAGTGCAGCAGACACCTAACTCTACAGCAGATTCTGTGTGGGCTTGACAAGGAGTGTGGGGGGTTTAGGAAGTGAGGCTTAGCCTAATGCTATGGCTCTCAAGGGTCTTTTTTGTTTGCCAAGTTGATCATAGGTTTGTGGAATAGTAGTTCTAAGTTTAACAGATGAAGCAAAGCACATTGCTTTGTTCTTTGCCCAGATTTTAAAATGTACATGTTTATATGGTTAGGTTCTTTGAAAGTGTGTTTCACCAGAAAGTGTTCATGTCCATGGAACTAGATGATTTTTGCTGAAAAAAAGATTTCTGAAGTGGCTTCACATAAAGCTTTTGAACACACCTGGAAAGTAAATGACAAATAAATATTCTAATACATTACAGATTTTTTCCTAGAATGTGGTGATTATTAGAGATCTCAACTCATAGTTTTTGGAATTTGTTTCTAGCAAAGAATGTATCAAGTAGATTTCACAGAATAGTAGAGGTTGTTCTCTTGTATTACATTGACAACGAGAAAACTGGAGGGAATAGATGAATTCTTTAAAGGTTTTGAACACCAAAGGAAATTATTGCTAGGAACAAAGTAAATTCAGCATGGTGCTTGTTTGCAAGCCAAACTGATAACTCTTTCAACCATTCTCAAAAATTGTGTTGATGCTTCATTTTTATGTTAGATTAGTGCAAGATAGCATAGCCTGAGAGCGTGTGAGCTGCTGCAAACAGATGGACTGTGGGTTTGTACTTCAGGCTATCTGTGTACTTTGGGTGTAAAACACCACGTGTTTCATACAGTTGTTTGAATGCATGGGACAGAGGATGAAGGACTGTGAATGAAGATACTGATCCAAGGCTGTTGTGACTTGCACGACTTCACTGAGGCCAGAAGTGCCACAGTAATTTATACCATCTGGGAATATGATACCTCCTAACAAATTTAAGACTTGCTCAATAGAGCTGATGAGCAAGCAGAAGTTTGATACATCCTTTCATGTGGAAAGCTCTGTGTGGTTCAGATATTTACATGCATGTTTCAGGATGGACATGCACACTCTTCCCTCTGTCTCTCTTACTCTGCAAGGTTGCTCCCGACCTTTGAAATGCTCAGATTCCTGAGGAAAAGTGCTTCCCAGCATTTTAAAAATGAACAGTCCATGAAGGCAAAGAATTAATGCAGGACAGGTATCAAGATATATTTCTGTGCAGAAGTCATAAGCAATGTAGATAATCTCTCATAATCTGAAACATCTCATCTCTTTTAGATTTATCCTACTATGTATCACAACTTAGTGAATATTAGAAATTAGTGAAACACCGGTGAAGACCTTCCATGTCCCTGAGTTCAGTCTGCACCATCCTCTGGCTGAACATTTTGGTGTGAAATACAGGATAGCACATGCAGGTTATTTGAAATTCCTTACAGTGGCTCCCTACCCAAGCCATGCAGGGTTTCAAGTGCTAACATACCTAGGTAAGTAATGTAACTGTTGTCACACACTGAGATTTTATGTGCCTTAAAATGCACTGTTTGCTGCTGGCCATTTTACATCCAGTACTGCTGCTGAAGTGTAGAGACACTTTCAGAGATGCTATATCTCTTCTTTTTCTCATTTGATTGTCTTACACTGAAAATCATCATCCTTGGCATGTTCAAAGCAGTGAACATGCTTTGGGTATCATCTGCAGCAGCATTCTTCATCAGAACAATCTGAGGATCACCTAAGTCCTCATGTGGTGATTTATACTTGCAGTTTTACCAGAGAACTGGATGCCTTTTTTGGGCATCTGTGTCAGACTGGTATCTAACTTCTGGCCTCAGGGCACATCATCCAGGACCAGATACTGGCTCTGCTCATGTCAAAAGCATTCTGGAGCCATGATTCCACAGAGATGAGATGAATACACTTGATGACTGAACTTCTGTCAAATTCACCAAAGCACATCACATAGAGTTTATAGACTCTATGCTATCTGCACAAGGACAGTATAAGCCTCATCCAGCATAATATTTGTCAAAATATTTGATCATATCCACGGAACTAGATGATCATGTCCATGGAACAAGATTCCACTCTCTCTGTCCCCAAAATTTAATATGCTGTTTATATACCGAATCAGCTCAAGATGGCTTGTGGCCACATTGGTTTTGATCTGGTAGTAGCCAGCCTAAAATTGTCACATTAAATCCTCACCCCAGGTGTATGCTTTGTGGTCAAGAGCACAGTACTGAAAAATGGGCTTCCTGCCTGGCTAATCCAGGGCTAGGATACAATCAACCATTTTGTTCAGAGCAGCAGCTTTTAGGACTGTCAGAACTAGAGCCAAGGAAAAGAAATACTGGCTGCCTTGAATGATCTGAAGTCATCTATTGACATGACTTTGAATTTTTATTGTGTTTCCTTTTTATATATGTTTTTTGTTCAAACATTCCTAATAGAAAGAGTGGCTACATACATAAAGAAATATTTCCTTTTTGACTTTATGAGCCCCACTGGAGGAGATTGACTATCCCATTCCATGAGAGTTAAAAGTTATTGAGTAAGCAGTTCTGGCCTGCTAGATGGTGCTGGAAATGAGCTAATTTCTAATCTCTCTTGCAGGCAAAAAGAGTAAAACACTGTCTAAAGAGCCACTGATTCTGATTCCCAGTATCATCATTGCTGTGTTCAGAGTCTCTAGAAGACTATGGCAACCACAATTTTGAGCAAAATGATGGATATCTCTAAATATAATGTTATTGGATGTCGTGGTCATTCATTGTGCAGTTGTAGTGTACAAGCTGGTCCTCTCCCTACTCCTTTCAGAGTTACTGAGACAGAGTCTGCTATGCAAAACACAAAAGGGACTTGGGTACTGTGGTTCTGAAGTTCTGAACCTAAAGGTACAGATAAGAACATTAGTTATTATATCTGCTGTAGAATTCAAGGATGTCAGCAGGTATTACTCGATAAGAGGTTCTCCAGAAGAACTCTCTTATCTTTTGTTATTCCCTTTATCCTTGCTGCAGAGCTAAATTAAATGTATACCAAAAAGCCTACTGGAAAAGGAAGAATAGTGAGAGAAAATGTCAAACTCAAGTACATCTGAAAAAGAGATCTCGATTCTGATTTGTGTCGGATCCCAAATTCTTCCTTTCAGACTGAGTGAATTATCCAAAATGGAGTGAGGCAGACTGATTCCAGAACAGGTTTTCACACATGAGTTATTCTGCAACAGTTATTGCAATGTGAGTTCACTCTGTCCTGGTCAGAATTAACTTACTAGTACAGACAAGTCATTCCATTAGACTTGAGCAAATTGCAAAAACATTTAATAAAGATAATTAGTTATAAAATCTGCAGTGGCATTTGTTGTTCATTTTGGTTTTGCTTTTCACAACATTTTGTGAGCTGGAACTAACACCACACCACCCCCCCCCCCCCCCCCCCCATATTTTTTAAATAATGGAGAACCTTGTTAATTCTTCTGTGATAGTGTATGCCCAAAGAACTGTTGATCTGAAAATTGTTAAGGAATCAGCAACTCGGGGACCATTTGAAACTTAAATAATGAATTCTCTGTTAACAACACTCATAGCATCACAGATGTAAATTATTCCAGAGCAGCCTAGCGGGTCACATGAATGTTTACGATTTTCATAAAAGGAACACAGAGAGAACTGTCAAAGGCATGAGCTTACACATCCCCTTTTGCCCAAACTGTGGCCATTGCCACCTCCATTGCCACATATTTGTCCTTCAGTGTACACTAGCACCGATCTCTAAAGCAACAGGAGAATGACGTTTTTGGTGCATCTTGTGTCAAGTTTCAAATCAATGTCGACTTTTTCACTGACATTTCAATGGCAAGCACACCTCCCTACTCAAAGGATGAATTTTGGCACTGTCTACTTGAGTTAATCCTTTTAAAAGTGCTTCAACATCAGCAGTAGTATTTGGCTCTGCATGCATGATTTCTGGGCAGCTACTCAAAACTTACTAAGCAATAATCTTTTTGTTTAATCATTCACTGCAAACATGTTACATAAAATGGTCTGATAACAGAGTCATGAGACTATTTTTTCCACTGCTATTGTACAAATTATGAGACTTAAAAAATTTTGGAAGATAGGCAAAGCAAAATTAAATTTCCTGCTGTGGTGAGAAACTGGATTTTTTCAGACCAGTGGAATTAGGTCTTGTTAAGTAACTAGTGCACCTCTTCCCATGGTCTACTGATCATCTTTTGGA
The DNA here is from genome assembly GCF_015832195.1 of Motacilla alba alba. Classification (NCBI taxonomy): domain Eukaryota; kingdom Metazoa; phylum Chordata; class Aves; order Passeriformes; family Motacillidae; genus Motacilla; species Motacilla alba. Next base: position 46,497,690 of record NC_052019.1, on the reverse strand, counting down.
AAACTCAGGTGCTGAAGTGCTGCTGCATGTTTTTTGTTCAGTAGCAGTAGGGGTGAGGCAGACATGATGCACCATCAGGAGCTGGGTAGGCTTTTATGGAGCCAACAGTTGTGTACAGTCAAAAAACTTAGACCAGTTCAAGAGAGCCATCATTGCATCCTCACTGGGAGAGATTCTTGGGTGTGAGATGAGGCAATGCTGCTGCTCTAAGGCCCTCAGCAAGTCTGTACTGGGACCTGCATTGTGTTGATCTCCACACAGATATTTACATGGTATGGAAATATACTGGCACTGCTACATGCTCCATTGGCTGGCAGAGATTTCTCCCATCTGTCCTTCTGTTGCGCACTTAGAAGGTGCTTAAATTGTACGACTCTCTGCTTCCTTGTTGTTATTTCTTGTTTGCCTCTTGCTTAAGACAATCTGTTTGTCCGTGGGCTGGAACGTGTCACCACTTTCTCCCCATGTGATTTGCTCTTCATGCCCATGGTTCAGCTGCCACGAACCTTCTCCCTTGAGCAGCCTGCTGCAAGTCGTGATCAGCCAAAACTAGCCAAAAGCCATGTTTGCTCCGCAAGGAGATGTTGCAAATGAAACCCTGTTCATGCAGAGAAGGCAAAAACACAGTGGTAGAAAATGCAGGTGTGACCGACGAATGTTATTGCAGAAGTAAAAGCTGTATTTGGGCAAGCCGTGGAGCTGTTTATTGTGCATGTGTAAAGTAGTTAATTGAATAGAAACCAGTCCGGAAAAACAGGAAAGAAAGAACGGACTGTCTTGAAGTAATTCACCATTCAGCAAGCATGGGGGATTGTTACTGGACATGCCAAAGTTGCCATCTTTGACTTTCAGCTCCCTAGCAATTGGCCTAGAAGCCTGCCTTGAAACAAGGCAGGAGGGAGTGCAGTCTATGAATGGCCTTAGAGAAGGGAGATGAGGAAAGTTAGCTGTGCTTGTTTCTTTCCAGATGCATTCTTTTTGGGGGAGGTGGTGGGGGAGTGAGAGGAAAAGCAAGCAGAAAGATGATTTTCCTCTAGGCAATTTTGAAGATCCTGGGTCTTCTGGTAAATGTTCCTGTAGGTGCCACAGTTTTACATGTTGAGAAAGAATTTTGTTTTCAAAGAGCTAAGAGCACAGTCACAGACACTTGAGCAGCGCTCTGCAGCCTGTAGCATCATTGCAGGTGCAGAGACTTACAGCCTTACACTCACCCCCAGAGTAGAGCTACTCCAGCTTAGGAAAGCTCAGGACCATAAAGTCTGATGCCTAAGACATCGTGTTGCCAGTTTTAGCAAGGAAGACAAGCTCTGCCCCAAGAACTGCAGGTAAGGTTGAAAAGTGGTTGTAGCTTCCAGCAATTTTCCTGTGTGAAGAAGCCTTGCTATTTTTGTTTACAGGCACTCTCTAGGCATTTAATGTTTCAAGGCTCTCTTATGCACTTTTTGGCTGCAAGGTTTTCCACAAAAACCCTTTCTGACAGTATTAAACCTATAGGTAAACCAGGCTAATCCATACAACATGTTTTGGTATAAAAATTTCTCAGTTTGAAGAATGGCATGCAATCAAGACCTGGACTCTTAAGTGGTGGCTTCATAGTTGTTAATGTAGTCTAATTTGTCAACCCCACTTTTAAGTCTCTGTTTTCCAGGATTTGTGCTTAGATGGTATTTTCTTCTTTTCCAGAACTGGCCTACAGATATCTTACTGTCTTTTCCTTTTCTTTGCCCTCTGTGGAAACAACTTTTCCCATGACAGCAGTATGAGCAAGTATTCTTAAAGAGTTCTCCTGCTAGTATCAATCTCTGAAGCCCTCTCCCTTCATAAATTTTTTTTTATCTCAAAAATATGTCCAATGAAAGTTCCCTCTGTTTCATATTACGTTTATTGAGTATAAAGAGGTTGCCTGTCAGATAAATTGCTTTGGAACGCATCTGTATACATGTTTCTGTAGGCTTTTGTGCATATTTGTATATATATATATATATAAACCTACTCATAGATGCATAACATACATGCACACATATTATTTCCAGAAGAAATGCTAGTATAAGCAGCTCCTATTTGTTCTTCTAGACTGTTCTTCTGGAATGTAAAATAACAAGTTTATACAGAAGGCAGTATTGTTAGAAGCCGGACAATTTTTGAAAGACAAGGCAGAAGAAGATGTTTGGCAACTTTATGATGCTGGAATCAAAATAAAGTGAGGACAAAATATACCTGGAGATGAGTACCAGCAGCAAGCACCTGAAGGTTTATGCTGCTTTGACTGTACTATGGGAGGAGGGCATGTTTCCAATATGAAGTGCTCTCTTAGCATGCTTTCCAGTGTATCCCATCCCCCTGCTCTCAAATCCAAACTGGAAAAAGATTTACAGTGTAGGGTTGGTGCAGTAAAAAGAGAAGAGGATTCTAATTGGAATGAAGCAAGTAAGAAAATAGGCATGAAGAAAAACTCTTCTGAATTTTATATGAAGGCTTTTGCATTTCTGGGCAAATAGTTTCCTACAGTGCTTGCAGTGCTCCAACCTCTCCCATGAATTGGGAAGTAGTTTAAGGCACTTTAGACAAAAGAATGAAGATGCACTCCTTTCCTGTAGGTATTTTCATATTTACACCTCAATATCAGAAAAAAACTTTCTTGGATCAAATCTAGCTTGCACTGGAAGTAATTTCACTGGCATTTGGACAAAAAACCCAGTGTCCTCCTTTAACTGTGAGTTAAGAAACCAGCAATAAATGCTGTGATTATTTTTGCATAGAGGCATAATTTGGAAGGGAATCTGGTCCTGTCTCAGAGACTAGTAGGTCTCATCTGCACTCAAATGCTTTCTTCAAAGGTGAATGTGCAAAATATAGTCTGTCCTTATAGCCTCATTTATTTATTATTTATAAGCTCTGTGTCTTGCCTAATAGAGAATAGAAGAAGGCGAACTTAATTGAGAGCTGGTTATAAGCACTGTGAACAGAAACCTTTGTTCTCAAGAGCCAGCCACTGGAGCGTGTTAGCAGCACATTTTCCAGATGAACTCCTTTCATGCCTTACTTTGTGACTAGAATGAAGAAACTAAGCAATGAGTACCAAAGGCCTTCTATTTGTTTGAAGTATCTTTTAGCAACTGAAAATATATTTACAGACCTTTAAGCTTCCTGGGAGATGCTAGCCAGACTGCTTGTGTCATGCTTCTGCGGTTGTGTCTTTTCATTTCTACCTGATATTTCACATAATCGCTCTCTGAATACCTCCTGCTCATCATAGGGGTTTATTCCCTGACAAAATCACAGGCAAGCAAGGAATAAAATGAGATAACTCCAAATAAGTAAATTGAGCTAACTGTACTGTGGGTCTTGCAGTCCAGTATCATCAGTATTGTTCCTGATAAGGTGATTAACCTTTACAAAGCATAATTAAGGTTATTACAGCTGATCTCACATGTGGAAGTAAATAGAGACATAAAGATGTTAAGTCACTATATGAGCCATGTAATGGATCAATAGTAGGTTGAAGCCAGGAATCCTTTCCAGGTTTTCTTGTGACCCCAGAACTTTCTGCCTTGTAGATTATTAAAGTCTTAGCAATCTTCAGTGCTGTGCCAAAACACATTTTTTTCATGTTCTTCCCCTTCCCCTTCCTTTAATTTAGTTTTTAATTCCATATTGTTGCAAATGTATGTCATTGTGATATTGGAGCAGTGTTTACCTAAGACACATGAATGGCTGTGAGCAGAGGTGGACAGACTGAAGACTGTTTTGCTTAGTGCACATTGGTCTTGAGCTGCAAAGCTCAGTGAGGGCTTTAAAATTTTGGTGCTTTGTACCTTGGGTTTTCATTTCAGCCCAAATGTTTTTCCTTTTGAAATATTGCCATGAAGAGCCCTCCTCTGCAGGGTTGTCTCTCCTGGACTTTGTCAGATACCCTGCATCTCTGGAAGCTGAAGCCTACAGAGACAGCACGACACAGTCCAGGCATACAAGTCAGTGGGAAATGCAAAGGTGTAACTTGCCTCTTCTAATTCAGCTTTTCTGCTGAACCACAGGCACCAACAAAATCAAATGTTCCAGGTAGGAAAATACAAATGTGTGGATAGCAGAGATAGGGAAATCCCGTCACAGTCATTTGGCCTTGTGTTCCCTTGCATAATCCTTCTGGCAGAACTTGGCTGGCAGCAGCACAGGCCAGGTCCAGGTTGAAAAGAGGCACTGCTAGCAAACCTGCTCAAGTCATCACTGAGAAACCTGGAAAATTAAACCAACCTTTTTGCTGCTATGAGCTATTTTGCCCTGCTTGCAAGCATAATTCACCTGTTTTTTTCAAAGTTATTTTATTAAATGGAGACAAAGTCCGTGGTGGCAGGTCAAAGATGCAGCTACAACAGGCTTCAATGTGTATGCCTAGTACATAACTGTGCATCCCAGTGCCTTATTTGATCTAATACCAATTGCCTCTTCTTTGACACATTCTGTTTTTTTCAGCTCTTAGCTTAGAGTAGCTGTCGCTCTGGGGGCTTACTCTCCAAGAAATACCTGTACAAATTAATTTTGCAAGAGCATCCACTTCCTTATATTTTTATGAGTGTTTATGACTGTTTCTTAGGTGTGATTTTTTTGCATGTTGGTGCTGAAATTGTTGCCCCAGTTAGACATTTAACTCAAATTTTACCATCTTAAAGATTAATTTTTGTCTTTATTTTACTTTTTTTTTTAGCAAAAATGCCTTGTGTGTTGCAATGACACATGTAAAATAAGTTTTTCAGGCTTGTCCCTTGGTCCTCTTAATTTACCTCCCTTATTTTATGAGCTACAATCAGAACTTGCTGCTTCTGGTTGTGTGTGGGGTGGGGGGGGGGGGGGAGGACTTTGGGAGGACTTTTCTGGACTTTTGGGAGGACTTTTCTGGACTTTGCTGTGTTGGGGCTGTCTGTTATTTCCCAGCCACCAGTTGTGAAGATTATAAATGTATTATCTGAGAAGAGGCTGTTGTATGTCTAAAAACCATTCATTTAAAAAGTATAATACCCCTTAATAATTCTTCTATTCAGTGTAGTCCCATTGCAATGTTTTACAGAGGTGAGGCTGAGGCTTTTCTCTCCAGATGAGAACACGTGGCATACCCTGTTTCCCTGGCAGTTCTGCAGCGTCGTGCTGACATGGCAACTTTGGATGCTGATTCCTCTCTCCAGAGCAGTGCTGTCCAAGGCCCAGCTTCCTGACTCCACAGAGTCTCAGTCCTGCTTTCTTTTGTGCAGCAGAACTGGCAGTGGATTCAGACTCTCAGCGTCACATTTTCATTGGTATTTGCAGCAAGCACTGTCCTTCCTTGTTCCCTTGTTCTAACTGGTCTGTTTGTTGAAATGTATAAATGTGCAATATAAAAGTGATGAAAAAAGTTACAAACTATGAGAATTCAATACCATTATCTTGATTGGGGTTCCAGTAGGATGATGAGCTAGAGTGAAGATACAAGTGACTAACTCCACTGGTGTGTCCACTTGGGATGGATTCCTGCCTTTCCCTCACTCCAGTCTCTTACTCCTGCACGAGCCTGTTCCTTAGCCTTCCAGAAAACTTGGGGGGGAAAGGTGTGGTCTTATATTTATTCTGAAAGGTTAGTGAGTGGAACTGGCTTATGGACGTGTGTGATGATTGGAAGGGCTGGGTGGAGGTTGAAATACATGGCTAAAACCAGGACTTGCACAGCTGGGACAGGAGAGGTAGAGAGATGAGAAAGAGAGATGGAATTGGAAAGGGGAAGAAAGTCTTTGCCTGTTTAATGGAAGGAATATATTTGATCAGTTCAGCTGACTGGAACTGTGGTCCCTGTGTTTCACCTTAACTATTACTGCTTATACTCTCTCATCCTTTAGTCACGTTCTTCTAATGAGTAAGGCCTTCATTTCTGTAGGGAATGTGCATAATCGTCCAGGTGGACTGTGAGATACTGTGGGAACACTGATGGGGTAAGTCTAGTAGGTCCAGCTCAAATCTTGGTAACTGTTGAATTGTTTCCTCCATTTAAATGACAGCGGCTCTTTTTAGTGTGCATCATAGGAGTGATATCCTCTCTTGTTTAAAGGAAATAAAACACTTAGTTTTCCTAGGTAACCTGCACTTTGCAAAATGAGCAGAACCAACAGGTAGAGAACTTCCTGACTTGTGAAGCAGAAGCTGGGTGAAAAACACAAGTGGATTGGAGCAATGGTTGTTCCAAATATTTTGAGCATGTGCAGAACCAAGGCACAGGTACAGGGAGAAGCAGAAAGGCACAGGCCTCTTGTGTTTATGAGGTTGCAATCTTCAAAGCATCCCACCTTAGATTTAGGGTAATCAGATTTTTTAAGTCTAGTTCTATGACATACTTCTGAAAATTAAATATTAATGGCCACAACAGCTGGTGTCATAGTACAGACTGGTACTGAGCTCTGTGCCTTTGGGCTTAAGCCTTCTAATAAATCACACAAGTATTTGCTTGCTTGTTGCTGCACACAGTGGATGAGGTGAAATATAAGTAGTGGCACTCCATACAGGGAGTGACTTAAACTGTGCCCTTAGACATACCAAATTAAGTTCACTTAGTTCTTTGTGTAGTTTCATTTTGGAAAAGACCTGTCCTTCCTGGTGCAGAGTTAGCAGGGAATGAACTGTGGCAGCTGAGGCAACATTTGGCTCGAAGGGTAAGAGCTGCCAACAGCTGAGTGCCTCAGGGAAACACCGCCTAGTCAGTTCTGCCTTGGCATGGGGACAACCTCCAGCTAAAACTGAAGTAACTTCCCTCAGCAAATGGGTGTTACTGCAGAATAAAATTAAAACAAACAAATAAACAAAAACCCCTCTTTGTGTAGGACATCATAATTACAAATAAGAGATTTATTTTTGTGGAAGAATTATTCAAGGATCATGAAACAGAAAATAAGCCAGCTTGAGGATTTTGGAAAGAGTTACACCAGAAACATAGACATAAATGTAGCAAATTGTGGAAAACATAAAATTAGATAAAGTGCTCGATTTTCAGTCATATCAGTAGGATAATTAGCAGCAATTAGGAAATAGCAGAATTTAGGTATTAAGATTGAAGAGGAAATAAATACGCTTTATATTTTTTTCTGAAGCAGAAACTATTTGGAAAGCCCTCAGTGTCCTCCATAGCACGGAGCTGCTCATGTATTAAGAAAGAGAAGCAGGGCTTGTGTGCTGTCATTGAGATTTAACACTGACAGTGAGGCAAGTCAGCCTGAAGTATCTGCAGCACAGGTAGGCACTGGTTGCATGCATGGTTTATGCAGTGGTCCTCTCCTTTCAGTAACCTATGCAGTGTTACCATTTTTGTGTCAGGATCCCATGGAACTGGTGTGCAACTCTTCACCAACACCGACAAAAAGTACCAGCACCACTTTGACAGGATCAGGCAGTAATTCCCATGACTCTCAAAACAGCTCAAATCCATGGGAATGCAAGTTGGCCTGTCCCTGGGAACCTCATTTTTAGACACCTTCGGGTTAAATTCAGTCAACCAGTATGTCTGAAATGACATACACTTTACTTGCATATTTTATAGACTGATAGGAGTCAACCTATAGACTTTAGGGGAAAAAATTTGAAATCTTACTCTATATAAATATTTATAAAAGTTGCTTTATTCATAGAAAATTAGATTCTTTATTTTCCTTGAATTTATAGTGAGAGTGCTCTGCAAAGACATTGTGTCTCTACACATAGAGTTGTAGACTCTTAGCAGAGCACTGCTGACATTAGCAAAGCTACTCCAATTTACATCAGCTGGGAATATGGTCCATAGGACCTAAGTTACACTAGAAGATAATAATGATTTCTTTTTCAAGCATTGTTTAGTGAATTCAGCCATTAAAACATGGGAAGTAATTAACATCTCAATATAACATATTGAAATTTAAAATATTGTAAAAATAGCATGTTAAGCATATATTTTTAAACTTAATAGGATTGGCATCTGTTTTATGGCAGTTAAGCAAATCAGATTCTGCATAACATGGATAAATCTGCAGTTTTCACCAAGTTTGTGTACCTATGTCACACCGGCCATCAGCACCAAGGTATTTTTATATCGCTTGTCCATTCTGTCACATCTAGATTTCAAGCCAAATGGCACAGTTCTCATGCATCTGAAAAGGGATTTTAAACCTAGTGAAGCTAATAGAAATTCAGCCAGTTTATGAAAGGCATGACTAGGCTTCAAACAGATCCTAGGACTCAGGCTATTGCACTCTTCATCTCAAAAGCAAGACGGACACAAATTCAAACTGAATGAAGAAACTGTCCCTCTTCATGTTCTTATTCTTTTACTTGTCACTGAGCGTTTTTTCGAATAAATCCCATTTTCCTGTCGGCAGGCAGCTCCATTCATGTGGCCGATGCTTTCACTGGCACCTTCTGGTTGAGAACTCTCTTCAGTGGTCTGAAACAGAAAGGACATGTCAGTGGAGGCACGTGTGTGCCTTCCACCAGGCACCCACTGGACCTGGTTCCCATCAGGTAGCTCTGCTTGACTCTCTATTGCCACAATGTCTTAGTTCTGAAAGAAATTGAACTGATTGTGTAAAAATGTCTGTAAGAGTAGGCTTGCACTCCAAACCTAGTAAAATCTAGATATATGGCAAATAACTCATCAGGTCTCTGCTTAACTTTCACACCCCATGGCAGATGAGCTATTGCGTTCCCCTCCCCACAGCACCAGTGGAAAATCCACCAAGGGACAGTTTGGAAAACTTTCCTGTAGAGAGGGTGACATGTTTTTAAGGGTGTGAGAAATCCTATGTGATTTATCCAGAGCTGGGGCTGCAACCTAAGAAGTCCTAATTTGGATGTGTGTCAGCCATTCATACTCAAAGAGCTATGGTGGAAACAAAATCCTTGGAACTCTCTGAAAACCTGGACACCTTCCAGGCTGCAGGCTTGCTTAGAAAGCCAAATATCTTTCAGTAGCATGTAATACCAAGAACCAAGAGTTGCTGACTGCTGTGCTCATGACTTTGTGTAGCCCAAAGTCTGGTTGGTGTTGTTTGCACGCAAGCAGATAAGGCGGGTGGCTTGTCTATAACATGTTGTTGGTCTGGATTACTCAGCTCTTTTTAGATTTAACCCAGTGAGACAGGGTAAATCCTCTCAGGTTTCTAGTAGCGAGTTACCCTCTGAGCTCAGTTTCAATGCACAGAGCCACTCACACTACCAAAATGAAGGCATGCTCTACCAAAGTAATTTATACTTGTTTTGCCAAACACCTATCTGAAAGAGTTAAAAAAATGAAAACATACTTTTCTTTTACACTGCACATTTGTAGATGCATTATTTTCTGTCTTCATTCCAGTGGCCTCTTCCAGTTCTGAAAAAAAAAGTAATAAAATAATTAAAGTAAAAAGAAGTGGGGGGAAGTAAGCATATCATCAATTTAGTAGCTGCCTGAAGTTAAAAATCAGCTATTCCTCTGGGCATTTATCATACAGAAGAATAACTGAAGAGTGATGAATACTTCCTAAAACATTTTTTGAGGCAATGTGATTAATCTATCAGGACTGTCTAGCTTGATGGTATTTAGAGAAAAGAATAAAATTAGCACGGGGGTATCAGAAAGACCTTTCAGGGTGGAATTCTGCCTTTTTCCAGCAGGTTAATGGAAGTCTAACTTTAGTTGTTACATGCTCAGAAGATGGGAGCCTTTAATGTATAACAGGGTCCAAGAGCCCTCATGCTAACAGTATAACTGATGTTATTTTCCCCTGGGTTGGTCCTCAGGTAAAAAAAAAAAAAATAGAGGTCGAAAACCTTCAGGCTAAGTTTGAGTGAGACAATCACATTCCAGTACTCTAGTTAAAAGATAAACAAAAAGAAAAAAAGAAAAGGTAGAGAACATTATGGAAAGTTACACCTGTGTATCTGCAGTGTCTTTCAGGCCTGTGCTGAATTAATAGATTCACTCCTTAACAAACAGCACATGTGACCAGAAGTGAGTAATAACATTGAGTCTGTAAGAGAAAGGCTCAAGAGCAGGATTTTGTCTAAAAGTTTAGATGAAATACATACGGGGGGGGGGGGGGGGGAGGGGGGGGGCTTTGTATATATTTATAATAATTGGCATTGAGATAGCAGTTTGATGAATGGTAAGAAATGCAGTTGATTACTTTCTCTTGCATGTAATGGCCTAGTCTATGATGGTGTTTCATTGGGAAATGAACAAAGAAGAGCATTCCCTTGAACCCTAGAGCACACATACCTGTAAGAAGGGCATCAAGTGTCTCCACTGCGTGTTTTGCATCTTCCATTGTGAAACACATTGGTGGTTTAAATTTTAAAATATTCCTGTAGGGTCCATCTGCACTAAGAAGGATTTGATGCTCTTTGAGTCTGTGGAAAGAGGAAACACCTGTGTTAGACACAGGTACAAAACTATGTTGTGTCCTGTCACTTCCTTCAAGCTGAGACAGATTTTGAAAGTTTTCTTTTTTTAGTACTATGTCACCAAAAACTACAAAAATTGAAATAAAAATTAATGACTAACTGCTGGAAAATATTAGGAGGGTTTGATCACTGCACACAGACTTTAAGAACTACTTACTTGTAAATAAGATGAAGGGCTTCAGCTGTGGCTGGTGTTCGCTTCTGCTTATCTTTCACCAGGTCCACTCCAACAAACAATCCAACACCCCTGGAGTAGAAAAGAAAAGTACAGACAAGTGAAATCCGGTGTGAGTAACCCAAACCTTCTGCTGCAGATGCAATACCTGTTTCTAACAACTGCAATTCCCTTCCCTGAAGTGCAAATGGGGGATGGAGAATGAGAGAAGAGACTTTGACTTTGGTCACCTTTGGCAACTTCAATCAAATGGGATAACAGGTATTTCTGGATAAATAAATCTACCTGGCTCATTAATGCTATGTGGCCAGATAAGAATGACAGAATAATTTTCTTTTGTGCTTATCTTGAAGATTGCAAGCCAGGGAGACAAGTAATGAAAAAAAAAGAAGTACAAAACCCCTGCAACCCAACCCCTTTCCCCCAAAAAAAAACCCTGAAGGCAATTATCAATGGTAGTAACATGAGATGAGGAAAATCCATAGTAAATCTCTCTAGGAAATTCCAGAGATTTTAACAAGGTCTGCATGATTACAATGGTGTGCTGACACCTTGGTTATTGCATGTGGATGGCTCTTTCTCCTACTCTCCCAGAATTTTTTTAGTGGCTATGCTTGTAAGTAATTAAGCAGAGGAATGGACAACTTTAAAAAAAATATTGCCTTACAATACCAGTTTTGGGCAGTCTATTTTAAAAGAGAGGTGTAGCAAAATCATGGCATATTTCTGTGTTCCACTCACACCAAGTTTGTTGCTTTTTCTAGCACAGTTACTTTCTTCTCTGGCATTGCTGTGATGCACCCACCTGATATCTCCCACTAAGGGATGTTTCTCCTTTTGCTCAGCCAGCAACTCCAGGAGATAATTTCCTACACGTGTGGCATTCCCTTGAAGATCTTCTTTCTCTATTACATCCAGCACAGCCAAGCCAATGGCACAAGACACTGGATTGCCTCCAAACTGAAAGCAAAGACAAAACAAAACATGTCATCAAAATCAAAACCTATCAAAATAAAACATTCACCTGCGGCTATCCACGTTGTTTTCACTTGCCCTCTCCTGCTTGGCATGTCATGAGGAAAGCTCGGAAAGGTGGGGGTTTTGCGGCATTCAGGCTGTGGAACACCATCCCCTACATTTGGGCAAGGGAAGGGCTCCCTCTTCCTCTGCTCCAGGTTACAGTAATTTGAAGATCTCAGGACTGAAGAATTCAGCTGATTGCACGTGTAGGTAAAATGCTCCTGGGAAGAGCAGTGGGTGATAGATTTGATATATTTTGATTCAGAGAGTAAAAAATCCATTTGAAACAGGGGAATTCACGGTAGCTGGGAAGAAGGCTGAGTCACAGGAGCAGAAAGTGGGCTCAGTAAAGGAGAAGACTGAACCTCTGTGGCATGCAGACAGATGAAATATTTTCTGGTAAAGGATCACTGTTTTGTTAAGTGTCAGTTGCAGAGCAAGGTCTGCCAGGTCATGAGCTCCACCAGCACAGAGCCTAGCCTAGAAAATGGAATTTTTCATAATCAACATTTCAGAGTGAGGGGAGGGAAAGAGATGTAGGCAAGAATTTATCTGTATGGATGTGAGCTGAGATGCATGACCTGCCAGAGAGCTTGTGCTGGTCTACATGATAATGTAACACTTGATACAGAGCATACTTCAAAGCCTCTCCACTTGCATTTAGATACTAGACTGTGGTCGACTCAGGCTCTTAGTAATATGATGCAGTGATTGCTGCAGATGTTGTCTGGATCACCTGGAGAACTTCTAACTGGTAAATGCAGACCAAAAGAAAAAAAAGGGCAAAGCTTCACCTATGAACTTACTGTATTGAAATACTCCAGTCCAGAAGCACCAAAGCCTTCAGCAATTTCCCTTGTTGTGACCACACAAGACATAGGGTGTCCATTGCCAATGGGCTTTCCCATGGTGACAATGTCGGGCACGAAGTCTTCACCTTGCAGCTGGAATGCCCAAAAATGCTTCCCAACTCTGCCAAAGCCAACCTGGACCTCATCAGCTATGAACACTCCACCTGCTGCACGCACATACCTGAAAAGAATCACAATACCTTGAAAGTCTAGTGCTGCAGAACACGGGTAGGCAATCAAGGACAAGGCAGTCTGCATCACAGAAATTCTGCAGTGTGAGACCAAGTTAGGAAAAAAAGAAAGAATACAGTTATAGGTATTTTATAGCTATGGAATTTTTAGTACACTACATGTTAAGAAAAAGAAAATTGACATTTTAATGTCAAATAGGAGTACTGTAATGGTACTGTAGGATTATAATTGGTTTAACTTCATCTTCCATCAAACTTATGGCTGAGGATTAAATAGGAAAGGAATGGCAATTATCTAGCTAAAAATTAGCCAATATTCCATAAAAAATTGAACTGAAATCATACTCTTCAATAAGCAGAAATGAACCACAGATAGCCAAAACCAGGAGAGGTTAATAGCTGAATTGATTAGATAAATCTATAGTGAAAAAAGCTATTTCTTTGTTTAATTTCCCCGTTATGCCCCTCTGAAGTGCTGTACGTACTCTGCCACTTTCTGGAAATAGCCAACAGGTGGAATTACTTGGCCTCCACAGCTCTGCATGGATTCAGCTATGAAGGCAGCAATCTACAAGAGACAAACTCATGTGAGAGCTGTGTTCATCTACTTGGCCTTGGCAGAGACATCTAACAGTCTAGAAATAAATGTTTAAATGTGGGCCTTAATTTAATCACACAATGGGCTGGACAACTGAGAGCTCTTGAAAACAGCTATGGCTAAAGGATTTATTAATTTTGTAATCAGAGTGCCCAAATTTGCAGTAGCCAGGGCCACCTTTGCAGCCTGATGGGAATGCAAGGATCTCCATTAAGCCCTTATGTTGAGCTGGATGACACTTCCTGGTGTCAGTGGATGTTGGATTAGGCTCCTGGGAGCTACATAAATTTATTTGAAAATGTCAGTTTACAGGAGGCACACAACAGTGCGTACCATCTTCCCTAAGAAGTTAATAAAGCTTGCAGGTATATGTGGGTTTTGGTTTAATCCTGAACACCAGGCAGAGGCGGGTGGAAGCTGACCTGTAAGATGACCTGTGGCTAGCCTTTGGGCACTCTTGCCTACATATCACTACACAAATAACATGCCAGCATGAGGCACTTCACAAAAGAAAAGAAAAATTCTACAGATGGAATAATTCCAGTTGCTAGGAATGAAAAAGGAAGTTATTTCAAGTCAGGAAGGGTAAGAACAGCAGATCAGACACACTGGAACATCAAAATTCGTTTCTTGTCAACAGCAGAGGTCTATGCAGCAGAGATACAATATTACCCCAAGGTCTCAGCATAAGTCTGCTATATAAGGGATTGCATCCCCACACCACTTGTGAACCCCTCCCTGAGCATCAAGAGGTCTCTGTGCTGGTGCAGTCTTCCTGGAAACAAGGCCGAGCAGTAACGTGTAAAGAGCCGTACACTACATGTGAGTACACGGCCAAAGAGTACGGAGCTTCCCATAGCATGTCAGGCTTAGCCTTTAGCACAACTTGTCCTGCCACAGGTCTATGTCACCACAACCTAAGAAATGTGCAAAAGAAAGGAAACAAGGGAAGAAAAAACAAAACTATCTGTTAGTAGAGAATAAAAAAAAAGTTGATGAAGAAACTAAAAGAGGGGTGATGTAAGTCCATTGGACTAGAAGGGAACATGTTCCAGTCTCCGCTGAAGTCTTCTGGGACTTCAGTGGGTTTTGGAGCAAGTCCTACAAGTCTCAACACACTAATGCCATCATATAAAAGATTAACACACATTTTAGGTACACCTGTTCAGAAACTGTCCGTTTTTATCAAGGTCATAGTGTGTATGAGTGAAAGTTTCACCTTTTTATATGACTTCAAAGTTATCTTAACCGAACAGGCTCAGAAATGTAGTATTAAGATTTTTTCCAACAGGTTTTCTCCATGTCCTGGATTTTTTTTTATGTGTCTTTGCTAAAATTTTTGATGTAGTTTCTCAGCTGGCCTCAAACCTTTCCCTATGATATTAACAATCTCCTGATTCAATGCATAAAATAGGAAATTTCACAGCTTTGATTGTATCTGCTTATATACAACTGTATTATTGATCCTTTCATTGATGCCTAGAAAAATTATCAGAAGGGCATCAGATAGAAAAATGGCCCTTTTCGAACAGAACCCATCATAGAAAAATGAAGGGAGAGGATAGCACATGAAATTTGGAAAGAAACAAGTCCTTAGTTGCCTGTTACACACCCCCATGCCACAATAAATAGGTGAAGCCTCAGCATTTCTAGAGCACAAAACACATACCTTGCGTCCATTCTTCTGTGTTTCTTCAATAATCTTTTTCACCTCTTCAGCATAAGCACTTGCTGGGTCTGGGTGGTCTTCCCTGTATTTCCCTCTGTAGACATCTGGAGAAGGAGCCTGAAAAGACCAATTTATTTATTTGTTTTTATGAAGGCAATACTTCTGTGAAACTTTTACTTTCTTTTCTATTGTTCCACTTTATTGGCTTTTCCCACAAATAGGTAATAAGAGTCAGTACAGCCTGAATGTTTGCTTTGAATTGCAAAAATGCTTACTAGAGCTTAAACTCAATCTGGGCCTGTCATGCTTTCAGTATTACTGAACACAGATGTTTTAAGAACAATCAATCTTCCTCATCCACCTTTCAAGACTGTCCTTCCTCTCCCTCAAGACACAATAATGAGTTCCCATCCACCACCTTTTCCAGATTCTCGCAGAAGATCCGTTTCTGCAACTGGAGAGTAGGGTTTTCCAGTCTGCCACCTCCCTTCTGGCATTTTAGTCATGGTACAAATCTGTGTGACATTCAAGCCTCTACAAACGGTGTTAGGAGAGATTCAGTAACTAAGAGACAGGAAGTAGTGCAAAAAGGTGGATGCTACTTTGGCAGTGTGGTTAATGTAAGGAGTCTTAGACAGGAAAGGCCTGCTTGCTGTACATTTCTAGACTGAGAAAAAAATTTGTCTTTTTAAGATACATAAGTTTATGTGAAAAATAACACTCCCTTAGACACTCAGGAGCCCTTTACCCCAAGTTGTGCAAACTTGTGCAATCTGCATTTCCAGTTTTGGAACTAGACTCAAAATCCTGCATATCTTTAACCAAACCAACGCTATGGATATTGGCTAGTTTCATCAAACTGTGGAACTATACAATGCAGTGACTAAGAAAACCAGCAGCACAATGAAGGAAGCGTTCAGCCCCACAGCGGAACACCTTCTTAGAAATCCAAAAGCAAACAATTTTGCTGTATTTATTCCACTGAAATCAGCCGAGCATATGTACACTAGCATCAGCAAAACAGAATGAAAATATATTTACACCAGAAGTAGGTAATACAATATTTTGCATCACAGGCAAAATGACAAAAAAACCCCAAACCCAAAACAAAATAAAACCACAAACAAACAAACAAACAAAATCCCAAAACCACAAAAAACCCCAAAACAAACCAAAACCATACTTACCACATGCACATACTCCTTCTTGCTGTCCTTCCCCAGCTGATTAAATTTATAGGGGCTGATGTCAATCAGAGACGTAACATGGCCATGGTAAGCACTGTGTGAGTGTTAAATATCCAAGTCACTTTTCACCAAATATATAGAAGAGCCAAATTTACAACTGTGCCTATACATAATCCAGAATAGCAACCATATCTGCATCACAGCAGCATTGTTTGTGAAGGGATCTTGATTTAATTTACTCAGTCTTTCCCTCAAAGACAATATGAAATTGATGTTGACTTTAATGCACTAGCAAGACTGGAAACAGGATAAAAACAAATGCCAACATGGGGACAGACCAAGATGATGTCTGGACTGCACTGACTTCAAGGTGGCTGCACTAGCAGCCTTACCCACAGCTGAAAGGTGGGTCCAGCTGCTTCACTTACAGCCCATGGGCCCCACTCTTGCCAGCCCAAGCTTTGCAAGCTAGACCCCACCACCATTGTGAAAACTCTCAGGAATGTGCATTGCATGGAGAAGTGGGGACCTTGTGCAGCAGCAGCCCATCACTATCTGCCCTGAAGGCATTGCAGGCGAGAGAGTTTGGCAGAAGCCACTGTCAGGAAAAGGATATTGTTTGAATATAAGTGTTTTTTACTGATTTAGAAATGAGGAACCAGAGCCTTTTGAGCCTAAAGCATGTAGCATCTTTATTCAGGGAATTCAGTAAACACTTTTGATCAGCCATAAACTTGAAGTGAAGCAAACCTCAAACCAAACCAAAGACGCATCACGATTTCTCAGTAGAACACATGTAGGTTAGTGTGTTGCTAACTGGGATCTAAATTTAGCTGAGTCAAACAAGCTTTGTGCTGCTCAGATAGAGACATGTGCCCGTGCATTTGCTCTGGCTGGACTTTCTAATCACAACCTGAGAAGAAAATCCAGCACTACAGCAACATCACCAAACCTACAGCTGCATCTAGGATAGGAAAACCATGAAATGTGGTCGGCCACCTACCCTGAAGCTGGCAGCCCTTCCAACACCTCCTGATTTTGCAGCCCCTTGGTTTTGTGGGCATACATGTGTTCACTGAAGGAAAGCTGAGCATCATAGCAGCACTGCTGCAGAACTACAGGATCTTTCTTCTTGACCACTGAATATTTATTTGTGCAAAATAAAACGTGTCCAGCAATGCGTGATGAAGAGAAAGTACTTTTCCAGAGCAGCCCAGTAGCCAGACCACTCACTGCTTTTGAAACCAACATTTAAGTCTCTGGCATGAATTGCTTTGGGAGTCTGTGGGAAATGCCCTCTAACAGGTGCCTGACCTTCTGGGGTGACCAACAATCTTATTTTTCAGAGATCTTCAAAACTTGTGTTTATCCAAATGTGGAAAAGGGATTTCCTGATCTGTTCTAATACAAAAGCAACAAAGCTTTTCTTTCAGCAGGCAGTGGAGCACAAACAGCAGGGGGTTGCTGCAAAGCTGCTTCTGAAGTAATGGCAGGGGCTGCTGGCTGAGTTCACATAAGCTACTCCGTGTACTTACTTTTCCAGGGTGATCACATCTTGGTGCCCACGGTACTGCCGAGCCAGTCGTAAGGCAAGATCATTTGCTTCAGACCTGCATAACAGATACAGCAGCAGACCAGTGAAGGAGCACTTCCAGTTAAAAGGGTATTCCGACAGAAGGCAAGGCATGGGACTCACGGGTGTAAGAAATCAACACAGCAGATTCTGTTACTGTACAGATTACAATGCTAAGGTTGAGACTATAAGTGCCATGTAAGGGGGCAAAGACAAAACAGCCCTTTGTATAAACAGCAAACAAAGAGATGCTTTCTTTCCCTCCCCCCGTTAGCCTGTAGATATTTACCTCCCCTTGGTACAAAGGAGGCAAATTTGCAGCTAAGAACAGAGTGCAGCCACTAACCCTCAAAAAGCAATGCCCCATCTCCCACAGTCCACAACTCCTTTTTCCCCAGTGCTTGCACCATCACAAATCTGCACCCTGGAAGAAGACTCAAGCTTCCAGCCTGATCTGTCACAGCCCCTCTGCTCACAGGCTGTTTTGGACATGTAAGTGATCACAGACTACCAAACTACCTAAAGAAGACTAACTTATTTCCAAGGTTGTACATCAATTTACAGATGGCATTCATCAGTCTGTACATAACATTCACCAATTTGCAGAATTAATTTCCTCTCCTTGCTTTCCCCCCGCAACCTTTTTTTTTTGCATAGCATTCAGCAGGCCAGTTTCATGTTTTGGCTCTCTTGCTTTGAGCCATCACTCCAAATATGATGGCTGCAAATAGGGAGCAAGTTTTGATCAGTGCTGGATATATTTTTGTTGCATATTACTAAGTCCTACTTAGTAAGATTCAGAGCAAGCTGTCCTGAGTGTCTGTCTCAAACAGGAACAAAATAGTCATAAAGAACAGTCATATTAAAAAAACCACAACTCAGACCTACCCAGAGTTAACAAAATAGCAAACAGAGAGTTTCTCAGGCAGGGTGGCTGTGAGTCGCTGCGCATACTGAACGAGGTTGTCATGCAGGAAGCGGGAATTTGTATTGAGCAGTTCCATCTGTTTTGTTGCAGCCTTTATCACATATGGATGGCTGTGGCCCACTAAAGAAGAAAATTATTAGTTATTACTAGCCAGCAGTCAATTACTGAACCACACAGGGAAGTTCAGAGAAGCACTGTGAACATCACCACTTGGCAGAAATGTGTCCTGATCCCTACTGGAAATTAAGGAATAGAAGCAGTCTCACAGGTCAAACTGCTTACCATGTGCAACATTGTTGATGCAGTCTAAGTATTTTTCTCCTTTCTCATCAAACATATATTGGCCCTGAGCACGGACTATCTTCAGAGGGTCCTTGGCATAGAAAACTTTGCAGGAAGGCCTAAAACATAATAAATATAACACCATTTTAATTTTCTCACTTTTTCTCCCTCCCTTGAGTGTTGAGGAGGTTGATTTTTTTGCAGCTCTGGAGACAATTGCCTCCTTCTACAAAAAAAAAGCTTGTGAGTCATTCAGGTGGTGGTCAAGCAAGGGCTCCTGCTCACAGTGAAAACCCATGCACTTCCCGAGGCACAGTGGGAACAGAAGCTGGTCTTTAATAAGGGTGTTTTCAAAGCCTGACTCTGCCTGCAATTGATTTCACAGGAGAACAGTGTCTGCACGTCGTTCCAGGTCCTTATATGTCCTGCCGTGTTCCTAGGCTGTAGCTCTGCTTGTTTACATGCCTTACAGACATCTATGGCCAAATAACTCTCTGGGACTAAAGTAAGCTGTTAAGCACTGTTTTATACTATAGCCAAAATATCATTACGCAATGGATGGCTGTAGCATATAGAGGTCACAGTCAAGAACAAAACACTAATGCCTTGCAGGCTTTATTTTCAGAGGTGCTGAGCAGGTCCTAAAACCCTCACACTCTCACCCTGTCTGCTTTGGATAAAAATCTTTAAAAGCAGCATTTTGTAAGCATCTCAATCACACTGACTTGCAGCAAAACTCAGGCTCCTTATAAAATTAACCAAAGTACTATTTAAACACTCTTATATTTCTTCCACTCACCCCCCCCCCCCCCCCCCCCCCCCCCCCCCCTTCTTGGAGATCGTGCCAGCTATGTAATTATGTTAAATGATATTACTGAGCAGAGGGAAAGTCTTCTGAACATTTAGCAGTGTTTATATGAACTTGGATAAACACAGTTATTTCTAGGTAAGTCTGAGAGCTATTGTTGGGTCTACTGAGGTTATGAACTTGTAAATGTGACTCCTGGATAGTGAAGGAGTTTGCTTTCTTTCTCACAGCTTCTAGCCGTGTTTCAAAGCCACACAATTTCCTGTGCTGATGATACATTCTTTTTCTTGATCAGTATCGGTCACAACCTCTGGCAGCCCTCCTGCACGTCCCTCAGTTAAACTCAGCTAAAGGAATAGCAACAGGTTCATTCAGCGGACGCGGCTGTTTTGCAGGTGCATGCACAAAACCACCCCAACCCTGCGCATCCTCATTTCAGACATACACCTGGGTACCACATTCTGCCCGCTTGCTTTGATCTGTTGCAAAAGCGAATGATGCTTTTGACGGGCAGCGTTCTAACGACGGCATCCCTCCGCCCACCTAGGGAATTCCGGCTGGCCCCGAGACCTGGCAATCCAGAGGGATGACAGCTCCTGTGTGTGTCCGTGTCCCCCTCCCCGCTGGTTCTCGCCGCGGGCCCGGAGGGGCTGCCCAGCGCTGGCAGTCCCCGGGCAGCGCCGAGCGGGTCCGGACGGGCGCTGTCACCAAAGACAGACCTTCCTCCTCCTCGTCCTCCCCTCTGCCCCGCTCCCGGCCCCGCCGCCGCCCCTACCCGATGTGCTTCTTCCGAAGGGCGAGGGTCTCCGCCTTGCTGTAGAGCTCCTCCATCCCGCTGGCAGACAGGCACGGCACGGCACGGCACGGCTCGGCACCGGAGAACACCGTCCGTCCGAGCCGCCGAAGGGTTCCCCGCCTCTTATCCCGGCGCCGGCCCCGGCCAAACCCCTCCTCCCCGCCTCCCTCCCTCCCGCCTTCCCCGGCGGGACGGGGCAGGACGGGACGTCCCGTCCCGACCGCTCCCCCATCCCCCTGGGCTTTCCTTTCGGGGGGACTCGTGTTTCCTGTTGAGCTGAGGCGGGCCAGCCGCGGGTGAGTCCTGTGCCTTGGAGCTGTGTTTTGATTTAGTTTTTGTTTTTGTTTTTTTTTCCTAGGGGTGCAGACCAGCACAAATTCGCGAAACAGCCGGCTTGGTGCGTGGGAGCGGGTCTCAGCTCCCACGCGCGATCCTGCCATTCCTGCCAGTCGTCGGTCAGCCTGGTGGCCACAGCGCCACGGCCACAAACATTCGGGAGGGGGGGTGAGGAACACGAAGCGGATTATTTAATCAAAATCAGGCTCATTATTCAATGTCCCTCTCTGTCTCTTATGTCCCAAAATCTGCTTGTAAGAGTAGCTGAGATATTACCGTATATGTCCATCAAAGCCAGTATCACTATTTCCGCATTTCTTAAAAAGGGAGGCAAATTCGTAAGATCTACAGCTTGCCAGGTTTTGCACGTGTACCTCGAGAGCCGCGGTGCTCAAATACATGGGCTCACTCTTAGGTCCAGGCAGCATCTAAATATACCTAGTCCTTGATCCCTTTGTAAACACAGAATCAAAAAAAGAAATGACTTGCTCGAATGTGGCATTTCTTCGTGATTACACTTGATAACCATCTCTTGATAACCATCTGGACATCAAAGCCCACAAGAAAAAGAAGGGAGAATAAGACGGGGGAAGAAGGACAGAATTCCCATCAAGAGGCATCACATTTCAAAACAGCGAAGCTGCTGGTGGAGCACCTGGGATTTACCTTCTGCCTGCCAAGCACGCACCGTCTCCTCTGGAGGCTGCGTGAGCAGACAGCACGAACACTCGCCCACGGCCCTGCTACCCCATCTGTAGCTCGTCTGTGCCACCTGCAGCACTATGTTTGGAAGAGTTTTCAGAGAGCATATGTAAAGCCACACAATTTCCTGTGCTGATGATACTTCCTTTTTCTTGATCAGTATCCAGCAAGTCATCCTAAATTCTGCATATTGAAGAAACACACTTCCTGATTTTTACTTTTTTTTTTTTAATATCTCTGCCAGCAAGCCACCTTTCTTCTTCTCTAGACAGCACTTCTTTCCATCTAGTCATTTACTTGAGCTTCCTCAGTGTTAAATTTGAAGCTTTGACATTCTATACTCCTGCTCCATTGGAAACCTTGCCTCACCAGCCAACAGAATAGCAGAAGTCATAGCAGCTCCACCTCTATATCCCAGCAGAGACAGCTGCTGCCTGTCTTCAGTGCCTTGTCCAGGCAGAAAGACATAAAAAGACATAAAGGAATTGCCAAAACTGTCAGCTAGGGCAGTATTGGACAGGCAGTGATGAAATTCATTGATGGGTCCTCAAGAAGAGAACATGCATTTAGATCTGCTAACATCCAAACAGAGCCAAGGCTAGAGTCTGTCAGGAATGCTCTCTGCAATGCTTTTCCTTTTTGCCCGCACCTCTGAGAAGTGGGCAATGCTATTCAGCACAGGGTAGATGCAGTTCAAGTTGTACTACACCTTACATACTGACTTAGCAGCAATCCCTGTGTCCCAGCAGTGTACAGAAGGGCTGGGCCAGGCAGCATCCAAGCCTGTGTGTCCCAAGGCATCTCAGGAGAGATGGTTTTCCCACACCGGGCTGCTGCCTGCCCTCTGTCGGTGCTGAGCGCAGCCTTGTCCCTTCCTCCAGGGCTGCTGCCGATGCCAACACTAGAAAATCTCAGCTATTTATGCTGATATGCCTCATCTTGCTCATGCAGAAACCCTGGGCCACAAACAGATTTAAGGTATATGCAAAATATTGTGCTGCTACTTCTTTAGAAGCATGCACTGACAGCCTTGTATCAGGGCTTCTGTTTCAGGTTTAGCAAAAGCAAGTTTGCTCATACTAGCTTAGTAACTGCTTGAAGCAACAGCAAACCTGACCAGGAAACCCTGAAGTGGCAGGTGAAGTAGAAGAGGGAGATTGTTTCTCTGTTCCTTTAAAGCCATGGAAAGGGGCTTAACAATCAAGGAAATATCCCTCCCTCTTGGCTCATAGTTCTTTCATGCTCTTTTGATGCTATAAGCAGCAGCAAGCCTGCCAACTCTCATGTGTGGAGTCTCTCCCAAGATTAGCAGAGATCCTGACCCAGACACAGGCCTTTGCAGCACCACTTGCCCTCATAATGCTAAGCAGTAAATACTGGCCGCTATCTCTTCATGATATATAGCAGGATTACAATAGATTCTTTTCTTTCTTTTCCAAAATACTTGTGTTTTAGTAAGAAACCAAAAATGCAAACCCAAACATGCTGTTTACTCCATCTTGCTTTACAAAAATGTCTTTATAAACATTTTGATTTTCTTTCTTCCACGCTTGCTTATGGGCTTTGTCCTGGCATGGTACCAGAAATCAGAAGCCTGGCTTCCTGCATGAAGGATGAAAAGGAGAAAATATTTCTAACAGTTACCCAAAGTATTCAAGTAAGGTGCCTCTGGCTACCTATGTAACTGCAAAGGAGTTCCTCTGAAAAACAGTATGTTGCTGGTGAATGCTGAGAAGTAAACCCACTGCAGATGGATTTGCTGTGGAAATTGATCTGCACCAAAGAGCTGTTTCAGTGCAGAAATTTAAAGATGGACAAACCATAGCTGTCTGCACCTTCTCAGGGACAGGCAGCTGCTTGGCATTTGCTCTGGAAGAGGAACGGACTTGCCTGCGAGTTCATGCAGTGACCGGTCCAGCAGGGCCCCAAGTCAGTTAAGCACAGGGTGTGTTGGCAACATTTGTTTTTATCAGCTTTAACTCAACCAGAATCAATTACCTCACAACGATTTTAATATAACAAATAGAAGGGAGATCCTAAAAGCTGGCAAAAAGTTACCAGATACTTGTTAGCTCCAGGAGGGAGCAGCCAAAGGTGATGTCAGAAAGACCTCGTGACAGCTCCACTTAGGTGTGGGCACTTTGGAAACTCAGTCAAGCTGTAACCTGCACATAAAAAAACAATCGGGATATTTATTAGCTATTGAACATTCTGTCTTGGTGTAAGCACATGAAAAAAACCCTGCATCCTGGTTATGTGACAGAAGCCATGTCCACCTCTGATCTGGAAGATAAACTAAAGCAGCTTGAGTAGAACTACACTAGCAGACAGAGAGAGATCTCTCTGAAGAGGTTTGTGTACAGTATTTTCTGAACTCTAAAGGTTTATATATATATATATATATATATACACACATTTATATATGTTCATGTAGACACATGAAGACATTAATATACATATATATGTATATACATATATACATATATGCATCTATGTGTGTGTACATATATATATACACACGTATGATACGCATACATATATGTACACAAATATATATATATGTAGCAAACCAATGTATTTTTTTACTACATCTAGGAGATGGAAAAGTAGAATGCCCTGCAGCTGGAAATTTCCAGAAGCCAATGGAAGCAAAGACAAATTATTAACCCTGGGAAGACAGAACCCTGCAGCAACATGACTTATGTTTTGGCATTCCCTTGTTTTCTTTTAATATTTATTTGGGTGCAGTTGTTACTACTTGCTGGAACATGAAATGCTTTGTCAGCTCCTTAGTTTGTTTTGTTGTTTTGTTTTTGTCAGTTCGTTTTTTAACATTTATGTGTTATTGTAATGGAACAAGGTGAAGCTCTGTGAGAAGAGGACATAAAAAGCCACTTCTGTTGCATTATTTGGGTAGGGATTAGCAGGTTTAGTAGCTCCACAAGGCAGAGTTGCATAATAGCCTTTAGGTATTTAATTAAAGCTCCATTAAAAAAAATAAAGAGGCAGAACTGGCAGGCATTTCACATGCAGTCCTGCATGTGCTTTGGCACATCACAAAATTATGAAGGAGGCATGTGAATAGCAGGCAATGCCAGAGGAAAAGTCATGTTCCATGGGTGCAGTAGGATGTGAAGGCTCCAGGATATTGGTTACCTGAGGTTTGGCCCTGAAGCACCTGAAAGGAGCATAGAAGTGAAAAATAACAGGGATGCTGTCAAAGCACGGAATGGGAAGCCCAGGGGGTGTTGGCTCTGGCAGCAGCTCAGAACACACGTTTGTGCTTTGGCAGGACATCCAGAACTGCATTTCTCTATGAAAGCAGAAGAAAGGAGAACGATGGAAGCAAGAAAAGGGCAAGAGTGGCCACAGCTGAAGCAAGGACATCACCTGGGTCAGGCCTGCCCAGCTGGGGTGACAGCAGCACTTGCAGCCCTCGGGGCCACACGCTCAGCCTGGCACAGCATAGCACATTAAGCTGGAAGTACCCCATCCTGGAAAGGGAGCAAAGATATTTTTAGCCCCTCCAAGAGTCTAAAACAGAGCTAGACAGATTAATGGACATTTATGGGGATTAGCAAGAGTTAATAGGAGAGGCCAAACCTCTCCACCTACAATTCCCTCCATCTGCAGTGACTGCATTTTTGAGGTGATGGAAAGGTAAACGTGTTCTGTTTGTCTGAAATATTTTGGGATTTAGAAAATCCAAATATTTAAATAATGCGTTTAAGAAATTACAGCTGCTCCTCAGTGTTTTTTTTGCTTTTTAAGTATTTTGTTCAGGGAGACTCCTGCAAATGTATGTCTTCTTAAACCAGAGAGCTTAAAAATATACCATTTTGTAATAATTATTATTAACATAATAATTATTACAAAACAAGCTAGATCTGTTGAAAAGAGACCCTCACATTTTCTAGCTTGCACTGTTACTTGTGATGCTGCCTGCACACATTTTTATTTCTCAGCAGTTCAGGTTTATTTTTCACCTTCAGAGCTACACAAAAGGGAGACTGGTGATTTTCAGCTTTATTTCTTTAGATCCCAGGGGGCCTCTGAACTTGCCTAAGCAATAGTTTCAACTTCTGGTGAATACACAGATCCTTGCAACATTCCCAGAGTGAGGAAAGGCTCCAAGCTCTGCAGCAAAGCTTCTTCCTTACATAATTTGTGGATGCCCACATCCTGTGCTGGCTGTTTAGAAAAGATAATGAAGAGACACTGCTTTGAAGGGGAAAGACACACTAAGAACACAAAGAGGAAGGTGAGTTTTCTTACTGCACACGTGGCAGAGGCCCTGATTTTTGTGTGAATATCTGACACAACTTGGTCTAGACTTCAAACTTCAGGTTGGCACAAAGCAGCACACACGTTTTCCAATCCAAAACAGACTAGAACAGTTTTTTGCATCAACATAAAGAACTTTATAGCTATTCAAAATCAGCACCAATGGTTGGATTAATATTTTAATAATTACACACTTTTTACATTATGAAAATAAATCATAAATAGTGTAAAAATAATTCTGAAGATCAACTTCTCACAAGCAAGAAACAAAATCTGAAGTACAAAACTGAAAGAAAACAAAACAATATTCAACTGAAAAACAAGGAGAAATTTTAATAATAAAAACAAAAGCATGCTGTTTGATTGGTTTCAATTAAGTCCAGAGCAGTGGCCACAAGAAAGTGGTAAATAATAACAAATTAAAATGGGTGATTAAAACCTTGCAATTCTTTACACTACTCATCAAAAGAGGTCTTGTGACATATTTACAGTGCTAAGACACTCAAAATAGTTCTAGTATTGATAATATGATGCTGACCCATGTATTTCCCCCCCAAACACTGAAATCCTTGCCAAATAACTTTTCTTTGTATTTTTATCTCTTCTACTTCATTTATGACACAATTTGCAATACAAAAATAACGGCACATATAGATGAACTTAAAAAAGTAAAAAATACAAATAAAAATATATAATATTTTCCAAAGGAAAAAGTCAGATACATACATCTTAGCAACATTTTTAAAGTTGTGTGATATTTTCCCAAACATGTACAATAATATAAGAATATCCACATATATGTTAACAATATGTAAAACATTCTTCCACCAACCCAACTCTCCATAATACTTCAGGGAAGTGTGCAAGTACCAATGGGATCTGGGAAGTTCATACAATTTCTTTTTAAAATAGAAACAAGTAAAACACTAACGGTCCCAGGTTAAGTTAAGGCCCCCTGCTTTCAAAGAAAATTCAATTTCCAAGCAGCATTGATAATTGGATGCATTCAAAACCAAAATGAAACAAAAACAACACTCCAAATCCCTTTTAAAATACAAACTCCATTTGTTCTGTAGAGTATCTTTTTCAGAAATGATGGTGGCAGGCACTTGTTTCTAACTGCATTTAATGAATCCAACCACCACGTAAAATACTTTAATAACAGAGGGTGCAAGAAAACCTTCATTTGTACATTACAGCAACATTGACATCCATAAAAACAAATGGCAGAAAAGAAAAAGAAAAATCAGTGTTAGTTTTAATTCCAGTCACTGAAATAGAATTTTTACAATGACTACAAATCAGACTTTCTTTTGACCACTATCTTTGCAGATGCACTTTGTGTGAGTCTTTAGTGTGAAAATTTAGGAATCTCATTTGGTAAAACACAGAGATTTAAAAATGCAATTAAATGGCCAAGTAGCAGATATCAGGAAACTTGAAGGGAAGGGTCAACCTCTGCATGCCTTGAACCTTTTCACCACTTTCAATAAATAGGCTGACAATATCTCTGCAGATCTTGCTGAAGTAGCCGTGATTTAGGCAAAACGCCACTGCTGAAGGTGGTAATATTCCCCTTGTTACAAAGTGTAACACCTGGGTCCTTCCTCCTGAGTGTCTCAAAGAGCTTTGCAAGGAGAGGACTCATCTCTGTCCCCAGTCCTTGCTGCAGGTGGAGAGGCACAGCCAGGGCTGGAGCCTGGCAGGCTGAGCCAGGTTTGCAATCCCAGTTCTGGGGCGGTCAGTGGGACAACTCCCTCTACAGCCCATGGGATCCAGGATCTCAGCCAGGTATCCTGGCACAGCCCCCAGCCCTGCAAGCACCACCCTCCCAGCAAAGGCCTGCTGATGTCATTTGGGGTTGCTGTGTCTCTCTCGTGGCATAACCAGTCACGCGCACCCTGTCCACGGGTGCGATGCTCAGCGGGGCCAAAGCTAACTTTCCACACCGTACATCAACCTTAACAATTATTCCAACTCTACACATGTGCAGATAAATGGATTTGATCGTTCTGAAACTCGTTCAGACTACTTACACCATAGAATAAAAGAATATACAAACAGCTGGATGAAGAGTATCATTCTGCTTTGCTACACTATCAGAATATGACATCACGACCAGCAATAAATAAAAATATAAATCAAAAAGACATTGTAGCATCGTTCTGTGATTTAACATCTCATGCTTCATCTCAGGAAAAAAAAGAGTTTTCCAAAGCATCCTGAAAGAAAGCTTTCCCATAGTTAGTCCATGAGTATGAAGACAAAGACCATGTATGTCAGACATATTCCATACAGTGCTTAAAAGATTTGTGGCCTCTGTAGCAGGACTTCTGCACAATGTGGTTTTAATGCACTAGAGTAACAGATAATTACAAAACTTCATATGAAACAAATACTGAAAACTCTCCAAGAAACAAGGATTAATCATACCTGGAAAAGTCAGGGATATAGAAACTGTGTAGACTAATACCACTACACATTTCTACAACTGAAAAGACTGGTAGAGGAACTACTGTTCCTGTCACAAACTAAACAAAACAAACCATATCTATCTGGAGGAATGCCACTAAAAGATACAACAACACACTGGCATTTCAAACTGTAGCTTTGCCATCAAAAGCAAAAATATATACTAGCACCAAAAATAGTTGCTTCTTGAACAAAACAAACACGTTGCAAGTCTTCACAAGGTGCTTTTCTTGATGAAATATTAAACCAAATTATTTTTTTTTCTTGTACTGACCATGCAACTTTTCTAGATATGCTTAAGTTTCATTTCAATTCAATCTGAGATGCAAGTATTAATGCCAAATCTATGTATGTAGTTTAACCATTCAAATTAAATTGTTTATCTACTGCTCACTCATAGTTATTTAAAAGGAATGAACATTTCATGATACCGAAAAACACAAAGGCTAAAAAAGCCAAGTAAGATTATTTGAAAAAAAAAAAGTATTCCTACCTGATGGAAATTTATTAAAGAAATTAATTTACAAGATAGAAAAGAAAGCAAATGAAGGTGCTTAAGTGTTTCTTCAGTAGGGTCTCGGTGTCAGGGAGTTCAAGGAGAATTGAGTTTTGACTAACATTTAACAGTAGCATCTCTAATTATTTCCTGAATGACAAAACCATGGACAAAGCTCTGCTAGCTTTATTGGTGCATATAGAAATGGATGCTAAGAGGGCAGTTAAAAAACATAGGAACACAAATAAATTAAAAAAAAAAGGAAGTGCTAATTATTTATCAGCATTATTTATCTTGTTGCTATTTCTTAAATGAGTTGTGTTTGTGGACAGTCTCAACATGGAGTGGCTGAATCATCTAGCCAGATAATAAACATCCTACTTGATTCTGCATGAAAATACTCTGAAAGACCTTTAAAAATATTTCATCTTACTGTATTGATTGCCAGTATTCAATATCTTCTGAAACATTCAGCTTCTGGTCTCCACATCTACCATACACCCAGCCAAATGTGCCAAGTCAGGACACTGACATGAGTGACTCTTTTCTGGCAGGCAGGAGCTTGCTCCTCACCCAGCCTGCTGGTTCTTTGAGACAGTGCTGCCTCAACAAGCAGGCTGAAAGTGGCAAGTCAGAAGCTCACATGCTGCTGCTCCTGTCCTCCCTCTGAAAGGCTCTCAGTAGTGTTATTTATTGCTGTAACTCTCTGGTAACGTTTTATATCCTGTCTGTGCCTCCTGAAGGTTTTCACTGTTGTAATCATCACTATTCTAATGGGCTGATACTTGCATCTCTGAAAATTTAGGGAAAGCAAAACATATTTCCTTATATCTGTGAACACTTGTTTATTTCTTACTATTGGAAAGAGGGAATTGAGCAGTAAAAATACATATGTGTTCAGTGTATAGTGTGAGATTTTTGTTTTTATTAGTAAGATAATACTAATTGGAGGCCACTAAATTGACTTTTTGCTTTAAAAATCTGGGTTTTCCTCAATGAAAAGCTGGGTTTGACTCCAATATACCAAAATGACAATAAAGATTTATCAAAAAGAAAGAGAAATATTCAATTATAGCGGCATTTCCATTGATCTGAGATTGTGAAGCAATACAAAAAGTGTGACCCCATCTTCACATGATTTAGAAATGATGGAGCAAGGAAAAATGTGCGTTCCAAGAAGGGCATAAGGTGCCCTCATACGAATGGAGACAAACTCTCTTCTTCAACTTTAGTTTTGGTCTACATATGAAAGACAACTTCTCAAAAAAACCCCCTAAAAACGGGACGATTCTGCTATATACATTAGGAACAGAAGTGATATAAAAAGAATTTCCATCTGCCAAATATGGCACCATTTCTCATAAATTATACTCTCAAACTAACTTCAGTGCACCATATGAAGACTCAAAATTGTAAAAAATACCTCGTGGCAAAACTACAAATGTGCACAAATCATGTATTTCTAGCAACAAAAAAAAAGTGGAGAAGGAAATGTTTCTCTAGAAAGCCATCTGAACAGAAAGGGAGAAAAATCAACACATTCAACAGTGGAGCGTGGTGACAAGCGTGCAGTGATAATCACACAGAATTGTTTCTCACCAATGGTTTTTGAGCAATAATGTCCACTAAAATCACCATGACAACATAAAAGGAGCAAGATGAATACATCATTCTATGAAACATAAAAATAAACTCTTTCTTTACTAGACTTAAAGGCTTCAAAGACTCTGAAATAAAAACTCTTAATACTGAAACAAGATGAATTTGTGGCTTGAAAGTATTTTCTCCAATGCCGTCATCACAAATGTTGAATAGATTATTGAAATGCATTCTTTATGGCAACAGAGAAACATGAAAACAAAACCAACCATTGCTTCCAAATTCCCATAGAGAAGTTCAGCTAGGCTAGAAGTTCAGCTAGTGTAATTTAAAGTGAATAACCTGAAAACCACACCATGATACATACATCTCTGGTCAGTTCCATTGTTATCCTCCTCTGGAGGATGATCTGATTCATCCCCACCTCAAGAGTGCTTTCTCCTTCAGCAGTCCCAAAATACAATATGCAGAGTGCATACACTCTGTCCATCCTCCAGTGAGGTTGAGAAGCGTCTGGTCTCAGGCGGTGTCTGCCATCAAACGATCCCTGCAGCACCTCTGTAACCTTTTCAAACAACCCACAGAGAAGTCTGGTTTCTTCTTCAAACTTCTGTCCCTCTTGATTAAGGACTCGACAGGGCCTACCGTGAATGTCTTCACGACTGTGAGCAGTGCAAGGCAAACCGACGCTGATCAACAGGCGGGACCCTCTCTGATCAAAGGGGCCAAGTATCCCGCAAGAATGGAAGCCATCCACCTGCAGCTGGAATGCTACTCCCCAAAAATTCAAGGCCTCTTTCTACGCTCCTCTGGTTTATCTCTTTTTAGCAATGAGCCATGGTGTGACTCCCTTGAGATGACAAAAGGAAATGACTCAGAAGCTGGAATCAAAGGTCACCGTCAACAGCCACTCATGATCACACAGCAAGCAGGTCTGGCACACAAACTCATGCTTTTAGTTCATACGAGCAGATGCGGTGTCATGGACCAGTGACGTGTTTAAGATGGACATGGAAGCCAAGTCAGTAAACTCCAACAGCAGCTGGTACAGTACATTTCATAGCATTTTTTGCTCTTATTTGGTCACAATTTCTTGTAAACTAGTTCATGGCACTCATTGTCCATGCACATCCACAAGCCAAAATATAAGAATTTACAGAAATATTAATTTCTATTATTGATCATTGTTTCGAGATCTCTCCCATTAGAGAGACAATCTTTGCAGGTTTATCCTGCAGTTATTGTATCATCTAACTGCAGGTGTAGGTGAAAAACAGATGTACGTATGGACTATTGCAAACAAGTAGAAGCAGCTACATGTAAACATATCTCAGACTTGTAAAATCAAATTTTCAGTTCTCAACTATAAATAAAAAAAAGTGGAGCACTATATACACAACTTCATGCTTGTAAGGTTAGATTCATCACTGCAGAGACAAAAAGAGATACAGATTAATCAAATTAGTATGATATTTCAGACATCTATTACAAATCATAGATAAGGCAGAGTTGCAAATATGGATAGTTATTTCCTCAGCACCAACTATTCTTCAGAGATAAATACACCCAGGATTTCACTTATGCTTCATGTTTTCTGATATATTATATGCCAGTATTCCCCCAGCTAAATTATTCTGAATGCTATGTTTTTAAATCAAGCGCTGTCTAGGTTAAATCTTTACTAAAATAATGTCACCAGTTAATATTGCCATAAAACACAAAACCCATGAGGATTTATTGAAGAATAGAAAAGAAAGGCAAAGAAAAGGTCAGGATACACTGTCCTTCTCAGTATCCCAGAAAACCAAAATAATAATAAATCCACAGATATATTTGACAAAAATGCCACATCCATGAGCTTTTATAATTAATAGGAAGCACTGATCATCTGCAGAAACCAAAGGATGTGTGAGTCCTCTTATGAAAAAAGAAAAGTCTTGGAGTTTTCACAAAACTAATGCCAACTATTTCTACAGTACTGCCTCAATGAATTATTCTACATAAATTACAACATATCACATGAACTACTGTCATGGAGAGGTCTGATCTTGCATTGCTGGACATGTCTATCTAGGAGGCTCTGAAATGTATCTTGATACTGTTCAGTATGATTGTGACAGGCATTTCTGTGTTCTAAGGACATACTGGTCCTGAAAAGAAAAAGCTCTGCCCATCCTACCTTTTGCCAACAGCCAGGCATTGGTAATCCATCAGGACCCTGTTTCAAGGG
Organism: Motacilla alba alba; assembly: GCF_015832195.1. Classification (NCBI taxonomy): domain Eukaryota; kingdom Metazoa; phylum Chordata; class Aves; order Passeriformes; family Motacillidae; genus Motacilla; species Motacilla alba. Next base: position 46,465,071 of record NC_052019.1, on the reverse strand, counting down.
GAGTAAAAGGATGAAAAAAAAAAAAGAGCATAAGTAAGTTCACCAGGATAGATATTTCATCAACATCTGTTAGAATAGCTGAAGCAGCTTTTTACCTTCTATCTAAAAAGCAGCTACCAGTTAAGTTATTTCCTATCTTATTCTCAAAGTGAAGGAAAAGCCAAAGGCAGGAAGGTTTACTCTGTAAATACATACGTGCACTCCTCTGCCATACAGATTATTTTTTCTAAACCATTAGCAGTTCTTTATCAGTTTGTCATTACTACTAGAGCTCAGGTTACATGTTATTTTAAATATAAGCTGTTTTATTCACAATAATCTGTATCTGAATGTACAAGATCAGTGAGAAAAAAAAAACGATCACTTTTATCTGGAGAGTATTATGTTTTATGGGCCCCTTGTTCAAAGGTCACCCTGTGATAAGACAGCAAGACTCGAATGGGAGTAGGATCTTTTCACTTTCAATATCAGTTTTTGAATGAAGCAGTGAAATCCTAAGGCCTGAACATACCTTGAGTGCCACAGTGGAAGAAGACATCAGCAATGGAAGCAGGGCAGTACAGCACCACTGGTTATTCCAGTGCTTGGACAATATGGCCATCTAATTGCTTACCATGTTAGCAAGAGTCACTCCTTTTCATGTATCATTTTTTACCTTCATGTATCTCCATGCATCCAGTAAGATCAGGGCCAGCTTTTGACCAGAGTCACACTGTTTTTCGTGGATCTAATTCTGATTTACATGGCTGCCCAGGGTTTATTCAGGGAGTTATATGCTCAGAATTAGGAGCACATACAATGTAACTAGACTGTGCATAAGCAGAAAAAAATCAGGCCTTTAGATTTCTTACAATTTAGAATACCAATACTTAATGTTACCCTACATGTGAAGATAATGGTTAATATGGATTTTTTAATATACTTGCATGTGGTCTGGTGTGAATTACTGGCTGCCTAAACAAGAGACAGTGCTGCATGCTAAAAAAACTTATTCTAGCAATTTTCCACGAACAGAATGTTTTTGATCCATCAATGATTGTTAGTGAATCTTGAGATACAAATGATAATACAGAGACAGAGAAGCATTTTTAAATTACAAAAGCATGCTTGATTATCCCCAACAAAATATGAGATATGGTTACCATTAATTGGAAGCAAACAACATGGACTATGGAATAATCTTAATGGACTATGTATTTACAATTAAAAAGCAATTGACTTCAAATAGAAGTGCCATAGTCAAAATACAACCACTTAAATTTAACATTCATCTCAGAGAACCGTGCTTAACCACCAAACAGTATCAGAACATGCAGATCAAATTTTACTGTGAACAATTAAAAAGAAAATCCTCCTTGTATCTTTAGGAAATGTGTATGTACTATTCATTCGGAGTTTTCTTTCTTAAATGGAAAAGAGTTCCAACTTACTTTACCACTAAATAAAAATCATTGTTGCCAGATTGGTACAAGGGAGAGGGTCAAGAAGTAGCATTTTAGTATAGGTGGGAACTTGAATTCATGCTAGCATAGGATGGGGAGTGTTGTGTGTATTCCAGGAGGGTAAGTTCCAGGGGTAAGACCATTAAATTGAGGACATTAAATAACAAAGACAATGAGGGTTTGGGCTGCAGACTGTTATATTCTTACAAATATCAGGTAAGCTTTTTATTTTCAGATGTGTTTGAATACCCTGATGAACAGGCCAAACACCACAAACATTATTTGTGAATGGTCTGGAAGCCAAGCTCCAGCTTGGCTTACTGGAAACCTTGATTTTTAGAAACAGTATTTACATCCTTCTGTTTGTGATTCTCATTTAGGCCAAATTGTGAAAACATGCCCCTAAGATGGCATGGATTTGGGAGGAAGAACAGGGTGCAGAGTAGCTACAGGACAGGCCAGGGTGTGGAACTGAGCCAGTGCAGACAGAAGTCATCAGACCTGATTAGAGGTGAACGTTGTGCTGGATTTCTACAACTTGGGTTCAGGGTGAGTGAGGCAATGGGTATTTTGCAAGGAAAGTAACAAACCAATGATTCTCAGGGAAAATGTGGGAAGGACACAAACTTATAAATTACCAGGTGATGTGGGAGCAAATTGCTGAGAGTTAGGCTTAAGGTGTCAACAAAAACATGTGTTCTCTCACGGTGGTTATGATCACTTGAAGCAGCTGGTTTGTTCATGCACATGCACGTGTTATGTGAAAAATGTCAAGCCAGCTCAGAAAAACATTACTTTATATTGAGAATGGCTGACTACAAACAAAGGAACTGCATGCAGGGTTGGTAGGAAAGAGAAATACTGTACCAATTGGCAAGGGGCATCCAGCCCATCCAGGCCAGGCTGGCCTGGCTCCCCTTTTTCCCCCTTAATTCCACGGAATCCCTGTTTGTAAAGATTAACTTGCAATGTTACTGTCAAGGAAATGCCTTCAGTATTGACTTAAATGGAGTGAACAAAAAACAACAGAGAGGCAAGAGGAACAAGCTGACTGCTTATGACTTAAACCTGTGGGGTACTGATTCTGGCACATTCCAAATTTGGCTCCTTTACAATGTATTTTGCAGAAAAAAATGAAAAAAAAGAAAAACCAAAAAATCCACTATCAAAACCTCACAAACTTAAGACTTCAAAGGACTTAAGTCTGGTGCTTTAACCCCAATTAGGAGGTTTACAAAATCTGCTCCAGAATTTGCACTTGAGATGAAGCTGTGTTAACAAAGATCAACAGGTTACACAGTAGCTGGTGCTTGTTCCTCTCCCCTCATTTCTTATTCCATCAGTTTACAGCAGGATGACTGATCTTCCAATACACAAGCGAGACGTACCAATGGGCAAGGTGCATCTAATCCAGGAGCACCCTGTTCTCCTTTCTCCCCTTTAGGCCCTTTTTTGCCTTTCTTTCCCTTTTCCCCCTGTGGATACAACGGTTTGGATAAAACAAGTTTCATTCTTTTGAAAAAAAAAACATTAAAGAAAGATTGGGTTTAAAGTTTGGGTTTTTTCTTTTTAAGCCAATGGAGAGCTGAAAGGACACTTACCACTGTGTTCAGGTTTGGATGGTGCATTATGTGGAAAAATAAATTATATGATCACAAGCAAGAACTGCAATCAGTCTCTATTAGTTTGTGTTGGTATTTCATATCAATATTATGAATGTTTTGAAACCTAGAACAGGGCTTGAAATCATTGATTTTTTGAGACAGAGGCAAATCTGCAAATCCCCCCAATCTGCAGTCCAAAATAAGAGGCCTCCTATTTTGTTGATAAGTGATAGCACTGAAAGGTACATGCTCACTAAGCTGAACTTGTCAGCTTCCCAGAGGATTTGCCACTAGTCAGAAGTAACTTTGGGAGAGCAGAATCCATCAGCAGAGTCTTTTGACAAAAGACCTGTGGCACAGATGCTCCACAGGGATGACTGACTCAATTCCGTCAGCTTCCAGGGTGTCACATCAAGGTTGAACCTGGCCAGGAGCATCCTCTGCTAACTGACCCTCTGCACGCTGGTAAGAGTTTGGAACAAATCCTGTTCTCTGTGGTGTCCACAGAAACCCATGGACATAACTGAGGGTGCACTGCTGTTACTCCAAATACAACACGACCATTTCAAACCCTGTTACAGGAATCAAAACACTCAAACTGCTTGATGGAGAGGTGCTATGACGCTTCCAACAATTTCATATTGTCTTGGTATCATAAAGTAACCAGAAGTGGTAATTAGATTATTCATTTAAGCATTTCAACGTTCAAATATTCTGTCTTTTGCAGGCAATGTTTCATCTATTTGCTTTACCAAAATTCACTCCTTTGATTTCACCCTGAGTTTTCTTTTTAAATGCAAAACTTCCAATGTTTTCATTCTCATGGAAATTAGTTGATGCCCCTGAACAAAGCCACCTGCAAAGATGACCTCACCTTCAAGCAGTGTAAGAGGTTTAGAGAGTTCATTTTATAATTGATTTCACACCAGTTGATCACAATGGTAAATGAGTTTCAGGTTGCTCTCAATTTCACAAAAATCAAAAAGGGATCACTTAAAAAAATAACAAATTGGACTAGGATTGTAAAAATGGGATAGGAAGGATGAGTAAATCAGGATATCACAAAGAAATGGGAAAAATAGTCATAGGAAAATTAGTATAACATTGGAGTACCAGCAAGTGAGGTTGTGGCTATTGGGAGGATTTAATTTGTGAGGAAAAGGGTAAAAAAGACAGAGGAATTGTAAGGAATGAGGGTAGAAGGAGAAGGAAGGAATGCCCCTTTGGAAAGACAGACGGATTTTGGTGAAGCTTATTAAATAGACATTCAACTTGTTCCACACCAGTACAGAAAGGCTTAATCCATTAGCAATAGAGAAAAATATTTTTTATACTTAAAAAAATTATATAAATAATATATGAAAAAGGAAGGAAAGCACATTAGTCATTTAATATAACAGGATACTTGACACATTCAAATAAAACAAAATGTTCCACAAACAAAACATACTGCATCCATGTCATGATAGAAGCTAAGTTACTTGTCTACCTTTTCTGTGTGCCAAAAGGTCACAGGATAATATTTGGAAAAACAGCAACTCAGACATTACCAGATGACACCAATGATAAGATCCTTACCAAATGATAAGACTGTGATGTAAAAAAATCCTCACAAGAAAAGAACCATAAATTGCCTACATTTCCTTCTTAAACCTACAAAGATGACAATGTAGCAGAGTTCATTGCTCTATGCTATTTATTCGTGCTCAGTGTAGCACCAATATATCTGCAATGAGTGTATGCAAGCACAGAGCATGGACATACTTCAGAAAGGATTCTGAAAATGAACAGCACAGTTTGGTTTCTGACTGTTTTTTAAACTTTTCAGATTTTTTGTTTCTTTAACTTCTTGTTTTACAAAGCCAGCAGGTAACTATTGTAGTTAACTAGGTAACTTCCAGTTTTGCAGGCAGATCTATGATCTTGCTCAAACCAATGCTGCAGTCACCTGTGTATTAAAAAGTCTGAATTTCCTGGGTACTTTACTACTTTTTCCAGAGACTGAGTTCTTTCTTTTTAATCTTTGATCTTTACTCCTCATCCTGAACTATAGAAACTCACAGGAGTTCTGGGGTTTCTACATGTCATGAGGATAAAAAAAAAACAACTCCTTTCTGTCCTTCCTCAGTGCCTAGAGAAATAAAAAACTGGCACTTCTGCAACATTATGGTTGGAACAATCTACAATCCTCACATGCACAGATTTTCATCAGTGCAGAGTGTAGGGGAAAAGGATAATGCCTTTTCATCCTCTGTTCAGACACACCATAGTCCTCTGTCAAATACATAACAACAGTCACAACTGTGCATCTGGGACCAGGGGCCACTTTCCTCCCTTCCCCGCAACACAATCTCTAACTTTTGTCAAAGCATATTCGTTTTTGAAAGGACTTTCTTTTCTATTCATACAACTTGAAAATACAAACCTTTTTTTTGTGATGAGTGCTCCTTGACTACAATTTCATGTGAGTAATTACAGCTAGAACACTTTTTAAAATACTTTTACAGCCATATTAAGAAGACATAATGCAAACACTGACTTGCTTTCACTGTAGCAGAACTACTGATGGGCGACAACACAGATCAGCAGTCTAGACCTCATTTCAAACTTAAGAAATAAAGATTTATTCCCTGCATGTCTATGAAAGAAGTGCCACTGGTTCTCTTTAGAATGTTCATAATTATATGTATTTTTGGAGTGCAATTTAAGTTTCTTAACTAGAAACTCACTAATCTCAATTTGTATTCTGTCAGACCAATAGCCAATACTGTAGAAATATTTAAAAACCAAGAAACCATAAGCTAGATGGTCAACTTGTTTATCTGTTATTACAAAAATGGTTTATCTGTTGAAATGGGTGCTGTTACACCAATCTGGTCATAGATAATTTGTAATTTACATAAGGAAAACCACCAGAACACCGAAAAATTATTATAATGAGAACTTGGATTAATTGTATTGCTTTGTATCTTCTGAGAGTCAGCTTTCTACTTGGAAAATGAACTACTGATGCAGCACAAGTAATTTTGGTGAAATAAGTTTGCTTGCATGATATAAATATTCCCTAATTTATGGGAAAAATGCATTTAAGCTGTGCAATGGAAGTGTCTTCCACAGAGGTCTCAGCTATATCTTCTGTGACTTTTCAGTGGGAAAGGCCTTCCTTTGCCTCCTAGGTTTCCTTAAATACTCTGGGAATTTTCAAGGCAGGTATTCAATCTCCATTTCTGCCCTACAGACTTCCTGTTAATCCTCTTTCTGAAAGTCCACACAACAGTATGTTTTTTAAACATGTAACAGACTTGCTAACTACTTTATCCCATGCATTCTCCTCAGGAAACAGGATTTGCCTTTTCATGAATTTGTAGGGGGATGGAGGACCAGAGTTCCCAGGAGATGCGTCCTGCAGCACAAGAGAACAAGTCTCTACAGGCAGCCTAAATCACAGCTGAAGTCCAAAAAGGGTGTAGCTGTGCCACACACCATTCCCTCACTCCCTTGCAACTGGAAGTCCCATGTTTGACTTATCTGGTCAGTCCCTGGGAATCAAGTCTCATATCCAAAAGCAGCATGCTGGACTCTGGAACATGAAAACATTTTTACATCCTGAGTGCTGAATCTCATCTGTTCCATTTTCACATGATATTTGTATAAGCGAGATTTTTACCAGCTTTCCATCTTTTCTTCCAGAAATCTTCTGGAGCTCTGGTGGTTGAAATTTGTCTGCCTATCTGCTCTAGCTGTGCATGGAAACACAGACTCAAAGTCTGGCTGAAAGGGAGTTCTGGAGGTTGCCTAAGATTGCCATTGTGATCAGGAAGATTCCTGGCCCTACGTCAGGTCAGACCAGACCACGTTCTGCAGTGCTCCTCGGGCAGGGGTCCAGACCCCTCTCAGGACTCACTGTCCCAGTGCTGTGCTGTTCTCCTTGTGAACAATTGCTCTGAACCTCTCAGGAGCACCTTGTGGTCCTGTGTTTCCCCATTTGCAATTACCCAGAAGAGTTTTGCTCCATTATTTTTTTATCTCCCCTTTCGAGTAGTTTGGCCACCCCATTGTCAGACTAAGCCAGTCCACCTCCACCCTCTGCTACTGGTTGTATTTGCCCTAGACCCCTGCCAGCTTGGTCAGCTTCTTACTCTCTGTTTTTTTCTTGAACTGTGAGGCTCAAAAGACCATCTGCAGTATTCAAGCAACCTCACTGGAACTGATTAGAGAGGCATAATTACTTATTTTTATCTTCTGGACACGACTCTTTGAATGTATCCCAGGGTGAGATCACACTGTTAAGCTGACTCAATTTGGCACCTGCTCTAACTCCCACTTAGCACAAATCGCATTTTGACCATCACCTCTCTGAGCTGGCACTTATCAGTTACACCTTTCCACTGACAGCTGCTCTCAAGGAGAAAAGCTGTTCACTGGTGGCAGACAGACTTGTATTCTGAGAGCAATCAAGGGCTCACCATTCATTGTGATTACTCTGCCAGGTCAAACACTGCCTTTATAATATTCATGGAGCGCCTGCTTTAAAAACTGTTGTTCTGCAAAATCAGTACCTTACCAGTGATCTCTGAGTTCCACAGAAAGAGCAATATAGGAAGGGACAGAAGGGAAGGAAGAATTTCATAATACCCTTTCCCAATGCATTCTTGGGAAGTGTTTTGCCTAACCAGATTAAGAAATGGAGATGAACTCTAACACTCATAGTGACATTTTAGCCCTGCTTCTTGTTTAGGACACCATAATGAGAAATTAATCCAGCCTAACCTGCGTATGTCAGCTTGACAAGAACATTGGTCTGAGCTAGAAAAATCATCTGCTGCATGTATGGACTTTTATATTAAGTGGCTTGGTGTGAGTTCTAATTCAGCAATTTCAGCAGCTGGGCTTTGTGTTGGATAGAAATGGAAGAGATTTGCTCATGAAGTTTCTTTACACACACATTAAGTCCTGCATTGCTTTTTACTAAACAGATTTCCAAGTCACTGAGTGGACACTGAAAAGGAAGTCAGCTGTTTCTGTTAACTTCACTGTCTAGTTGGTTTACCAGAATGGTAGAATATATGATTCAATTTAAATCCACAAGTATCACAAGGTCCTTAACTGCAAATAAAACCTTACCAAAAATAAAAATTCAAACAGTTCTTGTCTTAGACACTTGTATAACACTTCCATGTGGAACAGGTAGCTTGTACAGGCATGCTACACTAGCATCAACCATTAGCGTGCAAATAGTGCCAGGGAACAGAGCTGGGCTCTTCAGTATAAAATCACTGTCACAACAACTAATGTCTGCATTAAACATTTCAGGACTTTCAATAAGTGCAGGATGGATTGGAGAAAATGAGCCTAAAAAAAAAAGGCTGTGCTTTTGGACACTGGTATTTCTAGTTCTGTACATACATTTTTGTGGCTTTTCATGATTTTGCTCTAGCATGTATCAGTGACTTGCCTTTTGGCACACAGTAAAAACAAAGGTAAGCTTTGATGAGACAATTCATAGCATAAGGACAGCAGAAGTGATTAGCTGAGGAATCAAGCAACAGTTATGAACACTGTGGTCACCTTTTCTCCCTTTTCTCCTATATCACCCTTTTCTCCTCGAGGACCAGGGAAACCCTATAAAAACAAAGTGGACAAAGATAGGTTGACTTTTATTAACATGCAGATTAAGGTCTCAACTACTCCCGGAAAACCTCAAAAGATGATTTCACTACATGCTCTGTACATAGATTATGTGTGGACACATGCACAGACACAAGAGCATGTGAGACAAGTAAGTCACAGAGGGTAGTAGAGACATTTTGGCAGCTACAGAAGGAAATCATACCACTCTAACTAGCAATCATCCATGCTACATAGCATATGTGCATTCTTAAAAAGACTCCTCCAAGTCAGGGATATCAATGTAGGACTACAGAAAAGGACTTTCAGTAAGTATTTTTAGCGTGCCAAGGAAAGAGACTATGTTTTGAAACATATCCCTTACAGGCTACAGAATGATTCTCTTTAATTAAAATAAATTTAGTTAGCTAAGTGCTAAGTGACTCCTTGTTCTTCTACAAATGAGTCGTCTGAACATTTTCTTAGCAAGCATTTTTTCAGCCTACTGACATCGAAAGGACCAAGTGCTGGCATTGCTAAGCATGACTATCTGGGGGTGTCTGTCGATAAGGGCTGTACATTGCACAATCTTTGTCCTCTCTACCACAGAGAAAGAGCAAACACAGCACTCAGCACACTCTGCAGTTCCTGCATGCACGCTAAAGGGCAGCAAAGGTGTTGTGCTCCATAAGGGATTCTTGGCAGACTCTTACCAACCCCTGAGGGTGCCCTGGTCACACACATTACTTACATCAAGGCCAGGCTCGCCGTCTTTGCCCTGCCAAAGAACCACAGGAACTGCATTAGCTTCCTTCAGACAAGGACAATGCTGCCCACATTTAACATTTCCAGGAACTGATAACCTGGCTGCAAAATTTTGCTCGACTGTAAAATTTTGTTTGCAGGCACATTCCAGGAGCAAGCTAAAAATACAAAACCAGCTAAAAAATCTATAAAATTTTATTTTTAGTTTGCAGGAATGGGAAAGAGAAATAGGATTTTATAAAAAAAAAAAAAAACTCACAAAGGTGACCCTCACATAAAAATGCGTGGCAAGCTAATTTAACACTCCATGGAGCCTGAAAACTGTCTCCAGCCACTGACTCCTGATCTAATTAAATGGATCCAATTAAACCACAGGTCTGTATTCCAGCTTAAATTAATTAATCAAATGGATTAGACTGGAGAGGGTATGGAAACACTAAAAGTCTCCTGGAAAGGTTGGTTGTGCCTGGCCAAGCACATTTACATGACTTTCCTTGCGTCAAAGTACAGAACAGACTTGTTTATATGTACACACCTGATCCAGTCATTAGCAGTGTAAACAGGGAAAGTCAACTGATTTTATTGGGGATATCATTGTCAGGCCAAAGGAAGTTCTCCCTCATATTTTAGAAATGGATAACAGAATGAAATTTATTGATTTAAAACAAATAATTTCACCTAAGAGTGAAATTTCACCTATGAGCAACAACGAAATTCTCACATAACTTGTGAGTAGATGCCACAGAAATGAAAACAAAACGGGTCTCTGAAGCAACAAACAAAACAAAAACATAATGGCGAAGAAACCTTGCAGTATGGAAATCCAAGCAGCAAACTGACTTTAAGAAATTCACAGCTTTCCACAGTTCCTCCTGAACTCCTGGGACTTTCACATGGTCCCCAGGCAGCTGATGGCCAAAGGCTTCTGAACCAGCAGCACCTGCATTCTGCATCTCCTCTCTCTTGCTGGTTCATGTCAGGTCTGGTTTTTTATGTGCATAGGTAGAAACCCATGAGTGAGACACAGAACACTGACCTTGCACTGTCAGGGCTTCTTATCAATCTCTGCCTTTTCCAACTAATTCTACTGCTAGGTGAAAATCAGCCATAAAGCACACAAAGTTTAACCAGGGAGGGATGAAAAGTGCAGTGTGTACAAACTCTGTGCAACTTACAGGCAAGCCGTATGGTCCTCTGGGTCCAGGGTCACCTACAGTTCCCTTCTCACCCTAAGAAAAGATTACAGAACAAGCAAACAAAAACATTGGCTATCTTAGAAATTATCTCTACCAAGTGCTTTAGATTAAAGTTTATGCATTCCTAAGTATTTTGAGTGAAAAATATCCAAGCTCATTTGTTTTCATTAAATGTTTAAGGGAGAAAGAGAAGGTGTGTATTACCATTCTTTCTAGGAAGAATGACTTTTTAGGCATATGATACCACATTCATTTCTAAATACCTTAGTAACTGAAAACATGTTTCAACTGAACACGCACCAGTGTCAAGTGTAAGCTTTTGACAGCTTAATGTTCCTCTCAGTAAATGAGAAAGTTGCAATGAAAACTGAGGATATACAGCATCGAGCTGTAAATACACACAGCAGCTGAGATGCAACACAGTGACAGGCAAAAATAATGTGTCAGTCAAAGCTTGATTTAAGTAGGCAATGCTATTAACAGTGACATTGTGAAGATTATCCTACGCACTGTGCTATGTTGCTAAATCCTCTCCTGGATTCTAGATAAGTGATGCAAATACCCTGGTTTATTAAAATCAAAACAACTGTAACAATATGCAAGACAAACAAGTACAGAGATTACTCCAGAAGTCTGATCTCATTCTGCACTAAATTCCATGGAAAAATTACCAGTTTCCAGAGGGATGCGGCCAAAGTAATTTTGCAAGCTTAATTTTGCAAACTTTTCCAAATGGAATGGAATTTCAAGGCAATGGATTTCAGGCTGACAGTAATAATCACCTTTGCTCTCTAATTGGTCTTTACCAAGATTGATATGAAGTTAAGCTTCCCAAGCCAGCCAGGACTAGCCTGTGTAACTGCAAGCACAAGCCCTGTGAGCTTGGTAGGGAGTCAGGGCTGGGAAGAAGGCGTGGAAAGCAGTCTTGTTTCAGACTGTTCTTCTGAATTAAATCCATCAGAAAAGCATTTCTGTCTGGAGAGAACTAAATGGCTTGAAGTGTTGATGAAATAAAAGAAAATAATCCTGACCACCACTAGTTTTCAAAGCTCCTACTCTGGATTTGCCATGCAGGGTGACTTGGATTCCTTTGTCACCCCCTTTGCTGAACACACCCTAACATAAGGCTTCCTCCAAACTCTTGGTGTGCACAGGTGCTGTGTTTCATCCTAGCACTTGCTGAACTTATGCTCATCAGAGAATTCTCTGTACAGCACCCTCTGGGTTATTTACTACTTATTATTAATTCATTAATGGTTCTATCATTGAAAGCACAAGACAGAGATGTAGATGCATACCTAATTAATAATGTTGATCATTGGAACAGCCAAGTACTTGGCACAGCTCTGAAAATGGGATGCTATGTTCTAAATTTCATTGACTGAATTATACAAAAAAGCAGGCACCAGGACCAACAGGATCTTAACCTGTGGTTGAATAATCCCAGCAATAAGGAGTTTGTTGGAGTAACTGACACTTGATCTGTTTTAAATACTTAATATTTTTACTCAGATGGGCACTTGCTTTAGTCTAGAGTAATGAGATGTGCAATGTCAGGTCCTTCTGGATTCTGCTACTAGCCTGCTAATTTCTGAGCAGCATGTAGGCTGGATGCCCTGGCAGGAAAATAGGAGGTATTGGGAAGAAACAGCTGATTTTCAAAACAAGAAATCCCTTGCAGCTTTAAAGCTTTCTGCTAAGAAGAAACTATGTGCTGACCTATGTAGGTAAGAGCTACAGAACTCTTCGATCAGTACTTGAAATATGTGAAGAACAGTTAAGCACCTTTTTTTTATATTTAATCCACAACAGCAAGATGACTGTACAAAGTCCTCTCAAGATAGGCTTATAATATTGCTAAACATTTGACAGACATAAAAATACTGAATGTATCAGTCTAGGAAATAACCACATCTGTTATGTAAGAATATATTTGGAGAACTGTATCTCAGAATTTTTTGCGTCCAATTCAAAGCACATGCTGAAACATGTTTGGAAGATTAGATGAGGTCCTGAATGTTCATAGATTATATGAGATTAATCAACTGTCATGAGCACACTGCCCTCAACCATCACAATTTCCTTCAGGGTAGCAGATATTGGCAAACTTCAAGATTTTTCTTTAAAATTTTTTGTGAGACAATCCATCAGTGACCAAAGAATAGAAACCATAATGTATGTTTTTGCCTCCTATTTCACTTCAGTCTCCTGAATCATGGACAAATATGACTTACAATTTGAATGCATAAAGCTGAATAATTTGTGTCTCCATTAGGATAGATAGGGAAATTTCATAACATTGCTATGGTGAGAAATATTTTAACAAAATTAAAGACAATGCACTTTAGCTACTAGTACTAACTGTGTATAATGATGACAGTGCTGCACAGGCTACACATCTGAAAGCTAAAATCAAGCTCAAAACCAGGTCTTTGTCATCAATGAAAAAAAAAGAAAAAAAAAGAAAAAAAAAGAAAAAAAAAGAGAAAATGTTTATTTCCAGCTCTCAGATTCCTTTAGCTGGCCAAGAAGCTGGATATACATTATGCCTGTCATCACCCTTCAGGCTTACATGTCCCCTTTCATCACTAGTAGCTAAAGATGACTGTTTCCAGTGTTCTCTACTTTCACCCAAGACAGTATGCAAGTGAAAATAATAAGTACACAGTGAGATTCAGAGGCCTATTACGACCTACTCCTCCATTTAATAAAGAGGATCTCAGTAAAATCTCTCTAAGAACCTGGCAAAATGTAATTCCAATAGCTGAAAATTATTAAGAACTAATAGGCACTGTCCTCATAAATTGTATTAATTCACATTATTAATTACTCTTTCAGTTTCTACTAAAAAACCCATAAAACCACATTATAGTGTCATGATTTTCTTAGTCTACCTTTTCACTGTTTAAATAGACTTTGTATAAAGATGATCTGACGTTTTCTATTTTAATAGTTAATTGAAAATCAACAACCCACCCTAATTTGCACAACAGTTTGTTCTACCTCAGAGTAGTAATTGACATCACCTCGAATGCAGCCTGTGCAGCAATTAATTCATGATTATTCTGTTAAACAGCCCTAATGCCCTCCTAGATTTATACTGGCCCAAGATTTTTCTTATCAATACAGACAAAAGGGGGCCCTACCCAGTGACAGTGAACACTGGCCCTATGCACTGTTTTTAATTAAAAAGTAAAGCCTGAAATCTGCAGACAAAAATGTTTCCCTCCTGCTTTCACGTAAACAAGTTCAACAGTTGCAAATGCAAGTTGTAAAACAGCATTAAAAATACAGGATTTGTTATTTAAATAATGAGACATATATCAACACTGTGCACCTGTTACATAACTATGCTAGAAACAACTTCTCCTCCCAAATGGTATTGAATAATTAAATGAACAATTACAGCAACAATCCTGCTGGTTGCCTGCTTGGGAAAAACCCTTCCATCTGTCTTGTGAACTTCCTCCTATTCATTTAGCTCCACAGAACATGGTGGGTGTGTAGGAATTTTCTGCACACCTTGGTCTCTCTATTTTTGTGAAGTTCTCCTTCTGTGCTCATGCAATTACTGATTTACATCACAGCAATTCCTATCCCCTTTGTAGCTACTGCTTTTGAACAGCTACAGTAGGGCTTATTCCAGATCCACCTTGAATACCCTCACAAGAAAAAAAACATTAGTTGCTGTCTTCCACAGACAAAAAAAAAAGCCTATATTATATTCCATTGCCAGAGACATTTCAACTGGTAGCACACATGCATATCCTTCAATATAAAAGGTCATAATGCAAGAATAAAATGTATTGTATTTTTATGTACTTCTACATGCATATCTCATCTAAATTTTTTACTTAAGATTAGAGGATGTTCAACTATCTTTTCACAGAGTTGACAGAAGATACATTTTGTCCTAACTGAAGAAAAAAAGAATTGAAATCTGTAATCCCCTAGAAAAACAAAAAATACTCAAGTCCTTCAGGCACTTAACTAGCCTGAGTGGTAACTGCAGCCTACTGTACAGTTTAATTTGGACTGTGCTACATGTCTTGTATTCATCCCTCAGTACACAGCTCTGTAAAAACGAATCTTACCTTTCTCAGATGAAGCTAACTGGACCTCTGCCATGTGGCTGTGTCCTTTTTACAGCTAGTCTGAAGTTGTTTTAGCACAGATGTTTTGTTAAAGTGAGGAAATCAAAGAGACAAAGTTCTGGACTGGTAACTCCTCGGAGGTTTTAGGATATCATCTTCTGGTTCGTTGTAAAAATTGATGGTTTTATTGTTAAAGGTGACAGACTTATTGTTAAAGACTACAGTTCCCATCCTATTTCCACCGGAGAAAATTTACTGTGAATATTTAAAATTAAATACCAGGGCTCCTATCTTCTAAGCTTAAAAAAAAAAAAAAAAAAAAAAAAAAAAAAAAAAGAGTCTATATTTTACAGAGGCTGGAGATATTTTTCCTGGATGAAAACATTTAGGTGAATAGAGGAGAGAAATACTCCTTTTTTTTTGCCATTGCATTCTTATGTAATCAGATGACACTATCTTTTGTACCAGCTTGTTCTCAATTTGCACAGCATAATGAAACCAATGAAAATCATGTTCTGTTTGTGGCACTGTGAACTAGAAAGTCCAGTCAATTTCTTACTGATTAGTCATTTCAAAATACCAGCTCCCCTGAAGTTAATGAGTTACAACGTCAACCTCAAACAGATAAATGTGTGTGAGTAGAGCACATACACAGTTCTGGGCTGCTCCTCTACAGGTGAGATACTGTTCTGTTCTGTAACATCTAGCACAGTGTGAGTCCCCATATGACATTTTTCCACTGTGGCAGTCACTTTGCAGGGAGGAGCACATGGAACATATACTTACTCTCTCTCCTTTGGGACCTGCAGGGCCATGGGGACCAACTGGGCCATCTATGCCCTACAAAAAGGAACAAAGAGGGTAAGAGAGAGAGCTTGTTCTTACAACTCTTTTGTTTTAATAGCTGTCTTGTACACAACAACTAACATGGAATCAGTCTTCATTGTTTGAAAATTTGGATTTAATTGTGATGCAACCTATTTGGCTTTTAAAACTCCACCTATAACCTCTCCTGTTACAAGGCAGAGCATCTTTCTTCTATTTGGCGTTCACTACGTCCATAGAAGCAATCAGATTCACAAAGATCTTGAACTGATTGGAAGAAGATGGAAGGGTCAAAATAAGATTTTTAATTATTGTTTTATTTTTAAAATTTATTATTCTTTAAATTGAAATGTCCACCTGTAAGCTGGACTTACCTATTGCCGGGATCAATGAGAATCTTACTTCCAAGATATAACTCTTTCACTGCATAGATTTCTTTATCATTCAAGAAAGCAAAAGATTTAACATCTATGATGTGCAATATAACAATGTCTGTTGAGGAACCCAAGCACATCAGCATCTCCTTCACTGATTCCATATTAGCACTGAACGGCTCTGTTCTCCTGTAAGCTAAATCCCTAACCTCAGGAAAACTAGCAACCCAACCAAGGCAGTTGTCCAACCAAAAATCAAAACTAAGCTGCCTTTTTAAGATTCAGAGCTCCTTCTACAGAGAATGACATTCTCTTTCCCACACATATTGCCCTAAGAACCTGCTTGAAGCCCCCTCCTATGCAGCATGGAAAATGCCTGCAGCATTTGGCCTTCCTTCCTGTGTGCAGTGAGGAGCTTGGCTTCCAGAGCCCTGGGAAGCACACGGACTGGGTCACGAAGGGGGACACAGAAAGACAAGGGACTCACCCGGGCTCCTGGCTTCCCGTCTAAGCCAGATGCTCCCTGTGTGGTTAGGTGGAAGCATGGATGATGGGCACGACACGAATGACAAGAACGTGAGATTAGTAAGCGGTGCTGATGAATAAACACAATTCAAACGTACAGTACACGCTGTGACAGGGTTCTGGAGTGGGTATCACATTACTACAGCATGTTAGTTAAAAATTCACATGAAACACCAAGAGCCTGATTCTGTTCTCACTTCAGTGTAACATCACTGACCCACCCCTGCCCTCACATCAAGTATATTAGAGCAGAATATTGTCAGGCTGTAGGAGCGCTACAAACACCAGATGTTAGGGTGTTTTTGAGCCTCAACACACAAATATTTACTTTGTCATTTACTCGCAGGCTTTCTGATTTGCAAATAGCGACAATACTGAATAGTATACACAAAAGAAGAAAAATGTGCGCTAACTGCGATAGGAAACATTTAAGTGCAAGAATACTGCATTATGCAGCCGACAAAATCTGGATGCTGGCCACAATGGGCTCATTCATTTCCAAGAGCCCGGGAGACAATGGCATTTCCTGTTTTCCCGCTGCACTCCCAGGCACGGGCTGCGCGGCCGAGGAGCCGGAGCATCCCTGGGGCCGGGGGGACCCCTCGTGGACTCGGCGCGAATAACACAGCAGAGCCCGGGGACACGGGCACAGGGGACAGCGCCGCTCGGGACACCCGCAGAAATCCGGGGAACACCTAAAAAAGCTAACCAAACCAACCCCCAAACAAACCCAACTAAAATCTCCAGCCAACTCAATAAAAAAATAAAACGAGCCGTTGTTTTGGAACGTCAAGCGCTTGGATTTTGCTGCTGAAAATGACATTTAGAAGCAGCAAGCAGGAGCAAGACAAGGCCTGTGTAAATTTGGAAAACCTAGTAGGGTATTTTATTCTGGAGTCTATCTTGTAGCCATTTTCAGAGCATCTGCTCAGGCCTCCAAAGCTCACTCTCTACAGAGATGTAACTGTCAATGTGAAAATGAGTTTCATTTTTCTCAAAATAAATTAAAATTCTCAGTGACGATGACCTTGTCCACAGGCCCTGCACATAATTCTTGAAAATATTAATCGTAGAGGTTTGTGCTCTTTTGGGTCAGCTAAGTCTTTTTTCTCCATTTTACTGTTAACAATGTAATCACTGGGAGCAATCCTCATACAATAACAACAGCAAAGAGGAAAAATGAGCTCTTTTTCTGAGAAAAAAATAAAGCTGCCTTTCCAGCATGCCTTCAAACACATAAAGTATTTTCTATTTTATCAACCGAAACTTTAAGAACTCTGATGTTTCCATATTTTTAAGGTTCTTTACTTGTAAGACAAAATTTATGCTAAACACTCAGAATGGGAATTTTCTAAAGAACAAGGCAAAAATAAGAATCCAAGGGAAAAAAGATCCCCTAAAAATGCAACTAAATTCCCTAAACCAATTTTTAGCTTTCCTCAATTGGACCTCTCAATTTGAACTGCAGAAGTGCAAAAAGAGGAAGAATAACTTAGGAGACGGGGGAAGGGAAGACTCCTTTTTTTAATGGAAACACCATACAACACTGGAATAACAGCACGACTAATGCAGGGGGGCTGATGACATCCTTGTGACACTGAACACTCTCAATTGACACACAACAACAACAAAAACAAACCCCTGACAGCACTGGGTTTTACAGGACATTACTTAGGATGATAGCACAGATTTGGGACAAAACAGAACAAGACTGATGCTCTGCTCCAACACGGTATATTCTGTGTATGCTATTGAGTAAATCAGAGTTGTTCATGAGGAGTAGAAAGAGATGTTTGTGATTTGCACTGAAATTGAATAGTTGGGTTTTTTTACTTACTGGAAGACCAAGGGGCCCTCTGTCACCCTTTTGACCTGGTTCACCCTTCAATCCTTTAAGACCATTTAACCCTGGTTCACCCTAAACGTAAAAGTATAAATGCCAAATTTTTGGTGCTATAATGGGTGTTTAAGCTGGGATAGAAGAATCCAGTCTCAGAAATAGCTGCAAATTCCAGTTTGAAACAAATTTAACCTTCTCAGCTTACTGCAATTTACATACTGATTTAATAGTGGGCGAAAGTACCTGGGAGGTGTCTGCTTGAGATCTAAATTCTGTGTAAAAAAAACTACAGGAAACTTATGGGTAACAGATTTTTTAAATCTTTTACTAATAATTATCACTATAGATAGATGGTTTGAATTAGCATGAGTTTCAGGGGGTTTTGGAAATTTTTCAAATCCCATAAACCACCCGATGCAGATAATTCAAACTGAAAGAAAATGTTCATAAAAGTAAGCCTCAAAACTGGAAGTTGCTACAGTGGGATCTCCTGAAAAGTGCATTTGGAAGGAAGCAATACTTTTCCTTCTAGTAAACTGGAATTTGCAGCCAAATCTTACACAAGGATATTTTAAACCTTTAAGCATACATAATAAACAGTAACAAGTTAAAAGAAACAGTATAGGTTACACAATGCCAAGCTATTTGGGAGGTCCACAGTTTCTGTGTTCATACAGAGAAATTTTAACAATGTAAGAAATGGCACTTGTTGTGATTATTATATTATGCACAGGCTATTACACTAAACATCACTAAGATGATAATACTGGGCACAGAGTTGCCAATAAATCATTCTCTCATAACGAAAAACTGCATCAGCATGAGGGCTGCTCAGTCAAAGAGACTGTTGACCACACCTGCCTCTTCTGGGAAACAGAAATACACGGGTATTTCATCCATGCTCCCCATGGCCTCATTGCTAGATTTCCCTTTGATGTATTATGTTACCTTATATTATATTCATACTTAAAAAAAAAAAAAAAAAGAATCTCAGGAGAACCCAGTCTGCTCCTTTAAGTAACTCCAGACATCATCTGCCTGCTTTGCACCCTAAGTGGTCATTTCTTCATTCTTATTCTATTTGACTCAATGTGACTTTCAGAGCAGTAGCACTGGAAAGGCTGAAGTTTTGGAAACAGACCTGAGAAATCCCACAAAAGCCTGAGTCTCAGGCCAAAAGCCTGAGGTAAAGCAGGGCTGGTGCTAAAATGGAATACACTTCAAAAAATGATTTATGACTTAGGTTTCTTGAGCCAAGGTAACACAGTCTCATAAGGAGTCAAATCTGTGATTTTCTGTCTTGCAGCTTTAAAAACCTGAAATAAATCCCCAAAACGAAACAAAAAACACCCTTTCCTCCTCTTCTTTACTTTTTGAGAAAGGTGTGATTAGAGACCCATAGTGATTTAAATGATCATGCATGACAAGACCACTGGCCTTAATGAATAAAGTGTCATGCTGAATTTTAGCTTACTGGTGACTACTGAATTAAAGCACAAATAAAGTATTCCAAGTCTGCCAAAAATGCACTTCCACTCTCCTGAGCTGTTCTGATGGGCTAAGAGAGTCCCTAAAGAATATCTATGCTGTGGAAAATGTTCAAATTGTATTGCAAACCTGTCTGATCATGAATCTAGTTTGGGAAACACAAAAATGCACACATCATTTTGTGATGGTGAACCAACATAAGATGTAAAGAAACTGGTCAGCAAAATACCTGCCACCTAACAAAGGCCATGGAGACTGGAAGAAGCAGGAGATACAAGAGAGCATAAATGGAGTTTATCTGACTTCATTTCCCGAGCCTGTAACATGCTTCTGTATTCCAAAATAATTCCAAGGGCAATGGTAGCTTGCCCATAAACAGGAAGCCAAATAATTTAGTGCCACATTCCTAATATTCATACAAAAAATGAACTCAGCTGATGCTGAGGAGAAATACTACTCAGAAACAATCACAGACAATTTAAAAAGCTTTTAAGCTGCTAATATTATAATCTGCTTTAAGGTTTAAGAATATCAGAAACGTTTATTAAATGAGGTATGACAAAACACAGCTCCATGCATTCATGAGCAAAGCATGACACTTTGCAGACATAAAGAGCTCATATATTCATGACAGATATTAACTTACCTTCGGGCCAGGCAGTCCATGAGGTCCCTGAAAATAAAAGTAACATTTTTCATTATGAAAATACACCACAATTTTTTGGACTTTTTGCTTTGTAGGAATACAAATTACCCCTGTGTTTCTTTACTCTCAAAAGAAATGCAGCTGTCAATAAAGCAACAGTAAACACCTGATTCTGAGGAGGAACCAGACCACTAGCATGTTAACAATAACAGGAATGTGCAATTTATTTCTCCATGTCCTAAGAATTTTAAGAAATGCAAAAAAGATTTGCAAATTAGGTCCCCTCTTCAATGACCACATATTCTGATAGCACTTTTAGTAAGCAGGCAATAAAGTGGCAAGAGGGCATAGACCATTTCTAGCCCTTCTCTTCCTCCCAAGCTTACCATGGGGCCTGGAGGACCATGTGGCCCTGGTGGTCCAGGTGGTCCTATCATCTACAGATAAAAAACAATGGTATTAAATCATGCAGAGCAAAGAACTCCCACAAAAATACCAGAAGTCAGGCTGACCCTTGCTGGCAAGCACTTACAAAAATAGCTATGTAACAGTGAACACTGACAGCACATCTAGACAGGGCTTTAGGAATGGGAATTATTTTGATTTGAAAGACAGGGTACCCAAAGTGCATATCTGCCTGTGCCATATGGCAGTGTGCCTGTCTCCAGATTCTTATTCCTAGAGTCTACGATACACTTTAAGACACTATGGGGGAAAAATAATAAATCCCTGAAAAACAAACAATACTGAGATGGGATACTTGAACTTTTAATATTTTATGGTATGTGCTCTTTAGTTCTCTCTTGTACTACTTATTCTACAGAGCTAAAAGGTGATGATGTGTTATTTTATTCCTCCTCAACACTGACAAGTGAAAAAGATACTAAATTCAAGCTGGGCTTTGGCGTAATTTCAAAATTTCCCTTTGTCTCTCTTTTTATTTCTTTTAGCCCACTTGTACCAAAAATTCTCTGAGGTCATTAAAATAGGTAATCAGGTTGCTCAGCTTTTAGTGCATGCATATTCTGCACTGGTTTTCCATGTTCCTAACAAATCCATGGAAAGAATTTCATGATGATATATCCAGCTTAATATCCCCTCTCTTCCTGGATTTAATCCCAATGGGTTGCTGGCATAACCTGCACAGTGGCAGCAGGGATGCTAATTCAGGTCTCCAGACTCATGCCCTGCTGTAGCAGCTGTCGGTGGCAGCAAGAGCAGCAACAAGAAGCACTTTGAAACCAAAGACAGATTCCATCACCTGTGAAATCTCATGAAAACTGTGAGTCTTCCTTCAAGTGTAAGTAAGCAGAACAGCATGAATGAATTAGTGAATTAATTTTTAACAAACCAATCTTCTCATAGAAAGAAACTCAGAGATGAGGGGTGCCTCCTGTGCCCTGCGATGGCACAGGGCAGCCTCTTTGACTTTTCCGAGCTACGGCTTCTGTCAATAACCTCTGCTCTGAGGTCTCTCATCTTACTGTGCTCTGATAATGAAAGTTACCCACACCATAAAGGCACTATGTAGGAGTTTCTTTGGGTTTTTTCGGGTTTGCTTGGTTTTGTTTGTTTGTTTTTAATGTCTTTACAATGCTTTGGAAAAAAACCAGGAGAATGTCTGGTCTCATACAACTAACTCACTACCCTGGGTCACACATCTGAAGTCAGTCTAGTCTGGTTCTCACTGGACTATCTGAGATTCCCAGAGTATAAGGTGTTGAGAGAGAGATTATGGTTTGTTTGGTTTTTTTCCTTTCTTCCCCATTTATCTTTTGATTCATTACAGAGCCAGAAGTCTTTGACTGAAGTGAGCAGGACTTGTTCATAGTCATTTAACAGAGCAGAACAGGAATTACATATTTAAAATTTCCTAATCTGTATTTAGCTCTATGACCAGAAGTCTGTTTATTCTCGGGGAAGATTAGTCATGAATATCAAGTATTGCTCAGAATCAGAAGCTGGAGAACCACTGCTGGACTCCTGTGCTCATTGCAATGCCACACTAAGACTTACTGAAGGACCTTGGGCACCAGGCAAACCAACGTCTCCTTTTTCGCCTTTCATGCCATTGGCTCCCTAAAAATCATTACAAAACAGCATTTCAGCATTTATAAACAGCTTTAATCTTACTGGCAACCAATCTAGAAATGATAATGTTTATTCGCAAATAATTATCATTTAAGAAATGAATAACACACATATAAAGGAAATAGTTTAAAAATTCTGGCAATACTTTAAAAATAATTTTTAACTAATACAAACATATGCTTTTATATTGACAGCTGTCTATTGTGGCATGATATTTATGACAGTTCCTTAAGCTGGCACTCCATTCATAATGTTGTACTATGGATACAATTTTGAAATTGTTTCTATTTTTGCTGAGAAATTTCATGTGTATGCATATAAATCGATGTGTATATATATATATATATATATATATATATATATATATACATATATAAATCTACTGATTTTTATATATATATATATACAAAATAGGAAGAATATAGATTTATATATATACACACACAGAATAGGAAGAATGCGTCCATAACTAGCCATGCATTTTTTCTCTTTCCTCAATCTAAGTCACCTGAAATTTCCATTCAAAACGTAGCTCCTTTCTCCTTGCCCAAGTTGTCCTATATATTACAAGTGAAGTACAGCTTTGGTCAGCCTGCCAACTAATCTCTTTCTTCCCGACACAGTAATTTTTTTTCACTGTAAGTGGAATGAAAAGTTCTGACAATCTTACACCTCCTCCTAGATTTGCTGCAAAACTATCTCCAAGTTTTCTCCCCAGTGCTTTCTGTCCCATTTGCAATTTATCAGCACTGTTGGAAATTCCTGATAATGGAAGAGAGAAAAAAAGAAAAGATTTTTTTTTTGCTAAAATTAATTAATTAACTTTTCATACTCACTGGTAGGCCAGGCAGTCCAATTCCTCCCTTTTCTCCAGGCATTCCAGGATCACCTGTGTCTCCTTTTGAGCCCTTAGGACCCTAAAATATGGACTTATTCAGCAAGTCATGTAAAAAACTAGAGACATCAACAGAATTCTACCTTTGATCCCAACAAGGAGAAGTCATGTGCACGTTATATCTTTGCCAGTAAAATGCAGAAATGCAGACACTATTAGACCACAAAGTATGCAGCAGCACTACAAATGATATTTTTAAATTATTATAATCATAATACTTGGATTATGAAAACTAAATTACAACTTAGAACCATGGAAATAATCTCTTAAAACACCCTATGGTTGCCCACATGTTCTTCACTATATGATTTAAACAAAATGTACCTGCTCTCCATCAACTCCTGGAGCTCCTGGGGATCCTGGTTCACCCTATAAGAGTTAAGACAGAACTTGATTATTCCAGCTGCCCCAGACACTAGAGAAAAGAGCCAGAGAAATTGCCATAATTAACAACAACAAAGCTAGAGACTATTCTGTCAAAAGTGTGTATTTAGTACCTATATTAAATAAACAGCCCACCTGATTATGACATTACACAAACTTTGGGTTATATAAAGGCCAGACAAGTGCATAAAAAGAAAGGAAAAAGAGACAAAATCCCTGGGGTGAAAGGACCCCAATCCAGTGGAAACTTTGCCTGCTACTAGAATAAATACAGAATCATGCCCCCTGATTTACCTACGGTAGAGAGACTTCATGTTTTTTTTTTCCCTATTATAAACCACCCAGTGAAGGAGTTCACATTCACCATATTGTCTTATGACCAGTTCCTGGGTACCATTCTTCAAGGGAGCAAGTTATGGTGATGGGTGGAGTTGATGACATTAGAAACAAGCTCCTGTGATGTTGAATTCTGCTTTACATTGTAAATTTTGAATGAGAACACTCACCTATAGAAAGGAACACAACCTCTTCCACACTCCAACTTCTCTGTTTTACAACATACTCCATGTTGCAGAATTGCTGGGTAGATGATAATGCAAAAAGCAATTTCTGCACACTTAACTGTATACTCTATCATCAGTTTTCACACAGAATGAACCTTGTTTCTCACAATTTCTCAAAACAATGTACATGTGTATTGTGATGTATTTCTATATGAAATACTGGATTAAGTCTAAAATTGAAATGTCTTGTACAGTTATTGAAGATGCACATATTTGCTCTTTGGAACAGCATACAGACACTGGGAGAAGATGCAGTATCTAGTATTTGAGAAACAGGAGAAACATCTCAACTAGTTTAAAAGCATTTAGGGTGAGTCCATTAACTTCAAGACTTCTTTTCTGAGTATAGGCAAATTTATTATTTAAATTTTATAGAACAGTGCAGCATATGGAACTCATTGTCTCTGTGTGGGCTGCTCACTAACCCTTCTGTACTACTTATAAGCACCAGCCAGGTGGTATTGGCAGGCTTGGGTTTCCAGCCAGGCTCTGCCCACATGTGTACACTGTAATTTTTACTGGCATTAGACAATACTGCTCTTATTTGGGTGGGTGCCCCCGTGACAGAAAAGCTGCATGCACATGCACTCACATGGTGGCCAGTGGTCGTGCACACAGTTTTGCCCACCTCACTCCCACTCAGCCAGAAGTGAGGCATGGGAGCCACTGTCTGGTTGCGTAGCTGTTTTACAAAGTCCTCAGGAGCAACCTCAGTGCCAATCCCTGAGTGAGATGCTTCTGCACTCTTTCAGTACTAATTAATTTTGCTGGTCCTTAGTTACGCATCTCTGTGCGGCAACTAAACAAGGGCACCTATTCTGGAAAGCTACATCTCAAGAATCTGGGATATAAAGTTGGAAATATGCCATATTTGTTAGATTTACAGTTAAACAACTGCTGGAAAGCTCCATCTACCTGTACATGTACACCATTTAAAAAAACCCATAAAATACTCCACCCTTAAGATACAATGAGTAAAGTAAGGAAGATCACCTTTGACCCTTGCAGCCCTTGGGGTCCTGGTGGTCCTGGTGGTCCCTAAAAAGAAACACACAAATCTCTCAGATTTTAAATAAACTCCTGAAGAACTTGTCATGTAAGCACAGGGTGAATGTTAATACAGCTACTGTAAAAAAATGGGTTAGACTTTTAACACAAGGGAAACCAAGACTAGTTATGGACAAGTTGTTAACCTATGACAGCTCTCAACAACCACAACACCACCACAAAAAACAGTGTTAAAATAACAGTATAACTCATATTTTATAATAAAGTCCTCTGCTCCTATTGATGAAATGGCACTGCTTCCCCTAATGGAAGGGAGACCAAAACCCCGTCATATTTGCCAGCCCTCACTGCCTGATCCAAAACAATCTGAGACCAAGAGAAATCTCCAACCAGTTGTAAAGAGGATTCTGCTGAAAGATGCTAAGTGCATCTGGGGATACTCAGTGCTTTGTGAAATTGCCATGGAATAAGCTGTAACCACTTCTTTCATTTCTACCTCAGGCTGTGGACACAGTGTCATATATCAAACACTGGTTGGGATGGTGCATAGGGGGGATGCTTTAAAAACCCCACAACAACATTTAAAAATCCCCTGCATTAATACAAAGAAAGGGTATGTCCAGATGGGAAAATACGACTAACAGCAATGTTGCAGAGAAGAACTTAAAAAAGAATGTGCTTTCCCAGTCTCGTGCTTAGATGAAGTTCTGCCATTAATTCAGAAGGAGCAGAATTGGTTCCATTGTTGGCTTTCAACAATGGGTCCTCTGCTATGGGAACACCAAGCAAAGAAGCCAACACATGTTATGATGAACCAGGTTGACATCCAATCAAGACATGTCCTGAGCTAGCAGAATTATGAACATGCTGCAGCACAAAGAAGTTCTACGGCACACAGTAAGTCATGCAACAGTAATGAATTACCGTGACAGTCAGGGTGGCAATCCTCTGTTGGCAAAAGGTATTAACAACAGTTGTCAGTAGCAGAATTAAACAATGACATAAATAATTCTGTTTGCTACAGTTATAATCTCCACAGAACCTATGCAGCATGTGGGAGACACCACGCCTTCAAAAACATGAATCTTTTTAAATCTTGGTGTTTTATTAGCTGCTTGGTTTCTGTGATGAATTAGATGAAGGCAGTACTTCTGTGCAATGCAAGAGATCAAATAAACAATGACTAAATAGCAAAATCTACGCAGAATGCTTCAAAGACGTAAGAAAACATAATGGGTTTGTGTCTGAAGTTGACCAAAAGACTACCCCTATGTTTTGTAATGTCTGCAGGATATGCACCAACATTTAAGTAATAAATACGACTCCTGGAGTGGAGCTGTAACAATAATTTTCATATAAAAATGCAGTTCTAAATCCAAAACTGCCAGTCTACAACTCAGCTATGTATATTACAATTCTATTTTGAATTCTTGGAAAGATAAAGGATATTTTCATTATGGAAGGAGGCAAAATATACTTTGACCTGTCACGAGGTTTTTTTCCCAAAGAATCTAATGGCAAGTGGAAAAGTATTAAAATGTAATTTAAATGCTTGTCTATATTTTTAAATGGAGTAAAACCCCCATATATTGCAGCTCACACATGCTTTCCTTTTGCATGTGAAGAACTTACTGGCCTACATGGAACAAGAAATATTTTGCATTTGTAATTATTATCCAATGTGCAAATAAAAGTTTGCAGATCTTCTCTTTTAAGCTGTAAAAGAATCTCCACACATCAGTGTGACAATTCGTACTGTTGCCAAAGATCTGGAACCTACTTAATACAAAATACCTGAGCAAAATTGTTTTCTAACACATGGCTTTAATATACTCATATTCTTTGCATTTCAACATATTAATGGAAATATATCCAGAACTTTAAAAATACTGAAAAGTTCAAGTAGGAGCATATCTAGGTATGAAAACCTAAAAATACCATTGCAAAGAACTGTTTACATGTTCACAGTCATGGATCACCTTACAGTGGCAGATATTTTAATATCTAATGCTGTAGTCCCTACAAAGGTTAAACTTCTGAAACTACTGCTTTTTGCCCAGGGAAATTCTGCAGAATAGGTGTGAAGAGCAATTTTGACAGAGAGATGAATTTTGTATTTGATCCTCCAAGTGAAAGCCACATACTCTCAGCAGGGTCTTGCTCAAACCACGACGGCAATTTTAAGATTGCACATGAGACTAAATAGGAGGCACAAGGCAAAGCAACTAAATTGCTAGACTGCTTCATGATTTATTACTGAATTCGAGCAAGAGACAAGGAGTCCATATCTTGCAAACTCTTGTCAACTTCTTAAATCTGCAGGCCAAATTCTGGGCAAGTTCACAGTTCAGTGCTGAGCACTGAAGTTCTCATGTGCTTTTGTGAGAGAACTGCAAATCTCAGAGCCCCTAAGAATTTGGCACCAGGAGACATAGGAATGGGTGTTTGCCATCTGAAAGGACTGGGCTGGATTTGGCAAGGATATTTTTGACTGATCCTATATAATCTTACTTACACCCTCCTTGCACAGCCATTCCCATTAATATCAATTATTTGTTGCCCTGGATCAGAAGGTGATGACATTTAGAACGATCTGCAATGGGATAAAGGCTTTCTAGAATGTTTCAACCACTGCAGAAGGCTTTAGTCCACTTTTAAGGCTTCTTTATGTGCTGCAGCTTTTCTGAGGAACCTGTAAACTAACACTGATGCCAGAGTTACAATACAAAGATAGAATATAGGAGATAAAGGGGCTAAAGCCCCTGCTAAATCTCTGTATGGTAATACACAACATGAATTTCAGGCTACTTTAGGTACATAACTCAGAGAGGGATTCTGATGACTTAAAGTTGTGGGTTTGAAGTCCCTTGCAAGCAGACCAAATGAGGCAAGCATAATGCAGAGCCTCACAACATGTCTATGCAGACCTCCCCACAGACACAATAAAGAACGGACTCAGCCTTAGTGACATACAAGGCTTTTAGATTTTAGTAAAGGCAGTGAGAGTTTTTTATTTTTTGAAAGCGTCTCGGAAACTAAATGACGGGTCAGACATTTACCCACTCCCACTGCATAAATGTAAGGAAAAAGTTCAGCGGCTTCAGTGAGAAAGTGATCAGATGCACAATGAGCCAAATCCAGTCTTCAGTTTCACATAAGCAAGCCATTCACTTTGGTGGAGTTATACTGCACAGAATTTGCATCTGAGTATGCTGCAATGTAAATCACCTTGACTGCAATGACATATGTCATCTTGGTCCTTTGCTTTTATGCAAACACTCATTCATTCTTTTTTGTAACCCTACTTTAATCCTCTACACTTTTCTGCACACCAGTCAAAATAGGTTTTCCAGAAATGAATAAGTGAGAAGACTGGTGCTTGGTCTACTTAATGTACTCAAGTTGCTGATTGAATCCACAGCTTGCTAATGGAACCATGTTACATGGTTTCCAAATCTCAAATATTCTGCTCTTTGCATTTTACAGGAAGAGGAGGAGGAAAACAAGGAAAAAAAAGAAATGTCAATATCATAATATGTGAATTGAAAAGCAGACACTTCTGTTGAACTTGTGTATGTGGTTTATTACATTAATTCAGCACTAAACACCAAAGCCAACAATGAATTAGTTTCGTCCTGATTAGGTGTTGTCAGTAGTCTCCAGGGAACATGAAACTAATTCACTCAGCTAATTTGTATCAGGGAAACAGTTTTTCTAGCACAGAAAACCTGGTTTCCAAATATCGAAAGTGATACCTGATTAATAAGCTCAACAATTTTGCACACAAAATGTTTTCAAGCTCTAGGCAAAAGAGAAATACAATGCTGTCAAATGATCTTTTCCCAGACCAGACTAAGCAAATTCAGCCTTGTTAGGTTTGCATACCTGCAGAGCTTCATGGATATTGCCATTATAATCAATTATCTCTGTTGCACCTTGATCACCCTTCTGTCCAGGTGGTCCCTGTAATACATTTTCCATTAGAATTTTGAGACAACTGCTGAAGACTATTTTAGACTCTTAACTACTGTCACATGCTTTGACTTGACTGTGGGGTGTTAGACTCTAATTGTACTTGCAATATACTACTATAAAACACAGAATTTAAAGGAAAATATTTTTTAAAAATAAAGACAAATAAGCAAGTCAGTACAAAGTGACTTGTGCTGCAGTGGGAAAGGAAACACATAAAACCTCTGAAGGAAGACATTTAAGGATATTCCCACACTCTAGTTCTGTATTGGCAGTGAACAATGTCAGAACACCTGGCCTGTAACATCCTGCCCACAGAGTGTGGATTGCAGACTGCTTCAAATAGTGGCAAGTGGTGTTAGTCATATTAATGTCCAGTTAGCAGCCATGTTCCAACAGCGTCAAGTACCCAATTTCACCTGGAGTTTTAACTAGAATTACTTGCTACAATTTTAGTTCACATGCACTGAATCTAAGGGTACAAAACAAAGAGCTGAGGTGAGAAGTAGACTTACCCGTGGACCTGCAGATCCTGTGTCACCTCTCTCACCTGTATCACCCTATGTAAAAATGATACATGAAAAAAACAGATATGCCATTTGACAATATATCACATGGTTCTTCCCATTTAAATATGTTAAATATGTTTTCTTACATGAACTGGTTTACAGGGCCTGTCATCCTAAAAAGAATGTGAATCTTCTTTAATGAAAGGAAAAAGTCCATTAAAATCTCTGTACTGGTAATTGACAGAATTGACAATGATGCATTTGGTTCTGTGTGAATATTATTGTATTGGTTTGCAAAAAAAAATTGCAAAGAACCAAAAGAATGGGCAGATTGACCAATTAAGCAATTTGTGCAAAATCCCTATTCTTAATGACACTACTATCAAAAGCTTGAAAAGAATACTAGAGAAACGAAGTTACTCAGTCTGAAAACAGGCAGAAACTTCTTCAAATGTGTGTTTCAAAATATATAAACTTTTCTTTCTGTGATCATGCCTCCACTAACCTTTTGAACTGCCCTAGTATGAGTCACTGCCTCCCTACAAACACAACTGTACTATCAGATTTAGAGCTTCTTGATGCCCTTTCTGTGACAGGCTTAAGATTACCAGCTTACACACAGCTTTTTCTTCCTGGCTATTGGCAATATGCTTCAAATGATGGAGGGAATTTCAAACATGTATGCATTCATCTCCCAGCATCCACAATTCATTTCACAGTCCCCTTCATAGCAAGGTCTTACATTTTACTTTTAATATTACTCAAAATTAATATGGGTAAGAACTGCAAATTTTGCTCCTGTTGACAGAGAACTCTGGTAAAAGTCAGGAGAAGAATTATTAATTCACCATTGGTAAGAGAACAGAAAACCTTCTGGTAATAGAAACCAGGAAACTTTCACAGAGATAATGAAGGCATATGGAGAGCAGGCTGGTGGGCAGGGCATAATCAAGGTTGTGCCATCTGCCTTTCCCTTCAGTGCTGCTTTGGCAGAAGCTAGTGAACATTGGAACTGCTAAAAAATGAAGTTCCCCGCCACTAGATTGACTTCTGTGGGCCAGATTTTCATGACAGGTATGCAGGTAAAATGAAAATCGTATATCCTTTTTTGATAAAAAGGGACTTAAAGGGGATATCTTTAGAATTTTGGTCCGTGTGGGAGGTGCCCAGGTACTGTAGTCAAATGAGAGGCTGATTTACTTTTCTGCTCTCACTCTGATATTTTAATTCCCTCATCAGTTCTCTTGCCTTCCAACACTTCTTTCTGGTGGCAATGCATGAGGTTAAATGGCACTTGTTTAATCCCATCTTTAAACACTTAAGGCCACTCTTCAAGGACCTTACAAGTACTGCAAACAGGATCACACCAGCCTACATTGTCCTGTCACCCTTATTCCAACAGTAGACCTGTCAATAACCACCTACACAAGTACCTTTTCATCCCTCACACAACATGAAGGAATTCAGAAGGAACAGTATTTGCACAGCAGATAAAATAATAGAAAAACCATACATTTTATCTCTCCATATATGTGAACCAACTATATTTACAGAAAGATAAAAGGGTGGAAAGATATAACCAAAGTAATCTTTTTAAAGCAGGTAAAACAGCAACACAATCAACAATTCTTGCCTTTGTCAGACTTCTGACCATCATTTCTCAGCCTGCAGTACTTGTAATACATCTGATTCCTAGCTCACCAAAGTGTGGATCCATAAAATTATTACAAACCAAATAACAGCACAGTCAGGCACTGGGTCTTGGCATGTGGGAGGACTAATACACATCAGTTACACAGAGAGAAACCATGTTGCATGAGGAAAACAGCAGCAGAGTGGAATGGATGTTGTAACAGAAAAAGGATTAGAATATCAGTGTTCAAATATTTTATCTAATATTGAAGGTCAGAAGGTTTCACTTATAAAGAACACTGCAGATTGTTACAGGTTCTTTTAAAGAGAAATTTTACAAAAAATTGATCCTAAAAATCATCATGTTAATTAGTCCCCTAAAGACAGTTCCTTTACTACTAACCTTTGACCCTTTGGGGCCTCTAGATCCAGGTTCACCTGTTTTCCCCTGTTTGAAGGAAGATAGGAGAAAAATGGTAGAGAAATGGGAGTGCAGAGAAAGAGAAATTAGTAATGACTAACTACAGTTTGGAACAGCAGAAATACTTTATATTGATATTATCAAGATAATGAATTTTAAGGAATTTATATTAACAGCACCCAGATCAATATATTTTTTAACACTAGAGTGCAATGGTCACAAATTCCACTCTTCCAAAGGAAAAGTAGTATTGGCATTAGTAAAGACAGGCATCATTATCACTGGTTTTCAGGAATGAGCTATATCATTCCATTGCTCCTGAGAAATGATAGCCAAGAGACAGAGAATACAGCTAAATATTTTAACAGAAGGAGTTTAAAATAAAGGAGCTTAAACTTCTTTTCCCAACAGTCCAGGTGAATACAAACTTAACCGGCCAAGAAGCACAAAATTAACCTTATTGTTTTCAAAATCCACCAGGAAAAAAAACAAACTTGACAGTATCAACACCAGGGGAAATATTAAGACAATGCTAAAACTAGTTAGACTGATGTCTTTCTTAGAGAGTTAGAAATCAGCATACAAAATGGATTTTCTCTGCATTCAATTGCTGCAGTGGTCAAAGAGTTCAAACTTCAATGCTGAAAGTTAGGGACCTGGAGGTCAGTACTTCAGCTGGAATGAATTAGGCCAATTCCATGACAGTGTATGTAGGTAGTGTCCTTACTTTGTAGACCAAATAAAAGTCCATTCACACTGCAGTTTCACAGCTGTGGACACAAAACTGCCATTGTCTTCTGGAATGAAGCAGAGCATTTGACAGCATTTTCATTTAAAAGTTCACTCACCAAGTTTTGTTCTACTTTTCAGCAGGCAAAGATGTGTTCATAGGTGTAAAACTAACAAAACATTTCCAATGTAAAAATCAGACTGACCTTTGGTCCAGGGATTCCAGGTTCACCTCGCTCACCCTTCCCAACAGGGCCTGCCTCTCCTCTGTCACCCTATTGCAACAGACACACATATATCACAAAATACTGGGCAGCCTTTAGCACACCACCAACTCAGCAGGACCAAAGAAACCAAGCAAACGGGAGAAACAGTGGTTTAGTCTATCTGTATTTTCACAATCTAGTGTGTAGTATGAAAGTTCTGCCTCCTGCACAAAGTCTCAAGTAATTTTCCTTAAAAACCCCATGTTTATGAAAATATAGTTTCTTCAATCATGCCTATTTTGCCTCTTGAACAACTAAATTTGGGGATTCTAACATGAAAAAAGATGACTTATTAATTGAAGTTATGATGTAACATCTGCCTTCACATTTTTGAGGGCACCTACATGAATACCTATATATCTATCTAATAGCACTGGTCCATGATTTTTCACATTTTCTCTAGTAGCAGCCTCAGTCTCTGCTACTTGCTGAGGGAAGTTGAATTTGACATCAGCTCAAGGGACTTCACACCCGAGCACTAGCCCATTACCCTTACCTTTGTTCCTGGTAGCCCTGGCAACCCAGGTTCTCCTTGGGGACCAATGAAACCTGGTTCACCCTTTAAAAATACAATATTAGAGGGTTACTTATTTAGCAACACACAATTACAACAACATGAGTTTATTTTGGGTGGTATTTTCCCCTGTACAGCTTACAGCTTTCCAGCTGTGATGCAACAGTTATACAGAAGTACTTTTTGTCATGAGTTGCTTTCATCAGCACAAATTCCTGTAGCAAGCCACCAGGCAGCAGATGAGATGCAAATGAAGCAGAAGGTGTTAAACATGGGGTTTATGAGGTTAAGGACTGTTAATGTGCAACCTGGTCTGTAACGTAACACATCAAACTATTATCCAAGCAAGTCTGAAGGCAGGAGGAGAGATCTGAGGGTTCCTAAATTTAAAAAGGGACAGTTCATTTCAGTGATGTGTTTTGAGGTGGTTTCCTACTGATGGGCAGGAATGGTGTGTGACAAAGCAGTGACAAATGGAGATGGCACTGCTGTGATGTGTTGTGTCTCCTTTGAGTCAAGAGACTTGCAGTACCATGGTACTTTACCTCCTCATTCTGACAGTAAAATACTTCAGTTCTCTGCACCCAGACAATTTCTTGGGCTGTGAACAGCTGGGAATGAGCCACAGCTCTCCTCATCCCCTCTCTGCTCTGCCCCCTTCTTTCCCATTCAATTGTAGAAAGAGGACAGACAAATAGCAAGAATCAAGGAGAGTTGCAGCAGAAGCAGCACTGAGAAGAGTAAGGCCATATTTTATTACCTATCTCCATGCTTGAAGAGAGACAATGCAAGATTAATAAGCCATATGCTTTCCTTCACAAACTCTCCTGCATAAGCCTTCCTGCTATTTAATCTTGCATTTTTTTTCAGATATATTTGAACCAAGAAGATATATCCACACCAAGATATATCCACAAACTAATCTAAATTTTAAAATCAGCTATGTAACCCAATTAATATTTATTTAATTAGCCTTTTGGCAATATCCCTGAACTTAAGAAGTAAAAATTACCCATCAAATGCCTCTTAAAATAGCTAAAACACAGATAGATCATAATCCTGTGGTGATACCATTACTGACAATATACAGAGCCAGTGCATATGAGCAGTTGAATAATATTTCTCTTCATCTTTTCCCCTCCTTAGAAATACAGGTATGCTGCACATGGTGAGCAAATTAGGAAGTATTCTTGCACATTCATCTGTGCTCTCATCAACAATCCATCATTAACAGTTCAAAGCCAAAGAAATCTTCTCTGTGGTTATATCAAGGATGACAGCAAGCTCCCAGAGACCTCCATTTAGCTTATAAAAAAATACAAGTAAATAATGAGCTTTCTCACATGAAGTTCCAGCTGGCTGTGGTTCAAAATATGGTAAAGAAATAAACTGAGACAAACATGACACAGAGAAGCAAGTGGGGCTTTCTTTTTGCTCTCGTAAGAAAAAAACTTGGAGGCTTTTTTAAGTCTTTATATTAGTACACACCAGTAAGAGTAACATAAGGTTGTCACTGCAGATGGAAGCACTTTAATTTCAGTAAATGAAGAACAATGCAGCTCAAATAATTTATTTTAGAATGAGAGGGTACTCAACAGCTTCATGTTGTTTTACTACTGAATTTGCCCAGGCTAATTTTTTGGCCAACTTGTTATGACTTAAGGCAGAAAAAATATGCAGTGACTACATGATTCTTTTCAGGGGTAAGGCTTAGAAGTGTCACTCAAAGGTTGATGCAGTTTTTGAGTCAAATTCTTCTCGCTGCTCAGGACTATACTAGTTGCACAATACAAGAAAACTTCTGGCCAAAGTCCAAGAAGCAGCCCCAAAATCTCTGAAGAGAGAAGAAAAAGATGCTTTGCAAAAGCTAGTGAAATTGATAATGGTATAAGCTGGCAGTTTAATTAGCATAAGTAGAATACAGGTCTTATATGCCACAGAGCTTTAAAATGTTTTGAAATGTGGAGTGGAAGAAGCGGTGTGTCAGCAGAGAGCAGGAACTGACTGGGTGAGCAGCAGCTCTGCTGGGAAAGATGCAGCAGTTACAGTGGATGCCAAGCTGAACGTGATCCAACAGTGTATTCTTATCACCCATGAAACAAACTGCAGTGGTTAAAACCTGGCTACATAAAGAAAAACATGAAATTCTCCCTCTATCCAGTGCTAGAGAGGATAAGTAGATTAAAATCCAGATCTGATTTGCCATCTCAAGTAAGCTTCTAAGTAAAAAGACAACATGTTTGAATAGTTTGAAACTAAGCCATGTCTTCTGTAATATTTCAAATCTCTTGAGTGTTACCACAGCATAAGGCATTAAGTTAAATGCTCATTGGATGTACTTCTGCATCCTGCCATAATATTGATGACTTTGTGCTTTATGCTATCTTTTATGCCACTCAGATAGCAAAAAACCAACCAAACAAAAAAGGAATCTATCAAAACTGGCACTGCCAGTGATGTGTGAAATGTAAAGAAAACAGTTTCCTCTCAGTAAGGCATGCTGGTGTCCTGGTTTTGCAAAGGCAAGGGAAAGACCTTTATGATTAGTCCATGACACAGAAACTATTCCAGAGCTGTACAGGAATGTGGTTAGAAAATCAAGGGCTTTAGCTTTTTTTGTAAATACATATTTGATTTAGCTAGCACATAGCAGCAGGAAAGCAAGGGTAAAGGCTTGCTTGGGAGGGCACTGTGGTTTGACAACATTGCAGCTCTGGTGTTCACGGAAGCACCTCCTGTTCGTAAGTCTCTTCCTTAAATGAACTCAGAATTTGTTCTAGCTACTTGTTCTAGCGAAAGGCTGAGAGGAATGCAAAGGATCAGAGTCACCAAGACTTATAATACTTTTCCAAACATCTCACTACAACTTCTTACAATAAAATCAAGGTTTTGTCCAGTTAGAATGTACAGAAATCTTCTTTGCAACACAAAATCTGTAATACTGTAATCTGAAATACTGTTTGGCAGCTGTATAGCAAATGATGACTCTGTCACACATTTTAGTTTTTAGTTTAACACTTTGGTATAGTTATGAAATCACTGCTTAGAAACCACCACATTGCACAAGATGTCAACAAGGCATAGTTCAGCATTCAAACTTCATCCACTGTTAGACTTGGAGTGATTTGTATTAACCACAACACAGGAAACTTGGTTAAAAAAAAATAACAAGCTTGTGAATTTCTTCCAGTCTACAGAAGTGATGTGTTATGATATTAAAAATAATTTTTAGTGTCTTTATGTGTTAATATTTTAAGAGACTACCCCCATGCACGCTCATTTTCATTCTCAAGTATTTGCTGACTGTGGAAATACTAGAGGGTCAGATAACAAATTATATACTACCATTCACAAACATTGTTAATGTTCATTTTCACCTCTTATAGCAGTCTGAAGCAGAAATAGGCCCTAAAATGCCATAAACCTGCAGCAATGTGAGCGCAATCAGAATTTAATATTAAAAAGTCACCTTGTTATTTACTTCAGAGGATAGTCAGATTTTGATGAGGGTTATTATCTAGAAATAATTAGGACTGGTTTTTGTGATGATCAAAGCTTTCATGGGCTGAGGCAGAGGCTAGCTTTGATACTAAAGGTTAACCCTAAAAACTACTTCAGTTCACTCTCACTGACAGCTTCAAGTTTTACAGAACCCATGATTGCCTAAAACCTGGACTTTTGCTTAAAAATGGTACAGCGGTTGAAATAACATTTTCACTGCAGGTTTCTGTTTTAAACATCACTAATTTGGCAAATGTTTATTAACAGTGTAGTTCTAATACCATATTTGGTCAGAATTAGCCTCCATTGCACAGCTGGGACACACATCACCATCATTATTTGAAACTTTGTTCTCACAGACACACCTATTCCTCTCCCAGTGCCTGAAATACAAAGCTTTATGCTGATGCAAGCGATCAGCAGAGAACAGCAGTTGTTGGGTACGCTGTTTTCCCACAGAAGTTTCTTCCTCCTTTAATCATTCTCCTAATGACTATACAACACATTTTCACATCCAGATCAATGAATTCCCAAAAAAGAAACCTGTGCTGCAGGAAGACATCCAAACCACAACTTTCCTATAACAATTAAATAAATTCTCTTCCATTTCTGAAATTACCATCCTACTTGTAAGTGCCCTGGTTACCTTACTATATATTCCAGCTACATCAGATTATTACTGTGTTTTCTCTGTGCTACAGAAATGTGACTAAACCAACCCTTAGACCATGAATTTGAAAAGAGAATGTAATTTCAAGCCTTATTCTTATCTAGTGCTATGCACTAGAATTAGCCAGAGAAATTTAAATGTCTAACTCTTTTATTACACTGTTCACTGGTCCTGAAAGACTTTGTGCAGTGTTGGCCCCACTGCCACCACCATGGAAGTTCTGTGCCTCCTGGGCTGACTGGCAGATCTGCCACAAGGCAGGACACACAAACACCTTCCCCTGGCATTCTCTTGGA
This sequence comes from Motacilla alba alba, assembly GCF_015832195.1. Lineage (NCBI taxonomy): Eukaryota > Metazoa > Chordata > Aves > Passeriformes > Motacillidae > Motacilla > Motacilla alba. Next base: position 46,427,214 of record NC_052019.1, on the reverse strand, counting down.
AATCCAAACGTACCAAGACCAAGACTCCTGAGTGCAAACCTCTGAGTTGGCAAACCACACTAAAGTATCCTGTGGAGGACACCAGAAAGGGGGATGCACCCCACCTTTTCCACCAACAGAAAACCCAGCAGTGTGGGCAGGAGGAAAACCACAACCACGTTTAAACATACAGCTTTGGACAAGCTTGGAGATTCCAAACTCCTGTCTGCAAGTCTAGTGGACATCCAAAATTCCTGCCTAGCATGGGCCAGCATACAAATTCTTCAAGAGTCACAGAATCTGGGAGAACCCCAAAGTTCCTTTCTGATGAGGACTGATGTGGAAAGGTCCTCATTTTAATAACATCAACAGACAGTCATTATCTTCAGTGTTACCCTGGCTCATTTATGAGCACATTTGAAACAAAAACAGTATGATGCCCTTTCCTTACCTAACACTACCAAAAGAATCTTGCAAAGGTGGGGATATATAGAAGAGCTATGAAAAAAGACTCAAAACTCAGACACAAGACAATCTGAAGAACAGCTATGAAGCTGTAATAAATTGGACTTGGTTCATGGGTACCTGTGTTGATTTTCCATAAGTTGCCATCTGGTGTCCTAAAAGATTTTGGTTTTGAGGTTGCTATCTAACCAGAACACTGCAACTCCTCCACTCTGGAGAGGAGCGAAGGCCAAATTCTCAGGATCCTGTAACACAGCATTCCACGGTGGTCTATGGAGCTGCATTTGCTCATGCCCTCCCTCCGTCTGCAGCACTTAGCTCCAGTGAAGCAATTCCTCAGAAACTCAGCTGGCCTTAGACAAGTCAGAGAGTACTTTGTCATTGTGAAGGGCATTAGGGGGACTTATATATACAGCCTGATGTCCATGGGAATTTTCCTCTCAGGATGCCTACAGCATTCAGCTCCTAAGAAGGAAATTAACAAGGTACAAGGAAATCTGATAAAAAAAAAAGTAACCCTAACCCCATTTCATAAGGTCTTTCTTAAGGCTTTTCATATCACTTTAGAATTGGCTCCAGAAATTGCCAGTTAAAACAGGTTGTCTGGCTCACTCATCGCATTTGAAACAATATCTTTACTCCCTAATCGTTCTCCAAACTTAGAAAAACAATTGTGGTTTAGAATTTCCAAAAGCGTATTTAGACTTTATGATTCATTTGGAGTTAGGGAAGTAAAACCTGGCTAAACAACTTGGCTGAAACCCTGAGGTTTCACAACAAGCCTCACTTTGTATGACATATATTGCTTTTTAGCGAGCCTAATTTTCTTCTTGCTTTTAAGTTCTGCCTCCCTAGAAAGTATGTTGCTTTGGGAGAGTGCTATCAGAACCAGTAATGATTCTGATTAATTCTGCATTCATTACTCATATAAGGGACTTCTTACTTTAAGGCTAATTATAATCCAAGCCAGCATGGTAACTATTTTTGAGGATAGGATAAAAACACTTGTTGTAATGAGCACCTAATACTTAATTCTTTTCTATGACCAAACTGCTAAATGATGAAGAGTTGGCTCCAAATTGTTTCTCTTAGAAAAGACTTACATGATAAATCTAAGGAATTTTGTTGCTCTTCTGAAAGCTAAGGAGCTTTATTGCATGCCCTGATTTCTGAACTTATAAAAATTTGTATTTAAGAAATAATTTCAGATTACTGATGTCAAGTCTTCTTTGTGGATGACAAAATACTTGATTTCTGAATACAGTAGGGTGTTGGATTCTGACATTATTAAACTTTTTCCAAAATTTTTGATTTGCACTTTTTTTTTTGTACAATGAAAAATTAAGCTATGCTATAAAACATATGCTGTGAAGTAGCTCTTATAAACTCAGTCTTCCAACCATTAATAGTTTTAGAGGAAACAACATTCTGTGTTTCAATTCCTTATGTTTTAGTTTTTTCCAGAACAGAAAATAAGAGATTTGGAGGATATAGTTTGTGAGAAATCAATCAAAACTTGAAGAATTTATCTAGATCTTACACCCAAGTAAGCACCCCTGACACACGCATGCCATCCACTATTAGTGATGATTTTGTTTTCTGGCCTTGATTCTCAAAATCGGTTCATGGAAATTCAATGTCTACCCTATGCAACTGATTACTGCCATAATACATGGAAAGCAGACAGCTAGGAATCAATGAACAAAGCTAGATGTGTAATATACAGATATATGTTTGTATATCTACTTCCATTATGGAAAGGGAATACCCAAAACACATTGCACAGTCGTGGAATGTATTTTACATTTACAATGCACAGAGACACTTCTGAAACCCAGCCCACCAAAGGTGGGTCTAAGTCCTATTTTTTAGATCAGTTCCATTTACACTCAGAACCTGCAGAGAGGGGAAGAGAGAGAGAAGTACAGAGAGAGACCTCGCAGGTTTACTGTTGACGCTATCAAGGAATAAAAACAGGAAGAAGAGTGGAAATACAGAAAAGGAAAAACGCATTAGGAAAATTATAAAAAGAACAGCCTTCCTAAGAACTCCTGGGAGAAAAGGAGAATTTACCAAACTTTCCTGTAGGCGGTAAATGGCATTGACTCCAAACCAAAATGCGTAGAACTACCATTCACTTCAGATTTCCTTTCATTTTGCTGCCAGATGGTAAGAGCAGCACTTAAAACACATAAGAAGAACAGTTGCTCTCTTTTCTACAAAAGTTTAAATAGGAGACTAACTTCTATGCATCCAGCTGGAAAATTCTCTCTCATTTCCTCCAGAATTTCTCTTTTCTAACAGAACTAACTGGGTGAAAGTAGTATCAAGTCTTTTAGACCTTAAAAAATACATTCTGTGGAGCAGGGAGTCATTTAGACGATAAGATCTCTGACTAGGTATAGATAAAAAAGAAATTTAGGTACAGAAAAAATTAGAACCGCTTTTGCTTTCATAAAAAGAAAAATAAAATTATATAAAATTGATTCAAATTCCCATATCTTTATCCAGGTTCTTCTGAAACCTTGCTCAGACACAGTCCCAGGGAAGTCAATCCAAAATAATTGTAAAGAAAGATGCAAGGCACTGCATACTGGCAAGTCTATTGAATCAGCCACTTCCACTGAATTTCTGGAACACAGAAAGCTTTCCATACTTCCCAAAAGCAGATGGGCTAAGCAGCCTTTCTCTTCTCATGTCAAACCATTCAAAGGTTCAGTTTTCTTGAACACGATAAAATAAAAACTTATATGTGCTCATAAGCTTTGGTTCAGTATTTGCTTTAACATCTGAAGGACAAGTGTCAGAAATACCATAGAAAATCTAGATCCTGCAAAAGGTGCTGTTACCGAGAAGAGGCTTGTGTTTTGTGAAGGCTTCTCACTGCACTGAAGAAATTGAGGCCTGTACAGGCCAAATTCCAGAAAATGCAATGGTACAGATTTGAGAGGTCTGACATGACAGTGAATGAGGGCACGCATGATTTCCATCCCAGTAAGCAAGTGCTGCTTTGTAAGTATCTTCCTGCAAAAGTTATGAAGTACAACAGATCTATGAAGTTTGTGTTTCACAGACAGGCTTCTGTGTCTGCTTGGCATCAGTTGGGGGATAGTAGAGCGATGAGTTAATATGCTGAGTTTAGGTGGAACACATTCAGGGCTCATTAAGTTTCCAGCCATTCCTAAACAGCAACAGGTGCCTGAGAAATGTTTCTCCAGTATGTCACAGACAGCCTCTACGGTGTCTTGGGAATAACTGACTGCACTTGTGTTTCCTCCACAGCACCGACAAAGGAGGAGAGAACGAAAAGGAACAGGAAGAACTCCCAAAACATCCGCATGTGCCTGGTAAATGGGTCTACAAGAATAAGCAATAAAAGACTCTGCTGTATGCCCTGAATTCAGATATGACACTTGCATGTCTGTCCAATGTTGCCACTCATTCAGACTGCAGTATCACATTCGGCCAAGTCCTTACAGGTTCCCAGGAACCTTGATTAATTAACTGAAATGGCGTTATAAGAAGCTGAAAGTTTCTCAGTGATTAGCGTTCCTTAATCCTTTATGTATGGTGAAGCACAGAGGACTGAATGTCTTGGAAAGCTTCTTCAACCATGGGAAGAAAGATGAGTTGTAGCCGGAGAGACTGCCTGGCATAGCATTTGTGTTAGCACAGGTTGGTTTAGCTTTTGTGAAGAGTGCTGTGCATGTGTACAGTTGCCTAAAACATTTTATAATATAGCCTGCCACTGTAGAGAAACATGCACAAGGAAACAATTTCAAGTTCAACTGACAGATTTAAGGAAAACAGGACTTAATATTTAACATTTAAGAACTACATCCAGGAATTTTCAATGTGTAGAATATATCTGTATCTTGATCTTTTCCTTACCTCTCACAAAGTTTGGAAAAAGCCTGAAAAATCTCTGCCAATAACTACTGGGCTGGCACACAAATGCATGAGAATGGTATAATCTGTTTGTTAGGAGAAAGTTCCCTTATGGAAACTTAAATTTTGTAACAAGTTCTTAGATGTTGCAATGACACTGTGAGAGGTTTCTGCTAGGCCTTTGATGTTATACTACTACTGCATATCACTGTTAAGATAGAGTACCGAAGACGTATCTTGGAGAGTTTTATAAAGTCCACACGGGAACAGAACCTGGAATTCCAGAAGAAAATTGTAACAAACAACAAGGATCACTGTGGAAGGAAGGAAAAAAAAAAAAAAAGAAAAAAGAAGTCACTGCTCCAAGTAAGATTCCTCTTGGTTTTGTACAAGATGACAGCACCAACTGATTCCAAGTCCAGACAACTGAGTTTCCTCCATGCTCAAGTTTCTCATCCTGTCACTGCTATTTCAAAGTAGCTTTTGATCAACACCAGATCACTGGAAATGTGTTTCTCCATGAGATAACAATGATGTTGTTTTTGGAAATTGACGTAATGATCTTACTGTGGTGGTACAAAAATCTTTGCAAAAAGGGAGGGTGAGAAAGGGGGGAAACTCCTACTTGACCTTTGCTGATGAGTGCCCATAGTCCTAACTCCAGCCATTCTCTGGTTTCTGGTGCCACTTCTCGTGCCACAGACACAGTCTCGATGATTCAGAAGAATCTATGGTTTTTTACTACAGACTTCTTAATAAAAGACAGCTTACATATGCCTTGAAATAAACAGCAACCATCCTGCAAGTCTGATGTGACCAGATATGCTTTGCTCTGTCCTGTGCATGTTCTGCTTCCTTGTCACCATCCAGGTCACAGGTAGCCACCTCAATGCAGAATTGCACTAGATGAAATTTCTTCACTGAAACACCACCAGTCTCCCTCTGGACTGGATTTTAAACAGAAGAAAGTATTTTCCTAAATGATTAATATTTGACTAAATTATTCCATTTTGCTCTGCAGGCAACTGCACTGTTTTTCCACTGTATCCACTGAATTTGGAAACAAATTTTCACTGGGCAAAACTCCCACACTTCATTCGTTTTTCACTTCACATTTTATCTTTCAGGTGATTCTGGAAGCTGCACTTCTGAGCTGTTCTTATTGCCAACAAATAATTTTCCCAGAGCAGGCACTCAGATGTAGACTTTTTTATTTACTGGTTGGACATGTGGTCTGCATGAACATGGGAACCCCAAAGACCAGCCACAGCTCCAGTTGCTTTTGGCAGGTGTCCCTGGGATGAGTGCCTCAGGCAAGTGCCCCACTAACCTCCATCTGAGCTACCTCTTTGCTCACTGTTAAAGTAAACAGAATAGGGATTGCTGCCAAAGGCCCTAATAAAAATAGCTTAATCACACAAGACTTCTCCTGCATGATCTTCACTACTCAGTACAGAGTTTATTCTTGCAGAAAATGAACAACCTCCACAGGAACTATATTTTTAAGCTTTTACAACACACAAAATTTAATACGCGCATTCAATTTTTTTCCACGATTCACTAGTAACACAGAAGGGACATTATGCTTCAATACTGTGGCCATTCACAGGTCCCTTGAGAAAATCACTGCAAATGTTACATTCCATGAGATAAATCCTGAATCCTACCACAATGGACAAGAGTTTGGTCTCTGACTTATCCTCCTCGTTATGGGGGAAATCCTATAAACTTTCTCCTTGAGACATACGCAGGCCCATGCTGGAATGCTAAGAAAATGTTTCCAAGAGATTTTGTTTTCTGAAAGGACAGTCTTTGACACAAAGAAAAGTGGCCATTTTGATCTCTACTCAACTCAGGATATGTGAATCTGCTCACTCTGTGCAGAATTACACAGTTACAGCTCAAACCGTGCAAATGTCTGCAGATCCTAATGCAACCACTTATGCTAGAACTAAACTAAGTTTGTGTCTTTGGTAGCAACTTACCTAAAGATTCCAGACAAACTGGAAACCAAGGTCTGAACCAGGCATTGTGTCAGGGACTGTAGCTAATACTGAACAGAATATTATTAAAACATTTTGACTTGTCAGTGGAAATCACTGCTGTGTAATGGAGCACAGAGTATTTTTGTCAACAGAGCCAGGTCTGCACTGCCTGTGTATAATTAATGCAGCTCTCTGGCTGGAGGATCAGTTAATTCACTAGAATATTGCTACTGGAAAGCAAACACAGAAGTGGAAACCAACTAAAACTTTGATGACAAGACTTTTCCATTAAAGAAAAAAAAATAAAAAACCTCTACTATTTTTGTTTTTTAAAAGAAATAAATAGAACATTCTGCCTCACATTTTAATGTAAGAAATACTGTTTGCCTACTCATAGACACTTAACCAATTTTCCAAGTGAGAACTTGCTGTAAAAATCCCCAGTTTAATCCCAGAGACACAGAAAAGGAAATAACACATTACAGTAAGTCCATTTGAGTCACATTCTTGCATTTCCCCCCCTCTTTGTGGTATTCCCACCCAGTACAACAGGTACTACAGTATTTACCTTTATTCCAGGGAGTCCAGGAAGCCCAGGAAGGCCTGGTTCACCCTACATAGGAAAATTACATAACATTACAGACATTATCCAGTTAGGGTCACTATCCATTGAAGAGCCCTGTAAATTATGCAGGAAGATAAAAGAGCATGAATGATTGCTAGTCACTCCAGCAAGATTGTTTTTTTCAAAATGAGTGACTTAAATGTACAATTAGTAAGAGTCATGTTAAGGACTTGGATATCTTCTGGGAAACTTCAATGTGAAGATGACACACAGGGCTGAAAATCCATGTCAGGAAAGCCAAATATGAATTCACGTTAGACTTCAGCAAAAGAGAAGAAAACAAGCAGCACTGGTTCATTTTACTGCCATTTAAGTTCCATACTTATGACAGATGTTTAATTCTGCTCCATTTTCAACCCTGAGCTAGATACTGTGCTGTGCAACTCTCTGATTTAGCTACAAAGACATTCAGAAGAGCTTGGTTTAAATTGCACAATTCAAGGAGGACTGCCTAATTATAACTGGGCCATCAGCTTTATAGAGCTATCCACGGCATCATTTCAGAGCTTGTTCTTTATGTGTGAACATACACAGTGTCATGAAGGATAGTGGGAATGTAACCTTTTACTGCTTTACCCAGAAAAACCTTGCTTATTTAAAATTGCAATGGAAAGACCTATAGAACTCTATTTGCAAGGTAATTTTGTAACAAGCATTGAAAACTGAATGCATTGATTTTGGAAATAGCCTAAGACAAGAATGACAATATTGTCACAAATGGTCATTTTGAGATATCAGCTAAATGAAAAGATGTTGTCTAGGGAAATAAAGATGGTGAACAGAAAAAAAAAAAGGCAATAATACGTGAATAAAACATTATTTTAAAGGCTGGGGATTTTATTTTAACACAGAGATGGATTCTAACCAGCACCTTGGATCTGAATATTCCCTGAACTTTCTGGAAGCTCAGGTTTGAACTCTGAAGCCAACTTTTACCTTTATAATGAATTGAACTATATTCCAGATTTTTTTTACACTCATGAGCTTTACAGAAATCCAGACTTCAACTCTGTGGTTTAGGCTGATACCTACAGGTTGTGCTATTAAAATATTTTATGTGTCTGCATACACGCATGCTTACATACATCCATACACCCATGTACACTGGTGTATACACACACAAACATAAACACACCTACACATAAAACAGGCGTCCATCAAACTGCACTAACAGAAACACTTCTTTGAGGCAGAGCTATTACAAAGACTTGAAACACTCGTGACAAAATTACACTCTGTCACAAAATGAAAAACACACAGAGGGTCTGCAAATCACTTCACCAAATGGAATGATTTTTAAGTGGTGTAGAAGGATCTGATAAAAGCTTCTTTGTCTGTTTTAGTTTCTCCAAAGTTCTAACTGTTCAAACTGCCTAAAAGCACAGGAAAGATTTCAGTCTCCAAATATTAACTATAAAATCAGATGAAAGAACAGAGGCTAGAATGCCAGTTTCAATAGACACTTTTTGGTATGTTGACGATCACTTTCTAAAGCAGAAAATAGGTTTCTACTCTTGCAAAAGAATAGTGCTCCACTGCACTAACAAAATTTTAACTTCAAACGCCTACTCTATCTTTCCACTTTTAGTATGAGCAGCCATACATACAGCACTACGACCATCAACTTTAGCCACCTAACTGAGGAAGCCCTAAACTTCACTTGCAAGCACAGAACTGGAATATTTATAATTGATATTATATTAGTGTTGCTGCAGTAGGTTACTCTTTAGCCTTGGGACAGAGCTAACCCCCATAAACTCACACAAAAAGCAGAAAGGATCCACCAAAGCCAGTTCAGAGTCACAGTAATCTAAAACAATTAAAATGCCCCTAAAAGATACATCAGTATGAAGCACAATTAAATCAGTCATTATTTCTTAATTACAGCTAGCATTATAAATTAATGCAGAGTATTTTTTTTAATCTTTCCTAATATAAAAACTCTGAGTATGATTTATAAGATGAATGACTTTTAAAGAAACCAAGGCTGTATACTAACTCTATTATATAATGGCAGAGCAGGTCATTCTGTCACCTCAGCACACAATGTTGCCCACAACAGCCTTGTCAGACTACCAAAATATTGTCACGGTTCATTTCATGCAAATAGTGTTTGGGTGGGCAGCTCAACACATAGCTGTCCTTAGAAGATGGATAAGGGACAACGAGAAGATAAGAAGGAAAAAAAAAAAAGAAAAGAAGACAGAGGAAGGAAATATGAATGGAACACAGAGAGGGAGAAAAGCATTGAGATGATGCAGATGACAGAGACTTGCCTCCAACTGGAAAAAGAGCGTCCCACAACTTCTGGTGGTGTGAAAAAGTCCCTGCTGAGCAGGGGTGCAGGGCAGCAGATATGGGACACCTGGCTGGAGGAGGCATGCTGACTGGGCAGGTTATGAGAGCTGATGGTTGAGGCTGGGACAGGAGTTGTGACACACCAGGAAATCACAAGGTGAATGGAAGGAAGACACTAAGCCCCGCTCTGGTGTCAAAAAGAAAGTGAGAATATAGAAAGTCTGAACTGCATACCTCTCACTCATCCATGTTCCTTGAATTAGATCAAATCTGAGAGCCTGAGACTGAGAACCAAGAGCCTGCTGATAAATCACTGCTAGTTTTGCCTCCATGGCAGCCACTTAATGAGAGTCTGAATCTCCACAGGCGCTTAAGTGCATTTTCTAGTTTATTAGCCCAGCAAAGCATACGCTGCAGAATGCACACGCTTAATGATTCTGTGGATTAGATAGCGTTAAACTACTTTGATTACCTTTCCTAATTAAAACTGCACTTTACTAAGGAACTGCATTTGCAACCATAATAGTCTTATTTAGTCTCTGATGGGAGTTATAATTTCTTAAATAAAAGTACTTAATTTCTTATTTATTTCTTATTTATATGTGGCTTAGGGTTTTGCTTAGTCACCAAAGTATCTTGAGTATTAGAAATGGTTGTCTTGCCATCCACAATATAGAATTTTAGCTCTTGACTGTCTGTCTGGAATATCTCAACTGGCAGAAGGACTCTGTTTGACTCTGGCAGCAGTGTGCAGTGGAAAATTTTCAATGTTGTATGAGGCGAGAACAGTGCTAATGGCTCCAGAGGGAAACCAAATATTGCAATGCACAAATCCAGTTCTCTCATTGTCTCTTTGCTTTCCCTGCAGGACCTGCCCCCTACTCTCAGGAAAGACAGCTGAAGGCACAGCATTTGCTGTGTTTGATGCACTGTGCATTCAAAGAGCACATTCCCCAGCTTCACAGGGCCTCGTGCAGTACAGTTATTGTAACTCCTGCAGGACCTTTCCTTGCAGAAGTACCCTCAGCCACACAGCACCCAGGGGAATTTCTTTCACTGGATGGAAGAACAGAGCAGCATTACCTGGTCTGTGGCCTTCCAAACACACTGTGTGACACTGATAGTTTGATTCCCCTCACAGGTGCATGTGAAAGGGATTCTAACCAATATTTATTTCCTTCCTGATGAGATCTAACAGTGTACCACAGTTTGAAGATTAATAGTCAAACATGCAGGGTTAGCTTGTGATGACCCAAGGAGCAGAGCCATTCTTTGTTAGTCTCACCAGCTGCAAAGGGTTAGGCTTTAAATGCAAGAAGTGTGCTGGGGCTAGACGGGAAGGTGGGTTAGTCAAAATTGCTTCTCATATTAATTAGTATCATTATTCCTGTGCCTTTTTAAAATACAAAATAAACATAGATCAAATGTGTACAGCCTTGGGCTGCTAAATTGTACTGCTTCAGATTCATCCCAGTGCAGGTAAGTACCACTGGTAACACAGATGTAACATCCTTTATCACAAATCCAGCAGAGAAGGAAAACTTAACATTTCCAAGCAGTACCTTTTGTCCAGGCCGCCCAGATTCGCCAGGTTCACCCTAAAAGAAAACAGATGAAAGACATGAGATCTGAGAAAATGAATTAAAGATGGAGCTGTGGAAAACCGTAACATTAATGATACCCAAAATGTCTGTGACACTGTGAAGTAACATGGACCAACCACCCCTCTTCACCCTGCACAACTTCTTTAGAACTCCATTACCTTAATTCCAGCCGCAGAAGAGCCAGGGTCACCCTGATACAAAATCCACAAGAAATAATCACTCTTACCACATAAAAATTTTCCAGGAAACACAGAAATCACATAGGAGTACAGCAACATTATATAGCAAAATAACTGCATAGCAAGACTGCCTGTTTTCTGTGCTGCTTGTAGGCTAAATAGACATTTAACTAATTAATTATATCAGTGTGATTCAGAAAAGGAGCAGTGTTGTTTTCAAGTCTATGTAGAGAGAGATTTAGCTTCACTCACCCAAACACCTATTATAGTTAACTTCAAATTTCACAACTAATAATGTAGATCTAATAATTGCAGATGTTGCATAAATGTACTTCACACAGCCAGAATATAGGACATACTTTGACATCTCTAAATTGCTGATCTACATTAAAAATAATTCACTGTTATTTACAAAGAATATGAGCGACCATTTGACCTAATTTTTTAGATGGCAAGTGTCAGGACTCAATTGACAACATTTTTTGCGCTAATGAAGATTCACATTGAAAAAAAAAACAAAAAACAACAAACCGAGTGACCGATGAGTTCATCTCCATCAGGACAGGTCATAAATTTATTTCCTCAACACTCTGGTGTATTTAAACAGATAAAACGGTGTATTTAAACAGAATAATGCATGAAGGGCTATACTTTACAGGATGAGACAGCTATGATAATTTACATATTCAGGAGAGGTCTCTGTTCTGAGAGGGCATCTAGCATTCAAAAAGATTTGCCTACATTTTGCTGGGTTGACTGGATTTCATAGACAATGATAAGCACAGGACACAGGATCAGTTAATTTTTTTCCTTAAACAATATGCCAAAGGAAAAAAAGCCCTACCGAAAAGTTTGCTAGTTAGGCTATATAGTACTGAAGATGACTAACGTGCTTCTATTTGAAAAACTGTTTAATTATTCATTATGCAGAATAAATGTAGATTGTTCACTGAAAGCAGCGAGTTTTGCACAGCAGCAACTTCAAGCTCTGAGCAGCCTTCCAGTGATTTACATAGGTAGGATAGAAGCAGAGATGTATAAGCAGAGTATAAATGTTTAATATTCTTTCTACAAAATACAATAGGGGATACCCATTCCTGATGTTTCTGTGAATACCATAGCTTTGCAGCTGGTTTAGGCATGGCATCTTTCTGGTATGGTCTTATAAAATTAAATTGTACGGTTAACATGCTCACTGGCCTCCGAAGAATAGGAGTACACAGTTACTGCAGCTTGCAGTGAGTGAAGAAAACACAAAAATCAGTATTATGAGATTGATACATGCATGGAAACCTGAACTGCCTCCTTTTAATAGACATGTGTGAGTGACACTGCTAATATCCCTTACAAGCATGTACAACTGAAAGCCTCAAGAACCTTTTGTAGCTATAAAGAGCCAAAGCAACTAGTAAGACACATTAAACAGTTAAATATTTGAAAGGGCAATGATGAATATGAAGAAGACACAAAATATTTATAATCCACCTTCATGCAAGAATAAAAACTAGATCAAAGAAAAAATTACAGTACAGTATGTTCACAATTCACTGCTGAGTCAAGACAGTTTGCGAATGAAGAAACTTTAGCAGGGATACATGTACAAAGAAGGAAGATCCTTGGTAATTTCTAGGGACCAAGGCTAGAGTGGAAAAACAGAAGGAAGAACTCAAGCTTGGCATTGACATTGTCTTCAACAACTGAACAAAGACATGTTAATTCTAAAGTCTCACATCAAAAATTAAGAACCCAAGTCCATATTTTTGAGTGTCACTAGGTACAGCAGTTCAGTGAACAAAGCTACATTTTTTTTCACAAACAGGAACCTGCTCTTAAACCAAGTCTGGATCTGTTGACATGTGGCATCTCACACTCCCACCACGTGAATAAAAATTTATTATTTATCTCACAGAAACTCTACTGAAGCTTTTAAAGAAACGTTTTTAAGTTTTATGGACTATGGATTAAATCTCTTAAGCAAAAACTTCCCCCTATGCTGAAGAACAGGAAAGAATACAAACCCTGTTAAGCAGCTCAAGTGTAATGTAATGACACCAAGTTTAATGCTTACTCCTAAATTATCTGTCAAAAACCACCCTCGTAAGCTCTCTAGAAAGTGCTGTTTGCAAAGCTACCTATCAGAAACTTTAAGCCGCAGCTCTCCTCTAAGAACTGTATCTTTTTTTCTGGTTGGCAGATCCCTGTCTTGTAGGCAGGGAAAAAGAAGAAAAATATTGAAAGTCAATGAAGTCGCAGCTCTGGAAAGTCTGGCTAAAATGAATGCAGAGGACTCTAACCCCTTATGGTTAAAGCAGTGCACTCCAAACAAACAGAATATTCTATGTCACTATGTCACCTCTGAAAATAATATGAAACCTAGAAGAGATGGGAGACTTCGGCATTATGAAGTTTAGGAGGTGTCTTGAAATTTCTTAATTTACAGCAATATAAGAAGTCTCCTGAGAACCTCTACTTTATACAAGTTGATCCCAAATCACCTGCCTAACTGCTGAATGTGCACACAGCAGTATTTAAAACTTTATACTTGAGCAGAAAGGATCTCCCGCTGAAAGAAGGACAGAACTTTTTTCTTTCCTCAAAAAGGACCTCATATGGGGGGATGTGCATGCTGCTGATCACAGGGCAATATGGGCATCCTTGTAGATGCAAGCTCAGCCTCAAGGCTAATGAAGTAGAAAAGCAACAGGTGAAGCTGCACTAGGCTTCCCAGAGAGATTAAAACCTTACCATTTACTTGTTGTAGAACTATCCATCTGAACAACAATCTCAATCCATATTTGTAGCAGATTATATTCTTAAATCACACAAGAGTGGATCAAGATTATGTTACCAGCATACATCATGTAAGTAAGTAAATAAGGTTCTTAAGACTTTCATCTCTAATAATAAGCATGACTACAAATAAGTATTATTTAAATTAACTCCAAAAATCAAGTAACTTGACTGTTCTTAAATCTAATGTCTATTTTTAATTGCTGATTTTAGAATATGCCTTAAAATCCTTGTGCTCTTCAAAGTGCAGATTTACTGTACCCAAATGATAGCTCCTGAGCGATTTGCATGCATTCCTTACCAGCCTGATAAATCCATCATAAATTTCTCCTTGAACTGAAATGCTGTAAGTTAGTTAAGCATTACACATGCAGGGGTACAAGAAAAAGTACTTATGTTTCTGCCCAGGTGTAGTCATTAAAATAAATGTTTTTTAGAAGAATATCAGTTAAAAAAAGATGGCCAGAAGAGATCAATATGCCTGACCCTTTCTCATGTGCAACACAGCCTTTACCCTGACTGCTAAAGACTGGCTTTTGTAAGGAAACCACACTGAAAATTCCAGTTTGATTTTCTGAGCATGAGTCTCACATAAAAGAAAACTCAGGAAAATCAAAATTTTGATAAAATCTATTTTTTGTTGATTTCTACAACATCTTTATACTCTGCAACAATGAACTAAGAAGATATAAAGCGAGGTTATTGTTGATGTCACTTGGAATAAAGATTTGAAATGTGTTTATTGTCAACTCTTGATCTTCCAGCTGCCAATATGGGAGGGAAGTTGCCTATCAGGATACCATAATTTTTGTCCCATATTGGTTTGGTCCCACTCTTTGTTGCAAACATGGAAGGAGAAAAGATAAAGGGTATACCAGAAAACATGGCTGTAATTCAAAGGGGCAATTCCAACTGGCAGGCTGTGACCGAAGTTTTTGTATGATTCAAATTCCAACAAAGAGGAGTGCTACCTAGAACCATGATGAGAGATTCTATACTAGGGCTACTGCATAAAGTAAGAAATCTTATGCTCAGTTGGACATAATAGTAAATTTTTTTTCTGCTGTTCATAAAAATGAACTCAACCAAATAACTCACCTTTAATAAAAAAAAAAGGTCAAAATGCTTTTTTCTTATGAAGAAATGATTATTTTCATTATTGGCTATGCTATAAGCATGCCTAAGGCACACATTTTCTTCTCTTCTAAAAAGTGTTGTTACCTTTTCTCCTGTGTCACCCTTCAGTCCATTCTCACCAGCATCCCCCTATAATTGAAACACACATTACATTTTAATGATTTTCTGTGAGCACAAGTATGCAGAGAAGAGTCAGCATTCCAACATGATTAACAATGCGAGTTGATTTTGTTCAGCAGCTAGTCAGTCTCTCTCACATGGGTCAGGAAGTGGCTATGTCTTACACAGACTTCACTATAACTGCAATCCCATGTCACAGATCTGTAAAAAAAAACCCACCACAAAGCATCAAAATATCTGTTGGTATAATTACCATCTTTCTCAGTTCACTGCAGTTTGGCAAGGAAGGAATGATTTCATGATTCCATGATGATTCAGCACTTTAAATTACAAATACATTTTTTCTTCCCAACACAGACACATTCACATAGATGCATCTAATAAAATTCAGATGACAGTTAGACAATCCCAGTAGTTTTTATTGAGATTCTCAAGTAATTTATAGCATATACTCTCTGAGTCTGCAGTCCTTCATGAATGATTCACAAACTAAAAAAAAATTCACTAAATGTCACTCCTCCAAGGAGCTACCAAATTGACTTTATCTCTACATAAATTCTATGCACTGTTTTTGTTTAAAAAGTGATATTTAGATAACACTTTCTCATGGCTGAATAGACATTTTCTACTCAAAAAATGCACAAAATTTTAAAATAAAAAATTCATAATATTAACCTATAAAAAGACCTTATTTCCACCTAATCATGTAACCATACAAGAAGTCCAGATTACATGAAATATGCTATATGTTGTTTTATGTTAAGAATACAGGCTAAAAATTTCTGTGGGACTTGAATGTCATGTAAAGGGCAGTAAGTATTTAAAATGCCAAAAATATGGATAAAAACAGCGCCTAAGTAGACTAAAAACACATTCCTGGCCTTGGTCTAATAACCAGTAGTACTGCTGAAATAACATTACTCAGTATCTGTCATATTGTTCTGAAGACCTTAATGTGAAATCCTTTTGGAGAGGACTTAGCAATTTATACACCACAGCCACTGATACAATGGGAACCAGCAGCACTGCAATTAGGGAAACATACATGAAACATGGAAGAGTAACAGTGAGGAATGTCATCCCAAGTTCATTTAACATGATAAAGCATATTGAGGAGATCTGTAACTACACTTTTTAGAAAAAGACAAATGATAATTATGGAAAAATAGAATGGTTTTAAGTAACAAAAATTCACTACATAACAAAATTCATTGTTATTTCTTTTATGTCTGAAAACAAACTAAGGATTACTGAAGTACTTAAAATATAATTTTAACAGAAGAAATTATTTCATGATGCATATTTCATGATTACATAGCTCTGCATGTGGGGTACAGACTTTCAAGATTTCCCTAGATTATTTTTATGGTGTGCTTTTGAAAATGTGAAATTGATAGCCTTGGCAAAGCATGCTTCCAGCTGCTATTACATAGATTTACATGAATCTGGAAGTGAAATTCAGTTGTAGCTGCAAAGACACAGGTAAACATTTCTTAAGAGCAAATTGCACCCCAGTACAAACAACTCACTTTTTAAACATAAGCTCAGTATACTTACAGAAGATCAGGCTGTGCATGAAATCCTACTCAAAATAAGGCTTATGCTATTTCTCAAACTGCCCGTGTGAGCTGGTGAGGAAGCTCAGCTCTAAACTCACTGTGCTCCTACCAGCCACTATGCCTGGAAGAGCAGAACTATACTCCTCTCCTGCAGCATGGAGCTTGTTCCACCCCCTTGTCTTGCCGTGGTATGACTGGACACCAGAGAAGCAATTTCTTGCTAACTGTCTGCAAGTAGAGGCATCAGCATGCCTCTCCAGACAGGAGATCATGGGGGCAGTCTCCCTTGCTTTTACTTAAATGGACCCAAAGAAAAATGGAACACTCAATTTTTATTTTTTTATCCCATTTTTATTTTTTATTCCATTTCCATTTTTATTTTTAGTACGTGGAAAGCTTGTTATCCAGGTATCACTTAGAATCCATGTAGTTTTACCATTCTGTTTTTGGAGTAAAACCTAATTGCTTTACTCCACACAGGTGTCAGAACATGAAAACCAAGTAATGAGAAATGTGTGGATCTCTAATTTATTCAGACAGGCTCATCATTTTCTGAGACCCAACACAGTTAGGATTAGTTGCCTGACTGCTCAACTGTGCAGCCTTTAACACACAATCACTGCACTCTGTGACTAATCCCACTGCAGTAATCACAGATCAATAACTTCCATTAGCAGGTATTATATGACCCTTGGAAAGGCTGCACTGTGCCACTTAAGTTCTAGTAGGAGCTGTGGTTTTTTATTTTTAAACATGGGATCAGTGCACTCCAAGGAAGTTACCCAAAACAGAAACACAACAAAGGAGGTGAAACATCTCACCTTTTCTCCTCTTTCTCCAGGGTCACCCTAAAGAAAATAATTGGAGCAAAGAAGTGGTAAGTTACTAAGGCAGAAATCAAATTGCTACCCTTTCTATCATTAGTTATTACTAATGTTAGTATTACTATCCTTACTAATAATTATGTCACTATGATGACAACGTCTCAGGTGATGCAATACAACAAGAAAATCTCCAATGAACAATAAAATATGTAAATTCAACAGATCTCAATGGACCATACAACTGCAACATGTTTTTTTTAAGCTTCAATGGTTTGCATGTGAAGACGTCTCTCTCTTTTTTGTCCTAGACCCTGACAAACAGGTACATGCCTCTGAGAAGCAGCCTGCGGGCTCCTACACGTGGCTCTCCTTGTTTTGGGAACAAACAAAGGAAATAAAAAGTCTGAATGTGAAGGGAAAGTCTTATGATTCTGTCAACGGCTCAGAAGGTTCCTCAAGAAAGAGTAAATGCCTTAAGTGTCTTGAACAAATTCATAACTGTTCCAGAGTAAAGAGCCTTCACTGCTCTTTATATTTTCTGTAACAATCTCTGTAACAAAAAGATGGCTTATAGCCATTACTTTTTTTCAAAATTAAAACGTGCTTGAGAAACTGCAAAAGCACTTTTGCACACCAGCCTGACCCTGACAACTCATCTCTGCTTTTCTGGCTCAGAGCTGCACTCCGGCTCATCTTTGCCCCTTCTGATGGCTGGCAGTCGCTAGGCAACTCAGGGACTACAGCTGTGAATACGAATGAAGCATCAACTACCATAATTTGGCTTCTTCTCTATACAAAGTAAGAAAAGGTCATGCTCCCAAATGGTTTGTTTTCATTCCTGATGGACAAGCAGCCAGTCAGTAAATGTAAAGAGGCTGCCTTGCATGTCTGTCAGCAGCGGCATGATGCACAGAATCAGCTGAGGAGCACATGTGCACCAGGGACGCTCACTCACAGCTGATGGGATTAGAAATTAGCATTACCCCCTCCAGGAGGCCCACAGATCCCATCATCTTGGACGTGTCAAGTTTTCTTTTAAATGAAGTTATCATCATAAGCTTTATGTTCTATTTCACTTGTTCAATATTAAAGCAGCAGAACAAACTATATAACAATAAAGTGCAAAGAGTCATTCTGATGCAACAAATACAGGCTGAGACATGCTTCTAATGAGACTTGTTGCTAACTTCCATAATAGCAGGATCAGCCCTCAAGGCTTCACCCTGACATTTGTTGAAGAACTGACCGCAGCAGCTCTTGAATAGAAGCCTGAAACACATTGTAAGGGGCATAAACAAAGCCTTTCCAAAAAGGTCCCCAAATTCCCAAACACTTGCAGGCACATTGCATTCAGCTGGCAGTGGATGCCTATGAATCAGTGCCACTGACTGGAATTATACATGCACAGCAGAAGAAAATGCTTCTTTATGATGAGATGTGTAAAGCCTCTTACAGCACTGATCACTGGAGGGAGCAGATCATTAAAAGCCACTCAGAATATAAACCCAAGTTGGAAAGCACAACTGTCATCTACATATGCACTCACATACTCTGTGCTTCTGTTTTTAACTCATTTTCAATACTGACCTTGAGCCCTGCTTCTCCCTTCTCTCCTGCTATGCCAGGCAAACCAGGTTCACCCTAAAGGCAAAGAAAAAGAAAGATGAAGTTAAGAAAGACATGATGAAATATATGAACATTTTCATAATGGGTCAGTAATGGGGACTTATTTTGTCAGGTAGGGTGGATTAACTTGAACCCATGTAAGGTAACAAATTATTCTTCTGAAAAAGGTGACAACACACAGATGTCACACTAAACAGAAAGGAGACCTGTGACTCCTGATTCTTAAAATCTGTCCAATTAGCCTTAAAAGCACAGTCTTCCCAGCAAGACTGCCAATGCTTTCCTCTTCTCTGCAACTTAGAAATGCTGCAAGAAAGGCTTGTTGTAATTTATTCTGACATTTGTGCTTCTGGTCTCAGATGGAAGACAGATAATGAAAAAAATGAGAAAGGCCTGCTTCAGAAATGGAAGAATTTGGAAAAACAGGGAGCTTTTCAATTTTTTAAATATACTTCACTTATCCATTTTTTATACCAGCAGTTGAAAAGTGGTTTTAAAAGATTAAAAAACTGTCAGCATTACATTAATGCTCCAAATTTTGGGTATGTTCAATGGGAAGTGTATTACTCTTCTGCAGTTTAAGAAGTCATAAATTATTTTCATGAGTCAATCAGCAAATAACACTTATTTTCAATCTTCTTTCCCATCTTCAATTTTAAAAATAAAGAAAAGAAACAAACAAGTAAAAAAAACAAGTCAAACAAAATAAACCCTCTAAAAGATATTTTTCAGTGTTTATATCCCACATTTATGAGAAAATGGCAGATATTAATTTTAGATGTAATAATGCAATGGTTAGACTTTACTGTAAAACAACTAGAGCTTATGGCTTATTATGTAAATGCTTCTGCAGATGTATATCTCAGTTTCACAAGAAATACCTTTGATAAACCTCACATAAAGAACTGCATCACACTTCTGACACGGCAAAGCACATTAAAATAACAGCCAAAGAAAGATTTTTAAAAGTCTGGAGCTAGGTCCTTCTAAAAGCCCTTTGCTATTTAAGTGTAGAAAAATGAGGAAAAGTTAAATCCAATAGCTAACATAGCAATCAAATTTGGAACAGTAATTTGTATCAGAAACTCAGTGAACAATTTTCACACGGTGTTCAAATTTAGTACACATGATGAATCAATCCTCTACTCAAAAGTTAGAGAGGCATTAAGATAAAGGCTTTTCCAAACACAACAAGACACATTTTCTAGTCCTCCATAAAAGTCTCCTGTTAAGAACTTATCTCTTTCTTACTTCTGCAGGCAGATTTAATCATAGATGCATTAACTCTGATTGTCTGTGAAAGCAAGTTCCATTGTATTTCTAAATTAGGTAATGGAATCATTAATTACATTTAATTTCCTCAAGAGTTAGACTGTTTCAAAAAACAAACCAAAATCATCGAAATTCTAGCAAAACTCTAGTGAGGCATTTTCCAAGCTAGAGCAAAAAATATGTACCATTAAGCCCTGAGGGAATGAAATAGTCACTTGTGTCAGCCCCTTCTCAAGGCCCCTTTGTACTACAGTAGCTGTGAGGCTGATAGAGTGGCACAGGCATTTGATATATGAGTGCTCAGGATCTGAAGCTGTTGGAGATTAGGTGTGAGTGTCCTAAAGGATTGACCTAAAAGGCTCTGGAAGAAAATTGCCAGTTGACAAAACGAAGCAGAAGGGACCCATGAATATACACTTGTTTCTCCTCATCCCCACACCCCTAACACGCTTGTTTCTGTCCCCTTCATTTTCAAACAGCTGCTGTTGGCTGATGCTTTCGGGGGCTTAAATCTCTAATCAAAAGGTTGAAGTTCCAAGCTTGCACTTTCCTCCCAGGTTTATATATCAGTGCTATGGATGCAGAGGGCTACTGCTGTGAGAAAAAAGGAGATGGCAAAAAAAGAACAAAAAATTATTTTCTTAGGAAGAAAGTGAAAACCTCAGCCTGTAACCTTATCATAGTAAATCCCCATTCATACCAGCAATCACATTTCTCACCTATATGCAACTCTGCTATGCTCAGCACTACACTTACTCTACTGGAAATACTAGGCAGAGATATCTGAAGTGCAGAAACTAGCTCTGGGAATGAGAAAGACTGAAGGCAAACCTAGAAGGATAACACAGAAATGACCTTGTGCCTTCATGTTTTTGAAGTGATTATCATTCAGTTTCTAATGTTCAGAACAGGGAAAATATTCCTTTTCCTACGTTAGACCTCTATTTTCTTGTCTATACAAAGAATCAGTGAAAAGAAGTGAAAATGTACAGCCCATAAGATGTTCTATGTCCTAGCCCTGATGAACACTCTCAGTGCACAGCTAAACAAGCTTTGTGCTCTTTTTGTCACTCTGCATGTCTTATAGGCATGGCAGTCTGGCTTTATGCGCAGATATTTTTACAATTCCAGTAAGCCTTAACATAAACCCCCCAAAATAAACAGGAAAAACCAAACCACACAACAAATAACAAAATCCTCCGCTCAAAGTAGTTATGAAGCCAAGAGCTGTTAACTTTTGAAGACGAGTAGATTGATAGCTCTTCCCTACTCAGATACTTTGTCACTTCAGACATGTTCATCCCAAAGATGATTTTGATTCTTGGCATGAAAATAATTTAAAATATTTCTGTTAGGAAGTATAGCTAGTTATTTTTCTTCTGTTTAGTTACTTTTATTTATTTATCTATTTGTTTCTAAAAGCATGTATTAAAACCAGAGTGCAAAATGCTATAAGAGTAAATCTGGAGTGTAAAATGCCATATAAGTACACTTCAGCCCCACAAGTTAGTGTTTTGAGATGGACAAAAAGGAACAGCTGACCTTTAAGAGGCTGAAGATGACGACACTGCTGTTCAAGGAGTGATGCATGCAAGGGAACACCAGACACTCAACAATGTCATTCAATGCAACAATTTAAATCAGACTGCTTTTCAACCTGGTAAAATGGAAGACACTAAAAAGCTAAATCCTCAATGTCACATGTTTTTTTACATTCACCAGGCCATGGGTAATGTCCTTCCTGACTGCTGTTGTAGTCTCTCTTTAGCTGCATTGACAGCAAAGGTGTAGGTTGCAGGAACAATTGTCTTCTGCACACCAGCTAGGTTTCAAACCAAGGCAGCATATTTTTATCTTTTCTTTCATAGAATCACAGAATGCTTGAACTTGGACGGCATCTCTGGAGATCACCTTTGAGGCCCTTTCTTGGATTCTACCCAGTATGTCCACGTCTTTCTTGGAGTGAGGAGCCCACAACTGGACACAGTACTCCAAGAGTGGCCTTGACAGTGGTTTTTTCCCATTTAAAGAGTAATTTTTTCCTATAGTACATCTAACTTTAGCTCACAGCTCACCCTTCTCCAGCCATGAACCCCTAAGAAATTATTGCTCAGTAAGAGAGTGATGGCAATCATTCTGAAACTTTCTAGTGTCTGTAAAACCCAACCCATGATCCCAGTCAGGGAATTTATGAGGGCTAAACTGCACCCTCACACAAGAAAAAGATACAAGACCCTGAGAAATTGTGCGAAGGTACCCTCAGAGCATCTCCTTGGAACTTTTCCCTAAAAGGGATGGACAGTGGGGAAGATGTTGTAGTGAGGTGTGAAGTGTCTCGGTACTCACTTTAAAGCAATTGTTACTCGCCCTTTCTGCCCTTCCGCACTCTTATTTCTCAGCTAAACCACAACGTAGAAGCTGTCCTGTGCAACAAGCACTGTGTGGAACTACCATGATACACCAAAATAAAAATAAAATTCTCCCTCCTGGCACTGAGATGGGCTGTAATTTCCAAAGGCCACCTCAGCAATGTGCGGCTGAACTGACACCATGATGGAAAGAGCTAGAGCTCTGTGGGATGCTGGGGTACCAGCACCATCTTATCTGAACATGCTCTCTATCAAGGTTCTGCTGTACCAAAGCAGCAACAAAACTACCAGATGCACAGATGTCATGCCCCGCACTGGTAAACATGAAAAATATTGCATTAGAAATACTGTTTAGGTAACCCTTGACTTCTTTTTCATATGAAGTTATTTTTATCTTGCCTTCGTGTAACTTGACCAAGCCCCTAACTCCTTCCTGTATTTGGGAAAAGATAAATAGGCATATTTAAAAAAATAAGTAGGTGTAGCAGTTTCCTCAGATACTCTTGTGGTGGGGGCAGTCTTAATGCTTACACTGAAATGAATCTGAATTTGGTGAGTACTCAGGTGTATAGAGCATTGCTTGGTAATATGAGAAAAAAATCTGTCAATATGAACTCATAAAATCTACTTCATAACAGGTCTGAAAATGTATTACCCACCAGAGTCCATATTAGAGGAGTTGAGGCAGTTGAAAGCATGCTTCTCCTTACTGGAGTGCTTTCTGCCCCTGAGGCATATACCTTCATATCCAAAATTGATCAGCTAAAAATAACATGGCTGGAGGCCCCAGCTTTTCTTGTTTGCAACAGAAAAACAGCCTGGAGGCTGCAGGTGTGA
Source organism: Motacilla alba alba (assembly GCF_015832195.1). NCBI lineage: Eukaryota > Metazoa > Chordata > Aves > Passeriformes > Motacillidae > Motacilla > Motacilla alba. The sequence goes on along the minus strand of NC_052019.1, from coordinate 46,403,657 downwards.
AATAGGTTTTGTTTTGGTGAGATGCATAACCCTCTACACCAGCTGGTTGATATCCACCTCACCCTGAAAGAAAGGCTGTCAGTATTGCTATATTTTTCAGTCACTAGAATGTAATCAATTTAAGGATAAGGAAACACAAGAGGCCCCAAACCTAATCCAGTCTAATTTTACTCTAAAATGCATAGATGAGAACAGAGGGTGAAAAAGAGTTTTTTCAGATATGTTACTGTGATTTCCATTTCAAACCAGGGCTGAATTCAATTCCTTTCAACTGGCTTTTTGTGCCCCTCAAAAGTAACTTAAAATTGTTTGTTTAAGGACTGGAAATCTCTCCTGACCCACTCACCAACTGAAATAAAGTGGAAAGGCTCTTCAACAAGACTCTGCTGGCCTGCAAACCTGTCTCAGAATTTGTGAATTACATTTATGATGCTTCCTCCCTTTTTTTGAAAAAATGTTAGTACGTGCATACCCTTCCTCATTTTGCTGAAGAAATTTTATGCTGCCACCTTCAAAATGTGTTTCTACACAGCACTGTACACAGTAATAAGGAAATACATGTAAAAAACCCACCAAAAGATCAAGAAAAAGCGATTTATGGAAGTTTAGAGTGAGGGGTTCATGCACTCCAGACAAACTCTTATTTATAACAAAGAGAGTTATTTGCACAAACTCCAGAAACTGGGTTCCTTCAGGCCAAAACCACCTAAACTTAATGAATCTCTGTTTTTCTCTTTGTGTGCTGCTGCAGTCATTGACAGCCCTTATCAAATCAGCACCACTTAACAAATACCAGAGTATATATTCTATACTTGCAGAGTTTAACTTTCCAAGAAGCCCTCTGTGGCCATTTCATCATGATTAACGTACGGATATGATATCCTTAGATCCCTGCAACCTCCTAGCTCCATGCAGAACTAATGCTTTTTTGTACTTTTTAAGTGACTGAGGAGCTTCTGCCAGGGATAGAGAAAGGGGATTTTATCTGCCATTGCATAGGGATAGAAAGAAACCTGAGGATAGCACAAGGAAAAGGAGCACTCAGAAAGATTCCTTATTTCAGCAGGTTTTGGTCCATCCCAAAACCAACACTCTCTCCAGCTGCAGGTATTATTAGGCAGCTCCTTTCCAGTTACTGTTCTCCAGATAAACATGCTGCAGTTTCTCAAATGTAGGAACAAATGAAGACTGTAAATGTCCCTGCAAGACTACCTGTAATGTTTCACTGGATTTGGCCTAATGTGTGAAGGTTTTATGGCAGTGATTTTGCTACTCTGAATACAAGAAAAATCTACTAGTTAACAGTCCTGCAAAAACATGTGGGTTGTGTAAAATTACACTTACTCTAATATCTAGAGACTGTCTGAGACAAGGGGTTCATATGTTAAGGGATTAAAAGACTGTTCTAAGTGCACTCAGAATTTATGATCTCATTCCCAGACCTATGGTCAGACTTGTCAATCATCTCCTGTAACTCAGTACTTCAATTAAAGAAGAGGAGAAAAGAAAGAAAAAGGAAAATTACAGAGGCACGTAGATGATGGAGATGACCTAACTCTGTTTTGTTCAACTGCTTGAGGACAGAGCAAAGCTAATTCACTGCTGACATTCATAGGCTGAAAAATACTTCATTGTCCAAATGAGAAAAGCATTCACACACTTAATTTTACGCATGTGCTTAACACTCACTGCCTTTTAAGCCAAGGAAAAATATTAACTTGGAACTTAGTGCACTGCACATGCTGCTGTCTGACAGAGCAAGCTCACTGACCAAAAGGCAACCAAGACAGTAAGGCTTTTGTAAAGTCCTTTAACTACATAACTTCTAAAAAGGGGATGACTCGCATCACACATTCAAGTTGAACCCAACTATTCTGCAAGTCACTGTGAATCTGAATGAGTAAAGCCAGAAGTGCCAGCAGCTGGCTCACAGTACAGTCCAACTCTTAAAATCACCACTCTGGTCCTCATCAACATCTTGTGGGTTGCACTGCACTGAGAATCTGTTTTTTCATAGGAATTGGAAGAACTGACCTTCTGATAGCAAAATATTAACATGGGATTGCTAGGCTGCATTATATTTTCTAACGTTAGACAAACACTGCGTCAGTTTAAATTTCATTTCCACCACTGTTTCCAAGCTAACAGAATTTTTAAATCTATTTATTAAAAGAGATAGCAACATTCAACTTTCATCTGCCTAGTATTACATGAAAATAATTTATTTTTTGCAAATAAGAAAGTGGTTTCCAGTTCGTATCAACCAACAGTCGAGAAATCAAACTAAAGAATGCAACAGCAATTTATTTTTATCTGTGTAGCTTTTGTCCTGGTACCTATGTTTCACTTAAGTAATTCAGTTTTGGTTTTTTTAAAGGTCAAAAGTAAAGCAGTCCAGCTACACTAAAAACACACTGACATCTTTAATAAAGTGGTAATAATTTTAAAATGTCTGCGAAGTTATAGATGTGATGAATGTTGAAGTAAATCAAATAAATAGACACCTATAAATTGAAAATTTTGGAATTTTTTTAAAGCACAATTTAAAATTAATAATCAACATTTAAAGATGTGTTTTCATCTTCCCATAATGTTCAACTGCACATTTCTTTTATGCCCCCTGAAACATGACAGCAGATAAGTCTATGTGGTCTCCTAAAAACAGACATGCAACAACCTTGCCAAAGAGCTTAAAAAATTCCCTGTCTCCCAAAATGACACATGAATCACACATTTGACACATTTCATTAATATCAATATTTTTCTGCTCATTAGAGTGGATTTTTCTGGCTGGAGTTTGCATGATTACTATTAAAAATAAAGTTTTTGAATAAAATATGAATCATCAGTTCTGTTCTATCCAAAGCAGTTTCCAAACTCACTTATCCAGTCTTCTTAAATATTCCTACAGATATTTAGCATCTGCTTGTACAAAGTAAATTTTCACTGGCATTCAGTCATGCCACAAAAATCACTTGAATTATGTACAGCAACAGCATATCAGCTGGTAAGCATTCTACCAATGTCTACCATTCCTGTTGCAATTGAATGCAGTTATAAAATATGAAGGAAAAAAATCTGAGGACTTAATGCAAATTTGTTTCATATAATTTTCTTATAAATTCTAGTATTAAATAAATAAATAAAGAGTTAATTATAAATATTTTTATTTTGTTGTTTCATGTTAATTGTAATACTCTGAATAGTTTAAAATAAATTCCTATCACTATCACAAAGGGAAATAAATGATTATTGCATTATTTCTTATAACCACTCTGAAAACACAGGTCTAATACTATGTATTGCTATGTATTATGCTATCAGAAACAATACTTTTTTTTTTTTTTTTTTAGTAAAGAAGAACTAAAAATAACTTATTCGAAACAACAATTTTTCCTAGGGTGAATTCCTAGAAGAAGAGAGGATTGTCTAATACAGCCCTTATACACTACCATCTGCTGCTGCTTGAACCTGGTGAACATATATATCATACATTTTCCTTCTGGCATCCCTTGCCAGTGCTTTTGAAGTTCACTAGGAATGAAAGGGCTTGTGAGAACAACAGATGGATAATACTCTTTATAGTCAAGGAGGTATAATATTTAAACTTCATCACCCAGACTTGCCAAGAAACCTTAGCAATGCTGTAACACAGCTCTGCTGCTTTATTGTGACCTCTCCTTATGGAGGGCCATTCTGAACTCTGACAATGACTTGCCTAAATTAGCATTTCCTCTTGGTTGTGTTCAAAAATATTTGTTTGATTTATTCCTCTGTGTTTTCATCCTCAAAATTCAATTTCAAATTATCTTCCAGTTGCACTCCCATTTATTTTTATTTCTCTATTTATTGGTTGCATTAACAATATATTGGCATCATATCAATACCCAGTATAAATGTGTTTGCATTATGGGACTCAGTAAACAAAAAGTAAAAAACCCTTTTTTTGTAAACATGCTGACTCAAGTAACACACTAATAATATGCATTTCTTTCTACAACCTATCAATCATCACCAAATTTGAACACCAGACTTTCAGCCTAATTACATTTGCTGCTTGTTCAGGTAAAAGTAGAAAAAAAAATTCTTCAGAGCACAAAGCACATTATGCTATATTATACATGGTCTTTTCCATGAAGCCAGTTTGAAACCACAGTTCTGGATATAAGGTTGCATATTACCCATGTGAACCAGCCCAATATTGCTTTAATCCACTACATGAATAATGGCAGTGCTGAAAAAGTCAGAGAACTCACCACTTGTCCATCTCTCCCTGGAACACCAGGCACTCCAACAGAACCCTGGAGGGAAACAGACGCCAGTGTTTAGCAAATTAAACAGGTCATGAAACCTTTCATCTCATAATACAGTATTTAGAAATAATGGTGAATGTTTGCTTATTGGAACTGCAATAAATTTTTCAAGAATTCTTTTTTTTTTCCAAGCTGAGCTCTCCTTTCAGTTGAGATTTTATACTAATTAGACATATTCTCATGTTGTACATTTTAAAGACTGTATGACCTTTTCCAGAAACAAGCTTCAAGCTCATGTTTTGTGATGTTGTGGATGCTTCACAAGAAATGTAAGAATTGAAATGCTATTCCATTTAATGCTCTCAGTAAGTTTTGAGACTGATCCCATGCAATTGAATACAGCACCTGAACAAAACTATTAATGCTTCTAGAGGGACCATTCAAGCTCAGTAACTTGTGGCACCAATCAATCTCAAGGCTTTTAAGAGATAATATGCAGTGATTCAGTCTGACAGTACAAATTACAGATACACTTTGAAACTGCACCAATATTAGTGCAATCAGAGTTAAAAGGCCAATACAGGCCAAACACAAGTGACAAAGAAGGACAAAAAAATTAACAATGACATAACATTGGAGAGATCTTTTTTACAAAGCTCTCATACTGTAAGTTTCTATGTGATGGATAAGTTTTTTGAAGGACCTTGTGCAACTTGCTAGGGAAGTTCAGTGAAAACACAAAACATGAGGAAAGCAGGAAAGCTGCATCTGCTTGTACAGCACTCTCCTCTTATTTTATAAAGATGGGGCTCCTCAGCAAGGGAACTGAAAGAATTGTGGCATGGCAATTCCCCCTCTATTTTGCTTAGAGGTGTCACTAAAATTATCACTAACACCCAAAGGAAACGCGTTCAAAATGGATGCAGATATTTGTCAATTAATAGAGTTGGGAAATCCTGTGGAACGGGAAAAGGAACCAACTCATGAGGGTCTCAAGTACCCTCCAAGAGCTAGTAACAGAGCTTTGAATCAGTAAGAATTAATATACTGATCCCAGCATATCTCCTTGACTCACAGTCCTCTCCCCTTTCTCCCAGAGCTTCCACTTTGGCATCCTTGTTGTCTCTTTTTACTGGATGCCTGGTCATGGAGCTTTAAGCTACTGCAAAGGGGCCTGAGTGAACATTTTCACACCTCTGTATAATTTTTCCAGAAAATCAGAAGGCAAAGCTCAGGAGGCCATTAAACCATCAGTCTCAATAAACTATCCTATGTGTAACAGTTCCTCCTCTCAGTGGCAGCTGATTATTTTTCTTACGAAACACAGGATGTTAGAAAGTGTCAAATGAAGCTGATTCTACCCTGGTAAGTAAATGTTTATCAGATATTCAAAAGTTCATCAGCACATGGGTTTTGCTGATGTTGTACATGCAAAATATCCTCCTCCACAATTGTTAGGGTATAGCTTTGCAACAGCAACTTAGACATGAGCAACGAATTCCTGCAATGCAAAACACAAAGGGTAGTCCTCTCCTTCAGCCTGCAAATTCTATACAGCCCACAGCTGCCAAAATTCCACCAATTTGTGTACTTTGGGATTATGTTTTTACATATCACAGGTTTTTCTTTCTTTTGTCAAAAAAGTTTCGTTTTAACAGATGCTTCACTCTAAACAACATTATCTCAGAAGAAGGAAAGCAGGCATCCTTCTGACACATCAATACTACGTATTCCTTCCTCTTTTTTAGTTTTTTTTTCTTTATACAAATTATAGCTGTTTTATTTAATATCTTTCATACAACTTTTCAATTTTTTGAAATCAGCTAGAAAATTACTCACCTTGGTGGTATGTGAGTCAGATGCCGCCAAAGTACCACTCACTAGCTGTTACTGCTGATATTCTGAGGACTGTTTTAATGGCGTAATTCCATAAATCCTAAACTCACTCAATCAAACTGAGGCAGTCAGCTTTAATGAGAGTAAATAACGCTGAGGGCATTCCCAGGAAGTCAGGTCTCAGGTTACCGAAGGAACAGGAAGACACCGGCAGACCACCTGAACACCACCGACCAAGCACTGTTTATCAGCAACACCTACGTCCTTTGTTTCTGCTGGTCAATTCTTTAGTCATATGGCACTGATCTACTTGAGTAGAGACATGCATTTAATCAGAAACTTTATCTCCCCACCTTTCACCGCGTTTTAACTTTGGCTTCCTAATCCTACCAGTCTATGAATGAGAAAATTATAGTGACCTTTTCACCTGAAAGTTAAGCAGACAGATTGAAAACAGTCTGCTCTGCATTTCTTAAACTCCTTATGATGGGGGAAATGAGAAATCTCGTGTCTCACATTATATGGCTCCATTTTGCAAAAACAAAATTCAGAACCTAAGCTAATTGATTCAATGCAGTGTACAGTAGCGTATTCCATTCACCTTTTCTGCTTGCAATTTGGCACGGGAGGAATAATCACTTTCACAGCATTGTTGTTTATACTATACCTTTTGTCCTGGAGGTCCCTGAGGTCCCTGCAAAGGGAAAACAATTCAATTAACATCAAAACTCCAGCCAATTTAAACTGAAATGACTAATTAAGACTGTCTTATTGTGTAAGCACTCTGATACTGGACTGAAACCAGCTGATGTTTTATAAATCAAAGAAAAGTAAGAGTTTATGTTCAAAAGGCACAATGAATGTTTCCTCTTCACTTTTGGAACTGATCTAACTACTACCCAGAATACTCAAATTTTCTCCCTTCTAACCTTTTCTCTTCCAAGCCATCTGTTTCTTCTGACAAATCTCCCAGCATTAAGATGAGGGGTTTTTCTCTCTTATATCAGCCAATAGCCAGTTGTGTGTCCACAGTAATACATCAGCTTGTCAGCATAAAAACAACGTTTACACAAACAAGCGTTTTTGCAACAGAGAGAAGCATAAACCTCAAAATCTTCTCACCTTCTAAGAATCAGCACACATGACCATCTTATACCCAACTTGTCATGTGTGCCATTATTTGCAAGTTAAGAGAAAAATCTTTAACTTCAGAAATCATGTTCTTGGGAAGCAAAGAACAACCATTTTGTCCCCATGACCTGAGAGGGCAGGAAGAGATAGCTCAGCTCAGGAAAGCTTAACTTTCCTTCATGTCATACAGGAGTCAAAGCCTTGTTGATATTAAGAGGACCCATCTCTCATCTGGTGTCTCCAAAGTACCCAGGTGGCCATAGTGGAGAGGGGAAACAGATAGAAAGTAGATCAACCAGCCACATCTAGGACACTTTGGCAATCTGTTTTGGTAACACCCAGACCACGTCCACCACAGTTCTATGCAGGTTTGTCCCCAGGTTCTTACTATGGGCACTGGTGCAAACTGTGGGTGCTGGTGGCGCACCAAGCAAAGAGAATTCATAGTCCGTCAGAGTGCAAAACCCAGCTGGGGAATTCAAATCCTTCTGATGTGAGAAAGAATAAAAGAAGAACTGATTGATACTGGAACTGAAGTTATTCAGGAAAACAAAAGGATTTCTGCCTCAAAATGTGACACTGATTTTATTCTTAAAAGAGTGTGAAGTTAGGCAGAATCCTCCACTGTTGGCAGATGCAGGACTTGTTGGAACATTGCTTTGATGCAACTTTAAACTGCTAACAAGGAAAAGCTCCACTGGTGGTAATTCTGAGTGCTGCATCCACTGATGTGGATGAAAGCCTTGCAGTTTTAAATGTGGATTGGTATGTCTAAGGTTTGGTATCAAACCTTGCAAAAGCATAGATCGATGTTGCTTCTTGAAAGTTTTGCCTGACTGTTTTAACAGAAGAAAAGTATTGTGAGCATCTCCCTTAGACTGCAGATACAGATTCTGATAAAGGAAACCCACCTTTACTCCTTTGCCTTCAAAAGAAAGCAGAAGTACCTAAGCACTCAGCACTGGTGATGATCAGACCAATGAATATAGTGAGTATCTGCTTTTTCAGATGGAGAAAAATGTCCCCAGCTCACAGTGTTTCACAAAAACTGCTGTTTAAATCAAGTCTTCTTTTCAGTAAGTGCTTGAAAGTGAGTGATCTGCTGGGCAAGGAACCATAAATAGAACAACAAGTCCACAAACAGTGCTCTTCCCTTTCTTTGAGTGCCTGACACCATCCTTTTCTTTTGTAAGAAAGACACAAGTCTAGCATTTTAAGAACACCAAAAAATTAATGCTCAAACTAATGCTTTCCCTCCAGCAATGTTATCAAAACAGGTTCCAAATGTCTACATCCTGGGCATCAGTTGTCTGTTGACCTGTTGCAAACTAACCTGCTACATTTCAGGGTTATTTCAGGTCTTGGGAAAAATCCCTCCATCAGTAGGCCAAGAACAACTGAAGACCTCCATCATAGCTCATACCAGCTATTTTTATGTCCAAGGGATGGATATATCAGTTTCTAGATACTTAAGAAGCTATTAAAACCTTCTAAAGACCCTCAGCTATATTAAATTACCATTTGGGAGCCCTTAATACAATACTACCATATGAAGGAAAAATGATAATTCACTTACTAATATTAGCCCCCAAAGCAACCTGTTAAATGTACTCTCTGTGGAGGACTTTCTGCCTGGTGCTTGCAGCTGTCAGCCTGTCAGGGATGGATATAATTTAAGACATTGCAGAAAATATTTTTTTCCCAGAATTTCCTCTTCATCCCAGACATCATTCCAGCTTCTCCAGATGAGCTACTGAATATGAAAATATTTACACAGTAGCATAGTCTTGCCCTTATGGTGACTTTAAAATTAATCATTCAGAGAAAAGATGCAGCAGATACTTATCAATAAATGTCTTGTGCAACTAGAAGTTTTCCATTTCTGATACTTAAGCCTTTACTCACACTGGAAGTAGCCCTGGTGTTTCACAGCCACTGAGCCTCTTGATGACATGAACAGCCCCAACAGCACAGCCACCTTCAGAAAATGTATGGTATTGTCTCAAAAAAAAAAAACCAATTCAAATAAAAGCTTACCTAACTTGATACATTTCGCAATTTAGATAGGATAACGAGTCCTTTTTATCCTTAGAATGTTTCGACTGCAAAACATACCCAAAGGGAACCAATTTTTTTTAAAGCACAGCTCTCTAGCATTGGGAAAGAAGCTCAAAGTCAATGGAAAATTAACAGCTCATTCACTGACAGCTCTTGTCCTGCCCTCACATAAGCCAGCAACCATTTAACAGAAAATGTGAAATTAGGTTACTAACAGAAAACTTTAAAAAACAAAACCAAACAAAAAAGCCTGTAGAACACCTAAGAATGGTGCTTATTTTTCTACAATTACCTAAAATCTCTGAACAAGGCACAGAATGACACTGGAGAGATGCAAACAAGCAAATAAATAAAGTATGGTAGAGAAAAACAAACTTAAAAATTTTAAAACAAAAAACCAAAACAAAACAGAAAACCAAACCAACCAAACCAAAAAATAAATACAAACCAAAAACCCCAAACCAACAAGGTGCTTTGGTTTATTTCTAGAGGAATAAGTGACAGCAATCTATGTAGAAAATTACGCATGAACATGTGGATTCCCCCTCCCCCCCCGTTTTATTCTACTGAACTGGGGAGTATCCTGTGGTACCCACTTGATGAGCAGACAGTAAGGCCAGCAATCAAAATCTCTATGTAGGTCTGGAGACAGAAGCAGAAGGCAAGAAATATGTGAAAGTTTCCAACCAATTCCTCAGGATGCTTTGTTTTGATGTTTTTCTCTGTTCTTCTTCAGCTGTTCTGTGCTCCTTAACAGCTGCAGCAATATCCTAGCCCTGTTGTTTGCTCCAGCACATCCAAAGGCATGTTTTGCAAATGCAGGCTCAGCTAAGCTCCCCCCTGGACTGATATTCTGCCCCTGGGTCCTGGCAGGCAGTGCAGAGCTGCTGCCACAGGTCCCCACCTCACTGCCCTCAAGCCCAAAGCCTCAGCTCTGCACTGACCCCACACACACACAGAACCCGCTGAAATCTCCACCAGCCGCAGGCTCCATCTACAGCACATGTGACATACTGCCCCTCTGCCACCAACAAATCTGGTGTATAAAGGAGGCAAAACAGAATCACACAGCCCTTTAAAACCATTGGCTGATCAAAACAGCAAAACAATCCCAGAAGTACAGAATTCTTTCACCTCCTAACTACATATACATATATATGATATCTGTCATTGATCAATGACAGATTGTATTGATAGCAGATATTTGACTTTTGCCTGCATCATTGAAAGCTGCCAGACTTTCCACAAAGGGATGCTTAAAATCAACTCCTAAACCACTGGCAATTGATGTCAAAAAGCTCTTTTTATAAAGAGCATTTAGGCTTCAAGAATTCCAAAGAAACTTTGTGAAAACTGTTCAGATGAAATGACTGCTCAGCGTTTTCTAGGATTATGCCACTTTTCCTCAAATTGACACATATTCAGAGAGGAACTTCAATTGAGAAGGCTGAATATTTTGGTTGCAAGAAGTCTTGAATAGCCCAGAATAGGAAGATAACTAAATATAATGAAACTAAAATATAGTTCTTGCTCTTTCAGCTATCATGAACATTTCAGAAGAGCCCTTTGCCATCATGTCCAACTGAATAAACTAGCTAGGCAGCTGTGACAACTTACTGCAGGTCTTCACTGAATTAGGTTCTCGTTCGAATAACCCCACAGTAGGAGGATGAAAAACGAGGGGTGTTGCTCCAAAGAAATTCAACTGCCCCCCATGTTTCTCTGGAGAAGGAGAATTAATAATAATAATATCTAAACACTTATAGCATGTCAAGTCCTTGCATTATAGAAATGGTTGAATGAAATTGGACATTTCAGTCGGTCCTTAACAAGTAACTATTCAGAATAAATTAAAACAAAAAAAACCCCACTAAACAAAATACAACAAAACCTAACAAAAAACCCCACCAACAAGCACACAAAACTCAACCCACCCTCACCCCGCCTAAAATCAAACCAAACTGAAAAGATTTACCTAAGTGTAGTAAAACAAAGTTTGGGGTCCAGCATTCTTACTACACCTTCTTTCTAATGTTACAATTGTATTTTCCCTGTGTTTTAGCAATCTGCAAAATAAGAAAATTCCTTCCTGTAAAGGTTAAAGCTGTAGATTCAAAGGGACAGAGAGTAATTCAGGGTGTGATACATTAGCAACCTTTTGCACTGAATTTCTAGGGACTCTATCGCTTAATGCTTGAAGCAATGCATGAATTAAAAAGTTGGGGCATTTTCAATTTGCAGGTCTGGGGCAGAATAATGATTTGTTTTACAAGGTGTTCGAGTTCATGGACAATGAGCACAAACACCAAATGAAAATGCCTAACAAAAACATAATGAAAACATGAATGTTTTTGTACACTGAATAAGTTATACAGCAAAATAGGTCACAATGGTGCAATACACTGTCATACAAAACCTCTCTTATTCCAAACCTTGCAAACAAGAAAACCCCAAAAAACACAACTGAAGAGCAACAAAACAACCAGAAGAATTTCTTTTTACTTCCATACCTTCTACGAAAGTAAAAGCTCTTTGTAACCTGAAGACCTCTGGGAAGTATTGTGTCTGTAATTTTAAGAAACAAAAGAAGTTCCAGGACTGTTCCTGAGAACAGAGATTTTCCCTTTGCTGCCTGTAAGAATCATTAAACACTTAGAACAGAATCATGGAATTGTTTCGATTGGAAAATATGTTTGAGATCATTGAGCCCAACTGTTAACCTGACACTACCAAGTCCACCACTAAGCCATGTCCCTGACCACCACATCTATGCAAATCAAACAACTAAATAACTATTTAGTGCAATACAACACATCCTAAACAACTCCAGGGGTGGTGATTCAACCACTTCCTTGTGCAGCCTGGTCCAATGCTTGACAACTCCTTCCATGAAGAAATTTTTCATAATAGCCAATCTAAACCTCCACTAACGCAACTTGAGGCACTTTCCTCTTGTCTTATCATTTGTTACATGGGAGAAGAGATCAAACCCCACCTGGCTGCAGCCTCCTTTTCAGGTAGCTGAAGACAAGAAGGTCCCCCAATGAGCCTCCTTTTCTCCAGACAAAACATCCCTCCCCAGTTCCTTCAGCTGCTCCTCACAGGACCTGTGCTCCAGACCCTTCAGCAGCCCCACTGCTCTTCTCTGAACACTCTACAGTGCCTCAATGTCCTTCCTGCAGTGACTGGCCCAGAACTGGACACAGCACTCTGGGTGTGGCCTCACCAGCACCAAGTAGAGGGGGATGATCCCTTCCTTTTCCCCACAAACCAATTTCTTACCAGTCCAATGGCATAAAGAGCTGAAAATGGAAACCTGAACTAGCAAATATACACGAAGAGAAAGCACATGTTTCATAGAAAGCATTAATCTGCATTTCAGTGGAGCCTGTATCTGGATCCCATTTCCTTTGTGTAAAACTCTGCAAATATGTACCTGCATGGTTGAGGAGTGTTTCATAAAGATTACAGTTTCTAGAATGCTAGAACTGAAATGTTCAATGCTGTAATATTGATGTATAACCTAGATATAAGAACGATCAGTTAAGAAAAGAGATTAACTATGATGAAAAATCTCTTATAACTTCTTTAAAAGGAGTGAACCCCTCCCACGCTATCTGCCTTAATTGATGAAAAGTGCTGCAGTTAATTAGTGCTCAAGAAGAGCTTCTTATCTTCATTGTTCTAGTCACTGTTGTGGCAGCCATCACCAAAGTGCAGAGGTTACAAAATGCCTGACCATTTTCCCTGAGATCTCCAGCAAGTTCAGCCCAGTGCAACTGTACTGGTGAAAAAAAAAAGAATAGTTGCAGTGAAAGGCACAGGCTGAGAATTTCCATTTCATCTGCTAGTTCTCATAAACTTTTGCAGCTAAACAGCTTAAGAACAGCACCTTATAAAATTTACTATGAACATGCTACCAGAATAAAACAATGAAGGCGCCTATAGAACTCTGGCCATTGAAAACAAAATCACAATTAGTAGCTTCCCAGAGGAGCTATGAAGATTCCCAGCAGCTGAGATTCTGGCCTTGACGATTGGCCTGAAAGGCTGGATTGAAACCAGCAGAACTTCCCAGACAATTCTGCCTGGTCCCTGAGAATTCATTTTAACCTGAGATGAAAAACAGTATTAATTCATATTAAAGATGTGGCATTCTACAGACTTAACTGCAAGGTTACACTTTTCCACTGTCTTTCACAAATATGGCTGTATCCTTTGGAAGAACATTCTCCTTTTTCTGAACAACCAGTGAAAGCAATAACATTACATTTTACTTTCTTGAACAGATGCCCAGCAAGTCTGTATAAGCACAAAAATGCTACTTTGGAAAACAATGTATCTTAAAGCAGAGGGATTTTGCATATGGGTTAATAATCATAGTATAGATTTCTTTTGCAAAGAGACACCTTTACCTGAGTTCTCTGGTTATTCTGGAGTGTTTTCATGCAAAACATGTGCAAAATTACTTATATGTCTTTAAGGCCCATTTTGGGGAAGAAAATAATACACTGAGGTTTTCTTTCACTAACAAATGTGGTTGTACACTAAATATGTTTAAATTTACTCCTGGAAAAAGGAGCTGAAAACATAGCATATTTTAATAGTCCAGATTCTTATTAATATGAACTAGTTTAAAATACTTTACACATAAAAGCACACAAAAAAAATTCTCCTAAATGGAAATTAGGAACAAAACCATCCCATGCACACCTTCTATCCCACTGCAGTTTATGAATCTGAACATGTCCATCTGCCAGTGTCAGCCAATATTTTCCATCACTGATTCTAATTTCTCATGAATAGTCTGCAACCAGAAATTCTAACACTTGGGTAGAAAGGAATCACAAAGCCATCTATCATTCACTCTGAAAATGACAAAATAAACTGGAAAAACTCTTGCATGGTACTTAAGTTCTTATCATCAAGAATAGCAGGCAAATGGCAGGGAAAGCAGGATGAATTATGAGAGGCAGGACACAACTTGAACTGAAAAGGTTGAAAAGCTATGGAAACTACTGCCCTTCTCTCTTGAGTAGCACATATTTTTCTAGTTCCACATAATATTTCAAAACATAATCCCTTTGGTCACCCCACTCCTTGGCCTTCCCCTGAATTATCTTAATCCTTTCTGCACAAAGGAATGATACCTTCAACTCTTGAAGAAAGTACATCTGCAGGGCTTCCAATGTCATGGAAACCAGACAAAAATTTCAACAAGTCATTCTTTCATTCTCTTCTAACATTAAAGAGGCATGCAGTCACATCTTTATAACCTAAACCTCCATCTCACCTAAAAAGAAACTGAAATTTCTTGGCTCAAAAAGCAAACATACTCTTCCGCAGCAACATACAGTGTCAAAAAACAAAGTCTTCCCAAGAATTCTCCCAAGCATCTCAACTGCAAGGACAGACCAGCAAAAGAAGCATGCTGGCACTAAAACAACCTGGAATGATTTTTAAGAGAGACTCCTGTAAGAAACAACATAATCTCCCACATCCTAAATTGTCCCACCACCATGCCATAACCCACACTTCTTTTTTTACAATGGAAATAGGGAAAAAGAAAGGCCATTCCCTGTCTCAAAGATGAACTCTCTTGAGCCAAAGCAGAACTCATGTCAGAGAACTCAAACACTGTCAGTGTCAGTATATGGTCCAAGCAAAACTCTTCTGCCTGAGAGGGAGAAAAGTTATTACTGCCCTCTCCCAAAACACCCTGAAACATCATTTCATTTTTTATTTACTAGCACAGAACTTCATTAAATACGAAGAAAAACATGGCAGCCGATTCACAGTTGCAGCAAATTGCCATCTTTTCACTAGAGTCACTAGATTTCCAGTTTCATTGAAAGAAGAACATGAACATTCCCAGAATTCCAAATGCATTAAAATAATTTCAACTTTCTGTAAATCAAGGTACACATTATTGCAGGTGTTGGGAGGAAAGGGTTAAGCCCACAAGATTTTTTTAAGGAGGAAATAATTTCACTCCAAGTGACCTTGCAGCTGGGAACACTAAAAATTTTGGTGTGGGGAAACTCCAGTTATTATGTCCACTGTTGTTCATCCTCTGCCTGTTTTGAGAAGCAGAATTCCTGTGTGGAGTCAACACACTGTCACAGACATGCTTGAGCCCTCTTTCTGCTGGGAGAAGGAGTGAGCATAGAAGCACAGCCTCGTGATAAACTGCTCCTGCAGGAAACCTTTGATATACAGGGGCCAGCAGCAGCCCCACCGCACCCCTGCTGTGCACCAGGATGAGCTGAGCCCAAGGGAGCCTGTATCCCTGTGTGTCTCTTTTCACTAGGATAAACTGAGCCTAACAGAGCTGGGTCTCTGTGCGTCTCCACTGCTTGGTGTTGTCAGCGAGGTGATGAAATAAATCTGCTCTTTCCATTTCAGCTGAGGCTTCCTGGTTGCCCTGGTTACCTGTAAGTATTGATGCATACAGCAGGTCACTCATTACTCAGTGTGTGTCACAGGTTCCAGGTACATCCTGAGGAACAAGCTGGAAAACACTGCTACCTATTTCTGTTGCCATATCCTGTAATTTTCAAGAAATTTATTCTCCTTCTTTTGGGAGAAAATAGAAAACTAAGTAATTGCAAGCTATGCCATTGTTGGTTCAGAGGTTCACACTAAAATTGTCAGCTCTATCAATACCACGCACATTCATCTAGAAATACCAAGGCATGCTACCAAATACAGGTGTAAAAAATGCTTCTGAAAGAGAAAAATGTTCTGTCCCCAATACTATAATGCAGAGGTCAGGCTTGCTGCTATCCTTAACTTGAACAGCACCATGGGATTTAAAGCCTCAGAGAGTGTGACCCTACAGGCCATAAATAGCCTTCATCTTCCACAACCTTCAGCATGTCACCCAAACTGTATGGATTCTCTTCCAGCATTTAGTGCTCTTCTTGGCAGCATCCCACCTCTATCTTGAAGGAAGAGTCAGAATATATGCCACAGTACTTGCTTCTTAATGGAAAGGACGTTGGACAGGCGGGCAAGCAGGAAACCACAGCACACTCCAACATATGCACTTTTGGGAGACTAGGACTGATAGTACTTTTTGGAACTCATTGAATTGAGAGTTTCAATTTCATCAAGAAGAAAAACAGGAATCTAACTCAGACTGGAGACTCTTGGTGTGAAACAAAAGCAAGTCCTTACAAAAGAATTCCTGCAGAAATAACATAGAAGCTCCTCTGGGCAGAGATCCACATTTTCCTTTACTTTGAAAAGATAATAGGTGAAAAATGCACAAAAAGAAACCCAGGCAGGAAAAGGCCTGTGCTCCCCACCACATAATATACTATTTTTTGTAGCAATTCAATCTTATAACATACCTGTTGGGAAATCAGCTATTCCTGGAGCAGTATCTGAATTTCCAATATGGAAATACATGAAATGCATGACGGAAGTTGTCAGAAACAGCTGAAAAGTCCCTGAATAATTGTAACATTTTCCACAGGGAAGAGAAGTCTGCAAATCTGTACTAGAATAAAGAGTATGTCAGAAGCACCAAGAAGAATAAAAAGAAACTAATTACCTCCCTGACACTCTGATGCTCTTTACTTGATCTATACATAACCTAACATTTAAACCGTCAGACTGACTTTTGAAGCAGACATTTGGAGCTGGAAATTCATGTAATCTGGGATCTTTCTCCAACTCAAGCTTGCTGATTTGATTTTTAAACACCTTTTCTTCCTATCTAAACATATCTGCATTTAGAGAAACACAGTAGTAGCATTTTTTTAGTTCTTACACACAGATGATTACGTTAGAGCAGTGGGAATACTGTGAACATGGGGAATAAAAGGTGACGGATTAAAAGCCATCAAGGATCCTGTGACTCTGCAGATCTGGTGTTGAATAGAAGGACACTTTTGCAGAACCTGATTGAGTTCTGTCCAGAGGTCAAATTGGAGAATATTCCAAATACATGAAAACAAACCAAAAAGTTTTGTTCTTACCTATTGTATCTATTCTTCACAGGCACTCAGAAACCAAAAGAACAGAGTAAAAAAGAGCCCCGAAGGATGCTAAAACATGAGGCAGTACTTTTGGGAGGCTTTGGTTGTAAAATTAATAAATCTTTACTGCAAAATGAAAAAGTACAGGACTTCAACTACCTGATCACAGCAGATAGTTCCAAGTCTCAGAATCTTTTTTTTTTTTCTTTCTAAAGATATTGGATTTTGTCAATTGAAAATATTTTGCCATTTGTCAAGGTAAAATATCATCACACCTGTTTAAATCTTCACAAATTCAGATAGCAATCATATCTGCATTGATTGTTGAGCTGATTTTTACTGATAATCCTCCTTCTCAGAAGCACTCAGGAATCAAAACCACATGCCCTGAGCTACAATCTGTCATCTCTCATAAAAATAAAAAAAGACCGTGTTTAGAGAGATCTTAAGGGAGAAGAAGCACTGCATGTTCCACCATTCTGGGAATATGTGACAGGCAGAAACTTATGATGTCTCAACCTGTGGCTAAAGCTGATTTACAACCAGTGGAGCTTCAATTTAATTCCAAATGAATCGGAAGTATTTGACAGAGGAAAAGAGAGGAAAAAACTGAAACCTCAGAACAGAACTTTCTGACAGTTTCACTGCTGCCTCTTCACTGTTCTGTCAGGCAAAGGTCCAGAGCCCTTGCCACACAGATTGCCTGAATTTTGGCCTGTAAAACATGTAGATGGTTCCTATGCTGCTCAATGGACTCAAGGTAGAAACAGCTCAGCTTCAGAGCCAGTGTGAAGAGGGGGCCAGGAACTGGGAACCCCTGGCTTGATTCTTTTTTGTTTTACTGTGCCCTTAGCTGGTTTATTTCCTTCTGCTTCTCCAAGCTTAAAGAAGTTGGCCTTATGGGACAGATGACTGTATTTAAACAGAGGATGTTTTCTTTCTTGTGTTTCCTTCACAAATAAGGCCTCAAATAGCCTGTGACAAAGGAAGGTCTGGAAATACACAGCCATAAAGCTTTTTAGAATTTATCATCTTAAAAGGTATATGTCATGTTAGACCTTCTTAGAAAACTGGAAGGATACTTACTGTCAATCCTTGTTCTCCTGGTTTTCCTGGCTCACCCTTCAAATAAAAAAAAGGAGTGAATAATTTCAGAAACACATCTTGAATCCAGTTTTCTATCTAGCAACAAATTATCTTTAAAAGTTTATTCTTAAACAGGTATGGCAACTAACTGCACAAGTACAGCTTCACAACCATGTATTGTTATAGTTCTCAAGGCAAGAATTAAGTATTGGTGTTCTGACTGTCCCTTGGTTCCAAACATAATATTCCATTCCACTGTGCTAGAGGACACAGAGAAAGGTTATTTTCACACATGTGCTGTATCCCACTGTTTATATATTCCAAGATTACTGGTCTGTATCATCACCTCACTCAGCAGGCAGAACTTACTCTTGTCAATTACCAGGTTCCATAAAACCATGAATATTGGTATTTTGAAGCCATTAAATAATTACTCAGCTGTTAAGTACCTGGACTGGCTTTCAAAATGGTAAGCCATCATATCCTCAATGTATTCTCTCTGTGGGCACAACTCTATATACAGTCAGAATTTATTTTCTCCCCTTTCTTCCCATATGAACACATATACAGTAAAACATATCAGTCATACAATATGGGCTAAAAATACCCATCCAAAAAAACCAGAGCTCCTATCATTTTAGTGATCTCGTTTGTATACTACTCCCTTGAAAACCCAACTGAGCACAGGGCAGTCCATGCGCTATTGTATCAGCTCAGCTGCAGGGTCTTCTTTAGCAGCTTTGTCATAAAAGAAAGCCTGTCATAAAATTGATGAGAACTGTTCTGATGTTGTTCCTGGCAACTGAAAAGAATCAGGGCTGCTTCTCTGGCTACACGTGCACTGCACTCAGAAGCAAACACACAGCATCTGCACTCACACCAAGGACAGCTGGGAGCAAGAAGCCATGGAGGAAGATGTTCCTGGCCAGTCACTGCCCCAAAACACCATCTTACAGCTGTGGCAATTGTAAACCTTCTTGCTTGAGAAGGACAGGCTGGAAGAGAAGCCCTGCTTTGTCTAACCCTGCAAAAGAGGTAATGTCTGCCTAATGGTCATTGGTCACTCTAAGGACACCCTCCTCCAGCTGTGTGATGCTGCAACCCCCCAGCTCACAGCACAGTGCAGCTGCTGTTTTCAGCTCACAAGGTCCACACAAGTCTTTACCTCAAAGACAAAGCTGTCCTTCCCTCTCAGCTAAGTTCTCCCTTTACAGCTCTCCTGTTTGAGTGTGTTTCACACAGCCATGGAGGAACAAGCCTTCTGAGGACCAGCAACATTAACTTGAGGGTACAGAACACTAGCAAGGGGCAGCAAACTGGATGGTTTTTACCTAAGTGCTTGTTTGTATCTAATTCTAAAGCAGTATTATGATTTTCCATAATGTTATAGGGCTTAAGATAGCCACAGCTTAAAAACTATAAAAAGAAACCCTCTCTTGCCATCTAAAGTCAAAATCACTACAGAACTATTATAAAATGGAATGACCTCATTGCATAAAATGCATGACTCTCCTGTTATGAGAAACACTAATGATCCCTTTGCTAAAAAGCACAAAGCAACACGCAGCCACACTGTAACTAGCTAGGCCAGCTGATTCTACTAGCCCCATCTATGTATGTGAATTATTAAAACACTACTGCTGCAGTCAGAAACGGATTCTGGTTTCAGGCTTGCCCTTACTAGATCAAACCAGCACCAACTCTGCTGACCACAGTCCATTTGACCACAACAAGAGAATGCAAGAGAGACCCAGAAGAGGCCCAGAGCCTGATGTGCCACAGGTCTAACAAGAAATGAGAAGGTTGCCAAAGTAAAGCATCGTGAGAGCTACAGACTTCTAATGTCATTTCATAACCTTGAGCTAGAACTTAGGAGGGCAGGAGTGGTAAAAAAGCCAAGCCAAAACAACAACAGCAGCAGCAGCTCTAGAGTCCTAGATGTCTCAACTAGCCAGCTTTGCTGGATTTTCACAGGAAATTTTAGCAGCATCTTCCTATTATCATGCTATATTACATTTAGACAGTTAATACCTGAATAGGGTTAGAACAGGAGTGTAGGTATTTTCTTTCTCAGTTTTAGCTAAAAAAGCCCTGCAGGAAAAATTTATGCTGTCCTGGCCTCATGTAACAAGTGGTGCTTTTTCTTCAAGAAACGAGTTTCTGTTTCCAGTGCTGGTCCTCACCTTGCTGGTTCCCTATGTGCCTTCTTGGTCACCATCTTCACCTTTCACGGATGTGAACGTGTGTGTGCATCTGTACATGTGCCATTTCATTTTTTGTGTCTCCCTCCTGCCTGTGATTCCATATCCACACTGATAACACAGCGCCATTCATAGTGAAAAGAGAGATACTTCTTTCAAGGGAATAAAAATTAAGGAGGCCACAAAGTATAAACTAAAATCAAACACATACTTTTCTAAAAAGTCATGTGTTTAGGCATCTGTTTAAAAAGTGTGGGATTCATCCTGTGCCTAAAACAAACAATACACAATGTACTGGATTCTGCTGCTTGTCCTAATGAAGTATGGGGGCAGAGCCAAAGAAAATGGTACTGTTCTTCTTGTTTAAAGATAGCAGGATCTAACTCCAAACTTCATCATCCCCTGGGCAGCTTTAGCAGTTTATTACTTTATTCCATGACTTTTGAGGTTAAACCATTAAGAAGTGAGAAGTCAAGCACATCCATGCTATGAGGCCCCAAATTCAGTTTTATCTTGAAGTTTGAATAGAAACATTTACTACTCGTGGAAAGGGGGAGACTCTCCTCACACAGCTATTAAACATCACCGAGTGACTGAGAAACCTTAGAAAGTGTAGGGAAACTGCCAGGGGTGGAAGGCAAGGAACCTTGGCGTTACTTCTGGCCCTGCTATACACTTGTTCTGTGTGTGGGGGACTTCAGGTACACCCTGAAACCTGCCTGTGGTTCAGCTTCTGCATGTCTTACTTGCCAGTCTGACCTCAGAAAATGTCTTTGACACTCTGCTGGCATAGGCTTGAGAGAAATGTGCACACCAAAGCAGTAACAGAGTAACTCACCGTTAAGCCAGGCATCCCACGAGGACCATCTTTGCCGGTATCTCCTGGGGGACCTCTGGGTCCTGGTGGCCCTGGAGGTCCAGGGGGTCCAGCCTGTCCTTGGTCCCCCTAAACCAATAAAAACTCATCACAAAACTGGCTTTAGAGGCATCAACCACATAAAAACACATCAATTCACCCATAAAGAGTGCAAGACAGGCTGGAAGAAGCTGCCATGAACTGGACAGTGGCTTCTTCACTGCTTATGGCAGAAACAGCACTTTGCCTTGAAGACCAACAGTTTGTATAGGTCCGGTGCAATCAGCCACAGAGCAGAAGGTTTAGATTCTAAACTGCTTGTTTTACCACATCACATTGCCAAAATTTGGGATGGTCTTGAAATATTTTACTCATCTAGTTCTCCAGAGCAAGTGACTGTTTTTGATAAGCATCTGTTTGCTTCATGATTTGCATAATCATAACAAAGCTGAGGCGAAAAAGAAAAGTCGCATCTGAGAATATACAGATTTGCACAGCAATTTTCCAAGCCCATGAATGATACATGGATAGATTTCAAAATTGAGCATGGAAAATAACTGCTTCTTGATGGAGTTGTACATTATTTTCCATCTGTTTTGGGAGGCTGTTTTATAGTGACAATTAGCTAACTCTCTTCATTTTTACCTAATAATTTGTTAAAGTCAATTTTCAAGAGAGTTGTCAAAACATATTACCTTCCCCTCTAAAAAAGAAAAGACACCCCAAAATGGTGCTTTAGTTATTTCCAGCACATTACTGCAAACCACTGGAAAAAAGCTGCTGGCATCTCAAACACGGCTCACTTAGCAAAGCCACCCATAGTCTTTTAACTGTTAATACCATTAACAGTTGCTTCATTTCAAAGCATTTTCAAGTGAACAACCTGCTGTAAGAAGGCATCTGACAAAAAGGTACAGCAAAGAGCAAACTGAATGTAAAGAAGAACCAGACTCCAGTGAGATGAAGCACTACCTTAATGAGGCGGCGTTTAATGAGCTGCTGATCAGCAGAGAGAAACCCATGATTGATTTTAGGAAACACCATCTGATCAGGCAGGTGAGGTCAAAGGTTGAAGATCAGAGATGAGAGAATTGAAGAATAGACATCAGAAGGCCCGAGAAAGAAATAAAGACATATTCATTAGATTTGTAATAGCTATTATAATATGAACTGGTGCTTCTGCCTGAAAGAAACTGTGCATTTTATTTTGGAAAAAGATTGCCTCTACTGAACAGGACATACTGCAATGACTTAAATCATATACAGTGACTTAAATGCATAACTGTTTTCTCTCCAGATTTTGCATGAGAATTCTGCATGTGTATTAGTTTTTTTCATTACCCAGGCTCTAAAAATCAGTAGTTTTATATATTGTTCTTTCAGCAAAGCTTCTAGAGACAAAGCACCAGTTCAACTTTCAGTCAGATTTTCTAACCAGCATAGTGTGCCATGAAGAATGGTGTTATTTTTATAAGGTCTGAAGTTCCAGCTTGACCAGATTGCTTCCTGCTTAATTTGCAAATTTGAAAAAATCTGGATGTACAGATTAAACCTCTGATATCTAACACAAATATCTGACTCTACGTGTAACCAGTATAGAGTTCACTGACATTTTCCACACACATGTATGCCTCAGGGAAGCAGCGCAACAGAAAAAACTCATCTGAAAATAAAATACTGACCAAGACCATGGGGAATGTAGGCATTTCCAGGGGTACACAGTTATAGATTTGATTCCATGCTCTGCATCAGGAGTACTTAGATCAATGCAAAGGCAGTAAGAGATTTGGCTTAGATCCACCCTAAGAATTCACTGGTATTCCATGCTAAAAACAATTTTTCATGTGCACTTTTATGCTGATACAGAGAGACCTGACTGAACAGGTACATGTCAGCCACAAACCTTGACGGTGAGGATCTGATTACTGTGCAGAGCAGCAACTGTGGGGAAGCCTGGCAGACCCTAGGGACACAGCATAACATGGTACGAGAACAGCACGACACAAACATCACAGAGACCATTTACTAACAGACAAACAGAACAAACACTACGTTTGGTACACCCCACACTGCCGACAGACAGGAAACGGCCTCTCTGTCATATGGGAAACAGAGTTAGGGCTGCACTGCACTGCAGAGGCAAGTTGATACTTCACAATGAGAATATCAAGAGATTTTAGAAGGAGCAATCCCATGAAGGTGTCTCTCCTTAAAATTAATTAAAATGAACAATAAATTGTTATGATATTTTTGAAAATTGTTAAGACTATCAGCCAGCAGACTAGTGAGCCATTTTCAATTGAAATGTACTACAGCACTTCGAGATCTATGTGGAAAGCCTTGACTCTGGATTGCTGCAGAAGCTGACAGCAATGACAGCACACTCTGAAGAGCTCTGCATAATTAATGTCCTGCTCCTCACATTCTGTTTAACATATGACATTTAGCACATAAATTGGTAGCACATAAACAACTAGGAACACTGAACATAAATCTACTGCTAGATCTTGGGAAGTCCATAATGGCCATGGTCAAAGTTTTCAAGAAATACATAGCAGTATTTTCACATCCATTTTTACCCCCTCAGTTGCTATATGCCACATATGGTTTCTCATGTTCTACTCTACCAAGATGTGCAGAACTTGTACTGTACTGGCACAAAAAGGGAAGAGTGCGGTGATTGTGGCCTGCTGTCACACTATGAGGGGGTGAATTTTGCTCTCATTTCAACACTTTTCTTGAGCTGCCTTGTAGGGTATGAATTAAACTTTCTGATGAAGCCAAAACCTTATGCAGTTGAGCAGTGAATTCCTAAAGAGGAGGAAATCCCTAAGTCCTCTCCTTGCCTTTAGCATAGCAGGCACTGTTAGAAGCAGAGGCTTGTTCAATGGCAGAGAGACATTAGGCTGAGGAACATTCAATAAAATACATCCAGGGAGCTCTAAGGCCCCTATATGCCCACAGACCACCTTTATGAGGTAGAGTTGGCCACACAGCCCCGCTGGGGGCTCCTCCTGGAGCAAACAGGTGCACCATGCCAGCTTAGCACCTCCTAAGGGGAAGGCTGTGCCCAGCTCTTGCTGCCAGGCAAGGGCCCTTCTGAGGAGTCTTGCGTGAAGGTTCTGCTGGTGCAGCCCATGTTGCTGTAGCACATGAGCTCTCTGCAGCCCAGTTGGCCTGCTGGGGAGCACCAACAAGCCAGGGCAGCCAGCCAGGTCTCTCAGCTGCAGCAGATTGTTTTAATGTGGCAAATACTTGCTCTGTTCATCACACCAGAGAGCCTGTGGAGCACAAAGACTGCACCAGTCTTTACAAAAAAGGGAGAGTTACTTTTTGATGTATACATATCTTTACTAGCATCTTGGAGTTGCATTTAGCATGTTTATTCCTGCTCTACATCCATGAGATGAAGCTGAGACCCTGTAAGTTGATCCTCTAAAGCCAGTGGCTAAATGCAGCTTTCCCACTTCATTGGGATGAACCGCAGTGTGGCTAACTGCATTGCCCAGTGCCCTGAAATCTCCTCTTTAGAAACAAATAAACAGAAAACAAAACCAAAAAAGGCTAAAACTCACAACATATAAAGGGACTCACTCCTGAGACACTGGTAAGACTGGAATGATACATCATTTAGGAAACAGATGTATCAAGTTTTCATTTATCTTATTATGGAATGTAAGTTAAAGTTATTAGAGAGTAATGTGTCAGAATCTTTACATCTGTGACTCATTAGCCCTGCTGTGCACATGATCCATTTCTCCTCTAGATAGAACTACAACACTCATGTAATGGAAATGAGCACAAACAAGAAACGTACGTAAGAAGATAAATCTGAATAGGAAGCAATAAATGACACATATTGAAAAAATGGATAAACATAAATTTTTTAAACAACTTCATTTTTACTCATCAGCCTTTAGAATTACAGCACAGTAATTTTCAGTCACCTCTAAATTAGCATATTAACAATTTGATGTTTTAAACTCCTATTAATTTTATTTCATCTCCAACATGAAAGAGAACTGAGAATTAATTTTAAAAAGGCACTTATTCAGAAAATACAGTGGTTTGTCATGAAAGATTTTCTTTCTCCCTGAGGAGAAATAAAAGACTTTGGAAATATTTGTGTAGCTGTACACAGAACCATTTACATTCAGCACTTCACAGTCCAGCCCCAGCATTCCCAAAGCTTCCCAACACCACACGGGCAAGTTCAAGATTAGCTGTCAGTACTGCAGTTTTCTGCCTACATGAACAATACATGAGAAAAGGGTCCATCCCATTCTTCCATCTGCAGCTTAGTTGCTTCTTCCACTTGTTCCCAAGTAGGACAAAGCTTTCCTTCCTTTGCCCAAAGTGGCCATAATCTCAGACCTAACACATGCAATGACAGTTTGGACCTGGATCATCTCCCCATCAGTAACACACATCTTTGGAGAGAGCCAGAAACATGGGAATGCTAAATGGAACCCAGCAAAGACACTACAATAGGTCCATAGTTTTTGCATGTGTGGGAGGCTTTAGAAGGCATTGCATCCTCTGGCATGCATGAAAGATAATGCTGGCACACAATGAGCTTCTAAAAGGGCATAAAAAGAGCTATCCTTCCCACAAAATAAGTTCTCTTCCTTTCCTGTCACTCTGCTATAAATATAGCCACAAATATCCCCTGGATCTGTTTTATTTTTTCCCTATCGAAGGCTGTTCTGAACGACGGATTCAAAGTTACTCAATTTTCTCTTTATTTGGTTCGATTCTTGAACTGCACATAGGAAGGGTTCTTGTTCTACACCCTGGGAGGCCCTAACAGAATACAAAACACTACAGTCATCAACAGCGACCACTGGTCTACTAAATTCCTCTGCTGACAGCTACTCAAGCTCACCCTGAAATGCTAGCTGGTTACAATTTCTAAATTAGCACAGTTGCTGCATGCCTCGCTGCCATTTTTGCCCAAATGCCAAGCAAAACACGATGCCTGATGGAGGCCAACAGCCATGGGACAACATTACCCACCTGAAAGTGTAGGTAAAGCCTATTTGCCCCATACAATGGCTATTGAGAAAATCGAGGGATGCCAGAACATTGTAACATTCCCCGTCTGATTTTTTTACTCGGATGAAACAGTTCTCCTTTTACATTCATCACAGCCTTGAAGGATGTAATTCCCACTAGCTCTCCTAGATTTTACACAGTACTCTCAGCTTTGTCCACTGGTCCACATGAGGTCAATATTATAAGGTCATCATAACCTTGTCAGAGGCAAGTATGATAACATTAGGCAGCAGTGTTACTGGTTTTACACTGTGCTCCACACACTCCAGTTTGACTACTGCATTTGCTCAGTATAGTAAATGTCACAGTCCTCTCTAGGATTTTCCTTCTGACCTGCCAATAAACCCAAGCTGCACAAGCTTGCATGTTCCTGTGAAGACATGGTAAATGAGACAGGAATTACCACCTGCTGTTCTCTTGCACTTCCTAAGGTTACAGCCAGCTGCTGCTATTTCACATCAAATCACACAGGCTTCAGGCCAGAGTGATCCTGACACTCTTTATGGCTGCTCTGCCTCTCTCCAACACCACCTCCAGCTCTAATTAATCCCTCAGACCGAGTGCCAGTCCTGTGGCTAATTATTGTACCTGCCCTGGGGAATACAGTGTTTGGTATCACCCTGTACAGTGCCACGCACTCTCAGCAGGAGCTCTCTTATATAATCCCTTTTATCATAACTGCTGCTTTCTCCAGCAGCAAATCTGCTAGCAAAAACAGTACACCACAACAAGACAAGAATCCATAAACTTCTTTTCACTTAGGTAAACATTCAGCAAAGAGTTCTGATTTGAATACATTATATAATGGTCCAGACTTTGCAAAAAATAGTAAAAATGCACTGTTTAAGATCTAGCATAAACAGATCACTGTAAAAGCATTATTTCCTATAATGACCTCTGTGAAATCTACCTGACACTGCATTCAAACTGAATAGAACTGGACAAAGCCAACACTTCTCCTATTATTAGATGAATTTTCACTGAGGCAAAATGTCTTTTCTCTACAACTCAATTATGTGTTGTGATGAGTGATCACACATCTGACCTCCATAAAATATCCTTCCTGAAGGCAAACCTGCTACTCTCACTGAAAGTGGTGGTAGGCATCCAGTTAACTGCAAGATGGGATGGTCCATAACCAAGTTGGTTCTCAAAACGAAAATCTTCTCTCCTGGCTTATGTTTATCTTCAATTTTTTTACCTGCTGCAGTTATGTGATGCAGGTAAGTGGTTCAAGCTTCTTCTCTGATGTTTATTAAGACTGGATTAATTTTTTTAAGAGCTGTTTTCAATCAAATTTGTCTAATTCAAATGTTCAGTGCTGCAGCACTTCTGCGTGACAGCTGTAGTTCGAGACACAACAATTCCATGATGTATTTTCAGCCACAGGACAGGGCTGTAGAAAAAGGAACAGGATGTACAGAGACTTCCTTCCTCACCATTCCTCTGGCATTACTAAAAAGGGGCAAGATGCAAACCAAGCGGTGGAGAGCGAAGACACGCACTGCCTAGCTCTTAAGACAGGAATGACAACATCCTCCTCTCGGGAGCAGGTATGTGGCACTTTCTCTGGAGCGTCACAGCTGTTCTGCATTCCCCAGGGGAACTTCAGGAGCTGAACATCAAAGGCATAGCTTGGCCCTAGAGAGTCATTCACAGCCAGAAGGACACTCCTGTGAACTCTGACTCTCTGAGTGTCCAAATGCTTTAGACAAAGTTGGCAGCCAGGACCATCTGAGTTCTTCCCTAACCTCTCCTAGTTACAGAGCCAAGTTACCTTGCTCCAATATGTTACCCTAGTTTTGCCTTAACGGAAAGCAGGGGAGCCACAACAGCCCAATGCCAGTGAAGTGCAGATAATTAATCCCAGGAATGAAGTAGGTAAATACCCCTGCTGCCTGCTGGCAGATAAGGAAAAAAGTCTTAGGAATTACATTAACTGCTCACAGACAAATTGGCATCAAACCGCATGTCCAGTGGTTTTCTCAATGAGTCTGCTTCAGTGAAAGCTGTGTTAACAGAAGGAATCACTAATGCTTTTTAAATGTTCTTATTGTGGCCCACTAAGAGTGCAGGTTGAAACATTAGTTAGATATAGCTTATATAACTTGATCTACAATTTGATTTAAACAGGTCAATTGACAAGAGAAGAAACAACCAGGAGTGTAATCACACTGGTAAAGTACGAAATTAAAGCTGCACTCTGTGTCTGCTATATGTTTGATGCAACATACAATAAAAAATATGCTTTTAGACATACGAATCATCAAGAGCAGAAAAAATTCACAGCACTAAATGGAATTTAAATTATGCAAAATTGTATTTAATTAACATAAGACTTTCACTCTAATACTACACATTTTTGCTTTGGCAAGATGTGGAATGAGGATCAAAATTACCAGCATAAAACATTTGGGAACAAATTTTCCTGTAACATAAATGATTTACCTACATTCACTACAGTTAGCAATGTCAATCTGACCTCACTCCAAAAATCTGAGTTTTGCTTTTGGGGAAGGCAAAACATCAGATTAGTTTATATACTATTATTTATTTTGTGAAGCAAACCTGTTCCTTTCTTTACAAACACCAAACAACAACAAACAAACCAAAACCAAAATCCCCCATATAGTACAAAACTGAATGTATAGTACAAAAATAGAATGGTTTTAAAGGGGTGAAAAGTTAATGGTCATGGTTTAATCATCATTCAGTAACTAGTATTTTCTAATTTAAGATTGAAGTGCTTTTTCTAAGGAGATGAATACAGCTTTTCCATGCATTGTCACTAGGAGCAGGAAAAGGCTGAAAATACTTATATATTTCCTAGAAATATATTAACTAATAGTAATGCACATATATTAAAAGAAGGCTTTTTAAAATTTTCATTTGAAAAAAAACAAGTCAAAATTTACTGCTTGCACACCTTTAATTTCCTTTTAATATGGCACAGTTTATAAAAGTTGTGCCTATAATAGAACAAGTGAAGCAATGTTTCAGCTTGAAAAGAGAGCTTATGTTTATATATACACATATATTTGTATTTAGTTATTTCAGTAAATAGACTGCTTTTAGGACTACTATTGTTAATATTAGGTAATTTTGAAAGAGTCTGTCAGCATAGAAGAGTAGAAGTTGCAAAGCAATGATTTCTCTCTACCAGGCAGCAAATAAGTAGCAAATATATTAAAAGTAAACAGGGGAAAGGGTTAACGAGAAAAGAACATTATGCCTCTATCTGAACCTAACTGTTTTAACAGGACTCAAGGAATGTTTTTAATCTTCAAGTCAATAAAGGTTAACAAAATAAAATAAACTTCTGAGTTCCTGTCTTTTCTAGAACTTCATCTTTCCTGCTTAAGATATTTTAGTGATATTATCAGTTCTGTGTCACCCCAACCAACAGGAAAATTTATTTAAACATACCAAAAGTAGAAAATTATTTTATGGAAATACTTAAGTATGGCTTCTGGGTGGTATTTTATTTCACCTAGCCCAAAACCAATTTAAAACCAGCTTCTAGCTAATGATTTCTAGCCCTGATAAGCAAGAAATCTCTCATGTATCTGAGATAAAGGACAGAAGATATTCATTATGTCATTTACAGATGGCTGGGAAAAGATCAAGAATCATGGAGTCACTAAAGCTGGAAAATATCTCCAAGAATATCAAGTCCAACTTCCAACCGAACACCACCCTCATCCACTAGGCAGGTCACCTGGTTGTGAAAGAATATCAGGTTGGCCAAGCAGGACCTGCTTTTCCTGAATCCATGCTTGCTGGGCCTCATGCCCTGGATGTCCTGTACATGCTGTGTGATCTTATTCAACATGATCTGTTCCATAACTTTTCCTGGCACTGAGGTCAAGCTGACAGACCCATAGCTCTCCAGATCCTCTTTCTGACCATTCTTGTAGCTGGGTGTCAGCTGGTCAATCTCCAGTCATCTGGGACCCACACAGGTAGCCAGGACTGATGATAAATGATGGAGAGTGGCCTGGCCAGCTCTTCCACAGCTCCTTCAGTACCTTCATGTGAACCCCATCTGGCCCCAGAGATGTGTGAGCTTCTAAGTGGCACAGCAGGAATAACTACTTCCTTCTGGATTGCAGGGAGTCTCTTCAGATCCCTATCCCTGTCAACCAGATCAGGGGCTGGTTGCCCTTGGGACAACCAGTCTTTCTGTTGAAGACGGAGGCAAAGAAGGCATTAAGTACCTCAGCCTTTTCCTCATCCTTGATTACAACATTTCCCTCCACATCCAATAAGACATTCCATACTAGCTGCTCTGATCCCAAACATTCACCTCTGAAGACCTATTTCCATTATTAAGATGCAGTCTCTACTTGGACAATATATCCTTTGAAATCCTACCATCACGAGATTTTCAAAGGCCTTTTTTTAAATTGGACTAGAGCTGATTAACTGTAACTGAGCAGCCCCATATCACCATTTATTCTAACAGTCCACAGGCTAAACTCCATCATTTTTAATTTTCTCATGGCTCAGTACAGTAAAGCAAATTTCGACGGACATTTCATGAAGCCATGCTCTCTGCAAAAAGAAGAGCATCCAAAAGATATACTAACATTACCATTTATTACAATGGTATCAAGGAAAGCTAGTTCTGCATTTGACCTAAATGTTTTGTCAACCAGAACTTTAGAGTAATTAGAGATCTCATATAAAAATACATAAAGAGATAAAAAAGAATTTTTCCAAATAAGATCAGGACTCACTATCACTACCTTATTGGTGGTCTCATGTGATTAAAAGCTATATTAACTTGCTGCTCAAACTCATACTCAGGGCATGAATTTCTATACCACTCACATTACTAGAATGTGTTTTGGCTTGTATTTTCTACACAATATGGACATTAGTAGATCAAGTCGCATAGCATTACAAACTAGAACCCTTTTGCCATCTCTGCTCAATGAAGGAGACTGATCCACAGACTACTTCTGAACATGTAAGAAAACTCTTCACATTCTTTAAAAAAACAAACAAAACCCCCAAAAAACCCCACAAAAGCCCAGCCACATTATTTTAAAAATACAAGTGCCTGACCTCTGGCTGGTATTTGCATGGCTGAGTTCTTCGTGTATGACTCTATTGAAGGAGTTTTCAAGAAAACCTGAACTTCAAAGCAGTTCAGTACATATTCTACAAGCCCAGTGAATGTGAACATTTTGAGATAACTGATTACTATTTTTATGGTTTTGACATTATTTCAGAAAGAACAATCCCTCAAAAATCTCATGGTGAAAAAACCTGGGTGGGACAGAAAACAATATCTTTGCCTCTTGCAAAATGTTTTCACAAATACCTTTCTATTTTCTTATCAGCAGATATTTGAAAGTTTAAGGTCTCATCTTGACTTGGACAGTCTTTACATTTTATTTTGATTTCTTTTACAAAAATGCCTGGAGGAAAGAAAGCAGCTTTTCTAAAGAAAAAGGGTAATTTTGAAATTTCACTCATAGCTTGGAAAACTAACAGGTTTTTGCTAAGTTAAACACATGTTTCAAGCCAGTATGTAAAAATATAAACCCAAAGAAACCTCCGGCTCCTTACCTGTAAAAGATGAATTAGCACTAAAACGTTCACTGCTCTTAGATATTATATCCAATCTGTCTGCAAACTTGTCAAATCCAAGTATTAATGTCATGCCCCAGTTACTTTCAGGTACATTATTTCTCAAAAATAATATTGTATGCCATTACCTCCAAACCCATTTATTTTACACACGCAGTGATGGAAAACTATGTGCAAAGGTAACCAACCAGGACTAAATGGGTTTAGTTTCATTTGGTGCATGAGTGGCTTACACATAAAAATTCTGTTAATTATATTGTAAATCCCCTGGCACAGCAGGTTGAGCAGACTCACCCTGAAGACAGTTATGAGAAGAGATAACTGCTGTACCACGAAACATAAAATGGTCAGAGGCTTCATGGTACTTATTACTTGTGAAATAGGGAGGGGAAAAAAGAAGAGGCTGTAGAATACATTCAGAATAGATTAAGGGAAAACCAACAACACTGGGAAAATTTCCCCAGTTTGATCCATATACTCAAAAAGGAGGTATGTTACTACAACCTGCATTGACTAAAGAGTTGGTAAAGTTTCAGTTTCTTCTTGTCCAGAAGATGATAATCATCACCTCTTCCTCCCCACTGCTGGCCTTATTGCATTCCTTTTCTGTAATCACATACAGCATTCAGTCTCAAGTGCCAGCTGCTGCTGCAGATACAACTTTATGATGCCTTATATAAGAATTCCTCAGGTTGGATATTTTCTGCTTTTTATCTCCCACTTGATTTACCAAACCCACAACAGTCATAACCATGATTTGCATGGCTCAGTAAGGACTCCATGATTTGCATGGCTCAGTAAGGACTCCACTGCCTTCTGTATGTCTTGGCAAAGTAGGACTTAACAATCTCTGCACAGCAGAGGTCCCATTGCAGCAACACTGACCAAACCTGCATCTTCTTCTTGGGCACTGCCAATACCTCCAGACCAAGAACTGAAAGCCACATATGCCTAACCACTTAACAGTTCTTACACCTCTTCAACATTTTGTCAAGATTTCTGTGTCCTCATTCCCTTGTGTTGATACCACTTCATTTGTTCTCCAGTATTCAGACCTCTGGGGCTTTCCCTGGAAACTTCTCTGACAGTCATAATTCCAGATTCTTATCCTCAGCTATGTAATGATCTTCACAACACTGCTCTTCCATATTTGTTATTGCACCCTCTCTGATACTGCCACCACATATGCCCTCGTGTTCTTTTGAATCTAAAGGCACCCTGTGAATGTGAATGTAAGAACATGCATTCTTCTGCATGTAAGGCCACTTAGTGCAAGCACTTGCACTCGAGCCTGTCCTACACCACCTGAATGGAGCATCCTCTCCTAAGCCACAGGCACTGCACTGCTCTCCTCACATTCCCTGCAAAGGTCTATAGCACAGAACCAGACAAAATACACAGCCCAGTATGGCCTCTGAGAGAGACACTAAATTTGCTTAGAAGTTAAAAGAAAATTTTTACATTATTCAGAACCTTTAGTTTGTATATTAGTTACCTAGAAAAAAAGCTACATTGCTCTCGTTGTTACTCTCTACTTTCTTTTTTATTTATTTAAGCAGTTTTTCAACTCCTACTAAGTTTCAACTGAAATAATATTTAAAGCTGTTCACTCTCAGGTTGGTGACTTTATGATGTGCAGCCCTAGCACCAAGCGTAACAGGGCACCCTGGCAGTCAACATCAAAACAGCTGTAAAAGCATGTTGTGACTTTGGATAATCTTGGCTGAAAAAAATGTAAAATCCAATTAAATCTAATTATATGAAACAAAACAGTAGAATGAAATAAAGCTGCAAATTCAAAATATTTAACATAGTTAACAGAAGAAAATAATCCATGGAACATACTGTTATGGGAAAAATTATAAACATGTAACCAAAGAGAGTTACTATATCATCTGAACAATGTAACCACGCATTTTCTAATGAAGCACAGATGTAAAGAAGAGTGAACCAGCACAGCCAATCCATTCGAATTTACACTCCTGTATTCCTCTTACTTCTCTGTTAAAATAAACATGACATTTAGAAATTAAAAGAACCTTCTCATTTCCTCAATTAAACCATGTTCTAACTGCCTGGATTGTAACTACAAGGTGATAATATTGTTATTATTAAAAATATTAAATACATATATGTCAGGAAAAAAGCTAATACATGCATACATTATATTTGTTTATAATTCACTAAATATTAGCTACATTTTACATGAAATCCAGAAGTATATTTATTAGAAACCCACTGGCCCTCTGCATTGTGGAAGCCCATGCATGGCATGAACACACTGCTGGGGAAACTGAATGGTTTGGTTAGGAAAGCCAGCTTTTTACAGCAGAGCAAAATCACTGTGGAACCTGCTTCCACCCGCAATGGAAACTTTACACTTTGGAGTCACTCAAATCTTCCCAGACACTTCCTGCTCACGTTCAGCATTACTGTCCTGCAGACACTTCAACATGCAGGGTAAATGCAGCTAATAAGCATAATTAGCTCAGACAGTGTATTTTAATTTAGTTTTGCACTAAAGACTAATTGCCTACTCAGCGAAGGGGAAGTGGAACATTTTTTTAAGATGCTTACCCGAGGGCCCTGATCACCTTGATCTCCCTGCAAAGTGGAAAGATGAGATGATAGGTTTAACACAGCATCTGTGTGCTACCCAGCTCTCTTACATAATCTAACATTTCACTGCATCAATACAAACAGTCTCTTGAGTTCATGCTGGGAGGGCTTTCCAGTCACCTTGTAAGAATCACCCAAACATCAACTCACCTTCTCGCCTTTCGGACCAGGAGGGCCCTGAAAGAAAAAAAGGCAAAGATTATTTACTGATGCTGATGAAGTCCTGGAATACAGCAAGAAACAAGTCTGTGTCAATCTGCAATTTCTTCCCAATAACTTATTTCCTTATAGTTCGTAAGTCCAAATGCCAGTGCTATTCCAGAGATGGTTTCTTCACTGTACTAATAATAGGAACTGCACGCTATTTCTTGAATACTTTGCTAATGTGTGTGGAATCAGTCTACTTAGACAAGCAAAACTATGCCTGAAATGGCAAAATATCTACAGATTTCACTTAGGGACAATAGTTTATCTCCTATCAGATAAAAAACAGTTTTCTTAGACTGTAAAAGTTCTTTGCAAGTGCACTTAATAAATTCAAATACATATAAATCTGTCATGTATTTTGGCACCCTCCTTGTATTACATTGCCAAAGAAAAATGAATTTGAAATTCTAAAAGTAGGGTTTTCATTCCTTTCTTTGGCAATACTGATGTTTAGTCTCAAGCAGACTGTTTAGGCAAAATGAGCACTTTGTGTATGATTTTGCAGGAGTATTACTTTTTGTTACTCACGACCTAACAAACAGTAAGGTGACAGAATCACAAATAGGAAGTCCTTTCCTATTCCATTTTTATTGAGCACTTTCTAGAAAGCTAGCAGCAGGTTTCTAAACCACTAGGTTTTCAGGTTAGTATCTTGTGAATAAAAATGCTATCAGTCTGCAAAAAACTGTCTGCTTACACAGTGCAGACTCTACCTCCAGCTTTCTGAAAGATATGCAGGTGTTTCATTACAAAGAAGGACCTGAGATACACATGAAAGCAGCTGTAAACAGAGAAGGAGCCATTCAAGCCAGCATGCTTCACTGTGATAACACAAAGAGAGTGTGTAGCAGTGTGTGTGTGTGTGCGTGTGTGTTTTTGAGGGTTTATGCAGAACAAGAAAAGATTCTCACTAACAACACTGGTAAGAAATTCATGTGGTTCACATAAATGCAATGGAATGGAGGTCAGTCTGCTGTGTATTAAAGACGTGATCAACCACAGGCAAGTCTTTGAGAATCCCTGTTGTAGCCAATTTTCTGCTTAGTTTTAAGGGCTTCTGATGCATGCCAGAGGAGAGCATCTGCTGCTGAATTAAAGGAATTAAAGCATATGCCTCTCCTTCCATGGCCTGCCATCTCTTCTGTCTACTGCAGAGGACACAGAAACAAGTCTGCCTCCTGATGTCCCCACGTCTCCTTCAGGAAGGGCAGTGCTCACTACCAGCTGAGTGGAAACTCTGCTCAATTAACTATGACCCCAGCCCACTTTGAATTGCCCTGCAAAGCACTTGGCCTCTTTAAAAACAAATTAAACAAAATAACTTAATTAATAGATACAACCTGGCTGCACCTTTGAGGTCTCTCCATATATTTTTTTTAATGCTTTAAGCCCTACTGTCCTTTCCAAATTCACATAAACGTATACTGAAAACTAAGCGCAGCACTGTCAACTTTTAGCTACAGCCTCCACATATATGTACTGCAACGTGACATTACAGTAGAGCAGGTCTGCTTGAAAGCTTACACATACATGCCACTGAGCTTGTGAATTTGTGAACTCCCAAGTAACACAGTAATTGCAGGATGGGAAGAACTAAAATCAGTAGGTGCAGGCTGTTGCTGCCTTCTCCACAGTGAACGTGAAGCACGAGCAAAGGGTTGTGCTCACGTGTTCCACCTCTTTGAATCATCAAGCCATTACTGGCTCAGAATATCTCACTGGCTGCAAAGTGCAAATAGCATGACCCCTATCTGCTACAGTCTGAATCCTATTTCTTGGGCCTTAGGCATGAAATGACAGGTAACGTGACACAACTGAGACTATAAACAGATGTTGTTGTCTTGCGGGAGCTGTTGCTGCCTTCATTTAGATGCTCAATGCCACTCTTACACCCAAGAGTGGCCCTGCTTCTGATCGGTTTAGGCTCGTAACTTTCTGAAGCGTGCTTGCCACAGCTCTGCCTGTTGGTAGAAACTACAACAGGAGAGATCACATCAGCTGCCTGACTAAGAGAAACAAGTTAGAGCTCACATGAGGGGCTCAACCACCAGATCTGCAGGGCTACTGCACTGTCTCCCTGGCACGACTGCTGGCAGTTATGTTCAGCCATCACCAGTGCACAACTGGCCCCCTCCTCTACCCTGCATTTTTCCTCTGCTAAGAGATCTCTGAAAGTACAACCTATACCCAAACATGCTTTTTTAATAAGACTGAATCATATCTCTTTTTTTCCTCCTTTTTCTGTGCAGGATTTTCTGAAAACGGTCTGTGCACATCATAATCAGAACTTGTTTTGGTTTTTATTGCTTGGTGTTTTCTCTCCCTGAGCAGCACACATGGTCATCTCTAAAAAGTCACCCTTCCAGTACACAAATTTTTCATAGAAGTCTTCATAAACATCTGACAATTTTATTGTAGCAGGGGTGAAAAACAGCTTTTCAAAAGCCCACAAAAGCACTTCTGGTGTGAACATTCTCACAAGTCTCTTCACTTGTACTTGCAATGCTTTTGCTTTCCACAAGAGTCTTGAAAAACAAACAAACAAATGAAAATAAAAATGGCTCTTTTGGATGCAAGTGAAGAGAACCAGTGGGCTTTCATCAAAATAAAAACTAATGGAATACTTTCATGGCTTGTTCACCCATCTCTGGCCTTCCCCCCACTGTTTCAATTGTCCTCTATTGTTTTTGCAACTTTAAACAGAAAATTCCTATCCTCAGCCTTTGACATCTTCTTTCCATTTGTGCTGAGAAATTCTCCCAAGGTTTTTACTGCAGAGTTTATTAGTGCGTGTACAATGAGTGGAGGCAGGGAGGAAGAAAAAATCTGACGGAAAGTTGGGTTTGTGGGGGTGGGGTGTAATTAGGAGACAGATTTATTTAAAGGAGGGCAAGGTTTCTTCTGTTTAAGGGTACAGACACAAAGCACAGAGTGAGTAAAATAACACTAGTTGTGTAGGCCACAGCATGGACTTGCTGCTTTTTTTCCCAGGGAGACTTCTGTGCTTTCGTTTATGAGATGGCAGAGATCAAGCCACGAGCTGCCGAACAAATGTGAAAGCATTTTGTGTAAGTTATATGAAACGTCTGAGGTCAGAGCATTTCTGAAATAACTTCACAGTGTTTTCACTGGAAACAGAGGCTCTTTTCTCAAAGTGTAATTATCTACTCCAGACTACTATACATTTCCAAGCAGAGTTTATAGCCTGTTTCACATAAGCAAGGCCTTGTAAATCTCAAACACATGCAAAATCTGCATTCATAATTAGGCAAAAAATACTACTGTTTTTAAAACAAGGTCTCCTACAGCAGACTGAAAGGCCTCCAGGCACCTGCCAGCTAAGAACAGAGCTGAAATCAGGGTCAAATCCAAAAACCAGCTATATTCAGGATTGCTGACAGGTGACCCCCTGTTTTTTTGGTTTTTTTTGCCATCAAAATCCCATTTCCACACTCTGATGAAATTTTACATTATTATAAATATGTGTACAGGAACAGAAAGACAAGAGAATGCAATACTACAAAACTGGAGTGAGATCCTTGCAGTCTTCATCAAGCAACATTCCCTTATAATTAACAGAGTGTGATCAGCATGATTTTTTCCACACAGATGAAATGTAATTTTCTTTCCCTGAAAGAGACTAATTTTGAATTCCACCCTTAAGACCATTGCCACCTATATAGTTTTGCAAAAGTTACATCCAGAGACCTCTTAAAAAGCCAGTGGCTGACTTATATTTGTTTTACAAACATTCATAATTATCAAAATTCTCTTACAGATACATTCTCTCCACATACCTATTGCTACAGATCTGCCTTTAGCCATAATACAGGAAGTTCTGCTGCAAACTCACCCAAAAGGCTCCAAGCATTGATGGGACTGAAAACAGTAAGGGATTCTTAGCACAGAGTACAAAGCAACGTTGAAGGTTCTGTAAAAAGCTCCACAGCCAGTAGATAGGAGTGCAGATTTTTCCTGACTGTTAGACAGCCCATATGATGCCTCTGTAAAAAGGACTAGCCAGTCCCCAGCACAAGCTGGTGACAGCCAACCAACCAACCAACGTAATCAGTTGGACTGTGACAGTCCCAGCTCCCATTGGGATCATCCACCCTTACAGCTCCTAAGGAACACGACACGCCAAACCTGACAGTTCCCATCAGACAGAAGCTATCACGGAAGACACAGGTGATAAAACCTTTCAAACACAGTCACTGCTTTCCTACCACAACAGCCACGGGGTAAGGCAAGCTGGCAGCTGGAGGACTGAATGTAGTTTGCAAGGTTCAGCCTTCATTTTCATTTGGGGGATTGAGTGGTGTACAGTGCAGTCATCCCTACCAGCACCCGCAGTGTGACTGGCAGCCTAAGGCAACAGCAGCCTTGCAGAAATGAACAGAAATGTGAACCAGCTACTCCAATGTCACCCAGACAAATCCAAAAAGGGAATCAATTTGCTAGCTTAGCTTAATTATGTTTTCACAACTAAACAGCATGCCATACATTGCCTGGGTTAATTCAATATTGCAGATTACTTTAAGGGTAAAAGGTGGCTTTCGCATGTAACAACAAAATAATCAGATACAAAAGCTGAACTTTCTTTCTTTGAAACTCAACTCATGACTTCAGTAAATTACAAGAATGTGACTGGAACAACAGTCCCCAGCCTATCTTGTAATTGCTGCAAAATATTAGGATCAGATACACTGAATCACAGGAGGTTACACAGAGCATTATGAAACATCGCTGTGTTTCGTAACTATTCCGAAGTTCCTACACCCATTTCAGTCTTCTGTTCACTATGCAAACCCTGAACTACTGAGGCAATGTGGTTTTGGCAACTGCTCAGCTTGGCCATGTTTTCAGCCAGTGTTTACATATGCTAGTTTACAATGCCAACATTTCACCTTGCAACAATTTTACAAGTACTCAGAAGAATTTTCAGTGAATCTGAACAGTTTCTACTGTTGAAGTGCCTTCTTTTTTACGTTTTATTCTCCTCCTATAACATGACTGACTTACAGTGAAAACTTCAACCAACCACATCTCAAAAGACTCTTTATAAGATCTCATTTTCTCCCCTTATATTCTAAAGTTTTTGTTAAAAATCCTAAGGCAGAGAAAAAGAAACCTGAATTTTTGACACGATAAGAGTGACTGCCTTAAACAAAATTATGTAAATGATTTAAGCTGAGAAACATAAAACTGATTTATATCGCAATCTAGATAAACAGCTCCGTTAACATTCACAACAAGCAAATTATAAATGACTCCTGCTGTAAATTCATACAACTGTATTCAAAAGTCAGTGATTTATAGCCATATATAAATCAGACAAGTTTATAAACTATAGGCAGGAGAACATAGTCTACCCAAAATGTGTCAATAAACCATTTAGACATACATTTAGATACTCATTTCTCATGCAGTGCTCTCTGAGGTTGGGATGGGGTGCTTATTTTGAAACTTATAATGCTGCTCACAAAAACCAGGAGCTCACATTAGAAGCTGCAGAACGAATCCAGTACCCAGGAAAAACCACAAGGCCCAGTGTCCCAAGCAAAAATCTGCTAAAGGGGATCTCCTCTTCCTTTCTCTGACATTCTTTCTTTCTTTGATTAATCACTAAGACTGTCATCTTCTCCTCCCCCTTCCCTTCCTTCAAAGAAAAATACAACATTTTTCTTTGAAAGCCTACAAAACAGCACAAACAGCCCAACAAAGATACTATGGTACACAGAGCATGTGACTTTGTACCCATTGCCTGAACATGAAAAAACAAGGATCAGCTTTACTATTTCCACAAATTAATTTCACTAAACATTATGATTTGGATCTGCTAAGTTTCTTGTGAGTCAAGTAGCTACTGTATGTGACAGTAA
Source organism: Motacilla alba alba (assembly GCF_015832195.1). NCBI lineage: Eukaryota > Metazoa > Chordata > Aves > Passeriformes > Motacillidae > Motacilla > Motacilla alba. The sequence goes on along the minus strand of NC_052019.1, from coordinate 46,362,890 downwards.
GACCAATTATATGGTGGTAGAAAAAACTGGCACATTCTTAAAGAAAAGAAAATGGTTCTGGTAAAGTCAAAAGCCTTTCACTTTGACTTTCACTTACTGCTCAATGCACTGTAATACATGTATTTCCTGAATCTTAGCCCTCATTGCCTTGTCCACAATGCACCTTCCTGTTCTCCTACTTGTCAGATAAGCAGAAATTCACTAACAATGTTAGAGATTTGATGCAATACCATAAAAAAAACCAAAAAACAACCAAAAAAATCCACACCACGAAGGAAATGCCATTCTTGTAAACCGGAAAAACAGGACATAAAAGTACAGATGAAAAAACCTAATATTTGCTGACCTAAGATATGCTGTATCTATCATGTTATTAAAAAAACAACCAGAGCTTCTGATTTCAAACACAGGAAGAAGATTGTGAGGAAGATACAAACACAATCTTTGTTACTTCAAAATCACAGAAACACAAAAAGTTTTGGCTGGATCTCAGATTTGCAGGACAACATAATAAAACACAACTGAATTGGACCCGACAGAACCAAAATTCAGAAAGCAGACTGAATGGGAAGCTTTTTTCTATTATAACTACTATTATATTTGCAGTCTCAGGATTTTTTTGAGTTCAATCTATGATTTTTAACAATATTTTAATTGCAACATAGGATAAGCTTCAGTGTTCAATATTTGGTTTATAAAAAATTTCAGAAATGAGAAATTTTTGACACAGACTGGTTGAGGTTTCCTATTCTTCCACCCATCCTCCAGCAAATGCCTGTCTCATTAGATGTCCACCTGAGACTTGAAGAAGTATCACATGCTACCTTAGAATCACCAAACAGTTTGGGTTGGAAGGGTTTAAAGGTCATTTAGTCCACCCCCACCCTGCAATAAGCAGGAGCCACTTCAACTTGACAATTAAGAAAATATTTCTTTTTTATAAAAATCTTCCCTTTGGTAGATTTTTATCAATAGGCCAGTTCTCTCATTTATTCCTAGAAGTTTAGTAAGAAAAAAGCTCCTCAGTGGGAGTTAACAACTTCTTTTATTTTCAGAAACAGTAGCTCACATTTCAATGTTTCAGCTATTTTTACCCTAAAACTTGGATGGTGGCTTTTGCAATACAAACACCTCTGGTGTTTCCCTGATTTTTTACTAGCCTGGTAGATAATTCAGGTGAAATGACAGTGCCCTTTGCAAGAACCTTTTCAATGAGGATGGCAGGCTGAACTTCAGATATTTTGAAGCAAACAGACAAAAGATGAAAGCAAGGGAAGAGGGGAGTTTCAGAGCAACAGAGATTGCTCTGAATAGAGACTGCCACTACAGGAGAGGTACCTATGGTCATTGAAATACATCTTCCAAGCTCCCTAGCATTTCAGATATTTCAACTTTGCTGTCTGCATTACTACTCTGTGATGAAACTGAAACAGCATCAAGTATCTACCAGGCAGATCCTCCTTTGACCAGCAGTTGAGTCTAGGAGATTTATGTACTTCATTAACAGATGCTGCACACGGTCCAGCTCTACAAAAAAAGTAGTAACTACACAGAAACAGAAGATTGAAATTCCAAAAACCCCTCTCTGTTCATCTATTTGAAAGAAGGACTGGTTTCAAAACCAGGTGAGTTTTGGAAGAATTTTGGCCTGTACCTGCTATCATATCAAGGCAAATTTATAAAGTAATAAAAGCTGAACTTGTGTAAACAAGCAAATCTACACAGCTCACAACTGAACAAGGTTTTGCAGACAACATGTATTTGCTATATTTTTAACACTAAACCTATTTTCAGCAAGAGGATTTTAACACAGACTTTGAAATAGGAAAAGCCAATTCCACTCTTCCATTTAATGTGGTGACTCCACACCAGTTCCAGCAGCAATGCTCTGAGTTTCACTCAGTATTTCAAAAGCAAGGCACACTGTCAATACACTGTTTTTTCTTTTCCAAATGTTGCTATTCAGTGCAGGAGATATTTTCTCATTCAGGGTAGTAGAATGTCAGAGAAAGATTGAGATATTCTTTTAGTATTGTCTGCAAATGCTACTATAAAATGCTACTGTGAAAGATATGTGTTAGATTACTTAAATCATGAATGGTTAAAAGAAAATGGCAGTAAAATAGTAGTATAAAGCCACAGCCACGTAAAAAATAGCCCTGGGGTAAAAAGGCCTCTGAGACATCCACAGATTAAGAGCAATGGATTATTTCATAAAGTAGGTAACTTTTTAAACTTCAGCATATGCTCCTGCTTGGGAAGAATCTATTTCAGCAAAATACCATACATTCCTCCAAGAATCTTATTTCTCTTTCTCTCCTATGACCCCTTGCAAGTTCTGTAGTTCCTTAAATTGTTCTCGTGCATAGGCTCCATTGGTACCCAAAAAAGCCTTTTCACAAGAACTGTCTGACAAACGTAATGATAAAAACTACACTGCACAAACACACCTGAAGTGACCTGCAAGTATTAGGTTACTGCAAATGTTTCTGAACTATTCCAGGTACAAGGCATTGCTAAAAGAGGCAAAGCTTGACAATCTAAGTTACAACTCTAGTCTTGATGGGGATGTGTCAAGCCATAGTCAAATTAATTTATTTAACGTCAAATAGTGTACAGAAAGAAAAGCACAAAAAAGCATATAAAATACTATATATGTTACAATAAGATAAACAAATATCAGCACAAGAACCAAATCTTTCATTTATCCTCACCAACTCCTTTATCTGCAAAGGGGAAAGCTACAATGATGTATTTCACAGAGCTATTTTGAGAACTGTTCAGATTTGTGAAGTTTCAGATGGAACACCAGATAAATGCAGATGAATTTTTATATCCACTCCAAACATACACATACTTTTATATGCAGACATATGTAAAAGTGAGATGACTGAATATATTCTTGTAACCTATAAGGCTGGAAACATCTTTATACAGGAAGCAATTTAAGACAGCATAAAGTTTATTAAAAACAAAACTGTTTTCTCCTGAAGACTAAGAGTATGGACTACAAAATTCAGAACATCTTCAGGGGAAATTAAACACATATGTATATTTATACTTAAATGGATATTCATTCTTTTTGGCAAATGATCACTGGCAGACATACTGGGCAATATAACTGGATTGTATTTCTGAAAATACGTGATTCTCTTACATGTTTCTCAGCAGCTCACAGCTCTTGAATATTACTGATGGATCTCAGTAAAAAAAACTATATTAGGAAATCCTACAGTGTTATAGGGACAGACAAAGCATTTTTGAAATTTGCAATCTGGATCAAAGCCCACAGACAGAATGGACACTTCCATGCCGTGCTCATTAGTCACGTTACTGGCAATACACAAAATACTCCAGTGAAAGTAACTGCTGCATTTTCTGCCTTTTTCTTCCTTCTTGAAACTTGACCCATACTTACAGGAAAGAGTAACATATCAGCACAGTTCTTATTGCCAGTACCAATCCATTATAAAAAAACCTAAAGCATTTCTACTAACCCATCAATTTGCTTCAAGTAAAATTTTAGTTCACAGGAGTGTCACTTTAAAAAGGGAAATATAAATTTTGAAGATTTCCTCTACCAGCCTGAGATCCAAATCTCCCAGGTCTGCTCACGTTTACAGGGCATTCAAGCATCTAGCACAAAGCATCACCAGCCTCTGAAATTATAATGGCTTTCAAAGGAACTCTGATATTTTGAAAACCTTGTAGAAGACTAATGTCTTAGACATCACGGCATTATCTTCAAGTCACAATAAACTTGATGAAATGCACATTTTTATAACTCCTATTTTTTTTATTTTATTAAAGCTAGTGAAACTACTGGGATCTGCAACAAATTGAACTGGATTTCAAAGCTAAAATACAGCATGAAGATCACTAAAAACAATAAGCCAGCATGAGTTTAATATCAAATTAAAAACATGTGCATCAGGATAGTAAAATACTACATAATATTCCTGAACACAGTTCAGTATGTTGCTTTGACATAATCCCTAATAGAACACAGAAGAGATGAGTGTATTTCTGCCATATGTAGAATAAGAGGAAGAAAATATGAAGGTCATTTGATAAAGAAATTATTTAGGAATGCAAGAAATATTTCAGAGTCCTTAATTATATTTTGACAACCTTTTGTAATGTCATAATGGAACCACAATACTAAGTTTGCAATTGCTTTTTTGTACTCATATGTACTCTGTTAAGCTAAGCAAAGCTTTACCAAATTAAGGCTTGCAAGTAATTTTTGCTTCACAGTTTCTCACTTTCTGTTAGAAGATCTACTATGCCCTGGTGACAGCTGGAACTTCTAGACGAATAGATGGAATGCTAATGTGTGATTCCCCACCACATTTATACTGGCATATGTAATCAGTGAATCAGATCTTCATATTTATTTTATGAAAAAAACCCAATTCTTAAAAACAATTAATGATGCCACCATGAAGAAAAGTTGGTAACAGCCTACAAATAGAAAGCTATTTTCTTTCTATTTGTAGGATGTAAGAAAATGCATATTTTCTTTAAGAGTTTTAAATATTAGTTTTATGTATTGTCTAATTTTAGGGCTTGTTTTTTCAGACTAACAGTCATAAATTGTTGCTATGTGAACTATGAAATGAGGAGATCAACTTCTAAAAATTTTGCATCAAACTGTTTTCTAAGCCCATCTTCCAAGCTTTCTTTATCTTTTGCATAAGCTACTCCCAAAGAAGATCTTCCAATTCAGTAAAAGAAGCCACCTTCATAGGAGCAGAATTTATTTTACAAGCACATCCAGAGCTGATAATTATGTTGCACGAGGAGTCCTTTCCACAGAATTTTGTACAATTAATATTCTTCTTTTGCTGTTTGTAGAAAATCAAAACCTAGACTGAATTGGTAATTGTAAAATTAACAGAATTCAAGTCTGATACTTTCTGAATCAAGCAAGAAAATAAGAAACAAATTATCTGTTCCAGCAAATGCTGTGGAACATCTGAACATCTTGCCATTTCAGCACCAGACAGTTACCGAAATTGTAACTCAAAAGCTTGCCTATCAGAGTAAGTAAAAGAACACAGTAGCACAGCTGGGGTAGGACTCTGGCCTCCTCCTGGTGTCTGACAGAGCCTGATGAGCAGAGCTCTGAAAAGTCTAATTATCCCCAACTAAGCTCACTTAGCAGGGTACTGTAGGGAAGTCATCAATCTGCCATTAGAGGCTCCTTTGCAATTCCTGATAAAAGGGTGGGAAAAGCCAAGTAAAAAATATGTTGAAAGCAGAGCATAGTATCTAATTTTAAAAGAATTTTGTTTGTTGATGCTTGGAACTTTTATTCTCCTCTGCCTTTTCAAATTATGTGTGGTGCTTCCTTAGTGTTGGTATAACAGATAGTTCGGAACAATTTTCCCCTAAAGCTCCAATTCTGTGCTCTCTTCTTTACAAAACAAAGAATCCTCTTACTTGCACTAGTACTGTCTGCTTAGCCAAGAAAACCATTTAATATTCACAGCTCTTCTGGTTTACACATGTGCATAAGTCTACCAGGGGAAACTGAAGCGTTTTATATTTGAAAGTGCTCATTGTTGTTATCAATGCCTTTTAACAAAATTAACTTCTATTTTATTACACATGAAGCTGAGAAAGCATCATACTTTAAAAAAATTAAATGCACAATCTCCTTCTGAGAAGACACATTTCTGGGTTCTTTTGTGTCATAAACACTTTTGTATACAGTAAATGAAGTTTTGAGCATGATTTCTCCTCGTAACATTATCTGATGTGGTTCCTTTTAGCAACTAACATAAAATGAAAAGCCATGAAAATGGCATTTGTTTCTTCTTGTTCACAAATCAATATGGGCTGTTTCCTAAAAAGGGCTCACAATTTCAATGGTGTTCACAAATGCTATTACCATTTAAGAAAGGAGAATGGCAACTAAACTCAAGCTCTGCCTGCTTAAACACATATGAAACAGTACAAGATTGTTTATTTATGTGATGCCCTCAGATTAATTTCTGATCTCATAATTTACAGTAAATTGTTTTTAGCAGCAAAGGCATCAAGGATTTATTTTTGCTGTTTGTACAAATAAAGTAAGAAAAAGACTGTTACAAGTCTACTACCTAATGTTAATAAATTAATTGTTGAAGTTTGACAGCAAAATCTGACCTGCAACTTGTAACTCAAAAGCAGACCAGCATTTGTATATTCAATCTGAGTAATACAATTCTTCAGAAGTTTAAAAAGGAGCCTTGGGTATGAGTTTCTAAGAGAAATACCCCACAAGATCATTGTCCACACTGAGAACAGCTGATGGCCTGGGTACAATCACTGGGATTCTCCCAGGAGCGGTAACTTTACTGCACTGTGTATCTGAAAGTGAACTATTGCTCCAGTATCCAGCTGATTTTTCCCTTCCTAAGTGTATTTCTTGCCTCCTTCCCCACTCTCCATGCAAGTGAAGAGTCTTGAGGCATTCATGAGAGGAAACTGCTAGAAAAAAATAGAATGTGGAGTTCACACCTCAATTTATGGTGATCAGAACAAAAGAAACATCTAACAATCTGACAGGTACAGACTACTGTGCAGCACTGATCAATAGGACATTATGTACCTTGCCCGTAGCTTAAAAAGTCATAAAAACACACACGATCACTTGATGTTATCAACTGCCTCACTACTGAATGGCATGCACTGAGAGCAATATTTAACAGGTTGTGGAATGCAGATGGCTATCCAAAGCTACCAAAACTGAAATTCAACAGGAATTAAAACACATCTGTTTATACACCCCTTTTTCCATCCTTCCTACTGTCAGATACTCTTTTCTAAGATCTAGGAGTCCCCCTACCATCACAATGCTCTCTAGGAAGTGATAAATATCTTCCCTGGACTGCTGCCTTCCAAACCCACCCAAAACTAGGGCCTGTGACCTGCTGTGTTTCTCTGTCCTTTGACAAAAACCAGAAAACTAAAAGTTAAAATGGTTCCCACCAGCACCGTTGACAGCACAAGCCAGTAACAGCCAGTTTAACCATGAATCAGAATCTCTGTCATCAGAAATTAAAAATACTCCAGTCACATACCCTGATGCTTGGTGGTGAAAAAAAAGACACACGTACATTTGCCACTGCAATCACTATGGAAACCTTTATCATGCACCAGGCACTGGGAAATTTCAGGCTGTTACAACATCCCATCCATGGACGTGCCACACAAAGGAAAACAAGAATCTCATGAAAACAAATACCAATCATTAACACTTTGTACATTTTGAATGCAGAATTGGACAGCTGCCAAAGAGAAAGGAGAAGCATCTGTGAGGCTGCTGTATGTCAAAGTCCCACACAGAGACAGCTCATGTATGCTGACATGAGAGACAAAGTATGTTGAGCTAGAGATGGGCCAGGGAGAGGATATTGCCCCAAAGAAGGAAACAGCAGGCTGGCTGAGACCAAGTCACACCAAAACACCACCCTAACCCCACACTTACAGTCTTTAATAGTTTTAGTTCAGCAAGACTTTTTTAAAGGATTGTTTTGTCTTCCTTCACCACGGTATTAAAAGCATGGCTTCTAGTATTTACATGAACCTTACCTCTAAACAACAAAAAAAAAGTTTAAAATAGGCAGCCTTCTCTCTTTATCCACATAGTACATTTCTTACGGAATTAACATTAGACTAGAAGCTTAACTGTGTTCTCTGACTAGCAGGAATACTTCCATTATTTGAAAAAGAGAAAGTATGGGCAGAATTTGGTTGTATAGATTTACTGGGAGAAGAACCCTTTCTGGTTCAAGCTAATCTAAATACAAATTTATATTCCAGATAAGAAAAAGAAGATTTTTTTGGGTCACTCAAGAGTCAGAATTTAATTTCTGCAAAAATATTAAAGATTTTATTACTTGCTCTTCTAAAGAAGAACACAGCTTACATGCTATTTAAAGTAGCTTTCTTTTTAACAGAAAACCAAAATCATAAGAAGATAGCTGATTTTTTTAAAGATTAGGCTAGAAATTCTTTTGGTTTTTATCATGGTCTTTACTTTTCAGAGATGCAACAAAACCATAAGCTTTTTCTGGAAGAATTTTAAAAAAAGGTGCCTGTAAGTTGTAATAAAGCTTGTTGTTACCCAAAATGGGAAAATGTGAAGCAGAATTATGTTTTGAAAAATTATCTTTATCTTGAAGAAAATAAGCAGTAACAAAATTAAAATGATAGGAGGATGTGCCCAGTAATTAGGTGTGTGGTAGGTGAATATTGTGTGTACTTTATAAAAATATAGTGAAAAAGAACACGGGTTAATAAAACAGCAAGTATAGAAATGATTAGAAACTATCCCTGGCCTTAGCATAGACTTGCATGGCTAGGAGAAAGTTTCTTCACCAGAAATTTTCTAAGTGCTTCTCCAATCAGTGTAATAATTTTGTTCTTTGAAGCCAGGAAGACTTTAGTTAGTAACCAAACTGATCAATGCTTTAAAATTTTGAGTTTCTCACGGATGCAGTTAAGACCAGGGATATTGCTGACAATCATAACAGGCTGGAAATTCTGCATTACTTAATGACATGCCACGGGGTTCTGATTTATTTTATCTGTTTGGGAACGAAATGCATTTTCTGTGGATATTTTTGATTTTTAAAGGTCTTGAGATTTTCAACCACAGCTTCCAATATTTAAAAAACTCCATTTTTAGTATTTAAAAAATGCTGTTTCACCAAGTTATTTGGATCTGAGTTTCAGTTTAAGGGGATAAACTTCTAAATGTACAGCCTCCATGTAGTTGCCTGAGACTCGCAGATGTCAACACTGGCAAGAAAGCAATTCAGCAGAAGGGTTATCTAATTCAGTATCTGCCTACAGTCAGAATCTGGAATTAGGAGGCACGAATGTGCACAGCTAGTGTCATGTGAGAGATCCCCTAGGTATCCAAGACAGCTGCCTGTGACTGACAGCTCCAACCACAGCCCAACACAGACTCCAGCCCGTGTACATAAACCAGCCAGTGGCTGAGGCCAGAGACGCTGCATCAATTCACACAGCAACAAACGCCTGAATGCAGCCCATGTAACTGAGCCCAAGGAGTTTGCCATGAGCTGAACAGGTTTCTAGGTGCACTGAGTATTGACTTAACCTTCACTGACTGCCAGGAGTGCTTAGACACCTTGTAGGTCAACACCTACACAACACAAGCTCCTGGGTTTAGGCATCTTAATGTAAAGCTGAACACGACTGTTTCATGCCCTTATGTCTTCCCCGCCAGTGCTCCAAACAGAATTATTCCTGGACTCAATCAGCCAGTCGAAATGACTGAGTACACACATATCCTCCTGACACAGTAAGAGCATCTTGAGCTGAAAAGGAGGAAAAGGCATTATTAAGAATAATGCTACGTGTTTGCTGAGGACAACAGTGATGACCCAGAGGCGAGCATTTCCACTGGGAGGAATTACTGAAGTTAACATGTAAGAATTGTCTCTCAAAACAATATGCGGAACATTTTTAGAGGGCTTTTTCTTTGGTTTACAACTCCCTTCTCTTACACCCCCGATGAGATTTCTCTGCCTTTCTGCCCTTGAAACAGCACTGAACGCTGCCATCTCCATGGTGGTTCCTTGCCTACAGCTATCCCAGGGCATTTCAAGCAGAGATATGAGCTCCACAGACTGAGCAGCTGTTTACAAGCATTAGGCAAGAGACACTCTCTAAGCAACTGAAATGTGGGAGGTGGGGGTCCAAACCCAGAAGGAAAGGACACGGGTGGCAGCACAAGTTAACATCAACTAGAGGGCAGCCCACAGGCTCAAGAATCAGCCTCAGGTCCTCAACAGAGCTTGTTCAGAGCTACAGTGCCACACAGAATTACAATCTCTCTCTTCATCAACCCCCAACAGCACAGAGGCTGAAGATGTCTTTCTGCATAGTCCATACATCAAGAGCCTATTGTGAAATATAAGTGCCATGGGCAGTGGTCATCTCCAGTATCATATGGATTTCTCACACAGTTCTGTTAAATGGAGCCTGGCACTGCAAGGATACTGTGCATTCAGGCCAAGTGGTTTGAGGGTTTGTAAATCAATCAGTCTTTCAACAGAAAATGATGTTTAGAAACTGAAAACTCTAAAATAAATGCTAGTGTCTCAAACTCTTAACTTAAATGCTAGTGTTTCATAATGAAACTCTTAACTTAAAAAATTGCCAGTCAATATGGTGGTAAAGCTCTAACTTTTAATTATGATTCTGAAATATAAAAAGCCCTCATAGAAATCCTGGTTTGGGCAACTAAATTGTGCTAAGACAGTTCCACAGACCAAAGCTTACTTCCCACAAAGCATATGGAGCATACAAAAAGCCCGAGTTTCTCAACTGATTTCACTAAGTATGGCATTGGTGTTGGCTTGGTAATTTATTTGTTTTTCATATTTCCTTGCTCTTCCATATTTTTATAGCACTCAAATAATTCACATTTCATTTTGCAACATGTAATGTTTCATTTCTGCTGATCTATTTCTTCCTTAGAACTGAAGTTAGGTCCCTAGATTTCCATGTCTTCAATTACAGCTCACAAGACAAAGTTCTACTATTCTTAAATAAAGCAGAACTAATTCAAAGCAGTGTATCTAATTAATCAAAACAGCAAGCAGTGCAATATTTAAAATAACTGAGGGCTGCCTGGATTACAGCAACATTATTAGCATGTGATTAATAAGCAGTTGAAGTATTACATTTGCTACACATTTGCTAAGTTATTTTATCTTGCTTTAAAGTTTGGTGGCAAAGTTTCAAGCCATAGTTAGGAGATTTGCTCTATTCAGTATTATGTTGTTAACCCCACCATCTGGTCAGACAGCTGAGGGAACTTAACCATATGTGGGGGGCACATTTCTCTCTTGGGAAATATTTTTCTTACAGAATTATGCAATGGTTATCAGTTTCTATCTTACTACAGTAGGATCAAAAAATATAGTAAATACTTTGTAGACAGCCTGAGCTCAGTGTGCACTGTATTTAACTGTTACTTATGTAAGAAAATAAGATGCACTTACTTGAGGACCAGGCTGACCCTGAAAAAAAAAAGAAAAACAAAAGATTATGGAAAGTTGTGACAAGGATGAACTCCTTAAATAGTAGAGAATAGTGCTCTCTAATAAGGAGCTAACAAAATATACAGTGACTGCATTGAAGTCAGATTTTGGACTCTTAATTTGATATTGAAATTGAGTGTTTTAATTCAAACTAATGAACTTTCTTGCAACTAACTGATTCTAGAAATAAATTACAATAACATATCAAAACTGCATTTGTGAAACTTCTTATTTTAAGTATTATTAACAATTTGGAAATGACAGGAGGACTTCATTGACAGTTCTCAAGTGAGAAAGAAGCCAAAGGTGCTGAGCTGATTCAAAGCAGGTATTATAGGTTTTTTGCTCTTTCATTTCTTTATTGTGGCTCCCCCTCCATACTTCAAGGAGATGCTAATTATTTACTACTACTGCTTGTTGAATGAACAAAGTCTCAAAACCGGAGAGTTTGAGGACAAACAGTAGTCTTTTTGCCATTGCTACAGGCACTACTGTTTTAAGCAAGTATAAACCACTATTTAAACCAGCAGTTGTGGAAGGTCTGAGATGAGCTTTTGTCAGTCAATCCAAGAAGACAGCTGATATATTTCCTCTCTCTTATTTATCAACATCCCCTTTAGATCATTCCTGGACAAGTGGAGAAGCACCCTTTGCACACTGAGGAACTGTATTTTTTCTTGCTACAAGCCCTTACAGAGTAGAATTCCTATCCCTGATTTCCCTAGACCAGAAAAGCCAATGAAAGTCATGAATTATTTTAGTGCCCTTAACAGAAATTACTTGCATGAAGCAGAACTATTTTAGTAAACAGCACAGTAGCTGTGACTATAACCAACGTGACCCAGACAATCAGCTCACACTGTAAGGCAGAGAAAAATAATTACATATTTCTCTTTAGAGAGAATTCCTTTAAATGCCTAGGGCTAGCTTAGCCTCTGGTGTTTTATGACAATTAAAATAATACTTTGGCTAAACTGAAACTACGTTTCCTTTTGTTGACAGAAACTAAGCATGAAGACTTCTTTTAAATCTTATAAAACCACTTCAGCAGGAAGGTACTTCTATAGAGAGCTGAAACTTGTCTGTCTGAACATCAGGAAACACTTTTTTATTGTTAACCAAGCACAAGACCATGGGAGATTGTGGAGTTTCCATTGTTGAAGACACTCAAAAACCATCCAGACATGATCCTGAGCAAATTGCTTGAGATAGCTCTACTTGAGCAGAGAGGTTACACCAGACGACCTCCAGAGGTCCCTTCCAACTTCAACCATCTTGTGATTCTGGGAAATTTTAGATGGGGTGGGAGGCAGAAACATTTCAACTGGGAACCATTATCAACACAAAAAGCAAAAGAAGAAATGCTTTTTATAGTAACTAATAAAACTTCTTGTGCCAATTGAAAACCAAAAAAATGGTATTTAAATTCACACAAAGCTCTTAATTTATTTTTTTTTTAATATATGCAATCACATTACAGAGGAATAATGGTAAAATACAGAATTATTGTGGCTATCTAATCTTTACACTGAATGCAGCATAAAGTATTCCTTGTTGGGGATGCTGCAGTTTTCTATTCATTCCTTAGTACAAAACTGCACCATAGAGAACATTAAAAAACCCAAACTTACTGGCTGAGGTTGGCAGTTCAAGTATTAGCTAAAACTTTCTGAGTTAGTGAGCTCTATGAAGTTACACATCATGCTGGGTTGATGAATATGATTGAGACTCCTCAGCACTCATATATTACCTCAATCGTCCCCTCGCTGCAGGTTTTAAGCTATTTTATGTTATACCTGATCTTAAAATCATCAGGAATTGCTTATAGATGCAGTACTGGGCAGCCAGTACAATAAAATTGTATAATTTAGCTAAACTGAGGTCTATGCCTGCAAACTTTATACATAAAATTCAGAACACATTTGCTCACAAATATATCTAAAGTTGCAATAGATTTTGACTAAATCATTAAAGGCTGTCTCCAACATATATACATAGTTTTTAAAAACCAAAACTTAAATGAAGGTCTGAAATTACCAAATTGTTTCAACAAAGGGTTGATTTAAAAGCAGTAGAAAGCAAATAAACTGAATAAATGCATATATCTATTTTAACAATGAGATTTGAACATTGACCTTTTTTCCTTCATCTAAGACATAGAGGCTGCTAAGGGTCTACATGGCACATGCTATATGTATGATGCAAGAGACATACACACATAACACAAACATATCATGAACTGAATATGAGGTGAGGGTTGCAATCATGCTCTCACAAAAGTGTTTTCTACTCTCAACAGAATCACTACTTTGCCTTTTTGGTACTAAGCATTTATAATCACTCTTTTTTTCACATCTCCAATACAGAAAAAGCTGGAAAATGAATTTTGATAGGACAATGTATTTTCAAGTAGACAGAAAAGTCAATGAGATATCAGGGAATATAATAGCTGCATTACTCTTCGTTTATATATGCTGCCAATATAACAATTATCCTGCATTTAGCTATAAATGCAGATGCTGAATACAAAAGTACTCAAAAGCAGGATGATTTTAACCCCTTGGGTATTAGCTCCTTCAGCATAGAAGGAAATTTGCATTAGTGAAGGTAATTATTTTCTGGTTTTCACAATGGTTCCTAATCCTTCAATATTTCTGAGTAGTCTTATCTTCTCCTTGCCCTACTATCCACTGCAGTTACAGTAGAACTTTCCCTTCTCAAAAGTGATCCAGTAAGTGACACTACCCAGAGGGTGCAGCAAGCACTGAGTTATAGAACTCATCAGCCTTTCTTACAAAGATATGGGTAGAAAAGCATCACAACACTGACATTTTTAATTGTAAAGGGTTACTGTCAAATAACAGCAATTCAAAGTGTGGGACACAAAAAAGGGGCTGTTAATTTTGCCATCTCTCATTTTTTGCATGTTGTGAAAGGGTCAGGAATAAAGCTCCTTAAGTTACATTGGCGTTCATTAAAAAACCCTCTAACATGAATTCAATTTGATATCATAACTCATTGGAGCAAGATCAATCTCAATTTATCTGCTTGTGTTCCCAAAATGGCCTTAGGACTGCTGAAATCAGTCTGGTTCACTGCTGCATAAATCATCCTCAGTTTATGTTACTTGTGGATTAAAATGTTTTAGCTGTAAGTCTTTCTCTAAATTTTAGATAATCAATGGAGAGAAAATACTGTTCAAGACTGAAAAGTCAGCATTACTTTGATTTTTGTCTAATGAATATCTCTTTATTCAAATCTGTTACATACTCCAAAATTGATTCATTGATTCTAGCTACCAACTAATTGCTAGCTAGTCATTGCAGGCATGTAGGGATCAGTCCCACCACCACTGACTGATTAGGTGCATTTTGGTGGCTGCTGCTTTGAAACCTGGATTATTGTTCATATACTTGATTATCCCAACTGAATGCTGCTTTTTCTTTATTTGTTTTAAAATCTAAATTACTACAGTGGATATAGCCGCATAATATCTTATGGTTTCAGTAAAATCTCCAGAACAATTTTCCCTTCTATACTCCTATTTACTAGCTTAATACACTATTTTGAGGCAAACAAAGGGATTTGGCAACCTATTCTAATTGCCATGATGGAAGGTTTTCTACTGTTGTCAATTACTCCCTTCCTAGCAATTGAAACCAATATTAGCTACTGATATATAAATTATATTAAAACAAACAAAAAAAAATCCATGGTGTAACTAAAGTCAACAGGTAAGTTATCAATCCCCTAAAAGAGATTAAAGGAAAAGCTTATTGACTGCATGTTGCAAACTTTACAGACAAGTTACTTAAAAGTAGAAAGAAACCTCAAAGACCAAAGAAAGAGGAGAAAATGAAAGCTGATACTGCAAGTGAACAAGTTGAGCTTGCAAAGGAAATGGAGCTTGTAGTAAGTAAAAGAATAGGAAAGAAAATAGGTATCCAGGGTATCAGTGAAAAGGAGTGCCCTGGGAAGGGAGAAAAGAGAGGAAGCAAAAGGAACAGCAAGAGAAAGTGCCGAAACTGGATTTTCACACCTTTGCCATGGTGTTAATCTTTAAAGAGCTGGGAACATAAACTTCCAGGCTCATACATCTAAACATAGAGCTATACAAATATACACACAAGTACAAATGCATTAACAAATGCATTGTATAAAATTAACTGTTATTTCTAACTTAATTCAAGCAGCATATCCCTAATGAATATCTGGAATATCATACAAATGCATTTATTATGGTACATAAGGCTGTTCAGATTTAATCAGCCAACACAATCCAGGCACAGAAATTAAAACGTAAAAATTAAGAATTTGTGAAAGAAGGAAGAGTCACAGAAATGTAGTCAGAAGTGAAATCCTGCTGTTTGAAAGGCACCACCAAACAACCCTTGGACAGAGCACCCAAGGAGGAACATCTGCCTTCCAATCTAATTCAGACAGAAAATGAAAAGTGAAGAGGAAGAGCAGGGCTGACCTCCATTTCCTTGCAAAGGCACAAAAGACTCAAGTGGCTTTTCAGCAACCTGTTAAAAATCCATGCTACTGGAGCTGAACTAAGTTATGCTGAAGGAAGCCAGTATTTGACTAATACATATTTCAGTATAAGAAATTATAAAAAGCAAAGAGGGGAATATGTGAAAGACCTAAATTACACTGGTTTTGAACAAATCACCTACCAGCTTTCCATCCATACCAATCGGACCCTGGGATAATCAAAAGTCAAAACAAAATGGAACAGTTAAATCAGAGAAACACTGAAGATGAGGGGGGAAAAAAACAGACTTGGGGAATACTGTGGACTTCAGAAGCTGAGTAACTGTGTCAGCAGCTAAATGCAATACATTTTGAGAACGAAGGCACAGAAGAGAAACAACAAAAGAAGCAGACCTAAGACAGGATTAATAAAAACTGTTTTTATTAATGCACGGTGGGAAGTAGCCAGGCAATAGCTGATGTTTAACAGAAGACAGGTTCAACATGCAATGAAGGAATTGTTAGTCTGGCAAATCACAGTGGTCCAACATAACCAAACATATGAAATAATGCATCTTGCTTTACTATTTTATTTCTGTTATTTCTTTAAATAACAGAAAGCAGCTACTTACCTAGCCTATTTATTTATGTGGTTGCAACATAAAATCTTATAACTAATCTGTATTTAAATTAACATTACAGAAATTATTCTTAATAAGAAACTTTAGCTCACACTATCCGCAGGGATACTAAAGATTTCCACACACACCTTCTCTGAGAAGTCCTGTACCTTACTCCACTTCTTCTTTTTTCCCTTGGGAAACATGGAATTTTCCTCGCTAGTACTTTGCAAGTTATTTATTTTCTTAAGAGTCCAGAAGTTGGTTGCAGTTATATGAGTGCAAATTATACAAAGGATTTAAAGTGGATGTATACTGCTGTAACTGAGTAACTGGTCTTGTATCAACTGCCTGTTTAGGTGATCAGAGGAGAGAGAGGAGGGCTAAAGAAAGTTGGATTGATTCCAAATGTGATGTTTATTTGCTATGTCTTCCGACAATGAGCAGTCAGGTTAACTTTCACTGGCAGTGGAATAAGAGCAAGCAGAGTATGCCAGTTTTTTCTGCCCTTAAATTAATGTTTTAAGCTGAAATCATGAGCTCTCAGACATTTGCCCTATGCAAATGGGACACTACTTTGTGTCTGCTGAAGAGAAGCTTTCTCTTAAATGCATCCAGACTTTTCCCCTGCAGCTTCACAGGCACCCTTCTCCAGACTGCCCCTCTTAAACATAGAGCCCCTTAGGGCTGACTGCTCACACTGCTAGATTTGGATCACTGCTGCTGAGGAGAGAGCACACAACATATTTGCTGGTTTTATGTTGACCTATATTATCCTTGCTGCATTTAGCCCCCTTCCTAAGCACTACTTTGGCTTGTGAGCTAACAATCAGTGTAGAAGCTTAGTCTAAAATCAGGTCTGCAGGGGTTCTGGTGACTACTTCATCCAGGAGTGTGCATTCATACCTTCTGCACCATGACTAATATGTACTACACATAGGTAGACATATATAGAGCTAGTTCAACAAGCTATCAAGAAAGCAATAAGCCCTACAAAAAAACTGTTGCTCTATCATCTAGTGAGTTCCCTAAGTATCTGTCTTCTCCCACCCTAGATCCTGGACTATGCCAAAAATTCCAGACATACCTAACATGAACAGGGCCATCAGCTGGATGCACACATTGTCAAACTCATTATTTTTGGTACAGTATTGGCTTTGTAAGAAGCCCGTGCACCAACCTACTTGTCAGATCCAATAACAAGTTACTGGGTCTGGGAAGCCCTGTGGGAACAAAATGCCTTACCTCACTTTCCCACCAGCCCTCGCTGTGGTTTCCTGTCACATCATGAGTGGGTGACATGCTGAGAGTGTAAAACAGGTCATCACTGTCCTGGCTGTCTGCATGACCACTACCTTATTTATGTGCAGACGTCCTAGGGAGGTTTGTGACTGCTGAGACGACCCACACTATCTTTCAGATGTTATCACTGAACAGTCCTTCCCTGGTAGCAAGGAAGAAGAAAGCAACACTGTCCAGTGGATTAAAATGGTAGAGCTTTTAATACTATGTTTCCTCTGTGCCTCTTGATTTCACACATGCAGCACACATATAACACTTACTAATTTTCTCATCATTATTTGGCAAATATGTAAATACAGTTCTATACACCCCAAAAATTAAGGTATTTCCAAGTTATTAGTTATCCCAGATTTTTTCTAGTACTGTGTACTACAGGATATTTACCTAGTAATATTTACACACACAGTCTGTTGCAGGCACAGAAACAAAGGCTGAGCTAAACTCCGGCTATGAATAACTTTACTTCGTGAAAACAAGCTGGAGATACCAGTTAAAACACTCAACAGCAGGGTTGTGGTAAGTATAAAAAGTTCCCCACAGGGCTTCACGGCAGGTAAGTTTAACTGTTAGGTCATCTGCAAGCTTAGCCCAAGAAATGTAATTATTCTTATGATGAATTAATGCAGAAAAATGACTGTGCTAGTATTTGTAGAAGGAGGATTAGGGGGTTAAACTGGCTTACAGGGACCATTCAACAGCTCTTGTACCTGTATTAGTGCTTGTATTGTCAATATAAGCACTGGTTTTAGGGAATGTTTCCTTAT
This sequence comes from Motacilla alba alba, assembly GCF_015832195.1. Lineage (NCBI taxonomy): Eukaryota > Metazoa > Chordata > Aves > Passeriformes > Motacillidae > Motacilla > Motacilla alba. Next base: position 46,344,659 of record NC_052019.1, on the reverse strand, counting down.
CATAGGAGAAAATATACTATTTGTGCTCCTTTACAATGACAGGTGTTTTAAAACTACTATTGGATTTTTGCCTGCTCTTTATCCATGCTACATAGCTCTTGTATTTGAATCAAAGGACTGTACATAGCATCTCAAAGAGTCTCTGAAAGAAGATTCTGAAATTCCCAGCAGACTGTAGAGAAGCATCTGCTTCTCTACAGGAATAGAAAACAATAGGAATTTCTCCCATGACTCCATTTTTACCAGGGCTATTTGGTCTGACATCTCAAAATGCCTTCTGGGATTTGCTTTGTAGAATACAGGAAGAAAGCAAAACTGTCTTGAGACACACTGCCTTCCAGAAGAAAAAAATACGGTGAAACAGAATACTATTCCTTCATTGTAAAGATACTGAATCTTTAACAGCCAAACATGGGAATTTCCTTCTTTTCTCAATTACTTCTTTCTAGTGTTAGAAAGAGAGAGAAAGTTCTTTTCAAAAAATAGCAAAGATCAGAATGTCCACAAAAAAACCAGGCTGGATGACAAAGATGAGCTGAAATAGTACACGATGTTGCTACAGGATGCACTGAGATAAATCCCATATATGACAATATTTATTGAAATTCATTACAAGATTCCACTGGAATTCCAAGTAATTTTCTTGAGATGAAGAAAATTTAATTTTTTCATTAATTTTTAGAGAAAGAATTCAAGCCAAAGTCATCCGTCTTTGACTTAAACCTGAATGTCTTCAGAGCCATGCTATGTAGATCAAACTACTTTCTATAACATAACTGCCATCATAGATTAGCAAGTAATTTTTGTCAAGATGTACCAAATACATGGTCTTCCCAAACACAATCCCTGTAGTGCAGTTTAGAAAACTAAACAAGATGATGAATCATGAAGAACTGGATGAGTGGGTTTAGACAACACATGTACACTAAATATTTTTTCACTTACTGCAGATAGTACAGATGGTACTAAGAATGTTTCTTCTGGATTTTGCATTTCCCCTCTAGGTTTCCACTGCAACTTTTAAACGTATGCTAGGGCTGGATGCAGCAGGTTTTGCTGGAACAGAGTGAAATTTCCTCGCAGCAGCTCATGTGGGGCTGTGTTTTGTACTTCTGCTAAAAACGGTGTTCACAACATAGAGATGTTTCAGTGACTGCTGAGCAGTGTTTATGCAGCATTAAAGGCTTTTCAGCCTCTCAGCCCACCCCAACAGAGAGGGGACTGGGGGAGCACAAGGAGTTGGGAGGGCACACAGCTGGGACAGCTGATCCAAACTGATCCAAGGGATATTCCATACCACAGTGCATCATGCTCAGAGTACAAAGCTGAAGACAGACGGTAGAGAAGGAGGCAAAAAAAGGAAGGAAGCTTACATTCAGAGTGATGCCTTTGTCTTCCCAGATAATCACTAGGTGTGATGGGGCCCTGCTCTCCTGGAGATGGCAGAATGCCTGCCTGCCCATGGGAAGTAGTGAGTCAATTCCTTATTTACCTTGGCTTGTGTGCCCACATTTTGCTTTAACTGTTAAACTGTCCTTGCCTCAACCTTCAGGTTTTCTCACTTTTAGTCTTCCAAATCTCTCCCCCATCCCACCAGGGGAGTTTGAGTGAGTGGCTGTGGGGGTGCTGAGCGGCCAGCTGGGATTAAACCATGACACTATTTACTTACACTCGTACATGCACCTTTTTTTCCCCCTCAGAATCCTCAAAAGTTGTTTGTACAGTAGATTTCTTTTTTCCCAAGTAGTACCCAACTATTTACTTAGCACTTAACTACCTGTCTAGTAACCCTATTATGGACAGAGACAACACATAAGAGATAGGAGAGTATGAGTGGCATTTCAGGCTGGTTTGCACAAAGTAGCTTCCACTCCTCAAGAATACTGAAAATAAGATGTCTCTCAAAGGAAAATATGTTCAGTGCTTCACAAAATCAGCTGTTTTCCATTTAAGCAATATCTTTTTGCTTTTTTGTTACTCGGCGGGTAAATATTTTAAGGACTTAAGGGTTTTTCTTACAAAGTGACTATGTAAGCAAGGGCATCAGAAACCTTTGTAGAATTTCTGTCAAATAGATGGCAACTGTTATTACTTAAAGCAGCTTGAATGTGATAACAATTTCTTCAGAAATTTCTTACAGAAAAGGTGAGAAAAGATATTATATGTTGAAATTAACTGTCTGATAAAAGAAGCCTCCAAGCAAAGAAAAAGAAGAAGGTATGGATTATCTTCTTACTCTTAACTTCTCCACTCATACTTCAGTGATCTTTTCAATTAAGGAATACTCATCAGAGCACTGTGTTGTGAGCCAGGACAAATAATAAACAGAAAATAGATATGATTCCTTCTTATAAGCTAAAACCATACCCTACATAAAGGTGTTTTTTTAATTTGATCTTTTGTTTGTTTTGATTTGGCTTTTTCAGAAATCAGAAACTCTTATCCTGAAAAAATTATGTGACTAAATTTTTTCCCATTTATAAACTATCTATTATAAATGCAATTGTTAGATTGTTACTTGCAGGTGCCTGAAAATCTCTCATGTTAACACACACACAATTGGAGATTCAGGAGAAAGCACACATCAGCTTCACAGCAGCTTTATGAGATGCATGCCAGTTACTATGTCAGACTGAGTTTAAAAATACCTGTGTGGAAGGGAAAAAAAAAAAGAGAATCTGTCTCAAGCTGCAGGTTTGCACATCATCCTGTCTAAGCTCTGGTGAGGTGACAGGTGACACATCACCTTTTCAAAACACCCATTTCAGTTTTAGATTGATAAAAGTCAAAAAACACACTGTCAGGTTTCCTTATCATGATACTATTAAAATGATTAATTTCTTTCTTTCTTTAAAGGATGTATTTCTTTCTTTTTTTCCCCTTAGTTTAATTACAGGTTTACCAAGGATGACTTTATTAGATTTAATACAGTGTTCCTAGGAAGGATATATAATTCCTAACAAGTCTGATGAAATTCCTCTTTAGTGAAATTTTGCTTTAGAGGTATGTGAACAATGAGCTCAGTTAACATCATCAACAAGCTAAATCTCTTCTATTGATGAAACATTATTGTTACTTTTTCAGTGACTGAAAATTATTACTGTTAAGATCAGTGGGAGACAACAGCCCAGGTACAGAAGTCACTTGCTCCACATCTGGGAAGAGAAAAGTGCACTAAATCAACCTGCAACAAGTCCCTCTGCCCAGCAGTCAGGTTATTACTGAAGAAAACTCCAACCAACCAACCAAACAAAAAAAAAACCCAGATCGTTTGGGCAGGAGAAAAATTTACTGTAAAAAGAACAGACTAAAAGAGTACAAGAAAGATGAGCTGAGCCTCTCTAAAACCCTTTACTGCAAAAAGAAAAATTACTGACAATGACAAATGAAGCACTACAACGCTCCTTCAAAAAAAGCCAATTTCAGAGTTTCCAGAATCCTTCCCTGAAGCAGTTTGTATCTGTTACTACCTGAGACATAAAATTCAGCTAGATGGATCATCACCTGGAGTCTGCAGAGTTTAACTGTGTTCTGAGGTAGAGAGGTAGAGGTTTAAATGAAGTGGGTTTCTTTAGAAACAAAATCGACAGTGCTGTTAGGCTGCTTGATTTTCTTGAGTAGAAACTCATGTATCTCCATCTTAACTACCAGAGACTTGATCACATTCAGCCTTCAAAACCACCTTGTTTTTCCTAGACTCTTCCAAAACACTGGTGCAAAATTAATCATTCAAGATCTGTACTACAAACTTTCCCAAAAACACCTCACTGATTTCATTGGCATGAAAAGGCTTTCTTAATACCTTGATAGAATTATCCTGTAATCCCAGCCATCTTTCCCTTGTTTGCAAGCCATGTATCAACTCTCTCATATAAAAAATTCCTACAAGATCACCTTTATCAAATCAACAAGTTTCTCAAAGCATACCATGGAAGCACAGAAGAGTCCTGGAAGCCACATCCTGATAAAACCTGGAGAGTGATGAATTGCAGCACCACGATTAAGGCTCCATCAACGGGAAAAGTTACACCATGCCTAAACTAGGTTCTAAGTACTGAGACTTCCGTTTCTGAACATAACCTGAAGTTATTCAAATTTATATTTTAATCCACCTGTCAAGTGCAGTGTCTTTAGTGCAGAGAAATATGCAGCATGCACATGTAAATCAATATGCCAGTGTTAATAGGTTTTGCTCAGCAAAAGTGGCAGCTAACATGTATTTTGCTGATCTTGTGACATAAAAGAAAATGTTTGCATTTTTCAATATTTTTTAGGTAATTTGAATTTAAAGAAACAAATGGACATTGGACCTGAAGCCACAGATTTCATGAAGTGTCTCTAGTGTCCATATTAACCTAAATTAGATAATGAAAATTATCAATAATGGAGTAAGATGGAAGATGAGGAACAGTTTTAAATATTCCCAAGTAAACTAGAAGTGCCAGGTACCATTTCCAAAACTTCTTGAAGCAACATCACTCTACATTGCAAGACTCTTAGCTGAGAGCCCTACTTGCAGTCTGAATACCCTTAATAGCTCCTTTGCAATTATAAGATGGACTGGTTATGTCTAGAAGTAAGCAAGTTAAGGAACAAAAGAAATTGCTGAGAGTTTGGCTATTCAGGGAGTGGCTGAACTGCAAAAAAGCTCTGCATATGGTAACAATAAGGGAGTACAAAGAGTTCTGTGCAAGAAAAATTATAGTCACAGCTTTACAAAAGCATGTTTCACAGATGAAAAATAATTGCCAAGATACTTTTTATTTTATAGTTAATGCAGGAGATCTGAAAGGCAGTTTCTTGTGGTGCAGATGCATTTTTTTAGTATCTCAGCACTATGGCTGCTCTTGCTGCTGAAATTCATATGTAAAAGAATCATGAGAAGGAGCTGGACAGATCCAAGTTGGAAGGAACTTTCTCTTCTCAAACACTGTGGGTGGACATGCTTCTGTTTATCATGGCCACCATTGTATCTGTTGCAAGTATATATTAAAAAAAGGGCCCTGTATGAGTGTGAATCCCAAACCATGGAGTACCTCTGTCGTCTTCATACATCAGACTACAAAGAAGATTATTTCCAGACAGTTTTCCTAAGCATCTTACCAGCATGTACTACATTTTTACAATCTTATCTGTATGACAAATTACTGCAGAGGGAAACTACTGTTGACCCCAGAAAGAGTAAAAGCGACATAGTTCAAGTCATGGTAAAGAATGGAGCCAAAATGCTTCACCCATCCACTGGGTGAATACATTGAAACACTCTGGTGAAGTTTTGCAGAACTATGTGTTTCTGTAAAAATACTCAATTATGCTACTGAATTCCAGCACAGCTTAACAAGTACTTGAACATGGAAAACATTTGTGCAGACCAGAGAGAAAACTCCTACATTCTACCAAAATCTTCTCTTTTCACCCAAAGAAACTGAAATTCCTGTATCTGTAAATAGAAAGCACATGGCTAATTCATCAATGCCAACATCACTGAGTGATTGTATTTGATGTGGTTGGTGCCATGTTGATGAGAAAACAATAAACTGTGAAAAATGTCACTTCTCAAAAATTAGCTGGCTAGCCTTCAGTAGGAGATAGATTGTTGTAACAGCTGTGGCATGATGACTTTGATGAATTAGATTTTTGTTGTTCTGGAATAATTCTGAAGAATGTGTCTCCTCACACCACCATGGAAGCAAATCCATTTGCTCATTGAGACCCTCTTAAAGAACAATCTTTCTTATTACCTGTGTTTAGATAGCTTTAGATAGCTTTAGAGAATGTGAAAAAAAATCACTCTCAGTTCTTTCAGTCAACCCGGTTTTTGGCTCCTAAAAATCTCTTCTATTTGGGGGGAATAAGGTCTATTAAAGGAAAAATAAAAATATAGTGGGTACATAACACAGTATCATATGGACGTAACCTTCAGAGACCAATTTTTTCACCTTGCCTCAGTGGAAACATTGGCTTTTGAAGATTGACAAACTCAGAAGTAGGAACATAAAACAATTTTTGCTCCATTAGGACCAAAGAATCCTACCATCATGCTCCTTTTATCTGCCTATAGAGGCAAATATTCTGAATGAGTCCCCCAGGGAATTAAGAAAAAATACAGCTGCCATAGACACTCCTCATTTGAGTTGCAATGAAGAACATCAACCAGAGTGGATACATCTTCATAAAAGAGAACAGTTACAACAAAGGGTTTAGAAGAGAACAAAAATAAGAGCCAAGGTACTGAAGCATTCAAGAATAAACTCACCGAAGATAAAACCCCAATCTCTTTCAACTATCATGAGGTTGAAGAAAGATTTGTTTGAAGAATTCCAGGATAAGGAAAAAAGCTTGTTCAGATATACTATATTAAAACTTAAACTGCAATGCAGGTGCTTTCAGCTATGGGCTGCCATATGTGGTCAAATACTGGAAAATAAAATTCCCTACATGCAAGTCTATTCAGATACTTCTGGCATTTACCTATGAGATTTAAAAGGCACAAATATGCATGCAGCTAATTTAAAGACACCCCGGTTGTTCTAATTACATTATACCTAAATCACTTATTAATGGTTGGTGCTGTATACAACTATGCCACCTCCAAAATGACTTGGAATCAGTCAATTCTCAAAAAGCATAAAGCATAATGGAAAAAAACATAGGAAGCACACTTACAAAGATTGTTTCAATCAGAGAAATAAAGCAGAATTCAGGGATGCAATATGGATTTTTTCCCTCTTTCTTCCTGAAACAATTCGCTATATATTTTTTAATGATGCACCACCTGTTCTATTTCCCCAGTTTAACAAGGAAAGAGGGATGTAGCAAAGGAAAGAATTTGTATTGCAAGAAAAGATTATGTCTGGTTCTTGAAAAAATAAATTTCACACAAATCATCATCAGTTTCCATAAGGAACTTCTATTACTGTGACTTCAAAAACCAAAATCATTAAGCCTGTGAAGTGCTCAGACAGGCATACAGTAGCTTTATTTCCAAGTCTCTGCTTTTATTAGATATATTAACTGGGGAGCTGCATAGTACCACACTTACCATCTTAATACTCTTTGCTATCAATCTAAGACCTCAGTTCTAATGGCCTGTCACACAAAACACTGGACTACTTTGATTCTAAATTCTCTTTAAACTCCAAGTACAGCCTCATTGAACAAAAAGAAATCTTTCTTCCTTCCTTGACAACTGCTGCACAGAAACAAGCAAATTCAACCAACAAAACATTTAACCAGGGAAGCAGAAATTCCTGAAATCCGACCTACATGGCTAGCCCCCGAACATGGGCCACCCCGCAGCCAAGAAAACTTGAAAATCCAAGTATGTTATACCTGTACCTTTCTGAGCCATACTCGAGGAAATTATACACTCCTCTCGGCTATTTCCTAGTTTCAATCAAATTATGCAAGTTAAACTGAAGTCCACCAGAGCTGAACAGGTGAATCCAAAGGCAGAATGTAGTTCAGTGTAACCACTTAAAATCTTCAAGCATTTACCAAATTCATTAGTTCATTTAATCTCAAACTCTATAGACTATTCTCTTACATTTTGTGGATCCACACATGAATACCTCCAAATAAAAAATATTCATTACTTTCTTCTGACTGGTTTTCAAGACTATAAAAGGATTTTGGCAGAGGCTGGTGACAGCATTAAAAAAAAAGAAAAAAATGGTTCTTCACATTCCCATCTAGGGAGAAAAAAATTTGGATGTGATGGCAATACCAGATTATACTTAACATACCCTAAGGGCAGAGACCTAGTATTCATGGTGGATTAGAAAAAATCAGGATAATTGATCCACACAGCTGGAAGTGGAAATGTTGAGGTAATTTTCTCTTTGGAGACTGGCTAATCAGTCAGAGTACCTGAATGAAAACCACAGGCCTGACTCCTGCCTTTTTCCTATTAAAAAAAAAGGAAGCTACAGTTGCACTTTCTCAATGACTAGGAATGCAAATACTACATTATGCATAACAAAAGTTACTGAACTGCAGTATGCTACTCTTGGTTCTTTTGGAGTACTTTCTTTCAATGTTCTCTCTTACCCATGGAAAACTGTACCATTATTAATATCAACAAACTAAGATCACTCCAATTGCTGAAATCCACAGCCTCAGTGTACATATCTTATACTTCTGAACTAAAACATGACATTGAACATAAGCTCAAGTCCAGTATAGCAATAAAACTCTTGTTTCACAAAAGTCTGTGTACTGAGAAGTAGAAGAATCTACCTTTAAAATTTGGCTTATCTTAGCTGTAATTGATCTATAAAATGAAGTACTGCTACAGATAAACAGTGTAACTTCTTAAAATTTCCAATTTTTCCCCAGGCTTATTCACTTGCTAGAATTTCAGCCTTCCAACAGCAGTTTATTTTCATTAGAATATCATGCTGCAGAAAGAAATTGATTCCTACATCAAACTCATGAGTGCTCACGCACATGATGGTTTTTCATGAGTCAAAGCAGCAAAGGGCTAAATTCCTCTCATTTACACTGGGAGCAGACACCATGAAAATGTACAAAACAATCCAAAAAGAATTTTTAACTCAATAGTTCTCTGTTAGATTGTCAGTACATTATAGTACTAGAAAGGTGAAAAAAATGAAAGTAAGAACAGTCCAAGAAACAGCCTAGAATTTTCCCTGTGGTTCAAGAGGCAAAGTTACACCCTAAATATGCCCATCTCAAGACCCCATAAGGGAGGAAAAAGTACTTAAAGGCATTGATCTACCAGCTAACTCCTGACCTTGGAAAAGGAATCCAACACCTCAGAGCTGAGAACCCTATTAAACTTGACAAACACTAGCCAAATAATTTTTGTGTCATTACTGAATGATGCTGTCCAGTGTGGGGCCCAGTAGAGGTGTATCAGAAAATGATTTGATTCCCAGAAAATGATTTGATTCCTACTAGGGAAGTAGTTCCTCACTCGGCTTTGTAAAGAAGAGCCAGTTCAGGTGACTGCCTCCTCCAGATATCACTTCTCTGGTAAATGGAATCTGAACACTGACTGCAGAGGGAAGTAGAAGTGTTTCAAGGGAAACCTTCCCCCTGCACTTTCTGGAAATCACAGAATCCAACCACCTAGTCTAGTAATTCAGGAACAAGTTTCTACAACGAAATTTTACACCCCTTGACCTCAGCTAGGATTAACAATGCACTTAAACTCCCACACAGCATTAGTCATCTGGGAGCTGTATGGGTTATACAGTTTTACACATCATTCAGAGTATCATAAATCAAAATTAAAAATCCAGCATGAAAGAAAATCTCAGAATCATCAATGTAACCCTCCTTCCAGGGAAGGAACTGACAACTTAAGTATTCTTAAAGGGTAACTAAGGATTTTTCTTCACATTTATGACAGATGTAATCTGAATCATAGCATCATTTAGGTTGGAAAAGACCTTTAAGATCATCAAGCACAACCATTAAGTAATTAAATACAGGATTTCTACTGTAATTGATTTAACCTTGTCTTTGAATTTCTAAGCTTCCTGTGAAAAAGTGGCGGTTCAGACTAATTCCAAGAGGCATTTTTAACCACCACTGGTTAATCACTCTACATCCACATGCAACTGTCAAACACAAATAGAAAAATGAGACATAGAATTAAAAATCATTTGGAACAGAAAATTTTGCTCCAAGGTAGTTTATTTCATAAATAAAGCTTGTTCTGTTATACCAGAGAGCTACATCGTGCACTGGGAGGAAATGACTGGAAAATTTCAAGTGGCAGGCCTGACGAAAAGCAAGTATGAATGATCGTAGGTACAGTTCAAGCATTAATTAAGCCTATCAAAGTATAAATGTGAAGATGTTAACCACAGCCTTCTGCATGGCACCTGCTAAGCTGCCAAGCTGAACTCAGTGGAGTAGCCCAGAGAGACCAGAAATGTATGTATGCTGTCAAAAAAATGACAAACCAGCTTAATTCCTTTCTCTACCTACACACACTTTATTATGAAAGAGGGAAATTTCTAAGTCTGCAGAGGAAAGTACTGAAAAAACACATTTAATTCTTAAATTACACCTACCCCCTATCTATCTACCATCAGCTATAAATCTTTATTTATCTGATAGATATATGCATTTGTGTCATTTTGAATTGACGTCAGCTGTGAATCAAAACTGTACTGACTCACACTAGCCTTCAGTATCCTAGCATTTTGTGCTCAGTTTTTAATCACACACTGACATCTAAAAGTCCCATGCAGAGATGTGGATTTTATAGTACTGGAGTCTGTGCATCCACTATGGAAACTGCCATTTTAAAGAGGGTCTTGGTGGATCCAGCATATGGCAACAATTGTCTGTATTACTCATCATTGACTGAGGTTACTTATTATAATGTTTCTTTGTTTTTCTATTAGTTTTCTGCATCTTTATTTGTAATGCTATCTATAAGATGGACTCAATTTAGAAAGTTTAATGCATTAAAAGCAGGACACACTATGTAGGCAGGCGTTTACTGCAGCACAAATAATTTTCTTAAATCTCCATGTGGACTTTCTCCTTTAGCTTATCTACAGCAATTTATTTTCATAATTTTCAGTGAAGAAATGGGTAGAGATATCTTTCTATATTGCTGGCTTTTGCAGATGAGGAAGTTGTTCCTTCACTATCATAGTCACAGAAAAGGAATAGCTTGGGGCTCTCTGAGTTTCCTCCAAGGAGCTGCAGAAATAAACACTGCCTGCTCTTATTTATGCAGTCAGCATTACACAAATGTAACAAATGAGAGGATTTAGCCCATAGTTCATTCAAAATGGCAACTGCCTTGTAAGTGGCTAATAAACGTGTTCTGATGTGTAGCTTTGTTCCTGTGACACAGAATTAACAGCAACTGTAATTTTAAGAGGTCTCAAATTTTTTTGTTAGAATCATCTCTAATCATCTTTACTGTGAAAATATTGGCATACAAAAAAATTAAACCCAGGAGTTGCAATACATATTATTTATAGAACCAAAGGTCATAAAACCCCATTATTGTATGAATGTGACTGACGTGACTACAAAGGCCACAGTTAGCACTTAGCCATGCAGATTTAGAGACCCTCCCACAATTTCTAGGAAGAACTGGAAGTTTATTTTCTGAATAGTATCATGTGTCCTCAGCTACACTATGTTTACAAAAATTACCACATTTTCACAACCTTCCGCTGGTTCTCATAGCACAGAATTATTACAAAGTTAACCTGCACGGCAGCAACTTTAACACTGCACTTGTTTAACCTGAAGCATCTATTTGGGAACAGTGTTGAGGTTTGTTGAGGATTCTGTTATTCTGTGTGGTTCCAAACAAAGGAATCTGTAAACCCAGGTATCTTTTAAGATGGACAGCTGGCTACTCGTATCTCTTTCCACTCCCTGAGAACAAGCAAGGAGTCTGAGGCAAATGGATCAACTGAAAACCTCACGTCTCCTAAGTCCATCCCCTCTGCTGTGACAGAATACAAGGATAAAGCATATAAACTGAGAAAACACCTACTAAAATCACAGTACAAAGAAGCAGTTGAGACTCCGTATGTTTTGAATTTTCTGTTCATTTAAAAGGAAAAAAAAAGTAAAACCTGAAATAGTTATCAGCATTTCACTACCAAACCCAAAATTTATTGCAAAAGTTTTGCTGCCATATGCGTAAGAGTTACTTTGGGCACATGCCAGAAATGAAAGGTGGTCTGTGAAGACACCTGTTGAGAAAGAAAAAATGCTGTGAAGTGGGAAATTTCTATAGAATCAGCAAGCCAAATGCTCAGGGTTAGGTCAAGAATTAAGAGAGCTGCTCCTTGAGCTTAGACATTTATATTTTTGAACGATTCTGAAAAAAAGGAGACCTGACCACTTATTAGAAAGACAATAACTGTGGCAAAAATGCTTAACATTGCCACAGGCTATGTTCAATCACAGATAAAAAATGCATAATCTTTGCTCATTTCTCCTCTTTTGATTATTCCAATTCTATTTGTTTTACAACAACTGAGTTGCCATTGTATCTGAGGTTGAAAAAACTTGCACTTCGCTGAGATTAATTTTATGTATATCCAGAGACATTGCTACTTATTACACACTTGCCTAGGCAGCCCCAATCTCTAACTGGAGACACAGAAGAAAACCAAATATCACCATCAAAGACAAAGCAACACAGCAGGATAAAAAAAAAAAGCCTTTTACCAATTTCTCACAAGGGTGGTTTTCATGTTCTTCCCCACCAGGCCTATTTCTTCCAACTCAAATGTCCTTCACTGCTCTACCTGGAATTCTCTTTGCCTTTTGTGATATAGGAAGAGAAAATGACGTGAGGAAAAATCAGAGACATAACAGCAACCTGAAATTCCTTACAGATCAGGATAACAGCTTTTCTCATGGTATACTGGTACAAGTTTTTATGGGTGCAAAAATCAGAAGTGTGATGACAAAGACATTTTGTAATCTAGAAGAAATTATACCAGACTAAAGAATAATTGAAATTTTCTACCTGCAGTCCAAAGCTTTTCCCCTATGTTCTCTTGAGGCAAGTCTTTTGAGAGCCAGGAAAATCTACAATTTACTGACAGGTGAAATTTCAAAGACCTACATTTCAGGTTTTATCAAGTGATGATATTTGACACTTATAGAAGAATAATCTCCGATTTATACACTTTTTTTCTTCAGGAGAGGAATCTGTCAATATTTCTTGAAGATGAAACAAGGACATTAGAAGAAATGGGATTTAATCAAGGCTCATGGTCACTTGGAGCAGACATGACCCTCCACAGCTCCAGAAAGTTTTGTAAATGCATGAAGTGCTCTGCAGACCAACTGTTATGGAGAGATGAAGGAGAAATTTCCACATTTCTCTGTTTATGAAGAAATGCTCTGTGGGTATTTCCACATTCTGAAACTTAATTCTGAAGAAGTGAAGCTTTACCACCACACACATGGCTACTTCCAGAATGGTTTTCTTGGATGCTGAGCTTGACCTTGCACAGCTTGGGGAAAGTGGTAGGGAAAAGAATTCTGTTTGCTTCAATTTTTCAATGGAAAACAGTAAAAATCGGCTACCCATTTAACCTACAGAGGTTTACAAAACCCCATAGTTTGTGTATTTGGCCTCCTCACTGCATTCACAAGATGATCTTTCTTTATCAGCTGGGTAATTTTGGGGTAGAGGGTTTGGTGTGGGTTTTTTTTAGGGGATGTTTGTGTGTTTGTGTTCTTTTTTCCAAGTTCTAGCATTATTTACAAAGTGAAATTGTCATACAAAATGCTTGCAAAAGCTGCCTGTCATCTCATTCTCCAATGCTTGTGCACTCTTTTCCCTCTTTTATTTGAGTAGTCTATTTCAATTTAAAACTCAAGCTGAAAGAGTCACAACTCTGAATTTGGGCACCGTCTGTTACACAAAGCTTGTTATGAGGAAAAAAAGGAGTTGTACCAGTGAACACTTCTTTAGTATTACTGTTGCCTTAAATAATAACCAGTTAATAATGGTTTTATAAACCCCTTAATAACTGTGTTACTCTTTGGCAGTAAACCCCTTATTTTATTAATTTTTTGATGCTGTATCTTCCTGGGAACTTAGATTTCTGACTGTAATTCCTTTCACTGTTATAATTATTCTTGAAGTATCTTTAAAAACTAGAATGAACACATTCAAAGAAAATTTAAGCCGTGGAGAAAAGAGCCACTTGCTTTTGTGAGAGAGCTACACCAGGTTAGGTTACATGTGGCAGATATACCTCACTATCCTCACAGACTGTCCCATGAAATCCAATACAGATTTAAGCAAAAGGCTTCTACAGGAGCTAAATAAGACTCTGGAGAAATAACTTAGAACACTAATAGCCTTCTAATAGACCTCTACAGGGCTGTAAAAGTACTTTAAAGTACACGGCACTTGCAGTTGCATATTTCCCATTCAAAGCAGGAGGGTATGGCTGTGACTGAAAAGATTGAAACATTCAGCCACATGACAACTTTCAGGAAGAAACGCCAAATTTTACACCCAGTAATTTTCAAGCAGGAAGAGGCAGCACTCAATCAAGTGCTAAGCACTACTGACAGCTCACATCACACATGAGGAGAAATGCATTCAGACTAAGTTTTGCCCATAAAAACACCATTAGACACAGCAATTTCAATATCATGGCTCTGAAGTACCTTCATTGTTTTCAGAACCCACAACAAACCTCTTCAAGAAAACAACTTCTACTCACCCACAGAGATCAATCACTCTAAGAGAAATTGGAATGTGAACTCAGAAACCTGATAATGGTTTTAGTACATCCAACCCAGGTTTCTTGATACTGATGATCAGCTCCTCACCAGCTGACTTCCAACTACTTGTAATTGTAAAGATGGACACTGGATGATGACCCATTGGTGACACCACTCTGGAATTCCAGAGTCTGCCCAGGTAAAAGCATTGAAATAGGCTGCATCAAATGAAGTGTTGCCAGCAGGTCAAGGGAGGTGATTCTGGCTCTCTGCTCCACTCTTAAGAGACCCCATCTGGATTACTGTGTCCATCTCTGGGGCCTACAGTGTCAGAAAACACATGGATCTGTTGGAGCAACTCCAGAGGACCACAGAGATGATAAAAGGGATGGAGCAACTCTTCTACATAGACAGCCTGAGAAAGTTTGGGTTGTTCAGAAAAGGCTCCAGGGAGACTTTACTGCAGCTTTTCCAGTACTAAAAGGGGCCCTGAAAAAAGGTGTGGAGAAAAAAAAATTTTTTTTACCAAGTAGTGACAGGACAAGGGGTAATGACTTTTAACTAAAACAAAGTTTATATTGGATATAAGAAAGAATTTTAAAATTTTAAGAGCGGTGAAACACTGGAACAGTTTGTCCAGAGAAGCTATGGATGACTCATCCTTAGAAGTGTTCTCAATCCGTCTGAAGTGTTCAAGGCCAGGCTGGATGGATTTGAGCAACCTAGTCTAGTGGAAGGTGTCCCTGCCCATGGCAGAGTGATTGGAACTAAATGATCCAATAATTTCCTTTCTCACCCAGACCATTTTGAGAGTCTGTGATTCTACAAAATTCTCCTCTAATTGCAGGTGCTCAAGGCATACAATTTATATTTTACCAATGGAAACATTTTTAAAATGCACTGAAAAACTACATATCTTTTGTCTGAAAAACATAGGCAAATCAGTCTGGGAGGGCCCTTTAAGCTTCACTATCAAGTGCTATAAATAAGATCATTACTATACTTCAACAGTCACTATGTTGTGCACATAATCACATTTAGTCACCTGGTTTCTAATACCCATGTGACAGCAGGCATATACTTCTTTCAATGAATGGGACACTGCAGACAGTTTCCCTGACTACTAGAAAGAAATGTATTATTAATAGATTCTAGAAAGATGCATTATTTCATATATATATATATATATATATATATATATATATATATATATATTTAGGCAATAAATCCTAACAATATGAATGAAACTGACAGAAAAATGAATTGTATCCATTATCAAAAATTAGTCTGTGATAGTCACTGCAGCCAATTGCTGGGACCTCGGTCATAATACTTTGCTCAAAATGCAGTGAACAACACAGTCAAGTGGAACAGGAGAGAATTAAAAGAAAGGACTCAGAGGTTCCATATGGCAACACTACTGCTTTCTAATATGGAAAATTGAGATGCAGTATCTTAGCAAGTTTTTTAATTAATTAATTATGAATTTTGTATGCAAGAATGAAGAATCTCAACACAAAATATGTACAACATCAAACAATCAGTGCATCTCATTTATGCATTGTAAATAGTCTGGTTATTTTCGGAAACTTGTCACAGGCTTTTTATTTTGCTTTGGTTTTAAAGGAAAATCCTGCATTTTCTAGGCATCTGAGGAAACAAAAAAAACCAAAGGGTCCTTTTGACAGTAATAAAGAGAAACCAAAATATACCAACAGAATTTTAGAGTAATCATAAATTGCTATCATAAATATATGATGAGTTACCGGATAGCCATTTCGCCCTGGTGGACCCTGGTTGAATGAGATGAAATGGTATGACACATTAACAACACAGTCATGACATATGACATAACAAACATGCAGAGTACATTACCAGGAAATTATCATTTGTGTATTGCTTGACTTTTTTGGATGTGATGATATTTCAATACAAGAAATATGAGTTGGGTACTACACAGTGAAGAAACGAGGCTTTGGCAACGGAAATTATGAGTTTCAACTTATATAAACCCTCTGATTAAAAAGCTACTGGCTACTTCTGATGCCCAGTGAAATTCTGTTTTTTATTAAGAGAATTATCCATGTAAACTGATGGACAAAATGTAGTTAATTAAAAAAAAAGGTTTAGTGCTTAGGCAGTAAAGTATTAGATTCCACTAGAATATAGATGGCAAAGAAGAAATCTGAGATTGCTGTAAAAGATCATAAAAATATTTAAAATCCCCAGCCTCTGACTGCTATTACATGTGCCACTCAGTAGTCATGCATAAGGAAAATAAACAGAGCAACTGTGGCAGCCTTTGAAAGTACAACATACACCTAATTCTCTAGTTTAATGCGGGATATACAAATATTTGATGTTTTAAATGAAAACTATTACCACAGTCTCCCAGGTGAAAACAATACTTAAGTTCACGACAGTTGCCCCTAGCCAGTGTCTATGCAAATAGAAATTAATTAGGAAGAGAAAGTACACTTTTTAATGCCTTGTAACAACATAAACCATTGCTGCCTGTCAGCAAGATGAAGTTTTGTAGGTTTCACATATGAAACTTGGAATTTGAAGTTGCTACTTCTTAAAATTACCCAGTTTTGGAACCTATTTCAGATTTATTCTAATATTGCCAAGATTGTGACTTATTTTTGGGGGGATTGTTTGTTTGTTCGGGGTTTTTAAATGTACCTATACTGCAACACTGGGGAGCTAAAGTCAGAGACATTCTCAATACAGCGTATAGTGAATTCTTGCCACATTGCCTTGGTACAGGAAAATAGCTTGTATCATTATTTATGTTTGCTCTTTGTATTTCACAGAAGGACTGCAAAATAAATTGAGGAAAACAGTGTTTCTCTCAAATAAACAGCACCTTTATGCATTAAGCCTGGCTTTTCATTGATGGCTTATTAAATGAATTTGTCACTATTAATTGCTGAGCACATGGTCAAAGTCTTAAAAGGGTAAGTAATATCGTGACTCAATATATGCAGTTTACAGTAAAATCTTTAGGTCACAGCAGGAATTCAACACATTAATTAAATATTCCTACACATGCATCTATCATAGAATAGACAGATGATAGGGTCTTGAAAATGTTGTGGAAATATTGCATCTATTAAGGAAAAAAACATAAGATTCCTTCTAACTGTAAAAGAAATACTATTTTAACAGTCACATTCCTACACCATATGATGCACATGGATGGTATGACAGATACAAAGGTTTGAGATATATGTGCTTAGTCCTGTCCTTCAACTCAGACTTTTGACCTACTCTGGGAATATACACAAAAGCAAACAAAAGACATACAAAAAAAACCTAAGCAAAAAACAAAACAACCTCAAAACCTCAGAAGAGAGAAAACATTTTCTCACAAGAAGAATTAGCACAAGATTTAATCGACTTACTAAATGGAATAGCACTATTTAATAACAATTTTACACAAGCACTCATTAGTATCAGTCCCAATTACAGTGGAATGAGCTGGACAGCCTCCATGCCTCTAAAGAACAGGGAGCTTGCACCCCATGACTGTGTGATAAATGCAGAGGAAGTTACTACCCAGGTTTATGCTTAAGATAGGATACTCACACATTTTTATACTTCAGTAAAATATCTGTTATGAAGTCACAGGCAAAATGAACATAACATACTTACATGGAGTTGTGAATCCAAATGGCAATCTGGAGCGCTGAACATAAAGCTTTATTGGTTTAGAGACTCTTTTCTTAATGAGCTTTCTGATTAAATTATTCAGCTCCAAGATACTGTGTATGTATAAACATCAAAATTCCCTCGAGTATACATGATCATTTTATCACGTTGATAACTTAACAGGATCTAACAGATTTCTGCCTGATTCTGGAAGAACCAACAATGTATCACTGTACTTACAGGAGGTCCTGTGGGGTGGGGGAGAGGGGAAAAAAGGGTAAAAAAAAGAGAAAAAAGAACACATAAGCTTATGAAGTTTCTGGAGAAAGACACACACAAGTCAAGCACAAGGCCTTGGGATTGTCAGTGAGCAGCATTGGTAATACAGGGCACACATTTTCCCACTTAAGTAATCTTGTGCTTTGGTAGTGCTCTGAAACTCGTGAATATGACTACTGCCTAAATGCATGCACTTACCTTAACAAATCTTCAATTACAGTCATGCAAGCTTATGAAAGTTGCTTCTCCCTTCATTTCCATGCAATTTCATGCCAGTCCAAAAATACCAGCCATGGATACAATTCATTTTGTCAGGCTCCACATAAAGCATATGTAACCACACCACCAGTTTCAGTTAACCACACAGTGAGCACTGGATCAGAGCTTGGCTGAGGAATTGCACAAAGTACCCTTGGCATTTAACCTGGGCATCTTGTCAAGAATACATGTACCAGCATCTTCCAGACTTCAACTTTGCCTGTGAGGGGAGGTTACAGTGGCCACCTGACAGTGCTGAACTTTATTTTCATCGCCTTCCTCTCTCAGGGCACACATATAAAATGCTCCCCATTAAAATGTCACACTTCATGAAGTGATATTTGCACATTTTTTCAATTATTTAGACCTCAAAGACTTTAGTGTAGCAGTTCTTGGAAACATTATCAAAGGCCTACAAATCAAATCTACTATTTCAGTCTTATTAAGGTGAGCAGCTGCAGCTCCCAAATCAATGGCATTTCATTAAGCTTTTATGCCTCTCTCTAATTTCTGAATAAAGTGAAGTGCAAAAGGAGTATAAAACAGCAGCAGCTGTACTTTGAGATTGCTTTTAATACTGACAGCCTTTTGGTTTTAACAATGCAACTTTTATTGTCCAGCAACTAAGGTAATTTCTTTATTCTGGCAAACATTCTTAAACAGCATTTTAAGATGCAGGTCCATTTTTAAATGAGAGATCAGTTTCCTTTATTAATAGTTTACCATGTGTTTATTTGAGATTTAAAATGAATCAATAAGGATCCCACAAAGTAATTTCCAGGATCATTTGTAACTCAGTCTTAAACCACAGAACTTCCCTCTGTATCAGAGCCTCTTTCTCTGAAGTACATCCCAAGACAGCACTGAACGGAAACACAAAGGTGATTTGTATCAACTTTTGGCAGGATTTGGTTTTAGTTTTGTGATACAGGAAGATATGCAAATAGTTTTTAAGAGCCAGATAAATTATCATTTACATAGATAAGAAAGGCTACAGAAGATTTACAGAGATCAAGTTGATTGGAAGACTTTCCTAGCTGGCAGATTAGACAAGACAGCCAAGGAGAATAGAAATGCTCATTTTCTACTTTGCTTCCAGAAAGTTCACCTTGATGAAAAACTCAGTCCCACAAGGTAATTGATTCAATTCCTGTGAATGTCAACAGCAAGAGGTGCTCAGCATCTCATAACTTTGCCTCAAATGTAATTTCAAGCTACACACCAGCAGCAGGTTTCTATCAACAGCAACCTCCCTGGTACAGGGTAACGAACCAACAATGTTTTTCTTATTTCTGTTCAAACTTAACTGCTCATTTCTATAAAACAGCTTCTCTCATACAGAGTAGTCTACTTATCACATTATGTCCCTGATTATCAACATTCTTGACACAAGAAATTTTATTTCCTATGTAGTTTCCTTATAAAATTGTTCTCCTCCAACCAAAGGGGCCTGATGTAACACTGACACGGTATTCCAACTAGTGACTTACATGGAGTTATCCTAACTTGTGCATGTGTGAGAACACCCCTGAAGGGTTTGACAGTCACAGACCTGTTACCAAAGGCACTGCGTCAAGCGTTATGAAGGGTGCCAGCAAATTAAGGGTGCCCAAGACTAGAGAAATATCTGGAAGGCCACCAGATACATGCCAAGGGTCACAACATTTTACCAGAGAAGTTTCAGATTTCTTTTTCAGAGCACACATGCAGTACAACTAAAAATCAAGGCATGCTGGGTATGCATCCTCACAAAAACAGACATCAAATGACAACAGATCTTATGAAATTCAAAACTTACCAGTCTCTCCTCTTCTTCCCCGCTTACCTCTTTTCCCTGGAGGACCTAAAAAGAAGATGGAGGATAGTAACTTTTCCCCTTGAAATTACATGTAGAATGTAATTTGTTTGGATGTTAGGGCATTAGACTGATCTACTACATGATGTTCAGAGACTTCGGCTGAGCAGGGGTAAAAGATAACCCAAGTAAGATTTAGGAGTTTGTAATAAATTTGACAGCTATGGTACCCACTACAGCCTCCCTGAAAAAAGGCTGGGAGAAACTTTAAAGGTCATCCAGTTCATCCGTCTTTTTCAAGGAAAAAATTAACCACACCTAATTTCTATTGCAACTTCCACAGGCTTCCCCCCCCCAATATTTCACTGTTCTGACAAGTGGAACATTTTTCTTTATGGCCAACTAACTGCACTGAAGCCCATCAAGTCTCGTGCCTTCCACCATGAACCCCATAGAAGAAATTGTTCCTTTTCTTCTCTCAAAAACGTCTTTGTATTCCTCAGAATTGCTGCACCCTTCCTTCAGTCATTCTAAACCAAATATATTGTGGGACACAAAGTTTTATTAAATTATTCTTGTATTAAGCCAAAAGATTAGTATTCATTTGTAAGAGTAAATACTCTGGAATTTGCTTTCAGTCTCTATCTGAAAACATGCGAGAGATAAAGAAATCATGCCCCGGCTTGCCATCCCCCAAACATTTAGCAACAACGTACATGTTGCCAGACCCAGTGTACGTTGTTTTGCCTCCAGTTTGTACTTGTTTATTTGTCAGCAAACACAATGGCTTAGTTGCTGAATGCTTTTTGCTGACAAGTCTTTACTTCTCATTGTCCTTTCTCCACAAATAATTACATAATACAAACAGCTTCTGCTATCACCTCTGAAATTAAAAAAAAAGGAAAAATCCTTGTTGTCCCTCATTTCTGCCTTCAATATTCTTCTCCAAAAACTGCAGATCTCAGATGTCAGACTGCAGACACTTTCCCCCCTCTTTTTGGTAACCTTGACATACTGTTCCTGAAAGTGCCAGGAGAGAACACTTGCACTTCTCCATGCACAGCTTGGAGGAGAAGCAGCAGCTGTGGGGGTGACACAAGTCCTGAAACTTGGCTGCTCTGAACAGAGAGCCACAGGTGGGACTCTCAGAGCTGCAGAAGAGAGGCGAGTGCATGGGTGGAATTTCCAGAAGCAGCGAGGCGTGCAAGAGCACAAGTACCTCTGCTGTGGCTGGATCTCACCGTTTGTAATGGATATGAGGTGCACAGGTGGTTTTGTGCAAATGGCTGCTACTTTAAACTTTACAAATCATCTGAAGCATCATGCCATAGCTTTTAAATAGCTTTGCATTGTATATTTGCAGCAATCTAGCTTAGAAGACTAAGATGCTGAAAAGCAGCATTAGTGAAACGATTTCAAGACACATATTAAACAGCATTAGTTCTCCAGGTGAATAAAATACTATTGCTTCCTTTAAAAAGGAAGAGGGAGAAGAGAAGAGAAGAGAAGAGAAGAGAAGAGAAGAGAAGAGAAGAGAAGAGAAGAGAAGAGAAGAGAAGAGAAGAGAAGAGAAGAGAAGAGAAGAGAAGAGAAGAGAAGAGAAGAGAAGAGAAGAGAAGGGAGGAAAAGGAGGAGGAGAAAGGAGGAGGGAGAAAATAGAAAAGTAGCTCTTGTCTTGAAAGCAGAGAGGTTTACTCCTATTAGAGCATTATAAATTTGACTAAAATCCTTTTTGCCTGTTCCTATAATTACAATAGTGGCATGATGCAACAGAAGTTTAAGACAACAATATCATACAAGGCAAGAATGGCATGGGATATTCAGAATCAGTAGCACAAATACTTTGGCACCATGAAAAAATAGTAAGTGTCATTTAAGCATGGGAGAATCTTGCAACTTCCTCTTGCAAGGGATATCTAGAGAAACTTCTTACACAGGGAACAGAATGTTACAGACACAGTAAGTTTCTATATTGCACCTCCTTTTTCCTCCCCCCACAACACCAAAAACTCTTAAGAGTCCCCCTGCATGCACACAGGCCTGCAGAGGCCCTCTGTGGAGATTTCCTGAGCTGTACCCAAGCTCACAACACAGATGTAGAGCAATTTGGACTCAACACGAACGTGGATGTGCAGTAGAAACTTAGAATGTTCTTCTCCAGGTAATGACATGTCATTGTGCATATAGCAATCATATTCTCCCAAACAGGGTGGTGATATTTTATTTTATTAAAATTCAACTGTGCTATAGGTGTGCACACACACACAAACAAGTCTACTACCAGGTTTGCTTTTGAGAAAGGAACAGTGCTTGGAAATTAAAAACTTTGGCTATGCACCAGCAAAACACTTAAAAGTCACTAGGAGAAAATACTGAAGGTCACTTCATGCAATGAATTTTAGGAAGGAATGAAATCTGTCCAGAAAACCAGACTTCCACAGAGCATTATGTTGCTAGCTTAGCTGTGTACAGGGACAGCAAAAAACCTGCTCCAGTCCAGCTCTTTCCTTTGTCATCAAATGCTGGTCCCTTCTAAGATGTTATTCTAAGATTATTAGATTTAAATGCGTGAATCATCAGAAAAATTACTATTATTATTATGTTTCCAAAGTAACCACACTGCTGAGGTTAGGAAAACTACTCTTGACTTAGACCAATATTAATGAAACCATACCGCTGCCCCGATCATCAGACCAGCAGTATTTGAGGACCATTGAGGGACAGGTATCTCTTCTATCTCATTAAAACTTTTTTGATTTGTGCACTATTGAAGTCTGCCAAGGTGGTGGCATTTGCAAAACTCTAATTAATTGTGAGATGAGAGATGGATCTTGCAAACTTTTTTTGATTTTTATGATCATTTGAGGAAATAATTGCTGTATATTTACCTATTTACTTACTTTTTACCAATACAAACTAATTCCTTTTAAACTGTTTGCCACAGATGGTTTCAATTCACAGAAAACTAACTCTGAAATTTATGGTCATCGCTAGATGACCTACTGCTTCAGAAAGTACACAAGCTTTCATGTTTTCCTGAACAGGCTGCCTTCTCTAAATCTCAACTGCTAACACATCATCTGTAGCTGCAAGAGTTTCAAGCTATCAAAACCGTGGGCATTTTTCTATAAATACTAATTTTCCATCTGTCTATAATTTTATAACTTTGCACTAATTGGAGGATTTGGTGGAGACACATCACAGCAGAAGAAGTGAATAAAGCTGTATTATGGACAATGCCAGCTTGCATCAAGTCCACAGATTTTTATAGCTTGCACGAAACACTCAACATGACACAACTACACTGAACATTCCTGCCTGGGGTAAAAAAATGTCTCTTCAAGAGTATCAGAAATGTCTATGCTGATCTGAATTTATTCCAGATTATTTTACGGGTATTTTGTTTTAAAATATATTTTCATAATAAAAATATAAATATTAGGAAGAAAAATTGGCATTTGAATCTCAGTGGAATTAGGTGGGTTAATAAACATTAGTGATACTGAGCAATAAGCAAAAGCCTGTTTAAAGCAGCCAGCTTTGGCTAAACACTGTTTTTCCAGAATCACTACATTTACCTACCTGTAGAGAGTAAGAATAAAAGGCCAGACCATCTGGTTTTCATTTTCAACCTAATTTAGTTGAATTATATCTGAAATTACATCTGAAAAAATATCTGAAATTATTTTATTCTTCCAAAACCATTTATGAAACTAATTCTTATCAACAGAAAATTTAGAAAGAATTTTTTTCTATTCAATTAAAAAAAATAATGCCACTGCTATTCCATACTTATGAAGAGAATTTTGGAATTGAAAGAAACTAAAGCTAATTGAAACTAAAAGTCAATTATTTATCTAAATTTATCTTCTCAAGCACAGAATGTCAGCCACTCAAAGAGCAGCTCTTACCTACCATAAGACTCTGTCAAACAAACAAAAAAAAAAACAACAAATAAAAAACCCCCTCCCACACTGCACAAAATGGACAAAACTACCTGTACTCTTTAAATTTATTTATATATTTACAGCAAAAAAAAAAAAAAATCTACATTTCAGAAACAGCACACAGAAAAAAAAAAAAAGAAAAAACAATGAAAAACCCACCACATTTGGTGGGTGAGACACAGTGTTCCTCTATCAGCACCTGCCAGGAACATCATATGCTTGGCCATTTATTCACCAGCTGATCTAGAATGTCAAGTTCCTCCTAATTTTTGAAAGAATTACAGTGGCATTATCAAATCAAAGGAAGCATCTTTGGTTATAACAACCTCCAGAAGCTTACTTAAGCTCTTACTTGCATTGTCATTGCAAGTAAGAGATACACCAAACCATGCACCAGCCTAAGAATAACACAAGAGTTCAGAACCCTGCTCCCTCTTTTACTGATGCCCAGCACTTCAGTCATATGTTGTTTCACACATACGTAGCTACTGTTAAAGGTAACAAGTATTCCACGTGCACATGAGAAGAATAATATTTTTCTGGCTATTTCAAAGGACATCCCATTTCACATGAAGGTCACAGAAACACAGGGGTTTTGCCTGTCAAGTCAGAAAAACTACACAACTACACACAACTACAGTCTCAGAATAAACCCTGAGCAACTTTGCTGAAGGTAGAATTACTTCAATATCATCAGTCATGAAACTGTCAGCCTTGCTGAAATCATCTGCATTAAAATATCCATCATTCACCTGAACTATACCAACCAAACCATCCTTTCTGATTCAACTCTGACACTGGTAAAATAACTGCTATTGGTAGCATTTCAAGCTCCATCACTCCAAGATGCAAATGGACCCAACTCTTTCCGCTTCCAAAGTACAACCTCGCTGTCATCATTTTATCCCACTTCACATTTCTGCCTGTCAAACTGACTCAGGAAGGAGTAGGGCACTGAAGGGAGCCAACCCCTCACTGCTCACAGGGAGAGGAGAGCCTCCCCAGCAAACTGGCACCCCTGCCTCAGAGCTGTGGGAGCAGCAGCTCTGCAGGTAGGGAGCGGAGCAGAGCGGCAGCTGCTGAGCCTGACACCTTCCTGTGAAACACACATGCCATGAGCAGTGTGCTGGCTCCAGGTAATGGTGTCTGAGTGCCCTATCCTTACAGCCTCCACCTGCCAGCATGGTCACCACCTCCAGCAAACAGCACTGAAACATCCCAGTGGGATGAGCACACACCCAGTGGATGTCTGTCTGGGCAACCTGAGATTCAACAGACACACCTGTGGTCCCTTCTCACAGCATTGCCATCAGTGGGAAGACTTCTATCTCCAAAGCTGACCATGCTCATATAAACTCTACATGAATCTATTCCAGGCTACTTCATCAGCCTTTTCTGCTCTCCCCTCTTTTCTCAGCTTTTTTAACTCATGTAAAACTTGGACTCCTCTTTCCTCACACTCTGCATAACCACCTGACATGTCCATCTTCTTTGTACCTCAGTCTCTCTGTGACAGCCTGCCTGAACTTCCTACCTCATAAAATTACCCCATTTTGAGTCCTGGCTGGATAAATAACATCCATTGTTTCACACACAGTACATCATCTATTTGGCTCACCCTGAAGTCTCACTGCATTGCACGGTCTTGGATACATGTCAGAAACTATTATGCAACTTGGCTGAGGAAATGTCAAAACCGAGTCTGTCTGATCCCCACAGCAAAGCAACCTGACTGCCCTAAATCAGATTGTACCATTTCTGCACATGCTAAATACCATCTGATTAGAGACATCTAGCATAACGTAATTTCACTAGTACCAGATGCCACTGAGGAAGACTCCCACTATCGTCACCTGCAAAAACAGCCATATATTTTCACAGAATCATAGAAAGGTTGGGCTTGAAATGAACCTTGAAGATCATCTGGTTCCAACCCCACTGCCATGGGCAGGAATGCCAACCACTAAATCAGATGCTCAGGGCTCCATCCAACCTGGTCTTGAACACTGTAAGAGAAGCAGCATCTGCAGCTCTGGGTAATCTGTTCCACCATCCTCACAGTAAAAAAAATTTTTCCTAACACCTAATCTAAATATCTTTATTTTTTCTTTAAAACTGTTGCCCTTTGTCCTATAGGGCACTATCTGCCTGCGTAAAAAAAGTTGTTCTCCCTCCTTTTCATAAGCCCCCTTTAGGTACTGAAAGGCTACAATGGGGGCTCCAGAGAGTCTTCTCTTCTCCAGGCTGGAAAATCCCACTTTTCTCAGCCTGTCCTCTCAGGAGAGGGCTTCCAACCCTCCGACCATCTTGGTGGCCTCTTGTGGACTCACCCCAAGGGATCCATATCCTTATGCTGGGGAGCTCAGTGCTGGCCACATGCTGGCCTTGCTTCTCATGATGCAGCCCAAGCTTTCTGGGCACACTGTTAGCTCATGTCCAGCTTGTCATCCACCGGTATCCCCAAGTCCTTCTCCACAGGGCTGCTCTCAATGAGGTCTTCCCCTGGTCTTGACTCACATCTGGGACTGCCCTGACCCAGGTATAGCATTCTGCCCTTGGACTTGCTGAACCTCATGTGGTTCTCGTAGGCCCACTTCTGCAGCTTGTCCATGTCCCCCTGGTTGGCATCCTGTCCTTCTGTCGTGTCAGCTGCACTGCTCAGTTTGTGTCATCCACAAACTTGTGGAGGGTGCTCTCCATCTTGCTGTCTATGCCACTGACAGAGATATTAAAGAGCACCAGTTCCAGGAGGGAGCTGTGAGGGACACCACTTGTCACCAGCTGTTTTCCATCTCACCCGCAAATCCAAGGATGCTTTCCTTCTATAACAGCTACAGTCAACGGTTCACAGTAATCCTGGGTTTTGAGCATTCCCTAAACACCACACAACTTCCATTTCTCTCTCCCTCCATCTGCACTCCTCACAGAGTTTTGTTGCATGAATGTATTACGCCTGTTTGGTTCTTTTCAGATTCAGGCTCTGGAGTGTCTGAAGTCACGATTTCCCTGCCAAGCCCTCAGATAATTCTTTGGGTTGAAGCTGCCTGAGAACTTTGTGAATGCTTCTGGTGCTGCTTTCTGGGGCTAGATGCTTGAGTTCCAAATGGATATTCCCCTTTAGATGCTCTGCTGGCTATCAGCTCCCATCCCAACCTGAAGCCTGAGTTCATTAAACACTACATAAAATATCAGATGCATGTGTCTTCTCTAAAAGCCATATTATAAGGTGGGTTATCTGCTTTCTACGGATACCTTACATGACCTTATTAACAGAGGTAAGAGGTGTGAGAGCAAATTGTTTTCTCTACAAATCCTCCCCCATTGTTTTTCTCTGCATTTTTATGTTATTGTGATTTTCGTGTTCTGTAGGGACAGCAAAAGTGGAGCCACTGGTTTCCCTAACAGGGCTACAGCATATTTTGCATTTAACTTTATCCCTATGTATGCCAACACTTTGGCCGTGTCCTTGGCCACATCTGTAGTTTTAGGAGTGCCTTCACTGACCTAATCATACATACATCAACATCTTCCTGAGTCACAGAAGTCTCACAGTGTGTTACAGTCACAAAATTCAATCATAATGACATTTTCTCTCTTTCTTTTTTGTTCAGTAGTAGAAGGAGTGGGGTAAGAAACACTGCGGCTTTCGTAAGCTCATTTTAGGAAGATTTAACAATGCAGAAGGAATAGGTTCTTGAACTTTGCATTTTTTACAGGTTACTGCATCACCACAGAGCTGTGGCAGAACACAAGTAACTAATGATAATTAAAATACTGTCAGAGGTAAAAATTCACATTTATAAGGCAACCAGTGAAATTATGCAGGTCAGATCCCAGCATTTGTATCCAGATATAATTATGACCTATTTTGCCTAAGTAGTCTGAAATAGATCCCAGTACCAGTAGCCTGAGCTGGAACAGTTTGATAGTTCTTACAGACTAAATTTTATTAGTAAGGCTGTTAAACTATTTTAATGAACATATAACACTCCAAGCACACATGGTCATCTTGCAAACACAGAAATAGCTGCTATCACCTGGCTGACAAATATTGCTGAGGGACAGCTGAACCGTGTAGGGATAGCTATTCTATACTAGCAAGGCATGACAGTATTATCATTTCAACTGGCCATTCCATTGTATTATTATCATGCCATATCAATAGTTGGCCCTATGATGCAAAAAGCATATGTCATATTGAGAAAAACTATTTAAGCTTCATTTAACTTTTTCAGATAATAACGTGGATGAAATAAGAAATAAGGTATCAGAATTAAATTACTCTTCAGCCTCAAAAGAATTTGAATTAACTTTAGAAAGAAATTTTGAAGACACACAGCCAGCCAGATGGTAAAGTAACTACACAGTACAAATGCAGTCATATAAAAGCAAAATCCTCAGAATTAGAAGTCCTTAAAAGCTAATCCCTCATCCACCTTTAAGGAAGTCATGTTAAATCTCAGTGCCAAAATTCTGCCATCAGAATAATAACTAGAGCAAATAATAACAAATAGTTAGAACAAAACAACAACACAAAGCATATTATCCTTCTCAAATGCAGTGCTTTGGAAGCAATAGGGCTCAAGTAGAGAGTCAAATTGTAATGCCCAAGAACGAGTCATTCTTTCCCGACTATTTACGGAGTAACACCAGATACAGGTGAGGATGGAGAAGGACTGCAGCATTCTAGGTCTTATAGCTGTGAAATGAGGACTTCTCCATGGCAGGCAGTACCTCCCTCAACCCCAGTGAATGGCAGCTATCTTTCCATGCAGTAGCAGGGAGCAGCCATCCGTCCTGGCTGCGAATTCAATGCTACTTGTGTGTCTGAGTGATTTTTCATCTAAGCCTTTCATGGCCTTGCATGTGCATGGGAGACTTTGGTCATTCCTTTCTCTGAAGGCTCACTCTAACCTGAGTAAACCCATGGCCTCAAAGCTTCCTCAACCAACTAAATGTGTACATCTCTTCTCTCCTCAAGAAAAAAGGACACCTCTCTCCACATCACAGCAGAATGATCCACATGAATTATCCTCTCACCACATTCACATCAGCAGAATGATCATAGGCTTAGATGTGTGGGCCACACAAGACCTGAAATCCCCACACCATGGTAGACTTAAAAAGGCGTTTTCTATTTCCTCACAAGTCCTACACAAATTTATTCCTGACATAACTTCCCACCACATGCCTCATGTCCTTTTCCCTTCACATTTCATCAGTCTGATTTTGTTTGCTTGTTTTGCTCTTTTTTTTGCATACTTTTTCCTTGCTGGCCACGTGGCTCTCAGCTGCCAGGCCCAGTACAGCAGCAAGCTAGGTGCAACAGCTGGACAGAAGTGCTGCTCAAGCACCGGCACCAGGATTAGACACACTCTCAGTACTCTTGGTAGATGAAACACAGGCTGCTAGTTTTGCTTTGGAACAGTTGGGATAGCTCACCTCAGTGCAAACATGGGATATGTTCAGCATATGAAAAGAATGATTTTTCCAAGGTTTCTAACTTTGTGAAATTTGGGTTGCCATCTTTTAACCACACATGAGAACAGCAGAAGGTCACATAGACCTGATATCAGCCAAGGTTAAATCCCAGTCTTTCACTCCAAATTACAGCTATGTGAGACCTAATTCACAAAGAAGAGGTAAAGCCAGAATATGTTTCCTTTAGCTTTCATTCTTAAACATCTGGTCCTGCTTGCAAAGAAAAAAAAAAAAAAACCAGACTGCATTTGCTTTTTGGCAAAAAGGTAAGCCACTGAAAACCCAGCCTCACAATGACAGGGAAGAGGCAATGCTAACAACAGTATGTCAGGTCCTCACAACACTGACCACAATTGGTGAAGTTATTTTCACTGGTAGTAATGAAAATAAAATTACCCAAGGATCACAGATTACTCTGAATGCTCATCACAAAACAGGAGTTTTGCTAGAATTTTCACCAATTACAGATTTTAATTAACAGAAGTGTTTAGAAGTGACTAAGGTCTCGCAGTTTTAGTGCATTTGTAAAACCCGGGATATTTTTATAAGGTACTCAACTTTTCCATGAATTCTGATTTTTCTTCTCAGCTCAAGAGCAAACCTAAAATCCAAAGTATTGCCATGAACAATTAAAATTCCCATCACATAATTTGTCATATCAGTTTCATATTATTCTAAAAATTTTCTCCTGCAAAGTCACTGAGTAACCTTTCCAGATTTTTAAAGATGAACAACAACATCAACACCGTATTCAGTTAAAACTGTACAACACAACTGAAACCAATTTTTAGCATCCTAGACCATCTCCATTTACCATGTGGAGTCCAGGTGTCTCCTCTTACTGCAGATTTGATCCACATGCTTAACTTTTAAGCCATGATTGACAAGAGTTCGTGATTATGATGACAGATTAAAGTGTTCATTGAATTCAGAGGGTTTTTATTTCAGTTGTGACAGTAGTGTACTGGGAGACAATGAAACACAATATCACAGGATTAAAGGCAGCACATAACTAGTCAGGCACTGGTACTGCAATCATCTTGGTCTCACACACATGCTGATCACCCATTTAAACATAAAACCCTACCCTGAGCACTGCATATTCCTTTCAAAGTCTTACTCACGTGCCTCCTCTCATTTCTAACATAATAAATATATCATCTGACGAGGAGCTTAGTGACAGCTGCACAAGTTAGTTCTAATAACAAAAAATAATAAGTGGTTTTAAAAGGTTCAATAAGTCTCTATTGCATAACAGCAGCAAAGCAGCACAATTGTTGCTTACAAGCAAAAGTAAAGACATAATTAAAAATTGTGCTAGGATTGCCTTACTCCTAAACTACAAATGTCAGTTAACACAGGAGGTACACAATTGAAAAAGACCAAAAATTATAAAGAGGAAACTATATTCACTTTGGTCTACATCTTACAGCTGCCTGTGAACTTTAGCAGTGATACAGGCTTTGGTTTCCAAGGAGATGCATATTCAGCCTGACAGACACCAGTAAAATATTTTTATTATCCTGGGCTACATCCTGCTCCTTAGTCTCAATTATTTCCAATAGCAAACTTACCCCCAAAAAAACCTTCAAAGAAAGGGCAATATCCCATGCTTTGAACACTCTCATGAGACTACACTCATGAAATATAGCAGCTTGTCTTTCATCCACTGGACATTACTTCAGGTTGAGATGTGAGTGCAGTGCATAATGACAATAAAAGAAGACTCCCGCAGATGCCAAAACAACCAGAACTTGGATAATTCTTGCTGTGCAGGTCTCTTTTATAATTTAAGAGGAAAACCAAGGGAAGTTGTACTATGTCAGGCGCAGAGTAAGATTAAAGAATTAATGCATAAAAGTCTTTCATATCACCGTAGAGACTTATTTCATAACATTTTTTTCAATTGTTTTTAACTTTCAAAAATTTTCTGCTACAAATGTAAATCTTAGTACACATCCCACATATGGAGAACTTGCAGAAAAGAGCACAAGAGAATGGATGCTCTCAGCTGCTTCTCTGTGACCAGCTGTATCTACGGTAGCTTGGAAACCATCCAATGCTGTAACTTTGTCAGCCAACTGTAACCCCATGTTGAACTTAAAGAACTTAATCCACTCTATTATTGCCTTTTCACAGGTGGAACCTGTGCCCTTTTCTTTTACCAAGATCCTTCCCGTGACATAATAAGAGACACCAAAAATCGAATGACTGTTCATATTAATTTATATAGCTCATCTTTTACCCGTACAAAGAGAATGAACTAGCAGCATAAATAAGTAAAAAAATTCCATCTCAAGCAAAGCAAATGGAGTTGAGCTATCATTTTAGACTGCCAGACACACAAATATACACTCAGAGTTAAGCACACACACAGAAGAGCTTTCTACTTTATAGGCAATTCCAGAGGGCCTTATCAGCTTTGACTGATGCTAATCTTCCCCTGAAGCGGTGGGGCTTTTACTTGGACAAGTGCTGAATTTAAAAGAAGCATCTTGAGATTTGGCAGAGTTTCAAACAAAAAGCATGTCATGGATATTCTTCACAATATATTGCAAAAGTAACTGTCCTCTAACATATAATAGTTTACATATGCTGTTCTGTAAATAATATAATAATTAACACACTAGTTACACATAATTCACTATTTATGCAGGAAGATCGAGTGCAAAATTTACTCACAGTATTTTAAGAAAGTAAAAGAAAGACATGAACAAAGTTTTTACACACCTACTACTAGCATGGAGTAAAAGCTGGGATTGAAGTCAATCAAGTTAATCAAATTATAGATAGCAGCATACTTTCTGAATTGTGTCCATGCATGACTGGGGATGAGTATAAGCCAGTTGCAAAGGAAACATCTCTCACTGCAAAACAGGGCAACCTGCTCTTGATCTTCTATCTACAAAACGCAACTGCAGCTTTCCACCACCAGCTAGTTGCAGTAACATTGGGAGTGAAATGACAATAATGCATAACAAGCTTGGAAACAATGAGATCATGGCTTTTTAACTGCAAGTCAAGCTGCAACAAGTCTGACATGTGCAAAACTATTGAAAATCTGGCTCTCAGCATCACAACTGAACCTTCAGGGAGCTGACCATAATGGAAGGCTGTTCCTTGTACAGATGTTTGAGCAAGAGTTACAGTCTTAACCTGCCCAGATGTGACATATGCAATGTGTCACTAAAGGAATAAACTACTTTTTACAAACATCTTTCTTAGTGAAACTGGACAGCATGACTTAACACAGCCTTAAAAGAAGGGGATGTTGAAAAGCACTAGGCTCTGCATTACATCTAAAATGCTGTCCAGAGTTAATAAATTTATATGGTGCTGTACCTAAATGTCCTGAGAGTAGAACTTACAAGAAGTTAAACATTAGTACTTTGCTATAACTAAGTGTTGCATTTTACTAGAGGCAGGGAAATGCTATATTCATCATATAATGGGAAGTTGTATTTGTAACCCCTGCCAAGGTTAAGCAGTAATCAAAGAATCTTCTTTTAAAGTTTAAACTTTAGGACTGAGTCAGGAAGTGAGTCATCCTCATACCCCCTTACAGTTACAGCTATGTCCTAGCAAAGGCCATAGACTTGCTAAAAGTGTCCAGTCTTCCTTTTGGGAAAACATCTGAGCAGAGCTCTCAGGCAGGAAAAAAAAAAAAAAAAAGGCTACAGCTTTACTTAGTTCCCAAAATCAGTGACATGAACTCATATGTTCCTGAACAAAACACTAACTTGGCAATGATGTTTGGAACATGTTATAGTTTGCATATAAACCTACTTGGCAAGCCAGACAGCAACTGGAATAATTTTTCTTGGATAAAGAGACAGACTAACTCCTCAATGCCACTCATGAGCAAGCATGCTAGGGGGGTCTGGCAATATTTCTCAGACGTTACTACAAGGTCATGACCATCTGCTGAATATCAAAGCCCAAACATCAGTGCTGAATTGAGACTAAAATATCTACCCTAGTTAAAGTGATAGTGAATGCAATCAGCAAAAGCCTACCCCATGTCAAAAGACACTGGGAAGCCACCTGTTTGCTGTGGCCTTTCAAATACAGCCACAAAGCAGATAGTGCTACAGTGCACAAGCACACACGATGAAGGAAGCAAGGTTTTGCAGATCCAGAGGAGGCAGCTCCTTGCTGTGATCCACACAATGAAATCCCCCACAAATGTCATGATTAGTGAATATGAGTCTCTAGTCCAAACAAGCTTAATTGAATTAGATGACATACAGATTCCAAAAATGTCATGAGAAATCTTAAAGGCAACAAATGTATGAACAATTTAAAATTAGGACTACTTCTTAGATAAAAGCAGACCTTTAACTATTCATCTATCCTTCTGAAAGATTGTATTAAATGGATTAGTTCCTGTGGAAAAGAACATCCACTCAGCTACTGGTGAGATGTCAGATAAGTACCATTAAAACTGCTTTTGAATGAGGAGAGATGAGAAGACAGAAATCTGAAACAGGGTCACTTAGAAGCTCAATCAGAGTTCAATAGGGGTGGCCTATTATTCTCAAGCTCTTCAAACTCTTGCTGAATTCCCCACGAAGAGTACTTTGACTCCCAGATACTGAGTCTGGGTGTTTAATAGGCTGTTACCTATTAAAATCAAACATTTGGTGGGGAAAGGTAGGAGGGAGAGAAGCTTTATGCCTGTTGGGATCTCATTATCACAATAGCCAACAAAACAGATTGTTTCTTCACCTATGGAACAATCAGTAAATACAACTAGCACCTTATGAGCAAACCCTGATTCTGATAAGCCAGGCTTTCAATAAGATGTTTTACTTTCTTCTAAGGTACAACAAGATGTAGAGCAAACTTTACTCTAAAAATAAAACCCAACAAAGACAAAAACATGTGTTTAGTATACAGGCTATTACAATTTCCTCTATAAAGCACTTGAGATCTAGAGAACAAAATGCTTAAGTAAAACCCAGTTGCTGTTGCCACCATTACTAGTAGTGCCACTGGTACATTGTCCGTCTTAAATAAGACTGAGTTCATGTTCTGGAGCACAGTAATTTTCACCATTCAATAGATGAAAAAAAAGGTAAGGTAAAAATTAGAAACCTTTGATCTAAAAAAAAAAAAAACACTGAGACAACAAATTCATAAGTTTCCCTCATTTATCAGACTGCTATGCATAGCAAAAACTTATTTCCTCTGAAGCGTTTTGCTATAGATGTTAAGGCTATTAAGTCATTATTTCTTCTTCATAATCAGGAAGTGTGCATTCCAAATTTTTTATGCTAAAGTATGCAATCTATGTAAATACTTGAGGAAAACAAGGTTATTAATTCTGCTTGAAGAAACAGATTGAATATGGAAAACAGTGTCTTAGCACCAGTAAAATTGCAGGTATGTGGAGCTTGTGTAAATCTTCATGTATTTATATCCTCTGGCTAATACAGATTTTTTTTTTGAGCAGGATCAGCAGGGGATTAATGAAATTACCTTCCAAAGTCTTCTAAATTGCATAAACAACTCTAAGAGTTTGTTCAATGCTGTTGTGCAATTCTCCCACACAGTGAATTTATCATACAGAAAATCAAGATGCACTGAATTAGCACTGGTACCCAAGTAATTTGCTCAGCATGCAATGCAAAATCTTGATCACTATGTTTTTAAGACATCATAGAGAGCTGAAAACTTCAGCCATGACTACAAAAGTATCATTCCTCCTCTAAGTTTTGCACCATACAAGGTGCAAAACAAGGTAGAAAATAGCATACAGGAGGAAAAAGTGCTCTTTCATTACAGTAAAGGTGCAAGGATGTTTCTGTTCCACCCTCTTCCTGAAATCCACAGAGTCATCACAGCCTCCTGGAGCCAGCACCTACTCATAGTAAGGATCAGTCTCATTTTTCTGGACTACCTCATTTTTGCTTGTTGCTCAGTGTAGAACCATCTTCCAGATACTTCTTTGCCTTCCATGAGACCTAAGGGCATCTGGACATTCTTCACAGCACACCTGCACAATGAAAATGCTGGCCAGTTGACCAAAGTTACCTTAATATTTTTTCCTTGTATGAGATTGTCAATACATCCCATAGCAGTGAAGTGCACAGGCATCACATCTTATTTATATAATTAATTTTTCAAATTCAAGATGCCGTCACATAAGTAAATTAGTAAAAAAAGTCAGATTGAGGATTGCAATCCTTCTTAACCCATGTTCACATTTTGTACAGCATCATAAGCAACTGTCAATTTGTCTTCCCAATTGCCAAACCATATGTTGAAAACTTCCTTCAGTTAATACCTGACAGAAGAATGGCAATTTTTGATTAAAGGATACAATATGTAGAGTTCGAAATTAGTAGCTCCTTGTTGGGGTTTTTTAATTAAAGTAATAAAAATCTGACAAGCACACAACTGTAACTCTGTTGTCTTCACATCAGCACAGCAACAAAGCATTCTGAGGACTACACCAAAAATTCTTACAAGAGTTCAAACTGCCTTCTCAGTCAAGACAAAAACTCAGTTTCACAGCCTAAAGAAACTGAGACTGAAAATGGTATCTAAATTAGAATCCTGCTGCATATGTGAATATTATGAAACTTTTCAGTACCCCTAACGTCTAGACAGTAATTTGTTATTTTCCTTTTATCAGGAGTCACTCATTTTGGCTCCCAGGATCACATCATCAACATATGAATTGGAAAAATATAGAAGCTAAAAGCTCAAATTAGAACGCGCATCATTCAGTATTTACAATTTCTATGCTCTGCATGTGGAGATAGGAGATTTCCTATCAGTTCTTAGATCAGCCACCTACAGCAAAATCGTAGTCAAGAACATTAAAAGCATCTAACCTACATTTTGTTTTCCAATGTGGATTGTGCCTACTTCCCCCAATATCCAAACTACTCCATTAGAGAAGAGATTAAGTGGTTCATATTCACAAATCATAATGAGCTGAATCTGGAAGGTTTATTTAATAGGATTATTATGTATAAGAATAATATTACATTACTACGTTTATTACTGTTTCTGTCAGCGCACAGTCAACACCTATTATCTAGAATGCTCATACAACTAATACACTACTCCACATTTCAAACCTAAAAATACCTAATCTCCTCACTGTATTGTGGGTATTTCTGAAATTAAAATGTACAGTTTCTACCTTAACACAGCAGTCTTTTGGATGTGTTTCAATTCAAACCTTAAACAGGATTAAGAAATACATACTGGAATTTAATGAATCAAAACAAAACCCTCAAAGTTAACAAAAACCAGCCAATCAAACAAACAAACAAAAAAAAACAACCAGTATGTGCAGGTTTTCTTTTTTCAACATTAAAATCTTTTTTAAAAATAATTTTTTCAGATATTTCAATGTCAAGAACTACTTCTCAAAATTCACTAGTGCTAATAAGAGGGATCATTTACCAAGCTGTGCAAGAACTTTAAAAGGCCACATCTAAACATCACCTGCTCTAGAGCACTAGTACGTATCAGCCCAGATAGCTATGCATGTTTTCACATCAGTGACTTAACATTATCACTGCAGGAGGCATAACTATTTTCTCATTAGCCTGCTCTCTTCTTCAGGAGCTCATGCCAACTCCACAACAGCCACGTGCAAACGTGCAGACTGGGATTTTATTCCAGTCTAAAGCAATGAACTCTAAAGACATCTGCAGCTGGGCACAATGCCCACACTGGTACAATTACAATGCTATGTCAGCTTCTCATTGTTTAAGGTGATTGATTTCATATCTGGGCACATTATCTTGCCAGAGTCAATGGTATTTTTTTCTTGGAAGCACATTGGAATGGCACAGGACTGTGCCAATTTCAAAGCACTGTAATGTGTTTCTACAGCCTTTTCATAGGTCACATTATAAAGCAATTTCAATTTCATAAGTCACATTATAAAGCACCCTGCCAGCACTTTATCCTGAACAGGTGCTAAACAAACTTACAGACTATTACAGTGCAATATATTTGAAAAAATCAAGATATGAACAGGCAACCCTCTTAACAAAACAGCAACAGGAGCATGCAAGTAGAATGGCACATTACATTTAACAGGCCCCTCAATAGGATCCCACTTCATTTATTAGATCAAAGATCACATATTACATCCACTAGGGCAAAAGACCTTCAAAATTTGAAACAGTAGATGAAATTCACAGCAATAGCTCCCAGTTGTATTCACAACTAGAAAGAAGTATTTTGGCTTCCAAGTATCTTTTTGTTACTCAGCTACCACAGAATTCAGCATGGTGCAAGACGTTTTCCCAATACTTACTCTTACTAATGCAACAAATAAAACACAGTATCTGTGGTACCACAAATAAAATACAACTGCCCATTTACATACTTGAGCCTACAGTCTCTGAATAAGGTTTGTAATGCTCTGTACAACAGACAAAAGGACCATGAACATTAAGCAGCTGGTTGCAATGTCTTCATCACTAACACAGACAGTGGAACTGAGATGCCTGAGGGACTGGATGCCATTCAGAGGAACCTGGACCAACGTGTGAAGTGGGTTCTTGGGAACCTCATGAGTTTCTAAAGGGCCAAGGTGCAAGGTCTCTTGCTTTTGCAAGATATCCCCGCGCATGGCAGGGGTGCTCAACCAGATGACATTTGGAGTTCCCTTTCAACTGAAATGATTCTACTATTCTATGAAACATACAGCATCTTCATTCAGCATTGTCTGGTTCACAAAATGGGGAAAATAACCAATATGGAGCAGTCTAGAAAAACAGTCCTGGATAAAAAATAAGAGTGCCTCCCACTCCAACCAAAATCCATTAAACACGATTCACTATAGAAAAGATCATAAATATTGAGACCAT
Organism: Motacilla alba alba; assembly: GCF_015832195.1. Lineage (NCBI taxonomy): Eukaryota > Metazoa > Chordata > Aves > Passeriformes > Motacillidae > Motacilla > Motacilla alba. The sequence continues at coordinate 46,306,194 of NC_052019.1, read as the reverse complement.
ACCACATGCACATTTTATATGAAAAAAGTAATACAAGAAGCCATATAAAAAACCCCACCAAAATTACATTAACATCTTTTTAGAAATAAATATATGTGTCTCTACAAATAGAACTAACTATGAACACCTATCCCAAAGGGAAGCATATATATAAGCTACAAATATTTAAAATACCATAAAGGGATAACTTTCCACTACAGATCCTGCTCAGAGGGGTCACATTATCAGGCATTAAAATCACCTGAGAGACGTTCACAATGAAACAAGAAGCTGCTTCCTCTGCAAAGGTCTGCACAGTGCAGCACCAACAAGCCCTAAAAATTTCAAAGTTGACTACCTTTATGAAGTCTTCATTGCAGACCATCCACGTGTTGTGCTGTTAGCACAAATGAGGCCAGAATATCATGGAAGGAGAAGTTCCAGATTCTTAATTGATTTTTTCTTTGTGATTATAGGCTGCTTGTAAAACTTCTCCAGGCCCCAGGCACAACCATCACAGACTCTGGATGATGCTGGTAAATATGATGTGAGCAAAGCAGCTTGAGATATTTGATCAACATACTGAGAAAGAGCAAACTAGTACTAGTTCATCATCAGCTGCTGCTCCATGCTTGGCAATCCAGTTTCAGTAAAACAGAAAATCACAATACCTTCATGGATCTTTCAAGGAGCCAGTAAAAAGCTCCACCAGCATTCTTCAGGCACCTAGAGAGCATTATCTGAGTGCCACAAACAGATTCAATCAGAAGTCCAGTGGAATGGTATGTTGTATTGTGTTGGTCAGCAGGGGTTGAGGCAAGAAAAGGGTTATCAGACAGTGAGTAATGGAACACCTGCTGTCACCTATAGTCAGCTCTGAGTCCATGCTATACAGTTTCATCACTGACAGCACCAGAGTGTAAGTAATGCTGCAGGCCAAACATGGACCTGCCTGTCAACCTCCCGGTGTTTGGACAAAATGTCCTGAGAAGCTGATGCAGTGGCGACATTCAAGAAATGCAGGAATCATGGCTGGATCCCAGCAACTCAGCAATGGCATTAGTGATTCATGCTGTGGGTATTATTCCTGAATTCTGTGAAACCTTTCAGTGTGTGAGTCCCATACATGGAATCAATATGGTCCCTCAGGACTACTCAAAACTTTCGTCACTTTTAAAGCTTTTCAGCACCGAAAAGAATTTGAACTGGTATCTCTAAATGGAACCATCGGTGCAGACAAAAGTGTTGCAAAACATCCAGACATGGTGCCTCAGTAATACCAGCCTGATCCACTGCCACGTGCTGACCCAGTGCATTACTCCAGATCCACCTTCCAAGCCATCATTTGCACAGGTGCAGGACAGACCTCCTGACAAAATGGAAATAACCTAAGTGCTCATTTGTCATGTACAGGATGTGTGGTCGAGACCTGGAGGCCCTCTTCTGCACTTCGCTTCCTCGGCCTCTCAAAGCAAGCAAAGAAAAACATTTATACAGGCCTACAGACAAGGATTACAGGAGCTGGATACAGTGCCCCACTAAAACCAAAGTCTGAATTTTCTCTCTTCCCTTAAGATATTACTGTACAGGAGGAAAAAAAATTCTAATAATGATTTTGAGAGTTCCCCTCTCAATCTGAATCAGCATTTCTGTCTCTAAAAAAAGTCAGCTCTGTTCTAGGAAAGTTTCCAACAATTTTAAAGATATGTTTCCTTGACTATGATCTGGAAGATTTCTGGTACTTACTGCATTGGTACATTGTGCAAAAAAGGTCTAACAACTCTACATCTCTTTCCTAAACCATCTTAAATCTCAAAAACCTGAGGATTAGTAGAAATATGTCCAAAGGATTCTTTACCACAGAATCATACAGTGCAATATTTATTGAGGAATTATATATGCTACTATATATGCTATATTATTTTATATTGGGTTAGGAAAAAGATAGGCATACTGTGGTGTTCAGATCATTACTACACACATAGAAGAAGTTAAGTATCAGCCTACAGGCAAGAACGGCCCTGGGAAAGTGACTTTATAAGCTGGAAGTACAGACATATTCAGCACTGGAAGACACTGTTTTGCTTTCTAAAAAAGGATTTCAGCCAAGTGCCACTGAATAAGTAGTTACTTCTCTGATGTTCTGCAGGTTCTTCAGCCAATTTACAGTTGCTGCCTACCTAAAAAGAATGAATTTAAAATCACTAAAAAAATTTTCCAAGTCAATAAAAAAAAAAAATCGCCTTTCAGCATCAGTCTTAAAATAAAATATTTGTTTAGGCACCCTTCCATCTTGCCAAAACTCCGTTACTGGGGAAGTACTGTATTTCACACAAAGACATTTGAGAAGAAAAAAGCTTCTACAAAATACCTTTGAAAATCCAATTTTCAACCACTCAACTACTTGAGCTCTGAGGCTCCTTTTCACGTGAGAACACAGAAGTTGGCATGGATGGGATGGGGAGAGCAGAACCACAGGTGGGTAGCGCAGAATACTCCCTTTATTACAATATTCAAACTAGCAGGCACCTGTACCACCTTCCTGTAGTGCTGCCATTAGTCTCTCTAGTTAATATTCTGCCGAGGATTCTGATTTACATGATACACAACAGCTGCTGTTAATATACCCAAGGCACCACCTAAATAAATGAGACTTAACCAAACCTGTCCAGCTCAAACTGACTAGATGAATGCAGCATGTGCTGGATAACAAAGGCAATGTTTCCTATATCACATATAGGCAGGCAGCCAGAGGGTGACAGAAACCACAGCAGCAACCACTAATTAGCCTCAAGGAAGGAGGAAGTCAGAGAGATTGGCCCGGGGCTACGTGACTGCACCAATGATCTAATGGAGAGAGCAATAAAAAAATTAAGACAATAGTCCCAGGGCCCACAGAGTGGTCAGAGGGGAGAAATGCAATGCCTGGAATTCAGATAGCTTGTAGGATCTGCAGTCTGAGGAGAACAACTGCTACATGTAGTACCGAGCTGCGATCCGCACACTGCTGAGTGAGTATCCCATTCCCCTGCCACAGGACAGGTTTTAAGTGTAGGACTGAAGCTCTAATTTGTGATATATGCCTTTCTGTAGAATATCTGCACCTACTGGATCTGTCCTGCCAAGTAAGTGTATTATAGTTTATATGTCACCATGGGGTGTGATTCCCTCCCAGTGGCTACCTCACTGACCTCCCATGGCTACTTCAGTGTTAGCAACTCAAGTGTATTACATATAAAGACTCAAAAGCCTCCATTAATGTTCTTAGAAGAATTAAGAAACCAGGAGAAAAAAAATTATATTTAAATTACCTCATAAAAACCCAAGCAGATGAAGGCCACGATGTAGCATACAAACATCACGTTCTCTTTTGGAAAGGCTAACAACAAAAAATCTTTTAAAAAAATGCAGAGCCCTGTGCCTCACATCTGAAAACTTGCCAGATGTATGCTCTTACAAACAAAAACTTCCTTTAAATGACAGAAATCACTTGTGGAGAAAGTCAGAATGTTTTTAAATGAAATTATTTCTCTTGAACAAAAAAGTCTTTCTACAGTTACATAAAGTAAGCATTTTAGACAAACAAGAAAAACAGACATAGGAGTGTTGTCAAGCTTTTTCCAAGGTTTAGCCATTAGATAAAGCCTTTGATAATTTATTCATGAATGTTTAATCTGCAGCTCTAATCTTCAAACAGCTTCCTAACTTTATTTTACTACTTTATTTCCCTTCCATATTCTACCCCACATAATTACTTTTTAGTTTTGGAAGTGATTTTATGCACTGATTAGCCGAGCAAGTAACAAGTCCATCATTCAAACTTAACCATGCTCCTCAGAAATTTGTGAAAACTAGTGGAGAAAAAAAATCCCACTCATCTGTGTTTACTTAAGAGTAAATTAAAAGGTACATTTCTGGCCTATGAGGCAACCACGAAAATACTGCCCGTCTAACTACTGAAATGTAAATGAAAACTTTCCTTCATCTCTGTTTTTCTGTGTTAGCATTGTGGCAATTTATTCATAAGTGTTACAAAGAAATACTTTCCCTGTCACTTGCAATTGAAATACAAACACTTCAGTTTGAATTTCTAGAATAATACGCTAGATTGAAATTATACTTGAAAGCTTATTTTCTCAATCAACATCATCTGAGCTTTTAAAACTAACATCACTCAAATGAGTGATTATTTTGGGTTGAGAATGAGGTACTGGGTGATGAAGGCAAAAAGAAGCACACACAGAAGAGGATTTTCCAAGATCCGGAAAACAATGCTTATGGTATTTTTGAAGAATCCTTTGTAAGGTTAAACATGCATATTAGCCAATGAATAAGAAATACCTTTTATAACTGCAGTGACCAGTGTGTAGAATAATTATGTCCTAATTTTTTAATGTTGGGGGGGGGGGGGGAAATTAGTAAAATGCAGTGTGTATTTGTAAGAGCTTTAGAAAGGCGTGAAGAACTTTCTCGTAATTTCTGATTTCGCCAAATTGCTGCAGGGTCAACCAGGTCAGCTTTTCACAGCCTAAGTAAAATGGGTAGCAAAATACTCCATTCACCTTCTGCAACAAATGACAGTTCTGTAGCTAAACCAGTCATTTAACCAATTTCACCCTTTAGAACTTGATTAAGTTGCATTAGTTACTATCTCAAAAAGGCTGATGCATTTCAACATTTGTCTTGAGTGATCTGTCACCAGACTTGCAGGTAGCAAGCTGGGTACAAGATTTTCCAAGGACAACACTCTGCTGTTGAATATCGTAGATCAGAAATGAGCCCAAAATCCGAACCCCTGCTAACAGAAACACTGGAAGTTAATGAACCCCTGATGGTATTGAGATCCATGGTATTTATCTAGGTGTCCAAATACAGGCAGAAGAACCTAATGTCTTGGATTATTACTGAAATAGACCCTTCACCTGGATGTCAGCAGCATGTGAAGAAGAAATTTGGGTATCAGTTACATTCCTGTACTTCAGAAACACGTCTTGATGTCAATCTCAGTAAAAATCAGGAGTCATATGTGAAGAAGAGATTAGGCACACATCCAGCATATTATGGAAACATAACTATATTTGGCAAACTACTTGATCAGAGGGTGGCTTAGGCTTATACTAGGATGAAAGCACAAAACTCAAAACTACCATACTTAGAGAATTTTTTAAAAACATAGAACAAAGTACTACATTTTATGAAAAGAGACTCTTTTTAATTTTATGTTTCAAATCTCATATTACATATCACTATATGCCAAGCTCTTAAGTTTTGGGATTTTTTTAGTAATAGGATAATCTGGATACCCAAACTGGTTTCAGATATTTTCATTTTATGAAAAACACTCCTTTAGAAAATGTACAGTGCAATTTCTGTAACACTGTTTTTCATGGAATTTGATGGAATGGAAAATTTGATGACTGCATGGAATAAGGTCAATTATATACTTCATTATAGTTCAACACAAACACTTATGGCGAGGCGAATTTGGTCATTTAGGGCAACTAGTCAAATTTATAAAAGGACCGGACTTTCCCAATTTGGGTGGTCAGCTTTCACTGAATCCCCTTCAACACATCTTTGAATCTCACTGTTTTTTCTACTACTTTAAAAAACCCTGTTTTGATATCATCCCATCCTTTGACTAATTTATTTTTTCACAATACCATTACAGAAAACTTTTTACAGGCACAGCTGACACATCTCCCAGAAACTAATCATATGAAATATGTGATTTATCAATCAGCCTGCTGAATCAATAAAAACAAAGACACAAGGTACTGAGGTACTAGGTACTTTGTGCTTTCCCATAAAGCAGAACAACACAGTACACGATGGATTTGTGATTAAAAAACTCCCATTTCACAACTCAACTCATCCTCAGCAACTCCTGACACAGTATTCTCTGGCTGTGTCACAGTTGAAGCAGGCTCTGCAAACCGCAGGTGGAATTTTTTGAGCTCTGACAACTATAACTACATCAATCTTCCTATAACTGCATTAAGTACCAGTCACTATCGTATGCACAGCGTGGACAAAGGCCACTGCACAAAAGGTACTGCTGATGCAAATGTGAAGTACAGAGACCTCATGAAGTACCAAATACCCTCCTTACTTGCATTAGGGCAATTAAACACCACTTAATCCACCACCTTTGCTGCCTCCTCACTTTCAAGGTTTCCTTTCCAATGCTTTGTTGCACCTGACAGTCAGTCCCCAGAAGGAGGGAAGCTTTCAGAAACAGCTCCACAGTCAGCAAAGGATCCACCAAACAGTGGTTTTCTGGTGATAAAGGCTATGCTCTCCTGAGAAATAAGTTTTCAGTCTTTTCAGATTTTTCTCTTTATTACAAACATTTTTTCAGCATTAACAAGATTTCCCCCGCTGATAAAAAACTTCAAAAACTGACAAAGTGGACTTCTACCAGAACAGGAAAGCACTGATTCTGAAAAATTGTTTTTTGGATAGGCAATTTTATCTTTCCTGAGAGATAATTTGTATTTAAAAAGGGCCAGTCTCTAGAGGTGTGTCAGAGATGAATAGCGTTGCAAAACGGGGAAGAACTGAAATCGGCATTACATTACAGACTAAATCAAAGCCTGCATGACACACAACTTTCCATATGCTACTCAGAAGTATCCCCTCAAAACTAAAGCCTTGCCAAGCTTCTCCCCTCCCTCCCCCACAATAAAACCTAAGTGCCACCCAGCTCTTTGCTGGTGAGTGACATCTGTGCTTCCTGGTGCTCAGGCAGTCCCACAGACCAATGTCAACCAACACAATAAGCAAATGTGATCCTGGTTTTACACAACTTGCAAATAACTCGGCCAACAGGCTACCTACAACCTTCTAGCCAAAGAGCCAAACCAAAGCCTCAAGGAGGTGCAGTCAGGCATCTGTACAACACTGGATTAACATGTCCCACTGGCATGGGGGGGGGGGCAGAATTCCTGAAGTGACATTTTTGGGAAAAGATGGCAATCCAAGTGGTGGAAAATTACTGCTCTCTAAGCACATGGATGGGTGTGTCTTTTGAGAGACACAGGATTTCTTTTTACCAAAAGCAAATTATTTCTGCTAAATTCATCAAATAAATTCACTGTCGATCAAAAGCATTTTAACAAATTTGGAGAGAGAGCAGATTGCAGTCTTGCACAGAATGTCCTGTCAGGGCTAAGAAAGCCAGTGAAGTTGTTCTCCAAACGTATTTCTATGCAGAAATAATCTGGCACCTAGCCCACAAAACAAACAAATACCTTGCAGTCTCACAGTAGAGCTATTTTGGGAACCCAGAGCTATTAGAGCTGTTTTATGAGTTCTAGAAGCTTCACAATAACACAAGGAATTTCTCCAGAATCTACTTTATACTGCATTTAAGAGGAACTGACTCTGGCCTCTGTCACAAGGCTCTCTCTGTCTTCCTCTGTAAGGAATGACTTACTTATAGTGACACAGCAGCAGAGGCTAAATAAAAGAGAAAAAAAAACCAAACAAAAACCCACCAAAAAAGCTTGGGAAGAAGGTCAGCAACCAAAGGCACTCTCTATTTTGGCTCACTTTTTTGTTCAGAGACAACAGACCTTCCTAACTGTCCCGTGACAGTATCCAATGGTAGCCATGCATATGTTATTGACTTGGAGACTTACTAAGGATCAGAATCATTTCTCCACTAAATCTAGTTTAGCTTCAGCACTGTATATGTCAGATTCTCTGAGGTGCCAATTCTGGAACGGTATTCAACATTTGTTGTTGCTTGAAAGCAACATTACAGAGAAATAGCAAGCAATTAAAAAAATAGTTTTAAAAAACAATTTGCATTTTAATGCTCAATCCTTAGAAACTCTGTAACAGGCTTTTTGATCCACTAACTAAAGAAGAGTTTCAATAAAAAGGCTAGGGAGCATATACCTATTTAAAGCTTTGAAATATCCGTCTCTAAGACTATTTTGTTGGAACAAAGCTGCACAGTCAAAAAGCCTGGTAGAATCTAAATTTTATCCTCTTTCATCCTACAGCATGAGAACACATTACGGACGGATTTAAAAAACTATTTTTGTGCATTTGTTCTGTTTATCTTTTAAATGCTTTGTAAGATATAAATATCCTTCAGTCAAGGACAAAAAGAGAAAATATAAGTTAAATCTGATCTTAAAGAAATATTCATATTGCTTTAGATATAGTCTGACCTGTATCTGAGTGATTCTAGCAGGTTCTTTTTTGAATCTGCATTTTATTCTTCTATTTTTTTATTTCATAAACTGTTTATGTTTTCAGATTAATTTCCTCCATATTGGCATTTTAAGCAAAATCTTCGTGAATGTGCCTGGAAGCAAGTGCTCATCTCTCCAAGTAGTTTTAAGAGAAAAAGTCTCAGGGGAGCTCTGCAGACTGGATGTCCCACTGTTTTCTAATTCTCTTGCTATTGCATGACTCCATTTTCTAGAAAACTGTGCCCTTTGTTTACTTTGTGTCAGCACTGTGATTGCTATTTCTCTGTTATCAAATGCAGCCTTCTAGTTACCTGGTAGGATAGCTGAAGTTAGGTATAACGTTATAAGGTTGCACTGCTGGAAAAGAAGGCAGAACAACATATTTAGAAACAAAGCACTGTAGCTATAGAAAGAAAAGAATGTTCTGAACAAATTACGTCTCTGTGCAAAGGTAATCCACAGTATCTAATACCAAACTCCAATAAAGGATAAACGTTTGTGACATTGGTCTTCACTGATTAGTATGAATTAAAAGCTTTTCTGGTTTTGAAAGCAATTATCCAAAGGTTATAAAAAGTCCAGCTCCAACTCTCCTTTTATTTATACTTCATAGCAGGATTCATGTATATTGTTCTCCGGTTTTATTTCCTTACCTGTCAAGAAGCAAAGAAAAATCTATTTCTACCAAACTGCTCAGCAACCAAGCTTAAGTTTGTATGTTCAGCAACTGTTCACTCAACGCACAAAAACTGTGCCTTGCCATACACAGAGGCACCCTATAACTTATGTTCACTACTTTTTCTGAACTGGTCATTGTAGTTACTATAGGGTCAGTTATGTAACAAGCTAACACAGCTATCTTCTCCCCTACAGGAATAGATCCTTATTGTGCTTTCATCTATTTAATACATAAATACAAACCAGGTTACATAAGTGAGGGACATTATTATACCTCACTTAAAGACCTTGGGAAAAAAAAGAGGTCACTACTGAAATAACATCAACTTAGAATAACAGAGCCATTTAGGTTGGAAAAAGACCTTTGAGATCAAGTCCAACCATTAACCCAGCACTGCAAAACCCACCACTAAATCATGTCCCTTAATGTCACATCTACACCTTCACAGGTGGCAACTGAACCACTTCCCTGGGCAACCTGTTCCAATGCCTGACAACCTTTTTGGATAATAAGTTTTTCTAATATTTAATCTAAACCTCTCCTGGTGCAACTTCAGGCCATTTCCTCTCATCCTATTTCTTGTCCCTTGGGAAAAGTAGAGGTTAAGAGATCAAAGAAGAGGGGTTGTAGACTCTCCTTCTTCATGAATATTCAAAATCCACCTGGAAACAATCCTGTGCAACCTACTCTAGGTGAACCTCCTTTAGCAGCAGATTCGGATTAGATGATCTCAAGAAGTCCCTTCCAACTCCAACCATTCTGTGATTCTCTGAAAGGAGCCTGACCCCCACCTTGCTACAGCCTCCTCTGAGGGAGTTGTACAGATCAGTAAGGTCACCCCTGAGCCTCCTTTGCTTCACGCTAAACACCTTCAGCTCCCTCAGCCACTCCTCATCAGAATCACAAGATCAACTAGGTTGGAAAAGACTTTTGAGATCCAGCCTATGACTGAACACCACCATGTCAACCAGACCAGAGCACTGAGTGCCACATCCAATCATTCATTAAACACCTCCAGGGATGGTGACTCCACCACCTCCCTGAGCAGCCCATTCCAATGACCAGTCACCCCTTCTGTGAGGAATTTCTTCCTAACGTCCAACTTAAACTTCCCCTGGCACAGCTTAAGGCTGTGTCCTCTTGTCCTGTTGCTGGTTACCTGGGAGAAGAGACTGACCCCACCTGGCTACAGCCTCGGAATTGTAGAGAGTGAAAAGGTCTCCCCTGAGCCTCCTTTCTCCCAGCTAAAGACCCCTAGCTCCCTCAGCTGTTCCTCACATGTTCCAGAGCTTTGCCAGCCTTTGTTGCCTTTTCGTGGACACGCTCCAGTATCTCAACATCCCTCCTAATTTGGGGGGCCCAGCACTGGACACAGCACTCAAGGTGTGGCCTCACCAGTGCCAAGTACTGGGGAGGAATGACCTCCCTGCTCCTGCTGGCCACACTATTCCCGATACAGGCCAGAATGCTGATGGCCTTCTTGGCCACCAGGGCACACCCTGGCTGATGTTCAGCTGCTATCATTAAGCATCCCGCTTCCTTTCTGCCTGGCTGCTGTCCAGCCACTCTGTCCCCAGCTTGCAGTGCTGCAGGGCTGCAGGGGCTTTTTGAGGACAAAGTGCAGAACCTGGAACTTGGTCTTGTTAAATCTCATACTGTTGGATTTGGCCCATGAATCCAGCCTGTCCAGGTCCCTCTGCAGAGCCCTCCTATCCTCCAGCAGATGATTGTTCTCCCCCAGCTTGGTGTCATCTGCAGATTGGCTAATGGTAGACTCAATCTCCTCATCCAGATCATCAATAAAGGTGTCAAAGAGGACTGGGTCCAACACTGATCCCTCAGAGACACCTCTGGTGTCTGGCTGCCAGCTGGATGCAGCACCATTCATTACCACTCTCTGGCCTTTCAGACATTTCTTAGTGCAGTGAAGAGTGCTCCTGTCCAAACCGTGGGCTGCCAGCTTCTCCAGGAGAATGCTGTGAGAAACAGTGCCAAAGGCTTTGCGAGAGTCCAGGTAGAAACAGTCTTTTCCTCATGCACTAAGCAGGTCGCCTGAGGTCGTCCACTTATATTCAGTATGGTACACTAATAGCAACTGATTGTCTTGTTTATAAACAATATTAGCAGTATGTTTCTGTAACTCTTCCGGCAACATATATGGGAATCCTTCTTCATTTATTGTTACTTACAGAAGAGTTTATCTTAATCCGTATGTGTACCTAGTGCACAATGTAACGTTTATGGTTTGGTTAGGAAGCTGTCAGAGTTCAATTAAATAATTTGCATCACTCAGCAGTAATGCAGAGGCTTTGGTAATGCATTTCATGCCATCTGTTTGAAAAGTTTTGAGAACTCAGAGATTAGTCAAACAGAATTACTAATTCTTACTTTGAATGCATATTATGATACTTTATTTCCCAATAAGCCACAAGGGAAAGCAAGCTTTGAAGTATTAATTCAACCTACAAAAATATAAAAATAATTTGCTGGATCATCTGTAAGCTCAGGTGAACAAACTACACAAAACCAAGAATTAACTTATAACCTTTTACAATTCAAAACCTTTGGGGGAAAAGATAAAAAATAAATACCACTTAGCTTGGTTCTATATTGGCCACATGTAGAGAACCAGGTAAAATGATTTAAAAATCTGATAGTATTTTAATTCCAGTCTCTGCAGCTTTTGTCTACTTGTAACTTGGAGAATTTCTGAGGCAATTTTACTTTAGGCAAGGGCTCATGAAAAGAAGTAACTCCCACAAAATAATCTCTAGAAAGAGGAATCTTGTATGTACTGTTTTCTTTAAGTTAACAATACTAAAATCCTTGACCTGGTTAAGAACAGAGCCTGGACTCAAGGTAGATACTACATGACACATGGGGTTTTGAGCATAACAAAGCAATGAAGAGTCCAAGGTGGAAAGGTGGGACCCACACTCTTCACACAGCTGAAGCCTGAGAAAGGTCATCCAGCTCCTCACTGAGAACGACTCCCTAATGAAGGAAGCCAAAGTACTACCTAAGGAGACAAAATCAACCCTTGCCTGGTAAGAGCTCAACACCTAAAAGGAAAATACAAAAAAAAATGCATCAGATTTTGACGTCAAAAAGTTTAGAGTCGCTGATAAGTAAATCTAATGGACACAGGGGTTGTTGAGTGGTAAGAGAAAAGGCCAAGGTACAAATAAGGTTTGCACTTCTCTTCAGGATCTCAACTGATTTGTTTCCTGAGGACAAGCACTCGTTTTCCTGATCTCATTACCTAAAACAGAAATTCCATCATTTGACTTCAAACAGTATCTAGGGAAAATGACTTACTGATGAGTTATGTCATCATCTCATGAGTTATGTCGTTTCTAGGTGTTCTAAGGCTTCACATAAAATATTCACTTCTATTCATTTTATTGGCAGGTCTGCACAGGAGTTTACGACCACTGCAGAAATACTTCACAGCAAGGAGCTGGTTCTGATCACAGGGCTGCTGCTGGCATGTGAACTTCCTAAATAGATACTGCATTATTATTAAGTAAATAAGAAATGCCATTCTTAGAGCAGTAAAGGAAATTCATTTGAAACAATGAGGAAACAACATCCACAGAGGGACAGATGCTCTACTGACTTTCCGAGGACCTCCTCCATGCAGTCCTACTGTACCACTCTATGACAGAGTGTTCACTAAGGCCTTCTTTGCTTTGGACAGTAATTTACAGTCTTTCATCAAGATCACATGCTTCTTGAAAAAAATCCTGGACTTAAAGCATGCTGCTTTTATTAAAGTAGATGCAGTGCTGCTACATTGCTTAAAGCTGGCGTTTGCTTTGGAAGACACAAGTAACTGAGTGTGTCTGTCCACAGAGAAAGTGCCACTTGGTAGCTGAAGCGCAATGGGCTGTTTTAACACAGAAGACCATAGGAAATAGAAGGAGCATTGGAATGCCTACAATTTTCAGAGACCTAGCTGCTGCTGAATTGTATTACCTTTTGCCAGTGCTATTCTCTAAAAATATATTGTCAAAGCCCACACTTCCAAAGGAAGTGACTTAGAAGACACGAGAACCACCTGCTGTGCTCTAAGCTAGGGAAATATTTCCTAATGTGCAAGCAAGTATGCTTGAATCTAATTTAATTATCTTGGGCATGCCAGAATAGGTATCCTTTTCCATTTCTCTTTCTTTCAGAATAATAATTAAACATTTTTTTTTAGTATGAGACTAGCTTTGATCCCAAATTTACACCAGCCGTCATCACCACCACTTGAAAGCACTCCTGCTGTTTCCAGTTCTTTGTTTAGCCAACTTGGAACACTGGCTAATCTCACTCAGATCACTTCACCTGTTTGTAAGAAATTTAATACGTACGGGGAAGGAGAGACAAGGATAAAGTGACATGATGCATCAAGCTCCTTATGCCAACAAGTTTTTTCATGGAAATCACTGTTTGGCAAAGGAGCATGTCAGATTACTGAACAATGTGCCGCCTCCTCTATTTTGTCTACAGGGTATTATGCAACGGCTGCTCTACTGGCAATACTTTCCCTTTCTAGGGGAAGGCAGGCAGGCAGGCAGTAGGAAAGCAGTTTCACTTTGAGCTCAAAAGATCTTTCTCCCTGGTTGGGAAAGGTAAACCTATCAGAAAGAGAGGTTACCAACTTATTGGGTAGCAAGTGTTGAGCTTGTTCTAAAACTTCAGTGTTAGCATGAGCTTTCCAAATCCAATATTTTGATGTCTAGACAGGGAGAGGCAATATTTTAGTGCAGCTTACATAACCATTAATGGAACAAGAACAAGCTTTTCATGCAAAGCGAGTGTGTTACAATCGTTTCATGGAAGCAGCCATGCTAGTCTTTAGTAAAGATAATACTCTAGCCATACTTCAATACCACACATATATTACATTATACATGTAGTGAGAGAGAAATTCAGGAAGTTCCTTCCACGTGAAACTGGCAAAAGTATGAAGTTCAGCAGGAGTGCTTTTAGAAAGAAAACCCATGCTCAACCAATTCCCTACACTGCTGTGAAGGAGAAATACATTTTTTGTCTCAATTCAAAATAAGCTGTGTTTTATTCCACAACTTAACAAAAACTTCAAGAAAACACACAGCTCCATTGATCCACTTGGCGTGCCTATCACGGGGTACTCAGATTCATATGTCTAAGAAGGCATATAGTTTAATGATCAAAGCCAAGCAACTGGGAATCAAGCCACCTGGTTTATTTTACAGGAAAACAAATATAAAGTGGATTAATTGATTGAGGTTGGGACTGCTCTGGTGCTGAGCAGAATAATAGTTCAGTTCTGAAGGAACAGCAATAACTACATGCAACCTCAACCTCTGCCTTCTCCCAAGGCCAAACCTGCAGAGGGAAGATATTTTGAACTTAAACCATCACAAAGGTAAGAGGCAGTTCCACTGGAGGGTGGCTAACTTTACATCCCAATTTGGAGGCAGTGCAGTTGAGCAGTGTCCAACCTCTGCTGGACAGAGCCCTGCCTCAGTGCCACTGTCAGCACTGCTGTGCCCCTGCTCTCCTCAGCAGTTGCCTCATGCTCACACTCTGAAGCTACATGGCCTTGAAGCAGCAGATCCCAGTCCCTCTGGCCAAGCAGGCATGGCAGGAACCAGCCCTCCATTCGCTCTCTCCTACAGACTCACTTTCCCACTGGCACCTCAGCGCAGTGGGTTGAGAAGTGAATCAACTGGACCTTTGGCAACCTTCTCCCAGCTGCCACCTCCTCTGGGGAAAGAGAGGGAATCTGATCCTCCCTCGCACTGTCCATGATCAGATTATGTGCCTTCAGCATTCCCAAACATGATGCCACCATCAGCTGCATAAATGACCTCAGCAGGCTGCAGGAAGCCTCTAAGCATCTTCAGTAAATGAGTAATTTCATTGGGAGTTTTGGAGTGCTTTACCAATGAGGGAAAGGTAATAATGGTTGATTCTGCCATGAACAGCATTGAAACAATTAACAAAGCTTTTCTGAACTCCTCTTCCAAGGAGCCACATAATTAGTGTCTCCTTATGGGAAGATATTTACATAAAAATCCTGTTTTCTTTAGTCAACAAACACCAAATACCACTCCTGAGCCTCCCACCGTCATGTAAGACTACATCTTTTATTGCTGCCTTAGTACCAACAAAAATAAATACTAAACATATTTTCACACCTAACTCACTATTCCCCTCTAGTTACAATTAGATGCTTCAGCTCACAAAGCAGTGTGATGCTGGCTTTTTTACACTACCACTGATCTCTCTTTTCAGATCTCACACAATCACCCTTGAATTTTAGGAAGTTATTCCTATCTCTCATTCTTGATCTAAAACATCTGGAAGTGGAATTCCAGATTTTGACTTATGTAAGTGAAGAAAAATTTAAAATAACAAAGCGCAAGGGCCAGATTAGATGCAAGCAAAGCAACCGTGCAAGGCCCTTGGAGGGTAGGAGGCCGAAGGAAGGAAGGCCAGATGGGAGAAGAGGCCAGATACAGTAGTTCACAAGAACATAAAGTTTTCTTCACTCGGTTTCAAAACAATTATACAGTGAGATCTTTTAGCACTTAAGTATAAACATAAATTTCCTGATTTGACAATGCACACTAAGTGTATTTATCTGTACTGTTTGTACTAAGGCTTTTATACTTCTCAGCGAAAAAGCACAGACAAGGATAGGATCACCTACTACGGGGAGTCTTCCTTTGGGAGCAAAGGCTCTGAACATAAATACTGCCATTCAAGAAAGGCTTCTGGAAGAAAATAAAATAAAACCAGAGACACTGGAGCAATAATAACTGTTCAGATTTCAATAACACTTGCACTAATTAAAAAAAAACATTTTTTCTACAGTTTTTATGTGAGATCCATGATACATAACACTGTATAACTGTAAGAGTTAATGTGAAGAAGCTTTTTTCACTTAGCTACACCTAAATCAATTCTTTGATTCTGCAGTGAGCGCAGGACTGTGAGGGCATTAATGCCAAACTAAGCCTCCTACAATTTAATTGAAAATTAAACTTTCAATTAAAATTAAATATATAAAACACATAGCACCACGGAGAGATAGTAGGAAAGGAGAAAGCAGGAAAGGAGAATATTTCATTTTGCCTCATTTGTAGTGTATCACATGTACAACAAAGCACAATTAAGACACAAGTCCTAGATCATCTCAGACAGGAGCAAATTACATTGATAGCAAAGTTTATTTTTAGTTATATTGAACAAAGTAAGATCAGACCAAAATAGCAATTTATGTGAAGATGACAAAGACAGAGATGGAATATGTAAATAGGTAGCCTTTGAAATGGACAAAATAACACAGGGAACAGCTTTTTCAAATGGTTCCCTACTGTCTCCTTGAGTGATAAACTGATCACCATACAATTCTTGTTAACCATTCCCATACAGCAGAGCCTCCCCTATACCACTGTGCTTAATATGGAATGGTACTCTACTTGTGAAGGGCAATTCCTTCCAGTTGCCTAAGGACAATAACCTTAGTCTCAGTTAACTTGTTGGTTTTGTCATATTTTGAAAGTAATGTCACAGCTCATGACATCTCAACAAACCATAAAAACGTGAACTAGTGGCAAAATATTCTCTACTCTATTGTCCACAGCAATACAGTTGTTACCAAACCAACAACACTACAATACCCATCTTTTAACTTCACTTCCCTAGAACCAGGCTGGAGATGGATACTTCAGAACACAAGTATTCAAGGACTTAAAAAAAAAAAAAAGACACAGAAACATTAGGATTAAAATGCCACCTGGCTCTCAATATCTCCTTACTTTGTGATGGTGCTAATTCATCCATCCTGTTGTCTCACAACATCCCTCAATACTGCCTTTCTCTAGAAAGAAGTCTAGGTGTCATTTGACTTCATTTATGCTTTTTTACTTCAAAATAACTTCCCCGTAACTTATTCCATATGTTTACCATTCATTCTCTCATGAAACAGCCCATAACCTGTAAGAGAAATGGATAAAAATTTCCCCACCAAGCTGACATCTGGCTGTCTCTTTCTGCTTCTCCTGGGCCTTCCCTGCATATACACCAGGCTGACTGAGCTACCGATAGAGTTTTCTTTTCTCTCCCTAGTGAAAAATTTATAAGCAGCAGTTCTTTGTGTCTCACCTTATTGGAAATGTATGCTGAAGTTGCTTCCTTTTTTTCAAATACATGTCACGAAACTTAACCTTTTGTACTGTTAAATACTTTAAAATATGTACTGTTTCCTTCAACAAATTCTTTGTAAGTACTGTTATCAAAGAGCAGTGAAGGCCATTAATAGTCTCAGAAACTCCAGTCTCACTTATATTTAAGAAGAATGTCATCAGGCCACATCCAGGCCCTTGTGAAAAAGTCTGATAGATACAGTCTCACATGGTTCTCCTTTACACACCAGTCTAAGGAAATAAATTCCAAATAGTCCATTACTAGCATTAAACTCTACCACAAGAAAAATTTAGCTTGGTCTTGAATTTATACCAAGACCTTGGTATTCAGAAGAATCACAAAAATTGTACCTTAATATCTTCCCCACTGTAAGGGGTTCCTTGAGGGACAATGTGCTCTGTCACTTAGTGAAACGCTGGAGCTGGATTCACAGAGAAAATCCACAAATACCTCAAGGGGCTGGTTTTTGTTTCCGTTTTCTAATACAAGCTAATTTAGCTAGCTAATTTTCACTGAAAACTCAAAAGAAACGTAGGCAACATTAACAGCAGAAAACTTATTGAAAACAGCAGAATTCCATGTTGGAACTTGACTGCCAGTTTTGTGGCGCTGCAAAGCAATTGGTTTTACCAGCTTAAAGGAAAACTGCAGTTGAAATCACCAGTGATTTTATTGAGGAAGGAACCACAAAATGCTCCTGTAGCTGATGACTGAGACACTATTTCCCTTCTGTTTTGCCACAATACATGATGTTTTCTTTAAATACAACCCATTAAATATTGCTCTGAAAAATCCTTCAGTTACTGAAAGGGTTTCTAAGGAGCTCAGAATGCTGGAATTTCAAACCCCAGAGGAGAATTTCGTTAAAAAGACAGATGTGGTCATATTCATGAGAACTTGTTTTCCATATTCCTAATCACCTCCAGACATTGCAGAAGTCACATTGTGCAGGAAAGGTACAGGAACATATGCTTTGTTTGCTGCCTACAGTGTGCTACATTCCAACTAAGTATTATGTATCTGGAAACCAAACAAAACCTCAGGCTTTATCAACAGAAAGAGAGCCCCATAACTGATAACATTATGGAACATGCTTGAGAACTAATGGTTTCTCTGCTGCAGAGTGAAGGAATAATCATGTAATTTAGAAACCATAAATTCTACTTTACAGTCTTTCGATTACATTAGCCATCAAAAAAAAGAAAATAACCCAAACCAAATCCATAATTGATATCAACACAACTCCACCTCAAAGGTAATAAAAGTCAGGAATTAATTCCTGTTCCAGCCTTTATGTGAAAGACAGAAAAAAAATCTGGTCCTTCTGATGCTCAAACTCTGTTAGTGAAGAGCTTCAAAAATAAAAAAAAAGCAAAGCCTAATGCCAAGTATTTTTCCTTAAAATCACTGCTAGTACAAACCATAAATAATACTCAATTCTTTCTTTTCTCTGATATTTTGAAGCAAGTGCTGCCAATGGAATAAACATGTGAATAAAGCTTGCTGTCAAAAACTGAATCAAGTCTGAGACTTACCAATGTTTTTTATAGGGAAAGAAATGACTAGCAGGTGAAGTAGTTATTGCCTCATTAAGCCGTCACATTACATTTCATTAATGTCTTTCAGTTTCTAGTGGGATGAGAACTCTAAATGTTTACTAAATTGCCAAAAAAATATGCTCAAAATGTTTCCTTTAGCTAATAAAAATTTGCTCCTGCAACAAGGAGCAAAAGAAGCAAAACCTATCTGCATACCTTTCCTTGCTTGCTTTTTGAAAAACAAAGAAAAGTCACAAAGAAAAGTCACCATGCCACACTCAGATGGCAGAGTTGCTAACAATTTAAGTCAACAAAATGAACGAGCGAATGAATCAACAAGCTTCTCCTCTGCAACATAAAAACAAGCATCAAAGGAATAATTATATTCTTTAGAAAATTAATTTCCAGTTGGAAATGTGTTTTTAATAGTTCTCCCTATTCACAAAAATAGCCACAATTCATCCTACTTAGAATGCTAGTCAAGTCTGTTTCTGCAAAGTTTTAAGTCAGTACCTTTCAGCACTCAGATAATATTTCTAAGGAGAAAGTGTGATAAATACAGTCTTGCTGCTTGACAAGGCAATAACGTTACTGAAAAGAGATTTTTCAACTTGTATTCATAATCCTCTTCCTTTCTTATGTCATTCCATTAAACAAGAAATTATAGCTCAGTCACTGAAACTGCAACCTAATTAGGCTGAGGAAAACACTCAAGTTTTGCAGAGTTTTGAAACCTAACTCTCGATTTTTTCACAAAGAATTCTTCCATAAAACCTTTCTTTGATTTTAGCACCTCATGATGAATTCAGGTAGCTTTTCTGTTACAGGCTTTTTGGTTTGGCTCTGCTGAAAAATTCTGTATAGCTTTGATTTATACTCTGTTCCACATATGAGGGAACAGATCATTCCAGATGCTGTATAAGACAGTTTTCTGTTTTCCAGACAGTGTTATCTACAAGAATTCAGTTTATTTTATGTTTTCCTGTAGATTACAGTAACCAGGAACTGAAAGGTTACTTACAGATGAACCAGAACATCAAATTATAGGTTAAAAGAGATAAATTTAAAAATAAGACTTTAAGGAGCAAATGCTGTGAATACACTACAAATGCAATTTTTCAAGATGCACAGAATACTTCTCTGGCAAAGAAGAGAGAATTCTTTTATTCCAGTCCTTACTTACATTCATATCTGACCACTGAAGACTGTCATTCAACACCAATCTTTTGTCAGATTTACTACCTACTCCAATATCTTAAGTTGTCACAACACTGGCTATGGCTGTTAACTACACCTTCAAGACTAATATAGGGAACTAGCTGCAGATTCCCAATTATTTTCCACCAGATTTGTCACAAGGTGAACTGGAGGGAAGTACCTGTACCTTCATAACCTTCCAACCACACCAAAAGGCCTGGATAGCCAGGCATTAACAAAACTTTGTTCCACATTTCTTGGTCATAATCTCTTATCACCTTTTATTTCCCCATACTCTTCCCAAATACCATTCCTCTAACCATTCCCTTCAGAGAGAATGGGCGGTTCAGTGATTATTGCAATTTCTTTCTGTGCGTTCATCTACTGCAAAAGGAATGCAGTCAAAAAGAGTCTACAGCTGAGATCATTTGTCATCTGGGTTCTGGAAGTAATTAACCTGTCGCTTCAATAGCTAAAAGTTTCATTACACAGATGTTTTGACACTGTGCAAGCCTGAGTGACTGCAGAAAAGCACAGACCTTCAGATACCATTGCCATTGAGCAGTGATATGTGATTCTCTTTGAACAAGCTCGTCATCTCTCAGAATTTTAGGGAAGCTAGACAACTTGAGAGTAGTACCCCACAAGGCTCTAGGGCTGGCCTCAACAGTTGTCTGTTGATCCTTACTAATCTAAAAACTTTGTCTGAGCAGATAGTTTCCCAGGTAAATGCTTCAAAAAGCTGCAAAAAGGAAAAGCCCAGACTTAGAAGCTCCATCCCATTACAGCTTATTAAACACTGGATTGAGTCCAGGCAGCTTGGCAAACAGCAGGCAAAAAAAAAGACACAAGAAAACGACAATCACCTTCAGCAGAACAGGAATTGTACTTTTCTCTTCTGGACAGCAAAAACTGCCAGCCCAGGGCAGGGACTCCAGAGACCGACCCTCCCACCACTGGTGAAATCAGCCCCAGGAAGAAGGGCTCTCCAGCTGCTATAACACAAGCCTGGCAGGCAGTGGAAAGGCAGGCATCCTGCTCACTCACAGAAGATCTGTGCAGCGCAGGAGAGCTGAATGCCAAGTGACAGCCCAGGAAGATCTCTGTGCCGCTCTTTCAGTGTCCAAGCCACCCCATTCACCACTACCCCACCTCATACACCAGGAAAGACATTGTTATACAGAGGGCTACTGCAGAGAGGTTGGTTTGGGGTTTTTTCCTGATGATTTTTGTGTTGTAGGGCTTTTGTTTGTTTGATTGATTGATTTGAGGGTTGGGGGAGTTTTGGGGTTTTGTGTATGTGTGTCTTAGTTGGTGTTTTTTGGGGTTTTTTTTTGAGAGGGAGCAGTATCGCTGTTGCATTGGATCAGTAAAACCATATTCAAGCTATCAAAACAATAAAAGTTCACTTGAATCCATATATCATGTCAGTCAGAGAAAAAAAGCCAGAACAAAGTAGAATAAAGAATTATTCAAGTTCTCAAATCAACCATCACTTCAGGCTTTTCATTTAGGTACTGTTCTGGTTGCTTTATAGTTGTGTATTTAATATTTCTAACTAAAAATAAAAGGGTGGCAAAATCAAGTATCATCTATTAAAATTCATGAAGTATATTAGAACAAAATATACTTAGATTCACTTCAGGTTCTATGAGAAGAAACAGACAGCAATAAAAATTCTTGTAATAGAGAATCTTTTAAATAACAATCATTCATAGTGATTATAAAATCTCTCCTAAGGTATGAGTGCTCATTTTCTCAATTCCATCAAAGGCTATGTATACGTAAAGCTGTACAGCTCTCATGGTAACAGCCACGCCAGAAACATTTTTCTAAAATAAAATTTGGTGGCAAATATTTTTTGCTCTCACCTTTCCTACTTCCCTTGTCTTACTGGATCCTCTCAAAATAGAACCAGTAGTTTTTTAACAAAAAGAAATACAGTTCATTTCTCAGCTCACTGCAACATTGTAATCAGTTTCTCTGAATTGTTAGGAAGGTATTATTGCCCTTAAATCTTAACTTCTGTAAGGAATTACTCCTGCCCCCTGTAAGAATTTACTTCTGAAAGAATAAATTATAATTTCTCATCTTTTTTTCCCTTTTCTTTTTTTTTTTCTTTTAGGAAATGCCAACCAATGCAGTAAAGGATATCCATAAATTACTAAAAATTTCTTCTCCTAAATTTCTGCTTTATCAACTGTCAAACACTCTTGTGAAGAATAATCTTCTCTATGTTGAATCATCAATTAATGAAGGCATACCCAAAATGCCAGACAGCACTTTCCACAAACATCCTTCAGTCAGGCTATGCATTAAGATAACCATACATCTAAAATAAGTCAGAACTCTGGAGACTACACCATTAAGTCATGACACACAATGAACTTTGTTTCCTGGCTGATGACCATGTTAATTGAAAAATGCCCCATTTCTTTCCGTCAAATGATTTCACAAGTTTACAAAAAATGGCTCAGAAAGACAGGAAAAATAAAGCAGTTCACAAGATGACACCTGAAGTTCCATATTTTCTTAACACTGGATGAACAGAGAAAACAAAAAGACAAATTTTTAAAAGGAAATGTTATAGAAGTATTGGACAACTGTGAATAATCTCTTTCCTGTCATGTATTTCCCAGAACAACTAAGGGTGGATTAAACTTTTCTTACCAGAACAGGAAGACAAGTCCTACTTCAACCTCCTGATGAAAGGACCAAGGGTTTTTTGTAGCTATTAGGGAAGAATTGCCACAAATGTGCAAAACAGATCTCTCCTGCTTGATACTACATAGAACTACAGCACATCAGTTTCCACCATCACAGGTTTATTTCTCCTTGGCATGCTCCTTGGTGATACAAAGGTTTTTTACTTTATGGAAAGTGTCTATACCTTGAAGTGTC
The DNA here is from genome assembly GCF_015832195.1 of Motacilla alba alba. Lineage (NCBI taxonomy): Eukaryota > Metazoa > Chordata > Aves > Passeriformes > Motacillidae > Motacilla > Motacilla alba. Next base: position 46,283,506 of record NC_052019.1, on the reverse strand, counting down.
CTTTACTGTTGGCAAACCCCACACCACCACCCAACCTCTAAAAACATTGCCTATCTCGTTTCCAGTTGAATTCTTTAGCCATAAAAAAAGAATAGAGAAAGAAACAAAAAGCCCAAAGAGATGCCTATTTAAAATAACACATGTTCTGTTTTTAAATAAACTCCTTTGAAAACCATCAATATTACACAATGAAAATTATTATTTATTTTATGTCTGTTACTGTTTTCTCAAGTCTGTTTCCAAGCCTCTACTTCTCAAAAGCACATTCAATAAAATCACTCAACTGAATGACTTCCTATTCAACACTAAGAATAAAGAGCTTACAATCTGGTTTAAAATTAATGATGTCTAAAAAGCATTTCCAATTAATGATAAAGTTTATGTATGAACAGTAAAAATAGTGAAAGACTAATTGTAGCCATAACTGCTACATCATCAACCCCCTCACACACATTTTGTTTACTTACATATTTTTATGTCTGCATTCTGTATGCATTTTTACAGGCTTTTTTTGGGTTGGTTCTTGTTTCTCCTTCAGTACGCAAGTTTCAAGACAGAAATGGGAAGGAGAGTAAGAACAACTTTAGCATTCACCAGAATGCCAATAGGAGATGAAAGCTGCCCTTATCCCAGGGAACAGCAAAGCATAGAAGGTGGAAAGGTAAGTTCCTTCGTGGATTTTGCTGTCTATAGCCTTGTTATCACCAGGAAAAGATTCTGCTTATGACAGAAAACGCCATCACAGACATCTCTGTCCAGTTGATTGATTCAGATGGAAGTATCGATGTATCAGTTACATTCTTTCGTGATTTCATAGATAATAGTTTTCTAAATGAAAATGATGAATGAGAACACAGATATGCAGGAAGCCTCTTCCTTCATGTAGTTTGTAGATAAAAAAAATCACTTTGGCTTAGGCCCCATCTTCAAACTTCTTGCATGTGAGAACTGGATAGATGAGACTGCCTCAGAAACCATATATCTGTTCTACCTCAGGTTATGCTTGCCACAGGAAAAATATGATACATTTCCTACAATGTTAATGATGATTTCAACTCTAAGTAACAAGCTGGGGAGAAAGTCTCTAGTGGATCTACTCCAGATGCGTTGTAAAATATTTTTCATTAGCATAGAAAGCAGTATTTTTGACTGATTTGTTTTGCCAGAAATTGAGCATCAAAGGCAGTAAGTCTGAGCCACAGGTGCTTCAGGCTCTGCTCAACTCCTGCAATGGTTTTCCACACAGATTGCAATTCATCCTGATGCACAGAGTTGGAAGAAGGATTTTGTTTAGTAGTAAAAGGAGTAATTTGAATAATGTTTTTTCAAGGACATTTTCTTTTCTTTGCTTCTTTACATACTCATTGGGCACCATAATTGGTGATTCTTATATGGTGTATTAACACCTCTCAGCTGATAAAGAAAGAAGAGTCCTTAGGTCATGAGTATAAATCCTAATATCTATACATGTCTGAAATACACCTTGACACCTACAAGATCATCACCTGTGGTTTAGAAGTCAGCTGAGACTAAAAAATAATGCATTTTACAAGGGCAGAGAGCTTTCCTTCACCTTCTTGTAGGCTAAATTAGAGGTCCAATAACTGTCATTGGATATGATGTTACAAAATGGGGACTACAATTTCAGCATTAAACAGACACAAGTAAGAGAATAACACTTCAGAAGTCGTTGCTTAACTGTTTCATTGCTAATTTATTTCCTCCATCCTCATTCTGATAATCTGATAAAGTAATTCACACTGCAGCAAGGACAGGAAGAAGCTACATGCTAGAGAATATAGATTCTGAACAGCACTCTGTACTAAACAGTAACATGTCTTTCTTACTATTGTAAAAGGTATATAGAGGGAAAGAAAGGAAACTATGACTCATAATTTCCACTCAATTTATACAAAGGCTTCCATTAACATACCAACAACCAAATGTGTGCAGCAAGGAGAGCATACTCTGTTCCCCTGTAAACGTAAACTATATGTCCACATGCGCACACATCAAGAGGATATGATTACACCCGGTGTAATCAGAAACTCAAATAGTTTGTGACATCTAAACCCAAGATGCATACGTAGTCTCAGGACCATATTCTGTCCTCAGAAGGATACTCACAGGTTGCATGGATTGCCACATTTTATTGAAGCATTGCAGGAAAACAAATTCTGGTAACGACTTTTGTACTTCTGCAGTGTTTGGCTCTAGCACATCACAGTCAGAACATAATTCATATTAAGCCACACCCTGGAGCCTTGGATATTGACAAATTCAAATTCAAACCTCCCCTCTTCTACACCTGCTCTTAGGTGGATCATGTAACTGCTGATTCTCTGATTAATAAATAAATAGATGTCTATCAAGGAACTCCTTAAGAAGTGATACTTTATCATTCAGAAAGCAATGATTTCGCAGTGTTTCTCAACTTTCACCACACCATAACAGCACTTCTCTCTAACAAACTCTACTGTGTACCCATAAAAATGATGATCATCATCCTTGACCATCATAAAAATACAGACAGCAGAGACAACGAAAACATAACTCTCAATTCCAATAAAGATACGCTGGGATAATAGCAAATAAACTAGTGTTATTTAATTCTTCAACTTTAGTGTTAGACTTACCTAAGAATAATCAAAATTGCTCCATAAGAAAAGATAAGGGAAAAGAGGAGGGGAAAAGGATGAGGCAGAGCCACAGCTGTTACTCAAGGTGCCATGTAATGGTTCTGATTTGGCTCTTTGCAGCATGAGCAGAAGCAGGTGAGCCTGACGTGGTCCTACCCGCCCTGTGTGCCAGCTGGTATGGCCAGGCAAATCATGGTAGCACCATGGCTCCACTTCTCTGCATGAACACCCAACAGCATCAAGCAAACACAACAAGGAAGTCTCGCCTGGAGATCTCTACAACCTGTCTAGCACTTTCTCTTCCTTTAGGGAGAGGAGCAGAAAGCATTTGTGGTTTGGATAAGGGATTAATCTCAGGGCAATGCACTACTCAGCTCTCTGATTTCTAGAAGAGAGCATCTACAGAGAATAAAGTTCTAGAGTAAGACCTCTGTGGTTAAACACCAAGTGCTATGAATCCCCTTGAATGATGTAAAAAATTTTATAATTAAATTAAGAGTACATAAGAACACCTTTCATACCAAAGCACGTAGACTCGACCTTGTGCCAAAAGCCAAAATAAAATAAAATTTTCCAAATATTCTTACTGTTACTACACTTACTTGGTACTACAGATCCTAATGTTTCAAAATAAGAATGCAAATAGTATTCAGGAACAGTGTGTTAAAACTTGGCAGCAATACGTCAAAGCACAAAGTAAAAGAGATGGTTCACTATTTCTTCTCTATATTACTGGAGCACCAAAACTTATGGCAGCTTTCAGAGCTGCCTTCATCACTTGAAGTACTACTGCTACTATTTTTGGCACACAGTGGTCCAAGGACACTAGCCTTGGGTTTCACACTAAAAAAAAAAAAAAAAACAACCCTATCCCTTTTATCAGTAAAGTCAGAAAGTATCACTGTTATGAATACAACTACCGAAAGGGAAAGGTTCTTAACAGAGAACCTGTATAAATCAAGCAACACTTAACCAAAAGCTAGTAGACTTAGTGGATTATTCTTTTACTTCACAGATTTTTTATTTCAAAATGTCCCTTTCCTTCTAGAAGAGGTATTTATGTAAGAGATTGTTGTTTATAATTTGCATAACAGGGTATTATTCAAGTATTTCATATACACTTGCTTACCACTAAGCATAGGAAGAAAATTTCCTGTGGAAGAATGGAATTTTTTTTAGGAAATCCAGAGGTTCAGGCCGTTCATAAAGGATCCCTATGAAAGCTTACATTTCAAATGCAGTCCATGAAGTAAATTGTCAGAACTACAGAAAAAGAGAAAGAAATCTGTGTGCAAATCAGCCTTATTAATCTCTCCAGTACTGCTGCTCAGAACAAATAGTTCAGTGATTACAGTTCAGTCTATATTTAGGATAAAGTAAGCAAAAGGTGTCGTGTTAAGAACAAGAAAGTGTGGGAAAAAAACCTAATCATACTTTGAGAAGAGCTTAAGTACAGTTGATGAAAATAGGTTGTTTTTTTTCCATAAGGTATATCCAAAGGGGTTTGTAAACCCAAGTTTTTCTTGCTGATTCCTAGGCGGTGAGAAGGAAGAGAAACCAGACTGCTGTCCATAGGGGAAAGACTTCGATGTGTCCGCATCTGACTGTGTTCATCTGACTATTCCTGTGAACTTTATCATCTATTTAACATACACCTTATCCTCAGTGGAAGAGAGCACATTCCTTCAGGATGCAATACTGTAACAGAAACCTCTGTCAGAAGAAACGTGGTACATAGCTCAGGATCAGAACAAAATATTAATACCTGATACGTTTTCCTGGACACATATTCCTACGCTGCCATGGAAAAGGGGGTTTGCGGGACTGTACAATAGTTTTGAAGGCATGTCTGTCTTAGACATATTATTCAGAAGCTTATCCTTGACTATATGCACTTGCATTATAGCTTAGTTTCCCAAGCAGAAACAGTTTGGGGTTTTATTTTCTGTTTCTGTCAATTTTGCTGTGTTTGAAAGGTAGTATTTCCTTTCTCACTCACATACAACGTAATTTTGTGAGAGAGGGACGAGGACAGAGTGTCTTTGGCCATCTTAAGTCTTTTACTCGAAAGGCCAGCACACCTCAGAAGTGAAAGATGCCAAATCTTCTTGAGGAGACTCAGTTCATCAGCCAAAACAAACTGAAATACAAATGAAGCCAAGCCTACAGCTTCAGGCGCTACTTGTATTTGTGAACTCCCCAGCAGCTCTCCCCTCACTAGTATCACTTCAAGGGCACAAGCTTCAAATGATGGAAGCTGGTGTCATAAAGGGGGTGTATCTCTTCTGCAGAGACAGATCAAATCCTCCAGAGGCAACACATCCATATTTTTAAATCCAAATTCTTACTGGTCTGGCAAAATTAAACCTAAAGCTACTACCGCTCAAAACCAAAAAAGCACAGAAAACATATCATCTTTCAAAACACTGCAGAAAAATGTTACTTTCAGATTCACCTGGCCCTTCTCTATCCTCATGCAGATTTTGGTCTGGTCCAAAATCTGGGTCTAAAAGCAGCCATCGTCCACCTTCAAAAGCCACAAGGGAAGCCACAGCTTGGCTCCAGGACTAACTGGCAGAAATTAATAAAATCTTCTGCTTTTAGCTAATCAACACAGAAAACAGGTATTTTTAATCAAAATTTCAGTGTTTGACTTAGCCACATCATGCTAGATTCCCCGACAGGGGATTAAAGTTTTCAGTAAGAAATTAAAAAAGACAGTCACATTATAGTTCAGAAAATCAGTCTTTCACACAGGAGATTTAGTACAGTCACTAAGAATTTTTTTAAAATATCACGTCTTCCATCCAAATTGAGTTGATGCATAAATAACTCTTTCTGTATTTAAATTTTGTTGATACTCTTGTTTTTGGTATTTCCTTGCTACTAACTATGTAACTGAAAATTTATGCTTCATTCTAGTTGAGGAAAAACTAGAGGAATTCCACTACAACACAAGCAAATCCCTCAATAAGGATGATGAGGAACTCTGCTGGCTCTGGTTTTAACCCATAAAACTATAAACAAGGAGAGAAACTATAAACAAGTTAAACCCATTTAACTATAAACAAGGAGAGAAAGCCCCATACATCAATTCTGCAAGATGATTAAATATTAACAAATTAATAAATTTAGTTCCATCCCAGTTTCACATATCAACAGCTTCATGTTGTTACCTATTATTGTGTGTCTACTGTAATTGTAAAACTTTCTCCTACTCCCATAAATGAAAATCAAACAAATATTTCACATACATATTCCACATTTGGTCTTTGGTATACAACACACTTGTATCTTCCTTTAAAGTCAAGCCACTGCATGTTAGTACCAGCAGGAAGGTAAATCTCCAAACAATAAGCTGTGATGATACATAACATTTAACACACAGCTGACTGAACACAGTTAAGTGTTCATCTCAAAGTCATTGTCACCTCTGCCCACACCAAGAATATCAAATACAGCATAATCACAGTGCTATGACAACAACAGCCCCACAAAAGGCTGTCCATGGAACTCACTGGCATTATGATGGATCAGTGAACTTTGGTATGCACCTAGCTATAAAAACAGTTGCTTTTGCAGAAGTTGCACTGCATGCCTGTGTGTATTTGTCTGTGGAAATGTTTGCATGTGAACATATGTACAGATGCCTATTTGCCCACCCTGCATCAAGATTAAGTATTCAAAAAGACTAGTTTTAATAATCACTGAACATTTTAAAACAGCTTTTAAAGGACTTGACATTGCACAGATATGAGAACTTATTCTCCCAATTACAGCACAGGCTGGATCTTCAGAAGAGCCTAAGGGTCCAATGTGCATGGCAGAGAAAGAGGAGCTGGCTCTATATGAACCCATTGAAGGTGTAAGACTCAATATGTGCTTCTCAGCAGGGTAAATCATCATGTGTGGGTGCTCCATGTGAGCCTGATGAACTGCCTTTGCCATTGACCACAATGAGCTTCTCTAGAGCTGAGCACAAACTCACTGGGAGCACAATCAGGTCAATGAATCAGGTCAATTCAGCTTCTGAATATTCAGGCATCTGCAAACAACTTCTGCTGTAGCTGAACTTCAAGCAGAACTGCTATTTACCAAACCACAAAATCATTTCAGTTAGGAATGAGAACTTTGCATTGTTTAGACTAGCCTTGTATTTCAGTTTGCTTTAAACATTTCAAAGGCTTCAGCTATCCCCCATACTTGATCATTAGCAGGGCTTCTCTTGGACCTTTCTTCCTTAGATCTCACACAGAACTTACCAGCACTTCAGAGTTAAAGGAATCAATCTGCTAATACGACTCAGCAATTAGAATGCCTCCACTGTTTCAGCATGGTTTTAGCTCCCAGGTACTGAGAGAAAATGGATTGAATCAACTGCTGTATACAGACACATTTTTCCTGAGAAAAATCTGGACCACTGCCAAATGCAAAGTCATGCCTTCACAGGCAAAGCATGAGGGGCAGAGTTATGGCAGGGTAACCTTACCAGAGACAGCTATGAATTGGAAGAGGCTGCTGTGATTGTGGGTAATAACCCAAACAAGAGCAGTATCTGCAGATACTGCAACTGAAGCCATTCTAGCTTACACATATTACCTCACAATATTAGTTAGATTCTTACTGAAATTAAGAGGTCAGTATTAGTATCAATTTTATAATGTGAACCTGACTATTTGGAAACAGTTCAGAGAGCAGCTAAATAGTATTAGCCGAGGCTTGGAAATGTGCCTCAGAATGAAAAGCTTAAGCACTTAATCTATTTATTTTATCAAAGAGAAGGTTAAGATGTGACCTGATTATGGTTTATAAGTAGCTACACATGAACAGACTCCTCAGATTAGACAGCCATTTACTCCAGCAGATAAATGCACGGCTAGAACCAAGGGCTGGGAAAAAGGTGAAAGTATAAATGTTTAAGTGAGATGAACTAACCATTATGGGTAAGACTTTTTTTTTTTTTTTGTACACTGGTGCACTTAGCCATCAAGCATTGTCTAAATATATATTTACCAGATTAAATTATATGGCCTGTTATGAGAAGAAAAGAACTGTCCTTACCACCTGAGGACTTAGACAGCCTTCACATTACAGTGACATTTTCACTTCAGGCTGCTGATCAACACAAAGTACTGGGCAATTACATACCAGTAAGGAGATGTCAGAAAAAGAAGGCAACTCCATTATCTCATGTATATGTATATTCTGTCTAAAATCAATTCCACTTTGAAGTACTGACACACAAACGTAAATAGGTAAACCTGCCTGTACATGCACCACTCACAAAACCTCAGCAGTATTGAAACGGTTTTGCAAAGTTTACAAACTTTGCTCGCTATAAAACTCTGGCCTGAAGAACAATTTAACCAAGATATAAAATGCGAGTAGTAAGATCCCAAACATTAAACAGTTCTGGCACCTTTTCTTTCCCTTGGCAGTATTAGTTTACCACAGCGATCACAGGGTAACATAAAGCTGAGTGACTGCTTCATGCTACAGTTTCTTTGCATTCCTTTATTAGCACAGCAGCAAGATAAACTATTTCACTCTTAAATTCTTCTGCATCACTAAGATCTGCATTGACCAAATAGCTCTGTCTTCCTTTGAACTCCCAATCCCTACTCAGAACAACTGCCAAAGAGGATATCAGAATGCAAAAAATAGCATAATGCATTTAAAAACAAAGAAAATGTAATTGCTTTTTATCTGATTCCTGTGGAAAAAAACAGTTGAGGAGAGATGTTCTGAACCATGATATCCTGCATGGCCTTGTTTGGCTCTTTAGAATACATGCTTTTTATTACATTATTAGTATTATTAATAATAACAATTATCAAGGATACCATAAAAATGATGATAATTTAATGTACATAACTAATATTCTTAATCATGTTTGATAAAATATCATTTTTGTATTTGTGTATGGCAGTCAGTATTTCCTTTACTTTTATTTTAAAACTATGAAAATTCAACAAAGCATTCCACTGCAACTGAAAAGTTAAAAAGTGAGTTTTCCTGAGAAGCCTGTTGAACCTGAAAGTGAGGAATAGGGTCAGATGGCAGGTTTAAGAGACAAAAAAATGATGGAATAGAAATGCTGTGCTCTTCAACAATTCAATCCAAGGAAGACAACACAATGTACATCTCTTCAAAGAGAAGTAGTTAAAAAAAATAGCAGGAAAGCACAGGAGAAATATTATTATATTGTGTCTTTAGGTTTATAGATACAGACAATACAGGGTTGAGTTGGGACCTTCAGAACTGAGAAGAGTCAAAGGACTATCCCACTGTAAGGAATTAACTACTTAACTAATTATAGTTCATGAGAAAAGTGTAATGAGGAGGAAGATTTTGGTGTTCATGAGGAACTGGGCAATGCTGGTGACATAAAGGCCAGCAGAAGCTGATGAAAATTCACGTGGTGATAACATGGAGGCATTCTACATCTGTGACATGTTTTTTTTGGTGGAATGTGCCTGTAATTAAACCCTTCCACAGGGTATATACCACATTGGGTTTAGGCTTTGTTTTGTGCTCAGCTCCTGCATCTGCTTCCGTTTCATGACTGTCTTTTGTTGCCACATGCCTCCAGGAAATATGAATAAATATGGAAATATGGATAAGCCTGCTCCCAAGGGGATTTACAATTTTTGCAGCTCTCTGTGCTCTTTTCTTCCTCTTTTACATAGATATATAATAATCTCCCCTAAAGGTAGAGAGGAGGTGATTCATTGAGATTTTCCTGGAAGACAATATTCCTTTCTCTTTCTTCTATCTACCAAGCTATCTGACTAAGCCACACAACTTTTTAGGACTTAAGATAGAAAAGCTGAGGGCTGCTTTTATGGAATGTGGTTAGCATATTTTTTCATTTTATATATATATATATATATATATATATATATATATATATGTATATTCAGAGTGTAAGAATCATAAGTAGACAGACTAATTTGTAGTGACTTCATCGTTAAAAACCTTGATTTTCTATAATTTATGGCTGTATTTTATGTGCTATTTATGTGTATTATGTGTAATTACTATACAAATAAAATCAATAAAGATGCATGACAAAAGGAAAGGGTAATTTACTCTCAGTGACACAGCAAATAAAAATAACACAGACAATCAAAAACAACAGTAAAATAAGTAATACAAGAAATACACTACCCAGTATAGGAGGGACAAATTGTGTTACCTTTCCTCTGCACCCTCCCTCCTGCCAGAAGCTGATGTGGCACATTGTAAATGGTAGGGTTTTAGGAAGGATGATACAGCATCATTAAAGCTATATTAAAAAAATATCCTCTTGGCTCCAAAACTGGGGTGTGCTCCACTCAATAAATTACAAGTGACAGCTCTTTCACTTCACCAAGAGGCCTGTTGTGTGAGACATTGTGCTGTTGCCTTGCTGCCCCTGTGAAATTCCATTTACAGTGTTTGCAGTGCTTCTGCTTTTGGAGTTGCAGTAGGATTACTGACAGAAGAATTATTCATCTTCATTTTTAACAGTCACAGAACAGAGATCTATAAATGAATCAAGGCTACTAATTTTTTTTAACCTCTCAAAGATAGCATCATAATGACAGCTGATCATTTGTTTAATCTATTTTGCATTTAGATCTCAGAATTATGCAAAAGAGACATGAAATGTTCTACCAGGATGACAATTATCTAACTGCTTCACCTTTGTTTCAGCAGAAACATGAAATATTCCACCTTCTTCATGCATTACTTCTGAAGAGAAACCAAGAACCAAAGTTACTCGTAGCATGAGTGACTCTTAAACAGAGGATTAAAAATAAACAATAAAACAAAAATAAAATAACAATTTTATATAATTTCTATTATACTGTCAAGATATATTATAATCGTGTCTTGTGTTACAATGGAAAACAGCACAGTACAAATAATTCTGCATACTGTGTTTCTAAAGTGCTAAAGCTAGGGAGTTATTTTGTATTACGCGTCTTTGGACAACTTTGCCATGAACTTCCTCTGTACTGGGCCCCATGTTTCACTGTAAGACATTTTCCTGAAAGGCATTCAGTCATGAAAAGACGACAATTGAAATAGAGAGACACCACTTCTCTTTAAAGCATTACGCTCCAATATTTAAGCCTCTTTTTTTATGTTTCTAGCTTTCTTTGATATTGTCATTAGCCCTTGCTCTTCCATTCAGGTCTACAAAAAAAGGCAGCTGGTACATAATATATTTTATTCAAAAACTAAGAATTATAATTTTTTGTTTTAATAAGCTGCATCTTCTTCCTTTTGCAAAAGTCATATCTGAGAGCACAGGAAGACATTTCAATATAGTTATTGATTGTATGGTGTTCCATACACCATCTAAAATGTCTAAACCCATTATGCTTAGAAACCCACACATGCATGCCCTTGTAAAATAGTAAGAAACTATTCTTAACAATTAAAAAAAATATTTAGAAAGGCCATATCACCAGGAAGTTGATCCAGTAATGCCTAAGATGGAAGAATCGAGCAGTACTTTTATGTTCTGTCCTTAGTGTCATTAATTAATCATGGCTGTGCTCCACAGCAGGACACATACTCAAGGCTGTACTAAGATCTGGTAGTGAGAATTGCCAAGATAAACTAAATTGGCAACTCCCCACACAATGTCTCTCAAATATCTTATGTATGTTAAAGCAAGGTCTACTTAAACTCATCCTTACTTTTATCTGCATGTATCTTAAACTTCGTAAGACCTTAAAAGGAATCTTCTAAGAAAGACTATAATGTCTAAGACATTTTTATCCTCTACTTCCTGGGAGAAAAAAAAAATACCAAACCCAAACAATGGCCTATTTGTGAGGGGCCCTGCTGCAGGGACGCTGCTGTCCTTTTAGCTTTGATACTTCATGATCTATGACACTCCCTGCCTATCTCCATCTAGCAAGCGCCAAAAGGGGAGAATAAAACGGGCTGGTTTGACCTCCACATGCCTGTAACACTCTGTGACATTCAGTGCGGCCGAATCTCATGCTCCAGGGCTTCAGCCAGATGCTGGCGAGGTCAGTTCCCTCTACTTGGGCAGGCCTTCCCAAGGACCATCAGAGCCCAGCCACAGGTTCAAAGCAGAGAGAAGATGAAGTGCCCCACTGTTCAAGAACTGCAGCAGGAATCCGCCTTTGGGATACCTGACTGGTGTGTGACCAGTTCACACGTCCAAGGCATTGCTGATTATCAGACCATTCCAATATGAAAAGACTCCCCCTGCTCTTGCTTACTGCTCACGGCCTGCAGTTTCCAGATGAATAAAATATTTTCATTATGCACTTTGGTACTGCCTGTGACATACAGGAAGAAGTCAGCATAGGTTATCTAGAAGTCTCTTGAAACTATGAAACTTTGATATTAACTCCCATATTTTTTAAGGGGGATATTAACTATTGTATTTTTTTAAAGGGCTAATTCCAAATAATATTTTTGTCCACACAGCAGAAAATTAAATAATTTACTGCTATAAGCTGCTATTGTTTCCCTGAATACATGAATGTACATATGCATTTGTATATACATTGATCCACAGTTGTATGCTTACATGAATTAACACCGAAGCGTAACTAAACAGCATACACAACAAAGTTGGGGTTTTTTTTAATGAATTTGTTTTCTTGTTCTGAAGCAGCTTAAACCAATGGAGTAAATTGCCTGTGGGTTTGCTCTCAAACAGCTCTCTGTGCTGGACAGAGAGGTAAGACTATGAATCATCCATTGGTCATCTACTCAGACCAAAACAATAACAGACAGTCTGAGAACTGCATCCAGCATCATTGCTGGAGTTCAGGAATTGTGTTCCTATCTCATGCCTCTGTTTTAAGAGGTTTTAAGAAATGGCAGTAAGCGCACTTGCTTTAGGCTAAATTTGGGGTTGAAAGGAACCAATTCAGAAGGAAACATGCTGAACAAATTAACTCCCTTCCAGTGTTCTACTTAACCATTTTAATTAATGTGAACATTGAAAAGTGAAAAGTCAGCTAGTTAGTATTGTTTATTCTGAGCTTGCCACTTAACAAGAAGGTCAATTACAGAACCATACGCATCAAAATATGTGCATGTGTGAAATGGCTCTTGATAGCATAAAATTATTTAGTGGTCCATTAAAGCATCATCACTAAATACTTTCTGCCTTTAGATTTTGAACACAACTTGGTAATGGATTTGTCTACAACATTTTCTTGCTCAGGAGGTACAAATCTTGAGATTTTTACCAAGCAGGTATGCAGCCTGGTGTACAGAACAAAAAGTAGACAAGATTGCAAAAAAAACTAAACTAGTCATTTGCACTAAGAAAGCACCAAAGAATGAAAGCATGTCATGGAATACAATCTCAGCCCAGTGTCTGTGGACCCATAAACTGGATTTGCACTGTTCCTCAAACAGAGAAATATCCATAAACCTATTACTAGTAGCATGTTTAAAAACGTAAGAACTCTCACTTTATCCTCTCAGAGATCTAAGTTTCCACATCTCCTTTTTTGTTATTTTCAGACCTTTTTCCTTGTGTTAATGAATATATGTAACACCAAAGAGTTCAAGTTTCAAACCTTGATCAGCAAGGTAAAATTCACATATTAATGGCAATTTAACATATCTATTTCCAGGATCAGATCCTTCCCAGTGACCTTGACTTAACTATAGCACTTGTTAAAAAATTGTAAAGGAAATAAAATTAGAATTATGGAAAGTTACATATATAATTAATATATTCAAGTTACTGAGATCAACGTTCATGTGAAGTCCTCCTGTCATTGCATACAACAATGTATTCTCTATTATATCCTGAGAAATATATGGAAAGTCACTTTGCTAAATATTACATAACAAGAAAATCCTTTTAGCTCTTGTTTGCAATCTACGCTTCACTTAGACATCTTAAAATCACAAAAGCCATCCACAGAGAGGGATTTAAAAATCATTACTTTAGAACACTCGTTTAATAGAAAGTGATGGCTTAAATGCTACAATATGTTCCTTGAATATCTTCACATTAAATGGAAATTGAACAAAAAGCTGCCTGGTCCTCTTCAAGGGCAAGGCCCACAAAGCTCCTCATTATCGTAATTTCCAATTTGGAAGCCAAACTAAATAACAAGAAGTAATTTGCCAATTAGAACTTCCTGCTCTTTTTCCCTTTATTCCTTAAACACCATTCAGGGGCTGAACCAGTCAAACACTTTTAGCTTCAAAACTGCAACTGAAAGAATTTAATTTGTGTCTCTCCACGGTGAACCTGTCAAGAGGCAGCAGTGATGCATACCATGGCCCGACACAACAGTTGCCCTTAAATACACAGAGAGTTCTCCATGTACTTGCTCTGCCTCAGGTTTCCCTTAACCATTTCCTTCATTTTGCTTCCCTTAAAGTATATGCATGCTTTTCCAAACATTGAGATTTCTCATCAATGATTTCTGACATATGGAACAGTCCCACAGACAAAATTCATCTTTTGTGTTCCTGAAGCCTGTAACAAGTAAGAGGCACATAATAATAAAACCAACACAAAAGAGTGCTCAAAAGAAACAAGGTTCCATTCAGCCAGTGAAAGCCACAGAGACCAGATCACTCCAGAGAGATTTACAGCTTCAAAAACAAGACCATGTGTGAACTGTGCTACATGCTGTCCTGAGAATTAGAACACCGACCAAAAAAATGAAAACTTTTACTTTTCAGAAGTTCATTTGAAATGTGTGTATGCAAGGCCAAATACAGATACAGAGATGAACAGCAATGTGTAAGAGTGATGCTCATCTAATGGACTATTCAAAAACTATCTGAAACAATCAAAAACAAAGGCATTTTCTTAGGTAACAAGGTATTGTATTGTTACGAAAGTCTGCCATATATTTGGTTTATAAGAAGATATGTAAACACTAAAAAACGGTACAATAACTTACGGAAAAATAAGTGCTAAATACTGAAAAAGAGTTTTTTAAAATATTTTTGTCTCTATGTATATACTCTTTTAACAAAAGCCAGCACAATTATTTGCTTAAAGGAAGGTTGGTTTTTTTTTTCTTTTACTGATTTTTAGAAGATTTTCCCGTCACCTTTCAGATCAGCAGCTTGATCTAAAGAGAATCCAGTACTTCCTGCAACAGTTCATTATGTGAGAATAATGAAGAGAAGGATCTAATAGCACACAGATCAAACTGCCTTTTGAGGTATCAGGGCCCTGAGGTCAGAACATCATATTGCCACAATGGATCCCAGGGGAAAGAAAAAGTGTGTTATTTTGAAAGACATAAACATTTAGAACACTACATTTGTGATTTTTAACTTAACTGTAAGCCCTTAAATCTCTCCTGCAACTGCCACGTCCATTATATTGACTATTTAAACAGCTTCTTCTGTTGCTCAGCCATTTCTGGCTAAACACTCTGGTTTTGGGGAAAAAATTTCAAAATCTATTGAAAAACAGCACAAGGAGATACTTCCCTCAAACATACTGTGTGAATAATACGAGAGAGATTGCCCTGAACAGGTCTCTTTTCGACCTTCGTGCTGCTGTCTGTGCCACTGTTTTGTGGTGTAAATGGAAAACAACATTTGAGGAAGGCTGCAACAGAGGGAAATTCAGTCTAACCTAGTCAAACTTACACTGTATGGCTTGAGTAGCTGAACTGGGTTTGAGAGAGATAGTAAGAAATGGTATTTCTGGTGGTAAATGGTGCAGAAAAAGGAACACCAGACACACACATAAGTGCTATCTTTCCTGATCACCTCCATGTACCATTAAACTTTACACAGATAAGTTGGTGTGGACTTAAAAGTTAAAAAAAGGTACCTCAACAGCATTAGGCCTTTATCATTTCCCCAGTAAAGACTTCCCCAGCATGGGAAGCTGCTGTTTTCTAGGTACCTGCAGCTTGTGTGACCAAAGAGATTTTTCTGATTTGTAACACAGAGCATAAAATTCAGCACTCTTGCTGCGTAGACCAATCAAAACATTCCTTCCCTTATTAAACCTCACAGAGGCATGTGGATAACAAACCACTGCCTAGCAATCATACCTAACACATAAGGCTGTGCTATATATAAAGAAATCTGAAATGTACTCTGAGACACAAGACTGAGGGTTTGCACTACAACACTTAAATTGCATCACTTTCAGTCAAATTCTACATTCAGCCTCCTGGCAAGAAACACAACCAGAAAAAAGAGGGGGGGGAAAAAAAAAGCAAAGCATGACCAAGAACATTTAACTGGTCTACAAGATGATAAAAATATAATATATATTTAAGTGGAGGTGATTTAATGACACCAGATTATAAGTTGCAATCTCATCTGTAGTTGAATTCTGATGGGAAAGATGAAATATAACCTCTGGTCATCTCAAACTAGAGCCTAATACAAAAAGCTGGGGAAAAAACAAAAGTTCATTCAAAGACCATTATCAATATAATATAACTACGTACTTCAAGATCAACCTTGTTGCAAATACTCTGAAAATCGGCTAACCCCAGTGCAGTTCTAATAACAATAAAAAAAAATTTAGGCTTCTTGAATTTCAGAAGTCTTTGGCAGTTCTCCTCAACTCAGTTAATCAACTAATACCTCCTAAGAGTTCTTCTGAGACATGTAAAAATCCAATTTTCGGCATAGTCAAGGAATTATGACCCAATCCTAATGCATGGGATAGGACCCAAGAGTGAATCTATGAAACAGCACTTTGTTTGGCAAAAAGATAAATATATCTACGTGAAGAAGCATCTTTGCAACTTTTTAATTTATTTTAACAGCATGCATCAGAAATAACTTCAGTTCAAAAAGAGAATGAGCAGGGAAAATGTAATTACATGCTAAAAAAGGAAATAACTTTTCTAAGTCTACTCTGAACCTCCAAGGAACAAACTTCACAGCATGCTGAAATCACAGACAAATATATAAATCCTTATATTAATATTCACTAGAAACCAAATACCATGAATGGACTATTTATTACACCCAGAGATCTCGAAGTTGAATATAAGCTAAGGCACTATCCCAGTTCCGTATGACATGAGCATTACTACACCGATGTTCAGTGTAGGTAAAAGGAAGATGAAACTAGTTTTTCTATTTCTTAACTTAAGAAAAGTAATTCACTATGGTCTCACATCCTGAAAAGAACTGTTTGCCAAATTAAGACAGCAGTGGGCAAACTCCTTTGAACAAAATTAGCAGATTTGGAAAGGCCAAAAAAAGAACTCAATAATGGCTATTGTCTATGCCAAACACTGCACAACTTCTAAACAGGTATCATCAGTTTCACATTTAAATGACTTCACTGTCATATAATCCAGCATAATTCAAAATACTTTGTCATTTTCCTATCAGACAGCAATGAATTAATGGGACAACATCCAAAGCTGTTCACAGCAACTTAGTCATCAATTAACTGAGATTTTAAATGAAATTCTGTCAGGCTGTGAAATCTTCAGACCTAGAAGTTCAGGGAAGGTTTTATAAAAGCAAGCATTTCAATCCTTCACACCTACAACATGCTTCATATGGCCAACCTTGACTTAGACACAAAATGTACAAATCTCCGAAGCCCAAACCAGGACTCCTCCAGCTCTTTCTACCATACTGCAAGGGTGACAAGAATATTCAAGGCACTTTTTCTGACACATGCCTGCAGTTCATTTGGCTGATGTAAACCACACAGCGATAACCTGGGTCCACGAGAGGGCTGTAAGAGCAATTAGGAACACATTCAAAATGCCATAGCAATGAAGTGACAAAATTAAACAAACAGTAGAACACCGTGCTATCAGATGTGAACTGGTTTACACCATCAAGGGCCAAGGCCATGTATTCTCTGAGTCTGTCCTAAACCACGAGACAGACTGTCCCCCATCCCATGCTTGGGCAAAATGGAGGAATCTGAGGGAAGAATACAGCCAGCAGTGCACTGCCTCCCTTTGCCAAA
Source organism: Motacilla alba alba (assembly GCF_015832195.1). Classification (NCBI taxonomy): domain Eukaryota; kingdom Metazoa; phylum Chordata; class Aves; order Passeriformes; family Motacillidae; genus Motacilla; species Motacilla alba. The sequence goes on along the minus strand of NC_052019.1, from coordinate 46,265,932 downwards.
ACCTCACAGAAACATCTCTTTGGGTGGTCCATATGCACTGGTCTTCATTTCTGGGGATGGTATGCACCAGGGAAATCCACAAGAGGAAACAGGTAGGTTGCTACAAAATGGCCTTTCACGACTATTGTGCATTCCTGGTATCAAACTTACAGTGTATTAAATGGGGAAAATTGCTCACAAACAGGAAGTATCTGTCACGCAAATTCAGCCTTATAGTTTTTCACACATAATATAGAACCAACTGCAATGTTTTATTGTGTCAATTAAAAACATTCTCTGCAAAACTCATAATATGGTGTATAAACACTAAATACACTTAGCAATATATTTACATATACGGCAATATTCACTTTTTTCTGTCCCTTACTGTGTAAAATGGTTTAGTGGTCTAATTCCTCAGGAACACATGTTAGCCACACAAAAACCACCATCATAATTTGGAGTTTATTGGTAGCCTGAGCAGGGAGGCAAATGACTAGCATGAGGAATGAACTGCCCTCAGAATGTGTCATTCTGCAATGCAGCTCAGGCAGATTGGCAGAGCTGCCTGCACTAAACCTGTCCTGACAATGAACATTCCTATTCAGTGAAAGTGATTAAAAAACCCCGTGAATACAGCTTTGCTCAAGGAACCACACAAGGAGAAGGCAAATGACTGTTGACTTCAGCACAGGTGTCCGGGTCCTATCATATCTCTTCTTAATTCAATTCCAGTAAAGCCAAAGACATGGGGTATAAACAGCTAGAGGGAAATGTTCTCAGAGGGCACCCATCTTAGTAATAGTCACATCTGCTCGGAAAACCCACAGCCTGTAAACTTTCACTGTCTGGACCATTTTGGACAGCAAACCTAGAACTGCCACGAGCTCCTGATGCTATGTGCAGGTCCCACATCCTCATTAATTCACTTTTTTTTAAAACAAAGACAGTGACAAGATGATGGATGGGGTCTTCAGGATCTTTATTTTAGGAGCCATGGAAAGAGATGATGTTTTGCTGTGACTGAATATAAATATTGCCAGATACAGTATGAGAGGATGTATGACTCAAGACCAGATTCTGCTGGTGGTTAATACTGTATTTGGAGAACGGTCCTAACTCGTAACTAAGTCATATTCAGCTCACATTTGTTAAGCAATTAAGTTCTTTAGCATTTAATTTAAAATATTTTATCAGGTAAGCTACTTTTTTCCATCTATGATGCTTGTCTCCACTTAGCATTTAGATATAATGGCCATGCTTTGAAGCATGTTTGTTTCATAATACATAAAAAGTTCAGTAAAAAGCATAATTACCATATATGTAAAACTAGGTGCATAATGATTACTTGGAATTAAGAAATTGTTTTAATAATGAACTTAGGGGAAAATTCATTAGCCTCACTGTTTATTTTGTTAATATCCTAGAGATGATGTTCCACCAGGATAAAAGTTCAATTAGTTAGGACTCCTTGAACTTCACAGACTTCACATCACGCACTTGAGAGCAGAACAAAGAGTTCCACTAGCTTCAGTAGTACAGGAATTAATAATGTAACAAATACATAGGATAGCAGACCAAATACCATTTTGAAATAATTGCTACCCCAGCAATGAATATTACTTTTAAAATATTGAAACTGCTAGTTTCAATACTTAAACTCTATAATTTAGTGAATCATTTAATTCTCAAATAAATTATTTTCATCCCATACTGTACCTCCCAGTATCAGTATTTTAAATAACACAGATGCTAGAATTGAAATATTTAATCACAATAAAAAAATTAAATTACATGACTGCTTCAAAAATTAATACAAATAAAACTGAGTCGACTACATCACCTGAAATATTATTTTAATGCCCTAATAAGTACAAATATATTTATTTAGGTATTTATCAACAGCTTCTTTCTGAAGAATCTATGCACTGAGAAGAACGGTACCTGGGTATTTACGCCCATCTGGTTTACAAAAAATGAAAGATCACCCAGAAAAATGCAGCATCCATCAAGGGTTTTTTTGAAGTAGAAATACTTTTATTTAAAGAAATAATCAACACATCTCATTACAGACTGAAAATTGACTAATTGCCACTTCTGCTAGAGTAAAATGAAAACAGGCTTGAAATAATCTTTCAGCAGTTTGGTGATGGTGGTACCACTGGGTGTGACACTCTGCCATGTACAGACCTTAACTCAAGAGCCCATAGCCTGCACCAGCTACTTCATGATGAGTTCCATCATGGAAAGGCAGGATGCAAGGCTGGCTACCCACCCTCCACTGCAAGCTCATCCACTCATCCTATGAACAAGGGACTGCTTCAGTCTGTCTGTCTGAGGCTCTTCTTTAACATCTATCACTAAGAGCTGAATCCACAAAGACTACTGGATACAGATAAACAAGGAAAAAGCCACATAATGGCTTGTCATTACCAATGAAAAGGGAAAAAGCTTAGTATATTAAGTACATTAATTTAAACAAGTCTGGACAGCACATACATAGAGCACCATCCCACCTGAGAAAGGCAGCACACAGGATGAACTGGCTCTTACAGCCTCTTTTTCCTACCATTCCCAAACAGTAACTAATGTACTATGACGGCATTTAATAAAACCTAAGCCCATAATTTGTTTGGATGATGGTACCACAGGCAACAGGCTGGGAAATTCACAACAGAAGGCAGTAATAGTTGTAAAATTAAAATTTATACTAGGAAAAAATAGAAGAACCTTGAAGCAATTTCTTAAATTGCTCTGAGTCAATTGGCCTGTTTGGATTTTTGGCTTGTTTCAAACTGGAAGCACTGAGGCATTCTACAGAAAAGGCAAGGTTGCCTGTACAGCTTGTCTGACCTCCACATCTAACCCTTAGCCTAACAGGAGCAGCACATTCCAAACTCCCATTTATCACTTATTTTAACCACCATAAATTACTTTTCATGCTATAAAACAACAGGTTATAATCCAGTAAAAATTTTAGAACTGCAGAAAGTTTATTCAGGCTTAGGTATCAGTTTTAAACATCCTACCACCCCACCAAATTTGGTTATTATAAGAGTTGGTTTCAACAGCTGTAATTCATAAGTGAAGTGCCCTTGCTACAGAGAAAAGTGAAGCAGTATTTGGTAGCAAAGTTTGATCCTACATAAATAGCATTGTATGGACTAACAAAATATGCCTAAACAAAGCATTCCATTGACCCTGCCTGCTCTTTTTGAGTTACTCTAGTTTCATTAACGTATTTTCAAACTAATGCTGAAGTACAAAAACACTACATACATATGAATTCCAGATTTAAGTTCTACTCTTAGTTTTCCCTTCCCACACCCAGAGAAACTCCACTGGTTTTTGACTAAGTAATCCTAGAACTGCATAATAATGAAAATGCAAACTCCAGATCTGTTAAGCTGAGATACATTAGTCTAATTTTACAGCATGCTATTGCTTTTGAATGCATTCATAATACTCTAAAGCAATTCTGCTTAGAATATTAGTAGAGTAGGAAAATATGTAAAACAAGAAAGTATTCTTCTATATGATGTTAAAATAAACCATTTACAAATTTCAGGGAGCTATCCACTTCCCATTCCTTCCAGACTCTTGTTTGTTTCTCTCAAACATAGACACGCCCATATTCACCCACACAAATTTTATTTAAAAGGCATTAGATTTATACGATCTCACCAAAAGGACAAAATCCCTTATATTTAAGGTAAAAAAACAGTCCGTGGGAAAGTAAACTTAAATTTGTCAAGCAGATGCACTTTCAGAGTCAGAAATTTGGTAAGGGTTCCATTTCAAAAGATGCTTTTCCAACTGTCAGCCTGAAGAGGCAGAACTGCACCAGTCCTGTCAGCTGTCACTGTCACAGCTCAGTGTGCAAGTTCTAATTTGACCCTTCTGAAAAAAAAAAAGTACAATTAGAAACACATAAAAGGGAAGATTTAAACATCTCTGTTTAGCACACTGGCTAAGCTGATGTGTAGGTGTCAAGTGAAACAAAAAGATAAAGAAAGTTTCTAAAGGGGTTTGTGTGTTCCAGATAAAAGCAAAGACCTTTTAAGACCCAGCTTTTGAAGTGGGCTTCCCAGGACTCAAACACAGACAAGACTAAAACATATCTTCATTTCCTCTGACCTGTAAGTATTTAAAGATCAAGTAACTGAGGAACAATGCAGTTAGGCATCTTCATGCATCTGTGATCCATCTCGAAGCACCTTGAAGTTGTACTTTTTATCACATTCATATTCTAATGTGAAGTATTAGAGCAGCACAGACAGCTTTAGACATAAGCATTGGTTCAACTCCGTTTTCTGAAACAGCATCCCACCAGCAACACCCCACCAATAATCAAATCATACAGACAAACAGAGCTGGCCCACAAAAGACAAGACAGGATTTTGCACAGTATCCAAATGATTGAACTGTAGACTCCAGACTATAAACAGGTGAAAGAGAAAAAGAAGTGTATAAAATTTCAGTTATACACCTTTTTATCTGAGCCATGACAGACAAGGAAAATCTGTTTCAATGACAGAAGTTTGACATGACATTACCAGAAAATCAGAGATCTTAGATTATCAGCTAAGGCAATATCCCAGTTCCAAATGACATGAGCCTTACTACACCGATTTCAGGTAACAGGGAGGTAGTAGGTAAAAGGAAGATGAAATTGGTTATTCTGTTTCTTAACTATAGAAAAGTAATTCACTATGGTCTCAGCTGGACACAGCTCTTGAAGCAAGAATTGATGCACACTGGGCAGGCATACAGTAAAAAACATCTTAAAGAAGTTATCATGATTATTCTTAGTACTAATTCTCCTTTTTTCAAAATATTTTCGGTTTCTGCTTTTGAATTATTTCCAGCAATATTTTTACGATTAATATGATTACTAGATGAAAGAACTATACAAATGACATCTTTCAAAAACCTACACAGATTACTTGATGCAGTTCAGCAGTCAAAAAATGTCTTCATGACCTTCCAGTCAAACCCCCACTTCAAGCATTCATTTATGTTTGCCGCAGGGATTTAAGTACAGCTTTGTTTACAAAATCCTCTTTGTCAAAGGCTAACACTGATAAATCCAACATCAAAAACTCCTAATTTTTCAGATGCAAGCAAGACCAAGAAGCCTGTGAAAACTATATAGTCACACAGAATGAAAACTTTATTAGTTAGGTCACCAATATGAGAAAATAAATTAAATTTCAAGGGCCTCCTAGGGGGAAGTGAAAGTTAGCCACCCACCCAAGTTCTCCCCATTCTCAGTAAAACACATGGATTTGTAGACAATGCATTAAAAGGTGAATTTATCAGATGTCAAGAGCTGTGATGACAACCACTGTCTCTTCTGTCCCTCCACACTATCATTTTTCACCCATACAACATTCAATACATGGTAGTATTGCATACTAACCGATTGCACAAGGAATTGTGAGCTATTGTTTTCATTTTGGGTAAAGAAAAATTCACACACATTTGCATTACACATTTCCCTAATATTTCCTTTACCTTTAAAATAACATTAAATAATTTTCAAAGTTTTTAATGTAAGCTTTTGTCTTCTTTCAAAATACTAAAATGAAAGAATATTAATAATAATATCCCTTTCCTGCTGAATGGATGATGACATTAAGACCTATTTTTATTTCAACAGTTGTACAGGATGTGCTTGCTACCAGTGATTATGCATGAAACACTTGCTACAGGAGATTTATGGCAGGGTAATCCTCTAATGATCCCAATGGAGAACAGTCCATGTGATTAATACAGATTGAGGAACAGTAAGACAGACTATATGAATGCTGAATTCACAAAAAAAAAGGTGATAATGTGCCCTATACATAAAATGGACAAATAAGTGTCAATTCCCTTTCCTACCTTCACTAAGAAGATGCATAAGATGAAAGGATTGTTGAAGGTGGAGGAGTGGATGGCACTCACATATATAGGGTGTTACCATCCTTTTAACCATTACCGAAGAGTTACACAAGTGCTTATCAGTATCTGTTGGGCAGAAAACCAGTGGGAATACAGACTCACTCCATAGTTTGCTGTTTATTATTTTACTGTCCTAGGAACCAAGCTCTTTCTGTGATAATCCTTCACAGGATAGATTTGGTGCATACCGGGAGGTGCTTTTGACTGAATAAAAGGCATTACAGAATCCCAGAATCAGCCAGGCTGGAAGGGACCACAGTGGCTCATCTGGTCCAACCTCTCCGCTCAAGTAGGGTCATCCGAGAGCACATGGCACAGGATTGCATCCAGATGGTTCTTGATTATTTCCTTTTAGAGAGACTCCACAGCCTCTATGGGCAATGTGTTCCAGTGCTCGGCCACCTGCACAGTAAAGAAGTTCTTCCTCGTGTGCAGGTGGGACTTGCAAGCACACTGAGCCATTCTTTCTGAAGGCATCTTCAGAAATCCAGCACCTGAGACAAACAGTCCCTACAGGTTTTTCTAAAGGGTCTGAGATTAGATAGGTAACTGCGTTCCTTTAAACAGACAATAAAGACCTGCTCATATTGCTTCTTGTCTTTACAACAACAACAACCAAACAAACAAAAAAAAAACCAACCTACGCATAAAATATATAAAATACTTCCTTTAACCATGTTTGCCTTTTTCGGTGAACAGTGCAGTGAAAAGGCTAGGTCTGAAAACAAGCCTATTACATCACAATCTTAGGCAACCACTGAAATTCTGAAGAACTTGATGACTGATCTTATGGACTGCACTTTTTCCTTTTTCCAACTTTCCTGATTGTTCTAATAATAATAAATTATTTGCTGTGTTAGTGCTACACACTGCAGTTGTTCAAAGAAATCACTATTTTGCCAATTCCCAGATAAATCATCAATTTGTAATCCTCTGTCTGTTCTTAGTTCCTGACCAGTCTCTTTTTCTCTAGAAGCTGCTGTACCAGAATGTCAATAATTCAGGGGATTTGAATCCTAAATTTCCAGCTCTTCGCTATGGCAGATGTTTTCTTTCACTAAAGCTGAAGTGGCCTTCAAATATTATAACTTGGGAAGCACAAGGCAAACATCCAGACACAATTTTCTCTTTTACGAAGGAAAGTAATACTTTGATCAGTTAGGAACAAAAGCTTCAATAGATCATTCATTCCACACTCTTACCTGAAGAACTCTTACTTCTCCATCTTTGTATTCCTTAACATCATCAGTAATCCCAGATGTGACCACCCTCAAAGAAAATAATATCTATTCCATTTTAACGGCTGCTATTATACGCACCAAATTATGAAATTACGATTCTGTATGGGTAACACCCAAATTAGTTAAATGACATTTTATCTCTTAAATTAACATTGATCTCTGCTAACTTGAAGGTTCAGAATCCAGTAGCTATGGTGAGGAACAACAGGCCTAGACTTTGAACAAAAAAATGTCTGACTGGCACAGCAATGAGCAATCCTGCGCATTGTACTGCAAACACCGGCCAAAGAGTCCAACACCCCGATGTGAAAGAAAAAGGGTTACCTAGCACTTGTCAGCACCCTGGCATGGATCATAAGGGTCAAAAGGAGTATCTGTCTTTTATCCTGTCTCCTGCTCAACAGTTTTGATTCTTGTCTTTGGGCACTGAGGCCACTCCACACAGTGGGAAGAGAATATCCACTGGCAGGGGTGTAACTTCAGCATCCTCCTCTTCTCAGTGCTGAGCTGCTGCAGGACAAAGAGAGTAAGAAGACAGCATGGAGCACTGCTCCTCTACACAGGCTTCAAGTGCTTGTTTATCTTCCCTATTGGCATTCCTGCTCCTTAATAGGGTGCTTTAAACAGACAAGAAGAAACATGATGATGTCCTGATCAGTGAGGATGATTGACTTTTCTCTCTACATTCATGTACCCTCACACTGCTCTTTTTCCTTCATCTGTTTTGATTTTAGTGTATCCAAAGAAAGCCCAGTCTTTTCCTCTCTGAAGCTCTAAACTTGATAACAAGTAGTTGAGGTGTTTGGGTTTTATTCCATTTCAAAGGGGTGGTGTTTCTCATGCCACTTCCCTGCTCCTAGTGCACCAAGCACTACTAGGGAAGATCTAAGCAACCACTCCTCTTTCTTTAATTTACAGCTTCCAAGGCATCAAACAAAGCAGCTGCAAGTGAAAAGAGAGAAGCAACTCCAGAATACACAGAAGACCTCCAGCAACCCACTAAGCAAAATTTGAGAGCAAGTGAATTAAAAAATTAAGCATTAGAATTGATTACTTTTTATTTCAGTGGCTACAAATTAGCAACCTAATGTAATTACAGTTAGATGTTACTGTAGAAGGGTATCTCCTCTGCAGTGTGATTTTAAGGCCACAAAAACCATAAAGTAGGAAAAAAATTAAGTTTAATTAATGTTATTGGGGGATCTCCACCTAAACAAGGAAATTCATAGTTCAGATTAAAATGAAAAATTTCAGGCTAAAGCAGACAAGTAACAGTTTTTGCCACAGAAATCCTGATGAGCAGTTAGAAGAGCTTTTTTCACTTCCATTTACACATACTGGCAGAAATCAGAAATGAACACGATTTTATTTCAGGCTGATGGGCAGAGTGTCATGAATATAAATCTCACAGTTTCTTTTTCACAAAAAAGGCACAGCAGCATAGCCTGCATCAAGTGTCTCTAATATCAACAGCAAAAAAATCTGTCTCTTCACCGTACAGGAAACAACCTCAGGCTCACTGCTAATCAATTCCTTTTACAGAGATGGAATCAGACTTTAAACACATTAAGGATCCTTGGTGCTATCACAGGAACAAAAAAATCTAGCAGAAGTAAAAGTGCTTGTGACCATATTTCTCCTTTCATGCATTCTGATAGGGGTTAAGAAAGTCAGTAGAGATACTCAATCTAAATAAGATGAGAAAGAAATCACCTGTCAGAATAAAAACTGAAAAAAGATAATATCACTTAAAAAATTGAAAAAAAATCTAACAGATTTCAAGTTACTTGGCTTGTTATAATCCAGGGATTTAAAATACTCCTTAACCTACTCTTCAAATCAAAAAAGTGTTCTTATTTCTTCCTAAAGATTTCAGAGAATGCAATATTGATCCTCTTGAGAGACAACAAAAATAGAACACACACACTCAGAGCCCACATGGACCAGAACCATTAACAAAGGTGATACTTTAAACCATGTGTGATTATCTCTCCACTTATTAAACTCCTCTGTTCAGCTGATGGAACGTCATGCATTAGCAAGGGGCTTTTTTTACTGTGATGTTTGTAACACGGTGCTCATCCATATTATCAACAAATCTGCGAAACCCAAGCTTTACTACTCCAGCTGCCTTTTACATGCACAGCATGAGCAGTCATTGACACAAGAAAGAACTGAGCTGGCACCAGGCACACAACCATGTAGCCAACACTGACACACACCGAGTTTAAATAGTGCCATACCATTCCCAACACTGCAGCGCCAGTATCAAAGGCATGGACATAACTGAAATGCCATAGTCTATGTCTCTAAAGCTTCTGAATACCTCTATATAAAATTACAGTTATGTTGACAAGCCACCTGTTAGGCTGAAGAAAAACTGAGTAACATTGTACCCTTGTGAGGCCACCTTTCACTGCATGTCCTCCTGACATTTTTCCTTTTCCCCAGCACACCAGCCCTGGTGTGTGACTCACCATGGTGTGGGCTCGAGGCAGGGCAGAGCCGGGTGATGTTTGCTAGCACCCTGCAGTGGCCTTGGCTCAAGCAGCACATTGCCTCACTCAGCCAGGGCACGCTCCCTGGGCACGCAGAGGTCCTGCCAACCCCCCAGTGCTGGATCTCCTCTCTGTTCCAATGGGACAATATGATAGGGGGAGAAAAAGGCTCCTAACTCTCACAGGGACTTTACTGGAAAAGAAGCTTCTAAAAAAATTCACAGACCATGTGTCATGTTCTTAAGTTGAATGACCAAGACAAAACTATTAAATTATACAGCTCTGTGACTCTTTTAATTTGTAATTTTTTTCAGATTCTCATCTGTCAAAGTCTCTCTCACCTACAGGCAGGGTGTATATCTGTTGAAAATATCATGCTTTAATTTTGACTATTTGCTTTTCAGCAAGCTCAAGTATCACTGTAGCTTTGTTCCAACAGAAGACTGGGATTGTCAAAAAGGATATGGAAGACAATATCAGATGATAACTAAAACACAGAACAGGACACAGTTTCAAGGAAACACCTTGAATTTTAATTCATTGTTCTTTTAAAGTCTTAAAAGTAATGCTGCGGAGCATAAAAAAACCCTTTTTATTGGTAATAGATGAGTTCTGATCTTTAGATACTTAGATGACGCTGCTCTCTTTTTAGAAAACTACAGTTTCTGACAGAGACATCTTGATAACCACAGTAAGTGTTCTAGCTCCCCTTATTTATATTTTAAGAAAAGAGTATGAGAATTATAAACTGTATCATTTTGCCCAATAAATTTCAATGCTAGTTTGGAGAAATAATTTTCAAGGGCTGCAGGGCAGTTTTATTCTACAACACAGATTTTTGCTCCCATACAAAGACTGCAAGCTAAGCTAACAATTGTAGTAACTTTTTTGCAATGTGGACACCTGTTCAGTACAAACTGAAGTAAGACAGGCTACTCATTTCACATAAACCACCAGCTGTTAGATGCTACCAGGATTCAGTGACTACTGACCTGGGATAGATTTGAACTGGTGACCCAAGAGTGGAAGACTGTATATCCAATTACGAATCCACATTTAAAAAACTCGACCTTTTTAACTGCATTCTAATTGCAAAGATCTCAGTTTTAACAAATGTCCTCATTTCAGTGAAATGCAGGCATATCTAGGAACTTTGTTCTTTCTAATTGTGGATTTAATTGCACATGCACTTGGTTGCATTGTAATGAAAGAGGGTATTTCTTGACCTGCTAGCTGGCTCACCATATATGTAATAAGAATGTGTAAGTCTTTAAAATCTGTTCCTGGAACAGAATGGTATTTACACTTCCTTTGCAGTATATGAGTACCACTACAGAAGAAGGTATTTAGGCAGAATTGGGGTAAATTCAGCAGTTCTGAGCTCTTCGGAGGACATGGAGTGAACTAATAAGTATTAGTAGATGGTTTTCCTTAATTATGCAGAACCAAAAGACTAACTACCTGTAAAAGCTAGGAACAAGTTGACCTGGAGAGCAAAGACATGGCTTGAGAAACACAGGAACTGAAAGAAGCTGTAACATTTAACAATCCTGGAGTGATGGCCCTGTTCCCCTGGTTTCTGCAGAAGAAGAAACATGGCAGCTGCACTCTGTAGGATGATGCAGAAGGATGGAAAAGGAAAACCAGAAGAGAACAGTGGGAAACACAAGCAGCTTTGCACTAGTAGTGAAGGTCTAAATGTTGAGGGTATATTTATTTATTTATCTATCCATTTATGACTGAAGTTTCATAGAGGCACAGAACAGACCATTCTATTCAGCTTGCTAGATTTTAAGCTAGCTTGACCGTCTTTTGTGAAGCCTAGATAAAACCTAAGCCTCATGCAAAGTGTTCTGGCTGCACTCTAACTTAGGTAGTTCTGGAACATAGGAAAAGAGACAGGAGACTCCAAATCTGATTTCAAGTCTAGAAGAGCACAGAAGTAAAAACAGTTTGGTAAATACAGAAAATTACACCTTAGATGGCAGAATTATATGTTTACTGAACACAGGGTCTTTGCAAGTGCTCTGAGCTGACTAAAAGTGAATGTGGTGAGGCAGGCCTAAGAACAATATACAAGAAAAACAGCAGCAGAGGAGAAGCAATATGAAGCGGACAGCAGCAGATGGGAGAGCAATAAAACCAAAGATCACAAAATAAAGCCCCCCACAAAAAAATCCCCAAACCCACAGACTTTACACATGCAGAGAGTAACTCATGCATCCCAGTGTTTGAGGATTCATTTTTCTCTCAACATTTCTTCAATACCATACATAATGCACAATGCACAGAAGAAAAGAAAGCAGCAGCCATTGAATTTGGATATGCTGGGGATAGAAAATTACTACCAGAACTGCTTCTTATGGTAGACATTAAAACAGCAGCAACTTGAGTCAAAGACTTGGAATTTTCAATGAGGCACACCACCTGCAAAAGGAAGCTATGGGATTGCTCAGAGGAGAAGTTTTCAGTTAGCCATTAACCACAAAGCAATGAATTAGTCTGTGTAAAAAAACCTGTAGGCTCACCTCCTTGATTCTTTAAATATCCTTTACATTTACAGTGCCCCATGAATGTTAACAACTACTCTAAATCACAGGGATTTTACTTGGACTAAAAAAAAAACCCAAACAATTGACGTGTATTCTGACCCATTTAAGCATAACTCCAGAGCTTCTCTGTAACTTGAGGCAGATACAGTGGGAGAAACTTGCATATTCATTGTGCAAAATCATTAGCTTTTCTGTAAAGCACAGATTAAAAATTGCTACCTATTGCGGGGGAGCCTGGGTCTAACCTATCCCCATAAAGCTTGCATGATAAGTCTATGCAAAAATCACTTACTCTCATTACACTGTCCTTCTGCTGGCTTCACTGAAGTAAAAATAGTACTGATTTGGTCTTGTCAGAGCCACACACAGATGTGAGGTGAAAGCCAGCCAAGCCAGCTAGTAAACTCACTGAATTATGAGTATCTTTAAAAATCAGAAATAAGAGGCAGATTTTAATTCAAAAGTAAGACTGCAGGGTTATTAAATATGAAAATATGCTGACTGAATCACAGGCACATAAACACACAGACGCACAAATATACGTACACATAGATACACCCTGAGGCATAAAAACAGATTTGCCAAAGCACCTGATACCACAAATTGTCTGCAGCCTATTTTCCTGCACACATTATTTTCTCCTTGCAGAGCCTGGCAAGGAGACTACAGAAGAAAAGGCTTTGTAAATTTCTCAAGGTAATGAAAGAAATCTTAATCCACACAGCTCCTTTCAGATAGGAAAATTCCCATTTGAAATGACAACTTGCATCATGCTGAGGCAATTTACAGGTGACAGCATACTGTATTAGATCCCCAAAGAGCATAATAAGTTAAACTGCAATGCAGCCAACTGCTGCAAAGGGAATAAAAGGACAAGCCAAGTAAAAGTAAAACTGCACACAAGAGGGGAATTGGAGGATCAGGACCAGCAGCATATGGTGCACCAGCACTGGGAGCACACAGCCAGCTCTCACTCCAGGTCCAAAGAGAGTCCTGTCTGGGGCTGACCATACGACCATGGGACTGGCAATCAGGGACAGGATTTGCTGTCACCCACGCTGACATCACTGCCACCCACCTGTTCCCCTGCTCCTGCTACCCCTACATGGCCACCTTAGCATACTTCACAGAAGGCACAGTTTTACAACACGTTTCTAACACTGCTCTGGCCAGGTCCCTCATTAGTTTACTCACAATCTGACCTTTCAAATGATAAATATTTGTTGGAAAGCTACGTTCCTAAAACATGATGGTAGCCGCACATCTGATACAGGGAATTAGGGATTAGGGATCATCTAATCAACCTCGGGAAGATGACCCAAAATCTTGAGCTTCTTTTTCCTCCCACCATATGTTTCCATCAGTCAGAAGCTTAAACAAAACCAATGAGAACGTACACATCTCAGATACAAGTGCATAAACAAATGGTACTCAGTTTTTTTCTTTCAAATCACACTTATAATATACTATTTAGTCTTTGAATGCTCAACGGTATTGTGTGGTTAATATCCTCTTTCAAGGTCTATTACTGGAACTAAACATTGTCATAAAGATATAAGGATGAGTATAATGCATTTGATTACACAGATAGTGTAAATGTGTAAAACCAAGTGTTGTTAACGGCATAATTTAGTAAAGTTTATAAATAATTATATTTAAATCTTCAAGGGGTCAGAGTCCTTAAAAACCTAAAAAACAAAACTATGAGCAGTTTGAATTATGGGTATTTTCTCTCTGCACCATATTTATACCAAACATGAAGCAGCTGCCAAAGAATATTTCAGAATAATTTAAGAAACTCTAGGTTGGATCAGGTGAGAGTGAAACTCTTCAGCTTACATTGCTCTTTTAGCTTTTAACCACAGGTCCTGCCATGGTCTGTATATTCCTGTAAGTCTGAACCCTGTCCACCGGCACAATCTGGCCACATTTCCTATCATTAGGAGAAGAGTGGTCATTTGTTAACCCAGTGTCAGCTTCCACTCTGGGCCAGTAGTGAAGCAAGAGGAGACATGTGACCTTTCCACTGACCTGAATGACGAGGTGATGACCTCTGCAGTCCAGCCCAAAAAGGAAAGGGGACACTGTAAAAGGGTCATTATGATTAATGGTTTTCTCAGGCTAGGCCAAACGAGTAACTGCTCAATCAAAAAGCCCTCAGGCCCCAAATACTTAGCTTTATTACCTGTAGATATGAGATATCTTTTTAACTTCTAATCCTCTCTGCTCTAACAGGGAATTACATGGAAAAAATTCTCCTTGTATTTTAGGAATTCAAATTAAACTTTTTGGATGAAAGTACACATAATTAAAATACTTAATTAAAATACAATCCACCTGCAAAGCAAAGGTGACTTTCATAACTCTGTTATTTTGAACTTTGGGTTCCATAATTAAAATACAATCCACCTGCAAAGCCAAGGTGACCTTCATAACTCTCTGTTATTCTGAACTTTGGGTTCCAGCTAGTGAGCTTTGCTTGTAGCATCCCAGTGCTGCTTGCAAAAAATTGAATTCCAGGGAAGATGTTTCAGAAAAAGGGATAATTAACAAGCTGTAATCGTTAGAAAATTAAGCATGCTTTCTCAAGTTGTTGTCAAGTGAGACAATTGCCTCTTCTTGTTTTGAAGTCATTAGCAATCTGTTCTGTCAGCCCAAAATGTTTGCCGTGCCAAAAATTGAGCAATTCAGCATTATGAATTATCAACCTTTATTCTAGCACAACACAGGCAAAGTTTATATATATTGTAGCTCACAAGTTCACAACCCAAGAAAGAAGTCACTAACTTCTTGACAGGACATTGCAGACGTTACCATTATGTGACAGTTTGCTGGCAAAGCCACCCTATTCCCTTTCATAACTCATCTAATCTGTGAAGGGATGGCAAACTTAAAAGAGGCAATGACCCAAATATCCCAGTAAAGCACTGGTTTTTTCCCAGTCACCAAAAGTTAACATCACAGGTAACTGCAATTAATTGTAGAAGTTATGTAATTTGATAGTGAATAGAAGACACTCAACTCCTAAATCCAAAACCATGGGGCATTAAATTTGCATGAGGGGCTGTACTTCTCATCTGCTGTATTTCAGTGCAACTGACATCAGAAACACGTCTGATACATTTCTGTTCAGTTACTTAAGCATCTTTTTTGGCAAGAAGGATGAGCAGAGCACCTGTCAGCCTTCAGGGAAGGAGCAGAGCACCTTCAGCCTTCAGCCTTCAGGGAAGACTGACTCGCAGGATGACTGCATATTAACCTAGGATAAGGTCAGGGATTCTGCCATTTATGGAACAATATAACTGTTGTCATAAAGCATATCCTATTAAAAAAAAAGAGTCCCACAGTCAACTTAATGACCATACGCAAATATCTAGGGAATATACCTGTAGAGAACAAAAAAACAACAACAAAAAAAATCTGTTAAGAATTCCAGAAGTACTGGGCAGAAAATATCAGGAACTGCTGGAAAAATTACTATGATTGGGCACCTGCTATTCACTTACCTAGCAGTCAGGTTTTTTTTTTTACACCTTTTTTTTTTAAAAGCCAGGGAGGCCATCAGTAATACCATTCTGCATACATCCATGGAGATAACTGACTTAGCAATTGCACAAATTAATTTAAAGAAGGTTACCAGTAGGGTTTAATGGAGAACCCACACACTGCAAAAGTGAGACCACGGAATCATGAAATACTGCATTCAGTCCAGGAATTCAGTACTTCATTTCCTATGAGGTCAGTGATTAAATTCCCACAGAAAAATGCTAAGCAGTCTACAAAAGCAAAGGTTAACTGATCACCCAGTTAGGACAGACCTGGTTAAGACAAAGGTTGACAAGGCTATAAAAAATGTACTATAAAAATAGTTTATCAATTTTCTTTTTTAGTTTTATTTAATCTTGAGTGGTACTTACAGGTAATGTCAGGAGACATGTTACAGTCTTCTAACTAAAAGCAAGTAATAACAAAGAAGTTCTTTGGAAAGGAAAGTGACATTTAGAAATCTGAACCCATAAAATGTTAATGCAATTGTAGAGTCTTTATGCATAGTCACTCAAACTGAAAATGAAAATATTAAAATGCAAATGTTTACTTGCTCTTACATGCAGTTTAAAATAGCCACTTCTTTCCTTTTAGAAAAAATTATTCATTATATGATTTTTTTCTTTAAAAAATCAGCTTTTTATCTCTGCACTATCTTCAGGCAATCTTTTAATGTGCCTCTTTAAAATTGCTGCCCTTATCAACTGCTCTCTCTTCTCTATCTTGTCAGCCTTTATAAAAGTTTAAAATCCTGACATTTTCTGCTTCTTTTCTGCATGTGTAGTTCCAAACCTGTCTATATGAATTGGCCTGCATATTGGATTAAAACTTCTTCACAAAAACTGGCTTCAGAGTGAAAAAGAATGTCAGAATTGTTTTCAACTGCTATGAGTCATTACTCAGTACAATTTTTCAATCACCTGGTTTCTTCGTTTTGGTGGATTGAGTTCCTGCTCCCTGTTCCAAATCCTGAAAGCTTCTAAATTTTTTTCCTCAGGCCACAACAGAAGGACTTGAGGTAGCAGAAAACACATTTTGCTCTACTTTCACTAGCACCATCACATAGTCCTCATTTTTTCATGAAACATTGCATTATATGATGTTTTATTCCTCTTCCCCCTCTAATTCTTCTAGGTGGAGCATTTATGGCCCATCTTGTGAATCAGCTTAGTTCAACCAATACAACAGCAGATACATTTAACTATTACTATGAAGGACAAACACTGGCAGAACATGGCTGTAAATCCATTGTTCGTCCCTGTATCACAAACTTCCTTCCCAACTCCCACCAAGTTTTAGGTACAAAACATTCCATGCTCTGCTGATATGCAGACACTACTAAGAGCTTTCACCCATCTAAGCTGGCATCTGGCTAAAAGCACCCTCACCCCTTTACATTTTTACTTTTAGAATAGTAGAAATAGCATCTCGAACTAAAATTCTTCAAGTTCTTGGATACTTCCAACCTCCCAAGAGTGTTCTCAGTCACGGCAATACAAATTATTGCAGCTCCATAACTTCATATAAAGCTTACGAAAGATATATTTGTTTAATCACACTAGTGACACTCACCATCATTCTCTGCATCTCCTCCAAGCACTGAGGTTTCATTTTAAATTTTTTAATTGCTTCAAGCTCATTTCCATTAGACAGCTCCAATAGGCTGAATGTGTTTTGCCTACAGCATCCCCACAATCTAGAACCAACACAATGTCCAGTTCTACATTCACATAGTTATCTGATATGTTTGTTTGAAAAAGGATATTACTTTATATTTGCCTGCTAAAGTAAATTCTAGAAAAAAATGAGATCATTTGTATTATTACAGCAATCAATATTCCAGGCAGTACTTTCACATGTGTAAATGAGAAATCCAAAGCTCTAATCAGTAAATAAGCCTCTTGAAAGTAAAAATAAAGCCTAAGTAGTATAAAGATTCATTGCAAAATAGGCTCAGTCATATCTCTTCAAAGGTTTCGATCTATCTACTAGAGATTTGCTTTAATGTCTATTGAGCATAAGACCCATTCATAATGCTAAGGAATTTGATGGAGAAAATACATTTGTACTATTTTAACAGCCTTTAGTAGACAGTTTTGACAGCATTCCACATGAAACTTTACTTGCTGGAAGGCAGAGCAGCAATTAATCACGAGTTTTATCAATCCATTCAAATTTGACATGTTTACCAACAGAGAGCAGTCTCAGCTGCTGAGCACATGGAGTCCAACCATGGAATAAGATTTTAAAAGCTTCTGAAACTGCCATAATCACTGCTCTGGTTCTGGTCCTGATTTTTACATTTTCACTGCAAATACTGGACACAACTTGAATTTTAACAGCATTTTAAAAATTCAATGTATTATTAAAGAGTTGAAGTCAGATTTCAGTTATTTTACTCCTTCAATTACATATGTATTTTTTTCTCTAAAAGGAGCAATAAAGTAGAAGAGGAGGAAAAAAAAGCCTTTCTCTTACTTTCTGTCTACTACTTCTCCCCGTCCAAAACCCTGGAGACTGAGCATGTTACCTAATTGATTTAAGCCTGCTATATCCATCTTTTCAAATCACAGCGCACCAACCAGGAGTTGGTGCAAATTCAAATTTGGGTGAAACAGTGATGAAATATAATGTCTGACAGCACTAGATTATTTAGTCTCTTTTAATCCTATTCTGACTGGGAGGGGCAAAGGGGAGAAGAATTCTGCAAAATGTAATAAAGACAAGCAAAATCTAACAAAAAGAATACAACAGGATGGAGGGTTATACTGTGAACTCCCTAGGACAAATACCATTTTCTTATGACATGTTCATACCATGACCAACAAGAATTCTGCCAGCCTATAACTAGAGGTTCTAGGCACTTCTGCACCACTAAAACAAAACAAAAAAAAAAAATTTTGACTACTAATGATTATTCATAACCAACTGGATAGAGACTTTTTTACACTTCAAGAGAGCCTGTGTGTCTGACATATCCCTGGATGCAGTATAGGAAATCTGACCATAACTCTTTATTAAAATACAATACAAAAACGTATGTATGCACAAATTGATGCAGAAGGAAGGGGCAAAAATTAATCAAGGAGAGGGAAATTGTTTCTTGGGAATGACTGCTGGCATAATTCTAAAATACACTTCATTTATATTAAGTACCAAGCTGTGCTAAAGAGTTTCAGTAGCATATATTTTATTCCCTGTTGGTAACAAATGTGTTTCACTTGGCACCACCTCATGTCAATTGCCACAGCCTCCATCCATCCATCACTAGCTGATTTTCAAAACCTGAAAGATTTTCTTTTAGATACAGCTGTAACTGATTAGCTTCTTTTTGCCAATCTTGTTGCAATGCATTTCTTTAGTTCCTACACAGATGCAGCTTTCTCACTAAATGATAAGACTACTTTTGTGCCTTGGTTTTTGACTCTGAAGTCAGTAAAATTAGAGTATCATAAGCATGCTCACTGTAATTCTGTTATCCTTTCTGTTTCTGTCTCTCAACTGAATTACTAAGCTCTAGTTTACCAATATGCTTGTCCTCTTAAACTTATTTGAGCTTTTTTGGTGGTACCACAGCAGGGACAAAAGCAGCTATCTAATCAGAGCAGAACTTGTGAGGGGAAATTGGTACAGTGATCTTGCACATTCAGTAATTTCTTCTCAATGTCCATCAGACAACGGACTGCACTGATTTATTATCAGTTTACTTCTTGGCCCCTGGAGTTACCAACCTCATGCTGACTAAGGAATACAAACCATGTACCATCTACCAGGCAGAGGCAAACATAAAAGACTCAATTTACTGAACATATCCTATCTCTATTGGAAAAACTTTTAGGTCTAAATTAACCCTCAAAACAGGGATGATAAAGCTCCAGCCACAAACACTCTCTTGACAGAACACTGCCCTCTGCTATATCCACATTTCACAAAGAAAAGAGTCTACATTATCTGCTTCTGCAGGATTATAAGGGAAACAATGTTTTCTCTGTCTGAAAAAAATCTATCTCCACAGCAGAAGAGTGGTTGGTTACAATCTGTAACTTCTTGAGATGTGGATCACTCTTCATGGACCATAAACTGTCCAGGATTTTATTCTGTATAGAAACACAAGTCTCTTTAGTCCAGAGAAGTATGTAAAGAATTCTGTGCCATTTCTTGAATTAGTTTATAAATTACAGCCAAGAAACAGTCCTATTCCCATCTTCAGAGTATCAAAAAATATCCAAAAAAATGCTGGGAGGTTTTGTAACATCTATTGAACACATATAATTCCACTATATCATATAAAGGCTTAACAGACACTCATCTAGAAATACAAGTGTAACTATTCCATTGTGAATTAAACTACAACAAATGATATATAACTAAATACTCTCTCTGTAGCTCTTGTTGAAGAGCTTTTTCTGTCTCTACCACTACGTAATCCTTCTCATTCTCTCTTCTCCTGGAGCCATTAAAGTGTACAGATGTAGAGAGGACATGCATGCCTATAAAATGATGAGGCTCGGGAAAGCTGGCTGAGATCGTACTGTGCTGTAACCTTTTAGTTTATTGACATGAAGAAGCACGAATGAGCCCTGGAAAGTTCAGCACCCTGCCTGGGGATGTTTCTACCTGGCAGGTTCCTGGTCTATAAAGGTTGCACCCTACTGGTGTAAGAGAGATCAGGACAACAATAAACACTTCCTATACGTTCCAAAGCCAGACCAGCTACACGTTGCCTCCAGCTTGGTATCTACAGAAAAGTAAAAAGGAAGTCCATAAATCAGAGCTTTTTCAGAAACATGCTGCCACATGAGCAATCACTCTGCATGGCAAACTTGTCTGCAAAGTGCAGCTTAGAAGCCGAGTGATCCTCAATATTCCAATAATATTTCTTAAAGTTTTGTGGAGTGTCTGGAGCATTCGAGTCTCAAGTGACAAGCAGAATAAAGTAGCGAGTGCCTGCAAGTCAGTGTTTTCACTCTTGTCTGTTCATGCATGAGGGTCTGTAAGACCACATAACTTTCTTAAGGTGAAACGCTTTTCTTGAGTTATGAATCCTTCTGTCATCAGTAAAACAGTAAAGCTAGGAGTGCCAAAACCACTCACTTTATAACACATGTACAATAACAAAACTCTGTCCCCTCTGACACAAAAGCCTCTTCGTTTACCCCATATGACTTGCCCACAAAATAGGTGTACACTAACAATACCAAAAGAAGCCCTGAAGACGACTCTATTCCCTACCGCCTATTTCCTTCCAGTTTTCCAGGAGACAATTTCACAGAACCAATTAGGACAGAAAAGACCTCTGAGATCACCAAGTGCAAATACAGTGGACTAAGGCAATTACACTGAATTGAGCATAGGCCAAGTAGGAGGAGGAGGTGCTCCAGGCTTTGGAGCAGATGTCTACACAGCAGTCCATGAAGGAGCCTCGTGCCCAGAGCACACAGATATTTCCTGAAGGAAACAGCCTCTTTAGAGGACCCACGTTGGAACTGCAGGAAAGCGGGAGGGAAGGAACAAGAGAGAAAGAACTGTTGTATGGTGATTGTTTCCCCTCCTAAATCCCACTTCTGCCACTTGGGCCAGGCAGAGGAGTGTGGAGTAAAGGACTGAAGTTGTTTGAATTGGGGAACAGGTGTAAATGGTTAATATTTATTTGTTTCTTACTACCCCAACCAAATTTATTTGGCAGCCAGTTAAGTATCCCCAAGGCAAGTTCTTTTTTGCCCGCAAAGGTAATCAGTAAGAAACCCCCCAGCCTTTATCTTGAATCACAAGTTTTCTGATTTCTGTTTGTTTCTTCGTTTTCCCATCCAACTGAGGCGTGGAGAGCGCGGCTGTGTGGAATTTCACTAACTCACCACGATTAATTATAGAATTTTAATGGTTTTACTGGGATTATTTGATCTCTTAATGCATTTGAGAGAATATTAATTGTTCATTCAACATTTTTCATTTTCCTGTGTTTCTCTTAGTCATTTGATCTGTTGGATATGTTACATTTGTCCATTAAGCAGCTGTTAAGTCTTCTCAGCACCACATATTTGCCAACTAATACTAAATCACCATGTCAAACATCTATTTACAACATGCTAATTTTACTTCAGAGCAAAATATTCTCTCAACATCTGAATTGTTCTCTCTGTACTTTTCATTTAGCTGATAACACAAGTTGCCCAGTACACATCTGCAATGTGTTTAATGAACAGACATTTTGCCTTCCCTGGTAATTGGCTGGTACTGCATGTGCCACTCTCCAAGAAGGAATTTGGGAGGAAAGGTGTAGTGGATCATCTTCACTGCTCCCACTTTTGATGGGCCATACACCACCACGACTTGGTACCACATTTGCTTCTCATTATCACTAGCTAGACTTAGTGTTAACTGTATGTCTGCTTCAAAAGTTTCTCCTCTTCCAGATTTCCCGTTTCACTTCTCTGAAGAGCCTGAAACTGTTCTCCCCTTTTGTTTTAATTATAGCTTTATTTTAGGATTCACTCAATTGCTCCAAGATAAAGATTCTCATCTTCTCTCAGATTGCTCTCAGGTTCTCTTAGATCTATTCCTCTGCAGGAACAGAAACTTAGTTCTAGAACACAGATTCATCACTTAGTTAAATTTACCATTATGCAAATTAGTTTTTCTAGTTTCATATTAATGTTTTAAAGACAAATTAATATACAGACATACACATAAATCTATAAACAGTAATCATAAGACTAAGCAGTGGTTTAGCTCCACTCCCCAAACAGTGAAAGACACAAATTTGTTTACCCCATTTAAACCAACTTTTTTTTTTTTTTAATCCTGAAGTGAAACCAAATGTGTTCATATTTTAAAGTCAAGACCAAGCAAAATATGCTTGATAGTACTGAGACAACAGTTTTCCAGAGAAAGAATGCAGGGAGAAGGAAATTAAACAAGCATTCTTGCATATATTTCCTGATGTTATTTTCATTACAGAGAAGTAAAATTACATTTACTCCCTTGACAGCAAAGGTCAAACAATCTGATAAAATCTATTTAATGCACTGAGAATGATTGATGTTTAAATGAAAAAGTCATGTTATTTTATGCAGCAAAACGTGTTCTCTCTTCTTTACTCTCTCCATATCCCTAATATATTTATTCTTAATATAACAAAAAGGTCTAAAAACAAACTAAAGGTCAAAGGAGCCTTCTGATTTATGTACTCCCATATCCAATAAAGATTTAGCCATCCATGACATTTTTATAATGGTAACATGCCTCCTTTTTCAGTACTTGAACTACGTAGTTTAACCACAATATTGATTTTTAGCCTTACCCTGGTATTAGTACTCACACACCTATTTTACAAATTTCATGCTTCTCTGAAAGAAGCAGTACTAGATGTTACCAGTAATCATATGTACAATAAAACAAATGCACCCATAACTTCTTACAGATTATGACTTAAAACCCCTTGGAATCAACCCTGAACATGGCTTTTTAGCTCTCAGAAACTTCCCTCAATGCCCAGATGCTATGGAAGCGTTCTACAGAGCTGCAGAAAGGCTGACAGTGTTTACTGCATGTGAAGTTACTGACATGTTCCAGAAAAACATCTCATTCTGTTCTAGAAAAACATTTAAAAATTCTCCCTGAAAACAGATCGGATGTACCACTCTCTCCACCCACCAGCAGAACAGCCATTTGCTGCCTTGACATAGTTCATGATTCTGCTCCTAGACCTTTGAAACAGGGCAGAAAGTGGGATGATAAAAATGCAAGGACTTGCATGATTTTTTTTTTTTAAGTCATTTGCTAGTTCATCTGGCAGCATTGATTTAATTTAAAGGCAATGGAGCTGTAACAGGTGATCAGTTCTTCAGTATTCTGTATAAAAATCACCAGGGGACAGACAAACTATGTTGGTCAGCTATTTAACAATGGCACACAACACAGATCCATGGCGTTAAAAATGTGCACTGTTATAATAAGCTGGAGTGACTGAAACAATATTGGTGCTATTTATGAGTATTGTCTGTCAGGGTAGCAATAATTGCTTACTTTCAAATACAGTTACAACCATCAAAGTCACATTTTCTGGTGTGGACACCTAACAATACAAGTTTTCCCCTAATTATCTGCCTTCTATTTTTCTCTTCTTATTAAAAACCCATTTCAGTTTGGCAGCTGAGATTTGAGGCTATCTCAGACTGTCAAATCACCATTATGGAATTTTTTTTTTTCAATTCAGGAAGACTGCCACCTGAAATACTCTAGCAATCATTTGCAGTGTCTGAGAAGCAATGACTTCTCTATTCTGGGTACAGAAAAAAAAGCACCTAAGGTTATTGAGCAAAATAACATGGATTCTTTTTTAAAAGAAATAGTATTAATATGTTTATTAATATACATATAACTGCTAGTAGACCCACAAAATTAATCAAAAACTGAAATACTACAGGGTCATACCAAATGTACAGAAAAGTGCATAACTATTAGGTTGGCTGTTTATTTGGTACCATTCCATTTATTTACAGTATTATACTCAATTAATAAGCAGTCAGGTGAGAAATTCAAGCTGGGTTTTCATTCTCTGCCAATTGCAAAGCCATTCCCTCTCATACATATACAGTCCTTAGTCCTTCCACTTTGCCTTCCATGGATTTTCTATCACCACTGACCTGACCTCCTACCCACAGAGACCACCCCTAAAAAATGTCTTGGCTTATTGGACATAGCTTTCAGTCTCCTGTGATACTAATCAGGGGCCTGAAAAAGATTACTATAGGCCCTGATACAGCTGTAGAAAAAAAGCATTTAACTGCTCCCCATGTAACCTGAAAGAAAGCTTAAGCAAAGTCTAGACAACAGACCAAGGATTCATTTGTGGGCAGCTGCCACAACTCTGCAATGCAGAAATATTATTTGCCGAAGGAAAATACAGATTAAATTTCATGCTTTAATTTGCTGATAAAACATCAAGCTATGTCAGAGCCAGCCATCAAACTTGCATTAAGTCTCAGTTATTTGCAGGTGTAGCCTTACCAAGTAAAGTCTGAAACAGAAAAAAAAAAAAGGATGTGGTATACAAAAAGAAAAAAAAAATCTGATCGTCACCATTTCCTTCACAGTACACCAAAATACCATGCAAAAGCACAATTCTGTCCTTTTATTATTACATGTCTTACACAAACACCATTCTCTATCACCCTCACAACTCATTTTAGTTGAAAATCCTGAAAGTCTTGGGGACAGTAATTTCCAGGATGAAATCCTGATTTCCGCCTACCTTTAAATTATTGTAAAAACACTCTGATTTCAAAATAACCAAAATTTCATCCTAAATACCAAATATATCAGTATCTCTATACATCACGAAAGCCAGCAACAAAGCAAAGGAGCTTTGTTGTTTGTTTCCTACTTGTGATGCCTTCAATTTTCATGCAAATTAAAGTTAGACTTGGCTACTGAGCTCTTGTTTCCTTGCCAAAAACAAACATGTTAATGCTTGCTTTAGAGAGAAGTTATGGGAATAAAAGGGATTTCTTTTTTCCTATTTAAAGCAATAAAAACACTAGGCAATATTCTCTTAAATTCCAGAAAATTATTTTAAGGAGGAATCAGCTGCAGGAATCACAGCAATGCCCATAACTTCTCCACAGCAGTACTGGATGCTGTGTACTGCACTCAACCCATCAGTGACAGGTGCCTACATCACTGAAGTTTGGACAGTTATTCTCCAGCAATACACGGCAGTAAGTTCTTCCTTCTCTACCTCTGCATATTCAAATGAGTAACAAAATCATGTCCTAACCACGTCCCTGCCTTTCAGCCTGGCCCATCATGTGCAGCCGAGTTCCTTCAGAGATAAGGAAGTGGGTACCATCTGCTGTCAATACTGTCCACACAATTCCCAGTCAAGACTTGTTTCAGGCCAAGCTTCTTTCCTGAGTTAACAGAAGGTGACAAGCCTGCCAGTTTGCAAATTTTCCCTGCATGACTGATTCAGCCTGGCTGACCAGATACATGCTAATGAGAATGTGCCAGCTCACAACAAAAACATTTTTGAATAATTTAAAACTTCAGAGCTTGGTGTGCCAGATAATACAATTCATTGTTTGATGACGGTGCCAGCAGAATGTACAGGCATCTACTACAAACACAGACTGCAAAATCATCATCAGACCTAACTTCATAAATAATGCAAAAGGAAAAAGAAGCAAAGCCAACTTAAAACTTTGCTTTCAACTGCATCAGCAAGACTGATGACACGAGCTATATACATTTGCCATATTCTCGATTTTGAGGCTTCACGTATTTGTGTGAATCCTTAGCTTTCCTTCAGAGATAAAGGGCACTGCTGACTAAATTTATGCCCTGAAATTTTTCAAAGAAAATACTTACCCTTATTTTCCTTTTAGCTTGCCTGTGGAAGTGTATCACCAACACCATCCACTCAGCAAGACAAAAGTGAATCAAAGACATGCTTCAAAACAAAGACATAAATATTTAAGACACTGTCTTTGGTGATAGGTCTCATCATTCCACACTCTGCCTTCACTGCAAGTCCTTAAATACTAGTTAGACTTGTTAACTTGGAAAATACTGCCTTTAACTACATTTCTACAAATGAGTATTTTTGATAAATCCATTCTTAACTGCAAGAGTTGAAGTCTGTTGATCCCAAATACTGTTGAAAATACAATCATGATATCACTTTTTTTTCAGTTTAAAATGAGTTTTTAACCTAAGAGCGAGTTTGGGATTGGATTTTTTAATGTGGTTTTGTGCGTGTGCTTTGTGGTTTGTTTCTTTTTCCTTTTAATGTTTAATACACCGAACTTGTGCAATTTTCAATCAAAGAGACTCTGCCAGACTAGAACAAAACCAGTCTTATTCTTCAGAACAGCTGGCACTAACAGAAGAATTGCTAAGCTAAAAATCAGATTAAACAGCAGCTCTGAAGAGCACAAAACTGTATTTAGGTGCTTCAGAGCTGATGAAAATCCCTGGTAAAACACTATACTGGGGATGTAGGAATACTCTCAGCATCTTTATACTATTTTTTGCAATAGCATCAGTCTGACACACATCCATTAACGACGGTAACTCAGGCATAGAAAGCCTTGCAATTTATTAGACAATTTAATAGACATGGACAGATAATTGTTCACTTTTGTAACTACTCCCATCTTTCCAAATACCGCAGAAGACTGGCACACTGTCTAGAATAGGTAGTGTAATACAAGTTCAATTGTAACAGCAAAAATGGTCACTGAGTGACCATTCTATTAAAAGAAGAAAATACACACAACTCAAGTGTTTGGGGTCTGTTTTGTTTCTTCCACTCCATGCTGTGCTTTGACAACTGGCTGTGTGTTCAGAGATCTATAAATTATAAACTGGCCTTTGTTCCAGGAATCTGTGTCTTAATTTTGATAACTGTTTGGACTTTTTTTTTAAAATATGCTGCAGCATGATTAACTTGTTCCACCATTACAGATTTATTTTATTCACGAGAGAAAATTTCTTCTTTGACAAACTAGGAACATGTTCTGCCACCCTCCTACAAGCATGTGCTTGTCATTCCCCATACCTTGTTAGCACTTTCTGTTCACTCCAGGCCAGCATTTGTCAGGCTGTGACCACCACAGGCAGCAGGCACCATCTGCATCCTCCCAGCTTCATGGGCTGGACAGCTATTTGGAAATTCCTCCAAAATGGCAAAAGTACATCTTGCACCACCTCACAGACTGCCTTCCACTGCCAGCTGCACCTGACACCACAACTGTTTGGACAGCTCCAGCCAGCACTGCGGATTTCAAAGCCCTGTTCTGGTAAACCACACATGCTGGTCTCGTCCTGGTTATACCATAGGCATCCAAAAACCGCTGAGAGACAGCCAGAATCCCAAAAATTTGCTACATCTTCCTGGGACTTCAGAAACTAAACCTTGTTTAAAACTTCCATGTACCCCTTTCACACTAGAACCCCTTTTAGTATCAGTCTCTGGTGTTCTATTATGTAAGAACTGACCTGCTATTTAGGTATCCTATCCACTGAAAACCTAAAAACAACTTTTAAAAAATCCTAACGATTACATCTATTTCTCCTGCTCTTCTTCCATCTCCTTGGCAAAGGAGCAAGTATAGCAGGGCGAGGGTCACATTTAAGACAGAATGTTGAATTGTTGCTTTTGCTAGTATCTCGAGATTTCAGAATCTTATCTTGCATGTTGGGTGCTAGCCTCTGCTCAGCCAACCACCTCTGGGGAGCCTACCAGCAGTTCTGAGCTAATTACAGAGGCTATAGCCTCCCTTGCCCTTCCTATGCTTAGATGGAGTTGGTCACATTCTACATTAAAATAACTTCCTTTTTATGAAAGAAAGGCAGAAGTAGGCTTCACCTCATTTTCTGACTCATTTTATGCGTCTGCTTATTTCAGCATGAGAATTCTATTGCAGAGATAAGGAAATGCATGACCTGTTTAAAAGGAAAGAAAAAAAGCTGTCAGACTTTTTGACTAATTAGTGAGTGTTCATAAATTTACAATTTTATGCTAATACCAAGCCAGATTTTTTTTTTTGTACTAAGGGAAAACAAAGGAAGAGGAGGTTGCTGATACAAAGATGCCAAGAAAGACCAACAGAACCAGCATTCTCAAATTCCTGTAAAACAATGGGCAATGAAGTCGTGGGCCCTGCCCCTGAGGTTTGAATTCTTGCTTCCCAACTAAACAGTGGGGCCAGGTTTTCCTACCTCTCCATTTGCTTTCTTGGATCCTATTCCCATTTTGGAGGTCACCTGCCAAGTGACCTCATGTGTAACAGATATGGGAGGCCTTGTACAAAACCTCTATTTTCTCTGCCAACCTTGCTGTGCCTTCACCATTACACCATCAGAGGAACCAGAGAGAGAAGAGAGGGGTTTGACCCCAAGAAACTTTGCATCAACATCATGCTATGTTTGCTGCCTGGATTTCACTGCAGTGATGGCACCTTCCTTTAAAATGATGCAGGATACAGACTCCATAGAAGACAGTTGTTCCACATGCCTTTTTATGAAGAGAAGACACTACAGAAGCTGCTTCTTCAGGTCTTTATGAAAATAACAGAAAAGTAGCTTTTTAACAGTAAAAGTGGCAAAATAATCAGAGCCTTCTAAAAGGAACCTGCAACAATCTCTTCCAGACAGACCATAAGCAAACCACAGCAAACCTGGAAGGATTATGCATGTTATCTCTGCAGCAGCCAGGCTACCCTGTTTTTCCTGTCCCTCCTTTTTCAAACACATCCCAGAAAGGGCAAGCTGTGCTCTTCTTGGCTTTTGTGGTCCTGTAACCATGCAAATGGATCAGTTCCAGTACTAAGACTTCAAGGAACATTGTTTGTAGGATGATAGTGAACTAAATATTAAGTGGCTAATGCATTTTGTTAATTTAAGAATATGCTAGAGGTTTGCACACTTTCTGAAAGTCTTCTTACCTTCACTATTTTTCCCATAAAGAATGTCTGATTTTATTTGGAAATTTTACTAACATGTCCAGAATACTTGTTGAAATATTTCTCTGAAATTCAGGTAGTGCTTTTAGAAGCTTATCAACAAGACAGCCTAGTTTCTTGTCTTCTTTTTTGGCACTGGAATAAAATGGATGTACTGGCATGTAGCCTGAGGACCACAACCTCACTCTAATGAGGTGTTACAGGGTCAAGCAGAAAATAATTCTCCTGCAGAGTCCCTTGGTGTCTAATATACAAGTACAGTACTGGTATTTTCATAACTAAAAGCAGTCATGAGTACTTAAAGCACAGACTGAACAAGTTTCAATGTCAAAACTTTGCAGGGAAACTAGATTTACTTGGAAAGCTCAATAGGATCAGGATGTAGCAACTTCATGGTTGTACTTCACCATATCAAATGCATACTCCACATTCATGACAAGATGACTTCCCAAAGCAGGGATACCACCTGTAGGTATGATTTCTGGGCAAGGAGATCCCTTCCACTACAGTCCACAAATAGGCACATGCTTACAGTATTATCTGCAAGTGTAAGAGACACATTTCTACACTATCCAGCCCTTTTGCATCTACTAAAGCATCTGTTAAGACACTGAGCTATATGAAGAGCAGCTGAAATGTACCACAAAGTCTCTGCTTCTTTTTTTTTTTTTTTTTACCAGAACTAGATGTTAGTCACCCCAACCACAAGCTAAAAGGCAAGTTTCTACCCTCCTTTAATACTGAAATCTTTATACTCTTGGGAGCAAGTACTTCAAGAGCTCAAAAATGATTGCCTTATCTAGATAGCATCGAGGGGTGCAATAGCCAGTTAAGGCCTCTGAATTTTTGAAAACACTGTGTTCCACCAGCCTGCCCAAAACACTAAAGGCAGAGTTTGGGTAGGTTATAACAGCATGCTGTTTCAAACTTCAAACAGGCACAACTCAAGGGCAGAGAAACCCTGCAACAAATTAGAGAGATGGGAAATTGCCAACAGCTTATAGTTTAACAAGGGCAAGTCCTGGACTCTGCAACTTGGGACAAGGCAACCCCAGATGTATAGATGTGTACAGACTGGGAACCTCAAATCCTGTGGGCAGCTTTGAGCACCACAGTCTAAAAAAGATACTAAACTATTACCAAGTGTCCACAGAAGAGCTACAAGGATGGTGAAGGGCCTTGAGAGGAAGATGGATAAGGAGTTGCTGAGGTCGCTTGGTCTGTTCAGACTGGAGAAGAGGAGACAGAGGGGAGACCTCATTACACTTACAAATTCCTTGTGAGGGGAAGGAGGAGGGGCAGGCATTGATTCCTTCTCTGTGGTGATGAGTGACAGGACTCAATGAAACAGCATGAAGATGAGTCAGAAAGTTTAGGTCAGATATCAGGAAAAGGTTTTTTCACCCAGAGGGGGTGAAAAGTGGCCACAGCACTGAATCTGTCTGAGTTCAAGAAGTGTTTGCTCTTAAGCAAACCAATGCTCTTAAGCACAGGGCGTGATTCTTGAGGTGTCCCATGCTGGACCAAGAGTTGGACTCGATAGTCCTGATGGGTCCCCTTCCAACTCAGCATGTTCTATGATACAGCTGATGGCTTGCCCTCCTGTCTGGTACTCCTACCTTGAAGCTACATGGAGGAGGGAGACTTCAATCTGTCTGCAAGCATGCAACAGGGCTCCCTTACAAATCCAATGAGTCTAACTGCCCCGTCTGGGATAAAGTTTAGGTCTCACTGCAGCTGCAAAAACAGCCAAAGGGTGCCAGAATGCCAATTCACCTGTCAGTGTGTGGCCAGGGCCCATAACCATTCTGTACCTGTGCCAAAAATAAGTCATGAGTCGCAGCACATACCGTTTCTGTAACAGCCAGGTAAGCAGATTCATTACAGGAAACATTACAGAACTACAAGGGGGGGGGAAAGAAAAAAAAACAAAACAACTTTCTCCTTCAGAGTATTCATCTTGTGCTTAATATCTTGTACTTTTAGAAAATTCCTCATGCCAAAACAGTAATGAGCAGTCTGAAGAGTCAACACCAAATCTCTGAAAAGGATATGCAGAACTACTAGAACTTCGTAAATCCAATTAATACAAGGTGATGTTCACAAGTGGTACAAACCCCAGTAACAGCAGATGGATTTACTATGGACTTAAGGTTAGCAGTGTGATTAAGCACCCATCCAAACTGGGGCAAGCTGCTGCATTAGTTGTCAAAGCAGGTAATTACTGAAGCTTGATAAGAGAGTAGAATATTAACCTTTAGTCACATTAAGAGAAACTCCTTGTGGAGCAAAAAGCTGGCATACAAAATTCAAGGAAGTAGATAAATGTTTATGCAAGTCCAAGAAATAAGGCATACTTGATTACCATGACATTTTGTATTTCTACAGCACATATTATTTAAGCATTTTCCAAACCCTAAGCTTCTGAAAAATAACTGATTTTTGCTGAACAAACTCAAAATTTATGCTTGATAGAAATTTTAAAATGTTATCTGAACAGAAGCCTGACTTCTGTTTTTCCCCATAGTTAAATGCCTGGAAAAACATAGTGCCATTACACAGGAAAACCACAAGGGGCCATTACTCAAGCTCTACTACGATATGTGCAGACCTTTTGAACCCATCTTCTCCACATGAATTTCCAGCTATTGTAAACAGAGCTCTACCCACTAGTCCTACTAAGCTTACTGATACAGAGAAACGCCACACTTTGCCATCTGCAGAGAACACACTTCATACTGCTTCCAGATCAAATCCAGGGTGAGCACAGTGGCCAAACCCACACTTGGTGCAAATTGGTGCCATCTCACTTCAGCACTGGGGTTTTTCCAACTAATGCCAGCTGAGTGGCCATTAAAATGTAGTGACATCTTTGCCTTACAATCATTTTTAAGTGGTAACTGCAGCTAATGCAGCTATAACAGGATAGATAAAGTAAACTTGGAAGGCATTGCAGGACTGCAGACCTCAGGCCTCACAGGGTTTTTGTACAGTCTGCAGTCAGTACCCTTTAGCAGAGCCTGTGAAGTGGGCAACGAAGAATGAGGGTTGTACCCAGGCAGGGGTGGAGGAGGTGACAGTGTTGAGGACAAGTAGACTCCTCGTGACACAGAAGATCAGAACCAATGTCATTTGTGCCAGGAAGCAAGAAGGACCTGTGTCAGTGCCCTACCATCTACCATTATAATCAGCCAAACCATACTGCTTGCAACATACAGCAGAAAAACTGTGGTACTGGGCCTTTTACCTGCCTACTAGACAGCAGCCATCACACAGGAAAGCCAACCCTCAACTACCCTGCATGTGCTGTGTAGCAGTGAGGCAATGAAAACTGGAGAAGTGTTGAAGAGCTCAGTCTCACTGTAGGTTGACAGACTTGCCAGACTGAGTAGAAGTCACGTTTCAGATTACTCTTCACATGACCTGAGCAGATTTAGACCAAAGTTCACTGCAATACCCAGTTATGCATAAGACCTTGTAGGCTGGCAGGAAGAGCACCCCGTGGGAAACGCAGAAGAGAATCCCAGTTATCAGATTTAGGTGCTGAACTTCAACAGCAGAGGTTGTGAACCCCAATGTCTCTTCACTCTCTCTGTCCCTAAAAGACATTTCATTAATCACCCAAAAAGAAACAGAGAGAAGATGAACTTAAGCTGCTGTTCTGAAGAGACCAAGTACTCACAAATTAACAAGCAGGCTCTGAAGTTCCTCCAGTGCCCAAACTTGAAATCTGTTCTTCCTTTGTGAGCAACGTAGAAAGATCACCCCAAGCAGCCAATCAACCAGGATGAGCTGGATAAAATACCTTACTCAAAGTTCCAAGAATTAGAGCAGTAGATGGAAACAAAGAGCTGGTTAAGTGAAAGCTCCTCATAGTGTAGTTTCACTGGCAACACCACTGCCTTTTTCCCTGTAACATCATATTCCTATATATTTGGACAATGGGAAATCCTATACACTCCAAAACAGGGAAGTGTAAGTAGTGATTTGTGACCACCAGTTAAGGATACAGACTCACATACCTCACCTGTGATCTTAGTTAGAGCTTCACTGAGATCCATGTGCGTAGATTGGAAAAATCTGTGCTTTTATCTGACCTGCAGACTAGACCACTAAATTTTCATATTCAAGTAGTATCAAATGACTCACAGAAAAGGCTGATGGACCAACATTTTTACCCTACTTAAAAGTACTTACTTTGCTAAGTAAGAGGCTACTAAAGAGAAAAGTGACACACAAATCCCCTATGAACTGTTCTTTGTTCAAATAAAATTTGAAGGATTACTTCCTTCAAAGATATGTGCATCAGTACCTAAAAAGCCAGGAGTCCTCTGTCTCTCCAGCAGTTTTTCTTATCCCTCTGACATTAGCCTATCTTTTTGAAACCTTGCCTTCCTCAAGGAAGTCCCCACAGATGCCATGCTTTGCACAAGCAAGGTCCTGAAGAGCAGCACTCTGCACTGCATAGGACAAAGATTTGGTTCCAGGGCAGCAACAGGAACACAATCCCTCAATCCCTTACCCCTGCAGCCTTTTTTAGAATAGAAGTATTAGAATACAAGCAACTGGTGTTTGATTTTTTAACACATCTTTTAAAACATGAAGTCACACAATTCAGGGGTTTCCATTCCATATTCATTATGAAAATGTCACCTTTCAAGATCTTAAATTTTATTTTTTCTTCTTCTTTTTAGTTTTTCTGAACCACAGATCTTAGCTGAACAAGGCAAAGGAACCCCATCTTCACCCCCCCAGTCCTAATTTTTCAAGAACAAGGCTGAAGGAAAAACAGTCATAAGGTTCATTTCAGCTCACAGCTCCTAAAATGGTCACAAAACAACGAGAGCACACAGATGCCCATCCACTTATCTCCATCTTTTCAACCTGCCTGGCAAACTCTGTGGACAACACAGAAATACACCAGAATCCTGGCCTCAGCAGCACTACTGGAGTGGGATTTGCTGTTGCAGTATATAATTCTGTGAAGAGTTGCAGGCAGGCAGAGTGAAAGGCCAGCAAGACACAGCTGCGAACCCAAACAAAACTATTAAGTCCAGTATTAGAGCCAGCAGCTTTGTCAGCATACCTCTAATGTAAACAAAACATAGGCTGCGCAGCACACCCTCAGGAACAGAGGGAACAGCCTTCCTCCAACTACCAGACTTCCCCTGCAATTTGATGACAAGGCTCAGGATTCATACTTGAGACCTAACTAAAATTTACAGTTTTCCAGGCCCTATCATCTTGAACACATCACGACACACAGAAGCCAAGGCAAACAAATGGAATTCATGTTTTACTGGGCTCCACATGCTGCGATATTTCCAAGCCTGCTAGCATCCACCGAGAAACATGCAGAATGCTCAGTTCTGAAAACAAATCCATTACCGGGACAAAGCACAGAACAAAATCAACTCAACAAGCTACTCCAGATGTTTTTCATTTAACTGTATTCTGGAGAGGAAGTGAATTTGGTTCAAAATATACTTGGATTCAGTCCATATTTGTTTTATTATTAAGCTTGGTGGGGCAGGGAGAGTAGTGCCCATCTTTGTGGTCAATTCATTTTCCTTCTTGGTGTAGCTCACTCCCACTCAAAGCAGATGGTACAGAAGAGTCACCCATTCAAAGCTAGTTGCGGGTGCTACTCTGGCAGTGATGTACACACGGGTAGATAAATTAATGTGTACAGTAGACAGCACACATGCTGTACACATACTGGATCAACAAGACATGAAGCTGGACTTGGAGACCCTGGCATGCATACACAACAGCAGAGGAAAGCTGACAGCAGCACAGGCAGGCAGCTTTCCCTTTCCCCTTAACGATGTTAAATCAGCCACATAAAGATGACTGTACACCTTGGCTGTCACCCAAAAGTTTACTCTGAAGGGAGAAATCTCATTTACCCAAAATTATGTGCTGTATAGATACCATATGTACAGTAAATACATACCTTCTGGAAGAAAACACACCCACACTTATTTATTTATAAGCAACTGACTGAAGTGCCACCAACTCCAGCAAGTTAAGCTTCCTTCAGCAAGCCACAGGGGATAGGGATACCTTTATACAATTTACTGTCCCAGTGCATTCCACTTGCACAAATGGGGAAGTTGCTGCATGTACCTTAGGTCTGAGAAACATGTGTTTAAAACAAAACTGTTAGGCAGCTCTCCCATGCTAAGCAAAGAAAAAGGTTAAGGAAGAAAGAGGATGTGAAATAATTTTTTTTCTGTGCAGCACATTCCTCCCACCAAACAGTATATCTAAGCATAGTCAAAATAATAGTATAAACAGAGCAGATTAATAAAACTGTGAGGATTTTATTCTTGGTACTAAACTAAGCACAGTTTGGGCACAAATATGATTAATCTGAATTGCCTTTCAAAACCTACACTCTAATGTCAAAGTTTGAAGAGAGATTTTGATACTAGATTTGATTTCTTTGTCCAATAATATGAACTACTACTTAAAATATCAACAAGTTATTAAAACACAAAAATTGCCAGTCTATTTCTGTGTTGTTAGCACGATGAATCATTCATCTAATTCCTTCATTAAATGCCACCTGATTATTCACACCCCCATCTAGCAAACATTTGAGCATTGTGCTTCAAAATCTAATTGCTGCCAATCACTGTCATGCAGTTATTCCCTAGCAAATTTGTATTCATTATCCACATACTACTAAAGTTTATTAACTATGAAGTTTCTACAAGTCTAAAAGCAGACTAAGTAAATATGTTAACACAACTGTGTGTACATCTGTACATATATAAGTTACTTCCAGAAACTATTTCTAATTTATCTAAAAAAAACCTCTTCAGTTGCGCAGGAGCAGATCCACGTTTGGGAACATACAACTGGAACTTGATATCTACTGAAAGAGCGTTTCTGGCCAGTATTCCAGGACATCACTGCAAGACAGCTAAATCTTCTAAGGGCACACATCCAGCCTTGTGATGAAATTTTGGGAAAACTCTCTTTCTACCCAAATAACGTGATATAGAAAGTGCCAGAAGAGTCACTTTATCTCCAGGGAACTACAAGCCTGCATGGTTACAATGTAGATATACAGCCCTTTGGCAAATGCAACCTCCACCTCCTCCCACCTCTGAATCTGACAAAACCATAAAGCACCACTGTCAGATTTCCTGCATATTTAAAATCCTCAGGGGGACAGCTATTTATTAATGCTATATATATAGCTATATTCAATAGCATTTACTTATTATCTCCAATTGCATTTTGTTTCCATACAAAATCAATGCAAGAACATTTTGCTATTGGAAGTATTTAGGCTTTTTAAAAGAATATTTCCATACGTTGTGTTCTACTTCCTTTCTAAGTTTGCTTCCAGTTGTTTTATTGCAGCTATGAAGGTGTGCACCATTTCCTTGTCATTTACAAAGCACCCAGAATAAGCTCTTCAGTGAGTAAGCCAGCACAGCTCCCCACAGTTCAGACACACAATTAAAACTTGGAAAATGGAATTACTCCATCCTTTCCAGTTAACAGTTTACTTTTCATAACTAGGTCAAGTTGTACTTTCAGGCTACAACAGGATGCATTTAGGAACACAAAAATACAGGAGCACTCTCAGGTCATCAAGTTCAGCGCTGAACCGTTACCACCAATACCTAACAAACTCCATTTCAAAATTCTTTGGGATTTCTTATGTAAACACTCTAATTAGAAGACCACTGCAGATCTTTGATTTAATGGTGCGAAAGTTTTTTTCTAATTTGCAGCCAGAACTTAATCGTGTCTATTTAAAGCCAATTTAGAAGCAACTCACACTCCTTCAGGTATCTATAACCCTAAACTAACCTCAAACCCTACCTGATTATATGTCAGCCTAGTGAAAAGCACAGTCCAGCAAGAGAGATTCCAGTGAGATTCTGCAGGATTTGAAGGAAATGCTAGCTATAATTCAATGCTCCAAGAAGGTTACACACAGAAAGAAGATATAAAACCTAAAGACAGAAGCACCACTAAAGACAGAAGCAACTTCTGTAAAGCGCAGAAGGGGTTTAGAAAGGCAAAAATTACAAAACTGTCATCTAAGGAGGATATGAAGGTCACAGGGTTGACATTGTACTTCTGGGGAGCTGCCTGCTTACTGCTAAAGGATCTGGGCAAACATTTGCAAAGGGCACTATACCTACACTTTTCCAGCAAGCATGTCTTTTTTGTGCACAAGTCACGTGTTTAAGAGTGACAAGAGTCAAAATGTTTTGACAGCGTTAAAGGAGCTGCTCACACAACCATGTTATTACATGAACACTGCCATAGAAGAACTTAAAAATGCAGATGTTCTGCAGATATTCTTGTCCTAGAAACTCAGTTCTTTTTTGTCAGTTCTTAAAAATGTGTTCTAGGCTTTTAAATCTACACTTATACACAGAAGCAGCTTAAAAGCAGATGCTGAATTTAAGCAGGCTGGAGTTAACAGACATCCCCTTTGTTTTGTCAGAGGGGGAATTGCTAAAGGTCAGCGTGTTTTCAGTGCACGCTACAATAGCTATCAGTCACAAGAGAGATGCAATACAAATCTCTGTTTGAAAGTTGATGGCTACAAGGATACAGTTTAAATTCCACTGTCACTGTGTTACAGTAAAAGGCACATCAAGGAGAAACTTCCACTGCCATGGCAAAATGGGCAATACCCCACAGCAAGCAACACCTTTTGTGTTGCTTTTATCAATGGTGAGAGTGCACAGATGTCTGAGAAACTTTTCTAAAAATAAAGTCAAAACTTGAGGGGAGGGGGAAGTTTAAAGAATGTTGACCTCTCATGTCATCAACCTCATCCTATTTTAAATGAATGATATGAAGATGAAAGAAATTACAGTATAACTGACCAGACACAGGCAAAGCCATCAAGAAAGAACACGACACAGAACTCCAAAAATTGTTAGAACCACATCAGAAGGTACAGTTATTTCAAGTCATACACTCTCTGAAGTAAGATCTTCTGAACAAGATAAATACCGTTCTTGAGAGGTTAGAGAGTAATAGAAATGCTACTTTAGCAGCAGCTGTCATCAGTGTTGAGTCTTCTCTTTCACACAATACAGCCTAGTTCACGCCCTCACCTTAAGGAAAACTGCTTGGGAGTACACACAAAACACTGGGCAGCCATGTAGAAGTGATCATTTTGGAAAACATGCCTATTTCATCAACACCAACTCATAACATTGTTGTCTGTATGCCTCAAAACTGAATACACAGGGCAAGGCTTAAGGAGATCTTATCATTGACTGTAACCAGAAGAACAGTTTAGACAAACAGAAGAGACAGTTTAACTTATTAGTTGTACTGTGCTAAAACAGAAAAGGGACTAAGTGTCACCACAAACTGAAACCCGATTTTATTATTATTTTTATATATTGGCAGCCAATGAGAATTAGAATATCATCAAAATGTAAGAGAGGCTGCATAGTTAAGATCTTATTTTTTTAAAAGTCAAAGGTAACAAGGGAGTCAACAGAAGCTTCATATTTTTTTGTTTTCCTTTTTTTTACCCCTCCTCTCCTGTTTCAGGGGGAAGCACCTTTAATAAACCAAATACAGAGGGAGATCACCAATGATTAAGAGAGATAAACAAAATTATTTGGGTAAGTGAAAATCAAACAAAGGGATCAGGAACTTCAATTAAGGCCAAACCTCAGGAAATACAGAGTGAAGAAGGTGTGCATCCGTTTTCTTTTGATAGGACAAGATTTGTACAGATTTCAGCAAACTTCTGTGGAATTTCTCTGGGGTTTTTTGAAAGTCATATTTCTTACTTACTACATTTCCTGAAAAGGTGAACCGAGAAACCATAGTCCAGAACATTAGAGCTTGAGGAAGTGGTGTAGTCGAGCCAGTGTGTTTGGGGAGCTCTAAAGACAGCTTAACTACAAACTTTCCTTCCTGTTAAGTTACATTAGACCAAGACCCCATGTGTAAGGGGAATGTCAGATAGACAAGGCTGGCTCCTTTACAGACCACCAACACAAAGATTTAGGTATACCATGGGTTGAACACTGTGGCACCACTCACAGTAGCCTGGACAGCATACAAAATACTTTCAAGGAGTATTGACAACTACAGCTCAACTCTACCCAAATCCATCTGGAACAATTTAACTGAAACCATTGCGCTATTGCAAGATGAACCTTTGTGCAAGAGGAAGTTGATTATTTTCCACTTATTGGGTCCTTTTCTTGTCAGTGTTAGGATGATTTTACTCCAAATATTTCACTGCAAAAAAAAATTCAGAGCATAGAAACAATACAGTGAGAGGAATTCAGGGAGATCAAACAACACCTGACAAAAAGTCATCTAAGGCCACAGGCAAAACTGCAAACTCCTCATTCCTGATGAAAAATCAGATTTAGGGCAAGACCCAAAGTGAAGAGTGCCACCTACTGAAGTGCCAATATACCCTACCAAAAACTAGGTTTTTCCTGGAAATTTCCCAGCTGTATAGTACCAAGTTAGCTTTGCAAGGTCACAATATCACAGACTATGGAGATCTGGCTGCAGGCCATGGAAAAGTAGACACTGTACAAAGGCCAGAGACAAAGAAAGCATTTGACACCGAAAGCAGATGGAAACCTAAGAGGTCTTTGTTTGTTTGTTTTGTTTGTCAGCAATTATCCCAGACACAGGAGGACTGGGATTTATCTGTTTAGACTTACCATGGAAATCAAGCTGTGTTTGATCACAGATACCAGAACTTTCAGAGTAAAAACATGGCACTTAAAAGAACTCATCTAGCTCAGTATGCCTTTTTGTCAAGCACATACAATTTCTCTGGGATGCCAACAACCTTGCCATTAATGAGATCTACCTCCCTAGTCCAGTTAGTCTATTTTTCCTAGTCCTGTTTCTACTGAAGGAACATGCAGAAACTCTGAACCGACAGAGTCCTGGTTTCTTGCTTCAGTTCATTTGTAAACAGTTTATACCTCCTTGTTCCTGTGCCAACATTATCCCTAAGCTTAAATATCTTTCTCTTCCCTGGTGAATAGCCCTGTTCAATTCATTTACAGACAGGAAGCATTTTCCTTCATATTCACTTTGCAAGGCCAAAGAAATCAGTTTCTATAGCCTCTCATAAGCCAGGCTCTCTTCCCTACAGTGATTTGTATGCCCCTGCTCCAGCATGAATTCACCTTTTTGAACACGGTGATACAATACTCCAGATAAGGTTTTGGCAACACCCTGCACAATGGAACTAGTATTCTCAAGATTTTTCTTATTTTGGGGGGCTTTTTGTGTTTGTTTGTTTGAGGGAGAATGAATTTTTTTGGCTTTTTAAATACAGAGATAAAGGCTCAGCCCTTCATGGAATAAAACCCAAGCTCTCCTGCTTTCTCAGGGATTCCACCTGCTGGTTCCCCATCTTAAAGTAGAAATTATGATGACTGTTGGTCTCCAAATGCATGACCTCTCACGTTGAAATAGACTGCTTTATCTCTGTCTTATTATTCTAGTGCTGATGGTCATTTAGTTCTGCATATATGGTTTTCTGATTGGATTGATATTTGTATTTTAAATCCCTATAGGCAGAAAGCTGTATTTCTGAGCTAATTTTATTCATGAAAGTATCAAATAAAATTTCATTGAGGACAGAATAAAAACAGTAGAATTCCATTTACAGTATACGTCTTTGCAAAATCTTGTTATGTTCCTGTGTACTTTGTTACACACATTTCCTGAACTAACTGCATCCTCTACAGCTAAATTAGCAATATCTCAGGTCCTTACCAAATTCTTGGAAGTCCACATTAGACCAATTATACCTTCTGTCTTCAACAAGACAATTCTATTATAGAGCAATTTTAAGTATCATCTCTGTCAGTACTTTCTTAATCATTTTTATTAGTACTGGCAAATACTTCATTAATTGATAAACCCATATTCTGTTCTGTGCCATTACATGCATCCATAGTTCCTCTCATAATTTCATTTTAAATTGCCATTTCATGTAAAAAAAATCTGGCATGGGTCTACAGAAGTAAAAGCTGAGAAACAAGATTAGGCAAGAATTCTGAAGCCACAGCATGTGTTCTATGAGGGAAAATGTGGATCCTCTCCTTATTTGTCAAATGGAAGAAGAAATGAACTTTATATTAAAGAAATACTTCAACTATTTTTGTAGTCCTAGAAAGATAATATTTTAAAACTTCACTACAAAGAAAACATACAAATGGATTAATAATAATGTGAACAGAAAATGAACTAGTAAAAGAGGAACTTTTAGTTTAGTCCATAAATTATTGCGTGTTTTACCCTTATCTGATATCTGACACCAAAGCAACTCTGGCTAACATCCTGTTTACCCTCACACTGGGTTAAGTGAAAGACTTCATTACTTTTGGGTGAAGTGCCAAGTGTTTCAGTGTGCCCCGTGCTGATATCGGAAGCTGCCAAACATTGAAATTAGAAATGAGCATGCCAGCTGCCCCTGTACCTCACCCTGTGTATACGTGATACTGCCAAGTCAAAGGAGCTCACATCAGATAATCAATTAGCTGGAGGGGGGAGACTTAAAATCTTGGCACAGCCCTAAAGTATGGTCATAGAGATGTAAATAATATCAATGCCTTCATGAATAGCAGAAGGGACATTCAAGGTCTTACTATTAAACAGTTGCCACTCCCTTTCTTACACATGCTCATGTTTGAGCTGTGCTACAGCATCTGCAAGAAGCTTCCAAGTCTCTGCCAAGCAAAAGTACACAGTGTCTCCCTCTCCATTTCCTAACTGGACTTCCATTTCCGATACATGCTTCCATTCAATTCCCATTTTAACATGAAGTTACCATATGCCTCTCCTTCCAAAGACTGCAATGTTACCAATTAACATGCCTTAAAACTTCATTTCTGAATTCAGATTCTGTCTCCC
Organism: Motacilla alba alba; assembly: GCF_015832195.1. NCBI lineage: Eukaryota > Metazoa > Chordata > Aves > Passeriformes > Motacillidae > Motacilla > Motacilla alba. The sequence goes on along the minus strand of NC_052019.1, from coordinate 46,223,801 downwards.
TTCACAAGGAAAGAAAGCGTGAAAGACAACTAAGCTCAAGTAAGAAATGAGAACTGAAACTTATGTCCATAAGAAAAAAGGCTGCCTTTTACAGTAAAGGCTTCACTATATTTACAAGCCAAACTGTCACCATAAGGGTATTCTAACTGCAATGGTAACACCATTATTATTGTGTTCTTTCCCATGGTTAGACAAAATTAAACATAATTATTCTTGCTGTTGTTATTGCTGTTATTGTTGATTCTGACTGGTAAATAGTTTGGGAAATACCAGAAAAATTTCAAAAGGGGAACAAAATTGGAAAAGCAGCATCCTGGCATAACTCAGGTAAAGGTACAGACAGAACCATTTATTCAGGAATTCACCCAAGTCCAAGCCTGCATGCACAGGCTACACTCATGTTTCTGCTTGTCATGTTTAGGATATGCTGGGATTTTCTAGCTAATGAAGGCCTTGTAAAGTGCATCATGGGATAAGTTCCCCATTGAACATGCTCTCCTCAGGAAGAGGAGAACTGGCCTGCAGTTCTCTTGTCACTTTTTTCCCACATGAGGCTGATAGTATCTGATCATCATGTTATGTTTACATTTCCTTGATCTCAGAGCTGGACTTGGAATCACACAGCTTTCAGTGCTGTTAAGGGAAGTAATCAAAGGCTGTTCTCTCCAACCAACCAGAATCCTACCTACCCTCTGCATTTCTACAAACTGCTACAGTTTGAATTCAGCTAATGAAGCAAAGAGCAGACGTTCCCATACTGCTTCCCCTGCAACACTCTCCAGACCCACAGGGAATAGACAAAAGCTAAGTTTCAGGAAGCCCAGGAATCTCACTGCCTCCATCCTAAATTTAAAACTGCCATTGAAGTAGAGAGAACAATACTTATAACTGTTCAAAATCAGCATTATCCTCCAACAGACTGAACACATGAAGAAATTCACAGGGTAGGATTCTCAATACCAATGCTGATGTCCATACACTATCCCGTCCACTGGTGAGTCTAAGCTATACTTGAAGATCTGAATAAATTCTGTCCTCAGAATAAATAAGTAAATTCTAGACCCATATTTTCCATTTGAAGAATGAAATATGCACAATGACTGAGGTCCATAATACCTGTTTTAGTGAAGGAATGTTGGTGTGATGCTTCTGCAACAGCATTTCATTTGAGCTAGCAATGGCTGTGGACATGAACTGATCTTTAGAAGACAGTTTCTACATCCATCCACACCTTGTACTTTTTATCTTCACCCACCGATGAAGAGAGACTTGTCTGTAATGATCATGAGGTAAGAAACAGACCAAGTTCAGCCAGCAGAGCAACAAAAAGCAGCAATGTACAGCACATTTATTCACTTATATTGAAAGCAGCAGCAACTTCTCTCTTGCTGGACAGGAGTTAGTGCTACAGAATCTCAATCCTTACTGATGCCTTTAAAAGCAAAACCATAAAATCTCTGCATTGACCATAGAAGAAGCCAGTCCTTACAATCTGTTATTATAGCACTACCGAGGGGCACACAAAGACTGAATTAATTAACTTCATTATGATTATTATTCAAGCAGTCCTATACAAGTCACCAAAGTTGATCGCACACCCTGATACATTCTTCTGCTTCTCCCTAGATATTATTCCCCACACCTAAGCACAATAGGACTAAGAGCAAAATACTACTGAAATGCCTTCATCACCCTTTGGGCTTTGGTAAGCTCCACAGTTGTGTTGGTGACTTGAACTTTCCATTCAGATTTTCTACAGGAATGCCAAACTGATAGCTCATCTGGTTTTTTCCCCACAGCATGTAGATTTATTGTGAGAAATCACTGAAAACAATATTTTCCAATTTCCCATATGCAAAGCCACTTGTAATAAAAAACATATTTCCCTAAATGCACTTTCTCTTCAACACCAACTGCAATTTCAAACCAGCAAACTACTCATTTTTAGAGAAGCAAGACAATTCTGAAAGCAGGCTCCCACTGGATGTTTTTTCATGTCTCCTTGAAACTTTGTACCTTCTGACTGAGGTTCTATTACACCCAAAAACCTTACATGTTCATTAACATCACGGATATTAATAACATAAACAAGAAAAAAGTTTATAGGACTCTAAAAATGCACTCATAACACAGAATATGACCCATGTAATAAAGAGACTGTAACATAATGGATTGCTGAACAATAGCCATCAATATCAATTCAGTTCTAAATATATTCATACCATTACAACATTTAGAGCAGATACCTAAGCTGTTTTCCAGATAGCTGTATGCAGTATAACTCACCACTGCTCTAGGACTTCATCCTGCACTGCACAGACATGGACTTAATCATTACCATCACAATGATGCATTATTAGCCAAAGTAACCAGCTTAAAATCACATTCCATTGATAATGATGATGGAAGTTAAATGAAAGGCTACATCACAACAAAGTTAATGTAAAAGATGATCAAATTCTTGGTACTTATAGCAATACATATAACAGGACTCCTGCATTATACAAAATAAGGTGATCTGTGGACACACAAGAACTCTTCAGACACACTGGCAGGACTCTGCTCCAACGGTGGGTTTCTCCAAGGCTGGCACTTCTGTGCAGCACAACTTCTCCAGTGGCTGAAAACCAGCCACTGTCAGTGCAAACATGAACACCAAGCCTGGGAAACACAGAGGAAGCAGCTAGACAAACAGTGGGTTTTCCTACCTTAACTCTGAAGTGCCTTTTTTTTTTCTTTAGTATATTCAGGCTACTGGGAAATACAAACTCAGCCACACTTTTACTTTCCTACAGCCTTTTCAGAACATTTTCTCTTCAAGGACTGCAATCCAGCCTACCAAAAAGAAAAAAAAACCAAAAAAATACCAGCAGGAGCACACTGTCTGAAAAGTGTGCTCTCATCTCACCACCATTTGGGAGAACAGAGTAGTTCTGCAAAAAATGACAGCCCATCTATGCTGCCCAAGAAAAGAGCTCGTAAAAGCCTCAAAAGTGATTTTGGTATCTGAGAGGAGGCTGTGCTACAAGGCAATGTCTGAGACTTCTCTCTATATGCTGGCTGTCAACATAAACACTAAGAATGTCAGAGATCAAGCGTTCAGTCATGTTTTAAACATCAGACAGTCACAGTTTCTCCACCCGCACATCACATCTCCATAAACAAGCCCCAAACATGTCAAATGGATTGATCACTGTGCCAAACAAGCTCAGTAACATCAGCTCTTCAGCTTCCATTCTTTTCTCACCTCTTTCCACACTGATGTTTTGCGTAGCAGGCAAATGGGTGCCTAAGAGACCACACAGAAAAATGGAAAACTTTCTTGACTACTGGGCTTCTAAAGTATTACAGTATCTAGAAATGCAAATCAGTGCCCCTAAAATCACAAATGGGAATTAAGTGCTTATGCATTATTTTTTAAACCCAAGAAATTTCTATGCATATCTTTAAGCACTCAAATACCTTTGAGAATTTGGACTCTGGAGCACTCAAGTCAATTGAAATCTTTGTGTCTACCAAAGAAAAAAAATGGATCAAACACATTAGAAAGCACAGTGTTGTCTGGGAGATATTATAGGATGATGTCAGCTATGTGAACTGTGGTTTCTTTATTTGGCTCACTATATTTTGTCGTAACCATTAACTGATTTACTCTTCAGTAGACCCTTGTTTGAACCTTAAGGCTCCTTGAGATTGAACAGAACTCCAGATCACTCTAGGTACTTGTATTAGCAGTTTAACTCGCACTGAAGAGACATTCAAAAATGACCATACAGAAGACATCTACTAAAAACAAAGCAGTTCAGTAGAGACAAACAGATTGTCTACAAAGGCCATTCATGCAGCACACATTGGCTTTTTTTGGCTGTGGAATGCAGAGGGAAAAAAGTTGACCACAGAATTTTAATTATGTTAAACAAGACTCGCCTAACTCTGCCAGTGCATCAAATTTGAGTTTAATAGCCCTTAATCAGGTATACAAAGTGCTGAGCTGACAAAAGGGGCTGTTTTGTACATACTTACATTGAAATACATTGCTCAGTCGAATGAAACCTTTTCCAGAGAAAAACAAGCAGACCTGAAGTTCTCTTCAATTTATTTCTAAATCCATATAATAAAACCGAAAGTATTTACCAAGCAATCCTATCAAAAGCATGGTTTCCATTTCAGAAAATGAGGTCTAAATCAACATTTAATTTGAGCAGATGGAATTAATTTTCCCTTCTGCAGGACAAACATGCAGCACTATTTAACTCTGAGTTTTTTCAACACTTTGTTGGCCTGATTACATCACGTTACAGTACGTCCAGTTATATCAAGGCATCATCATGATCTGCAGTAAAGAACTCCAGTAAGCTACACATAATGAAATAATGGTGCCTTCAAGGTAAAATTACACACCTAAATTCAGTTCCTTGTGGACTGAGCTGCCCCAGCAGCTAATTCAGCAAACTGCTACACATTGCCAAATACTTTTTTTTTTCAGCGGCAGGTCAGTTGAAATGCCAAACTCTTAATGCAGTTGATTACTGCCAGACAAGACGTGCATGTACACAGTCCTGATGTACTCTCTCAATCAGATGCCTTTGCTCACTCAGGTTAAATCAAGTGAGCCATTTCTAAATCCAGGCAGCATTCTAAAGAAAAAAGCCCTACATTTTAAATTCACCTTAACCATCTACTAAAGCGCAGACATGTGCTTCAGAGAACTGCACACAGGTCAGCTATAGAAGCAGATCTACCAAAATGTGACAGAGAAGCAGAGGGATGCCATACAGGTATGACACAGAACTATGACACATACATGACACATACATGACACAGAACTGCCCTTCAGGACTCAACTAGTTTACACTAGTCTGCACTATGAAAAGAATCAGCGGTGTAAGTTTAAATCGTGCATCAACTTTGCAGCTGGGGTTGAGAGTGAAGCAGGTTCCTAGAACACCACCAGTTCATCTATTCAAGTAAATAAACTCTATTTTCAGCATGTCTCCCATTTAGTTTCTGAACACGGCATATAAGAAGCCTTATCTCGTTAGCAAACTAAAGTCGAACACTTCTTGAGATGTAACTCAAGAAATACTCTGAAAAAAACCCTCCCAATTTCAACTAGTTGGAATTATTTCTCCTTTAAAAAAAAAAAATAAAGTTTATAGCTATTGCCATAGCAAATAGTAATGAATAGCTTGCTGGGATTAACAATTCCATTGATTCCTCTGTGCACAGTTAGCCGAAATTAATTCCTTACTTCACACTTATATTTACGTGAATGGCACTCATCCTTTGACCTCCTGCCGAACCCTGCACTGGAAATGCATTTATGCAGCACAATTCACACTTTGTTAGGTCTTATTCCAGAAAGCAAATCCTTATTCAGGCTGTAATAGGGGCATGCCAGGGAGGAGCTCTGTCCCAGCACTATGCTTCTGTGGCTATTACGATGGCTTACTGTCTGTTCTATGAACTTTTTCAAGAAATCTGATGGAACCGGCTGACAAAGAGCCCAGTAACTTCAACAAATTCAGATACTGAAACCTAGAAGAAAGTGTTATGGTTAACCATCTAATTAGATCTCTCGAATTTCACGAGCTGATGCTTTGAACAGCTCCATAGCACATCTTTCATAAAGTCATTTGATCTTGATTGAAGTGCATGAAGTGCTGGAAAATCCACTGAATCAAAAGATACATTCCAGTTTTTAATTGATACTATTCTGTTTTAAATCTCTCCTTCAACAGGAGAAAATTAGGAGAATAAAAAAATCCTCAACATATGGTGTAACTTCTAAGGAAGAAAAGAATCAAACTGATGTAACAGCTCAAATTTGGTTTTCCTTCCTAAAAAAAGCAAAAAACATCCAATCAAGATTTTAAAATCCACTAATGCTTAGATGAGGGTGGGAAAAAAAGGTAAACAATCTTCCTGGATGACATTCTGATGGCAGTAATGAGCAGACACATTTATGCACCATGTAGTTTTCCAATTTAATACCTAGCATATCCAAATTCTCCAGTCACACAGAAATAAAAAAAAACATCTGCAGATTTAATGCTTTCTGGCTTTTGATCATTGGTAATTCTTATTTAATTTAAAAACAATCGCATATCACTTCCCATAGTGTGTTAAGACCTAAAGATCAAGATTTTTCAAGTTATTTTGGTGATACCTAAGGACAGCTTTGCCTTTAATTTATACAAAAAATATTTTTACTGTTTGTTTAAATTAAAGGGAATAACCAATTAGTAGAGTTATTTGCAAAAGCCAAAAGTATAGGAGCGGTTGGGGGTAGGTTTTGGGGACTTTGATGGATTTTAGGTTCACCCCCTCGCTCAAATATAGAAAAAAATATACACTGTTGCATTAGAGGAACAGTACCCTTGAATAAAAATATTATATAAAATCATTATTTGCCTGTTAGGGTATCTAATAGATTTGTTTCCATAAAAGATCACCTAACCCTTATTCTGTGGTTCTGTACATTGTAAATGGCATTATTTAAAAAAAAAAAATTGTACAGCCCTAGAAGACAGTGCTTCTGAAAGCAAAATTAGAATTTAATTTATACACTGAGAACAAGCACTGAATTTTTGAGCATTAAAGAATTCCCCAGTACTAAAGTTTTAATCTTCTAATTGCTGCACCTCTCTAAGTACCAAAACCATTTATATTCAGAAAATAGAAGTCCATCATCTAGAAATTAATTTATGGAGATCAATTCATATTCTCAGAGTAGGAACCATTGTGTCTAGACAAACCTGCTGCTTAACACAGGTCCACACAATTTCCAACATTAAGTTCAAGCAGAAAATTTACAAATTCAACATTTCTCTAATTCACCACAGAGAATTCTGTGTGGATTCTGTCACAACACTTATCTCAACATGTACAAAATTATTCAGAGACACAACTCAAGCAGAACTAATGCAGGTACTTAGTTTGTCTGCATGGAAGACAAGACTGCTGTCCTATTCTTAAATGACAGCCACTTCTAGAAATGAAAAAAATCAGAGGCATAAATAGGTATTAGAATTTTTTTTTCCTTCAACAGCTTTGTTAATGCATTGTTTCTAGGGCCCCCAAACCGGGCCCTAGCAAAGACAGACACCTACACAACTGGTGTAGAAAACAGGAACCGAAGGCATGTTCAACCTCTGTATTATAGAGTAATCCTTATGTGATTTGTGCCAATACATGGGAGAGGAGAGACATAGTTTGATCCTTTGCTCCTTGAAAACTCCACGTGCAGCCAGTGTTAACACTGCTCACCCATTTTTGCAGTGCTCTTTAAAGAACAGGCAAAAAAGCACCATATAAAATCAAAATTAATCAACTTATTTGTATAATGCAGCTTTCTAAATTTGACTGTGTACCTTTCTCAGTGGTACAGATGTATTTTCTAAACTTTTGGAGAAGTTTATATGTGCCATGCAATTCTGAAGACACTTCACTAGTTTCAAGCAATTAGAGAATTTGTTTATCAGACCACAGAAGGATGTTTAGGGATAGTTGTTACAAGGCAGTAGCACATAATGATGTTTTCTCAGAAAACCATCTCAGCAACACTGCAGCTCAGGCATTTTCTGAGGCAAGGGTTTATGCCTAACAGGCATAAACATTTATTTTATAAATTCATAAAGATCCTTTCTGAATCCATGCACACCATCAGCATCCATCATCTGTGGCAAGGACTTGCACAGCTGAGCCTGCACTGCACAGAAGTCACTCACCTCTGCTTCCTGTGAGGAAGGCACTTCTGACCTTGCACGAGGGAAACAAGTGCACTGTCCCTACCTATGTACGTTCTCTGGATCAGTGGGGATGCTACACACTCCTCACTCAACCCAGGCTTCATAATTCCCTGCACAGAACAAGCTCCACAGCTTTGGCCAGCCTTTCACCCCTTCCTGTGACTTTTCTAGTTCTGCCTCATCCTTTTTCAGACAGGGAACCCAGACTCCACATGCACCAAAGAATTAAGCCATGATACTACAAATTTGTTTTCTCTGTTACTTTCCACATGACTCATCCATGTCAGAAGAGTAACAGAAGCCACCATACAATCAAGTACAGCAGAGGCTATATTTAAGAAAAACCCAACCTTATCTGACAGCTACTATTACTGAGCTTTATAATAAATCCAAAACAAAACAAAAACAAAAAAAAAAGAAAAATCTAGTAATTAGATTGATTCTAGACCAACAAAGCTTTCTCCAACACATCTATCCCCTTCAGACAAAGCTTTTATCTTGATCATTATTATTACTATTTACCAGTCTGGCACTTTCACTTTTCAAATAATGTAGCTGATATTTAGATCTTCCAAAAGAAATGATGTAGCAAAATGATTCAATTCCACATAGATGGAATATCAGGCCATGATTTTTTACTCTTCCTAAACTTGGATCTTCACTGACATCTTCAATATTAAGCTGTGATGATTTACTGCCCTGGTAGCTTGGGATCCTCTTTCTTTAACCATGAGACTAACATGCACTGCTGCTAGGGACAGTAATGAGATCTCATTGATATCCAAGCCCAGTAAAATTTACAGGAGCTCCTTTTTCTACATATGAAATAGTCCAGTGTCAATCTAAGCTTCATTATTCTGTAGGACTATTTCCACACAGTTAATGGAGATGGGACTGAACTGCTACATATAATCCAGTCTTAAGCACCTTATTAGAAACCTACAGTAGCTGATCATCTCGCCAGTACATTGAGCCAGTTTCTGTTACATGCGAATCTGACTTTGAAATCCCAGATTTTTAATTTTTTTTTAAAAATAAAATTATATATTTTTAAAAGTCAGTATTATTTAACACACTGAAAAGAAACTTACAATTTTATGTGACAGAAAAAATAAAATTTCAGTAAGTCTCATGCTTTTATTAGAACATGTATAGACGGCATATTATGCACTGTGAACCAAGGTGGTAGACACTCAAAAAGATCAAGAACTGCTAGCTTGACAAAGCCAGAGCATAGGGAGCCACATTCTTCATGAAAACACCACAGAGGAGATCCTCTTAATTGCTCACATTTAGAATGGGTTTTGAAGCAAGAGTTCATGGCCAAAGCATATGTACTATGGTAATATATTATATTCGATAGGGTATTTAGTTACCTTGTTGGGTAATGATTACTGAGAGGTAAGCCTTGAAACTTCTATCCATTGCTGAAGAACAAAGCATTTTAAGCACTTTAAGTCACCCGGTTATTCTTCTGAGGTTAGCCCTAAAATAACCTTGATGTCTTAGTTTCAGTGTGCATTCATTTTTAAAATCCAGCAAGAGAAAAAATATTAAACAGAGCCAAGGAAGCAGCTGACACCACCATCACGTGAAAAGAATGTTCCTCAAAAGTTCAAGCATCTGCATTGCTATCCATCACAGTTTCCCCCTCTAATATTTCAAAGACATAAGAAAGTGCTAATTGCAGTCTTAAGTGAGAAAGAGGAAGTAATGGACTGCTGGAGTGAGAGAGGATATGGCCCCATCCAACTGCAGACAGACATGCCTTCTGCTTCCTGGACACTGCCAATGTCACAGACTTGCTAACACTTAACAGCAGCCCAGAGAAAAAGAACCTGAGGGCACACAATTCTACAGGCTTTAATAGAACGTGCAGATGCAGAGCTTTTGTAGTTGTAGCTTCCCAAGGCTCAGTCCCCAACCATCATTTCTCTCGGGTGTGCTCCAGAACACATTTGGATTTAAAAGCTCAGCACAAAAGTAAAAAGGGTGAAAATAGGATGCACAACAGGGAGATATTTGTACCTTTGTATTTATGCTTCTAGCTTCAGGTAACTAATTAACTTGATGCGCTAAAGCAGGGACCAGTTGTTTCCATCTCCAAATGACAGCTTTTTCCTCTGTCAGCACACCATTACTTGTCTTTCAATTCTTTCCAAATATACAACAGACTTTGGGAACTGGTTTTTCAGGCCTAACATAACTTCCTGCTATCTTATGGAGTAAGAAGTACCTAACACAGACTATGCCCAGAACTTCATGAAGTCTGAACAGAACATATTCACGCATCAGGAAGTGACAACAGACTGCTCAGCATCAATGTAAAAACAATCTTTAGGAGGGTTCTAAGGCTTATTAAACACATTGAGAAATTTATGACTTCTGTAATGCAGGAAAACAGAACTTACTAATGTCAACTCCTCAGGCCATATTAGCTGTCAGGTTGGCTAAGAAATGCCTCTCAAATAGAGCCTTATGCTCTTCACAACTCCAGACACTGCACTGTCTATCTGACAACTAATGGCTCCACTAACTCCACTCTCCAATACAGCTGTCACATGTCCATAACCTATTTTGAAACAGGCTAGACTGATAATAACAGGAACCACAACAATCAGCAGCAGAATCTTCCCAAGGTATACGGACATCACCTAGCCTTGTTCCCCACTTCACTGCTATCCCCCAGATAGCCAGGGTGTTTCTCACAGCTACAATCACCACTTCCAAGTACACTGTAGATCCATCCTTCATTACACCAGTATGAGGGTGGGATTGAGTGTACATGCTGCTGTGTTGCTTTTGGCTGGGAGAGGGTTAAATTTTCTTCACATCAGCTGGCATGGGCTATGTTTTGTATTTGTGCTGGAAACAGTGTCAATAAAACAGGGATGTTTTCATTCCTGCTGAGCAGGGCTTACAGTGTCAGGGCCTGCCCCGCCTCTCACACCACCCAGAGAGGGCTGGGGGTATACAAGAGGTTGGGAGAGGACAAAGCCAGGAGATCTGCACAACTAACCCATGGGGTATTCCATGCCAAAAGTCATTGTGCTCAGAATATAGAGCTCAGGAAAGAAGGGAGGGACATTAGGAATGACGGCATTTGTCTTCCCAAATAACCATGAGGCATGATGGGGTCCTGCTTTCCTGGACATGGCTGAACAGCTGCCTGCCTGTAGGAAGTGGTAATTGAATTCCTTGTTTGGCTTTGCTTGTCTACATGGTTTTACTTTTACCTCTTTTTGAGATAAACTGTCTTTATCTCAAACCACAAATTTTCTCACCTTTACTCTTCAGAGTCCTGCCCCATCCCATAAGGAGGAGAGAACAAGCAGCTGTGTGAGGCTGAGTTGCCATCTGAGATTAGACCACAACAGCTACGTAAGCACAAACTAAAACACTGGGATCTTCCAAGAGATAAAGGATTTTAAACACAGAAGGTAGACAACAGAAAGCAGAACCTGAATTAGCCTTGTGTTTCACAACATGTCAGAAAGCACAACATATTCCTGATATGGTCTTCTAGCTATTCCACGAAAGCAGAATATCATTTCAGCTCGTCTTTGCATGCCTTGTCAACCTTCCTGATCTACCTGAACATCAGGATTTTGTAGCAGGGCCTCCCTCTAGACCTGGCTCCCATAAAATGATGTGTGTGTGTGTGTGTCTGCTTGGAGAAGGAGCGCACTACTGGGCATAGCTGCAGCACAGAAACCCACATCATCACAAAGTGCCCTGCACATTTTTACGATGTGACTCAGAGCAGTAGTGGCACCAAGGACAGGCTGTGCCTCTGGGACATCACTGTGCCTCTGGACCTTCCCCTGTGCACTGCTCTCTTACCACAGGCACATGGCAAAAAGCACATTCCAGTTGCAGTCACAGTTTAAAGTCTAACTAAAAAGTTAAGGTTTTCCATTTGACACAAGTTAATAATGCTACCAACCTGCTATTTTTCAGTCATCTAAAAGCTATTACTCTACTCTTCGTTTAAGCTCTTGAACAGTTTACATTTCAAAAGAAAGGGTGTCATTGTAGAATAATACGTTAAAATTGCCTATAACTGCCATGAATGCGCACTCAAAATGGGATTAGTGTTTTCAAAGACTCTGAACTCTTGGCATGGCACCCGCTGTTCATCTTGTCAGAGTGCTACCTGATGCATATATGTAACTGGAAAAAAAATTTTGTTAGTCACAAAAAAATGGTTTAGTGCAGTGCTCAAATATGTTACATAAGAGACACATAAAACCAATTTTCTTTCAAGACGAGATCTGTATTCCTCTAACTGCCAAAAAATTGAGGCCGGAAGGGCACTTTTAACTGAGATTTAAGACTCTCAGTACAGCTGTAACTTCTCAGATGTTTTTAAAAGCCTCTGCCAACAGTTATCACTGCCCACTGGACCTGTATATTTCATAAATTCAGAAAGTTAGAGGTTACTTATAACTAGTACACACCCTATGAAACTCTTCACAAAATTGCATCAAAACTCACTTAATCAAAGGCTCTAGAGATTAGTCCCAAGCTATCACAATTTTCTTGACTGTTCAAAGTAAGTTACAGCTTATGAGAATTAGTTTATTGTCAGGCAGAAACTTCCCTTCCTGAGAACTGAAGATCCAAATTTATTGTAAGAACTAGTAGCAGGTAGTGGAAAAAATGGTGCCCTTATTCACAGTATAGACACTATGGAAATACACTCAGCAGGCAGAAATCGGTGCTTTGATTTCAGTGACATCGCTCCAATTTGTGCAAAGTGATAATCTGACATCCAATACTCTTCCTATCCAACATCCTCAGTCCCAGGAAAGAATTAAAAAACACTTAGTTCATTCCTGTCATTCCCAATTCAACTATCAGACAGCAGTGAGGTGAGTGAATGCTAAGAGTGTTGCAAGCTGTAACAGTTACGCATTTTCACTATGGGGAAAAGAAACTTGACATTGTTTCAGGTCCTTGCAAACTGAGGGCCAGATAAAGGAAACTATAAAGTTTGTTTACCATATCATCCATGTACCCTCCTTGTTCTGGAAAACACATCTGCCTTAAAAAACTTCAATCGGTATTATCTATGCAGTCACAAAAAGAGAACCATTTAGATCATGTTCTGTTATACGTAAACAGTATCTGTTCCTTGAACTGATAACCAGATGGTTGTACATGTTAAAAAAATACTTAAAATGTGATTGAGTTCTTGGAGAGATAAGAATTCTGGTTTACTGAAGGTGACTATTTGGACAAGCATCACTACAACATAAAAACTAGATGGACACATTGCCATAAATAATTTCTGAATTAAGGATGAACCATACATCAAAGCACTTCTGACAGCACATTAGGAAAACAAGCCATTGAAAAAATTGTATTGCGTTCTTTATTTCCAAGTCTCCCATTATCCTAGAAAAGAAAATGCATCTTCTCTCCAGTGTAGGAGTTTAAACAAAAAAAAAAACAAAAAACAACCAAGATCTTTCCTTACATGAAAGACCTAGGCTGCAGATTGAGAGGCTATGATTTCATGAGACCTCACATGCAGTTCTCCTCTGGGTTATTACTTACTCAGAGAAGCCAGAGAGCTACAAGTGCTAATACTGATAATTCACAGCTCTTGCTACTATTCTGCAGCATGGCCTGTAGGCAAACTGTACAGATGGTAAGGTTGCCATTTGTCTTGTAGGAATTTAAGTGCAATTTAAAATCTCTACAGCTCCAGATTTGAAAATGTGTTTTTTAAAGCTTCAAGTTATTTTCGTTCATTTATTTTTTTCCCCACAGCAGGATTGCCATCTTTACTCTCCTCCAAGCAACCTCAGGAACAGAAACTCCCTTCTCTGGACACAACTTACTAGCTCCCTGCGCCAGACCCTCCCTTTCTACCTGATTCCCTCCTGTTCCTGTGCAAGGAGAACTCAGCCATGGCTCTAGCTCCTTATTCCCCCATCCCTTTTCCTCCTCAGCAGCCCAAGAGGTAGGCTGAATGCATGATGCTTTCTGTGAGGAAATTCAGGGGGGACGCAGGCCAGTGCCTACGAGCAGAGCGGGGAACCTGTGATTCCATGGCTTGAAAGGTGCAAAGCAGCTCCATGACCCAGTGAATGCAAGAGGAGAGGTGGATACACTGTGCCAAGTCCCCATGCTCATACCCAAAACTCCTTAAAGCATCTGCATACCTCCAGAAAGCCTGGCTCCCTACTCCTCCCCACTCCAAAATTCCCTTGCCTTTTCCAGGCCACCTCACCCACCAGTGATTGACCCAATTCCTCCAGAGAGCCACTGCACCTCACCCACAGCCCAATGTGCACTACCATGAGAGGATACCCTCATCATTGAAACGCCTTTAATTAATTCTGGTACATGTGAGCTTATCTCTCTCTCCCTCTCTCTCTATATATATACATGTAAAAACACAGAAAAAGGTTGGCTCATTTAAGTAAAGAAATACACGTATTTTATAAAGCATTCTGAAACACACTGTGTTCAGACTTTGGATATTTACAATTACCAATATCAGCACTACTGCTGCTGTCACCATGGCTCTACATACTGAACAAATTCAATTCTGGTTAAATATCAGGAAAAATACTTCCACCCTTCTCTAAAAGCAAACTCAGGCCAACTGCTCCCCCTCATCTTTCCTTTCTCCTATGCTCCATTAAGCACAATATGAGGCAAGTGCCCTTCCTACCAACCCCAGAAGGATCACTTCTTTTGAACAGCTAGCCTCCACCAGGATGTAATAGTTTCTGGAATAGGAGAGGAAACAGAGCGTGGTAGGAAAAGGACTTTCAGACAATCTTTAGGGGAACATGAGCTAAATGATGCCTTTCCATCACGCTTTTGGCCAATGCTAGCCCTTGTAAAATAGTGCAAATGAGAAGAAGTCCACTAAAGAAGACTTCCCTAGCAATCAATACAGAGTATATGACTGGACAGATGAGCAGAGGTACTGGGCTGCATGGACCAAAAATAGTTTGACAAATAGTTTCTCATTAAACATGTGGTTATATCAACACCTGATATTTGGAGCTAACACCTGGCTGGTGACCAGTCACCAACAGTGCTCACAAGGGAAAAATTTCAAGGACCAGTTCTGCTCAATATTTTTATCCAAGATCTCAACATGGGAGTTGAAGGCACCATTAGTTAGTCTGGCGATCATACCACACTGGGATCTGCTGCTGGGATCTTTTTTGAGGGATGAGAGGCCTTGCAGAGGGATCTAAATAAATTGTAGAATTAAATGGCATAAATGGCATAAAATTGAACAAGAAAAAAACCTGCCTAATTCTGCAGCTAGGACAGAGTAATGCCAGGCACAAGTATAAACTGAGAGAGGAGTGGCTGGAGGAGTGGAGGAGTCCTGCAGAAAGGGATCTGGGGGGGGCTGGCTGACAGCAGAGCCAGTGTGAGTCAACAGTGTGCCCTGAAAGCCCAGAGGGCAAATCCCATCCTGTGTGCATCAAACACAGCACCACCAGCCAGTCAGCAGAGGTGAACATCCCAGCGGACTCAGCATCAGTGCGGCCTACCCCGGAGCACTGTGCACATTTCTGGGCCCCACAATTTAAGAAAGATGTGAAGATATTCAAATGCATCCAGAGAAGGGCAGCAAAGCTGGTGAAAGGGCTGGAAGGCATCTCCTGTGAGGAATCCTGAAGTGGTCAGGCAGTTAAACTAGATGGTCATAGTAGGTCTCTTCCAAATGAAATAGTTTATTTAAGAATAAAGTATCTTCTGCACATATGGCTGTATCAAATCTTGCCATTTTTCATGTGAGAACTGAAGTTCATTTTCCCATTTCATATCAGGAATGAAGACAAGTACAAAAGCACAAATATATATATAATGTATCAGAATATTTTTTCCAAAATAGTTTCAGATTGCAAAGCGTAGCAGTAATCTTGAACTATTAGTAGTACTGAATCCTTCCACCATAAATAAGGATTAAAAGCATTTGAACAAGATTAAAACAGAAGAATTCAACTTTCTCCATGTTTTTTTATGGAATATGAGTTGTGTGATAGACTTTTAGCTACAATTGCATTTCTTTACCCAACATCTACATTTTCCATTCAATTCAATTTTTTGACTAGGTGAGAGATATCAGATAAAAATACATTCTGTACATGAATGTAAATGAAAAAACCTATGGCAACACTACTGCCACATTGAATAGGACTGCAAAATAAAAGGACCTTTCAGGAATCATTCTCCATAGATGTCTCAGTTTTTAGCTAAAGCAGAGGAACTGATTTATTAAATTTAATCAGGGTAGCATCCAGAGAACACCTAATACAAGCATTTCCAGGGCTGGGTCAAATGGAATTCACTGCAACAGAATTTATTGTACAAGTGTTATGCAGTCAAATTAAATAAGAGGGGGGTGGGGAATCACCTGTACTGATACCCAATGGCAGACAGAAAACAAAGTTTCAGAAAGGTATTTGTGAGGAAAAAGTAGATCCTGCATCTTAACTTTTCCCCTCCAACCACTTCTTTTAGAGCACTTCAGACAAACTTTACTAAAACTTGTCAGCACTGCATTCCTTTATCTATGGATACACTGTTCTTGAAAGAGGTCAACATGAAACACACAAGCAGGCTTTCAACATCAAAAATCCCTGCCTTTTCTTTTGACTCCTCCCATGAGAAGGAACTTTGTCATGTCCCTGTAAGAGATTACACTGCTCATAAAAGAATCTGGGGCTTTATCTTCCCACTCTCAACTACTCTGACTTCAGCCTTCAGTCTGTCTAGGTATGTTCTGGAAGGTAGGACTTTTTTGTTTCTATTTACATATAAACACATATATATGTATGTGCTACACTGACATTGACAATTTAGTTCTTTAAAAACTGTGGATGCCAAAGTTTTTACGCTTAGGCATCTAAATACACATCAAAAGACACATTTTTCCTTTGAAGTCAGTAGGAACACTTTGAAATCAACTGCTTACGCAAGTGTCCAAATACAGAGTGGCGTGCTTCATGTTAGGTGCTCAAGGTGAAAAGTTTATCTACATCCTTACTCTTGTAATGGAACCGCAGAAATGGCCTGTGACAAGGTGTAAACATTACAGAATTTTCCACCTAAAAATAGAGCCAGGCACTACCACAAGAGTAAAACCATTCTGTTCCTACTGAAAGACAGTGGGAATTCTGTCTACTGACAGATATGGCATTTTTCTGGTGCTCCATCTTTCTTTCTTCTAGGATTCTCTCTCAAAATTTCAACACCTGTCCCCATTCTTAAGTGAGGTGATGATGCACTGCAGTTCCAGAGAAAAAAACATCATCTGCTCATAGTTCTGCCACAGAATTCCCTGAAGTTAGCCTGGATTCTCATTGAACTAGCAGACAAGAATATGCACTACACTACAGATAAAAGGCTTGGAAAGTCTGTAAATTAATTTCAGATGAAGGCAGAAGAACAGAAACATGTATGATCTTCACAGCACTAGAAGGAATAAGGCATTACATCATGAATGTGTCTGGCTCTGTGATGTAATGAGGAAGTCAGCCTCTTTTCCTACCACAGAAAGACTCGTATTTTCTATATGGCTCCAGGGGCACACACACGTGCTGCATTGATTCGTAAAAAACAAACATCTGCACATCAGCTCTTATAAGTACCTACCCATGGTACTGACACCTAAAAACATCCAGGTGCCACTGAAAATCTTCTGGCAGCATTAATTAAAAAATAACCTTCAACTACATATTAGGGGAACATGAGCTAAATAGCCAGTGACTTAGGAGAGAGTTCAGCTGACTGCAATCAGTTCAGTACCACTGAAGTTGGACATAACTCAATTGCTCTTAGCTGGGAATCTGATCCTAGCATACAGTATGTGAAAAAATGGGAATAATGTTTATGCCATACACATAGGCACCTGTGCACGCTGACAACTCCATGATTACAACTGCAAAGTCAGTGTGTGCTTACTTCAAAAACACAGCAAATTCTCCATTACTCAACTAACACAAAGCAGAGCAATACTGTCATTCCCATATCCACGGGATTTAAAATACTTCCTGTTCTGCTTATCAAACCCCAAGTCTCTGTATATAACTCCATCAGCTGTAGCAGGATAAGCAAACTATTGAATCTAAATAAAGAAAATTAGCTCTCAACAGTACAGTGCTTTCAGCATTAGATACACCACGTGCTACTCCATAGAATTTCTGTGAGAAATTTAGGTAAGAGGCTGTTCAATTCTATTCCCCGTCCTAACAGGATGGCAGCAGTGCTGAAGCTGATTTTACAAATCTGAATATTTAATACAGCTATTCTTACTTTTTCTCCATTTGCAATCAAGGGCATTTGGCTCAAGCAAGCAGGCTTTCCTTCAATAAATGTGGTTTCAGCCAGCTTGAAAGGATTAATGAATCCAGGTCAAATTCACTGACTAACTTCATCTGGGAAAAAATAAACTACGAGCTAATGTCACAAAACCTCCATCAGAGGCTGGAATTGTTCCCTCTTTACCCAATACCTCAGAGTGCTGTGGATACGTGGGAAACCTGGGCTTCACCTAGCACGTCCAGGGCAGTTAAAACAAAGCCCAAGCTATCAGGTGAAAGGAGATGCCTTCTCAGCAGTTCAAATCTCCATTTTTATTCACTTGGACACAGAGGGTCCAAAATGAAGTATCTGGCTTCTAGTCAGACAAACTATTCCATGTCAAGTGAAGCATCATTTTTATCTTGCCATCTAGAAGCACACAAAAATTGATCACTACCTTCGGTTCAACATTAATTATCAAAATTAACCAAAATTAATTTTGTTATCTTAAGGGTTTTGAAGTGCAGATGTTGAAAATACCTTTGTACTGTTCCTTACATACTAATTAGAAGAGTAGGCTGCTCAAGATGAAATCTATATTTCAGTTACTCACCATGCAAAGGAAATACTTACTTTTAAGCAATATTCTCCCCAAATACACTCAAACTGCCTTTTCTAAGTTCTCTCTTTCTAATACACCTTTTCTAACACTATAAAATGTAAACAATGAAAAAAACACTCCACAAACAGCAAAACCTGACTACAAAATAAAATGTAATTATTTCATTCTGTTTATCATGCTGCTTTGGAGACAGTTTCTTCCTTGAAAACCAACTGCTACAAATATATAAATTTACCAAAATATTGCTCGCACCTTGATTAGGTCCCAAAATTTCAGTCCTTTCCCAGTCCCTGTCTGGGAACACCCAGACAGTCATAATTAAGGTCGATTCTTGTCTAATTTACAGTAGAGGAGACATTTTGCAACTGTTGTTGAAGTAATGCAAGTGAAACCCCAATAGCTCAGATCTCACCCCCAGACAGGTACATCAATATCAATCACTTATCTTCTTAAGTTCCTGTTGGGCTCCTGAGTCTTCCTTACTGTAACAATTCTACTTTGCTTCCACAGTGCCTTGGCATCCCACCCCTCAAGCCACATTTTTACATAAAGCATGTGTCATCACAAAGCAGCATTTATTCAATTCTTGCATTGCCCTCCTTTGAGCTGTTTCAGTTCTGCAAACAGAGAGTAACAAACACAGGCAACAAGCTTCCTCTCAAGTGTTACTAGCACAGTCTTGCTTTTTCTCTCAAGCATATCACATTTTGTAAAAACAACATTGCTGCTCCAGTGCACCTAAGTGGGATACCATATGTCTTTGTAACACACTTCTCATGCATCCCATCAGTCTGCTTCCCCTGTAAGACAACAGCCAAAGAAGAGAGCCATGTGTACAGCTCACTAACATAAAGAACAATCGACCCTTAAGCCCTCTAGGGCTCCATGCTGATCTTCACCCAGATTCCTAGCCAGTATTTTTACCAGCAGGTGCTTTACTTTTGCACAACAGACACCAATCTATTAACACCTTATGACCAAATCCAAAAACAAGAATTTTTTGTAATGGAGGTTTCCCTGATGCCTACACACATACACCACTCCAATTATTATTATTAATAATCGTGTTATTATAGTCATGTAATAACATGAAGGGTAGGTTTGCACACATCCACAGAGAAATCCTCACATCCTTACCAAAGATGGCCACAGGTTTGCTCATCATTGCCAAAAAGACTATTAAGTGGCTTCTGGGGGCACAAAGATCCAGCTCCCTTTGGAAAATGCTTTCCATAATACACTCTCAAGGGAGACATGGGAGATGTCTGGCTGTGTATCAAACAAGGGACCAGCTTGGAGAAATACCTATTAAACCTGTTAAGATAGGTTTAATAACCTATCCTAAATACAAACCATAAACCAGCTGCTTTGCCCAGATTCTTGGAAAGAACTGGTAAAAAATTCCATCAAAAGGACTTGAATGGAGAATACCAAGCCAATACACAAACCTGTGTATGTGCTGTCACACTCTCACTTAAATCTTCCTCTCCTAACTCATTCTCCTGCTCTGAAACTTGGCTTCAGACAAAACAGCAGAACATCAGTATTTCAATACTTAATTAAAATAAAAACTTTATAAATATTTTTGTATTTATCAGTATTTTTGAGCATCACTTAAAAAAAGAAGTACATCAAGTAATATGCTCCTGTAGCAATTATTTCTACAACTTCATTACAATAAAATGGGTGTACAAACAGAAGATTCGAGAGAAAAAGGTGAAAAAGTTTTCTCTCTCTGAAGAGAGAGAAAAGAACAGAAGGAGACAGAGAGCTGAAGAGAGGGAGAACCCACATACATGTATTTAAGCAAAACCTCCAAGTCCTTCCTGGTACAGAAGTCAAGAAAAGGCCACAAAAAAACCCACTAAGCCTGCAATAAATTTATGACACTTTTGGAGCATGGAAATAAACATACTGGCAGCCATACCCAGTACTACAGGAGCTCTTTAGTCTCTCCATCTCAGTAACTGTCTTGCAAAGCTCAGCAACAAACTGCTTGCCTGCATGCATTTGCATGAAAAACATTATTTATCAGTCCAGCTTTTCTTAATATTTTATATATGCTTTGATCAAGTACCCCAATTAAAAATTTCCAACTAAACATCTAAAATAAAGTACATCTCCTCATTTATCCTCATTTATCTTTCCAAAATTTACTGGACTTTGGGATGCTTTTACTCTCTGGAAAGGGAGATGTGACCTCAAATATTGACATGTTTGATAATTCAGCATTAATCAGAGGACAGCTTTGAGAATGACTATCCTGGTTAATTATTTTCTCCTCAATCCTCCTTCCTATGAAAAAAATTACAGGGTGGTGCTCTTAAACAATGTCAGAATAAATATACTGCTGTCTACATTGCTCTGTTTGGTGCTCTTTAAACTGATGCAAATTGATTTATTAACAATATACTAGAAAGCGTACTTTGGGCTTCTGGAACCACCAAATATACACAATCACTAGCTACTGTTTTTTCATGGAATCCCTTTTATTAAAGGGATTCATTCAATCCTTGATGTCTAACTACAGAATAAATTTGAATTCTTTCTCATTTCTTAGAAGCAGTCAGCTTTCCCACTTGAGACCCTGAGCAATGACACCTGAAATTCAGAATCCCACAAGCCACAAGATCCAAAGAATGACTTTGTTTTGCTGGTGATTTAGAGCGTGTCTTTAAGTGCCCTTTGAGGACTTGAACAGTTTCATTCCTTCATGGTACAGACTTCCCATTTCCTTTAAACATTTGAAGTCTCTGTTTTTCTCTGTAGCAGATTTTTCTGTAAGGGCCAGGAATCTGATCTGAAAATTATTTTTTCATGAAAAGCTTATGCAACAAGCTACAGCAGTAACCCTTCCTTCTCATCTACCACAAAGCTTACAGGAAGAAAACAAAAGAGAGTTAATAAAGTGAACTTCAATTTTTGAAAAAGTAAGCATATGTTTGTTAATTAATGCAGTAGGTGTCTTTTTGTAGGCGGATTTTTTTTTTTTTATTTTAAGGGTTAAAATTTCACATTTGGAAAGTAAAAGACCTGGCCATACCAACATAATCTTCTTTAATCACACCCCTAAAGTTTTTTTTCTACAAAAACTCAAAGAAAAACCAGACATCTCAAAACCTATTAAACCATTAAGAGATATTTTTCTTCTTTTGTCTTCCCTACCCTCTGCATCCTCATATCTCTTACAAGAAGGAGCCTAATTTCTCCACTGTGGAGAGGATGCTGACAGTCAACTTGCTTTTTGAAACAGTTCTGGGATTCCTATCACTTTTGAAGTGTAAAACCAGCAAGTAAAGGAAATTCCCTGGAGTCATGTTAGTCAATACAGTGAAAATTCATGCTTAACACACAGAATGCTAATGAAGACAAACTGTGGTTGTTTTACTCTATAAAAATTCATTAAAACTATGCATTATTTCCAAAGACTCAGTTTTAGGAGCACACAGTCTATCTGAGATGGTTAGAATAATAATGTGCCTGAAGTGATGAAAGGATTACCTCTGAGAAGCCCCTCTTATTTGTCAAAGTAAAGGTAGGAACCATGTTACCAAAACTGATCTGAGAGGCATCCTCTATCCAGCTCCTTCATTTGCCAGGATAAAGTATTTTGAAAGTCTGTTTTATCATTGAAACATCTGAGGACACACATATTTCAAGATAAAAAAGCATCCCATAAACATAAAAATTATTTTCTAAGTAACTTTTGTAGCTTTATACCCTTTACAATAATTTTTTCACAGCCCCACTTGGGTTTGGGGTTTTTTCTGCACTACCCCTTTTACATCCAATATAAAGATTTGTGTCACTAGGTAACCCTCATGTGCCTAAATGATGATAAAGAGTCCTGTCTTCTGTCATTTCAATAGTGACTTTTTTTAAACTGAATTTGAAAGTTGTCTCACAATTGCCCTCTGTCTGAAAAGCAATTAAAAAGGAAATCAACTTATCATTAAGAACGCTTTCAAGTCCAGTTTAGCATTTTAAAACTATTAACATGCACCTGTAGTTAGACAGATCAAAAAGACACTTTCACCCCATTCCCCAATTAATAACATGAAATGTTAATCCACAAAATAAAACATACATGCAGTGGCTAACCTGAGTATATAGTTCTGATTTAACAGGAATAAACAAGCTGAGGAGTTCATACAAGTTATTTTGTGTATCTACATCTTTTATTAAAACTTAACCTAAAACCTACATAGATCTCTCTTCAAAGACTAGGAAAGGAAGCACATGCTTCTCAGGGATCATAAGGTTTTTTAAAAAAAACCCAACATTTCTTTCCTAGCTCTCCACATGGCTGACAGAGTGTTACAGCTGCTTCTATTCAGGTCAGCTTTAGTTTAGGGAAATGTACCTTTGAATTTTCTTGACATTAACCTGACCCGTGTGGAAACTGATGAGTTTGTCTTGTTTTACAAGGAGGCACAGGGCAATCTAAATATTTAAACTACTGACCAACAGTATTCCTGAAGTGTGTGTATCTGGCTAAATCTTTAGACTCTAGTAAATTAACAGACGAATGCTGGGACACACATGGCAATAACCCAAAGTTAGAGATACAGGGACAACAGCAGAAATGGTTGCACCTTTCTGTGCATCAGGGACAATT
Organism: Motacilla alba alba; assembly: GCF_015832195.1. NCBI lineage: Eukaryota > Metazoa > Chordata > Aves > Passeriformes > Motacillidae > Motacilla > Motacilla alba. The sequence goes on along the minus strand of NC_052019.1, from coordinate 46,200,523 downwards.
AGCTGTTACCTGCAATCAAATAAGAATTAAGATAATTATTAATTTATTCATGTATTAGAGCTGAGTCCAGAGAGCTCTCGTTTCACCAAAAGAACTGGGCATGGAGGGAAGGAAGATAACTGCCACCAGTTTTCTTTATGGTTTCATAGCTCAGGAATCCTTTCAGACACATTTCCACCTACATTACAACTTCTGGCCTACAATCTCTTCCTTTCCATATATGAAGCAAGTTGCTTTAATGGGCAGACTGTCTAGTAGCACTCATACGGGCCATCTGGAGGGTCCAGAATTATCTTTTTTTCCCCTATATTCCTTGAGGAGATGTAATCAAATAACTGCATTTCCATTAAATATCATAGGAACTTCCACAAGCCTTCTCTGCAAAATTACAGCAATTGTCTATGATATGGAAATCCAGAAGTTTTTCATTATAGTTTTTCCTCCTCCCACCGCATATTGTGTTTTACACATCTGGAACCAGTAGAAAAGCTATCACATTAGTGTGAGCAATAAGAATCACAGCAAATCCACTTACAGTACAGACATGCTGTTCCAAAAAATACTACCAATAATGGACTTCTTTTCCCCTCCAAAGTTCACATAACTTTGGAGGAATACCAAACTATTCTTCACTAGCATACACAGACAGAAAAGGTATGTCTTGATTTTTGGGCATTTCTGAAAAATCAGATCACTTAGTGACCTTCTGCAATCATTTCATTCAGCAGCAGCCCTAGAGCCAAGGGTAAGGAGCAGTTATGTGCAGATGGAAAAAAAATTCATTTAGTTTAGATTTTTTTTCCTTTTGAGCAGGTACTATAATTGTATCCTCCCCCTTCTAAATATTGAGCGTCCTTATTTTACCACCCAATCATACCCGTACTTGTATACAAGATTTGATTTTAACATAATTTCCTTTCTAGCAAAAAGACTACTATGAATAAATTTGGCTGAACAGAGGCACATTTACTCACTTTTCCTCATCTCTCAGAAAAATAACCCTCAGACTGGAAAAAGCAATATATGCCTGTGAAATCCACGCACCTGAGTTAACACTGGAATTAATATTCCATGAGGCACAAACTAGTGCAGCAGGCAGCAATGACACCAGATCAGGTGTGCAGAATCCCTGCTTTACAGCCGGTACGTTTTATCTGAAATTGCAGACAGGAATACAAGTTTTCCTTTCTATTCACAAGCAGCACACTTACCTATTAACAGTTTCAAGTTTAGCAACCATATCAGACAAAACACACACATACGCTGACTTCTCCTTACCACATCTTACTTTTCAAAAAGAGCAGTTCCAGAATGACAAGCAAAATTTTTCTACATGGAACATGCCTGGATCACTGCAACACTGCTGCAAGTGCATCACTCTGTTTTAAGGTGACTGCCTTGGCTGAGGGAGGTTTTGGCTGCTTGCAGTTGGGTACTTCCACAGCAGCTTCCTTCACTTTCACCAGAGTGAAATAAAAAGGCAAACTGTTTTCCTACTATACATTTTATATGTTTTAAAACAAACACACAAGTTGGAGGAACATGCTCAAAGACACCTGATTTGCTTTTCAAGACATTTCAAGAGGTATGAGAAATATGTGATGACCCTTTCACTGGAATTGCCATTACACATAGGAAAGCAAGTCAAAATTCAGAAATAGAAAAGCATCTTAAACTTGCTTACTATCATAATTGATTTTGAAGGTGAAGAAGCAGAATGAACTTGAACATTCACAAATCATGAGACAAGTCATTGTCACAATCTTTCCCCCTTTAGCTTCTCTTCATTTGTTAGTCTGTATTTACAACAGCCTCTCCTACTACCCCTACTGCTAACATCAGCCTCTCATCTCATAGAATGAAAATAACTCTTAGGCAGACTTTTCTCAGGAAGATGAAAACATTCTTGTAAAGCAAATTTAGAAAGAACTATCCCAACATAATATCAGAAGCTACCACACACTTTAGGTGTAATGAAATGCCAGTAGCACTTTCTAGAAATTCTGTGTTCATTTTGGGTGGTTTCGTTTTTTAATAATGTAATTGTGCTCATTTGCTTCAGACTGGGGTGAGTTAATTTGCCGGAGTCCTATCACAAAGTCTGGATTCAAACTTCAGCTTGAAAAGAACAAAAAACCTCAGCTGCAAATACCATATTATGCTGAAAATACACACTGGCTCAAATTCTCACAACCTCACCTCAGAAATCAAATCACATTCTTCACCAAAAGAATGTTCGCTAAACTTAAGATTTAGACTGAGATTTGTGAGCTTAAACTGTCAGAGATTTCCTAGACAGGAAAAAAAAACCCCAACATGCTGACATGCATCTTCACAAAAGGTCTTACAGCAACTTCATTCTCCTAAAAAAAGTGCTTTTTAGAAGCTTTTAATACTGCATGCAATAAATGCAGGATCTGAGGTCTGCAGGGGGTGTTTTCTCAAATCCTCTTATTTCACTCACTCTGAGAACTCCACAGCTCAAATTCACTAAGCAAGTGTTCTGCAGTTCCATGGCAAACCTTAGCTATATTTGAACCCCCTAAAAAACCCAGAAAAAGCCCCAAACTCAGATCTTTCTTCTTCTGCAACTACTCTACAGAATCCAGCCTTGAAATACTAGTTCAAAGTCATGTGCCTATGCCTCACTGTGTCTCAGACTCTATAGCGCATTCTATCTTCAAATTACAAAATGTCTTCTAATGTTTCAGAGCAAATCATATTGTCTGTTGCATGAAGGATGTGTGAATATTCAGCAAAGAAAATGATGATACATTTTGGTCTTGAGCAGCAATATGACTTCATTGCAATTCCAAGCAAATCTGATCATTTGTAAACTCATTTTTTAAGAAATGTAATTAAAGCACCATGTTCATGCATTATGCTCAGATGGTGACAATTGTGACATTTTCAATTTGAACAACATCACCAGGATGGACAGATCTGAGATGTACTCATTTCAGCAGAGCCTGGTTACATGATAGTACGTGATTTAAACAGCCAGAATTTTAAGTCCTAACGTGTTGTATATGTGTGGCTACTTTTTGTTTGTCTTCACAAACCACTGATCAATTTAATATTTTGGAAGTGTAGCAGTCCAAAGTACTCAAGAGCCTAGACTAGATGCTCTTGGCTTGATGATTCTGTCATCAAGTCTGGTCCGACTGGGCTGTGCTACACGCAAAGTACCATTGCCAATGGAACAGCAATTTTCAGCCGTGCATGAGACTGCTAAGGGTAACTGTGTGGTTTTTCATATATTTGGTGAAAAAAATAGATACTTGGATTAACAAACTTCTGAAGGATGTGTGTTCATAAGGCAAATGTTTGACACACATAATCATAGCAGGGACTTGCGCTTACATTGATTTCAGCACCTACTGCCCTTTTTAATTAAGTCAGTGAGAAGCAGGCTCCAAAACAGCTTCAAAAATCCAACCTTCTTTTGGTACTTAAAATTTTAGTTTTCATTAGAATGCTTGGCCATGCAGCATTTCAGAAGAATGAGAAACAATACAGAAAGTAGTAACCTTATCAAAACCAGTTAAAACACGTGAGTATCAGGAAAACACGAGCTTGTACAAATGAAACTCATGAAACTGGGTAAAGCACCCATCTATTACAGACAACTTTCAAGAACAAGGTTCACTTCAAAGGATGCTCAAAGATTTTTATCACCTTAAACCATGCTGGCTGAGGAAGCCTCTGTTTCCTTTCCTCAGTTCTTACTATTTCTACCTCCATGAATATTCTCTGAGTTTTCTCTAACTCTTCCAATTCAACAGTGTGACCAAGATGGAGAATTCCATAGTGAAGCCATACCAGTGTCCAGGGATAATATGTAGCATATGCCTAGATATCTCTTATTTCTCAACTCAGAATAAAAATAGGCATCCTGATCCTTCTCTCACAAGACTTTTCTGTGTCTCTCAATCCAAAAGCAGTGTAGAAGTTCTTGGTCACTCAGGAACATAAGTTGAACATCATCTTGGATTCAAGGCAGATGTGAAGACCTGCATGGAATTCTATCCCTGAGTGTCCTGTCTCTCCATCTCTTTGTTGGTGCTCCTTTCTCTAATGGATCAATGCTAACCCATCAAGTTCTACATTCCAAATAATCTCATCTCCAAAACACCAGTCTTGATGCCAAAACAGCAAACAGCAGTGTCTGCCTCCTTTTTTTATTTCTAGTTTTCAAAACAGTACCTTTTAAAAGAGCTTCTTCCCTCCTGTCCTTGCCGTTTTGTAGGACATTTACAAAGACCAGCAAAGCTTCCTCATTATCTTTCTTGAAGTTCCCACGCGCCTGCACTGAACATAAAACTTTTTTCTCTTCACACAGACTATAAACTATCAGGAACATATACTGTTCTGCCCTCTCCCTTCACCCACCCTCCCACTTCATTTGTGCAATACTTGGGGCAACAAAACCTTAGTCTTTAGCGGGGGTCCTAAGCACTATGAGACTACTAAAAGGAATAAATACACTCTACATTGGACTAGACCAATATAACATTTGTGAATCACTGTTGTGGTCTCTCCTACATAGGAAATAGCACCTTAAGAACTGCCTAGCAATCTAAACCGAATTTGAAATAGTGACAGAATTCAGTACTGTGTTTGGAAATCCGCCACCCCTCTACTAAGGTATTCCTACCTTTCCAAGCAGTTAGGACTGTTCCTTCAAAACTTCTCTGAGCAGCAGCTTGGTGCCAATTATACTGACTGGGATTAGGAGATGGTTTAGAGACATCCACCAAGATCTCTGATACCCAAAAAGTTACTGATGACATAAGGAACTTTCCTTTGCAGTGCACAGCTATGATGTGAGAAGCTGTTTCACTTTTCAGTGATAAGCAACTGCTGAATTCTTTAGAATTCATGAAATATCATCAACATTCTGCTCTCTATATTAAAAGAAAAACAAAACCAACACCAAAACCACATGAAAACTGCTGACAGTTACAAAACCCTCTCAAAGCAATCTAATGAAAATAATTACTTTTTCCAAACATAATTAAGAATTTTCTTACTTTAGACTCACATTTCTAAGACCATACAAAATAACAAGTGCTGCTCTAAGATATGCCTTCATAGAATGTGTTTAAGAAGTTAAATTGCTTAAATCTTAAGGTAGGCTATAATCCACTGGTTACAAAAATCAGCCCCCTAACTGACACATTCAAGCAATTTTTATGCGCCTTTGCACTTGCACAGAAGAGAAACAGCCACCCTCCCATTTGAATGAATCTAGATCACAAAGGCATTTCCTCTTTTCCCCTTCACACTAACAAATCCCCAAAGACTACAGACAAGTTTCCCATCACCACAGGGCTACCAAGGGCAAAAAGCAAACTTAATGAGGCCAAATGGAGGCCTTCTCTTGCAGAAATGTTAATCTCGCTTTTAAGAGAAAGGGAGGTAAAGAGAATCCTATAAAATCTGTACAAAATCACTTGTAATAAAAACATCTACAGCATTTCTTTTGTCCAAGGTTACCACGAAGGACTTTAATTCAGAGGAACTAGTGGGAATACTGTTCCTCTCGTTAAAATATATTAATTAGTGTAATATATACAGTTGTCTCCTTTGAAAAGCAAACCAATTGAGAGAGAAACTCGTGAGAGGAACAGCAGGGTCCTGCAAGGACCCGCCCCCAACCCTGGATTTACTCCTCTGAGGATGGAGTCCCAGAAGCTGCCTCTGAAGCTTCATCTCTTTTCATCTTTAAAACCTTCATTTACAGGCATAAATAACAATGGCATAATTATTAGCAACAGCAAAGAATCAAACTTCAGCAAGAATTGCTATCATTCTTACCAGTCTCTCAAAATAGAAAGTCCGGTTTATACACTGGCATCTAGCTTTAAAATTGTAGATTTTTAATGAAATCCCTAAATATATTTCCCAGGTCTGAAACAAAACAACTGTTAAGACACTGGTGTTGATGCTTCATTTAGTATATGCACATAATGGATATCTTGACCCCTAAATTTCCAGCTGCAATGTAAGTACAATTTCTCCTATGTGCTGGCTGATGGACAAATACCAAGTTCTAGCAGTGAGCAACCACCTCTAAAGTGCTTATTTCAGGTGAACGTTTTTTAAAACATGATTTTGGATACTAGTTTAGATGCTAAAATGTAAGTGCCTACCCCAAAAGACATCACATCTACCTGAAACTCGCTCCAAAAATAGAATTATTGGAGGTTACAAGCGTGTTTTGCGGAAAATTTACTGTGTGTATACAGCCAACAGGGATGTTTTCCATTTCATGTTTCTAATTTAAACTTAAATATATGGTATCCACTCTCTGTCTTTCTGCAGATCTGCTACTGGCTAAAAGATATGGCAGTAAACATACAGATGTTATTAAGAAGTAAAAAAATAGTCTATAGCCTATTTGAAAAGAAAATCCACAACACCAGACAAGATCATTGTCATTTCCGTGCACATTGTTGTCATAAAGCTTGTGTCAGTCCAAACATATCAGTCCTTTAATTAGCAGAGCCCTCTGCTACACGAGCTCGTGAGGGTTCGCACGGGTAAGAATCATTAGCCTTTTAAGTCATACAACAATTCTGATGATGCTTAGGGAGAAAAATAGTAGCCAGTTTACTCTACTGCTGACAGGACTAGGAATAATGGTGTTTTTGTCTCTTCTGTCTATTATACTTCATGTCTTCGTGCACATACGGAGCAAACAGTCAGTGAAGGCGTTAATTTACAAGTCGGTTTTTAGAACCCAGCCACGCTTTAAAGTCATGTTTGCTTAATCACTGCTGCCACCTCATATATACAGAAACGACGCCAACAGTACCATGTTTTTGACTGCAAGCTTTTTTTCTTCTAAAGCACTGAAAGCACCAAGTTTGATCAAACTGTGACTCAAACTAAATAGAGGCTCCCCTTGCTGTGAGGCCCTTGGTTTTTCTGAACCTAAGGAGCATTCATCCACCACTCTGGCAGCTAGCTAGCCATGCCAACTTTTTAAAGGTGTAAGGAAGACGTGGGGAGAAATGAGGAAAAACACATCAGACTCAGAACCTGTTAAATCTCGAAGGAAACTTCCCACTAAAGTAAAATAATTTGTGAAGAAGGAAACAGGTAAAGGTTTGTGTGGAAAGAGGACTAAAGGAATACAGGAAGCACACCCATTCCAGGTTCTATATATATATGTAAAAAGGATGGCTCGCCCAAGTGCTCCCCTAACATATTTCCTAATGTTTTCAGAAGTCTTGAGGGTTTAGAGAGGTATATTCCATCCTAACTCTCATTAATATACTTTATGGGTTATTTTAGAAGCAGAACTACATCTGCTGTATCAGTGATCATGATTTCAGCAAGCACCTCACAAAAAACAAAACAAAATGAAAATAAAAAATAAATAAAAAAACAAAACCCACAACTTTATGCAACTGCTTTAAATACCACTGTGGCATATTGAGTCAGCAAAAGCACAGCAGAGGAAAGACTATGAAAATTAACTTGCTGTCCTATCTCCTGTGGCATGTTTGCTTTTCTAACTTGACTGCCCACCAACCAAGTACTTACTACCGCCATAGTTGTTTGACTTGCATGTAAAAATACCACTGAAGAACCACACAGCCCCACTGAAACCCAAGTAACAATTCTTACCCAGAAAATCCCACATACAGGCTAAATAGAAAGAAATCCAACACTGGCAAGCAGGTCTATAAAACTTTAATTTCAATGCTGCTAAAACAAATACATGCTCAAAACCCACTCCTCTCTCCCCCAAACTGAGTTAGCAGCAGAGTTTATTTTTATCTTGGAGATTATAAGGCTATGAATTTCTTGAAATAAAATCAGCTGACTGAAGTGTTTCAATATTACCATTCTATGGAACAAGAGAGAACTGGAAATGAGAGTGTTGCCCATCTTTTGCCTCCTTGGAGCCTTTCTCTCATAGACAAGGTGTACTTGGCCATGTCTTTTGAGTTTTCTTTCTCCTTTCTGAATGGGGTTGGGTAGGGAAATATACATTTGTGATATCATCTACATCTACAGGCAGCCTAACTTTTAAACTGAATTCAAATGTAAAGAAGGCAGTGAAAAAATGCTGGGGTTCTAAAAAGCAGTGTCTATGAAAAAGAACCGATGAAGCAATGTTATCTACCAGAAACAATGAAACCATATTTAACTTACAAGGTGTTCAAGATCGGAAAAATTGAGAAGCAAAACTGGAAGTAATTTCCAAAGATCAACTAGACTGTCACCATAAAGTAAGGGCAAAAGTTATTGATACCACTCCTGACAGATCTTTACAAGTCTTGAAGACATCTTGTGATAGAGATGCTATATCCATCAAATAAAATCAGTTCCAGTGCTTACAGTGGAACAGCCTTCAGCAGAGGGAACAAAAAATAATCACACCACTTAGGTTTCAAACACTGAAAAAGGAATTAAAAAAGAAAAACTTACTCCTCCCCTCACTTGTACCTATTCTAATCTAAACCACTCCAGAAGGTCCCTTTCTACCGAACGGTTTCCTTCTGATGGCTGGGATAGCTGTTCTTGGACTCTCCTCACTGGAGCCATATTTGCATTTAAATGCCTCCCAGAATGGGACAATATTCTGCAAATGATACATTACTGGGAGAAAGAACCATTTCACACAGATAGCCTGTTTTAATATACATGCATGCTGTCTGTCATTTCTCAGAACAGGAGCACACTTAACTTATGCTTACCTTGGGATTGACTACAAACCCCAGAAATTTGCATGCAATAACTGGAGATTTAAGTGCTAACCTAAATCCTTGAACCCAAAAAGAAAAAAAAAAAAAAAGGGCTATAAGCATATATGATATATGCATGGACAGGAGTGTGCCAGTACATTTGTATGGCTGCACAGGCAAATAAGTAGCTAAGCACCTAACACCTCATATATATGTAATACCTACCCTATTAACACATCCAGCCAACAGCAATACACATCTCTTTGGGGAACTTGCACCTTCATCTTAGAAATTGCAGCCCAATCATTATTTTAATGGAAAATAAGAAAGTAACTTAGAAATGTCTCACTATTAACCAAGTCTTTCCTTCCTGTCTACATATCCTTACATCTCAACAGCCATCTCTACATGCAAAGAAGAATCCCCCTAGAAACCAAATAAACAGCAAAAGTGCAAATGGCTTGTTCTACCTCCTGGTTCATCAGAACTACCTCAAAAGTGTTATTACTGAAAGTGAGTCCTGGTGAGGGACAAGGAGAAGGGAACTACATTGAATACAGGCTTGTGTTCCACTTGTTAGCTTGAGCTGCAACACTGCCAAGTAGAGAGAAAAAAAACCCTTCTCTCACCTGCAAACAAAACACATGTATGGAAGACAAAGAATACACTTTCTCAAAGTTGCTTTTTTTCCTATATATCTGAACTACATTGCCTTAAGCAAAGACATTTTCTAACTCAAAATAAAGGCTGGGCGCACAAGGAGTGCTGTGGAACCTGAAGTACCACAGTGCTACCAGGAAGAACAAGGCATGGAGCTATTTGAAGTTGTTAAATGCAGTAGCAGTAGGAGAAGGGGTTTAGAGTAAGTGCAATGTACTGTAAATCCAACTCAGTAACAACCCAGAACTTGTACACTGTGCAAAGCAGATTTGTAACCCTTGAAAATTAAGTATGTCAGTATGGGTACTACTCCATCACCAACCACTAAATCTGCAATGCCTTAACACTGGATTCATCAGCCCAACAACAAAAAAAGCAAAAGATACCAATAAATAAAGGCCAGTATTTTTCAGAGACCGCAGTATATTCCAAGAATCCTGTTAATTACTTCACCATATGAAGTACTGAAACTTTATAAAGTTCTTATTCAAGTAAAATTAAAATATTTCTATCAAATCAAGTAATAAGAGATCAAGCCTCCAAAGAAAAATCACTTTAAGTTCCATAAATAAGATAAAATTTCACAAAATTAGCTGCAAGGAACTGTTTTTCCTTGCAACATAAGAGGACACACTTGGGTAAGGTCAATAGCTCCTGTAAGAAGGCCAGAAGAAAACAGTAATAAAACTCTGAGCACTCCATGGCTCCACTCCCTTGATATCCTGTAACACCACACGCATCTAGGAATGCTGCACAGCACTGGGGGATGCTTTTTTGCCTATAGCAAATCTCCTGCTTCACTCAGCCATTTATCAACTTTTTAATGAAAAGCTTTGTAGTAAAAATGGGAGCTTTTCTGGTTTTGGTTTGTTTAAGATTTTCTTAAAGTTTCATGTCAAGAGAGGTATTTGCTCACAGACAAATTTTCTGTGGTTTCCAAACACCTTTCTTGGCAAGTAAGGTTCTAGGATTTGTCAGGGTCCAAAGTTTTTGAGTTCTGTAACTTCCAAAGGTACAAGAATTTTCCTAGTTCTTCTGCTGTTAAAAAAAAAATCCACTGATAGTCTGTTCAGTGATATTTTTTAAGAAAAACAATTGGTTTATCTAAAATACAGAATCATATACCCTTACCCAAATTCCAAGTTTTTTTAACAATGATCACTGAAAAATACACTAAATATGAGTACAGGTTAGAAAGAGATTTTATCTAGAAACACTTTTAACCACACTTTGTTCCTCTACACTTTGTTCCTTATACACTTTGTTCCTCCCTTGAGAAAACTTTTTTAATAATTATTTTCATTAAATGTGTTCAGGCGTTGAAAACCAAGCAAACCAGTAAGATCTGTATTTACACTTACTCCTGATGCACATATTGAATGGGCAAATAAGAAGTGATATTAATGCGTTATTAGTAAAAAATATTGTCATTGATTCCCCATAACAGATGTTCCACTTGTGCTCTAGAAAAAATTCATACTACCTTGTATGCCATGTTGGTATAAAATACTACTGACTTCCATCCCATTGTTTTGAAACTGCTCTCAACTGACAGTAGAATAAGTAATCATTCCCCATAGGTTAACCAAGAAGCATTTTTAGACTCTGGAAGGACCAATGTCATAAGATCATATTTTGTACACAACTGAAAAGTAATTGAAAGGCAAAATGCAGCATATATAATGAATGCAAATAAATATGAGCTGCCTGCTCATATCAGTTGTCCATTAGTAGCTGTATTTTGCAGCATGTTTAGGAAAATGAATTTATATCCCTTCTCTGCTAATCAAAGAGTATGTAATTAACTTTCTCTGCAGAAAAAAAATATTTTATTTAGTTCAATCATTTGACAGCACAATTTTTTAAATTAATTTTATCAAAATACAAACATCTAGAATTTGGAACTACTGGTTCTAGTCTTCCTTATGGGGGCCAGTTATTTAGAAGGTATACATTTATACAACGTTATTCTTCATGAAATTGTTGCTTCATGAAGAACCCTATTTCACTTTACAAAAGAGCAGTCATTCTCTCAACAAAGCAGCTGAAAGTAAAGTAGCATCAAGAAAATTCCCCCTTCCTAGTGCCTATGGAAAGTGTATGTTCCCATCATGAAGCAGCCCTGCAACCCCACTTGGTGTGCACATAAGTGCTGCTGCTGCTCTGGTATAATCTGCACGACCTCAACAGGTGGAAAAAACCTGTAGCTTTGCTACAGCACTGGTAGCTGCTGGGTGGAATATCTGGGTCTTCACAGTTGGTAGCTGCTATTTTTTATAGCTCCCCTGACACAAGATGAAAGCAAAAAGAAACTCGGCACGTAACTAAATTTTAATTTGGCCTAATCTTTCCAAATCCTAAATTGTTACTGTTTTGTACTGCACATTGAGAAAGAGGGAGACTGATACAGCTAAGGCTGGAAATACTTTGAAAATTCATCATTCATAAAAGGGGCTCCATGAATCTCTCCTCACAAGTCACTACAGATTCCTTGCGGACTTCAAACCGATGGCTTGGTGTCACCAAAGTTCTGCTTGAGCCACTTTTACTCAGCAGTTTCATAGGGCTTAGACTGAGCTGACAAATCAGAGACTAACAAAAAGATTAGTGTGCCTGAACAGAGTGCAATACAGAGGTGTGAGTATCCCTCTGTGCCATCTTTTTCAGGTGCCCTAGCAATCTCTCTTTTTCCCTGCCTTCAATGGCTCTTAAACCATATTGCTGGAGATTCCTATTTGAGGAGATAGCTGTCTTCACTTGAAAGATAAAGGTTCTTTCAAACCAGTAGGAATTTTCTGAGAGGGTCAGAAAAATTCTGGCTGCATTAGCCCCTGTCTAAGTGCTGTTATTGGTAACTGCCTAAGTTGAACAATTACAGTTCATGTCAAAGCATGATTAACAGCAACATAATAGTATCATACCCACTTCTCTGTTTCTGTCAAGTCCCACATTTTACAAGACAGAAGATGAAGCATTTTTAATGAATGCAAATTAACATGAACTGCCTGCTGCTGGTCAGTACCTCAGTAGTTAGTTGTATGTTGCAGCATTTTTAGGAAAATGACTTGTGTCAATATGTTGCCACAAGGTTACTAAGACAAACACATAAACTACAAGTCTGGGAAAGAAAAAACTGGAAGTATCATTAAATTTTACTTCTAGCAAAAGAGCAATCCATAGGAGGCATCAGAGCTCAGCAACAGCCTAGTTGCTTTCCTTTCTACTCTACACAAAGCAGGAAATTAAAGAGAGAAAGCACTCACAGCGACATGATCAAGCAAGTAAGGGTGATTAACAGGTTTTGAAATTATTCAAGTCCATCTGTGTGCCTTTAGGACCTCAACACTAACTTCTACCACAGACCATAGGTCTTGACAATCTAACATGTTTCAACAGAGGTAACACAGAGTATGATACGTTCCTACAGGTTTCAGGGAACACGGCTCTCGCCACAGAGGAAGCCAGCACATGCACTGTTTTCATGGTTCTGCCCTGGTAGTCCTGCTGCCAGACCAGAAAGTGATGCAGAACTGGAGTTACAATCAGTGCCTTACTTAAAGAATACCTTACTGCTAATTCCCACTATCCTTCATCATCCTGTAAATCCCTTGTCAGAACCACACAGCCTGTCAGCACCCTCTGTCAGGACAACAGCCAGGCTATGCACTCTGCCTGCTCACCACTTTCCAGACAATATGCCATGACTATATGCATCATCTAGGAGTAACCCATAAATAAAGGACACTTACCCACCTTGTGCCACTGTTTAAGTCCCCAGGTCATCTGTCCCTTTAGCCACTACATCTGGACATCTTAGAGGAGTAAACATCTTAGATGTACTTCAGACACGACACCCCACAGACATGTCCCTTTTTATTCCTTCTTCACAGGACTTGCATTTGCTCAGTTTTGAGGAGCCCTTTCAGCAGATTACACTTCAACATACCCTGCTGTCATCCAGTGCTCAGACTGAGCGAGCAGTATGCACTGAGATAACCTCTAGGTAACCACAGAAAAACATGAGAAGATTTTTTCACTATTTTTTCTCTTAGGACTGTGTCAGTCCTTAATTCTTCTTCATTATCTCTATAAACAAACTAGGCACCTTGCTACCAACTGCCTCACTCAACACTGCACTGCTGTGGCCTCACCTCAGGGACTGTGCGCAGCTTGGGGCACCTCAACAGAACGACATCAAACTATCTGAGTGTCCAGAGGACAGAAGAGTGAAAGGTCTCAAGATGCCTCAAGTGACATCTGCTGATGCCACTTAGATTGATCAGCTTAAAAAAAAAAGGAACACTCATGTTAAGCAAATAATGACTTTTCAAGCCTAGCATCATCAAAGTGGAGAATGGGAGATCTAGTTCACTGAGTTAAAAGAACAGACTGCCTTGAACAGAGGCAATCACCTCTCATCCAAGTATAAAAATCTTTGAGTAGAAACAATTTGAGTAGAAACACACAAGCATATGCATACTTCAGTCATGTTGGTAAGGAAACTAAAATGAAGGTCCAGCTGCATATAGTGGTCTTTCTTTCCTATCCCTCAGAACTGAAGTTCTGAACACTTTTGTACAATTTGTAGTGATTTTATCTAATGAGTTCAAGCAATAAACAACCCTCAGAACAACACTCCTTGGTCTGTGAACTATGAATTGAGATGCAAGAATATGTATTTTCCCCATGAAGATAAGTAAGTTTAGTAATTTTTGCTATTCAGATTGCCTCCGAGTGCAGCCAGAATTCTTACAGTATTACAAAACTAGTTCAGTATTCCTAGAAATAGATACAGACATAATGTTCTTGCTCAGAGACTGAAAAGACTAAACAATAAACTGAATGGCAAATGAATAAAAAATAGTATTTGTATCATGGAAAATAACTATATATCAAACCTTAAGTAGATGGCAATGGCTGCATCCATAAACACACATTCCCAAAGATCCAGAGGCAAAAAAACAACAAAAACTCCAAACAAACAAAAACCCCAAACAAACAACACTGAGGCCACACTTTGCTCTCAGATTCCAGAGTAACTACTTATTTCAGTTAAAATCTTTGGGATTATTAATGTGCCTGAAGCAATGTACATGCCTATATCAGGTCTGATTATTATTGTCAGTCAGAGTTTTAGTCAAAAGTCTCTTTTCACCAACCTTCAGATAAAAGTAAAATGCTGTTTGGATATCAGAAATTGTGGTAGCAGAAACAGCTACTTCTGTGTATAGGTGATTTGAGCTGACATTGCCTACCTGTTCAATTAAAGACAATCTGCAGGGATAGGTTGTTTTGAAATAGGAACATACTCTAAAAAAGTTCCCAGAAGGTTCCTATAGCCATAAGTTTGTTTTTACAACTATGTTCACTTAGTGACTCCAGCTGACTATGTCCTGTCATATGGATCAAAATGGAGCAGAGAGCTGATTACAAAAGTTAGCAAGCAGAGGCAAGGAATGTATTGGAACCAAACCTCTGCTGCTGTAGACAGTAACTTTATTCAAAATTATGAATACTATGTCATTTGCACACTTTTGTTAATGTATTTACATCCATCATATTTTACAGATGCAAGACCTCTCAAATATGAAGACTCTATCCCACCCTAACAGTCCTGTACAGGAATATAGTCACAATACAGAATAGCTACTTCCTTTTCCCTGCTCTAATTCACTAAGCACACTATTTCCTCTAGGGTGCATTGCTTTAAACTCACTGTGAGAGAGCTTTTTTCCAGAGTGTTCCAGTTGTTATACTACACATTGAAAACAGATTAATTTCATCCTATTATCCTAAAGTGGACTGTAATTGTTTGAAATACATCAACATCCCACCTTGTAGCAGCAAACCAAATTTAAGAGATAAAAAAGTGAGGATTTCAGTCTTGCTCTATTTCTCTATTATTGTTGGTGGTTCAGTTTTCAAGGCTCACACTTATTTTTAATTGGCCACTGTAATGGCTTTTGTGCAGTCTCTTAATTGAATGTGATTTACAAAGTCCTTCTACCACACATTAGGACATGGCTGAGCATGGAATTCAAACTAAGGAATTACAAAGAGCTGTCCTAAAGTGAAATCCACAATGGTCAGACTTAAATACTAAGCTCTCTTATGATTAGTCTCCGTACATTAAAGAAATACAGTGCACTTACATGCTTGCTGCATTGGAAAAACACTTCATCTTCACACAGAGAAACCTTTCCAGATGTCTACAAACATGGCTGTCATCATTACAAAGACACCAACTCTAAGTGTTATTGACAATGGCTCTCCAAGCACCTGTTCATTTGAAATTGACGCCATGCCACTTCATTTTTCAGTCTCTCTGATTCATCATTATTCAGCGTGCCTACTCCCTGGAACCACTTGGGAAACATATTCAAGATGATCCTCACTGAACAGAGATGGCTTCATAAACACACATAGATAGTACAGCACACATCATGAGCCATTTCTGTGATAACATTGCATTTTTAAGTGCCAACTAAAGCCATTTCCTGAGCAGCTTATTATTAGTTGACACAAACAAATGCCAAGCATCCACCAGGACAGAGAACAAATAAAAGCTGAGCTCAAGCTCACCACTGCCATAAAGATCACCTTAACAATGACCCCACTTTGGTCTTCACTTGAGTCTCTGCACACAGCACATTTCCTGCTACAATGACCAAAGTAGTAACCAGAGAGTATTTTTACTGAGAAGGCTATTCTGTCTGAAAGGTGAAGGGAATGAAATAAACAGTACATTAATCACCTCTATGTCAAGCTGAAATGATAGCTCTCAACATGTGTCTCCCTTCAACTGGCAGTAACCTGCAGATCAGCAGTGGCACTGAAAACATCGAAGGAGCATTTGATAAAAAGCACCAGAAGAGCTGACAGTACAGAGACTCTCTAGCCAACACCAGACAGTATTTGTCACAGCAATGCCACTGGGCATCATCTGGATGTAAGCTCTGTGACTGGAGAAGAAAATATTAATACACAGGCTATGGAGTTTATCCTCTTAATCCCCTGTGACCATACCCCTATGCTCAGGTATCAAGGCTTCCTCTAAGATCAAGGGAATCTGAACAGGAGCTTACTCAGAGACTAAGGGAACAGGGTGGGGAGGAAGAGGAGAAGTGCCTTCAAGCAGCTGGTTCTCATATTCTTAAGAGATTATTGGAGGTTCCAGCTGAAGGAAATACCTCCTCAACTTAAGAGGTATACACTTTGACTTTCAGCACTGCAGTCCTCTGTGAGGACCCTACCATCATCCAGCTGAGGCACTGATACATAAGAAGCCACACATAATTTCCTAGCAACAAAACTAGTACTACCAGCACAAGAAAGATCTTGGTAGCCAGCTACGACCTTAACCATAAATATCTTTTTAGAGTGTTCAGTTAGTGTCCTTCAAGTTACAGGATGCTGTTCTGCTTTCAGATACACAAATCTGTCATTGCTGCAATGGCAGCCACACCTCTGATAAGATATTTTGGTCTCCAATTTTCAATATAATTTCCTGTGTTCAAAATTTCTTCTATGTTCCCCAAACACAGGCCTCACTCCTCCCCACACCCAATTTTATAAAGATCTTTTAAATAGCAGTTTTCCAGCACAATCTTAAGCACAGCATACTGAGAAAGAGACTATGCTCAAAGAAACCTAATTCATAATCTAAATTTTAACACATACTTGTTGTATGATTTTTTTTCTGTGCTTTTATATTCAGATAAGGAAAATTAAAATACTCCAATAGGAGGAAAATAAATGGGGGAGGAGGTATTCTTAAGATGGCATAAACTGCAAAAATAGTAGAATAGCAAAGGTCTTAAAACTACAGTTTTAAGTCTTACTTTCTACAGTCTTTCTTCCATTATATTTACAGCTTTTACTTTACAGCCCCTGACTCCTAAGAGTTCTAAAACTATTTAAAAGGGTAAAAAGTGCCAAGTTCATGAACTTCTTGTTAAAGAACAAACCAAACAAAAACAAAAAGAAAAGGAGACAAGGAAAACACTCGGCTCTCACAAATCTTTGCTGATCAGAGGAAGCACATCCCAAGTATCAAGACACTGAAGCTATACCCAGCACAAGCCTGTTATTTTAGCCAGCAGAAACCAGTGCTGGTTTTATGCAGGTTTTCCTTGCTAAGGTGAGCTGTGCTGTACACTGTGGCACCATGACTTAGCAAGCAGCCCACCCCACTGTGTGTCCAAGATAGGACAGAGTGTGCCAAACTACCAACACCATCATACTGCTAAATACACACACTGGTATAAAGTCCTGTGTACTGCATTAAAAGGAGGACCAAGGGTCAAAGAGAAAAGATCATTTGACACCCTTCTCCTCAATACAGAACATACCAAATGTGATCTTAATTAATATATAAAACAGTAACACACCACAACACCTTAGCACCTAAAAAAATTCACAAATCATTCAAAGTCTTCTAATATACTTACCCAATATATTAATTACAAGATTAGATTAATGCATAACCAAACTAAAATAATTCTAATGGCTAACTAACCTAAACTGAACCAAAGGCACTTCATCTATGACCTCACGAAATAAAATCTATACTTTCTTTATATTTGTCAACTGCCCGACAAATTTTAAGACAGTGCAGGGTAAAATATTATTGCTTAAAATGTGCATTGCTTCTTGGTTGAGCATGTCTAAGCAGAAGTCACTGAAATAACTGTACTAATTTTCAAAGATTCTAAAATAGAAAGTAATATCCCAGTTTTATCATCTCTTTTATTACACTCTTTCTTCATTCCATTTATTGTTTTTTCACATTATTGTTTCAAATGGCTGTCTTGCTATCTTTGGTAATTATAAGAACATATATTTCTGTCTAGCAAAAAAATTTAGATAGCTGTGTAGTAACTTCACAATTCTTCAAAGAGCTTAAAAGGCATCATTTTCATCTGTTCCAAAGCTTTCCCAGCATAAGAAGAAATGTTACATGCAGACATGCATGCAAAATTCACAATTACAGGTAAATGCCTCCTTCTATAAACATACATCTGCCCAGATAAACAAGAAACAATTTTAGTACAACTCCAACCCCGCTAAAAAAAACAACAAGGGAGGTGCAGGTACAATAAGTTTTATAATGTACATCACAGACAAGACTGTCTTCTAACGTATTTTGGAGATACGTTAGAAGGAGAGCACAATGATCAGGTTTTCTTCATCAACGGATCAGATGGGACAAGTGGTATGCTTCACAAATGAGGAAATTGTAGTCTGCCTGCTAAAAACTAAGTAATCTATGGAAATATTTCAATAGTAGATTATTTTAGCTAAGGCACACCTATGCACTAGCAATTTCTTGCACTATATGTTCACCTATTTACAGAGCAGAACTTATTTTTAGTTAAGGAGACTGTTTACATGAGGCTGCAGCACTTACAGAATTAAGGCTGATCAAACAACTTGTTGAGTCATGAATGACTCCACACTTGAGTTGTGAACCACCTGGAAGGAAACACTTGACAATGATGGCCTAAATACATTTCCTTCAGAGGCCAGTAGCACGCATCAGATGATCTCCTGGAGTATCAACCTGACCAGCACTTCTAAAGTTGCTCAAATCTACAGAGGCAAAAAAAAAAAAAAAAAAAAAAAAAAGGCAGTATTTACATGAAAGGGATATAAAAAACTTGCACTTTCAAGTTGGACACTCTGTTCTGAAAATTTGTCCTGACATTTATTTTGATTAAGCTCTTACAAACAGCTGGTTCTGCTTAACTTAATCTCATTAAAAGTCCCAAGCAGACAAATTCAAGCAGGCCCTGTTCTTCTGTAAGTCTAACCTGTAAAAACATGAGAGTCCACAAGTTTCCAAACAACGAGCCTTCAGCATCGTGTTCACTGGTGTGTGTGCGTATCTTCTAACTGCAAGAGAAGCGTTTCTCTCAGCCTGTGTTATTCTACGGCTTCTTGTTTGTAGTTTTAAGTAAGCAGACAGATTTCCTTTATTTGTGGCTGACTTAGGAAATCAACAGAAATGATGAAGGGGAAAGGTGCTCTGTGTCAACCACCCCTCTCAGAAGAGACTGCAGCTAGCAACATGACTCAAGGTCGTCTGCATAAAAGCATGATGGATGATTTCACTAGGTTGGTAACTTGAACACATTCATTATATTATTCTATTTGGTAACCTAAAAGGCGCTATAAAAACAGCTTCTGTCAGTCATGCTGTTTTCAGATTTAGCTGGTTTTTTACTGTGCTAAGTATAGACAAAACAGGCAGGTAAGCTGCTGCCAGTAAATTTAGAAGGGAGTGAGAAAGAAGATGAGTGCTGGAACGCAGGTTTATCAGTGCTGTTTTGGCAGTACATTTCCAAGAACCTTTTCACTAACCTTTAAGGAAAGGGACAGGGGGTAATTACAGTTAAACAGAACTCAGTTATACAAGCTTTAGAGACCCTTTAAGGAAACAGAGGCATATATTTCCCAATTTAAGAAAGACAACAAGAAAAAGAAAAACCAAAACCCAACCACCACAGATATTACAAGCATAATTCCAGAAATGGGCTTAACAGCCATTTTTCCCACTGCAACACTCACAGTATTTGAAGTGCTTTGACACCTCAGCAGTTTGAGATGGACCAGTGCCACAAACAAGGAAGTATAAGAACACATTTAAGAATATATATATGTAATATATAATATTATCCTCATACATTATAAGAGCAATTGGTGCGGATAAACAAGCCTTTCTTCTAACATGCCTAGTTTGACATAACTCCACAAGTCTGAATTTATTCAACTCAAGTAATAGAAAAACCTTTTGTTAATAACACTTTTGCAGTCAAATCAACCTTTGCTACAGCACTGCTGAGATCAATAATATTACAAAGGAGAGAAATCTGGTGCAGTCCACTGTCAGTCCTCTTCTGAACCACACTGTGCTTCATTCATCATGCTGCACACCCTACTTCCTTGCCCAGAGGGAAGGGAATTAAAAGGTCACCCCTTAGCCAATAAAATATATATTTAGCTATTTTGTGGGGAGGAAACAGTATCTTTAATCAGTCATTCAAAGACGACAGACTACCCAGAAGGTTGCATGCTGCTGCACATCAATAAGCATCTTGATCTAGGAAACTGAAATGAAAAATATCAAACCACTGAAGGTATGAAAGGGGGACTCAGAGACCTGTCAGAAAAATTACCAAATTAGAGCTGAGCACTGCATTCAGCAAATAGATGATACAGAGATGGCAGAAATAAGTAGTGCTGGGAGCTAGATTAAGACAGCACACTCTGAAATTTTCAGTAACAGGAAAAAAATCACTTTGGATACTTTTTATATCTATCTATATTTTCTCTTAGGTCCCGCTACTGATAAACACGTAAGTCAGCTCCTCTTTTCTTTCTTTACCTCTTCAGTCTTTCCAGGACTGCTTCACTGAAAGCATAATAAAAAATTAAAACAGTAATACCCTGCTGATACCTATTTCGTGATTCTTTTAATCCTGAAAATTGCTTTCTCCTCCATTCTTTCAGCCTCACTAATTGAAATGCTCCAGGGAACAGTCCTTGTGGAAATAAGAAAGAGCACCTAAACTGTACTTGCATTGCATGTCAAAACAAACATTAGATGCTTAAGACAACAAAAATAGCACCGGGACTCCGAGAAAATACACTGATTTTTGCTATCCATGCTGCTATCAAAATACTTATAGGAGATTCATCATCCCACTGAAGAACTGCAGCTCTAGAACACAGTTTTTGCACTGGAACTACTGTAACCAAGAAAAAGACCAATTGGTATTCTACATTCCCTCAAAAAAAACACCCTTGGCTTATGGCATTTCATCCTGAATGAACAGGTTTATACACATGCAACTACACTGAAACAAACCTGATGGCAGCAAATTGCATAGTGAAATTGGAGGCACTTCAAATGCCAAACCATAAAGCCCTCTAGGACTGGAACAGAGAATCAAGATGGTAGGGTTACAAAAACAGCACAAATAGCTGGCTAGGAAAGAATGACCAGAGTGTCTGTGGAAAGAGTTTGAAGCTACAGAAAGGGAAAGAGTCTGTGAAGGCCCTCAAGTCACAAGAGGAAGGAAAATGCTTATTTCCCATCAGGAAACATACAAGAGGAAGAACAAACAAAGAAATACTACTTGTGGCACAGAAGAAAAACAGAATCAAATTGCCAGTCAACTTTGACAAGTATCCAACACTAATGTTCTGGGGAAGAAAAAAAATCCCAAAACAAATCTCAAAACCTACAGACCCCATAACTTTATATGCAAGTTACAGTGGACATTCATTCACAGTGTGTTGCATCGCTATACAGTTAAAGACATCTCTTATGTAACTTATACTTTGTCAACACAGAACTTAAGAAATGTGTTCCTTTAAGGAATAAATTCACTATAAAGGTCTTCCTAAAAATAGAAGACAGAAAAAAAATGTAATGGCTTCCTAAAACTGGTCCCTGGTCAAAAAGGATGTACATAATCACCTGCCAGCCTTCCTGCTGAGAAAGTGTGAACTTCTTGTACTACTAGATTTGATTCCTACTCCTGTCAACATTATGTGACTCGAGGAGCAGGCTTTGAGGACCACCTACACAATGAGACATCATGGCACAGAACTGCAAGTGTCAGAACTCGACCCTTACAATACATAACGGATCAGATCACTAAAACATAAAAGCATATGTCCATTTTTGTTGAAGTCTACGGGTTTCGTTCACATGCGAATGACTTGGAGATGAGGGAAATCTGAAAGAATCTACCAAAAAAAAAAAATTCTTTAAATTCTATTGAATAAGGAGTATCCCTATGCTTTCTGTATGTGTTGCTCTTCCCACAACTGTGTAATTCTTGGCACTTAGGAAGAAGTACCCAGCATGGCGCTGGCCTGTTCCTCATAGGAGCTGATTGCGCTCCCACAGCCACTTAGAGGAAGATTTAGAAGTATGAAATAAGTACCTACACACCTACATTTTCTCTTCATCTTTTAAAGTAGGAAAACATCAACTTAGAATAAAAAATACATCTGGCAAATGAAAATTAATTTATTATGCTTAAAATTATTTCAGCCACTCAATTTGCCTCCCAGTCCTATGTGCAAAAGGCCAACTACCAGCAGTGACTGCAGCACCAGCTAAAAGCACAAGATTTACACTGGTACTCTTATTAGAGGTGAGGTAATTTAAGAGGAATGTCAGCAGAAATTTACTTTTCAAACTTTATTACTCTGCTTTAAGAAGAGAAAGAATGCCTGCTATTGTAATTTTTAAAATATTTACAATATCTTTGGTATCTGGTTTTAGTCGCACAGAGTAAAAACCAAAAGTCTAACATCACCCTACATCACATTTCTTTCATAAGAAAGCAGAACTAAAGAATAAGAAAAATCACATTTAGTGAAAAAAAAGTTTTTGAAGAGACATGTGATCACTCTTCAGACTAGATAAAATTCAAGCTGAATTAAAAGGAGCTACACATAGACTGCTCTGCAAGCTGTGAGCTTGTGAATATGGCTTCCATAGGTATCTGAGCCATTCAAACCCACTTTCCTTTGAATGTGCAGGTTCCAACCATAGAGAGGCAAAAGGGGATGAAAATCTCAAGCTAATCACATCTATGCCAGTTGCATAACTTTAATCCCGAACCAAAGGCCACATTCTCACCCTCCTGTCTGCAGATTGAACTTCCTTCTCTTCTTTTGGCAAAGAACAGTGTAACCTACTTTTAAATGATCTTTATTCCTCTTTAAAGAGAAGGATGATGGAAACTGTCCTGGTGGCCATTCAGCAGTGACCTTTTCTCACAGCATAGAGACATTTCAAAAATCACCCCTGTACCATGAAGGTCTTCCAAAGTCATCTCTAACAGACATGTATTTTATCATTACAGAAACACAGGAAAGAAATGAAGAAGTTGAGCAGAATACAGAAGCAAAAGGGAACCATGTGGGGAAAAAAGCAATGTGCCCTTTGGCTTTGCAAATAGCAGGCAAGAGAAAAACCACTGATGTACCATGATACTTTTCCTATTACACCAAACACCTTTTTGAACATAACTCTTTGTAATAGTGGCATTAAGAATTAAAACAAAAGCCATCCTATGCAGTCAAAAAAGGAGTTCTAACAGAGGGAACCAAATGAAGAAGCAACAATTTATTTGCTTTATCCCCTCCTGCTCTGCCTAATGCCTGCAGTTAGGAAGGCACTGTCCTCAGGTGGTGGTGCCACTCAGGCCCTGCTCCCTCAGACAAGGCTCCCAAGATGATTCCATTTTGAGGTAGACACCTGTCCACTGGCAACAAGCGTGAGAGCATCAACTGCAAAATGAGGCTACCACATGGCAACATCTTTCAGTCACTACAAAACTTGCTTCCAAATTGAAACAGCTACCAAGAGGTGAAAAGCTCCATATCATATTTCTAATCCCTCCTCTCTGCAACTTTCTTTTTTTTTTTTACTTTGTAATGATTCATGTAAGTTTTCCTAGTCTTATAAAACTTGTTCCCTCGAATATTTTCCCTAAATCGCTTTGACTCTCATGTAGCAAGGATTTTTACAATGCATGTGAGAAATACTCTGTTGTTTATAATCTATTTGAAAACGCATACTTAAGAAAAAAGGTCAGATAAAAATTGGTATAATGTGGAGCTCTAGTGGTAGTGAAGAAGTAAAGCAGCACATAACACCAACCATGAAAAAGTAGATATTGACCTTTAGTAGGAAAACAGTAAGTCAAAATATGATAACAGATGGATATAAACAAGGAAGAAAAAGAGAGAAAAAGCTTAGCATCAAATTAAACATAATTTCAGGCTCACAGAATGCATCACTGCAAACAACATGAGTAACTCTCTTTTCCACGCACAAACTTGCATCTTGTAATTCACTGCAGTTAAGCAACAGAAAAAATAAGATCAGTTTGCTTATGTTAGCCTTAAAGGAAAGAATATATATATATATATATATATATATATATATATATGTATATACTACAGCAGGAAACCAGTGTTTCTTACTAAAACTAACTGGGAGTTGAGTAATTCTATGCATTCTTTAAAAATAGTCCTAGTAACATATATTGCCCTTTTCATGATAGCCATGGCAACTCCAACACCAGCAAGTAAGTATTCTGTTCTCAGCTGTATCATCACAAAAATAGAGTACCAACCACTGTAGGCAGCTTTAACACTGAGATTCGGCAGTCCCTTCAAACTGATGAGTTTGGCAGGAATTGCATCCTAAACTAGGAAAGCTCCTTCCTTACTATCACACATCCTGCTGGCAAGCATAATCAGCTTAAGTCCTGTTGACAGTCGATAGTCCACCTGTAAAGGAGATGGTTTTTCAAACAGAGTGAGAGGATATACAAAGCATCCTCTGCATCTAGTGTGTCTCATCACAGAGGACGATGGAACTCCTACATCCCCCTGGGAAACACTGGCATTATTTTCTTAACTTCTGAGATGCTAGATGAACTTGGAGATACGTTAGAAGAAGTTTCTATAGCTAAAACAACACTGACTGTTACCAGACTATCTCAAAGGAGTACAAAGACCACAGAAACATTGCAGCGTGAATGTACAAACAACTGTGCAGTACTCGAAGGGCCCATTTCCAAAGTCAAGTGATATCCCTGCACAAACACACACAGCTTTGAACCTTCAGTAGGAAAAACCTGCAATTCCTTCCTAGGGAAACTGCTTTCCACCAAGACTACAGAAAAACAAGACTGTAAAAGGCTCATGTATATATTACTGCTAACTTGCAACAGACCCTCCACCTATTTCGATCCATGTTATAAATCATTCAACATTTTTGCTGGGGGCTTTTGCTCTACTTCCCAAGTCGAGTACACAGAGCCTTGATTCAGTACTACCCCATTTAAGACAGAATATATTTCATCTGCAAGAGTGGATCATTAACGTCTTCATAAGTGTTCTTGTTTGGCAACATCCAGCCTAATGAGTGGTTTTTATTAGCATTAATTCCAATCTACGGCCACAGCGACAACCAGTCATTCTGGGCTTTACATCTTTTGCACCCAAGGAACAGCTGTTGATTGAAGAGACATCCCTTGGACCTGATTTAGGTGTATTTCAAAAACATGGGATACCAAACAGCCCAGAGTTTCAAGCCTCCGAGAGGAGATCTCCAAGCTGCGTCTGTTACCTGGTGGGCAGTTGCACTCTGGAGCCGCTTCTCTCGCTACTCGTATTTTCGCCAAGTGCTCGTAGGATTTCTGGGGGCGAGAGAAGCAACATGAGGGCGGGCACTTGGCGAGCTCGCCCGCCCGCCACAGGCAGCACTCCCGACCGCGGCCGCGAACTGGAATTTACCGCTATGCCAGAGGCTGCGCAACCAGCGGCGGCTTCTTGCCTTGGACGCTGCCTAAGGGCGTCTCAGTGACCTCGCCACCCCCACACCAACAACGCCAAGCCCGACACCGGGGGTGTCTCCCAGCCCCACCGCAAGTGACCCCGCTCTTTCTGCCCGCTCCACACGCGCGGTGGGGAAGCGCAGGGCCGGCGGCAAGTTACAGATGAGGAAAGCGCCTCAGCAGCGGCGGCGCACGCAGGGCTCCCTCGCCATCCCCCATCCCGCCGCTCCAGCAGCCCGGGGCGCCGCCGGCCCGCTCCTTCCCCGGCCCCGCCGCCCCCTGGGGTTCCGGGCTCACTTTCCCGCTTCCACCTCCCACCCGAGCAGCTCGCCCCGGCCACCCTCCTCATGGCCTCGGCCGCCCCCGCCCCGAGCATCCCCCGTGCCCACCACACGCACACCGCACGGCAGCGGCCACCCCTGTCCCGCACACCTGGGCGAGAAGTCGCTCCACTTTCTCCTGCATCATCGCGTTCAGCTGCTCCAAGGAAAAGCCGGGCAGCGGCGGGAGCGGGGCGGCGGCAGAGAAGCCCCCTCGGGCGCCTTCGATGGCCGCGACCCTGGCCTGGAGGTCGCTGGTCCGCACCCCCAGGTAGACGCAGGAGGCCGCGGCCAGCGCCGAGAGGAGCGCGGCCAGCGCGGAGCCGACCGGCCCGGCCCGCCGCGGGCAGCGCTCCCCGCCGCAGCCGGGCTTCCCGAGGCCGGGCTTCCCGCTGCCGCCGGGCTTCCCGTTGCCATCCTGTCCTGCGGCTCCTCGGCTCTTCCCCAGCGTGCTCGCACACCCTTCAGCTGCGGCAGCTTTGATTTCCTTTCCTCCGCCCCCCATGGAGGCAATTAGTTTACAAACAACGATAACAAAAATAACAGCAACGAAGTAGGAGGAAATAAATAACCAAACGGCAAAACAATTATTTAAAAGAAGAAAAAAAAAAAAAAACACAAAAAACGCGGTAAGTAGAAGCGAAGCCCGCAGCCGGCTCACACACTTTGAAGGCGAAGCGGCGGCGCTCCGCAGCCCGCACCGCACCGCGCACCGCCGGCAGCGGGTCGCGACCCACCCCGCGGCAGAGGCGGCGGCGGGAGGCGGGGGCGACGAGCCACAAGCCAGCAAGCGGGGCTGGGTGCGAGGCGTGCCCCCGCGGCTTCCAGCCGCCCTTCGGAGGGAGCAGCGTGCTCTGCGAGCGCTTTGCCACTTGTCAGAGAGGTTTTCAGGCGCGGGGCGGGAAGCGCCCCCCCTCCGCCTCCCGCTCCCCTCCCCGCTGCCGCCGCCGGAGGACTTGTTGCTCCCGCTCCACCTGCCTGCCGGCGCCCAGCAGCCGCGCCGCGCCAGGCGGGGAAGCCCGCAGGCGGCAGGCAGCCCGCGCTGCCCCGCTGTCAGCCGCGGAGCCGCCGCCCCGCATCCCCGCCCTCATCGGCATAATTTATTCACCTAGGCGGAGGGGCGGCTTGCGGGCCGCGGGGGGCTCTCTTTGCATAATGCGTGCTCGGCGTGCAGGACACCAGACTCACAAATTAGGAGGGCGAGGGTCGCAGAGGCCTCGGGAGGGGCTCCCACGCCCGGTGGTGCCGAGAAGGGGGCTGCAAGGGGCGGCTGGCCGCGCCGGGGCAGCTCCGGAACACCGAGCAAATTTACGGCGGTTTATGGCTGGGCTGTCATGCCCACGGTGCGGGCATAAAGCACGGGAGTGCTCCGTTGTTCCGCTCTTTTTTTAGAGTGCTGAGGATAAACGTGTATAACTTACTGTCGCAGGCAGGCGACCCGAGGGCTCACTTCCAAAGAAGCAGCCTGCACAAACTTCCTATTGTATGATAGTTCAGTTCTAGCCAGTTTTCTTTCTGCCTGTTTATTTATCAAGTCCCTTCTTCACTATTCCATGCACACTGTGAAGTTTTCGTTGTGCTGCCTGCTTTGGTTGACTAGAAAAGGAGCATCAATATCCAAAGAACTGCAGGTATGGCCTGATGAGAAGCTTGGTGGTTTCTGGTCCTTTCCTCTCTGCCTCTTACTGCCCAAATGCTGCATTGACCTGCTGTAGTTTGGTTCTCACCTTGGCACTACTGCAGTGCATCTCCTATAAGGCACTTTTGTGTGACATTTCTTGTGTTGGGTACACTTTTTGAACAAGAGAAACTTCTCAAAGCAGGACCAGATGTTGAAAGAGCACATAGCTCACCCGGTTTGGTGTTTACTTATGTGAACGCTGACTACTTACAAGATATGTGATGAAAAAGAGATTTGTCCAACTATGGCTCTTCTCAGACAAGATCAAGAGCAAGAGTGTTGGTTTATACTGTGAATCAAATTTCCTTATGGAATCATATTTGTGCAGTTTTATTACCTATTGTTTCCCAAGTATTCAAGCAGTCACAACTGCCATGAAAACATGGATCCAAAAAAGCTCTGTGGGTTTCAGTGTAATTACTTAGACTTTTAATGAAGTGTACCAGAAGTTCATAGCTAGTCATTTATTCTTCACAATTTGTCTCTTCTTTCTAAACAAAAAGTTTTGTGTACTCTAGTCAGAGAGAAGAAGCCATGATTACATAGCCCTAGGTGATAGTTTCTTCACAATAAGCAGTTAAGGGTTGCAAGGGAGAGTTTACAAACAAATTCCACCAAGCAGCACATACCTTATGGTCAGGACTTGGGCATAACAACTGCACTTTTCAAAACAAGGACTTGCACACAGACTGTCTGTCGGCAATAAGAAGTTCAAATAGTATTTGGAATTAATAAACTGACAGCAGAAAATAAGTAATGGCGACATGCTCTTATTTGGCGCTCAGCATGGGCTCCCCGAGTATGGTATGAGCAGTGTCCAGGCTGCCTCAGAGTGGCTGGCAGCCCACAAGGCGCTGGAAGCCATTGGCGCCAGCTCCAGCGCTTCACATCACCCCCTGTTGTGAGTAGCCAGCACCATTACTCACCCCTGCTCGTGGTGACATCCAGCAAAGTAACGCTGCAAACCCTCAGGATACGATGGCCATTTTCTGCAGGGGGTTAGCGAGGCGCCGCTGGGAGCGGGATGGCTGCCCACAGCCTGCTGCTGCCTCGCAGCAGCACTGCCTCACTTGTGGCACACAACTGGGTGCTGCTCATCTGGGCCAGGTGACATCTCCTCCTGGGATCAACTCTTCTTATTTCAGGGCAGATACACACATCCTCTGGCTGCTTCAGTGCCCCACATGGGGCACAGACAGCCACGAACCCACAGGTCAGTGTGATGCGGCCTGATGTTTTGCTTGGCCAAATGATGCAGTCTTTCTGCCCAAGCATCTTTCTGTCCCAGCATCATGCCATGCGTTCATTTTGGACAAGGCATATTCTACATCAGAAATTTAATAGCCTGAGACAGAATCCCTTGTTACATTACATTTGCACGTTCTTGCCTTCATAAAGATTGCCAAATAAGCCAGATTACCACGTTTCTATGGGTCACAGTGCAAATCAATTTTCCTGCTGAATAAAAATCCCATCCTAGATGTTTTTTATTCTGAAGAGGTATGATGGGAAACCTTTCCTTTTTCTGTTCGGAACAAATAGAAAAATCTGCCAAACTAGAATCAAAGTCCAAGCCGGGAAAGCAGAACTCTAAAATACCCAACAAATTGTTTCCATGCTCTTTCTCACAATGGGTTGCTATACTTCTATACAACTGGGAGAAATGCTAGCCCTGCCTGGTCTCAGCTCTGAAAAGAGATGAGGCTCGCACTCATGTGTACATGGGTCTGCTCAAACATATCCTCAGACAAAGGGAAACATGAGGAAGAAGAGTGAGAGGAGAGGAGAAAGACCACTGTCAAGTCTTCCTCCTTGCCCCAGCTTAAAGTTACATTTTTCTTTTTGCTAAAGCTTGGTTCTCAGAAAGATGTCAGCTAAAATTTGTTAAAATGCTTAGAAATTACTTGATAATGGCAGAGTTAGAGAACAAATTATTTCCCATAGCTTTTTCCCTGATGTGTTTTCACCTAGAAATAGATAACAGAGTCTTTGAAAATGCAAATTAGCAAGTGTCCTCTTCTTGCAGCAAAACCACGGTGATTTTCATGATGGAGGCATTATTTATCCACTTCACGGCAAGGTTGGTCCAGAACAGACTGGACTGGACTGCAGAATCCAAGCAGCAAGCTAAATTATGCACAGTCTGATTAAATCTAGCACAGGAGTTGTTTGTGTAGGCGAAGAACATAACACAGATGTTTTACCTGTTATAAAAATCCCCAGTCACGTCTGCCCGAGTTGAGAGCATTAAAGCAGCCATACCCTCCCATGCTCAGTTACTTGATACCATCAAGTGGACAACCGGCAGCTTTGCAGTATGCTTGTCCCATCTAAACACAATAAACCAGAGGGGAAAAGTGTTAAGGCACAGTGTTTGCTGCTTTTGCCAGCTTTCCGCAAGCGGGAGGCAGAGCGAATACAGGACATGCATCTG
The DNA here is from genome assembly GCF_015832195.1 of Motacilla alba alba. NCBI lineage: Eukaryota > Metazoa > Chordata > Aves > Passeriformes > Motacillidae > Motacilla > Motacilla alba. Next base: position 46,170,353 of record NC_052019.1, on the reverse strand, counting down.
CTCAGTGCCAGTGAGCCTGCTTCTTATTTTGCAGCCATGATGATGCCAGAGTCAAGAAGGCATCTACTTAAGATCATAACTAAGATTAAAACCAGATTGCTGTAGCACTTTTGACAATGCTATCCCTGCAATGAAAGAACAGGGTTTCTTTTTTTTTTCCCTCTCTGTCTTAAAAAAGCCACTATATTTTTTAACTTTTTTTATTGGTGAAGATTTATAGGTCTTGAATTAGAGGGAGTAACTTGGTCTAACGAGTTAAACTTCTATTCCAGGAGTAAACCAGACAGCAGTTCATATGGGCAAGCAGTAATTTAACTGCTTGCTGTCAGGAACTGTATCTCAGATGTTGCTGGTCACATTCAAGATATACCATGCAAGTTTAGGTAACAAAACACTTAAAATGCTTTAAAAGCCTATTTTGTATCTGATAACCAGAATACAGGAGTTTGAAATAATACCTGTACACCAGGTATTTTGAGCTGGCCACTAACACATACAGGTAGAGTATAAGAAATGGCAAATCTTACAAAGTAAAAAGCAGCACTCCAACTCAAACAGTAGCAAAAGGAGGAGAATTTTAAGTAAGGTCTGCTTGAAGTACTCATGTGCAAAGTCCTGAGGCAGGCATGCTTCCCGCCAAGAGGGAAGTGCTCTTGGTTTGAAGATTCAAATCTCTAAAGGCCACGTTTCAGCAGATCTTGTATATGACCAGGCCAAAGGTATTGACACGAGATGCTACTGTTTGCATTTCATGGGGTCTGCGTTTGAAGATGTGGATGGTGTTTGCAGATAACAGTTTTCCACCAGACAGGACTAGTGTCTGGAGTTCTTTCCATATTTCTATGTCTATAGCATGATGTATTCTGGCTGACCAATTCACAGTCCATTACTGGATTTCTTTACAAGATACAACATAAACTTGTGACTAAAACAGATGTGTGAAAAACAAGCATTCATCTGCTGAAACAACAAGGCATGCTCAATTTGTGATATATATTGCACATATGATCAGGGAAGGCAGAAGGCAGGGAGTAAATACCACTAGGGACTGGAGCCTAGGACCTCAAGTTAGAACTGAGGCGACACACACAAAGATAAATGCTCGAATGGTTAATAATGGTTATGCAAACCCTTCTTCTGCAGAGGCTCCCACTTTCAAAGGGAGCTTATATATTATTCATTCTATGTGGAGCCAAATTGTATCTGCATTCTGCTTCTTTCTCCATTCATCTCTCTCCTGCTCTCTCGTGCCTTCAAATCAGAGTGCATCTTGCACCCTAAATGAGATTTTACTCAACTTTTGTATACTTATATAGGGAAAATGCAAGGTGGAAGCAGAATCCAGCACTTCTCTCACTTCTTAGCTGTCTGACAGGTTAGGTAGTATGGTATTTCTCATCAACCTTCTCATAATGTCTGCCAAGATAGCTCAGAATCACCAGAAAAACAACTTACTTCACTGTTTGGGAAGAAAGTTGGAAAAGCCTTTCACTTTCAAATATCTAAATTGATTGCCTTCTGTCACTTTAAATTTAATATAAGCACATTACAGTGTACATGATGCAGTACATTAATACACTTAGCAGATGGATAACACTTGCTCGTGATTTAATATTTAGATATACTCATTTCACATCTACTGTACAAACACCTCATATATTTGGATTTTTAAGTCAGACTTATCTTCTGACTAGAGGCAATTGAGTCACATGAGCATAGGATTTAGTTTATTAGTTTCATAACCTGACTGGTATTTTGGCAAACCTGATATTAAAAATAAAAAATAAGAAAAAAAACCCCAAAACCTTACATCTGGATTTTAATATACTTCACAGCATTTACTTTTTCAACATGATCAAACCAGCTTTCCTAGACCCACAAACTGATTCAAGACAACAATCAAAGCCTATATTCATTCTTTACTAAAATTCACATGAATGTGTTACAAAACACTTCGTAACAGATAAATCAACTGTCTTACATTTTTCATAGATTCAAAAACTTGCTTTAAAATGCAGCTGATTCTTGGGAAGCTCTGGCAAGAATTTTACTGAATGGAGTGCCATCATCAGAAACTGGGACGAGGAGACCAGACCTGAGAACCTCAGACAGACAAAAAAAAAAAGTCCTCCTTGCCCTGGCTCCAGGCCAATTAATATCCCTTGGTTCCCTATCTGTTTATTTGTGTATGAATGAACACCACTGGAATGCCTGGGTCGTGGTGAAAGGCTGGGAGGACAAAGTTTTGACTAAGTTTCTGAGCCTGCAAAGTCCTATATTAACACATAACTTCACTCACACCTGTAGTCTGATCCAAATCAATAGGATAAGTCATGGAAGTAAACTTTCACATGTGCTGGAGTATTTTCAGGGTGTAAAAATGCCAACACGAGGGACAAGATGAATCCAACACAAAAAGCTAATTATGCAGCAGAAAAATTCTCTTCACCTTGTTAATTCCAAATTTCTTGCATGCAGAAGCAGTTACATTTAAGAAGAGCTTGTTGAGTTTTTTCCTCCAAGAAAATATAATAAAGAGAAAACTCCTGAGAGATCTCAGTGGAAACCACCTCTGAAAAAAGCAGCAGTAACTCTGCGTACATTTTTATGCCCCAACACAGCTACAAGAAATGTAAAGTTCCTGCAGGATGCTGGCAAAAATGGAACCATTATAATACAGATAAACTAGCATTTCTAAAAGTACTGTCAATGATTTACATGAAACAGGTGGAAGCTTCTAAAATCTACAGACTTGGGTGAAAGATGGACAAGATTATTGTGGAACAAGCAAGTAGGAATAAGGAAAGGCAGAAGACAGAGGAAAGTTTGGTTGCCAAATTAAAAGGAAGGTGTCAGGAAGCAAGCAGAATTAAAATCTCTAAATGGATTTTAAGAGGGTGAAGGAGGTTGTTGCAGCAGGAAATCTGCCTTGGTTCAGTGGATGGTGTCCTCCAAGTGACTTAAAAACAGATAAAGTCTGGTGATTTCCCCCTCCCCTCCCCCCACAATTTGGAATTAGTATATTCTGAATAATTTACCTGGAATACAATTTCTTCTTATAAGAACGGCATTTCTGACAATCAGTGCATCATTTTACACTGTCATCCACAATTCTGCTCAGGGCCATGTCCTTCTCTGTCTTTAACCAAATGACTATGATGCTATCAAATGAAAATTCCTATCAGGGTGTCCATGACACTTCTGGAGGTTTCTATTTTATGTTGCTAGGCCTGAAGAAGGCAGTGGTGGGCTCGGAAGATTTGTCTTTTCTAATTGGTTGTTGAATCTCTCCTTATTTCTGTGAGATCTGGGAACAGATGTCTACATGTCTACGCTACTGCCTCCCCAGACAGGCATGTCACAGGAAAAAAGCATCATATCATTCAGCAAATTGTGAAAAAGTCAGTGGTCTAAGCACAAATTCTCTGTCATAACTCTCAAAGCTGTTGAATGATAAAAGGGAAGTCTGAAAACTAATTTTAATTTCAGATTTGGTTTCCGGTGTTACAGAATTCAATGAAATGTTGATATAGGTTTTTTAATAAAGGATGACTTATCTCGAGCAAATTTATCCTACTCTTCTGAGGACAAACAGAATTCAGTTAGAAGATAGATTCTGGATAAAATACAAAAAATTCAAACAGATCAAACTTGGATCAACATAAATCACAATTTTGTTACTTTTTTCAGAGCTAATTCCTAATTTGACAAATTCCATCAATGGTGGTCCCCTCCACAGTTATTCAAGTCTATTTTCAAAATGCTCTGCCATTGTCAGCGGAAGATTTTAATGCACTTTTGAAGGACATAAAGTTTGCTGGGAAATTGTTGCTTACTCATGCAAAATTGCCAAACAAAAAAACCTTTCTTTCCTGATCATGCTGAGATCAGTTGTATATAGTATCTCCTATCCTGGTAAGAAAAAAAATGCCCAACCGCATCATGAGGGGAAAAAACCAAACAGAAAACCAACAAGCAAACAAACAAACAGAAAATCCTTATCTTAAAGGCTTGTTAACATCTGCAAAATAACTGCTTATCTTCTCTGGATCAGAACAAAGTAAATCTTAAAATGTCTGTAAGTGCATGACAAAACCTACATAATGGGGTTACTACTACGAGGTGTAAAAGACCTTTATGTGTATCATGGATTTCACTTCTTTTTCAGGGGTTTTGAGGTGACATCCCGGTTTTCTCACACCTTTTATCACCATCAAACTGCCAACTGCCAGATCAACCACTTTCCCTCTCTGCAATGAGCTTCAATCTGCCTCTCTGCAGAGTGGGAGCACAAGAAGATGGCCAGCAGGCTTTCCAGAGCTCCTGGCTTGGTGACTCTCTAGGCTTCTCTTTCTCTCTGCAGAGAGAAAAGAGCAGGGAAAAAAATCTCGATTCCTTGAAGGCTACAAAATTGTAAAAGACTTTAAAGGGTGTTTTGTAGGGAATGGAATGGTCAACCATTGAGGCTGATTCCAAAAATCAGTGTTAGAAGTCTCTTTCTCATGTCTTTCCATCGATGAACAGCACTGTGATCTCTTCCATGTGAAATGATTGGAGAAGGAGGTTGAGGTAAGATAGCTGCAATATCTAGACAAAATTTAAGTTATTAGGAAAATTACAGATCTGGGATATCTGAGCACAGCCTCTGAGAGCTGCAGAGCTAAACAATTAAGCTGGTGGTCAGAAAAGTGTCTGAAATCTTATCACAAACATTTAGGACATTTTTCCTTGCTGTGAGTAGAGAGATAAAGGAGGCCAGTCAGGAGATACTATCAGCTAAAGAATCCATAGATCTCCTGTAGATTTCACAAGAATAAGCACAATAAAATAGCCCGGCTGCTTGGGATTACAGGTCCCAGCCTTGTGTCTGCATCATCTCAGCTCCATCAGGCCGCCAGCTGCCAGAGCCTTTACTGAATCGTTCAGGGGCATAGATTCCTCAAATTGCTGTCATAGACTTCTTGTAGCTGTCATATTCTTTACACTACTTGTATTATTTTTATGCCAAAGGTAAAGTAAAACTACTTTGTTTTCCCTATTTTCTGTGCCTGTAAGAAAATTTAAGTCTTTGACGATAATTCTGGCTGTGGAGGTCTAACCTAGTCAGTACTGACATAAGGGAGAGAGGGACTGCTAGGTAATATCTCAATTTACCATCCTAGGTATAATTCATGCTCCTCAGTCCTGGAGCTCTTCTGCAGGACTTCCATTTTCCACAGCTCTGCTATGCTTCTTTCTCATCCAGAGCCCTCCACATGTACGCTTTACAGAAAGTTACACTGCTGCATTATAGATGTCTGTTTAGATGTCAACACCAACTTTCCTGCTCCTTCTAACTTTCCAAGATTGCACTGTCAAAAGCAGTCAACATAAGTTAAATGCTCTCTCTGTCTCAATCTCTCAGGGAGTTCTGAGACCCTCTCTTCATAGGTGAGCAGGAATATATTGGCAACTGCTCATATGAGATCAACAGCAAATGTGAGTATTGGTGAGGGCTGATAAAGGAAAAAGCTGGAGGAGAGAGTTAACTCTACATCAGTATTGCAGAAAGCAACAATGAGGGAAATATGAAGAAACAAAATTTACTACGGCCTTTTATTGTTAAGGACAATGCTTCTAAAAGCTGTTTCTTGATGGAGCAGAAGTAGGACCAAGAGAAGAGAATGGACAGGCTTTGATGGTGGGGGTGGTAGCATTCTGGATAAAAAAAGCAGAGCGTCATAAAAGATCTATGATGGTGACACAAAAGACTTGATATTCATATATACAGGGACTGTGAGAAGATACAGTAACTTTAGAGCTTGTATTTTACCAGCTAACTGGAGAACATGATGAAGACATTTGTCTGGGCTCAGCAGATCTTAAGATGAAGATGATGCCCCTCACATGCGGAGAGATTTCTCTGCACACAGTGCTGTGAATATCTTGTAGCAAGAAAGTGTTATTATATGGACTTAAGAAAGAGTGTCTTTCAGCTGAGAGCTTTGTTCTGGGCTGATTAAAACCTCTAAAAACATGTCTTTCTGGTGTTTCTGTTACTAACAGCTTAAGTCCAAAATTAAAACCGTCCTTGTGTTCAAGCGACAGGAAAAACCCCAGTGGGCTTTGGGAGTAGCATTCCCCCAGTGAGACAGGAAAGGGAATGTTTTGATCACTGCAACTGAAGTACTTTCTGCTTGATGTGGAAGGCCAGGTGGGTGAGCAGAGTAGCAGAGCATAGAAAGGCTCTCTGGAGATGGATCTATTATTTTTGGGGTTCAGTCTCCTGAATCAAAGAGAGGGAAAAAAGGTTTGGGAAGAAGTCTTCTCCCAGGGTATTTACTTGTATGTCTGCTTTCTGACACATACCTACTCAACATCAGCACTTCAGTGGTTTTTGCCTGACATCATATTTAGATAAACTATCCTCCTGAAACAGCAGGATGATTTGTGTATAATTCTTCATTTTCATTGAATGTAGACGTCTACTCATTTAAGAAATCTTGGGCTCTTAATTTTCCGTTTCATCTTGCCCTTGAGGATACTTTGGTTCTGCTGTATTTTTCTGTACTTGTCTGTCCTCTGTGATTTTAAGTGCTTGAGACTTATTAAATATAAAAGCTCTTTGATATCAGCTGGAGCACAGCTGAGGATTAAGCCTGCCCCTCAATGCTCTCTCTGCCTGCTGCTGTCATGTGTAAATCCTATGTAGGAATCACTCCCTTCCAAAGAAATCAGCTGTAGCCTGCATGAAACATAACAGATGCTTTGCAAAAAGATCAGAAAGGAAGTGAAGATACCTTTTCCAATGAACTTTGTGATGAATATAAAATCCGGCATCAGAGCAGCTTCCCGCAGGAAAGCAGCAAATAGGCATCCACAGCTCACTCATCTGTAAAATGCCTCCTGGAATCTTTAATGGCTGTGAGAGAGCACCTGTCAGCTCAGTACCACGTGGGGAGAGCTGGAAGAAGCATAGTAGCAGCAGTGCCCACAGGAGCAGTGCTGGCAGGCTGTGCTGCTCCTGACAGACCCATTGCAACCACCCGGGAGCATCTGGGAAATGCTCCAGCCGGGCATCGGGCTCAGCTGACCCCAATTCAACCAGTGAAGTCTCACAGCATCACACTCTACGTGTTATGACTGCAAGCAATGATACCTTAATCTCCAGAACATTAAAGTTTCTAAGACCAAAGCAAACTGGTAGTATTGGTCATCAAAAGGTAATGAAATTTGGCTGTAAGTTAGGAATCCACTTTTTCTGGCAATGCTCGAATATTTTGCTGCCAAGGTTTCCTCAGCTGTACTTTACGTTTTAGTTACTTGAGTGTCCATTAATGTGTCTGTTCTGGAACTAATTTTTAGGTGGTTTACCCACAGGAATACCAGCCCATATGCTTAAAATAAAATGGGGGATATGTATAAATATATACACACACATAGAAAAAGGAATTTTTTTTTTTGTTTTTTGCAAGTGATAGCATACGTCTATGTGACTACAATGTGTAAAAAACACTCCAAAGCCTTCTTCTCAATCCGTATTTATAGGAAAGGTCCCATGCACTTATAAAAGAGTGAAGAGTTCTAAAACCATACCATAAATCAGCAGTAAAACTTCATGAGTTACAAGCATGATGTAAAGTTTCTTGGACCAATATGAGAGTCCGAGGGCCTTTGCAGCCTCTTGGTTAGGGTTAGGGTTAGACTGCAGCTGTGCTGCAGTCTAGTTACTCCTCAACACTCAACCATAATCAAACTCCTGCTCTGCTACTCAGGGGAGCTGCCCTAGTGCTTTCATCTGAAGGCTGGTTTGTTTGGGTTTTGGTTTGTTCTTGGTTTTTTTTTTTTTTTCACTAGAAGCTGATTTGAAAAGATATATTGACAAAGAAATGCAGATAAGCTGTGGGCAGGCTTACTGCTGCTGCCATTCATACCCTTTTGAATCACAGCACGTTGGTGCAATCAGCTCTTCAAAGGAGTCTGCCTGAATGTTGCTTCTTCCAGATTTGATGCTAACATGTACTGATTTATTACAGTCAGGAGCTGGGACTCATCAAAATCACCCTCTGTGTTTATGTCGCACCTTCACTGTTTCCTCTTGTGGCTCCTGTGATCCTCCCCCAATTAAAGGCTTATCTCATCTTCCCCTTAGCTCAGAGACAGCATCCTTCTTTCCAGCAGTTTGTGCCCTTTCCAACTGTAGCTGCAATGCCGCCCTATCCAAGCTCTGTAGGTCTCTGCAGAGCTCTACTGCCAAACCCCCATTGAAAACAGACCTGCTACATCTTCCTGAACACTTTGAGAAGGATTGTAGCTCAGTGCAAACATTTGCAGTGCTGCCTCTTGACTTATTGTGATGATGGCTGTATGAAACAATGATGTGCTGGTGGAAAGGGATGTGTGTTCACAGCTACCTGCTGACAGGAGCTCCTTGTGGGCCACACACCTAATGACATTGCCACAGGCCAATGAGATCTGCCAAAGACGAAGAAATTACCTGAATTTAGGGTATGACTCTCACATCAACTCTTTATTTCCTCTATTTCATTGATCTTGTTTTGTTTTCCCAATGGCTTATTCTGTGCATCTAAAGTCTGCATTTTTTTAGCACTTAAGCAACTTGTTTTGTCTACCTCTTGCGCTGATGTGAATTTTGTAGGATCCTATTTAAAGCCACAAAGATCACTGTTCTTTCCCCATGAGCTGCGTATTCAATTCCCATTAATATTAAATAGGATTTCGGGGAATGGATTGAGGGAAAATAATCATCTTTAACACCTCTTTTAACATACCTATTTTATTTCTTTGGCATTTCTTACCTCTTGAAGCTATTTTCTTGTTTCCCTGTCTAAACAAGGGTAGACCACATCTCACTCTTCTAACATGACTCACTCCTTCCCCTCTTGAGGACCCTCAAGGATGACAGGCATATGGCTCTTTGTGCTGTTTTCTTTTTCACTTCCATTTAAGAGATGCTGTTTGCTTCCTCTCCAAACCCATTTTCATTCAGAGACCAAAAATGCTTCCCCTCTGTTTTGATCTGAAAAGGAACATGTACTTGCCTGAAGCCATATGATGTTCTAAGACTCCTATAAAGATTCATTTATTTATTAGCCTTCTTTGAGCTTGAAAAATACAACCCTTTTTTTTCCCACAGTGTCTTTAATCCTTAAGTACTTCACAAGTTACAGCTCTAGCATTGACGGAAAAGTGCTGTGGGCTGTAGGGTTGGGCAGCCCTGTTGAAGTAGATTGCTTCATGTGGGTCCTTTTGGGAAAGGAAATGTTTTCCTGTGAAGTTCAGTCTCAGTCCATGGGCAAGGGATGCTGCTTGGGGCAGGCATAAAGAGGGGTTAATACCCAGTTTCATGTTCTGTTTCCTTCTTGAAATGGTAGCCTGAGCCATCAAGTGCCATTTCTACATAGCTCCAAAATAATAAACATCATTTCTGTACTCAGATGAACCATTTAGCTCCAGCCTTTGATTAAATTGTTTTTCCATTATCCAACAATGAACTGTTAAATGAGTTGGAAATCTGTTCTGGACTAAAGATGTCTTTTCTATAGTACTAATTGCTAACAAAGTGGAACAGGATACCAAGGAGGAAGAGGATAGGTCACCTGCATGAAATTTAGTTTTAAGGGAAAATTATCTGGGCATATATGAACCGTAGCCTAGAAATCTTAGAAAGAAGGCACTTAAAACTTGAGATTTTGAGGATATTGAAATTTATCATATATGACTTCTTTAGTTGCATGTAGCTAGCTTCCAGAAATGTCTGAATGGCTGCACAGTTTACAGTTACCTGGGTAGTATGCTGGTCACAATTTCTAGTTTTGTGTGAGGATTACAAGGCATTTCTAGCGTAGTCATTGCCATTTTTTGCAATGATTGTTAGTTAATCCCAGCTATCTCATGTGCCTGTGATATGAATCAGTAATTGCACATGGCCAATTAACCTTTATTTCCCAAGTGAGAGAAGTAGCGGATAGGGTAATGAAGGAGTGCATAATAAAGTATCATTCCATCTGGAAAAGTTACAGCACTGGAGGGTGAGAGAGAACATGGACCCTATCTTTGAAGACAGTGCTTCGAAGGTGTACATAATAAAGGGGCTGTGTGAGCCATACACAGGGACACCAGTAATAGTCCCAGTGCTGAGAGGAAAATTACTACATTATTGTTTGCTTTTTGCTATTTTTTTATATTTTTCCCCTCTCCTGTTAACAGTGGCCTTGTGAGCACCAACAGAGTAAGAGCTTTGGCTCACGTTGGCTGTGCAGCTGCGGGGCTGTGCTGCAGGGCTGCCCCTGGCTGGGTGCTCTGCTGCAGGCAGCTCCTCTGCAGCAAGCAGGGCCCAGCAGCATCCAAGCACCTCAGCCCCACAGCGTGGCAGACCACCAAAAACTGACTCTGGAAGTAGCTTTCGGAGCCATCACCTCATGCCAACACGCTGACTTGTCCCTGGCCTCTGCTATTCCTCTTCAAGTCAAAATACACAATCACTTATGCCATGGGCTTCCTCTTTAGGCTTTTGTTCATGTCTTTATTTTTCTTCTGGGTGTGCTTCCTTTCGGGTGTGCTTTCTTCAGCTATTGAGCAGGACTGTGTAGCCAGAAATCTGGGAATGTCTCAGAGTGAAACACTTTCCTCTGGTCCTTTTCTGCAAGACAGCACCATGGGTGGCAGCTCCTTCAGAGAGGCGAAAGAATGAGAAAAGTTCTTGTCCTCCAGATCTCAGAGACTTTGAAAATGTGAGTACTGAAGTCTCAGACCATTAGTGAATTTGAAAATAAATTAGTTTTATGTGCTTTGAAGATTTAGAGACAGTCTCATCCCTTTTTAATGAAGACCTGCCACATTTGTGCTTTTTTGAATTCTTTCCATTGGCTAAACAGGTGATTTACCTTCTATTTGTTCTCACTGCTGATGATACCACAAACACATTTACTGAGACAGGCAGACACCTCTTGCACATCAGGAGGCAGAGGGGTTGGGTTTATCTGAACATTATACGGAGCCTTGTCATGCCTGTCCTACTGGCCATTGTGAGGAGCTCAAACTGGGAAGAAGACGCTCCTGGGGCACAGCACCAGAAGGAAACAAGATGACTCCTCCTCATTGACCAGGCTGGAATATTGGGGAGGAATATTGGAATATTATCTGCAACATCCAGGGGAGGCTTTAGCCAATGCAGTATTAAATAAAATGGCATAATTGTAAAAAAGAGCACAGAGCATTTCCATGCTGCCTGCTGTGCTTCATAGGCACGTGCAGAGCTTCACCAACATGTCAGTATGTACAGTGGGCACTGAGCACAGAGAGGGAAGGCAGGAACCAATTAAGGTTTTACTGTATTGCCAGATCACCAGCAGAGAGGCAGAGACAGAAAGGGGCACCTTTGGGCTGTACCCCTGCCTACAGTGACAATAAGAGGTGCTCAGCAGCTGCTGCCCCACCAGGCTGGGCAGAAATTAATGGCCCAGCTCAGAGCAGGAGTGTGCTTTTCAAATGCATTGCCTGATTGCCTTCCATTACCATGTTCCATTGGCAGTCTGGGTGCACAAGGCTGGATGCCTCCTTGCTGGAACAAAATGGGATGATGTGGCTGGGTATGAAACTGGGGAGAAAGCCCCTGAAGCCTGTACAGTGCCAGTGCTGTGTCAGGAGCACCCATGATCCTGACCTGCATCTTTGCAGGGATCATGGCAAGGAACAGGTTTTAAACTGCTGGGGGTTTCCAGGAACCAAGGAAGTTCTTGATGGCTTCATGTGCTGAAGAATGCTTAATGCAGTGAAACCATTATGTTACTTTTAGGTCCAGTTTTCACAAGTGAGGTGTGAACACAGGCTTTGTTTTTTAAAGGTGTGACTCTTCCTCTGCAAGCTGTTTGAAATATGTGCCTCCATGTTCAGTGTGCCAAAATAAATGTTCTGCTACATTCTGATTCTGGTTTGGATTTTCCTTCTGAGTTTCAAGCTAGTAATGTGCAAAGTTACAAATTTGGTATCAGTGTTCATCACCATCAAATATATGATACTTCATGTTGCTTTGGTCATCTTTCCTCTTCCCCTTAAGTTATTGGCTCATACATTGCTAAGAAAATTATAGGGAAAGGAAAGTCTTAGAAAGAATAATTACAAATAATTAGAGAAAGAATAATTAACATTTTCTTTTTTTTGGGGGGGGGGGGGAGGAGAAGCCTATATTTCAGTTAGGTTTCAAAAATAAGCCTAATTTCTTTTTTCTTTTTAACAAGACTGCTGATCATGCTGGTAAAAGTTGAGAAGCAGTACTGGCTTTATTTAAACCCTCAGCTGCTCAGGTAGCCACCAAATATAGCTGAGCTCTTACAGGAACTGCTTGTAGGATTCTAGTATTGTTTAGTTTGAATACAAATCCTAGTTCTAGGGTTTCATACCGCAACTAGATTTAATGTAAGTGAGATTCTGATCTGGGGCCAAGCTCCACATCTGACCAAATCCAAATATGTCTGAATCCCAAAATGTATTTTAAGTATATCACATAACAGACTCTCAGAACATCATAAAAAGTTATATGATAAATATAACCAAATAGGAATGTTTTCATAAATAAATGAGTTCTTGTGCCATTGAGCCCTTCTGCCATGGTGTTGAGGGTAGATCCTTATCCATATGTGCACAATAGGCTTGCATTGTGCTTATGAACTTGGACTGTTCCGAAGCCATGCTCGAAGGGCACATCATCAATTGCAGAGACGAGAAAAGGAGCCAAAGTTCCCAGCCAGCCCAGCACGAAGCTGCTGCGCAGGAGGGGCCCACTTTGAGCACTGCTGATGCTCAGGCCAGCTGCGAGGCACCCATTAGTCTGAGGGATGCGGCACCACGGGCTCCAGCGCCTGCTCTCCGTGCTCCCCGCAGGTGGTTACCAGGCAACACCGCAGCTTCACACCCGCCTTGTCCTCCCTGCCACGCCGTGGATGCATCCTGCTGCTGCTGCTGCTACTGGAAGGGAGAGAATATGATTTTGGAGGAGGGTGGAAGGAAGGTGGTAATGAATGAAGGGGATTTGTATATCCCCTACCCCTTAGATCGCTGCAGATCAGCTGGCTGGTACTTGTAGATAGTCGTCAAGGAAAATTCAGGGATCTGAGTTCAATCATTTCACAGCAAATGGGATTACTGTGAAAGGAGGAAGATTCCAGATGCTTGCTCTCCTTGCAAAAGAGTTAATGCTCTTGCCTGATTTTTAGACTAGGCAATTGTAGCACCTGCCTTTCCTGAGCTGTGCAATGACGCAGCTCACCCTTACAGTGACCTTCAAAGGCGAGAACAAAAAAGAGGAAATCGCTTGTATGCAGAAATACCTATAACACATCTTGCAAGAAAAGGCCCTGCAGAGCACTTGCCTGCCGGCTATAGCTGATGTGATGGGGTGTGGGGCTGGAACTTCACCCTGGATCCTCACACCATTCCTCTTTTACAACCAAAGACGGTGACTGGTTCCTGCTTTTTCTTGGCTATTTTTCCTATGGCTGGGTTCATAGCCTGAATAGTTAGGATAGGGATCTGGTGCAGTACTTCATCCTGCCCACTGCCATAGCACCACAAATGTGCACAAGAGAAGGAGGAGGGATGGCCTGGGTGAAAGCTGGGGAAGGACCTTGCAGGGAGACTTCCCTATGCCCACTCTGCCAGGGTAGCCAGTATAAATGCCCAGCCTGCTGACCCCAGCTTTATGCTTCTACAGAAACTTCTCAACCTGGCCAGCAGTGCCAGCTCCCTTCCTTGAGCTGTGAAGAAACAGTTCTGCAGACCCTGAAGGATGCAACATGAGGGAGAGAGAGGGAGTGGAAAGGATGTACTTTCCTCCATAGCACATCCATGTAGCACAAAGTGTAATTTAGCCCTTTGCTTCATATCTAGTTGCCCTTAGATGCCGTGCCACCAAAAGAAGCCCTGGTGACATTCTTTATTTGTTTTTAGGCTTTCTCAGTTGTGTTGTACACCAATTCCTTCCTAATGTAGGCACACAAAGGATGTCTGTGTCTTGGAATGTTCACTTACTGGACTTACCTTGCTCACAGGCAGAATGGGCTTCAGAAGAACCCTTTTCACAATGTATCCTGCAAAAACTTGTGTAATATATTCCTATTAAAATCTCCGTTTAAGCAAACAAGGAAACATGATAAACTATGTCTAGTTTTCAATCAATTTCCAAACTTTTGTTTGGAAAATGTTTGCAAAAAGAGATCTGATTTCAGCAAGCTCTATGTTTTGCATATTCTTTGTTATGACATCTGCTCACTGCCTAAAAATGCTCAGCATCTCTCCAGGTAAGGAGCCCAGGTCCCCATTCTCAGTAAATAAGGGTAACAGAGGCTGCCTCCAAGGGAGGCTTCACCTGACAGCAGGATCAGCAGCCGTGCCCGCGTTGCAATGCGGCTTCGTGATGGGGCAGGGACACAGCACATTCTTCTCCCTGCCACAGGCATTCCCGCAGAGGCAAGGAGGCTTGGGGGCTGCCAGCTGCTCTGCCCTTTGCTGCTGGAAGAATGCAGCTGAATGTGAAAACTTGTCACCAGGCTGAAGCCACGATACACCTGTCCCTCCTGTCAGTCTCCTGCCGCAAAGTCTCACAGGGACTTGAAAACTCAAGCCATAAAAATGGGATTTAACTAGCCTTATTCTAGAATGCAGTATGTAACATCCATGCTCCATATGTCCCATGATGGGAATGTCCATTTAAACCATGCTATGTAAACAAGACAACAGCTGTGGAATGGCATGAGCTGTCCTGCAGTAATTCAGAGAAGAGCTGGGCAAAACTTTAGAGGAACATTCCTTTTTGTTAAATACCTATGCCCAGAGAAATGGGAAGAATGTTTGATGAGGACCAGTGCCATCTCCTTTTATTATTAAGGGGCAGAGCTGTGAGAAACCTGTTAGAAGGAGGAAAACAAGTCCTTCAGCAATGAGAAAAAGGGAAATTATTTCTTTTTTTCATGTTGTTAACAGTCTTGTGTCTAGCCTGGAAAGATAACACCTTGAGAAGCTACTTACACTCACCTTTTATAGGGCAGCAGTGTGGGAGCCCTGGAGGAATGTACTCTGCTAAATGTATGGAAACAGCTGGCTGCAGCTGAATCAGTTGTTTCCTCCCTGGAGATAGATGTTTGTCTGTCTTTTTTTCGCCCCTGTTTTCTTAAAATCTAAATTAGACTGCCATAATGAAGAGAAATTTCCTGATATGTCTAGTAAAATATAGCAAACGCAATAACAAGCACTGCTCAGAGCATTACTTTTTCTGTTTGTTAGCTGAAGTGAGAGGAAAAGAGTTGTGGTTTTCTTTTTGTTCCTTCAGTTGGCTTTTCTTCCACATCCAAACAAATATATTAATCTGTGGTTAAACAAAATGTTTTATTCCACTGTAAATCAAATGTCTTGGTTGGTTCTTCTCTCCCCACTCCATGCTTTCCTTTATTAAACTCAGATAAATTGAAACTAAGCATCTCTAAATTGCAGGTCAAGATGCTTGACCACTCTTAAAAAAGCAGCCCAGTGGTTTGATTAATTTGACTTTAACCTGAAAATAATTAGTTTTACCAAACTTTCATTATTGGTTAATAAAACTTCTAGCATTGCAATTTTCTTCTGTTCTAGTTACCATATATATACTGACATTTGTAAAAGACAGTAAAATTTAATAACCTCCTAGGCAAATATTGACCAAGACAGGAGGTCAACGTTAAACTGTCAAATCAATAAATCCAAACATTCACACTGGCAGTAGTTAATCTGCTTATACTTATTTTTTAAAATAAATAAATAAATTAAAAGCCAATATTATCAAAGAAGTTAAAGTTGCTGAAGCTCAGAAACACATTTATTCATCACATTGTTTACAAAACTAGTAATAAGTGTTTACTTGAAACATGGAAATTAAAACTGAAGACCATCATAAATCTTACGTACTTGACCTAACCAGAAACTCGGAACCATCATCACACACACACATTTCACTTGGATATTTAAAAGCTGCATTTGAGTAAGCTTGTAATCTTAGTGCCTGAGAGCAGGCTTGCATGGTCAAATGTGAGAAGTAGCTACACCCTCTTCAAAATATATGCTCTGTGAAACATCCTGGCTAAACTTACTTGCATTGAGACACTGGTATCTTTGGAAGGGAAAAAAACCTCTCAGTGCGGGGAGGAGAGATTTTATAAGAGCAATTTCTTCAAAGCCCTGGGTAGGAAGCCAAAATCTACATTAATGAATGTTTTCAGCAAGGAAATCAGTTCAAGGTGTCCATCTGAAAGAGCTTTCCATCTGTGGTTGGGGAGCAGTAAGACTTCCTAGCAATGATTCTAACTTACCCTAAAATCCATTATTTATGATGGCCGTGTGATAAAAAGTTAGAATCCTGCCTGAGTTACAGGGAAGTGGGCATACACCTCATCAAGCTTTCAGAGAGGATTTTGGGGAGAATTTCCCACTTATTGAATTAATAACCCTGTATTTGAAAGAGGTACAGTGCAGAAGCTGGGAGCAGATGGGGAACAGTCTCCTTTCTCTTCTGCCAAGCACATCCTTAAATACAATATTTAAGGTCTCCGGACCTTTATTTTTTATTTCTGGAACTCAAGCAATTTCCTGACTATTGATTATCTGTGAGCTGGAAGTGAAAATCACCATGCAAATGAGTACACCAAGGACCCTTATTAACAGAAAGGCAACAAAGACTCTTCAGGAAAAGACAGGGGAAGCAGGAAAGGCGAAAAGGTTCCCGAGGGTCAGTTGCAGGGTTAGCAGAGGGAATTCAAGGCTTGGAGCTGAACCATCAACAACCTCTCTCCACCCTCACAATGGGGCATTGTTCCAGCATTTTGGTGATGTCCTCTATTAATAATGGTGTATTCTCTTCAAGTAGCATGCCCTAGAAATTGTATGGATTAGGCATCGAGTCCCACATACTTTAGCAAGGGAGAAAGACAGAAAGTGTAGAAAAGCTAGGCTTGCACTTGCATTCCTTCACCATTGAGGGCAAAGGAATAACGCAAAGCATGCAGGAAAATGTTCTTAATAAGGTGTGTAATCTGGTTGTGAAAAGGGGAGGGAAAATACAACTGTAACGCTACCAGTTTCATCCTAGCTTTCAACATTGGCTGTATTCTCTGCCCTTCTTGTTAATGCAGCTGAAGTGGGCAAGGTCTGCGGAGCACCGTTTATTTCAGTTGTCAGCTGTAATCACGATCACCATCACTTGTGCTGCGGCTATGCCCCCGTGTAACAGGATAGGGGTCCCCCATTCTCCCAGACCCTGGTGAAGTATAAAGGACATCAATCCTGTCCCATGCAGCTTACCATGCAACCACCAGGCAACAAGCCTGAGCAACAGCATAAAAGCCAGCAGTGAGGCGGAGCAGGCGCTAAAGGGAAGTTTACAGCATTTCTGGGCTACAATGATTAGCTTTATATCCAGCCAAAGGAATCTGGAAGATTTAGAGTTGTTGATTTTATTATAAAATGAGGAATTAAATCATATCAGTTCTGATCAGGCAGTTCCATGTGGTTCCTGAGCACGTTGCCCTTGGAATATGGGATCCGTTCACGCTTAGATTGCATTTGTGTTTCTCAAACAGCTCTAAACAAGCCAGCTATAAAGGGCTGCAGAGGAGGAGGACAAAGATGAAGTTGATTGTGGAGGATGGAGGAGGATGGCCACAGAGGGAATACCATCTGCAGTTGGAAATATGGCAGCAGGTTTCAGTTGAGCTTTCAGCCTATGGGATCCACATTTTCAACCTAGTGCTGAGGGTTCAGAGACCATTGGTACTACACGTGAGGGCAGCTGCAGGAACTGAAGGTTTGCCTGGTGGGCAGCATGCAACAAATGACTCTCAAGGACAAAAAGGAAGATAGGTCCACAGTCATATTCAGAAGTGAGGCAATTGAAGAAAAGTAGTATTGCAAGAACACAAAATAAGTAGGTGGATAGACAGCAGGCTTGTCTACAGTACCAGCTAAGCTAAGATGTGAATTTATACAGCCCTAGTCACTCCACACCAGCTTCCTGTGTGGATAGTCTTAATCTGTACTAAGTACACTCCTGTGAGCACAATGACACATTTGCTGCTACGGGAGCTAATGGAGAGCAGCTAATGCGCTGCGAATTCACACCCTGGCGAGCACCATCCCGCCTGCCCCTGCTGACTGCACAGCCGTGCTTTTCCAGCAAGGGGCACTTCCAGCCAACTACAGTCAAAGAAAGCTTTTCCAAATGCTGCTGCCCTATTGGGACTGGGCTGCCTGTGTGACCTCGTGGACAGAAATCGTTAACAAGGGTTGAATGGGAATGCTTGTGAAACGAGTCTGGACTTTTTTATAAGGTTGGGAGAGTGTCCTCAAGGAAATTTTTTTTTTCTGAAGCGTAATATTTTATATTATCAAATAATGCTTTGAATATAGATATGCTAATATGCTTTATGCATCCTACAGATATGATTCTCTTTCATCACATACAAAAATTTATTTAACCTCTTTGTCAGAAATGGTGAAACTGAAATACAAGTGAAATTATGTACCTGAGAGTATATCTGGAAAAGGAGTCCTTATCTCCTGATACTAAGTCCTGCTCCTAGGGAGTCTGGCTGTCATAAAACAAATTATCTTGTATCTGTGAAGGGCAGAAGACCTGAGATTTTGGTCCAGCTATGAATCTGAATCCAGATTTTGCAGCTGAGGCACTGCAGTATGTAATGAACCTAGTGAAAACATGGGCTTGTTGGAATGCATCAAAAATAACACTTTAAAGAAAGAGGCTTTTAACAAATCCCAGTCACTTCTGAAAAATGTTCGCCTTAATCCTACTGACATTACTGAGACCCTTAATCCTGGAATTGTCTCACTTACTTGAGTAAATGTGGGGGGGAGAACAATCTGGATCTATGGAAACAAACATACTCTTTTTATGAGTGATAGGTTAAGCATGCAAAATCTGTCATTACCATAATGACAAGAGTGATGCTCTATGAGGAATACTAATGCATCTGTACTCATTTCATCATGGAGGGCATGCCACTTTTTTATTGAAAGCTGCTGACGTGAATAACACAGAAAGGTTTCTCAACATTTCCTGTTTTGCTGAATAGTATGTCACATTGTCACATCACACTGTTATATGATCTGGTAATGAAACACCATAATGCACTTGTGCATGGAAACAGACTTAAGGATATGGAGACTGCATTAGCCCTCAATTATCTGGCCTTGGATGGCCTAAAGCTCAACCTTCTGGATGCTTTTACAGAAATGCAAAAAGTAGCAATCCGAACTGACAACCATCACTGGCTGCAGGAATGTAACAGCACCTTCTGTGAAGGCAGACAAAACCAGTGTGCTGCTGTACACAGAAATATTGGGCGCTTTTCAGGAGACATCCCACCCGCTCCTAGCTATCTGATTTTGTCCCTAATGTTTTACAAGTAAACAAGCTTCTGTAAACCCTCAGCCATGCTGTGTTACTCTGCAGTTATATATAGAAGCTGCAGTGTGCTGCTTTGCAGGGATGAAGCTGTTTTATAAGGGGATGCTCCAATAGGAAACATCTGTCCCTTTTTTATGGGCATGGTTTAAGCAACTGAAGAGATGCTTCTTTCCTCTTTCCTTTCCCCTCTCTCCTAGCAAGCTATTCCTCAGTTTGCCAGCTATTTACAGTCTATTCCAAATGTCCTTCTCCTATTTCCAGGCCTGAAATCAGCCGTAATACTACTGAATATGCTGCTATTTTCGAAGCTTAGCATCTAATGTTTGCTGATTCCCTTCCAGCTCAGAGTGGATGAGTACAGAGTGGGTAAGTTCCTCAGAACTCTGAGACAGCCAGTTCAGTGAGGCAGGGAATGGCTGTGTGTTGCCGTATCCCATCTGCAATGCTATCGTTACATGGTTGAATTGCAGTTTCCATTATAAGCCCCATTTTCCGGGGTTTGTAGCTCATCCGTAACTGGCCATTAAGGTTGTCAGCCTAGAAATGAATATTTTTCTAAGTCTTTGTTAGAAAATTATCCTAGCTTGCCCTTCTTTTTTTCTCCTTTAAGAGCTGAAGTCTAAAAATAGATTTTAGATGTGGGCTGTGAAAATCTCAACAGATCGCAATGCCCTCACCAAAATATCATGGGTACTTTGACGCACACGCTCAGCCAGCAAAACAGCACAGACTGAAACCTTGAATTTGAATTAAGGTTAATTGAATGTCTTTCTGCATCTTGTGTGCCATAGTGCTCCATTCCTGGCCTTCCAACTCTGATTAGAGGCACTGTCTATATTTAGCTTTCCCACACTAACCCCAGTCATTCTGCATATTGGACTGGATTTCACATATTCTGCTTTTAGTATAGTCTTGCTCAGTTTGAAAGGCAGCAAACAGCACTGCTAAAATCTCTGTACACCTCCAAGGAATGTAAAATAAATTCCATGCTTAGGCAGCAGTTCAGAGCGTTATGACTGTTGTGGGTCTCACCCTCTGTCTGCTACCCAACCTTATTTGCTTTTCCTTCTGTGTCTCCACTGACCAAAAGCGGAGACTCACTCTCATAGGAAGGATTTCGAGGAGGTACTTTCTGTCCTACTTCCTGACGGTGAAGGAAAAACAATGTTCATTCTCTTGTGGAGTCTTCAACTTCTGGGATCCGTAGAGCTTTATGAAACCTAGGTACAAGAAATGCAAGTCATTTTTTTGGTGCTCTTTTGTTCTGCTCTGGCCTGGGGTCCCATCTTTTTACTGTATCTCTCAGACAACGTGTCTTCAGATGGTTTTCTTGAAATGGTTAATCTATATTTTGAAAGGGTCAGGTCATTCCCTCCTGAGCTTGCTTGAGCTCCTCTCCAGCCACAGAATTTCTCATTCAGGTAATATGGTTGTGGCAAGCTATCTACCATGCTCTTGAAAAAGACTTGCCTCCATCCCTTGATTTAATTGTGTGTCATGGTCTGATTGTTTATTGCTCCCTTTGGAGCTAGGACCTGCATTTGGTATCCTTGCAAAATGCTGTGAACTCTGTGATGAAGTCAAGCAAATGGCAAAGAGTCTGATAAATTAAAATTAACAGCCTTGACAGTTGACATTGGAAACCAAGATTCGGGTGGAATTCCACTATAAAATTGCAATCTGTCAAGCTACAGTTCAAAGTCAAAGACAGTAGGCAACCTTGTGAAAATATATGACTGCTGTCATATTCTAATATGGCACTAATAAGGTGCCATAATGGTGCCACTAATAATGGCACTAATATTTCTATTTCCCCTTTTCCTACAGTTTACATTTTCCCAGTTTAGTACTATGGTACACTTCCCAGCATGTGTAGAAATGACATCCAAAAAGTTTGCTACCCTTTAAATCCTCTCTGTCCCTTTGTCAAAACTTGCTACTCCAATGGCAGAGATAACATAGCAGACAACACATCAGCTCCACTGATGCCACAGTGCACAATATATTAACATAAAGCACAACTGGTCTTAGTTGATGGTAAAATACCAAGCAGTGCTCTGCTGCTGAGGAGCAGGTAGAGCAGCTCCATCACTTCTGCCACAGGAGCAGCAACCTAAAAAAAAAAGGTAGGTCAGCCAGCTGGGGCAGCTAGGATTTAGCTGCCACTGTCAACTCTGACAGGGGTCACAAACCAGAGACCTCAATTTCACCTACATTATCCACTCCTGCTGTATTAACTCATTCCTATCAGCTTTTACTGCTTTGGCTAACATATGTGGATATCATGTTGCCTATTGCTTAGCCAAGCTTGTTTCAGACCACAACTGGAGACAATTCCGAGAAAAACAATACAATGAGTTTGCCACTGACTCTTCTGGCAATGACATACCCAGAAACAGGGCACAATACTCCAGGATCCTGCAGAGAGGTACCACTGCCTTCTCATTCCTCATGCATAAGTAAATCACATTCTCTTAAGTAAAATCAAATGCACAGTAGAAAACTGAAGCTTTTCCCCAACTCTCCCTTTTGCTTGTTCAATTTCTGAACTCTTATTTCTTTTTGGAATGTCACTGCTAATGTAAAGGAAATTAAATATCAACATTTCTTTCAGCACTTTTTAATCATATCCTCTGTGGCTAGAACTTACGCTGTTAGTAAATGCAGTTAAACCTCGAGGAGATTACAGCGCAGCCCTGGCATCTCAAGAAACTTCAGGGAAATAGCCATTCATTGTCCCACTGTTGTGTTACAGCTACCTATGGTGCTAGGAGACAGAAAATTAATACTGATGAATTAATTTCTCTGGTTCATACTCAATACAAGAAATTGCTAACAAATCGAAATCCAAATTAATTTAGGTAGGAATGAAATTTATTCCATACAAAGATCTTATCTAAAGGTGGTAAAAATCATCTTGTAGGGAGAAATTAAGCAAAATACAGTATTTCTAAATCCATCTCATTCCTAGAGTCACAAAACCAATTCAGACCTGCCCCAAGTGAGCCCAACTCCCTGAAAATAAGAAATAGATTACTCCTTCTAACAGGTCTGCAATTTCAATGTATTTTGTTCTTGCTAAGATTTAAAACTAAGCAAACATTCTCTAAGGAAAAATTGTGGCCCTAGGGGGAATACAAATAGAAATGTCTCCAAGAGAGCAATTGCGTCTACCAGAAAATGAAGCAATGACCTGCTAATAATGTGTCCTTGAACCAAACAGCAACCAGTATCCTGAACAGTTCTTCTCCAGATACATTTTATTCAGGAGCCTTCTGGTATTTTCAGTCTCTGGTGCAAGGTTCGCAAATAATCTGTAGACAACTGTGAATGTAGAATGCTGCCTCAGCCAAAGGTGTCTGCTGACTTGACACAAGTTTGTGCCTCAATAGTTCACCCTGCTCCCTGCACTGCTCTTCATTATGAGACAATCCAGGTTCCCCTTTTTCTCTTACAACCTCTGGAATGATGTGTATGCATTCCTTTCAAACACCAGCTAAAAATTTAACAAGGTGGGAAACCACCACAGTCCTACTAAGCTGGCAAAACCCATCAGCCAAGAGAATGTCTTCCCTTTCTCTTATACTTCTGTCTTATGGATATATGCACCTGAATCACGTTAGCAGAAGTGTCCTACACTGGGATATGCATTCCTGCAAAGATCCGTGTCTGTTTTCTGCTTGTAGAGTGCCAAGAGTGGTGGGTACCTGCAACATCCACCACAATATTTGAACTGAAATAAACAGGGACAAAAAAGGGTTTGCTACTTATAACTAAGCTGTAAATCCGTAGAAAATAAACAAGCACAAAATTGTGAAGTAAATTCAGATTTGATGCTTTGTGGATGCAAAAGACACCAAAATGGATTCTAATTTAATCAGAGGCTAGAAGAAAGGTAAAAAGCAGTTAACAACGTAAGTTATTCATGGGTGTGGAATACCAATTTAAATGAAGGCAATATTTTATGTGATCTTCTCAATTAAACTCGCCTATCCTTACAGCACAAAGTAATTACTTTTTTCACATGCACTACTGTAAAATATTTAGTGCAAATAGCACTGCTTTTACCACATATATCTATTTTTAAGGTATTTTGCACCTGAGGTACAATTTTGATTAGTACTGAAACTGATTCCTCGCATTCTACTCGTGGGTTTTTTTTCTGTCTGTAAGTAGTTAACCCTAGAGGCTCATGGAGTATAATGTATGAATATGCACCATACTGGTATTAAACTTCATTATCATGGGGTTTATTAAAGTTTTCTTTGCATACCTGATTGTTTTCATTAATTATTTCTTCAGTGTCAGCACCAAATACCAGTCATTTAACTCTCAACTTTTCCATCACAGGTTTTATTTAATATAGACTTCCCAGCCAGCAGCAAAGAAAAGGTTGTGTAATGCCCCTCAACACTTAATACTAATGCCCCTGCATGATACTCATCCCAAGGTGAATAGTCCACTGCCGGTTTAAATCTTTGGAAGATAAAGTTTAAATTTATATTTCAGGATCTAATCTACAAAACTGATCATCATTTAACAAAATGGTACAACTCTTTGTGACCCCTGAGAAACTAATATTGGTACATTCTCAACTGTGACCCACAGGAAGTGTCCCCAAATGGGGGAGGCTCAAGGCCAGTTGTTAGTTTTACTGAGGATTGGTTCCTGAAAAAGTACCACATGTCACCTCCACAGCTGGGGACTGAGGCAGTGAACTGCAGCTGCCCCCTGGGAGACCTGTAAGGTCTGGCAATAAATACCAATAATACCAAAAAGTTTCCCACATGTCAGTTTTTGACCTCAGTGAGGTCTGGGTAAACTGTGCTTAAAATCCTCACCCATGCCAGGGTGCCCATTGGAGCACCTCTGCTCTAAAGCATCAGAAATATCTCTACTGTTTCCTGTGGGTTTGCTAGGAATTCAGCGCTCCTCTGTCTTTCATAAAAGAAGGTAAGCAGCTCCCAGCTGTAACACAGAAGTCTAAATATCCTCTAAAAATATTTTTTCTGTCCAATGCAACTGAGATACACTGCTTTCCAAATTCTCTGTGCAGGGCCAGAATATATGTTATTGATTCTTTATTAATAGCTTTGCCTACCAGAGATTTACTGATCCTGCAGGATAAAGAATCCCAAAAGTAAGGCTTAAAGATGGTGGAAGGTGTTTTCTTTCAAGGAAAAGGTTATAAACAAGCTGTATGCTATCTGTAACACCTTATTTTCTCATTTGTATCTGATTTCTTCCTCATGAGAAAATTGAGGGGGGACTTTCCTACCATATTTGTGGTGAAGCCACAATAAATCCAACCGGATATTCTGCTCAAGGGAGAGATCCAGGGGGGAATAATATAAATTGCCAGCAAAAGCAGAACTATTTCAGGGTGGTCTACTTAGAACTAGCTTCTCTGCTTGTTGATTATGTTGTTGACAGTTGGCCAAGATTTTTTTTCAGAAGTACCTAAAGTTAGCTCAAAAGGTCATATTTGGGAATGCGAATAAATGGCCCAAATTACATACATTCTGTGCTCCAGCAGCTCAGACAATTACAAAGGAAGCATGCTGCTTATTCATCTTCCTCAACGTTTTGAAAATCTTGACCTTCGATTTTCAACCAGCTGCGATGCAGTCTCTGCCTAATCAACAGCTCTTAATCTATTCCACCAAGAAAGGAAGTTAAACTCCATACACATGAGACTGTAAAAGGCATAAAAATTAAGAGATGAAGCTACTTTCTCCAGAATGGCCAATCCAAGAGCAAGCTGCCAACATTCCTTCTTTTCAGATGCCAGCCTGCCAAAGCAGGAGAGGTTCTTTCAAGTCTTCCTAAAAAACCCCAGCGTGGAGGGTGTTAGCTTCACTCCTTGGTATCATGTTGTTGAGAGAGCTCGCTGGAAAGCAAGTGCATAGAATTAGATAGCGAAGGAGAGACCGAGGGATCTGAAACACAAGTGAAGGGATCACAGTGGGATAGCACTGAAGAAGCTGGCACAGACCCAGAGAGCTCTTTGCAGTAACAGAGCAGAGAATTACTACAAAGCCTCATCCTCATTCCATGAGAGCAGTTGGTGGCTGTTATCTACATGCAGTCTATAAAAGGAGAATGAGAACTGGCTACCTTCAGACAGAAGAAGAATGAATAAAATGCATTAGGTCTCCAACATATGAAGAATCAAAAACCTATACAAATAAACTATTTCTGCAACAAGGCACAGTGCCAGCAGCAACAGTCTGAAGTACTGGTTTGCTCTGACAGCAATGAGAAATGGCAGCTGCTCAGAAGACATCACCTTAAAATCATAACAGCAAAAAGTGCCACAAATCTGCATATGTCTGGCTTTTTTAGGAAGAAAAATATTTTGGCCGTAGATAGTTCATTTCTGGGTTTGGCTTTTGAGTAATTGAAGAAATCAAGCAGTGATTTAAGATGAGTGGATCACCCAATATCTATACACAACTTGGCTGTGCTAGCAGAACTTACTGCTCTTATCTCATCTCTCTTGATTTTAGAAAGACTAATCATCAACACAGCAGGGTACACGCAGAGAACCAAAAGGCCCAGTCCCACAGTGCTCCTGTTTGCATGAGCCTGCAGTAACTCACTTGGCTGAGTGGTCAGTAGAAAACTGATAGGAGACAAGGATCTGACCCCATCTGGAGAGTCTCAGGGAAATCAAAGGACAGAGAAGTACGGCTTCCACTAATGTTAAAAGCGTTTGTAAGAACAAATTCCTTCTTCGGTGAAAATTTGTTTAGATACATCTGTGTATTAAAAATAGAGAAGAGACTCCTTATAAATTTATGTACCCTGAACTGAACATTGTGGTGGGGTACAGTTAAAATAAACAGTGGAACATGGGAAAGTAGGGAAGAATGGATTTGACCATTCTTCGGTTAGCTGTTCCAATTCCTTACTTCCTCTTACATTTTATTTTATTCCTTCAATCAGGCTGTGTATTTTTCTTTTGCTAATTAATCACTAGGGAAAGATGCACTTTTAAGAAAGTTTAAAGTGGTGCTTTCATATTTCTACAAGGCAAAGGAAAATTGTCCAAACTCAGCTCCAAGAAGCTCCTGATTGCTCTGATGAGCACTGGAAATACTATCATCTTCACATTAAAGGGGTCCTCATCTCCCCAGTGCTATCTTTGAAATTAATTTCATACAAAAGGCTTCATATAACATGGTCATATAACATAATTGACCTGTCTGCAAAATCAGCATTAGCATCAACCACTATCTTTAGTTTCTTTCTCAGTCCCTGTGACTGTAGACTGGTTAATCAAGATTCTTGTCCAACTGAGTAGGTCTTCTACTTTGATATTCCTAGGAGCACTGTTAATCCTTCTTCCAAAGGAGACCAAACACTTAAGATTAAGAATTCTCTGTGAAATTCTCACAGGCAGCCAAGGGACTTTTCAGGCTTGACACTTGCAGATCAAGTATCCTGTGATTTGTTTGGTGACACAGTTCTGAATGTCATCCTATCATTTATGGATCAAGTATAAACATTTCATCATAACCTCTCACGTGAAAAGCTCCCGCCACTTCCTCCTTCAAATCCCTTCTTAAGTTCATTTCCTTTGAAAGGCTTCCAATGTTCCTCTGCTCACCAATAACATCTGCACCCACTTTATGGTAAAGTAATATCAGCAACTTGAGCCTAAAGTAGACTTTGTGCTGCCTGTAGAAGAACCCAGTCTGTTTGCAAAGTCTATATGTATCGTAAGATCATCCCCTTTCCTTTCTCCCAAAAAGCAACCAGAAACTGATATAATCCAGGATGAAATTTTGATCTCAGACCTTCCAGCTGGGTCATGCCAGTAGAACAGCTGAATAAAACAGCACAATCTTCCAAGCAGTTTATAAAGAGAAAACAAAAAAGGAAATATTTGTATTGCACACAAGAACACTTTGAAGCCTCGCAAGTACATCCTCACACAAGGAATACCTGCAAACCTTATAAAATGGAAATAGCAAAAATTAAACTATTCTTCATTATGGTGCCTGTTCTACAAGGTCTACTTTTCCTGGAAGCTTAGGACTTATCAGCATAAGCTTTCTGCTCAAGAACAAGTTTTTCAGCTTAGCCATTTAAATTTAAAGTTACTTTATCCTTTCAGTATTCTGAAAGGATATCCTCCCTGTCTTCTCCCTGCAAAGTCTCCCAGACTTATAGTTGGCTTATTGACAAGCTGACCTGGAGTTGTACTGTAACACCTGATTACCGCTGACCCACGCAAAAAATATCAAATGTGTCCCACAGCGTGAGATTTTACCAAATCGATTTCCATCTTCCCTGGAACTTCAGACCCCAACTCCCCACATCTCACCCCTGCCTCTCGTGCTGCTAGTTTTGTCATGGGCCAATGCCTTGTTTCCCATAGATGCAGCTGCCAAAGAGAAGCCGCCAGGCCTGCCTTCAGCAGAGGCAACAAGTGGGATCTGGCAGCAGCAGTGATGGAAGCTGTGTGGAGGAAGTCACTGGAGAATGTCCCCTAAAATGGCACTGTATACATTTAGTTTAGGAGCACAATATGGAATACCCAAAGGGAGGGTGAAGGGGGAGCTAACTGCACAGAGAGTTGAGCCTGCCTGGGAACTGAGATACTTATTTATACACTATTCTGGACTTTTAATTCTATATATTTAGATACACAAATAAATGGCCTCTTTTTCTGCAATACTGAGAACTGTGTTTACTAAATATGGAAACAGGGTATCTAAAATTAAACACACAAGTATGAAGACATTAACGTTATTTTACAAAATAGGGGCAAGAGAACTGCAGCAACTTAAATGTCCAAAATACTCCTAAAAAGAATCCCTTCTCCCGCCCATCCCTCAAAGACCCCTAAGCAAAAGTACAGAAGACAAAAAAATCTTCACAAAAATTCCCAAAGTTGAGTGAACATGTCAAGAAAGGCACAGAGAAAGATCATTAGTGATAAGTGGGCTCCCTGCAGATGAATAACCATTTCTGTTGCCAGAGGACAATACAAATTTGACATTGTTTTACTAATTTTCACATTCTTCATTTTATGGCAGCAATCATCACAAGCCAGCAGAAAACAATACTATCTGATGGCAAATGACCAACATAAGCACTCACAGCATCCTCAGTCACTGTGCAGGGTGATAAAGCCACACAGCAGCTGGAGTTCTGCTACAGTGACAAGCAAATATAAACACAGAAATGGAATTTTCAGTTACTCTTCATATTTTGAAAGACCTTCAGCAGAGCTCCAATAAAAAGCTTTTCTAACACCTTAGTTTTGAACTGGAATTACCATTAAACCTATCACATTTCTTCCTAGACATAGAAAATCCCTTTACTTGAATCCCAGGTGCATTTCTAATTTCTCTGTTTAATTACATCCCTGAATTTTAATTTCATTTTATCCTGGAAGGTTTTTGTCAATACATGTTGAAGTCATATCATCGAGTGGGCTAAAGTCTTCCACGTACAGAGACACAGACATTTTTGTTACCCAAATCCCAGCAGTCATTACTCTAGATCAGAGAAGTGAATTCCTGGGTTAGTAATTTATATCGAACTAAGAGGCAATGCCTTTTTTAAGTGCTAAAGTAGTCCTCACAAATTACTGCAAACTGTGAGTTACTGTTTCACTCAACACAACAGTCTTGTACATATTTCTGTCTCAGATTTCCCCTCTAGATGCCTAAAAAAAAAAAAAAAAAAAAAAAAAAAAAAAAAAGCCATGGTTCAGTCTGGACTGAAGTATTGAAGTATTTCTTCCTTGGTTTTTGTCTCCCGCGGCGCCGAGTGCATTCCGCATGCAGCAGCATCTCCTAGTGGCCGTCCTGCCTTTGCTGCCTGGGAAAGGCAGCAGAGAGGGGAATTTGTTTCCCATCGTTTCACTACATTTCCGGGCGCTTATGCGATAAAAGGAATCAGCTGGGACCATGTGTTCATAATAAAAAGCAGTAGTTACCTTGGTGGAAATGTGGTTTGCCCCAGAGTTACAGGACCTGGCAATGTGAGGGTTATAATCCTTTCTGCTGGAAGAGGCAGGGTGGGCTTTGCTGAACAGCCCTGTCCAAGGGTCCTCTGTAGGAAGAGTTTCTTCAAGGCTTAAACCTGCTATCTGATCTAATTTTGTGCTAATTTGTACCAGTGCAACACTACCGAATTCTTGACTTTTGACAGATTAAATGAAAAGGTGTCTGCTTGCTTTCTGAGCAGTTAATAATGAAGAGTGTATTCCCACTTTATCTGGGATAAGTGCTGCATGAAGTTAAAGAAGTACTGAAGATAGTTTCCAGACAGACACCAATTTACAAGGGATTGGGGGAATGCTTTGGTACTTTCTGTAGACAGGACAGAGAGATGCATAGCGTTTCAGTACACTAGAAGTGGCAGAGATATTAGAGATGCTGTTAACATTGCAGCTTGAATCTGTAGCTGGCAGGCTGGAGCTGGGTCCATCAGTGTGTGCAGAACCAAGAACGGTGTGTCCAACACTCACAAGATGGGGGGAATCCTCTGAGCCACTGAACACCCATGCATTCCCTGTGGCCACTGCCACTGCTGGGCCCAGCACAAAAAGTCCATATTCAAGAAACAGTTACTATTCAGAGCAGCTTATACGCCCGCTTAGCTCCTGTTGAAGTCAAGATTAAATGTCAGGCACATGTTTCGGGACTTTCCAGAGTCAAGCAAAGTCAATTATTTGGAAGGATACTTGCCCACTGAAGTAATTGCTAATCCTGATCATTATATCCATGCTTGCAATACTCCAATCTGCAAATGTTTAGAGCTGTGGTATTTTTTTCTCTGAAGCCTGCTGAAGAACATTAAAACAGACTAAGCATTCAATCTCCAGAGGTCAAAAAAGAAGCAAAGAAGTAACGTTGAAATTGTGCAGGACTGCAGTCTTGCACAGTTTCCTGCACAGATAAATCAGAGTACTTTTTCTCCATATGGGTTTTGATCTTGGCTCCACTGTAATATCTCTGGCAAGGGAAACATCCTACAGCAGTAAGAAAACTATAATTATTCATTTATTGAGCACTCTCTGTGTGATTGACATTTACAGTACCTGGGGGGGAGACATAGGCCCTGTCTCAAGGGTCTTGCAGCCAGGAAGAACAACACAGCTTAAAGTCATTGGCCAGACAATCAGAGCCAAATATGTGAACCTCAAAACATTCACCATTTACATTTAAAAGTTGGTTTGCTTGTTTGTTTGTTTTGGTTGGTTTGTTGGTGGTTTTTTACTGATCGATATAAAAAGTCTCAGAAGATAAAGGGTGTTGGGAGAAAAATGTAGACTGATTTCACTGTAAAGTAGAAAAGGCAGATAAAAAGCTTTTTGCATTGCATCCAGAAAGACTAAGCACTCTTGAAGAACTAGGGGATGAAATCTTCAAAAGGACTGGCTGTTGGTGCTCCTTAATCTCATCAGTCTGAAATAAGACACAGAAGCATGTTATATGTTTGATATGTAAAAGTGACAAAAACTCGTCATCCTCTCTGCATGTCTCCCTACTTGTATTGCATCTTCTAGGTAAGTAAATTCCATTTAAATCTAAATCTGAACTGGTTCTCTTGTTTTTCTTCAAAGCCCAAAGAATTCCATGCAGGACAAAGGGAGCAGGATTATCTCTCTTCCTTCTCTCTCCTTCCACTTCATAAAGTGGAAGGAAGTGGCTGCAGAGATTGCAGGGCAATCAGTTTTTTCTGAAGTATTGTGCAACCTGTCAAACTAGGCAAATAAAAGCCCCTGTATACGATTAGTGACCAGTTTCACTGGTGATGTTGCTTCAGTTCAAATATTATTTCAAATTCGGGACATCCTACTGGTTCTCCTGTTATATGATTATCAGTAATCCTGCCATATTGTACACTACTTCTGACATTCTATATGCTAATTGAAAGAAAAAAAAAATCAGTAAACCGCACATTCTCTTTTAAATTCTGAAAATAAACAATCAGCTTTAATTTTTTTTAATAAATTTAATATTATTCTCTGCCATTTGTTGAAAATCAATACATTTTCTAACTTAAATCCTTAAGAACTAATGACCTCAGCACAGTAAATGTAAATCCTGGAGATAGATTCATGTTCAGAGCTACCAGAATCCTTGTTGGTAATAGCTCCTGTATCTGGGAAATGCAAATACCTGGAACTATTCTCAGACGGCAGTTTATTTATGGTCCACACAGAGCTTGACCAGATCTCTTCATGAACGTGTTTACTTCAGGAATAGTAAAATAAAATCTTTGAGCACAGTTTCTTAGCTGCTGATGGGTCTCCAAGGAGCAGGGAAAAGATGTCCCTCAATTTCTCTGCTTTCTCCACCCCATAGG
This sequence comes from Motacilla alba alba, assembly GCF_015832195.1. Lineage (NCBI taxonomy): Eukaryota > Metazoa > Chordata > Aves > Passeriformes > Motacillidae > Motacilla > Motacilla alba. Next base: position 46,138,573 of record NC_052019.1, on the reverse strand, counting down.
AACATAAAGGTTTTGTTCCTGTGACAAAATACCAGTGTGTAAAACCAAACACTGTGCAACAAAAGCAACAGAAGTTGTCACAGCTATGGGAAGTTAACAGCATGAAATTTTGAAGAGGAAAGCTAAGTTTAACCCCAGTTGCCCTGTTCAAGTCTAGCCTAGAGCTGGAAAGGAAAAAAGCACTCTTTTTTTTGCTGTTTCCTGAAGAGCCCCAGACTCTCAGAGGCAAATGTGATTACTCCCACTTTCCCAGACCTCAGAACATATCAGGTTAATTTATCTCCAAAAAACATAATCCTCCACTCTTAGGAACAAGCAAACTCAGGGAATGAAGCCGGTTCAGTTGATTTTTCTGGGAGAAACATTTTTTGGCTTTTGTCCTCAGAAAGTACACAGGTACATATTCAGACATTTGCTTAACATCCTTAATTTATAGGGTACTTAGACACATGGTTAACTTTGGACACATGTTTCTGAAGCAGACTTGTTTAAACACTAAAAGAGATTGAAGAAAATAGCTGGTTTGATGATCTGGCCAAAATGCAAAGAAATAAACAGATCTTTTGAGCCACATTGATATGACAAAAAAAGGCTTTTTAATGTCAAGGAGAAAAAGGGAGAGGGGATCTGAACTCAATATGAATCATTGAGCTGCATTTCACACGCTACCATTCCTTTCATCGCCTTTCCTTATACTGCATTACACAGCAGGCAAAATGCTAAAGAAAGTGGTTTTGAAACTGAAAATATTCAATCACATTTCTAAGTGCTGTCAGGCCAGAGCTGTCTTGTTTGTAGCTAAGTAAATAATTTGTCAGCAAATTTTCATCTACTTGTAGAGCCAGTCCCAAAGTGGGACCTCAGTTACAATGAAAGCAATTTGATAGAGGTCAGAGGAGGAGAAAAATGGACATGTTTCTCACCATGGACAAAGAAACAGCAATGTCTTGCTGTCCCAAGTCCTAGCAACCATCCACAGAAAAACAGTTTGTCTTACAAAATAATGCACAAAAATTGTGCTATTTGTTCTTTTGTAAACAAAATGGTTCCCGCAGGTGTGATTTGAATCTGCACTATTTCTAGTACAAAGTGAAACCACACGGCACCAGCTGCTCTAAAAAGATAAGGTAGCAGAGACCTACTTTCACTTCTTTTTAAAGCAAAAGCATCACACCAAAAGTAAGTTGATCTTTGTGCATGAAAATTTACATTGTATGTTAGAAAAAATACTTAGGTGTAGGTACTTTATTACTGAAAGTAAGTAATTGACTTTTATTGGTACTGTTATAATTTCATGTTATGGGGTCAAAAATGTGGCAGTGTTAGTAAAAGATGTGCTAAAAAGAAGTGTTCACCCCACTTCCCCCTGTTCCAGAGATTTTGAAATTAGAATGCCAACACTTATTTCAACAGAAGTAATTTCACAGAAATAAAATGTGAATTTCACCCACTATGAAAAATGAAATTAAATTAGGAGGCAACAGCTGGGAACAAGCTACAAACAGCAAAAACCCAGCATTCAAAAAAGCTCCAAGTAAGATTGAGTGGTAAGGCAGTCAGAGCAGCTAAAAGCCCAGAAGCATTTTTTCACATGACCAGTTTACATGTCTGAAAAGTTTATAGGTAAGCATGTCTTTCTCCATGAATGCTGTTACTTAGCTTGCCCTTGAAAATGGAACTAATCATTGCTGTTTATTTTTTTTCATGCATATAATGTTACATGGATCAATCAATAAGTTTTTCATTAATTATATTTATTTATTCTTCTGCACATTGAAAATCACTCTCCAGGTTTCCTTGGCTGAAAACAATGCACTGCTACTCATGAAAATAGTCTGACCTTAAATAAGTGGTACTTGATGGGGTACTGCTGTAGAGGGAAAATATGTCACTTCATGTGATGCCTTTGAGCAATGTTTTTTCTAACAGTGCAGAGCTTCATGTGCCTCCTCCAGCTGGTCTCACAAGAGACCAGTGCAGAATCTGGCCTTGGTAGGCCTCTGTCCATGATATTTAATTGGCATGACAAGCTTCCCTAATACTGCCAAATATTGTGAGAGGAATTTTTCAATTTATTTTAGAGGACAGCAGTCTCTTCAGATAAGGACAGACACAATTCCAGCTTTTTATGTTGTTTCAAATGTACACAAAAACCCAGAGTTTATAAAGTGTTACTGCAAAGTCCTTGAGGTTTACAGCATTAAGCTGCTAATCCACAGCATGGGACTTTTAAGTGTGCTTCAATCATTTAATTATCTTCTATTTTAGTTTTGGATGGTTTGATCTGCAGTTCACATGAGCCTATGTCATTGCCATTGTTCATGTGAGAAATTCTTTGAATCTGAGGGTGTTACCATGTCACTGAGCTCCTCAGGACCCATGATGGACATAAACAGTGAAGCCTGTGCAGTCAGATAATGCAGAGGAGGAACTAAGTTTTCTGTTGGGTCTGTTGGTTTCTTACTGATTATATTAAAAAAAGATACATTGGGGGATCAGTGACATACACATCCAGGAAAAATATTTTTGGACACAAGTTCCTATATGTGTAGCATGTTTCTCTCTAGAAGTAATGGCAAGATTTGCTTTGGGCGCAAGTATTACATCTGGAGCCACAGGAAGAAGAAGGCAGCTCCACCGGTTTAGATGAGTCACTGTTCCCTCTTAATGGAAAACTATAAAATATGAAACTGCCAGAGAGTAAAATCTTTCAGGGGTTTATTAGTTTTACAGGCCTTGTAAAAATTACTGGAAAATCATAAAACTTTGATAGCTGAAAACTGAAAGGGTTTCATGAGCTTAATCTCAGCCCGTTTGGATCACAGCATCACTATGCCTGCACAGCTGGGATGTGGCACATCAGCTGCAGAAACTTCCCAGACTGTCTTGCTTTTGTTTAACTGTGCCCCAAGGTCATATGAAAGCTTGCGGCTAGAGTTTCCCTTTGAACATAATTTCATGAAAATATTTAGATCTCAGGATAGAGCTGAGGCTCTTCCTTAGTGGTAGCTCGCCTGGTGATTTCTAAGTACTGTTGCCATAGACTGAAGTTTGCAGCTGATGAAACCACCCAGGAATATTACAAGCCGAGATACAGATGTATATGTTTATTTACACTCTATACTCAAGAGGCTTAGCAGGCATAATTGCCAATCAGGACTACCAATTTAAGTGAGAACTTATGTCATATATCCAGATATGATGAGGTATTGTGGAAATTATGGACTAGAGTATGAGCAGAGACAACACCCATCACCAGCAACTATCAGCTGTAGCAGTTAGCAGAGCTCATTGCCTTGGTCCAGACAAGAGCTAAATAATTATTTTACATCATTTACAGCTACCCTAGGATAATGACAATTAGACTGTTGTTGATGCCAATGTAGTCAAAAGTAGCTGGGTCACCACCATTATGTTGATAGTCGCACATCCCTTTATCCTATAATTTGTATAATGATTGGCAAACATGATGTCCAAAAAGAGTATGCATGTGTAAGACTTACTTAGAGCTGGTGAAACCACAACCAGGTAGATCCTGCTGCTTTTTTAGCCTTTTCCATTATAGGTATAAATACCCCAGGGGGCAAAAGAAAAGGGGGAAAGGCAAAAAAACCCCAAACCCTCACAAAAATTAAGCACAGTTCAGTCTTGTGTACCCAGCCAGAATGCATGCCAAGTGCTTCAGGCAGACATTCTCACTGCTGAGACACAAAACTCTTCTGGCATTATCTGGATAATTAATAAAATAAATTACATGGAAAGTAAATCTGTACATGTGTAAGAAAACTGAGCAGCATCACAACTGATATCTTGTTCTCTAGTATGTTTTAGAAGTTTGAAAGATTTTTATTTTAAGTGGAGCATGACTACCCTGGGGCCTCTTCTGCTAATTAGCCAGCTGCAAATGAAGTATAGCATAGCTCTCACACAGTGGATGCAGGGATTTATCTGTCAGTCAGATGTAGAGGTCACCCAAGCAGAGGCACACTTCACAGTGACATCAAGAGTCTTGATTTGCCATTCTCATTCTGGAAAGCAATCACACTGCAGTGACTAGAGGCAACCTACACAAACACAATGATGTTAACACAATTGTAGACTCTTATTGTGGAAATGTGAAGTCTTATTACTTTACACTGAAGTGGCCCAGTTCCTGTTAGAAATACAGGACAATAATTAAAAATTTATTAGTAAGACAGAGTGACCCACAGCTATATTTTGTTGATGGAGGTTACAAAAGCAACTAATTTTGTCATTCTCCTTCTGGAGCATGTGACAAAGTGGAAGAAACTTGGCTTAGTTATGCTGAAGTTCAAAATTATTTGTCACTCAGTTTACAATGATTTGTTCCTAGGTTTTCCTCCAATAACACTTTTTTTTTCTAGGTTTGGAAATTTAATGCCCTGTTTACCAGGCTAGGGGTAACAAGATGCACCTTCACATTTATTCTGCAAACCCAAATGGCAGAGGGACTTTTTTTGTGTCCAACAAAGGTCAAAATATCTCTGTTAGTAATTAAGTCTCATCAACTGGCCAAAGAATTTATTACTCCTGTTATAAGCTTGTTGCTAGATTAGGTGGAAGCAATGGCCTAGGTGGCACAGCTCCTGTGTTGTTGCATGGTAGCATAAAAAGCAGATGTGAATACTCATTTCTTGCTAATGCTTTCAGATTCATTATAAATGAGGAAAACAAAATTAATGGGTTTGAGTTTATGGTGAATTTCCATTAGGGGATTGTGCTCTAGCTGCCAACTCATCTGGATTTCCTAGGAAATAATGGTTTAACCACAGTGTCATTGCTCTTTGTAGAAAATAATCGATCAAACCATGTAAAAGGTTTTGTAAAAGCATTCAAAAATGGAAAAATTCCCAGTTGCCTTCTCTTGCTTTTAGCACAATGATCTCTAACTACTTCTGCTTGATCCTAAATTGATGTGTAATTTTCAAAGATGGTGATATAGGAATATTTATGGTTTCACAGTACCAGGAGTTAAAGAAATGAGACTTTGGAAAGGAAAAACCTTTGTCAAAACACAGATTTGTATGTGCTGCATGCTGTGACAAAATATAGTTGTAGTACAAGGAAGCAGTAGCACAAATGCTCAAATAGCACAATGCTCAAAGAGCATTGAGAATGAAAAGACAAATCAACTGCTTGTCCAGATATCTAAATATTTTGCTGTCATGCAATCAGTTCTCAGAAGTACTTTGTGTAGGACAGAGTATGGGTTACAAAGAGGGGAAAACATGGGTAACAATGAAAGAAGAAGAATTTTAACCACAGAATTTGTTAACCCTGTCAGAACAATACAGCCCTGAAAGGACTTCAGGAGGTCACTTGCTGGTTGACAGTCAGATTTTCAAAATGTTTGTGTAACCCCTGCTAAGACTCCTATTACAGCAATGTCACACCATTCTCATGCCACTTAGTCCTTTAGTATCCTAATAACGTTCATTTCTTAATAGCTTACCTGAACGTTGCTGCATTTTGAGCCAATTATTTCTTTCCCTAGCTCATCAGGTCATGGAGAAGAAACTATTTCTTTCAGATATGGATCTACAATCCATCAAAGGACTAATAGAGGCCTGCACAAGACACCTCCACATAGTCTGACAGGGTGTAAAGGCTGAGAAATATTCCAATATAGTCAGTTCCTGCAGTATTAAAAGATGCCCTGCATGCTTTGTAATAATTGTAACAGTCAGAACTAGGCCATATGCTAAGCATAAAGGCAAAGTAATTTAAAAAGTACTTCAGGACAGACATGCATAATAACCAGTAGGAAGAACAGCAAACACACAGGGAAGGGACTGGTCAAATGTATGCAAAAAGTAAATGTGACTCAGTGTTGCTGAATTTAGTGTTGACAATATAAATCACCAGTATATTATAGTGCTTTTGACTTTTTGCATAATTAATTAAATAACCTGAGCAATTAACCCAGTCTTGAGTAGTGTCTGAGTAAATGATAGGTGATAGGTGATCAAGACAGGGAAACAGTCAAAATTAATATGGTTTAGTGTGTGGTTTAGACTGTGGAAGGTGCTAAACTGAACAGAAATCCTTGGTTAATGGCAGCAAACAGGGAAGGATGTGCTGGTTTTGGCAGGGGATAGAGTTCATTTTTTTCACAGCAGCTGGTGTGGACTATGTTTTGGCTTTTTGCTTCAGTGTTCATAAAACAGAGATGTTTTCATTACTGCTGAGCAGTGCTCATACAGTGTCAAGGTCTTTTCTGCCTCTCACACCACCCCACCAGCGAGGGAGCTGGACAAGCACCAGCTGGGAGGGGACACAACTGGGGCAGCTGATCCCAGCTCACCCAAGGGATATCCCATACCATGTGGTGGTGTGCTCAGCATATAGAGCTGGGTGAGGGAGAAGAAGGGAGGGAGGCATATTCAGAATAATGGTGCTTGTCTTCCAGATAATCATTACATGTGATGGAGCCCTGCTTTCCTGGAGGTGGCTGAACACCTGCCTGACCATGGCAAGTGGTGGAGGAATTCCTTGTTTTGCTTTGCTTGTGTGCACAGCTTTTGTTTTAACTATTGAACAGACTTTATTTCAACCCAGGAGTTTTCTCACTTTTGCAATTATGATTCTCTTCCCCATTGCAGCCGGATGGGGGGTGGGGGTGGGGGAAGGGGTTGTGTGGTGCTCAGTTGCTGGATGAGGTTAAACCATGGCAGAGGCTCTCCAACACTTGCCTTCCTGTTTAGAGAATATGAAGTACATATTCTCCACAGAGACTGAAAAGTCTTGCCTTATCTCAGCTTGCCATTTCTTGTGAAGGCCTGTGTCTATAGATAGCATATATCCACACTGGAGACAGACAGAAAGCAGTGAGCAGTCCTAGCACTGAAAGAAAAGCCTTGCCTCAGCTCACCCCATCACATTAAGGCTTTTCTGTCTCTACAACAGTAATTACAGAGGGAGAGCTTTCACCTCACCTCACCTTTTCCCCTGTGCAGTACACATTACCTCTCTGTGTGTTCCAGGGTACATTTATAACCTAAAATAGCATGTATTATCTATACAGACAAAAATGTCTCAGGCAAAATAAGGACAGGTGCATGTATTGCATATGTACATGTGTGTGCCCTGAGGCAGGAACATGGAGCAGCTTCACAGAATCTGAGAGATTGAAAGGGACCAGAGCGGCTCATCTGGTCCAAGCTCCCTGCTCAAGCAGGGTCAGCCTAGAGCACAAAGCAGAGGATTGTGTCCAGATGGTTCTTGAGCATCTCTTGATAGTCAAGTGAGAGACAACTCCACAACCTCTCTTAGCAATCTGCTCCAGTGCACAGTCACTATAAAGTTCTTCCTCATGTTCAGGTGGAAATTCTGTGCATCAGTTTCTGCCCATTGCCTTGTGTTCTACTGTTTGGCATCACACAGAAGAGCCTGGCTCCATCCTCTTGGCACCCCCACTTTAGGTATTTACACACTATATAGATATATATTTGGAGATATATCAAGGAAGTCTCTTCTCCAGGTTTAACAAGCCTAGCCTCCCTCAGCCATTCCTGATAAGTGATGCTCCAGCCCTCAATCATCTTTGTTGCCCTCCACTGGTCCCGCTCCCGGGAGCCCAGAACTGAACACAGCACTCCAGATGTGCCTCACTAAGGCCGAGCAGAGGGGCAGGATCACATCCCTCCAGCCTCTTCTCACCCTGCCCCGGCCTGCCCACAGTGTCACAGACAAGGCACAGAGCCCCGCCACACACAGACTAAGCGGACCGGGCGGTTTCTCCCCGCCACACGGGTCGTTCCCGCCGGTACCGGGCCAGGTGAATCCCTCGCAGGAGGCGAGGCCCGCCTGTGCTGCCCGGCCCGCCCTCGCTGCTCGGCCCGTCCCGCCCGCTGGGCCCACCCTCCGCGCCCGGGCCGGGCCGGGCCGGGCAGCGCCGGGCGGGGCGCGGCCTCACGGCGGAGCCGCCGCCGGGGGGCGCTGTAGGCGGCGGCGCTCGGGGCCAGGGCGGCACGCGCGGCGCTCGGGCCCTCCCGCCGTTCCCGGCCTCGCTCGGCGCCCGGCTGCGGATCGGGGCGGCGGAGGAGAAGGAGGAGGGAGGAGAGGAGCAGGCGGGAGCGGGACGCGGTGAAGAAGCGCTGCGAAGAGCCATGTCCGCGCCCGCCGGGCTGCCGCCGCGGCCCGCAGCCGCCGCCGCCGCGTTTTCCCCGGGCGGGCCCGGCAGCTCCCTGGAGGCCGCGGCCCCTGCGAGCGGCGCGCCGCGCTGCCAGAACGGTGAGGGACCTGCGCGGGGCCCGGGCGGGCGGGGGAAGGCCGCCCGCGGGGTCCCCGGGACGAGCCGCGCCGCTCCCGCGGGGGGTGAGGCCCCCGTGGGTGCCGGGGCCTGCGTGCTCTTCCTTCGTCCCGGGGGGCGGGCGCGGGCCCGTGGATCCGGCACGCAGCGGAGCCCTTCGGCTGAAAGGCAGCGGGAGCCGCGGAGCTGCTCGGGGAAGGTGCGGGCCCCCGCGGCTGCGTGCGGAAAGAACTTGAGAAGGGGCAGCCTCTCTCGCTGCGCTGAAGAGGCGAGGGAGGGGTATCCACTCCGGTATTATCTCGTCGCGGATTTGGATCTGCCCGGTTGTGGCGCCTGTTTTGTGGCGTTTTAGGAAGGCTCTGGAGGCCGAGGCACCTCCAGGCCTCGACGCTGGCTGTCGTGCGTGAGAATGGGCAGAAAATCGCGTATCAGGGGCCAGAGTAGTCACTTTGTAGCTGTGTATTAACTTAAAAGTACTGGGTGGGGAGGCGTTCACACAATTGGATCTTGGGATTTGAGCTGAACAGGCAACATTGCACCAGTGAAATGTGGGTCACCGAAAAACAAAGGCAGAATAGTTTGAAGTCACAAAATATTGACGCCCATTTCGGGCAGAGAGGTAGTGAGACTGACTGTAGTATGAATGAAAGTAATGAGTGTACACTTCCGCATTTTTAAATTGGTGCGCTGTAAAATCAGTTTTTTATTGACACACCGTGTTAACTCTTCAAAATCCCTATATAATAATTTTCATTGAGTAATATTGGTTTGGTGTCTAAATTTGGCCTCTTATTTGCATCGAGTTCTAGCTCATACTGTTAAATCTTCTGTAGTCATGCTGTTTTCTGCACAGGTGTGTTTTCTGTGCAGGGCAGGGACCTACAAAATTTTTTATGTGAGAGTTGTGAGCTTTTCTCATGTCCAAAGGGGTAGTTAAGGGCTAAGCACTTAAATGCCTATACAGTACACGTTGAGGCAGTCACCGAAGAAAATGAAGGTAATTAAATGCTAGGTTTTAAGGAGATTCTGATGCCTCAGTTGTATCCAGACTGGTATTGTGATGCTGAGGTTTGTAAAAATTGTTCAGAAAATGCTAGTTTACGTGGCTTTTAGTCAAAAAAACATGTCATTTTCAGGATACAGCTGCTACAGGATGAATAACCTGGAAGTGTTTTACAGAAACAAATAGAAGCTGTCATCCTGCCTTCTCTTTGTGTTCTTGACTTAATAATTTTAAAGAGCCATTGTTACTATTTGTTGTTGTAATTAATTAACTCCATGTTGCTGCTAATATTGGTAGAAACAGCTTGTGTAAAACCAGGGCATAGGCCATTTATTTTCTGCAGAACTCTCTTTAATTCTGAGAAATGTATACACTGTTCCATAACAGCCTTAAATGTTTATTGCATAACTTTGGTTTTTGTGTTCCTTTAGATGTCTTTGATGACTTTAGTCAATAACCCTGAATTTTTCATTTTGTGACATCTAGCAATGGCATTCCAAAAATTTTTGGTCTGTCTGTTGTCTGAGTACTAATCTCCTGAAGTTACAACACAGGATTTGAGGTTTTGGGTTTTATTTGATGGAAATAGGAGAGGAAGTAGAGGGGAATAGCAATAGAAAAAGACTAGCAGAAAGTTCTTTACTGTATAATAGAAGCTAAATTTCATCAACAGGATTGTCACTGCTTTTGAAATTTAATTTTATGTCATTGGAGTGGAGTTTAAATGTAAGATCCTGATGTGAATTGAGCTGTTTCTGGATTGGCTGAAAGAAAACACTGGTGTATGTTTTCCTTTAGAGTGCTCTGTGGTTTAATTTGATAAAATGTGAATTTTTCAGGTAAAACTATGTAGTTGCTGCCATCTAATGAAAGACAATGCTTTTTGCAGAAAGCAAGCAGCCTGCTGTACATAGAATGATATTAAAAAGGATGTTCAGGTTTGTTATTAGCGAATATTGTCTGATTCAATGACCAAGTCCATTTGAGATCCTTGGAGACTTCAGTTTTTGTTAAATTTAGGCGTGATTGTTTTGTTGAGTTTTTAAAAGTAACTTCTTGAGTATGGTATTATTTTCTTCCTTCTCTCTTACAAGTTTGGGAAGCTTTTTTGTAATCTTGAAAGTGGCTTTGTATCTTAAGTGGAAAATGACCTATTTCCTAATTTGAGCATAACAAAATGGTTCTTGTTAAATCAGTACTGAAGGATGATGGAGGACTTCAGTGCTGACAATTTAATGTATTGAAATGCAGCACTGAGAGGATAACTGTATTGGATTCCCATGACTCTTCTTAAGAGTTTTGTCTGGTGCTGTCTACAGCTGGTTTGTAAGGCTGCCATTGGCATTTCTACTGGCATTTTGGAAGCAAAATTTTCATTATTATGTTGTTTTGTCTTGTTTTTCATCCCTCCTCAGACTGGGGACAGTTTTGGTCAATTTAACAAAGAGAACAGGGACGTGAAAGATGGGAAGCCTCTGAATATTTTGTGAAAATGGGAAGCTGTGTGAATCGTCCTGAAGGAGGAGACACCAGCTCTGTGACTGAGCTGTAGTGAGAGCTCAGCACCGCCTTCATCTGCTGGTGTGTTTGCCAGCAGTAAACAAGGGGCAGTGGGGCTGCCTCCTGCCCGTGGGGTAAACGACATGTGAGGAGGCTGTGGGAGTCTTCTCTGAACGTGGGTAAAGAGGTGCTAGAGGTTTTGGAAAGCTCACAGGTGGATTCAGATAGAAAGGCAGTTTGGTGGTGTGGCATCCATGTAGGTAGGGTGTATGGCAGATGGCTGAATTATGCTGCTGGGGGAATGCGTGGACATAAAAACCAAACGTGACATTAGCAAGCAAAACTTTTCTAATTCACATGGTGGTATAGCCATAGCACTGCTCCTTGTTTTTGGTGGGAGTTTGGAGTTTTTGTGTTATGGCTCTCCCCTCCCTTAAAAACAATTAGGATTTTTTGGGGTTCGCCTGTTAATGTCTGTATAGTTACACATTGTAACTTTATATAATTGCATACTTTATTAATTTGTTCATAGAAGGAGAAATGCACTGCTTTTGTTACAGAGATGATGTTTTAGAGATAACCTCAGCTGCACACAGCAGGTGTTTCAGCTCCTTTATGGAATTTTTTGAGATATTTGTCAGGTGTTTTGGAAAGATGGAAGTACCTGAGACATCGAGACTGATTGTGCAATTAACTAGATTTTGAAATTACACTGAAGATGTATTCTGAATTCCAGTGTTGAAAACTGTCCAGTTACCTAGTACCATTGGTAGCTTCAGCTACTAATTGCAGTACAAAAATTACTTTCCACTCACATTCTTTATAATAAAATGGACAAAAAACTCACTTCAGATAGTGAGAATAATCTTTCATCTGTAATCGTAAAACTTGCTTTCAAAGGACCTGCAGCTTGAATCAACATAATTTTTCAAATATTGTGTGTCTCAGTGACGTTTTCTTGTGTGTGTTTATAGATGTTTCTGCTTAAAAATGTGAATAAAAAGGACTCTGCATTCTATCATGTAGAGACTAATATCTTGTCTTGGTAATTTAATCTCTGTTTATGGTGTGTATTTTGAAACAAGAGCTAGATACCAGAGGAGTTTGCAGAAGATGATTTGATATGCAACTTTTTATTTAGGAGTCGGGTGCTCCTAAACCGGTTTCTAAGTTATACCTGCTCAGTTAGTTAAATCTGCATATATCAGTAGAACAGATGCACATTCTGTTTTCAAATAAAATGTCTTTTCTTGCCACCTTAGGTGGCATAGCTGCTTAAAGCCATAAACTTTGACACATGTAAATTATTGCTGCGTCTTTGGGTTTGCTTTTTCAGACTTTAAAAAGCAGGTCAAAAGTCTGGCAGAGTTCATGTAGCTGTTACTGGCTTGTTAACTCAAAATCATTTTCCTTTAAAGGAGAAAAACCTATGCAGCTCTATAAAGCACCTCCCACTTTTTCAAGAAGAAGGTGAATCAGAAGCATAGCTCATACATGCTCTCTTCAAAACTCAAGATGAATTTTTTTAAGCTCTTTATGCTGTTCTCCCAAGTGCCTGTCTGTCTTTTCATCCAGCAGTCCAAGTTACTGTTCTGCAATTTTTTAGCTCCTTTCTCTTCTGCTCAACTTCCTGTTAGTTATGAAAGGGCATTTTTAATTTTACCAGAAAGCAATTTTGGGCAGTATTTGCCCAATACTTGCATTTAGGAGTCTGTTAACAAATTTGTTATTAAAATTGCTTTGCAAGTTTATCATAGGACATCTAGAGGTTCCTTGGAGAACAGTAATTTTTCAGAATTTCAAGACAAGAGAAGTCATGCTTAAGTTTTGTAATTATTGTAAATATAAGCAGGGGAATCAACTATTCATTATTACCTCAGCTGCCATTTAATTTGTGAATGGGCCAGTGCTGTGTTTATGTTTTTATTGGCCAGGAAGTGGGAAATAACACCGTAGTCATTCTGCATGATGTAAGCAATAGGGTGTGGGAATTGTAAGAAAGCAAGTTATCCACTCAAAAGCATCTGTGGTTCACCAAAAATAAAAACAGGGTTAAGGAATGGGACATGAGGAAGAGCTTTGAGATTTCCCATTGAGCGGTTGGCTGAGAAAATCAGTTTGGACATAGTTAACATTTGGTCTCTAGAAGGCAAGTACTTGTTTGACCCTTGCTGGGCCAGTGTGTAATTAACCTCTAATGTTGCAGGGCCAATTGCAGGGATACCAGAGGTCAGTTTCTCTGATACCAACATCTCTTACTCCTCATTTGAGTATCAGGCAGTAAATGAAAATTACATGCCTTCTCAAATACTCTGTAGTTTCATAAAAACATCCATTTTCCTGAAAGCATAATGCATAATGACAAATACAACTGTTCTGCAACTCTTTATCTTGGTCACTGTATTGAAGACTTGTAAAGAAGAATACCTATATTGTTATGTTTTGACATACTGATTTGACTGCAGTTTTTCAGTTTCCATATTCAGGCGGTTCAAACACTTACAAATATCAGTTTGGTGCTTGTATTAACCTCCTATAAACTCTTAAAAAATATTCAAAATGCAGACAAGAGGCAAACAATCTTGGCGTGGAGACCTCTTTCAGGAATGGAAGCAATCCATTTTTCTGCTTCTTCTTTGTGTATTCACAAATTACTTCAAATAGTGTATTTATATGCATTATACTTGGTTTATTCTCTCTCTGCTGATGAGAATCAAAAATAGAAAAGAAGAAAGCAATTGTTTGTTAGTTCAAGTGCAGAATCCATTGGGACTACTAGCAGATGCCCCTTTAATACATGTGATGTTTTCTCTTCATTTCAGGTCCTATGCAGAGTCAGATGCAGTTCCCCTCTGGCTATGGCTCACATCTTCCAAGCTACAGTGCGCCTTCAGGACACTATTCCCAAGTGCCCAATAAAGCTGCTGCTTCACATCTGGATAATCAGTACAGAGCCAGTTACTACCCTGGTTACTATTCAGCACCAGCACAAAATGTTATGACGTCTGTGGGTAGCAACGTGTTGAATGCACAGGAGTCACATCAATTGTACAACAACACTCCTCCCCATTCAGGGGGCTCCAGTGACAGACCTGTTCAAGGGGCAGTATCATCTGCATCCTACTTGCATGTGAGTGCTCAGCAGTCATATTCAGCATTTGATAATCACTACAGCACTTCTGTCAGCTCTTCAGTTGCATCTCAGGGATTTCCCCTTAATTCTGATCACTACGCTATGCCCGTGGTTTCTGGTGCCATGTATCCTAATGTTTCCTATCCTCCCGTGGCTGCTGGAGGTGTGTATGGGCAGACATTTACCTCTCAGAGTCTACCTGCTGTTGGACAGTTCAAAGAGACCAATGCGTTTTCTAGCCAGAGTACATCAGTACCTCATTCCCTTCAACAGCACGTTCCCGTGGGATATAATACAACATTATCAACTGTTTCATCTGCTCAGGCTGTGCAAGACAACCTCAGCAGGAATCTCACCGGATCGGTTCCTAAAGTAAACAACCAAATAAATACAGGTATGGTGTTACTTGAAAGATAGTGAACTGCCAGATTTGTCTGGAAAATGTAAGTAATCGTGTGCTCTTGTTGGCTTGTTCGTGTTCACTCTGTGGAATTCTGTAATGTAATTTTGAGTTCTGTCACTCATTCTTGTAGCTTTTCTAATTTGGCTACCTCACTCCTCACAATAGCAGCTATTTGGTTCTATTGAGAGATACAGAAAAATACACTATTTAGGGGATGGTTTTAGTTTATTTGTGTGGTTTTCATGTGAGTGAAAGCCTCAGAAGGGAGCTTTTTCATGCAGTTCTGAAGGAATATGTAATTTCTGAAATATGTCTGGTATTCACAAAGATACTTTTTTCTTTTCTGGCTAGATAATTTCTCTAAGTCATGGTTGTTTTTTCTTTAAATTTTGCCTTAGTGACACTGAGAGACTGAAATGCTAGTGGTAATTACTCAAGACAATCAGCTATTTGTGGAGGCAGCAGGGTGCTTTGCTGAGGCCAGGTTTGCGCACTTCCCCTGGAGTAGGAGGAGAGTTTATGGGGGTGTGGTGTGTGATGGGAAATCAATCCACGCAAGACAGGGAGGGTGAACACCCACTGTGAGAGGGTACAAGCTGGATCTTGAGCCAGGTAAGAAGCAGGCCCTGTGGAGGCAGGCTGGTACTTTTTATCATGCCAATTGTCCTTCCTTACACAACTGTCACACGTAAGCCTGAGGTGCTCATCCCTTCTAATGGGGCATAACTGACTCAAGTCTGCTTGTGACTGAGTCAAGTCAGTCTGTGAGAGGCAGCTTCGTGCCTTAGAAGGGGCTAAAACCATCAAAGACCCCCGAATTGCCCCGAGACTCAATTTCCAAAGGAGTGGGCGTGATCCATAGTGTTGCAACAGATCCACAGTGCTGTAAAAAACAGTGTAAGACTCCCCTGCCTGCATCCAAGGGGAAGTGCTTGAAGTTCCCATGTACACCTGAACATAATTAACCCATTGAGCTCTGTTGTGTGGGACCCCCGCCACCAAGAAGACCCGAAGAGGACTAACAGGACACTGTCTGGATTCCCAGGTGGTGATATCTTTCTGTTTATCCAACACATATAATTTGTACATATTGCTTTTCTACATTAAGTATAGGTGGCCTGCCCACCTCAGTGAAAATCAGTAGAATTTAGTCCCCTTGGTTGGTATGAGACACCTCATGATATGAGTCCATTGTCACCCCCACGTGCTGTCCACACGTGGTGTCAGCTGGCTCGTGGCTGCCCAACAGCACTGGTATTCACTGAAACTTTATTGGTGCTGAGCAATGCACATCCTTTACCCAGAGACACACATACAATATCTACAGAAGTGTGGAGCACTCTGAGGCCAGGGCCTGGGCTGTCTTCTTCTGCCTTAACTTGGAGTGACCCAGGGCCCTCAGAAGTTTCTGTGATACCATTTCCCCTGCACTCTGCAGAGAATGCTCACAAATATGATGTCTGCCACAGTTGTGAGTTCCTGGATATGTTTGTGATGATGTTGGTATTTGTTCACTTTTTCCACGGTGGCCTCTTCTAAGGATGTGTCAGTACACTTGTATCACACAGTCACATCCACCACGAAAGCTTGAATTTCCTTCACAAAAATCAAGTCTGGTTTGTATAACTCATTGCTGTCATCTCTTGTATGTGGTTCCTGAAATACTGTCCAATCTTGCTTTTTTGTTTCCTTTGATAATATTTCACATATGTAATTGTGCCTTTTAATTCTTGTATCCTGCACAACTGGGCAGTTCCCAATGATGTGGGAGCATGTTTCATTCTCAGCCTGGCAGTGCCTGCAGGATTTGAGGTATTTTTCTTGTCTGCCCCTTGTCTCATGATGGGTCTTAATCTGTCACTTGTCACTCCCTTTCTCTCCTCTCTTTCTATTTTATTCTTTCTCTGTCTTCTTCACATTTACTGTTAGATAAAATTCATACTATTGACTTTGGCATATGGACTCGTTTGCATCGTAATTCAGGAAGAGGTATCTCTGTAATAATTGTAATAATTGGATCTTAATAAACACATGCATTTTCCCACAAAGTTCAGGAAACAAGGGGAACCCTACATGGATTTCGAGTCATTTGGGGCTTTTTAATTAATATTTTTGATAAGCATGTGAAAGAATTAGGAAGTTGTAGCTGATTTTTGCTTGATGGTTTTAGTATGGATGTAGCTATAAGGTTGTGAAGGTGCCAGTTGAGGGCAAGTACACTCAGTCCTCATTAGTTCTTTCAGCTTCTGTTTCATAGGAAAACTGAGTACCAGTTCATAGGGTAGTACTTAGTTGGAAGCATGGAAGAGACTGGAGATGTGGGAGTACCTTCACAATGAAACATCTTGCTCTGCAGAGGAGAGAGCAATGGTCTGTGTGGGATTTGATCTGATTTTCTTTCTAAACTGGGAATTTTCTGACTTCACGCAGTTTTGACTTGTAAGCAGTGCCAGACTACAGCTTGCTTTCTCTACTAAAGACAGATGTTACATAACTGTAGGTTTCCTTTTTAATGCTACATATTTCAGATTATAGTGTAATTTTGAAACTGTGTTAGGAGTCCTAGTAGCTGAGATTTTCTCAGACCAAGGACTTAAGAAAGAATATGGGTTTGCTAAAGATTTTTTTTTGGAAAAGCAGTTAAGCTTAAATGAAGCTCATTCAATCCACAGTTTGAATTTAGTTTCAATATTAGTTTCCTCCCCCCTCCCAAGACTAGGATGTGTAGAGTGTCATTTAATATTAGTAGATTTGAATTCTATACTGATGAATGCTCTGTGTCATTTTCTCCAGTATTTTCAAACCATGAAACAAAATATCATTTTAAAAAAGAAATAAAGGCAGTTCCTTGAAAAGCTCCTGAAGTTATCAGCATTTCATGGTTGTGCATAAAAATGGATTCTTTCAAGGACTGGCCAAAAAAGTTGACTCTGTTCAGTGCAGAATGTGGAGCTGGACTTGACAGAATGCAGGTGTCTTTCCAGAATAGCACAATATGCAGTAGGCATATAAAAACAATGTTTTGTTTTGGTTTTTTTTTTAACTGTTACTGTTTTATTTACAGAAGTTTTTTTTGTTCCAATGCTTGTTAATTTTATTACCTGTAGAGGTGTCTTGAAGTGATTTGTTCAAAGCAAATTTTTTTTGCAATGAGCAGCTGTTTTAAAGGTGGAACAGTGGAGCTGACCAGACAGTGAAGAGCAGTATGAGCACTAGTTTTATTTTTGAACCATTCAATGCTGCTCTTAAGGGGGTGATTGAGTTAGTATACGGCCTCAAGAAAAAGTAGTAATATTACACTTGGATTTCAAAGAACTAATGATAGGCTTGGCTGTGATAATGCTGTGTCATGGATACTCACTTTGCAGTTATGAAAATAAACACTGATCCACTGTTTCTGTTGTACTTGGGTAATGCTGCAGTCCTTGCTTGGTTTGCTGGACTGTAGGCCTCAAAAGTTACACCACATGCAGACTCTTTCTGGGCTTGTAAAGCTGCTGATAGAAGCATGCCCTGTGTTTCATTGCACAGTTCACAGGTTTCTGGAAGTGATTTATCTGCAAAATAATTTTTTTCTCTTTCCCCTGAATTCTGGTTCAACCTCAGTATTTCCTGACTAAGAAAAGCAGATAAACACAACAGCTGATAACAAGGCTGAAGGAAGTGCTGGACAGTTTTATTACTAAACCTTGAACACTTTAAACCATTTTTGATGTGTGGGGCTAAACAAACTGCCTCCAATGATATCTGATTTCTTTTAATCTAGAATTCAACATCTTTGGCTAAAATGTATTAAAAATCCAATTGCTACAACACCCTGATAGTAAAATACTTACATAAATAATTACAGATAAATGCATAATAATAAAATTGTAAGGTAATTATAGTAATTGTTTGATCCCGGCATAATTGGTTTGGTTTTGAGATGCTGAGATGTTTTCTAAATTTCCCAGTGCAGTCTTACTGTTCTCAGGTGGAGTAATTTTATGTATAGTATTCTATTTGTTTTCAGCCTTTAAGAAAAGGAGTTGGATTTTGAAAATTTTTTGCTAGTTCCTGTACATCCTTGGAAAGTGTCTGAATACAATACACAAGGAGCATAAGGAAATAATGAATGATCTGTTGGAAGGAAACTTTCTGAATATTTCATCATCCCTGCTTTCTTCGGGAAGAAGCAGTGATGGAAAACAGTTGCCATCTGTTCTGTGTATAGTTTTTTGCTAAACTACTTGAAAAAAAATTTACTGAAATTCATAAGCATGCTTTCTATGACTGTTTATGTCAAGAAACTTGGATATAGTATCCTCCTCTTCATCAGGGTGCTAATAAGAGTTTGATATCATTGCCCCTGTGCTGTGAAAGATGCCCTTACAATCTTTAAATTATAAATAAGCAAATTGCAGACAGACTGTCAGCCAAGATGCTACAGTTTTAGTGTATTTTTCCTAAGCAGTTTTGTACAGTCAGCACTGAAAGCTCTCTGTGAAGAAAATGAAACCTTTATGTAGAAGATTGATGTGTTAATAAAATCTGTGTGTTCTAACAGGACTTACTCAGGAAACTGAGGCTGGTGAGAGTTTTTAGAAGTTGTTTGATTTCTGAATTGTTTTTTACTTGAATCAAAAAAGTTGTCGCCACTGAACTTAAATTGGTTTCTTTAAATATCCACTTTTATGTATAACCTTACAAAGCCTCCAGCATGATGAATTTATTAAGATTAAACCTCTGAACTTCTGTATGTTGTGTACGAAGGACATAGAACTGCAACAAAATCTTTTCCTAAAACTTTAGCAACCCCTTTCTGAAATAGCTGAAGTATTTTCAGCAAGCTTGCTAAGATTTCACTAGAAAAAACAAATTTATTTTAAGATAATTTTTTTTTTGCTGGTAGTTGGTGGCTCTTGGTGAATAATAGCCAGTGAGAATAATTTTCTTTGCTTTAGGAAGTATAAATAAAGTAGAATATAAATATCTCTAATTTGAGATTTTTCTCCTTGGAGGTTTAAACTACTTCAACCCTGCAAAATCACCCTCTTCTGTCTTTAAAATCTGTATTTCAACAGAACAGTCTTGGTAAAAATCTGTTCAGGAGTGTTATGCTATGTAAATAACATACTTTGTATTACTTAGGTTTTTTGTCCTTCTAGGTCAGTAGCTTTCTTAAATGTTTTTCTAGTTTATTTCAGCTGAAATCAGAGTACTGTCATTATTCTTGGTGCTTTTCAACTTAGCATGGATGTCAGCCAGAATGCCTGAATTTGACTGGACTCCTCTGTGAGGAGAGGGAGCTGGAGAGCTCCTCTGTGTATATGGCATGGATTTCTTTGCATCCTGGTGTGGACAGTCTGCTTGAGCAGGAGACACTCTAATTTCATTATCTCACGCACATACTTCCCCTTATGTCAGATCAGGATGTAAAGTCCTCGCTGCCCCAGTTCCATAGGAATGTAGGCTGTAATCCTGTAAATCTGCTAATATAGGGGTGGTTGAAAAAAGGGGAAGGACTGCAGCCAGTACTGAAAGTTGGGGCGAAGGATGCTGTGGGAAAACAGGCTGCAGAGAGGTGATGTCTCTCTCCTTAGAAATTGTGTTGTGTTGGCTGCAGGGGTGTGTGGGGTTGTGAGGGCAGGCAATCAAGACCACAGCTGAAGCAACTCAAGAATGGTAATTCTCACATGTCTTCTGAAATTTTGAAGAGATGCCGTGGTGATACTTTTAAACTATGACCTCTAGGTCTCCAGTTAGAAATTAAATGACAACTTTGTGATGATGTATAGGGAAAAATGATGAATTACAACACTAATTTGCCCAATTCTGCAGATTCTTTCTGTAACATGTCTTTTAGCTGTAGATCATTATGCTTGATTATTGTTAGTGCAAGAGTTGTTCATGGTTGAGAGGCATGGAGGAAAAACTTCAGTACACACTGAAGGCGAGGAAAATGTGGTTTTAAATGTTAATATTGTTCAAGTGTTTCCTTTGGTCTTGGTTGCTTACAGCATTTAAAACCTTTATGGAGTCACCAAATAAAAATTAACATTTGATTTTGCAGGTTGGATTTTTGTACAAATTAAAAATATATTTTATTTCTCAGAGTTTAGAAACATTTATTTTACAATTCATTTGAAGGGTTCACCTTTGCTTGAGAATAGATATAGTACTTGGCAGGAAGGTATTACATCTTCAGCTAATCCTGGTGTAAATTGGTTTTGGCTTTGAGCACGTGACGCTGACATTACAGCATTTAACACTCTACAGCAGTGCTTGATGCTGCCAGCATGGCTATATTGCCTTGCAAAGTGGAAAATACCATCACCCTACAAACAACTCTACAAAACCTGGGTGAGCACATGGAGGTGGCAGAGAACTTCCCTTTTCATCTTGCATGTCTTGCTTGAGGAAGCTACTGTAATAAGAGCATTCCTGCTGACAGGTTCTGAAGCTCCCATGGGGAATCTGCAAGACACTGTGTAGAAGCAAAGGTTATTGCAAGTCCATTGCAGTAAAAAAATGCTCTGTATGTTCATTGGAAAAAGACATCATTTAGATTTTGATAAGAGTTGCAAAAAGCTGTGTGTATGCTCAATATTATATTTTAAAATTGAAAAATATATAAGAGATTATAATAAAGATGTGTGCTGTAAATTTTGACTGTAAATAATAAAAACAGAAGGATCGTTTTAAGCCGCCTCTTCTTCTTCATCCTCTAAAGGAAACCTCAACTTGCCCATGAAGTTCTTTGAGATAACACCTCCCTTATTCAAGGAAAAGTTCAGGGACTGTATGAACTACACAGCTATATGTGCAGAAGATGCAAAGTTAATATTGCCTCTGCATCCTCTAGCAAATTTGGTAACTTAAGTACTCTACAAATGGAGAATTTTGCTCTTGCTTAATTTCTGTGTTTGTTTACTGGGTACTTTTGGTAAAACCATTTCCTTTCTCTTCTTTTTAACAGCTTGGTTGGTCAGGGTTTTTTAAGAAAGAATCATAATACAGATTTTCTCAATTTATGAGCAAAGAGCAGCCCTTAGTTGAGAGCTAACTTAATTGAAGTTATGTTGTCCTTGTCTGATTGGAGTTTCAGCTGGACTATGTCAAATCTCTCAAAGCATTAATCTGACTTTTTAAAAAGCAGATTATATCTAGTCCAGATGTCTAAAACACATCAGAAGTTTTATGGAATACTCAGGGTTGATTGAAACAGATTGCTTGGAATATGAGTCTCATAACTGAATACCCATATTGCAAAGTGCCAGCACTGCAAGGGAGGCATAATACTGGTCTACTGCACAAAGTTTCCTCCTATGGGAAGAGTGTTGAAGGGTGTATTTCAGGTGGACTACATTCCACTTACCTGGGAACAGTAACTTATAAAAGCACGGTGTTGTGAGGATGTATCAAAAAGAAACTTCAGCTTCATCTTGCTTGTACTGCATCATGCTTTCTTTTTTTGCTGTTGTCAGAGCAATTTGTTCATTATAGTGGGGTTTTAGCACTGTAGGTATTGAATTTTTTTAAGCAACCAATCTTTCCATAGGCACTTGTTTGAAGGCATCTCTCTTTGAAGTACTGTATTGTTTTTTGTAGTTACTGTGGACTCAAGTGTGATTGCTTGTGCTATGTAATTGTCTGTGCAAGTACATACAAAGGGTTCCTGCTTTCTGCTGTTGTTTTCAGGTGGCATTGATTCTTCACAGCCTGTGCACTCAGTGAGCCAGAATGTTCCATTTACCAAGCCTGGAGTTGGAACATCTGCTTCCTCTGCTGTGATGTCGTCAGTAAGGTCACCTGCTCCAAGCCTGTCTTCAAAGCCACCATCTTCACCATCTGTTACACAGTCCCCGGAGCTGGCCCTTCAGGAAGGTACTAAAAGGGAATGGGAAGTCACAATATAGGCTTTTGCTGTGTTCCACATGCACACATGAATGCTGGAAGTTTTATTGCTGCTTTTCTGTGTTTGACTGGAGCACATCTCTGGCGTCTCATCAGGCTCCCTGAGTGGTGGTGTTTTGTGTCACCTTGGTTTTAGATTCTCTTCGTGCTTGTGTTTGGTTTCCTTTGTCCATGTGTTGCCTTTGGCTTGTTTGTCTTGTTGGCAGTCTTAACGTGTCTCTTGCTCAAAAAAACCTTCTTTTAGTTCCCTTATTCTAAAAAACTGCTCACTACTTTAATTTCTTAGAGGAAGGTCTTAAAATTAGCTTGTAATTAGTCTGTATTGAAAAATGAAGTGTAAACTAGAAACCTGCTAGTTTGTGGAAACAGTGAGTTTGAGGATTAAGTTGAAAGTTGGTAGAATTGTTTTCTTCCTGCCTAGCTGTAAGTGCCCATGGAAAGCTGCTGCAAGAGTTCTTGTGGGAAAACCTGAGTGTTTGTATAAGCTCCTTCCTATTCTGACATTGGCAGCATCTCGACAAAGAGTCGATTGGCTCTTGAGCCTTCTTCAGTTAAATTAAACTTTACACTGATGTTTTAACTTGCCTCTTGATTATTACATGTTTCTCTATCTACTATTCCAAGTCTAATTGACTGCATGATGTATTTATTTTTTTAATTTTGGCCATGTTTTCTCTTAGCAATTTCAGAGTTTTAAATTCTTATAGATAAAGAACTCTGCCTGAGGGGTGGAAGTAGGCATTAATTTTGTCAGAACAATATGGTATCTCTGGTGTTCAAAATAATTGGCAACCCCATGGTGTGTGATTGTCACAGAGCATTTTTTTATTATTAAATTACAGAATCCTCTGACATAAATAACTAAATTACCCCTTTTCCTCCTTTTTCTGGTAGTATGCAGATTACAGGTTGTTCATCAATCATATCTATATGTATTAAAGGAAAAAAAATATTGCTATGAAGTCCCGTGTACAGCATATCATTTTAAAGAAAATATGTCAATTTTTGGAACTGTGGCTCTTGCATGGTTTTATAATTGATTTTGGTGCTAGATAGACTTTGTATTGTAGGTGTCCTTACTAGGAAAAAAGTGTTGCTTCTTTTTCCAAAGAAATTGCAAACCATGTTTTTAATGAGAAAAAGGATTTTAGCTCTTTTAACTGTGATTGCCTTGATGTGCAACGTGTGTGTTCTGGAAGTGATTCCTGTGAAATGGTACAGCAGATCAGTGCAGTGGCTGCTGAACTTCCCTGCATTCAGATGCTGCCACTCAGTGAAGGTGAATGCACTGAGTAGCTGAATGAGCACATTTTAAAAACAACAATATGTTGGCAGTATAAAGATAAGTTGACAGGAGTTGTTATTGATCT
Source organism: Motacilla alba alba (assembly GCF_015832195.1). Taxonomy (NCBI): domain Eukaryota; kingdom Metazoa; phylum Chordata; class Aves; order Passeriformes; family Motacillidae; genus Motacilla; species Motacilla alba. Next base: position 46,114,996 of record NC_052019.1, on the reverse strand, counting down.
AATTTTATCTATTTACATGTCATCACACATAAGTTTCTATGTTCAGATAATGTTTTATGAGCATTGGAAGACTTCAAACTCTGCTAGTCTTGTTTGAGGAGTCTGAAATAAATAATGTACTCTTGCATTTTTTAAGCAACAACCTTTTTATCAAAAATTAAGTGTGATAACTGTTTGTAGAAGTGAACCTACTGAAAAACCAGAACACACGTACTAAATAATTGTCTGGATTAGAATTCAAAGTATGTTTCAGCTGCAGTAATCAGGCGGACTTGATTTTTTAAAATATTTTTTTAAATTATAGAATACCGTTGTCTACATGAAAGCATTCTGAAAAATAACACTTTGAATTAATTTTTTAAAAGGATTTCATTGTTTTAGGCTGCTCTTGGGGCATTCCTGTAATAACTAAAAAATTCTGATTGTTTACTTGACTATCTTCTAACAGGACAAAAACCTTAAAATGTATTGAAGCCTATTTAATCTTACATAACAATCTGTTAAAATTTAATGTGCACTTTATGTTTGAAAAGCTTTTATGGTGTGGGTGATTGAACTTAAAATACCTAAATAGTTGGTTTATTTCACAGGCAAATGTGTTGTTATCCCAATTTATCTTCTGTGTCCTGCCACTACCTTTCTAGATGTCCTAAATTATAGTGGGATAAAGCCTTAGAGTGCAGTATTATTAGATGACAGGTACACTGCTTGCAGGGTTTAGAAATTTCCAGTCTAAAAAATCTGTGATGATTTTAATTATGTCGTTGCATTTTAGGCCAGATTTATGGACTAACATGACTCAAAATAATGATTTCAAAATTGGTTTTTGCACTTTTAAAAGTGGAAGATTTTTGCACCATTATCAAATCTATAAAAGATACTAAGCAGAACTGAGTTGTCACAACAGAAAACATGATTAGGCACATGATGACACTTGGAATTGCAGTCTGCAGCCACCCATTTCTGCCCTCAATTGCTTTCTCCCCTGTGTTGGCCTACTATTAGCATTGCTAGCCAGTGAGCTAGAAAGGGTGACTTTCCCATCTGACAATGACTTTTTAAACTATGTTATTTTTTAGCCAGATCTATTCTCCAAAGTTTTTTTTTTTTGGCTGGACAGTTGTACTAGCACAGCACAGTCTCAAAGGCAGAAATCTGTAATACTATTGGCAATGAAAATAAATCTGTGCAAACTCATAAAGCTGCTAAGAATCAAGCCAGCCCAGTCTTCACAGCATTCATAGTGACATAATTCATGATTCCTAAACATCTATGTTACTCCCATACTTTTTCAATCTCTTTTCTTCATTATTCTTTCTGAACACCTGCATCCTTAATGCATGTGACCAGTAATGAGTAATCCAGTCCTTTTCTCTCATCTGTGCATGTTTGGAATTTATGCATTGGCATGCACTTACCAGGTAGATATCCTTTCTTTCTTCTTCTTACCCATGCACATGATGTCTTTATGCTCTTTACTTCTCACACTGGGTACATCTACTTTTACTTTGGTTCTTGCTGTTACAGTGCAGCCCTTCTTGTCATCCTGACTTTTAACCCTTTCACTTGCATGTTAGTTATTTTAAGGTAGGTTTTTTTTTCCTCTCTTCCGCAGTAATTCAGTTGTTCTGTTTTATTCCTCCCAGGCCTGAGAAAAGACATAGTCTGTTCTTGCACAGATAATGATTTCCTTATATTCTCCTTCCCAAGTGCATCCAGCAAATTTATAAAAGATGGGTCGAGAAATTACTCAAATTAGCCCTGTGTTTTTACAGTATGGAAAAACTGAAGCATGGAATCTACTCAGTGGCACTTGGGATGATTTTTCATTCATTGTTGTACTACTTGAATTAAAGAGGAATTTGATTGAAACTGTACAAGTACTAATGCACTAGATAAAGGAATATGATGCCCATCTTTTCTTGCATCAGTCTCTCTATGAAAGTTCACCTTCTCAAGAGTGTTGGTATATAGTTTTGCTTTGTTTTCTTTTTGCTTCCTTCTATTTGAGTAGATACTCTTCACCTTGATTCTGTTGGTGTTTTTAAAGTGAAATTAAAATGCTCCTCTTGGGTTTGTTTGCTAACCCTTTTTGAAAGAGTCATGAAACTAATAGCATTTATAGACCATATTTCTAATAAAATAAAGTTTGATACAGTTGATTGAAGTCATGGATGGGCATATTATTAGTTACCGTGGTGGTTTCAGATTATAGGTAATATAACACTTCTGTAATATAGTAGTTTTATAGTATTAAAATAAAGAATGCTATTCATTGGTGCCACAGTACTTCTACAGAGAGATGGAGCACCAAATTCCCAAATATTTGAAGAGTTTTGAATACTTAGGATATTTTCTTGCCATAGCAATCTGTTAGATTGATAAGAGAGAAACAGTGATTACTTGCATTTATTTAGGATGTCACTGCCTGACTAGAAACATATTTAAAATTTGCTAACCTTGCTAACCCTGCCTTGTCACAAGAGAAATGTAAGATTTCTTGAAGATGCTGAAAATGCATCAATATCAAGTAATGTAGGAAATAAATTATAAGCCATTGCTGCATGCTTTACTCTGTTCTGAAATGGTATGTTTGTGTTGCTTTTGTGTATTGCTCACATATGTTTAGAGTAGATATTGTAAAAGCAAATAAAAAAACCTAAAAAAACCTAATAGGTTGTGCTGTGGAGGTGACAGCAGTAACAAACAGTTGCTGCGTTGTCACCAGATACTAGAAGTGCATGGTATACTCACGTGCTTTTGAGCCTGAATTTAGGCACTCAGGTAAACATAAGACAACACAAATTTTCAGGTTTACCTAGCTTTATTTCCCTGATTGTGTTGTGCTCTGTGTTTGTACTCTTGCATGTGGCAACAGCAGTATATGTCATTCATTTCTGACAGAATTCCAACATGAATTATTCTTGTCTTAAAAGGGACAGGTGTGCTAAGCCAAAGTTAATACTAACATATGTTTTCATAACATAATTTGAATTTATGTGGAAATAATCCCTTATTTCTGTGTATTAATTTATGAAAGTACTCCACTGGATAAACCGGTATTAAAGAGATAGGTAGGAAGTTTGTGTGTTTAATTTCCTGGTACACATGCACATACACACATATAAAATTATCTGCTAACTTCCATGTACTACTAATAATTTACTGAACTAGCCCACTAAAAACTGCTTCTAGGGGTGTAGATTTGACTTGCTGCATGCTGGGATTTTCTCTGGAACAGCTGATTTCTCTCACTTTTAATGCAATGATTTGTGACTTCCATTTCTCGTCTTTCCTGTCTGTCTGACTCTGATGTTTGTGCTTTCCAATTCACAGGCATGCAGTATGGTGGATATGTTAATAATCAAGCTAGCTCTGCACCAGCTCCCTTGTCATCAAGTTCAGATGATGAGGAAGAGGATGAGGAGGATGAGGAAGCAGGTTGGCTTTAGCTTTACACCAGTATCTTGTTCTCTTCCTACTCAAGGTTTTCCCCATATTTCCATCCCCTGAAACTTTTTCTTCCTTTAAGACAAAGCATCACCCTGACTCTTCAGCTTGAGATTTCCCATCTGTTACTAGGATAGTAAACAAAAAGGACTTCAGTAGTGACCAACAAATGGGTCCTTTTTTTGTCATGTTATTATTTTGATTTGCAGTGAGTTTTAACTGAAGATAATTAGCAGTAGAACTTACACTGATAATGGTTCAGATTAAGCTACCAGATGCCATTTGAATCATTACATTAAACAGTGTTTACCTTATTTTTCATTTTATGCATAAGGAACTCATACAATTAAGGTAGTAAACATTGAGAGGTTGTAAGTGTGCTTTTTAGGACAGTAAATTAATCAGTGCTGATTTTTTTCTCCTTCTAGAGGTGTATGTCTCAATGGTCAGGCTCATAGGTTCAGCGTTAAGCTGCTTGCTCTGTAGAAAACTTTAAAAGTTTGTTGATTTTTTTTTAATTGTTTGAGGTGTTAGATACTTGTTTGCATTTTGCCTGTTTTGTCACAATGACCCAGTTTTGTGAGTTTAATGTTCCTCACCAGTTTAGTTTCTTCAATTTTGGTAACCTTTTCTTTTGAAACTTGAAGAAGTCTTTACTGGCTGCATGAATGCTAACAGTATAAAAAGTTTTTTTTGAGATAAACATGAGACTACTACCGCTGTTGATAGATAGAAGTAACAGCACATACCTTGTACTGCTGGCTTTTAGTATTGATTTGGAATAGGAAACTATTGTAGCTTTTTCTTTAATTTTATTATACATATCATCAAAAAAAAAAAAAAAGCAGTGCCAGTTTTATTAAAATAATGAAATCATCACCTACAATACTGTGAAAATGGTGTAGTGTACTCGTAATAATTCTGTGAAGAATGGAACAAAGCAATGATGACATCCAAGTCATAATTAAGAACAGTGTGTTGGGTTTGCATGCCAAGGTTTCTGTCCAAATGATGTTGAATGGGTTTTTTATCAGTTGTAACCTTTTTCTCCTTACTTTGTTCCCTAAACAAAGTTTCATACTCCCTACCATCCTTCTTTCTCAAGTTCTGCACTTTACTAAAACCTGTAGCCTTGCATTTAAATTCGTGTTACGGAAAAGAGTGAAAGGGCACCCGGGTTCCATACAGAGGCTGTCTGGTTAATAAGCAGCATACTGTTTTATGCCCTTTCAGCAGGAGCTAATGCAAATCCTAAACAGATTTCAGTAGACAAATTTCTGGCTCAGACTGTCACACTGGTTTTATGAAGAGTAGGTGCTGGAAATCTGGTTGCTTGTGTTTGTGTAACTTCTCAATTGTTTTGTTGGACTAACAAAAATATATTTTGACTTTTCTGTAGTAAGACTTAGCAAAGCTTTAAAAGCCCTAATCCTGATAGAGTAAAAAAAGTCACGAATTCCTTCAGCTTCTAGAATGGAAAATAAAATCTTGCAATTATGTTCTTTAGTAACCTCCAGCATTTAAAAAAAAAGAAAATTTACAGTGAAAATCTGAAAACTAAGATTGCCTGAATGTCACAGAATTAAATTTTCCTTTAAATAATGTATTATTGTTATTCTTACGGATTTTTTAAATAGCTTTTCTATTTCCTAGTTGAATGCTTTAAAGGCAAAATGCTCAAGAATTATCTATACTGTCAGGATGGTGCCATGGTATTTCTGCGTCCCAAATGTCAGTGATGTTATGTTTTCATATGCAGAGTCTCTTCACCTGGAAGTCTCAAATGTTCCACCATTGAAGTTCTCCCTTGAAATACTTTCAGCTTTGCACGGGGATGTGTGGTCATGGTTGATCCTTCAGAGTAGAACAGTATCAGTGAATCTTTTCAGTCTTTCTGCCACAAAAATGATATATACAATTTTCTTTTTTTTTTCTCAATTCTTAAATAGACACTTTTTTTTCTATCACACTTCATGGCTTGGTGTGTTTTAAAAAGAAGATACCTTTAATCTTCTTGGCCCTTTTTTCATTGGAAATAAATGTATGTGAAATCGCGTTGGAAGAGATGTTTTAAAATAATTTTTTGTTTGCCAGATGTTTTACAATAAGATATTCAAGATCTGTGCATAGGTTGAACTGAAAATTAAGCAATCAAGTCTCTTCAGTCCTAACAGCTGTGTCTGTGCTCATTGTGCTTTTTTATATCTGCCTAGTTAACTTTAGGTACTTAATTTTACATAGTTACTTTTTACTTAGGTACTTTAGGCTGAGCCAAGAGTAATTGTTTATACCAGCTGAAGTTCACACTCTTGTCAATTATAAGGGAAAATAGAATCTTTAGACTGAGAGGAAAGCTAGCTGTGAATTAGAATGGTACAGAAAGGAGGGAAGAATTAAATCCTTGTCAGCTTGGCTTTAAGGTGGATAATCACTCTGAAGATGATGGGAATCTTCTGTTGCCTGCACTTGTGAAGAACCTCGTGAATAGTGTTTTTAAAATGTGCATGGCCTCAGTTGATACAGTCTAGAAAGAACTTTTGGTTTACTAGAAAAATATTTTTTTATTTCAGGAAACAACTTTTTTCATTGTTTTTGTCTTTTTGCCATTAATCTCTCTTGCTGTTTGTTGGGCATGTGCTTGTTTGTTTCTAGTTATCTTGCTGATTTTCTCCCTCTCCTCTTTACAGTGGTAATAGTTTTCAAGTCTTAGGGCTGAAGTGGTGGGTTTTTTTCCCAGGATCTTTCTTGTCAGTTTCTTATCAAATGTTTCAGAAAAAAAACCTCAGTCTTTTATTTATGAAAAGTTTGCTATTTCTGATATCCCTAAAGTTAAACTATTTTCCTCCCCCAGCACTTGATAGTTCCTCTACTACAAGCAGTGCCTCTCCTGTTCTGAACAACTATGATGCTCTGGAAGGAGGTGGCTATCCAGGTAAGCAGTTTGTTTTAAATTATTTATTCAAGTACATAAATGTGGTATTTTATTGCTTCTGGTGTTGTTTATTGTTAATTAACGAGTAGGTGAAAGTGCCTATGAAAGGAACAGGGGAAATCATCAGAGGAAACATACATGTCTTTTTAAATAATTTCTCACAGTTTTAACAATGAAGTTCATATAGCCATTTAATAAAACTTCCCTGAATCATAAGTCATACTTTCCATTGTATTGAGGGTAATGTTGAAAATATGCTAAGTGTGAAAGCAGCATCTTTTTTCTAGATTATACTGTGTGCCTGATTGTGTTGTTGACATTAGGAGCTGATAATAGTTGTTGACACATCACAGAAGTTTTGGGAGACCAACAATATCAGCTTGCAGAGATGCTTGGATCAGGTTATTGTCTTTTACTTTTCTTCATTTAAAGAAAATGGCTGCTGTTTGCTTACTCTTAGCTCTAAAAATATCAGGACTGTCAGGTTGGTTCTAAATGAGCCTACTGGCTGACTGCCTTGGTCTTGAAATCTGTAGAGCTGCCTTGGTCATGAAATCTGTAGAGCTGCCTCTGAGAGCAAGAGGAAAAGATGCTATTCAAAGTATTTTAGCCACTATTTTAAATGAATAATTGGATTAATTTGGAGAGCCTACCCCCTCCTGGCTCCTTTGCCTTGTTCTGGCCCCCGTGTTTGCCGTAGTTTGATGGGTTCCTGATTAAAGTGAGATCTCTCTCAGTTAGAAAGCTGATATTGTTATCCACATAGAGTCTAGCAGGACTACAAATTCTGTACCCTCTGGCCTAGTAACTTACATTTTGGTTCTGCTGAAACCATATTCTAAAAATAACGTGTTCCTTTCTTTTTTTAAGATAAACAGTCAACATTAGGTTTCTTAAATCTGTTGCAGTTTTTTTATTGTTTTATTGGGGTTTTTTCCCTCATGGAGTGTTCATGACAAACATAGTTTCTTGGCAGTTGGTTTCTTGAGGGCTTTGTTCCTTTGCTTGAACTTTTTCCAGTTGACTTCACCAAGCTTAAATTCTTCTGAAACTTAGTTCACATCTGTAGATATTTCGAAAGAGTGCTTTGATCTTTTTACAGGTGTTAAGTTCACTGTGGATTACTGTCAGTTTGACCTTGAAAAGTAGCAGAACTAAGCTGTGCTGCAGGCATATACAAGAGAAACTTGCATCAGGTGAAAATTTCAAAAGAGACCATGCTTTATTTCTCCTCTACCATTTATGAATACTGTCCAAACATAAGGCTGAGCCAATGGAACTGTTCTCTAACTGTAGGTACAGCTTTTCATGAAGTAATCGTAGAATCATAGAATGATTCTAGTCATGCTATGACAGTTTTCAGAAATGGAGGGGAGGCTAAGCATGATGGTCTCATTTGTGGTTTATATCAAATGTATATATTGGAATAAATTGTGGTTCTGTTTTTATTCAATTCAAATGATTTTTTTTTCAAGTTGCCTCTTTTTGTAAAGTAACATTTTGCTTGTAGTGACACAAGTCCCTGGTCATCTTCCATACACAGTCTTTCTCAAAATTCTTGAAGTAATCTTTCTTTTTAATTACTTTTTTCAGTGAAGAAAAATAACTTGATGGATAATGAAAAAATTTATGAATGGCAATGCTGTTTTGAAGCATTTAGGAGTTTACATTTAAATTAAGAAGGAAATAATAAGTATATTCAATACCTGTGGCATTTCTTTTGTCTTTCCAGACACACATTCTGTGACTAGCAGCCCAGTTCCCTCTCCATCAGTCCTCCAAACATCAAAAGCTTCTAAGCCCTTTGGTTATGGATATCCAGCACTGCAGCCAGGCTACCAAAATGCAACGCCACCTACTCCTGTGCAGCCCAGTAATCCAGGACACCATTCTGGTTTTCAGCACTATGCACAGGCTTGTATTTTTAATTTAAAAATTACTTAATGAAGTAAATTCCTGGGAAAACCCTTTTCTGTGTGATATATTTCCACTTTTTCTTCGTATTTCATATTTTTGTAGTTTGTGATACAATAAACATTAGGTATAATGTTGATGTCGTAGCTCTAAACTTATTGGAAGGCTTTTGAAGGAAAGTTTTAAGTGTGCCTCCAAGTAGTTAGGCTTAACAAGTTTGCTTCACCACTTATTAGCAAACTTCACACTCTTAAGGTTTGATGTTTAAAAGAGCTGAAGTTTATTGATAGGAAACAATGAAGAAGCATAAGGAAGTACTTGATCAGCATATATCAGGGCATTGCTATAGGCTGTGATCTCAAGCATTAAATGACCTTATGAGCAAGGCATGGCATAGGGTCCAGATAAAAGCTCTGTAGAGCTTGTGCTGGCTGTGTGTAGTGGAGCAGGCTGCCTGCATCTGCTCTGTTTTCCTCATAAAGTTCGCTCCAAACACCTAAGAAATTGTGTACAATCACCTGATTCCTGTTGTACACGTGAATCCCCTGAGAACAGTGGCAGAAAAAGGGCCAGGTACTGAGGCAAGACACAAATGCTGAAGAAGTGCAGAGGAATGTATGTGTGAAGGGATCTAGAAAAAGAAATGTACTGATACACAAATCCTGCTCTCTGAAGTAAAGGCGAACTGGCAAAGACAGTGAAACTGCTGTGGTAGGTGATCAAAATTCCTTACTGCATATAACATCCAGTAAGGCTCTCACTGTCACAGGCATAATGTAAAATGGGACTTGGAAGAAATGTTTCATTTAATTATTTGTTTTTTAAATGGAAGGGTTGGCTTCATCTTTACTGTAGTGTGAGATGAAGTTAGGCTCTTTCAGGAGCACACAGTAAAAGAACAGCAGTTGCTTCAAGTGAATTCAGGTTGAACATATAAGGATAAAATGCTTCAGGATGGGAGTGGGGAAGCACTGTAACAGATTGTGCTGTGAAATTGTCAATCCTTAGATATTTTGAAAACTTAGCTGGGTGAATCTGTATGAGCAACCTAAGCTAATTTTTAAGTTAGCCTTGCTTGAGCAAGGGGTTAGACGACCAGACCTCAAAGGTGCCTTCCAACCTAACTTTTTCTCCTCTTCTATGGTGTTTTGTTTTAATTTAAAAATAAATATTTCAAGTCAGTGTCTGTGACTTGGAAAAGTTGATTGTAACAAAAGTTAAATTTCAGAGCAGAGTGGGAGAGAAATTGTGTCAGCCTTTTTAGTAACTTGTTTTCTTATGCCTGGAGAGATTGAAGGATTATGTGTGACTTCCAGTGTTGATTTGTGTAATGAATTTGAATTTTGTCCTATGCTACACATTTGGAAGGTGTGTCACATTTGTTGTAGCATTTTTAAATTTCTACAGTACAACACTCCTTTTGTCTGTTTGGGTTTGTTACTAATTGCTGCTGTATCTTTTTAAAATACGTGTCTGAAAGGGAGGGCACTACAAGAACATTGAAGGTTGTTGTTTAAATATGATTGTGTGTTTACCTGTTTGTCATGCTCTTAAATTTACAGCAATATCCAGGTGTGAACCAGCTGTCCTCTTCCTTAGGAGGATTAAGTCTACAGCATTCTCAGCAGCCAGAAAGCTTGAGACCAGTAAACCTTACACACGATAGAAATATTTTACCGGTGTCTTCAGTTCCAGCACCTGTGCCTAACTTGAATTCTGATCTTAGGAAATTAAACTGCAGTCCAGAGTAAGTTTACTGTGTCTAGGAGAGTGTCTTATATTTTTAGTGGGCAATAATTATTTAAAATTTCAAAAAGTGTCTCAGGTGACTCCTAACTTTGAATCTTAGCGATGAAAAATAAATAATAAAACCCCTTTTAACTGAAAATAAGTTTATCCTCTGAATCATTACACAAATACTGTAACTGTCCTACCATCAGAGTATATTATATGTAATGAGTGTATTTAGGCATTTTAAAAAGATATTTTAATAAACACCTTAATGTTGCACAATATGTTTCATAGAATATTTTGTAATATTGCATAGGATTTTTTCACAAAAGTATTATGATTATGCCTGAATACACTTAATAATTTATGAGTATATTTTACTATGATAATTCTGCAGTCAGGTACCTTTTTACCTCTAATTAACATTAAGTAGTATTATCAGCTATCCCAAGTCAAGTGCAGCTAAGTACAGTGGAAAGTGCTTTTCCCCAAAGATTTCATTTGTCATTCCAAAATAAGTATTCTTCATTGCCTCAAAGTGACTCAGTATCCTTATTCCTGTAGTGACAGTGCATGGTCCTATCAGAAAACAGAAATCAGAAAACTGAAGGCCTGGGAATCATTCTTATATGTGGAACACTTTTGACAGCACTATTTGTGCATTGGGCTTTTTTAGTGTCCCTTCATGTTGCACGGAACAAAAGGTTCTGACTCTCCCAGTATTTGGGATCCTTTTCTACTGTTTTTATATATTTCATTATATAAAATATGACATTCTGAGTACTAGTTAAATACTCTCTTGGTTCACTGGAAGAATCTTTATAATGAACAGAAAAATGCATAGTGTTGATTGAGTGTTGTATCTAAAACAGTCCTGTCTCTTAATTGCAAGTTGGTTTTGGTAAACTTGCATTGCTGAACTGCTAAACTGTGGACAAGGGTTTTTTTTTTTTTGTTTGTTTCTTTGTGAAGCCTTCTTAAAAGTCTTCCTGCATTTTTTTTTAACTAAATCATCTTTGTAAAACATAGGATTTCTTAAATTTCTAAATTCTTTAAAATCAGGTGTTAACACAATGTTTTCAACATCTCTTAAAATTTCATTTTTAACATATTGTTTCTATTTTCTTTCAGCTCATTTCGATGTACATTAACAAATATTCCACAGACACAGGCTTTGTTAAACAAAGCTAAGCTTCCTTTGGGTTTGTTGCTGCATCCCTTCAGGGACCTGACGGTAAAGTACCTTACTTTTTGTGTGTGTGTGTTTGTTTTATATATGTATTTGTTCTCTTTTCATTCAAACAATGAAATACAATGAACTCTAAGTCCTAACAGAAGTACAAAAAGACTTTAGCAGTACTTTAAGAAGTACTTTAAGAAGTACTTTAACAGAAGTACAAAAAAATTGTCTGTGACTTAGAGAGGAGGAGAGCAAAAAAAGCCTTGAAATTTCTACTTCATTCAAATGCATAAGGGAAAAGCCCTTCAAGTTCATTTTTTTGTTACTGTGGTTCTCCGAAGATTTGCCACTCTGTGTGTTGGGCTCACAGCTGTCAGATCCATCCTGAAAAGGTGTTCACAGAGCTCTCCTGAGGAGAGGTGCTTGGTTTGAATGTGTGACTGGCCTGATACTTGCTGTCAATAGAACATAAACACAATATAAGATTGACGCTATATTTATAAGTTTCATTCATTCATGTTAAGCAACTCCTCTCAATCTAATTTATTAGCATTTATGTAAAAATGTGAATAACTGTCTGGTATGACTTTTTTTTTTTGTGTGGTTTTTATGTAAGATTTGCTGTCCATCATATTTCTTATGGAGTCACTCAAAAGTTGTCCTTTTGCCATAGTAGCTGTAATTTAAAGTAGTTTCATTTAAGATCTTACTACATCTTTGACTTTGAGACTATATTAAGACAATAATTAAGTATTAATTTTTTTGGTTTTAGAGGGAGATTGTTTTTAATAGACATCATACTCTGTGAAATTGAACTGAACAGCTAAAAGGAAAGATGATAGAAAATGAAGCCTCACAAAGCTTTTATGAACTGTACTGCACAGAGATGATTTCTGTAAAGTATATTACATACCTTTGTAACAGCTTTTCATTGTTTCCTTTTTAGCAATTGCCAGTAATAACATCAAGCACAATAGTGAGATGCAGATCCTGCAGGACTTACATCAACCCTTTTGTTTCTTTCATCGATCAAAGGCGGTGGAAATGCAACCTGTGCTATAGAGTTAATGATGGTAAGTGACTGTAGCAGGAGATGCTTGCATTTATAGAATCTCTTTGAGTATTTACATTGTATCAGTCCATGGGATATTTTAGATTAAAACATAAACTACACTGACAATGTCCTTATGATCCAGAGAGTTTGAAAAATGTCTAAAGGCAGATGTGTTGTGCTTTTTCTTGAAGCAAAAGATCGTTTTGCAATCTTTATGGACATGAAGAAAATGTATTCATAATATGCTGATTCCTTGTCTAATGAAATCAGCTAATCCCACTGACTGCTGTTGCAATATGCAAATGGAAACATGATGACAGCTACAAACGGGGCCAGAGGTTATGAGAAACAGTACACATTGCTGCTTGTTGTGAAATGCTCTGCTTGCATTGCTGTTTTATAGTTGGGGCTCTATTGTTGTTTAAAATATATAAATTTTCTGTCCAATTGCTGAACTTTGATATTAAAGATACGCTTGAGATATTTGAAATGTTCCTTTTTTTATGTATCTTTAATGTAAATTTTTTGCTATTGCAGTAATTGAAGTGTGCTCACATTACTTGGCATTTAGCTGCAATAATGGTTTTTATTTTCTGACAAAAATATAATCTGTATTTGGGGGGTAATTTTTTTTTTTAATAGTTCCTGAAGAATTTATGTATAATCCTCTGACACGGTCTTATGGAGAGCCTCACAAACGGCCAGAGGTGCAAAATTCTACAGTGGAATTCATTGCTTCTTCAGACTATATGGTAAGTTTTCATAGTAACTTCAACAGCAATTGCATATTAATATAATAGTGCTTGAAATTTAAGTTTCAATTCAATGGTGTGTATTAATTTTTCTGTGAAGCTCCTCTTAACACCAAGGAATAGTTAAATTCATATTTTAAGTTTTGTCTGATGTAAGCAGTCATAAGCTTTTGAGTAAAAAGTAATTGAATGTGTGTTGTCATTCAGTGTAGTTTAATGTGGCACAGTCAGATTTGAATCTGATGCAGTGTGATTTTTACCTTTCTCCTTTATTTTGAGGATGTTTTGAAAGACCAGTCATAGAATGATGAGCAAATTAATTCAGCTTCTAATTTTTAGTTAGTAATTGTGAAGAAATGTTTCTTATTAGGAGTCAGCTTACAATTGCTGGGATGGTGGTCTTGTCTGCCTGGGAAAAGGCCTACTTCATAATGACATTATTAGCAGCAACAAAAATAAATAGTTCTCTTGTCTTTGAATTGAAACATTGTGGCAGACATTTTACAGTGAATAAACAGCTTAAACAGGTACATAATTGGGGGAAGGGTGTAGGTAGAATGCTTTAACCCTGTTTTATGGATCACATTGTCCATGTACTGAAAGAGCAATGGAATTTAAAAGATGGAAGTCTGTATCTTTCATCATGTTTGAATTGACAGTTGGAAGGAGGGGCTTAAATATCCTTTTTTCCCCTGAAGTATAACATTTTTGTTATTACAAATGACAGTTATTAACCACTGGGGAATGTGGTTAAGTCTGTCTGCATATTGCTTAGTAAATTATCTTTATTGCATAATGTATACCTTGCATTTTTCTAAGTATTCCCTTTTCCTACTTCCCTTTCTAATGACTAATCACTTTTAACATTTCTTTGAATATGATTTTTGAGTGTTTTTATTTTTTTTTTTACTTTGTAGCTTCGTCCTCCTCAGCCTGCGGTATATTTATTTGTTTTAGATGTGTCTCATAATGCAGTGGAGGCTGGATATTTGACAATACTCTGCCAGTCATTGCTGGAAAACCTGGACAAGTAAGAGTATAAATAACTTTTTCAAGTCAGATAACATGTTGTTATGAAAAATTGTAACTGAAAATTTTGAAGGAAATTTCAAAGTGCCTAAATATTCTGTCCCTAAAGGGCAGAAGTTCCATTGCCTGGGATTCCTTCTCCGCATGTGTATCTGCATATAATTTAATCATTTATCTGTAAGGAATATTTAGCTGTAACTTCTAATAACATGTTGATTATACAAAGATTTTTAAATTTCATTCTTCCCCCTTGCTGAGACCAAGAAAAATAATAAATTACAGTGGTTAAATTATCTGATTCTTGTGCTAAAAGATCTGAGGTGCTGCAAACTGGAACATTGTAACCACGAGACTGAGACTGCCTGGGTGAATTGTGTTATCAGTTTGGTTTTTTTAGATCACAGTTACCCTGTGGGGTTTTTTTTTGCCCTGGGACAGCATGTATGGGATTGTTCTGGGTGCATTTTGAGTGAGGGTTAATGAGCTTCACTGTGTTCATGCCTTTTGACAACTAATCCTGTGGAGGTTTTGCCTTGAAAATTCCTTTCTACAAGTTTTTCTTGGTGAACTTGGTTTTCTCATGAAGAAGACAACATCTACACTAAAAATCTTTGCTTCCATTTTTTGGTTCAGTCTTTCTTTGTTCGGTTTTTTATAGCTATTTTGTCAACAGAATTTCAGAAACATGTTTGATTATTTTAGGAAAATTCATAAAATTCTATGCTAAGTCCACAGGAGAATCAGTGCATCCACCTCGTTTATATACCCAGATGGTAACAACAATATTTGCCTTTAATGCTCTTGGTCACGTCATAGTTTTCAGCACTTTCTGATGTTTTTAATATTTTACTTGAGAAATCCCCTGTAGTCTTTAATTTTGCATTATGCCATACAGTGAAATATGGTCCACATAAGAAAAAATAGAGACACTGGATTTTGGTTTAGAGCTGTAAGTACTCTGTAACTGCATTAGTAAATGTGGGTTCTGAATCAGGAAAGGGCAGAATGCCTTGTTTTCTATTAAAGAACTGGGAAGGCTGCCTTCTTTCATGTATCAGTCTAATGTTTAAATGAATTTACTAAGCTCTTATGGAACAAAGCATCAATATATTAGTGAGTGCTTATCTGTAACACTTGGTCTTATAAACTGTATCATTTGTAAACTGTATCATTCAGAAAATGTTGAGGAAGTATTGATTGTATTAGTGTTTCCTTCTTATGTTCTCCCTTCACTTCTTTACACATGAACTGAGTTTCTCCTCTCATGAGCAGGAGCCCTGAGTATCTATATGTCTTGAGAGAGAGATTTAGGGCTTAATAGTTTATTTTTTAATGCTTCAGGCTGCCTGGAGATTCAAGAACAAGAATAGGGTTCATAACGTTTGACAGCACTGTTCAGTTTTACAACTTGCAAGAAGGTTTATCACAGCCTCAGATGCTGATTGTCTCAGATATTGATGGTGAGTAAAAAGAAAATGGAAGCTGAATTTTTGAGAATCTATTATTTTTTTTTCCCAGAACAAAGGTTAGAGTCTCCCAGCTATTTGGTATTAGGTCAATGTTATTGAATATTTTTTGAAAAATAGTCTTGCACTAACTAGAGAGTAGGTGATGTTTAAAATGGGAAATTCAATAGTTAATTTTGCTTTGAATCAGACAAGCTTTGTATGGACCGTATTACTCTAACACACTTTTATCTGCATATAATTTACTTATCTGCAAGGAATATTTTGCTGTAACACACACAGTAGAAAAGTAGACTGTTTCATGGTGTTTGTAGCAGTGGGCAATGAAATGTATTGTTCTATTTTAGTGTTATTTTTTCTTTAATAAATTTTTTTCCATTCTCTCCACAGATGTTTTCTTACCTACACCAGATAGTTTACTTGTAAATCTCCATGAAAGCAAAGAGGTATGATTGCTCAAAACACATCATTAAATTTAAGGTTAAATATTCAAAACAGATGTTCCTGTTAAACTTTGAATTCAAACTTAATCTTCATAATATGTAGTTCCAATGCTAATTGTTCATTTTGGAAATGTTTCATTAATACATCATAGCTTTTAAAATTACAAGTTTGTTTTCCTTAGTGTGTTAAAATAGAACTGAAATATTTGGTACCAATTCTGCCACTTCAGTCGTGGCAGTGTACTTTTTGGAAACAACAGAAAATCTCAAGCTTGCAGAATCTCATAAAATACTTTTCAATCTGTTCTGCAGCTGATAAAAGATCTATTGAATGCATTACCAAACATGTTCACCAATACAAGGGAAACACACAGTGCATTGGGCCCTGCTCTTCAGGCTGCATTTAAACTGATGTCTCCAACGGGTGGTCGGATCTCTGTGTTTCAAACTCAGTTACCGTCTTTGGGAGCAGGGCTTTTGCATTCCAGAGAGGATCCCAATCAAAGGTCAAGCACAAAGGTAAAAAACTTCCCTTACTATTAATTTCAAAAGACTAAGGACTGGCCATGTCTTTCTGACCTGTAGTTCTGCAGATCAGTTGCTTTGTCTTCATTTATAGCAGTTAGCTAAATTTTAATTATGTCTATGTTTATGCATTTAAGATCCCTACTTTATACGTGTATGTGTGATATTACTTGTTTTGAAGTGCATGAGCTGTCTTTGGCCTTTGGGCCATAATTTTTCTTGGCAAGCAAAAGAAGCTGCAAATATTTGTGACTCAGTTACTCAGATGCTGCTGAATAGTATGTCTTTTGGCCCATGAAGTCTAAAAAGCATGATTGTTGTCATAACTCCTCCCTGTATGATTTATTTACTAAAGGTGGTCCAGCATCTAGGTCCAGCAACAGACTTTTATAAGAAGTTGGCACTGGACTGCTCCGGCCAGCAAACTGCTGTGGATTTATTTCTCTTAAGTTCACAATATTCTGATCTAGCTTCTCTTGGTAAGGAATGATTCCCTCTTTCTGCACTGTTGCTCTCTTCAGAAGGATGGGCTACCTCAGGAATTCTATAGTCATGTAAATATTTTAGCACTTCCGTAATTGCAGCTCATGTTGCAACGGAATTGACCTTGAAGTTGATGGAAGTAAAGAACAGAAATATTACATTGGTGGTATCAGACAATTTATTCTAAGATTTCAAAGTTTTAAATGAGAAGTATTCTCCTGCTCAAGAACAGGAAACAGAAACGTGGCCAGGAATAAATGAAGTTTAATTATAGGGGTAGAACAGTTTTCATCCTTTGATAATTATCCAAGATTTGTCTCTGTACAAACACCTAATTTTACCTCTACACCATTAGATATTTCTGCAAGCACTTCAATCTTAGCTGCCAAATGTAGGATGCTTATTGAGCTTGGTGTGTAATTACATCATTATGTGTTGAGGTGATTCAATTCTATCTTCACTTGCCTGGGTCTGGGACAGTTCTCATTGTCTTTCTGATGTGGGTGATATTGACAAGATGAAGGTAGATGTGACTTGTGGAAGTCTGGACACAATTTTTATGTCCTGATTTCATGTTACAGTTTTACTTGTTAACTGTATCTTTGCTTCCTTCACAGCTTGCATGTCCAAGTATTCTGCTGGATGCATCTATTACTATCCATCTTTCCATCGTAGCCATAATCCTGCTCAGGCTGAAAAATTGCAAAAAGACCTGAAAAGGTACCTTACAAGGAAGATTGGATTTGAAGCAGTTATGCGCATAAGATGTACAAAAGGTGTGTCTTAAATACTGATTACTATGGAACCGTTGGTGTAAATGTGTTAGAATCATTTTGAATGTGCTTAGTCTTTAGCAACATTAAATTGACTGTTATTTTTCCTTCTTTGAAGAGTAAAAGAGTTACCTTCTTTATGTTAAGTTAGCTTTTGGTGTTTGATTTTTTGGTTTTTTTGGTTGATAGTATCATCTCTCTGTAAGTTGATATGTGTAGTGTAGGACATCACTCCCTCTGGAGTGTTCAGAATTGAACATGAACTCTACAGGATCATGCTGAAATGTCTAATGATTCATGTAATTGGTTCTACATGATAGAATTTTTACTGTTTTCTTCGACCTTAGCTTGAGGGCTAGGGTTTTAGTTATTGGTGAGAGTTTTCCGTGCTGTTTTAACCTCACTCTGAATTATTTAATCTGATTCTAGGTCTTTCAATACACACTTTCCATGGGAATTTTTTTGTACGATCTACTGATTTACTGTCCCTTGCCAATGTCAATCCTGATGCTGGATTTGCAGTACAAATGTCCATAGAGGAAAGTCTGACTGACACATCTTTGGTTTGTTTTCAAACAGCTCTTTTGTATACTTCCAGTAAAGGTAAATAAATTCAAATTAGTCACTGGGGTTTTTGTTTCTCTTTATGGTGTAATGTTTGTAAAGTTAGTTCCATAGCCTTTTCTTGTTCTCTATACCCTAAAAGAATCTTGTCAGAGCTAGTAAGCCTACTTGGCAGTTAATCACATAATGGAAATCCTTATAAACACTGTTTTAATGTGAAAATTTCATCTGCATTTGACATAGTGCTGATTCAGCAGGGCTTTTTTTAGTTATAAAGTCTGGCTATTGTTAGAAGTAGTAACATGTTTGGCAGGCACTTTGTCCAAACACACAGACCTGTGATGGATTGGATCAAGCCGCAATTACTACACTGGGTGAGCATAAAGAATAGCAGCTAATTTCTATGGTGGAAGATGCCACAAAACTTTGGGATGGATGTCAGCGTACTTCATTTGTAGGATCAAAGACACTGTGGATGTTGCTAGTTTGTGTTACCAGTTTGTGCTGCTTTAGAGTAGAATTTTAACAAGTTGAGACCGGGAGACAGTGTTGCCACAGTTTCTTGACTGCTATGGTTTCTAGAATGGGTGCATCTTAAATGGGAGGAGATGCTCTAATGACTGAATTTGTTTACTTCTACCAGGAGAGAATGCAAAATGATTTCCACTAATTTCTCTTAGGTGAGCGTCGAATTCGAGTGCACACACTTTGCTTGCCTGTAGTGAGTTCCCTGTCTGATGTGTATGCAGGAGCAGATGTACAAGCAGTTGTGTGCCTCTTAGCAAACATGGGTGAGTACAGGTCAGGAACATTCACATGTATTTTGGCATGTTCCTAATTCTGCCAGACGTTTAAATGAAGTAGTGAACGGAGCCTGAGTATTATTAAAAAAGGTTGAAGTGCAACACACTGAAGTGTGCTGAACACCTGTGTGTGTAAAAGATGACAAAACCAAATTTATACTGCAACTGTGAACTGAAATACTCCTTGTTCTGAATACTTAGTTGACTTTAGTCTTTTAAAAGGAGCCTTCTTGCTTTGTTTGTCTGGTGGTAAGTAAAGGACAAAGAATCCTAACACACTTGGATCAAAACTCTCATTTTTGTATCATCATTATCATTGTTGTTCACTCAAGCTTTAGCATTCTAGGATTACTTAAGAAACAGTGATTCAGTTTAGCGAGTTGCTGGAGACTAAAAGGGAATTTCTGACAGCAGTGTATCTGAAGTATTGGTTTTCCATCCTTCTGTTGTTTCAGGGTTGAAAATTCTTCCTTATCCCTTAATTGTGGGTCATAAGTAGCTGTTTCATAGACTGCTCTCTCCTGTTAAATGTGTATGACTCTGTGCAGCATTTTAGCACGTGCTATATTATATATTAATATTGAAATCACTTAAAAGAAGTAAATTGTAATTCTGTGTCTTGTGGGATTGTAACTAGATGACCTTTAAGGTCCCTTCCAGCCCAACCATTCTGTGATCTCCTCTTAAATGCACATTCAGTCCAGCAGATGGCTTCCTCCAACCAAAGGATTTGTAGTCCTTGCTCAGCAGACAAAGAGAAAGCAGCATTTAAAGTAATCACTATTATGTCACTGAAGTAATGGAAGAAATTTCTTATGTGAGGGGGTGAAAAAAAATCAAAATTAATTGTGGCAGATCTTATCTTGGAGGTTGGGCAACAGCATTTCAACAATAGCTAAGTTGTTTGTATAATGTTTAAATTTCCATTTAGACTTCACTATGTATGATTGCTTTAAAAATTTCTTTTAATTCTCCAAGAGTACAAAACAGGGAGCCAAAATTAGCTACACAATATCTTTGAGCATTATGAAAGTGAGTTTCTGTATGGACAATCATCTAAATTACTCCTAAAAAAAATTAGGACCGCAGATGTGGGTTTGGGAGTTTTTTTTAGTCTTAAAACATGACCTGGAAGTGCAACTCAAATTTTCAAAGTTCAAGGGAATGAGTGAAGCTGTGTCTGGTAACTTCTTCCCTCCTTCTACCCCCCAGCTGTGGATCGCTCAGTTTCATCCAGCCTTGCAGATGCAAGAGATGCCTTAGTCAATGCCGTGGTGGACTCCTTGTCAGCATACATGTCAACTGCCTCAAATCTGCAGCAGTCCATGCTGATAGCACCAAATTCCCTCAAGCTTTTCCCACTCTATATTTTGGCCCTTCTCAAACAGGTATGTATGATCTAGTGGATTAGTGTTTGATGTATAGTTCATTGTTCCGTTTGAGGAATTCTTCAGTTCTAGGTCAGGCAATGTCTGTACTTCTCTAAAATTATGGAAATTGGTTTACTGTCTTTATGCTGACTGGACTTTGTTGTAGAAGATGACCATAGGAGCTTATTTTAAATTGTTAATGACTGAACCTTTTATTAGTTTCCTTGATTTTGAATTTCTTATATTCTTACAGTTAAAATAAAGATGTAGTTTACAATCAGCATTTCTCAGCTTTTGACAGCTCATTAGTGTAGCCCATAAAGGTTGTTGGAAACTGCTTATTAGTACTTCTTCATTTTTATTTTATGAAGGAAGAAACAAGTATTTTCCAATACATATTTTTGTCCTTTAAATTTCCAAGAAAAAAAATGAGTTTCCATGGAAATACAGTAAAACTTATTATAGAAACTCAAGTGATATAGTTGAAAGATCACATAGAAGTAGTTACTACTTTTTTAATATTATTTTTTAATAATATCTTTGTTTGGATTACTATACTTCATACTTAAAAAGAGAGCTTCCTGCAGGGTTTTGTTATGAATAAATCTCACTGCCTAAAGTTTTTCAAGTCTGACAGTTCTGGGTTCTGTTATGATGAATAAACCTTTATATAAGTCTTCTAAGAGATCCAAGCGTAATAATTTATTTTCTTTGGCTAAGTGATTACTTCAGTCTTTAATATACTGATTATGATTTTTTTGATACTTGCATGACAAGTGCAGTTAATGGCGAGGAAAAAGCAGAGCGTTTATTATCAAGATCTGTGTAAAAGACAGAAATAAGAGTGGCTGGGAAAAGTTGTTTAGGTTTGGATTTTTTATTATCTTTATTAGCAATAATAAAATATGGGATATAGAGAAACCAAAATCAAAATGCTTGTGGCAGACAAGAAGGAGTGATGTCCTTAGCTTTGCTGTGGAAATGAATATGAACTCTGATTATAGCAATGTTCTCCACTGAGTTAGAATATGATGTTTAATTCATTGTGTTGCTTCTCACAGCAATTGTGTACCAGTTACTTCTAAAGGAGATCTGAAAAATTCAGTAGGAGAGAGTTAAAAAATAAATTTTATCCCATGGGAGTCTAGTTTCTCCTATAAAACATGAAAGTATGTTTCCTTTCCAAAACTTTTCCTTAACATTGAATTCTTAGTACTATAAAGTCAGAGTTAATCTTGTGCACATATGTACCTTGCCTGAACTCTGCTTGCCTCATATTTTTCCTGTGCTAGCTTGCACTAGTGAGTTTCACTAGCCAGTGTCACTTGTCGAGAATAAAAATGAGAAATGCTGGCCCAGTTGCATGCAAATTTTAGACAAAGTGAGGGAGAAATTTATTCTCCTTCATCAATAAGGAGGGGCTAGATTATGTTTTAAAAATCTTGCTGAAACTCTATGATTAAGATTCTACCAATAAGATACATTTCTTTACAAAAGCTTTACCACGTTCGCTGGACACTTTGAAAGTACGAAATGACCTCTTACATAAAGTAAAGTACAGGATTTGTTTGAGTGGTAATGTTCTCTTGCAGAAAGCCTTCAGAACAGGCACAAGTACACGCTTGGATGATCGTGTCTATGCAATGTGCCAGATGAAGAGCCAGCCTCTTGTTCATTTGATGAAGATGATACATCCCAACTTGTACAGAATAGACAAGTTGACTGATGAGGTAATGTATGAAGCCTGGTTATGGCATTTCCTAGTTTTAATGGCCCATTAAATTTGGTGTTGTGCTGCAGTAATTTTATGTTGTTATTGTAATACAAATGGAGCATTTCCCCTGAGTTATAAAAAATCAAGAAAAACATTATTTTCAAGTTTTGAGTTGCAAGTATGGTAGTGCAGTATGAGCAGAACTGTGGTTTTACTTCATCTTGTTTCAATGACCATAGTAATGCCATAATTTTTTATCATACCAAGAAAGTAAAGAAATTATATATATTGGAGACATTTCAGTGTGTTTTTATTATTTAGAACTGTCTGTGGTAAATGAGTGTCGTCGATCTGATGGATGATTCAAGGTTTTATATACAGAAATCAGATAGAGTTGCCCGCAATAACAGCCTTCCAGTGGTTTCTCAGATTGAAGAGGATAAAACAGAATTTTACTTCTAGATGGTTGTGATCAGACTGAGAAAGTACTTCATGTACAAAACCAGCTTTTATTATTTCATCTTCTACAGATTTAGCCTAGGAAATGCATTCATTTTTTTTAATAGTAAGAAGCGAGATGGGGTTTTATTTAAGGTCAAAGTTAGTTATAATGGCAAAAATGAGGGGGTTTATAAATAAGATTTTATCATTTTATTAGTCCCTAGTTTTGGAAAAGTATATGTAAGAGTTTGTTTCTACGTGATAGAAGATTATATGGTAAACTGAATAGTTTCACTGGCAGTGGTATTGTATTGTTCAGCACAACCTCTGAGCTATTTGTAGTCTTAAAGTTTCTTTTAAGGTATTTCATAAACTCAAATTGGTGAGTCTAAACTCAGTGTTCTTCAGTGGAGTTGCTCTTCTTATACTCCACCCCTACCAGTCGTTGAGATGCCAACTTCAACTGGCCTTGTCAAGTTCTTTTTGTGGCACTTCAAACTGTGTGCTTGTGCTGTAAAGAATCTGCAGTGTCTTCAGGAGATCCAGTTTTATTAGCAAATGCTTTCAGATCAGTTTTTGGAGTACAATAATACAAAAATAGGGCTTATTTTACCTACTGAAATTAATTGTCAAACCAGATGTGAAATCATAACAGGACGCTAATCTGCCATTTAGTACTGCTTCAGTTTAAAGTATTTGTGAAAGAGGCTGCTCTTCAATGTCTTGTTGCTTAAAAAATTATGTAAAATTTAAATTAAAAAAACCTAAAAATTAAATTAAAAATTTTAATTCAAATTTTGAAGTATTTTTAAAATAATACAGAATTCCTTTTAAATGTTTTTGCTAGTTTTCTTTTCTCTTAACACTTGATTCTTGAGAGTATTGAGTAAAGCCTGGAACTTGCTCTAGTGGAATTCAGTAACTTGATTTTCATAACTATGTCTAAATCCCCAGAAGCTGCTAATCTGTGGCGTTGTGGTACGAAATTTTTTAAGTAGTGATTTTTTAAAATAATCTTATACTACATGGTATGTGCTCAGTCAGTAGAGTGTTTTTCCCCTATATTATTTGCAGAATGCTTCAGGGTTTCTTGAGATGTCTGGCCTGTTTTTGTTTTGGAGAAGGAAGCAACTTTATTGTGAAAATACTGGGGGGTTGTGTTCATGTTTTTTTTTTATTTTTGTTTTTGTTTATTTATTGCTGGGGAGAAAGGCAGGGTATTTTTTAATAATGTTAGTGCAAACAGCCAGATTCTTTAATCAGATCAGTCACAGGCTCTGTGAACAAACCCAAGGATCACTTCAGGCAGGATCTTAAATCAGGGGACTTCCTGTTAATTGAATGCAATAATACACTGAACCCTTCCTTACAGAGACTAGAATTTGATGGTTTTCTGTTCTTGCAGCATTTCTAGTGAAATTGAATGCAATGGAAAAAAAAACAGAGGTTGTTTGTCGAAAACTTAGGTGTCAACAGTAGTAATAATTTTGAAATTTTGACATCTGTAGCATCAAAAATGTTACATAAGCATCTTAAATTAATTTGCATTATTATGTTTTAGGTACTAAAGTAGCCTTTAGAATAAGTAACATTCTAGAACTGTTTGATGTACATAACAAAATACTATGTTAAGCCTAAAATGATTATATGAGAATCCTCAGAATTTTACTAGATATTATCAGTGTTTTTCCTGTTTTGTTTTATCTTTAAAGGTAAAATTCTAGTGTTACTGAGTATTGGGTTTTTATTGCAGAGTACAATACATGTAAATGACAGAGTTGTTCCTCAGCCACCCCTTCAGAAGTTGTCTGCAGAGAAGTTGACAAGAGAAGGAGCTTTTCTTATGGATTGTGGTTCAGTAAGTTAAAATTTTACACATGCTTTTAAAAAAAATTTTCTAAAGGGAAAAAGAAAACCAAAAAGCAGTACCTGCTGTGTTGTTAAAACCAGTCAGCTCTCAGCAATAGCAGTGTTGTGAATCAGCATTCCAGGTAACCTGACAGTAATCTGTGTTCCAGTGAAAAGC
Source organism: Motacilla alba alba (assembly GCF_015832195.1). NCBI lineage: Eukaryota > Metazoa > Chordata > Aves > Passeriformes > Motacillidae > Motacilla > Motacilla alba. Next base: position 46,090,346 of record NC_052019.1, on the reverse strand, counting down.
TTTCATATTTTGATCTGAGGCTGTATTTATCTTTGAGGCTGTAGAGGTTGATTTTTTTCATGCAAGACTGGTCAAAATATACCAAGAGTTCACATCAAGATGTTTTTTTTATGGAATTTATGTATTTTTTACTTTCCAGAATTTCTTTTAATGGCTATTAAATTGCACATACTAGAGGATTTTACAAACCCTTGATGCAGGAATGTTCTCAGATACACACAAAGAGTGGGTTTATGATTTGTGGCCTGTGTTATGTAAGAGTTGCAAGTGAGAGGGAATTGGAGACTGAACAAAATCTGTAGGTACAGCTTAAGGTATTTGTAGAAATTGCACTAAAACACACTCAATTGAATAAAGCATTATGCTACTCCAGTGGCATACTCCAGTCTAGAAGGTTCTTTTAACCTTGAATCACTTCAGGGCTGAGTGTGAATGTAAAACCAGCTTTTGTCTCCAGACCTCTGAAATAATTATTACAATAAGCTTTGATAATTGGTGCTTTGCTTCTGATTGGGAAGCCAGTGTGCAGTAACCAACAGAATGGTGTGACTTCAGATAATTTGAGGGGTTTCATTTAAGGAGATAACATGAGAAGTTACTGCATTAAGTGTTCCATTATAAATGTGTCCTGCAACCTCATTATTTCAGTATTTGAATTCTAGCTATATTTTTTTTTTTTACATTTAATGATCTAAGTGTTACCAATGTACTGATTATTTACACACTTACTTATGAATATAGACATGTATGTATGAACTGCAACTGGAACACTCAAATGATTAATTTGCATGGAAGTTACTATTCTGGTATTATTCCTGTTGCATCACCCCTTGACTGTTTTCTCTAAAATGTATGCATGGCCTTTTCTAAAACCGATTCTGACATCTTACAGATTTTTTACCTTTGGATTGGAAAAAACTGTGATAATAACTTCATAAAAGATGTCCTTGGATACCCAAATTATGCATCAGTGCCACAGAAAATGGTAGGCATTCTAATGAGTTGAACTGTATACGGCTTACACTTGGAATGTGCATTTAATCTACTTATTTCTGCATTTTCAGTTTTTAATTATGTAACTATGAGTTAGGTTGGGCTTTTTCATAGTTAGGTACCTTCTAACCTCTTGTCAGCTTCATAGGAACCAGATAGAAGTTGTCGGATGTTTTCAAGGAAAGAATGTAAAGATATAAATTTCATAATTCATGAAATGCCAAACAGTTGCTCTGTAACATAACTGCTTTTAATATTTTAATGGAAATACATGTGCATTCACAAGAATAGGAAATAATTTCACAGGATGAATACAAAAATTATCTGTTCAGATCTGTTAATAATTAAGATTAGAGTTAGTTCATTGATAACAGTTTTCAGAAGCCTTGTGTTCTCTAAACATGGTGTAAGTTACCAAATCTGTGGTATGGCACAACAGACCTGTAGGTAACAGTAAGAGTAAAGTTTTACTCAGCTTCCACGCCTTGACTCAATGTTAAAAAGAGAAACTTTCAGCTGTTAGAACTTCAAAGACCCTTGGATGTGTGTTTTGGTGGAGGGGTTTTTATGTTATAACCTGTACTTGTAGTCTAGTGTGTAAAACAGAGCAGCAATTAAAGAGAAGTCTCCTCTTCAGTAAGTAGTGATTCCATAATATCAACAATTGGCAAATAAGGATGGACCCTTTTAAGACACTCTAGGAAAGCTGAGAATCAAATGGTTATATCTAAATAGTACCAAAAAATGATAGCAAAAAACACATAGGTAGGTATTTTCCACTTAAAGTTGCATAGTATCAAGGAAGAAAGTGACAAGAACAGGTTAAGATCTATAAGACTACTAAAAAACTGGATTGTTTGTTCAGAATTTTGTATTTTGTATGTATTAGCAATTCAGAACTGTCCCCTATGACCAGCTGATTAATGGAGTTTCCAGGAGGAACTTAGATAAAGGAAGGATGATACTTTTTAATGGTTATATAGCATCTATTTTAATGAAAATGAGACAAAAACTTACATAAAGTTATCTTTGCTTTTTAATTACACCCTCATTCTACAAAGGTAGCAATAGAACTACTTTAACTGAAATAAATTCCTTTGTGTCATGTTAATTGTCTTTAAGTGTTGTATTGGCCGAAGAGGTGATACACTTGACTCAGTAAATGATACACTTAACTCAGTGAATTGCTCAACCCTTTTAAATCTATTTTTTTCAGCTTATTCCCTAGCCAAAAAGTCGAGTAGCATCTTTCCATTGATATTTACATAAAATTCAGATTTTACTTTTTGTTTCTTCAGTGATGCAAAGTGCAACATGTAAAAACTTGATTGACAGAAGAAGATACAGGCAAGAAGACTGCAAAAGCAGCATTTTGAAAAGATGACTTTGCTGTCTAAAATCTTTTGCACTTAAAACACAGTTAAGTTAGATGTACCCCCTCCTAGATAGCAGTGCAGCACAGATAATATGAACTATTGTCCTTTAAGCTGAAGAAAAACATCTGTGTATGTAAATCCATAGTTGGTAATTTCTTAGCAGAGATTGTGGCTTGAATTATGTTACAACTTTCAGGATCTGTTTTTTTTTAATAGTTTCAATAATAACAGGTGATGGTTTCTTTCAATTACCTTCAACCAGACACAGCTTCCTGAGGTGGATGCACCTTCTTCAGAAAGGACACGATCTTTTATATCTTGGCTTAGAGATAGTAGACCTTTAAGTCCAGTTCTTCAAGTAATAAAGTGAGTATTTCTGTTATGTACTGAGTTGTTGGCTAGCAACTTGTATTTACAATTTCTAATTAAGACTGATGAAAAGTGAGTATATCTGTCTCGGAAGAAACTGAATAACATCACCTTCCCAGCTGATAAACTGCTGTTTATAAAACTGTCTAGTGACAAAGGTTTTCTTTGAATCTAGTGCAAATTCAGTTGCTCATAGTTTCATGGGTAGGAATTAATTGCATATATTTATTAGGAATATACTAAACCTCAGTGGATGTCCTTATGATCAATGGTGTTAACCAGGTTAGTTTCTGGTATAGCTTTTATAATTTCATTATATGTCTATAAAAAAGATTCAAGTAAAGTTAGTAATCTGTAGATCGTTTAATAATTATATGTGTTTGTTACTGAGATCTGCAGGACAGCAGCTGATAGATGAGCCAAGTTCTGAAGCCTTTTCAAGCTATGACTTGCTTAAGGAGGTTTAAATTCTATAAAATGTTTATACTTGAGATTACATTTCACTTGTAGAGTACTTGTTTTACTGAGCTGGGCAGGAGATCACATTTTAGAGAGTATGATGACTTGCTCAGAGAAATGGTACTGAAATATAGGACTGAAGGTCTTGAGCTGTTGGCAGTGAGGCTGCTGCTTGAGTTGTAGGAATTTCTGAGAGACCATAATAAGTAGGAGAGCTTTGCTGCATGCTGCACAACACTGGAACAGAGGATTGTGTCCCAGCAAATTTTTATGGGGGCAATAATTTTGGATACTAGATCTTTGACATGTTACCTTTTCTATTTTGTTGCTAAGGAAGAAAGTCTGGGGAGGGGATTGAGATTACATGTAAACAGAGAGGTAGTTTTTGCATTTTTCATTGCCATCAGCATATTTATTAGCTTCAAAAACAAAATTCTTACATTTCCTTTCTTGTGTTTCTAATTCTAAGTGCTGTATTTCACCTGCTTTTCTACAATTTTATATACTTTAAAAGATGCTGTTTTTTGATAGTGTATTGCAAACTTCAATATTTTTTCTAGATTTTGGATTATTGGCAATTGTAATCTCTTTGTACTGAATTTATATTCCAAATGACAGATAGTAAGCAATTTATTAGAACCTATCACTCTGAATTTGCAGTGGATTTTTTTGCTCAAAATTTGATTTTGCTCAGTACCTTCTCTTCTTCTTTCAGAGATGAGAACCCTGCCAAAACAGATTTTTTCCAGCATTTAATTGAGGATCGGACAGAAGCAGCTTTCTCGTATTATGAATTCCTACTTAATATTCAACAGCAGATTTGTAAGTGACCAAGGAAGAGGTAGAGGAAAAAGTCTGACTTCAGACAGAAGCATGGGCCAAGAGAACCATATGGGAAGTTACAGAAGTGGATATTTGTTCTTCACAATATACAGTGACCAGCACTGTTTTGAAAGCTTTACAGCTAAAGGAGTATACATTTCCAAAAGAATTTTGCAGGTTTCCTTCAGTCTAAAAGTGCTACAAGTGATGAAGTTGTTTCACTAGTAAACTTTAAAATTGGTTTGTACACGTTTCCAGTTGTGCAGCAGTATGGTGCTCTGTTCATTGCAAGCTGATGAATTTATGTAGCTATGTGGGATGATATTTCTTAACAAAATGTACAATTAGGTAAAGCCTTTTTTCTTACATTTGTTATAGTAGCCCTTCCAGATCCAAATCCTTAACAGAGATGTCAAAGGGCAGTGATGTATGTTGGTTGTTTATATGAATTTCTTTTTAAAAGGAATAGTTCATACTTGCTAAAGACTTCTGCAAATTCCCTGTGAAAGTTGTAGAGTTTCAGTAAAGTAAATCAATTGTAGAAATAAAATATATAATGTACATAGCTATTACATTTGTAAAGAAAATGTAAAAAATGTAACTAAAAAAAGACCTAGCTCATTGTGCAGAATTGTTGAGTGCTCGATGATGATGAATTGTTTTGTCCCAGGCTAGACAATGAAGTTGACTATTAAAACATGATAAAAGTATCAATGTAGAAGGAATATAGCTGCTGCTTCTGTTAATTTTAGGTGAATTTATTTATGATTGGCTTACTAATTAAAATATTTTGCTTTATCATGTGGTTTTATATTTATGCAACTATAATCATTTTCCAGCTAAACTCTTACCGAACTGAATATTGAAGAAAACATGTTTACCACCTTATTTCACAGACCTGTGGAAGGGAGGAGAAAACACCACATAATCTGAAATGAGTTTTGATACAGAATTCCTAAACTCCTTCTAAGGCATATCTGTTAACCTTGTTTTGCTTTTTATAACTACTGTAGTCTTGGTCCAGGTATCTGTAACTTGTGTTGTCTGCCATTTAGAGTTAGTGTGGGTAATCACTCACCACTTGTAGATTTGACTTCTGCTGTGATCTAAAGAAAAACAAGAAGGGATGTAAAAATTAATTACATTACATCAGTGAAAGTAAAGGCTTTAAAATTACAAAATTCAAAATGTAATCACACTTGCATATTTCAGAAACTTTATTCTTGCTAATGTTTTGGTAACTCAAGGGTTTGGGCTTTTTGATAGATTAATAACAGATTTTTTCAGTTTCGTTAAGTTGGGACGGTTTTCTTTGGCCTTTTTTTAGAGACACATTAGAATTAATTCATAAAGCACAATCAGTTACACTTAGTTTCCTGAACTTTGTTTATCTGTTTGGTTTAATGAAATGTGACTACAATGGAATAATTAGGTACAAAAAAGTAAATTATGATTAATATGATTACATTTTTATTTAATGTAGCCTTGAAAATGCTGACATTGTATTTTAACTGCTATAGCCCCTGAATCAAATATTCAAGGAGAAAATGTACTAGCTATGGTTTGCAAATGCTTTAAAAGCTACAACAGTTAAATTGCGCCAGTAGTGTTACTCTGCATGTTAGCACAAACTCATTGTTTGGAGAAGATACCTTATATTTGTGTGTTGTCCTTACCTAAATGTGTTTAAGTTACCCAAAGAATTACATAAGAGAAACTTTCCATTTAGTAACTTAATTTATCATGTAATAAACATCTGAGGCAATGCTGAATGTTGTCCCGAAATCAGACCTTCAGGATTTCAGTGCTTGTTTGTAAAGTAATGTGCACTGGGTGAAAGATAAGTGCTGCTGAAGAGTGGGGCATCTTAAAAATCGTTTGTATTTGTGAAGATGAGAAGAGCATGTTAACATTTCAAATGCTCCATGAAGATGCTTTGGATTTGTGAGTTTGGTATTGATATCTGGGAACACATTATGCCATGATTAATTGCAACATATTCTGTAAAATCATTTCTTAAAGCTTTATTCTTCTAGTATAGTTTTTGTATATAAAAAGTATGAAAAGTACATCTTTAAAGCTATTTGTTCAGTAAAATTATTACACAGCACAGAGAATATAGTTATTTTTTTATTAATTATAGAGTACATCTCCATTCTGACTGATTTTTGGTTTAAATTTTAACAATCTAGTCTCATGGAAATACCTTGAATTTGAAACATCTCAGGAATCGGGCTACTGCTTTTAGTCTTTTGATCAATAGAGTATCTGCAGGCATGGCAAGAGTATCTCTCTGAGAAGGAGCTGGGGCTCCTGGTGGACAACAAACTATCCATGAGCCTGCAGTGTCCTTGTGGCCAAGAAGGCCAATGGCATCCTGGGGTGCATTGGGAAGAGCATTGCCAGCTGGTTGAGGGATGTGATCCTGCCCCTCTGCTCAGCCCTGGTGAGGCACATCTGGAATGCTGTGTCCAGTTCTGGGCTCCTCAGCACAAGAGGGACATGGAGCTCCTGGAGTGGGTCCAGCAGAGGCCACAAGGGCGATGAGGGGACTGGAGCATCTCTTATGAGGAAAGGCTGAGGGAGCTGGGTCTGTTCAGCCTCGAGAAGAGACAACAGAGAGGGGACCTCAGTGTTTCTAAGCATCTGAAGGGAGGGTGTGAAGGGGAGGGAGCCAGGCTCTGCTCAGTGATGCCCAGCAACAGGACAAGAGGCAACAGCAGAAAACCAATGCACAGAAAGTTCCACCTGAGCATGAGGAAGAATTTTACAGTGCAGGTGGCTGAGCACTGGAACAGATTGCCCAGAGAGGCTGTGGAGTCTCCCTCACTGGAGATAATTCAAAAGCCATCTGGATGCAATCCTGTGCCGTGTGTCTTGGGATGAGCCTGCTTGAGCAGAGGTGTCAGACCACATAAGCCCTGGTCCCTTCCAACTCAGCATTCTGTGATCTAAATCACAGTTTCTCTTACGATGGCTTGGATCACGCCACTGTAGCAGAAGATACGGATTAAAGATTAATCCCACCAAGGGAAATACTGTGAAGTTCAACAAGCTTGTTGCCTACTTAAGTAAGGCTTAGGAGAAGAGATAAAAGACATACTTTCGTATCTGCTTAAATAATATGCTGAATTGTCCAAAGTAGCTCTCTAGCCATTCTAGGAATTGAACTTTTCTTTAAGTGTCTTCCACATTGCATAGTATAACACATGTCTGTTTCACTAGAAATTTAAGATTTCCCAGGGAAGATGCTTCCCAGCCCCAGCTAAGCAAGTCTTTGGGTGATGAGTTCAAATGTTCAGTATTTTAAATACTGACAGCGGGTATCCCTTTCATGTCTTTGTTCTACAATGCAACATCTTGTATGTCTTTAACCAAGGAAGCAGTATGGAAGTTCCTGTAGAAGAAATTAGAGCCTGTGAAGCTCTTACAATGGTAGGGCGCATGATGCAGCTCCCTGAGAAGCGTTACTTAGCTCAGTTCTTTATTTTGTTCTGAAGCTTACTAGAAATAAACCCATTTATTAATCTTGGTGTAGTGCTTCTCATGGCAGTGAAGGAAAGATGAGCGGGGCAGGTAATTTTGTTCTGCTTTGGCTTTCTGTAAATTGGGTCAGATACTGAAAAGATAGATTTGTCATGGCTGGTGTTTGCAAAAAGCCAAAATCAGTTGTTAGTAATCCTGAGAGTCAAGAGCTCTTCAGTAATATTAAATGTGGAATCAAGTTTTTTCACCAGGTAGATTTTAAGAATTTTATGAAGAAGTTTCAAGGTGGATAAATGAAGAGCTAATTAAAACTTCAGTCACTGATTTCTGCAGTTGGAAGTTTTGGACTGTATTTGTCTTTGCAGGCAGGATGTAACCCTGCAGAAATTCAGTAGCCAGTACGGGGAGCAGGGAGGTCTGAGGCTTAGCTGGCAATGAATTTATGCAATACCCCAAATACGTGTCTGTTATTATGTAAAAATTACTTGAATTATGTTTTGTTTAAAAGCAGTTTTGCATATTTTAATACATGTTAAATTTTTGTATAGTATTTGCTGGTAGTTTATTCAGTTCTAAAAAAGTGTGAGGGGGTTTTACATACCCTGTTGCATCTCAGATTTTCATAAAGGAGGTAGAATATAATCAGAATCACAGATACTTCTGATTTTTAGCATACCAGGATATTTGATAGACTTGTGTTGGGAATTTTAAAGGAAATGGGCAAACTGTAATGATTTATTGATGCAATTTCTTTACCTATCAGCCTCTAGAATTAAAAAAAAGAAAACCATTTCTAGCAGTCTTGCATGTCTTTACTTAAACTGATGTTGTTATATCAAATTCAGGAATCCAGAAAAGTGCGGTTACAACTTTAGCAAATAACTGGGATTGAAGTCTCTTTTGAGAACATTTTATTTTTCTTCACAAGATTCTGATGATTCCTGTCCATATTAAAATCCAAAGACATTTCTACTTCTTGGAGTGTATCAAGAGAATTCTCACATGATTAGCATCATGTAAAAGATAATTACTACAACAATGACAATTCAAATAACTACATATTAGATCTTCCTTCATTTTATGCTTTTAAAGTCATCTGTAGCTAAGGAATTCTTTCTGCTCTTTCCTTTTTGGCAGCAGAATATGATGCCTTCATTATCTGAAGTAGAGCTTAGGAGAGGCCAGAAGTAAAACTGTAATCACTGGTATATGTGCTGGATGTCCTCATCCAGCTTACTGAGCACGTGCAGAGCTTCTGAAAGACTGGCACTTCCCTATCCAGATGATCATGTTTAGGCATTTCTTACAATCTGCCTGAATTTCACAGTGCCTTATATGTTCATTCAAAATAAAAAGCCATTTGCATTTGCAAGTTTTCCCTTTTCCCTCATCCAAGCTATTATTTCAAATTACTAAACCATGTACGTGAAAGTGGAATTTATTCTTGGAGAGCAAGCATGAAATCTTTCAGCCTTCCAAACGTGTTTTGAAACTTTTTAAGTTCCTGGAAGAAGAGTGGAAGCTGCCTGTGCAACACAGACTCTGGCATCTCCAGGAGTGCAGCGGGATCGGTTCTGCAGGAGGAACACAGCCCTGGGAAAAGCAGTGTGTGAGGGGTCTGTCAGCTGCTCCAGCCCTGTCAGGCTGCAGCTGGAGCATCGAGCAGCTCTGCCCATCCACCTGCCCCAGCATCCTGTCTCCTTTAAGAGTGACTGGTATCCGATCGTCGGGCTGAAACATGAGAAATCCCTCGTGTGTAACTTGTCCTACCCTGAGATGCATTTCTACATGACGTATTTAGAGATCAGCTGGATATGTAAAACCCTGTCAGCATTTTTGCTTATCAGAGTAACTGAGTATTGTTGACCTTAGAATGAGTAATCTCTTCTAATGGATGGTTTTGCAATATAATTACCTGTGGAGAAAATTATAACTTTTCCTTCTGTCTGAAAGATTCCAAATGTTTTGTAGCTTCCTGAACTGGGGACAACAGAGCAAGCTGCCCTATACTTTTATTTCTTTAGTACCCTCTTAGGTCTTCTACTTAATTTGTCTTCTGTGGCTTTCAGTTTCTCAATGTGTTTAAATTTCTGATGTCATTTTCATTTGTCTTTCCACACCACCTATTAGGATTATAGTTGACATAAGTGCCTGGTTACTATGCAAGCTATCACAAACAATGTTGCATGAGCTGATTCACGTGAAGGTGGGTATCACCAGCCTTTTCCCTTTTCTAGTCTTTTTCATCCTGAATTCTTGTTACTACGAACTTGGTTAACCAGTAATACCCATGTCTTTAAATAAGCAAGTGTGCTTGTGTTATAAACAATAAATTAAGTTCTGTGTTAGCTTCACAGAGTAATTTAAAACAAAACAAAACAAAACAATAAAAAACAATAAAAAACCAACAACAACAAAAACTAATCAGAAAAAAAACCAAAATGACCAAAGAACCCCCTCAAAACAGAAACCCGTGAACTCTCAGCTCTCCTCAGTGGCAGTTTCCTAAAACTGGAGAAAGACTTTTTCAGCTCCTTCAAAATTTAGCACTTTCCTTAAAAAGAAACCTGGAAGTTACTGAAATCTTGTAGGTATGTGTAGAAACTGCATGTTGTAGAAAAGGAAAAGGTCCAGGCATAACTGCAAGACCTCTTGAAGCAGGTGTTAGAACTCCTAGGAATGTCCTTCAGCTTCAGCTTGTGATTTTTATATGAATAAAATGTAAAATATCTTAGGAGTCAGCCTTCTCTCAAACACATTGCAATGCTTCTGGCAGCCCTTCTTCCTCAGCCTAAAACAGTAACAGGGCAGACAACATGGTACCACCTTGAAGGGAGGAAGGACTGTTACCCAAACAAGAATATTACTACAAAACCCCTTGAAACACTTGCACAAATATGCTCTGCAGAACAGGCTGATGGAGTTCAATGTCCTGGGAAGGGATGGGGCTTGGAGTGGGTACTCAGATCCCTGAGTATTTGCATAAAACAGGATGTCAGACTTTTTAGACTGAATATGGTTGTGACTCATGGAGTTTGTGCTCAGCTCTGGTGGTCATTTGCAATGACTAATGTGAAAAGACAAGGCAAACTAACAAAAAGAACATGCTGTTGTGGGTGTGCATTACTTTCTCTGGTATAATGAACGTTTACTTTGAGGAGTCATTTTTGATTGCTATTTGCAGGTTTGAACTGTGAAGTGTTTCTTTCAGTTCCCCTCTTTCCTCTTGCTTCCACATTCTGTGTATTTGAGTGGTGTGTGTCTAACTGTGCATGGCCATTACAACTCTCAGTTACCAGCATGGAATGCTTAGGCAGACTTTTCACTGAGGAACCCTCACCACAAGGCTTGTGCTCTATTCTGAGCAGTTCTTGTTTCCTATCCAGCTCTGATGACATTAAATTTGCATGTTCTCATGTTTTAAGCCATCAGTCCCTCAGGTGTAGTGTAGGTCATTAAGGCTGCCTCTTTAATACTGCAGGTGCCAAGCTAAAGACTTGAGCTCTGTCTCTATAACAGAGTGGTGCAGAAGGAACCGAGCCTGGAAACAGCCAAAGCTCTGCTTTGTGGTTTAGCCAGGGAAAAGGAAACAGCTGAACTTTTCCATCGTGCTGCTGCTGTCTGATGACAGATGCCTTGAGCACAAGCTGGGCCTGGAATGGCTCCAGAACTGAAACTCGAAATGGGAGATCTCCACCCATATCTTTCTGGCATGTTTGTTGTGTGTTTCTTCCTGGAGCTGTGGCTCCCGAGGCAGATTAGGCTGATTTCCCTGTGCAGTGGCATCCAGAGGGGACGTTCTGCCCTGTCTCCCCACTATCCCACCAGCTCTCTCCATCCACAGTCATTAAACCACTTCAAAGATATATTTACAAGCCAGAGGAAGCATATCAGAAAGTCTAAATAAAAGGTAAAAAGACTCAGAAGAGGGAGGAAAAAGCAATGACTGCAAATGATGTCATCCCCCTATAATTGTGACTCGGGTCTCTGCTGTACTGACTTAATACTCCAGTACAATTTAGACAGCTTGGCAACTCTGTAATAAGAGTGTATTTATGAGCCTCCACCTCTAAGCACTTCTGCCTTGAGTTAGAATTTCTTTCTGTAATTGGAGTCCAGGTATTTTCCCATGTGATATCATGCCTTCCAGCAGTTCATTTAGGAAATCTTACTGGCATGATCCCCTGCTCTATAAAAAATACAGACCTTTTGTTTGTGTTTTATGCTGGGCAGTGATAGGTCTCATCTCACTCTTTCTTTACTAGAGCAGGAGGACTAGTATATTAGTACTGGCAGAGGTAATATTTTGCAGTGAGCTCTTCTTTTATACCTTGAAGAGAGATTTTTTTGCTCTGTGCCATGGGAGAGAACATATTTTTTCCCTGGTGAAAAAGTCTTGTCTTTACACTGAATGGCACATTCCTGATACCATGTCCAGAAGTGCTCCCCTCTTCATGAAAACATAGGAGTTTGGGTTTCAGTCTTGAGACTTTGGGGAAAAGTCGGGCTGTTTACTAATGTCTTGTAAAGACCTTACCTGGAGTTCTGCAAGCAAGGCTTGAGATCTTGCCTCATACTTGCTGCTGAAGAGGAGAGATTTTGCAGCAGCTTTTCTTCACCAAATGCAAGATAAGTCTGAGTATAGACATGTTTTTTGGAAGAGATATCAGAATTTTATTCGATGTCGTTACATTTTCTGTTTTGAACTGTAGTGTGCAAGAGTTCAAAGAAGAACTTGTAGCAGATGGTTTTCAAGTAAGAGGCATTGGAAAATTTTGTCCCAGGAGTATGCTGAATCCTGCTCACTGAAGGGGAGTAGAATAGAATAGAATAGAATAGAATAGAATAGAATAGAATAGAATAGAATAGAATAGAATAGAATAGAATAGAATAGAATAGAACAGCCTTAGAAGGAGAACTTCAAACATTCTGCTGTGGGTTTGTGTCACTCTTGCGCCGTGAAGAACACAGAAACAGACAGAGGCAATCTTGTGCAAAAGAACAAGAAGCCTTTATTCAAAAGAACCGCATGGTTTTAATAGAGTGTTACGATAGATTCTGTTTGATTGGCTAACTAACAAAAACATCGTCTTCACACACTGTCCTTGAGAAGGAGAAAAATCAGAAGTAGAAAAACACCACCTGATAATTATTTATATTTAACAAATTATCATGTCCCTACATGATAAAATCATGTCCCTACATGATAAAATTCTCACAAGCCACTGTGAGAAATGCTTGCCGTTTCTCTCTGTCCCATGGCATCCACAGGTTTGGTATTGTTGGGGGACTTTTAAGTCTTGTTGTCAGATTTTTTCTGCTCTCTCTCTGTTACCCACCAGCTCTGGAAAGGTACCTGTGAACAAAAAAGGAAGCATTTAAAGAACTGTGATGAATGAAACAAGTTAGAGGATGAGGAAAAGGGCTCTGGCTTCCCTGTAATCATGGCTGAAGTTACATCTGATCATATTTGTTTCCTTGAGTGGTGGGAACATCATCCTATAATTGGGGTCCTGATCAAATTTGTCATTGGACTTCTATAGCTGGCTAATGAAGGTGATCACCCTGTAATTAGTCTGTGTGCCTTTACTTTCTGTACATATTTGAAATATAAGGTACATCACCTTCAGTCACGTTCCTCCCTGTGGTGAGGGTGGAGATCTCTGCTCTTGCAGGCGTGTGTTTCTGACAATCCAGTTGGTGAGGCATGTTAGGACTCTTCTTGGCTTGCTATTGGCACAGGAAAAACTTTTTTTAAAATTCAGAAAGTTGTTTGTGTCCTTCTGTCCTATCTTATAAAATTTATTTTGAAATGAATGAACTTATGAGACAGACCCCTCTCCACTTAGAACCACCAGCATCCCTCTTACTCCCCTTTAGTTTCAGACTTCCTTAGAACTCCCTCTGGCTTTATTTTAGTAAATAGTTTTGTCTTTAAAAATACCTCTGATAATATAACTTGAAACATAAGTCTTACGTCTGTAATAATCTGCTTGCTTTCCTAGTAATTTTCTCATTGGATCTGGGGTCAGTCGTGTCTGACTGATATGAAGAGAACCCTGATGCTGTGCATGCCTAAGTCACTTCCCTTGAAGTGCTCTTTCTTATTGGCAGAGCACATAGATACCAGAAGGGAAGGGATGAATCTGCACCTCACAGAACAAGAAGACTCCTTCAAAGATAGTTGCAGGTTAATATAATTTAAAACTTCTTGTTACCAACTACACTGGTAAGCACTGGGGGGGAGAGGGGAACAGGCAAAAATTTGGGAACTAGCAAGTAATTCTAAAAGTTGTCCACTTGAACATACTTCAGTTTGAGACCCTGTTTTGGCAGTTACACTCAAGAAACTTTGCCTTTCACTCCATTGGATAGGCATTTTAATGGTGTTTGTGACCATAGGGATGTTTCACAGTAATTTTTATTTGTATGGTATTCAGTGGCTATGAGCAGATAAATACAATGATAATTTCATGTAGAGTTTTCTTTGTCAAGTGTTGGTTATATATGACATTAATTTGGACCTGAACTACAAGAAAATGCATTTTGAGATTCTGTTTTAAAAAACTCAACCAAGTTACAGTGAACAGGGAGTACTTACAGTGGAAACTGTAAGACACAAAACATGTTGCTTAGCCAGAAAAGCAGGAGTTGCCTCATGAGACACTTGTACAAGTGTGAAAGGTAAATTTAGGATAGATTTTTCAAAGAGTCAAGTCACCTTTTTAAATTTGGCAGTGACTAATGTTCTCTTAATTCTCCTGCCTGTATATAAAAACATAAGCCTTGGTTCCCAGTCCCCTCCATAAGTTAACATCCACAAGTTGCTGTGAGCATTAGTGCTTCTTTGCTCCTTATCAACATTTTAGAACAAAGTACAAAAAATAAATACAGCATTGAACAATGACCAAAATTAAACTATGTTTTCTAGCGCTGACATGGTTTTTCCTCTCCAAAAAAGATAAAGCCATCATTATGTGGTAGAAGTATTAAAAAAAAGAAAAAGAAAAAAAAAAAAAAAAAGAAAGCTGGTTGCCATGACCTAATTACCTTTGTTTGATAAAAGCATAAATATTATATCTTGAATTAATATAGCTAACCATTTAATCCTTATTTCACTTTTGGGAACTTTGCGGATTCTAATATAAATAACGTAATTAAGGTGCATAAGGTTGAGAAATTAACTCTTAGTTTTGTAAAGGGAAATTACTAAAAAATTCAGAGAATTTTTGCTTTAGTAAATACTAATAGTGATTGTATCACAAATAGATGCCTTTGGGAGTCATGGCCTGCTAACAACGCAGCTGCTCTTCTACTGTTTTCTGAGATCACATTCATTTTAATAGATCACAGTGGCCCTGAAATGTGAGTGAATGTCTACGTGCCCTAAGGTCTGAGCTGCTGGAGGTTTCTGTTCCAGAGCTCAGAAGATGAACGCAAGCGGGGTCTTATTTAGTCCTCTTGAGCCATCAGGTCTGCAGTTGCAGAGTTTTTCCATGACGGTGACACTTTCAGCTCTACGGCAGCCCATTTTCTAAGATGCTTTTCTCATCCTCAGGGAAGGTTTTGTTTCGTGCAGCTTTGCTTTGGAGGAACACCATCGGGTGGAGAAAGCAGAGGAACCCAACAAAGCTTCCCGGTATGTTTCCCTGATGCAGTGCCGAGGGTCTGGTGTGCTTCAGTGGTTTGCACTGAACATGAACACCTGTGTTTGTGGGCATGGAGGTGATACCCAACAAATAACTGAATAGGGAAGCGTTAAGCCTTGCTAATTGCTCTACTGCTGTAAACAAAACTCTCACATAAACTGACTAACTACAAGAGCGTGCTCTGTTGCTTTGCTGTTCATTCCTGTGGTACCTCAATGTATTTATTTCATTGAAACCCAGGAGCAGCGATAGTCCCGTTCCTCAAAAAAGAAGAAAAAGGCAATACTCAGCGACAGAGGAACCATATGTTCTGGTAAGACAAGCATTAATCGCTATTTTAATAGTTTTTAGTAGAAAACCCGTTTCAGTTACAAGAAGAATGATGCGGAGGAGGGGTGCCAGCAGCACCTGTAAGCAAAGGGCGGTGGGTTGGGCACGGCGGGGCGAGAGCAGCTCCCGGCCGGGCAGCAGCGCATCGCCGCCGCCGGGGATCGCCCGAGCCGCGGGACAGAGGGAGCGGCACAGCCCGGCCCGGCCAAGCCCAGCCCAGCCCGGCCCCTCCGGCGGGAAGGGGCCGGGGAAGGCGCGCACACCGCCCCGGCCGCCGGCGCAGCCGCCCTCCCTGCGCTCGGTGTCGCTCACGCCCCGCGCGGTAGCGGCGCTGCCCGCCCGAGGCTCAGGCCGCAGGGCCGGACCCCGCCGGGGCAGGAGGAGGCGGAGGTGCAGCACCATGCTGGCGGGGCTGGGCCGGGCGCTGCGCAGCGGCACGGGGCAGCTGCCGCTGCTGCTGGGCCGGCGGGATGGCTGCCTGCCGCCCTCGGCGCCTCAGGTAAGACGGGGAGCGGGCGAGGATCCCCGCGGGACAGCGGCGGGAGGAGGCGGGATTGCCCCTCACGGCTGCGGGCGCCTGGGCCGCCTGAGCCCCGGGGCGCGGCGGGGGCGCAGGGCCCGGAGCTGGGGGCAGGTGTCCCCCCGGCCGCGCTGGGGCTCCGCCGCTCCCCTCGCTCGCCCCGGCCGTGCCCGGCGGGGCGCGGTGACTCACGGGCGGCGGGAGCCGCGGGCTCTGCCCCGGTGACTCACGGGCTGCTCTGCAAACAGCGAGGAGTAAAACGCCGGTGCAAAAAAAAGTTTCACTTGCGGGCTGTCGCGGTGCTGCTGCTGCTGCCCTGTACGTGAAGTGCTGAAGTCCACCTGCCTTTGAGCTTCTCCGGGCTTTTAGAAGTCCCAGAGGTTCTGTGATTAGGAACAAGGCAGGCGAACAGACGCACGATGGATTTAAAGATCCGCTGGCCCGTAGGACAGTGTGATATTAAGAGGCCTGAGCGACTCCTAATTGCTGGGTGAGGAGGCAGTTCAGTCCTTTTTTTAAAGTTCTTAACAATAGAGATATGCCATGTGTATGCTTGGAAATACTGCTGTGATGGAACAGAACTCCGTCCCTGTGTCCGGGCCCTCCCATGGCAAGGAAGTTGTTGGAATGTGTGTGTGGTGACAGAAGGAAGTCCAAGGCGATCTGGCGCTTCTTACTGAGCAGCTTCCTCTGCCCGTGTCTCGAAACCTGCGGCAGTGGGTGGAGTTGAGTTGTACGAAATGAACTTTCTACTCTTCCCCAATATTTTTTTTCTCAAACTATTTGAAAAGCCTATTACAAAATTCCATTGCATTATTTTTGCATTAATGAGAATAGCCCTTCTTTGCTTTCTCGTGCCTGTATATGAGGACATCTAAGTAGGGAATTCAAGATAAATATTGACTTAGCCTCCTTAATCTTCTGAGTTTTTAGCAGGGCGTGCTGAAAACACCTTTTACCTTGCTGAGAGCGTTTATACTGTCATTCATCTCACACTGACACTCCCTATTCAGTTTGCCACCTCTGACTTCTCCAGGGTACTGCTTTGCAGACAAGCTTCGTGCTTTTCTAAGGCTCTAAATTGAGACCGAAAGCTGATAAAGCTTTAAGAAGAGACACCAAAAATGAGAGGAGAAGGAGGAGGTGGAGGAGGAAAAGCTCTTACTTTGGCACCACTGTCATAATAAGAAAGAGCAGAAAATGATCGTGTCTGTTACTTTGTGGGATGGAACGACAGTGACATGCATTGGGAATTAAATTCTTGCATCAAATAGGTGAAGCAGAGAGATGTTGTAATGGAAAAGTCTAATTGGGAGAAGTATTCAATACAAGATTTGGTTTATTTAAAAAGTGGAAATTTTTGGAATAAATTAATATACAATACTTTTTGTGGGCTCTGCAGCTTGTTTCGTGCTGTGTTTGGTGATGGGAATCAGTCAGCCCATGTGCCTTTTGGGGCCTTGACTGGAGTTTCCACTCATAAGGCTGGAGGTGGTACTTCAGTGACTACCCCAGGCTGTAGGATGTGCACTTGGTCATCACATACTGCAAGAGCTCAGGTGTTGATGGGCAGGTGTGTGAATGCACAGTGTGTTTGTGTGCTGTGGTTTTGATGAATAAATACACAGCTGTGGGGATAAATGAGCCATTATTGCTATTTCAATGTCATTTTTTTCAGGTTTACAGGATTACAGCAGGGACTGCTGTCCTTAGGAGCTGTATTCTTAATCATTAGCTTCTCAGCTCCACTTCTAAATGAGAACTACAGCTCTTCCTAAAGCTGTCATTAGCTGCTCTGCCTTTCAGAAGGATTCTTATACAAATTCTGCATTTTGTAAAATTGAGGTTTTTGACAGGTGGGTCTTTCTGTGTTTAAAGTGGTTAATTCTTAGACAGACTCTAACTGCCTGGGATGTCCTGGGATTGCTGCTTTGACAAGAATGTGTTAGAAATCTGGACAGCAGACTATGTGCAAAAGAGAAAAGGGCTTCGCAGCATGGGCAGTTTTTCCAAATAATTGAAGCATATTATATTGTATTCTTTGGACAGGAATTCTTATTACACATAATTTCATTCCCCAAAGGCTGCAGTTCATTTTGCTAGAGTCCCAGATTTGTAATTCTGCAGTTATTTTGCATGTGGTAAAACCTAAAGGTTGCCAACTCTTTTGCTTCCTCTTGACTTGCATGTTTTAACTCCTGCAGCTCAACGCTGAAAGAAATGCCCTGCTTGCATTGCTCTCTGTGAGGAACATCTCCCATCACCATATCTCAGTGGAGAATGCATTTGTTAACGCAGAATCAAGGCTTTAAATTGCTGGGGGTTTTGTTTGTTTTTATTTTTTAAAAATTAATAAACCTTCTAAGTCAGGAAACATTGAAGGGACTGGATTTAATTTCTTTTTTTTCAGATGGTCCTAGTTAGTTTCTCTGTAGTGCTGAATCCTACTGGTCTAAAATTGTGTTTCTTTTTATGGCCATTCATGTAAGTGAAATTTCTAGTTTAGTCTGTGCTATGGAGATCTCCACCAGCATGCCTGCGTTGCTCAGGATGGGTGGCAGCCCTGGAAAATGAAGAAGCCTGGGTTACAGGGTTTTTCTTAGCTAAAACCGGGTTTATTTGCAGTCACACAGCCCTGTGTCTTGCTAAAACTGTTTCTATCCTGTGTGAAGGTGCTGGAATCGTGACATTTCCTCTGCAAAAGGCTGGACTTGCTTTGAGTAAGTGTTAGTGAGGGAAGTAAAATGGGAAAACTTGAATTGTTTTCAAAATGTACCTTTATTTAGCATCATTAATTCAGAATACATTCCATTTCTATGTGCAAAATTCTCTTAAAACTGTGCATCTGGAATATATTGGCAAGGGGAAAGAGCGTGTGTAAGCTGGCAAGAGCAAATTGCAAAGGTTTCTGTGAAAAACATTATGGATTTATTTTCTTCCTTGATCGGGATATTGCATATGCTTGTTGCTGAGGGGAATTTTCTTCCTAGCTGCAAACTGCAACCAGTGGGAGAGTCATTGGGTTTATCTGCAGAAGGCAGAGTAGTGAGGGTTTTGTTTTGGGGCTTTTTCTTTGGTCGGTTCCCAGTGTCATCTATATCTGTCAAAAATATTTTTTTCAGTGCTGTCAGCTGATAAGTTTTTGACTACCCTGTTCCTCAGACTGGCTTGAACTTTTTCCTGTCCTTCATGTTAATTTTTATAATAATTCTTACTCTCAAATCACCATAACTCTCCTAGCATTACACCTATCCACTTTGTCCTTCAGTTTTATAATGTCTTATAAGAAAGGACCTAAATGGATCCTAATAGCCACAGGATATTTCCATGGAGGTTTTAATTTTGCCTCTTTCTCTTTTGCATGTGATCTACTGCTGGGATTTCTAAGATATTCTGACAAACAGCAACCCCAGGACATGCCAGGCAACTACAGAGAAGCAGATTGTCATTGAATGTCTTATGCAGCCAAATATTTCACATAAATGTGGTTTAAGTCCCTAATTTTTATTTTCAGCCCACTTAAATCCTTTGGAAATTGATATCTAATTGGAGCCAAGAACTGGGAGTAATTTATGGCCCCTGGGCGTGTTTTCCCTTGTCTTTCCTCCACTTTGAAAGCCTGGTGCAACAGAGGTTAGATTGTTGATCCAAATCTTTTTTTCTAAACAGAAGCCTCTTGCTCATACTGGCATATATAAACAAAAACCTACAAACTGCTGAACTGTTTGTTTATGGAAGCACTGTTCACTCTTTCAAATACTAATTTCTGCATGTCTTAGAAAAACCTATTTAGAAGATCTCTGGTGCTTCTGCTGCAAAAAAAAATTTTCCTGTCTCAGCAAGTTCATTTTTTTGACTTGGCTGCCGTGTCTGTGCCAGAATAACAGGGTGGCATTGGGAATGGCTGCTAGTCATTTGCTCCTGTTGTCTCTTCTCATCTGGCAGCTGGGAGATGGCTCTGTTTTCCCTGATAAATACACTTTTGGGGAGAGATGTGATATATAGCGCAGAAATTAATCTCTCTTTGTACTTCTGCAGCTACTCCCATTAAGTGTTTTGCTGTGTGTTCTCTCTCCAGTACAGATGCTGCAGTTACATAATGGGCTGTGAGATACGCTTGTATGTGCACCTACAATTACCTGCAAGACACTCATTCTCTTAGAGGTTTTGGAAATTTCTAAAAACCAGCCTCGCTCAGGGTTTGAAACACACATGAATAGTGAGACTTCAAATTCTTGGTGTTGTTTTCCACTGGGGCAATTGACATAAAAGCAGCTAATTGAAATGTGTATATCAGATCAGTTTTTCTTGCATGCTGTTGCTTTTTTTGCCTACTCTGAGTGTCAGCAGATGTGTGTCTTTGGTGGTTGTGTGAATATGGCAATTCCTAAGGAAAGGAAATGAAAACCAGCTCTGGCAAGGCTGGAAAGAATGTGGTCATTCTCTTCAGCATCACAAGCCTAAGGAAGTTAGAGCTTTTGTGTGCTAAGTCAAGGCTGTGTGGTACTGCAGGAAATGTAAAGAAAACTGAAATGCTGGTCCAACATTCGTGTCCATTGCAAAATCTGTGTAATTTTTAAACAGATTTCTTGAAGAGCTTTCTCATACATGATATAGGAGTGTGGAGTACAGACTGTGTTTCCCAAAGTTTGGGAAGTACATTACTCCGAGTATATTCAACAGGTTTTTTGTAAAGGAAAATGAAAATTTATATAACTTCCTGTTGATAGTGACTTTCAGAAAATATTTAATTTAGAATGGGGATAGAAATAGTCATAAGGTGATACCTGTATTGGGTGCTCCATGATTAATAAAGTAGATGACAGAAAATGATGCTGTGATTTCATTTGCAGTGGATGCTGTGATCATACAAACAATGCTGCAATTATAAGTTTTGTTTCTTATGAGATAAAGCTATGTCTGGCACTGTTCCTTTGAGCACTCTTAGCAAGTGTGCTAAAAGACTTCTCTCACAATCTTTATACCTGCAAAAAAATAATACTAAACCTCTAGAGGACATCTGAGAAAATTGCTTTGCAAGTGTCTGAGATGCTCTGAAGATTTACCACAAATCACTGAAGTGCTGAGCACTTAAAGCTGTTGACAAACCTTGTTTTAAGAATACGAGTCTCTTCTGATTTTTTTTTCTTTTTACATTTTGGTGTTTGAGAGCTTATAGGGCAGAAATGTAGACCTTTTCCTAGAGTTTATAATATCTTAATTTCTGAAGGGATAGGAGAAGAGGGAAAGGGAAATAGAGATGTTTGTATTTTGGTTTTTGCTTTTTTTGTACTGAGGCTTTCCCCTCCAGAAGTCCTTCTTACTCAGTGAAATTTTTGGCATCAGAGAGGAAGCAAACAGCACACCTGTTCTCAATATCTAGTTAAAGAGCAAAATTTTCAGTTCCCCCTTCCCACTGATGAAGAACGATCTGTTGGAAAATGAATGGAGTAGGTGTGCTTGAGTTGGGCTTGCTTTCTTTAGGATCATCTTCACCCTGAAGACATCTTAGAAAACAGCATTAAAGGTGAATTTCTCATTGGGTGGCTCATAGTGGGGACGTCCCTACATCTGAGAAGGCAGTAAACTCTTCTGAGCCTAGTGATGTTTCATGATCACTACAGTGCCTTTTTTATAGTATGATGTTAACTAAGTGTCTGTTAAGGGCATGTATCAGCAGTGCTTGCTCTGGGTTGGTTTCTTATCTGTTTTGCTCTTTTCCAGAAAGATGAAAGGGAGAGGCAGGTTCTCTGTGCTTCTGTCTCATTCTCTGTCTTGCTGTCAAGATACTGAATAATAACCTGGTCATTAGGTTTGCATAGGAAAGAGGTGACTTTTAATAAGGTCACTTCTGCCATTCATATGACTACTCATTTTGTTGTTTCTGTATCCCAGAGCAGATCGGAAGAGCCCAGCAAAGAATTGAAGCTAACTGTTTGTTCTGTGAACATGCATGGGGAGGCGAGGAGGAGGACAATTTTCAGGCCTGCCATTTATTTGTTGTGACATGTTCTATTCTCAGCTCATGCATGAGTCCTGGGTCCCTAAAAATTCCTGCCATCCAGGTGTTGGGAAAGCATGGATCTGTACTCTGAAGATCAGGTCCATTGCTAGGGAAATAAATCCCTCATGTAGAATGACTCTGTGGCACAGCAGCTGAAGAAGAGAAGTTAAAATGAACATTGTTTGGCTGCCTGCCTACCAAGGATGGTAGCTTTTGTCCATGAACTAATTCTCCGTTGTCCAAGTGAGGCTGGGTGTAAGCAGGCCACTGTCAGCTGTCAGCAGTCAGGACATGGATAAACAAAAGGCTTTCTGCTTGTGTGATGAGGACTGGCAAGCACAACCTCCCCGTAGTGATCAGGAAATACTCAGTATTCCATCAAATGGAAATAGAAGAAAGATGTTTACTCTATAAATATGACATTTATACCTTTAGAAAAGTTGAATTTATCATCATGAGTACAGGCAGTGCTTCTTCAAAGGGACAGAAAAATTGAGTACATTATAGACAGGCAAGATATAATTTACTTTTTTTCCTTCAGATTCTGAACAACTTTGAAAACAGTTTTGAAGCAGTTGTTTTCACATTTACTGTCTCATCATTTTTGATCAAAATTACTTCAGTCCTCACATTCCTGTCAGTTGGAGAGAAATAAACTGTCTTCTTTTAAGAAGTATTTTGTTTATCTGCAAAGTAGGCAGCAATTTCAGCTTCCCAGCATCTCCCCATTGTTACCTAAAACTAAAGAGACTACAAATTGATTTAGAGATCACAGAAGCATCCTTAAATGTATTGTATGTTTGCCAGAGTGGAGGAAAAATTACATTGCTTTTCTTCCTGGCAAATCAAACTTCATATATCACGAGGATATCACTTTGGCCAGAGTAGTGTGGTGAGGAAAAGACCACAGAATCACAGAATGTTAAAGGTTGGAAGGGACCACAGGGGATCATCTGGTCCAGCTTCCTTGCTCAAGAAGGGACATTCTTGAGCACATGGCACAGAATTGCATCCAGATGGTTCTTGAATGTCTCCAGTGAGGGAGACTCCACAGCCTCTGTGGGCAACCTGTTCCAGTCTCCTGCTCCAAGATGAGTGTTTGTGCGGTGTAGTCACTGGTTGAACTTGAAGTGCTTATGCCATACTGTTCACAGAACAACATTTATGTGGGTTTGTTTGAGGTTTCTTTTCTCTAGGGCCTGACCTGACCCTCTCTTTGAGAAGTTTGCACCTTCTCGTTCCAACTGTTTGTTGTTTATACTCTGTACTTGCTGTTTGAACCAGCTGCTCTCTGCTTGTGACAGCACAGCTGTGAGCATTTTCCATTGTGCCACCTGTGGTAGGAATGCTTCTATAAAACACCTTTATGTGTTTGCTCTAAATAGAAGCATAAAGGTGCCAGGCCCCTGAGGCACAGCAGCATTCACACTTCTAGGGGCCTTTGTGACCTCAGCTGCTCCTCAGGCAGCTCCTCTAGGCTGGAGTCCCTCAAGGAGGACATCGCCACGACAGGGTTCCTGATCCAGGTGCAGACCTAGCACAGGTGTGGGTTTGTAGCTGTGGTCCTGTGGAGGATGCACTGACAGGGATGGAGGGAGGGTGGCTGTAGCAGTGGGATAATCTCCAGGCTGAGCAAGCTAGAGGCTGGGAACTGAGGTGATGATTCATCTGGGAGTCTGGCACAGGTTTTGGCTAGCCTGAGGTGTATGGTTTTAACAGGTTAATTGCAGTAAAGATGGGCTGAACTGTCTGAAAGTATTTTGAGAAGGTGGCAGACCCAGTGCATAACCACAAAGTAGCTCAGCTATGTTTCCTACAGATACTGTCTCTGCCCTTCCCTAGACAAGGAAATAAGCTTAAAGAATTCTTTGCAATACAAAAATATAAGCCAAATAGAAGCTATATATCTGTAATAAAGAAATGCTGTGTGAGAAATTGAAATTAGTGGTCTTGCTTACCTGAATGCTGGACCCAAGGCTGGTGATACTGAGTCAGCTAAATGTTGGAAGTCAAGGATCTTGATCAGTGGCTCAGGTAAATACTTAACACTTTTAACACAAATAAAACAGTTGGAACTTAAAGTCAGCTGCTTTTCGCAGCTGTATTGTGAGAGCTGTGTATCTGATCTGCATAGCTGATGTGCTTTAGGTAGAAGGGATATTTGTGAAATGGCCAAGTGGGCAGCTTATCTTTGCTTCTCAGTGGATACATTTCAATTTACTGGCCCCTCTCCTCCTCTCACTCTAGCTTTTCAGAATTTGAAAATTCCAGGTAAAACTACCAGGAAGCTCCCAGTTTCTTAAAAGACAGAATCAGTTTTTAAAGTTTATGCTGAGATCAGGACTTCCTGCAGCTCTGTAAATACTTCTCCAGAGCAATACACATGGTAGTATTTTTAACTAAAGACAGGAAGTCTCTTAAATTTGGGAAGGGAGGGAGTGCAGACACAGCAAATAGTGATCTTGAACAATCACTTTTTTTGTGCAGCCAGAGGCTGAGTATGTCTTTCCTGCCTTCCCATTTTCATTTGTCTGCTGGATGGCCACAGCTGTGTTGAAACAGGAAAACTGAATCCAGTCCTTGGAGCTCTTTCGTGAGGAGTTTTTGTGCTCAGTAACCAAATACAGTGCAGGGTTGAATCATGGCATCTCTGTTAGATGGGACTTTTTGCTTTTAGTTTACCCATTGTCTTTTAATCTTCCATGCTGCTGGCAATATCGTGGGTTCCTGCTAGTGCTTTCCCAAAAACTGCTTTCAAATGGGTCCTGAACTATTGAGGCATCAGGTTCCATATGTTTGTGGCACACCTTTTGGCAGTTTGCCTGTTGGTTTTGAAAAGTGTTTTGAAGCCATAATGTGCTTACTGTAATATTGCAAGGTCTAAGCCTTGCTAAAGGTGCCCCTCAAAGAGGCAGTGAGGGTTGAAAATGGGGAGGTTCCTGAGGATTTTGCCCTCGGTTGACTTGGGAAATGACTTGCTGTAGGATGAGTTGAAATTCACCTAAACAAAGAAAAATATAATAAAAATTTTTAGATGAGATTCCTGCCAGAATATGTTCTCAGGCATTGGTACCACAGCAGTATCTTTTGCAGTCAGTTCTGACTGGTACACTTTTGCAGGTAGCTACAGAGGATTTCAGTCAAAAAGGTTTTTTTTGTGAGGCAGGTAACACTATTATTTTTTGCAGAGCTGGGGCTAGTCCAAATTTAATGTGCAGGGACTGAAATTTTCTGTACTGAATAGTCTACCATTTTTTTCCATTTTAATCTGTTGGGTGTGAGATCATTCTTCAGTATTTTTTATTGTAATGATTT
The DNA here is from genome assembly GCF_015832195.1 of Motacilla alba alba. NCBI lineage: Eukaryota > Metazoa > Chordata > Aves > Passeriformes > Motacillidae > Motacilla > Motacilla alba. The sequence continues at coordinate 46,065,023 of NC_052019.1, read as the reverse complement.
TCAGTAACATTATTTATCTGATGCCATAGAGATTGATAGGCTAAAGGATATGAAAATATAATTCATATTTACATCTGTGCGCATCAATCAGAAGCCAAAGGTGTGTGCTCAGTGTTTGTAGCCTTTCTGGTAGAATAAAATCTGGCATACTTAGAAGATTGCAGTTTGAAGGCTGATGTTTCAGGCTTGGTCTTGCAGTGCCCTGTGGCTTTAAGCACACTGGAAGTAAACTGAGCTAGAGTAATTTAAAGAGATGTCAAATAACCCAAGCTCTAAAACTGAGTTATACCTATTAAACCATGCATGCTCCTTGGAGTAATGACCGCACACTGTTCTTCCTGGCAGTGGAAGTGTAAAGTGCATATATATTGCTATAGATCAGACCCTGATGCAGCTCTAATGTGTGCAAACCCTCACAGTGGTGCCATTCTTCAGCATTTCATAATGCTGCACAATCTGTAGGTTGTTTCCTTGGGAGTTCCTGGTTACTTCTGTTTCTGGAATAGCCATGTTAACTTTTCTCATGAACAGGGATGCAACTATTTTTGGGGATTCCACTGAAGCAACAGATGAAAACTATGATCTCACTGGTGTTCTAATACAAATAGAGCTTTGGGTTTTTGGGAAGTAAGACCTTGTAACTGGGGCACTCTACTGCTAACAATTACGTCTCATCTTGTCTCACTTGGCATTAAGTATCAGTAGTTAATTATTTTCTTGATATATGATAAAAAAGATTTTGTGGAACATAGGAATACTCATAACTAATAACAGAATTAACTGCATAAAGATACATAATAAGGTAGAAGCTATCAAAAGCTATTAATAGTTTTAAAAAATGCCCATGTAGAGTATTGATATATTGCTAAAAACTTGGAATGTCATATAACTTTTAGAATTCAGACTCCTAGATACTGCTTTTGACCTTCGTGGTGCCTCTGATTCTAGATTTTGGGTGAGTAATTCCACAGCTCAAGGCCTTGAACTCGTAAGAAAATTACACAGCACCCTGTGGCAGCAGTCAGACCAGCAAGACCCACTAGAAGGAACCAGGAGCAATGTGCTGGTTCATAGGTCATGCTGCTGTGGCACAAGTTAATCTTACCTGCAACTGTTCAAGAGAATAATAATAATATATTTCCATGGCACAGATTTGAAATACTCCATATGCACAAGCAATGCAAAGTTCTGGGAGTCAGCCAGCAGCTATTCCTAGGCCTGGAGCCGACAGGGGATCCACCTTATCTGCTGGTTTTTTATTTTATCTCCAGCCAGACTCAAAACTGGGATAGCAGGTCACATATTCTATTTAAATCACTTGGCCTCCCTTGCTGTTTTAGAAATTAGAGTATGTGTCATTTAAAATTTAAAAAATCCCTATGCCAGTTTATCACACTCAGCATTGCTGACCACTGAAATAGCCCAGCCCACTGCATTTGGCCCTCAGTGTGCCTCCAGCTCCTGCTCCAGGCACCTCACTGCTCTTTATTCCAGAGCAGCTCAAAGCCAAGCTGAGGGGTGAAGGTCACACCCCTGCAGTGCTGCTTTCTCAGCCTCTGTTGGGGTCATGATGTGGTTTTTGGTGTTATGATATGGTTTTTTGTGTTCTCAAGGGATCCACATCAGGGGGAAGCTGCAGTTGGAGGAACTTTGGTTTTGTTCCCTGCTTTGATCCTCCTCTTCCTGTGTGCCCTCCACTGATGGAATAAGAAAAATCCAGTGTGTCTGACTTTAGGGCAGTATGTTTGAAGCCCAGCAGCACATATTCAGAGAGAGAAATGTGGAACAACACTTATTCCAAGGCAGTGGTGAAATCACAGAATTAATGGACTCTTATGTTTAGCCCAGACTATCAATATTTACTGAGCAGTTCACCTACAATTTTTCTGGTTGGTTGTAGCATGCCCTGTCTACTGTAACATGCACTCTGTGGTATTTATAACCCCTGATCAGTGCAGAAATAACTATTCAGACTATCCCTTATTTTTGATAGTGTTACTTAATGCCTTCATTTAAATTTCAGTAGTGTTTGCATGTTGCCTCAGAGCCTGCAGCAGCAGCAGGTAAATATGGCAGTAGGGTTTTAACTGAGTTTCACTCATTCAGAGAGTAAAAGAAAATAAACATAAGGGGGAAACAACCTACAGATACTTATCAGTCTCAAGTGAGGAAAGAGGTTCTTTATGATGTTTATTTTTCCATAGCAAATCCTGACTCTCGAAACTGGAACACTGAGAAACTGTATCCCAGTGAAATTATGTGTTAACAAAGAGACTGTGATTGTATTTTCCCTTGTACTTTCTTCAAGGATGACATGTTGGAAAGAAGGTTATGAGTCTCTATTCCTTACTTTTTGTAGGTCAGGTAATTTTGTAGACTTTTAATAAGCCATCCAGACACTGTTTTGCACTCTGGGAACATGCTCATAATAAAGGCCTTTAGGACTCAGTATGTTGCTGTGGCTTCTGCAGACTGCATACTTCTCAAGAAGTTTTATAATGTGAGAAAGATTTACAAGGATCCTTTTACTGTGTGACTGTGGGGAACTCAGGTCAGCTCCCACTGTCTTTCTTCCTGACAACAAAGCAACAAAACAGTCTGAGAGCCTGGCCGATGCCATTTTCTCCATTTTGCTAAGGATGGTGAGGTGGAATAGTCCTGGGTATCTCCTTTCATATTGCAGATGGTCTTGGATATGCAGATTGGGCTCTGTGGGCATGATTATGCTTTTCACTATGTCTTGTTCTGAGTGGGCTGCAATATCCAGAAAAAGCTGTCCATATGGAGAGGCTAGCTGTGAACCTGGAAGCAGTGCACAGCCGCTCAGTGTGATGGTGCACCTGGACCAGAAACCCTTCTGTGTTGTGTGGGGGGCATGTAGTGTGCACCTCATCATTGGCTGGGGAAGAGAGCAGTGAGCCAGAGCTTGTTTGAGGCTCTTGCCTCAGGATGCAGCTTTTTGTCCAAGTGTCAAATTTGCAAGGTAATAGAAACAAAAACAAATTTCTTAACCAAAGCAGGTTATAGGGTACAGAAACCTTTTTTCTCTCTGTATTTCTACGGATTAATTTTGTCCATGTCCAGTTCAGTCACTTGATGGCAAGCAGCTCCTTGAATATTTTGTGTGTGTGTATTTTTCTTTAATGTCATGGCTTCTCAGAAACTTTAGGCACTTATCTGCTAAACAAAATACTGTGGTTCTTTGTACTCGCCTTCCACTGAGGAAGCCTTTGAGATGGATTTGAATAGTGGGTTTTTTTTCAAGCTCTTTCACAATCTAGAGGATAATACATTCTTTTATAAAACTGGGATTCTTATCATATAAACAAGCAATGGCAGAAGGACTGACATAAATAGATTTGGAGTGTGTGTGTGTCAGTGAATTGCTAATGGATATATTTTACTCTTTGGGATTGGACTTTTTTAATTTGATTTTTTTAACTTGGTGAACAGTAGCAACCTAAGTTAAAGATTGAGTTGACTGAATGTGAATGGTTTTGTTTCAGAAGGGAATGGGTTTCAGCATCAAATAGATTTTACAACAAAGGAGGTTTGATTATTGCTTTGGTATTTTTCAGGTATATTCTGCCACACATTTTTGGTCTCATTCAAAAATTAAAAATGCTTTGAGTGTTCAGCCTCTCCTACATAACAGAAGTCAATAAATAGTACTAGCATGATTTATTATAAATTAAAAAATGTGAAATGTATGCCTTTTGAAACATATAACAAACAGCTAAAGTCCTAGATTTGGAAAAAGCCAAGGAACTGGTGTCAATCTTAATTTGAAGGAAAAACAATCAGTGTAATTATTTACCTGTTTTGTACATATGAGCTATTGCTATACTGAGAGGCTTTGCTGCTATAACTATGCTATAAATCTTTTTTCGTGGCCACTTTGACAAGCAGGAGACATTTATTTGTTTACTTTAAAAGTTCTAGGCTTAAAATACTTAGAATAGCATATTATCATCTTAAACTTATATAATGGTTTGGGTTGGAAGGGACCTCAAGGGTCATTCAGTTCCAGCCTCCCTGCTGTAGGCAGGGACATCTTCCACTAGACCATGGAGGGGCTCAGAGCCCCATCCAACCGGGCTTTGAGCACTTCCAGGGATGGGGCGTCCACAACTTCTCTGGGAACCTGTTCCATGCCTATTCATTGATCATTTTCTGTATTGCAGCTAATGACTTTAATTAATGGGGAAGAAAAGTTTAGTGTATTTTTTTTAATCAGATACTTCTGAGCCAGCAGTAATAGCTAAGACACTCACACAGAAATATACCTTTTGTCTTCGTAGAGATGTTTCCTGATGATAGCTGTATCAGTAAGTGCTTTTTATTGCTTACAGTGCCTTAACAGAGCTAATGTGAAAACATTTTAAAAATACATAACTGCATCTTTAAGTTCTTAATTACAGAGACAAGAGCTAAATGTGGTTTTGAGCCAGCTGGACACTAACCACCTGTATTCAGCGATGCTGTGAATCCAGGTGAGCAGCTTGTCAAGCACAGCGCATCAGGTTTTCTTTTGGCAAGTCAAATTGTCTTTTTCTAAGGCAGAGGTTGAGAATTCTGATGGGTACTTAGTGGAAGCCAGAGGTGCTGTCTCTCAAAGAAGAAAGATGCTGCCAGCCAGTTAATTTGCTGTATCTTGCCTCTTCATGCAGCAGTGGCTCTCAGCTTCTGTTCAGTGCAGAGCTGTGTGTGAGTCAGGAGCTGGGAGCTGATGGGGACTCTGGATGCACTGGGATGCTGGCCCTGTAATCAGCCTGCCAGCATGGCCTTCAGCACTAGCCATAGCACTTCTGTTTGCACCAGCACCAGGGGATGCTGATGTCTACTTAGTAGAAAGGACAGAGGTCAAACTGGAAGCTATTTTTCCTTGCCCACTGCCAAATGCAACATAATCATGTTTTGTTGTTACTAATGCTAAAGCAAATTTAACTCATGCTCATAAAATGCCTGCTGTGTGAGTCTTGTATTTTTAGTGGAATACAGAAATAAAGCAGCTGGTGTAATAATGAGACCTGCTGCTTGCCATGGATCTGAAGGTATATTTGGGAGTGCAGTCCTGGCATTACTCTTATAATGGTGCTGGTGACAGTTGAGCTGGAATTACAGAAATAAATGATGTTTGAAATTCTCATTAAAAAAACTAAAGCTATCAGTTTTTCTCTGCTGAAAACAGTCTAACTAGAGCTTTTTGCTGAAAATCAGAGCTATGAAAGAAAGGACAAAGCAGCTATCTTTGCAGTAGCACATAAAAGGCATAAAAAGAAATCACAATGTTGCTTAGACCCACAGATACGTCCAGAAGTGTATTTCATATCGGCCCTTTGGATCTGATGCCTTTGTAGCATTCTAATCCTTATGAATGTAGTCAATTTTCTTAGCAAATAGATTTACATATTAGATAGGACCCTGTGACTCCAGCTTTAGGGTATTTTAGTGCCTGTTCTTTTCTGTGAGCTGCTCCAGTGATCTCCTTTCAGTTTTGAATGCTGACCTGAGAACCAGAGCTTTAGAGGATTCAACTGACTCTTTTTCCTAAGGACATCTGGATATGCTAAGTGTAATTTTAACAGGCTGAAGAGATAAAAAAGAGGAAGAGAAGAGGGAGAAGTGATAGTTGGAATGACAGCCACTCTCTCATTCACACTCCTTAGAGAAGGAGGTGCCTTGTTCCTGCAGTTCTTGCTGTGTGGAGGAGCTGTGGGCCTGGAACAGACAGCTGGAACAGAGAGTGGCCAGGACTTGCATCCTCAGAATGTGCAAAGGTTGGGGCTGCTCTACACTTGATACTTGTCTTTCCTCTAGCTACTGGGCCCTGGGATTGTGTGATGACTTTTTCCACATCTGCCCTTCCTCACCCTGGTCTATGCCATGCTGGATAACGCTTCATCCATAACTGTGAAGTGCCACCCCTCTGTCTCCTTCAAACAATTTCTGAGGCTAAGCATGGTTCTCTCCCTCTGTTAATAGTTTTCTAATGTGTGAAGCTGAAGCTCATAAAGCAACAAGTGTAGAGCAAACATTCAGAATGATTCTTTATCTGAAGAGATAAGATGACTGAAGTTCATTTTAAAGTAAATGGTGTCATAGTATATTAGTAGGATCTGTTCACATCCTTGAGGAGAAAGGTGCTAAGTAAAATATACTCTCAGCTTCAGGCCGTAAGGGATGAGGAAAGCATGATTCTGAAGTAAATTTGAAGAGAATCAAGTTGAGAAGTCTGTTGGCATGGTTCTGGTAGTTAAATATTTACCAGCAGCAGACAGTTCTTAGAGTCTCATTTTTCTTCAGCCATCAGTATAATGAGGTAATAAACCATGCATAGATCATAGGTTTCCAGGGAAGTGGCTGCAAAGGGTCCTGCTTCTTGAGCAAAGACAGTTAATATGCAGCTCCTTTAAGGAAGAAACTAGAATACATTGAGTATTTATTGAGAATCACCAGAAAACAAGCTTCTGCTTGAGCTGTAGCGTTGGTGTAGCCCAGCTGGTTTCATGTGGAGTAGAGTTCATTTTCTTCACAGTGGCTGGTATAGGGCTAAGTTTTGAATTTGTGCTGATCACTCAAGGCCTCTCTCCATATCATACGTGACTTCTGCAGGTATGGTCATGAGTTTGGTGGCTTCATTTGATGTTGCCCTCCTTCCCAGCCCCCCTTATGGTCTCTGGCTTCTCCCTCTGGACTGCAATCCTTAATGTGCCTGCAGAGGACCAGAATCTGTGTTACATGGAAGGGGAAGAGCAGCAGCAGCAGAGCAACACCTGCTGTGTCTTAACACAGCTGCTGACATCACCCTGCAGCTGCTGCTGCTGAGTAGAGAGACTGTGCTTATGTGTACCTTATGTTTTGCATAGGCAGAACAGAAGATGAATTTCTGAAGTGGCTGATGGTTTTGGTTTTTTTTCAGGCTGTGCTGTCTCACTGGTGCTGAAAACAGGGCCATTTGATAAAAGAGATTAATAACTGTAAATTCCTTTTGTGTCCCAGTGAAATCAAATGGCATAGATGTTGAGAGAGAATCTGAAAGGCATCTGAATTGTGAGAGGCTTTATTGAGGTTAACATAGGGTTTATTTTGTAATTTTTGTTGTAATAAATTAAACTTGAAGTCACTTGATGCTCCATTTCACTTGGCATTATCTCAGTCCTAGACAAAAAATTGCTGGTGAGAAGAAAAAGAGGAATGTAATACCTTTGTCATGCTCTTCCCCATCTCCCTGTGAGGAAACCCACTGAATTTTGGCACTCCTGAATAAAGGTTTTAAATGCGGAGTCCCTGTGAATATGCTAAGGTGGTAGGAAATGTCAGAATAGTTATGTTATGTGTATAGGAGGAGTTGTTTCAGGGGACAAGAGAAGAAGAGTGCTGCTACTACAGGAGTTGAAATATTATATTAGTGTTCATGTTATAAAGACAGTGGTCATTGAAGAGAACTGTGAAGCAGTAAATGGATAGAAGCTGTATAGATTAATTTATGAGGAAAAATGTAAGAATTAAATATGTATAACTTGCCTAAGCAGTGACTGCTGGGATTCATAAATCTAACAAGCATGAGAGATATAAGCACATACACAAAATAAAAAAAAAGAACTCTGCATATAGTTGTGGCTCTGTCTGAAATGCAAACTTAGGGTATCCTGTGTGTGACTTCCTAGATGGATATCTAGTAAATATGTAGCAATTAATATCTTGTCTTTTTAGGGTGACTAGAGGTATCTATTGAGCCCGGCTTCATCCCATGATATTAGTCACATGAGCCATCAGCATTATTTGAATTAGAGTTCATCTAGAGTTAACTATGCTGTCTTAGGTCCTACAGACATATGCTGATATGTAAACCTGACAAACTCCTCACTCTCTTCTCATCCTGGAACACCAAGCTGGGGGAAGGAGTGTCACAATCCTTTTTGATCTCTCAAATTTACAGGACAATATACTCTATAAACTAAACTTTATTTAATGAGCTTATTGTGAATGAAAGCAAACAAATATGTCAAATGAGCTCAGTCCTCTTTGTACAGACTAGTCTAACATGATTTCACTAATTCATCACTTCATTCATGAGTGATTATCTTTTAAAGCCCTTCCAGCAAATTTGATTATAAGTCTCTTCCTCACAGTATAATTGAGCATCTCTGTCTGATCCTCAGACAAGTGCTGCAGGCAGGGAAGAATGATTTCTTCTTTATGTGCTTTGAAAAACCATCACTGTTTGAATAATCTAAGTTACTTAAAAGTAACATAGGTAACATTCTCAAGTTCTCTCGTTTTTAACTTGTGCACCAGTGAGCAAAGTAGTGACCTCACTGGTAGTGCTGATCCTTCCTTCTCCCACACAGTGGGAGAAGACATCTTGGTGTCTCACTGAGATGAGCAAAAGCCTCAGCAGTCCCACTGCTGCTGGATCTGCTTCAAAAACTTTTTGGGTCAGCTGAGGATGTTGGGTCTATAGCATTTCCTTAGGATTCTGACAAAACTGCCAAGCAATCGTAATGCTAAGGTGGTGGTTGCAGGAGACAGCAAGCTGCAGGTGATAACAGCTTCTTCTCCTGTGCCAGGGACTCTTTCATAGACTTTTTCTGCTCTTCCTTGGTGTTCTTCTTTGAGGATGTGCCAGTTTCATTTTCTGCTGTTTGTGGTCCCTGAAGCATGCAGGAGTGACAGGAGTCTACCTGAAACAGGCCCGAGTGTGGAGCAGAGCTGGCTGCAGTGTGTGCAGCCCCTCTGGACTGCATTTGTTGTTTCTGTTTGTTGCAGCTGTTTTCTCTGTTGGCAAAATAGCTGAAGCCTATGAAATTAGATCTCCTAAATGCAAGTTGCTATATGTCTTTAGTACATGTGATCTTTGAAGTGATAGTTGAAAGACAAAGCAGAATCAGAGTGTGGCAGGAAGGTCAAGCTGCTGCATTTTGTGATAGCCACTTTAAAGATATTTGTATTTTGCTCTTTCAGAGTGGAAATGTGTAAAATGGCCTGTGAAAGGGAGTGAAAACATTCTTTCCTTGTTCTCATTCATCCTTGGGTACCCCTAAGGGATTCTGGGAGATTGTTGAGCTAGCTGGAGTGTTGTTGGACCATTCGGGCCATTCGGAGGGTTTAAGAGCAGTTCTTGGTTTTCATGTGGTTCTTGTTTCTTCACAGCTGATCTGCTATGCCCTCAAAATATAGGCAGCAGATATTTTGACAACACTCAAAAAAAACAAAAACAAGGGCCCTTGACAAAAATATTAAGTCAACAAAAATATGCATTTAAAAAAGAAATAGATTTAGACATCAAAGATTTAAAATTCAAAAGCTTTATGTGGATAGTTTAAAATGTAATGTTTGTCTTGGTAGGGGTTTTTTTTCTGCTGAGTCTTAAGGCAGGGAGGCACACAGCACTCTTTCACACGTGATGCAGAGATGACACTCAGACAAACCGGATTTGTTCTTTGCTCTACCATAAGTTTTCTATGTTACCTTTAAGTACCTTAAATTATTTAAACTGTGTCGGTGTTTTAAAGGTGATAAAGAAGATAATTGTTCTTCCCTGCCTGCAGCAGTTGTCTGAGATTCAGAGACAGTCAATTATACTGTGAAGAAGAGACTTACAATCAAATTAACTGGAAGTTCTCTAAAGATAAGAATGTATTTCCTGCCTCAAACCTTCCCCTGTTCTACAAAGCAGTTTTTTCTAAAACATCTTTTGGCAGGCTCACTGCTCTGTTGTTGAGCTGCAGATACTGGCAGCTGTTGTATTCTGTGCAGAGGTGCTCTTTGCTGTCTGTGCCTGAACACCCAGCAGTTTCAAATAAGGCAGCGTAAAGGACCAAGATGCCAGGTGCTCATTCTGTCTCATATTTCAGATGCCAGCTGTGATTACCACGTAGGGTCAGGCTGTTGAAGCAGAGGCATCTCTCAGAGATCGTGGAGTGAGGAGCTGCAGGGGGTTGTCTTAGGACACTCCTTTATCATTCCTTGGCAGATGTCAATCAGCTGCTCTCTGTCACAGGCTGAAAATGCAGGAGCTACCAGAGCAGCTGCTCCTCAGGCATCGGCTGTACTGAGACAGGAGCATGGCTTTTTCCATGACAGGAACTAAACAGCAACATGAACTAAAGCTAATTGTTTGGTGTAAGGAAACAGCACTCCATGGAGACCTAGGAAAGCTGCAGCCCTGTAAGAATTTTTGCTCTTGTCCCAGTTTAATTTTCAGAAAGCTCTTCCTTCCTCTTTTCTACATTTGAGTTTCCTTTTTGTTTAAATGCAGCTCATGAAGTACATTGTTAATTTAGTCAGGTAGTTTACAGTTACTTTATAAAATCCAAATGAACTACACAGTGTAAAGTAAATACAGGTTTTCAGCACTTTGACTCACACAGGTTTGCAGTTAGCTATTGGACCATGGCTAAATCTTCCTGCTCCAAGCTGATGGATATTGTTGATAGTTGTTCCAGTTCAGTCATCCATGAAATATTCACAGATTTATAGTCAACATAGAAGTGAAACTGTCAAAACAACTTGCCTGATTATGACAAAGAAATAGCTATCAGAGAAGTGGCAGGCAGCTTCTGGGCTGAAGTGTTTAACTTAAGAAATTTCAGTACCATTTGCATTTTGTATCATTTCTGAGTAATGCATAATATGCAAAATGCATTTGTAGTGTTTTAAGAATTTTGATATGTCCAAATGTGTCGTCTGGCTATTGCTTTTCACAGTATTTTTCTTTGGAGAAAGAAAAAGTAAGTAGACTAATTACTTAAAACATGTATTATAAGAAATACATGATGGTGGGTGAATTGCTACAGCTTAACTGCCTGACCCCATGGTCTGCAGGCAAGTGGTTGAATTTTTAAAGTTTTCAAAAGAGATTGTCATGTTAATAATAAAATGGAGTAAGTACCAACAACTGGAAATACAGCAGTTGAGGTCAGCTGTTTCCTGTCTGATTTCTTAAACACAGGTCTGCTTTTCAAATGAATAAAGTGAAGGGAAATTGTGCTATTGTACTTAAATGCTTGGCTTTTATGATCCTGGTATTAGGAACGTGATGTGGAAATGGTCTCATCTGGGATAAAAGTGTTCTGAGAGAGTGTGGGGTGGTGGAACTATGAGCACCACCAGGCAAACTGAGAGTTGCAGGACTACTGAAGATTGACAGCAGTGCTCCCAACAGCTTCCTTGAAGCCTTTCTTTTCCTGCCCCAGGCATCTGTCTATCCTGCCCTGCAGAGCTCCAGCAGAAAGGTTGCTTACCCTTATTATGGAGGGTCCGCCCACCTTGGATTGCTCTTAAGAGTCGAATGTTAAGTCTAGAAACAAAGAAACTAACCCCATAATTTGCAGTTTATTTTTGTTGACATCCCAGGCACTGTTAGAGTAAATCCAGGCTGTACAGAATACCTGTAAAATTTAGGTGATAGCAAAATATTGGTGGGGTCTCTGGGTTATTAAAATGCAAATTAAGAGTGAGAGGGAGGTGTCACTACAGGAATGGTGTGGAGGCAAGGTTAAGGTACAGAAGGGGCTGCGTAGAGAAAAGCAGCAAGCTGTGGTGCTGTAGGTTGGTTTTGTGGTGCTGGTCACCTTTGCCCTGCTGAACTCCCTGTGATAGACTCAAACAGTACAGAAAATCCAAACACCCTTTCTGGAACAATGTACCTCGATTTTGTACCTTTAGACCTGTAACATGTTGTGAAGGCTTGTTATAGCTACAGCAACTCCCTTCCCTTCTCTGTCCACCATGCTCTCACTGAAGTATCCTTTTTTTTGGGGCTGAATTTCTCTAGAACACCAGAAAATGTGAGTCTTGCCTTGTGGGAACTCTCTGTCTTGCATAAATTTAAGGTATGTGCAAAATTGATGCAGAGCTAGAAGATCCCTTAACAGCTTTTCTTGGTGTTTCTATTCAGGTAGCCTGTAGTGGTGTGATTATAGGTTGCACAGGACAAGCCATCCAAGTTAGATGGCTCATAGACCTAACAAGGCTGTTTCTCTGCAGGTATTCCCCTAGTCACCCTTGCCCTTGCCCACAGGATGTGCCATGTTGAGCTGAGGGTAGGAAGTGTCAGTGGGTCCCCAGTTGCTAATGCAAGGACTGTCTGTGTGCCTGCCATCTCTCAAGACTGAGTGGAAATTAGTTAGCAGGTTCAGGAACTCCAAGGGTTAAGGTTCTTTTCTTCCTTTTGTCAGTCTAGTATTTTGATGACCATGGTCAGGTGGATTTGGATGAGTGGTGGGATATGTGATGAAATGTCTCCCAATATGCAGTTGTTCAGAACCCTGATAAGTGTGTAAGAGACTTCCTTTAAAGAAAAAAAGTAATCTTTAGGGTACTAAAGCCCTTTGGGAGATCCATTAATGTAGCCACAATGTCTGTGGATGTATTCCTGGTTGGTAAGAATAATGCTGTGCTACTTTTGGATAACTGGATGCCACATTTCCAGGAGTTACAGATTCCAGATAGTGAGGATGCAATGCAAATGTTAATGTTCTGAAAATAACGAGCATGGTTTAGCAGCAAAACAGAAATAGAGCAAGTTGAATCAAGCCAAAATAATATTTTTGTTCCTTACCGGAAGAGAATTCTGAAGTGAACTTGTGAGTTCACTGACCAAAATCCACCTGGTTTTCAGGCTTTTCTAATTTAAGCTAAGGACAGGAAGGCTTTATATATATATATATATATGTTTATTTATATAGAGATAGATGTAGATCTCTATATATATAGGTATGAAATAGCTGTTGAAGTGCCTCTGATATCATTTTCCCATAGCTCAGGGTTTGGATTGGCTTATCTTGGCTCTAGGCAGAACAGGAGTATGAATCTTTGCAATGTGGCCTGTCATTTACCTTTAACAGTTAATGTGAAGCTCTGGATAATAATTATAAAGAATGATAAAGAATAAGTATTCTTTGATTTGTTGCTTTAATCTTCTAGAGATAACACTGAGCTTTAGACTTTGCCTGCCTTGCCTTGGAAAAATAATTGAGTCATTAAGTTCTTTGAGGAGAGTAAATGGTTTACTTCTGATTCTTTTCATGTACAGGTGATTGCACTGCTTTTACTTGTAGGACATTAATTATGAAACAAAAGTGAGGTGTTTTTTTTTTAATTATGGCGCTAAAGACATTTTACTGATTAGCTTGAAAATTGCCTGTGGCTGGCAGCTTGGTTTTTCAAAATAGAAAGAAATTCAGCTGTTCACCGTTTGACAAAAGCTGAGCTCTGACTGTTGGACAATTTTGTAAGGAAATGGGTAATCACACATAATGTAACAGAGGTATGAGATGGCAGGTTAGGTTGACCATAAGAAAGAAGTGCTTGTTTTCTTTCTGATTGCAAGGGATTCTTCAGCAGTCATTATGTTTGCATGGTGTGAAACCTTTTGCTGTTGTGTCTATTGCATTTCATCTTTAATTTATATCCTTGAAGCCAATTGTCCTTGTAAAATTGACTTGAAAGCTGTCTTCCTCCTTTTTGTGAAGGAGTATCTCTGGCACTGTGAAAGGTGCAGTAATCCATTTCAGATTCTAAAGTTTGACAAACTGGAGGTGGGAACAAGAAAGGCTTAACTGGGCTCCCAGCATACCAATTACTAGCACCTCCTAAAATGTACGTCTTGAATATGCTAACAGGATGGCACAAAATAAACTGAATGCAGTGATGCCACATGGTTGGTGTGGCTGTGTAAGAGCTCTTACCTGCCAGTGTTTATGGTTTAGTATCCTCAGTGTCTGGAGCAAAACACAATTACTGGTACAATATACAGATTACCCAAACAATATGTTTTACCAGTTGCTTTGCTGATTAATGGAGAGGTCAGTGGTTGGAAACTCTGTGTCCTTGCTGAAATTGATTCCTTTGCATCCCATATAATATGTAAAGGTGAGCAGAAGTTAGGTTAAGTGTCGTCATTTCCATCTCTGAGGTGCAGTAATATGTCTAAGGTTTTCCAGTAAGCTACCAAACCCAGTAGTGTTGTTTCAATACAGTTTAAAAAAAAAAAAAAAGTAAAAAAAAATTATAGGATGTAAAAAAATAAGTTCCACCATCTGGAAATAGGAGAACATAAATGATAGGTATGTCCTGCAAAGTGGCTGTTGTGAAAGAGGCATGAAGATAGTGATGGCTGTGAGGATAGTGATAGTGATTTGAACCCCATTGTAAGGTTGTATTCAAAAGATTTTGGGGCAGGTGAGTATGGGGAGGGTACTGTGAGTTAGAAGTATTAGTCTCCCAGTGTAACATTAGTGAGTCTGGAATTCTGAATGCTGGAAAACTGGAAAGTTTTGAGTTTTCTGTAAAGAAACTACAATAATTGTTTCCAGAGCCAGGCTTAAATACCTCAGGTGTGAAACACCTCAAGTGTGAAACACCTTGAGGGTACTGCTCTACCTTAAAACTTGGATGTGAATGCCTTTGCCAAGTCCAGACAGTGAGACAAAACCAGAATTACCACTTGGTCTGACTTGCAGCTCACCTGCTTGCATTGGCAGCAGGAAGAAAATTGCTGCACTGTAAAATGGCAGAGAATACATTAGCATGGTTCTTTCACTTTTATGGAGGTTAAAATTGGTACCTTTGCTGAGGTATAAAAGATATTGTCCTATAATAGACTCTTGGAACAATCTGTGCTATTCTTGTCCACAGGCAGATTAGACTGGGAAGAGCTTGCAAAAGGACTCTGGGGAAAAAAAAAAGCCTGAAAAGTGCAGGAAAGATAAGAATGTATTAGGCAGTTTATTAAGCCATTTTCCTACAGAAGAGTGGTTTCTCAGTGTAGGTTGCACATCTTTTCCATGCTTCTGACAACACCTGTGTTATAACTTGATTATTCCAAGAAGGGTGTGTCTTTGAATATGGTGCCCACAGTGCACTTACCCTGCCAGCTCTCAAGCTTTGTGTAAGACCAGGAACTCCACACAGCAATATCTGCAGTGCTTCAGTGTCCATTGTGTAGGCCACCCTGCTGGTGACCTTTGTGAAAGATGTCTTCCCTTATTGATAGGAATACACAGGTGTAAAGTGGTTTTTTTTGTTTGGTTTTTGTTTTCATTTGGTTGGCTTACTTTTGTCCACATGCACAGAAAAACATGTTAAAACTATTTTACATACAAATTAATTGTTGTTTGAAGGTACTGGGTAAACACATCAAGATGGAATAGCTCAGCCATGCTCCTGAGGAGCATGGCTCCTTCCTCTTGTTTTAGTGGTGCAGAGTGACAAGTGTGCTGTCAGGAGTAAGCAGATATTAAATGTCAGTTTTGAGTGACCTCTGTAATCATATTTAATTTAAAATTAACATCCCTAATGTGTAAAGTATCATGTGTCCCAGTAGAGGCAATGCAGGCTGTTGGATCTTTGAGCACTTGTTAACTGTTTCTGAGTGGCTGGTAAGCTGCATAATTAAATGATCTTAAATCTTACTGGAGACTGACTTTGGTAGACAGACATGTGGTGTGATTGTGTTTCTCCTTCCTCCTTCCTTTGGTAGTGGAAAACCACACTACCAAAAAAAAAAACCCAAACCAAACCAGGTCATTAATAACTCTGCATAATACTCCTGCCTTCAGGTGGGATGTTAATTATAGCAGGTTTTTCCTGTTCTTCTCTTGGCAGAATTAGTAAGGCTTTGACTTGCCCCTGATGAACTGAGAAATGAGAAACTTCACCTGGAAAGTGCTAGGTCACTTGGAAATTCAGAAGTGCCAGTGAACGAGATAAATAACACAGAGCTGCCTTGCTAATGGGTTTAAAAAGCTGTTAGTGCTGTGAAGACATTTCAGATTTCTTCAGAACAAGGAGTTCTCGCAGCTTCTGATACAAACCTGTACTCTACATCTTCTTTCAGATCAAAGCTGATACAAGGGAGAAATGATCCATAATTTTTAAGGACTAAGTGTAATTTTGAATTCTGTTTTATATACTTTTTTCCAATTACAGTGAATAACTTTCCACTAAGTGGTTTGGTTGATGTATCAAAAATACACGTTGTCCCTCTGTGTTAGTGTTTTAGGGATGAATTTCTCTGCTATTTCAAGAGAAATTTGATGCAACATGTTAGAACACCTGTTGGCTTCCACCAGCCTTTTTGTTTTTCCTTTATAAACTGGATATATATAATGCTTTACAAAATAAGGCAAACTTTATATTCTTTGATACTTAATGTCAAAATACAGTGGCAGAATATTTTCATGGTAGGAAGTCTCTTTGCATATACACATTTGTGTAACAGAGGGAAGGAGTAACTTTAATTTTCCAGTGATCCCGTGTTAAAATTCCAAGATTAAGAACTGAGCAGTTTTCAGGTCCTCTGAATGCAAGTATGTAGTACTGCTTGCTCTGAGTAGTAGAGCATTAATGATGTGTATGTCAAAACCCACAATTCTAAGTTATTTGGAATTGGACTTTACATAGAATTCCTGTGTGAGTTTGGGTGCATGTTGGGAATGAGGTGAAGATAAACAGAGTAACGACTGACCATGCATTTTCTGGGACAGTGTTGTGGCTTGTTCTGGAGTACAGGCTGTATTTTAACCTGATGTATTCTGTGGGATTTATTTATCTTTTATGAGAGTTTTCCTCTAGTAGTAATTTCCCTGAATGGGATGTTTCCACTCAATTAGGAGCAAGACTAGGGATAAAACTCTGCTTTAACTTTATTAACTAACAGCCTGAGAGGATTTATTGGTACCTTAGAGGAAACTTGCCACCATGACTTCTGTCAGTGCTGCAGGGTAGAGATTCTGCTCTCTTCAGGAGTCTGATTCATAGATGGTACCTGCATTTAAATGTCTCCCAAAGATGGAGCTGGGTAAGGGATTCTGCCTTACAGTCACTGCTACAGCAATCTGCTTGTGTTGGAAGACAAGATGACTACATCCAATATATATATTGGTGTTAGTATAGGCTTGAGGAGAAAAAGCGCAACAGCTTTGGGCTACTTCCTGCTAGCTCTGTGTGGCATGGAATTCTTGTTTGCTGTAGTGATAAAATCCTAAAAACACATGGTGAACCTTGCATTCAGAAGAACCAGATTCTTGCCCTGTCTATTGCATTAGTCTTTCAGATACATGCCCTGAATGCATTAATGGAGGAAGAGGAAATAGACCAGCTCTTAATTGGCTGGAGTTCAAAGGCTCTGGTGTGAGAAGGGAGCAGCTAACATGCAGTTTTGCTCACTTCCCCCTCTGGGAGGCACAGCGGGCGCATCGGAACACAGGTTCTGGTCCATCCGGAGCACGCAGAGCCTTTCATCTTCCTGTACTGCTTGTGATTGTTTCTCCTGTGATAGTAAGTTTAGAAAAAAACACCAGAAACCTCTACAGGAAAACTTTTTGTTAGCTTTGCCTGCTCTGTAGACAGGGATAAATGTGCAAGCATGTTGTACAGAGTAAAACTGAAGGTCAGAACAATAGCTCAGCGTATCACAACCAGTATTGGTTGTTGATTAAAAAAATTCATTGCTGTGTGTATGCTTTGTGCTTTTACTCCTGCAGGAAGAAGGTAAAAATTTGTTTATGATGGATATGGTGTTGCAAATGAGTTCGCTCAGTCACTGGTTCAGCTAAATTATGTTTTTAAAACATTGATGCCAACAGCTGAAACACGGAAGTGAGTAGTATCACCAAAGCCACAGCCATTTGACGGTTTTAGATTAAAGAAGCTTCTTGAATGTCAGTGGGAGAACATAGATTTCCAAAAGAAAATTTAAAAATAAAGCAAAAATGTTTCCTTTTTGACATCTTACAACATTTTGCTGTGTCTCTTTGGGAATGGCAATGGGGAGACCTCTGTCCACAAATATTTGGGAGTGATGAGTCCTTAGACATAAGTCATGAAGTGCCAGGAACATACTTGCTCATTGGGACCTTTGCTGAACTATTGGGCCAGCAAGGCCCCTGCACTCTTGGCAGCACGTTTGTGTTTCATGCCTGAGAGGTTGGATTTTCTAGGTTCCTCTGCTGTGGCAACTTTTCTATCAGGAATGCTCTTGAAGCTACTTCTCCCAGCAGAGCTCTCTTTCAGAAAACAAAGAGATGGTTTTAAGCTTGCCTGCAAGATGAATTTCATGGTTTTAAAACTGTTAATGTAGATCTCTGATACGGACTTTGAATGAGGTTGTTGTCTTCCGTAAAGTGTTGATCTTGCTAAACCAAATTTGTTGTAACTGCTCTGCAAGGTGTGCATGAAGGCTGGAAGCTCTTGAAACTGGTGTGTTTGTAGTTGCCCCTTTGATCTTATTCCTTAGAAATGTTTACTTCCTTTGGTTTTGTTTGATTTTTTAGTTTGTTATGTTTCCACTGCCAGGCTCTATTAAATGACAGCTCTGTGGTTTCTGACATCAACTGTTAAAGTTTCTATGAAGTTGTGATGTTAAGTTTGCAGCTGGTTGCTCATGTTCTCACAGTATCTGCCCTAGACACTTTTTAGAAATATTATTCATTAGAATCTATTAAAAGGGAAAGTAATATGATTCTCTGTTTACTTCAGTTCTTGTGCCGTTGTTTTCTTGGGTTACTTTCTAACAAGGGTAAAAAGTGTGTTTTGTACTCCCTGCAAGTAATTTGAGTATCCTCAGGAGTGTAGCAGCATATAAAACTGGAATATAAACTAAGTTCAATTTTGGAATTGCTTTATAACTATCTGTCATAAAGGATACAGATCACTATACCTACATCCTAATGCCAGCTACTAAGAGAGAAGGACATTTGATTTGATCTAGTCTGTTAGTTGTCTTGTTATTCTGCTCCTACTTTTTCTTTTTTATTTTTTCTTTTTTTAGATAAGCAATCAGAAGATATATGTTTTTCCCCTTTGGAAAGATACCTGTTTACAGCTGCATGCAAAAAACATGAGTTCTTAAGTGTTTGGGCTAGTCTTATTGCAGACCTTTAAAGAAAAAAAAAAAAGGAAATATGATGGTTTCTAAAACCATCAATACATGATGTCCTATTTTAGAATAATAATATAGACAACACATTTCTGGAATTGTTGTGGCAGGAGAAAAAGGAGAAGCCTCTCTAAAAGTGCAACAACAGATAGTCCCAGTATAATTTAGAGCAAATCTAGGTGTGGCTAAGGCAGACATGGACTGTTACTGTCCTCTGTTGTCTTAGATTTGATCCCTAACATTTTCCTGCCCCTCCAAATAATAATTAAGTCTGCATTGCCAACAAAATTCTGCCTTTGGGGTGATGGTGTTTGGGCAGGAGAAATTGCTAGCTGTGGGAAATGCTCTTCAAGACAGCAGAGTTTCTCTGCTGTTTTATAGAATAGTGCAGTTAAGTTTTCAGGAAGTGGAAGAAAAGAGATGATACAATTGCACAGGGGAGATGGTTGCTTTGATTCTTTAGAGTATTGTGGTTTCTCATGGCTTGTGGTCGGACCCTGGGGGAGACCTTGGGGGAGGGAACTAGGTGGGAAAGAGCAGGAGAGAGAGATAGAAACCCTTTGCTGGAGAGGTGGCTGGATGAGGAATGGAAGGGATGCAGTGAACAGCCAGCTTTCCTTGCCTGGGGCGTTTCAGCAGCTGCTCAGCTGGTTACCTTTCCAAGATCTGCTTGATGGAGTGATTCTGAAGTGTGTTACCTGCTAGAAAGCTTGCTGAAAAGCTGGGTGAAAACTGTCACTGCTGGTGATTCTGACTGGCTTTTCACCCACATCTATCAGATACTAATTCTAAGCCTTGAGTCAGTCACACTTTCCAAGCAGTCTCTTCTGTATTAGCCAAGCCGTAAATGCCTTAAGGCTTTTGAAATCTGCAGTTGAGTAAAGAAGAGCCTGGGGAAAAAATGTCCCTGAAAGAGAAGTACATCCTTGTAAGTATATGAAAACCTAATTCTGTTGAGTTGTGGGGAGAAGGGACAGAATTATTTATGTTGTAAATAGAAATGTCCGTTATAAATGAAAATGTTGACAAGCAGTTCCGTTTTGTGAGTTACATCATCTTTGTCCTGTGTGCTGCAACCTGCTCAGTGCTTTCAATCTGAAAAGTTCTGTGGGAGAAAAGGAAGACTTGGCTGGAACTTTGATAAACATGTAAGTGTATTCATCTGACTTTGCATCCTTTTGTCTCTTGTTATCTCATTTCAGCTGAAATTTGAACAAGGTTTTTCTTGTCTGGCAGTTTGAACATTTATTCCTAGAGAAGAGTTTGAGCAATTTTTTTTGTCTTTCTAAGAAACATGAAATTTTCTTAGAGCTGAAAAACAGCTGTGTACATTAAGATACAGTCTTTCTAATACCTTTGTAAGAAAATATGCAGCAAGCCCATTTTCTTATCTAATAAAATATAAGTGTATTTTTAAACCAAAATCACTCTTGTTACTCTTAAAGATTTGCAACTATTCAGATCAGCATGCCTTCCCAAAAGGCACAGCACAAGAGCAAAGATCTGTGGGACAAATTAAAAATCCTGTCTGGGCTGACACATTCATCTTTTGACCTAGACTGTTTTGGGGAACTGATAGTACAGCTCTTGGATGTAGGCTTGCCTTTGCTTTTGATAAAGCACAAATACATTTTCATGCTGTAATCTCTCCCTCTCAAATTCTTAGCCCTGTCTGATTTGCAAACTACCTTTTAGGTGTTGCATCTTATCTTTCCCTCTGAAAATGAAGTAGATTGGGAAGAACAGCAGCTTTCAGACAAGCAGACTTCATTGAAACTGGATGAAAATGCAATATTTCCAATAAAGTGAAACTTGGATTCAGAAGAGATTTAAGATTTGCAGGGTTTTTTTGTAGGAAGAGAAGATAAAGGTTTGATAAAATAAGACACAATGGTGTCGCTCCTAAAAATGCACTTGGCCTGCACAGCTGTCTTGGTTTTAGGCCTGTTTCTACACTGCTTTGGAGATCAGCTTATTTTGAAAAGGGGGAATGTCTGTACCTTCAGAGACACTACCTTCTGTACCCCAGAAGACACTACAGGCAGATGCTGCCAGCTGATGTTCATCCTTCTCATCTCCTCAGCACTTGTAGTGTTGCTTCTTTGCAGTGAGGAGTCACTGCAGTGAGGAGTTACTGAAATCATACTTTTGGTTAAAGGAGGGCAAGGCTTAATTTCAGCCTGCTTTAAATGTCAGTTTTTTCAGCCTCTGTTTTTGTGGCTTGTAAAACAGATGTGGATGCAAATACTGGTGCTTCCCTAAGGCTCTGCATCCACAGGTGCCTGGTGTAGTGTCAGATGACCTCAGTGAGATACATCTCAAGAAGAGGGACCTCTGCCCCTGTTGCACAATGGATTCTCTCCCCATTGTGCATGCACCCCATGGAGTGGGGTGTGCATGAGGGTAGGGAAAGTTTGAGCAGGGAGTGGGTGAGAGAGCACAAAGGAGTAGTGAGGAAGCAGAATGCAGCTGGAGGATGCCCAGCAGGAGAGTAGGTGGAAGGTCTCCCAGGAAAAACTGCTCTGCAGTGGTGGATTTGACCTGCTGGACCTTCATAAAAGAGATTCTTGGTGGCCAGTTGCCTCAGTGCACTTCTTATCATAGCTGTCATTTTGGTCATTGGTAAATTGGTTGATTAAAACTCGTGGCAGCTGTTCTTGGAATCTAAGCAGAAGCAGGAAATGAAAGCTCAGCAGGAATGATAAAGGCACAAAAAATAACAGGCACATGAAACCAAAATTTTGATGGCTTGGGCTCTTTTATTGGGTTTGAACAATGCTGTAAGGGCAAGTGAGTTTTGAGGAAAAGCCATATGCATCCTGTATTGCTCTTGCTTCTTCAAGATCACTGGAACATAGATACTCATGTTGAAACTACTGCTTTGCTGGAAGAGACCTACTGGCTACTTCTTTTAAAGTTGATTTGTACAGAAGAAGGGGTTAAAAATATTGAAGATTTCGAATTAGCTACATGGAAAGGATTGAAATATAAATGTTGCACTATGTATCGTATGTATCAATGTAGTTTCTACAGTGCCTTGTGGAACAGCTGGCAGAAGGTATTCATTGCATGGCCCATTTCAGACAGAGGTGTCTCTCAGGAAAATAAAGCTGTCTCTCAGGAAAATAAAAAAAAAAATCTTTAGTTTTTTGTCCTAGGAAAGGGAAATGTATCTTGAATACTCCCAGGTATCAAAAGCATCTTCCCTGGCTGAAACTGGTGTATTGGTATGGGGTGTTTTGACAGAATGAGCGATGTGTCTGTTGCAAGGATTCTGTTTGTTTAATTTAAGCTGGGCTTCCAGAAACCTGAGTGATGGCTAAATCTGAGCAATGTGCTCTAAAGCTGCTGTTTGCATTGAGGCTGTTGTTGCATGATCATCTAAATCAGTCCTGAGACCAGTGAAGAAACAATGACAACCTTTTAGGTGTAAGAAGAGACAAATGAAAAGTTAGTAAAAGAGAAATCATCTGTATCTCAAGTGGGCCCTTGTAAGATGATTGTAGGCAGTTGTTAGGGTTCCATATGTCTTATTTTCCTGATCATGTAGGATTGCTTACAAAATCAGCACAGAAATTTAATAGCAGATATCTCCCAAATGGCCTTAGTGACTCATTTTAAAAAGGGAAATACCTTATGTGTACTTCTTGTAAACTTGATCGGAGCAATGATTCATTTTTGGTTAGCTTGGTTGTGCATGATCTGCAAGCTCAGTAGACTGTGGCAACACTTGCTTCTTTTTCCTCATTTCCCTTGGTTTTAAACCATTCTGAAATGTCTGTAGATTGTTCTGAAATTACAGATTGTTAGTCCTTAATTAATTCATCTTGGTTGGTTTCCCTCAAAGAATCAGGACCTGACATCATTTGTCTGCAGGGAACTTCTAAGTGTGTTTGTCAGAGAAACATGTAAGTCAATATGGAAAATACACACAGCTATTCAGCACATGCCTTCACTGAACGGTGGCTAACACATACCTGCCCTCATGTTTCTCCTGCCCTTTCAAGCAGGCAGCATCCAGGGAGGTGACTTGCCCTGCACTCTGCTTCACAAACTGGATGAGATCAGCAGCTGAGGAGAGCAATGGATACTGGGGATGTTGGCTTGTCTGGTGACACTCAGGGGAAAAAAAGGCCCCAAAATTCATTCTTAGGCATTGCAACTACTAGTTTCCCCCATGAATTGTCTCATCCTGCTCCTTTTCTGCAGTCCTTCTTCAGTAGCTGTGTGGAGGGAGCTGTACCAAGTGTTGGACAAGGACTCCAGGAGATAACTGAGCTCTCCTCTTCTGCCTGTAGCACTGCATTACTATGGAAAAGCACACTGCAAGATACGTTTTAATTAGAATGTGTTTTGCTGCAGTGTAATTAAGGGTAAAAGGCTTGTGCTTTGTGGAATAGGGCATTTCATTATTGTGCTTTTCTATATCAGATTCTTATCATTGCCTCAGAGAGAAGGAAATAAGAATGTGGGAGACCATTCACATAACAGCCTGCATTATTTTTTGTGAAAACTGCCCATGAGTTTGACTTGAGGCACTCTCAAAAGGATCTCACACTGAAGGAATATAGTATTTCGCTTTGTAATATTGCATGTCCCTTCAGGAAGAGGGCAGATAGAGTTGAGCTGACTCTTTTTTGGTTGCTTCCTCTAATAAATGCAAATTACTGGGGACTTGAATGTTGAAGGAGCGTTACATTTTTTATTGCTGTTGAAATAACAAACAAAAACTAACATATCTTCCAAGATGCATATAAGCAAAGACAAAAATTTCAAAAATATGATTGCTGGCTAGCTGGATTTTGATTCAGATTTATTACAATATTTTGGTATGGTAAGTCAAAATTAAGTAAACAATAATTTAGAAAGTGTTCTCAAAAAGTGTCCTAATAACATCTTTTTGTAGAATTCCATATACAAGATGACTTTCTTGTGTGAAAAATATTTTATTCCTATGCTCTCTCTCTCTTCTCACTGACATTATAATGTTCTACAGAACAGAAGTTACAGTTCCTGGTGAGGTTACTATATGCATGCATACTTCTTGAAGTGCTGAGGAATGTCAGATCTTTCATGTTGCCTCATATACTGGTAATGATACCAATTTCTTAGACATGACTGGTCACAAGTGAATTTGAGCTTAAGTTTGCAGGAACAATCACTCAAATCATAAGAGGTAGATTGTTTGG
Organism: Motacilla alba alba; assembly: GCF_015832195.1. NCBI lineage: Eukaryota > Metazoa > Chordata > Aves > Passeriformes > Motacillidae > Motacilla > Motacilla alba. The sequence goes on along the minus strand of NC_052019.1, from coordinate 46,040,945 downwards.
AACTGCTAGCTCCAGAAGCTGCAGTGTAGGTAGGTTCAGTCATTTGCCACTCTCAAAAGTGAAAAATACAGTATTTCTATTCCAGTCTCTCCCACTTGTCATGTCTGGCTGCCTGGTTTTCCAGCTCAGTTATGATGCTGCATTAGTACCTAAAATTTTGCTGTAAACCACCAGAAAAAGTTGAAATTTCCACTCTTGACTTTAACAGTGACAACTTCTCTGCTGTTAGAGAACCAGAGGTGCCCTTAACAGAGGAAGTACATGTTTAAACTGCATATATATTTTCTGTTTTATATCAACTGGTATTTTTAACAGAACATGTTGGATTATTTTTATCACAGTTAACACTCTATGCCTTAAATTCTTACAAGTTTTCATTCCCAAGACGGTCCGTGCCTTGAACTGAGTCAAGAGATGAGGCCAACTGCTGCTCCCATGTATTTTGCATTATATATCTATTTTGCAGGTGTAGCTGAGAGGGAAGGGGTGTTTCACAGCTAACTGCTGCTCATCAGCCTTTGACTCCTGAACATAATTGTGGTTGTGTTAGAGGTGCTTTAGCCAGATGCCCTGCCTCCTGTGTGTGCAAATTGCAGAAAGCTCTAGAATAGCTTGCCTAGCCTTTGTGAGGTTAGAGGAAATAGCCCAGAGGCACACACTAGCATATAGAAGAGTTGTTAGTAGTATGCTGTGCTCCTTACAGTATCTGAAAGCTTGTGATGCAGTTAATTCAGGACACACATTCCTGTTTCTGCTTTCACTGATGTTGTTGTGAGGGCAGCAGTCCCTTTGCTTTGGTCCCGTAGTTCAAGTCTTCCCTGTAGCTGTGATGCTTGCTGACTAACATATCTTTTCTAGGGCTAGGATAGGGGTCATTCCAAGCATCTCAAAGGGAGCACAATGATTTGGCTGGAGGGCACAAGCTAATGGTTTAATAACTTTACTCAAAATGGAAATTTAAATCTGGAAAGAGAGGGAGAAAGTTAACCCAGCCCTTCATGCTTCCCAATTCATCACCCTAGAGCTAATATGGAAAGAGTTAATTATTTGGAAATTAGTTCAACTCCATGGCTCTATGGCTTTTGCTTTTCTTATTCTTTGCAGGTAATTTTAAGGGGCGATCTGCATTTACACACAATCTAAAAAAAACCAAACCAAAACAGCTCCAGTATATAGAGATTCTTTCAGTGGATCATGAATAGTAACGTCAGAATCTAAAGAATAATAGAATGAACTACTGTAAAGATCTTATTTCAATAAAAGTGATTTAATAAGTATTTTAAATTGATGTATTAATATATTTAATTTGCATTAATTGTTGGATGCATTGTTTCTTCTATAAGTAAAGTATGTAATTAATTCCTTTTGTTGGGAATTTGGGTAACCTTCAAATACAGGCAGGGTGCAGTTCATTGCCTGGGGCATGTTGAATGATCAGTGTCTAGATACTGATTGCAAAGTTATATGTTAAGTGTCTGTAATAAAATTAGTTCCTTATGATCCCTTTGTAACCCCATAAAGAAACGAGTTGCTGTTGTGTTCAGAGCTGTTGAGTTCTCCTGTTCACTGTTCCAAAGCAGATCCTGTTTTGAGGGCTGTCTCCATGCTCCAGGCTGGGTGTTCCTAAATGTTTTGTGGGTGCAGGTGCCCCTGCAAATGGGATGAGAACTGGTGAGCTGGGCTGTGTCCTGCCTGGCTTCAGTGAAGGTCTCTTGCTCTGCTCAAGAAACAGATGCATCCTTAGCTCTGGGTGGCTGTCAGCATTCCTGTGCTCCTACTGTCTACCTTTCTTTGAGCCATACTTTTGTGTTTAAGATATTCTGCTGTTTAGTCTCGGTTTCTGTCTGTCTTTGATCCCTGAAGATTACAACACACACATTTCTTAGTGTTGAAAACACCCAGAATCACTTACTTTCTTTAAATCCTGAAAAGTGCTTGTTCCAGGTAAAAAGCATCTTTGAAACACACAGATTCATTTATAGATGACTTTTTTATTTAACCTAATAGCATATTCCTATCCAGACATCCAAGGCTGTATTTCTTTAAAAACAAATAAATCATGTGAATGTGGTGAGCAGTGTTTGGCATATTGAATGGCCAGGGCGTTATGCTTTTACAGTTTTGTTTTCCTGCCTTGTCAAAGAATATTATCTTGCAGACTGTGAAATGTTTTGGCCTTCAGAAAGATGAGCTATAAAGCTCACCGGGGGAAAATCGATCCTTATCTCTCTCTACATTGTTTTCCACTTTCCCCAGCTATCCTATTTCAAATCCCAGGCCTTGGTCCAGCCCATGTGTGGTTTTTCTTTTTTTTTTTTTTTTTTTTTGTGATTTCCCTTCTTTTACCTGTTACTCTTAGTTTATAGCAATAACATCTGCTCCGTGGAATTGCTGCAATAAAATTGTCCCTCTCCTTGTGCAGGGGGATTAGCTGTGAGTGCAAAGGACATTGCACCTTCCACAGCCTGGGTGGACAGCTTTAAGTAGTGGGTCTAATCAGAGCAGTTTGTCTTCTGTGTTTTGATATGACTGTGTTGAAGTATAATGGTGGTTCTCCCCAGCGGCTCTGGTAGGGGCAGGCTTTGGCTTTTGAACCCTGCAGGTTCAAAACCCGCTGTCATTGCTGTCCCAGGGCAGAGAGAACACTCACTGCCGCTGGCTGTGCCTCCTTCAGTGTCATACCAGAGCACAGTGGTGCTGGTATTTGCAGCATCATCTCTCAGCATGCAGTTGAGACGGCCATTCATATTTAAAACATAAAAGACCTTCAGGCTGTATTGTTGTTGTTGTCCTTTAGGACCACAAGTCTCAACAGCCAGCTTTTGGTATACAGTATATAGCTGTGAATCAACAGGTAGTAACCTCAGTCCCTTATTATTTTATTTGTGATTGTTGTTCATGATTCAGCACAACAGTGAGTTTTCTCTGAAGCCATGCCCTCTGTTGGAAGTTACACTGTGGAATTCTGCCTTTAGGCGCCACGAAGTAGAAGTTTTTCAAGAGGCTGTTTTGTGGAGAGAGGAGAGGTTTTACTGCAAGAGTTGCATGAAGCACTTCAGAAACACTGCAAATTTTTTTCCTTTCATTTCTTCCCCTTTCTCTTTTTTCCTTGAGTTAATTAAACCACAATAGACAGAACGTTTTTCTGTGGGCAATACTGTAATAGCTTTAGCAGAAATCATGCTTGCTATAAGGATGGTTTCACCTTTTTCATGAAATTGCCAAGTAAGGGGTTTTTCTTCAGGCAGACACCTCTGGTGTCAAATCACACGGAAGCAGGTCACCGTGACAGGCTGGATGCTGCCTTTATCCAGGTACACTTTGCATCCTAACTATTCTAAGGCAAGTTTCCTTGTGTCCGTGCTGCAGGTGGGGCTCTGGAGGTGCACCGGAGGTTGGAGGGGCCAGGAAGGAGCGCCTCACAGCACGCTGGTGCCATCTGATGGTAAGCTTTTACAGCAACTTTTCCCCCTTCCAGTCGGTGTCAACAAGCTTTGTATTTATTTTATGAGAGTCTGTGAAGTCACATTAGTTGCATGGTTATAGCTATATCTTCCAGAAACAGAAATACTGTATTAATTTTTTTAAATCTAGAAATGCTTTGTGTAATTTTTCTTATTTATCCTGTGTTTTAAATCTACAGTGCAACTTTTTCACTTAGTTTTCTTTCTTTACCCCCACCAGAGGTAACTATTAATTACAGACATGGTCTTCCTGTGATAACTCTTATGCTGCCCACAAGAAGTGAACGCTGTCAGTTCACTGTCAAGCCAGTAGTGACCACTGTAGGAGCATTCCTGCAGGATGTGCAAAGAGAAGATAGAGGAATTGAGAGAGCTGAAGTGTTTGCAACAGGTATTTTGTATTTCTGTTATTCCCTGAAATAAATGCATTCCTTTTCAAATGAACTGTACTTCTCTTCTGGAGCATAAGTTCAGTCCTTCATCAGGTTTAGCACTGTTGCTGATTAAAAATACAGAATTGGATCTATTACTGGAACTCTTCTTTTATCCCAGTAGTGTCCTCTGTTACCTTTTTCAATTAGTTTCTCTTTGTAATGCTGTGTTTAAATAAATATCTCCTGATTTCCTTGATGTCTCTTTCTTTCCTTGTCCTCTGTGATCATTCTTAAAAGACAACCTGTCGGGCTATTGAATGTGATGCCTGCCAGTTCTTCAGTGTTACCAAGAGCTAAAAGAATCCATTTGCCTTACTACAATACATACTTCTGTACAAAAAACTCAAGAGCTAAGCAACCAGATAGTGTGTGCAATAGTAAAGGATAGTTTTTTAAGACATTGAGGATAGTTTTTTAAGACATTTATCAGCTGGAGTACAATATTTCAGGGCCCTTGGGTTGAAAGGAAACTGATTGCTAGGGTCAAAGGATAACTGGTATTGTAGCATTGGTGTGGCCTTTCCTCCTTGTAATATCCTGTTTATCCAATTGTCCCAAGTCTTCAGGTAATTTTCTCAAGCTTTGCTCACTGTTCTCTTCTGTCTTGTGTCTTTGGTTTGCCCATTGATAAAACAGAAATTGAATTAACCCTATTCTCCATTTTATCTCCAAGAAAACTCAGTCTGTATTTTGGCATTGCTCTTGCAACCCCTGCCCTGGTACTAGAGAAGGATTCAATCTTAAAACTAGAATTGGGATGTAGGGCTTTTTGTCTGAATAATCTGGTAGAATAGGTATTTGAATTTGGTTAATTAAAAACATCTATTCCTCCTCTTCCCCACTCAACACCCCTAAAAAGAAAAAAAAATAAGGATACCTGCATACCTACGGAAAGATTTATTTAACAGCAAGTAACACATAAGCAGAAGAAAGGGTTGTGTCAATGAAGCTGGTCTGGTTTCATAGCTGGGTGAATTTATAACATTCTTTTCTTTCTGGTTGATACTTACAGAGGGCTGCAGGGGCTTTTAAAGAAACTAAAAATAGATGGATGTTCCCAGAAGGTCAGGAAGCCACAGACCTAAGAGAAGCTGCTTTACTTTCCTTTGTGGGCGCATTTTCCTGTTTTACTAAATACCCCACAGAGAAATTTGTTGATATCCTCTGGAGCAATGGAGATGTGATCTGTGTGGGTCCCAGTGTGCCCATGAGCTTCAGGAGCTTCGTGTACAGGGGAGCTTTGGTGTTGGGTTTTTTTGGTCTTGTTTTGCTTTGTTTTGACAGTGTCTGCTAGGGAGCAAAAATAGAAAATTCTCTTGAAGATAATTTCCTAAAAGACTCTTTATCTGCAGAAGCCACTTTAGGAAATGGTCGTTGTGAGCAGCTGGCCTTCCCCTTAACACAGAATTTTTTCCCTACAAAGGATTTCTTAGAGGGGTGAGGCAGAGCTCAGAGGGGTGCTGGCAGCAGTTAACCTTTGGGTACTGCTGTTGTGCAGACATCCAGGACAGGAGTGTTTGGGATTCACTCTGGATTCCTTTCCTCTCTGCTATGTCAGCAAAAGCTAACTATTCCTGCTTCAGTGCAAACATGGGTCACTTGTGAAACATGAGGTAATTCCTGTAAGAAACCTACAAGGCTGGCATTTTTGGCATCGACAGGCAGCAGATTCCAAAGTGGAGATGAATTTGAGTTGTTTTCACCTCATCTGATCTGTTTAAACACACCCCCATCCCCTCTGATTTGGGAACACTTAGATTAAAACAGGGACTCAGAATAATTCTCTGCTGTGTATTTGTCAAGTGCCGGGCAATTGTAATGTTATAGAACAGCTGAGTTTTCATTAGGAAACTGATACTGTAAAGAGAAACTATTGGTCAAGTACTGAGATTTGAACTTAAACATTAATTATTAAGGAAAACTATGAAGCCTTGATTTAGTGTAGACACACTTTTATATCATTTAACCATTAAACGAAACCTAACCTTAATTGAAGTCATCAGTGCTGTGTATGGTGACTCACTTTCATTATCTGTGGATTTGATTTTCGTCCTGCAAACCTTTTGTAGACAAAAAATGACCCTTGGTCCAGATTGGAACACTTGTGCTTAGGTATAGGAGGCTACTTTGGAGCCTTTGCTTAAAGCCTATGAGGAATTTTCTAAAATAAAATACCTCCCTTTCCTCAAAACTTCTTTTCAGTTAATATAAGATTGCACAGGTTAATAAATCAGTGGTGTATTCAGAACATCTAGAACAAAGAGCCTGTCTGGCACTTCTTTTGAAAAGCATTTTTCCCTTAAATGTTACAGAAAGAGTTCCAAATGTCACCTTAATAATGTACATGCAAATGAGCCTTGATGTTTTATTACACTGGAAAAGAAAAAAGAAACAAGTGGATAGGCACATTACAATTTTGGATTGAAAGTGATCGGCTTCTGGGTTTGCTTTGCTACCCATACAGAGTGGGAGGCAAGCCAGCTGGGGCGTTTGCCTGCAGAGTTCAGTAGTCTAAGCCTCATCAGATGGGGCCTGAGGACAGGGTTCTGGTGAACAAATAATTGCAGATGTGGGGTTGACTGTGGGGCCCTTCTGTAGTGGATGTGTGAGGACAGATGGATGAGCTGAGGCAGTAGCACTGTGACAAATATCTACATACAAAAATCTTGGTATTTTGTAGCTTATTTGGTTATTCATCTTGGGAGTAAAGCTGCCTAGCCCTTGGAAGGGCAAGGGAAGGTGCCCTTTTTGTGTGTAGAAAATGAGAATCGTCTCAAAGAGCTACTGCGGGGCAGCTGCTCCACAGCTTTTCAAACCCTTGTGCCACAATGATTTGCCCAGCAGCAGTGGTGTGTGGCTCTGGGGGCTCTTGGGCCATCTGAACCCCAGTGTGCTCCTGGCAGCCACTGTTACAGGAGTAGTAGTTCCTGCTAATTAATCCAGAACTCCTTTTTGGTTGGAGCTGTAAAATTGCATGTAAAATTTGTGGGGTACCATTCCTGTAAATTTCTGCATGAAAAAACTCAAACAAACAAAACAAAACAAAAAAACCCAAAACAAAACAAAAAAAAATGTAGAAAAGGGTTCTCCAAACCATCAAAGTTCAACTCCATTCCCTGCACAGGACAGCCCCAAGATTCACACTGTGTATTCCTCCTGACTGTTTAGTATTATCTACCAGTTCTAAAAGTAGAGTTGCTTCCAAACATTATTAGTGAAGAACCCCAGCACTTTTCTGCAGGGTTATCTGCTATTGTTTAAAATTCATGATAAGTGATCTAGAACTGAAATCTTTCTTCTGCAGATGGTAGCAAGGTCTCTGATGCAACCTTAATGGACGTCTTATTGATGAATGACTTTAAGCTTGTTATCAACAACACAGCATACAGTGTGTCACCTCCTGTAAAAGGTAAGAGCAATCCGTAATAACTGATCATCTCACTTCATTTAATGAAAGGCATGGGAAATCTCAGAAGACTGGGACCTGGGAGAAAGGTGTTTCTCTTTGGCTTTGTCTTTTTACCTTTAGATGGTCCTGCCCTTAGGGTTGGGGTAATGAAGAAGGGTGTATTCTTGAAATGGTTTATATGACAAATATTTTCTTTTCAGATAAGCTGAGTAGTGAGCATGCTACTGAAATGGAAGATATCAAATCCTTGGTTCACAGACTATTTGTGGCTCTACATTTAGAAGATCACCAGATCAGGAAAGAGAGAGAATTGCTACAGAAACTGGACCATCTGAAAGGAGAGCTGCTGCCTCTTGAGCAGGTTAGAAAGTGGGGGTACTTTTTTTTTTCAAACTCAAAAGCTTTTCCTTTCATCAGAAGAAAATCAGCATAAATGGCTAGGCTGTGTCCATTGTGTTTGTTATGTAAACGAGGTCAACTCAGGTAGAATGCAAATTATTTTCAATTCAGTTCTTTTTTTTCCTGTTGTGGACCTTCATGGGGTAGAAACCACAACACCTGGAGAAAGCTGTCATGAACATGGCTAGTATTGAGATTGAAAGGCCATTTATTGAAATGTCTTTGAAAGTCACCTGTTGCTTTATGAGTCCTGAATACCCACAACAGCAAAAAACCACAGTAGTGGGTTAGGGTAGTGGACAACAGGACTCCTGCTTTATGAGGGCCAGCCTCAGCGTTACCCAGCACTGCCTTGAATGGTAAATGGAAATCAAATAGACATAGAACCCTAAGAGAGCAAAGAGGAGATTAATAGAAGGAATTCATGGTGCACAATGGCAAGAAGATTTGGTTGCCCTTGGACTGCAGTGCTTTTATTTTCTCAGCAGGGTAAGTCAGTAAGGGGTGTTGATAAGAGATCCTGAGAAAGGATCTAGCCCAGGGGGAGAAAGCATAGTTGAGGAGCTGTTCATCAGAGGAGCACTCATGTTTATTTGAACAGGTTTCTGCATTTTTTTTCTTCAGATGAAAGCCAGAATCATGGACAGTGCAGATGCAAAAACCTCCAGGCTTTTATGGGTCGGCCTAGCCCTGATGTCTACTCAGGGGGGAGCTCTGGCGTGGCTCACGTGGTGGGTCTACTCATGGGACATCATGGAGCCAGTCACTTACTTCATCACCTATGGGAGTGCCATGGCTTTCTACGCCTACTTCGTTCTTACCAAGCAGGTGAGGGAGTCCTTGTCTGCTAAATGTCTGGAATATGGAAAAGGAGGAAAACTGAGTCTGTGAATCGCAATGTTTGAGCTCTGATGAAAACAGAATTCAGTAAGTGGCCTGGCCATCAGACAGGGACTTGTTTGATCCCTAATGCAGCTGGATACAAACATTACATCATGCAGAATCAAGCAGGTACTGCTGCACATGAACTGCAGGCCAGCTACTGAGCATAACTGCTGTTGGTAAGATTTAATAACCTAGGGAATGAAAAGTGAGGAAAGCAAGTCTCTCCTTTAAAATGTTTGTAGATCACTTTGTGTAGTAAATGGCACCTTGCTCTCACTGCAGTAATGAGAGAGCAGCTGATAGTGCTCTGCCAGTTTGTGAGTGCTGCCTTACAGCAGCAAATCACCCAACAGTGGTTTTTATTTGCTGGAGTTTGTGTACATACAGTGCAGAGTATCAAACTGTTTGGAACTCTGGCAGTTGCATTACTGAAATATACTGAAATATATTTCGTGCCTGAAAAACTGTTATTGCTCTGCTCTTCATAATCAGACCGCTTTACTGTGACTTAGAGTGAATGGGGGTAAATCTAGTACAGCTGAAATGAGGCAGGCATTGTGTAGAAGCAAAAGATTTGCTCAGATCTTAGCTTCACAATACAGGCTTGTTCTGAAATCTTACTAAGACTTTGAGAAATGTTTCTTTTTCCTGTTTTAGCTCTGTACTTTACTCTTAAAGTGGACATCTTGAACTTTCTGTGATGCATAACTATTTCTGTTGTGGAAGTATGTGGAAGAGTAACCAGTACTTTCTTCCATTATACCAATGGATCTATAGACCATGTGAGAAATTAGGTTCCTTCAGTGAAAAGGAGAGATTTTCCTGTTTTTATGAAGAGCTGGCTTAGAATGTGAGTTTTACTCCTTCTGACTGGTTTTTAAGAAGGGCTAAGCCATTCCTACTTTTTGTGAGTAGATAAAGAGATTGCTGCTTGGGTTTTTTGAACAGCTGCCTGTGCCATTGCTTAAGATTTTCAAGTAAGTCCTCAAGAAGTAGTTCCTGAATTTTCTCTGTCTCCTTGGAAGTAGACTCCATTGGTTGAGGTGGCTCCAGTCACAAAGATCACACTGTGTCTTTATCATAACCGAAAATCCCTTCAGATATGATAGAAATTACTCCTACTATGTGTTTAAAAAGCCCTTATGGCCCCCTAAGAGCAGAATTTCATATGTAGCTTTACAAAACATACATTGGTGCTTGACAAGATAAGTCTTCCTGAAACATGCTGACCTCTACTCAGTTTCCTTGCTAACCATAAATCCGTGTCCTCCTTCCTTCCCCAGGACTACATTTATCCTCTTGCTAAGGACAGGCAGTTCCTCCACTACTTCTACCGCAAATCCAAAAAGCAGCGTTTTAATGTGGAACGATACAACAAGCTCAAAGACGACCTAGCAGAGGTATTTAAGTGCAGTCCTGCAATAATGATGCAGCTTCTGGCTTAAGACTTCTTCAGTAAACTCAAGGCTTGCTATCAAAACTCTGCATGCTTATCAGCCAGTTTCAGCTGTTCAGATAATCATACAATGTTTGCCTTTGACGTATAAACTACTTCTGTAGGTCATCAGAAACGGAGACCTTCATGAATTCAATTTAAAACAAGTCAGTTTATCAGCATGACATCTATTTTTTGCATACTCTAATTAGTGTTGCATTTTTGGCCATATAATACAATAGCTGCATTTATTTTGGGTACAGTATATTTGCTGCACTACTGTGGTAAACCAATCTCCTCCTTTCCTTGGAAGGAGACTGCCTTGCAGAGTGTTTAGCATTTTACATCATAGCCTTATTCCGTAGGCAAAAGACTAAGATTTACAGAATGTGTGTGACTGGATGGAAAAGGTGGTATGTACACCTAGGAGGAATTTGGTGGCCTTCATGAAATAGTTGTAGCAGATCTCTCACTCCTCAATTATTACTCCTCCATCCCATCTTGACAGCCATGTGTTCAATGTCTCATAAAAGAAAATGGAAACTACCTCTAATTTTAGCTCAAAACCCATAGTTCAGGGTGTAATTTCATGTGCCATAATTGACATAATGTTAGAGTTTGATGCCTTTTTGGTGGCCTGGGGGTATGGGTTTTTAAATTGTCGTTTCAGGAAAATAATACTTTGAGGTGTGGATGAGTGGGTTGATAGGCAGGGTTCATGCTTCTCTCTGGAGACTGCATGAGTTGAGCAGGTCTGTCAGTGTTCAGCATCCTCTGTTTGATTGGCTTGGTTCCTTGCCTAAGACCAGTGCTTTCTGAGAAAAGAAAGACAGTGCATGTGTGAAAGAGGAGAAAGGCTGCAGAAGGATGAACTCTCCCTCTCTCTTTCATTGGCAGACAGAAGAATCGCTAAGGCGTCTGCGCCAACCTCTGCACCTGAGACTTCCCATCCAGGAAATCAGCGACAAGGACTGACTTTGGTTTTGTGTATATTGGAGATGCCCTTTCAAAGCTGATATGAACATTTAGTTACTCCACAGCACCTGGGTATTTTTGACCACTGAAGTTTTAAAAGTTGCAATAAATAGCTTTAAAAATGGTTTGGTCACTCGATGGTTTGGGTTTGTTTTGCTTGTTTGGTTTTTTTTTTAGAACCCTGTGAAGAAACTGCTGAGGCAAAGTTCTTCTAAATATTTGTCAAATCTCATTAGAACAATGGAGGCTGGTAATTCTTACTGCTGGTAAAATGACAGAAAAAGCAAGGACAGCCTTTTTAGTACCATTTACTGTAACATAACAGTAGCTCACAGGATAATTAACTTCTGCATGGAGTAGTAAAGATTCTTTTCCTGAAATTACGGTTTCCTTTTCCCTGGTCTGTGCATTGACTCTTTGTGACACCATAGGTAAAGTTTAGATTAGCATGACAATGAAGCTTTCTCAGTAAATAGTGCTGGAAAAGTAAGGTATCTCAAACTTGCTATAAAATCATTTATGTTTCACTGTTGTATTTTATTGAAAGAATTTATCAAAACACTCAAACATACATGATTTATACACTTGTTTAAAAGCAGGTGTAGTAAGATACAGCATTTATGACTCAGAACATTGTATATGGAAAGATTTAACTAAAGCAGAACCAGTAAACCGATTATTTTTTCCCTCAGGAAGGTGGATTAGTGCTGGAAAAGTAAGGTATCTCAAACTTGCTATAAAATCATTTATGTTTCACTGTTGCATTTTATTGAAAGAATTTATCAAAACATTCAAGCATGCATGATTTATACAATGTTTAAAAGTAGATGTAGTAGACAGCTCATTGTATATGGAAAGACCTAAGGCAGAACCAGTAAACCAATTATTTTTTTCCTCAGGAAAGTGGAATAAGACACTTTTCTCAGATTAAGTTCTCTGTTATCCCTCAGAGGACCAATTAATAATGTAAAAAAAAAAAAAAAGAAATATTTGGTTCAAGTCAGTACCACAATTACTGCAGCAGTAACAATCCTGAGATGACCATGTACACAATGACAGAGGTATGGCTGATTTTCTCCAGGGCCAAGAGGAGGCCTGATGCAACTCAAAGGCCTGAAGTATGAAGGTTTGCAAGTTATATTTTGTAGAGGTGCCTAGAGATGTTCAGCAGCATTAGCTTTAGGACAAGGCAAGCTCACCCTGAGCCAACTGTACATGGTCTCGTCTCATTACTGCTGTTTTTCTCCTGAGGATGTAAAGTACCAGCAAACTGTAATTGTGCCTCAAGTATAAATCATATTCAAGTAAAAGGAAACCCTCTATCAATCAACCCTATTGGATTAATCCTGTATTAATGCTATAGTTGTACTCAAGGAATTAAGTTCCTTTGTAGTGTTGCAGGAAAATTAAAAAATTCTAAAAAGCCCAATAAAGCTACAAAAGCTGTGGATTCTGCTGTTCACAAATTCAAAAAGATGCCCTACAAACCATATTCCCTGTAAACTGTGCTTTAGGAGCAACACAAGGTAATCTAATGGAATATTAGAAATGTTTTGGAAATAGTAAAATGTGCCATGGTCAGATGGCAACCAAGCAAGAAGCTTTTAAGATAAAAAATCAATTTCAAGCATCAATTTCAATGAAATCTGAGCACCTTCTAATAGTTTGGCACCAGTCAACTTTTTCCATATTCCCTGAGATGAATTCCCTGGTGTAATTCTAGTTTTAAAACTGCTTCAAGATTTTAGAAACTATTAGGTATGCATACTGTAATGTTTGAGCCCAGTGACTTTACAGTCTGGTAGACAATTTTACAGACAATCTTATGTGTCCTCAACTAAGATGGTAATCTTTGCTCTGCAGCAGGTAATAGTAATGGTCATCATTGGCAAATAATCTACTTAGACTTTGGATGAAAATACAATTTTTTGGTTAACATTGAGGCAAAACAAGGAATCTGTTTCTTCCCTATAGCGTTAATGTCTTTGCACATACCCACTGTGCGACGTGATACTTTCCTGTTAACAACAGTAAGAAGTTCTGTGAACTCCCCAGAAGATCCATGCTTCCTAAGGGTCTCACACAAATCTTGGATGTACCAGGAGCCATATATAGTGTCACGATGAGAATAGTAGCCTAGAGTAGAAAAAGAACATAAAATTAGATCCAAATGTAAGTAGTGATAACCTCTTGGAAAAATATTTATGAGAGTCACTGTTTGCTAGCTACCATCTATAAGGAATTACTGAGGGGTGTAAATCTTACTTTGCCAATTACACTGCAAATTGTAGATGGGAAATGGCTTTGATGCCACTTGTGGTGCTCAGCTAAGAGGAACATGATTCAGGGATTGGTAGCTTACAGGACTGCAACTCTACTTCATAAGAGAGCAGATGGGACTGAGGACAACATACATGGGGGGACTGGAGAGAACAGCCATGTAGTGCAGGGAAATTTATAAGCCACCAGAATCCTGGAAAAGAGATGGATGTTGGCTATCAGGAGGCAACTCAGCCTGAAGACTGATGACAGTGCTTTTGTTTGGCAAGTTTAATGCACCTTGGTAATTTACTTTCATTTCTTCTTTAGCACATAACATTCTTTCCCAGACAAGTTGCTACTTATCAGACATGTAAATCAGATTTACATGGAACTGCTCTCATTTTTTGGACTGCGAAATGAAGACATGTTCAGGGTTGTTCCAGTGAAGTATCAGACACTGGATGTAAAATATCAGAACTCACCTTGCGCCACAGAGTAGCACATGATAAAGTCTGCACCAGCAGGCAGAGTATAGACACCAGCTGCATCCACTTCGGTGTCATTGACAGGGGATTCACTGCTGTTGTCTGGTGCATCGTGAGCAATGACTGCATCATCATGTTGATCACCTCGACAGGCCTGTTGGTGAGAAGTGTTGTTATGTTTGCACCCCTGCCGAGCTCACTGTTGATAATTCTGATACTAACCAGAGGCACTTCTGTTCAGCTAGGTGTGCCACATTACCATGGCCCTGCCTTCAGAAAGACACATTTATTTCTCTGTCACTTAAAATGTGGTGGACAAAGTCCGTTGAGAGCTCGAAGATGATCTCAAATCACTAAGACTGGAAGGGATCTCTGGAGATCATCTAGTCCAACCCCTGACTCAAGCAGTGTTAGCTACAGCATGTTGTCCAGGACTATGTCCAGTCAGCTTTTGAGGATCTCCATAGTGGTGACTCCACAGTCTGTAAGGGTGACCTCTTCCAGTGTTTGACCAACCTCACAGTACAAAAAGTGTTTTCTTGTGTTGAGATGAAATTTTTTGTGTTTTACTTTGTTCCAGTTGCCTCTTAACTTGTCACTTGGGTACCACTGAAAAGAGCTTGTCTCCCTCTTGTTCCCTCCCACCAGGGGACATTGAACAGGCAGAACATTGTTAAGATTCCCCTGAGCCATCTCCTCAGTCCAGCTCTCTCAGCCTCTCCTCATATCAAACATGCTTCAGAGTCCCTTTGTCATCTCTGTGGCACTTTGCAGGACTCACTCTAATAAGTCTGCACTTTGCTTGAACTGGGGAACTCAGGACTGGACACAATACCTCAGAGGCAGCCTCACCACTGCTGAGTAGAGAGGAAGAATTGCCTCCCTTGCTGGCAAGGCAGTGTTGAGTTACTGCTCTGAAGCACAGCCATCATTACATGCTGTTACACTTCTGCTCTTAGTGCAGTCTCAAGTGTGTTTGTTGAGGGAAGGTTTTTTGTGAAAAGTCAGTAGTGATCCCACTATTGTCAGTGGTGCAGAAAGGCTACACATGGAGGATAACAAGGTGAGAACACAAAAGATACAAAGGAGCTTTACTTCAGGACTACCTCTAAAAAAAAAAAAAAACCACAAAGAATCTTCTTTACAGTGATAAAGTTTCATCTTGATGTTTCTGATTTCCAGAGGTAAGTGCTATGCCAATTGTGCTGGAAAAGAACTCAGCTGATGAACTAAGTTAATTAGCTTTTTGATGAGTATGTATTGTAAATGTTTCCAAGTATTACTCAGACCTTAAAATTGAATTATGAAATTATTTTTTCCATCTTTGGCACCAGGTTAAAAAAAAAGGAAATCTGAATGAGTCCTAATGAAAGGTGAATTAACAATATACTGCTTCTTGCAGCAACCCTGTGCCCTAAGGAAGCTTGCATTTGGGAAAAAAAGGTAATACTTAGAATTATTCTGTAAACTACTACAGTTACAATCTGCTGAAGGCCAGGTTCCTATATGAGCTTGCTAATTGTAATCTGGATAAAGATGGGATAAAACCCTGCATGACCTGGTCTGACCCCATAACTCTGCTTTGAACAGGAGGCTGGACCAGAGATACCTCCCAACGTTCATTCTCCTGTGAACCAAGGGAAGGAGGTTACATATGGTCTTTAACTCACCACTTAGCACAAACAGTATTTCTGAGACAATAAAGCCTTGATTTGATTCTTTGGGTTCTACAGAGATGCTGAGTATAGGTCATAGGCAAAAAAAACCAACCAACCAACAACAACAACTGAAAATCACTACCACCACAAAAACCAACCAACCAAAAAGCCCCACAAAAAAAAAAAAAGAAAACAGACAAGAAAGCCAAACACAAACCCCAACTTCACTAAGGATCAAGTAAAGGGACTTGCCTGGAAGGAAGCAATGAAGATACAAAGGGTAGATAGCTTATCAGCTTAGCCTTGGGCTGTGAAGTGTGACCAATGGGAACTGAGCTGAGGCTGCAAAAAACACTGGTACTGCTATTAAATACAAACTGACAGTAGATCTGACATGGGTTTGTGTTTCTTTTTGTAAAATTACTTATTAAATACAGCAGTAATAATAATAATATTAACAGTAGTATACATTAGGGTTTCTAATAAAAAGAGAAGATTCCTTGTCTTAAATGCCTTGTGGAAAGACTGCATCAGGAAAACTGACATCTGTATTGCAGGAAGACACAAGTCAGTGTTAACTTTGCTGAATTCAGAAACAGACATCTTACCTGAATGATAAATATCTTTGGTTTTCCTACCAAACTCTGGCACTTGTCTCCTCTGAACATGTCTGTCATTGTCTGAATTTTGATTTTGTCATCATGTGCATAAATGTGATCATCCTCACCGTGGCTCAGGAACACACACACAAAGCAGTCAGCATTGCTGTGGTCCTCCCTAGAGGCTGAAATAGTCAAGTGGTGTTTAATGATGAAACAGTCACATTCACATCTAAAAACATTGTACATTTGTATCACATCACTGAATCCCCAGTCAGTCTTTTTTCAAATGGAGGCTATTTTCAGGAAAAGCCATACTGTAGGGATTTCAAGGTGCATTGATTCAACCTGGCTGAAGGGGCACTAACCATAGAAAGAAGAATGTAATTATCTTCTCCCAGCTGCACACACCATGTTTCAGCTTTTAGTGACTTTATTAGTTCTCTCCACTGAAGCTTCATTTACATTGCAATAAAATAATTTTCAGTCTAACCTTTAAGTCCCTCTAATGTTAAATTCCTTGTGCACAAAAATTTATTTTAAGTTAGATGAATGGATAGATTGGAAGAAAAGTATCTGGAAATTCTGCTGCAATAGACATAACCAATACACAGTCTCTTACCTTCATAAATTCTCTGCTGCACATCATTTGCTTTCAGGTCATCAAAAAGTCTGACTTCAAACCCAAGGTCTGTCAAACTGTTGTTAGAACAGATCAGTATTAGTAAAAATCCTGCCTAAATTATATATTACTGCTACCAACTCAGTTTCTTTCCCTGTGGGGGAATTAATATTCTTATGCATTATTTATGAGCAAACCTATTGAAGTTGATTTTGAATTCAAACTGGTGTCAAGTACAGGTCTAACACCTAAAGTTACTTCAAAGAGTTTGTCCAAAGAAAGCTCTGGACTCACTCAACTCACAGAACTTGTGCCAGCAGTTTCTGTGACATAAAAAAAAAATGTGCCTTGAAGCTTTTTAATTACAGCTTTCTTCACTCAAGTTGCATGGGTGCTATGTCTGGTCTCTACTTAAACACAAGATTTAGGTAACTCCTTAATTTGACCGCAATTTCTAAAGATCAGATTTTTTTAAGGGTTCATAGAGCAACCAAGTTTCTTACGTGCGATTCAGATTGTTTCTGTCTGCCATAGTCCCACGTCTGTCGTACAGCTTTAATTGCCAATAAAAGTGCTCATGATTGAAGATTAATGCAACTCCTCTTCTTTGATGGTTCATTTTGTACTTCTCTGCAGGATCAAGTAATTGTCTGCTGCCACAGATGGAAAACATTCTTGGTAAATGAGGCTGTTTCATTAGTTAAGGCACATAATGGTGCATTTCAGACATGGCTCCAATTCTCCATGTTATGTGTTTAGATAAATACTAACATAATTGGAAAGTAGACATGTACTTATTTGGAATTGTAGCTGTCTGTGATTTACATCAAGTTTTTCTGAGTAAATCAAGTGCTGTATTGTAATCAATAGACTATAAACTGGGGATGAGGTGCTAAGTGTAGTGTATCTTGCAAAAGGAGAACAAATGTTTGATATTTACCCTAATGAAATGAAAGCTATGACAATTTAATTTGACACGTTAAAGTTGACAAGTTCATCTAAGTTTCTAGCAACCAGCCCACAAAATCCTGAAGCACAGAGGTCTTTTTAAGGACAGAATAAATGACCTACCTAGCTTCTAAGTAGAGGTCTTTATAATGGCAGCAAACACATAGAATACCTGTGTGTTTGGGAGTAGCGTTCTGCAATTTTATCGGTTTATGAGCAAAACACATCATAGGATGTGTGACAGCACACTCTGGACTTGGCTGTGGACCCACAGTCATGCCAACACTTAGTCCCAAAAGATCCTAAGTGTTGACATGGCTGTAATTAGAAGGATGAAGCAGACAAGCTTTCTGCTTTTGTAGTTACTGGTGCAGAAAACAGAAACTGAAACACTTCTGGTAACAGCACTGGCAATAGACAGGTCCAGAGGTCAAGGTATACGGAATGACAGTCCAGGTCATGCTGCCTCTAGTCAGAGCTCTCATTTTTGCCATGTTAATACTTTCTTTCATGCTATAGAATATTCAGGTTTGGTGCAATTACAGGAGAAAGTTGCTTAGAATATTTGCCTGCAGATGTTGAAGATCAGTGTTTCATTGGCAAATGCTTTTGTTTCACAGCAAAATTAACATTGTTACTTGCAGACTATCTCTGCTTCTCCACATTGTTATGAGAATTCCCTTAATGAAACATGTTTTGTAACATATACATAAGAATTCAGACAGAGAACAGGAATTTAGGATGACTGTTCAAAGTCAGGGAGATTTAAAAATGTTGGCTGGATAACCAATAAGAGAAATTGGCTGCTTGATCATATTCTTCCCATTCTGAGTACCAAACATGATAAAATGCAAAGATTATAAATTTTAGCCTTGTAATTATGAACAATTTCACCTGTACCAGTATCAGAATTTTTTCAGATTTTGGCAATTTCTCTTCCTTAGGATTTAGCTAGGTGCATGGCTAGTAGGCATTTTGGACAGTTTGGTCACTGGATCCTGTGAATGATCATTAAAGGACAGATTCCCTAAATAGTTCTTTCTCTGCTCAGCTATATGGATAAGGCAAAGTTATCAGGCAGGTGGTTTACTGTTTTCAGGGCTTTCATGGAATCACTTTTCCATGGTCCATTTCTCCTCCTTCCAGAGGAATGCATCCCTGTGCTACAATCTAACTCTTAGTCTGTCCAGTGGCTCCTTAGAATGTGATGGTCTCTGCACATTGCCTACAATAAAAAGAGAACACTCCTCATAGTCCCTTCCACATGCCTTCACATCTGCAGCTGGTGGAGCTAAAACTACAAACATGCTTTGTAAGTGGGTGGAGTTGAATCAAATAATTCTGTTGACGTCTTAACAGAAACCAGAAAACCCTTCACTGACCTCAGTCCCTTGGGACATCTCTGTCACTGCCACCAGAACTTTACCTTATATTGACTGCATCTACTTGTGTGATGTTCTCATTTCCACCTGTTAGAGAAATCAAAAAGTTTTTTAGCCACAAACTCATTCATTAAAAACAAACAAAACCAATTTGAACTTATCCATCCAGCCTTAAAGTTTAGCTGTTAATGTGAACCAAAAGCTCATTCACACAACAGGTATGTAGGCATGCAGGCAAACAGCCTCGTTAGTGTTTGTCTGCACCCACAGCTTTTGGAGGCTGTTCTGGAAGTTCTGACTCAAGCAGTCTGAATTTCAGGTGGTCAAGAAATGAATATTTTCTATCTGTCTGTGTATCTGTACCTATACAAATATATTCAGAGCTTATGAATTTATATAACTAACTAGTTTGGTGTATTTTTTTAACGAGACTCTAACTCAAGAGTAAAAATTTTACATAACTTAAAAATACATTGGTGTTTCTCTTCTTTGAGTATTGCTGCTAATACAAAGCTGAGCATTGTCTTTGGGGTTGGATGCAGCACTTGAGGCACAGTAGATCGTGTAACAGCTATTGACAACTGACAAGATGCAATATTTAAACATTTTCTTCTGCTGAACTATACAGACTTTAAGTACCTCCAGTACAGAAAGGACATAAAAGTAACAGTGTGGGAACAACAAAGAACTTGCACATCTTGGGAGTGTGCAGAACTACAGACTTGCACACGGTTAGGCCAAAATACTTGTTCCTCTCACTTAAGCATCTCAGTGGGCTACTAAATCACTACTACTGGAAGAGTAGTAACTAACTATCTAACTAACTAACTAACTATCACATTATGAGAACTGTATACAACACTGTACCTGTGGTGGGTAATATAGGTCTGCTATCCATCTCGACATGGCCTGCAATTATAAGAAGAGTCACATGTACATGTATTTTGCAAACTACTTTACACATAAGATACTAGCTTTTCACATCTATTTTTCAAATGTTATTAATGCCTTTTGCAAAACTAACATAGCTATATCTTGATAGAGGACAAAAGTTTTTGCGATCCACTCCCCCCCAAAACTGATCATAAAATTTTATAGTCATCAAACTTTAAGACAGAAAACATAGGCACAGGAGGACTAGAATTCCTGGGCAACAGGAAACTAGAAAAAATGGTTAATTTAATCCTGTTTAGTAACTTCCTTGTCTTTGGTTTTTCATTGTCACTCTTGTATCGCAGCTTCATTCACGTATACCTATTTGAGTTATCATGATTTATGAAAAGTTTTCTGTTTGTCTTACACAGGAACAAGCTTGTTCTAAAGTCTGATTGAGACTAACAGGACTACTTTAATTTCATGAAGACGGATTGCTTCAAAGGAATCAAAAATCAGGTATGCGCTAGGTTACACTGGAATCTCACAGTGTCCATCCCTGGATGCGTTTCTGTCTCATCAAGACCAAAGGGCAAGGCACTTAGAAACAACCGAATGGCACACAAAAGAAGTCCCTTTGAGCCTAGCTGCATCTCTGAGAACCCAGCTCAGGTTTTGCTGCCCTGACTTCTCCTGCCCTCCAGTTACACGCCGGGGACCTTCCCCACTTCCCTGTCCCGCGCCCTTGCCGGGAAGCCGGAGGGGTTTTCCCCTGAACGGCGTGCCCTGGATTTATTGCAAATCCATTTCCTCGTTGGCAGCCGCTGTCCTCTGCCCCGCACATTCCCCGTTCCCTTCTTCTTCCGTGAGGAAGGAAATGTTATAGATACACGTTAAAGTAACTTTATTATAAATTATATCAGTTTTATTTCTGTTGTTAATTAAGCTTAGTGAAATAGCTGATATAAGTATACTTGAGTTAAAATGCCTGCTTGGATGGGATAACATCCAGTGAACATATGAAGAAGACACCTGCTACAGACATGCCTACAATCAGCATTCACCTTCCAAACACAGTGCGGACCAACGCCCAAACACTGGAGGTGTTAAGAATGGACTGAAACCACAGCCAAGGAATCTGCATGCTCTAAAAACGCAGACCCAAACTAAACAGTTCTTGGAATATGTAAACTAAAAAGGAAACTTTACTATGCATAAAGGAAAGTTTACTATGCATAACTGAATTGCATTTAATGTGCAACAGGCCGATGCAATAGGTGTAAGGGCTGATGTACGGAGTATCCCCGAAAACAAGGGTGGTCTTGTCTGAGGGCCAAGATGCACCCGGTAATAACCTTTGCTCTATGGTCCTTGTCTTCTATTGTCCTTTATTAAACTTTTTTAATGTTCACAGGAGAGTGAACGTGTTTTTCACAGAAAGAAAGATAGAAGTAAAGCTCCCGCTCCCCGTGAGCTCCGGCAGCGCCCTCCGGGCAGCGCGCCCTCTCTGAGGGGAGCTGGGGCGCTCCGGCTGCGCAGGCCCGCGCCCCCGGCCCCTCGCAGACATTCCCCATCCCGCTCCGCGCCGGCTCCGGCTCCTGCTCCGGCTCCTGCTCCGGCTCCGGCTCCGGCAGGAAGCCCCGAGCGGCCCGGCCCTTCCCGTCCTTCCCCCCCGCGTCCCCTCCGCACACGCACCCTGCGGCAGCTGCTGCTCCGAGCTCGACATCGCCGTGGACCGAGGCACCGGCTGCACACCGACAGAAATGCAGCCCACCCAAGCCTTCCCCTTTCTTCTTCTTCCAAGCCTTCCTCTCTCTTCCTCTTCCAAGCCTTCCCCTCTCTTCGTCTTCCGCGATTTCCCCCGCCCCCTCGCCTTTTGCTCCCGCCGAAAAGCCGGGAAAGCTCAAGGGTGAGATAAAGTGCGCTCTGCTTTTCCTGTGCTCCCGGGGTGGTATTTCAGAGACCGTGGTCGAGTAACTGCTCCGGCTTGTACGAAACCATGGTCCTGAAATATGGTGAGAGCCTCTCGTATTCACCGAGTTTAAATTTTTCAAAACTCTACTCAAATTCCCATTTCAGGCCCATCGTTTTTTCATTCCTGTACGGCTCCTGTTCCTCAAAGTGCGTTTCCATTCGCGCACCCGCACACAACCCTTGGGAGGTTTAGATGTGTGGATCATTCTGCAGCTTTGCTCTGTTCTCGCTTCAGTTCTTTTTGACGATTTCGAAACTGTGAGGCGAGGGACAGGGTATAGACCAGAGTGCCCAGGTGTCTGACCGACTATTCCCCAGCCGGGAATTACGAGGCACTTACCGGTCACTGATCAATTGCATAACAAACAACTTTCCAAACCAAAGCCAATGACAAAACCCATTCTTCTGTACAAGAGCTTTACAGATTGTACCCTAGAGGGATCTGATGTTTTTATCCAGCCTACTTTTAGATATGAAACTCAGATATGAATGTGCCCTTAGGAGAGTGCTGCTACAAGCACAAAAAAAAGCAGATTTAGAGTGAAATTATAGGCACTTTTACCCAGTCTGGTTTTACTCAGGCTTCTTGCATGGGTAAAGATTTTAGACAAGATGCCTCCCATTGATTAAAGGAGCCATGGGGTATTTTTTAATTGCCTTTGCTTGTTTTGTCTTGTTCAGACTTGTTACCCTCAGACTGCCAGTAGGCAGCTGGATCAAGATAGAACTTTTTTTAATTGTCTTTGTGCAAACTTTCGTTAGAACATGACGCTGTCACAAAGTATGCATCTTATACTGGGTAATATTTGGACTCCTACCAAACAGATTCATTTTTTGGCAACTACAGATTCCAGCTCTCACAGCTCATGCTAGAGCTGCCCCTGAACCCACTGGCAGCCACAGTCCCGTGTGAAGTTCTGCAGCTGCAGAACCAAAATCTAGAACCAAAACCAAAATCTGAACCCTGTCAGCGATGTTCCTCAGTCCAACCGTTTGCTTAGATCCTTGTAAGACAGAGTTTTTTCGGCTTTGTTTTGCTGGAGGCTAAGAGCAGGCTCAGCCACTGTGTTGAGTCACCGGTGACTTGATCACAGTGTGTGCAGCCCGAGGTAGCGTTGGGCTGGTGTGCATTTCCAGCTCGTTGTAATACATGAAAGTTTTATTGTGAGACGTGCCTGTAGGTTTAGAAACACTTCCAGGTTGTAGGTGGGTATTTTTTGGAAAAAGCACTATGGATGGATCGGAACTGCAGTCTGAAGAAGGAAGTTCAATTGTGGACACACTGCTGTACAGTATTACTGACTACACAAAAACATGCAGAATTGAGTTAAATGAGCCACTATCTATAGTATTGTTATGCTTTATTCTAGCATGGAGCTGTTCACTCTCTCCCCCCCAGTGGGTTGAGGGAGAAAATCAGAAAAAAGGTAACAACAGTTTAACAGGACAGAAAAGGAGGGGAAATAGTAACAAAAGGATATACAAGACAAGTGACACACAGTACAGTTGTTCACTGCCCACTGATCAATGCCCAGTCAGTCCCCAAGGAGTGATCAGTGCCTTTCCCTGGCCAACTCCCCCCAGTTTTATTGTTCTGCATGATTCCATATGGTGTGGAATCCCTTGGGTCAGCTGGGGTCTGCTGACTGGCTGTGTCTGCTCCCAAATCCTTGTGTACATCACCCTCCTCGCTGGCAGGGCAGCAGGAGAAGCTGTGCTTTATCAACACTACTCTCATCCTCAAACCAAAATACAGCATTGTATCAGCTGCTAAGGAAAACATTAACTGCCACAACCAGGACAAGCACTACATTTTTGCATATATTTATAAATATGTAAGTTCTTAAATGGTATGACTGATCCTAGGGGTGATAGCTAGCCTTCATCTTAGGGCTATGGTCTGCAAAATGCATTTTGTGTGACTTGCAGGCAGCTCCAATCAAGGATTTCTGCTACAGGAAAAGCTTGTGCAAAGTAAAGGCTACCTGGAAGAAGTGAAATGCCTCCTGTGGTTTGCAAGCAGAACTATCAAAGTGCTATCCAGAAGTATTAAAACTCTTCTAGTGTTTTACGTGGTTTGAAAGAAACTCTGGGAGGCTTTTATGGTATACTTACAGGTCAGTACAGGAGGGAACAAAACCCAGCTCTTCCCAACAGTGAAAATTTTCTGTGTTGTCGTGGTTTAACCCCAGCCAGTGACTAAGTATATATGTGCACACACACAGGCACACACACACACACACATGGGATGGTGAGAAGGAGAATCAGAAAAAGTAAAACTCATGGGTTTAGGCAAGAACACTTCAGTAACTGAAATAAACAAAAATAATAATAAAAATGAAAAGGATAAAGATGTATAGACCCTAAGACAGACAAGTGACACACTATTCAGTTGCTCACCACCCCCTGTCCAGTCCCCAAGCAGCAGCTGATGCCTTCTGGCTGATCAGGATATAAACTCCCCCCTTTTTATGTACTGAGCATGATGCTCTACGGTGTGAAACATTCCTTTGGGCAGTTTGGGTCAGCTGTTCTGGCCCATGCTCCCTTCCAGCTTCTTGGGCACCTCCTCACTGGTGGAGTACAGTAAACTGAGAAGTCTGGATTTAAGGTAAGCACTGCTCAGCAACAACTAAATCATCAGAGTGTTACCACCATTATTCTCACACTGCATCAGCTACTAGGAAGAAAATTAACTCTATCCCATCCAAACCCAGGATATGCATTAATTTAAGCACCTAGTTTAAACCATTTGTACAGAACTCAACAAGCCATCTAGTTCAATTAGCAGTTTGAACTCATTGTGGTACTTTTGTCATTTGAAACAAACAATGCCATTAACATTCCCTGCTTTAATGTTAAAAAGATTTTTAGGGTTACAACCATGGAATTCCAGGGTAATGCAGAATTGTTTCAATTCTGCGGTAGAAAATAAATGTCACCAAAGTTAGGAGAAGTACAAGTTCATCTAGGAAAGTTCTGTAAAGCTCTACAGTAATACTTTTCTCTCACCAAAGTTGGGGGAACTACAAGTTCATCTAGCAAAGTTTCGCAAAGCTCTGCAGTAATACTTCTCTTTTAGTGCTATTTCATATCCACAAATAAGAAAAGAAACCTTGAGTCACGACCAAAGAACTTTAACAGAAACTTTTTGTTTATTAAGCCCTTACATTCACTGTCATGTCACTAAGCTTTAGTGACAAACAAACCAAAAAACACAACTGGTAAAGAAAAAACACATAAAATTATATCACATTGTACTCTATAGTCCAGTGAATTTTATGCATTTAATTTCTATTGCCTGTTCACAGATGCAACATTTTAATTTTCATTCCTCTCCTGTGAATATTTAAAGCAAATTGCTTTTTAATGAAAACAAATCATTATCTTTCTAACAGAGGACCTAGTGCAGAAGTTAACTAAGGACTGACACCTGTAGATAAACAGCAAGTACAGAGAGCAAACCCCAAATAATTCAGACATCAGGTGATTTTAGCTAGAGAAGTCAGAGAGGGAACAAGGGACAGAAGTACAGGCTCATACATCCATCAGCCTCACAGAGGGCATCTTAAATAAGTTTTTTTGGCACATTGATCTTAACTGTGAAACTTGCTTTTAGTTTTCATCAGAAGAGACTAAATGAAAGCAAAGATGAATACAGTAGCCAAGTTGTGCCACAACAGAAATATAAATCAACGTATTTGTACATATATCCTTTCTGTGCATATAATACACAACACAAAATGTTTTATTCAAAAACAGACATTTGATGAATTTTAAAAAAATAACATAGAAACTACATTTCACCATTCTGTCAAATCAAAAGTATATCCTTAGGCTGCAAACTGTTCATTTTACTGGACAGCCCTTAAAAGGATCAACGAATTTGATCTGAAAAGTGCTGTAGAAGTAAGGCATTGATATAGAATCAGGTAGAAATATGTAGTGCTTGTACATTGGCTTGGGGCGTTTTCCTGTTTTTTTAACAACAAACCTGCAGGACTACATACATGAGAGAGAACTCAAGGCAGTTGCAGCAGAAACACGTAGGTACAGGCTATGTAAGATGTCTCATATGGGTACACACAACACACTCTCCTGCTGAATCCATCAGATGCTTCAACTGCTAGTAAACCTAAAATTTGACCTGTATTAAAATCACCTGAGAATTCAATATAACTCTTTGGTGCCTGTGATGTCCCCACTATGGAGTCTTCTTGGGAACATAAAAATGGCACCACCATTTTACGACGGCACACCCCAGTTGGACATACACCAAAGGAAAGCAATTTCAGTTCCCAAGCTTCTGACATAAAATGGAGCGAAGGATGACTTGGTTCTTTTTTACATGAATGACAATATCGTAGTGATCTTCAAATCATTAAATTCATGTCAGTGTTTAATGTACCACTGTCTGAAAAGCCTAAAGGTTTGTAACCAAGGCCTTGCTTCCTTTTGGCTGGATCTTCAGCTTTGTTATGCACCACGAGATCTCGGTGTCTTCTCTCAGAGATCTGTCTTGCCCTCGGAATGACACATACAAGCAGCTCTCTGGCTATCCAGGTATGGTTTGCATCCTAAATGTATAACTGCATCAAACAGCAGCTGAACAGTTGATTCACAAGCTGCAAGCAAAGAAGAGTTCAGTTAAAAGTACTCTTTGAGTGGAATATAAAACTAACAGGAGAAAATTCCAGCAAACTCAGAATGACTCTAAGAAAAAAGCAATCTTCTCTGAGCAAAGCAAATAGATTGTCAAATGAAAGACTGAACCCACCCAGAGTCATTTAAGTTTTGAGTATTTTTATATGCGAAACAAAATGAAAATTCATTGCGTATGGAATGTTATCTGTGTTTGAAACATTCTGAGTCTTGGAAGATGAAAGAGCTGGTTTACCTTCTCACTTTTTGCACCCCAGTTTATGCAGAGGTTGCTATCTTTAACATCAGCTCAACAGAGCTGAACAAATATTCACCAGTTCTGACACTGAAGACTAGCTAACATGATGATTTATTTACAGTTAAATAAATTTGAGAAGTTCAAACACAAGATTGTGCTAAAACCTTACTGCTCTCAGTGGGAGATTTACTGTGAAAGTGACATTGTCCAAGTTAAAAAGCGGTTATTTCATGTATCCATCACATGCAGGCCAACAACCAGAAGAAGTATCATACTGCCTGTTCCTGAGAAATCAAACATTTATTTACCAGGGGCCAGCATTAACTTCCACTATGACTGTTTATTATTTTAATACCTTATTTCATACAGGGAAATATTCTGTATTTTCCTACAGTTTTCCAGCAATCACACACAGAAGTTTAGAAATCACCCAGCAGAACAGTCATGTTACAGCTATGTTACAGTAAATGCAAGAATTATACATGCATTTTGATCAAGTGGTATTCCAATAGTCATACTTCCAAATGGGCAGTATTATTTTTCCTCTTAAGTTAGAACTAACCTTAACTCAAAGTTAGTTTTAACCCTGATAATTTTCCTATGCTGTGTCACTGCTCTGTTGTACAAGCATCTGGGCTGCACAGCAGAAGGACAGAACAAAGCCTCCTTCATCAGCTTATGCAAATGCGGCCTTGCTGCACTGCACACAGATTCTTTGCCAAGTTAAGCTCAGGTTAAACTTGAAAAAAAAAATAAAGGCTTTTTCACACTTACCCTGGACACTCTCTGAGATTCCAAGTGTTTTCTGCACATCTCTGCAAATTTTTGAGAGGCAGGTCTGAAACTGCTCATCACAATCATTTTTTTTATTGCCACAAGTATCATAGCATCTGTCGTGGTGATTGCAGCACCTTGTCATTGAAGGGATACCGATGTCAAACTGTGAAGAAAACACGCACACACCTCCATTGGTATTCCAGCATAAGAAAAATATAGCCTATGGACAGACTGTAACAGATAAAAATTAAAACTAATGGGATGGGTTGAGATAAAGACAGTTCAGTAGATGGAAGTAGTACACAGTACACAGTTTTAAAATTAAAGTTAGTTTAAATTAACTGTTTAGGTAAACAGTTTTAAATTTAAACTTTTTTTTAAAATTTTATATCTAAATGCTAGATGCTTCACAGATGAACTGAATTGGAACCACATGAAAATTGTTTTAATTTTTGTAATGAAAACTCTGATTGATGTTGCATGGAATCCTTCTGAAAACAGTAATAATATATGGCTTCAGGGACAAAGTTAAATGTAAAGAAGAACTGGAAATGGAAGGAGAACCAAGAGACTTTCAGAATAGACAGAGCATAAACACGCATATTCTACTGGTTTTTCGGGTTTTTTTATTTGCAGCCTCAGCATTTAATATTATATGAACTTGTGTACTACTGTACACAGTAGATGAATTTAAAAAAAAATCCCAAAATAAGCAGTGCAAAAAGCATTCAGCACATTTCAAAGCAGAGGGGATAGCAAGCCCATCTCTGAGCAACAGCCACCTGGAAGTCATACACAGCTCTGCAATGACCCCCTCCCCACCTTCTCCCACTGCTCCAGTTTTTATTGCTGGGCCCCTCTATACAGTATGGAACATGCCTCTGCTCAGTGTAGGTCTGCTGCCCAGCTGTGTCCCCACCCAGCCTCTTGCCCAGCCCCAGCCTACACTCTGGGGTGGTGAATGGGCAGAGTTGGGGGAAAAAAAAAGTCCCGAAGCTGGAGGACAGCAAGCTGACTCCTATTTTGTTTCTAGCATGTAGGAAAAAGGGTTAGTGTCAGGAAGGACAGCAAGAGTCATAGCCAAACCCTCCACTCTCACAGGGCTACAGCTGCAGCTACACAATGCTTTCAAGACTGTGCAAACAAAACACTAAGCCAAACACTCAAGACCCAAGAATCTTATCATCATTGCATTTTATGCTTGTAATCTTTGAAAATGTTTATGCTATGTTCGTTTACAATACTAACACTTCCCATATGTTGTTACCAGAACACATGTTAGGAGCTGATAAGAACAGGAACCTCGTATATGGATGCTGTCTCAGAAGGAGGGATGGCAAATATCATCTACGCTGAGGAAAGCGGATGTATGAAAGACACACAAAGGAGCCCCAAAATGGAAATACTTACCTGAACTCCAAATAGAGGGGAGCCACAGCCATTTGGTGGTGATGGTTTATATCCATAGCGAGGAACAGGCCTTGATCCTGAAAAAGGTAATTTGTCATGTCTCAAATAGATTTTTTTGCACAGGATTTTAGTAGTTTTAAAACTTTTTTTTTTTTTTTTTGCACAGGGTTTTAGTAGTTTTAAAACTCATCACAGACATTTGTTTGGCTCAAGATAGTGTCAGTTGTATTTTTAACTTAAACATATATTCAGGCACCTGCATATCAGCAATTCTTTCCACATTACAGCTTAGGGGTAGTAAGCAATTTTTTTAGAAAGGGGGACAAGGCACCTGAGCAAATGTCAATGTTTGCTTCCTATGTTAAAAAAAAATTACTAAAATCCATGTGTAGGTTAAGTATGCAACATATAGGAGCATATTAAAAGAGTACTTTAGTGTAAGGTCCTAAATACTTCTATGCTCTATATGCTACCACAGTAGTTCTCAGATTTTTTTATCTTAACTGGGATGAAATATAATTTTTATTTCTACAGCTGTAACATTAATAGAATTTGAATTAGTAGAGACTGCTAAACTCACATCTCCCAGAACACTCACTAGTGCAGCAAACCAAGGAATTCTGCATCCCAAGTTAAGAAAGACTGTGGAGTTAATTTGAAAAATGACACTCCTGTTCATTTCAGTATTGGAAACAATCTGAAGCCACAGTTAAATGTAATAGAGAAAAAAAACACATTTGAAAGATGCATATTTTAGTACAGAGCGTAAATGTCACAGTGTCCTGGCCACTCTTGCAGAGCCAGCCAGGGTGTCACCACCAGACTAATTTCCTGACTTAACAAATATTCTGACACAGTAAACTGGGGTGATGTGATTCCACCACAACAGGCTATACCAGCTTCCTATTCTGGGGTGCTCTTGAGGCGCCAGTGAAAAGCCTGGAAAGAAATCCCATTTCTGGAGCATCGCCTGCCTGGCACTGGGGATGAGCACAGCATGGGAGGCGATCACAGAATGGGTCAGGCTGGAAGGTGCCACAGTGAGTCATCTGGTCCAGATACCCTGCTCGAGCAGGGTCATCCTAATAACAATAGTCTAATATAATAATAATAATAATGGCGATTATGATAATAATAATAACCATCATCATCTATCATGTCATGCCAACTTGAGCTGCCTCAATCATAGTTCAGGTGAACCAGGCAGCTGAAGCGCAGGGAAGAAGCACAGATCACAGATGTCCTCTGCTGGTAGCAGCAGGACACTCACAAACAGCAGGATGCATTCCTTCCACTGGCAAACGCGGCTGCCATTAAAACCTGTTATTCAAGCGTGACTTCGAAACAACATATTCCATAGCTCAGATTAAAACTTTTCTGTCCCAAACCGAAATGCTCAGGAGTGCTCGTAAATAACCAGCCGGGAGAGAGTAACTCTTCCCACTCCAGGGCTTTTCCCTGGACACACCAGCTACATATTTAACAGTAAATAAGCCTTTCTCCAAGGGAAACGTCTTGGAGACGTTTCAAAGGAGCTACTTAGAAGTCGCCTTAAGAGAAGTGCTTACGTGTCCACATGCTCCGTACACGTTACACAGTATTTGGACACACATACACGTGCAGGAGCTTGCTCGCCGGGGTTCATACACGTATTGATAGGCATGCACGCCGGAAGAACTCGACCCGCTGGGCCGCCCTGCCCGGGACAAGGGTCGCGCCGCCAGCCCCGCTCACCGTCGCTGCACTTGTACTGGCAGAGCCCGTCCTCGCCGCCCAGCAAGTCCAGGGCCGCGTTCAGGTACATGTCGATCTTGTGCACGCCATTGCGGATCGTCTTCAGCGTCATCCGCCAGTCCGGGGTCTGCGGCGCCTCCTGGCCCCGTGCCGGCCGCCAGCCGCAGGCCGCGACCACCACCACCAGCAGCAGCAGGGGCAGCAGCGACAGCCGGGCCGGGGCCATGCCGAGCCCGCTAAGCCGCCGCCTTCTCCTCCGCCACCCGCCCGGCCCGGCCCGCTGCCACCGCCACGGCCACCAGCGCCAGGGCCGCCATGGCCCCCGCGGCCCCGCCCGTGCGCCCGCCCGCGGGGAGGGGCCTCGGCCGCCGGCCGCCCCGGGGCAGCGCCGTGGAGCGCTCCGCGTCCTCTGTGCCTTGTCTCCTGCGCTGTGTCCCCTCTGCCGTGCCCCCTGTGCCCTGTCCCGTGTGCCGTGTCCCCTGTGCCCTGTCCCCTCTGCCGTGCGCGGCCTTCCGCACCGGGGCAGCGACAAGCGGGGCCTGCCCTGGTGGCTCGCAGCTCGGCGCCGGCTGAGCAGGGCCCCCGGAGGTGCCGAATTCTGTGGCGATGTTGGGGGGGAAGGAAGCTGACCCGGCTGTGTTTGTACATGTGTGGTTCGCATCACACCGTCAAAAGTGCAAGGCGAGGCTGTGAAGCGCAGCAAAGTGAAAGTGTATCTGTTGAAAGGTAAAAGTCCGGTCTTGATGTGCTCAAAAGAAAAATCAGACCAAAATGAACTTGCTTACCAAGCACCGTGTTTGGTTTTCAGAATTAAAAAAAAAAATCATATCTAAATGCTAGATGCTTCACAGATGAACTGAATTGGAACCACATGAAAATTGTTTTAATTTTTGTAATGAAAACTCTGATTGATATTGTGTGAAATCCCTCAAAAACAGTAATATTTGGCTTCAGGGCCAAAGTTAAATGTAAAGAAGAACCAAAAATGTAAAGAGAACCAAGAGACTTTCAGAACAAACAGAGCATAAAGACACATATTCTACTGTTTGGGTGGGGTTTTTTTTGGTTTGTTTTTTTTTTGTTTGTTTGTTTTTGTTTTTTTTCTTTGTTTGTTTTTTGTTTTTGTCTTTTTAATTTTATTTGTAGCCTCAACATTTAACATTATGTGTACTTAACTAATGAAATTGGTGGGAAAAGTGCTTCACAGAAAAAAATAAGTCAAACAAAAGAGGGAGCTCTTTGTACATCTGTCCAGCGTTTTCCTATTTAGGATTTCTTTACCAAGACCCTGATTCAGCAAATCCTGTGTTGTGTAAACATATGCCATTTATTCAGCAGGATAATGAGTTTAGAGAAATAAAATGAAATAGATATTGAAAGAATTTGTCATTAGAATACAGTGAAAAATGTTCTAAAGCTATTGATCATTTTCATACAACTGGCTGGAGCTGTGTGAGTTTTGTGTTGAGAGTACCAATCCACAAATCAAATTCTACTGCTTCAAAAAGAATTTGTGCACACTTTTTGTGAACAGCTCTTGCTGAATGGAAAGGTATTATGTACAGCCTGATGTTTTCTTTATGACAGCAAGAAGCCTAACTTTGTATCTGCTACTTGGTTTTGTAGAATTAAATCTGTGTATAAGATATTGTTTTTTTCAAATATTATATTGCTATATAAAATGTATGTGTATAAGAATACAGATGCACATAGAGTGTAGAGTAAAACTCTACTTGGTGTTGAGCGTTTGTTGGATACCTGAAATATATATAGGTACACAGAGATCTTAAGATGTAAAGATGCTTTTGATTCAAGTTGAAGATTTCAAGTTTCAAAATTCCATTGTTGTTAGTGACCAGCTGCTGTTAAATTCATAAAACTTAAGAGCTACAAAAATTGCCCCAGGCTAGATGATCATATGATATATATTAACTAGATATTAATTGTCTGAGTTTGTAGCTGCAAAAACTACCAAGCAGATTTATTATTTGAGTAATTGTTGCATTACAACAAATCTCATGGTCATAGCCAATGTGTGATAGATGGGCTGAGGTCCACTTCTGCAATAAGCCTAAGGAATCAAGTGCCAAGCCGGGCTGCCTGCTGAGGGTTTCTGGTGACTTAGACCTCGAGATAATGTAAGTTCTTTAAAGCAGGCTGGCTGCTGTCCTTTCTGTGAAGTTCACATATTGCTGTGAAGTTCACTTGCCAGTGCAGTCATTTTCCAACTACTGCTTCCAGTATCATTATCCCTTTTAGCTAAATAAACAAAGCAACTGAAATGCAATGTGAAAAGTGGAAAAAAACCAATATTACAAGAAAAAAAATTTTAATATCTGCTTTTATTAGAGACCTTTGCAGTGGACTTGTGCCTGTAAAATTCTCTTCCCACAGGCTCTGCAAAAATGTGGTATTCAGAGAGTGTTAAGAATTTTCAAAATACATTCCTTGAAGATTTGTACTGATTGTTGCTGAGTTATATGACAGCTGATTGTGGAAAAAGACTATTTTTGCATAGGTGATATGAAGGAAGCATTTAATTTTCTGAGCTTCAGATATTATACCGTGAAATGAGACCCCTTGACACATGGTGGCTAATCCAGTCATAATAGCTGGCAACTTGTGTGTACACGCCAGGGTGACCAGCCTCCCCACAGTTCTCACCCCAGCTCACAATGCCCCACACGTAGGCCACGTCTTCTGCATCAAAGCAGACCAGGGGGCCTCCTGAATCACCTTTACAGCTGTCTGTGGAGCCATCATAAGTACCTGAAGAAGAAATAAAAAGCAAAAGTAAGTTAAGGTATAAGCTGGCACATGAGGCAGAGCTCAGGAGATTTTTCAGGTCTGTGTCGCTTCCTGACAGGTGTTTGCCTAATGGTCACCAGTAAAGAAGATTCTGAGCCTCTTCAAGTCTGCTACTTCTCATTTCAAGTGCAGGGCCTCTCTTTATACTTGTGGCTGGCCCAAATTCCCATTTGCTTTTTCATCAGTCTTGTTTTACGCAGTGCAATAGAGAAGAATTCAGCCACATTCCCTATAGTAAAAAGTAGCCCATAAAAATGGAATGAGATATGAAGATTTGTGCACTGATTCCCTGGGAAGTGAAGATACCATAATGTGTGTACGCCTCCGTGTCTGCCTTGGGTGCCCTCTCTACCCAGTAATCCATTGTCCAGTTTCATCTGTTCAAGAATTTCTTTACCAGCTTTATGAAAACAGGTGGGCAGGTACAAGAAGGAGAGCAGATGAATCCTGGGATGGGAGGGAGAGCTACTGTCTCTAAGTGCCCCCCCTGCAGGGTCAGTCTCAGTGAGGACCTTTAGCAACACCAGGCAGCAGCCCTGAGGCACAGGTGTGCAGGATCCAGTGCCCTTTATGCTTCAGTGTTCACAAACCTACTCATTTGCAGGTCAGCAAACACAGTGTTAGTGAAAAAAAAAATTAATCAAGATGGATGTGATAGAAACAGAAAAGCTGCTACTGAGCTAGAATATAATTTATGGATTTTTCCTATATACTCAGTAAAAGTTAATTAATTTCTAACACCCTTACTACACTTTCCTGCTTGGCTGACTGTCCTAGTATGAAGGAGCCCACACAAAGCACAAGTCCTCAGCTTTTTAAAATTCTTGAATCTGTACCTTACTGAGAAAGATTATGTAAAATTATGTGAAAATTATGTAAATTTTTCAGAGTTCGAATTACTAATCCTATGAAACAAGAACGTATTGCCTTTAATCAGTTTAATTAATACTTGCTTGTATTACTAACTCCTGTGAATACCAGCCCTTAAAGTTTTTATTTGCATCAGAGAGGGGATGTTATCCTCAGATATCCCCCTTCTGAATGTGTCTCATGTGGTACTGTCATTGTCCCCTCATGGTAAAGTATGATCACTTGAAATATATTGAAGAAAAGGGAGATAAGTTACAGAACTGGTGCACTAAATAAACCCAGTGTCTTATAGATGACATCCTGAATTTATCACAAATTATTTTGCTTTTATATCTGGTTTTAATTTTCTTGTTGAGTAGTTTGTTTAAAGACTGCCTTTACTTTTTGATTTAACAAACAGTTGAAACCATCTTCCCTGTGAGTTGAATACTCACTGCTCTTTTAGTCATGTATTTGGCAACGCTTTTTGTCACTTGAGAAGCAAAAAATGCTTGTTCAAATTCCTCATTTTAATACTAGGACTGACAACCAGTTTCCTGGACAGACTAATCTAAGTTTTAAAAGTTGATTGTATTTTCCTGGCATGCAGTGCGGTTGAGGCAAATGTCTAAGCAGATGAACAGTTATATTCTACTCAACAGGGCTGTGTGTTCTAGGACAGGCATTTGCTTAAATATGTTGCTGAATCAGAATCAAATACACTAAAGGTAGGAGGTTCAGTAGGCTGTAAAGTGCTTTTGTTTTTAGAAAACATAACTCAAATTACATGCAAAAATTTGCCCAAATAATCACAGAAACTCGTCATGCTGTCATCTGAACTCTGTTTACAAATAAGTGTATAATGGTGAATGCCACAGGCTCAGTGGCTGGCATGCAGCCAACAGTGATGTTGTGGTAGTTCATTTATTGTCTTTCTTAAGTCTAGAAGATTCCCAGCCAGTAGGTCTGGTCTAAACTGAGAGCTTGATGGTAGAGAAATTATAGTAAGAAAATTGATGCTTACCTGCACATGCCATTTTTTTAAAAAATCGTCCTGGATACAATTCAGAACAATTGTGAAATAAATTAACATTTCCCCACTTGAGGATAAATTGTTTTGTGTAATCTAGAAAAAAAAATCAAAATTTAAAATGACAAGTACACATTAGACACATTTAATATAATAATTTGAAAGCTAGTATTTACTTATTTAGAGAGTATTATCTTCAGTATTATAAACCAGAAACCTTAAACTGCCACTAATATTTACCCCATATGAATTACAGTGCATTGGCCATATATTTCATAAAAGCAGAGTGGTTTAATTGCAGTGTAAACTACAGTGCTTTCATTTTGTGACATTTTCACCCTTTCCATTTCCTTGTGTTCCTCAGGGCTTTTTTCCTGTGTTTTCCATATGAAGTTTTCCAGGAACTTGGAAATGGGTACATTGTTTTTTTGTGAACTGGAGATGTGGCTGAGATTCATCCTTATTACTTTTTTTCAAGTCTGCTCTGTCTTTATGGAGCAGTTACAGAAGATATGGGTGAGCTATGTACTCACAAGTCTTAAAGAGATGCTCTGTTTTGTTCTCTGTCTGTTTGCTAGCAATTCCCAACTTTGTATTTGCTGGGTGGACGCTACTGAGTATGGAGAGGAGAAACCTCCCACCCAGTATGTGGTAGCTCCAACGCCATGCTGTAACACTGTGGTACAAAACAAATGCTTCCCAAATCTTTGAAAGCATGATTATATTTGGCTTATTTGTCTCTGTGCAAGCTTCTCTGGGCTGAACCCAAGCATGGCAGAGACAGGATGTCCTGAGTTTCATCACTGCTGGCTGCAGCTCAGATCCTGTTGGGAAGGGGACAGAGGACAGGCCGTGACTATGGGCTCCTGTGAGCTACCAAACAACGTCTGTTACATGTCCTTAACAGGTCTCCAGAACTGACAGAATTATTAGATGGACAAAAGGAAAATTTCTTATTTTCAGGGTAGTTTTCATCCAGGTGTGTCCTCCATATCAATCTACAAAGTGGCTTGAAACCACAGAGGAAGCAGTACAGAAAAGAGAACCCAACAGAGATACCTGAGTGCCAAACCATGGCCTACATTTTCTGTACTCAGCCTTTTCTGAGTGCTTTGTGCACAACTGTTCTTCAGCCTTTTCAAAATGAAATCTCACTACAATAAGGAAACGAGTTATATAAATAATACTTTCCTGAAATAAGCACTAAAGCAAATACCTTTCTCTAGTCCCCATCCAGAAATCTTGCATCTGTCACCAGTCTTAAACATATACTCTGACCAGGGGACACAGGCAGGTATGGTGTTGTCATCCAGGGAGCATTCTCCTTGCGCAGAACCTTTCAGCTCCAGCAGAGCAATGTCATTTTCATAAGTTGATGAATTGTAATTTTCATGAATTATCACTTGGTTTAGCTTGAAAGTGTTTGTCTCTTTGTCGTACGCTATTGTGTTCAACATTCCAACCCAGACAAGGTAGAGATGGACTCGATTTGCCCTGGAAAAAAACAGCAAAATAAACACAAGCCTTACATTTCAACTGGTTTAAAGCTGTAAAGTGTTGCACTTTATCAAAGTTTCAGTAGAATAAAAGTCCATATTAGATGCATATATTTTCTTTCTGGACCTAATGCCCAGGTTTTTCTGAAGTGTAGCAAATTCAAGGCAGATGACACATGCTGAGTACTGCAACTAATACAGAAAATGATGTTAAAGCCAGGCTCTGTTTAGTGTTGTGACAAACAGAAAACAGGTGTCTATGCTGCTCTGACAGAAGAGTGAGCAGATGTGGATGGGACTGACAAATCTTACATGTGTGCTCTTGGCTTGTTCTGGGGAATATATACCCCCAGGGACATTCTCTGGGAACAGATCCTGGACTTCCACAAGGTAGAGATGGGGAAGAGATCCATTGTATTTAACTTCAAGCAGAGTGGTTACAATGAACCTTTCCTGCCTGCTGCTATCTGGCTGAAGTATTCCATATCTCTTCAAACTCATAGTTACTTTTTATCTTTCTATTCACTGCCAAAACACTCTGTTTTCTCTGAATCTTCCTCATCCTTAACTTGGGCGAGTCAATGTTTTCAACTGTTCTATTCAACAGGCAAATGGAAATTAACAAACACGTAGCTGAGAAGGGAAGTAGTATCCAAATAATTTTTTTCTGCCTTGCAGAAAGAAAATAATTTTAGAATTAGTTGTTTTTACCTGACACAGTGAGCAGCAGTCAGAATCCAACAGCCACCAATATAAACCCCTCCACAGTACACTGTTGAACCTTCATTGCTGGTGTCTTTAATTGCCACTTGCCAAGGAAATTCACCCTATTCAATCAACAAACACAAATAATGATAAGTCATTACAATTGTACAACTTTTAGTGCATAAAGGGAAAAACGTGATTTTAATAAAAGATGTGCTATCCAGAAGTTGTAAATTGGGCTCCATCAGATATAAAGCATATATATACAAAAATTCAGTAATTTTATTCAATCTTCTGACTTTGTGCAATGTGTCCTTCCCTCCAGCTTTCAGTCATGAAAACCCTTGTAGTCAGAAAAACAGATGGAGAATCTGACCTGGTTTGAATACATTTTTGTTATATTCTGTTTCAAAGCCGCAAAATTAAATTCCATTTTGCCAGAATTGTTATTTTTGGCTGTAGTATTCATCATTTCTCTGAGTAATTTTCAGTGTCTACTTGCACTCCAATGCTTAATTTTGTAAGTCCATATTTTACTTTATAAATTGTGCTTCTCTATACTTTCATTCAGTGCAATGCCACTACTGCTGCAAAACATGACATAAGCATTGTAGCTGATTTTGTTATTTCCATAACTTTAACAGAAGGAAAATAATGCCCATTTAAATCAATGCTGAATTATCTCATATCTGGTAAAGTTGTTTTTTTACCTTTCCAGCAATCTCTCCACCTACAATTCTTTTCCGTCGAGTTAGTGTGTGATTCCTAACACCACAGTGCACTTGGGGAAGAAGTGTCTTTATCATTTTTCTTTCTTTAACAAAAAGGAAAAATGTATTTCAGAATTCAGGTATACATTCTTGCTAAAATTTGAGTGCTGTGAATATGCCAGTAGCTGAAATAGCAGGAAAACAAAGACCAAAAATTTTGGCATCTGTTTTTGCTTTCAAAATTGCTCGTGTCCGAGCATCACATTACTTCTCTCCATTTTCCAATGCTCTTTGTATTCAGGCAAATAATTTTACGGATGTTCCCCTAGGTTTGCAGAGAGCTTAACCCAGCTGAGAGTTTACCAGTTGCCAAAACATGCAGATGTAGGTCCTCAGCTAGGATGAATTACTATGATTCTTGAAATCAGTGAAAAGTGAGACAAACAGTAAGTCCCAGAGTGTACATTAGTAAATCACAAAGTCAGAACATCTGAGTGTTCTAGCTCTGAGCAGCTGGCTGCTAGCTAGAAAGTCACTAATAAGAAGGTATGCTGTTGATTTTGGAGGGCTAATTACACTTACCTTTATCCATACTGTCATTTTCAGCACCTTCTTCTTTGCCTGTAGTATTAACAAAATATTTAAATTATTGGCAAACATTTATTGAATATATGTTTGTGTGCTGAGATCGAGGAACACATTTTAAATGCATAAGGGCATGCTGTTCACATGGAGAGCAATATTCTCCAGCCTGGTGCCTGCTCTTTCCTTTCCTGCCAGGCACTGTTTGGCTGCCTCAGCCTACAAATGACCAGCAGGCAGCAGATACTTGTTCATAACTGCACAACATTTACTCACTCTCCAAGCCTAGGGAGCCCTTCTGCCAGGAAACCCTGAGAAACTGCCCTTTTTTTGTTTGTGATCTCTTGGGAGATGTCCCATTCTGCTCCACCAAAAACAACCAAAATTTCTCCTCCTGCCCCGTTGACCTTTTGAAACTTTCTAAAACTCAAAGGAGCATTAAGTAACAGGTTTTCTTTTGGTCTTCCCCCCCCGCCCCCCCAGTTTAGATTATGCTGTTGGGTACTGTGTGCCTCCTTTAATAGGGCAAGGAAGGATATTCAGCATGAGAGGTAAATTAAATGCTTGCTGAATCTGGTTTGTCAGCTTTTATTCAAACAAAGTGCCCATTGAATTCAGTCCCTATATGGGGGCTGAGCATTGTGTCTGTTCTCATGTCACTGACAATAATGTTTACATTTAGAGTTCAGTTTACCTGTACTAATTACCATTTACCAATAGTTTTTACTTTTTTTGCCTTAGGCTTTGTCTCTCTTCAGAGCAAGAAAAACATTCTAATTTTCAAACAAAACATAATCTTTTCAACAGAGAGGGGAAAAGCACAGAAGAATTATTATATTGACAAACTTGTTGAATTCCTCATTTGTGAGGAAAGTATTCCTGCTTTCTTACACTTTCTTAGGGGATACCAGTTTGATAGCTGGCCACATAAACAAAAGACATAATCTGCCTTAAGCTTCCCAAAACATCATCTGTTTCTTCCTTCCTTTAGTTTTCTTGTCAGGCCTTTCCAGAAAGAAAGGAGAGAAAATTCTATGACCTTTTCTTCCTACTATGCGTAACATAATAGTGGGAAGACTGATTCTTGCATAATAGCTAAAATAGTAATATGCATTGTGCAGCCTCTAGTTAAAATTGAGCTGAATGAAAGAAACAAAAACATCTTTCAGAAGAAAACCTGCACAGATAGTTCCAGCTTCATCCTCTCCTGTGAGGCAGTCAATTTCTTTGTTGCAGACACTCTTCTTTGGAATACAGATGTTTGACCGGCAGTGGAAACTGTTTTCTCTGCACTCTGTAACACAGGAGAACTACAAATGTAAATCACAGCATGATTTAGTTCAGCAACCTCACACTGTCAGAGAGCTTTTTACAAGGTAAACCAAATGTATATCCATGTTACAGGGGACCTGCCTGTTCATAAAGAGATTACAAAAGCAGGCTCTGTGCATCTAAACAAAATGAATACTTGGCTTCCCTCTCTTTAAAATCTTGAAACTGTAAGATTTGAAAAATGTGGATCTCTGTTACCACTGCAGTACTGTACTGCTAGACTTGGTGTCACTCCATACCAGTTTCATCCATAACACGTCCACACTCAAGCTCAGCCAAAAGATCTCCAATTTTGCCAGTATCACTGATCACCTCAAATGAGGAACTGATGATGCTTGTGCCAAATCCTACCCCCCCAAATAAGAGACCAATCTGATTTTTGGTTGAATGAGCTAAATGCCAAAATGCAGGGTTAGGAATCAAGAGTCCTGACAGGAAAACACTGAGTGAAATAACTTACATCTTCTAAAATCCTTGGTAATATGAAAAGGTATTATGAACCTGAGAACCCCCTTCCTTTTAAATTTTGTGATCCCTTTGAATGTTATCAAAAGCAAAGCAGTGCTTGAATTCATGGCAGGGTCTTTTGGACTAATTTAAAATCTTATGTCAATTTCCCATTTAAGATATTTGTCTTTAATAGAAAATAAGGTAGTTCCCTAAAAGTATCCAGATATCCCAAGATGATCCAAAGACCACTGGACTCAGTTGAAATACTTATTTTGATTTCAGGGAGCATTGTTTTCAGCCCATTCAGCTGAAACAGCACTATTTTTGTCATGTGGAATGCAAATACCTGTCCACTAAATATATGAAATCACAGGTATTTATTATTTTTTTCTAAAATTACTGTGACCGTGTTTCTACAATTATCTCATAAAAATTACTTACAATTGTAACACTACAAAATTAAGGTTATGGAGGGATAATGATGGGATTTGTAACCCACATTAGCATTTTGCACCTGAAACCCAAATTTTGAAAGCATTCTCCTGAATTCAGTTCATGCTAGATCCATTCCTCATTTCTAATCAGAATTTTTACAGCTGGACCTGCAGGTGCTAAAGGAATGACTGCTCATGAACAAGCAGTGCGCCAGGAAATCATCACAGATGTTCCACAGATAATCCTTCATTAGTAATAAATTTAAGGGAGATCTTACTTTGGTTTAAAGATATTTCACTGGAAAACCAGTGTATTTGTTTCATTACTACTGTTTTTTTTTAAGTAAAAGTACATTTTCATTTTATCAGGACTAATTTTTTGTATCAATGTTTAACAGCCTCCTAAATGATCTCATTGTATTTTCTCATTCTCTGAAGAAATCCAGATTTTCCAGAGACGACTTGTCTCCTTCAAAATAGTATTTCATGCCTGCTTTTTTGCACTTGCCTATGTATAAATTATGGTCTGATTTGTTTAATGTGGTGACTTAATGGAAAAGAGAATTCAGCTGTTACATCACTGTAAACATTCTTCGTGGGTGGATTTCTGCTGAAATTATTTTCAAACACCTGATAAAGGAAATTTTTACCTCTACAGCACAGTTCGTCACTCAGGTCTCCACAGTCATTGATCCCATCACAGGTTTTATTCAGAGAAATGCACTTCTTGTTGACACAGGGAAACTCCCCATTTGAACAATCTGTGCAGCAAGATGAAAATGAAGTTAGTGTGGAATTGACTGTAGGTTCATAATTGCCCAGGGAAATACTCTGCCTGTATATTGGATTCTGTCAGCAGTTTGGCCTATCAGCAGTAGGTATGCTGGGGCCCAGTCAGGTAAACAGGAATAATTTTTTATTGCTTTGGTTGCTTGTCACCAGCGTGACCACTCATTTTCTTCCTCCAAATTTGCCAGTAGCCTGGCAAAAGGAAATTTAATTTCTTCTCATGAAAGGACTGGTGAGGACTAAACCAGAAAAGATCAATGCAAACCCACTATAAGTGATTCAAGGGATGAGGATGATGGAGGTTCCTCCTCTAGAAAGAACTCATCAAGAGTCTGTGAATAAGTGCTTTTGTAAGAAAAAACTGAGATGATTCATAGCACTTCCAGTCAGCAGCAGCTCAGGCTGATGCTCACCAGTGCCAAAGAAAGCTCCCTACAGAAAAGGAAAAGCTGTTAGAATTCTAAACAAGGCTTTGATTCCCCCTTTACAGTGAGAAACTGAGGAGTCCTGAAACCCCCTGAGAAGACACTAGCAGTTTCCCACCGTAGTCATGCTTGTCTGGCTGTGGTGCTAGTAGTTTGCTAATTGATGTCCCTCAAACAGTGAGCACCACATTGTCACCTGTCTCCTCACCAGTTAAGCCAGGAGAGGTAAGATTCATGGGATACAATATACCTTGGTACCCTTGGAAGGGATGGTGGAACAAACAGAACCATGGATGAAATAAATTTCCTTTGGGGAAATATCTGTAAAAATACCTTGGGAGCAGCAGTGATTTTTCAAACTTGAAAACACAAGACTATCTTGACTCTAGATTGCCTCAATTGTCTTAAAGTCTTGCAAAATGATGATTTAAAATGATCAAAAGGTTTCAGTGCAGGTTTTCTGTGGCTAAGAGTTCAGCAAACTGGGTCCTCATTATTTACAATACACTTAAAATGTAAAAACACCAAATAGATATGAAACTAAAAAGATCTACTAACCTCTGAGATTTTCTTGGCACTGCAGGCTAACCAGTCCCTCATTAC
Source organism: Motacilla alba alba (assembly GCF_015832195.1). Classification (NCBI taxonomy): domain Eukaryota; kingdom Metazoa; phylum Chordata; class Aves; order Passeriformes; family Motacillidae; genus Motacilla; species Motacilla alba. The sequence goes on along the minus strand of NC_052019.1, from coordinate 45,998,107 downwards.
TATCTCTTGATTTCATCTCTATGTGACATTCAGCAAGACTTGTCTCTAGGCCCCTGCAACTTATGTGCAGACATTTTAATGAATATAAGGTAGATTCTGTGATGCTGGAAGTAGCTTGGTAATATTCAGCACCTCTGTGAAGATAATAACAACAAATTATATAATTTCACAATGGATTGGCCACTGCTTCTATTATTTAGAATTTATATGATTTTCCTCAGTGTCAAAGAATTCTGGTCATGGCTAAGAAAAAGAGCAGACTAGCAACTGGAGTTGTCTAGGGGTAAACAGGAGATGTTTACTTTGGAAGAAGGGCTAATTTTTGCAGGCTGCTACATAGAACTGTCCTCAAATGCATATGGAGGTCTATGAAAGTCACTGCGTATCACAATGGATAGAAAAGTCTCATTATGTAGCAAAACTTGTAAGCTCAGGCCCCTGTGTGGACATGGGTGAGCCATTACTTGGGAACCATCCTGCATGGGGTCAGCTATCCTTGGTCCCATCCAAAACACTGAATGCTGAGCAAGCACTGCAAGGTTGGAATTGATAAATTTTATATTTCTTGGTTTTACGTGAGCAGTATTCTCCTAACAGTGTATGCATCCCCTACCTTAAAGAAATACGGATCAAGTAAATCAGTAACTAGAGAGACTTTCAATGAGACTCCACAGCTGAATGCTCTGTCCAGGGCAAACCCCTCTCTGCTATCTGAAGATACACTGATCAGGAGTAGCAAACACTTGCTTCTCACCTAGAGAAGCACTGCAATAGCAGCTTTAGTTTTCTGGGGACTTTTTTAAGGGTTTTTTTCTGGTAAGGTTGGGAAGGCAACGCTACCTAAGTTATGTTACATGTACAGGTGTAAAATTATTATGTATAGGATATAGAGGTAACTTTATGAGGAGCTGAATATGCAACTTGGGTTATCATTGTGGTCACAGGAAAAAGAACAAGCTGTGTATGACTTCAGCTATCCCTGGGGCCAGAGCAAGCAGTGGCAGCAGGGGTGAAGGAAAAAACCCATCTTCTGCTCCTTGTTAGTCTGCCTAATGCAAGTGGGAAAACAGAGCTGCACCCTGTTGTCAGCTGTCCTGAGAAACCTTTGTCTGCACACAGATCATTGCTCAGAGTTACTTGGGAGTGGTCCATCCATGCATTTTCCCTAACACAGGCCTGAGAGAACACCTCCACACTGGTCTTCATCTTTATTTTAAAGCAAAGCAGTTGTGGTTTGTATAGTTATAGCCTGTAACAGAGCACAGAAATCTGTGTTTTGGCTTTCACTCTCAGGTGTCAGTTTATGAAGTTTTATCAGAATATTGTAGCCAATACATAGTTCATGAGTTTTCTGTCTTAAGTGTTGGCTGTGACTGACACTTCTTCTGTAAGCATCACTACTTTATCATATCCCCTGCAGTTATCCAGAGATAAATTGCCCAGACTTACAATTCAAAGCCAAGGTGCCTGCAAGCCACGTTTGCTTCATTCATAGTCCATTCACTAGCACACACAAAACTGTCCTCCTTATGATTCACGGGTTTTACTCGAAGCAAACTTGAATCTCCATGACCCAGAGAGACTGAAAATGTTTCTTAAAAAATAAAAAAGAGAGAAATGAAAAAAAATCCCCAAACAAAATCATATTATATAGATGTATCTAGTGTAAAGACAGCACAAAACCAAATCAGGACTAGTTTTGCATTTAGAGCCAAAGTTCATATGGAAAGAACAGTAGATTGGGAATCAGAAGGTTCAGGTATCATTCCTGAATTAGTTCTGAGGGTTGAATTTGTGTCTTTGAGCCTGATAATTTTTCAGAATATGACAGTTTAAGGACAAATGAGGATAATGAGTCCATAGGAGTACTTGAAGATCCACCAAGAACAGGTTGCATTTTAGTATAATATCCTTCTTTAGGGGATTTTTGATAACCAGCCAGTCATACTTGAAGTGAGAGGGCCACATCCTACTTCTGTTACCTGTGTCACAAAATGCCTGCAGCAGTGTAGCAAAACCAGCAGCAGGGTGACCTGGGCCTGTCAATCAGTTTATTTTTTATGAAAATCAGCAGATACTGCCCATTTTCAGTGACTTTTCATTTTCTGTTTCATGTTGTTACTAGTGCAAGAAAATGAGCAGACTTTCTGTAGATAGAGTAAGCATTTCCTCAGACATCCCTGATGGACAGATTTTGGAAAAGGAGGTGTGAATACCTTCAGGCTTGCATGTTCCCCTGTGCAGAAACTTTGCTTGGGGTCGCTGACACTCGTAGCTCTTGAGCTGACAGTAAGTACGGAAGTTCTTCCCACTGGTAGAACAAACTGCAGAGCCATTCTTTGGGCACTGGTAGGGAAGCTTGCACAGGCATTTTCCCTCCACACATCGTTCCCATGGGTGACAAAAAACTTTCTTACAGGACTTGTGGGTGTATTGGTTGCCCAAGCATTCTTCTATGAGGTAGTTATCTTGCTCCGCTGGCTGGGCAGGCTTAACCTGTTCATAAGGTTGTTGATGGTTTCCTTCAGCATTAGAGGCTGCATTCTGCAAGGCACACAGAAAAATAATTAAAATAAAAGCAAGATTAGCAATTGCAGCAAGAGTTTTGCAGATCCCTTCACTGATCTCAACAAAGTGTCCATTTATAAGCTTTTTCTAATCAAAAGTTCCTAAATACCATTTATAGAGTTTATTCCCTTGTCTTTGGCCACCTCATCTTTCTCAGTTTTTCTGAACTCCATTTTTCTTTTTGGTTCATTTACCTGGTGTGATCTTCACTCTTACTGATCTCCCACAAACTTGATACACTTTACTTTTCAAACATCAGCTGAAGTGCACAGCAGATTATAAACATTTTTAAAGGCATTGGTTTATAACACATCCCAGCAATGGGACTGTAAGCAGATTAAAACATAAAGGAATTTAAGCACCAGAGAAAGAGAAAACCAGCAATTTTTTCCCCTAAGATTTGTTTTATTGGTTGACTTTGTATTTTAATATAATCTGTAAATATTTATGACACTTTCTAGCAAATGAGTATATAATTAATAATTTGTTTTGCAGAGTCCACATGACTACTCAAGTAACAAGAACCTCAAGCACCTTAACAAGTATCTGAAAGTAATTTGAAAGGCAAGTGCTCATCCTTATCAGCGTTTTTCCTGTGTCTTGCACAGCAGTGGGCTTGCAGGGTGGCTGTTGGCCATCACTGGACTGCAGGTACAGACTGTGACCCTCCCTCTGATGGCCTCTGGGTGAGTGGCACCTGTGTTTGTGCAGCTCTCTGCTGACTTCAGTGTTGGCTGAGTGCTTTTGCTTACTAAGATCTGTGGGCAGGATGAATCTTAGAACATGGAAAATATATATGGATGGCCTCTGTGTAAAAATGTGAGAAAAACATTAGTCCTCAGATGTGATTTATCAGCTTTGACTGTGTCAACTGGATCAATAGAGCTGAAGTTTAAAGTTCTCATGAAGAAATCCTGCTCACAGTAAAGTCAGGGAGGATGTAGCTGGGGCAGAATTCAATCCAATACCTCTCTTTTTCACGGCTGTGTAATCCTATTAAATTCTTCCTGCTGTTCTTGGGTCGGTAGAATCCAAACTGTGAGCCAGATCCGCCTTGGCACCACTCCCATGTTGTGCTAGGTGTTCCTCCTCGAGGGGAACAGCAGGTGCTGATTTTTATCTCAGAACTTCTCTCTGAAAGGCTTGGGTTGTGCTGAATGCACAGCCCAGATTGGCTTTCCTGGACACTTCTGCCCAGAGAAAATCCGCAGGAAACCTTCTGGCAGCAGGAGAATACCACGCTGCCATATTACAAGACTGCAATCCCATTTCTCAAAAAAAGGGAGGTGTGGAAAATTGCAGCACCTTTCTGTGGTCAGCCATGCTTGCAGATTTGGTTTAGCAAAGGATCATGATTAAAGTCCTTTCCAGAAACCTGTTAGCATAAGCTCCAGGTAGAATTAAAGTATTAAAGAGAAATAGCAAACTTCAAACATTCAGGCTGGGCTAAAAGAAATGTATGAAGCACAAGTACTATGAAAGGAACTTTTAAAAATACCAATTGGTTTTGCTTTTATGACAAACTGTTTATTAAACATTTTTTAAAATTACTCATAACACAATAAAACATATCTTACCTCTGATCCACAAAGACAAAAGAGACACAAGAAAACCAAGCAAATTGGGAGCATTCGCATGATGAAATTTTATCTCCCTTCCTAGACTAATTCCTCTGGCTGGGATTCTTTTAAATGTCAGCTGTTAGATTTGGGTTTAATTTTTAACCGTTAGAAAAATATTTTTCAAGCGTATTTAGAAATAAAGTACAGGAGCCTCAACTATTAACCGATAAATCTGATCTCTTCAAAAGGTCCTGCCCTAACTGGTTTTATCGGAAGTGGATGGCGAGATAACAAAAGCAAAGCCCTTGAAGTAAATGATTAAAAGGAAGCGCTTGTTGGGGTTGCACTTTTCTTTTCTTTGGGCAGAGGAGTCCCATCGATCCCTCGCACCGGCTCCCCTGATAGCGGGCGTTCACGAGTGCCGGGTCACGGTGCAAGATCAGCGTTGTTGCAGCCGCTGCGTGTCTCCGTGGCGCGCCCTCCCGCCGCGGTCGCGCCCATCCCTGGGGCGCGCGGCACGCTGCTCCCGGAGCGGCGAGCACCGGGAATGGAAACCCGTTTGCGACAGTGTCGGCCGGCGGCTGCCCGTTCATTTACGGCAGGCAGCCCCGTTGGCGGCAGCGCGGGTGTTTCCGGGCGGGCGCGGCGCGCACGTGCAGGTACGTCCCGCGCGGGAGGGACGGGGCCGCTGCTCTGTCCGTCCGTCCGTCCGTCTGTCCGTCTGTCCGTCATCCCGCAGGGAATGGCTCCGGGAGCTGGGGTCCCCCCGCCCTGGCTGCAGGCCGCGTCCCGAGGGCCCCGTGAGGCGCTGCGGGTGCGCGCCCATTGCGGCCGAGCCCGAGCGGTGCGGCCTCCTGAGGGAATCTCCCGAGGGAACCTCGCGAGGTTTAACGGGGCCGAGAGGAAGGGTCGGGACCACCCCTGGTACCAGCACAGGCCGGGGGGGATGGACAGAGGGAGAGCAGCCCTGCGGAGAAGGACTTGGGGCACTGGTGGGTGACAGGATGGACAGGACCCACCAATACGCAGTCCCAGCCCAGGGAACCAAACCTGTCCTGGGCTGCATCCAGAGCAGCGTGGGCAGCAGGGACAGGGAGGGGATTCTGCCCCTCTGCTCTGCTCTGCTCTGGTGAGACCCCACCTGCAGGGCTGCATCCAGCCCTGGGGTGCCCAGCACAGAAGAGGCGTGGAGTTTTTGGAGCAGACCCAGAGGAGGCCACGGAGGTGGTCACAGGGCTGGAGCACCTCTCTTCTGCAGCCAGGCTGAGAGTGGGGATTGTTCAGCCTGGAGAAGACAATGCTCTGGGAAGATTTTACTGCAGCCTTCCAGTGCCTGAAGGAGGCTACAGCAGAGCTCGAGAGAGACTTTTCACAAGGGCACAAAAGGGTGGTATAAGACAAGATGGTTTTAAACTGGAAGAGGGTGGTTTAAGATAAGATACTAGGAAGAAATTCTTTACTGTGTGAGGGGTAGGCACTGGAACAGGTTTCCCAGGGAAGCTGTGGGTGCCCCATCCCAGGGAGTGTTCAAGGCCAAGCTGGATGGGGCCCTGAGCAGCCTGTGGAAGGTGTCCCTGCACACAGGAGAGGTATTGGAAGAAGTTGACATTTAGGATCCCTTCCAACACAAACCATTCTATGCTGTTCTCACTTTGTGCCCCTTGTTTGGCTGAGGACTGCCATCAGATATGGCAGCTTTATACAGATGAGTGAAAGATGACTAGCTGATCACTGCTAGTCACTTTTTGCAGTTGGATGTTGCAGTGGATGACATCTTAGTGCAAACTTGATTTTTCATAGGCCAGCATGTTTTTAGTGAGTATTGAAAAGGACGGACCATTAAATTAACAAACCGGGCTGACAGGAGACTGCAATTTGTACAGCAAATCAAATGAGACACATATATTTTTTATATCTTAAATGATCGATTTTTTTGTTCACAATGCAGGAAACAGTAGAGAATGTCTTTCCGTGGAAGAGGAGGTGGAGGAGGAAGAGGAGGTGGCTTCAACCGTGGAGGAGGTGGCGGTGACAGAGGTGGCTTCAACCGTGGCGGGCGAGGTGGCTTTGGACGGGGAGGTGGAAGAGGAGGCTTCAACAGAGGAGGATATGACCAGGGCCCTCCAGAAAGGGTAGTTTGTAAGTTACATGGAGAAACTTCATTTATTTTATTTAGATTGTCTGCTCCAGCTCTTTAGCTTGTTTGTTCTTTATTTCAGTGTTGGGAGAGTTCATGCATCCCTGTGAAGATGACATAGTTTGTAAATGCAAAACAGAAGAAAACAAAGTGCCTTATTTCAATGCCCCAGTGTACCTGGATAATAAGGAGCAGATTGGCAAAGTGGATGAAATATTTGGACAGCTGAGAGACTTTGTATCCTTCAAAAAATGTGTGACTTACAGTATTTGTTTTAATTGATTGGATATGAAATGGGATTTCTCTAGGATTTTAAAATAGTTCAGGGTTTGGCTACCAATTACATGTGAGTCTTGCTGCAACTGTAGGTGCTTCATTCACATTACGTGCCTGGCATGTACTCTTTCTTTGATATGACAGAGTACTTGAAGTCAGTCAGAGATTTTCACTCTTTAGCAGTACTGATGATGTGTTTTGGATCCATGGTGGTTCAGCTTCAGCTTGTTGCTTTTTCTGGCTAACTGACCAAATTTTCTATGGGTTACTAAACCATAAGAGAGTTGGATCAATGGCCTTGGGGTTTTTTTGTGCATTAGAGGACCTTGCTCATGCTCCAGCACGTTATTTAATTACAAAGTGAGTTTATACTGACATGTCCTGTGGCTCATTGTCCAGTTTATTACTTTACCTGCCCATAAAAGTGGGACGTGCCAGGACATCTCTGGCAGAGCCAGCCTGACACAGAGACACTGGGTATATTTTGTTGTCACTGCCAGGTGGACAGAATCCATGGCAAAAGCAGGATAACTGGGGGAGTAACCCAGTTAAGACTCAGCCTGTGTTGGTTGGTTGAGCACCAGCCACCATAGCTACGTGCATTTTCCTCTCCCACATTAAATGTGAAGTAAAATGTGCAGGTTTAAATCACCTTTAATTGCAATTGTGACGAAATTTAGCTGAATTTATAAAATACTAACTTAGGAAATGTATGAACGTTCCTTCCATATACTGACCAAAATCACAGTTTTGCATGTTTTATTGCTGCAATGCTCCTTAAGGAAGCCAACAGTATTTTTCAGTAAAACTGTCGGAGAACATGAAAGCCTCTTCATTTAAAAAAATGCAAAAGGTAAGTAAATCTCAAAAACAGAATTTTACTGAATGTCATGAGTTAGCTCATTAAGCTAAAGTTATTAAGTCATTAGCTAAAGTTATTAAGTCATTAGCTAAAGTTATTAAAACTTTATTAAGTTTTAATAACTGTAAAAGCAGATTGTCCAAAGTAAACATAGGAATTAAGTTCCTCGTCCTTTCCAGTTTTATGTTTGCCACATTATTCCCTCTCCCTGCCCCATGAGAAAAGATGCAACAAAATCACACAAATATCACCATATTTGATACAACAAAATCACAAATATCAATATATTTTAGCAGCTTTTAAATTCTGGGATTTACTTCTTGTGTGCTTTCTCTGTTTGGCTTTTTGCAGAGGACAGTTTGACATAATGGAATAAGACCAAATTGTGGATATTTGTAAAGGGAGATATTAATGTGCTTTTTAGTCTTGGTATTTTGAAAGCCTAATAGAATTCTCTTCCTGCAGTTTTACATTGATCCAGCAAAGCTGCTGCCTCTTCAGAGATTTTTGCCAAGGCCCCCTGGAGAAAAAGGTGCTCCCAGAGGAGGTGGTAGAGGAGGACGTGGTGGTGGACGTGGGGGAGGAAGAGGTGGTGGTAGAGGTAAGGTCACAAGAATGACAGCTGCAGAATGTTGGAGTTATTTGAGATGCCTTGGGTTGCTTTGGTCATTTGTTCTGTGGAGTATTTGTGTTTTGTTTTCTAAAGCTGCTGGTGAGTACTTGAATATCAACAGCTGTATTGCAAATAAAAATGTTTCTGCTTGACTTTATAGAAAAGGCAGAGATACCTTTCAGGTGATGAGACTGGCTAAATAACAGCTCCAAAGCATAGGGAGGAGAGAATGCTGATTTATAATGAAGACAGAAAGCTTTTTGAACATCACCTGTGATGTACTCTTCAGTCAAAGCTGAAGTTTATTTTTTCTTACATCACAGTTTCTTGTCTCTTTTCCATCCCCTGCCCCTTTTCAGCAAGGCATGAGTGTTTCAAAGTGGTTTGGTTTGTTTGGTTTAATGTTGAGTTGTAATTAATAGATAATAATTACTAATAGTTGTAGTGAATTACTGGTTTATATATGTAATTCATTTTTTGCAGTCTCTTTTGTATTTTGGACATGGTATATCAGATATTAAGCAATACCTAAAATGCTCCAGATGGTCTCTAGAAGAAGCAGGCTAGTAGTAATTGACCTGGTAACTGTCCAGCAATTTACAGTTTCTGGTTTTTTGTTGTAAGTTTCATTTCATAAGCTGTCTATGAAATAAATTGTTGTGCATAACCAAGAATTTATATTCTCCTCAAAGGGTAATTTCTTTCTTTTGTTTAGGAGGATTTGGAGGAGGCAGAGGTGGAGGAAGAGGAGGAGGATTCAGAGGAGGTAGAGGTGGAGGAGGAGGAGGATTCAGAGGAGGAAGAGGTGGTGGAGGAGGCTTTCGGGGTGAGTGTGTGGTTTTTACCTTTCCATAATAAGAATAGCTCCTAAAAAAAGCTCGTAAATATTAAAATAATTTAAAGCTTGTAAATATTAACAGAATGTTGTGATTTTTAATGTCTTGCAGATGTTTATAGTTCTATGCAAGACATTTCTGTGCCTTCTGGTAGTTTAAACTGAAGCACAGTACTCTGCATTTGTTGATGCATGTGTAAAACCATGTTACTTATTTGCATTTTATTCTGTCAACTCATTCAATGTTATGTATAGAATTTGCTTTAAACACAACTAAGATAAGAATCATTTGATGTATTTTTCTTTTCTCTTAAAATAGGAAGAGGACATTAAAAATGGAGCCATGAGTATCTCCTCATTGTCTTATCATGTTACCTGCAGAAGCAAAGAACCATGGGAAATTTTTGTAAAGGACCCTGAAAGTCTTTTTATAAAGAACTTGAAGCTACAAATGACGATTATTTTTACACTTCATGACTGTTGGTGGGCGCCTGAGGAGAATGTAGCCCCAGGTGAAGAGCTGAAGACTGCTCAGAATATATATAAACTTTTCTAACTGAGCCACAGTTTGATGTTATTCTTAAACTGCTTGTTTCTGACAAGCAGTGCAGTCAGTGCTTAACTCCATGTTGGAGTTGGGAGTAAACAATCAGTTGAAATGGGTTTTCAAAAGACCCTACAGGTTAACTGCATGTACATACTTCAGTGTGAATGTGTGCATGACTGATCCCTGGTTCTCATCCTCCTTTTATATCAAATCTTCTGGGCTGCTCTGAAATGGACATGCCGTTTAAACAACCTTTGTGAACCTTTTTTTATAAATTAAATTTCAAACTTTTGTGTTGATAATTTTTAAATGCATAATAATGTATAAGATAAGACAGCAGAGTATATTTTGTGAATTTTTCTGTATAAATATTAATGAAAGCCAAAGGCATTAAGACGTAGTCCTCTTAGAAGGTGCTGTCTAATGAACAAGACAAGATTAATACTGCACTTCAGCCATCTAATGGTATCTACTTACACTGATATTAAAATGCTAATGGGTTTTTATTGGCCCTGCATCTCCCCCTTAGCCTCTTTGTCTTGAGGTTTTGATGTCCTGGTACTGCACCTCTGGTGCTCTGGGTTTGTGTAGAGCTGAGATTAAATAGCTCATCATAGGGCTCCTCTGCACACAGTGCTTTCAGTTATGTATTGCTTAGAAAGGCATGACAGAGTCTGCACGAGTCTCTCTTATGGTCATTCTTAAAATGGATGCATAATGAGGATTGTTGGAAAGATAGTGACTGTGTCTTCCTAAGGATGGAGGAGACCAGGGTGCCTCTCTGCTGTGGAACTTTGGAAATAGAATAGGTGAAAATAGAACTTCCCTGGATTTCATTCAACTGGAGCCAGGAGTCTGTTCACAGACTCTCCTTCCAAGCACTTTTGAAAACGGGTCTGTAGAATAACGTATGTGCAAATATTTTGAACATCTTGTTCAGTGTGAAGAAAGTTCCTTTCAGAACTGATTGCATGTGGGGTCTCACCCCCGGATTGGGGTGACCTCGAAAGATGGAAAAGTCTCTCCTCCAACCTGTGCCTTCGAAGAAAGACTCAGTAGTCCTCTGTTATCCGGTCTCAAGGTAGTTTATTGTTGGTTATCTAAAAGATTCTTCTCCCTGAACTGCTGTGGCCCGTTCAGCAGGTCAGACAAAGGCACACTGCCCTCCCAGGGGGCTGGTGCTATCTTTTATATCATACATTACGTGCTACATGTTTACACTTTTCCCCCAATGCCTACTATCTATATTGAATGGTGACTTTCTACTCTAAACCAATCTGTGAGTGCCAACATCACCAAAGACATGGAGGCTAGGAAGGAGAAAGGAGGACAGGGCACACCCAAATCCCTCCATCTTAGAACCCTTGACCCCCATGTACAAAACTTGGACCCCTGCGTACAAGGCTTAAACACCCCCTGTACAGCACTCAAAAATCCTTCCTTTCACTTCATGACTACTTCTACTACAGTACCTAAACTTTTGTGTGTGGCTTGTAATTCTTCCTACAGAGTTGGTAATTTGCTCCATGGGCTAAGATCAAAACCCCACGTGTGTCTTTGGCTGCATGCCAGGGTCTCAGAGCCCCCTGCCAGCGGCTCTGGCCATCCAGGGCACCCAGAGAGTTGTCCTGGGTTCCGACAATTGCACTGTTACGCTTTTTAATTGATGAATGCAGTAACGGGCAGTTTAATTATGTTAGCTTTCTGCTTAACAAAGGCAGCAGGTAATTTTTCAGTACCAGGATTGGACAGTTACTGCATATTTTAACAAATGCGACCATTACTTTTAGTAATGTCGAACAAAACTTGAAAGAGTGGAAAAACAAATAGTAAAGAATTCATTTAAATGCGAATAGATGCTGCCAAGGATAATAGATAAAAATGTTCATCAGCTTAAAAAAACAAAGCACAGAACATTGAATTTCTGCTAGGTCTGCTTTTTTGAGAAGAAGCTGGCTCTACTTTTAACCCCAGGAGATGAGGGATTCCAGGTTTTTTTCCTTGGTATTGCTACAAGCCTAGCTTTAGCCAGGTCAGTTAAATCCAGAGCTAAGAATCATTAGGCTTTTGTTGCTGTGCTTTGCCTAAGTGCTTCAGGGCTTTGACTTGAGGCTTTGTAAAATTGCCTTTTATCTAAATTCTTTGCAAGTAATTGCATTTTGGGCATGCCACATTGCAGCTGAACAACACAAACCATGTGCACCTGCAGTGTCAGTACTTCTGTCATGTTTGCAGCTGGATCCTCTGCTGTGCTGCATTTCTTCACTGATGCTTCAAGCATCAGTGGCAGCTGGCTCAGATACTCTTATTGTTCTGACTTAGAAAGACTAACATAACATAGTCCTCACTCTTACACCCAAATCCATGCTGCTCTTTGCTATTCTTTAGGAACACGGTTTTTCCCAGGGTGTCAGAAGGACCTGTGGAATGCAGGGTGTGTTTGGCTGCAGGCAGTGTGGCCTGGCAGCCCAGGAGCAGGGGAGTGTGCCGAGTCTCTCGGCAGATGGAGCAGTGAGTCAGCCTCAGGCACTGCAAGTGCAAAGCCTTAGCTTTGCCCTCTGTGTGCCAAGGGGCTAAACAGCAATATCCATTGCAGCTCTGGAGGAAAGATTGGCCTCTTGGATATAGGGAAGAGAGAATTATGGCATGGCCTATGCATAAAAACAATGCTGTTTGGATTTTATGGAAATATCCAGAGAAATCTTAGATCTCCATGGAGATTGTAGGATGTTCTTAGGATGGAAGAACATATGAGGAATCTGTCTGTATGTGTTTGCCATATGATGACGCCTTTTCTTCATTCTCCATTCTGGGGAAGGGGGGGCTATTTGCAAGGCACATTAGGTCCCTGTTCTGTGTTGTCATCTCTGTGCCATGGTGTGACCCTGCCCTCCTAATATAAGTAAGGTGCTAACAGTAACAGATTAAAATTCAGTCTCAAAAAAAATGAAGATGCCTTGTGTGCAGTGTAATGCTGCAATGAACTAAGAAGTTCTCTAATTTTGTATGACACCTTTCTCTCAGTCTTGAACTTCCAGTTCAAATTCTAGCTGTGAGTCTGGCACAGTGCTCCTGATCTTAGTGAGTGAAATGTTCTGGATTTATTTATGTGCATAGTTACAGATACTCTGTGCTGCTGCTGCAGAGAATAGGAGAGGGGCTCACAGATACTGTAACAGAAATAGGTGTGTTGGCAGAAATGGCAAATTTCAGGTAGTTGTAGTGTCTGGGGAAGAAAAGTCACGAGTGCAATTTGAAGTGAGGGGAGTGGGAGTAAGGTGTTACTGCAGGCTCTGGATGACAGTTTGGTGTTCCCTGTATTTATATTCCCCTTTCTGGTAGCCCTTGGAGCACATAGCCGGACTGTCTAAATAGTTTCTCATCTGCCACCTGCTCCAGCAGTACAAGGGGGGTTGCTGTCCTGGAAATTCCTTTGAAGCTCAGGTGGGCTTCAGAGCAGCTCAGTACACAACAGTAGTGGTGTCACCTACCTGTGTCCTCCTCCACTTCCATGGCAGTGTTTGACCCAGGTGTAGGCTCTGACTTTCTGAGCTGCTTTTGAAACTGACACCTGGTGCATTACCAGGATTGCTTACAAGTATTCAGAAGACCTGGAGCCTTTTGTCCATGCCACAGCAAAATGTTGGGGTTATTTTTTTTTTCTATTCGGGATCTAAATCCTCCTTAAACAGGGTAATACAGGGCAGTGTATTATAAGGCTTAAATTGTTACCTAATGAGGATGGCTCTGGTGGCCCTGCATTCCTTGTGGAGTTGTTTATTTTCCTTGTGTTTTCTGCAGATGCTGGGATAGGATGGCTCAATGCAGTTCATAGATTTGCTATGTTATTTATAGAAATTTGATGAAGTGCAGAAAATAATTGGGATATTTTAATGTAAGTCTGCAACAGTGGCAGTTGTAGAACAGGAAGGATTTTCTCTGGCACTGACTTGTACATGTCGATGTTTGCCTGAAGAAATGCTGGACTGTCACACATAGGCTGCTGCAAAGTAATTTGCAGTTGTGTAAAGCATTGTCTTGGCAAGGAAGGGCGTTGTTTATTAAAAAAAAAGCACAGCTATTGTGTGATGTATAGTAAGTAAAAATCTTAGTGGGTTCGTGCATCTTTCAGGGCTCTCAGCTGAAGATCTCTACTTTTCTAACCAACAGTTTAAATCTAGTAAAAGTCTATGCAAATTAGGAGAAAGAAGTAAGTTATTCATTTGTTTTCCTTGGGGTTTGAACCGTTGGCATCCCTTTGGGAAAAGATTTGGGACGTTTTGCCTTAGAGGGCCCTCCAGCGGTGGAAGGCATAGTAAACATGGGAGGAGTTGGGTTTGGGATGGATCTGTAGCAGGATTACTGGAAATAGGAAGACGTTTGGGGTTGGTTTTGGTTTATTTGTTTTTAATGCAAAAGGTACGTTTCTCTACTCACATCGTTCATGCATTGATACATATTTTACACGTAACTGGAAGCAGCTTGCTAAACCTCATATTGCATTGCCCCACATATATATAGAGATACCTGCAAATTGAAGAATGGAGTTTAATAGAAGGTACATTATGCTGCTGATCTGGGACAGGTGGGAAGGAAAAGCATCACTTTATAAGGTGCCCCTCTGACACGTGTAATGCTATGTTATTGAAGGATAAAAACAGCCTGAGGTTTTGGATTTTATCTTCTTATACCAGTATTAATAAGCAATGTGGTAAGACATATTTTATCTGGCTTAGAAGCTGTGGATTATTTTTATACTTCAATATTTAATTTCCTGTTTTATCTTTTTGACTTTATTTTATGAAACTACAGTGTTGCAGAAAAAGAGTAATTTTGATGATGTCTGCCTTTATTTTTGACTTTTCTCTGTCAATTCTAGTTGCTGTAAAATTAGTCAAGTTTGAGAAGAGGCAGAAGCAATTGGTACATAGGAGGGACTGCATGTATTAGAAAGTTGTATTTCAATCAACAAGTATAAAATTTCTTTTGTTAATTGCTACTGTACATCTGGAATCCTATCTGAGTAAAAATAGTAATGGTTTGCTTTTTTGAGACATTCAGCATTGCAAGCTCTGACTTCTGTGGAAGCTGTAAGATCTGAGGTGCTTTTGAAAATCTTGCCAAAATGTCAGGAGGAAAGCAAAGATACCAAATCATTGCCATGCCAAATCTTTCAGGGCAGGACAGTGTTGCACGAGGAAAGTGGCTTCATTGCCAAACGGATCATCTTTCCTTTCAGAGCCCTCCCACCCTGTTCCTGCCTAATCCTCTTCTGACAGGAAAAATACTGTAATAATACAAATACCCTGAGGGCTGTGAGTGTAGATGTGGGGCATTAAAGGAAACGTTTGCTCGCAGGATTGTGATGCAAGATCATGTGTAGTAATGATGACTAAATGCTGTGACTGCACAAGTTTATATTAAAATTTTCTTACCTTTATATTCAAAAGAAAGATGCAGGATGTTTGTTTTGGAGAACTGAGGAGTGGGAGGGAATGCTCTATGAGTATTTCACAGGTTAGAGAAGAGAGAGCTCTTCAGGTATACTTTCTGTGGGATGACTGTATATTCCTGTGTCGCTGCACCCTTATTGCTGCTCAGAAGTCACAGGCCTAGCCTGGGACCTGCTTGACCTACCTGTGAACCACATACAACTGAAGAACCACTGGTGCTCATCTTTGTCACTTTTACACCCAGTATGAATACTGACTGAAGGCAAAAACTGTATGAAGCAGGGCTGAGGGGGAGCAGTTGCTTTCTGATACTCTGTGTAAGTCCTTTGGGCAAGGACTTATGGCAGCTATTATTTATGCAGGGTTTTTAAAAGAGTCTTTGCTTTGGTGTGCTGGTATCTCGTCATTGGAGGGAAGAAAACATGAGTCTTTGCTGCTCAGATCTTTGAAAAATGCCCAGTTAGATGCTTTGAAAAATTTGCCCAAAGTAATCTTACATGTTTACGTGTTTAAGAGAGGGAGGCATATTCAACAACTGTTTTCTATAGATCAGGCTATTTTAGAAATGTAGCAGCTGAGTTTTCTGAAACTCATGCTTCACTTAGGAAAATACTGGAATGTGTTTTTCTTATGTCATTGTCAGAGAATTTAAATCAAACAAAGAACCTTGAAGAAGTAAGTCTTTAAAGATTTGAAGGGAAGGTATTTAGAGTAAATGTATCCTGATTTTAAGGAAACTGACATTTATCTCTTCATGTTGTTCTGCGGGTTTTTGTGCTTTGCATGATGATGGGAATTAGTTCCAAGCCAGGCTGATGATTGATTGAACTGAGTCAACTTTTGTTGAGGTTTCCAAAGCATTGCACAAGAGGTTTGAGGGGAAAAAGTTTGGGGGCATGTGACAGTTAATCTCATTAGCAGTAAGAATGAAGTTTAAGCACACTGTTCAAAATTTACTTAGTTCTGTGCTGCTCTTTGTTTTAATTAACAATCTCTTGCATAGATTGGGAGCGTAAACTTCTTTCCAGTTTAGT
Source organism: Motacilla alba alba (assembly GCF_015832195.1). Classification (NCBI taxonomy): domain Eukaryota; kingdom Metazoa; phylum Chordata; class Aves; order Passeriformes; family Motacillidae; genus Motacilla; species Motacilla alba. The sequence goes on along the minus strand of NC_052019.1, from coordinate 45,982,220 downwards.
CCAATTAAATCATGCTTGGAAGCTGTCAATGTGGTGGGGGGACCTCCTCCCTACCTCCCTTCTTTTAATTGTTCAGTGAGTGTGTTGAATAATGAAGGAATTTGCCTGACAGGGTTTTGTAGTGTTTCGTCTTCTTGATGAATTATTTCAGAGGATAGACGACAGTCTTTTGTCAAAAATGCATTGGAATGACTCATCCAATTCCTCAGAAAGTGACAATGAAGCTCATTCAGCCTTCACACAGACTGAGCACAACATAGTTGCAGCTTACTTAATAACAGCAGGTATGGGCATTGGCAAATTGTTGCATAACTTTTTAAAATAGAACTTGTAGATCTGAATGCTCATTTTGTACAGTAATAGTGATGGTATTTCGTTTTGTATTAGACAGCTGTCTGATGGCTTTTCTCCATGTTTACTGACAAATTAGCAATCAGCTGCCTGACTGAAATATGCAGAAACATCTGAAGTGTGCAGAATCTAAGTTTTCTGCTCTATATTTGAAGGCAGCGTTGTGTCTCAAAAAATACATTTTGTTGATATGTAATTATAGAAGAGAGTGAGAATTAGTTTCTGCCAGCTTGCAAAATAGATAAAAATAGGGCATAGCTGTCACATCTTGCATTTTTCTGTGATGTGCTCGAAGCTATCTTAAGATTTCTCCTGGGCCACATGTTTGTAGTAATATATGTGTAGTCTGAGCATGTGAGCGGGTGTCTGTTAGGGGGATGTAAGGGGAAGGGTTGGAATGTGACTTAGAGGGAGGGAGCTGGTCATTAATCAGAGAAGAGCAGATTCCAGTTGCAGCTGTATTTTTCACCAATGACACGTGTTAGAAAAGCACGCTGTGAGGCTTTACATCGTGTTTTTTCCCTGTGACTGCAGTGTTCTTTGGCTAAACCTGAATGATTATAAAATTATTCCTATTCACCCCTTAAAAACTTATTCATTGTATAACAACAGCTTCTTCAGTAGTGCTTTTCTGAAGCATTGAGTGCTGTAGTAATGAAACATCCACCTAACCAAAATGGAAACCTACTATGTTTAAAAACAGACCTTCTATACCTTTATTATGGAAAATCAAATCAGTTTAGTCTTTATTCATTGACTGTACCACAAATTTTCCATGTTGTAGTTAGATTTTAAAATACTTTAAAATATTAATGTATTTTACATTTATATGAAATAGTATTGCCGATGGTGACAGTTTATTTAGCATATATGTCTGAAGTGCTGAGTATCAAATTGCTGTGCTGGAAAAGTGGATATTTTTGGATGCAAAGACAATAATTTATTTAAGGTCCTTGGAGAAATTAATAGAATGGCTACACAGAGCAGTAGGTTTCTTAAGAAGCTGTAGAGATAAATAATTGCCAAGTGTTGGAAGCCTAGATATGCCTCTTTTATTTTTATTAAAATTGATTATGTGGTATGTAACAGGGTGATATTTTCAGATAGTTTTGACGAGATGGTGTTGGGATCAAAGCTATTATTGGTGATCATAGGGTATCAATGGAATTTGCTAGAATCAAGCCAGCTCTTTCTTAATCTTGCATGGAAATTAAATGTCACGGGGAAAAAAAAGTTGGATTACTTTGCAGTTTTAGGGTTTTTTCATTTTTTAATTTCTAATTATAGTTGGGGGAGTCTAATAAATCTTTACTTTCTAATGAGAAATGTTTTTGACAATGAAGTCCATAAAATATTTGAAGGTATGATTGATTGCTTTGCACCAGCCTTACTGCAGCAAATTTCACATCTGGAAGATTTAAGCCTTGTTAATAAGCAGAAGTATAAGAATAAGAATGAAGTCTGGGTGCAGTGTTCATCATTATGCTGCTCTTTAAAAGATTTAAGTGTTTCTCCCTTGTTTTCTGAGAATGAAGTAATTGTTAAGCATCACACTGGTCAGTGTATTTTCAATAACAATAGAGGTGCTCAGGCTGCAGCAAGCTCTGCTGCCTCATGGATGTCTTTCTGCTTGTAGTAGTATCTGGTGCCATGAATGCTCTGGTATAATTTTAAAATGTGAGCTGGAAAGGTAAATTCCATTATTTTTTTTTACTTTGATGCTGCTACCCAACATTGCCATGTCCTACCCTTAACTATGTCCCTAAGTGCCATATCTACACTTTCCAAGGGATGGCAACTCAACCGCTTTCATGGGCAGCCTGACCCTTTCAGTGATTAGTTTCCTGATATCCAAAAGTACTCTTCCCTGGTGCAACTTGAGGCCATTTCCTCTCACCCTATCACTTGTTCCTTGGGAAAAGAGACCAACCTCCACCTGGCTTTACCCTCCTTGCAAGTGGTTGTAGAGAACAATAAGGTCACCTTGACCCTCCTTTTCTCCAGCTGAGCAACCTCAGCTCCCTCAGCTGCTCCTCATAAGATTTGTGCTCCAGCACTTTGACCAGCTTCATTGCTCTTTTAAAGGGTGCTGCTTAACTGCTGCCTGGAGAAACTTCATTCATCTGCTTGACCTGTTCCTCAGAAACAGAGAAAAGATCATTTCTTGTATCTACATGCTTTTTCTCACTTTGTTCAAGATGGAATCTGTCTTTCATCTTGTATTTTGTTCCTCAAAACATTCTTTTTTTGCTCTATTATTAGTTCACTTTTTAGTGATACTAACATTTTTAATTAATATAGGTTCCACTTTTTCTTCCCTGTTTTTCATTGCCTCCCCTCTTCCCCCCTTTACTTTTAAGGCTGGACTCTGAATTATTAAATTTAAGTGTGTCTAGAAGGATCTTTTCTTCACCCTGAGGATATGAGTTTACAGTCCTGTTGTATGTCTGATTTCATTATTGGTAGCTGTAATATCTGTTAAAACTTGCCTCGTAAGAAATCTGCCTTATTACATTTGTCATTCTCCTTTGCTCTCTTTCTTCTAAGAGATGACATGCTATCTGTCAACAGGAGGGCTGACAGAACTGGCCCTGCATGTGGCTTTTTTACAGCAGTGTTCATTTCAGGTCAGATCCTCAGCTCTTTGTTTATTTAAATGTTAGGAGCACATAGGATCAGTGTCATTCCTGAAATGTATGAGTATATGAATATGATAGATAGGCCCCCCCGCCATCTGTGAGGCCAAAAGATGTTGGACCTCCAACAGGAGACCTGCACCTGAGAACAGACATCCTTGGTAGTGTTAAAAGAGAGGTAGCCGAGGGGTAATTATGTTTTTGCCTCATTTGATTTTAAAATTACTGAATCTCAGGGGTTAGCAGGGGCCTTCTTCTAGATCAGGTGCATAAGTTTTTTTTTTCTAACCTTTTTTTTTTTTTTGCCAGTCACCAGCCTGCATTCTTCTTTACATGGAGGTCAGCACTGTACTTGGTGGCCGAAGTGTTTGAAGTGTAATCTTAGATGCATTTGAATTTCTGCTCTGCTGGTTGTCATTGCGTCAAAAGTCTTATTGGTGCTTGCTGAATCCATGTGAAGGTTGCCTAATTGGAAAAGCTTTTTTTTCCTTTTCAGGTGTCTGTCCTCTTTGCAAACTTGTACTTTACTGAAAATAAATCTCTTTTGGGATTTACATATTACAATAGGTTGCATTTTGTTCTGCATGTGTATTGCTGGCTGGTGTGTACCTTTTGTAAAGTTTTCCTTTTTTTGTTTTTACAGGAGTGATAAGCATTTTCAGTAACATTGTTGTGTTAGGCATCTTTGTTAAGTACAAAGAGCTTCGGACAGCGACCAATGCAATTATTATCAACTTGGCTTTTACTGATATTGGTGTTAGTGGCATTGGTTACCCCATGTCTGCTGCCTCAGACCTGCATGGAAGCTGGAAATTTGGATATACTGGATGCCAGGTATTGCAATTCAGTAAGACAGAAAGTTTCAGCACTTAAAAGCAAACTGAGAAATAAGTGATGGCTCTACTTTGTGTTATTTTAAGAGATAAGGCGGAGATGCGGAATGTGACTCTGGACCTGAAGCTGATGTTCTGTGATGTCAGCAATTTCTGGAGACAGTGTTTTGTGTGAATTTCACTTTAAGCTTATATTTACAATCTGAAAACATTTACGTGTAACCTTATATCTATCAAGTAGACATTTTAATATAGCTTTAAGAAGGCTTACAAAATCAAATCCTGAAATGAAGATGGTTGTAGTAGCATAGGCACATTTGATGATTTTGCTGAGAGCTAAAAAACTTTGATAGTGGCCACTGTTTTGATGGTGAGCTTGACAGATCTTGGTGAGTTCTGCTTGGCAAAAGTATGTCCTTTTTGGATGGGACTAATAGGATATCCAAAGTGAAGGCCTCTAAGGCTTTTGGTCTCCATTAAAGATTTAACCTACTTTTAAGAGCTGCCTATTTTTAAGAATAGACTGACTGAAAACCATATACTTCCATAGCAGAGAGATGGCAGCCTTTGCTCACTGTGTATTGTGATTTTCATTCACAGAATTTATAGACTGTTGGGCTTAAGTGCCCACGAATATGAGTAGTAATGTAAAGGCATATACTAAAAATGTGTCATAAGGGACAAATTTTGTACATTTATATACAGATGCTTGTCACAATTTGACATCACTTGCCTCAGCAGACAGTACCTTCACAGTCAAAATTCAGTCAGTGTTTGGCAGGAAACCTCGCTTTTAACATCTTTAGATCTGGGTTGGCTTGTGGTGTGTTCAGGTTGATGAGACATCTCACTGACTTGAGAGTTAAGACCACTTAAAGCATAGCTCATGTCAACCTAAACCAAATGAATCCTGTGATCTGAGGTGGCTGAATGCCCTGTGGTTCTGTTATAACTGCTGGTGCCACGTGCTCTGGCTCAGGGCTCTGTATTACTGGGGTGCCAGTGGTAACACAGCCCTCCCAGTATCCTTCCTGGTCAGGCTTCCTGTGAGATGACCAGGCAGATGCATTTGGAGCATGCTGGGGTTGCAGCATGTGTTGTTCTGTGCAAAAGATCTGACACACTTAAAAATGGAGCCTGAGGGGGTGAATCAGTGGGCCACAGCTGTGAAATCATCACAGAGATGAAAGAGTGATAATTCAGAGCCTCACGTTTGCTAAAGCTGTAACTCTTTCTGATGGACCAAATGCTCCTCAGGTTTCCCTAACATATACTGATAACATGAAATAAACCCCTCCAAACTCTGAATCTCAAAATTTACTTATTTAAGGACAGTGTTTCTTTGATTTTGAGACTGCTATCTTTAGGATTTCTAATGTGCATACAAGCAGGTACTTTTGAAATGTTTTCTTTCTAATCAGCCACCTTCAAATTGTCTGCAATGAAGTAAGACCTTTAAGACCTTGCTTATGGAAGAGAACTCTGGCTGAATGGTGTTGATTCAGTAGACAGATTTGTGCTTGCATATTTGAAAGATTTCTCAGAAATTATTTTCTTGCTTGTTTGTTTTAATTTCAGATCTATGCTGCCTTAAATATCTTTTTTGGGATGGCGAGTATTGGTTTGCTGACTGTTGTTGCTGTTGATCGTTACCTGACCATCTGCAGGCCTGATATAGGTACTGACTGAGGGTCAAAACTCAGTCACTGTTGGGAGGAATAAAATTCTGATTCGATTGTATTGTTTTCTCATGAATGACTCCATACTTACAGTGCTGGGCAGTACTTGAACCTACAGTACCGGATTAAGTCCCTAGTTGGCATACTGCTCATTAAAGTGAAAAATTCATCATTAGGCTGTTACTCTGTTTATAAATTGTGTTTTTATGGCCATTTTCAGCCTTTAGAGGGCCACATCCATACAGAAAAGCACACAAAAAGGCTCTGGCTGTGTGAGGTTTTGACCTCTGTCAAGCAGGTGTGTGCCTCTGTTGTGTTCACACCACCCTGGGTATTTTTCTCTCCTCTGTTGCAGCTGTGTTGTAACAGTTAATTCCTCCCCTGCAATCTTCCAAGGATGTACTTGAATGCAGTGTTGCATAATAAGCTTTTGGCGTGGGGTTGAGACCAGGTATTGCCTGTATGCTGAGTTGGAATGGGTGATGGTGTTCAAGTGGCTTTAAAGGCTGCAAGGACTGAGATGTCAGTCAGCAGAACAAAGCAAGTATGCTACAGTGTTTGGGACTGCAAGCCTTGGGAAGGGTCTTTATTAACTCTTGATGTGCTTGCTGGAAGCCACTTGTCACTCTAGTTTGACACTGGAAAGAAGCAGCAGATGAGAGCTGTTTATGGCTGTCTGTGCTTGGCTGCAGGAAGAAGAATGACCACCCGTAGCTATGCCACTCTCATCCTTGCTGCTTGGATAAATGCTGTCTTCTGGTCTTCCATGCCTACTGCAGGCTGGGCCAGTTACGCTCCAGATCCCACCGGAGCAACGTGCACAGTAAATTGGAGGAAAAATGATGCGTAAGATCCCCCCTCACACTTTCTTTTAACTTTGCTGGCTCACTGAAGTCTAAGATTGTTTAATTCACTGCTGTAGGAGCGTAACTTCTTTCTGAAGTATGAAGTAAAATTTCTAACAATAATTTAAAACAATAGAAATAACATAAAGCACGTCTAGCAAAAAAAAATGTAGGAATTGAGATATGCATCAAAACTTCAATTCTTGTACTTTCTAATTTAAAAAATAGCTATAGAAAATTTTCCTTATTATTTTAGAGCTTGTTACAAAATGTCATAATCAAATCAAGACACCAAATTCTTTGGTAACTTTTCCTGGATGGCTATTTGTAAGTTACTCTGTTTTGTTTTTCTGTCTTATCAGGTCCTTTATTTCCTACACAATGAGTGTAATTGCTGTTAATTTTGTTGTGCCCTTAACAGTCATGTTTTACTGTTATTACAATGTTTCCCGGACAATGAAACAATATGCCAGCAGTAACTGCCTGGAGAGCATTAACATAGATTGGTCTGACCAAGTAGATGTGACAAAGGTAAATGAGTGCATGTTTTGTTTAAAGCATGTTCTTTGTGTTAAAGTCCTATTTGCAAAGGAATGGTGCAGTCTTTTAAGTGTTTTGGTTTCCTACATTCCCCCCTTTCTTTTATACTAAATATTAGCTGATACTGAGCTTTGGTGAAAACTCTTAGCTTGACTTATCACACTGAATTCTTTATTTTTGGTCTAATACTCTCTCCAGATGAATAGCTGCTTTGAAGGCTGGGAACATAGTGAATTTTCCTTGCCTCTCTCCTCTGTCATTACCTAGAAATGTACCTCCAAGGTGCCTTAGGAGAATTTTTACTCTCTGTCTGCAGAGTCCTTAGCTTCCTGCTTGGTTCACAGATGTGTCTGGTCTGAAATGGATTGGTCAGCTCTCACTTGACCTCGTGGCCTAGGAAAGAGAATGCATTTCCAGCTCCCAAGCTGTGTAATTCCAATCCCTTGTTCTTTTCAGTTGGTTGAGCTTATCTCTTATGTAAGCAGTGGCAAATGTGAGTTATGGCATGAAATGATATATCCTGCTGGAAGGTTGACATTCTTTTAATGTATAAAAGTCCTTGAGAAATCTTGAAGTTCACCAGTTCCTTTGATTTTGTGTAAAGATGTGATTTATGGTTGGGCATGATGAAAAAGTGAGAGAGAATTGGACAGAAGAGTATGTACCTATGTTTTTGAATTACTTATCAGTGCAAAGAGCATTCCTTGGAAAACTTTCTCATTGCTAAGTTCTGAAGAGTAGTATTTTTACCTAAAACAAGTAATTTGAGTGTTTTACTTTTGTGAAGACTTTTCAAGATACTTGAAACTCAGGATTCAGTTAAAAATTTAGACTCATGTTTGTGAAGAAAATGCATTTTTCCTATTTTGCAGTTGAAGACACTAATTTATAAGAAAAAAAATAGAGAAAAATAATGTTTTGGAGTTAAGCAATATCCTTCTTTAGAACTGGACTAGTATGTGCTTTTTGAAAATTAGCCTCCTCTAAGCTTTGTATGCATCAAACTTCTAAATGAAAGGGTTCTTTCTAACATTTTGGTATTGTGTTTGCATTTAAATAGGGACCTTTTGTGAGAATCACTGCTTGTGTATTGATTGTGCTCTAGAGCAGCTCATAAAAAGTAGCTGTTTATTTCTTGTTTATCATTTTGTTCTTCTCTGAAAGACTAACTAGGGGTGTAGGTGAGCAGCACTAGGGAATCCTGTGCGTATACAGCCCTGCAGTTTTGGTTGGTTTTCTAGTGGTTGGTTTTGTCCTTGTGATTAGTTTAAGATTTCCATTCCAGTTTCCATTACTGGTTCATGTCCCTGACAAAATCCAGAAAAGTCTGTCTCAGTTGATGACCTCTCCATCCTCTACTACCCCCCAGTTTGTCGCTGTCCAGGTCTGGCTGTGGCATGGCATGTCCTGGGGTGTGAGCTCCAAGCTGCCCAGGTTGTTCTCTGTGCAGGCAGGCAGAGAAGACGTGACAGCTCAGATACCTCCTCTGTATCATTCTTGAACATGTCTATAACGCTTCATTAAACCAAGCAGAGACTTCCTGGTTCCTTAACTATATGTCCTAGAACATTTGCTTTCTTTTATTTAATGGTGCCATAATTAAGCCTTATGAAACATTTTTATTAACAGACAAATTAAATATTTGGCTTAAGTTTTTGTCTCTGTTAGTATTTATTGTTTGTAATAGCATCTCAGAGTGTCGTGTTATGGGGGTCATAATTCATGTGTGAAGTCCTCTCTGGTAATTCTAACTCCTGATGGGCAGATTTACCATAATGAGTAGTGCTGATTTTGAAGGAATATTGTATGTAATGAAATGACACCATGCCAAACTCATGGCAGTGAGGTGTGCTATTAAATCCCCAAAGCGAGATTTCATTGTAAACTGTCAGAATGTGTCAGGTGTGCTTGTTTATATATTATTTAATTCAGGATAGCTCCATTTTCATCTAGGTGTATGTGCTTTTGTTATGAGCTTTTGCTGTGAGGTCTTCATCTTGAGATAATACTGGTTATGTATCTGTTCCTCTCGTTTTACAGATGTCTGTTGTGATGATTATAATGTTCTTGGTGGCATGGTCTCCATATTCTATTGTGTGTTTGTGGTCTTCCTTTGGAGACCCAAAGAAAATTTCTCCTGCAATGGCCATCGTAGCTCCTCTCTTCGCAAAGTCTTCCACATTCTATAATCCCTGCATTTACGTCATTGCAAACAAAAAGTAAGTGTTCTGAAACTTGTCTGTTTCATGATTTTAGCACATCATCTGAATATAGAAGGATCATGTAAAACATGGCAAGCTGATTAGTGAAGAGCAAAGGGTACGCTGCTGTTAATTTACTGAAGATGACCTTTTGGACAGGAAAGCCTAAAGTAAATTGTTATGATCACCATCACAGCATCCTGAATTGATACATTTTTTTGAGAACATACTAACATAGCATTTGAAAGTCCCATATGCGTTTTCTCAAGGGGATTCAGTATGGAATTTAGGTTGCATCGGTGGTAGACTGGTTTTAATGACTGTGGCCAAAGTGTGCCGTCTTAGTGATATGTAACTGGGGTAGATTTTCATCTTTGATTTGGGATGTATCATATTCTAATGGATTAGGATGGATTGACCCTTTTCATTAAAGTAAATAGGTTAAGCCTATTCTTATTTGAGCAAGCATAACAAATGCTCTAATCAAGCCAGTGCCTCTGACTGAGGACTGTGTTTTCCAAAGAGGCATTCTTCCCGTCTCTGCTACCAACCTTCAAGCAGAGCCTGTGATCTCTACCTAGGTGAACATACCTGCTGAGTCAATGGAAAAATGTATGAGTTTTTTCCCCATTCGGTGAGTTCATCTTTGTTATGGCTCTATGCACTCCTGGGATAAACAAAAGCTGCTGTGATCCCTATTTAAGAAATGAAATTAGCTTTACACTCCTGCACCTGGAAGTCTAAAAGACCCAGGTTCTTTTGAATTCCAAATACGTGGTTTTTTTAATTAGGTACATTCCACTAAAATTGAAAACTATTGTAATAGTTAAGACCATCTTACCAAATTTTTCCCTTCTCTTTGGTTCTTCAGCTAATGATCTTTTGTTTTTCCTTTCTTGCCCTTCACAGGTTTCGGAGGGCAATCCTGGCAATGGTGCGATGTCAGACAAGGCAAGAGATAACCATCAACAATGCTTTGCCCATGAGTGTATCTCAAAGTGCATTGACATCGCAGAACTCCAGTCATTTGCCTGCATAAGTTACATGGAAAGAAGTGAAATCTGGGTTCAAGTTAATTAATCTTTTGGACAATTTCTTTTTGAATAATAATCTTTCCCAGCTAACTGGTTTGTGTTAGTAACAGTAATCTTTTTAGAGAAGCTAAGGAGACAAAACCTGCCAAGACTTTAGTTTTTGAAAGTGAGGTTTATTGGTCCAATATGTCTGGCTCAAACAAAAAAGGGTAGCAAAGTGTGACTCTTACAGAGCTAGACAAGGTGACAGAGGGGCCAGGAAGGACAGAACTGCAAAGTTCTTAGGTTCAATAACCCCACATTTTTCTTATGTAATAATTCCTTTCATGAGGTACTTTCCACCAGCTTCCCTTGAAAGTTTTCAGACTTCAAATATTCTGGATACTCCCTATGGCTGTATATGCCCATACCAAGTGTCCATGTTGGTATGCTTTGCAAAGTTCTGTTTCTGTGAATATGTTAGGTTGTCAAAATATCTACTCTGACCCCATAAATCTTTTATTAGGTTCTAGGGTTTTGAAGAAATTTCAGCTATTTAAAGTATTTTTAAATATTTGACTGGTAGAACCAAATTAATTTGTAATAAAGACAGCTTTTGTTTTGTAAGTAGCATGTTTCTAGTACTTGTGACTGCACAGCAAATCCTGAAAATGTGGCAAAATGTACCCTAAAGCTTCTCACTTGGGAGGTTCATAAAACTGAGTAAATATTTATGGTAATTTCTCATCACTTCTAAGTCAATCTTATGTTTATGTAGGTCTGATGTTTAATTTTCAAGAAATACCTTTTTCAGTATGAGCAATGGATTTATTCGGGGGGAAAAAGATGACTGTATAGATTTAGCTTCAACTATTATGTGTGTGTGCATATGCAGTTTGGCTTTGCAGTGTAAAACTTAAACCATATATGCATTTTTGGCAAAACCCTGTTTTTACGGGATTTTTTTAAAGCTCTGGAATCTAGGCTTCCTATTAATTTGCCATTTTCAGTATTAAAGAAAATGCCATGCAATATCCTCATGGTGTACTAGATTTCCTTCAGGAACCTTGGAACACTTTATAGACAGTCTAATATATGCACTGCTTCTTAGGAGAAGAAAAGACTTTTTTTATTACACACTAACTTTACAATCCAGGTATTAAAACAACCTTGGAACATGGTTGGATGTGATTTGAAGCAGAGTGTGTTCTGACAGAGTAAAGAGTGAGCTGGTTTAACTGATGGCATTCAGGATACATTTGAAGGTTAAGCAACTACAGATCTGGGCTAATCTGTTGTAATCTGCTGTTACTAAATGGATGGCTACATTCACATTTGTAGCACACTGCACATGAATGCCTAGGAATAAAGCCTTCACATTTCTTCATGTCAGTTCTTCTGGGAGGAAGCCATGTATCTGTTTATTTGCTTCTACCTCCTAATGAGTTTTTTTGAAGAAGTTCATGGCTTTTGTCCTTCACAATGCACTTGCGTTTACCATGGCAGAAGTGATGGCACTGGAACAAGGTATATGTTTTATTATTTGTTATATAGGGCAATTTATAAGAAAAAGGGTTGAAGAATCTGGAGATAACATTCTCAGACATTGCAAATAATTTCTAGAATAGCTGCTATGAAGGTATGTTTTACATTAGCATTCTATGGCTAGCAGCATTCCTGAACAGGAGCAGATGGTGATTATGGCTTTGTACGTAGCAAATAGCTACTCTAAATCTTCATTTTTTGCAGGTGGCAATTTCTTTCTGCTTCATGATATTCCTACTGTTGCAACGTAATTTCTATTTCTACAAACTAGTTAACTAGTGTAAGATGATTCTGATTAAATAAATACAGTAGGTTTTTTTTTGTTTTTTTTTTTTTTTTTTTAATCTTCAGTAAATTAAGTAATTTTTGATAGTAAGGAGGTTAATTTGAAATGTAGTGACCTGGTATTGTCGTGTCAGTTTTAGGAGATACTCTTTGTCATTACTATTTATTGTCACAAGCTATCTGGAACAAAGATGAGGAAAAAGTAAAATAGAGGAATAATCTAGAGAAAAGGGGGAGCAAATTAAGGATAGACTTATTGGAGGCAGGGGATTCTTCAAGCTAGTATGTGTAAACAATATACCCAAAGAAATCGTTTCCTGAAATCAAGTGACTGAAAATGCTGAGAAATCCCATCACTGAAATCATTGTGAGCATAAAATTCTTTTCATCTCTATAAAGCAAGTAATTTGTACATAGACATCAACAAGAGGGCCAGGAAGCTCTTCTTTACTGAATTTTCTTTACTGAATTTTCTTTGGTATATTTTTAATTTTCAGTCTATTTCAAAAGGTGAGTATGGAAAATACTTTGACTCTTCATCATACAGAAAAGCTAGACATTAGTAATCTTAACTTTGAATTTTAATATTTTTAATTAGGGGGCATTTCCCACTTGAGACACATGCATGTATTATTCTTTGTACAATGGCTTCTGTCTTTCAATTGTCAGTAGAGTGAGGGGTGGATAGAGGGTGGTGCTTATATACTTTAGAATAAAGTAAATCTACGTTTCATGTGGAAGAATCAATTCTGATTTGTATTTATTTTTTGTCTTTAGAGACTCCATGTTTGTGGAGTTTGTTCAACTTTTAAATGCAGAGGACTGCTCTTGGTTTCTGTGTTCTTTGTTCTGGTAGTAGTGTTGCAGAAAGTTACAGCATTTGCATTTAAATCTGAAATTCAAATTTCTGGTAAATAAATGCAAATATGTCCCTCTTCCTCTTTTTCTTTTTTTTTTTTTCCCTGTTGCTAGGTCTGTACTCTGTAATGACCCTGACATGTATGAGATCCCTGTGAATGTTCCTGTGGATACTGTAAAACTCCGTATAGAGAAAACTGTCATACGAAGGATTCCGACTGAAGCCTTTTACTACCTGGTAGATCTCAAATACCTGTGGGTCACTTACAACTGTGTAGCCAACATTGATATCAGCAGCTTCTATAACTTGAAACAGCTGCATGAGCTGAGGCTGGATGGTAATCTGCTTTCAACTTTCCCTTGGGAATCCCTGGCTGAGATGCCCAACTTAAGGACTCTTGATCTCCACAACAACAAGTTGACCAGCATTCCCGCTGATGCTGGCCGCTACCTGAGAAATCTCACCTACCTGGACCTATCCAGCAACAAGCTGACCACCTTGCCATCAGACCTCATGGACATTTGGCCCCCCTTCTCAGGAGCTATCGTGTCCAAGAACACAGACATTCTGGTGACACAGAGAGTAATCTTGGGTATGTTGAACAGCCCGTCTCATTCCTTACCCAAATATACCTGAACATTAAATTGCAAGTGAGAACAGTTAGGGGACCAGCCTAGGATTCAGGAGAGGGGGCTTTACCCAGGTCACTCTTGTGGTTTGCTCTGTGGTCATTTAGTTATTTTCTACTGGTAACAGAAAACCATAAAATGGAGGCAGTGTGTGTTACCTCAAAGCTGTAAAACTGAAGTAAAAGCTATGAGAATCCAAATTGGCAGGAATACAGGCCATTCACTAGCTATATAAATACAGGACTTACATTGTGTTTCTGGTGACATTTCCCTCATCTTTGTTTGTGTTTGCAACTGTAAGCATGTCCATTTGCAACTGCTTTTTTCCAGAGGCTCCCAAGCCAAGCACACAGCTAGAGCTGATGCTTTTATAAAGTGTGTCCTGTGGCACAATGCTGTAGATAGTGTTGGTGGCTTAGAAGAGGGCAGCTCTGGTCTTTCTGGGACCTCTGCTGACCTTGCATTACTCTAAAGCTGACTGATTATCCTGAAGTTTTTTGCGATTTACATATTGAATATGTGAGTGAGGAAGAGTCTTAGCCCTATATATTCCCGGTACTTTTTATAGTGTTTAAGGTAAGTATTTGAGAATAATTTGGTCGGACTCTAATTTTTTTCATAATTTGATCCCCTTCTCTAGCATGCAATTTTATCACTTCTGTTTGTGGCATTGTGCTTTAATTGACACTTTATCTCCACTTCCAGATCTTGGCAGGGTAACCCCTTTCTCTTCTCCAGTCTCGAAATGGAACAGTTCTCTCAATACTGTTCTTCTCTATCACTGTTTACGTAGGAGGGCATATTTTGATGTGTTTGTAGTGCAGCAGGTGGAGGGGAGGAAAACCAGCCGGCTGTATCTACTGCAGTAATTCTATCAGCACTGGTAAAGATCTGTCCTGCATTGTACTGCCCAATATTTCCAATTTCTTGATCTAAACTCTCAATATTCAGTGTCCATTTGTTCAGCTGCTTTGTTTCATAGCAGAAACTGCAGCTTGAAACTCTCATTCAGATCACATTTTATCTAAGTAACTTCATAGATGCGAGTAGGCTGCATGGCTTCACAAATATGGTAACTTTAGGCTTGCATGATAAAGGGTTTTCGTTTATTCAGGATTAAAAAAAAAAAGAGTAAAAGCTGTAAAAGTAAATCCATCTCAGTACTCCTTTCCTTGTCCCCACACTGAAGACTACAGGAGGCTGTAAAGCAGGAGCTGATTGTGCTAGATCTAATCTTCATGATCTCATGTGGGAGTCCCAGAGATTAATTGGTTTCCTTGTTTTACATAGCCCTCACCACTTCAGGCAAAACAAAAGGAACTAAGAAAATAAAATAACTCCTAACACAAAAAAAATCAAAAAAATCTTATACCCTCTCACACTCTTCTCTCCCCTTAACTCTGGGAATCATCTGCAGGCTTCCTTGGTGCAGGAACTTTTCCAGCCTCCTGTAGTCCTGACAAACCCTCTGGTGAGTTCTTTGAAGCCTTGGGATGTGACCTTTGGACCATTTTCTATTATGAACTACAGCTGGGTTTTAACACAGGCCTCCAGAGAGGAATACACACTAGGTACCTCCCTTCTCTTTTTTTTTTTTTTTTTTTTTTTTTACTGTTAGGTGCTAAAGGAGGCTCTGTGCAGCCATTATAGATTTGCACCTGAAAATACAAAATGCCAGGTGGTACTTTCCTTGTGTTATATTGAGTAAATTTACCTTGGGTAAGCTGTGAATCAGTTAGCTGAATTCTTTATTTTTTTTTTTCATGGACATCATAGTTTTCCTATGAGTTTATCCCAATGCAGACAGACAGTGCTTGCTACATAAGAAACTTTATAGTGAATAGGAAAACATTCCCTTTCTCTGGAGATTAGAAAGTGCAGTGCTCTTTATATCATGGGTTATTTGGACTAGTTTATTTAGATTCCATTTGGTATTAGTGCTTCCTTTCTGATGGCCCTCCTTTCTCCACTGGGCTTGCTGGAGCCTAAGAAAGAAGTGCATCCCAGAGATATTGTCCTCCTCTGAGCTAGATAGGGATCACAGAGATACATGGTCAGGAAGGACCTAGCCTGCTGGAGTACAGGTCCAGAGGAGCTGAGCCATTCTGGTAAAGTCAGTGCTGTTCTTAAAGCTGTGGCCAGACCACCCCAGAGCCTTCCATGGTCACCTCCTCCAGTGCTTATCTATCAGGGTAGTGAGAAAGTTTCTCCTAATATCTAACCTCAATCTCCCTTACTGCAAGTGAAGCTGATTACCTCTTGTCCTACAGGGCATGGACATACAGAAAAACTAATCACCATCTCTTATTGTAAGCTTTCATAGGTTTTCCTTCCCTGTTTGCCATCCTAACTAACCACACAATTTCTTTCACCAGCTTCTAATATAATGTGAAGGTTTTTGTTTAGTTGGTTGGTTTTTGTTTGAGTTGGGTTTTTGTGGTTTTTTGGTTTTTTTTTTTAGTTCAGTGTTGTTGGTTTTTTTTTTTTCATTTGTTTGGTTTGGCTTTTTGCTTTTTTTTTTTTTTTTTTTTTTTTTTTTCTGTGTGTGGTATTTTTATTTTCTTTTCATTTTCTACTATAGTTACTGGTTCCCTTTGGACACCTTTAGGTTTAAAAATGTTTCTCTTAAAATAAGATGCCCACACTTGCATGCTTTGATGCTCAAGATTGTCCTGTGTGCTCCAGCCACTCTCTGTGAGAGCATTCCGCCTGAGGTGTGTACCTACATGGAATGATCACTGCAGCCAGAACTCTGCTGTAAGCTGAAACCCAGAGTACATAAATGCAGGTTTTGTCTAGTCAGTAACACAGCAGTCCCATTCTAATTAGTATAATCAATTGTGACTTGAGCTGGTTCTGGCAAAACAAGATTGTCATGTGCATGTAATTAACAAGATCAAAACCAGCAAGGCCCTAAACTCATATATTTGTGCAAATGTATTTTTTAATACCAGGAGGCAATTTTATCTTCAGTGTCTTGACTGAGCATCAAGACGGTTGCTCGTATGAGAAAGTTCAGGTTCCCCATGTTTACTTCAAGGACTCTTGGAGGAGCCAAAGGCTAGTTTTGCCAGAGGACTGGCATGTTAACATCTCCTTATTCTAGTTCATCATCTCTGTACTAAGAGGTTTGGGTTTTTTAACTACTTCCCACTGCATGATGTTCCTCTGTGTGTGCACTATGCTAAATGAAAGAGGGCTGGGGAATGATTCTTGGCCCTTTGGCGAAGTGGCTGACTCTGGCTCTTATCCACACAGTTTAGGAGCAGCTCTCTTTAAAGCTGACTGTCTGTTCCACACTTTGTAAGGTTTAGTCCTTGGTTCTCTGCAGGCTCCACAGGATGCTACAGTGACTCTCAAATGTAATTCTGGGAATGGGAGTGTTTTTTCTTCAACCTGCCTGAAGTTATGTGAGAATTGCATTGGAAATCATTAATCCATGCTTTTGGAATATGAAATAGCAGGGGTATGTTGTATGCCTGTATGCCTGAAGGGCTGACAGACATGCAAAATAGTTTGAGAGGTACAAACCTGCTGCACTTGCTTTCAGGGAAACAACAGGATAGAGAGAATCATCCTTGGTGTGGTCTCATCCATAATCCTTTCAGGGAGCAAGCCCTGGAGAGCCAACTGTCCCTGGACCCATGTCTGGCTTTGTCTTGGAAAGTGCCCTTTGGAACAGCTCAGAACAAAGCTCTGGAGTGAGCTGAAAATTAAACAGTGCAAATGACTGGGGGACCCGTGTGTGAATTAATGGGGCCCTCTTGGTTACCTCTGGAGCCATAGCCTCATGCTTTGATCCAAATCACAACTGAATTTCAGCACTGGCTGCTGCACAGAGATTTGCATTTCTGGCAGAAATGATGGCAGTAGCATTTTCCATATGGTGGACTCTAGTGAGTCACTGAAAGGAACAGAATAGTCCAGTATTTAACAGAGTAGCAGTAATGTGAGATCTTGCCTCTGTTGCATGCAGAGGTGCCAAAAATTTTGGAATACTGCAGGTCCATCAGACTCCCACCTGTTAAGCTGAGCCACTGGGTAGATATTGCTTTTCCTGAAACTGTTCCCTTAGCAATTGCCATGTGGTGAAAATGCTTTGACACAGTGTTGGATATGGAATTTACTGTTCAGAACCA
Source organism: Motacilla alba alba (assembly GCF_015832195.1). Classification (NCBI taxonomy): domain Eukaryota; kingdom Metazoa; phylum Chordata; class Aves; order Passeriformes; family Motacillidae; genus Motacilla; species Motacilla alba. Next base: position 45,964,665 of record NC_052019.1, on the reverse strand, counting down.
TGGATCAAAATGTGTAGGTTCAGTTGGAAAGAGCCTGGGGTAGGCTGGCCTAAGCTGTGGTGAATATTTCTATCAGCCCAAAACTTGAATATTTTACATCTTGCTATTTTGCAGCAGCTAAAAATCAGTGTGTTACACAAGTTATGGTTCGAGTCTGGTTACTGATTTACAAAGGAAATTTTCCTCATAGCTAAAGTCCATATTGACATAGCCCAGGGAAACCCTGCTTCCTGAGGTCACTACAAAAATGTGCATGCACAGACACACATATACATAAGTTTGCCATTGTACGTGCAAGCATACATATAAATGTGTGAGAGTAAATATAAAATATGCTAAATCTAGATAAAAAGGTTTTAGAGCAATTTATAATTAATAATTAATATTAAAATACCACTGCATTGGTATATCCCAGTGTATAAATATTTATCAATGTTTGTTTTACCTAGGCTAGTATTTCTTTCTCAGATCAACAAGCTGCCTTGATATTTCTACAAAAGAATCCAGGGTTTATAAAGACATTCTATTTCCATAGATAGGTGTGCCATCAGAGAGTTATCATTATTTTAATTTTTGCTTCTTAAGAAATTATTTCTTTTATTAAAGCTCCCTAATATTTTCAATTTTCTAATTCCACCCCCCCTTTTTAACCTTTTCTTTATTCTTTCACATGTTTGTTTTCACTTCTAACATCTTGTCAGCACAAACTGTTGAAAGAAGTTCAAAATGCCCCTTGTGTTTTGGAAAATAGGTTTACATTCACATTTCTGTTCCCTTCAACATTAACTGAAGTATAATGAAATTCAGTGTTTTATCTTGCTTCCAACTCAATAGTGCTTTCATCTTTTCATTTTGAGAATTCACATAACTTAGTGATTTACAATGGCTAGAATTAACGTGAATACTGTCAGATATTGCCAAGAAACAGATAAACTGAGGGGCTGTGCTGTGGGGGCAATGAAGGAACTTATGTAGCTGTATCTATTATATTTATTTTTATAAGTCCTGCTTCTTTAGGCAGTTTCATTAGGAAATGTAATGGATGGGGAAGATGAAGTGGCTGACTGACATAATTCTTCCTTTGCCCTGCACTCACATGGTCAAACCTGTGTCCCAGGCTGGACTAAACAATCATCCAGTCTAAGGACTGTTCATTGTTGCTTCATCATTCCTTTTATTTTGTCGATTTCTGATACCTATTATAATGACTTTGGCTTTTCTTCAGGGCACTGGGAGACTATGAAAGCTGTGTAGGTGTATATATTAGGAAAGGTTCCTTCACCAAAAGGGAGCTTAGGGAAATGGTGGAGTCACCATTCCTGGAGATATTTAAAAGAGGTGTAAATGTGGCCCTCAGGGTCATGGTTTAGTGCTGGACTTGGCAGTGCTGGGTTAGTAGTTGGACTTAATGGTCTTAAAGGTCTTTTCTAATGTAACCGTTCTTTGGTTCTATTTCAAAGGCTTTGAATGCTTCAAGTAGGTTAAAAATAATATTAAACAGCTTCCTTTCCTGCAGTAAACTTCTTAACATAGTGAGGAAAATTGCCAGAAAGTGATAAGAAAAAGAAAACTGCCAGAGTATTGTCTCTGACTACAGAGCTTCCCTAATAAAAGATGAGCACAAATAGTTACATACATGTGCCTGATGCAGCAGAATTTCTATAAGCACAAGCAGTTGATGTACCTAGATATAGAAAACACTTGGAGAGTATCTTTTCTCCTTGTGAATATGTGTGTGAAGTTCACAGGCAAAATTTTTATGTTTTGCAGATTTTTTTGAGGAAAAGCAGTTGTTGATACACTTTCCTTTGGCTTCTCCTTCTCTGTTCCCCACAAACAATAAGTAGTGAATAGATGTAAAATCTCTTCTGTCTGGAAGGGGTGAAATTGGATTGTGATGTCAAAGTAATGGAATCTCTTCAGGTCAAGTGTTGTTTTAAAGAGCAGGGATTAATTGGGGTTTACCATAGTTTAACCAATCACTACCATTGTACTTAAAATAACCTAATCTTGGTCTGGTGATAAAAGGAAGAAGTAGTTAAATATTCATGTATTCTTTCATTTGCCGGTTTTCCAGAACAGCCAATCATTTTTCCAATAGCTATTTTGATGATTCTTAAAATTAAACTCTGAAAAATACTTGCAGATATTTGGGGCTCTATTTTCTTTCAACACTGGTTTGACTTCTATGACTTGTTTATTGTACTGATCAGTAAATTCAGTAGCGAAGAGTCCTTGCATACCATCCCTTGTTTCAGACCGTAAGTTTTGTTTATTAGTAGTACTTGGAGAAAATGAGAAAGGCATATTCAAAAGTATGAGTCCAATAAGAAAATACTTGAACTCTTGAGTGATATGCTGTGTCGTATTTTATCTGGTGAAGTCACTGTTACTCTATGAAAGTCAACAAAGTCAACATAGTAGGGTAATCAATAGCAGCTGAGGATTTAGACTGATATTCCTCAGACATGGTTATTCTCTTCCAACATCATGAATTCACAAAGAGAGAAAAGCTTCTAATTCATATACTGGAAGCAAGAAGCAAATGTTGTTGTCTCTGACAGAAGAGAGATAGGGTTCTTGTGTGCCATCATAGAAATATTGTAGTCATTACAGTGTTTTGTGGTCCTTCCTATTTGCTACTATTCTGGAATATATTTCAGAGGCTGTAGTGAAGCCAGCTTCTAACAATATTGGCATAGTTCAGAGCCAGATAAAAATTTCGTTGGCCTAAAGTTTTTTATCCTTAGCCTTTATCCCTTTTTCTCGAGGGGCAGAGATGTTGGTGTAAGCTCTAAACCCTTAAATCACTGTATTCTCCTCAAGCATTGAAAAAAGGGTCAGGGAAGGTCAAGCTGTAAGAGCCTAAAGAAGGACTAAGAGGAGAGGAGAGTGACATGAAGCAAAGAGAAGCTGTCTTTCCAAGGAGGCACAGGCAGGTGAAAATGTATCATCAGTCTTAAGACATCTTTTCAAAGTGGTTTTAAATGTGGTAGATAAATAGCAAAGTTAAGCACAAGTAATGCCAGCACATCACTAAGCTCCCATAAACTTCTGTGAAGAAGTTGTTTAGCTTAATAAACATTCATACTGTTCTCCCTGACCTCTGAAAATATTCCCCCACCAATCAGCTGAACAAAAAACACAAGTTGAAAGAGAAAATATTATCTCAGAATAGGTCCAGGGTTATCCTTGATTGTATTTGGTGGTAGTCATGTGTCATACTGTAATCACAATATCCATATATTGACTGACAACTTTTTTTTTTCTTTCCCTGCTTCCCTCCTTGCCTCAGGTTTTCAGGACAACCCATGGTTTTGTGACTGTCGCATTTCAAAGCTAATCGAATTTTCCAAAATTGTGGACACCTCCGTTGTGCTTCTTGATCCATTGGTTTCATGTAGTGGACCTGAGAGCCTGGCAGGAATCTTGTTCCAGAGAGCTGAGTTAGAGCAGTGTCTGAAACCATCGGTGATGACCTCAGCAACAAAAATCACCTCCCCGCTGGGCAGCAATGTCCTGCTACGCTGTGACGCCACAGGGTACCCAACACCACAGCTCACTTGGAATAGGTCAGACAATATTCCAGTGAACTACACAGGTATAACTGCTCTTTTATAGGGAATGGGAGAACCAAAAATTGTTGGGTTGCTTGTGCTCTGAGATCATTGTAATGAGTAACAATGGACCATGTATTGTGTCAAGCTGGCAATCGTATCTGTGCAACAGCTGTCATGAAATTCTCTGTCTAGTTCTCGGTCTTAACAGGTCCAGCAGACTGTTTTGGTTGTGGCTGTGGTCTGTTACAAGAGCAATGTGTGTGGAAGGGATGAAGTGGGAGAAGGATAAAGGGAAATGGAGTTTGGGTTAGTTGGATCCTAACTCGGAAGCTAGAAAGTAGAAAGGAGAATTTTCTGCTGAAACCTCTGTTTAAAAATGTTCATATTAAAAAAGCCAGCAAGGCCATAACTGAGCAACTTAAAAGTCACCATTATAAACACAAAATTTTCCAAATTCATGTTTTCTGTGTGCAAATGATGCAAGGCATCATTGTCTGACATCATTCTAGCTGCTATGACAGATACTTATGTAGTAACTTAAATGTAAAAAATGCTACTTGCTAATGCCGAGTAGTTGGCAGTTATCATAGGTCTAATGAAGGTAAGAGAACTGAAATATCTTAGGACAAAGGAAATTTCCAATTGCATTTTAAATAAGTGGCATGGTAAGTGTCACAGGAAGTCAGTGGGTCTTGTATTTAAGAGTCAATAGCAGCTTTAAGACATGTGATTTCACTTTATGTGGTTTTTCTTAGTGAAACTGTGAACTATATTCTAATTACTCTTGACATTTATTTCCATTTTGACCCAAGCTGAGCACTTTTATTTAATAATAGGGTATGGCTGGGAATTCCATAGTTTGTTTTAGAAATTTGGTTTGGTTTTGGGTTTTTTATTGTTGTTGTTGTTGTTGTGGTTTTTTGACTGCTTGTGTTTCATTTTTAAAATTTTCATACATGTAATTCCTTCTGGCAGAAAGGTAAGAAGTATTCTAATAATGTTCACTTCCTCTTACTTCCCATTCATAATGTTTTACTCTTTGCATTTTCCCACAGTAATTCAAGAAACTCCTGGAGAGGGTGTCAGGTGGTCCATAATGAGCTTGACAGGAATTTCATACAAGGACGCAGGAGAATACAGATGTAAAGCCAAGAACTTGGCAGGAATGTCAGAAGCTGCTGTGACTGTCACAGTGGTTGGTGTAGTCACTACAACTGTGTCCCCACAGAAGTTTGGGAGGAAGCCAGAGGCTGAGAGGCAGAATACAACTCAGGAGGAATCCAAGCAGGAACCCGAGAGGACAACCACACCTCTTCCCATCACAGCGACCACCACAGCTCTGGTGAGCACTGAAAGATCAACCAGCATGACTTTTACTTACAAAAAGCAATCCAGGCTCATGTTAGATGGAAAGAAAGTTTCAAAGGCAGTGACGAATGGAAACAGAAAGCAGATTGAAGATTCAGTCAAGAAAGGTGAGGATACTTCATTGAATACAGCAGGTATGGCTGAGCAAAATGTTACTGTGAAGAACCTGAGAGTGATCAGTGAATCTGATGAAAGAGTGACCTTAACTTGGAAAACTGTCAATGCCACAGGCAATTCCGCTGTGACTGTGTTATACTCCAAGTATGGAGAGAAAGATATGTTGCCTCTCAGCACTGATTCTAACAAAAACAAAGTCACAATCGATGGTTTGCAACCTAGTACTCAATATATGGCATGTGTCTCACCCAAAGGCGTGCCACCTACAAAAGAGCAGTGTGTTGTTTTCTCCACTGATGGGTTAAATGATGAAAGCAGCTCTGAGTTTTCTATTCTGATAGTGGCCAGCAGTGCAGCATGTGTGGTTGTTTTACCTTTGATATTTTTCTTACTCTACAAAGTCTTAAAACTTCATTTGAAACCAAAATCTGCAAAGGAGGCTGAACTTGCAAAAGAGACTTATGTGCAATTTGAAACACTCTCTCTGAAGCCTCGAACACTGGGGGCAGGAGACCAGCTGTGGGCACGAAGGTATACAGATGAGTCAGAAAGGCTTCTCCTTTGCTCAAGGTCAAGCATGGATTCTCAAATGACCTTCAAAAGTGAGGGCTCCAGGTCTGAGTATTTGTGCTGAACATGGGTGAGGGTGGAGACGACATAAATAATAGGTAAAATTAATTCAAAATGGTGATGCTGCATCTGGAAGCAGGTTGATGCTAGATGGTGGTCAGAGTATGTTATCTGGTGTAATAGAGTCTTACTGGATGGCAGGGGGTAGAAGGGGGAGTAGAAGAAAAATGTTGCCTGTTTATTTTTGTATTTTTTATGTTTGTGATTTTGGATGTGAAGGAGTGATGTTCTTCCAAAGAAAAATACAGCATGTGATGGCTCTATGGTTAAAGATATTTTTTTTGTTTTATTAAAACATTCTGTTTTTTCTTCTCTCATTTTACCACATGATGTGCTATTGGCATTTATCAAACATGAATCATGAATCACAATCTTCTTGAAAGCCATGTACTTCAACATAATAGGAAAACAGTTTTAACTACTTGTATTTTGATCAAAACTTTTTTTGAATATACAAGTTTTGTTCTGACATCAACTTGTGTTTCGCGGTGTCATACAGCTGTTTGTACAGTATCTTGGGTTGAAGTATTCCCAGGCCAGTCAAGAGAGAAGTCACAGTTTATGGGCCCTTGAGAGGTACACTACACATTATATTGTCATTTTGCAGATGTTATTGCAAAGGGCAAAGAAGCTTCTTTAGTGTCCCAAAGCTCAGGTAAGCTGAGTAACTGAGACACACTAGATAATTATATTAACTTACATCAGATGATCTTATTGCAAAATCTCAGCCTTAGAATTTACTTGGATGTGTCTGTCTATATACCTCAATTTCAGAAATCTATGTACAGAAAATTCTGTGGTACTGTGTAGTACAACACACACTCTTATATGATATATATATATCTATATGATGCAGATATTGCACAGTATTATGTACTACACTGCAGTAATATAATACCTTTTGATATAAAGTAAGAGGAGTTTTTGTCCTCAGGGCATGTTGGATGTGAAGTTTAATGAGCATAGTGAAAGTTAATTGTGAGTGTGCTTACCAGTGTTTAAAAATCAGGAATTAATAGTGAAAATGAATTCAGAATTGCCTGTTAATGATAATAATGAATAGTCTATTCTGAGGCTGTTTTTTAATGCCTGTAGTAAATAAGACAACTTTTGTTGTTCTAGGTTCAGATATTATGGTTAGAAGTATGTATGAATTGTGAGCCGCAGTTTTTCCTGAAAATTACAGCTGTGTTGTTTTCTTGGACCTTTCTATGCCTAGAGGAACTATTTGTTTTGATAGGAAATTGGGAATTGACATTTTCCAGAGGGAGAAATATTACTCAAAACTACAAACCAAAGCTTAGTTTGTCAGCTTCAAAACAGTAGCATTTCTCATTGTCACTAATGTAGGATGAATTTTTGCCTGCTGGAATGCTGACAAGCTTATCTTGTAAGGCATAGCTTGGTGAGAGGTGTCAAAAAGCCTCTGACACAAAATCATGGCAGGAAATGAACACACTGAAAAATCTCTGTAGCACCTACACCATGGTGTCCAGTGACTAGGATTAGCAGAATGAGTCTTTGAGACTATGGGAGCTGTAATAAAGAAGCAGGTGGGATGTTCAAAAGTGCGAAATTAGCTTGCCTGCTTAGAATTATCCTTGGTGTTCCTTTCTGTGTTACAAGTATGTGTGGTGAAAAATCAGTCTTTCTTCTTTTTCCATGAATAATTTTGATTGCAATGAATGGTTTTATCTTTCTAAGCTATTTTACTTTGGCAGGTTTTTTTTTTTTAATTTAGGATTTTTTAGGGAAAAGAGGTTCTCTGTGTGTCAAAACCACAGTTCATCTGACACCAGGTTTGTGCAGGACCTGAAGTGTTACAATATTTGCCTTCTATTTTCCTGATAGACAGTATAGTTGGTAGTTGTTGAAGGTGTTTCCAATTAAAAACACCATGTTTTTTGTTAATGAGAACAATTGCTTTACTTCTCTTTATTTCCTGGAGAGTATTTGATTTCAGATTTCAAAGCTCTAAATCTAATTCTGAAGTTCAAAATTGATATCACCTGACTAGCAGGTGATAGGTCAATATATGGAACTGAGGTCGTGCACAGTTCATTGGAGAGAGGTCACTTGTGAACATTAAACCTTTGGGTTTGACTAATCCTTGTGGAATTAGCATGTCCTAAAGTTAGAAATTAATCTCTGGCCACATGGGCTATCAGTGTATCAAAGATGAAATTTACTATCACGAGCATCTTCTTTCAAGAAAACCTGTTATACCTTCTTTTTTTCCATGGTTCTTGTGATAAAAGAGTTACATAATCCAAACATGCTTCTGTAACCCATGTCAAAACACCAAATGTGCTGGGGAATTTTGGCAGGAATTTGACACAAAGGTCAAATTACACAATAAACACATTTGCACTCTGTCACCCAGAACTGGTTTAATTAAAATGCTAAAGAAATACTTTGCTAACAGATGTGAATTTTTTTATATTGTCGATTGTAATTATGGAGCCACTGTGAGATAGATTTTGTCACCCATAATCATTTGTATAATGTCTTCTGAAATGCAGCACTGGATCAAGCATTGCTATGAACAGTGAGGACTATAATCTGTGTAGGAAAATTCAGAGAGATTTTAGCCTGTGTTTATGTGTCGCCTTTCATATATTTTGCACTTTGGTTTCTGAATTCATCCTGCTTTTCCCAGAAAGGTTAGACATCTTTTTATACATTACCTACAACAGGTGTGTCAAAACTGGATGGCTAATGAAATAACTGAGTAATGTGAGCTGAATTCTAAGTAAACCTCATTTTTACTTAGAGTTTTAGTGAGCATAGTACTTTTTAGTACTTATAATATTAAACCATAATCTTGGCTTCAATGTGCACTTACTAAGCCAAACTTAAGGCATCTGTGCATCTATTTTAGTCCTTGCCATTGCTCACAAGTGGGCTTTATATTCCTCGCACCATCATTAGAGTCTCATACTTTTCTCAGGGAGGGAATTAAGAGAAAAAACTCTTTAATGTGTAACATGAGAATGTCTGTAATAGAAAAACCATTCACACTTGGACTATGTCTAGGAGCCTAAACAAAGGACATTTCAAACTCAATATCTTTTCAAAGAAGTAAGTAAAATAGAAGTTGTTTTCATGTGAAAATAAAAAATTGTTTTTATACCAGGCAGTGAGTTTGCCTGACCCTTTTGTCTTTGTTTATAGCTTTAGACAACATGTGATTAGTGTAGCTGTGGGGACAAAAGGAAGTCTGAAATGAGAGAAAATACAGAAAGAAGGCTGAGAAACCACAGAAGGGTGATATCTTAGAGAATTCTGTGACTGTGTGCCACAAAGTCCTTTACTTGCAATTCTGCATTTGCGTGGCAAGGGTGCTGGGGCATCTTCAGACATGTGGCTGTGAAATGATGGATGAAGATACTGCTGGATTATTGCAATGATTGGAGCTCTACACATGCCCAGTTTTGACAAGGTAGGGGCAGCTATAAAACTGGAGTGTGGAACAATGGCACTGGGGGAATTTGAAGAATGCACTTGAAGCTGAAGTTTGCCTGTCCCCCAATGAAAACTGTGAGAAGTGTTTGGAGACCACTACCTTAAACTGAAAAGGGATGACCAGGTAGCTTATGAGTCTTATTGAAAAAAAGAGGGGCATGCATTAGCATGTTCTGGAGAGACTCTGAAACCGAGATATAATATACTACAATCATCCATGTTGATCTATGATTTTGTTTTAGAAACAATCAGTTTGTTAGATTTGTTGCTGGGAGGTAAATACAAACTTAAATCTTCTTCATGACCAGAAATTAAATTTCAAAATGAACTTTTAAAAATTATCTAACTGTGTGTAGATTGGAAACCTGTTGACCTGGATGCCTTCTCACACAGAATTCTTCGCATTGTTCTAGGTGTTATAGGAAGCCACAGAAGCTCCAGGTCAGCATTGTCACATTCCTTTGCTGAAAATGAGAAGTTTTCTGTAGAACATTTTTTTTACTTACAAATCACTGAATTTTTTTACTCTGAATTTCAAGAGATCAGAGTTCCCTTCAGAAGGGAGGCACAAATAATGTGTCATTTTTATGTATCTGAAAGACTCCCTTGCTAAACGGAGGAAAATCAAGCTGGAAGGAGATTTTTTTTTTTTTACAAAGCTGTATTTTTCATAAGTGTTCAAGATGGGAATCATTTCAATCAAAAAGGTAGAAAGCAGCTATGAACAAAAGGATATAATATTTTCCAATATAGAAGTAACTGCACTTTGCTCCATTTTCTGTTTTTTATGAAAAAACATGCTAACCTAGTGTTTAAAAAAAGAATGTAGAATTGCTGCAGCAAGATCAATAGCACCTGCCAGGTGTATATTTTAAGTATATTTGTTCTAACTTGAGGTCTGGTATTTCTGAAAGACCCTTGATTGACTTAAGAGTATTATGAAAGGAGCTGACTGTGCAAACAACTGAAACTAACCTCTCATAATAATGGAATCTCAGTTTACTGACAGTGTATGAATATCTACATTTTGCAGAAGAGGCTCTGACAAGAAAATACTTTATTCTAAAGCATGATGAGCTATCAAATATTTTACTGAAATATCTTCTTTTTTAAGGAGGAGGCAAAGGAAATTGTGGTTTCTTGGTTTTGGGGTTTTTTGGTGGGGTTTGGGGTTTCTTTTGGGTTTTTTTGTTGTTTTGTTTGTTTGTTTGTTTGTTTTGGTTTTGGTTTTTTTTTTTTGTTGGTTGGTTTTTTGGGTTTTTTTTGGTTTTTTGTTATGATCTTTGAAAAGTTCAAGCAGTTTCTTCTAACGCTCTGGTACAGGCTGCTGGCACTTGAGAATGCTACTGGACTAGATGGAATGTAAGAACAATTCAAAATGACAATTACTAGTATATTTGGTGCAACTCTAGTTTAAATTCAATACGTTGCTTGTTTGGTCAAGTAAATGAATAATCTGTTCTTTTTTTTTTCTTTTTTTTTTTTATTTTTAGTATTTTTATTCCTTTCGACATACAGCTGCAGAAAACCTCTAGCATCCTCAAACAAATTTCCCTAATACTTCAAAAGGAAATTAATGAACAAATCTCTAGATCAGGTTCTTGGTTGACTCTCATTTATTCTTTCTAGTTTAGTATTGTTTTGGAAAAGAGGAACAAAACACTATGTATAGACTACTTGGTATTATTTTCCAGTCTCTAAAACAGTCACACCTTTGTTGAAGAAAAAGGAAATTAAATCCAGTACTCATAAATTCTGGTTTTTGTAAGAACCTGATTTAATTAATGATGATGAAATCTAATGCCATGGACTGATCGGATGGACTACTCAGTTGTGTGTCTTGAATTTTTTCCTGCTAATATTTGGCCAAGTGTTTGAGACTCCAAAAATAACTTGGACCAATTATATTTTTTGTTTTATAGCTCAGTCCCTTTTGTTTAAGATCATGTGGAAGTTAAATCACCGAGAGAGAAAGAAGGCAGTATAAGTTACAGTAAACAGGCAGCTACATGGCATGGCAAACTAAATTCAGAATAACATTACTCTCTTTTAATGCTATTTTTTCTCTTTGCATAGAGCCTTCTTCAATGTTATACTAATCCTACAGTGTATTGTTTGCTTTGGATTGCGCATGAATGACATGATCTGTGGGTATTTTTCCAGAGCATGCTCTCAGGTCTTGACTGACCTGTTCTGGTTTCTCACTGATTCTCCAAAAATGAATATACTTGGTGTTGTTCTCTGGCACAGAAGTGACATGGTGGAGTGATTTCCTCCTGCTGAAGCATGAATGTGAAAACAGGAATCGTGATACTCCTGTTTGTTCTGAGCATCATGTTTCATAGCTGAGGATTAGAGAAAGTAGTATTATTTTAAATTTAATTTGCCATTCTCTGTAGCTGGCTGCTAACTGCACTCTTATCTTGTCCTCTTTCTCCCCCTGTGATTTAACTTCCATGTGAACTTAGGCACAGCACCTTGCACTTGTGCTGTTTGCGGTTGTGTCTGGATCAATATCTCCAGAGCCCTCAGTTCCTGGAGTTCTGTGTCAATCATTCTGGGTTCAGCCTAAAATCTGAGCATAGCATTTTTCAGTAGAAGACTGGGCTAAATTATTTCTCAACATGAGGAAAGGAACTCTCTAGAATGGTGGAGGCATATTTTCATACACAAAAGTGCTGTTTATTTGTTCCTCGCTTGGGCATTCTTTACTCTTTGACAGAGGAGCAGACATTCCCTTTGGATAGAGTAATCAGCAGCAAAAACAAGGAAAGAAACATTTTTCACAAGCCAGAAAAAGAACGGTCTTTGTTCTGGTCAGGAAAAATGATTGAATAGACATTATATCCAGTGGCTATATGAACTATTTCTTTCAAACTGTAACAGGAATTCATGAGGAGAGGTAAGTAATAAAGTCCCTTGTTCATTGATAGAAAAGTGACATTTTCTTGTGCCTTTGATAATAATTTAACATTAGAGAATGACTGAATGTGGACTGGCAGAGACAAGAGTTTGGCTGGTCACAAGGTGATTAAGTTTTTGGTTTCTCACTTCTGAAGATTCAGAGATTTAGAAATGAAATCTGAATCAAATGATATGAGAAAAAAAAAGGTGATTCCTAAAGCTCATTGACCTGCATAAAGAAACTAGAAGAACAGTAATGAAAATTCTTTTAAGAGATGATCAGCCAGAAGTTGTGCCAAACAAAGGAATAATGTTAAGTAATTGCTCTTTTTAAAATAAAAGACTGGAAAAAGCCCAGAATCAGTGGATGAACATTTAGAAAGGGGCTCAGTATGAGCAGAACACAGAAATGATAGTTTTGTGGCTGGAACAGGAAACAAGAATTTTTATTGTAACTATCTATGTGCAAGTCTGCCTTGAAGTTGAGTACTAAATTGGCACCTGATCAAACACAGATTCTAAACTAACAAAAAGGCTGTGGTGGAGGGGAATGCATGAGAAGCAAGGGGGATTCCTACAGAAAACACACAAGTAAGATTGAGTAAAGAATATAAACACTCTGCTGAACAATATGCACTTCCCTGAGTGGAAGGACCTCATCCTGAAATTGTTTGGCTTATAAAGACATGGGGAAGAACTGAGAGGAAAAAGAATAGTGACAATTCACCAGTTCCAGTAATGGATCCAGGAAAGATCTTCAGTAGAGTTTAGAGAAATCTGACCTGGGGGATAAAAGACTCTATTGTTGTATGTGATTTTTTCACTATATTTGACATCAATTCAGAAGCTGAGGTAGCTGCTTTGCAACAAGACTTGTGGATAGGGAAAACCGAGGCTGAAGGACAGAAGAAGAGTCTGCATAGGAAAGGAGCTGCAAGATTGACCCCTTTGTCATCAGTGGATTCTAACTGAACTGTAAAAATTAGATGGGCCACATGTTAAGTGGGAAAACCTAGGCCAGTATTTGATAACAGCTGGCAGCTAGAAAGATAGTTGAAGTGAACTTGGACAGTACTGCCTGAATGATTTTCAGTCCCGCTGTGTAGAATACTGAAACTGAAGAGAGAAATAAGCTATGTAGGCAATGTACTTTTATTGGATATGTTACATTCAAAATATACCTTGCATATCTTTCTGATCCTTCCCAGTTATAGTTCTGGGCAGAATGAATTAACAAAACTTTAACTATAGGAAGCCCATTAAAGTACAAATAGCTTGTGATTCATCAAAAGGGCAGGGGGACAGGCCTGGAGGAAGTTGAAATCAAATGTCACCACCTAAAAATATAGCTGAAATGATGAGATTTCTTCCTCTGATGAATGTTTGGAGTAAATTCCACAAAAGGCCATGTTCTTTGTGAACTGTATGATGCCAGCCTTGTGTGGGCTGGGGAGAAAACATAGGAATAGGTTCTGAAAAGATGCTCTAAATGATTTATTGACAACATCCTGGGAACTGACATTTGACAATGTTTCTGCGCCCACAGCCATTTCAGCAAATGCCAGTAGTGCAAGATTTAGGGGGGTGGTGCTCCAGTTACAGTGAGATGAATACTGTCCCACGTTGTTTCTGGCAGTGTTCAGACACCAAGAATAAGTGGGCATAAATAGCAGGGGTGTCTGGTGAGAGGTTGGGATGTGTGAGAGGTTCAGAATATGCTTCCACATCTTGATAACTTCAGCAATGTGTCAGGTAGAGGGAAAGCCTCTTGCAGTATTGATAAAAAAGTAATAGATAAAATATCCCTTATTAATGTAATTTGAACCTATCCCAAAAAATGTTGTACCAAAAAAGTCTCTGAGGCTGACAGATTGTTTATTGAGGAGACCACAGATGACTGGGATTTTGAGCAGGGTAAAGGAGCACATGGAGGTGCGACTGAATGGTCTCCTTTTGTCACTGTACAAACCTGGTGTGGATAAATAATCACTGCTGACTGCAGACAAATGAAAATTCTCCATGATTTTTTGAATTGGCCTTACTAGCTATCAGCAGCCTCTGCTCTGCCCAGCACATTTCTGCAAGAGGGCTTTTTTTGTTTATGTGCAGGTGTTTCATAGCAGTTCCACCATCCTGAAAGTTCAGCAGTTTATGAGAAACAGTGTTTCCAGCTGCCATTAAGTTGCTACTCACAGAATTTAGCACGTCCACTGGGTAAGTAATGATGCTGCAGAAAGGAGAAGTGACTGCCATTCACGACATAGCACACCAAGTCCTTCTTTAGTGTAGGCTGAATTCTCTTTCTAGTGTGGAAATGCTGCTTCTCAGTAAGTTTGCAATCCAACTGGGCACAGAAAACTGCTTTGAGTCCAGCACTCCAATCTCCAGAGTATTACTTCAAGCCCTAAAAACATTGCCTGGGCACTGACTGCCAAGAACTTTGCTGCATCAGAAAGACTTTAGCTATTCAGCTGCTGAATAGGTACTATGTTACTTTTACGAAGGATCCAGTTGGTTAGTGAGGAAAAATCCTGGCAATTTTGGAGGTAAGTTTTCATGGTAAATCTGTCTATGTCAAACACATGAAGCTAAGATACGGCAGTATTTTCCTGTTTGTACGTTAGTCTGCACAACACATTTAATCTGGTGAGTCCTGAAAGATGTGAAAGATGAACGTTGTCATTTATTCATTTGGGTGCAGCAGTAGCAAGAGTTCTCAATAGCCAAGTATCAGTACATGCAAACCACTAAGCATTAAATGCTTTAGAATACTTAACACTCTTGACGGGTTCTGCACTTAATAGATTGTTCTTCATCTCATTACAAAAGCATTAGTATAGCTGCATGCTTGATCCACAGAACACTATGCCTTGAATAATCTTTAATAACTGATATTTTTGAAGGTGTTAATTCTTTATTGATATAAGTGAAGAGATGCCTGTTTTTGGCAGTAAAGCAAAAGGAATATTGATGCCAATTGCTAGCTAGTGCTTGCTGGTGGAACCTCCTGTAGACTTTGGGTTGGGAAAAGAAGTGTCCATGTCATAGTCTCAAGCAGTGGCACCTTGTTCTTTGGGATGGGTGTGAAAGGGTATGACATGAAAACCATATCCCAAGGCCTTGATCAGACTGTCCTCTTTTTTTGCTGTTATGCTTGCTAATATTTTCTAAAATATTAGAAACATTTTCCATTTTTTCTCTTGTTTCTCAGTGTCAGGCCTAAGTTAAATTATACATGTTTAAAAAAAACCCCACAACAACTTAGATGGGCTCTGGAGAGCATATGATAGTTATATTCTCTCACCAAAGGACCTAATCACTTTTGATTTTTGAGGGATAAAATAGAAGTGTACTTCTTTAAGTTGTGTTGATGTTTAAGACAAGAACCTGTCATTTCCATAAGGTAGGCCAGGTCCAATGTTTTTTATGTAATCAATGGGATTTTATCATCAGTGAGCTCAGGATCAGTTTCTCCTTCGTTTCTGAAAGCGAAGAGCTGTCACTCTGGAAATTTCATCCTGGAATGTGAAGGTAACCCTGTGATCCAGCAACATTTGAGAAGAGTCCCTGCCCTTAGTCTGTACATTTTGCAGCTGTGAGTGGCTGTGAGCATTGGGAATGGAAGCAGGAATCAGTGTCTTTGACTTCTGTGCCAACACACATAAGGCAGGCCCTTCTATAAGTCTCTCTCTCTCGATACATAGATTGCAACAGAATTTTAGTGTTTGCCCCGGATATTTTGGTGTGGTTGGGTTTCTTCTGATGCATCCTGCCTTGCCTGCCAGCCCAGCTCTAAATAAGGCAGCCAAATGCAAACACACAGATGGAGAAGTCTCTTCACCACTGGCAGCGCAGACTCCCAGAATAGATTTCCTGTGCCCCTCTCCCCTTACTGGAGTCTTATTTCATTTTGGAAAACTGGGCACCTATGGCTAATTTGCAAGACACTGCACAAGAGGTACAGAAACCTTCTCCATGCACATTGCTGAGGAGGATTTGCATGGGGGTTCCTTTTTAGAGTCTTTTCCTAATGCCCTCTTGTAGTATTACACAGAATTGCCTTGGAATACTCCATTTTTTTAATAAAGATGCTGTAATAGGTTGGGTTGCATCTTACAGATGGTGATCTTGGGTTAGATACTGTGTTCATTATTATAGCAATTTTAGTTTGGTAGCTTGTGAAGTGACTTGAGAGTGTGGAGCATTTTTCATACAATGTATGGGGCAGTGACCCTCAAAAAGGCTCTCAAAGCACTAATAGGAATTTTATTATAATAAACTTAGCTTGTACCTTGAAAAAGATAAATTTCTATAATACACTGCAATGATTTTTAGGCATAAAAGCACTACAAACATTAACATATCTTTTTTGAAGGAAACATATTTTTACTGCGCTTTTCCACATAGAAATAAATATATATTGCATTCTGAGAATAACAAGTGATATTTAGAAGTTTTCAGTGCTTTCCAACATCATTGTATTTCTGATACAACTCATATACAAATCCAAATTAATTTTCTCTTTTACCTTGTATTTTATGTCTAGTTTGTTCTCTCCATGTGGTCTTAGTAGGGATACATGAACAACTACTTTGCACTTTTGAGTACAACCTTACATGCAAGAGTCTCAGTGTACTTTATAACAGCTGTTAAATGAAATAACCTTTCTTCATGTGAAAGGAAGTATTGGACCATTTGCATAGTATGCCAGGATCACTCAGGAACCCTGTGGCAGGGATGTAGGCAAAATGAAGGAACCTTTTAATATGCTGTGCATATGGTTACAGCACATATCCACATCTCCATGCATCCATGGGCATTTTATTTTGCAAAGCCTAACTGTGATTGATTTCACTGTTGCTTTTCCTAGCCTGGTGTAAGGTAAAGGCTACACCAGCCAGCACACGCTGGCAATTGGAAGGGAGGTAGCTGTGGTTTCCAGGAATCTGTTCATTCACCCCTCAGCTAGACAGACATTGCTTGTTGTGTGCAGCCAAGGAGACATTCTGTGAGAATGTGTGTGAATGTTAGTGAGCACTTTGCTCACTGTTTGTTTGTTGCTTACACAATTATTTTATGCCACTCAATTGCAAAGTGATTTCCCCCATCCCTAATGCTTAGCACAGTTCTTAGTATTTGCCTGGTCAGTCCCTGAGACCAAGCCTTTGTTAGGTCATTTCAATTTCTTCAAAACTGCCGTAGAAATAATACAATTTCTGACTCCTGCAGGCAATCTCAGGGGATTCCAGTAGTGCAGTAGTGTTTTACAGGACTCCAGATGGAAAATGACAACTGCAAGGAATGGTTTCTCCCCTTTCTGAAATCACCACTGTCAGTTGAGTCTGACCTGGAGCTTCCATATTCACACTCCAACCAGCAATATGGAATCTGTCCAAAGCTCTGAAGTACAGAACCATTATCTAAAAGCTAAATATAATGTGGGTTATTGCTTGTTCTTAATGCCCCAGCCTTTTCCCCTATTGCTCTTCTTTCCTTGTCCCTGTTTAGATGGAGAGCTCGCAGCTGTGGCCTCAAGCAGGGTGTGTTTGGTAGCTGCAGGATTTGGATGCCAAGTCCTGGGATATCACGCTCACAGAGGCATTTGGGTCTGTGATAGGCTCTGGCACTGCACTGCCTGCAGCTGTGAGGCTCCCTGAGGTGCTGTCAGGTCAAGCTGCCTCCTGCATGGCAGAGCCCTTGCTGATCACTCTGTGCCAACTGCTTCCCAATTTGGTATAAGAAATCCACTCTGGCCACTGTGGGTAGGGTCTGGCCCCTATTTATTATTTTGCTTTTGTTCTATATTGCACCTATAAAATTGTCTCACATAAGAAATGCCATTACATAAAAAGCTTTTTTTTTTTTTATGTGCAAGTGCATGTTTACTTTCAGCAGGCTCTGAGCAAATATTTCAGGAGATGCTCAATGCTCAAATACTTACTAATCAGGAAAAAGTTGCTTCCAGAGATCTCTTGAATCTCTTCTGTGAATTGTAGGAAAACTGAACATTCCCAGCAGCTAGAAGTGTATTTTATCATACCTGCTCTTGGTTGCCCACCAATCCACTGGAGAATCCCTCTGCCACCAGCTGCATGGGCATTTGTAGGAAAAGAATGAACTTCCACAAAGAGGATGTGGCTTGCAACATGCTCAGGATGTCATTGCCTCCTTCAGAGTGTTTGAGTATGGCAGCACCTGGGAGCATCCTGCAATCCGCTTGCAGGAGCTCAGTACTGGGCATTGGCAAGGTCTCAATTCTCTCTTGAACTCCAATTCAAGACTGGGATTGTCCTGAATCCAAGACAATTCCAGTCTTGGATTCATCTCAGGTGCTTTTGCTGGGGAAAGCTGACTATAACAATGCCTGTGTCTACTTCTACTCCTATTTATTGTCCATCCTGTTTGGTTCTGTCTTTGAGGTGTGCTAGACAGGTGTAAGTTTATGCAGCTGTGGGCTTGTGTAGGTGTGCTACAGATGTACCAGCTGAAATGGAGTTAATTGCACCAAGTGAACTGGGTTGGTAAGTGCAGTGATTCTGTTCCACATAGCCAGCAAGGCAGCTATGAAGCAAAACTACAAAATGTTCCTTGCTCTTTATTCTCTATGGTCATAAGAAGAATTAACCATCTGAAAATGTCGGTGATAAGGTAGAAAAAGTTGACTAAAAAACTAAATTTTAATTGTTTACCTCCTCAGGCCAGAACTTATGAGACAAAAAAAATAAAAGTAACAATATCTGTGATAGATGGACTTGAAATAAGAGCCTATGGACTGACAGATAAATTCCTAATCTCTTACTGGTATCAGTGTAAATGGTGAGTGCTCAGGAACTATAAAAATTAGTGAAATTAGATTTCAGCCAGTGCCTTTTGTTCTGAGAGATCTGTTAGAGCAGCTGTTCTTGTGTGTGTACTAGAAATCATTTTCCTGTGAGGGAAACAGAGCTATCCTTGGGATGGAAACAGCAAAACACAGAGAGAGGATACATCTTTAAACTCTGATAGTGAACTAATGCTGTACCTGTTACTAAGATTCTTTGTTAAAAGTTCTCACATAGCAAGCTGCATAGATCTTATTCATGGTAAAAAAAATGACTTGCTTTATCTTCAGTTTTGTTTCAGAGAGCCAACTGACTGTTCCAACATGCTATTTTAACTACTCCTCCATGTCTGTTAACATAGAGGCCTGAAGCAGTCCTCTAACATTGATAAATGTCATAAGTCAGTAATGCTATGTGGCTTCCCCAGAATGTTTCACTCTTGTTCTGCCTGTCAGGATAGGAGAGAAAGCATATTTAACTTTCTTTCTGGATCTTTCTGTGGATTCCAGTGTGGTCTGGCTGATGAAATAAGCATTTACTGTACAGCAGCTGGTGAAAGGTGCCTGTTAAAATGTTGAATGTAAAACTGCTTTAAAAAAGATAATATTGGCTATAGTTAACAGTATGCTTTAAGCACAGATTATTTAATTTTTTTCTTTTGCTTAAGATCAGTTTATAGGCGGAAAAAAATGTAACCATAGCAGAAAAATTATGGTACTCAAACTCCCAAAAAAATCCAGTGGATTTTTGTTGTAATTGCTGCTGTGCAACAGACAACTGGAAAGAGATTACTTACAGTAACACTTGGTTTTCAAAAAGCTTTCATGATTTAAAGCCCCACTCTGTAATTAATTTTATTAGTAAATTAAATTAAAACATCCTGCAAGCCAAATATAATCTCCAAACTGTTGAAATGATGAGTGACATGCCTGAGGACAAAGCCAGAATGGCCATCATATCTCAGGAGGAGATTTCAGGCATTCTTGCTTTTAGAGATCCTGCAATATGCCAGTTTCTCATGCTGTGCCTCTCTCTGCTCTGACAGGCAACTTAGCATTGCATAATGTCCCTTTGTCAGAACTATAGATGATGCAGGCTGAACCTGCTGAAATGGCATTAACAGTACTGAATCAAGCACTGTCATGTCAGAGAAAACACAGTGATCAGTCAGCTAGCCCCACACTAACCCTGGGGTCAGGCTTCAGCAAGTAGGTGTAAGGCAGCTCAGGCAATTGTTGGGTGTTTTTTTCTGAAGACCATGAGAAATCCCCAGTATCATCACAAAAGTTGCTGGTGTCAATCAGCTGCTTCTGTGGTGGCAATACCCTTTCTGACAGGATGACAGGTACGTGAGCATCTTATCCCAGGGGCTGGCAGATTTTCTGGGGCTATTGGAGAAGTTCTGGAATCTGTTTTGTGGGATCTGGTTGTTCCTCACTGCTCTGTGCTATTTGAACTAGAGATAGCTGCTACACATTTCCTATGTTACATCAGTGAATTCACATTTAATAATTAACCTGAGTTGGTAGTAATTTGGATTATGTTGACTATAAAATATAACTTTAACCACATTAGAATTTGCCTAACGCCAGAATTCGCCTTTCAGAGGCTGATAGAGAAAGAAGTCCAACTGCTGACAAGCTAGTGCAATGTGTAGTGAGCAAGAATAAAAGCCAATATATGATTCAACCAATGTGCTTATTAATACAATGTAGATAATGGGAAGCTGAGGGAGGGCTGTTTCCTCTACAGTTTAGAAACAGTCAGAATATGCTGTTCTTGAACTTGAGTAGCCATTTGCCAAGAAGCCCCCCAGTATTTGAATTGCTAGCTGATCTTTCCCAACTTTGGTAAAAAAAGCCAGAATTTCTTTTATCAAAAAGTAAGAAGTAAGAACTCCAAGAGAAAGAGATAAAATGTTTATTTGCTGTTAATTCATAAATGTCCTAAGTCAGTAGATCAAATTCAATTAAATTCTTCACATTTGATGAACTGGGATGATTTTAAGATCATTGGGACTGATTCTGCAGTGACCCCTGCAAATAAGACTGTAGAGCTAATTTGGTCTAATTTATCATATGAGTGCCAGACTAATGTAGATTGCTGTACTTAATACCTGAAGGTGAGCACAATAGTTTGCTTTTTAGAAACTCATTTGAACAACTTCTGAAATGCTTAATGACTTCGGGTGTGATGGAATTATTGTGAGCAGTATGCTGAACCACTTGGTGAAAAACAATATGTTTTAAAAGTGTGGGTGTGGCACAGCCTGATGGATTTAATACTTTATTGAGCACTTTCTGGTTTGTTGTAGGGGGAGGTGATTGGTTCTATCCACTTCCAAATGAATGAACCTTCTTTGGCCTAGATTACATCATATCATACGGTGGGTTTGATAACTAGTTCTGGCCCAAGTTAAATTTGGGGTTTAAGGGTAAAAAAAATAAATCAAATATTCAAGTGTTTTTCTTCCTTTTGTTAAGCCATTCCTGTACTTCTAGGATGGTAAAATTAACAACTTTATTAACTGGTCTCTACTTAGCTAAAGTGAAGTGTTCCTTCAGAAAAGATTGTTGGGGTATTGGCAGGTCAGAAAGTTCTGTATTCATATTTAATTTAGAGGGGAAAAAATGAAATTCTGGGATGTGCCTTTGACTGTGTTTTGTGTAAAGGCAAATATGGAGATGGAGCAGTGGGGAAGATTGAGGGAAATGTTCAGAAAATACAATGTGTGTAAATGAGAGATGAAAAGAATGTGAGACAGAAATTGTTTCTGGGTTTTAAAAGGAAAGGGAGAGCTTATTCACTCTGTCTCCTTCAACAAGTTTGTCTGAGTCTGCCCTGGAAGAGGTCAGGGATGTGCTGGGATGGCCACCCTCACGGTCTGGCAAACATTCTGCTGGTGCCTGCTCACAAAGAAGTGACACATTCCTTTCAAACTGTCAGGGTTGCTTGCTCCCAGCTTGAACAGCAAAGAAAATTGTGTGAGGAGGAACTGATGACTGCAGAATTAGTAAAAGAGGTTCATATGGAACATACCACAGCTCCTGAGCAGGATCCTGTAATCCTAGATGGGATGGCTTTATACTGTGCTTTCACATTGTTTGCCCTTTTGTATTCCCAGGGACTATTTGAAGAAGCAAATGCTCTTTGGCATGAGTCTGGCCCTGCATAATTTACATTACTGTTATTGTATTTTATAGCGTAGCATGTGGGATAAAGACTGGGTTCTGAACAGGGTAGATGGAAATGTGGCTGCCATTTGTCAGTCTGGATTTAACGGCAGTGGCTGTAGCAGTGAAGATTGGGAGAGCAGAATGTGCCTGCACACAGGGAGAAACATCAAGAAACAGTTACTTTTAATGGAGAGTGGCCCAATCCATAATCAGGTTTTAATCCTGTTTTCTGACAGTACAAGTCTGGACTCATATTGATTCAGAAAAATTTGGAGAGGGGAGAGGGAGAATTCCAAGAAACAGAACTCGTACAGTTGTAGGTACCTTCTGATGCTGCTGCTGTAACCAGCTGTTTTGTTAGTATTTTGTTAGTATTCACAGCACCCCAGAAATAAAATTTTTTTAAAAATCAAAGGAAAGAAAAAAGTGACAGAACCAGATTGCCTCACAGTAGTTCGCTCAACAAAGCCTGGCACAATCAACCCTTTAAACACATGCTTAAATCTCAGCACTTTCAAAATTCAGTAAATCTTAGAAGCACAAACTTATGCTTGTGTTTTAGAGCTTTGCTGGTCTAGGCTGATGGACTGGGAAAAAGGAGGCTTTTTCAATACTGAGGAATTATGAGCATCTGGAATTTGTCTAGTTTCTATACCTCAGTGGAACACGTGTAAAAGAGCATTGCACACTGACAGCAGCCTTGTGCAGCATCAGTGCACTTATAAATGACTGCGACATCTGTGGGGATGCAGGCTCAGAGCACATTACACCAGTCTATGACAACAGGTATTCTTCTGGATATGCATAAGGGCCAAATTCAGACCTGAGAGAGAGAGTTTCAATTCAAAATTACAAACACATATCCTGGATTTGAATTTGACCTTAAGCTGATTTCGATTTCCAGTAAAAATATATCACAGAAACCAGAGGGATTTTCCCCCTGATTTTGGATTAAATGCTTTAATGACAAAATTTGTTTCTGGTGGTAAAACGCATGATGATATTAAGAGGAATGCAACTATTTGAGAATTAACAAGAATTGAATAAATTTGCCGACAATCTCTGTGGAAAAAACTTAGCTGGCAAGCTGCAGGTACTTCTCAAGCAGGAGGCGATGCTTTTCTAAAGAGCCTGCATTTATTATGGGTGGCTGGATATCTGCAGGCTGGCTCAGTTCCCTGTAGTAAGGAACTGACCACATTACTATGTGCAAACACAGGGTTCACTCAAGTGGTACTAAAAAGAGAAGAGGTGGGGCAAGCAGAGCTTTAAAAAGAAAAGAGGAGTCCATCCAAGTCTGGATGTAAAAACAACTGCGTTTCGGAGAAGGACGGTACCTGGAGATTTCGCTCCCTGCCCTCCACTGAGAGCTGCGCTGAAGAGTTTTCTGAATGCTCTGCTTTAAAGATTTAAACGGCAGCTTTGTTGAAGGGAAATTTAAAGTGATCCTTGAGAGCATGGCTTTTGAGCTGTGTTAAATTTGTGGCAAGAGTGTCAGGCATTTCATACTTGGCTTCCAAAAGAGAAAAAAAAAAAGAAACGAAAGAGCGAGAGGAAAAAAAAAAGCCCTGATGTGTGTGGGGAAGAAATCTCCCAGGAATTTCTTCAAGGTTGTAGTCAGACACAGTAAGGTCTAAAGTGACAAGAAAAGCAAGGCAAAGATAAAACTTGAAATTGTGATAAGATGTCTGAGTCTAAAGTGACAGATTGCAGAAAACTTTTGGGATTACACATGCTCATCTTGTCCTGGATATGACTGAATACAAGCTAGTTTTTCTCCAGTGACAGCTCAAAAAACCCCTCAAGATTATGTTTCTCTTCCTTGTTGCTTTTTTGCCAGTGGTTTTTAAAATTGGTTTTGCCAGCCTCTCAGCTCTGCAGCACTGGAACTGTCCTAATGGATACAGAATAAAGCCTGAAAACTCTGCTTGTGTAGGTAAGTTGCTGAACATTCTCAGATTCAGAAAACTGCATTTATATTCCCTTAATTTAGCTTCATAATTTTCGAAAGTTTTTTTACAGATTGCTTGTGTGTTGTACTGGCAGAACTGATAAATCAGCTTCTCAATATCTGTTGCATTTCAAAATGAACAGAACTTTTTTTTTTCTTTTTCTTTCAGAAATCAGCACTTGTCTGTTGGTTTAACTATTAGAAAGCAGAATAGGTTTTCATATGATCATTAAGAGATATGAACTGTTCTCCAGTTACCAAAACTCCTTGCCATAGCTTTAGTGTCTACATAGCTTCAGTACATGAGCATGCATGTATTCATGCTCCAATATATGAAAAGTTTGAGTATAGGTGTATTTTTTATTTCTGTATACATATATGAAGAAAGTTTTAATGCCAATGTATTAGTATGCATTTAGATGTGGGCTAGATAACTTCAAAAGCTATTTTTTCTACGCTTATTATTACATATAGATGTGTGTGCTCATGCTGATAATGCGTCTCATACAATACATGAATAGCAGGTGTGCTTGATACTGTGATAGGGGGGTCTGGGAGAAATGTGCAACCCTAACATTCCTGTAATCATTTCCAGTGATTTGGAGCATGTGAAATGCAGGTTCCAATTCTTTACAAAGTGTAAGACAAAGGATGACAGAACCCTTCTCCCTCCCCTGCTACCGTGAGGTCCAATTTTTTCAAGAAATCCAGAGCCAATGAAATTGTGAGCTTTGCAGTTAGGGGATGAGGAAATGCTCTGAAAGAATTCAAGCAGCTCCTCATACTTGGAGTTAATGTTTTTGCCTTAGATTCCTTGGGCTTCAGAGGCTCTGACTCAGTTCTTGTCATGATTCTAGTGATGCAGTAACAGGTGCTTCCTCTGTGCTTTCTGCCAAGAAATATCATCTCCTAAGTACGAAATAGTAGCCTGCATGTTAAATGCTGTCAAATTGAGGGGGGAGGAGCAGGGCATTTTTTTTGTGTACAAATTGTAAACCTGACTGAAGGTTTATCTGAGAGCCAAACACACCTAGAGTGCTCCTACCCTGATGCTTCAGTTCAAACGACAAGCACACTTCTGAAATTAATCTCCATATTACCACCTCTTATCGTGTTCACTTCATGTCGAAAAGCACTCTCAAAGTGCACAGACTGGACTCCCTTTAGGCAAACTTAAAGCAGAGGGTGTCCCTGTAGGGATCATCTTCCCTCTTTTTGCTGTTTGTGGCCATTTGGTCCATGGGACCAGCCAAGGCCTGGTTCTCTCTAAGTTCAGGCTGAAATACATGCAGTGGGTGTGCCACATCCTTAGCAGCTGTTGCTGTTTACACAGCCTTTCCTATAGATCCATACCATTTGCTAGCATGTACTTAGCTTCCAAGAGCTCTTTAGGATGTCCATTAGTTATGGCTTCTGCATTGCTGGGTTTCCCAATTAAGAGCTCATGTATAATGGGAGAATCCTACTGAGATGAAGGGAATTGCTTGGCTACTGTTCAATGAGCCAAAAAACCACTCTAAATATTAATATGCAAAAGGCTGCAAAGGCTTTTTTTTCCCCAGTGGACATATTTTACACATTGATGCATATTGCTCCTCCATTAATGAAGACATAACCTGCTCTGCATGAAGTCTTTTTTGTGGAAAATTAGCTGCTGTATAAATGAAGGACTCCAGATAAAGCACTGAAATAGATTGGCCGGTAGCTCAGCAAACTCTCCAAGAAATAGCAGCAGATGAAATCCCGTGCATAAGAGTTGATGTTACTGCAACATGCTCTGAGCAATTCCATATGACACAGAGTAAGTGAAAAATTAGATGCATTATGGTAATTTTTCAATTACAGGCCACTCGATTACAGGGCATTAAGCAAAGGTGAAATTTTGACATGAAATGTAAGACTGCGGGATGCTTTGGTGTAAGGGATTTCCCTTTCTCTCTCCTCCATGTCCTGGATACACAACTGGTATTCTGAGCAGAAGACCGGACGTGTAACATCCTAGTTCAGTAATTATGTGAGACAGAGGGTGCAGTGGAAGCAAGTGGCAGGAAGCTGGAGGCAGGCTTTGAAGGTAATACTGGAGATAAAAGTGGTGAGTGGGAGACGTGATTCATACCACTGTACTGTGAACAATGACAGCAAGCTGAATCGTGGCTTGGCCACCATTCTTGGCGAGCTGTAATAGATACACCAATTGCAAAATGTTCTTAATCATCTGAGGCTGTGGTGGCAACCTGCCAGCCATAAGGATTCCCCTGAATTGAGAAGGTGTCTGCTCTTTGTTAGTGAACTGTTACAAGTGATACATGCCAGAATGTGTGTAGGCTTTTCTAGATCTGGTTTCCACACTGTGGCTTAAGACGAAGGTCTAGGTCGTGTTCTTACATTGCTAAATAGCTCACTCCTCAGTTAGTTCCTTTTATTTCTGTGGATATTCAAAGATCAAAGACCTGCTCATCCTGTGGAAGTATAATGAAATCTAACCCTAAATGTCTCACATAATTTTATATGGTTATTTTAAGAGAGATTATTTGAATACTGACTTGTTATGACAAGCGAGAAGGGACCTTTCTGTGGCACTGTTAATCCCGAAACAGCAAAGCTTATAGGAAAGCAAGCATGGAAGAAGAGATCACAAGGTCAGAGCAAAACTAGTCTGGTGAATGAATGCATCAATATATTGACAAGTTATGGTAGAATTGGAAGCACTTCTGCAATTTTTGATATGCCATCTTGAATTAATAGCTTATTTTAAGATGCTATGAGGACTGTGGATCAGCCACCTTCAATAACTCCTGTTTTGCAGACCCCAGTGGAAACATAGACCCTTCTACCTCTGAAAAAGTAGTCTGGCCTACAAAAGAGCTCTTATTGCTACAATGTACCAGAGGATGGGCCTACGCCTGCTGGAATCAGTTGCCTTGTGCCCTCCTGAAACACCCCGCTGACAACAGTATTTTTCGTTCTCTCATGGTGCATAGATGCTTTCCCTACTCAAGACTGAAAAAGTTTTCCATGTTTGTCTGAAGAAGGCCCTAGAGCAGCCTCTTGCATGATCAATTTTAGAGTAGATATTGATGTCTTTTAGTCTTGGGCTACCCTAGGTAAATATATTATCTTCTGGATACTGCAGGACTGGAGGTGTACTTTGGTTTCGGGGCTGACTTTAAATACTGTGTAAGTTTGAAAAATGGAGAAAGATAATACTTTTTAAGATACCAAACAGTATTGTAAAAAAGTCTTGGAAGAAGGCAAAACAAAACCCATATTATTGAAGTTTTGACTAATCATAGGTTCTTAAACTCAGCACATCTCTACCAAATTCTGACATTAACTGCTGAGCCCTTGTCACCTCTACAGGGCTAACATGCTGCTCATTCCTACAGAGCTACAGCCTGCAATTAGAAGGTGACAACTGCAGCTATCTAGGTCAGCTCTTTTGGTCACATGCTTCCTTCTGTGTGTCAAGCTTTACTCTTTTCTTTCTTCCTGTTCACCTCTCTCCTACCTCAGAGATGAGGAACATAAAGTTATTAGTCTTTGTTTTACATCTTTAAATTCCCCTTCATTATCTAAATCCTGTCTCCACTTTACTCCATACTTCTGAAGACATACTGTTAAAACTTCTTGTGTGTATTCTGAGAAATATGAAATGCCAAAACCTTTTTAACTCCCCTTTCTTTCTTTGCAAGCATCTCATAAGGAGCAGTAAGAGTCAATGAAATGGGCAACCATTCCCTACCCCTGTCATGGCAGGGATAAACCTGATAAGATGCCTGTGCTTCCCCCTCTGTATTTCAGAAGAGCTGCAGTGGAGGTGTATTTTTTCATTGTTTTCAGTAGCTGTCCTCCAGCTAGCTCAATTCTTATTATACTGACTTGAAGAAAGGAGCTTGTAAATATTTTTACCAAATAGTAGTCAGGAATTCTTGAACATGGGTCTGAACCACAGACCAATTCATGAGAAGATTCACATTCAGCTGGATCCAGTTGAGTGTGGAGAAATACTATCTTCAGCTGTGAAAACTTGGATCAAAATAGGAAGGAGGCAAATATGTTACAAGAAAAGACAGAAATGGCATCACCCATCACATGATGCCTAATATTAAGAGGGCTGAGGGGCAGACTCCCGAGCCAGTGACTAATAAAACTCATTGTTCTGCCCAGTGTAA
The DNA here is from genome assembly GCF_015832195.1 of Motacilla alba alba. NCBI lineage: Eukaryota > Metazoa > Chordata > Aves > Passeriformes > Motacillidae > Motacilla > Motacilla alba. The sequence continues at coordinate 45,936,501 of NC_052019.1, read as the reverse complement.
AATAGCAGTTACTAATTTCGTATTCCGTTCTAAAAAAACTTGACTACTTTTTAGTACCTATTTTGAAATCTGATTTTAAAGGGAGCTGGATGACAGTATTTGATGATGCCTCATGGCCTCTATCTTTGAAAGGCAAGCCAGTAATAATATGTTGGAAGTTGCATGATCCAGGAAGTAGAGGTCTATTTTGTAGCTACAAATTTACACATAGACTTCATTTCACATAGAATTTATTTCAAAGGTAGAATTTTTTTTCCATTCTAATGAGCAAACACTTGAGATCGGAGTCCAGAAAGGAAAGAAAAAAAAGAAAAAAAGGATGCTGTTGTTTCTGGGGATCTTTTTTGCCCTTTCTCTACAAGATGTCTGCAACTGTTTTCTAAATTGTATTTAAATTATAAATTTGATTCAATTTTATTCTTGATAAATCATATGTTCTCACTTGGTGTCATATCTGTGACATGATCATCTCTGGGCTGGAAGACTCCAGGAGTTGTAACGCCCTCATTGTGTTCATATTGTATTTCTTACCATTGTATATGAGCATTTCACAGCCTCTACCCTCTCAAAAATTGTGAGTGATCAAGTTGTATTTTAAGCCTCATTTAAAATTGGAGATAAAAGACAAAAGAACTGAGTATCATCCGTTTCATTTTGACCTGCTGATAGCTGGAGTGTCTTCTTTCATTTCTAGCCATCTTCTGTTCTTTGAGCTGGATGCTTTGAACACAGCACATAAAAGTGATGGGCTGCTGTCTTTGTCACCCATATGAATTTTCATGTTCAGCCTTGTTGAAAAGATTATGATGGTGCTTGGACACAGCTGATTGAATTAATCACGAGTCCAACTAACCAGGAACTAGATTTGCATGAGGTTATTTGAGTGTCTGTATCTTCATGTATATGTTACGTATATAATGTCTGTATTTGGGGCCATAATGAAATTCAAGTTCTGGCTCACTGTGATTTCTCTGTGTCCCTGCCAGGCATACTAATGCTTCAACCTTCTGCAACCAGAGCCTTTCTCAGGACTCTCAATAAAGTAGTATATTTGTATGCAAAGTCTTTGAGAGCTGCCAACATCGTGATGACATGATTCATCGTTTTTGCTGATTCTCAAGGCATTTTTTGCATAAAGAAGTCTTTGAGAACTAAGCAGAACCTTATTCTTCCTTTCAGAGCTGGCTGTCAGAGCACTGCAGACAGCTTTTGTATTCACTAAGCCGATTTCTTTCACAGGGTAAAGTTCCCACTGGGGGATGTGGTTGCCAGGACACGTAAAACAGCTTCAACAGGATGCAACTCCATGCTTTCCTTTGGCACTAAAAGTGCAGATGAAGGCACTGCTAGTTACACCTGATGGATGGTTTTGTGATTGAGTTTGCCTAAACCTTAAAAACCAGCCTTTTTTTGTTTATTTTGTTTTGGGGTTGGTGGTTTGATTGGTTGATCGGTTGGTTTGGTTTGGGTTTTTTTGGTTGGATTTTTTTTTTTGTACTTTAAACAATGAAGAGAAGGTATTAAGCATAGGATCCTCTTCCATTGTGAAAGCCATAAAAGCTAAACAGGTCACAGTGCTGTGGCCTGTTTCACAAAAATACTGTCTCTTGGCTCTTCCTGCTTACCAGTGGAAGGGCACTGTCCAGCGGCTGAGCTGCCTGTGGCCACTGTGCCCCTGCTCTGTTATTGGGCAGCTCTCCTTCCACAAGAGCCATTCTTCAGCTGGAGACATGGCTTGCTTTTCAGAATGTGTGGGATTTGCTTTTACTGTGTGAATTCTGGTGGTGATGAAAATGGACAGGCTGATAACCCTGAAATCTTCTCTTCAAGTACATTTACTGAGGAGAGAATGTAAATTCCTGTAGCCTGACCAATCAGCATTCTCATTCTTGGACAGTCAGTTTTTATATTTTTTTATATTTTCCATATAAATTTGGAAAATCCCCCTTGGAAATAAAGGGTCATTGTCCTTTTACCTTGGTCTGTTGCTCAGTAACCTGTGTTTGGTAAAGCATGTCTTCCCAGTCTGACCTTGACTTCACTGCCTTCAGGGTTTTCCCTGGTATCTAGTTCCTTTAGTGATTCACCCTTCCTGTTAAAATGTGAATTTAAAGTCTGAATTTGAATTCCCTGGCTTTAGTTCTCAGCTATGAGTGCTTGTTAAATTGTTCCTGAAAAAAGATTATAGTGTCTTTTAGAAAATCTGCTACATTTTCTTTGTGAAGGTATTAATTTCTGGTGCTGAATCATTCTTCCAAGCTTCTTTCTGATAATTTAAGCATTCTGGGCTCTTGAATTTCTCATAGAAAGGCACTTTACCTTCAAATCAGGCTTTCTATCTTTGTTGTATACATTTTCTAATTTTTCATGATCCTTTTAACAACCTTTATCTGAGAAATACGAACAGCATGCCATTATAGTCTGACCACTGCCATATAGAAAAGCATTTTTTTTCCTCATGGTCATTAATTTCTCCTGTGTTTAATTGTGTTATGTTTTGAATTTCTTGCCCAGTAACATGCTGAGAGGTCAGCTTTCTGTCCAGCATGAACACAAATCCTTCTCAGAGAAAGCAGTCTTTCGGATCCAATCTATAGGCCAGGCCTAAGTTTTTTTTACTCTTAGTTAATGTGCTCTTCATTGTGATTGAATAATAGCTCATCAGTGCTTCACATTGCTTATTCAAAAAAACTCTCTCTTTAGCAATCCTATATCTACATGGTTGCCTTTTTCACCCATACTTGTAATTTCCACAGAGATATAACTTCAGGTTCATTTAGCAAGCTATTACTGTCATAAAAATATATTGACGAACATTAACTACATTATCAACACATTCTCACACCTGCTGTGGTGCTGGTGGCTGGATCAGGTCAAGTGTCCAGCATAGTCAGTCAGTTACTTGGTTCAATAACCAGTGCATCAGGGAGAGAGTGGCAAACAGTGTTCATTTCTAACACTAACAGCAGCTGGACAAGGAGCTGAGGTCATCAAAGCCCTCCCTCTTGGGCTATCAAAGAGCCCTTTAGCTTCAGTGGCATCCAGGCACTGTTTGCCAGGAGTATCTAGTTTTAGCGGTGACCTGGAGCCCATGGTGTCTGTAGCACATTAACACACTTCTAAGCCCATCAAACCTTCCTAGAGGGGATTTGGAAGAGTTTCTCTTTTAATGCCGTGGAGGATGGAATGTACAATCCCAGGACTTGTGGGAAAATATGCTCCTGAAAGCTGATTGTTTGGAGAAAATTGTGGGTTAGAATTAGAGTACTTTATGGAATTACACTGCTGAAAATGCTTCTGCTTTACCTTTGTAATCAAAGAAGAATCAGTTGCATGTGCTCTGATTACATTTCATACGTTGTCAAATTAGTTCAGCTGCTCTTCAGAGCACGAACTTGTGGAAAACTCTGTAAACAATATGGAAGCCTTCCCTAGTTGGTACAGACACATTAGGTGGCTAAAAAGCATTGACATTGTTTTTGAACACCTTTGGTACTTGGGCACAGATGAAACCCCTTGGAACACTTCTTTCCAAGCATGGTTTCTTAAAGCAGTTAAGAAGACTGGTTTGCAGAACCACGGGATATCAGAGATCTGCTTGCTTAGGTCTCCCTGCGTTGCTGAGAAAGTTTCTTTCAAAGTCTTCTGTGAGCTGGTTAAATTGGTGTTCCTTGTAGTCAAGGTGCCCTTCCTTAAACTTAAGGGAATTCTCACATAACACACAGAGACCTAGTTTTGGTTGTGAATCCACATCCTTCAATGACTTATTCAAATGTATCTCTTTAAAACAAAATGTATTAATTCCTTTATTCCTGCATGTGCCAAGTCACACGTACATGAGTACAGAACAAAAGCTGCTGACATCAACTAGAACTTGAGCAAGAAAAAAGCTGCTCCTTAGAGCAACCATCACACAGTAGTTGAAGAAGAAAAATATACAGGAAATATACCAGCATATGGTACTGTCAGATGCCAGGTACCTTGGGAAGTTACTATCAGATGTGATTGAGATAAATTTTAGCTCCTGCTGAAAACAATTTTGTGGAACAATTATCCATGGTACTGTGAATTTCTCTTCCCCTTAGTCCTCAGTGGTAGTCTTTTTTTCAAACAGATTCCTTTGTTTAGGACTTAATTAATAGTCACTTCCTCAAGCCCTGACAAAACACCATAAAGACTTCAAATGTCTTTCAAATACTAAAGGTTCTAGCCTAACCTACCAGTTAAAAGCCTAGTTTCTAATTAATTTGCTCAGTGCCTTGGTTTGGGCTTGTTTCTGTCAGAATACAGTGGGAATTTTAGTGTTTTGTATGTCTGTTTGAGATTTGACTCAAACAAAAATGAGCTCAATGTTGACCTCAGTGCTGTGACAATCTGTTTTCTTCCTTGCTGTTTTGCAAAGTCTGTTAATTTGTTGGCAAAATTATTACTGTTGAAAAAGGGATAAAGATAGAAGCAAGCAGCTGCAAGCTGCATTTGCATAGCAAATAAAAACTCAAATCAAGACAAGTCTGTTCCCTGTGTTTGAGCAATTACAGACCAGTGCCCAGACACTAAGGAGAAGAGTAATTTCCCTTGACATTCAAAAAAACCCAAAAATAAAAACCAAGCACCCTCCAAAATCACTGTGAATGTGACAATAATAAATTATCCCCCCCAATAATTCTGAAACCAATGCATGAAGGAATACACAGGCATTCTCCTTTCCTTTTTCATTCTCATTTCATTTTTAATGATGGGATATTAAATTTTGTGTCAGTTTATTATTTGGTAAGTTTGTCAAAGGTATTCTTTCTCCCTGTTCTGTGCTGCTTTTGCTAGCTGAATTTTCCTGATCTGTTTCAAATACCTATTTCAGATATTGATGAGTGCCTTGAAGGTGGTTTGGGAACCTGTGGCCAAACCTGTATCAACGTTCCAGGGTCGTACATCTGCTCCTGTTTGCCTGGCTACTCCTTGGGTATTGACAAGCAGTCTTGCTATGTGAACGGTAAGGACATTTTCTTTTTTGATGACTGAAAATGGGCTTTGGAAATTCAGTTAGCATTCCTTTTCAAAGTGTACCATGCCTGCTGGTCCTTACTGGTCAATGACTGGGGTTCTCTGGTTTGCTGACAAAAAAATTGCTACTGTAAGGGTAAGAGGCAAGGCCAAAAATGGGTGCCACAGAAGAATGATGGTGAAGAATGTAAACTGCGGTGGCGTAAAGAAGAATGAACATATGAAAACAAGCCACTAAACTTAACAATTACTTCCTATTTGCCCTCTCTGCCAGTTTAAAACTGGTAACTCTCTTATCCCATCCTTACTTCCAAGAAGACATGGCAGTACACAAGATTCTGCTACCTTGGCTGCTTTCAGTCAGTTGGCCTTGGTGTCTTCCCAGTATGTTTAGGTTCTAGGGACAGTCCTGTAAGATTAGAAACAGGAAGCCCTTATTTTTGGTTTCACCCACTGGCAGTTAAAACATGGGTGCTACTGTGAGTTATTTCTCTCCCTTCCTCTGACATGATTGTATAAATTGATTTTTAAATGCAGGAAGTGCATTTAAATTTAAAAGTTTTTAGCTCTTCTAAGAGGAAAATATTTGCAGTTACAGCCTTTGATTAACCCTCATTTTGTCCTCAACTGATGCTATCCAAGAAAAAAAAAAAAAAAGAGTTGGATTTTATTGATTAGCTTAATCTTATATTGCATCTAGAGTATGAGATGGAAGTGCTCTGAAGTTCATTTCTTACTTCTCCACTTTGACTTCCTGAATGCTTGGCTTTGGTTCCTACAAATACACCATACACCATAGCTCCCTTTTGATCCAGAACCTCAGGTTTTCTATTTTTTGGCTAGTATTTTTTGACTAGTATTTATCTTGCTAATGCAGAGATGGGATGTGACAAGGCATGTTTCTGACCTGAGAAGTGGGAGCTGTACTTGAGTCCTTATGTGTGTAGATTTGTGTAGATTTCGGGACCATGAACACAACCAAAATTATTCTGTAGAGTTACCAAACGGTCATCAACATTATTATTTTACTCCAGGCCCTAGAATCGTCATAATTATCAGCAACATGTAACGCACAAAGACCCAAACTGGATTTTTTTGGTCCTGCCTAAACATCCATAGTTCCTCTGCAAACTCTTCACTTCTGAACTGAAGTGAAAACAAACATGTTGCTTCCCAGTGATATTTGTGCACAGGTATCTTTCAAAGAACAATCTTTCCTTCACATTGGAGTACTTCAACTTCTTAACATGTCATTACTAACATTTATAGTAACAATAGAAAGTGACAGATGGAGCTGCTGCGATAGATAAGGAACCCTCAAGTGAGGTATAGACCCTTCTGTGGGGGAAACACCAGGTGAAATACCCTCATGTTATAAAGGCAGGAAGATCTTTGGTGCAGATATGGTTTACTTGGTAATTAAACTCCTGATAAAACGGAGTCCTAAATCTGACTGGTGCCTATGCAGCAAAAGTCAGATTTGTTCAGTTCTTGTTCCATTTTGAGCCCTCATTCACAGGTACCTGGTAGGGAACTCAGAGAGTGGAAAGGACAAAACCAAAGTGTATAAATGTTCTTGGTCAACTAATTGGCAAAACTGCAGGCAGCAGCTGTCAAATCCCTTAGATAAATCAGCCTGGCCACTCTTCAGCATTCATTTAACATTCACATGAAGCAAGTCTTCATTGTTCAAATATGGGGTTGCTCAGTTCAAGTAGCAGCAGGAAAAGGGAATAATTAAAATCCTGTAAGCAGCTGCTATAATTAGGTGGCAGCTTTAAAATTTGAGATATAAAACGTTCTCCTAACATAGAAACAGTGTACTGACCATCTTCCCTGCAAACAAGACAAAATTACATCTTGGGTGCTCATCAGAACTTTCTTCACTTGGACGAATCAAAATTTGTCTCATTCCTCTGCTTTGAAAGGAGAATTAAACAACCTTGCAACTATGAAGGTGAAGCATCTGTCTCAATTTTGTAGAAGAGCTTTTTGTTGAGATTTAAGCCTCGGTTTTCATTCTAATAGTAAAGATATTTAGTTAAAAAAAAGATGTGAACCTTGTAAATGAAAACCAGTTTAATTTTCAAAGATACATGTGTAAGAAAACTTGTGTTAGTGCATCTTTGATGGCATCTATTCCCAATTAATGGTGAGTTGCTGCTTCATTGTGGAATAATTCAGCAATTGATTACACAGGTTTGAAAACTGTCATCCTGTTGGATCTAAATCAATAATTACATTTCAAAGTCAGTTGGTTTGAGGACTACTTGTATGCCAGGATCTGTTGTTTCAGTCAACCTTGTTATAAAATTCCAACATGACTAATGCAATGGGATTTATGTTTTGTATGGTTTTTTTAAATAGTAAATTAAAGAATAGACTCAATGCCCACAAATAAGTATTTTTATATAAACAAATCAAAAAGCAAACAATACACCCATGTTTATTTTCAAAATGAAAGTTAAAATGTGTTGTTACATAAGAACTGCTTTCCTATGTGCACTTGACAGAAAGCCTAAATGAAAACCGTTGTGGTTTGGAAAGGTAGTTAGGGTTCCTTGAGCAATCTTAATTGTACTCTACAGTGATACCCTAAAAATAACAGAGAGGACTTAATAAAACTGGATCAACCCCAATCATTTTTCCATACTAATTGCACTTCCATACTTATCGCCTTGTTTTAAGGTTGCATCTAGGCTACTGGGATCATCCTAGCTGCTCATCACTTTCAGCCTTAATTGGTTTTCTGGAGTATGGGGCATAATTGGAGCACCTTTCATTTTAACATATTTTATGTTAAGTTACTGTTATACTCTTGCCCTCTGCTCATTACAGATAGAGATTTTGTCTGGAAGAAGTTGCTTATGAGCTGTCAGTGTTTTAAGTACAGGTCTTTTGTTTTCCTTCAGCCTTCTGCAGCACAAAAAACCTCCCCAATCTCCAGTTTCTTCCTTTATCCTGTCTTGGGATCTTCAATTTCCCTTTTTGGATAGTTAAAGGAAGGTTCCAGGCTACCTCTCTGTGATAAATTCTTGCTATAGCACAAGAGTTTGAAGTGATCTTCAATTTGGAGGAACACCCATGGCAAACTTCTTTCAACCTCAGCTGGCAAGCTTGCAGCCATTGTTCTGACCTCTGACTGGGCTGTAGGATTCAGGTTAAGTGGTAACAACCACTGTAATTTCAGTTTCCTAACTCAGATTTTTGCCATAATTTTCAGCATCTAATGTGAAAGGACCATTCTATTTATATACTACTGGTTCTCTGTGATGCACCTAGAAAGTTGCTATTAAGGAATGAGACGTCTAAATCTTGAACTTTCTTTTTGACTACTATGCAACTGATGAGAATTTAATACAGCAAAAATGAAATGATTATCAATTAATTTGTCTCATTTTGTTTTCTCCACACCAGACCCAGCGCCATTCCTGCTGTATAGCCATGGAAATGCCATCTTCAGAATTGACACTGAAGGGACAAATCATGAAAGATTGGTTTCTGATACTGGTCCATCAACACTTACGGATTTTCATTATATAGACGAGAAAGTGTATTGGGTAGACTCTGAAAGGCGACTACTTCAAAGAATTAATCTAAATGGCACAAAACGAGAGGTAAAGTAATCAGTTCTTTGGAATTCTCCTAGTTAATAGTGTAAACCCCTCTGTGGAAACCACCTGCTCCTTGGATACAGTTCTGCCTTTACTGTTCATCGATTAGCACTTTACTTTTGCTGTTGTAATAGTTCTGCCCCTGAGCTCAGCCTGTTTTACTGGCATTCACATTCAGTACATACAGCATTTTCTGTGGATCAGGTGAATGCAGGAGAGGATTGTGTTAAAAATGCAGGAAAGGAAATTCAAACAAATTAAGGCTTTGTAGACTTTAATGTTTCTATCAGTTATAGATTATTCTCTGGCATTACAACATTGTCTTCAAGATTATTGTAACACAAGCTGACAGAAATGCTATGAGAAGAATGTGTTTGAATGCCTACTCATTTTTTCTCAAACCTTTTCTTGGTTTCTATGGTTACATAAGTGCTATTAGCACTTTATTCTTTGTTCAGGAAAAAACTGTGCAGTTCATTGCATCTGGCTGATTAGGAAGGGCAGACAGGCTGTTCTGGCTGAACTTTATTGCTGTGAGAATGTTCTTTTTTTTGAGAGAGATTGCCAGTATCATTTACCTATGTGGAGTTTTCACTCATGTATTTTCACTGATTTTAAGGGATCAGGGTCCAGCAGCAGTGTGTTAGGAGACTTCCATCTGTAACAGTACAGGCCTGAGTGCTTCATAGCATGCCAAATGCAAGAAGTTGTAGCTAAATATTAATCCAGTATATTTCTTGTACAGAACAGTTTCTCCTTTTGCAGGGAGTCACTCAGTTCATAGAGGGTATGTGTAAGCACAAAGACCAAATGAAAGTGATGAAAGAAAAAGAAAGAGAAATAGCTCCAGGGCTGAAAGAAAATGAAGCAGGCAAAGGAATGAACTGGAAAGTTTCAGCTGGGTCTTCTATTCCCTGTAACGAAAACCAAGTTTAGAGCAGTCATTAGGATTCCTCTTGTCAACTAATTTTTTCTTGTTTATAGAGACTTTGTTACATAGACAAAGGCATTTCAGGATTTGCTATTGACTGGATAAATCAAGACATTCTCTGGGCCAACAGACAGAAAGGAACCATAGAAGCAACCGACATGAATGGGAAGAAACGCCGAGTTCTTCTAAGAGCTGTTGGTCGTCCCACAAGGATTACCATTGATGCTGAACAAAGGTAATTTTAAAGGGGTCAGTAATTTCATTGAAGTAGACTCCAAATACGTAAAGTACTATGACTGTGGTTTCATGGAATCATAGAAATGGATTAGAAGAGACCATAAAGGTCATCTAGTTCCAGCCCACTCACCAGGGACAGGGACATCTTCCACTAGACCAGGTTGCACAAAGTCTCATCTGACCTGCCTTGGACAATTCCAGGGGTGGGGCATCTACAACTTCTCTGGGCAATCTATTGCTGCACCTCACCACCCTCACAGTAAAGAATTTCTTCCTAATATCCAATCTCAATCTACCCTCTTTCAGCAAAGTTTCTGGGTAGGAAAGCAGTATTGGAGAAGCAAAGGGAATGATGCCTGCAAAGTGACGGGAGTCACTTGTGCTCTTGTGCTCCAGACCCTGTACACTTAGAACATAAATTGGTATGTTTTCTGAAAAAAAAAGTCAAAACTGACAGTTTGCTGCTGTTTCCCCTGTTTTTTTATCAGTGTCTCCAAATACTGGTTCTGAATCCACTGCTGCTGCTTAGCATCACTAGTAGTTTGTCCTTCATAGAGATGATCCTTTCAGCTTCAAGTAATTTACGTGGAGAATCCTGCTCGCATGAGAGGCCTGGCTCCTCAAGGGTTACCAGTATGAATCATCACAGTGGTCTCTCCGTGCTAATTTCCCCTTACACAAAAACCTCTCGCATTAAAGTTGCACAAAAAAAAAAAAAAAAAAAAAAAAAAAAGCTTGAGAAGAAGAATTTGAAATGCTTCTGTTTTATTTAGCAAGAGCATATCTTTGTTGTCACTTTTGATTTGCATTTGCTGCTCAGAGGTGTGTGCAACTATTTTAATATTAAGGCTCGTGTGTCCATTCCTACATTAGTACATAAACCAATCTTCTGACAGTAGTAGCATTGCTAATACTCTTTGGAATCTTGTCATCTCAGTGGGATTTAGGGCCTGGACATCAGACCTGCCTTTCCTCAAATTTGCAGGAGTTCCCCATAGATTTGAGAAGTAATTCCAGTTTCTTTGACTGCACGGCTGAACAAAGTAGAGGGACAGACAATAGTGCCTTGTGGTTAAGCTGGGCTGATTCCTGCTTGACCTACTTGAGGGAAATTGCTGCTACCTCTAGTAATACTAGTTTCTACTACCTTAAGCAGTACTCGTAGTTCTGGTACCATACTGAGAAATTCTGTATGCAGGAGCAACTAAATAACTTAATAAAGAGTGTATAGCTGTGATGTGATTTTGAAAATGTAGGGTTTGTTTGTTGTGGGGTGTTTTGTTTTGTTTTGTTCTGTTTTACAAACATGCCTCTCTTGCCTGCAGGCTGTTATTTTTGTCTTCAGATGGTACAGTTTCCAGTATACACCGAGCGTCCCTCAGTGGAAGTGATATGATAAATATTTTAAAAACTACAGAAAAAATAAAGGCCATCTCACTAGATTTGGTTGACACAAGGCTCTACTGGATCCAACATGACCACAGTAAAGAGATTTCCCATATTGGATCATGTGACTATGATGGTGGAGCTGTTCGTTTCCTCAGAAATTCTATCCGGTGAGTTTTCCTCAGCTTGTCAGAAATAAAGCATTCATTTCAGGGATGCAATTCAGCTCTCTCCCTCGTCCTCCCTTTTACTGGGTCAGTTTACAGCATGAGGAGTATAAAGTGTAATGCAAATGGCCTGTGACTGTAAATGTAACATTAATGATAGGAAAATGGAAGAGTGTTGCTGTTATAAGGATAATAATTGCCAGTCAGCACTCTCCAACTTCCAAGCTTCCCTCAAATGATAACTAATTAATCCCTAGAAATCTTCTCTGAGTGTTTATTAGTGGCCTTTTCCTGCAGAGAGAGGATCCGAAAGGAGAGATTAAATGATTTATCCAAGGTCACAGTGGGTGAGCTCAGGTGTCTGAGCTGTGCTCAGGAGACTGAACTCCATCCTCATCTAAGCCTGGTGTCCTCCTTAGCTGCTGGCTGGAGAGGCTCAGCCCTGTGCTCAGGCTCTCCAAGAAGCATCAGCAGATGTGGAGAAAACCGTGCTGTGCAAGAGCATTGTCCTGCCCCAGTGCCTGTGCTGAGCATGGCTGAGGGAGCTCTTAGACCCATGTCCTTCTGGTCTTCATGCTGTGCAGGGGTACAGGTGCCAGTGGTGGCCATGGGGTCAGTGAGGAGATCAGGAAAAGGTTGTCTTTCAGCATGGTTGGGTCTCCATGTGTGGAAAAAGGATTTCCAACAGTAAACTGAGAAAAATAGAGTTTTGCTTATTTAAATATGTGGTCCACCATTTTCATATGATGAACACAAAGTTGGCTTCTCCCTACAATGCAAGCAGTTAGTTTGGATTTTTCCTTACTTTTTTTCCCTTTCTCCCTTGAGTTGGTTGATGTTCATTGGGGTATTAATCCTCTAGCCTGGATGATCTGGATTCTGTTTTCCACCTGGAATATGTTTTCCTGGAAAGCAGAAGAGAAAAATACCTTTTTCAGTATTTTTTCTGATTTCTCTCTTGTTTAAAACTTGTCCCTTTTGTGATTTCTGCTAGCTGCTATAACTGTGACCAGTGAATGGAAACTACATTCCTGAGATAGGAGAAGCAGCAGAATATGGGTTTTAGGAGTGCCCTACTCCTACCACTCGATCTCAACCCTGATTTCCTCAGACAGTCAGAATTGTCAGAGCAGGCACTGGATATTGGGAAACTGTAGAACTTATCTGACCTACATCCTTGAACAGACCAAGTTTCCGTTTTGGTTGCTGGATTCACCAGAAGCAGGGTCACACCTAGGCTTTCTCTCCCAGTTAAGTCAGTCCTGACCAATAGATCATTAAATCTGTGCGAAATGCAGGTTATCCATTTTGTGTCTATTTCTTGCAAATTTGCAGGATTGAGTGCTGAATTATTTTGGGAATGTCTCTGCCCCTCTTCTGATTCTCTGATTGTCATATATAGAAGATACTCTAGTGTATGTATATATATATATACACATACACATACACATACATACAATATTACAAAAAGGTAATTTTCAGTGAACCTGACTGAACTAGACACTCAGAAAATATTTAAGTGAGTAAATACATAGGGATCAGGTAATGTGCCACTTTTCTCTCTTCTCTTGTAGACATCAATTGCTTGGTATGTCTCTCTTTGCTGAGCACCTGTACTACTCAGACTTGAAGTCTGGCATGATATGGAGAGCCAACAAATATACTGGAAATGTTGTAGTCACAATTAGCCTGAAGCCATCATTCTTCCCACCAGTGGAGATAAAAATAGTACATCCATTTAAGCAGCCAGGTGCAAGGATTGATTCTCAGGATTTGGGTAAGTAAATGTAATGCTGCTATGTGTGAGAATAATAATGTCATACACTCTGATTCTCTGCAGTAAGAATTTTCTTTGGCAAAATTCCAGGCCTCAGTAAAATGAAAGAAAAAGGTTTTTTCACCTCAGTGGTCCACAGCTGCACTTGATGTGTGCAGCTCCAGCTGAGTATCACAGTAGAAGCATGCCAAGCATGAACTGCTCGTTTCAGTAATCTGTACACACATGCAGATAAATGTGACTTTCTCATTCTCTTGCCTTTCTTTATACAAATATATTTTTATGCTTTCCTGCTAAATGCACAAAGCATACAGATTTTAAACCTGCCTGCATTATCCTTACCAAATGTCTGCTTCATTCTAGAAGTTTTAGT